>NC_088791.1:203431370-206413870 GCF_011386835.1 Chrysemys picta bellii
AGTTCGTAGGGTGGGTGATCTAGAAGGTATATACTTGTTATTATAATGCGCTTTCTGCTATTGCGTATTCCGAATGTAGATTTGTTTCCAGTTTAAAACGCACTATCCAGCATGCAGAATCTCTCCTTATTTGGGTGTACGTGAGGTGCATGGGACATATTTGGGGATCGGTGTAGACTTTGCCAGTCCAATCGTTTCGTAGTTCAAATTAAATGCATTGGAGAAACTTTTTTTTTTTATTGTCGATAGCCTGGAGTGATTCTTAATTTTGTGGCTATGCACTAGGGAAAAGATCCATCTCCTCTGACCTATAAATGCCCTCAATTTGCTCCTTTATTGCAGGGTATCTCTCCCTTAGCGTTTAGCGTAGGCAGCTCACTCCCCACACCAATCCTGCATTCATTATTAATTACCCGGAGGGAGGCTGGCTAGCTGCTCCACTGTGCTGTTTGCACTTCCTCCTAGACCAATCTTCTCAACTTTTGTTTTAATAGAATATAATATCGTGAAGAAAAAGCAGCGCTTTTAAGACGACGTCATGCTTTCTGCAACTCCCCTGTATGGCAACGTTCATAGCTGGATGAGCAATGAAAGGGTCCGCATGTGTGGAATTAATGAAGACAGGTAAATATTTAAGCTTCTGGCAAGTTAAACCACGGCGAGATTCTGTGATGTGAGATTTCAGAGTTCATTCGCTTTCCTAATGCCTGAGTAGATAGCTGCCTTCTTGCATCGAGATCAGGCCAGCATGGGGGGGGGGGGGGGGGGGGGGGAGACATGTGCGTGACAGCAGTAGACCAGTTAGTGATTTACTGTTTAACAGGCAACCTGGTTCAGTGAAGCAGGAGCGCCCTTTAAAAAAAGATTACTCCCCTAAGCAGCCTTTAAATGCACTTTTACACTTAATTTATTATTTCGTTCTTATGAAGGAGTATTAATCCAAATACATATTCCTTTAACTCTAAATGCTAGGCATGCCAGTCCCATGTGATTTGCCTCTCAGTGCCTTAAAACGAATGGCTTGCCCAGTGATTAAAAATCGAAACAATGGCCTTTTTATCTAGGTACTGGATTCCTTATTGTCACCCCATATGTTATTTTTTCCCTCCTAATACTATTAATTCAAGAATCTTAGTTATGCTTCTTAATACATATTTTCCAAGTGGACTCTATGGCTAAAGGGACACCACCAACTTGAAATCAAGTTTATTTAAAAACAATAAGCCTCAACAGTACTTTCAGAGACTACACTTAACTTTGAGTAACCCTGCCAACTTTTGTGATATATATAATTTCCTGTTTCTTCCCCGCTCCTCCTCTGTTTTTTAAACAATTTTCTCCTTTGTTGCTGACTGACAGCCCCCCAGAAGCAGGGTGTTTGTGATATATACAGGGAAAAACAGTGAAAGTGACTATTTGCCAGCTCTGTGGAAACACAAAATAAACAAACTGGGTTAAAAAGTTTTGCTATTATTTTTCCTAATTGTTTCCAGGTACAGTAATATAATATTAGGGGTTATTTGTATCGTTAACAGATTTATAAAATCAGAAGTGTAATTTTAATTTTTTTCAAGTTATTGTTAGCTCTTTAAATATCAAATGATTGAAACGGTCTCTTCTGGGTAATGATGAAACTTTCCTTCTGCTTCATGTCAGCTGTTTTATTCATGGGATTTGAAAGTTGGCACTAAGGTATATTCTTTATCAGTGCTTTCTGTGATGACAATTCCCAGCCCTGGTATGGCGCAGATGTGGAGCTTACTCTTTAGCATGGACATTAGTGTGTATTTAATTTTCTCTTCTCTAACATTTAGAGATGGTATGTGAATATGGTACATTAAATTACATAATTATCACTAGATATGAAGTTTTAAAAAAAACTAACAAAGAAGTCACTTGCCTTTGGGATAAGTTCTTTTGAAGTGGACTAAAATTTTCTTAATGTCAAAACCTTTTTTACCTTGAATCTGTTCTCAGGCGCTATTTAAATATCATTATTTTTGTGAGTTAATGTAGAGGATGGAGACAATTTCATATGGGATTGTTATGGGAAAATTGAAATATGGAGCCTTACAATCTTTTATTAATATTATATGCAAGGAATATTTTCAAATAGTAAGCTTACATTTTTAATAGGAAAATTCCAGTAAATGATGGCGATGCTCCGAAAAGCAGACTGGAATTGAGGGAAGAAAATCACCTGAATCACAGTGTGGTAAGAGATTAATAGCTTTAGACTGAAATAGCATCTGATTATTTTTTATTTCATTTTTGTGTGATGACATTTCATTTAAAGAAATTTATTAAAATACCTTGAGTGCAGCTAGGACTACAATTAAGACACAAGTTGCTTCAGATTAGAGGCCTTTTTCAAGCTGTGGTAAAAGGTTACTTTTTTATTTTTCAAAGGTGTGAAGAAGGCCTCATGTTAGAAACAATTTCTTTCATTCTGTTCTGTTATCTTGTTAATCTTCTGTATGCAGAGTGGTATACCACCAGCACTGTTATTTCTAAGCCATTAGGAATAATGTGTTGTGGCACACTTGTGATTCTGGCAGGATTAGTTTATAAAGTCACAAAATAAATCAAAACACCAGCTATTTGGCGCTCTGTTTAAAAAGTTGGAAGTAGAAATAAAAAAAATTTCAGCACTGTTTCATTGATGTACTTTTTCATAGACACATAGTACTGGAAGAGACCTCCTGGGTTATCGAGTCTATCCCCTTGCTATCACTGTCGACCCCCTTATATAAACTTGTTAATAAATTTATTGAGATCCATCTCCAAACAAGTCAGATTGTTTTTCCCCCACTACTACTGTTGTAGAAAAGGGGTGGTGAGTTTGGGTGTGGAGCACATGTAGCCTCCTATCCTGGATTTTCCGTTGCAGACAGACTTGCAAAAGTGATGCCTTTTGGATATTTCAAAAGACTTGTGCCCCTGAAAGGATTGCATTTTTGGGATGACATAGTTGCTGTCTTCTGTCTTGTAGTAATGGTTTCTGCTGAGAAGTGGAAATTCAAGGAGATGATTATTTAAAGGCAATATTAACATAGTTAGGTTCCAAGTGTAAAAGGGTCAACACATCTGTCAAATTATTCATTTTAAAACTTGTTTTACTAAATGGTGCCCCTTTACAGCTTGTCAGGTTCTCCAAGACAAATATGAAGCAGCCAACATCTTAATTAATTAGATTTATTTCCGGCAGCCATGTTCACCAGTTCAATCAACCTACATACATTTTAACAATGAACAATGTATTTGTATTAGTATTGTTTCTCTTCAAAATTAAAGATGTGTTTATAGTCTAGAGTAATGTTGTTTTAACATGTACAAATAACACATTTCTTATTCTACAAAGGTGGATGCAACTGCAGCACATCGCATTGACAGTCTTGCAGCTCTGAGCATGGACAGGTCTGGACTTATGCGGGAAGGACTTAGAGTCCCCAGTAGTATTGTCTATTCCAGTTTATGTGGACTTGGCTCAGAGAAAGCACGGGATGCTACAAGTTCTATAGCTGGTCTTGGATTTACTTCTGAAAGAAATCCAGAGATACAGTTCAAATCGAATCCCTCCGAAGCAATAGAAAATGCAGCTGTCTCTGGAAAACCCCCAAATGGCTTCAGTGCTATATATAAAACACCACCTGGAATACAAAAAAATTCTGTTCCAACAGGGGAAACGCTAGGCTTGGACAGAACTTCAAGTGACAAACAAAGTCCTCTTAATGTCAATGGTGCTAGTTACCTAAGGCTTCCCTGGGTAAATCCTTATATGGAGGGTGCAACACCCGCTCTATATCCTTTTCTTGACTCACCAAATAAGTATTCATTGAACATGTATAAGGCATTGCTACCTCAGCAGTCCACATACAGCTTACCACAACATCTGACATATTCACCTGTATGTACAAATGGTGAACGTTTTTTATATCTGCCTCCCTCTCACTACGTTGCTCCCCACATTCCATCATCTTTAGCTTCACCAATGAGGATCTCAGCTGCTTCAGCATCTCCAACAATTCCCCCACTAGTACACTGTCCAGATAAAAGCTTGTCTTGGAAGATGGGAGTCAGTCCTGGAAATCCTGTTGACTCTCATGCCTATCCACATATTCAGAACAGCAAACAGCCCAGAGTCCCATCAGCAAAGTCAGCTGCTGGTAATATGTCGACAGACCCTGCTATCTTGTTATCTCATTCACCGAGACCATCTCCTAGAGTTCATCTGCCCACACAAGTTGGGGATACCTACTCAGAGTATCAAAAACAGTTTACCAGAATTTCGACGTCTCCTTCTTCAGTTACGCTCCCAAAGCCATATGTGAGTGTAAGTAATGAATTTCCTCCTTCACGACTGTCTAATGGAAAAGTTCCCAAAACACATGACACTGGTGAAATTTCACAACAAGCTACAACACATGTAAGAAAAACAGGTCACGATAGAAAGGACAGCCGGTCACCTCTACCACTAGAAAAACAAACAACTGCCAAAGATGTCATAGACAAGCCACTAGACTTGTCATCAAAAGTTGTTGATGCAGAGACAACCAAATCTGACCTTATTAAAAAAATGGCACCAACTGTTTTAGTTCATAACCGAGGTGGAAGTGGATTAGTTTTATCTGGAAGCGATGTTCAGAAAGAAACTATTTTTCCTTCGGGAAATGGTTGTCCTCTCTATAGACCTGAAATAATTAGCACTGCACCCTCATCCTGGGTTGTTCCTGGTCCAAGTCCAAACGAAGATACCGGTGGTAAAAACATGCAGTTGAAAAACAAAGCATTAGACTGGGTGATACCACAACAGAGAAGTTCTTCTTGCCCTAGGATGGGTGGAACAGAAGCAGTAGTCAGTAATATTTCAGGGTCTGTGTCAAGTGGAGGTCGGCCAGCATCTGCTTCGCCAGCCCCAAACGCCAATGTAGATTGCACCAAGACAAACAGGAGTGCTATGGAAAGTACTGCATCTGTCATACAGCATATAGGACAACCTTTAGCAACGTCTGCAAAACATAACAGTAAAGTGACTAAATCCAATAATCAAGAATCTAGTTTCAAAGCAAATGAGAATGCCCTTGCATCAAGTTCCATGTTTTTACCTCCAAATGAGGCATTCCGATCTCCACCATTGCCGTATCCAAGAAGTTATCTCCCATTTCCGGTTCCAGAGGGTATAGCTATAAGCCCTTTATCTTTACATGGGAAAGGACCTGTGTATCCTCATCCACTTTTGTTACCTAATGGCAGTCTTTTCCCTGGGCATCTGGCACCAAAACCTGGCATTCCATACACCCTGCCAGCGGCTAGAGGAGAGTTTATGACCTATCAAGATGCCCTGGGGATGGGGATGGTACATCCTATGTTGTTACAGCATTCAGCTTTGGAAATAAATAAGGATGAAAAATCAGAAAGAAGATCTAGGTCACACGAAAGGCTCCGCTATGAGGATCCTGCTACAAGAAACAGATTGCCAGAGATGCTGGAAACCAGTACAAAGACACATTATGAAGTACCTATTGATAAGAACACAAAATCACACCAAAGTTCAAGTCATAGTAAGAACGCGGCCAAAAGTGACAAACACCTCTTTTCAGACCTTCTGCGAGATGAACAAGATGTGAAAAGTGAAACAAATGTAGCCAAAACTGGCTTTACTACTGAAAGCAGTATTCAAACTAGTGACCCCACGAAGCGCAAGGTAGAACAAGTGTTGCAGCACAGAGATTTTATTGTAATGAGAGAAGAGTTTGGAAGAAATAATGACTTCCACGAAACCTATAATTTTAAACAGTCCCAGAATTCATCACTGTTCAATTTAAGGAAAGAGGATGTATCAGGAAGCCAAAATAAAGAAAGATTACCAGTTCAGCCTTCCTCTGCTTTCTTAGAGAATACTCATGGAAGTGATGGTCCAGCTATGTGTTTTGGCAAAGTACCGGATGGTGCAAAACAACTTTGTATGGGAAATATACAGTCAAATATTGAGTCTAATCAGACATATACCAAAGATGGAACTGATGATCTAGAATCTACTGATGGCAAAATTTTGAAACCCAAGCCGTCTAAATTGGCAAAAAGAATTGCAAACTCTGCTGGCTATGTAGGTGATCGATTCAAGTGTGTTACAACTGAACTGTATGCAGATTCTAGTCAACTCAGCCGAGAGCAGCGGGCACTGCAGGTGAGTCTGTGAGGTTTAACTACCAAAGCATTTTTGGTGTTTTTGTTTATAAAGTCACAGTCAAGTATTAAATTTGATATATCCTACACAGGTGGGGAATATGTTATTTGGTCTAGATGTTGCCAGAAATGGTAACCATAATTTTTTTGTTTATAAAATTGTGAAGCCAGGTTATGTGAATAGTAGTAGATGTGAACTATATGTATTCACTAGTCAGTTTAAAAAATGCTTTTAATGAGAACCGATAAAGTGCTGATAACATAAGTATTAAATATTCTGCAGTTAGGGGAGCTGAAGAATGCATGATATGTTAGACTAGTGGTTGCTTTAGCTTCTCAAGTAGGCCAGTACTGTAAGATAGCAAAGGGTATCCAGAAGTTCTGATTACTATACCATACGTGACATTTGATGGAGAGGAGTAGCAGCCGTATGTTGGTGGGTTTTATGCAACTTTTATGCAACCTTTTCACCAATCAAGAATGTAGTAAAGGAATAGAAGCAGTATTGAATTTGATGTTGAGCGATGACAGATATTGTATAGGAATTTCCTTAAGATACTTTACTTTTAATTAAAAGATGAGTTAAACCAAATTGTTGTGCATTGTTAAGAAAAGAATTGGTTTATGCTTATAAAAATGGATGAAATTATTTAAATGATCCATTGAGTGCCCATTTTAATTACATAGATGGAAGGATTACAAGAGGACAGTATTTTATGTCTACCTGCTGCTTACTGTGAGGTCAGTTCTTCAAATTTTTATTACTAGAATCTTACATAAACCTTTGAGTTAAATTTCATTTCCAAATACACAAAGGGAAGTTTGTGGGCCATGGTCGTCTTTATTCATTGTGCAGTTTCTGTTTTTATGTTTTTGTTTTGTTTCTTATACCTTCAAAACAGAATGTTTTTGTTTATATACAGTATATCTTTATATATATGAAAGAATTGTGTGGATTTTTACATATAGATACTAGAAATTTTGAATATTTTTATACAACTGAGATATTTTAAACTTTATATATTAGATATATCTCAAACCTTGGTTTTGAGCAGATTTTTCTTTGGAAATACTTTCATATAAGGTAAGGTAAATGGAGTAGCTTTTATTGTGAGATTTTTTTTCATATCAATTCTCTTTCTAGCGTGCAATGATGCGCTTCTCAGAGTTGGAGATGAAAGAGAGAGAAGGCCACACAGCAACCAAAGACTCAGAGGTCTGCAGATTCAACCAGGCAGACTGGGAAAACTTGAAAGGAAATAATGAAAAGAAGCCAAAGTCTGTCACTCTGGAAGATGCCATTGCTGATCAAAATGACAATGATAGATGTAAGCACATTAAGATGGCTTTTTGAAGTGTGTGTGTGCGTGTGTATGTATGTATACTATAGCAGTTTGTCCTAAAACTACATAATACATGGAAACTAGTAGAATTTTTATCACTACAGAATTTTGTAAATAAGAGTGATTTAATAGTGACAGCAGTAACTAATACAAATCTACATAACAGCATCCAGTCACATTTTCATATATAGAGTTGTGACCTCTGCTGTTTTCCATGCATATTTTTTTGATCTATGAATATCTGTTGAAAAGTTGCACCTTTTGGCAGTGTAGCTTCTGTGAAAATAGCAGGTTATTGTCATAGCAGTTATCACCCTACACGGATCTACTTTGCAGTAGATGAACTAGTACCTTAACAGCTGTACTAAAAACCCAGGGTCTTATTGCACCATTAGTTTTTTAAGTAGAACTTTCCCATGTTCCCTTTGTGAAGTTCTGTTTAAAAACGAGTGGCACTGTTAAGTTCCAATAATGTAGCTTTCCTTCACTATATGGGGGCAGGCAAAATGGAAGGATTGCAGGGGAAGTCAAGTATATAATCTACCACATCTACTTATTTATAAATAAACTGTAGCTGTGAAATTGAAAATGCATTTGTAACTATCTCATCCCCTCCACTTATTACTGTGGCAAGGTATGTATGTGTTAGGCCATCAGAAGTCCTCAAGGGCAGTCACCATGCTGTGAAACTGTCTGTTGCTGATGCATTGTTGTTTGGGCCAAGGGAAAGAGGCTTTGCAGTAGCGTGGGACAGTGTGTGGAAGTACTGTCCGTGAGCTGTATTGCAAAAGGCACAAAGCACTTTTTTCCTAAGTCATATTAATTTTTTAATGGATATTTGTAAAATTAGCTCTAATTCATAGCAAGTAGTCTGGGTTCCATCAGTCTCCAAACTGTTTTCCTTGCAACAGCTTGTAACAAAGTAATTAAGGAGCTGATCACTGTTTTATTCCGTATTTGCAGAAAATTCAAAGTTGCAATTCAAGAAAAATGTTAGTAGAACACTGGATGGTCTATAGTATATGTCTAATTTATTGGGTTGATGTGCCCCTCCATAGTCGAGGATTTAGGAGTAGGGCTGGTAGAAAATATCATCTAAGCAATTTAATAATTGTGAGTTATTGTCCTGGTCTTTGTTTAATGATTTTGGTGGACGGGATGATCTGCACCTGCTCAGTTCCTCACCTCAGACAAGTTACTGTGGTGCTGTGGCCACTAAAATAAAAATATGTGAACAAAAAAGTAGCTTGGCAAAATAACAGCGAAGATTTCATTGTTAATCTACAGCGAGTATCAAAATGGCAACCAAGATTAGCTTCTAGAACCTCCGCCTTCTGTTCCCTTCAAGGGGTATTGAGTGAGTTTCCAAGAGCAAAGAGGCCTCGTTCTACAGTATCCCTTGCCTGGTCATAAGCATGATAGACTTTCTACAGGGTGCTACTGCTAGAGCTTTCTTCAGTTCTCAGCACTACTCGCACCACAGAGTGCACTGCACACTTGTAATGCCCTCCATTAAATCCCACACACATTCTGAAATTTCAAAGTGTTGTAAGAGCAGCAGCATCTGGGTCCTGCCACCTGGATGCCACTGTTGGAGGGAGGGCAGGTCACCTAAGTGCTCACAGGGGTAGGATGAAGGGAAGAATAGGCTATTGCCAAAAGTAGATCAAGTTGATTGAGAGAGAAAACAGGGAATAGTCTGGAGGGTGAGGGAAGGAGAGAGAAAAGTTTCTTCAGATGCACTTGTTTTCAGATGCTCAGACTTGTTTGAGGATTATCCCTCACTATTATAATGTAATCTTAAAATGACACTTTTGATGATGCAGAAAATAGCAAAAAATAAAACCAAACCCCAAACGGTACAATTTGCAGTTTTCTCAAATCCATAACTTAGCAGTGTTCTGGCTCATGAGACTCCATTGGATGAAATGCATTTGGAACTAATAAAGAATTGTTGGGAGTGGGAAGGGTATTATGACTTTTTGTGAGTATGTTCTTGTGCGCAATTAATTAGCTATGAGTTGATGGGAAGTTTTATAGGCTTGTTAAAATTGCTAAATCTATCAACCTTTAAAAATGCAGCTTTCTTTTTAGTAAAGGAGTTTCTCTTGCACATGATGGGCTTTGCACTGACTACACTTGCAGATACTAATTCGGTTCTCAAGGCAGGTCTGCACTTAGTCCTGGTCTACACTGCCGAGTTAGGTCAACGTAAGATGCCTTGAATCGACCTAACTCTGTAAGCATCTACACTAAAATGTTGCTCCTGATGATGTAACTCGTTCGGTATGCAACTTAAAAACTCCACCTCCGTGAGAGGCGTAGCACTTAGGTTGACATAGTTAGGTCGATGCAGTGTCACTGCATTGCTTACATGGACTGTTGCTCGCTTTCAGAAGCCATCCCACAATGCTCCACGCTGATAGTACAATCGGTGCAAGCGCTCCTGGTGAGGTTGTGTGCCGCCGACACAAGGAGCATAATATATGTGGCTATGCAAAAGTGATTTAATTACTGCGGTGGTTGTACGTCAATGTAACTTAAGTCAACATCATTTTTGTAGTGTAGACGAGCCCTTCAGGTGCTGCAGTGGCCCAGCTGCGCTGTTGTAGAGCTTCAGTGAAGATGTTACTAGCTGACGTGAGCATTTCTACCATTGGTGTAGTTAATGCACCTCTGCAAGAGGCGGTAGCTATATTGATGGGAGAAGCCATCCTGTCAAGATAGCACGAGCTACAGCAGGGGTTAAGTCAGTATAACTGCGTCACTCAAGGGTATGGATTTTTCATCCCCCTGAGTGACTTAGTTATACTGGTGTAAGTCTATAGTATAGACCTGGCCTCAGTAAAACCTTTTACTGCCCTGTTTCACCTTCTGCTCCTTGGTATAGCAGCTGATTAAATCAGGGATATGAATTTTGCACTTCTTGAATGCCTCTAGCATAGTCTTTTTGGTGCTCTGGTGCAGCTTGAATTGCTGGGAATCCTGACACATCTCTCTAACAGAATAACAACTGGCAAAGATGTGATAAACCTTGCCTAGTGTTCTCCTCAGTTTACCAGCTGTGGCTTTCAACAAGGATGCTCACAGGAGAAAATGTAAATACTTTCATTCCATTTCCCCACTCCCTCCTCCAATTCCTGATCTCCGCTGAAAGGTTGAAAATTGAATAGAACTTTAAACAGCTGTATTTCAGAATTTCCCCCCAGCTTATGCTCTGTCTCCTATGTTGGATCTTGATGCTGAAAAGATGTACATTTTGTTTTATACATAAATTTCTATCCAATATTACAGCAGTAGACCTTCCCGATGCTAGCAGGAAATTCATGAACAAAATTAATTGATTGATCAGTAATTTCTGGTAAAATGTTAAATTTGCACCCTGCTGTGAACCTTTAGCTGGCTAACGTGCATTTGAAAGAAAAACAAATACAATTTAAAGCCTGATCCTGTAACATGTGGTATGCAGCTTGACTGCTGTGACCTTGCAAGGCCCCAGTCATGTCAGTGGGGCTCTGTGCAGGGTTCAGTAGTCTTTGTGCATAGAACATAATACAGGATCATTGCCTTAAGATCTAGTGGCTGTTTCAGAGAGTATTTCTATAACCCTTGCCTCCTTCAGCAATAATAATAGTATAATAAATATTTTTGCCACTCTGACTACTTTTTTTAAGAGAATTAGTACAGCCATCTGACAGCCCCAATTTTTTTTTCCTGGGCTGTCTTGGGGCTGTCAAGTGGCACATGGGTAAAGCCTTGCCCTCCCAAAAAACCTTATGATAACTTAATAAACTGGTCCACATTGTCTAATGACTTCTAAAATATTTCTTCAGAGTTTAGGATGCAGACTATTGCTAGGAATAGGCGCGCGCTCTCTCTCTCTCTCTGCAGAAGAGTACAAAGATTCAAACTTGGTTAAATAGAGGGGTAAATTGTAAGTGTCTTAATACTCTTCCATCTTGTTTAGGACTCAGTGGGAAATACGAGAACAGTAGTGAAGCTGCTTTGTTGCTAAGGTGACTAGTAAATGTTGCTGTGGCAATGCTTCTATGGAGCATTTCCATAGCACAAACACGATAAATTATGGGATGCGTGTGTCGTGAATCATAGAATTGTTCAGTGATCAAGTGATTTAAGCATACAGATATTTACTTGAGAGTAGGTCATGTGATGTAAGCATGTTGGTAAATAACACAATTTTTGAGCAGTACTAAAATCATACAAAAGTATTTAAGAGTAAATAAATTCTGCAAGCTGTCAATGTCTTGATAGACAAACTGGTAGTTATGCTCCTCTAATATTACAGTAGAGAAATACGGTGTGATCCTTAATAGAGAAAAATAAAAACTGGTATGTTAAAGACCAGAGATTTTGGGAAATGTGGGTGTGAGGAGGAGATTATTCCAATTCTGTGCATAGAAGTATAATGCCTTTATTTGCAAGGAGGTTAAAATTCAGATGTTAAGAACTGATCTGCAGCCTCTTTGCTAGGTGTCTGTTCCTTAGCACACAGCATAGGTAATGCTTCAGTTTCTTGTTTGTACGCATGCTGAGTAACGAAAGATCAAAACAGCAAACATTCTGTTGTTGTCATTTGGCCTGGTCAGAACTACCTTGCTATGACTGGCAGTGGTGCAAAAAAGCCTCAGGATTCTGAATATAATGGATTTAGGTGAAGGAAACAAGGATGGAAGACATCCAGGAAAAGACATCCAGAGAGGGAAAAAGTGACCCCCCCCATGGGATAGTCAGAACACTGCTTGCTTTATCCTGACGAGTGGCTTTGCTGAATTGTTCTATTTTTGTTGTGATCTTGGTGATGAATGCTAGTTCATGTTCAGATAAAGTGTCCTGTGAAGAGTTGGGATGAGGACTAAAAGGCATCTTACTTAAATGCCTGCAATGAGAAGTCACTGAAGAGGAGAGGAAAAGCTGGTTCTAGTTGCCACTTTATCTATAAAGAAATAACTGCAGTTTAAAAACCAAGGTATGTGTTTCCTGTTCATATTGTATGGGAGATGTGTTGTTAAACAGTATTTGTGCTGGCAGGAAAAGGAAGATGGAGAAAATGAAAAGTTTTTAATAATTTCTTCCTCACAAAATGTGACCAGTGCACTGGGGATACTGCTTCAAGTAGAAAACAATACGTGTAGAGTGGTCATTCTTTCCAGTTTTACAGGATAGTAAAAGGTGGCTTTTGTTGCTGAGTTAGTATGGCTGGACTGAGGTTAGCAAATGATGTCAGGAACGTGTTGCCCTTCACTGTGGCAGCATTTGCTGTTTTAGAGTGAACTTTCTTATGTGATGTGTTGATATGAAAACTAGCATTTACTATTCCATCAGTCTCTTTCTGCTGCTTATTATTTGAATAGTGATGATTTGAAAACTCCTAAGTGTGTTTTGCTGTTTGCTTTCTTAACGGAGTAAAGGGTACAGAGGAGGCGTGAGTGCCTGAGAAAGACCAAACTCTGCGTATGGGCCCAAAGAGGGGAGACTGTCCTTGTGCTAGTGCACTTCTGTTTGATATTCATACCTGGATTTTGGGAGTCCTGTGTCTTTGATCCAGATGGCTTTCCAAACCAGATTCAGGACAGAGTGGAATCTGGTGGTAAAATATGAATAGAGTTGTGTTCTGTGAAACTACTGTAGTTTTTATGAGCAAAAAACAAAAACCAGCAATCTCTTGGCATTTGACATAACTAGACCTCATAGCGATAATGCTTTGATGCAGAGTACATGCCTGAGAAGACAGTGCCAAACTATGGGCCATCTGACAGCTCAGACTTCTGTTTCTGGTTTGTTCTGTGGATTTGTCATTCACTTATACACTTGTAGAAAAGTGTATTTTTGGTAGTCTGCAAATCCAGTATAGTCAAGGTGCTTTCCAAAATATTTTAATAACTTTACAATTCTGCCTGACTATATCTCTTCCCTCACTTTGCATCATTGGCATAGGCGGATTATAATGTCACACATTTTATGTACATTGAGCATCTAATGTTCCTAATCTTTTAAATGGTTCAGTAAAGGACTGGCCTGCTAGCTTGGCAGCAATAGGATGTCACACTGCCATCATGGAGGCATCACTGAGTTTCCTACTGCCTGTGTGGTAGAATCAGAGAGAGTACAGGAATTAGTGGAACTACTCCCATCAGCCATTTGCCACACACATTGACTGGCATTGGTAGTTGACACAATCAACTCCGGTTTGAATAAGGACTGGGAATGGCTGAGCCATTACAAACATTGACTCTATCTCCCCTTGTAAGTACTCTCACACTTCTTATCACACTGTCTGTACTCGGCTAGCTTGATTATCACTTCAAAAGTTTTTTTTTTTCTCTTAATTAATTGGCCTCTCAGAGTTGGTAAGACAACTCCCACCTGTTTATGCTCTCTGTATGTGTGTATATATATCTCCTCATTATATGTTCCATTCTATATGCATCCGAAGAAGTGGGCTGTAGTCCACGAAAGCTTATGCTCTAATAAATTTGTTAGTCTCTAAGGTGCCACAAGTACTCCTGTTCTTCTTTTTGCGGATACAGACTAACACGGCTGTTACTCTGAAACTGGTAGTTGTTTTGTTCTTCTCTCTAGAAACAATGCACCAGAAAAACTCTGAATGAAGGACTAATGATAATGAGACTAAATTGAACATTGCCACTTCTTCATTCTTGGGGCTATCCTTTGCAAGGCATAGTGGGGCATTCTGGGTTTCTAGGTCAGATCCTGCTTGGGGAAAAAAAAAAAAGTAGGGAGTTGAATTAATTTGATGTAACTTTGTTTCATTAGTAACTAGGGGGTGCTAAATGGCTGTTCCCTGCAAATCCCATCTGCAGTCTCTGGGTGGTCACAATAAGGACTGCTGCTTCTCCAGGTCCTTACAAGGATCTCTAGGAAATAATCAGGGTGTTCTTCCCCTTTCTCATTCCAAAGTGCATTATCAACAGGGAGACCGTTCCATAACAGTGATTTTCAATCTGAAAGATGCTACATAATTTGTGGTATGGGTGAACACCTTAAAAAATGTAACTACACCGCTACCCCGATATAACGCGGCCCGAGCTAACACAAATTTGGATATAACGCGGTAAAGCAGTGCTCCAGGGGTGGGGTGGGGGGCTGTGCACTCTGGTGGATCAAAGCAAGTTCAATATAACGCGGTTTCACCTATAACGCGGTAAGATTTTTTGGCTCCCGAGGACAGCGTTATATCGAGGTAGAGGTGTACCGGAAATGTGGTGAAATTCCCTCTGACTTTGTCTGTTCAGGAAGTTAAACACAAAATGATAAGAGTGTAGTTCACTTTATCAGATTTTATTTTATGTTTTTAGAAACATTTTTGAAGTGATAACTTAAAATGTTGCTGGTCCAACTTCTTTTAAATTTGTGCAGAACAAATCTGATTAATATTGATGTGCTGATGTTATACAAGGCTGGATATTCTTATTACATTGTTACCAGATGTGCAGATGTCTAATATTTACAAGTGCATTTTGATTTTGGACAGTAACTTTTTGGAGAAAGCGTATAATAAACTAAGGTAGCTGCTCCACTCTTCCAATCTTTGTATTTTTAAAAAAAGAAAAAGACGTATCAGTGTTATGTATAAGATGAACAATCTAAAAAATGGGTTCACTTAATACCAAACAGCCACAGAGAGGTATGGTCAGGGCATGAACATTTCATAAGACAAATAAAGTGCTTCCGGCTTTTACCTCTTGTCCTTTTATTGGTTGAGTTTGTAACCTTCTAAATGGAGTTTAAACTTTTATGCAGTGTTTTTTCTGGAGCCTGCAGACAGCTGAAGTGCCCTAACTGCTGCTTAGAGCTTTTCCAAGTTGCAGTAAGTGTAAACTGACCGAGGCAGCTTCACTATCACTGCTGCTAAAGGAAACCCGAAGGGCAGCAGTAAAACTGGAAAAACATGAGGTCAATTTAGCTTTGGCAGAACACAGACAAAGGCTAAGGAAGGAAGGACTTGATAGCATCCTTGTAGTAGTTAGAGAGCTCTGAGGCAGAGGCTGGGGAAACACACGCTCTCTTCCCCCCCTTCCTTCCAACAGCCAGACTATTTGGGTGCTTGGCTTTGTCAGGAACCTATTCGCTCGAGGCTACAAAAGATGATGCCACAAGCAGGGTCCAGGTTCCTACCATTCTGGTAGGAAAACCAGCATAAACTCCTCAGGGGAAAAAAACTTTCTCAAGCTTGGTTCACTTACAACACACTATAACGGGGTAGTCAATAGGCAGACCGTGGGCCAAATCCAGATCACCAGACTGAACGGACCATGAAATCCTTTTATTTACTACTACTACTACTACTACTACTACTTATTATTTATTATCATTATCATTGTTGGGTTTTTTTATTATTTTCTCTGGAGTCTGGACCTTGACTATACCTTGACCAAAAAATTTGGACCTTGACACAAAATAATTTGACTATCCCTGCACAATGAGATGCTGCTTGTAGAATACCTTTGAAATGTTCATAATAGGATAGTCCTCCTTTGTGTGCCTTAAACAGCAGTAAAATAGTAAATAATGAAGACCATGTAAATGTCAGCATTAGACTTCAGAACCAGTACCCATTTAAGCAAATTGTGTGCACTACACATCATTATTTCATTTGGTCTGCAGATTCAGGTAGACATGATTGAGTTGGTTTATAGCTGATTCACATTTTGAAGGTTGTCTTTGCAATCATGAGGGCTAGGAACTAAAGGGCTAAGCGTTCATTTAAAAATAAATTTAAATTCAGGAGCAGAGGCGGCAGGCACCAAGGAGAAGTACTAGCAAATGGAATAGTGGCATGCCAGCTCAATTTACCCTCTGCCTTTCCCAGTCAATGGGGCCTGGCTTTGCTTCTTGCCTGGGCATTGCCAAAAGGAGAGTGGAGACCCTTAATCTAGTTCACAGACAGTTGGGTTTCTGGAAAATGTGGCAAGCCCTGTGTAAGAAGGGCAAGCATGAGTAAGTAGATGGGATGGGTGGGGATGAGTAAATGGGGTCAGGGTGAGTGTAAGGAAGAGGGTAATGGGTGAGCAGATATGGTTGAAGAGAAGAGATTGATAGGATAAATTAGAAACTAAGTGGACTTTGTGTGTGTACATGAGAGTAGTTTTGAGGAGAGAAATGGGAGAGAGACTGAAAATAGAGGGGCTGAGGAAAAGACGACCATGTATTTGGAAGCAAAAGGGACGTGAAATGTAGGGAGATGGGAGAGAAAGAAAAGAGGAAATGGACTGTAAACAATCAGAGAACAAAAGAGAGTGAGCCAAGAAGGGTAAGACTTATGAGAGACCTAAAGTCAAATATATAAAAGTGTGTGTGTATATAGTATAAAAATTCAAAGTTGATTGACATGTTACTTCTGTATAGTGCATAATAAGTAGTACGCACCTATTTTGTTTGTTTAGGCCTGTTTCAAGAACTAATCTCTATTCAAAGAATCCCTATATAATGCTTAAGTCCCATTGACATTAAGCATGCGCTTAAGCTGATCCTGAATCAGGGTTCTTAAGTTTGGAGGGGCATGGTAGCACAGGCGTTTTTCTCCTTGGCTAGTAATCTTACTCAAGTAGTGGCAGGTAAATTTTTCAAGGCTTATATGGTCACTGTAGCTGGAAAGCTTCATGGAATAAGTGAATGCTTGATTTTTATGAAGGAACTTGCTATATGGTGATGGGGAGATTATTACAGGTATACAGGGCAGCATATAACCTTAAAATAAATTCAGGTAGCATTTTATCGTTTCACAGCTATTCTTGAAGTGTTTTTCCTATCAAAGAGTGAGTGCTAGAATGTGCATTCGCTTCTGTTTTCCCATTTGTATATCCAAGGACACACAGTAGCGGGGTTGAATTCTTGTAATCAGGCTCTGCAGTTTGGCATGATTAGTCTTGCATTGACTTAAAGTATCAGAGCTGCTGAAATTAATTTTATAAAAGCCATTGCAGAAATGAAGCTTGCATTGCTATCTGATTTTTAAGGTTACTCTTTTGAAAGAGTATGTGCTTTTGATATCTAAAGGTGATTCTTTAAAGTCATGGAAAAACCCTGAATTAAAGAGAAAGGTAAGTATACCGTGCCATTTCTATGGCTACTTGTATGGTGAAGTGCCTGGTTGGATGCTGGCTAAAAATTGAAGGCCAAAAATTTGAATACATGCTTGGTTTTCAACTTCACTGCTGGGAAAGTTGCTGTTTTACAGCTGGCTGTAGCAAAATTACATCTAAAGTGAACTATTTCTTGTTTGGTTCAGAAATCATAAGGATCTATTGCTAGAAGATAGACATTGAAGAGATCAGAAATGAGTTATTTCACAATAGACTTTTTTGTTCTGTTTTGTTTCTTAATTATTTTTAGGTGATTTTAATAGTGCAGAAAACCACCAAGATCATTTTCTTGAAACCTCCGAGGAAAGAGACCCTGCAACTGAGAAATATTATCTGGAGAGACATCCTCTCTATGAAAATATAGGGGACCAGTCAACAGAAGATATCAGCCAGCATCCATGCCCACGTCTGGATAGAAAGCGTAAACACTCTGGCGAGAGAGTACAGAACGAGGGCAGCCAAAACGAAAACTTTGTGGATGAACTGCAGGATGAAGCTGTGTCGAAGGCAAAAAAGAGGAGGAGCTCCAAAGGTAACTCCATTGCTTTGGTGTCCCTTAAAGAATTTCTTGTGAAAGGAGTATCCCTATGAATTAATGTCTCCATTTATGAACTGGATAGTTACCAGTCTGAGCACTGTCATTTCACTTAAAATCATATCTTGGTATCTGAGGGTAAAGCACTAGTCATTGGGCACGGTAGCCATAGCAATGCAAATGACCCTAGTGCATGTGACCCTTAATGACCAAACCTTTTAAAATGCATAGTGTGGTGGTAAAGCTGAGACTATATGCCCCGCAAGTGAAATGTAGCTTTTGTTTTAAGTTGAGGGGGCTTTTTGATTAATTTTTAGTTATTTTTCCATTAGATGACTGGCCTGAGAGGGAAATGACAAACAATTCCTCTAACCACTTAGAAGAGCCCAATTGTAATGAGGTGACCAACCTGAAGGTGTGCATTGAATTAACAGGGCTCCATCCCAAAAAGCAGCGTCACCTGCAGCATCTTAGGGAACTATGGGAGCAGCAGGTGTCACCAGAGAGATCCCCGTCCGGCAAGTTGGGCCGGCAAAGCAGGAAAGATTTAGCTGAGGCTGTTCACCCAGAGGCCACTGCAAAGGTCAAAGACTGCACAGAAGAAAGGCACACCAGGAAAAGGTCAGAGGTCAAAAGCAATAGAAGTTGGTCTGAAGAGTCCCTCAAAACAAGTGACAATGAACAAGGTATGCAGAGACTACTAGGGAAACATCAGCTGGCATAGCATTAGTAGTGATGCATGCTGCCACCACTGTTAAGGGATTGTCAGCAGTTTTTATAGAAGTCCACATGTATAAGGACTTACAGCTCCACTATAAAAAAAAAAAAAAAAAAAAAAAAATCACTAGCTAAAATTTGTCAGATGGGTGTGTATGTGGTTTTTGTTTGTTTTTTGTTTTTAAATTGTGGTTTAAATGACTTTACAATTGAAGATTTGTGTCTGCAGATGTTTTGGCATTCTTCTAATTCATGAATAGTTCTGATTTAGAAAAGAAAACTCAGGTTGTTAGTCCATGTAAGAATACTTACTGCATGTATAGCTAAATGGATTAGTGCCTTTTGGGTATAATTAAAAACAAACAAGAAGTCCAGTATGAGTAGCATGAAGACTTTGATTCTCTATCATGGGAATCTGCTGTTCCATCAGGTTAAGAACTGCTGAGTTTTTCTGCTTTCTCAAAGGCTTAGAGGCAGTCAAGAGGTTACCCCTGATTTTTCCCGTAGTGCAGTCTGCCTGTCTGCTTTCTCTACAGACACGCCTGATGAACTGCCCTGTGGTTGCTCCCCAGTGTTCTTCCATGCGCATGCGCAGAGCTTTCCTCAGTGACTCGCTGAGGGCTCTGTTCTTCAGGATATTTTGCCAGGTTCTCTCTCTCTCTCTCTCTCTCCTCTAGTTCACTCTCCATCTCAGGCCAGGTCTATGCTGTAAACTTACATCGGTATAACTACGTCACTCGGTGTGAAAAATCCACACCCCGAGTGATGCAGTTAAATCGACCTCACCCCTGTGTAGACAGCGCTATGTTGATGGGGGGGGCTTTTCCTGTCGACATAGCTACCGGCCTCTAGCGAGGCGGATTAAGTACTCCGGCAGGAGAAGCTCTTCACTGAAGCGCCTCACTGTATCACTGAAGCATTTTAAGTGTAGACCTGCCCTCAGAGGGTTCCCGGGAGGTTGTGTGGAGGGGCTGGGGGGTTGAGTGAATCTAGGGATTCCCCTTGACTAGCAGTATGATTCCTTAACACCCCCACAACTGCTTCAATAGCTGAGCAAGGCCCATCCAGCAGCATCAAAGGCTCCTGTTCCTATATTCAGCTCTACATGCTGGTAGTCTTCTCCCACAACTGGGGCTTCTCCTAAGCAGGACTGTCTCCCCACTTACTCCAGTCTGGGGCTTGCTCGCTTCTGTTATTTCTGCTCCATCACCGTGGCAGCCAGCAAGTGTTGAGCCAATCGGTGGAAGAGGTGGGCTCCCTGGGACCTCCCCCAGACTGTCACAGTGGCCAGCTCCAGCTGCCCACAGTATTCCAGGGAGGGGCCAAGCACTACGGCTCTTTCCCTGTTTTGCTTCCCCTCCCTCCCACCATTCACCCGCATGCATCATTTCTGTCTTCTCTCTCCCCTTCCCCAGCTCTCAAACCTCAAGTGATTAGTTACCTCAGTCACTTGAGGAGGTATCGCTCTCACAAACCTAAGCAACTTAAAATCTCAGCTGCACTCAGATATCCTCAACATGCTTTGTGCTGTCTTGACTGGTATCCTGCAAACCCAAACCATGTGGCTGTTTCTGGTCACAGAGACTCCACATCTTCTCAGATAGCTCTTCCTTCTCCCTCCATCCCACTCTCAGAAAGAGAGGATGAGGCTCTCCTTCTTCTCCCTTTCAGGATTTGCAGATCAAAGGCTGTAAGCAGTCTCCTTCTCCCCCCACCCTCCCCAAAGCAAATTTAGTCTGTTTTTTCTGAGGACTCCCCTAGATGTAACTAAGGCCTGGTTTACATGAGGAAATTAGGCCGATATAATTATGTTGCTCAGGGGGTTGGATTTTTCATATCCCTGAGTGACGAAGTTAAACTGGCCTAACCTCTAGTGTAGACAGTGCTATGTCGACGGGAGAATTCTGCCATTGACCCAGCTACTTACTGCCTCTCAGGAGGCGGATTACCTACGCTGATGGGAGAATCCCTCCCATTGTCATTGGTAGAGTCTTCACAGAAGTGCTGCAGCGTTGCTGCAGTGTTTTAAATGTAGACAAGCTCTAATATTTGCCCCAGTTCTTGGAGGCTAAAGAGGAGCTTCCCACCTGCTCTGAGCTCTCTGAATCGGATGTCCCAGGTTGCGTGTTCACTAACAGACTTGGTTGATTTGATACATTTCACCCTCAAGATAGCCAAACCTGCAACTCAACCAACCCTCAGTCAGGACTCCGTCAAGATGAGGCATAGGAAAAGCCGCTTCACTTGCCCCATACCAGAATCTCTTGAGAATTGCTGAGGCCAGGTGGGAAGTCCAGTCAATAAGGTCTCTAAAATGGTATCCAGTCCAATTGGATAAAGTTACCAAATTGTCCCAAAGATTATAGAACTACAATTCATAGAATATCAGGGTTGGAAGGGACCTCTTGTCCATCCTTCATCTCAGTCAGGATTGTTTGCAGGGGGGAAAGAGAGAGATCTTGATGGTAAATCGATGGGGCAAGTTTTGGTGGACTTGAAGATGGACAGCTGTCTTAGAAGAGTCAAAGCCTCTTCTCTATTACTTTGCGAGCTACCATGGTGTGTCTGGCACTGGCTCAGACAGACCTGTCCATCTTCTGCTCCTTCTTGTGCTCTCAGAAGAAGTCGTCTTGTAGAACTCAAAAGAAGGGAGGCCAGACAGCTGGATTCTGTAATGTTGATGCTAGCTTTCCTTTGCAATGCTTGGTATGATATTGCCAGATCTTCTCTTCTCTTTTAACATGTTGGCTCGAAGAAATATGTGGTTTTAGATGCCAATGCTATTTCCAGAGGCATCCTGGCACCCTTTGACAATGTGAAACAAGAATAAGCCCTTAATAGCACCTTAGACCTGATTTAAATTATGCCCGGCCCACCCATTCTCGAGAGACACTTAAGGGCTTTCAAGTCATTTTGCTGCAACTGCTACTTCCATCCCCACTGAACTGTAAATTCTTTGATTTGTTTTTCTCCATTTACCAGGGCTTGGAAATTCTTCCCCATCGTTATCTAGATAGGCCTCTCCATGTACAGAAGTTGCATGAGGAGGAAGTCGGCCTTAGCTCTTCTGATCCAATAGTCCCCCAACTTTTCTCATGGTTCATAGATCTCAAGCAAGTTTATCTTCTATGTCCCTGTGACCCAGTGGCTTCTATGTGTTGCAGTGCTGGGGCAATTGCAATTGGGAAAAAACATTATCAGCTCCAGGCAGTGCCCTTGGACATGTCATCCTCTCTTTGGGGATTTGTAATGGTGATGGCCATCTAGGGAGCTGGACTGAGACAACAAGGGCATCTAGATCTGCCACTACATGCACAACCTACTGGTGACTACTCAGTCATATTAAGTGACAATATGCTTGCCAAATTTGGTCCTGGAACATCTTAGATTGATAGAGAGTGACCAGAAGAGCTCCCTTGTCCGATCTCAAGACTCATGCATTTGGGAGCCCTGTTCAAAATCAACCTGGGCCTCATGGTTTTGCCAGAGGAGAAATTTGACCAAATTTTACCCCACATCAAGCAATTCCCCAGTGCCTTCCAGTCAACAGCACACCAGTACTCTCAGCTGGTTGGCACCAGGTGGCCCATGGAGCAATTCCCCCTTCCTGATCAGGCACTGGAGCTTGCAGACTTAGGATATGGACTGTCTATTGACAGTCCCTCCAGGCACGAGTCCCTTTTAATGATGGTGTCCACTCCATTTTCTCTTCGGGGCAGACCTGTGCCAGAGCTATGAGCAA
Organism: Chrysemys picta bellii; assembly: GCF_011386835.1. Taxonomy (NCBI): domain Eukaryota; kingdom Metazoa; phylum Chordata; order Testudines; family Emydidae; genus Chrysemys; species Chrysemys picta. Next base: position 203,454,018 of record NC_088791.1, read on the forward strand.
TCTGCATGATGACCAATGCTGGCTTCTCAGGATAGGGAGTGCAGATGGGTCCTCATGTGGCTGAGAGCAAGTGGTCTTCCCAGGAATCCCAGCACAGCGTTAGCCTCCTGGAGTTGCGGGCAGTGAGGAATGAAATAGACCTTGTCCCAAGAGTCCCTCTGGGAATTGCAGCCACTCATATGGAGGATAACCACAGAACCACTATGGTATATCACTGCCACCTAGGCAAGACAAAAAACAAAAGCCAGAATAGAGAGAACAGAAGGATTCTTCTGTATCTGGAATACCAGCATCTGCCCCTCAGTCATGTACATCCACAGCAAGTCCAATAGTCTGCCTGGCTCAGCAGTTCTAAGATGAATGCTAAACCAATGACCATTCAGTCAGTTTACACAGAGGTGGTTCCTTCCACAAGCAGACCCATTTGCAACTCAGTCCACCAAAAAGAGAACCAAATTCTGCTCCCAGCATTGGCGCCAACATAGGGTTCCCTTGTCTGGGTGTCTGAGGATATTCCTGTCCACTCTTTCCCCTCAAATTCAGAGTAGCCAGAAAGATCAGACAAGATGGAGGATTGATCACCCTTTGGTGGCCCTATATTTCCCAGACTGATGTGCATGTCTGCTGTGGATACTGCCCATCTCTTGTGACCTTATTCACCAAGGCCCTTTAACTCGTACAACTTGTAATAGTTCATGTGCTGATGTATAGATTTAGGAGTTCAGTGATTATCAGTAGGAGGTTTGTGAAAAGTTAAAGAGTAGAACCTAGTCTTTATGTACTAACTATACTTTATTTGATCAGCACCTTATTGTTGCATTCAGCATCACTCAGAGGGAAGACCTTCTGTTCTTTGGGACCACTGCTTTTTCAGCCTCTGTCTCTTTTCCTTTCCCGTCCTCCCTTTCTGTGTTTCTCTCCCTCTTCCCCATCTCTGAGAGTCTTCTCTATTTCTTTATCTGCAGCAACTCTTAATTCCACCATCTTCCCACTATATCCCCATTCAGTTTTATTCTCACCCCCATTAAAACAACTGGTGGTTAAATAGTTAATGATGACACTGAAGGATGTTATTGGGCTTTACTCATGTTACACCAATGAGACTATTTAGGGGAAGGAGAGTTTGCACCTTAGTTACTGTTTCAGGCTGTCTGCACATTCAGGAAGACAACACCACATTGGTTATGTGCTGTTCATGTTTGGAAGGTTTTCATAGCCAGGAAACATAGAAACTTTGAATTTTTTTTTATTTTTTTTTTTAAAGCATAGATTTTTGTATCCTATGGGCCAATAAGTACATCAGGTGAGCCAGATGTTTGACACACTTCTCCTAGAACATAGCTCTTGAGAGTAAATGGTTGACTTTTCTCAAATCCAGAAAGCCCAGTGCAAATTGAGCTTACATGGGTAACTGAAGGAAGACAAATCCCAAAAGAGATTCTGGGCATCCTACTAAATGGCTCTCCTAAGACTCTAGATTGAAGTGCAGGTCTCTGTCCTGGGTGCCACGTGTCCGCTCTATTCTAGTTCCAGCTTGCTTCATCCACATTTTCTTTTCTGAAAGCATCATCACTTCAGAGAGCCCTGATTTGAGGTCCTTGGGAATAGGATGACCAGATGTCCCGATTTTATAGGGACAGTCCAGATATTTGGGGATTTTTCTTACATAGGCTCCTATCACCCCCCCCCCACCCCGTCCCGATTTTTCACACTTACTATCTGGTCACCCTACTTTGGAACAATGGAGCCTCAGTCATCGGATGACCCAGTAATTATAGGCTTATCAGCCTAACATTGAACCCGGACAGCATAATGGAGGGGCTGATACAAGATTTGTTTTAATAGAGAACTAAACAAGAGCAATGTAATTAATGCTAATCAACATAGGTTTATTCAAAACACATTGTTAGTTTGACAGGATATCTTTTTTAGATGCGGTTACAAGGTTGGTTAATAAAGGTATTAGTGTTGATGCAATGGACTTAGCCTTCTGTAAGGCGTTTGACTTGATACCGCATGACATTTTGATTAGAAAAATATCCCAGAACAATATAAAATTAACATGGCATACATGGATTAAAAACTGGCTAGCTGATAGGTCTCAAAACGTAACTGTAAATGGGGAATCATCATTAGGGCCCTACCAAATTCACAGTCCATTTTGGTCAGTTTCACGGTCATAGAATTTAACAGTCGTAAATTTCATGATTTCAGCTATTTAAATCTGAAATTTCACAGTGTTGTAATTGTAGGGAGCTTGATCCAAAAAGGAGCTGTGGTGGTGGGGGCTTTGCGGTACTGCTACCCTTACTTCTGCGCTGCTGATGACGGTGGCGCTGCTTTCTGAGCTGGAGAGTGGCGTCTGCTGGCCGGCAGCCCAGCTCTGAAGGCAGAGCTGCCACCAGCAGCAGCGCAGAGTAAGGATGGCATGGCATGGTATGGTATTGCCACCCTTAATTCTGTGCTGCTGCCTGTAGAGCTGGGGCTTCAGTCAGCAGCCGCCACTCTCCGGCCACCCAGCTCTGAAGGCAGCGCAGAAGTAAGGGTGGCAATATCACAACCCCCCTAAAATAACCTTGCGACCCCCTTCCTCCCCCCGCAACTCCCTTTTGGGCTAGGATGCCCAGTTTGAGAAATGCTGGTCTCCCCTGTGAAATCTGTATAGTATAGGGTAAAAGCACACAAGACCAGATTTCATGGGGGGCGGCCAGATTTCACTGTCCGTGACGGTTTTTCATGGCCATGAATTTGGTAGGGGCCTAATCATCATCCAGTGGATCTGTTTCCAGTGGGGGACCTTCAGGGATCGGTTTTAGGCCCTATGCTATTTATTGTTTTTATCAATGGCTCAGAAGAAAATATAAAATCTTCACTGATAGTGTTTGTAGATGACCCCAAAATTGGGGAAGGGGTAAATAATGAAGCAGACAGGTGGCTGATTCAGAATAGTCTGGATCACGTGGCAAACTGGGTGCAGGCAAACACCATGTGTTTTTAATATGGATAAATGTATCTAGGAACAAAGAACACAGGCCATACTTACAGGATGGGGGACTCTATCCTGGGAAGCAGTGACTCTGGAAAAAGATTTGGGGGTCATGGGAGATACAGCTGAACATGAGCTCCCAGTGTGATGCCATGGCCAAAAAAGCTAATGCAGTCCTGGAATGCATAAACAGAAATCTTGGGTAGAAGTAGAGAGGTTATTTTATCTCTGTATTTGGCACTGGTGTGACCACTGCTGGAATACTGTGTCCAGCTCTGGTGTTCACAGTTCAAGAAGGATGCTAATAAATTGGAGAGGGTTCAGAGAAGAGCCACAAGAATGATTAAAGGATTAGAAAACGTGCCTTATAGTGATAGACTCAGAGCTTAATCTATTTAGTTTATTGAAGAGAAAGTTATGGGGTGACTTGATTACAGTCTGCAAGTACCTGCATGGGGAACAAACATTTAATAATGGGCTCTTCAGTCTAGCAGAGAAAGTTTTATAACACAATCCAATGGCTGGAAGTTGAAGCTAGGCAAATTCAGACTGAAAATAAGGTGTAAATTTTTAACCATGAGAGCAATTAACCATTGGAACAATTTTCCAAGGGTTGTGGTGGCTTCTCCATCACGGACAATTTTAAAATCAAGATTTGATCTTTTTCTAAAAAAGATGCTTTAGGGATTATTTGGGGGAAGTTCTGTGTCTGGTGCTATACAATTGGTCAGACTAGATGATCACAATGGTCATTTCTGGTCTTAGAACCTGTGGATCTAGGAAGAAGAACTGCAATCTCTCTCACTTTCCCCAGTGACTCAGAAAGTGATTCAATATAATCTGACTGAAGTTTCCCTTCTTTGTAGCTATCAGGATGGGAAACTTTTGTCCCCTTTCATCAGACAGCTTTGCTTTAATTTTTTTCCAAAGAAGGTGGTTCAGAAGTCAGCCCCAATTCTGTTTCTTAAATAGAAATCTGAATTTCTTTTAAAATTATCATGTTCTTTGCCCTCACTTTATCCTAGACCCCCTTGCATCCTAGAAAAACTACACACTTTACATGTGGTCAGGGTTGTGAAATTCTACTTCTGTAGAACTAAACCCTGGAGGAAGCCCAATGCTCTGGGAAATGTAGAAGGGGTATAAAGCATCAAAATATTTTGTATGTAGATAGTTTATTTAATTCATCCTCCAGTTTTACAAGGCATCTAATTAAAGTAGTCTTGAAGATATAGTTGCTCACTCCACTAGGAATCCATCTACTTTGTAGGCAGAAAGTCACAGCAAGCCTATTTCAGAATTATTTGGAAAGCACTAAGAAATTGACCTGCTACTTTCTCCATCCTTTGTCTTTGAGGATAGAGTCCTCTGAGTCTTCCTTCAATGCTCTCCTCCAGTGACCCTCTCTGACTGCCAGATGCTTGGACTAGATGATGGGATGGATCACTTGATAATTGTTCTGTTCGTTCCCTTTGAAGCATCTGGTATTGGCCACTGTCAGAAGACAGGATACTGGGCTAGATGGACCACTGGTCTGACCAAGTATGGCCATTCTTATATTCTTTACCTAGAACACAGAATATCTTCCCCTCCCCATATACCTCTTGCCTGCCACTTAAACTTGGAAAAGGCAGAAAAAAACAGCAGTTCCCAGCCTGAGGAGGAAGGTGAGTTCCCATTCACATAAGACAATTACAGGTAAGGAAACTAATTTTGTCATTTACACCCACCAAACCAGGAAATTCACAGTTGAGACTTTCTGCTCCTTGTTTTGCCCACTGAGGCTAGGGGTTCCAGTGCGTAGGTTGCGTATCAGTGCACTGATAGGCCTCTGCAGTATCTAGGCACAATAGTAATAAAGAATTTCCTGTAGTAGTTTTATCAGACAATTACAACTACTTTAAATTTAGCAACTTGTGAGTTCACATATTTACATTTTGAATGTAGAACATTTAAAATATTAATGACTTGAAAATGTAATTGGTGAATCTCCTAAACAGGAAAGGAGTTAGTGTTAAGTGTTAACAATGCATTTTCTCAACACCCCATGCAACATGTAATGCCTTTCCTCCCATTTAGGATTGCCTCTATTCATGGTCTCTCCGCCTGCGAAGAGCCTTTCATCCACCAATGCAAACAGCAAAAGGCAGACTCAGCCAAGCTGTACTCCAGCCTCGAGGTTGGCTGCCAAACAGCAGAAAATTAAAGAGAGCCGGAATACAGATGTGCTGTGCACAGATGAAGAGGAGGATTTCCAAGCTACATCCCTGCTGCAGAGATATTCTGAGTGTGAGAAGCCATCAGGGAAACGTCAGTGTAAAACAAAACACTTGGCACTACAGGAGAGGAGGAGGAGGTCATCCCTGACAGGGGATGACACCACAGATATTGAAAATGTTGAAGATAAGGTATCTTTATTTAGATTTAATCATCCACTAACCTCACAGAGTGTACAGCAGAGCCAGGCCACTCAAGCTAACACGTTATTGTGCTATGTAGCAATACAGGACGCCCTCGCTGTAACGAACCCATTGGGATCCAAACCATTTGTTCATTAGAGCTAGGGGCTGGTTATAGTGAAAGAGTCCTGCCTCCGGGGCAGGAGGGCAGCTGACAGCTCCTCCAGCCCTGGGGCTGACAGCTCCTCCAGCTATGCTGTCAGCCCTTGCCACAGCGGTGGGGGTCAAGGTGGGATCTAGGCATCGGGGTTGTTATAGCCAAAGGGTCATTATTATGAAGGATTTTCTAACGAAGGTGGACTGTAATTTTATTCAAACTCCTCCCCTTTTTACTATTTGCATATTTTGAATTTGTTCTCTTAGTCTATCTGAGATAAAGCCTAGTGCGGACATAAAGACTGAGGAGTTGTAAATTTAGTAACAGTAGTAGATTTTTGTAATGAGAACAGAAATGTAATTCTTAAGTGGCAAAATATATTCCCATCAGTGTATTGTTAAAAAGGGGGGAGAAAAAATCCAATAATGATTTTGACAGGTCACAGTAACAAGAAGATTCAGAAAGCGACCAGAGCCTACTTCAGACTGTGACTCTTCACCAGCCAAATCATATGAGCAGAAGCTGTATGATCGCCTGCAGCAGACTTCCTCATTATTACCTGTCTCTCAGCCCTCGCAGTTGCAGATTGCAAGCACCCCTCAGGAGACCACCCCAAGTCGTCCCATGCCGCCTGAAGCACGAAGACTTATTGTCAATAAGAATGCTGGCGAAACTCTTCTGCAAAGGGCAGCTCGTCTGGGATATGAGGCAAGAATCCCTTTAAATATTCTGAATTGAGATGCGGGAGCTGTTTGCTTTCTTTAATAATAATAAAAAAAAATCTTATTTGTACACAGGATTAAAGTCACTTTGTAATTCTAGTTTATGTAATCCTGGTGCACTGATGAGGTAGCTACAAACAGATTTGTAGTTTATGCATTTCTCATCTTTGTTTTTTTTTTTTTTATTGTTTTTCATTAAAGCATCATTTAATTTGAATGTGTATAGTGATGGTGAGGAGCAAAAACTTGATAACTCTCTTGGTTTATAGTGTGTTCAATACCGGCCTAAATCTTTGGTGCTGTGCACCCTGAACTCTGGTTATAGCTGTTGGGAGTGGAGGGCGTGCAGTGTCTTGAGAACTGGACTCCTACCTAGGAAGGTTTTATAAGGGGTTGAAACCCCACCACTATATTGTCTGACACTGTATAAAATCACAAATTAACGTTCCGTGTGGTGTACGGAGAGCTTTAATGAGCTCTGGTTTTGCTTTCCTTTAATGTTAAGGACATGTAATTTACAAAAGAAAATGGACAGTTTTGATATTTGAGCCTGAACGTAATGTTTGGTGTGTCCACTTGCGTGTTTGGATATATTGCAGAAAGTGTTCTAAATATTTTGATGCTTCTCAGCATTAATACTGCTCTAAACAAACAGACCTGGCTTCTACAAAAATCAGTAGTTGCTGAATCCACCAGCTCTGCTGTCTCAGAAACATGGTTTTATTTCTTGAGGGAGGGGATATTTTGTAATATCATATTAGGGTCCCAATCCTAAGAAGTATTGCTGTGACAAAAGTGGTTCATCGTGAGTGTGATTACTGATTTTGATGGTATTTAGTCAGAGCAGGGATAATAAGGAGCTATAAAACTTGCCCTAGCTTTGAAAGAGGCAGTTAGGCCTGGGAGCTTGGGTTAGACAGAGGCCTGCTCCAGTTTTGAAGATTGAGTCAGCCTGGAAGTCAGGTTTCGGCAGAGGCCTGTCCAGCTTAAAGATTTGCTCCAGCCCATAAAGATTTTGTCTTGTTTGGAACCCCAGTTTAGGCAGAAGCCTGTTCCAACTTTGGAAGGCTGAATTTAGTCTGGAAAATCTTTTGTTTAGCCTAGACCAGTGATTCTCAAACTTTTGTACTGATGACATCTTTCATGTAGCAAGCCTGCAAATGCAACCCCCCCCCCTTATAAATTAAAAAACCTTTTAAATATATTTAACACCATTATAAATGCTGGATGGAAAGCGGGGTCTGGGGTGGGGGCTGATAGTTCAGAACTCCTCATGTAATAACCTCGTGACCCTCTGAGGGGTCCCAACCCCCAGTTTGAGAACCCCTGGCCTAGACAAACACATATTCTAGTTCTGGGTTGTCTCACTTTAGCTAGGAGTTATATTATTATGCAGATGCTGTGGGAATCTTTATAATTTGCATTATTTCTGTTCCCATGGGACCTGAAATTGAAACGCAGGGTTTCTTTTTAGTGCTCCAGAGTCTTTCTCCCTCTTGCTCCTTCACAGTAGCTGAGAATCTGACCCACAGTTTCCATGTCAGACTGCTGTGTGATGCTTATGTGCACTCCGAGTAGTCTCATTGATGCCAATGGGACTACACACAGTGCATAAGGTTAAGCACATGCATAAGTCTGGGTAGAATCCGGGCCTAAAACTCTCTCACATAGTAAGGTAAACAAGGTCTGGGCAGTACTTATCTCAAGTGGCTCTCGGAAGCAGCGGCATCTCTTTCCAGTCCTCCCCCCCACCCCACCCCGGCTGCTACTCAGAGGTGAGGCCGGACGGCTCTGCTGTGTGCTGCCCCATCCGCAGGCACTGTCCCTGCAGCTCCCATTGGCCACAGTTCCCGGCCAATGGGAGCTGCGGGGGCGGCGCTTGGGGCGGGGGTAGCTTGCGGAGCAGAGCCCCCTAGCTGCCCCTACGCGTAGCAGCCAGAGGGGGGATGTGCTGCTGCTTCTGGAAGCTGCGTGGAGCGCCGGAGGGGGGCAAGCCCAAGGCCCCGCTCCCCAGCTGGAGCTCGAGGACCAGATTAAAACGGCTGGCGGGCAGGATCCGGCCTGCAGGCCGTAGTTTGTCCACCCCTGATCTAGAGAGCATATATCCAAGTATACTGAGAGAGCTCGGTGTCGCATTCTGAGAGTCACGAGCAAATAACTCCAAATATAAATTTAAAAGACACTTCATCTGTCTCTCTAGGCAGGACTAGCTCTGTGATTTGCAGAGCTCTGTACAAAGCAAGACAATGAGGCCCTTTCCAGCTTCCTCTCCACCTAGGACCAGGTTCTTCTATTGTAGTCCTTGCTCTGGGGCTCCCTTTGCTGAAATAAATTATATGTGCATGCAGGGAGCCTTCAGTAGACATGTAGTTGAATGATGCATAGCATAGGTCTAAGAACCCCATTATGCTTATGTTGCTTCTAACTGTAATTTGCTCTTTGTATCTAGTGAAACAGTAGGAGAGAATCTTTGGAAAATGGGAGTTTAGCTTCATCCAGAGAAATTACTGGCACTCTCTATTCAGTGTCCTTGTAGATAGAGGCTCTCAATTGTCGTTACTCATTTCCTTGCCAATTCTGCACACCCACATGACATTGAAAGTGGGGAGGACTCCTTGGGGTTATAATGGTATGTCTACACTGCGATGATAAACCCGTGGCACTAGATCTCAGAGCCTGGGTCAGCTGATTCGGGCTTGGGTTGCAGGGCTAAAAATAGCAGTGCAGACGTTTGGACTCAGGCTGGAGCCCAGGCACTGAGACCCTCTTCCCCTCGTCGGGTCTCTGAGTCCAGGCTTCAGCCCAAACCCAAATGTCCAATTTTCTAGCCTCACAGCCTGAGCTTCGCAAGCCTAATTCACGTGACCCAGGCCAGCCGCGGCCATGCAGTAGATTTTTTACTGCAGTGTAGACAAATCAAAATAATTCTGAAGAGGGTACAACACTGATGTCATGTTTTAAATGAAGGCAATGTATTTGACACTGCTTACAAGTCTTTAATAAAACTATTCTCTCCCTCTGCTTTCTTACCAGGGAGAAATGTGCTTTTGTCTCCCCTCTCCCCCAAAACCTTGCCATTCTGAATGATGATTTATAATCTTGCCATCAAACCTTGTTGTAAGTGGCTAGTGTAAAGAACATGCCTGGAATTTCAGAAAGTTTAGTGGTTTGTTTGGCAGTAAAGGGGTCTCTTTCTGCAATAGAGCAGAGTAGCACTGGAAGCTATAGAATCTCTACAAGCCCCCTACTCAGGCTGTCCATTTACTTGTCTTTTAAATGAAGCCTTACTTTACCTCCTTGACCATGTTTGAACATTTTCAATTCTAATTCTTGTGTAGTACAGTGTAGATGACTATGACAGCGTCACTTTCCCTAGACTGGAGCATTTGTTTGTGTATATCCCTGTTTCAGCTTTTACACACACACACTCACAAAGTATTTAGTGATAAATCTGGCTTGCATCTATGCAGATGTGTAGCCTGGCTGCAGCCAATAGGGCTACATAAGCAAGTAAGATGGAGTAGGCTTTGGCCCTGTATGTCTTTAGGGCCTGATCCAAAGCACATTGATGGGAGTCTTTCCATTGACTTCAAGGCGGTTTGGATCAAGCCCTTAGTTAACTAGGATATTAGTATTACAAGTACATTCTGTACGGGTCCATCAAATAAATATTTATTTAAATTGTACTTAAGTACAATTTTAAGCACACAATTTTTTCCCCCCTGCCTATAGGAAGCATAAAGCCATACGCTAAAGGCTTGCATACCGAATTGATTTGAGCTCGCTTGGTGCTTTTAGTTAGTGTTTGTACCTGAAAGTTTTCAACAGTCTTCGCCCTAAGTCAATTCAGGATTACATCATGCCCGGAAAGGCAGTAGCATTAGGGAGAAACCTGGTAGCTGATATGGGGAGGGCAATAAATGCAGGAGGAGCCTGGGAGAAGAGGACTGAAATTCCCCTCAGGGACTCTACCCATTGTTTCAGTGGAGACAGAGGATGGGGTTTGCCTCGTTATGGATCATGCAGGAGGTTTGGCCTGCACAATCCAGGGATCCCCATGATGCCCTGCAGGATAGGACCATCTTCCCAGAGCCTTGTGCTTCTGTGCCACCTCCCATCCACATGTTGCTCTCTCCTAGTCCCCTTTCCACAAGGCTGCATGGAAGCTGCGCTGGCCACTTCTCCTGGGTTTCCTTCCGTTAGGTCGGGAGGAGGCTACCTCCATGGTGCAGAGTAGCTCAGCAGAAAAGGGAATACAGACTTCAGCTGTTTTATCTTATCCAGTGGTTTCCACACTGGATTGGGTGGAGGATAATCCATATAGCTGTCTGTGGGTCCAGGGTGAGAGAGCATGGTGCACAGAAAAAGCTCACCTGCATTTTCATGTGGAAAGGGAGAGATTCCCATTAAGATCTGGGAGGGAGGAGGTGGGGGGAGAGATCTGCCCTCGTTATTTTAAATATGTTAAAGCTTTTTAAATGTGTGGTGTTTTCCTTACCATTACTGTTTACTATTTAGCTAAAGAAACTGCAGGCAGTGAACACAGCTATGGTGTAGCTTTTGCTGGTGGCAAGCTAGCTGGTTCTTTGGATTTATTAAGCATGTGATGTTCAGATCACTGCTTTAAATGGGCCATATGAATATATCTAAATTGACCCATGCGAGCTTCACAACCTTTCTCTAAGGTTAAGGCGGGGGGGGGAGGCTTATGAATCCAAAATGTTTGTGCTGCCACATGTTCATACATTCAGCAGTGATGGTTAAATTTTCTACGAATTGAGTAAATCATGTTAAAAAAATGTTAATGAGGCATATAATTAATTAACAATGTAGTGTTTTATGGTCTTCATGCTTACATTTTGTGGTTAATAACCTTCTTCTTGTTGCCTCTTAAGATGAACTTGTCCAACAAAATTAGCTTTTGGTCCAGTAAACGTTTTGTCCTAGAAAGTCTTTCCTTTTTACAAAAATAAAAATAAAATTAAACTAAATTTGGAGGCTTAAAAATTGTTTTAAAGAATAACTTCATTTTAAAACTACAGCTCAATATTATAGGAACTGCTGTTAGCTAAAAGGCAGCTAGCTTGCAACTAGTAAGGGCTTCATACTTAGTCCAGTAAGTGGGCTACATGCTGCCCATCTTTTAAAGAGGATTGTGCCATATTCCTAGGATATTAATAAGCTCATGCAAATCTGAGCGCATAATTGGGCCTATTGTGTTTAACTATATACAGTTGAGCGGTATTATATTTGAAACCAACATTATTAAATCTCTTCCTGTTACAGTGAAAAATTACTACCAAAGATAATGGTTTGTTGCAGCATTTATCAGTCACTTTTATGATGTCCCTTAAAATGTGTCTCTGCACGCACACGTGAATTTCTACCAAATTAAAAATCCGTTGGTCTGAAAATTTTCAATCAACATTTTTTTGTGTTTTAAAGCAAATTCAGGTTCCAGAATTAATTATACAGACCCTTTCAGGTAGACATGAGGGAATTCAGGTAAAACCATAGTTCTTTGATTTTGGCCTTCAGAATTATTAATAGGAACAATAAAGCTTTTGGTTGGTGAGACACCAGACTGCTGGGATCGAGGTAAATTGATCGGTGCACCAGCAGTAAGTGGCTGATGCACTTGATCCCAATGTCATGTGACTGGGTTTCTTTCCTTGACTGGGATAGACAGCTCATTAGCTTGCTGCTATCCACTTTAGTCTGGTTAGTGAGGGCCTGCTAAAAGAACAGCTTCATGCTGTATCCTAGATACCAATTCTCAGGTCAGGTATACCAAGAGCACAGATTATTGTAGGCTTTCCGGTAGATTTTGAAACTGAAAGAATATATGCATTGCACCCAGCATTTTATTACTTTCTGTCTGAGAAAGGAAACAACCCCACATTGCTTCCAAATAAACATGTAGATAGTTCACTGCTTGACCTTTAAAGGTAGAGAATGCAAAATTAATGGATTGCAGCTAATCTTAGAGCACATGAGCTATTTTATGTATTGTATCATTTGTTTGTGCCTCCCACACAAATAAATGAAACTTGCACCAATCCCAAATTTTTGGTTGAGTGATGGAACAGTCATTGTTTCAAGGTTGCATGAGAGCACAGAGCTGAGGCTGGCCTAGGCCTTCAACCATGGTACATTTGACTGCAAGATGAATTGTGTTAAATCCACATGGCTTCCCACAGTGATAGGTTATTTATTGGAAACGAGCATCTGGCTCTAGTTCTGAATGAAGAAAATCACTGTGGGTGAAATTCTGGCTCCATTGAGTTCATTGGGGCTAGGATTTTCTTATGATTAGTTTTCTAATGGAAACCATTGTCCTTCATGTCTTTAAAAACTTTTTTTTATCAAGCTAACATTGAATGCATTACTGCTGTGCTTGGAACATTTTTGTATTAATATTTTAATACACGGGGGTAAGATTAATAACCTTTCTAACAGTTTACACCAAGCAAATTCTGAGGAAACAGAGGCCATAATTTAGTGTGAAATGGGTACATCCTTTCTCTGTGTTTCCTACCATTATTTAATGCAGAAAATCCCACTGGTGTGCCTAGAGATCTTAGTGCTGCGCAATACAAATGCTGCCTTGCTTGTGAAAAAATAGTGGTCTTTGACTTTCAAAATGATACTTCTATGGGGATGAGAGCCACATGATTCTTTCCCCCACCCCCCCCTCATTCAAAGAGAGATAACCCAAACATGTTAAAGGTATGCACATCTCAACAGCAACAAATAACATGACCTATCCTTCTCTCTCTCTCTCTCTCTCTCTCCCCCCCCCCCCCCCCCCCCCCATTTTCAGGAAGTGGTTCTGTATTGTTTGGAAAACAAGGTCTGTGATGTAAATCATCGTGACAACGCAGGTTATTGTGCCCTCCATGAGGCCTGCGCCAGAGGCTGGCTGAGCATTGTGCGACATCTCCTAGAGTATGGGGCTGATGTTAACTGCAGCGCTCAGGATGGAACCAGGTTAGCAATGTTATAGTTACTAAGATAAAATAACTAGTGCTTTGTGGCACATTAACGAAATAACACATGGTGGGATTAATGTCACGTACATGGTATTAGCTGTTTTGAAAGAATGATTAAAGAAAATTCATTTCTCCAAAAGTTGGTGTCCTTTCTAGATCGCTCACTCTTTTGTCTTGTAAGTTCTGGCGTTAGCTAAAGTTTATACACAAGAAAATTTAGAACTCCTCTGAAATAGTTACGCCATGTTTCTTTAGAGTAGCAGCCGTGTTAGTCTGTATCCACAAAAAGAACAGGGGTACTTGTGGTACGTTGGAGACTAACAAATTTATTTGAGCATAAGCTTTCGTGGGCTACATCTGAAGAAGTGGGCTGTAGCCCATGAAAGCTTATGCTCAAATAAATTTGTTCGTCTCGGAGTGCCACAAGTACTCCTGTTCATGTTTCTTTAGCACATCTAGCCTCTAACTGCCAGTTCATTTTTGTTTTTTTCTGTTGTCCAAAACTGACGTGAGAGAATCTTCACTCTCATGTCACTTTCTTTTGCACTGTGGGAAACACATTTTTGTATTGTGGCTTGTTTGATTTACTGCTTGTTTTACATGTGAATTTTAATAGTGTTTGATATACTGGTATTTTTTCTCGGTAATAGTATACTTGCTTTTCTGGAGCTTTATGAAGTTTCTTATTGAACAGTCAGAGGAAACGATACCTGAAGGCTATGATCCTCTTTATAAGTTCCACATCCTTTATTTTTGCTAAAGTTGTGTTTTTCCTCCATTAAAATTTGTGCCCAAGAGAGCCCCTCTTGCATTAGCTATATTTGTGTGTGTTGATACTCTGATTTGATTTATTTTTAATTTAAAACAAATTCCTTTTAATTTAGCAAACACGACTCTTTTTAAAGTAGGTCTGTTCCTTTGGCGTTTTGAGTTAATGGTTCCTCTGCTGGTATATTTTGCCTTCCTCAGAATCCCCGTATGCATTTAGTTCCTGTTTTGAGTAGATGTTGAGCCTCTTTCTGTAACGTGGGGGTTGAGGAAGTTGCCATGCATGATTTCTCAAGCTTTGAATGTGTATCTCTTTGTGCTAAGAAAGTTCTTTATCGAATTTAATCGTAAATGGTTCATCCTCTACTGTTTCGGAGGAACTGATCTGGTTACAACTTTTCTTAAATGTATTAAGGAGCATGATTTCTTGGGGGCAGGTTATTTTATAATTCTACTTCTTTTAAAAAATCTAGGGGGTAAGGTGCTCCTGCAGTTAGTTAACTTGAATGTTTTATCAGATCCCACCTTCTAGCCAGGACATAAAATTAGCATAACTGTGAATCTGTCTCTTTTGTTTTTAAAGTTTTTGCATATCAACTTGAAATAGTTGGAGGTAGGATTCAAAAAAACAAAGCTCCAAGAGTCCTGCTAGAGATGGTCCATTAGAAGTCCATGATGGTCTGTCATTACCAGCCCATCAGTTTGGAAAGATGTTTCTGGAGAAACATTGAATCTAGGGCTGAATAGTAAAAATTCCTTTCCCATGACCCACCTCTTAAAAAATACAAAGGGGAGAGAAAGGGGGAGATCTTAAACATCCAAACAAAAAACCCTCCATCAAACTGTTTTCTACTATCTCTGGGACTCCCTAAATCAGTCATGCATAAGTAAGGTTGCCATAAAAAAGAATCCTAAATGGTTTCTAGCTCACTTGCCAGAATAATCCGTATAGAAAAATGTCTTAATAAAGTTTCCAAACAGTTGTTAGTATGTATAAGTTCAAATTCACAAATGGAGATTATTACAGTTATGCCAGGGAAGAAATATTAGTACATATGCACTCAGGAGCTAGTCTTATTTCTTTGCCGTGTTTTGGAAAAAATGCGTCTTAAAATACAATCTATCATCATCTTGTCTAACAGCTCACTCATAGGTGTTGCCCTGAGAAATCATCTTGTGGTTCCCTTTGCTTCCTGGTGGCAGATTCTCTTAGCTTTTTCAAAGGCTTCTGAGTAGGCTAGCGTATTCCAAATCAGATCTGCTTAGGTTTGTTTCTTAGAGTTCAGCAGGATACAGAGTACAAGCTTCTGTGAACGATTCCTTGAGGAGGACCATCTTCTCCTCCTTTTTGGCTTGTATAGCCAAGTGTATATCTGAGTATAAGATAGTTCTGGTAATAAGAAAAATACCATTTCTCCTTTGGAACCTTAACTGTATTTTCCCCTGTAAGCTTGTATGTGTTCTCTTTCCCCCCCGCCCCCCCCCCCCCAAAAAAAAAAAAAAGGTTCTCAGCCACTTTGTGTTTTTCATCTCTTCTGCTACTGAGTATGTTCTCCACTTACCAGACCAGGAACAATATGCATCATTGCCCTCTGATGGGGAATGCTGATGTTGCTAACCAATGATTCTCAGAGTTCCATCAGATTGTTGAAGTGAGTTCGTTAAGGCCAACCCACAGTGACACATCTACGTGCATTTTCTGTTTCTCTGGTCTGCCTGTCTTGGCTTCAAATTGATCCCAGTTAACCAAATGTAGGATCTGAATTAGTTATTGCCTTCTACCTTTGGTCAGCTCTGTTGGTTGGCTCTGTCAATGAAAAGATGTGCCAGCTGAGGTTATTGCTGGAGTCTGAACGCTACGACATTGTCTTTGTGACTTGTTTTATGAAATCACTGTAAGTCTGCTATGGACAATTGTCATGCATATAATTTTCCTCGCGTTCAGTGCCTGTGTACTATACTGATATGTACTTAGGTATGATAAGTCACTGGATGGCCTCTTCTTGTCTCTGGCATTTTTAGAGATACATCTTTAAAATAGAAAATAAGGCAAAGTACATGAATGGAAGAAAGTTTCCTGAGTAATTACTTGGGTGTTCTTGTTTATTACTTACCTTTTTGAAGGGTCCAAATCCTTTGAAATGTTGCTGAACTAAAAAAAAATCTGAGTAACAAGAAATTAGATGGTGCAACTGCGTTTTGATGTCATGAGTAGGGCACAGTCATGTTACCCATACTCCCACTGAGTAGTAATTTAAATCAGTGATACTGCTTGTGGATTAAAGTTAGGGTTACCATATTTCAACAATCAAAAAAGAGGACAGCAGGAGCTCCGCCCTAGCCCCTCTCACTTCCTGCCCCCTGACAGCCCCCCTCAGAAACCCCAACCCCCCCCACTCCTTGTCCCCTAACTGTCCCCTCCTGAGACCCCCCCCCATCCTAACTGCTCCCCTAGGACCCTACCCCCTGCCTGTCCCCTGACTGCCCAAAACCTTATCCACACCCCCGCCCCCTGACAGCCCCCCCACCCCCCAGAACTCCTGACCCATCCAACCCTCCCCCTGCTCCCTGTCTCTTGACTGCCCCCTCCAGAACCCCCCCCCTGGCCCCCTTACCGTGCTGCTCAGAACCGCGCGTGGAGCCCAACACGCTCTCCCACAGAGCGCGTAGCCCGGTTCCCGCCCTCGCAGAGTGCTGTTGAGCGGCGCGCTGGGCAGCAGGGGAGGGGGAGCAGGGGGAGGAGCTCCAGACTGCTGGAGGCCCGATGCGAATGGCCGGCGATCTGCGAATGCAGGGAGGGTTGGGGGGGGGGGGGAGAAAGGAGGAGAGTGATCTGAAGCTGCAGGGGAGAGGAGGAGGGAAGCGGAGGAGGGGCTCTGGCTCGATCCGGCTGGCTGCCCTGTCAGCCGTACCGCACTCTGCATGGGGGGAGGGGGAGAAATCCGGACATTTGCAAATTCCCCCCGGATGCTATTTTTAAACTCAAAAAGCCAGACATGTCCAGGAGAATCCGGACGAATGGTAACCCTAATTAAAGTATCATTCAGTGAGAACAAAGGTGGCAGAATAGCCTGTACTGAATACAGTGATTTTGGATGTTAAATGTGGTTTTAGAAATCCAGTGCTACGTGAATGTTCACTAGAATACTTAGTCATTGCTGTAGTGTGTCAGCCTTTGTGAATACATGTCTATTTTGTTGCTAAACTATTGGCTAATCAAAGATTATTGTAGAAAAGGTTGAGATCTTTAAGTTTATGTCTCAAATATACTCTTAACTGTATTCCCCTTAAATAATAGTAGTAGATAGACTATGCGTAAGGGGTTCTGATAAACATTTTCTTTCCCAGATAGGAATATATTTGCTCAACAACGGGTGTAAGACAACCGTCTGATATTTGCAAGTACCATTATTGGCATGTTGGGCCTTATCTCATCCTTCTTTATTTGTAAGAACCCTATGTACACTTTTCCATTTTTTCATGATGAGCAGACATTCTTCAGCTGAGATGCAGGCTGTTTTAAACCTAAAAGTTTTAGGCTGGGGATGTTGAAGTCTGATGCACATTGCAACCATACATCTCTATTACCAGGCTCTCTCTCTTGTCACAAATTCTGTGGTCAGTTCTCTAGGACATTAGACTCACTCTTCACAGCCAGTTTTTTGTTGTTTTTAGCAACTGAATTTAGTCAGTCCTCTTCCTAAGAGGACCATGCCAAAACTTGTCGTCTTATGCTTTTTCCTGTGTTCATCTTGACAAGATGATCTCCTGTAACAGCTAATTTTACTAGAGGAACTTCAACTGGAGTAGCCACCCTCCAAGCAGGTTGCACCTCATATGCTCTATAGGACAGCCCTTTATATAAAGGTATGTATTTAAATAAAAATCTGGCGCGCACACACTACAGTGCCTAATAAAATAACAAACTACTAAATTACAGGGCTATCATTGCAACCAGGGAATTCTGATGGTGTCATAAAGACTGAGCACAAAATTTGAATGGCTTGCATATTGCCAGAACCTAGTGATGGAATTATAAACCCCTGCTTGCAAATTTCCCTTTAAGAAAAGGTGATACATGGTAGAGAATTTGAATCCATGCTTTGTGTAGGATGCTACTGCTTTAGCAGCGCACCCCTGTTCCCAAGGAGGGGCCTCCTGCCTTTGTAAGGGCTTGTGCAACCTGTGTGTAGACCACTTTAATTGTACTCGTAGGTATAGGTAGCAATTCTTTTTGAAATTCCTATAAAATAAATACTTTTTGAGGGTGGTAGTGAATAAAGCCCTGTATGGGGATTCCAAGGGACATTTTTTTAAAATAACTATTATTTCATGCAGTCTGGTGTATCTTTATGGACCTGAGGTAAAAGTTGTCATCCCTGGCAGAAGGCCTTTAGCAGCTTATGGAGAGGGCAATAAACTCCACTAGAAACAGGAAATCTCCTTATATCTCCCCTTCATCAGTATAAATATTAGTACCTGCTTGTGCCTTTACACTGTTTTGGTAGGGGCTTCATTTGCTAACCCCGTAGGCTGACAGTGCTACGACTGTCCATATTTTATTCTCCCATCTTTCCTCCTCTTAATTTTTCCTTTTTCTACCCTATCTCTGGGTATATTTTCCTCTTGTTCTGAGTGTTGTTCTCTTTCCTTTTCTCATTTCCTCCTCCTGTCTCTCTTGCTCTCTCTTCCTTTCCCTGTGTTGTGCCCTCCCCTTCTTTATAGTCTTTTATCTCCCATTTTTTTCTCAAGCCACCTTAACTTGTCACTCCTGCTCCTTTTTTAAAAAGCAGCGTCCTCACCTCCCTCACTCGGGCACACTCTCTCACCCAACTGCAGACAGCTGAGGGAGACAAAAAAGAGGCGCTTCTTGGTGGCAGGGTGGGAGGGTTAGGAAGCTCAAACAGTTCTGCTTGCCACTGGGGTGTGTGTGCGTAAAAAAGATAGGGCTCTGAGGCCCTGAAGAGCAGCTGCTTCCTGTGCAGGCTTCCTGCACCACTAAAGTAGGGGAAACAGTTCCTGCAGGTCACTTGCTGGTGTGGGGGGAAGTTAGACAGCTGCTCTGCACAGCAAGCTGCAATCATCACAGGCCCGTAACTGAGGAGGAGATAGAGGAGCAGGGCTGGCCCTCTGCGCCCATCTCTAGTTGCCTGAGCCAAGCCTGCCCCCAGAGGGGTGACAATGAATGCAGCAGGCAGGGCCGACTCCAGGCACCAGCCTACCAAGCAAGTGCTCCGATTTCCCCGGTGCTCCGGCCGGTCGGGGAGAGCGGAGAGCCCCGGTCGGGGAGAGCGGAGAGCCCCGGTCGGGGAGAGCGGAGAGCCCCGGCTGGGCTCGCCGCCCTCCTCCCGGCGCTCTGGCCGCCGGGGGCTCTCCACCCTCCCCCCGGTGCTCTGGCCGGTCAGGGATTGTGGGCCCGCGGCTGGGCTCGGCGCCCTCCCTGTCACGCTGGGCGGGGGGTACGGGGGGGGGGGCACGGCGGCAGGGGGTGGCTTTTTTGCCTAGGGCGGCAAAAAAGCCAGAGCTGGCCCTGGCAGCAGGTGTTCTGATCTCTCCTCTGCTCAGTCAGACCTGCTGTGAAAGACCTCTTCACACTCTGTGTGACCCATGGAGCAGGAGCGGCACGCTCCCATAGAAGATACAGCAGATCTGATACTGCTTCCCCTGCGTAGGCCCTCTCAGGGCCACTACATTGATTTAGTGACACTAGTGCAACTTTTGGACAATGTTCCTTCTGTAGACAGACTTTGAGGGACATCTCAGACAAACCACTTCTTTAAAACATAGTTAAGATTGTAAATAAATATCACTTCAATAAAATCATTGTTAGAAAATCATAAAGATAAGACGCTGAAGCCAAAGAATTCAAAGTTTAAAGCTCCAATAAATTTCACTAATTTTATACAAATAGAAAATTTGTACTGAATGTCTGCAAACAGCCTAACTCTGACCTGCTATCAGTGTTCATCCCCTCTAGGCAACAAGTATCTGCTTTACTCCCTTACAGGTACCAGACCTTGTGTGCATTTTCAACATAGTTCAGATGTTGTCCCTTCTCCTATTCTCAATACAGATATACACAATAGCTTAACAGTCACATATGGGCCAGTGACTCAGACTTTAGCTTCTCTTCTATATACGTTCTTACACCATGCTCATCACCAGAGTATTGGAATGCCTTTGAGTAGTACATTAAGCCACTTGGCTATACATCTGTCACACGTTGTTTGTTCTCTCATCCTCCCCAGCAGGAAAAGCATGGGTAGTGGAGTGTCTTGTTTTGGTAGGGTTTTACACTTGGTTGTCTCTTTTTAATGCATGTTGCTATGTGTTTGTGTTGGAGAAGGCAAGGTCAAATAAATGTGCCTTGTGCTTTGAGTGGAAAGTGGTGAGGTTTGTGGTGGTCCTTGCTTTCTGGGGGATCTCACTCCACTGTCTCAGACCAGCCCTTGAGAAAGTTTTGTCTCCAGCACAGACAAGCTTTGCCCTTATTGTACAGAGTTTCGTTGTGCCAGAGGAGTGTAGAAGCAAGAAACTCCAAAATTTCTTCTTCTCTATAGCAGCCTCAGCTGCATGGGCCACCAGAAGCATATTGAACTGGTTCTCTGCTCACTATGCTATGGGCTTGAAGCAGGAATTACTGGGTGATGTTCTATGGCCTGTGTTATGCAGGTCATAGCTGATGATCATAATGGTCCCTTCTGACTTTAAAAATCTATGATATGACATAAAATACCATGTCAGCTTAATGGTCTTATTCCACATTTTCAAGGCATTCATTGGTTTGGGACCAGGATATCTAAAAGATCTCATAAAGCTGTGGGATGAGGACCAGAGTTGACAACTCCATTCCTCTGGCACAATCTAGCTGTCCATTGAAAGGGTAAATTTGTTTGTATAGTAGAGGCAGAGTTTTCTCAGTGGCCTGTTTTTTTTTTAATAAAAAAAAATGGTGGGACAAGTTTCCACAGGAACCAAGAACCACCTCAAACCTCACGAGCTTCTACACCAAGTGTAAGGTGCACATCTTCCACTTACTTATCTAATATCAACACACAGAATAGTGTATATAACATTTATAAAAGTAAGACACCACACTCCCCAGATGGAAAATTGTGTTAATGAGACAGAGAATGAATCACATGTGACGGATGTTAGTCACATTGCATCGTGTGCTTCTGGAAGATAATTGGATGCTACTGTGATGAGGGCAGTATAAGACACTGTATAGTGTAGAATTGAATAAAAAGCGCACACAGTTTTGGTAATTACACTCTAAGATGGACAACCCAATTAACTTCATCCACCAGAAAAACTATGGAGTTGCTGGAAGACACCACTTTACCTTCCTTTTCCAGCTCTTCTGATGCTACACCATTATGATATACCCACGTCCTCTCCTGAAGTTACTTAGAAACTGCATCATAAGACGACTATATTAATTCAGGAAGGACTTCACCCCTTGTGGATGGTTAGCACAAGACCTGTGCATCACCAGAGTCCCAGTTAAGCCCCATTTTGAGGATGTAAATGGCCCTCAACACTTTCGTTGGCCCTCTGCAGGGGGATGAATTTCACACTCCGTTACTAGTGAGGAGTGCACAGCAGGTCGGGATGCAGAGTCAGAGTTAAGGATTTTTGCTATGTGCAGGTGAACGAACTGGGATGATGTGGCTGATCTGGTTAGGTCCTGTGATGGTGTCGCTGGCGGGTTGTCTGAGGGCGAGGACTGGCCTGCCTCCCAAGGCCTGTGAGAGCGAGGGATCGTTGTCCAGGATGGTTGTAGATCACTGATGATGCGTTGGAGAGGTTTTAGCTGAGGACTGTAGGTAATGGCCAGTGGAGTTCTGACAACCCGCCAACCTTAAGCATATTCTCACCAGCAACCACACACCGCACCATAGTAACTCTAACTCAGGAACCAATCCATGCAACAAACCTCAATGCCAACTCTGCCCACATATCTACACCAGCAACACCATCACAGGACCTAACCAGATCAGCTACAACATCACCGGCTCATTCACCTGTACGTCCACCAATGTAATATATGCCATCATGTGCCAGCAATGCCACTCTATGTACATCGGCCAAACTGGACAATCCCTATGTAAAAGGATAAATGGACACAAGTCAGCTATTAGGAAAGGCAATATACAAAAACCTGTAGGAGAACAATTCCACCTCCCTGGACACACAATAGCAGATTTAAAGGTAGTCATCCTGCAGCACAAAAACTTCAGGCCAGACTCCAAAGAGAAACTGCTGAACTTCAGTTCATTTGCAAATTTGACACCATCAGCTCAGGATTAAACAAAGACTGTGAATGGCTAGCCAACTACAAAAGCAGTTTCTCCTCCCTTGGTGTTCACACCTCAACTGCTAAAAGAGGGCCTCATCCTCCCTGATTGAACTAACCTCGTTATCTCTAAACTGATTCTTGCCTGCATATTTATACCTGCCCCTGGAAATTTCCACCACTTGCGTCTGACGAAGTGGGTATTCACCCACGAAAGCTTATGCTCCAATACGTCTGTTAGTTTATAAGGTGCCACAGGACACTCTGTTGCTTTTTATAGATCCAGATTAACACGGCTACCCCTCTGATAATTGTAAACAGTATCTTACTTTTTCTTGTCTGGAAATACTTGAGTTTGAAAGCTTAAGTTCCCTTGTGTATCATGTTTAGTGGTAACAATGCTCCTACCTGGGAGTCTAAAAGTGAAAGTTTATACAAGGACTCTTACTTTTTGGAGAAAGTGAATTTACTCTGCTTTAGAGTCTGTTGAATGTAAACACCTCTTCTGGGTCCACATGCCTCCTCTACTCGCTTCTTTCTAAAAGCTGGGATTTTAAGACCTGTTTCTCATTAGATGCTATGGTGTACTATGTTGACTTTAAAATAACTCCAGTTACATGTACTCAATATTTTTAAAGACCGAAATTAATTACAATTTAGGGGGAGTCTTAACTTAGAATTATATACATGCATAATAATTACTGCTTCTATAGGCTCAAAGGGTATTTTTAGTTTTTTTCACATTCTTAATGTTTTGCTGTAAAACTTCTAACTTTATTATATAACTTTACTATATATTAATCTTAATGCAGCATTTTTGAGTTTTAGATTAATATATTCTGCAAGTGGAATTTATTAATCATGGTGTGAATATATAAACTACCACTTAAATAAATATAGTATTCCATATTAATTCATAGTACGTTTTCACAGATGGCTCCTAAGTACATAAGCTAGAACCTTTGGGTAACTTTGACTTTCAATTCTCCTCTGGGTAGATATGTAAGTGTGTCCTCCCCAGCCCATCCAATTAAGTTAAATTGACTGAAATTTGGAATGTTGTTGTGCTTTGCCTATAGAGAAGTATATTGTGGTGACACACATTTGTTCAATTTCTGCACTCCATTATATCAGTGTAATTATTACAGTAGCAACTGAGAGGTGCTAGGCAATGTACAAGCATATAGCAAAAGTACCTTTTCCAAATTGCTTTCGCTCTGAAAAGACAGTGTGGGGAAAGATGAAACAATGATGCACGAGCAAACTGTGCAAGGTAGTGATTAGTAGATCTCTTGATAGTTCTATGTTGGTTTTTTAATTTGTCTTGTGTGTGTATAATCCTGAACTGAAGTCAGTGGAGTCACTCCTTAGTTACTCTGGGGTAACGGGGGGGGGGAATAAACTTGGCCCACTGTTTCTAAAATTTTAACACTGACATTGTTTTTCTAGGCCTATCCATGACGCAGTAGAAAATGATCACTTAGAAATTGTCCGCTTGTTACTTTCTTATGGTGCTGATCCAACACTTGCTACCTACTCAGGTAGAACTATTGTGAAAATGACACACAGTGAACTGATGGAAACGTTTCTAACAGGTGAGTAACTCTATACTCTGTCTGCTATTGTGAATGTAATGTGACATTTCCTGTCTCTGCCTCCCAGGCACCAAACAACCAAAGTTTTATTGTTCAATGTAAATAACAATTACTAGAACACACTTAAGTGACTTTATATTTTGCCTACCAAGAAAACACTGAGTAGTAGAAATTAGAAGCATGTCTATGGATACTGTCTCCTTATATGCTATGTGGGATGTATGATATGCTGCCATCAGATTTTATTGTTTGGAGACCAGCTAATTGGACATTGATCAGTGTAGTTTCTATTGGTACATAAAATTTTGCTTGAAACAAAAATAAAATTACCAAATATAGTAGCAGTATGTTAAGTATAATTAATTACAGCTATTGAGGTGATACAGATTTTTACCTTTTAGTGTCAAGCTTTAGAGAATTTTTTTAATTCCCCCTCTTAGTTTTCACGTTTATAAAAGTTCAACCTACCATTTTATTTTTTAAAAAGCTATGATATGAAGGAGTTGAATATGTAAATTGGGTGGGTGAGTGTGGAATCATTTTAATAAATTCACTTTCCCTGTTTATTTTAAGGTAAACACAATTGAAAATCCTTTTGTCATTTCATTGGCTCACAACTGAAAAATATCCTATCCTTTTATTGTTTGTAATGAAGGAGTTTAAGTACTTGTGTATAAAATACAAAATGGCCCTGTTTGCGGAATGGCTAGTTGCTTTAGGACTGTATTGGAGTCCAATGGATTGGCGTTCCCAAATTAATCCTTATGTACTTCAGTCTTATTCTGGTAAATACCCCAAAATTAAGGCTATAAACAAACTAAATATTGCCTCTGGGTGATGGAACCTTAAGGCTTGTCTTCACTACCGGGGTAAGTCAATCTAAGTTACGCTACTCCAGCTACGTAGCTGAGGTCGTCTTATCCCAGTGTTTCCACTGCACTGTGACGGGAAATGCTCTCCCGTCGACTTACCTTACTCTTCTCAGGAAGTTGAAGTACTGGAGTCGACCAGAGAGCGCTCTGCCATCGATTTAGTGGGTCTTCACTAGGCTTGCTAAATCGACCCCCGCTGCATCGATCGCAGCAGCCTGGATCCCTACTGAATACCAGCCCTTAGTGTGAAAACCTTTTCCCTTCTCCTCATGTCTGCTACTTACGTCCCAAATTCCTTATCTTTGAGACTTGTGGCGGATGAAAAGTTTGAACTTTTTCAAGGGTCAGGATTGCATCTCTCAGAAAATTAAGATGCTGCAGTTTAAAGCTCAGGAATCCATGGGTCAAAATCTGTCGCTGCAAAGAGTTGGGTTTTGTTGATGTTTTTGAGTGGGTGAAAGGGACCCACCGGGGCTAGGGGGGAGATGAGAAAAGTGTATTCCAGGAATATTCAGAAGAATGGTATTCTTCATAGTATGTGCATCAAGAATATGTTGTGGATTTTAGATAGGAGGTATGAAATATGCATATTGGAACTCTGGCAAGCTTAGCAGGCAGTGCATCATACAGCTTTCCATTCTGATGAGTTTGTTTTTGTTGTTGTTTCCTTCTCTAGAGTATTTAACTGACCTGCAAGGTCGAAGCGTTGATGACCCTGGTTTGTACTGGGATTTCTATGGCAGCTCTGTGTGCGGTGAGCAAATGTTATCCTTTTTTTTGTATGTGAAGGAGTTTCAAAACATTATCTAGCGTGTGTGGGTGGGTGGGTGGGGGGTGGAGGGGGGGGTGTTCTTTTGCTATAAGCCAGAGGAAGTTTTGAAGGGAAGTGTCTAGTTTTATTTACTGCATCAGTTACAGGATGATAAAGCAAGATTAGCAATATGCTCCTAATGCTGATTGGACCCGGCCCTTTCCCCCTCCCCTTCCCCAACTAGATCCAAAAGATGAATCTGGATTTGACATCCTGGCAAATCCGCCTGGCCCAAGTGATGAGGATGAAGATGGCTTTAGCGATGTGTTTGAATTTGAATTTTCAGATGGGCCTCTCTTGCCATGTTACAACATCCAAGTGTCTCTCTCTCAGGGGTAAGAACTGATATAACTTTATGAAATAATCTATTTGGGGTAGCAGGAGTCAGTGCCTGAATGCTGCTTTTAGAATAGCACAATTTAAACTGTTGTATTTCTGTACAATTATTCATACACCGTGTGCTACTGTGCGAGGTGGTAGGGAAGAAAGCTGATATGTCAGCTCTAGGGTGGAGTTCCAAAAGCGTACGGGTACGCAAAGAAATTGCAGTCTAAACTTTCTGCGTGTGCTAACTGTATTTGCCACAGTATAAAGTGATTTACAAAATGCTGTTAGCATAGACAACTGGTTTTACAGCCCAGAAAAGAGTGAATTACTGTTTTAACCCAAGACATATCAAACGTCCTCCCACCACCCAAAAAAGGATCTTGACGGTCCCAAAATAACACATTTGCTTCTGGCAGATTAATATTAAGTAATTTAACATTTTATCTTGAAATTTTTCCTTGTGAATTTGCATCTCTTTATCACTTAATAGACACTTCATGAGTGACATGGCAGCGTTACTACAGTTTTAACGCTCCGATGCAAAGCTGGA
Source organism: Chrysemys picta bellii (assembly GCF_011386835.1). Classification (NCBI taxonomy): domain Eukaryota; kingdom Metazoa; phylum Chordata; order Testudines; family Emydidae; genus Chrysemys; species Chrysemys picta. Next base: position 203,480,496 of record NC_088791.1, read on the forward strand.
TTTGACCCATGAATAATGCATTGGATCAAACACATCGAGAAATGGCTTATAGCATGTTGGTTGTATACAGATATTGGAACACTGTTCATCACAAGTAGAAACCTGGACTGTTTCAGTTGTGTAGTCGCTCCTGAGTGTGAATTAGCTCAGTAAACAACTGTTCGTAGTTTGCAACAGTTGCATAACTTAAAACTACAGTGTTTCTTCATAACCTATTATCTCTGAAGAGTTTATAAGCCATGTTGGACTAGCTTTTTTGACTGTGGTTAAATGCACATTAATCAAAATTTGACACACACACAAATTGAATTTAATATTTAGTGTTTAATATTAATCTGAAAAATCCACTGTTTTTCCCCATTAATTGCTTCTTGAGAATTCATAGCTGCCCAAGATACTGATTGTTTAACTGTAAGCTAATTCTTGACTGCTAAATAAAAAGCAAGGCTTCATCGTGTAAACATTTACACATGTGAGTAGTGGTCAGTGTGACTATTCGCCACCTGTGTAAAATTATGTACTTCAATTTACGGGGTCAGGGCCTGTCTTGATATATCATACAACCAGCCTGTCACCCAAAAGCCATGGATGACATTAGTATGCGTGTATGTCTGTCTACATGCATCTGGACACTGCTAAATTCTAATTCCACAGCTAGTCTCATTGATGCCTGTGAAAGTGTTTGCAGGAATGTGGTGAGCAGGATTTAACACACAATGTAAAGCTACTGCTTACATAACCAGGATGATTATAACTTTGTCAATTATTTATGCCCCCTCCCCCCCCCCCTTTTTTTTTTTTTGTTCTGCAGACCGCGAAACTGGCTATTGCTGTCGGACATAGTAAAGAGGCTGAAAATGTCATCCCGCATATTCCGTTGCAACTTCCCTAATGTAGAAGTTGTCACGATCACCGAGGCAGAGTTTTACAAACAGACGTCTTTGAGTCAGTTGTTCTCTTGTGCTAAGGACCTTGAAGCTTTTAATCCGGAAAGCAAGGAACTCTTGGACTTAGTAGAGTTTACAAGTGAACTTCAGACTTTACTTGGCTCTTCACTTGAGTGGTTGCATCCGGATGATGATAATCTCTCTGATATCCATTGGTGAGCCACCAGGCCATTTAATGTATAGTACCATATAAAGTTAATTCTTTATGTATATGTGTTAAAAATGCAATTGTTTCTGTAAAGAAAGGACACTATTAAATATTAAAATATCTTTCCTTTATATAAGAGATTTGAATTCCAGTTTGAACTTTGGAACATTTTTTTTTTAAGAACTTTAATCAGTTTTTACAAAATTGTTATATAATGTTTCTTTAAATGCACACAGGCTTTGGGATACTTTTGTTTTTACTTGGAACACATTTAAAAAATATAACACACCCACACATTGACTTTGTTTCATACAAAGCACTGATTACACAGAACATACTTTTATAGGTGATGTGATCAAAGTCATGTGGCTTGTTTGGGAGATAGAATTTGGTAAGGCACTTCATGATATTATTTTTGTTTACAGAATTACCTGCTTTGGCCAGGTAAGCACTATTGAATATAATTCAATAGCTTGTAATATAAATTAAAACCATATCCATATACACCAACTAATTGTATGAACTTTTATATCCTAATTTAAAAACTGTGAAATTTAGTTTTCACACATCAAACCGGATTGTTTATATATGTTTAAACATTTTATGCTCTTTATTTAAAGAAGACTTTGAACTATTTTTTCTGTATCTTGTAAAATATTGAAAAACTAACATATGTTGAAGTTGCTTGAAACTGTACATAAACTAAAATTTTCTGAATTGTGTGTTTACGTTTGAGATCTGTGTTTTAACTTTGTAAGTAAATTCTCCTGCCTTTGTATTTATATTTTACAAAAATTTTCTTAAAGGCAATAAAACTGTTGAGAAAATTAAGATGTTGAAATGAGTTTTATTCTCTGCACGATTATAACACGAACTGACTTATTAAAGTTTGTAAAAGGAGGATCTGATCTCATTTCCTGGAGCCAAGCAGGAATGGCGCAGGTGCTGGGAAGCAATTTATAAAATATGATGTGGAATCTATATTAGCCTTCTACTATCAAGGTCAAAAGAAAAATATCTCATGGGCCTTTTACAGGGTCAGACGTTTAAAAACCAGTAGTCTCAAGACTTTCTGGAGTACATTTTCGTTAAAGAACGGTGAATCCATTTAATATGTTTTTTCCACTTGTCATCTTTAAAGTTAGACTGATTGAATTTTTTTCTCAGTGGTTCCTAAGGGGGCGGGAGAGAAAGGATACATGTTCTGTTAGATAATTTCTGTATAGAGGCATCGAGTATGTGAGCACACTGTGGGCATTTTATGTGTGCTCTCCTGTTACATTAGAGACAGCCTTGAACCAAATTCCTGGTTCTAAACTTCATACCTTTATAAAGTGCCTTACCAAAATATCCTGAAAACCAAATTCTTCCAGATCCAGGGGTTTTGGCCTCCAAATGTAGATCTAAACCTTCCTAACTCTCTTGGTCTTTTGATTCAGTGTTCAAGTTTGGTACATTAGAGGAACAGATTCCCACTGTGAACCAGATCCTGAGTTTTGTTTCAGATCCATCTTTAATATTAAAGTGTGCCCTGTGTGAAAACCAAACACTTAAACCTCCTTATTACGTCTGTTTTGCAATATATTGGATGTTATCTCTGACCAGTACTACCATAATGTGCTTAAATAGATTTAGAAGCAGTGCAGTTAGCCAAACAAAGAAAAATGCCTACAGGACTGACATCTAAAGGAACTGTTGAGGGCTGTTATACAAATGTCTGACTTCCTATAGACACAGTAAGGTTTTTATTTTTTCCTGGATTGTTTTCTATCTTTTGTACTGCTGCACTGTGACACTTCCTCCATTGTATTAAGATTTGGGGAAATACAGCAACGATTCATATCGTGCCATCTGCAAGTTATAACTGAGTGTTTTTCCTGAAAAAGAATATCTAAATTTCTCTAAATGCATGAGGCCCCAAAAGGTCAGAAATGGATCCCTGAGAATACCTCCTGTGCCCTTGAGTGTTCTCCCCAGTTGCCGCAGAGCTCAGTGTTAGTCCCAGATGTACAGTGAAGAAGGACTAGTGGCATGCAGGGGTTCTGGCTAGTTCACAGTGTGCAAGTGAAATCTGCTTCGCAGGGCCCATGGAGGTCCATGAGACGCAGTGAAGTTAGTGCAACCTCAGAGATGCCCTAACTGATGCTAGAGGTTGGCTGACTCCTAAAAGGGCTGAGAATACGTGAAGCATTAGGGTTAAAGCCTCTTCTGGCACCTTCCCCCATTGACTCCTCCCCCGCAACTAGGAGTAGTGTTACTCATAGTGGGCCAGTTCTGATCTGGGCACCAATTTAAATCTAGACTACCTCCTGTCAGAGGAGTTATGACAATGTGAGATCAGAAATAGGCCCAACACCCACATATTGTGGGTGGCGGAAAACAAGATACCGCTAGAAGGTCATAGGATATCTAGCAGAAATGCACTCAGTGAAGCAGTTTTACAGTATTTGCACAAAAGCAAATTACATTTAAAATGCAAGTTCTCCTGTTTAAAAAAAAAAATACACGTCTTAGAGCTCCTCTTTTGAATGCATAGTCTGCAGTTGGATTTTGGAAACAGGCATTTTGCTTTGCTCGACTGTCTGCTAACAGCTGAAAGTGGCAAGTTCTTGTTCTTAGTTGCAGGTTACATTTCTACTCTTGCCCTGGAAATGAGGGTTTGAGCATAGAAATTACGTTGTGTGTAAGTATTAAAAACAAATGTTTCTTGGACCTGTTTGATCAGCTGCTTGCTGATTGGCTGGTGATTTCTGGGTATTTATCAGCTGTATACCTCTTTATGGTGTATTGGCAGAGACCACATCTCTGGGCATGGAGCGTAAAGGAGGGAAATTTCTGTGGGTTTCATGTTCAGTGGGTAAACAGGAAATGGAAGTATCTTTCCTTTTCTGAACCACCTCCTTTGGAATCGTCTGAAATGTGCTCAGAATAAATATCTGCCTAGTCAGAACCTTCAGCATCAGCCAATGGGGTCCTTTCACGATGCTCAGTATACACCCATGCCTTGTCCACATCAGAACTTTATTTTCGAATACAGTTAGAAACCTGCACTGTTGTAACAAAGTTTGTGTGCACATTAAGGACCTGTCTATGCTATATAAATACAGCAATGGTAGGGGAGTTCCTTATAACGTTTATCCCCTGATGTGGTTTAAAAAAAAATAGTTGTTCTCTTTTATGATGCAGCATGTAGGACTACTTCCTTTCCAAACACCTGCCAGAATGTGCTGTGGTGACCTTGCTGGCCCAGTTGTCTTTGATAACCATCTTTCGGACGCATGGAGCTGCTCTCTAGTTCCGAGTCTACCCACCTGCTTGTCTGGAATCATGTTGCTCAGAATCTGGCATTGCCCACGACAGTTTCCCTCAATTCCCATCAGTAATTAGTCAGATTCAGCTGCTTACAAACCAGATGGGAACTGTGGTGGTGCCTGTGGCTACTTTTGCTCTCTCAGATCTCTGTGTGCAGTTTATTTTGGTTGGTGTTTACTCGGTGACGGCTGAGGAAGTCTAAAAAACACCCTGCTCCAGGCTAGGTGGGGAGTAAGTCTGATCCTGGAAATGGTTCCTAAGAGTGATGCACAAAGCTCAGGTCTGTGATGCTTAAACCTACCTTTTGCCTCGTCTAGCTCCCAACAGGGCTGAATATTCCTTTAGGTCCCTGACTACAAATGCAGTCTTCCATTTGGGGTCTTTCTCCCCTAAAAGGGTGCCCTTTTTTCTGCTGGTTTGTTGGGGTTTTGTTTCATCCATACACACTCCAGAATCCTGCGGCCTGGCTGAAGCCCTGTTCCAAAGAGCTTTGAAAGTAATACTTCTAGCTATAGACATAGTAACTGGTGCAAAAGAATCTGAGAAAGGTATCTGGTGGCTTAAAGGTGGTGAAAACGGCCCTTGGGGAGTGCCCTCCATGTAAGGGAGTACCCCCGCAACACAGCTATTGAGGCAATCCTATAGTAGCTCCCAGCGTAGAACTCAGGGCCACAGGAAGCAGAGGGTAAAGTAGAGCAGCCGTGAATCTGCTCTAACTGCAACTAGAGGCCCTGCTGATCCCATAATAGAGAAAGTACTACTCCCTCCCCCCCCCCCCCCCCGCTTTCATTTCTGTGCCAAGCACAAGTTGTACTTGAGAACTGATCTGTGGACTAAGCATTAATATGAACTATTCAGTAAGTCAGAGTGAGGTAAATATAGACAGCAGTAGCTCTAGTCCCTTACAGATTCTGTAATACTTGATGAAACGGCCTTTAAACACTAAGATTATTTTGGTTTATAAAAGAAAACTGAAGGCATTACTATTTTTAACTTGTACAATTTAAAGTAGTTTTAAAAATCGTGTCTAAGTTTAAAATTATGTCTGTGAGCACTATATTTTTACATCTATGTTGATTCGCAGGCAGAAAAGGGGAATTTTTGGTAAAAGATTTGATGCCACAAATATGATATAATTTGATATTTTATTGGAACAGATTTGTATTTACACTATTTAATTTCTACATATTCTGGAGATACACCTATTTTGGGAAGAAATCAGACAGGACACACACACGAGATTGGGTTGGCTCATTAGGGGATGAAAAACACCCCTAACAGATCTAAAATAATTGTTGCATGTAATGCTTCTCCGCCTGTATATATATATATATATATATATGTGTGTGTGTGTGTGTGTGTGTGTGTGTGTGTGATGTTCACTCCTAGGTTAATCATGCTAGTTTTGTATTCCAATCTTTTGTTTGCTTTGTACTGGTTCACTTTGACTGCAGAGTGGAGAGATTGTATCTTCTTGCAAGTGACAACCATGATGAACTGGTACAAGAAGCACTGCCTTTCAACTTTGATTTCACTAAGAACTCTCAAACCTTTTGCTGCTTCTGATGCTTTATACAGCTGCAATTCTTACCCTCATTCTACACGGTACATTTCCTTGTTCTCCTCCCAGCAATGCCGGTGCCTCAGTTTCCCTGATCTGTAAAATGGGAATGATAATGCTTTGTAAAGGGCTCTGGGAATGGTGAAAAGTGCTATACACATGTTAACTCACAGCTGGGTAAATAATGTACTATGGCGTTAGTCTAGATCAGAGGTGGGCAAACTATGGCCTGCAGGCCACATCTGGCCCATGGGACCCTCCTGCCAGGTCCCTAAGCTCCTGGCCCATGAGGCTGGCCCCCAGCCCCTCCCCTGCTGTTCCCCCTCCCCCACAGCCTCAGCATGCTGTGCTGCCGGCGTAATGCTCTGGGCTGCCGGGCAGCGCAACTGCAGAGCCATGGCCTGGCCTGGTGCTCTGTGCTGCATGGTGGCGTGGCTGGCTCCAACGGGGTGGCGCGGCTGTAGTGCCACCAGCCACCGGTGCTCCAGGCAGCATGGTAAGGGGGCAGGGAGCAGGTGGGGTTGGATAGAGGACAGGGGAGTTCGGGGTGAGGTATTGGGGGTTGGGGTGTGGATACGGGTCAGGGTGGTCAGAGGGCAGGGAATGGGGGGGTTGAATGGGTGCAGGGGTTCCAGGGGCAGTCAGGGAGAAGGGGTGGTTGGATGGGGCAGGGGTACCGGATGGGGGGGGGGCATTCAGGAATGAGAGGAGGGGTTGGATGGGGCAGCGGGAGCCAGTCGGGATCAGGTGGGGTGGATGGGGCAGGGGTCCTGGGGGGTGGCGGCAGCATCAGGGGGCAAGAAGAGGTGGGGGTCGGATAGGGGGCGGGGGCTGGGCCACGTCTGGCTGTTTGGGGAGGCACAGCCTCCCCTAACCTGCCCTTCATATAATTTCCAAAACCAGATGCAGCCCTCAGGCCAGAAAGTTTGCCCACCCCTGGTCTAGATGTTAACTTTCCCCACCCACACACATACACTCCATGAGATTGAAGTGATGGGAATTGGCTGCTCTCTTTCACCAGGTATGAAGTACAGTCTGCCACTAAATAGATTTTCCTTTTGTTGTCACATTAATTTGCAACTCATTAATAGTGACAGAAGTGAAGTATTGCACTGATGCAGATTTACATATTCATGAGGAAATTATTAAACAAATAAGATTTTCCTAGCTTAGGAAGCACCCAAAGTAATGCTACACAGTACATTACAGCAGCCTGGATGGTTTATTTTCTCTTAAATATGTTAATAGATGCAGTTGTGTGGGGTTTTTTTAAAGTAAATATGCATCTCTAAAATAACGTAATTTAAAAAATCAGAATAATTGAAATACTAAGCCAGTCACAAAATTGTCAATAATTGAATAGGAATATCTATTTAATACAAAAATCAATTATACATTTTAACTTTGGCTAATGAATGATATACCGGCACCATCAGCAAGAGTACAGCCGAATTTCTTCAACAGTGGGGTGAGCAATAGGCAGATTAGTTGCTACTGTACTGTATGTTTCAGACAGGCAACCTGAAATTACAATCAAAAGTTTGGTACTGCTTTGCCCTGTCTAGGGTGGTTAAAATGTACACCAGTGCTGGGAGGGCAGAGGAAGAGAAGCGAAACACGTCCATCTTGCTTGTCAAACAATGTTCAGGGTTCTCACAGACGTTACATGTTCAGTGTGGTGTCTGTTTTTAAAATGGAAAAAGACAGTTCCACACATCCAGGAGCTTGACTGCAGCACGCAGAGCTGCTGATGAGAAGCTACTCACCACTGAACTGACTGGCTCAGCCTGCACTGGTTGTTTCCGTAGTTTCATCTTACTCTCACTTCACCATAGCCTGTCCTTTGCTGTCCTGGGGAAACGTTTCAATCACAGCTAAGCAGGGACCTGCACCACTCACCCTTATCTCTGCAGTCAGGCACTCCCCACATGGAATCGGTTGACATTTACTAGTGTTCTGTTAAGTCAATCCCCCATAGAAAGAGCGGTATGTAGGACTAGACCACCATTATGGTGTGGCAATGTATTCCGCGTAAAATAAAGCGAAGCTTTTTAGAGTGGCTGGCCATTCGGAAATCTAAGGTTCAGCCAAAGGTAGGATCTTAGGCCTATACACCAGTCAGGACTGGGGAGATGGTGCTAGCTGCAGCGCCCCTTCTAACTCACAGGACACTGGGTAATTGTGTTTCATCCCTGACCACTGATAACATGCCAAGGGTGAGCGAAATAAGGGAAAATGCCCATGTGCAAAGAATATGCTATTAAAGCACCATTATTATTTTATGCTCCGCAGAAAATCAATTTAAAAACTCAGAAATTCAATAGCCACTTGAACTCTACTGGCACATGCCAGGGGAGAGGAGATGGGATGCATATGAAGGGCTATGTATTGAATAGTTGTATTGTGGTTCATCAGCTAGTAATCTGTGTTAGTCACTTTCAGCATACTTACACTTTCTTTTTCTGTGGGCCTATTTAAACACAGAAAAACGCAAGCTTTCTTTCCCCCTGAGCATGGCCGGCATTTTAAAAGCAGAGAATGAAGAACAAAATTGACTCTGCTGAGGTTGAGAAATGAGGGTGATGGGATGGTTCCTTCACTGCCCCAGTGCATGTTGAAATCCCTCTTAAATACCTCATTGAATCTATATGTAGGTTTCTTTCTGGCTTTGTGAATTTGATAAGGTAATGAGTATTACTAGGCACATGGGAACACATGGATTATTGCAAAGTTCTGCTCAATCTTCACATGTTGTTTTTCTCTTTCTAGAATTTCCAGATGATTGTACAGAGCTATCCAACTATTCGACTGGAAAGTGGTCCCTATAGCTCTTCCTTTTTCTGGTGCCCTCTGACTTAGCGCCCTCCATTTCTGTACCAGTCACAGGTCAAAGGCTGAAGTGAAGTCTCTTTTGGACATTAAACCAAACCCAGTCTGTTGCTGGCTAATCTCAAGATACCCAAGGACTTTATGGCCTTGGTGGGATGTAGTTTCACTCTCTGTGAAGAATTTATACTAGAACTGTAATCTCAGGTCTACCTTACACTTAAAAATTAGATCTACTTAGCTACATCACTCAGGGCTGTGAAAAATTGTGCACACTAATCACTGTATTTGGGTTAACCTAACCTGCAGTATAGATGAGGCCAGGGCAATGGAAGAATTCTTCCATTGATCTAGCTACCACCTTTCAGAGACATGGATTAACTACGCTGATGGGAAAAAAACCTTCCATCTATGTAGGAAGTGTCTAGTATGCTGCTGTAGTGTAGGCATTCCCTCAGTGATTGTATCCCTGGGGGCATGGTGCAAGGTGGGGCAGTTTTAAGGAACATTTTCAACCTTTACATCTCCATGCTCTTTCTCTAAAAGAGAATCATTTTGTTTTCAAGTGCAGATGGTTTTATCTTCATCTTATCTGTTAGGTTTTTCTCCAGCAGAGGCAGGAATTCCAGCCTATTTATTAGAAAGACAAGGTGATTGAGGTAATAGCTTTTATTGGACCAACTTCTGTTGGTGCGAGAGACAAGCTTTCGAGCTGACACAGAGCTCTTCCTCAGGCCTGTTCAGTGTCAGTGGTTCTAAGGGCTGATTCCTGGGCTCCTTGGTTGGAGCCATTTTAATGTACTGTGGATGTCGATGTAGAGCTAGTCAACACAGGGAGCAGACACTCATGATGTCAGAGCGACAGTTCAGTATTTGTAGCGGTAGACATTTCAGGGAAAAGGCTCTATAATGAAAGCCCTATGCCTGTGTGCCGTAAAACCATTGCTGATGTACAATTTACATGAAGGCCTGTCCTGACAGCCTCTGAAATGAAAAGGGCAGATTATTTAACAACTCATCAACATTAATAACCCTTGGCAAATAAACTATGCAAATGTAACTCCATAGCTGGAATGCTCAAAAGATGCGTCTCTTAAATAGTCTGGCTTAGTCTTGAACAGCTCTTAAATAACCTGGGTAAAAGGCAACTCTGTTTTTATTGATAGAGCATGGTGTTGGGAGTCAGGAGACCTAGTTGCGAAGCCTAACTTTGCCACAGATTTGTTGTGTGATCTTGGGCAAATCATGTAACCTCTCTGTTCTGCCGATATCCCTTCTGTAAAATGGGGATAACAATGGTTGGCTTTGAGATCTGTGGCTGGAAATTGCTATAACACTACAAAGGCACAAACTGGCTTTAAACTATTTGAGACATCACATGACCCCCCCTTGAGATTATCAGTTCCAAATACTTTTGTGTTTAGCCCCAAAAATCCTGCCTCTTAACACTTGGCCCAGCAGCGGCTAGGTCCAAGCACACAGCTACACGTACCACTTCACCCCTCCCATATTGCCCCAGTCCATATTACCACAGGACATTGTACTGTAAAGTACAAAAATTGAACCTAAAGTGAGGCCTTGAGTTATTCATATTTTATTTATTCTTCTCAGTCACGATGCCAGTGATGAGTTTGTAGATACAGCCACAAGGTTGCAGCAGATGATTGACACTGCCTTATGTGATTACAGTATGCAGTGCCGTCGGAGCTGTGTCAGTCCCAGGATAGAGAGCCAAAAATCCGGGAGGTAATATGTTTTACTGGATCACCTTCTGTTGGTGAGAGAGACAAACTTTTGAGCCACACACAACTCTTCTTCAAGACAAGGCGGGAGGGATAGCTCAGTGGTTTGAGCACTGGCCTACTAAACCCAGGGTTGTGAGTTCAATCTTTGAGGGGGCCACTTAGGGATCTGGGGCAAAATCAGTACTTGGTCCTGCTAGTGAACGCAGGGGACTGGACTCAATGACCTTTCAGGATCCCTTCCAGCCCTATGAGATAGGTATATCTCCATTTATTTAAGACTGAGGGCTAGTCTACACTACCCACCCAGATTGGCGGGTAGAAATCGATCTCTCGGGGATCAATTTATCGCGTCTCATCTAGATGCATGTACTCCCACCTCGTCAGGAGGAGTAAGCGCCGTCAACGGGGGAGCCGCGGCGGTTGATTTGCCGCCATCCTCACAGCGGGGTAAGTCGAATAGGATACGTCGAATTCAGCTACGCTATTTGTGTAGCTGAATTTGCGTATCTTAAATCGATCCCCCTCCAGTGTAGACCTAGCCTGAGTGTCACAGCTAAATGCAAGGTGTAGCAGATTGTTTAGCATACGTAGCTAACACATAGCCAAAGGGCCCATTCAAGGTAGAGGAGCCCCTTAACACCACTGCAATTCTAGGACAAAAAGCAGGGGTTAGTGGGTGACAGAGTGTTGTAATAAGCCATAAATCCAGTGTCTATGTGTAGCCCATGATTTCTAGTGTCTAGCAGAGTTATGAATTTAAACTCCCAGGCTCATCTTTCGAAAATGTTGTGCAGGTTTCCTTTGAGGATGAGGGCTAATGGGTCAGATGTAGCATGATCGCTTTGTGACTAGTGTTCAAAGACAGGCAAGAGGGTTTTTGTCTTTTATCATTTTACTGTGAGTTCATTCAAGAGCGTTGTGATTATCTGGTTTTACCCACATAGTTGTTATTGGAGCATTTAGTGCACTGGATGCGGTACACCACATGTTGTGACAGGCATGTGTTAGACTCCTGGATCCTGAAAGGGGTGTTGTGGGGGGGTGTTGTAGCAGTGGAGAGATGTCTGCAGGTTTTGCATCTGTTGTTCTGGCAGGATCTGGTGCATCTCTGAGTTGGTGTGTCCTGGGCTGTGCGGAGCTTGCTTCTGAGGATGAGCTTGGAGAGGTTGGGGGGTGGGGAGGGATTGTTTGAAGGACAGAGGAGGGGATTCAGGAAAGATTTCTTTCAGGATGCGGCCCCCCATTGGGTATGTAGTTGTTTGATGATACCCAGTGTGGGGTGATAGGTGACAACTAGAGGTGTGCAATCAAAGAAAGTTTTTTATTTTTGTGTTGAAGCAGGTTCTCTCAGGGTATTTGGGTGGCCCGTTCCATGGTATGATCTACTTCTCTGGTGGCATGTCCTTGTTTGGTGAAGGTGGTTTTACGTGTGTTAAGGTGTATATCCCAGACTTTCTCCTCGAAGCATATTCTGTGGTATGGTATCTGAGTGCCTGGCTGTAGATCGCAGATTTCTTGGTGTGCTTAGGGTGGTTACTGAATCTAGCCAGGTAGATGTGGTGATCTGTGGGTTTCTTTTATATAATTGTTTGTAGTGTTCCATTGTGGGAGCTGATTGTGGTGGAAATCTATGAGGGAGTTTAAGCCGTCCATCCAGAAGATAAAAATATCATCGATGTATCTCAGGTATCTCATTGGTTTTGTGATGCATTGGTCCAGAGATTCTTCTTCAAGGTGGCCCATGAAGAGGTTGGCATGTTGGGGAGCCATCTTAGCACACATGGTTGTTCCCATGGTTTGGACAAAGTGTTTGTTGTTGAACGTAAAATTGTTATGGGTGAGGATGAAGTGGATGAGTTTGGTGATGTGTTTGGGGCGGATATCTGAGGATTGTCCATTGTCTTGTAAATATTTGAAGCTGGCAGCTATGCCGTCATTGTGAGGGATGTCGGTGTATAGGGAGGTGACATCCATGGTGGTGAGGCTGGTATTCTGAGGGAGGTTGTTAATGTTGAGGAGTTTGTGGAGGAAGTCAGTTGTGTCCTGGGGAAACTGGCCCTTTGTGTGGTGAGTGGTTTGAGGATGATTTATATGAGTCCTGATATTCCTTCAGTAAGAGTGTCATGGCCAGATATGATGGGTCATCCTGGGTTCCCTTGTTTGTGTAACTTGGGAAGCATGTAGAAAATCCCTCGGGTGGGTTCGTGGGGGATGAGTTTGTAGAGTTTCTCTTCCAGTTGTTTGGGGAAGGATTTGATGATATCCCCAAAATTCCTGGTAAATTGTGGTGTGGGGTCTTATTTGAGTTCTTTATGTAGGTGGAGTTGGTGAGTTGTCAGTTGATCTCATTAACCTACTCATCACGGTGGAGCACTACAATTACAGTTCAGCCTTACTCCATGGCATTGAGATACCCTGGATGTTATTAGAACCAGTTCAAAATTCACATCCTTAACTCTAGGGCTAGAGTTAGGCACAGCCACTTCACCAGTGACATCAGACACTAGCTGGCTTCACATAGTCTTCCTCACCATTAAAGGCAATTTACCGGGGATGGCCATAGTTAACATCAAGGGATCGAAACAGAACCATGTCACAAGTGACTCTAGACTCTAAGTGCTGCAGGGACCTGAGACTCAGCTGGTGTAAATTGTCAGAGCTCCAGTGGTGCAAGGTGTGCAGTCTCTACGGTGACTGAAATGGCAGCTGTGTCCAGAGAACAAAGGGCCTTTGATTATCATTGCTTTCAAAACCTTAAAAGTAAGTTTGATTAGCAAAGTCAATAAATAGATGTCAATACAATGCATTATAAAGGCACATTGTTATCTTCCTCGAGGCAAGCAGTGATTGTTGGTGCTGGAAAGCACAGAAGAGGAAAGGGTGTGTTATTCGGGAGACACTGGCGATTCAGACCAGATCTTATCTTGCTGTAGACAAAACAGTTTATCTGTCACCGAGATTATTTCATAGCACACACACAATTGCTGTTTGAAGTAAATAAAATCTACCCATTTGAGCATCAGGCTGTTGAAATGTTCATATTTTCATTATTTCCAGAACGTAGGAGGAATTTCAATGAAAATGAAACAAGACTGAGCCCTGAAAAAAGCCCAGTTCCAGGATGGGCTTACTTCTGAGATGAGTGTTCAGGGCTAAAATACACTAATCTGCCCTTCTCAGGTGTATATATATATAGACATTCAGTGGAGTTTTGAGGGGGCAAGTTGCTTTTTAACAAGGTTATTGTGTTTTGCAGCACAACATTTGCAATATTATTACTGACTCTTCAGAAACACCCAAAGTGTGTTAGGCACTGCTGCCATAGTGCAAAAGATAGTCCCTGTCCAATAGTTATTATTTAATCACAAAAAAGGGCTAGTTTATTACTTACCTTAATTCTTCACCGTTTTTGTCACCATTCACTCAAACCCCAAAAGTGATTCCAGCATCTCAGTCAGTGTCTGTGAGAGAACATGGAAGAGAGACTTTTAAAATAGACTCCTCCAGTGCCAGGCCTCTCTGTAAAAGAAATAAACCTGTCAAATAAATTTACTTATCAGGTATTTGTTTAACCCCATGACACCAGGAGAGTTGATTTCCTGGTACTAACCTTAAAATGTAGACTCTCAAAGTTACTAACCATAGCAGTCAGAGTCCACAAACCCCAGCCCCAGTGCTATAGGTTTAATGATGTACCCCGGGTAACTTCAAGGCAACAGTTACAGATTCCAGGTATTCATTTGAACAGTGCATTTTACACATATCTCTTTGGGCTGGCATGATACACAAGACCGGTGAAAATAAAAGTTCATAATAATGCTATTGTAAACAGGTCCAAATTAGCTCTTCACTAACATACATTTCAGAGTGTTTTCTGAAGTCAAAAGTAGGAACTGGAGATGGGGTTAGGGTTTTCTGGATCCTATGGAGCTAAAAAAAGAATGTTCACATGTGGCTCCTAGGGATGGGAGCATTAGGAACACATACAATGGATAAAGTTTCTTATTTACCGTGCCCTCAGTTTTGCAACACTATTGACTGATCAAATACAAATACCTAAATCAAAAATCAATGTAATTAAAATCAGATTTATTTACAAACTAGGGATGGGTATTAAATTACTTAGAATGTTCTGTAGTATCAATGTGGAAAACTCGAGAATAGTGCACCTTAATCCATTAAAGGAGGAAGGTGGGTTCCTTATTTATTAAATATGCTAATTTCTTTTAAAGATTAGTAATAATACAGTAATATCTTATACCATATCCTTCATCCAAACATGCATTATAAATAGGCTTGGAAGGATTACATTTTTACTGGTAAATATTAATAAACATCTATTTCACTACACACACATACAAACTAGTGAAAAAATATTTCAGTCGATAATGATCAACATTTAGAAATGGGCAAAAATAAGAAAAATGCTCCTTATTAGAGTTTGAAGTAAGGACGTTTACTTTGTATCTTTTGACATGGGATGTTGACAATTGGTGTTTTAATGGTTATCAAGCTTTAACTTTTTAAATCTCAACAGCTACTGTCATTAAATAATTATTGTCTGACCTTCATAATTTCACACAATTATGAAAATGTAAATCAATAAAAAATTTAAAAATGCATAATTTTGTGCAACGTGAAAATTTAAATTGATAAAAGTTTAAAAAATGCTTACAAATAAACAGCAATATTATCTGTCTGTCAAAATTATGAAAACATAAATTTGAATTCTGCCAAGCAGCCTATTTATAAAGTATAGACCTGCTAATCCCCTTTCATGCAAATTTTGTGCAGAATGAAAAAATAAACATTTTAAAAAACCCACAAGGCTTTGGAAATCCAACCTACCAGCCCTTTCAGGGGAGAGATTTGCAGATGAATGGAAGAGGAAGGAGTGTGGTCATCTAATAGTGCATGCGCCCTCAGCTCCAACTAGGGTGACCAGACAGCAAATGTGAAAAATCAGGACGGGGGTTGAGAGTAATAGGAGTCTATATGAGAAAAAGACCCAAAAATCGGGACTGTCCCTATAAAATTGGGACAACTGGTCACCCTAGCTCCAACGGGAAATCTCTGGATTTTGAGTATTTGAATATGAGGCCTGCAAATCCACACTGTTGCCAGAGGCCTCCTTGCCCCTGCAGGGCAGCTCACCATTAGGACTCCACCTTGCCATTGTCCTCCTCTGGCTGCGTCTCACTATAGAAATGCACCATTTCCTGCCTGCACTGGGGTGAACGAACTAGTGCTAATTGCACTGGTTCAGTGCTTATTTCTGTTCTGCATGAGGAGTTGTGAATGTGCCATGCAGGGCAGGAGTTACATCCTCTGCAGATGCCTTGGTAGAGGGTCACTAGCCTCCCTGCTGGACTGGGAGGGATCGCAGAGGTAAGGGGCTTGATTTCATTCTTCTTGATTTCATTAATCTCTTCAGTAATTCTTTGCATTGTAATGGTGTGTTTTTGGTTTGGTTTGCAACTGCCCTTCCGGTGATTCCTTCTAAGCTCCAAAAAGAGGAGTGAGCCAGGCCCACGGGTGGAGGGAGTGCCGCCTTCCAGAACTCTGCCCCTTTCTTCCAGTCCACATGTAATGCAGAGGGGACTTGGGATGACAAATGGGTGGTGGCACACCTGGGGAGTTAAGTGGATCTACCTGGGCTAATAGGAAGGATGGGAGGAGGTGGAGAAGGAAGCTTTTAATTTAGCTGCAAAACAAACAACAGCAAATCAAACACAATGATAAGAATTACTGACTAAAAGAGCAAAATGAATGAAACCAGGCCCCTTCCCTCCTTGACCCCTGCCACCCAAAAGGAGTGGTACTCCTCATTATGTATCCCAGGCCTGCAGTGGCTCAGGGGCCAGACAAGTGGTTCTTCACCAGAGTATCTGCACTAAAAGCGTGAGGTAGACGGGTGTAGCCTCTGTCCCTCACAGCACATGTGTGGCTCCTGGTACAGGACAGAACCATTCAAAGCATCCATTGGAACAAACCACGAATGTGAACAGGTGCAAATAGGGACTACTGAACCAGACTCTATGCACATGCTCAAGGGAGCTTTGCCAAGCATTATGGGCTAGATGCAAGAATTCACAGGCCCACAGTGTTGGCAGGGAGAGCTTTGAGTAGCCATGCTGCATTGTGTTTACCTGAAACCGGATGGTTAGTGCAGACACACTAACCTGATACACTTGCATGAGTTTAATCAGACTGTCATGCTATTATGCTGGTGCAATTCTTTAGCAGATACAGCTTGTGTGACAACTGGTGGTTATTGCTAGTGGTTTGTTTAATCAGGCTTTTACAGAGAATTCTAGGAGGTTCCTCTTTCTGGACTATATTAAGGAGCACACAACAGTTTAGGGGTGGAGGTTAGAGGACACAAGAAATTGTGAAAGAATAGCAAGCCGGAGCCATCGAGTAAGTAAGACGATTTGGCAGCATTTCAGAAAATGGGGTGGTCCAGTAAGGGAGTACAGGAAATTGTCTGAGCTAGATTAAACATTTTCTAAAACCTTCTGGGTGCTTGAGATTTGACTTGAAAGTTGGCAAAGTTAAATAAAACAAAAGTTAACAAAAGTTAACACATTCCCCTCAATTTATTTTGTTATAGCCCTCGTATAAAGTCAAGTCTATTTTTCATTATTTTGAATGTATCCTTTAATATGAAGATATGCACAGTAAAATCCAGGGCTATTTCACATATCGGCTGCAGGCCACAAAAGCTTTTGTACACATTTCAAAATATTTAACTTTTAGGCATAAAATGTTTCTAATGGAGCTTGGTTTTAGAAGAATCTCAATGGGTCTGTGGCTCACTGCTGTATTACTCCTGCACAAAATCCACGTGAGAGCTAACAAATGGTGAGTGGCCTGCACAGACGTAATGGCTGTTTTCCAGTAGCTCTACTCTGGTCTGGAACCAAACCACTGAGTTCCGTATTCCTAGTGCCGGTTCCAAGCCCAGACAACGCTGGAAAAAATGGACATAAAACTTCAGTGGTTTCACCTGCTTCATCTGCTTTGGCAGTTTCATCTGCTACTCACAGCAGAACTAAGCTCCAAGATTAATCTATTCTGTGATATGTAGAAGAGTTGGACTATATGATGATGATGGGGACGGAGGGAAAATACCTGATATAAAGAGCATATGTTTACGTCTTCAGCAACGTCAGTATCTGAAGATGGGATTGTGGAATGTTCAATCATTAAGAGCGGTGGAACAATGACTGAACGTTGATATATGTGGTGTGCAGGAGCCATACTGGAATTTGAACATTGAGAGCACAACTCCGACTCATAGTGATCAGAACTTTTGATTGCTGCATGCCTGTGATACAGCTGATGGACACATTGCAGTTGCTCTGGTTTTGTCCCTGAGGTGCAACCTGCACAACTGGCTTGTCAGGCTTATTCTCCACGCGTAATAGCTGCCATTTTCAGGTTGAAAATAGGACGTGAGGTAATTATTAGCACATATGTGCCACATGATGCAATGTGTCTGCACACAGAGTTCAGGAGTTCTGAGCAAAGTTCCAGTCCAAAGCCTTGGAGCTCCAGCGCTGCCCCCTGGAGTTTCCCTCCTTTTTTCTTACTCTCCCCCTCCCAGGGGGCAGCGCTGGAGCTCCAAGGAGAGGGAGAGGGAGGACCCAGTATCACGGCTGCCCAGAGCTGCATAGGGCTGTGAGAAGGCTCCCTCCTTCTGACTCTACATTGGGAACAAGGAGGGAGGCTGTAGCTAGTTAAGTGGGGAGGTGGTTGCTCTGTGTGGCTTTGCAGAGAGCGGCAGAAGAGGGCACCGGAGGGGTTTGTTGGGGGAAAGTTCACTGGTGCTGAAGACGACCAGGAGCACCCAAGACTCACCACTGGACTGGAACTTTGCTCAGGACTTCTGTACTCTGTGTGCAGACACATTGCTCAGTGTCTGCCCTTCCAGACTGTGCTACCACTGGGCCTGTGGGGCCTTGGCTTGGATGCAGCCCTGTCTTACTGCTCCCCCTATATTTACCCTTGTTGTTTTTCTCCTCTCATCCCTCTGTAAATAAATATTTCCCTTGTTATATCCACTGTACTTTTCCTGTGGGTGTGTGTGTTCACTCTGGGGGGTTTGGAACAGGTGCCCCTGGGGGGGAAGGGATTTCTCCTGCTGCATTCCTGCGCGCGCCATCTCTTGGCCAGAGCTGCCTGAAGAACAGACTCCACCTTGGCCACGAGGGCGCTAAAGTTACAAATAGTACTGACCTTGCTCTGGAATCTGATCGACTCCTAATAGCAACAATGATGTTCTGTTTAATAAAGTTCCAGAGATGGGTATCAGTTGCATAGAAACACTTCAGTGTTGATATGCTTCATGATTAAATGATCGCTAATAGTTATGCAGTAGAGAGTTCCAACAAATATTCTAAAGTAGATGACTAGCGGTCCACGCCAGAGGAAGAGTGGACTTTATTTCAGGATTCTATCACAGAGATTGCTGGAGGACAGCTGGGACTAAGAAGTCTGAAAAAGCAACGTTGGATTACAGATGATATCATCTAACTGCAGGAGAGGAGAAAGAAGTGTGGTGCAGAATAGATGCACAACAAGCTCAGAGTTGAGTCAGTAAAAGAAAATAAATGTCTTGAACAAGCAGCCAAGAGGATCTGTCGGAATGATCATAATCAATGGTGAAATAGTATGGTGGAGGGATAGCTCAGTGGTTTGAGCATTGGCCTGCTAAATCCAGGGTTGTGAGTTCAATCCTTGAGGGGGCCACTTAGGGATCTGGGGCAAAAATCTGTCTGGGGATTGGTCCTGCTTTGAGCAGGGGGTTGGACTAGATGATCTTCTGAGGTCCCTTCCAACCCTGATATTCTATTATTCTGATTCTGGAAGAAGTCTCAAAGACATGACCAGAAATGTGTATTTGAGACTCTGAAGGTGCTAATTCGGCATCCATTCTCTCGGTTTCTGCCAGTTAAGGACAAAAATGAAGAATACTGCCAGGCTGTTGATGCACAACTTAAGTATTGGATGAACATTTTTGTGAATTAATGAACAGATCCCCACCAAGATGTAAATTTACCACTTAATCCAAAAATGAATCCAGCGGAAAATAGACCAATGACATCAGAGGAAGTGATGCTTGCAGTCAAACAGTTACAAAATGATAAAGTGCCTGGTAGTGACAAAATGTCATCAGAATTGCTAAAGAGTGGAGGCCTGAATTTAGTTCACTGGCTTCATAGAGCTGTCTTAAAAGTATGGGAAACAGGTCACATTCCAGAAGACTGGCTAAGGGACTGCATCATCCCTTTTTAAAAAAATGTAGAGTGATAAGTTTGCTCAAATTATAGATGAATAGTGCTGCTGTCAGTCCCAGGGAAGGTGTTTATGCTCATACTACTGAACTGACTGAAATACTGTCTCAACCCAAAACTGAGAGATAACCAGTGTGGTTTCCACACATGTCGATCTACAGTCCATGCTATGTATGCTCTGCAGAATGTTACTGAGAAATGACTAGAGCGACAAAAGGAAGCTTTTATACACTTTGCAGCCACTTTTGATACAGTGCATTGACCAGGACTTTGGAAATTGCTATGCCAGTCTGGTGTGCCAGAGGACTTAATGTGAGTAGTGGAGAGGAACTCTCTCACAGTACCCTTAGCTGGGTATGGGTCAAGGGATGTATTACAGACGGGTTCTCAGTAGAATCAGGAGTATGCCTGGGATGCATTCTTTCACTTACATTATTTAATGTTCTAATAGACTATTTGATGACAAATCTGATTGAGGCCAAAGTAGGAGGTGTGACATTTATAATTTAGAGGATCTTGAGTATGTGTATGGTATTGCCTTACTTGAAGAGACCAACTACAGCTGGAAGAGCTGTGAAAACTGCAGAATCTATGGGACTTAAGATCAATGGTGATCAAACCAAAGCTATGCATGCCCCCTACAAAATGGAAATGAATGACCTGCCAACACTGCATGTAGCTGGCAATGACAATGAGTGGATGAATAGTTTTATTTATCTGGGTAGTCGGCTGACAGCAGGAGGTTCTATATCTGAAGAAGTCACACATCAGATTGGTCTTGCATCAATAATATTTCAGACTCTTCAAAGGCCTCTGGGTGGCGGGATGTCTATGTGACAACTAAGATATGAATGCTCATAAGATATGAGAGTTCAGTGCAGTAGTGATGACAACTCTGTTATATGGAGCAGAGCAGAAACATGGCCATTAAAAACAGCTGAGGAGAGTAAACTAAACAATATTTACTGTCAACAGTTATGGTGTATTCTCACCATCCGTTGGTTTGATATTGTCACAAATGAGATATTTAGATGATCCTGAACAAGATGATTACAGTGGTGGGGTCATGCCCCATGTGCAGAAGAGGTCCAAGGAAGTAGAGCACAAGGCCAAGCATGACCGAGGCTGGAAGATGCAATTTTGACAGATTTACAAAATCTAAATCCTCCCATACTGACCTCTGCCAAGATGAAAGTCTGTTCTATGTACCACCATAACGACATCATGGCCATGTGAATCTGCTGCTGCTGCATTCTGTTTTGGAGCAAAAAGTGCTGCCACTGTTCAGACTGGGGAAGTGAGGCATTACAAACCTGATGGTCCATCGTTTCTCCCTCTAGTCTGAAACAGAACCAATCACAGTACAACCACAGGGCTCAAGGGTCAGCTAGAACACATTTAGTATAACAAACTCCATTCTAGGATTTACCTGTCAATGTAACACGTGAAAAGTGTTTGCTAATGGAGTCAGAATTAGTGTCAGACAGGGCATGCACTTCCTTAGTTTGACAATTCCCTGGAAATAATGAATTAAGGAAGCCACTTAAACAAATAAAGTCACAAGTAAATCTTAGACTAGCATTTTTTTGCCTATGCTAAATTAGTTAGTTCCTGTGATGTAAGGGGTAGACTGAACACTGCTTCATTTAGCTAGGGTTACCATTCGTCCGGATTTACCCGGACATGTCCTCCTTTTTGTGTTAAAAATAGCGTCCGGGGGGGAATTTGTAAATCACTAAAAATGTCCGGGATTTCCCCCCCATGCAGAGCGAGGCGTGGCTGGAAGGGCTGCAGGAAATTCAGACGCTCGCATGGGGCTCTGGCAGCCAGAGCCCTTCCCCTGCAGCTTGCCGGGCTGGACTCCGGAGCAGCTGTAGAGCTCCTCCTCCCCCCCTCCCTGCATTCTGAGCCGGCCGGCCTGCCGGGCCATTTGCATCGGGCCTTGGCAGCTCCTCCTCCCCTGCAGCCCAGCGCCCCGCTCCGGCAGCACTGTGCAGGGGCAGGGACCGGGTTGTGTGTTGCGCTGGGGTGGGGAGAGGGCTCGGAGCAGTCAGGAGACAGGGAGCAGAGGGGTTTAGATGGGTCGGGAGTTCTGGGGGGGGCAGTCAGGGGGTGGGGAGTGGTTGGATGGGGCGTGGGAGTCCCAGGGGTCTGTCTGGGGGTGGGGGTGTGGATAAGGGTTGGGGCAATCAGGGTACAGGTAGGGGGTGGAGTCCTGGGGGGCAGTTAGGGGCAGGGGTCCCAGGAGGGGGCAGTCAGGGGACAAGGAACGGGGGGAGGGTTGGGGGTTCTGAGGGGGGCGGGAAGTGGGAGGGGCAGGGGCGGGGCTAGGGCAGGACGGGACGGGGCTAGGGCGGGGCTCCTCACGTCCTCTTTTTTGCTTGCTGAAATATGGTAACCCTACATTTAGCCAGCAGAATATTATTATTTGTAACTGTATTATAGCTGATCTCTTTTGGACTGCGTTGGGTGAAGAAAGAAAGGCAGTGTGACCTTAAGAGAAATAAAATAAATGCAGGTATAAATCAGAAAAATGCAGAGAGCAGTAACAGCCTCTTTGAGGGTATATTAGAGAGAAAAAACAAAACCTCTTATGACAGTAAGAGCAAAGGAGGCCATCCCACCGAAGAGAGGAGACAAGGAGGACAGCTGACATCCTGCAGAGAGAGAATCTAAGGCCTCGAGGAGGAAGAGTATAGCCTCAAAGAGGAGGCAGCTGTAAGAGGCTGCAGCTCTTAAAGGGGTAGTTGCACCAGCTACACTGCTTCAGAAGCAGGGGTGCTGACAGACCGTCTGAGCAAAACAGCAGTTATGGGACAGTTACCAAGGCTGATGGCGGGTGTGAGCATGTATGTTTTTAAATAATGTGTTTTATAGATTCTTTGCTATCCACAAAGTCCCAGGGGAAACTGAGAGTCTAAAGAGCCAACTGGAATCTGTTCAGATAATGGTGAATTATTAAATGAACAGATTTGGTGCTCTTTTATTAACACAATGGGGAAAGCAACTGTGAATTCTCTCTATCTACAATAGTAAAAGGAACATGGAGAAGAATAAAGTTCCACCTTAGAACCAGGGAGAAGCCAATGACCTGCCTCTGGACAAGCAGCAGACGATAACGTGTCAGTTCAAGCTTGGTGCCCAGTCCATTTTGGTAGACTGCTAGCTTCAGAGGGACAGTGCAGTTGGAGCAAGAGAAAAAGCTAAGGACACATCTCCTACCAAACACGGAAGCTGTAAGGCAGTCACCAATTATGAGACGTCAGGGTAAGTACTTCCCATACTGAGGGCTGCACTGATCAGCATTTGGAGGATGACACCCTCTAATCCACTGTCAGCCATTCACTCTCCAAAATACTCACTATCTGCTTATAGAAGGTGATCACACTCTGACCTCCATCACAAGAGGCCCAGGGTGCTCATGAGACTCTGGAGGGAACACTGGTCGAGGGAAGGAGAAACTCCATCAGAGGGGAAAGGGCAAAACAGAGAAAACACCAAAGGTAAAAATAGTTAGGGGAGAAGGGACAAATCAAAAAAGAAAAGAGTCTTTGAACAAAGACAAACCTCTTAAAGAGGATGAAAAATTCTTGAAGAATTTGTAGGAGAGACACTGAAAACACTGAAGATATGATGGAGATGAAAGTGAAGAATAGGAAGAGAAAGGGAAAAGGAAATGTATGGAGGAAAGACTGTAAGCTACTTTATTTTATAAAGGGGTTTGTTTTATGCAATATTTTGATGCTATGATTTAATGGGGGTTTGGCTGTTTTTAGAATTTAAAAATAAATCTGCAAATGTTGCCAGCATTGGCAGGTGAGGGGTTATGACACACACTCTCCAACTATGAACCGACCAGAGATGCTAGAGAGCAACATAATTTTCTTATTGGAAAAGATGACACATATGTATTGCACATACGCAGAAGAGGTTTGGGTGAAGGAGGGGAAATGAAGCACACTATACACAATGCTCTTACATCATGTGTGAGGTTGAATATAAGTAAAAATTATTAGTGAAAGGTTTAAAAAAGCTGATTCTAAGGACGCTCACCCATTAATGCTGCTAGCCAGATTGCGATTGCTTTGCTTTATCTGTCCACAACTTGATGACTTTTTAAGTACATAGGCCATTTTGGTTTATCTACTGCCTGGAAAACAGGACTTAATACAAAAGGTGTTAGATGAAGACAATTTTAACATTCCATGATGTCTGTTTAATTTCAGGAATTCACCTTCTGGTATTCAGATGACACTGTATGGGACTCACTAAGACAATGAGTGTCCAGTGCTTGCTGAAGTGTAGAATTGTAATCTTGCATCATATTACCTGCCAGAGGTATACAGCCACAGCCATCCTGTTACTCAGAAGCATTCATGAGACTTCCTTCAGTGTAAGACTGCCAACCTGTCTGTAGCACCATATAAGAGAGAAATATTTTCTAAACAAATTTTATATTATTCACTTCCCAAAATATACGATGTTACAGACACTTCAGTAAATATTTTCTGGTAGGCAGTAGAAATGGTAGGAAGTCAAAATTAATACTTGCTGTGTATACCTCTGAAATATCAAGAGATAGAAATTACACCCCAAATTTGGATTCCACTGTTCAGTGCCTGAACCTACTGAAGTGAATGAAATGGTTTGTCTTGAGGGAGCTCTCACATTTCTACCTTTTTTTTTAAAAGGGTGCTAAACACTGTCTCTGATGGCAAGTGTCTCTTGTCCATTGATAATGTTCCCTTGAATGAAATCCTGGCCCTACTGAACTCAGTGGGAATGTTGCCACTAACTTTAATGGGGCTAGGATTTCACCCCGTGTTTATTATCTTATGTTCACCTGCTTTAACTGTCTTTAAAAGGTAAAGCCCCTCTTAACATGCACAAATCCCAGTTAGAATGAATGAATGATAAAGCCGCACCATCATCACGTCTCCCTCAGTCACATTTTTCACTTCTCATATGCTGTACATTTATGACAACACTGCATGGGCCAGCCCCATGTCCAAGCTATGTGCAAACAGCAATTATTTCAGGGAAGTCCTATGGCCTATGTTAGGCTGTTAGGCCGGAGCTCAGACTAGATGATTACAGTGGACCCTTTGTTGGGTAGGAAAGGTTCAATTTATTAAGTGCACATAGTTGCCGTTTTGGATTGGTAAAAGGACAACCTGTCCTCCATCTTGGCATCCCTTCTCCTTCAACTTTTGGCGCTGTTTTCGAGTTTGGCGCCAAAACAAGGAAAAGGCGGGAAAGATAGTGTCTCATGGCAGTAGAATCAGCCTAGCAACAGAGAATGCATATAAGGGAGTGTCACCTTCTGAGGGGCGCTCTGTGTCTCTGGATGCTGTGGAAGTAGGTCATCCCAGGGAGGCATAGAAGCCCTCCCACAGTGTACCAGTCCTGCTATTGGCTAGAGCCCTGAGGGATTAGGACTGAGGTGAACCAGTAACATCTACCAAGGTTCCCTTCACTTACCTCCACTCACCTGTTCCATCATCACGTGAGATAGCGTTCGCATTCAGCATGCAGGACGACAAGATCAAGAATAGAAGACAGAAGACAACATACTGAAGATCTACTTACCTGTCACTGAAGTTCCTGAGGTCCAGTTCCTGTTGTGTTTCCCGTTCCTGACACCGGTCCCTCAGATCCTGGTTCTCGTCTGTGTTCCTGTTCCTGTTCTCCTGTCCAGTGTCTGCAAGATATGGTATAGTCGTTCTTGTTTAGTCCTGTGTTCCTCATTTGGGTTTGGGGCTCTGGGGTTCACCCCATTTACATCATTGGTGTTAACAACTGAGCTGTTATTGCGTTATCTTAGTTTGCAGGGAGTTCTAGCCTGTTATTGTTACTCTTAATAAATACCACCTGACTGTTTGTAATCTCAGTCTGCCTTTGTCTTCACTCAGGGGTGGGCAAACTTTTTGGCCTGAGGGCCACATCTGGGTATGGAAATTGTATGGCGGGCCATGAACGCTCACGAAATTGGGGGTTGGGGTGTGTGGGGGGGTGAGGGCTCTGGGCTGGGGGTGTGGGCTCTGGGGTAGGACCAGAAATGAGGAGTTCAGGGTGTGGGAGGGGGCTCCAGGCTGGGGCAGGGGGTTGGAGTGCGGGGGGTGAGGACTGCGGCTGGGGGTGTGGGCTCTGGAGTGGGGCTGGGGATGAGGGGTTGGGGGTGCAGGAGGGTGCTCCAGGCTGGGACTGAGGAGTTTGGGGGGGTGAGGGCTCTGGGCTGGGGGTGTGGGCTCTGGGGTAGGACCAGAAATGAGGAGTTCAGGGTGTGGGAGGGGGCTCCAGGCTGGGGCAGGGGGTTGGAGTGCGGGGGGTGAGGACTGCGGCTGGGGGTGTGGGCTCTGGAGTGGGGCTGGGGATGAGGGGTTGGGGGTGCAGGAGGGTGCTCCAGGCTGGGACTGAGGAGTTTGGAGGGCGGGAGGGGGATCAGGGATGGGGTAGGGAGTTGGGGCACAGGAGGGAGTCAGGGGTGTAGGCTCCAGGCAGTGCTTACCTCAAGCAGCTCCCAGAAGCACAGTATGTCCCCAATCTGGATCCGACACAGAGGGGCAGCCAGGCAGCTCTGTGCGCTGCCCCGGCCACAGGTGCCACCCCTGCAGCTCCCATTGGCCGTGGTTCCAGCCCAATGGGAGCTGCAGGGGCGACGCTTGGGGCGGGGGCAGCGTGTGGAGCCCCTTGGCTGCTTCTATGCATAGGAGCCGGAGTGGGGACATGCCGCTGCTTCCAGGAGCCACGTGGAGCCACAGCACGCGCAGAGCGGGACAAGCCCCCGACCCCACTCCCCAGATGGAGTGCTGGAGCAGGGCAAGCCCCGGACCCTGCTTCCCAACGGGAGCTCGAGGGCCCAATTAAAACGTCTGAAGGGTTGAATGCGGCCCCCAGGCCGTAGTTTTCCTACCCCTGTCTTAACTACACAATTACTGATGATAGATGTGAAGGGGTAGAACACTGCAGATAGCCCATCTTCTGTAAAGGAAAACCTAGTTCCAACTGTCTCAGGCTAACACCTTCTGGCCTTCAAATCTATTTACTGGGGTTTTCTCATGAGCTTTTATTTTTAATTCTTCCCCACAGCTTCTGGGTGCCCTTATTTCATTAGTGTCTATAACAGTTACTTTGCCCATAATGTGCTAAATGTAAATGAAACAATTTGCACAGGTTGATTTATTTTGAGAGTTAGCCTCTTTTCTTGATCAAAGTGTGAATTCCTCCCCTCTCTAATTTAAAAATAAAAGGTGCAAAACAAAATTACTGCCGTTTTGTGTTGTAGCAAAGTCAATCTGAACCATGCCAAAAGCTGCAAGGGAAGTTTCTCTCTGATCCCAGCAGTTATGGTTTCCAAACTGGACAGCAATATTTGTGGCATTGTGCATGTGTATGGATGGCCTTCAAACACATTAAGGTACATTTCTGCAGCAGGCCTACCATGCTGATATTTACAGTGTGTTCAGAAACAAAAAATACTTTAAAAAAATAATTACACTGAAAGTGTGTTTTGATGGAATTCAGCTAGCAATTACAACCACAATCAATATGCTCCATTTTTTAAACAATACCGCACCTTTAAAAAATCCTGTTGTCCGGAAATGAACAGCTAAGGCAGGGGTGGGCAAACTTTTTGGCCTGAGGGCCGTATCGGGTTTCGTAAATTGTATAGAGGGTTGGTTAGGGGAGGGGGTCGTGGCCTGGCCCCTACCTCCTATCTGCCCCCCCCCGGGACTCCTGCCCCATCTAACCCCCCCCGTTCCCTGACGGCCCCTCTGGGACCCCTGCCCCATCCACACACCCCCCCGCTCCCTGTCCCCCGACCGCCCCCGGACCCGACTGCCCCATCCAACCCCTACACTCATTCCTGACGCCCCCCCCCCGGGACCCCTGCCCCATCCAGCCACCCCTTCTCCCTGACTGCCCCCGGAACCCCTGCCCCTGACTGCCCCTTGACACCCCATCCAACCCCCCCCCACCTTCCTGACTGGCCCCCCCCCCCCGGACTCCTGCCCCCATTCAACCCCACTGTCCCCCCCAACCACCCTGACCCCTATCCACACCTCCACCCCCTGACCATCACCCCGAACTCCCCTGCCCTCTATCCAACCCCCCCTGCTCCCTGCCCCCTTACCACGCTACCTGGCCGCCACCACACAGCACAGAGCACTGGGTCAGTCCCCGGCTCTGCAGCTGCGCTGCCCCAGGAGCTCACAGCCCCACCACCCAGAGCATTGCGCCGGCGGCGGGGCGAGCTGAGGCTGCGGGGGAGAGGGGGACAGCAAGGGAGGGGCTGTGGGCGAGTCTCCCGGGCCAGGAGCTCAGGGGCTGGGCAGGACGGTCCCGTGGGCCATAGTTTTCCCACCTCTGAGCTAAGGGATCCAGCATGTTTCCCACTGCCAATCTTTCATCACTCACTCTCAGTCTACCTTGTAGCGTCACTCAAATATAATTTTGGGGATGTCTACATTTGCGCTGGGAGGTGTGATTCCCAGCTCTCATGGGTGTACCCATGCCAGCTCTGCTAGAGCTAGTGTGCTAAAAATAACAGTGTAGCCAGGGTAGCGGCTTGGGCTAGCTGTCCAAATATTTACTTGCTGCCCATGCTGTGCCAGCTACACTACTTTCAGCACACTAGCTCCAGTAGAGCTATAGCAGGTATGTCTATGTAAACTGGGAATCACAAACCTTGATTAGCATTCGCTCTCCTTCCACCCCCCGCACATCTAGGCCAAGCTGTTCTAGAGTTAATATCAGCCAAAAAAAGTTGGTGAGGTAATTTTTTTAAACACTAACTTTAAAACTCCTTTATTTGGTTTTTACCAAACTGCCCAGTAAAATTTGACTCTGGAATGAAATATGGCAAGTGAAATTTCAAGGAGGGCCATTTCTTTCTGAGGTGGGGAAGGTCTGAAAATTCAGACTTATGATGGGAAGCTAGCTTCAGCCTCAATTACAGAATGGCTACCACCCTTCCATAAGTAAGACTAGATTACACCAGGCTCAGTGTCTATAGTTTTGAATTAATCATGGGTGTGCTAGAAATACCCGACTCACTCAGGGAAGTTCAGTTACCTTTCTCCACCCCAACACACACACCGCTTTTTTTTATAAACTACACTAATTAGCAGCAGGCAGTGAATATGAAAAGTGTTTATCTTTCCACCCTCCTCCATTCGCTACCCTGCTGTGTTATGACAGATGGAATGTTAATTAACATGACCTGGCAGGTAATATTTAATACAACACAGAGTATCACCGAACTATCCGACTTACTCAAGGAAGATGACCTACTAATCATCCGCCTAAAACCCACTTTTGTGCATTTCCATACCTAGCAGTGTCTGAATCTCTCTTTTAATAGAGATAATCCAGAAGTGGACTTTATGGCTTTGTCTATGCTACCATTTTTCTAAAAATGTTCCTTTAATTACCGTTTAATTGGTGGCAGCACTAGTGTAGACAGGCCACAAATGTTTAACCACTGGGTCATCTATACATGATCTGAGCAGTTAGATGACACTGTGGTTAAACTGATGCTGGTCTATCTCTACTACCAATCTATCTATTTTAGGTTTTAGATTGCACCCATCACCATAGTATCTGAGCTCTTTACATATAAAATGGATAGCAATAATCCAAAGATAGAAGTCTTTGGAACTTCTCTCTTTTTGGGGTGAAAAAAACAAACTCTGCCTGGTTTTTATTGATGTATTTATTTGTGGGTTGGTTGATGTATTTGTTTCAAGGGTAATTTTTTTTGGTGGGACAGTGTCTGCGTAAAAGGGCCTATCAATGTTGCGAGTGTCATACTTGCAATGGTGAAAAGGCTTTTTCAGAGGAAGGTTTTGCAGCATTTTCTGAGGAAGGTTTTGCAGCATTTTCTAAAGATGGTCAGACTCTGGATTTGCCTAACCTCTTGTGGAAGTTTGTTTAATAGCCAAATGCCCTCAACAGAGAATGCTTTGTCCCCAGCTCTCACGTGCTGTGTCCTGGGCTTTGTGATCTTGTCCTAGAGGAACACAACTGTCTCAGTGGTTTGTTGCTTGAAATTCCGTTTTTAATGTAGCTGGGGTTTTAGCCATTAATAGCTTTTGAAGATTGGGACCAAGGCCTTAAACTGGCATCAGAAGCTGACGGGGAGCCAGTGAAGGGATTTGAGCACAGGCCTGACCTGTTCACAGTGGGCCTAGGCCAGGGAGGAGGTGGGCAGCTGCATTCTGTATCAGCTGGAGCCAGTGTATTGTCTTCCCATTCAGCTTCAGATGTAGCGAATTACAGTAATCCAGCCACTGATGCTTCCAATTTTGTAACCACCAGTGGAGCAGAAGCAATGGTAATACAATGTGGGGAAATGGGAGGAAAGAAGGAGATTTAAGAAAAATACCAGACACAGTGTACGACATCTAACCAACCAATCAAAGATACTTGCATTCTGATACAAGTAAACTAGATGCCATGTTTATTCAAGTTACCAGGATAATGCATTGTTTTATGCGTCTAACTGAAAGTACGGTGTTTTGTCCTTCGCAGGCTTCATTAACTTCTCTCAGAGCTTCTGAAAAAATGGGCAACATGTTTACTTTCTACTTACCAGATCATCTTTCTAGGATACAGCCAACATACAATGGATATCTTCTCCAAGGAAAGCTGCAGAGCATGTTGAAAGAGAGACATTGTACAAGTCTAATTTAGACCAAAATTTAAGTTTTGTAAAAAATCACCTTTTGTAAAAGCTAAGATCAATACAAACATTTACACAATTTAAAAAACAAAAATATCCAGTGGAAGCTTTTTACAGACAAACACCCTTCTTTGTAACATTACATCTCTGTTACTGCGTAAGAACTTGTACATGAAACTCATTAAAAATTAACCGTGAGCAGAAGTAAATCTGACTAGTTTATTTTAATTGTTCAAGCCAAGAGAAATGCAGAAACTAGACAAACAGTGTGAGTGGTAAGCTTTGAAATTATTTCTGTATTCACAGGTAGGCAGTTCTGAACACAAGTCAAGAAATGCTTTTTTTTAAAAATCCTGTTCAGAATTTTCAAACTTGGTTCCCTAAAGTTAGGTGCCTAAAGCCATATTTAGGCACCTCTGATTTTCAGAGATATTGAGCACCTGCAGCTCCTGTTGACTGTAGAGGAATGGCATGGACTTCTATGGGAACTGCAGATAGGCAGCACCTCTGAAAATCAGGCTACTTTTATTTTGGTGCCTAAATTTAAGCACCTAATTTTAGGAGCCCACTTTGAAAATGTGGGCCATGATTTTTAAATGGAGTGTCCCTTTAAAACAAAGCTTTTCATTTATAAAGAGACATATTGAGATAATAAAGAAGCCTTATAAAGCTCCCCCCTCCCATAACTGAACTATCAGAATGTGTGCTAGCTTTGAGATACTACCTAATTTAGCAGAGTAGTAACTAGATACTGTCTCTAAAGAGATCTGGGCCAGTGATTTCTAATAATTTTAATAAACATGAGTAGTATGACACATACAAACCTTCTAGAATTGTAGGAATAAAAAAAGCTACCTTATCTGTAAAATCCTATATACTTTTACTGGCATGAGCAGGCTTTCTGACCACAGCTATCTAAAAGACAGAGTGGTCTTTGGGTACTATTTAGTTCCAAAGGGGCTATAAAAGGCAGATGGTCTCATTAGAAACAATTTATGCATATATATTTCTAGGAGTTGAACGCTGCCAGAACAGGTTTAGCTCTTTCACCATAGAGGAGGAAAATATCACCACTTGCAAATGTTTCCAGTTTGCAAAATAATGACCTATCCAAAGTAGCTAAGCAACTAATTACTCAAATACTAGAAGGTTATATGCCAATATTATCACATTGTTGGTCTCCTGGGCAAACAACTTCACATTCCTCAAACTGCCATATAGTGTCATTAGATTTTGCAGGAAAGGCCTTTCTTAATAGTGCAGCAGCAGCCCCAATGCCCCTGTGCTTATGCCATCATTTCAACTATTATTTCCAATCTCCAAGTCAAATCACTTATTAATTAGAGAGGCAACTCTAGCAAACTCAATTACCCGCAGGCAGTTTCTTCCCAGATGTGAAGCCCCTCTTGGAAGCAGGCCATGGTGTTCCCAGCTGCAGGGAAGTGTTTTGAACTTTTGTCTCTCTCGCTTCCCAGCTGACATCAATGGCCCCCAGAATCCACATACCCAACCCCAGAAATATCTTTCCCAGCCTTGCCTCCCACATCTTGTCACTGTATTCCTTTTCCTGTCCCCGAACCTCAGCGAAGAGGATACATTCTCTTCTTGATTTAAAAATAAAATATATAAATTAGATGGGGGATTTTCTTCAAATGGCAGAGAGAGAAACTCCCTATGTACTAGAGAGGGAGTGTACAGTATGCATGTACCTATATAAGGTATTTATAGGGAACACATATT
This sequence comes from Chrysemys picta bellii, assembly GCF_011386835.1. NCBI lineage: Eukaryota > Metazoa > Chordata > Testudines > Emydidae > Chrysemys > Chrysemys picta. Next base: position 203,512,758 of record NC_088791.1, read on the forward strand.
TAATTTTTCCCTCCAATGGTCAGCAGAAGGGAACTTTCAACACCAAAGCACAGACCTCTACTAGTTGAGTTGAAGAAGTAATGCCATTAGCTGAGAACAGTATGGGGCTGTTCTCTGTGAGTTAGCAGCTAGAGGGGATGTAATGCATGTGCATGTATGAAACATGCATATGTTCTTTATATGGGGTGCACATGTATGGTATGTAAAAGGAGCATGTGGAAAGGTGTGTATGGAGATTGTATGGGGTGCATATAGGGTGCCTGTGTTGTGTGTGGGAGGATTTGGGTTACATACATGATAGTGCTTTCTGATAAATATTGTGTGTGTGCATGTGGTGCATATAGGATGTACTGGCATGCATGTGGGTGCACATGGAATATGGGGGGTATGAAGAGTTTATATGAGGTCAGGGCCGGCTCCAGGCACCAGCCCACCAAGCTTGTGCTTGGGGCGGCACCTGGAGGGGGGCGGCACGGCGCAGTGCTCCAGCTCCAGCCGCCAGGGAGATCGGAGCCGCAGCGGATTCACCGCCCCCCTCCTGGGGCTCCGGCTGCCAGCGGAGCCACGGCTGGCTCGCCGCCCTCCCCCTGGCGCTCCGGCCGGTTGGGGAGAGCGGCCCGCGGCCGGGCTCGGCGGCCTCCCCTGCCGCGCTGGGGAGGGTGTGTGGGGGGGGGGCGGCGGGAGGCTTTTTTGCCTCGGACGGCAAAAAAGCCAAAGCCAGCCCTGTATGAGGTTTGTGGGAGGGGGTATCTGCCTGTTTCATTCAGATGACCTGATCATGCTATCATGTTCTCAGGATGGGACTCCAGTCCAGACATTTCTCTAAGATAATGGTCGGATGGACTAAATACACAAAAGCAAAAATGTCCTCAGTCCACATAGCTATAGAGGAATCTGTGTTTGCATTTACACCTGTAGCATCCTTAAAATAGACTGTCCTTTTATGAGGTAGTTATTACGTTAGGCACCCATTGCTGTAATATGTAAGTACCACAATCGAACGTATTAATCCTTACAATACCCCGGGAAAGTAGGGAAGTAATATTTATTGCTGTTTTACAGATGGGGAACTAACAGACTGACCCCAGGTCACACACAAAGTCTGCAGCACTGCAGGGGCACAAACTCAGGTCTCTGAAGTGTGTGGCAGGCATGCTAACCACCAAACCATCTCACTAGCAAGCATGCTAATAATGCACTATCTGACTAACAACAACAATGTATTCCCGCTAGTCAAATTGGATTTCTCCCTGAGAAATGAACCACTGGTCACATGTTTACCTTACATTTGATCAGGAACAAACGTAAAACAAACAAACAAAGATACTTGCCAACTTCATAGATAGACAAAGAAACAGCTTTTGACTCAGTTTGACCCTCAGGACTGACCCTTAAGTTACCACAATATGGCTTTGGTGGAAAAACATAGGGCATCATTAAAAATAAGCAGCTTGCTAAAAGAGAGCAAAACATGGATGTAACCTCAACCATACTCTTTCCAACATATATGCCACTGACCTATCAACCCTTTTGGAACAATTTCTACATCCAGGATTCCTGCTAAACAACTCAAACATAAAATGCCGACCGTATATCTATGAACTGGTTCATACTATCACTTATGTAAGATGCTCTCCAAACAACGTGTGTGTTTTGGGGTCTGGGTGGGGGTCAGGGAGATGTGTGCTTGGGAGAGGCCCCACTGACCCCAGCCCCTTGGGAGATTAGTCAGCTGAATAGCAATTGCCCCTAGAAAGCCCTCTCCAGAAATTTCTCTGCCTCCTATTTCTATCCCTCACAGATCCGTCTCTTTATCAAAGCAGCTTTGCTGGCTCAGGATGTAACTCTGAGCTAGCAGCAGGGGCAGGCAAATCAACGTCTCTAATTTATGTCAGGGGGGTTGTTGTGGGGAAAAGGGGGAGCTGAACTGGCCCCCTTGGAGCAGTCCAGAAGTAGAGGGGTGCAAGGGCGGCCTGAAACCCGCCAACCCCCTGGGCTCTGCATTCTGTGCTGTACGTCCTGGAGGCACAGAACAAAATCTCAGCTCAGAGCTCTAGGGTAGATGAAGCCTGAATGTTTAGTGTCTTCTCAGCCAAAACAGCGCATGCTTACTCCACCACAAAGCACCAGAGGATGAAAACTTTAATCCACATGAAAGCACGATCCATTCATATATCACTTCCTAGGCTCAACAACACCAACTTTCTGACCAATGCAGCAAGCAACTCCGCTCTCAGCTGAAAAATGGCGAAGACACTAGACATCTAAACAACCAAGAAACAAATACTAGGAAGACCAAATAAAAAACAACAACCTAGACTGCTACAGATCCCACATTAGCAGACTACCCCATTGCAATAAAATATGCAAAGGTACAATACATTCTCACCAAATACAGAACCAGTGACCATAAACTAGAGTTGGAAACTAGGGAGAAACAAGGATGAGTAGTGACTAAAACCAAAGGGACCAAGAAGAAACACCTTCTTCTCCACTGTCCAAATTGCATTATCAGGAATGACAAAAGTCTTTTAATCAAAAAGTGATGAGGTAAAAATATCTAACCCTGGGTGGCGATAGAAGAGATCAGGGGCGGCAGGTTTATAGAAATGGTGGTGGTGCCCAGAACACCCAGAGCCTGCCCCCCCAAACTCCGCCCCCCACCTGCCTAGGGCTCTGCGAGGGAGTTTGGGTGGGGGAGGGAGGTCTGGAGTGCAGGCACTGGGCTGGGGCAGGGGATTGGGGTGCAGGAGGGGTGCAGGGTGCAGGCTCTGGGAGGGAGTTTGGGTGGGGGAGAGGGTCTGGGGTGCAGACTCTGGGCTGGGGCAAGGGGTGGGGTGCAGGAGGGGGTGAGGGGTGCAGGCTCTGGGACGGAGTTTGGGTGCAGGCTCTGGGCTGGGGTGGGGTTGCAGGCTCTGGGAGGGAGTTTGGGGATGGGAGGGGGTGCGGAAGGAGGGGTGCAGGCTCTGGGAGGGAGTTTGGGGTGGAAGCAGGTGTGTGGGAAAGGGGTGAGGGTACAGGCTCTGGGAAGGGGTGGCGGGGTGCAATGCTTACCTGGGGCTCCTAGGCAGGGCAGGCCGGGGGGCCTCCGCATGCTGCTATCCCCAGGCACTGCTCCTGCAGCTTCCTATTGGCCGCAGGGGCGCTTGGGGCGGGAGCAGCGCATGTAGACACAGACCCACCCTGCCCAGGGGCCGCAGGGAGGGGCCGGCAGCCAAGTGGAGCGACCAGGAAGGAAGCCACTCAGCAATGCTGCGCTGCCGGTGGTGGGTGGGGGCCCCGGGCCATTTTAAATCACCCAGGGGACATGGGGGGGGAGGGGGGAGGGAGCGCCTGGGGGTGGAATGCAGGGCCGAGGGAGAGACCTGGCTTGAAACATTGGTGGAGGTGGGTCCCGGGCCAGGAATATTCCTGGTTCCCAGGCACCACGGGTCCATAGAACTCGCCAACTATGGAAGAGATGGCATCATGCTCCCAGTGTGTAGCAACCCATCACTAGAAAGCGAATGGACAAATGGATACAAGGAATAAAACCCAAACAATGTGAATCCCCATCCTGCGCAGCTTGTATCTACTTCTAATAGGTACCTGAGAGAGCTGACTCTTTTAGATTTTGTTCACATACCTGTACTGCCTCTCTGATCCTATCTTGGTTCTTATTCCCAGACAGAGACCTGTGGAGTCTTGTCTTTCACTCACACTTTGGCAGGCCTGGCATCACTTGCCCTGGCAGGCCTGGGATAGCAGGGATACGGTGTGTCTGTGTGTACCGGGGTCAGAGGGTCTGTGTGCCGGGCAGAGGGGGATGGGATGTGCACGTGCAGAGTACAATTAGGGGTTTCTGTGGTTATCTGTGTGTGCAGGGTATGTGTGTATGGGGAGGTATAGTGTGTCTGTGTTTCAGGGGTACAGGATCTGAGGGATGCAGGGGTACAGGGTGTGCATGCGGGGTGTTTATGGAGGTGTATGCATGGTGTATATGAGTGTATCGAGGTTGCAGGGGGTTTGGGCTTGAGGTACAAGGTGTGTGTACAAGTGGTATGGGGTCACTGTGCAGGGGGTATGAGGTATGTGTCTGTTTGTGGGACTACAGAGTGTGTATGTGTGTGGGGATATGGGCTGTGTTTAGTGGGTACTGGGTATGAGCCTGTGGGGGGTAAAGGGTGTGTTCAAGGGATACATAAGAACAAAAGAATGGCCATACTGGGTCTGACCAATGGTCTGTCTAGCCCAGTATCCTGTCTTCCGACAGTGGCCAGGGCCAGATGCCCCAGAGGGAATGAACAGAACAGGGCAATTATCTTGTGAGCCATTCTCCATCATCCAGTCCCAGCTTCTGGCAGTCAGAGGTTTAGGGACACCCAGAGCATGGGGGTTGCATCCCTGACCATCTTGGCTAGTGGCCATCAATGGACCTATCCTCCAGGAATTTATCTACCGTAATTCTTTTTTTTAACCCAGTTATACTTTTGGCAACAAATTCCACAGGTTGACTTTGTGTTGTGTGAAGAAGTACTTCCTTATTTTAGTTTTAAACCGGCTGCCTTTTAATTTTATGGGGTGACCCCTGGTTCTTGTGTTATGTGTAGGAATAAATAACACTTCCTTAGTCACTTTCTTCATTCCATTCATGATTTTATAGATATCTATCTATTCCCCCTTAGTTCTCTCTTTTCTAAGATGAACACTCCCAGTCTTTTTAATCTCTGCTCATACAGAAGCTGTTCCATACCCCTAATAATTTTTGTTGCCCTTCTCTCTATCTTTCTCAATTCAAAAATATCTTTTTTGAGATGGGTGACCAGAATAGCATGCAGTATTCAGGGTGGGGATTTGTACAGTGGCATTTGATATTTTCTGTCATATTATTTATCCCTATACTAGTGGTTCCTATTATGGTTAGCTTTTTGACTGCCCCTGGACATTGAGATGTTTTCAGAGAACAATCCACGATGACTCCAAGATCTTTCTCAAGTGGTAACAGCTAATTTAGAACCCATCACTTTGTATGCATAGTTGGGATTATGTTTTCCAATGTTCATTTCCTCATACTTATCAACATTGAATTCCATCTGCCATTTTCTTCTCCAGTCACCCAGTTTAGTGAGATCCCTTTGTAACTATTGCCAGTCAACATTGGACTTAACTTTCTTGAGTAATTTTGTATCGGCTACAAATTTTGCCACCTTACTCCTTTTCCAAGATCAGTTATGAATATATTGAACAGCACAGGTCCCAGTACAGATTCTTGTGGGACCCCACTATTTACACCTCTCCAGTGTGAAAACTTACCATTCATTCCTACCCTTTGGCCTGGTCTACACTGGGGGGGGGGAGGGGGGGTTGTCGATGTAAGATACGCAACTTCAGCTACGGGAATACCGTAGCTGAAGTCGACATATCTTATTCCGACTTAACTCCCGTCCTCACGGCGCGGGATTGACGGCCACGGCTCCCCCCATCGACTCCACTACCGCTGCTTGCTCCGGTGGAGTTCCGGAGTCGACGGGGAGTGCGTTCAGGGATCGATATATCGCGTCTTAACGAGACGCGATCTGTCTATCCCTGATAAATCGATCGCTACCCGCCGATACGGCGGGTAGTCTGGACGTACCTTTTGTTTCCTATCTTTTTACCAACAGAGGGTCCCGTGGCACCTTTAAGACTAACAGACGTATTGGGAGCATAAGCTTTCGCGGGTAAGAACCTCACTTCTTCAGATGCAAGTAATGGAAATCTCCAGAGGCAGGTATAAATCAGTATGGAGATAACGAGGTTAGTTCAATCAGGGAGGGTGAGGTGCTCTGCTAGCAGTTGAGGTGTGAACACCAAGGGAGGAGACACTGCTTCTGTAGTTGGATAGCCATTCACAGTCTTTGTTTAATCCTGATCTGATGGTGTCAAATTTGCAAATGAACTGGAGCTCAGCAGTTTCTCTTTGGAGTCTGGTCCTGAAGTTTTTTTGCTGTAAGATGGCTACCTTTACATCTGCTATTGTGTGGCCAGGGAGGTTGAAGTGTTCTCCTACAGGTTTTTGTATATTGCCATTCCTGATATCTGACTTGTGTCCATTTATCCTCTTGCGTAGTGACTGTCCAGTTTGGCCAATGTACATAGCAGAGGGGCATTGCTGGCATATGATGGCATATATAACATTGGTGGACGTGCAGGTGAATGAGCCGGTGATGTTGTAGCTGATCTGGTTAGGTCCTGTGATGGTGTTGCTGGTGTAGATATGTGGGCAGAGTTGGCATCGAGGTTTGTTGCATGGGTTGGTTCCTGAGTTAGAGTTGTTATGGTGCGGTGCGTGGTTGCTGGTGAGAATATGCTTAAGGTTGGCAGGTTGTCTGTGGGCGAGGACTGGCCTGCCTCCCAAGGTCTGTGAAAGTGAGGGATCATTGTCCAGGATGGGATGTAGATCACTGATGATGCGTTGGAGAGGTTTAAGCTGAGGACTGTAGGTCATGGCCAGTGGAGTTCTGTTGGTTTCTTTTTTGGGCCTGTCTTGTAGTAGGAGGCTTCTGGGTACACGTCTGGCTAGTTTTAGTGTTAGTTTAGTTTTCTAAATGCTTTTCAAATTCTTCTTTGCACTGCCTAATTATACTTTTACACTTGACTTGCCAGAGTTCATGCTCCTTTCTATTTTCCTCAGTAGGATTTGACTTCCGTTTTTTAAAGGATGCCCTTTTGCCTCTAACTGCCTCTTTTACTCTGTTTAGTGATGGTGGCATTTTTTGGCCCTCTTACTGTTTTTTTTTTATTTGGGGGTATACATTTAGTTTGAGCCTCTATTATGGTGCTTTTAAATAGTTTCCATGCAGCTTGCAAGCATTTCACTCTTATGACTGTTCTTTTTAATTTCCATTTAACTTGCTTCCTCATTTTTGTGTAGTTCCCCTTTTTGAAGTTAAAAGCTACTGGTGGGTTCTTTAGTATTCCCCCCTACAAGGATGTACATTTAATTACATCATGGACACTATTACTGAGTGGTTCAGCTATATTCACCTCTTGGACCAGACCCTGTGCTCCATTTAAGACTAAATCAAAAACTGCCTCTCCCGTGGCTTCCAGGTGTAGCTCCTCCTTTCCCCAAAAGTTCTCCAATTCCTAATAAACCTAAATCCTTCCAATACCATTGTCTCATCCATGCATTGAGACCTGTAGTCCACCTGTCTAACTGACCCTGTGCATGGAACAGGCAGCATTTCAGGGACTGCTACCGTGGAAGTCCTGGACTTTAATCTCTTATCTAGCAGCCTAAATTTGGCCTCCAGGACCTCTCTCCTATCTTTCCCTATGTGATTGTTACCTACATGTACCAGACCACAGGCTCCTCCCCAGTGCTGCACATAAGTCTATCTAGATGTCTCAAGAAGCCCACCTCCTTTGCACCTGGCAGGCAATTCACCATGTGGTTCTCTTGGTCATCACAAATCCAAATATCTATATTTCTAATGATAAAATCCTCCATTCCTATTACCTGTCTCCAGGGCCGGCTTTAGCAAGAGCGGGGCCCGATGCCTGGGGGCGGGGCTTGCTGCAAGCCCCGCCCCCAGGTCCCGAGCCGCGCCGCGCGCGGGGGGGGAACGGGGACACCTGAGCCACGCCGCGCCGCGGGGGGGACGGGGGATGGGGGGATCCGAGCCGCGCTGCGGAAGCCGCGCCGGGGGGGGGGGGGGGGTGTCCCAAGCCGCGGGAACCAGGCCGGGGCCGGAGCCGGGCCGCGGGGCCCGGGCTGGAGCCAAGCCGGGCCAGAGCCGCTGGGGGGGGACGGGGAGACCCGAGCCACGCCGCGCCGTGCAGGGGGGGACGGGGAGACCCGAGCCGTGCCGCGGGGGGGGGGGATCCGAGCCGCGCCGCCGAAGCCGCGCCGGGGGGGGTCCCAAGCCACGGGGACCAGGCCGGGCCGGAGCCGGGCCGCGGGGCCCGGGCTGGAGCCAAGCCGGGCCAGAGCCGCTGGGGGGGGACGGGGAGACCCGAGCCGCGCCGCGCGGGGGGGGGGGGGGGGGACCCGAGCCGTGCCGCGCCGCGGGGGGGGACGGGGAGACCCGAGCCGTGCCGCGGGGGGGGGGGGGGGGGGATCCGAGCCGCGCCGCGGAAGCCGCGCCGGGGGGGGGGTCCCAAGCCACGGGGACCAGGCCGGGCCGGAGCCGGGCCGCGGGGCCCGGGCTGGAGCCAAGCCGGGCCAGAGCCGCTGGGGGGGGACGGGGAGACCCGAGCCGCGCCGTGCGGGGGGGGGGGGACCCGAGCCGTGCTGCGGGGGGGGGGATCCGAGCCGCGCCGCGGAAGCCGCGTCGGGGGGGGGGGGGCGGGGGACCCGAGCCGCGGGGACCGAGCCGGGCCGCGGGGCCCGGGCTGGAGCCAAGCCGGGCCAGAGCCGCTGGGGCCTGCGGGAACAGTCCGCGCCTCCCCGGAGCCCTTCTCCCGCCCCCACCACCCCAGCTTACCTTGTGCCGGCCCGCCCCTGCTTCGTCTCAGACTTCAGCAGGGAAGGGGGCAGAGCGTTCAGGGGTGGGGAGGAGGGGGAAGTGAGCTGGGGGCGGGGTGGACAGCTGCAGCGCGGGGCCCTCTTGGCGCGGGGCCCAATTCAGCCGAATCGGCTGAATCGGCCTAAAGCCGGCCCTGCCTGTCTCTTCCTAATAACTGGGGTCCCCTCCCCTGGAAGGGTATCCTCAGTGCAGGATTCCATGACATTATCTGGAAGGAGGGTCCCAACTATGGGAGCATTTTCCTCCACTCCAGCTTGATTTTCTTCCCCAAGACATTCATCCTCCTCAACAGCACCAAGGCTGTCAGACTGGGTGTGGGACTGTTCTACTATGTCCCGGAAAGTCTCTGCTAAGTACCTCTCTGTCACCCCTAGCTCCTCCAATTCAGACACTCTGGTCTCAGGAGCCCGTATTGCATCACTGAGGGTCATGAGTTGCTTGCATCAAATGCACACGTCATCTGCCCACAACAGAGGTAATCATACATGCTGCATTCAGTGCAATAAACTGGATAGTCCCCACTCTGCTGCTGGACTTCTGCCTGCTTTTTTACTCTTGCAGAGTTTTGTTTTGATTGTTCTTTGTTTTTTTGGGGGGTTACTGGCCTTATGGCCTAAGTGTATTAGGTGTATATCGTGCTCCCGCTCCCTAAACACCCTATTTCCTGTTCCAGTTCCCTTACTTCTCTGTTTTCCATGTGTGTGTGTGTGGAGATGGCGCCCTGGCAGGGACCAACGTTATTAACGTTATCCTTGCACAGGGCTCAGGCTGTGCCTGCGGCCCAGGCACCAGGGAGATGGGCGCAGGGTGTGCAGAGCTAGAGGGGTAAGGAGCGGCAGAGGGCATGGTGTGCACAGAACAGGGGGGCATTTGGGGAGTATTCAGCAACTACAGAGTGTCCATCGGGGAGCAAGGTGTGTGTCTGAGGGGAGGTACGGCTCTGTGGGGGGGCATGGGGTGTTTGTGGGGCACAGGGGTGTTGTGGGGGGTGTCTGTCAGGTGTACAAGGGGTGTTTGTGGGGGGGAAGTGGCTGTGTCTCTAGGGGTGTCTGTGAGGGGATGGTTTGGGGGTGTTTATGGGAGGTGTCTGTGGGGATGTGTTGTGGGGGGTACACGGTATGTCTGGGAAAGTCTCAGATATGGGGGCCCGGAGCCGGCTGCGCGCGGTGAACGCGAGGGCTCGGGGTGCAGGCGGCAGCACCCTCCTCCTCCTCCCGCTGCAGCCGGGCTGGGCGCGTGACGGTGTCGGCTCCCACCCCCGGGAGCGCCCGCCGCCAACTCCTCCGCGCCACTAGAGCCAGCCCCCCCCGCGGGCCGGCGGCACGCGCTTCCCGTCCGGCTGCTGCCTCGCGCTCGCTCAGCCCGCTGCAGCGCCTAAAGGGTTAATTCCTTCCTCCCTCCCCCAGGAGAAGGGGGGCACGGACCCTGCGTGGGGGAAGGGGGGGCTGCTGTGGCAGGTGCATTCTCCAGTCCCTGCCCCGTGGGGCTGTGCCTGCTGCAGCCCCTCAGCCCCTGGCTCCATGCACGCCCTGCCCCTTGCAGCTCCTCACCCCATTCTCCCTGCTCTGTGCACGCTCTGCCTCTGCACCCCCTTAACCCCCACCCCCTGCTCTGTGCATGCCCTGCCGTCTGCAGCTCCTTACCTCCCTGGCTCTGTGCACATCCTGAGCCCATCTCCCTGGTGCCTGGGCAGCAGGCGCAGGCTGAGTTCTGCAGGGATAAAGTTAATAACATTGGTCCCTGCCAGGGCGCCATCTCTACCAGTACAGTTGCTCTGCCAGGCATCAGGGCATCCCCCCCCTCCCCCACCCTGGTGCTTTACTGACCCAGCTCACAGGGGGGCTATTTTTCCTTAATTGCAGTAGCACCAGTCTCAGATGTTCAAAAATCATGAATCAGGCCCTTCCCCAATCATAAGCTTGATGAAAAATCATGAGATTTTTTAAAAAAAAAGTAATGAATTGTGGGGTTCCTTCAATTTGCCCTTTGAGTCCTGAGCTGTTGCGCTGCACTTGTCAAATTTTCAAGCTTTTTGCAATCATGGGGACCAGACCATATTTTTCATGAATGCTTTAGGGAAAACACCAAATATCACAATACTTAGCAATACTGCGATTGCCAGCTCTGGAAGCTAGGTGCTTCCCATCTCCTCCAGTAATAACGGCTCTATTTCTGTTCATCTACTTATACCGCCCTCATCACCTTAGTGTCTGTGCTTCTTACATTAATTCTCACAGCTGCCCCGTTTACAAAATGCAAAAGTATTAGACCCCTTTTGCAGATGGGGATCTGAGGGTATAACTACACAGCAACTAGACACCCATAGCTAGCCCATGCTAGCCGACTTGAGCTCTTAGGGCTAAGGCTGTGGGTCTGTTTTATTGTTGTGTAGACTTCCGTTCTGGGCTGGAACCCAGGCTCTAGGACCCTGCGAGGTGGGAGGATCCCAGAGCTTGGGCTCTAGCCCAAGCCCAAAAGTCCACGCAGCAATGAACCCGGCGTATAGACATATCCTGAGGCTTGGAAAGATGAAGGGCTAGGTCTGAAAAGGGAATTAAGCATTGCAGTGCTCCATGGGAGAACGCCTATTTTGAGAATGCTGTGGGGGATTAGGTGTGAGTGAGGGTGCAGAGCAGCTTGTTACCTGTGTGGCAGGATCAGGATTTAGATGGGTTTGGACATCGCCTCTGGCAGAAATTTAGTCACCTAGAGGGTTAGGTGGCAATAGGGTGGTGGTTGTGAGAATGTCAGTGGTGCCTAAATCCAATTTAGGGCTACATCCACAAAGGGCTAAATGTTGCATTTAGACACCTTTGTATCTTTGTGGATCTGGCCCTAACTGATTTGTCCAAACTATTGGCCAGAGCTGGGAATTAAACTCAATTTTTTCAGGGGCCGATAGCAGTGTTTTAAGCACAAGACTATCATTCCTTTCCTTATGTTTATGCAATCCCATTGTTTTTAAACGATGCTATTAGTGACATCTGTGTAACTCTGCTAAAGATAATGGGGTTGCACAGATGTCATGAAAGGTGTACATTTGGCCTTGAGATTATTTAGTGATGTTGATGACGATGATGCATTGGAAGGAAAGAATTCAGCTTGACTTTCTAATTCCAGGGTGAGTTTTCAGGGGTATAGCATGGAACCACTACATAAATCCTTCAAGTATTAGGAAAGTAGTAGTATGGCCATTTTTTGGGTGGGTAAACTGAGGCATGCAGCAGTTGCATAAGTAGTTCAAAGTCATTGGAAACGTATGGCAGAGCTGGGAATAGAGACCATTGTTCTGGACTCTCAGCCCTGTGTTTTAGCAAGAAGATCTGAATTCATATCATGGTCTTTGTTCCATGCTCTAAAACAATACATTATTATATATGCTGCAGTAACATGTGACACTGTACACTTGATCACACAATCATCTTCCATCACTGTCCACAGCTCTATTGTGAGGATCCACGAACAACATGGTTAGTGTGTAATTTTAAAGTACTGCTGCTAGATCCCTACACGTCTTGCAGCAGTTCATACTATGCTTGACATTTTGCAGGCATTTGATTTCAACACACACTTTGCAAGAAGGGAAGAAACATGAAGGAACAAAACACAGTTTTACGTGTGGAGTATTAAGGGGAAGTGAGGACAGCCGGTCCAAAAATTCCTGTTTTTGTAGCCCATTTAGCTTCTCTCTTCATGGCTCGTTTGAAATCCTCCCACAGAAAGATGTCTGCCCAGAAACTTCAGTGTCACACACAAATAAGAGCTATTGCATATCCTTCTCTCGGATTGTAAAATATGTGGGTAGATAACAGCACCTAGAAAGTTTTTCATCTTTTTAAAGGGGTGCACAAAGTACACAGGATAAAATCTTTTTTTAATGTTGAATCTGAAAGTTGGTTCTCTGGTAAATTAAAAAAGAAACTTTCCTTTTACTATCATTTTGAGAACTGCTGCCAAAAGAAAAGCAGGTAAAGACTAGCACTTGTCTAGTGTGTTGATCTTTACAACTCATGAGTTCAACACTAATGAGTTATGGGTTGGCCCACGAAAACATAATGTGTAAATTAGGAATTTAATGATGTGTAAGATTAAAAGCTGTGCAGGGTTGCATTTATTTAAGGCTGCCATCTTGTGTTCAAAGAGGAATTACTTTATCAGACAATGTCCCTTTCACTAGATTTAAATTGATTCCGTTATGCATGTTATGGAGGATACTCAAATGCCCGAGAGTGCTGGCTGATAATATTTCCCACTGCATGTCCTCTCTGCTCCTTTCTTAGCTGCCTCACATAAGCAAAACATACTGTAAGAGTGTTAATAGCTTTGCCATAACTTGCAAAGGAATAGACTACGGGGATCTTTTCCCCCATGAGTTTGCGCAAAGGAAAGTCAAGATCTTGTACAAGAGATGTAGACAAGAAATGCAAAAATTACATTTGTTATCCACATTTTACTTAGTTTCCAGGTGTATAGTTGCTAACTCTTCCCAAACCCCAAAAGTACACTCCCCTCCAAACTAACTAGGTAAACCTATAGGCTAGAACTGTACACCTCTACATTAATCACTGTGATGCATTTTGAAGTTCTAGCCATATACAGGGTGACATCATAGCATCACTTGGTAAACCAGAAATCCTCGTTCATGAGCCATTTTTTGCTGACTTGGGTAACTGAGGTGAGTTCATTTGGCACTGAGTCAAGCAGGTGTGCTCTAGCTCATGGAGATGGTGAAGGGAACCTGTGTGGGAAGAACTTGAGCTGTTCTGTAAGCCTGGAGGAAAAAGGGATTATAGTTTCAGGTTGCATAACTCCTCCTTGATACAACAAAGAAAAAGAAGGAAGATGGGTGGGTGTCCACTTTATCTGTATGGACATGCTGGAGAATGACTCTAGTCTGATCTGAGACTACATATGCAGCAAAGTTTTAAATACGGAGCAAGTGTAGGTTTACCATAAAAGTGATTTTAATAGCTGTCTTGGATAGATTTTCATATGGCTTGTCTTAAATTGTAATATCTTTGGAGCAGGGACCATGTCTTCATAGGTATTTGTACAGGGCCTAGCACAATAGAGCTCTCTCTCTCTCTCTATATATATATATACATACACACACACCCTATTTAATGTTTCTATTGAAATAGCATGTTTGTATAGTGCCGAGCATGTGGGGGGCCATGTATATATATATCTATATATACACACACTTTCCATGTATAATACATTCATATAGTTCATACTACTGTTTATTTTTATAACCTACTATTATTTTTACTTTGTAGTTCTACGTGTTAGAGATTTCAAAAGTTTTATTCTTATTTCTATAACTTTGTGACTGTTGTTTTACAGGAAATCTTATGTGGGAGAGATTTAGTCTAAAAAGCCCTTGATAACATTATTATTATTTATTTGTATTATGTTAGTGGCCCCAGCCAAGGGCCCCACACCTGCTCGGCACTGTACAAAGACACTAATCTGTTACAATTAATACAGCACGCTGGTAAGGGGGTCAGGAGGCAACACTTTGCCTTGAGTAGTTTATACAAAGAAGAGATTTGGTGGTAAGGTAAATAAGTTTAGATTTCAGAGTAGCAGCCGTGTTAGTCTGTATCCGCAAAAAGAAGAACAGGAGGACTTGTGGCACCTTAGAGACTAACAAATTTATTAGAGCATAAGCTTTCGTGGACTATAGCCCACTTCTTCGGATGCATAAGTTTAGATTATGTCCCCTGGGAAAAAGCTCCAATAGTTGCTGTGTTTGTGTTTGGCTAGAAGAAGCTGGCCCCAACACCTATGATATATAAAAGACAGAGATAACCAAAACATTCCATCTGATTTTCTTTTGCTATCTCCTAAAGATATCCATAGGAAATGTAAGGAGAAGTAAACACATCTCACGGACAGAGGTCATCCACTCCACTTGCAAGAACAGTCTGAAATCCTGTTCCGAAGCTGCATGGCAAGATGCTTTCTGCACTTTAGTCACTGACTGGCCACCTCCCCCAATGCCAATGTGTGACTGTAGCACCATTGCATCTTGTTAACAGGATACAACTATTTAGCATGTTTCTGGCTGATATTTTTACAGCGGAGGCTTCTGCCATGAGCTCCAGACAATTTACGTAGAATAATAAGAGCTCCTCTCAGGATCACTTTGAGCTCTCCAGTCTAACAAATTGGCATATGACTGTCATCAAATCTGGGGAGAACTCAAGTGTCACAGCTGAGTCCAAGGCTTCCATTTGGTTCAAGCACCGGTGCAAATTACAGAACTCTTCCTTGTTTTCTGATGGCAGGGATATTTGATGATCATAATGCTGTGAGAACCTTCGCTGTCGGTCTTTGCTCACAGAATATTACAGTTCCATGGCTGTGTAGGAGAAGAAGCACGACAAGGTTCCCTTCATGTCTGGAACTGTTTTGATGTTTCATATATAATGTTTGATTTTAAACTTTAAAAAGTTTTGTGCCAGAGAAGAGAGAAGCAAACAAAAACCCATTGATTGATGTTTCTAACATAACATGGTGTAAGGAGACCTGGGGTGACATCCTGGTCTCATTGGAGATGTCTACTCTGCAATTAAAAACCTGCAACTGGCCTGTGCCAGCTGACTCGAGCTTGCAAGACTTGGGCTAAGGAGCTGTTTAATTGTGGTGTAGATGCTCCGGTCAGGCTGCAGCCCGAGCTCTGGGACCCCCTCACCTTGCAGGGTCCTACAGCCTGCAATTGAACAGCCCCTTAGCCCAAACCCCACATGCCCGAGTCATGGGTGTTTAATTGAAGTGCAGACATACCCATAGACTTTCGTTAGAATTTTGCCACTGACTTCAGTGTGGCCAGAATTTCATGCTTTGGGATTTTTAAAGTGTCAGTGACATGTTTATAACAAACTTTGGATTGAGTTTTTCTATTGCTCACATTGATTTTATTTATTTTTTAACATCTGTAATATTGCTACTGTTGGAAATTGAGGAAAGAAGAAAAACAAATAATTTTGTCCCTGCCCTGGCTGTCAAATAAAAGCTTTTAGGAAGCGTGAAAACTAGCAGAACTTTACGGCCATTCATTATAGGGCCAGATTCTGATATCCTTATTTATGATGAATTGTGCCTCATTTCACAAGTAGATCCTTTGAACCCATGGGGCCATTCATGGAGTAAGATCATACTCAGTTTGTGTATGCGTATCATAATCTGGTCCATAATTAGGGTCACATCAAGAACCAAACATAAGACTGAACCATTTTTTGTAGCAGGGCATTCTCTCCCACATAATGATATGACTGAAAAGATCATACATTTGTCTGCCACTTTAAGACATCTAAAGTGTTTTATTTTACTTCAAAATACTTATGAACTGCTACAGGTGTGCTCTCCAAAGACAATATAAGGCGATGTTAGCAAGCATTCCTTTGGTGTGTTGCACATTATAGTGAACTCATTCTTGAGCCAACCCGCATATCGTTTTCATGTATGGATATTAATTTATGTGTTCACTTGAATACAAACTCTCTCTGTCTCTGTAAGTTATAGAAGCAATCATCCAAGGAAGATCAGAAAAACCTAAAGTCAATTCTGGTGTCATAATTTCATACTCTCACCTGAGATGCCAAATGGTGGCTCTTTTAGATGAGAAGTGGGGGTGTGAAAACACTCCCCTCTTCAGAATGGCAGACTTCATTTCTCTATAAAATATATTTATGTTTCGAAATAAGAAGTGGCTAGCCTGTCAGAGGAATGTAGGGGATTTAAGTCTCTATGGAGGGCTGCAGCAGCATGCTCAGATCCAGATGAAAGAGAGCACCTGAAGCTTTCAGGCAGGGATTCCTTGCACTCACGAGGTGTCTTGTACAGTGCCTGGCACAATGAGGCACCCCGCTCCCAGTTGAGGCTTCTGGGTGCTACTGTAGTACAAACTAAATAATGATGGTCAGTAACGCCCTTCATCTGCCCCGCCTCAATCATGTGAATCTCCCTTCCTGATGAATGTGAAGAAACACTTTGTAGATGTTTTGGAGGCTCTGATTTCACAGCAATTGTCCATTGGCTAAACTTGGCTATTGCTTGGACAGCTTAGTCCTCCCTCCTGAGCAGCTTTTATACTACACATGTTTGGTACCTTGACTGAAGGTATCTTTTGATGCTTTGCCCAAGGTAAAACACAACCCTCTAGGAAGAGAGAGCAGTAAGTATTACCTGGGATGACATTCAGTTAGTACGAATCCTTTTACAGACCATGTAAAACAACATACAATGTAACCATCGCCCATTTAATTTGATTTGTATAGCAGTGTGGTAAGGTCAACCACCACAGCACCCCCGTGTGGCCCACAATGACATCACTCACCCTACCTCAGTTTCCCCAGGGATATTTAATGAGACAGAGATTAACCCTCCTTGCCTCAGGGCTTTCAGCTATAGCCTATTTTCCTTTTAGCGAGGTTGTGGGCAGGCAACCATCTCTGTCAGTATCCTCAGGCAGGCCACTGACAAGCTTAAACAATAGCGTCAAAGGAAACATAAAACAAAAGGGTCTTCCACCCTGCTGGGCCACCCTTCCACCCAGTCTGGTTTCCTCCCAGGCTTGTTCCTTCGTCCCTTGGCCATCTCCAAGGCTCCCCTTAGCCTACCTCAGGAGCCTCTTCCGCTCCCAGGAGACAGTGACAGAAACTCCCCTTCCCCCGGCTCTTCCAGCCTGTTAGGGAAATCACCCATCTCCTTTCCAGCTGAGCCTAATAACTGACCTAAGCCAGCTCATTCTCAGTGGCTCAGGATGAGCTGGGGAGGAGGGGGATTGTAGCTGACGCATCGCAGGCCAGGCTGAGCCTAGCTCCCCCCCTATGACAAGTGGGCAACCAAAACAAAACAAAAACAAAAACGTTGGCGGGATGGGGAGAGGGAAGGAAGTGTCTTCTGGGATTAGTCCCATTTCACCCTCTTTACTTTCTTTTCCTCCATACTTAGCTCTTAAAGGCCACAAAGACCCCAGTATGTGAGGGAAAGACTGGCCCCCTTCTGAATTTATCACTGTCACTTCAAGCCCTGGCTGGCTGCTCTTGAGAGACGCACCAGTCCTTTCTCCTTGCTCCCCGGGTTGATCACACTTTGTCCACTGCAAACCTACATCCTGTCAGCCCAAGGAGCTAGGCCCACATCCACAAAGGTATTTAGGTTCCTCATTTCCAGCATAAACACCTTTGTGGCTCTAGACCCTTGTATCTAACTTGGATTCCCAAACTTGAATGTGTGAGCCTCTCTGACTGCTTGCTAGATTGGTGCTATGTAGGAGTTCTAGCCCCAGCCGCACTATTTATTAGTTCAGAGCTCACTACAGTACTTTGCTATAATCAAATAATTTTGGATGATACAATGTTACCCCACTGAAGAAACTGGTTTATTTACATAGAGCTTGTGTGGAATAAACAGGGGATAGGCCGGACCAATAGATCTTTAACATAAGCCAAATTTCCTAACAACCAGTTAATGGGGGAACATCTTGGACATTAGACACATGAATAGAATCTACACAAGAGATGCCAAATTTAGTAACAGCAGAGGGATTTATTTTAAGTAAAACAATGCTAAGTTGTGTCTCTCCAGGGTGGTGAGAGGCGTGTTGGTGCACTAAGTTTCTTTGAATAACACAAACTATTAAGTACTTATGAAGCGTTAACTAAAAAAAAATGGAGACGAAATTCCTGTGAAAAGATGATGTACTGTACCTATGCATTTTATAGCACTGGGTAAGTAGTTTAATGTCTCTCACCAATATCAAATCTACATTTGCAAATCTTAGTATGCTGGGCTCCCTAGTGTTCCATGTAATAAAATGGGATGGTTAAAGGGCATATCCTTGCATTAACTATTCTTTCTAATTTTGAAGGGCCAGCCATTATGAAAATATTTGTTATAATTAACAGCTGAAGTTCTCATGTTGTCCTAGTTTGCAGCAGTTGTCTGCAGATACAATCATTCACAGGCTGTGACTCACGATCTGTAAATGGTCAGTTTTTCAACAACTTGGAAGAGGAGGTGAGCAAAGAGGTGGGGCTTTGCTTGTCCTACTAATCAGACGTCATTGCTATTGATGCTAATCACCTATTCACGTAAATTCCTTTGATTAAGGACCTATAGGCAGAAGCAGGTGAGTCATGGAAAAGCCACATAGCAGCAGATGTAGTGCAACATAGCATGTTTGTTTTCACATTGCATGTCACAATGTTATGGCCAGACTTTTTATTACACTATTCTGCCTTTAAAATATTGTTCAATTTGTTTGACTTCTAAGATTCATGAACACATGGGCGTCTGGAGCTCTATCTGAATCTATGCCCACGAGGAGAAAGGATTCTTTAAAATTTAATACCGTGAGGTATCTTATTGGCAGAGCAAACCAAACTGCTGACAGGAGGACACAGGATTGTGAAGTGGATTCAGGATCCTGGGCTCTGGGCCAAGACAGGTGATGCACTCAGACACGTGGTTAGAGGAAAACAGTCTGCCCCCTGGTAACAACACATCTGTTTGACTTTTCTATGAAGTTATAACAATGAAGGCTCGGTACATAACTACTCTGTAAATGTCCACCTAGAGGCAGGCTAAAATTCTGCCTCCCTTCCTTATTTGCAAAATGGAGGAATCAGACAAACTTGCACTTTTAATTTTAGTACCTACCCCAAAAAAATGAAAGCACACAAACGAGACTAATTTGAATTATTTCATCTAGCAGCATCTTTAATGATCAAGAGTCCAAACATTCCCTTGTTATCCTTCCATCTTCTTCCCAACCTTCCCCTTACATTGTGTTTTGCTCTGTTCAAATTTTCCCTTCCCCCACCCCACAAGTCATGGAACACCAATCTGATCGTTCACATTAAGCTGCAGTGGTGGCATCCTTAATATGCTAATGCTGCCCTACTTTGTCTAGTGCCATATTTATTTTTACATGATGCATGTACCCTCTGGCTTAATGCACAGGGTCGATGTTCAAAGAGCAAGGTTGGTTGTGAAAACAGTAACATAACCTCTTTTTTTTTGGTCTTTTAGGCTTTATTAAGCTCCCAACATTTCATCTCCAATGCATCTAGCACACCTTTAGCAGTCCTGGCATGAAGCTACAGCACAGGGACACTGAATCTTCAGTCTAAAGAATTCCGGCTGGTGTGACCCCTGCATGTCTGATGACTATGCTGCGGAGGGAGCTGCAGTTTTATGACATTAAATATTAACAGCTGGATATTAATAATGAAGGCTGACAGCTCCTTTCCCAGTTTCTGAGGTTCTCTTCCCCCCAGCCTGCAAGTCCAGCAGGACTTGTGCTTTTTCATTGCCTAAGCAATATGGTCAAGGGCCCCTGATCTTTAAGGTCACAGAAGGTAAGAAAAATAACACTGTGGTGTCATCAATGTGAATGAGAGTCATCTCCCTCTGACTGGCCCTGTACTGCAACAGCCTCTGGCTGCCTCTCTCTTTAGCCTTGTCAGGGAATGTTGATTGGAAAGCAATTTACAGTTAAAGGAATAGAAATTGTACAACACTAATAAAAAGCACGGCAACAAGAAACCTAAAAGCAGATCCTCATACCTAGTTTCAAGATGGAGAAGAATATGATATTTAATATGATTTTCCCTCTGTGTAACTGTGAAAATAATATACATTTTAAAAATCCTCCCCCCAAATTACATCTTTGCTTTTTCTCTCCCTTTTTCTTCCCCCTCCTTTTAATCAGTTGTTGCTTTTCGCCAGCATAGGATGATAGCTGAAATGCTGCCTCAGTCTGTACCTGTACCAGTCTTAGTTCCTTAGATAATTTACAAGAGACGTTAATGCACAAGGCAGACTATCCCCTCCTACCAGCAGCTTCACCGCAGCTGAATAAGTCATGTCTGTGGCTCAGATCGGGTGGCCTGAGGACAAAAGAACACAAGTCCTGTCATGAACTCGTGACCCTCAGTCCTGCTTGGAAACATGCTAAATGTTGCTGAAAAGTAATCTCAGAGGAGTTAAAACATGGCTTTATTTGAATAAAAAAAGTGCTAGAAATACAGTAGACACTGATAAAGCACAGGCTACTTTATATTACTAGTGCAACTCTATCTTATTTTTTCCCCATTAGACTTTTTTCCCAAACTACCTATTCCCAGTTGTGCATTCTAGCTCTTTTTACTGCGTGACAAACTGAGGTACCATTTATTATTTATATTTGCACTTTAATATTGTCTAAGTTAGTAGTTCAGCTTTGGACACATAAGTCTGCTCTTTGCAGAAATTACTTATTTGGATCAGTACCCTTCTTCTCTCTCTGCAAAAGTTGATATCTAACCTTGTCTACTGTACAGTGAAATCCCTTTTATCCAAACTGCTTTAATCCAAAGTGCTTTCTAAGTCAAATCTAGTCTGTGTTCCCTCCTGTGACCCACGTTTCTAGTAACAGTCCCAATTTTACCCAAACCCATTTATGGAAATTATTTGTAATGCCCTCAAAACACTGAAGATAATCAAGGTCATCCTGCTGTCAATGGAGTTGCTCTGGCTTTACAGCCATGTAGCTGAGAGCAGAGTATGGGAGTGGAGATGAGTGGGGAGAGGAGGTTTGGGCTGAGTTAAGTAGAACCCCAAATTGATGTTACTGTGCATTATGACCTGAGACATAGGGGAGAGTGAGGAAGGAGGGGAGTAGCCTTAGAACTTGGCTGTGGCTCTTTCAGCTTTTTAAAACTTGTTGCAGCAAATATTGTTTCTCTTTTCCATGAGTCACTGAGGCCTGGTCTCTAATAAGAATGTTACTGTGTGATTTATTCTTGTCTACACTTAAAGCAGTTAACATAATTTCTGATAACTATTTTCAGACACCGTCACATTTTGCAGTCTAGACCAGTCCTATAGATTTTTTTTTCCGTTAAAATTTCCCTGCAGTTTCCCAGGCAGTTTTACCCTGCTCTGAACAGGTATAGACAATACAATGGTTAAACAGTGGTGGCCTGTCTACACCATTCGTGCAGCTCCACTGGTAGTAGCAATGGTGGAAAATGAAAGAAAAAGCGTCTATTGTAGCTGAGGCTTGCTGTCTGAGCAGGCAGGGCTCCTGAGTGCAGAGTGGATAGAATGCTGATCTGGGCGCTTTCCCAACGGCCTGCCAGAGGCTTTCACACCAATGGACAGAGTGGGAGCTATTAACGTTGGTGAGATGGTGGCCAGTTTTTGCTTATTACTGGAGATGTTAATGGCACTAATAAACACACACAATAAATAATAAGGGACCTGGCTTTTTCAGCTGGTTGTCACCAACTCTGGAAGCATCATGAAAGGAAGCAGAGAAAAAGTCTAGACCAGGAGTGTCAAACACATTCAGAGGTGAGGGCCAAATTATACCTTCAGTTACAGTCTGTGGGCTGGAAGTAAAAAGTTCACTGTGGACAGGCATATTTTGTGGTTCTGGCTGACTGCAGATTGTGCCTCTTGATTTAGACAAGCAAACTCTCCCCCTTCCCCTCCTCCCCCAACCACACACTTACCTGAAAGCAGTAAGAGCGTCCCTGATGGAGGCAGCAGGAGGCTGCTGTATGCTGTTACCTGGAGGAGAAGTGGCAGAAAAACAAGATGGATGATCCTGGAAGCCAGGAGTTGTGGGGCTTAATTGACAGCAGCACCAGGAACCACAGGAGGGTGGGGAGAGAGGAGAAGGAGGGTAAGAAAGAGAGTTGCCAGTTTACTCCTTCCCAACCTGAAGCAGCAGCACAGTTCAGGAGGGGGGGAGCCCCAAAGACCCCTCTTCTCCTTCCCTGGTCCAGGAAAAGCAGCAGCAGCTTGAGCAGGAACCTAAGTAGATTTTGTCTCTGGTTTGTGAGGCAGGATTGGCGAGAAGGGAGAGTGATCCTCTTCTCCTTGGTCCTGAGGGGCTCAGTAAGGGAGGGGCTGCTACTCTGGGGCAGGAAACACGTTGAGCTAGAACAGTGGTTCTCAAACTTTTGTACTGGTGACCCTTTTCACACAGCAAGCCTCTGAGTGTGACACCCCCCCTATAAATTAAAAACGCTTTCACACTATTATAAATGCAGGAGGCGAAGTGGGGTTTGGGATGCAAGCTGACAGCTCGCGACCCCCATCTAATAACTTCACAACCCCCTGAAGGGTGCCGACCCTCCAGTTTGAGAACCCCTGAGCTGGAGACTAGAGATAAGGAGGAGTGTGCTTCATTGCCTGTGACTGATCAGGTATAAGCTCCTCCCTCAACTCCTCATCCTCTTTAGTAAGTGTCTACTTGAGCTCCAGTTCTCTCCTAGCTCCTGCGGAGCAAGCAGCGAGCCAGACTGCATTGATGTATGCAGAGTGAGCTGCAGGTTGGATGTGACCTGTGTGCCTCTGTTTGACGCCTCTGGGCTAAAATGGTGAGGGAAGAAAGCTCAGTATCTTGTCCAAGTGTTGGAGCATTAGAGCAGGTCATCTCCAAAGTTTCGTAATTTTTTTCTGTCCTGTCTAAAGGTAGTTTAACTCTCCCCTTCCCCTGCACCGAAATGAGGGAGAATTTAGCATAAAACATCACAAAATCAAGTCCACTCTCATAGTCTTGCTATAGACATTCCTCTCAATCTGCCAAGACCCAGCTGTGGGAGGGGGACTCAAACTGCAGAACACGACAAGATGATCCCTAGAGGGAACTTAAAATGATGCACAGTTCTTTCTTTACGCATTGATGCCATATTCTATAACCTCGGATCCTGCAGGTTTGATATAAATAATTTACAATGCTAAAACATGGGATAAGCACTACATTAGCATGAGACAGAGGTAAATTTGGATAAAAGGAGGGCTGTTCATCTGGAAGAAGATGATGAGGGCACATCTTCAGTCTTTGTTGGGGACAGAGCATGATAAAGAGAGGGCCCAGGGAGAGACCTACAGCCTGCATTACTCATTCACTCGCTTCAGCTGTTAGTTTTACAATAATCTTGCTCTCTTAGCAGAAAGTACCTCTCCTCCTAGTCTCAGTGAATTGACCACATCTGCTGCTGGGAGGGGAAGTGGATGGGGTTTGTAAGTGGGAGGAGAGAATGAATCTACACTGACGGCATGGGGGGGAATCTTAGCTTCCTTCTACCCTCTGGGCTGCCTGTTCTTATCAGTCACTTCACAGGGGAGATTCAGGCCCCACTGGCATGAAGGCTGGTCAGGGTCAATGGGCTAAAGGTGAGGCAAAGGGAGCAGCTACCAAAAACAAACCAACCAATGCCCCCCAGCAAGTCCACTTCGTTGGCTGGTACACTAACATTTTAATAAAATAACTAGATCAGCAGTTCGCAAACTATGGGGCAGGCCTCCCAGAGCAGCACAGGAATGTGCCAAAGGAGGTGCGAGCTGTGTGCTTTTTTTAAAGGGCTCTGGCTGTCAGCCCTGGGTGGCTGGGGCCTGTGCAGAAGGGCCGTGCACACCCGGGAGGTGGAGATAAAGGGGACAGCCAGAGCCCTGCCATCCAAGAATGGGCTCTCCTTCACCTCCCGCCACCATTCCTCACCAGGAGGCAGCCTGGACTCAGGCTCTCGTTCCCTTCCCCCCAATCCCTCACCCGGAGGCATGGGGCTCCGGCTGTCAGCCCCAGGGTGGCAATGGGGCACTAAGTCTGCTGTGAAGAGTGATATTGACAAATATCTCTGTTCACATTGCACCCTTCCTTCTCTGCTGCTGCTGGTGCAGCGCTGCCTTCAGAGCTGGGTGCCCGACCAGCAGCCACTGCTCTTCGCTCTGCCTTCATAACTGGGTGGCGGTATATGTACTTGTGGGGAGGGGAGCATAAAAGACTACAGATACAAAGAGGTGGGCCGATCAAATAAGTTTGAGAACCAGTGAACGAGATACCCACATTTGAATCCTGGTAGGCTAACCTTCAGAGATTAATAAAATAATTTCCAGTAATTTAAGGATGCTCTGCAGTGACATGAAAGATTCTGAGGGACTTTTGTAAAAGTGGAGGTTTGTCCCAGTGTCCTTGGCTGCATTTCAGTGCAGGTATAGTGTAGAATAATTTGTCAAGTGTCTTGTGATTCTTCAGGATGGAAGGTGTTCTGTACATGTAGATATGATTGTTATTACCTTGCTTGGGTCACAAGTAAAATGAGTCTGATGGTCTGAGACATTAGTCTGAACAAGGCATTTTCCCATATTGTACAGATCGTAAACCATGCACTGAAAAGAGCAGGGATGTTGATAGCTAGCAAAATTGAGTTGTCCAGTCACAGAGCTTTGGCCCCAACACTACCGTCAGCTCTATGTCAGTCAAACCTTATGCCTATGTGGAATCCTGCTGTGCTCAATGGAGCTCTGCCCATGTGTCGGTCAAATTGCATGCTCAGGGCCTGAGCACGGAACCTTTTGTGTAGTACACAGGCTCTGCTAGCCCTGGCTTTAGCCAACAGGGTTGGTCTTCATTTCTTCATAACCCCACTATATTTTTAAAATTCTAATTATAAACTGTCTGGGAGAAGGCTGTCGTCAAAGGAGAAGAATGAAGTAGATGTGAGCTGGCAGGAGCTTTCACTGAGATTTCCTCCCCCTCCCCTTGTGCTTATATAGTCTGCAGAACATTCTATGGGAGAATGGGAGATACAGGAAGATGAGAATTTCGTGACAAGTTGTCACATTCTGTGCATACATTTTTGTAAAGTGTGAGGCGCTGGTGGTGGGAGGAGCTGTTAGGCCACTCAGTGCTAATCCTGGAAGGTTTAGAAGACTTTACACGGCTTTTTTGAATGTCCCTTGGATGGAATAAACATCGCCTTTCCAGCATGATTCCTGCATGGTGCATCCACACATTTATTTGGTAACGGTGCGTGTAACAAAACAACAGCCAGACGACACTCCTAGTACTAATATGAGTCCCTTTTCCCCTCTCTATTTTCATCCACATACCCACCAACCTTCTGCAGCATGAAATAACTCCAGAAGTAAAAATAATACTCAGTGCTTTTTTTCTTCAGAGCACATTACATATATTAACTAATTTATCTTCACAATACACCTATGAGCTAGGTCAGTTGTCATTCTTGTTTTTACAGAGTGGGAAACACAGGCAGAGAGGGTAAGTGCCTGATTTTCCGAGGTTCTGGGAACCTACAATTCTAATTAAAGTCAATGGAGCTGCAGATGCTAAGTACAGCAGGTGAAAACTAGACCCTGACATTCCTAAGACCAGGAGAGGGCAGGGGGATACTATGAGAACTAGATTTAGAAATCAGATGCTCCTAGTTCCCAAGCCTGTGCTCTTACCACAGCTCTATCAGGTACTGCTTCTAGAAGATGGCATATACGGGAAAGGCATTTACAGTGTTGGCAACTCAGCATTTCCAGCAGAAGCTTGTTCTAGGAAGTAGTCCTCCAGCAGTTGCACTTTGAGGAGTAATATTACAGTGTAGTGCATAACATGTAACATCTTCTCCCTACTATGGGGGTGGATATTGGGTCAAATGGTACCCTATGTGCTCTGTGTATCAGCATGCTCCCCTCCTTTAGAGGTAGTTGGATCTTTCTTTAGCAATAATGGGACATCTCTGGAATATACCAGATCAAAAGAAGACAGTCCAATAAAAAATATTACCTCACCCACCTTGCATCCCTGATGCAGCGACATTCAAGGTGAATTAGGTGTGTGTTTAAGGGGCATCAGGAGGTGTGGCCAGAACATCCCTATGGCTTTACTATTCCTTGACCATGCAAGGCTCAGAGGGACAATGGCAGCCAGGGCACAAGTTAGGGCTATCTTAACCAGGTCCAGGGGCTGAGCTGGCCCCAGCATATCATGAACTGTGGCGCTGCAAGTCACCTCCTCTTGATTGCTGCACCGAGCTTAGTGCCAGCAGAGGGATACGTTCCTGTCACGGGCAGGATGGAGGGTGAGCTCCATAATCAAAATACAAACCATGATCAAAATATTACATTCTGCATTTTTACCACTTTGCTTTGCTTGTTTGATGAGGGGAGGAAGGCAGCTGCATTTTCATTCACTGCGTATGAGTTAGAATTCATCTCAGGAAAAAAATGATTGCCCAGGCTCTAGGAGTAAAGGTCATTGTATTACACGGCCACACCTAACTAAGGCTGTGCTGGGGAGAACCTGGAGCAAGCAAGTGTCTGGTATCAGGGTCAAGTCAGTGCACCCTACATGACCACAGTAATTCAATCCAGCATTCTACCTGTCTAGGAGAGAGTGTTGTATGGACATCAGATTTTACAGCTCTTCAAGGATGATGATAAAACATTGTTTATTGACACATCCCGAGGTTCTTTCCAAATTAAAATTCTAAACATTTATTTTTCTTTTGGTGTGTCTCATCAAAACTCTGTGCAGTTAACATACACTGGCTAAAGCTCTCCTTCTCCTTCATAAAAGATCAGCTTTAATTTTGCTTTTTTGGTCTAATGATTTAGATGAAATATTTAAACTCTCCAGTGTAAATCCCTTTGGAGCCTCAACCACAAGGTTATGTAGCTTGGTGGTGGGGCAGGTGCGTGTGTGTGTGTGTGTGATATGGATTAGCATAGAACTGCAGCCCACCTAGCATTCCGCTTTTCCCTGCTTGCAGATTGGTTCCCAGGTCCAGCTTTCCAGGCGCTGATTCGTGCAGGCTTGGAAGTAACCAAATTGTGGCAGCAGCTCCCATTCAGACTGAAGATACCCAGCAACCAGCTGAATAGGTTGCTATAGCCAGCAAAGTCCTCCGGTGAGGAGCCAGTGAAGTGAAGAAAAACAAAGACTGTTCCACTGCTGCTACAGCAGACAACAATTGAGAGCAAAAAATCAGTCTTGTGTGGGTGTGACGGGGGAGAGAAAAGCAAATCAGATGGTATTTTCTACAGCAAACTAAAGATTTAAATGGTTTCTTTCATTTTTTCCACAAAGAGAAGGAAAACGAATAGATCAAATATTGCATAGATTTCCTCTTCTTTTACAAAAAGAATAATTAGCAGAAGCTTCTTCCTCCAATTAACTTCAGATGGAAAGTCTTTTTTTTTTTTTTTTAAAGCAGACAGTTCCCTTTAACCCTGCTTGTCCCTGCTCTTCATAGAAGCATTTCTCTGGCTCCAGCAACCTAATAGGATGATTGCTGAGCTTCTTCTGTTTCATTTACTTTTGATTGATTCTCAGGTCTGTGTAAACCATTCAGTGCAGCCACCATCCCAGGAACAAAGCTGTAGCAGCTGAGGATGAAAATAGCTTCCATGAGCACTTAGGACGGGAGTTCAAGCCTCTTTCCTGAACATAAGGTTGCTGCAGGCCTCTCTCACGAACACGTCTCTGTGGTGTCTGGTCAGTGCTGCTCTGGATCATGGTCATTCTCAGGTCTAGCCTAGGATGTGATTGGGGAAGGCTTCAATGTCTTTGTGGTTTCCTACTTTGGGACTATGAAGGGCCAGTTTTCCCCCCAGCACAAGTCAGAGCAGCCTCAGAGGACTGTAGTGGACTGGAGAATCTGGCCTACTTTGTCTGCAATAAGATTTATTTGTAATTTCCCACCATTCCTATCACTGGTTCAGCTCTACCAGTGGAAGCATCTAACCCTGCTCAAAGTAGGTCTGCGCAAGATGGTGTTGAAAACAATTGATTGCACCTTGTGCAGGAACTTCCACCATTGTTACCACAGTGCAGCTGCACTAATGCCCACCAGGGTTCAGAAAAGAAAAGTCTCATGTATTCAAGACGGAGTCAGCTCAGCGCTTGCTGGGATACCCCTTGGTATCCTGCTGTCAATTGAATTGTCTCATTAGACTGACCTGACACTTGGTAAGGCAACTCACATCTTTTCATGTATTTATACCTGCTCCTGTATTTTCCACTCCATGCATCTGATGAAGTGGATTCTAGCCCATGAAAGCTTATGCCCAAATAAATTTGTTAGTCTCTAAGGTTCCACAAGGACTCCTCGTTGTTTTTGCGGATACAGACTAACACGGCTACCCCTCTGAAACCTACATCCCTATGGTACATTCTCTGCTGCTTTTCTTGAACTGAAAAAAAGCATTCCAAACTCTCTTGTGTCTCCCTAGCTACTGAGGCTAGACAGATCTGCCTGTGAGGCACAGATTCTCTTACAGGTTATGTGTCTTCTAGAGCTAGCCCCTTGCATAGGATATGAAGAGATCCTAGATTACAGCAGAGCAGCATCAGGGGGCAAAGAGTTCTGGCTGGAGAGACACACTGTCCCAGGGGAGAGGACGGGCCATGGTAAAAGGGAGTTCTGAGTGTACTGACCACGTGGGCCCAAAATCCTTCTGGGAAGGGACCTATAAGACTGCTGTTCCTAGAGGGAACAAGGAGTAGAACAGAAGTTGGAGCAACCAGAGGCAGGGAGGTGCCCCCTTGTCACCTCTAGCACCCATGGGAACAGACAGACTATATGGTGAGGGGATTGTCACAGATCTGATCAGATGCCCCCTTCTGGTCACCCACCAAACTGCTGTGAGGAGAATCCAAGCCTTTAGGTCACTGGGTCACCCACGTAATTTAAGCTCCCCTAGGTTTCAACAGGCTGCAGCACTGGTCCTGCCCTTGACCTCTCTTGCACATTTCCTAGACACCAACCCTCATTCTGCTACCTCTTCATGGCAATGGAGCTCTTCAGTCTACCTGCCCCTTGACCCCCGGATACCCCAGTTACTTAAACATACCCTCTCCCAGAATTGCACCCCAAAAGTGTGAAGCTTCTGGTTACAGTTGATCTCTCTGAAGCCATGCATTAGTTGTGAAGCATTTAACACAGAGTAGGGTGAGCAGATGTCCCGATTTTATAGAGACAGTCCCGATTTTTGGGTCTTTTTCTTATATAGACTCCTATTACCCCCCATCCCTTGTCCCGATTTTTCACACTTGCTGTCTGGTCACCCTAACACAGAGAGACATTTTGCCCAGAGTCTAGTACAATTGCTCCTGTATACTCTCTATCATATAAAGCACAAGAGAGAGTACAGATCACAGAAATCAACATTGCATTTCCCTTTCTCAGTTTCCTCACCACTCCAATGCATTTTTTGGGCCAGGGTCAGCGTCCCTTGGGCTGTTCAGAGACCTGCTGCTTCAGTGCATGGCTTGTGGGATAGAGCATGAAGCCTTCTTCCCCCAGGTCAGCTTGCTTCCTTTGCCCTTGACCCGTCTGACTCTTTACCCTAGGAGTCGCAGGGGCCATCTGGGCTCAGGAAAGCAGGCAGGACCCCCTGCCTGATGCAGGTGTAATGCCAACAGACCCCAGTCGTCGGTGGGCAGGATTGAACCGGGGACCTCTGGAGGTTAGTGCATGAGCCTCTACAGCATGAACTAAAAGCCAACTGGCGGTTAGCTAAGGCTGTACAGCAGACTCATTTTCTCTCTCTAAGTGGTCTCGGTGCCACTAGATGGGACACAACACCACATTCAGGAGGTGTGTGGGTTACATACTTCCCCTAGCTGAGGAAGCGCAGCCTGAGTTTCAGAGACTTCCCAGTCGAAATCCCGGATAATCTCCCACTTGTAACGCCGACAGACCCCAGTTGTCGGCGGGCGGGATTGAACTAGGAACCTCTGGAGCTTAGTGCATAAGCCTCTACAGCATGAGCTAAAAGCCAATTGGCTCTCTCTTGCTAAGTGGTCTCGGTGCCACTAGATGGGACGGAACACCACACCCAGGAGGTGTGTGGGTTACACAGGCTCCTACATGCTGGGTAGCTTCTCCTTCCTGTTGAACTGGAGACAAAATAGACAAAAAGAAAGATCAGCTCCTGTCTCTCTATAACTTTTAGCTCCCTCTGGCAGGAGACATCATTGCCAGCTGTCCACATGGGCACAAACCCCTGCTGAGTGACTTCATTGCCAAGGTGACCTCTCCCCAGCTAAACTAGTTCTACTAGTTGGGAGCCAGCCTATTGTTCAGAGCTATTCCATTTCAATGGCTGAGCATTTTAAGTCAACAACTCTCTTTTGGTATTCTTTTGCCACCAGTCATTGGATTCTCAGCCCAATATGGATGCCAAGAGACCACAGAGAAGGCAAAAGGCTGCAAATTCAAAATGGAATTTGCAGCTTGGTAAACAGACATAGAATTAATAATCTCACACAGAATTCATATATTGTACAAAGGGACTCCCAAAATCATCACAGGGAGTTAATCTGAATTAACATATCGTGAAAAATATTCCCCAGTCCACTAGAGCTCTTTCTATTCAGCCCATACCCTCAGAAAAGCCTGGGAGAATAGACAGGCCTCACAACCTGCCCAGAAGTTCAACAAAATCTGGCTCTGTCAGCAGTGCTGGCTCCAGGCACCAGCGAAGGAAACGGGTGCCTGGGGTGGCCAATGGAAAGGGGTGGCAGTGCGTCCATTGTTGGGGCGGCAGGTCCGGAGCGGCGGCGGCGGCACTTTGGTGGCAGCTCAATCGGCCTGCTCCGGATCGGCGGCAATTCAGTGGCCGGTCCTTCACTCACTGTCTTGTTCCTTGGCGGCACTTCAGTGGCAGCTCAACCGGGTTCTTTTTTTTTTTTTTTCCGACGCTTGGGGTGGCAAAAAAGCTGGAGCCGGCCCTGTCTATCAGCTCAAGAGGGGAAGCAAATGGCAGAGCTGAGGGCAATCTCATGAGAAGGCCTTACCCTATCACATACAAATCCGTTTGTGGCTTCAGCTTCCTACCGAAAATCTGAAGACAGACCTATCACTGGGAGTGGTGCTGATTTACACAAGAGGGCCCTTATCTTGTAAAGACTTACTCTCATGAGTAACTTTTATGCATGTGATTAATCTCTTTGGAAAGAATTTCCCCCTCCATTATGGCCTCCATACACTGCTGCATTGTCAGACGGGGGCCATAAATGCTTTGCAGCCAGCCAGAGTGGGGGAGGGGAGAATTCCTCCAGAGCTGGCAGTACAAGACAGCTGTAGGCTGCCTTATGCAGGCCTTCGCGTGCTTTGGCCATGCTGGAAGGTGGCAGACACACATGCCACCACAACTACTCGGTGGAGTTCAGGATTTGCAGAATTGTCCAGAGGCAGCCCAAGCAGAGCTGCTGTAACTTAGAACAGCAACTGTGCTGCCTAAATTACACACAGTTTCAGCCTCCCCCTCCGCCCCAGCCCAGAATCTCAAGGGTGAAAAAGTGGCTGTTCCTCCATGCACTGCACCTCCTGGAGGGACAGCACACAGTCTAGCCCCTTGAGTTCATGGGGGCCTCTCGTCCAATGAAGCCCAGAGCAGTTTTTCCATTGCTTTTAATAGGAACTGGGCCACCCAGTCATATGTGTAAAATTACTCACGTGTGCAAGATTGGGGCACTGGTGTATCCTGGAAGTCTGCTTGCCCATTGCAGCCAGTATGGTATGTTTTTATTTATTTCAATTGATACAGAAATGTAAATATCCTATTCATGGATCTAGGTGCCCTTGGCAATATTTAATACCATGGTCATTAACACTTAAAACTCTTTTAGTCACTGACCTAACCAACAATGGCTAGACTGAAACAAACACCAATAAACCCCACAAGCCCCACAGAATTAACCTCTTCAAACCCTTCCCCCTCCCCACCTCCACTTCCCTTCATATTCCTGTCTCCGCAGCAAAAGCCAAGGATGAGAGATGGATTTTGTAGCATGCCCTGAAGGCCAGAAGGTTCAGCCTATTTTGGATCAAGGTGTGGGGTCAGAGTCCCAAAACAGAGCCCTCAGTATGCAGAGAAGAATTGGACATGACTAAACACCTACTGTGAAAATCCCTGGAGTGCCCTAATTTACAATGTGCCCCTGTTGGATTGAACAACAAGTGATTTGTGTCAGCAAAGACTTTGAGAAATGTTGACCTAAGTGACTAGGGCCGGCGCTGCTCACATAGTGAATCTGGAGGAGAATCCAGGGGTTTTGACCCCCACCTCCCTGCTCTCACCACTAGGTCCCAATCCCTAGCCAGCTGTGACTGCACAAACTAGTTTAGTCACAGTCCTCTAACTAAAAAAGGAACTGGTCCCTGAAGTGGCAGTTTAAGGCACAGATGTTATACATTGTAAGTCATGTCTAATTCTTCAGAACTGGTTTTGCCACATTATTTTTTCTTAGAATATTATCAAAGTTGAAAATATGACTTCTATTAACTCTATGGCAAAAGCAAGAAAAGAACTGCCCCGTAGTCTGTCTGAAAAAGAAAAAGAAACTTTGGGAAAATAACCTGTATCCCTTGTGAGTAGTAGTAGAGTTTAATTTCATCTAAGGGATCCTAGACTCGTAAAGCTTGAGAGCAAGTGCTGTAGTCATGCAGCCCCTGTGAGGAGACTGCAACCTCTGCGACTGTTGCTTCGTATTAGATATATAGTTCCCCCTACTGTTTTCAAAAGACATTTTAGATGCAGTGCCTCAGTAAACTTAGAAAGTAATGCCAGCCGACCATAATGTCAGAACAACGGCAAAATTATTAGCTGCCTGCAAAATGAAGGAAAGATTAGGACGTAGTGATCTTTCTTTTCTATTTGTTGCAAACTATTAATGGCATCATAGTCTACAGTAAAACACAGTAAATGGATTTCAAGACAATATTCTGTAGTATTAACTCTATAAAGTTAACAGTCCAACTTTACTGAAAGTGCAAAATGTGTCAAGTTGAACAAGAGAGCCAACATGACTTCATGTTGCAGTTTGATGCAAGTTTGACACAATCTAATCCGAACCAACGCTTTACAGACCCCAGTGGCCAACATCAGTCTATAACATCATATGGTCCCTAAACCGGGGTAGAAGAGTCTAATGATGTATCTTTGGGCTGGTCTACACTGGGGAGGAGGGGGGGGGGATCGATCCAAGAGACGCAACTTCAGCTACGCTATGTCGAAGTATCTTGGATCGAATTACCTGGGGTCCACACGGTGTGGGATCGACAGCCGTGGCTCCCCCGTCGACTGCGCTACCGCCACTCGCTCTGGTGGTGTTCCGGAGTTGACGGTGAGCACGTTCGGAGATCGATATATCGCGTCTTAACGAGACGCGATATATCAATCCCGGATAAATCGATTGCTACCCACCGAAACGGCGGGTAGTGAAGACGTACCCTTTGCAACGGTGTGGGAACAGTGTTTAATGTCCACATCCACCAGCTGCAAGTAATGTAAAATATGAAATGAAGAGCCAGAGCAAGGATGGTATTTGTCATGAAATTATATGGACAAAATTCAGTCACTACCATCATCTTTCTGGTTTCATAGGTTAATAAAGTTCAGCTGAAATTGCACCAGTTTCAGGCTTAAGATCCAATATCTTATCACACAAGTAATGCAGCCATCCTAGACGAGTCATGCCAATGAAACCTTTATACTATCATCCTTTCTCTCTGTATCTATATATAAATAGAAATTTAAGAAATGGAACTCATTTGATCATTGTAACATAGACAAGAATTTGGGCCCTGATTCTGCAAAGCACTTATGCATGTGCTTAAGTGCCTTTGAAATTAATAGCTTTGTTGAATCATGGGATTTGCTTGGTAACCACCACACTAGAATTTAAGAGCATATTTAGAATGAACTCCAGATTGAGTACAGTTCTTAACAAATAGGTGGGGGCCAAGGGAGTTGGGGGCACCTGGAGCATGCTAGTGGAAATTGGAGTGCAGGGAGCTATGGAGTCAGAGGGAGATGATGGAGCAGGCATGCAGGGGAGAGCTCTAGGCAGTGGTGGAGAGTGGAGGGAGGTTGGGGGGGGGGAGTTGAGGTGCACTGGGGAATTGTAGCCTGCATATTTGTACACACAGATTGCGTGCATTTACTGTTGACTTTTCACCCTGTAATTGTCATAAACATTTTTGGGATGGTCGGGGGAGCTCAAAAACCAGAAACCAGACAGAAAAACCTGCATGGTTTATTCTTTATTTTTTAAAAAATCTCTTTATTTTTTAGGACAATCTCATGAGTTTTTGGGGCTCTGACAGGATTTTTTAACTTTTGGGGTTGGTGATATTGTGAATGCTTCACATGGCTTTGTGGTTTATTACATGTATAACATCCGTCTCTCTCTCTGCACAGATATACATAGGGCCCTACCAAATTCATGGTCATGAAAAATGCATCACGGACCGTGAAATCTGGTCTCCCCCCCTGAAATCTGGTCTTTTGTGTACTTTTACCCTATACTATATAGATTTTACAGGGGAGACCAGCGTTTCTCCAATTGGGGGTCCTGATCCAAAAGGGAGCTGCAGGGGGAGTCGCAAGATTATTTTAGGGGGGTCATAGTATTGCCACCCTTACTTCTGCGCTACCTTCAAAGCTGGACAGCCGGAGAGTGGCGGCTGTTGGCCGGGTGTTGGCTGTTGGCTGGGTGCCCAGCTCTGAAGGCAACACCCAGCAAGCAGCAGCACAGAAGTAAGCAATACCATACCATGCAATCCTTACTTCTGTGCTTACTTCTGTGCTGCTGCTGGCAGCAGCTCTGCCTTCAGAGCTGGGCTCCTGGCCAACAGCCGCCGTGTCCAGCTGCCCAGCTCTGAAGGCAGTGCCTCTGCCAGCAGCAGCGCAGAAGTAGGGATAGCAGTACCGCAACCCCCTCACAACTCCTTTTTGGGTCAAGCTCCCTACAATTACAACACTGTGAAATTTCAGATTTAAATAGCTGAAATCATGACATTTACGATTTTTAAAATCCTATGACCGTGAAATTGACCAAAATGGACTGTGAATTTGGTAGGGCGCTAGATATACACATACACATGGTGTTCCCATGCATATGTGAGTGTGTATGTATATATATATGATTAATCATGTATTGTTGTTCATACAATGGCAAAAGTTTGTTTGACACTACAGACAAGAAGGAAAGCAAGGTCCCTGCACTGAGGAGTTTACAAACTAGATATACCATGGGTAGGGTAAGGGGTGCTACGCAGAGTGACTGAGTGGTTATGTTGGCACACATCAAAGCCTCTTTTCCATTCTCACCCTTCCCAGTCTGTTGCCTGCCTTTGACATGGCTGATCTCTCCTTCTTTCTAAAGGCTTTCTTCCCTATGTGCTTCACAGACTTAGCGTTCGTAGCTTTCCTCCTCTCTCTCTCTGATTATTCCTGC
The DNA here is from genome assembly GCF_011386835.1 of Chrysemys picta bellii. Classification (NCBI taxonomy): domain Eukaryota; kingdom Metazoa; phylum Chordata; order Testudines; family Emydidae; genus Chrysemys; species Chrysemys picta. Next base: position 203,548,293 of record NC_088791.1, read on the forward strand.
ATGGTCCCCTTTGGGGACACTTCTACTCCCTCCTGTTGTCAGCATCCCTCAGCACACCATCCTCGTCCCTCTCCTGTCTTCCCTTTACACTTGGTCCCAGGACAGCTTTATCTGACCACACTGTTTCAGTTACTATATTTGTACTGGCAACTTAGAGATCTACTTCTCTACTTCCGTTTGGTCTCCTTGCTCTCTGACAGCCTCTGAACCAGCTCCTTCTGCAGGTCATGCTGCCAACTCAAGCTCAGCCCCATGAGAACTGAATTCCTCATCTTACCTCCACAGCCCTCTTCTCATCCTTCCTGTCTTATCCCATTGGAAACACACCAACCTTCCAGTTCCATAGGCTTGCAACCTCTGTGTCATTTTTGTCTCCCTTCTCTTCTCCCCATACATTAATACAGGGTGGGATTTTCAAAAGTGCTAAGGCCCAGATCCTCAAAAGTCCTTAGGCAGCTAAATCCTATTAAAATCAATGGGAGCTATGTGCCTAAATACCTTTGGTGATCTGGGCCTATCAGTGTATGTCTACACTGCAATTAGACACCTGCAGCTGGCCCATGCCAGCTGACTTGGGCTCGGGCTAATGGGTTGTTTAATTGCAGTGTAGACGTTGGGCTTAGGCTGGAGCTCGGGCTGTAGGACCCTGAGAGGTGGGAGGGTTCCAGAGCTCTGTCTGCAGCCTGAGCCCAAACGTTTACACAGCAATTAAACAGCCCCTTAGCCTGACTCCTACAAGCCCAAATCAGCTGGCACAGGCCAGCCATGGGCATGACACAGGATCCCCGGGATACAACCTGAGCCCTCTGGCTTACCAACCGGCGCTCCTTCTCACACTGTGCTGCTGTGACAAGCTGCAAACATCCCCAAGGACTGCACTTACACAGACATCCACTGGCAGGGACACACCCAGCTGAGTTACATGAATGCTTCTCCCAGCCACTCATGAACCAACAACAGAGAAGCTCCAGCCAGTCCCCTCCAGCTTCCCAGCCTAGGACTGCGGAGTTGTCATGTCCTGCCCTGATCAGAAGCCTGACCAATGTAAGTTCATTACCCAGTCCGCCCCTCCCTCAATGTGGAGAGGACATGCACCAGCTTTTGTACCTTAAGCACAGGTTTTATTAGCTACAAAAGATAGATTTTAAGTGATTATAAGTGGTAGGCATAAAAGGACAGAGATGGTTACCAAAGAAAATAAAAATAAGCACACAATCTAAATTCTATAAGCTAAACAGGATTTGAATCAAGCAATATTCTCACCCCACTGGATGTTACAGTCCTTAATGCACAGACTTCCCTCCAGACACAGACTTCCCTCCAGAAGTCTGGACCAGTCTCCTCAGATGACCTTCATCTTTTTGGCATCCCAGAAGGGGAGGAGAACGGCAAAGACCTGCTGCAACTGTTCCTTGATTTATACTCTTGGCCCATGTGCCTGGCAGACACTAGCTCAGACATGTCCTGGTGGGCTCTGCTGAGTCACAGTAAATGATCAGTTCCCATTGTGTGGTGCTTGCATAGTTGAGTTACACAGTTGATTAATGGGTGGTCTGGCAGGGATACTTTGCATGCCACTAGCGAACTCACAGCATATTTCAGTAGCAACCATATAGCACAATCTCATAGCTTTATACACACTAATGATATACATATTTGGACAGAACCACAGGTTTCATCAGATCATGACCTTTCATATGATACCTTACATGGCATGCTTTGTATGAAATCTCACAACCATATATGAATGATGAATATGGGGGTTACAGGGTGTCATTCTGAGGTACAGTGTGTCACAGTGTCTAATTGCAATTTAGAGATACTCCAAGTGACTTAGAAGCACAAGTCTAATTGAAAGTCAATGGGATGCATGCTCCTAAATCACTTGGAAAATCTCACCCTTTGTCAATAAATCCTACCAGTTTTTCCTTACTAGTCTATCTAGCTAACAGAAAACTCACAAATGCTGCTTGTGAACTCAGCATTTCATGCAGCTCTGGGAGTAGGACCTCTATTTAATAATTCCAGCAGTATCTGAAAAGCTAATTCCTTCAACATAGCTACAAACAACTCTGACTGCAGAAAAGCTTTGAGTGAATTTATTACTCATGAAAGGTGCCAGATTGGCAGCCATAGAGACTTGCCCTCTATTTATTCTCAGAGTTGGCAGTGGCAGTGCAGATTCCTCAGCCTGTATCTTAAAAGGCACTCCAATAGCATATCAACCCTAAAGGATTTTGGTGCTCCCAGTACCAATGGAAGCAGTTCAGTATTCATTCAGTGCCTGTAGTCCTTGTAAAATATATCATGTCCAATGTAGAATGTGGTATAATATTATAGGGTATTATTTGTGAAATAGTATGTGATTGAGTAAATAAAATCTGTGGTAAAATCTATACACACAAGGGCCAGAGTTAAGGCTATATGTGCAGCCTTGCCTTTGGAATGTCCTGACTTCTGAGTGCTTCACTGTGCATCCTTCGGGCTAAACTGTGCCACAGTCAGAGCCCTGAATACGGGGCAGTGTGGAGCTACCCTTGCTCTAGGGAAGTGGTTGGGGAAGCACAATCCCCCCCAGAGCGCCCTGTGGCATAGTGGGGATCCCAGGGGGCCATCCTTTCCAATGATACAGCTTGCTCTGCTCAGTGTGCTGAAAAAAGGTGTGCTGGGTCATGGTTGCACCTCCACCTTTCCCCTCTCCAGCGCTTTTGGCAAAATGGGCCTGATCCAAATCCAACAGCAATCAGTTGAAAGGCCTGGTCTACACTACGAGTTTAGGTCGAAATTAGCAGCGTTAAATCAAATTAACCCTGCACCCGTCCACACAATGAAGCCATTTACTTCAACATAAAGGGCTCTTAAAATCGATTTCTGTACTCCTCCCCAACGAGGGGAATAGCACTGAAATCTACATTGCCGGTTCGAATTAGGGTTAGTGTGGACGCAATTCAACAGTATTGGCCTCCGGGAGCTATCCCACAGTGCACCATTGTGACCTCTCTGGACAGCAATCTGAACTCGGATGCACTGGCCACGTAGACAGGAAAAGCCCCGCGAACTTTTGAATTTCATTTCCTGTTTGCCCAGCGTGGAGAGTGCAGGTGACCACGCAGAGCTCATCAGCACAGGTAACCATGCAGTCCGAGAATCGAAAAAGAGCTCCAGCATGGACCATATGGGAGGTACTGGATCTGATCGCTGTATGGGGAGACGATTCCATGCTAGCAGAATTATTTTCCAAAAGACGAAATGCCAAAACATTTGAAAAAAATCTCCAAGGGCATGATGGAGAGAGGCCACAATAGGGACTCACTACAGTGCCGCGTGAAAGTTAAGGAGCTCAGACAAACCTACCAGAAAACCAAAGAAGCAAACGGAAGGTCCGGGGCAGAGCTGCAGACATGCTGCTTCTATGCTGAGCTGCATGCAATTTTAGGGGGTGTCGCCACCACTACCCCACCCCTGACCGTGGATTCTGATGAGGGGTTACTCTCATCCATGCCTGAGGATTTTGCGGACGGGGAAGATGAGGAGGAGGAGGAGGAGGACGAGCTTGCGGAGAGCACACAGCAAACTGTTCTCCCCAAGAGCCAGGATCTTTATCTCAGCCTGACTGAAGTAGCCTCCCAACCCTCCCAAGGCAGTATCCCGGACCATGAAGCCATGGAAGGGACCTCTGGTGTGTGTACCTTTGTAAATATAAAACATAGTTTAAAAGCAAGAGTTTTGTAATGATTAATTTGCCCTGAGGACTTGGGATGCATTCGCGGCCAGTACAGCTACTGGAAAAGTCTGTTAACGTGTCTGGGGATGGAGCGGAAATCCTCCAGGGACATCTCCATGAAGCTCTCCTGGAGGTACTCCAAAAGCCTTTGCAGAAGGTTTCTGGGGAGGGCAGCCTTATTCCGACCTCTATGGTAGGACACTTTACTACGCCATGCTAGTAGCAAGTAATCTGGTATCATTGCATGACAAAGCCTGGCAGCGTATGGTCCCAGTGTTTGCTGGCATTCAAGCAACATCCGTTCTTTATCTCGCTGTGTTATCCTCAGGAGAGTGATATTGTTCATGGTAACCTGGTTGAAATACGGGAATTTAATTAAGGGGACAGAGGTGGCTGTTCCTACTGGGCTGTTTGCCTGTGGCTGAAAAGAAATCCTTCCCTGCAGTTAGCCAAGTTGGGGGGGGGGTGGCATTGGCGCTGAGCTGTTTGCGTTTGGCTAGCAGGGATCTTCCCTGATACCAGCCATGCGGTGGGGGGAGGGGTAAAGCGATCATCCCAGAGAATTGGATGGGGGGGGGGTTTAGTTTGGTTTCTGCTGCTGCACGTTTACACGAAAACCGCAGCACTCAATGGGCTTTGCTTGGTATGGGAAAGGAGGGCACTGCCTTTATGAAGGTTGCAGAAGCCAAAAAACAATGGCTTACCATGGCCGCATGCAAGCCGAATTCTGTTGCCCGGCCCTGCGTCTGTGATCTTTAACACCAAAGCTGCAGGCACTCAATATTAAGATGCAAAATGCGACCTTGTACCGAAATCACATGTGCTATGTAATGTGAATAGTGTTGTTCACCGTGAAAGAGTATAAGCATTGTTCTGTAAAATGTATCTTTTAAAATACTTCTCTCCCTTTTTTCCCTCCCGCAGCTGCAAATTTTTCAAGCCTCCCTCCTCTGTCCCGAAGGCTATCTCAGATAATAATAAACAGAGCTATACCTATCTCCTAGAACTCGAAGGGACCCTGAAAGGTCATCAAGTCCAGCCCCCTGCCTTCACTAGCAGGACCAAGTACTGATTTTTGCCCCAGATCCCTAAGTGGCCCCCTCAAGGATTGAACTCACAACCCTGGGTTTAGCAGGCCAATGCTCAAACCACTGAGCTATCCCTCCCTGAGGTGGTGAAAAAAACGCATGCCAGATGAAATGTTCTCTGAGATCATGCAGTCGACCTGCAATGAAAGAGCTCATCTGAATGGGTGGAAGGACATGGTGTCACAGTACTGAAAAGCTGCCAATGAATGTGAGGACAGGAGGGACGAACGTGAGGACAGGAGGGACGCTCGAGATGAGAGGTGGCGGCAGGAAGATCAGAGGCAGCAGGATGCAACGCTGGGGCTACTGGTGATCAAACGGACATGCTCTGGCATCTGGTGGAACTTCAGGAATGGCAGCAGGCTCACAAAGTGCCGCTGCAGCCCCTGTATAACCGCCCTCCCCCCTCCCCAAGTTCCATAGGCTCCTCACCCAGACACCCAAGAACGCGGGGGACCATCCGTGCACCCTGCCACTCCACCCCAGTGGACAGCCTAAGAAAAGGCTGTCATTCAACAAGTTTTGAAGTGGCCTTTTCCTTCCCTCCTCCCCTCCTCCCACACCCCACCCGGGCTACCTTGTCAGTTCTCTCCCTATGTTTATAATCAATTAATAAAGAATACATGATTTTTAAACGATAGTGACTTTATTTCCTTTGAAAGCAAGCTGCGATCGAAGGGGGGAGGGTGGGTTGCTTACAGGGAATGAGTCAATCAAGGGGGCGGGTTTTCATCAAGGAGAAACAAACAGAACTTTCACACCGTAGCTTGGCCAGTCATGAAACTGGTTTTCAAAGCTTCTCTGATGCGCACCGCTTCCTGGTGTGCTCGTCTAATCGCCCTGGTGTCTGGCTGCGTGTAATCAGCGGCCAGGCGATTTGCCTCAACCTCCCGCCCCGCCATAATCGTCTCCCCCTTACTCTCACAGAGATTGTGGAGCACACAGCAAGCAGCAATAACAATGGGAATATTGGTTTGGCTGAGGTCTGAGTGAGTCAGTAAAGTGCACCAGTGACCCTTTAAACGTCCAAATGCACATTCTACCACCATTCTGCACTTGCTCAGCCTGTAGCTGAACAGCTCCTGACTCCTGTCCAGGCTGTCTGTGTATGGCTTCATGAGCCATGGCATTAAGGGGTAGGCTGGGTCCCCAAGGATAACTAGAGGCATTTCAACATCCCCAATGGTTATTTTCTGGTCCGGAAAGTAAGTCCCTTCCTGCAGCCCTTTAAACAGAGTAGTGTTCCTGAAGACGCGAGCGTCATGAACCCTTCCCGGCCAGCCCACGTTGATGTTGGTGAAACGTCCCTTGTGATCCACCAGGGCTTGCAGCACCATTGAAAAGTACCCCTTGAGGTTTATGTACTGGCTGCCCTGGTGCTCTGGTGCCAAGATAGGGATATGGGTTCCATCTATCAGCCCACCACAGTTAGGAAATCCCATTGCAGCAAAGCCATCCACTATGACCTGCACATTTCCCAGAGTCACTACCTTTGGTAGCAGCAGCTCAGTGATTGCTTTGGCTACTTGCATCACAGCAGCCCCCACAGTAGATTTGCCCAATCCAAATTGACCGGTAGCTGTCTGGCGTTGCAAGCTTCCACAGGGCTATCGCCACGTGCTTCTCAACTGTGAGGGCTGCTCTCATCTTGGTATTCTGGCGCTTCAGGGCAGGGGAAAGCAAGTCACAAAGTTCCATGAAAGTGCCCTTACGCATGCGAAAGTTTTGCAGCCACTGGGAATCGTCCCACACCTGCAACACTATGCGGTCCCACCAGTCTGTGCTTGTTTCCCAGGCCCAGAATTGGCGTTCCACAGCTAGAACCTGCCCCATTAACAGCATGATCTCCAAAGCGCCAGGGCCCGCAGTTTGAGAGAATTCGGTGTCCATGTCCTCATCACTCTCGTCACCGCGCTGCCATCGCCGCCTCTTCCTTGCCTGGTTTTTCAGGTTCTGGTTCAGCATAAACTGCACGATAATGCGCGAGGTGTTTACAATGTTCATGACTGGTGCTTGAGCTGAGCGGGCTCCATGCTTGCCGAGGTATGGCGTCTGCACAGGTAACACTGGTCTACAATTTTTGAGAAGTCGTCTGCTTCAGAGATAAAATGTGCTATTTATTATGTATTTTGATGTGCTGAATTCAAATATGACAATTAAAACAACTGATTGGCTACTGTTTCTAAGCTATTTAAGTTTTTACATTTTATGTCTATGTATATTGTGTAGATAGTAGAGTTTTAATCATAAATTGTAAACCTAGGTCTTTTCATGTGTTTATGGTTGCTTTACATGATATTCCACCTGTCCTGTTTATGTAACACTTTAAAAATCAGCAAAAGGGTTAAATAAATAAAATTTATTATGAAACAAAAGGCAAAAAACTATTCTGTACATAGTTTAGCCCTATTCAGTGTCTACTCGGCGCTTCTTGGCTTGTCTCTTGTATTCATTAAATGGAGCATCTCTTGTCACTGTCCAGCAATAGTCTGCAAGCATTGATGGGCTCCATTTGCCCTGATAGCGTTTCTCCATTGTTGCAATGTCCTAGTGAAATCGCTCACCGTGCTCGTCGCTCACTGCTCCGCAGTTCGGTGGAAAAAAATCTAGATGAGAGTGCAAAAAATGTATCTTTAGTGACATGTTGCAACCAAGGCTTTTGTATGACTTGAGGAGGTTTTCCACCAACAACCTGTAGTTGTCTGCCTTGTTGTTTCCGAGAAAATTTATTGCCACTAACTGGAAGGCTTTCCATGCCGTCTTTTCCTTGCCACGCAGTGCATGGTCAAATGCATCATCTCGAAGAAGTTCACGAATCTGAGGACCAACAAAGACACCTTCCTTTATCTTAGCTTCACTTAACCTTGGAAATTTTCCACAGAGGTACTTGAAAGCTGCTTGTGTTTTGTCAATGGCCTTGACAAAGTTCTTCATCAGACCCAGCTTGATGTGTAAGGGTGGTAACAAAATCTTCCTTGATTCAACAAGTGGTGGATGCTGAACACGTTTCCTCCCAGGCTCCAATGACTGTCAGAGTGGCCAATCTTTCTTGATGTAGTGGGAATCTCTTGCACGACTATCCCATTCGCAGAGAAAACAGCAGTACTTTGTGTATCCAGTCTGCAGACCAAGCAAGAGAGCAACAACCTTCAAATCGCCACAAAGCTGCCACTGATGTTGGTCATAGTTTATGGACTTCAAAAGTTGTTTCATGTTGTCATAGGTTTCCTTCATATGGACTGCATGACCAACTGGAATTGATGGCAAAACATTGCCATTATGCAGTAAAACAGCTTTAAGACTCGTCTTCGATGAATCAATGAACAGTCTCCACTCATCTGGATCGTGAATGATGTTGAGGGCTGCCATCACACCATCGATGTTGTTGCAGGCTACAAGATGACCTTCCATGAAGAAGAATGGGACAAGATCCTTTTGACAGTCACGGAACATGGAAACCCTAACATCACCTGCCAGGAGATTCCACTGCTGTAGTCTGGAGCCCAACAGCTCTGCCTTACTCTTGGGTAGTTCCAAATCCCTGACAAGGTCATTCAGTTCACCTTGTGTTATGAGGTGTGGTTCAGAGGAGGAGGATGGGAGAAAATGTGGGTCCTGTGACATTGATGGTTCAGGACCAGAAGTTTCATCCTCTTCCTCTTCCTCGTCTGACTCAAGTGAGAATGATTCTGGTGCATCAGGAACCGGCAGTCCTTCTCCGTGGGGTACTGGGCGTATAGCTGATGGAATGTTTGGATAATGCACAGTCCACTTTTTTTTCTTTGACACACCTTTCCCAACTGGAGGCACCATGCAGAAGTAACAATTGCTGGTACGATCTGTTGGCTCTCTCCAAATCATTGGCACTGCAAAAGGCATAGATTTCCTTTTCCTGTTCAACCACTGGCGAAGATTTGTTGCACAAGTGTTGCAGCATATGTGTGGGGAACCACCTCTTGTCCTGATCTCCAATTTTGCAGCCAAAATAAAGGTGATAGGCTTTCTTAACCATAGTGGTTATACTGCGCTTTTGTGATGCAAAAGTCACTTCACCACAAACATAGCAGAAGGTATCTGCACTGTTCACACAAGTATGAGGCATCTCTGCTCACTTTGGCTAAACAGAAATGTGTCCCTTTGCAAAATCAAACACTGACAAATAAGAGAGCACGACACTGTATGATTTCTAGAGCTGATATAGGGCAACTTGTTCAGCAGAGTGATGTAAGCTTCGTTATGACTGCATCATCCATGACTTCTAGGAATAACATGATGCAATTCATATCATGTATGACGCAATACCAGCTTCAGATTGCATCATTCATTGTTTTGCCTAAAAAGCAAGTACTGTCCAAACCCAGTCATAGATTTATTCATAGATCCAGTCAAAGATGTATTTTAGTCATTTCTGGTTTAAATTGAGATCCCTTCCCTTTATAACTCACTTATCCTCCGCCATTCCCAAGTCAAGGGTCGTATATACTGACCCAATAGCATATCTTGAAAACTAGAGCCAATAAACAATTTTAAGCATCATTTTCGTTCTCAGTGACCCAGAATTAGTTAAGTTTGACTACATTTATTTCAGAAGCATTTTGGCTGTAGAGCAGTGTAACCCAGGAAAAAAGGCGCGAAAGGGTTGTCTGCCGTTGCTTTCACGGAGGGAGGAAGGGAGGAACGGAGGGAGAGGGGGGCCTGACGACATGTACCCAGAACCACCCGCGACAATGTTTTTTGCCCCATCAGGCATTGGGATCTCAACCCAGAATTCCAATGGGTGGGGCAGACTGTGGGAACTATGGGATAGCTATGGGATAGCTACCCACAGTGCAACACTCTGGAAGTCGACGCTAGCCTCGGTACATGGACCCACACCCCTGAATTAATGTGCTTAGTGTGGCCGCATGCACTCGACTTTATACAATCTGTTGCCAAAAATTGAATTCTGTAAAATTGGAGTAATCCCGTAGTGTAGACATACCCAAAGACTCTTCAAATGTGCTTTGGAGAAAGCCCCAGGTGTGCCCAAGGGGAGTGCATTGAGGGAGTAGTCCCTGTGCATCATAATGAAATCAATAATTGCAGCAGGAGCTCTGAAAAGAATTTCTTTAGATGCCTAAACAAGGTTTTAGGAACCTAACTTTAGGCACACTAGTTCACAAATGTTAGCCCTTATTATGCACTCCTCGAGAAACTACATCACACAGAAACTGCACGTCAGTATACAGCATAAGGGAGTTATTGCAGCATGTCTGAGACCTTCACTGCTGCATCCCATTGCAGATTGTGTATTGCAGCAGAACCCTGAGCCTTCCTTTGGAAGTACCAACATTCCATTAGCATGTCAGCACTTCAGCACCTGATGTTTGTTTTGCTCTAGGTAGCAGGAATGTTACTCAGCAGAATGATAAACAGAATGTGCTCAGTTTGCAGGACCAAAAAAATGGTAGCCATGCAGACAAACATCCAGATGTGCATTGACATTTTTAAAACATGCATTGATTTGTTACGAATATGCAGAGAGAATATTAAGCTCTTGGTACCACTGCTCAGGCGAGTATTTTATTTCCTTTAGATGCGGTGACTTAAAAAAAAAAAAAGCTTTTAGGCACTACCAATTTGAATACAGTATTTTTTCTTCAGCAAATGAAATGCAAGATGTTTGGGGGGCTTGTTCCTTTGTCAATAATTAAACAGCTCTGCACTTGAGAACACGCTTGCCCTGTCTACAGAATAGACATTTTGGCCAAGGTTTTCCACTATTGCTAACACCAGTTAGCTCCACCAGCAGTAGCAAATATTGAGGGGTCTACTGTGAATGGGGTGGCCGGCTGCCACTTGCATTTTAAGCTTTGTTTAGATTAGAACCACTCTGAGCAGGGTTAGATGACATGGTGCTTAAAAAAATACCATCAACAACTGGTCTCTACTTGGGCTGTCTGCATTGGGGTAGAGCTGAACTGCTGTTAGCAACTGGGAAATGTTTGCAAAATTTCTTTAGTGAAGACAAGGCCTCAGGGTGCAGAAATTCTCTGGGTGTCAACATTTCAGATTTGTATTCCCCTGGAATAATATGATTTCAGAAGCATAACAATAAATGCAATAAAATAATATTTTGCATTTATGAAGCACATTTATTCCCAAAAGTGTATTAAAAATGTGACTTACAAAAATGATATAGCCGTTAAGGACAGCAGTTAGATGGACAACCAGTACAAGAGAGAACTGTGGGGTTGGGGGGGAGGAGAGGAGAAACTTTGGCCAAGCAGGACTTTAGCAAGCCCCCTGCTATTACAAGAAGGAACAAAGGATCTTTAGTTTCTATAAAGAGCAGGCAGGTCTTCTCAGTGGGTATGGTCTCATCTAGCCCCATGCTGTAATCTGCATGAGACTTCATTTATTTTCCTCAGAGGGCCAATAGGCTACATGCCAGCATGGATGAAGTTTGAGTTTGTTTGTTCAGACCAGTAGGAAAGGTTCCTCAGATCTGTGGGTGGGTCAGGAGCCTCTGCCGTTTCATATTTTCCTGTTGGGGGACCCTGAGAGGACCCTCCACCAATCTGAGGAGCCATGTGTGCAGGGGGGGCAGAAAGAATGTGAGAGCTGGGGCCAGAGAGAAGTGCATTGTCTGTCACAGCCAGCAGTGGTAAATCCAGTGCTTAATCTGTAATGAAGGTGCCAGGGCTCAAGCAATTCAGTGCCAAGGCTCAAGCAAATTTTTTTTACTTTCGTAACTGATGCAGCAAGTCCCGAGGTGCCAGGCTATGAACTGCTGAGCCGAGAGGTACCGGGGCTCAGCCCTGGCAAGCCCTGGCACACATTAGGCACTGGGTAAATCTGTTGAAAAGTTAATGGAGCAGGGGAAATCCTCCATTTAAGGGCATATCCAAGAGCAGCAGAGGAAAGTTGTGGCTGAATTGGAGCTATTCTGCTAGAGAGCTGGAGTAGAGGCAGGAAGCGAGCAGATTCAGGGCCTGTCTGCTGAGGGCAATGGTCTTCTGTGGCTCCTTAGATTCTGAGGGGGAAGCTCTGTCTCTTCAGTGAAGGTCCTGCCTCTCCGCAGAAGAAATTAAGGAAAACTAGGGGAGGGTCCTCTTGCCAAGTTTTCTTTCCTCCGGGGTCCTGGCCTTTTTGTTTTCTGATGGCTGATGTGGTCCCTGAGACTTGGTCCTTAAAAATTCCCTCTGCTGTATTCCTTTTAGCCATATTGTGCCTCTTTATCACATTGACTCTTGGTATTTGATGATGGCACCGCATGCAGTAAGTGCTGCAAGAGACCCAGCAGGGAAAAGGGAGTTGCTTTCAGCTCTCTGAAGCAGACGGATATGCTGTAATGTCTGACTACAGCTCAGAGTCATCTGTAGAATGAAGAGTCTCAGAGCCACTTCTGATTAAGGCATCCACTCTGCTTTTGATTGCCTTCTTTTTCTCTTTTTCGCACCTTCACCTTTATTTATATTATGTCCTGTATCAGAGCCATAATTAGGTGGTTATTTATATATGATATATAGTTCTGTGAGACTGTCCGTAGCTTAACTGCATAGACTTTTCACATGAAAGAGTCTTACTTCTGGGGTATATTTCTACCATGTGTGTTTGTTGGTGTTGGCCTCAACTACAGAAGAAAGGGTTTGCCCGACATAGCTAGACCAGCAAACTCTTCTAGTGGAGATGCAGTTTATACCGACAAAAGAATGTTTTTGCTGGTATAGCTTATACCAGTTCTTTGCTATATAGGCAAAAATATTTTTAAACTGCATCTATACTAGGGCTTTGGCCTGCACAGTTGTGGGTGTGATTTTTTTGTTCAAAATTACAGAAAAGTGTAGGCCAGCCCGGTGTTTTTCTTATGCTCTTTCTTCTAGTTTTGCTTCTATATCGCTTGTTTACCCCAGCCATTTACTCAGTCACATCTCGGTCGATATTATTTTCTCAATAATTAAGAGTAACGACTTTGAGGGCTGTGAAGATTCCCCTTTTTTGGAATCGTCAGCCACCAAAGAGGGGCTCCCAGTAACTGCCCTATACCAAGTCTGGATCGTGATAGTCAGTAGGGAGGGGAATGCAGTGAAGGGGTGCGGGGAGGGGATGGAGCTGAATGGGGAAGCTGAGCCAGCAGGCCAGAGGGAGGGGAACTCTGGAGCTGGGGACAGATTGGATGGAGGGAACATCCCATGACAGACAGATTTGGGCAAGAGGGGCAATGGTAGAGGGAGCTGGGCAGTAAAAGGGAGGCAGGACATCTTCATCTTCATGGGCATCAGTCATTTCATTATCCAACATTTCAATCTGAATCAGAATCAGATTTGTCTGAATGCGGCAAAATGAGTGAGCTTGTCGACAACTAAGTTCTCATTCAGGTATTTTGCACCCCTCATACTACTTTGTACTTCAAAAATGGGGAAAACGAGGCACAGAGAAGTCAAGTCACTTGCCCAAGGTCATGCAGAAAGTTTTTGATTGAGTCAATCATACATCTCAGTAGCCCTAACTCCCAGTCCCTGGTCTAACTGTTGGAAAGAATTCCCCATGTCTTAACTCCAACTAGCTAGGCCAGTGTTTCCCAAACTTGGGACGCCGCTTGTGTAGGGAAAGCCCCTGGCGGCAAGGGCCGAGGGATGTGCTGGCTGCCGCTTCCAGCAGCTCCCATTGGCCTGGAGCAGCGAACCACGGCCAGTGGGAGCCGCGATCGGCCGAACCTGCGGACGGGGCAGGTAAACAAACCGGCCCAGCCTGCCAGGTGCTTTCCCTACATGAACGGCGTCCCAAGTTTGGGAAACACTGAGTTAGACTATAAATAAAGGCAAAAGGCCAGAAAGTTTCAAGAGAGTTACTACGGATCCTCCATAGATCTATTTTAAAAAATCCCAAATGATTTGAATTGTTTTTATTCTACTGATCATCCTGCTGGGCAGAAAGAATGGAAGCAGCACAAGGATTGTAAATCAAAGATCTGCTTGAGCCAGGGCTACCAGACACTCTGTGTTAATTTGTCCTTGGCAGCAATCCTCATGTCTGAGGAGGCTGAAAGCCCTGCTGCTTACCTCTCTCCCAAATTTTTATGTGACTGGCTCAGTCTCAGATAGGCAATACAACTATAGGCAGAAGATTACATGTTATATTAGTAGAAGACGTATCAAATCCACATCAGAAACAACTTCAGGTTGGCATGTTCATGCAGGAGACTAGGAGCCAGATTCTTTGGTCCTTCAAGGGGGCTTTGTGTATTCTGGTGGCACAAAGTGACCTTAAACCTATCTTAATTGGTAGTGGAGGATTCCCTTTCCATAGAGGAATTCTCCTGTAATATAGGGTTGCCTTAGTGGCTCCTATGACACACACCCCCCTTGGCTTCTGGTGTACAGGGTCCGTCTTGTTACAGAAACAGGGATAAGGCCAGGGCACCCCTATGCCTTGCTGATCTCCAACTGGTGGAACATCCCTGAGAGGCTGCTGAGTCCAGAGATGACTTTAGGCTATTTTGTTTTCTGCTGGGAGCTGTACTGGTGGCCCTGGAATTGGGAGAACAGAAAGGTGGTGTTGCTTCTTTGACCAGACAGCTGAAATTTGGGACTTTGTGAGGTGGTTCTATTTGATTGAGAAGTCACTGACACAGAGTTGGGGTAATTCTTGGTGTAATGTGTTTATTTACAGAAAACTATACGCACTGTGCTGTAACCTTGACCAGAAGTAGGAACACGACACAGAAGACTTGCAAAAATCTCAAATCAGACATCCTAGCCGGGTGCCCAAGCAACTGCTTGTCTCTCCGCCTCTGCTTCCTTTCTGGGTCACACTGCAACTCCTCCTCTTCCAGGGCTCTCACAGCCCCACAAACCAAACTGTCTCTGGCAGCTCAGCACAAAGTTTCTTTCCAAGAGCTATTTGCTGGTTGCTGAATACACATTAACACACACACCCTTTGCTCCTGCCCCAGCTCCGGAGAGCGACTGAGCGCTCATACTCTGGAGACAGTATGTCTGGGCATCACCCTTCCTTTTTTGTAGCCATTCCCAACACAAAACCTCATTAAGGTTTCCCTGCATGAGTGTGGCAATTGCATCAATGTCCCCGAATGGCAACCTATTACAATGGCTTTAAGCCACCTTGGTACCTTTGATTATGTGTGTTCCTGCCAGGCACAGCTTGGTTGGTCCAGTACATGTGTGCCAACTGTCTTATATTTACCACTTTTCAACACTACCACAGGTCACTTACTTATAACTAAGTCCTGGAGTACCGAAATAATTCAGTGAGAATGATCCAGAACGCATTGCAATGCACATACCTACCTTGGAGCAGCAGTTACATCTAGGTTAGCCAAAGTTATTTTAGTTCACAGAGTGGAAAAGGAATAACAATACCTTAATTTGACCTGATGCTTTTTATGTTATTGTTTTTACTGTGTTTTATGTGAGGTGCTTAGGGATAGAAACATAAGAACTAAAACTGTTGATATTATTACTTCTAATAAGACTCACTTTTTCTGCATTGGCCACAAGAAGTGAGTTAGTAATTAAAAGCAAAAACATAAACCACAAAACTTCAAATAATTCATCTCGTGGGCTTCTCAGAGCATCCTGTCTTCTCAGTGTCTATGTACCTCCTATCAAGTGTAGTGCTTACTAACATTGTGAGGAGAGGAAAGTGATCAGGAACAGTCAGCATGGATTCACCAAGGGCAAGTCATGCCTGACTAACCTAATTGCCTTCTATGAGGAGATAACTGGGTCTGGGGATGAGGGGAAAGCAGTGGATGTGTTATTCCTTGACTTTAGCAAAGCTTTTGATACAGTCTCCCACAGTATTCTTGCCAGCAAGTTAAAGAAGTATGGGCTGGATGAATGGACTATAAGGTGGATAGAAAGCTGGCTAGATCGTCGGGCTCAACGGGTAGTGATCAACAGCTCCATGTCTAGTTGGCAGCTGGTTTCAAGTGGAGTGCCCCAAGGGTCGGTCCTGGGGCCGGTTTTGTTCAATAACTTCATTAATGATCTGGAGGATGGCGTGGATTGCACTCTCAGCAAGTTTGCAGATAATACTAAACTGGGAGGAGTGGTAGATACGCTGGAGGGTAGGGACAAGATACAGAGGGACCTAGACAAATTAGAGGATTGGGCCAAAAGAAACCTGATGAGGTTCAACAAGGACAAGTGCAGAGTCCTGCACTTAGGACGGAAGAATCCCATGCACTGTTACAGACTAGGGAACGAATGGCTAGGAAGCAGTTCTGCAGAAAAGGATCTAGGGGTTACAGTGGACGAGAAGCTGGATATGAGTCAACAGTGTGCTCTTGTTGCCAAGAAGGCTAACGGCATTTTGGGCTGTATAAGTAGGGGCATTGCCAGAAGATCGAGGGACATGATAGTTCCCCTCTATTCGACATTGGTGAGGCCTCATCTGGAGTACTGTGTCCAGTTTTGGGCCCCACACTACAAGAAGGATGTGGAAAAATTGGAAAGAGTCCAGCGGAGGGCAACAAAAATGATTAGGGGGCTGGAGCACATGACTTATGAGGAGAGGCTGAGGGAACTGGGATTGTTTAGTCTCCAGAAGAGAAGAATGAGTGGGGATTTGATAGCTGCTTTCAACCACCTGAAAGGGGGTTCCAAAGAGGATGGATCTAGACTGTTCTCAGTGGTACCCGATGACAGAACAAGGAGTAATGGTCTCAAGTTGCAGTTGGGAAGGTTTAGGTTGGATATTAGGAAAAACATTTTCACTAGGAGGGTGGTGAAGCACTGGAAGGGTTACCTAGGGAGGTGGTGGAATCTCCTTCCTTAGAGGTTTTTAAGGTCAGGCTTGACAAAGCCCTGGCTGGGATGATTTAGTTGGGAATTGGTCCTGCTTTGAGCAGGGGGTTGGACTAGATGACCTCCTGAGGTCCCTTCCAACCCTGATATTCTATGATTCTATGATCATTATTATGTATTATTTGTAATGCAGTAGTGCTTAGGGTTACTGATGGAGTGTCAGGACACCATCGTCTTAGTTGCTGTACAGATACAATTTAATATTGACTATTTCCCTTGGGATTGATTGAGGGTTACAGTGATTAGTTCCATTAAAGCCCATCAAACTACTCCTCGTAGTAAGAACTATGACCAATGGTGGGTATTTGGCCTTTTAATTGTAAAATATTTGGGGCAAGGATGATCTCTGTCTTGTGTCTTTTGCAGTGCCGAGCACATTGTTGGGTCTTAAATAAGAAATAATTATAATAATAGGAATACCAAGGTTCATGACTTCCATCAGCAAAGTAGTGAGCAATGCTCACTGGTGAGCTTGAAGCCACACTGTGAGAATCTCTATAGTCTCTTAAGGATGGATTTTCTATGTGGGGGGGAAAAAAGGATAATCAAGGGTTCATGTCAATGACTGATGATGCCCTGGCTATGGGAAGTTCCCAATATGATCAGACAATAGGGTGGCCAGACAGCAAGTGTGAAAAATTGGGATGGGGGTGAGGGGTAATAGGAGCCTATATAAGAAAAAGACCCCAAAATCGGGACTGTCCCTATAAAATCGGGACATCTGGTCACCCTATCAGACAAGAAACTGATCCTCTCCTCCTAGATGCCCCAGCCATGGTTAAAATTAGAAATCAGCCTGAACTAAGACCCCTTCAGCTTTGGGGGAGTTTATATACGGATCCAAATGTTGTGGTTAACTTCAGGCCCACTGGTAGCCGAAATTACTTCAAGAGCAGCCACCAAACACACCTTGGATTTAAAATTAAAGCAAGATTTACTTGTATAATTTGTGCTCTTGACTGACTGCTTTGTTATGTGCCTACAGGCTTTGCAGACCCCAGTCGCTAGCTGTGAGAGAGACAGCGTCACACAACTACAGAGAACTGCAGGAACTGAAACCGGCTTTGTAATTTATAGCACTAATAAGGCTCAACTGCCATTTCTTGCGGTTTCCTCCCAACTTGTCTTTGAAAATTTCTACTTGTACTGTGTTTGTTGTTGTTGCTGCTGCTGCTGCTAAGGTTCACTTGTTAGGTAACTGTTGTACTGTTTTGCTGGATCTGTTCTCTTTGGCTCTGACTACATTATTAAACATTTATATTTCAGTGGTGCCTAGAGGCCAACCAGCCACATGGGCCCCATTTTGCTAGGGGCTGGACAAACCCTAAATGACACTCCCTGTCCCATAGAGTTTACAATCTAAAAAGTTACCCTTAACTCTTTTCTTCCGATTTCTCTCTGTTACACTAGTGCTGGTGCAGCTCCTCTGGTGTGAGTGCTAATGTAGACCAGCTACTAGTGGTTTTACCAGAGAGACATCTAATCCTGCTCAGAGTAGGTCTGTACGCAGGCAGGGTGCTGTTTCTGTCTGCTGTCTGGCTCCTTTATGTTGCTGGAGGGGAGCAGTGTAAAGGGGCTGAGGTGGAAAAAAAATTGGGCCCAGTGATCCCGGGGAGAGAAAAACTTTCCAACATAAAACGGACATTGCAAATAGTTTCATTTATGTAAGAGCATTGGTGCGGGGATGGGGAAAGTTTTCAGTGACTGTTGAAAGAAACTGTATTGCCTGAGGTCCTGTCCTTTGTTTGCAACCAAGTGGAGAGGTCATGAGTCTTTCTACTAATCTCTGGTAAATTTTGAACTGCTCTTTCTTTGTGAAAATGACGAAAGTAAGTGATCGCCCAAGGCTACTGACATGTTCACTGATATGGTCAACTGCTTGCTGGTCATTTGCCTAACGGAATGTGTGTGGGGATTGCTGGAGGCAAGGTCTGAAGAATGCAGCAAGTAGGTGCAACTTCAACAAAAGTGTCTGACTTTCTTTCGAGAGCTCCCAGTGGGGTTAAGTGTTGTACCTCAGTAGAAGAGAGGTGGGTCAAAACTACAGTAGAACCAAAACAGCCCAGCTTTAGCATAGTGTGGATCCAGTTGTTGCAGCTTGAGCTGCTCTTTGCAAAGTAGTAGGACCTTTATGCGCCTGCTGCGTCTTCCCTCATCGCACACACACTCTGCTGTGCTTCACAGCCTGGCCGTCTGCACATTCAGAGACTCTGCTGCAGCTCCGGAGAGAGGGACTGTGAAGGGGTTTGTGGACATTACCAGGGAATGGACACTGAAGGGTTAAGAAAGGGAGCCGTCACCTCCCCAGCTGCAGCCGCTGGGCTGGCTAACAACAGCCAGGGTAAAAGGCTGCAGCCCAGCCCCAGCCAGAACAGTGTGGCTGCTGCAGAAACCTAGAGCCACCGTGAAGGGGCTCCGCAGGGCCAGACTGGAGGAAGCTGCCCAGAGAAATCAGTTCTCTGCCAGAAGGGATCGGAGAAGACTACCAGGCAGGAGGTACCAAGTAGGAAGCTGGCCAGGGAAGCAGTACAATACAAACACGTCCCTGACTGCATCCCCCAGGATCGCTGGGCTAGGACCCAGATGAGAGTTGGGCCCGAGTCCCCCTACCACCCTCATACGGATGGATTAGAGACTGCTGAGAACTCCTCGGACTATTGAGTACAAGACACTAAACGGGCAGGTAAAACTCTAAGTTTTCAGCCCTGAAAAGGGAGACACGAGTAGCCCAGCAGGAGGCCTGTATATACAGATGAAGACTGATGGATATAGGTTCCATCCCTAGACTAAGGGGAACTGAGGCAAGCAAGGACAAAGGCAGTTCCATGGCAGATTGCCAGGGGGTGCTGCAGGGCTGAGGTCCCTCTATTACAGAGGCAAATTTTACCCTCACTTGTACATGCACAACTCCCAATGAAACCAGAGTGTAACTAAGGGCAGAATTGGGCCCAATGTTTGGAGTGATTCTTGCAGCTGGATAACAGAACCAGTGATGATAATATTTAGCATTAATAGAACACTTCACTTTAATTAATCCTCACAACCTTGCTGTGAGATAGGTTTTATCTCCTTTTTACAGAGGGGAAGCTAGGAGAAAGTGAAATGACTTGCCCAAGGCTGCATGGGAAATCAGAAGCACAGCTGGGATGACAACTCATGGCCTCCTGACTCTTAAACTTGTGCTCATTCCTCCAGTCTAACCTGTAGCTTTGGCTGATTTTGCAAGAGGCTTCACTTCTCTGTTTCATTAGGGTGACCCAACAGCAAGTGTGAAAAATCGGGATGGGGGTGAGGGGTAATAGGAGCCTATATAAGAAAAAGACCCCAAAATCGGGACTGTGCCTATAAAATCGGGACATCTGGTCGCCCTGGTTTCCATTGCAGTATCCTAAATAGCAAAGTGCACCTTATAAGTCAGAAGAAAGAGCATCTCAGTATTGCCCGTATTTGGGAGCACCTAAATTGGAATTTCTTCAATGTTTTAGGGACAGCTGTTCAAAAAGGAAAAAAATAAACTGCAAACTCCTGGGAGTTTAAAAGTTTGGGTTTTTTTTAATAAAAAAAATTAGCTTAGAAAATTTTCATGAAATTTTGTACAGAAAAATTTTGCATTAAAAATGTTCAGTTTGTTTTCTTCCCCCCCTTTTCCTTTTTCCATTTTGCCACTGAAAAAAGGGGGAGAAAATGGGAGCAGGGTCAGAAAAGAGAAAAGTGGAGAGAAGGTTTAACTCCCCTCCCCCCCCTGGAAAAACAAACAAAACCCCAAGCTATTTTGTTTCTTTGCAGAAAAACAATAAAAACAACCCCAACAAAACAAAGCCAAAAAATAAACTGGAAAATTTCAAAAAGTGGAATATTTTGTGAAATTTTCATCTTTTTTTTTTAAAGTCTTATTTTTCCAACAAAAAGATTAATTTGAACAAAATCCTCATCATCTGGAAAATTTCAGTCAGCTCTAGTTGCAAGTCTCTTTCTAAAATCTACTTTTTTTTTTTTAACTGAATCCTCAGTTTGTATAAATCAGCATAGTTCCATTGAAGCCACACCAATTTATGAAAGCTGAGAAGATCCGGCCAAAACATCAATGCTTAACTAACTATAATTTTGTTCCGTGCTTTACTCAGACCAGTTTAAGTTTAATGTGAAAATATTTGTAGTAGACATAGTAGATGAAATATTTTGCTCCCACTTT
Organism: Chrysemys picta bellii; assembly: GCF_011386835.1. Lineage (NCBI taxonomy): Eukaryota > Metazoa > Chordata > Testudines > Emydidae > Chrysemys > Chrysemys picta. The sequence continues at coordinate 203,569,110 of NC_088791.1, forward strand.
CTCTCCTTATTTATGCATCTGATCTTACACAGGCATATCAGTGCACTACCCATCCCCCTTGCAAAAGAGGTAAGAAAATAGGAAACCTGTTTTTATGTCTGTTTCTTGATATATATATATATATATATATATATATATATAGAGAGAGAGATATACCTATCTCATAGAACTAGAAAGGACCCTGAAGGGTCATTGAGTCCAGCCCCCTGCCTTCACTAGCAGGACCAAGTACTGATTTTGCCCCAGATCCCTTAGTGGCCTCCTCAAGAATTGAACTCACAACCCTGGGTTTAGCAGGCCAATGTGCAAACTACTGAGCTATCCCTCCCCCCAAATTTTAATTTAAGCAAGATACATTTGAAATCTGGAAAAGAATGCATCTGCATTCCTTTTAGTGGAAAATTTGGACATCTATGTTGGTTTGTCAAATCCATAGAAATGCAGACAAAAAGAAAAACACATCCACCACCCTTCCCAAACAAATAGACAAACAACCCTCCCCCAAAACAAACCAACTCTATAGTGGAAAATTTAATCTTACCCATATGGCAACAACTCTCAAATAGCACCCTATCATCTTTCCAATCCAAATTCCCAAATCCTTGAGTAGCTCATGGAGGGGAATACTGAGAACATACAATATAGAAGAGAAAGTGAAAAAAGCTGGATGGCTTGTTTATAGTTGATATCCCTCCCAACATCCAACCATATAGATACAGATGATCTGTTTGTTTATTTTACCCTATGACTTAACTACTCACTTATCTAGAGAGAGATGGGAGGGGAATAAGGACAAATAAACTGGGGATTGTTCTGTCTTTAAGGGGGGGAAAGGGGTGATAAATGGTGGAGAGTGGATGTGGGGAAGAGAATTTAGGCGTTGCAGCGTGAGCCACAAAAGTATACCCTCGATTGTGCATGTGGAGTTCTACTGAAGTCAAGGCATGGACTAGACTACAGGAGCAGTTCCTTAGTGCGTTTAACTTGAAAAAACACAAACAAAGGGCCCAACAATAAACATAACTAATAAGCCATGTACTTACCCCCATGTTAATCACTTCGCTTGCAGTTTCATCCACCTTTCTCTGTTTAAATTGCAACCTCTTCAGGACGGGGACTGTCTTCTTCTCTGCTTGGCAAGCACCTCACTCATTTGGTTACTGCTGCAACTAAATAATAAACTACTCTAATAAGAGATGTAACAAATGTAATATACACACATACACATCTGTGCACTAGGGCTGTCAAGCGATTAAAAAAATTAATTGTGATTGCGTGATTCATCGCATTGTTAAACAATAATGGAATATTATTTATATAAATATTTTTTGATGTTTTCCACATTTTCAAATATATTTATTTCAATTACAACACAGAATACAAAGTTCATAGTGCTCACTTTAAATTTATTTTTTATTATAAATATTTGCACTGTAAAAATAAAAGAAATAGCATTTTTCAATTCACTTAATACAAGTACTGTAATGCAATCTCTTTAGCATGAAAAAAGAACAATTCACTTACTTAATTGGCCTCTCAGAGTTGGTAAAACAATTCCCACCTTTTCATGCTCTCTGTATGTGTATATATATCTCCTCAATATATGTTCCATTCTATGCATCCGAAGAAGTGGGCTGTAGCCCACGAAAGCTTATGCTCAAATAAATTTGTTAGTCTCTAAGGTGCCACAAGTACTCCTGTTCTTCTTTTTGCGGATACAGACTAACACGGCTGCTACTCTGAAATTTATCATGAAAGTTGAACTTACAAATGTAGAATTATGTACAAAAAATAACTGCATTCAAAAATAAAACAATATAAAACTTTAGAGCCTACAAGTCCACTCAGTCCTACTTCTTGTTCAGCCAATCGCTCAGACAAACAAGTTTGTTTACATTTGCAGGAGATAATGCTGCCCGCTTCTTTTTACAATGTCACCCTGAAAGTGAGAACAGGTGCTCGCATGGCACTGTTGTAGCCAGCATTGCAAGATATTTGTGTGCCAGATGCACTAAAGATTCATATGTCCCTTCATGCTTCAACCACCATTTCAGAGGACATGTGTCCATGCTGCTGATGAGTTCTACTCAAAAATGATCCAAAGTAGTGCGTCCCGACACATGTTCATTTTCATTATCTGTGTCAGATGCCACCAGCAGAAAGGTTAATTTTCTTTTTTGGTGGTTCAGGTTCTGTAGTTTCTGCATCTGAGTATTGCTCTTTTAATACTTCTGAAAGCATGCTCCACACCTCATTCCTCTCAGATTTTGGAAGGCACTTCAGATTCTTAAATCTTGGGTCGAGTGCTGTAGCTATGTTTAGAAATCTCACATTGGTACCTTCTTTGCGTTTTGTCAAATCTGCAGTGAAAGTGTACTTAAAACGAACAACATGCTGGGTCATCATCAGAGACTGCTATAACATGAAATATATGGCAGAATGCAGGTAAAACACAGAGCAGGAGACTCCCCCAAGGAGTTCAGTCACAAATTTAATTAACGCATTATTTTTTTAACGAGCGTCATCAGCATGGAAGCATGTCCTCTGGAATGGTGGTCAAAGCATGAAGGGGCATACAAATGTTTAGCATATCTGGCATGTAAATGCCTTGCAATGCCAGCTACAAAAGTGCCATGTGAAAGTCTGCTCTCACTTTCAAGTGACATTGTAAATAAGAAGCAGGCAGCAGTATCTCCCGTTAATGTAAACAAACTTTTTTTCTTAGTGATTGGCTGAACAAGAAGTAGGACTGAGTGGACTTGTAGGCTCTAAAGTTTTACATTGTTTTGTTTTTGAGTGCAGTTATGTAACAAAAAATATCTACATTTGTAGGTTGCGCTTTCACGACAAAGAGATTGCACTAGAGTATTTGTATGAGGTGAATTGAAAAATACTATTTCTTTTGTTTATCAGTTTTACAGTGCAAATATTTGTAATAAAATAATAAAGTGAGTACTGTAAACTTTGCATTCTGTTTTGTAATTAAAATCAATATATTTGAAAATGTAGAAAAACATCCAAAATATTTAATAATTTCAATGGTATTCTATTGTTTAACAGTGCGATTAATCACAATTACTTTTTAAAATCGCGATTAATTTTTTGAGTTAATTGCGTGCGTTAACTGCAATTAGTTGACAGCCCTACTGTGCACACATCATATATTGCATAAAAGTTCCTCCAAGTTAACCTGAAAATATTGGATTATATACTATGTGGTCTAAATCTTATGGCTAATGCTGGGTACAGTGTATTGTGTCCTGGTCTTAAAAGTAGTGACAATAAGACAACCAGACAGACCCCTGCACTATACCACTTTATATTGAATAGCTGTGGGGTGGTCAAAGTGTAATGTTTCTAGATAGTGGAGCAATCTATCTTGTGCTGTGACGTGTTGATCTAAAAAGATGCTGAAGGAATAATGAAACAATATGGGAATGGCACATTACTTAAGATTTAATACAGGTGTGATTGACTTGAGCCAGGGCATTGCTCAGATACAACAATGAAGATGGTGGTAGGAGAACCTATATACAATACCACAGAGTCCTGGGTGTCAGTGACTGGGAAATGGGTGGTCATGCCTAGTGGCTAGAGCAGCAATCAGTAGCCAGGAATTGGAGCCCAGGGTCAGAGGCCAGGTACTAGAGTTCACAGACAGAGTCAGAAGCCAGAACCTGGGTCAGAGTAGATATCAGAGCCAAGGAGCGGCAGAGCCAGTCAGGAATCAGAGCTGGGGAGTAGAGCCAAGGTACTTGGAGTGAGACAAGACTGGGGCCAAGGCAGAAACTCTCTCCATCATGAGCAAATGCTTAAAGCAACCACTGAACAGCTGGACTTAAAAGGTGGTTGTCTGACTCTTCCAACCAATCAGGTAGCATAGACAATTAGGCAGCCTACTACAGGCTGTGTTTGATAGGTTGCTCAGAGACAGGTTTTGCTGCAGGCCCCTATTCCAGACAGTGGGTTGGAGTGTGGTGAGTGTCCTGGTTACCGCTGAGATTCAGTCCCTTCACTCCATCAATGAAGGTCTGAAAAAGCTCAAAATCCACATTTCTGAGACTTCGAACAAGTTCTCCAGAAAACCAGACCTGACATTTCTAAGGTAAAAAAAGAGCAGGGGAAACCCCCCATCCCGTTCCGTATTAGTGATACAGAACCAAATCTAGGGCACAAACATAGTTATTCCCAGGGAAGATCACACCGAAGATTAATAAAAAGGTGGTAGAATGGCCTGCTTCAAAAACCTAATGAAGTCAACAGGCCCTGGACTACAATTCAAAAGCAATCATCGCAAAGTCACCTACCACGCCTTTGTCACTAGAACTGGCACTGTCTGCTCACATTTAATGTAAGACTCCAACAACGCTTTATGAGTTACAGGATCACACTCAGTTCTTTTGTTTCCCTAGGTCTGCATGGGCTGTGAGGGACGGAGAAGTGGGTGCCTCATGTTACTCCCTAACAAGCCTTTTGGCCAGCTCAGAGTCCTGTTGATGGGCTTCTGAAGCATCTGCATTCAGATCTCTTCTGTTGGAATAGGCTCTGGAGTGGTGCATTTGTGAGTAGGTAAGTGAATGGGGAATGCTCAGGGACCTGAATGTTGCTTGACCTTCTAGGGAGTAAATGATTACTAGTCTATAGCAAATTATTTCAGGTCATTTGGTTATACTCAGTCCCACCCCTGCCCCCATTGTTTTGAGGCAGAACACAGCAATGCAATCACTTCCGTGTTTCTTTTTTGCTAGCCACAACTCAGGTCTGCCAACTCGAGATTTATGACTTGAGAGAGAGGGAAAGTTTTGGTTCCTGCAAGAGTGTGTAATGGCCAGGTCACAGGCAGCCAGATCTCATAGTCACAGCCAGAGTCCACAGTCATGAGACAGGAGTCAGCTGAATCTGGATACCAGGGGGTCAGAAGCAGGAGACAAACTGGTGATCAGAACCACCAGTCAGATGCCAGGAAATCAAGGCACAGAAACCCAATTGTTCAGATAGCTTCCTGTTTCTGTGCCAGGCTTAAGGAGGGCCCAGTAGGCCAATCAGCTGCCCTTGGACTCTGCCAATCAGACCTCAGGGCAGAGGCACACTGGGGCTCGGTTCCATGGGTCCCATTTAAACAGGCTGCCAGGAGGAGGGTTGGTGTATGGCTGCTCCCATGAGCCCTGCAGATCTGGGTTCATAGACCCATGCCAGCATGTCCCTCGTTGTTCAAGGAGTTGGATATGACAGCCCTACTCAAATCCTTTTGAGTCAGACCATGTGACACGCCCGCTTTCTGTGGACCACTGGCCTGTGGATCACAGTTTGAAAACCACTGATCTAGACAGATAGGTCCATAGGCTATACACACTCATGCCCCATTCAGACACTTTAAAATGCACTGTGTGCATTGTGGCACTGAGCCGTGGCCTGTGGTGCCACTGTAGTCAAGTCACGCTGTTATTCAGCAGCACTCCACATGGTGGTGCTCCTGTCTTTATCTGCTTACCTGCATGGCTAGGGGCTTCACACACCATTTATGGCAATACCATTTTCCCAGTACACTAATGGTAGTTCATCAACATACATTGGTACATTACCTTTGGCTCATTTTAAATTCTGAGGCCATACTTTAGTCTATAATGCCATTATTTAGGTGAGGGGAAAGTCATCTCTCCCATTATTCATATACGAGAGGAGGAAAAATAGAATGCAGCTAGCCATGGCCATGACACCCTGAAAGTATACACATACACACACACACACACACACACACACACACCAGGTCCCTCTGGCTATAAAATAGAATTGCTACTATACTGAGGAGCACTTCCAGTGGTTGGGGGCCTTTTTTATAGCATCTGTTCTTAGCTCTGGGTGCACTAAACATTTGTGCTGGCGAGGGAGAAGAGATGTTCAGCAATTGCCTGCTTGATCAACCTGACATCAAATCTGTGTCTGTGCAGTAATAACAATACCTTGGAGTCACAGAGCCTTTACCTTTTCTCTGAGCTCTGTGCACTAAATAGCGCTGTCTTGTTCCCTTCGCCTGGCTTTGACACAGGAAAGAAAATAAAGTATGCTGAGATCAGACTGTAAATCAACACTTTAAACCTCTCTTTGAGTCCAAAAGAAGGTCACTAAAGGACAACAAGAGTATGGATGCCCCCAGACAAGCAGCAAACAGCAGCTCTACGTGAAGCACTACACAGAGAGCCGGCAAAGTATTATAGACAACAAAGTTGACCCTGGAGTCTGTAGCATAATCCCTTTGATCAGCAAGACTGGGGTTACTGTAGGGTCAGCGCTGACATAAAACCAACCAATCAAGCAAGACCACCTAGGTATTTAAATTAATCTTTTTCTTTGGGGAGAGAATACAAATTTCTTCAAGCGTTCCCCCCCCCCCCCCGCACAGAGCTCCATGTGCTCTCTGTTTTCTTCCTCTCTTATTGCTGATACAGAAACAGGCATTATCATTCCAGGTACTTAGTCCTGTAATACTGTACAAGAAAAGGGTGAGATGTCCATTGTTTAAAAAAAAAAATCTTCTCAACCTGCAGAACTTTCCAAAGGCTGATGTATGTTGCTCTTGTTAACCCCTCCCCTCCAAATGCCTTTAAATCTTACGTGTGGTTAAAAAAAATACACAAATATTCTTTTCTCATTTCCTTTTGCAGAGGGGTAGTGGAATCAATTTGCCATGGTTCTGCCTCCTGCCAATTGTTTAGAATTTCCCGGATTTAATCTTTCATCCTTGTGTGTATCCACTCTTTACCTTTGAATGAGATAATGCATTATGCATTGGGCTTTATGGAAATGAACCATGAAAACCTACTTTTTGAAGACCTGAAAGTTGCACTCCCGCTTTGTGGCCTTGCCTATGCTGGAAAAATTAGTACCCAGGGTACAGCAACTACTACCAATAGTGAAGCTGCTCTTAAGTGCCAGGGTTAGTTTAGAGAGGGCGAAGATGTTTTCAGCACCATGTGCAGAGCAGCGATTTGTGATCAATAGCCCTGAGCTCTGCTTACCTTACTGATTTAGCTCCTGTGAAGATGCACCATTGCTGCAATATGGATAGGCATTTTTCAACTCTATTTTGTTGCAAGGAGTATCAATGAAATGCACCAGCACTCCGAAATATTGGTGCTGTAAGTAAATGGTGGCTGAGAGTCACGATGGCTAAAATCATCATGCTGGTGCCGTTAGCAAAACTGCCCACACTAGCAGAACATTTCCCACTTTGCTCCCACTGTTTCAGCTCTGGCCGTGATAGCAACAGTGGCATGTCAGCATAGACAAGGTTCCAGGCAGCCATCAGCATTATAAATGGGGTCATCTAATCTTACTCAGGGCTGGTCTATCCAACGGTTAAAATGCCAGTGGCTAATGGTGCCTTCTCGACACAGGCGTTCTCAATGTTGGGAAATCGTAAGGAATAAAATGGTCACGTAGACAAGGCCTATAAGGGCCTTAGAATTTAAAAAAAAAAAAATCACCACATTTCAGGAGACGTGATAGGATGGTTTGGAAGATTGGGCCAGTAGACACAAAGAGAAGCTAGAATCATCCCGAAGTTGGTAGTTTCTTCTGTGGTCTTTTAGCCTTTTAATAAATATTCCTCTTGTGTTAAGTACTCACATGCTTTGGTGGAAGTGAAAATGGAAGGTCATTATCCTTCCCATGCATGCTAAACAGTTCTAATAAAAATGACATTAGCCAGAATACTTTTTTTCTCTTTAATGGAATATTCACTGTACTCCAATTCTGAATTGGACTAGACATTTACTAGTGTTTAAGGATTTCAGGGAGGCTTACCAACCGTAGCGTAACGTGATAAAAATGTAGAGGGAGGGTGGAGAAGGCTGCAAATAAATAACACCTGAGGTCAGTAATAGGGCATAGGCCTTGTGGGTTCGCATGAAGTTGTCAAATGTGACAGGATTGGTAAGAGGTATAAGGAGCCATATGTGTTTTCTGGACATGGTTGTCCTTGGGTTGAATGCAATTTTCTGCTGTATATGCAGAATTCAGTCAGGGAAATGTTATTTGTAAAAAGGAGGTAACAGTAGCTTTGCTGCAAATCCTGCATGATACTATCTCTTGTTCTAAGCGATGGGTCTGTCTGCAACCGTTAGTGAAGACATAGCAACACTTCTACATGCTCCCCCGTTTCGGAGCCTCAAAGAGCCAGAATCAGCAGAAGTCTTTTAAGAGGTTTCCTGTTGAGGGAGTGGTGGGTGCAAGTGAAAGCAGGCCTGTTCTGGGGAGTTCTCGCTGTGCTTTCTTTTCCTCGTGCTAAGATTTCCCCCCCGCAGACATTGGGTGTTTCTTTCTAAAACCTTATACAGGCCAGAGCCGAGTGCTGACCCTTAGCAAAATGCATACACGTGAGAAATGTTAACCTGGGCTGTGCATGAGAATATTTGGCTAATTGTGATAGGCACAGAAAGGAAAAGCAAAAAAGGTCAAGGGCAGGAAATTCAGTGCAGAGTGAATTAAACTTTTGCACATTTCAGTGAATTAAGAGAAGGGAAAAATCAGTGATGTGCTGCCAGTATTTAAAAAAAAAAAGGGGGGGGGGGGGCTCACCTAAACATCTCCTGTGGCCTGGGATAAATCCCACATCCCACTTATTGCTAGAAGGGTGGCAGTAGCACTCGGGAACCTGAGCACTAGTTTGCCCATTTTAACAAAATCGTTTTCCCACACCCACAATTGAGAAAGGAGACAAATGAAGGCCCTGATCCTGCATTGGGAACCACACGGACACAGGGGGCACCTTTGCTGTTCTTACTGCAGGATCAGGGCCACCTTTTGCTTCACTTTGGTGGAAATGTTTCTCCTTCGTTCCTTAAAAACGTAGGCCTGCTTCGCGTCTCCCTTATCCTGTTGTAACTCAGGAGTAACTACTAGTCAGTGCAGGTATGTGAGTGTAAGCCTGGTGTAAGGGAGAGGAGAATCAGGCCCACAGAGTGGATTAATAGCACAATGCTCAGCTACAATAAAATAATAATACCACCTTGCTCTTACATAGTATTTTTTATCCAGAGATCTCCAAATGTCTTACAAAGGAGGTCAGTATCCTAATTTGATGTCAGTATGGGGCTGAAGATCTTGTAGTGGGCTCTCTCACTGAGAAATCATTTAGAAATATAGTTTGTGCTATTCGGTGCCCTCTGGTCCATTCCAAAGGCCAAACATGCACCCTTCAGAATGGTTTTTATGAGCCCCAATGGGAAGCCATTTGGGGGCAGGGAGGATTTAGCAATATCCAGCGAAGGTGTGAATTCCACCAGAAGTGGGAGATCCCTCCCCCTCCCCCTCCCCCTCCCCCTCCCCCCATCAGATTTCCCTTGGTGTGAAACAGAAAAAGCCCAGGTGTTTTTAGCTCCCACTACAGCACTGCATCGGGCACTGTGCACCGGCAGAGCTCCATTGAAGTCAGTAGCTCCATGAGGGCTCCTATTAAATTGGTTACGAAATTTTAACAAAAGGCTCCTAGAAAGCACAGTGTCTGTGTGCACACTGCGTCACTCTACACCGACCTAAGCCCTACGCCCCTGGTGGAGGTGGAGTTATTATGTTGGTGTAGTAGGGCACCTACATCGGCGGGAGCAAGGCTGTAGTGTAGACACTGACATAGTTCGTGCCACGTAAGCTGCCTTATGTCGACCTAACTCGGTAGTGTAGACCAAGCTTAAGACAGGTCACTGGAGAGGAGACCTAGGCACTGATCCCATGCTGTGCTGCACCTGGGTGGACTCTTGTACCTGCGTGGAGCTTACTGATTTCAATGGGGCTCTCCCCATGCACGGTGCACTGCTTGATGGAGGCCTAAAAAAGGCTGGGCTTAGTCTGTTTCGCACAAAGGGCTATATTCACGGAGACAAAGCAATCGGCCAGGGACCATGAAAGGAGCATATCCAGGAGCTTGGTATGTGGCAGGGTAGGGGAGTCACATCACCCCACTGGACTCCCTCCAGTAGGCGGCCTACAGTGCAGCAGTCAAGAGTACCTTGGAGAAAGGCACAGAGGCACAGTTTGCCCTCAGAGTGAAGGAAGGAGAGGTCAGAGCCAGCCTTAGGTTTTGCAGGGACCCTGTACAAAGGCTGACGCTTGGGAGCCTCACCTCCATTTTGTGTCTGTTAGGGGCTGAGGGCAAAGGGGGAGAAAGGGCTGAGGAATGCTGGCCGGGGTAGGGAGTGCTGACGAGGAAGTGTGTGGCAATTGGAAGGAAGGTCTAGGGCTCTACTAACCAGTTCTTTCTTCTCCCGGCATACTGGGAATGGGGTTCACATGAACCACAGGCCTAGGCCTCATCCAGAGAGAGGCAACGTAGTGGCAGTCTCTAAGGGTACATCTACATTGCAGCTGGGAGACACCCACTCAGCCCAGAGAGACAGACTTCTGTTGGTGGGGCTCATGCTAGCGCACTAAAACTAGCTGTGTGGACATTTTGGCTTGGGTGGAAGCTGTGTCTTTCAAGCCCGCCTGACTTCCTAGGCTTCAGAGCCAAGCTGGAATGTCCACACTGCTATTTGTAGCACGTTAGCTTGAACCCAACTAGCGCAAGTCTGTCTACTTGGGCTGGGAGGCTTGCTTCCAGCCGCAGTGTAGACATTCTCCAAAAGGGCAAAGGAGCGAGTGAAGGTCCCACGGCCGAAGTGTCGCTGAAGACCCGGAGTGCCACCAGGTGAGTAAAATAAAAGCGCCGCAGCAGGTGGCACTTTTTTTTTTTAAATCACTCCCCTGGGTGAGTACAAAGGTGCCAGGAAATTGACAAGGCACTGATTGTACTCAGTGGGGGAGTGGCCGCTCCCCCCGCTTCTCCCCCTAGCTATGCTACTGCCCTGCCCCCCCGGAGCACTGCTTTACCACGTTATATCTGAATTCGTGTTATATCGGGTTGCGTTATATAGGGATAGAGGTGTACTGACAGACCAAACGCAATGCTTCATTTTGCCCAGAGTTCTCAAGCCATTTTATAATTGTCAGTCTAATAAAGTTGAGATTACATGCAGCTCTGTTATGAACAGAGATTGGCTTTCAAGCTGACTTGGGACAAAGCAATGCTATTCCTGCTGAAAGTTCTTCTAGGGAGTGGAAAGGCTAGTTTTCTTCAACTTCTATACTGATGAAATATGTAAACAGTGTGCGATTATGTCAGACCTCTGGCCAATATTTTAAGCTAGCAGGCTTATGTCTCCATTAACTAAGTTCTTTAAACACCTAGTCTGTTAAAATTCACTGGTTTTTTTCCCCTTGATGGGATGATGTGTGCCAATCAAATCTGGATTGGATTTTTTCCCATTTGCAATCACCTGGTGTCAGAAGCCCCATGAATCCTGTGACTTTATCTGATTTGAGTCTGATGCATCCAAATGTACCTTTCAACTTGTTTCTTCATGCTATGCATGTCCAGAGTGTTTTGCAGTAATACCATAAGCCCCTACAAGTGCACAGATTGATAGGAAGGAGCAGAGTAAGATATTGTCCCTGGTGTACCACGTAGCTTGGATGAAGGTGCTGAATTTGAATCGCGCCATACTCACCGACGGAGAATCAGAATGAGAGCTGTTTTTCTTTTCTTCTTCTTTCCTCTTTTTATTTAAGAATTCTCCTTTAACTAAAAGATGCCATCAAGTGATTTCGCATTGGTGTGAGCCTCCTCCTGTGTAATAATTGTAGAGTACTAAATAAAATTAACAATACATCAGTACAGTATACATGCCTCATACGTGGCCAGCAACCTTCTACCACTAATATGATTGCTTGCTTGTTTGTTTTCTACAATTCAAGAATCTAAATATATATCAGTGTCTCTATATAGCCTGGTTAATGGATTTCCACTGAAACTTTTTTTAAAAAAAGGCTTAGACTCTCTACTAGCATCCAGGCTAATGCTATAATTTTAAAATTGTAGGGCCAAATTCAACCCAGAGGTTCTGTCCACGTTGGCCAGGGAAATTGTGTTAACACCTTTCAAGGGAACTTACACCCATAAACACTCTTCTTGCCATAGAGGTGATAACAGTTTCCCCTGGCCACTGTAGAAAGGGCCCACGTCTGCTTTAAACTTCTTTGTATAATAGTTTTATAAACCTTTTTGAAGAGCAGTTAGGGTTAGCGGACAGCGATGTCAAACCTACATCAATAATCCCCATCAGATACAAATGTCTGACTCTTTCCCCCTTAATCTGTAAATATTTCATGTCATCTTATATTGTTAATAAGGTTATTGTGCTACTCAGAGAGCTGATACCCTTTGTCTTTCTGACTCACAACAAAACCAGAGGCGTTGCAGTGATGACTGAGAAATTCACTGCCTGTTATGTCTTGTTGTTTAATGATAATATGCAGGTTAGTTGCTTTTCTTCCCCAGATCTTTTTCTCTATTCCCTTCTGACTGCTTCCCTTTATCTGGTGGTGTCATCAAACTGAATAAAAAAGCCAAACTGCTACTGAAAGATCCCCTAGACAGGAGTCTGAATAGTCCCAACCTGAAGAAACAAATAAAAGTAAACCTTGTGAGGGACATGAAAAAATTACTTATATTCACCTTCTGTGGAACAAAATTAGCCCCATTCCTGTACATTAGAGATGGGCTGGAACCAAAACTAAGCATTCAGAACTGGCACTCCTGCTATAATGGATTGAGCCATGATCTTAGGCCTTGTCTACACTACAAAATTAAGTCGACTTAAGTTACATTGATGTGCAGCCACCGCAGTAATTAAACTGCTGTCGCCTGTCCATGCTACATTCATCCACAATAGCAGTGCATGCATCGATGCAGAGAGCAGTGCACTGTGGGTAGCTATCCCACTGTGCACCTTGCCACCATCTAGTGCAGGGTGTTTTGGGAAGGATTTGCAATGCCTCATGGGTAGGGTTGCCAACCCTCCAGGATTGTCCTGGCATCTCTAGGAATTAAAGATTAATCTTTAATTAAAGCTAATGTCATGTGATGAAACCTCCAGGAATTTGTCCAACCAAAGTTGGTAACCCTACTCATGGGTGCAAACGAGTTACGCAGGTGTGACTGGGAACATGGGTTCAGCGCCTCATGATGCAGTTTTCTCCGTCCCATCATTTCACGGGCAGCCTATTACATTTCACGTCTCTTTTCAAAAGTCCCGCTAGCCTGCACATCTGCCATTGCTGTGAGAAGCATGGGTCCAGCACTGCTCCTCAGTATTGCGCTGAGTGTTTGAACACAACATGCCTGATCCTGCAGTATTTCATGAGCTCCGAGTCTGATGATGATGATGATGCCTTGCTGTGCGCCATGGAAAGAAACAATTCAAGTTTGCTGTTGGCATTCATGGAACAGCTGCACACAGTGGACCGCTGGTTCTGGGCCTGAGAAACAAGCACTGACAGGTGGAATCGCATCATTATGCAGGTATGGGATGACAAGCAGTGGTTGCAGAATTTTCAGATGCGCAAGGCCACATTCCTGGAACTGGGTGTGGAGCTGCCCTCAAGCGCAGCGACACCAAAATGAGAGCAGCAACGATAGTGTGATCGCTTTGTGGAAGCAGGCAATGCCAGATTGCTACTGATCGGTCAGGAATAAATTTGGAGTTGATAAATCCAGCCTGGAGGTGGGAGGGTGGGGTTGCTGTGATGCAAGTGTGCAGGGCCATTAATTGCATCCTGCTTTGAAGGACTGTGACTCTGGGCACTATGCAGGAAAGAGTGGATGGTTTTGTAGCAATGGAGTTCCCTAACTGTGGTGGGGCAATAGATGGCACGCATATCCCTAGCTTGGCTTAAGACCACCCTTGCAATGGAGTACATCAACAGAAAGGGCTACTTTTCTATGTGTTGCAAGTGCTTGTGGATCACTAGGGTCATTTCACTGACATCAATGTGGGCTGGTCAGGGAAGGTGCATGATGCACGCATCTTTAAGAACACAAACCTTTCAGAAAGCTGAAAGCAGGGACTTTCTTTCCAGACCAGAGGGTTACCATTGGGGATGTTGAAATGCTAATAGTGATCCTGGGTGACCCAGCCTACCCCTTGTTCCTCTGGCTCATGAAGCTGTACACCGGCCACCTTGACAGCAGGAAGGAACATTTCAACAACAGGTTCAGCAGGTGCAGAATGACAATTGAATGTGCCTTTGGCCATTTGGAGGGCAGCTGGTACTGTTTACTTACGAGATTAGACCTCAGTGAAGAAAATATCCCCATGGTCATAGCTGCCTGCTGTGTACTCCATAATATCTGTGAAGCAAAAGGGGAGAAGTTTCTGCAGGGGTGGAGTGCGGAGGTGGATTGGCTGTCTGCTGATTTTGAGCAGCCAGATACTAGGGCTATAAGAGGAGCTCAATGGGGGTGTGTGGATTTTCGGCTCAGGGAAGCATTGACGGAGCAATTTAACAATGAGCCACAGTAATGTGTGTTGCTGCAGTGTGTTGTGCCAGGCATGGGTTTTTTGCACCATACTATGAACCTTGTAATGAGTGATGTGTGTGAGCTAATATAATAATGCAAATGCAACTGTTTGAATGTAACCTTTGAATTTACCTTTGAATGTTAGCCACAGCCATCATATGTTGGAGACTAATAAAGATTAATTAAGTTTTCAAAAATAGACTTTTATTCCACACCCATGCAAACATACCTATTTAAAGATTAAATAAACTTCATACATAACAAGGAAAAGTATCTTTAAAGGGGAAGGAGCAGGGAATTCACAAACGCATCCACCAGTGTCGTCTCTCACGGATGAGTGTGTGCGTATTTTCCCATGGGGTGGAGTGCCTTGGGTACTGCTGTGGCCCCAGAAGATACATGGAAGGGGGGAGTGTAGGGAGGTCTTAGAATACAATTCTCTATGGGCTGTAGGAGGAGGCAAGCATGGATGTGTTCAGCCTGAAGTTCAGTCCGAGGCTGCAGCCTGTCTGTTTTCTCCCTAAGCAGCGCTATAATCTCTTGCTGCCCATTTCTCCCGTCCTCGCTATTTCTCTGCATTTTGACATTGATCGTGATCCTCCAAGCCTCTGCTCGCAATCCGACACACCAGAGGCTTGCAGGACATCCTGGAACATGTCTTTCCTTGTCCTTTTTCTCCTCCTCATCTGGCCGAGCCGCTCTGACGGTGCAGATGGAGAGACTCTCAAGGCCACTTTTGCAGCCATTAAAGAAACAATGGGAAGAGTCAGTATTGTGAGTGCATTCACTCCCCTGGGTCCACACAAGTTACAAGCACAACATTCTCACTTCCCCTTGGGATTCATAGAGCCCAGTGGGTGAGTCGGCACAATAAGAGGTGGGGGATTAGCACTCGAGCATCAGCACAAGCGGCTAGGGCAATTGAACTGAAGACTGGCACCGTTCTCCACAGGTGACGATTTTTGCTGATATCTCACTCATGGGAGTAATCAAGGCTGAAAGGGAACAGCTTCTCCTGCATGTGCCTGGCTGTGTCCGTATGCTCCTAGTCTGTGCATTGCAATGGCGCCTGCTGAAGTAATTGCTGATTGGGGGGAAGAAATAAGGCAGCTTTCCCCAGAAATCTTTGGCAGAGGATTTCAGCCAGAGGTGCCGACTTTCTCATTTCCCTGAGGGTGCTCCACCCAGGTCCACCCCAGGCCCCGCCCCTTCCTGTCCCCGCTCTGTCTTTTCCCACCCCATTCCGCCCCCATCCTGAGTGCGCTACGCCCTCTCTCCGCTTCTTCCTGTTCCTGCTCCTCCCCTCAGCGCCTCCTGCATGCTGCTGAAAAGCTGATCACAGGTGGGCAGGAGATGCGGAGGAGGAGGGGAAGGAGCTGATTGGCAGGGCTGCCGGTGGGTGCTAAGTACCCACTATTTTTTTTCCTGTGGGTGCTCCAGGGCTGTCGGTGCCTATGTTTCAGTCTACGTTCAGGAAAGCTTCCTCAAGATCTCTGTGGAGGATTCATGGGACATCCTGGTGCATATAAACAAACTGCAGGGCCCCCTCTGCTTAGCTGAATGGGGAATAAGAAGCAGATAGCAACTCTACCACCATTGGTTATTTCACTACCTCTTCTAGCCTGATTTAAAAAAAAGTATATGAAAAGATGAGTCCCTGCAACCTGAGTACTTACCAGAGGCCCCCTCCCCTGCATCAGGCTCTCCAGTGCTGGACTGGTGGGACTGTCTAGGCTGCTCAGGAGTCAAAAACAGGTCCTGGCTCACCACACCATTGGATTCCCCTGTTGCTTGTTTCCCCATACTCCTCCTCCTCTTCCTTGTCCAGCACCTTGTTCTCAGGGTTCACTGTGGTGCCCAGTGACTCCAGCTCCCCTGAAGTATGCACGGGGAGCTAGGTGGTGGAGATAGGGTCGCTGCCATGGATGGCACGCAGCTCCTTGTAGAAGTAGCAGGTCTGCGGTTCCGTACATGAGTGACTGTTTGCCTTCCTTGTCTTCTAGTGTGCCTGACGCGCGCCTTGATTTTCCTGTAGCATTGGTCTGTGTCCCTGTCATAGCCCTTCACTATGCCCTGAGCGATCTGGCCATAGATGTCGACGTTTATACGGTTGGAATGGAGCTATGACTGCACAGTTTCCTCTTGCCACAGAGCCAGGAGATTCACCACCTCTGATGCACTCCAGGTAGGAGTGTGTCTGCAGCATGGAACTGGCATGGTCAGCTGGGCAGTTGCTATGTTAGCTCTCCACATGGAGCGTGGAAATATAATTTTAAAAATCCTCAGGGCTTTAAAAGGGATGGTGGCGTCCTCCTATGTACCTGGCCACTGGGCAGCGGAATTCAAAAAGGTGACCAGAGCGGTCACAGTGGGGCATTGTCACACCTCCTGGAGGCCACTAAACTCAATGTAAGCAACACAGTGTCTACACTGACACTGCATCACCCTAGCTACATCGACTTAAGCGCTATGCCTCTCACCGAGATGGATTTATTAGGTTGGTGTAGCAGGTGAGTTACAGCAGAGGGAGGAACATCGTAGTGTAGACACTTACACAATTAGGTCGACATAAGCTGCCTTACACCGACCTAACTCTGTAGTGTAGACCAGGCCTGTGAGCCAAATAACTGAATTTTTGGAAAGTGTGGATGAAGTTTTAAAAGGTGCACAGACACCACGGTGATGGGCAGAGATCTAAAATGTTCGATTAGATATAGCCAGAGGCATTAGAGAGTTTCAGAAAGTTAGATTGTGACTTGCATCACACCCCTGTGCAGAGGAGGAATAGCAAGTAAAAATTGCCTCTATGCTGGCTAACTGGACCTTGAGTTCATGCATACAGAAATAGGTGGGGGCAAACTCTGGCTGGTGCAAGAGGGTGGATGTGTTAACTTGCTAACAGCAAATTAACAACCTGTCCGTTTCTGGAGCAAGGGGGAAGCTAGGAGGGGATTCTGTTGCACAGAGGTGGCTCAGACAGTGTCTCCCAGGATTATTGCTGGGAAGCTAAGTTCCCTCTAAGCTGCATGGCTGAGCAGCAGCTATGAAGGGCCATTCAGCAGGGACCTGGAGAGGAGAGAGGTAGGGGGTGGGTGGGAACTGGGGAGGGGGGCAAGTTGTGGGGTGCAGGGCTGCTGTGGGCCTCTCCTGCGGCTCCGGAGCTCCGTGCTGCTGGCAGGGAGAGAGGGGCCCCTACCCTGAACCTCGCTGCTGCCGGCGTGGAGAGGGCTGGGGGGAGTCCTCTGGCCCCAGCCCCGGGGCAGACTGCCTGCACCCCAAACTCCTCATCCCCAGGCCCACCCCAGAGCCTGCACCCCCAGCCAGAGCCCTCACCCCCCCCGCATCCCAACCCTCTGCCCCAGCCCTAAGCCTGCTCGCAAACCCCAAACCCCTCATCCCCAGCCCCACCCCAGAGCCCTCACCCCCCCCACACCCCAACCCTCTGCCCTATCCTAAGCCCCCTCCCACACTCTGAACCCCTTGGCCCCACCCCATTAATTTTGTTATGTGCACCAATATGGAGGTGATTTGTCACACACCCCCTCCATATTGGTGAACATAACAAGATTCATTCCACACTTAAGTGGGAAAAATGAGGGGGAACACTGTTGTGGTGGTGCAGCTTATGCATCAGCACTTGCTCAAGGCTGTGGCCAAAGGGACAATCTAGCTCAGACTTCGTTGGTATGGCTCCATGTTTAATATAAATAGGAATCTGGACAGGCATAAGAGACCATTGTCAGTTTGCTTCAAAAAGGTAAGTTTGTGGGGAGACATCCCTAGGAACAACAGCAAAAACGAAGACAACTTTTGTAAAGCTCTTGTGCTTTCCCATGACATGCGGGGCCAGGTTCTGAAACTCATACAGGCAATGAGTAGTTCCATTGGAACCAGTGGGACTAATTGTGTAGGAGGGGACTAATCACTGTGAGCAAGAGAGGTCAGAATCTGGCCCTACCTTATCAGTAGGATCTTAGAAGTGGATGTAATACAAAGCCCATAAGATTTAAAGCACTACGCTAGAAGTCTCCAGCCATACAATTCTAAACATTAACCTTCTATACCCATGTGAAACAGTGAAGGGGAGTATAAATTTTGGGTTTGTTCCAGAGGTGAAAGTAAGTCGGTTCGGTCCGGTACGGTATGGCGTACTGGCAAGAGCCGGTATGCCGTGCCGGACTGGACCGGCTTCCCCAGTGGTGATTTAAAGGGCCCAGTGCTCCGGCCGCCGCGGGGAGCCACGGGCCCTTTAAATTCCCGCCCGAGCCCCGCTGCCGCTACCCCAGGGCAGCAGCAATGGCAGGGCTCCTGTGGTGATTTAAAGGGCCCGGAGTGCCGCGGTGATTTAAAGCCCCGGGCCCTTTAATTCGCCCCAGGGCTCCCAGCCGCCGCTGCAGCTGGTAGCTCCAGGGTGATTTAAAGGCCCCGGGGCTTCCAGCCACAGCCGGAGCCCCAAGGCCTTTAAATATTGAAAGGCCCCGCCTCTTCTGGTTGAGGCCCCGCCCCCGCTAGGGACTCCGACGTACCGGTAAGTCCTTTAAGTTACTTTCACCCCTGGTTTGTTCTAACACATTTCAATGGAGTGTGCATCTCAGCCATTTCAAGACACAGTCACTTTTGCCGGTTCATTAATGAGACTTGTTGGAATGAGGTTTGGTTTTCTACTGTGTTATCCAGACGGCATGGGGGTGGGGAGAATGCACAAACAGGAGCAGCAGTTTTCAGGCTAGTACTTTATTTTTGACATTCAAAATTCAGATATATACTAGACAACTACCTTTAAGATCAGACATTCTGGGTTCTTAGAAGGGTTGTGCAAAGCCTCTAGAATTTTTTCTGGTTATTTTTATTTATATTGGTGTTTTTATTTTTCACAGTTTTTGTGACACTATCTTGTAAGGGGTCAAAATAACAAATGAGGGGATCTTCTCATGGCTTCGCAGTTCTTAGTGGTACAAAAAGATAATGATACTTTGTAGTTCTCTCATAGTGCTTTACAAACATACATACAAAATAAATCTGACAACAGACTGGTGAATTAGGTATTATTATCCGTATTTAAGTAATGTAAAAACTAAGGTCTCCACAGAGTTTTGTACTCGTATACCTATTTTGATTGAGGATGTGATTTTTACCATTACAGTTAAAGTGGTACAAACCCTGCTAGTGTGGATGCAGTTATACCGTAGTAAAGGTGTTTTATATTGGTATAGATATACTGAGATTAGCACCTTTATAGCAATAGAATTATTATCTGTACAGTTAAAGTGGACAATTTTGTGTGCAGAAACACCCTAGGGGGTGAAATCTGGGTTCCGCTGAAGTCAGTGGCAATATTCCCATTGAGTTAAATAGGGCCCAGATTTCACTCAGAGAGATCTAGGCTCCATGTACAATATCCAGATCCGGGGCCCCAGTGGTAACACCGGTGTTTCCTGAGTCAGTAACAACGTGGTCAAAAGTGGTAGTTTAGTCACGGCCTAACGGTGTCCCTGAACTAGATTAATGTAGGGATTCTCAAACTTTTCTATGGGGTAAACCTCTTAATAGGGAAATTGTTTCATGGACAGCTGTGCTCTCATTCCTGATCACATGAACCACCTATCCTCCCTTTTGTAATCTTATAATATTTCTATGGCATCTACAGCAATTCTTTAAAGGGGGAAGTAAGTATAGAATGTATATTAGTGTCTTTTAATGCAGTTTAGCTGCTAGAAAAAATGAGGAGGAGCCAGCATCTTGTTACTATTCAGCGCTTTGGGACAGCCAAGCAAACACTGTGGAGCCCACAGACTGGGAACCCAGGCTCTGCATTGTGCAGGGTTTAACCTGGTTCCTGGCACAGGTATAGTGTCCACTCTGTATCTTGTATTCATATAATAACACTGCTCTACAGCCAAAATGCTTCTGAAATAAATGCAGTCGAACTTTACTAATTCTGGGTCACTGAGAACAAAAATGATGCTTAAAATTGTTGATTGGCTCTAGTTTTCAAGATATACTATTGGGTCAGTATATAGGACCCTTGACTTGGGAATGGCGGAGGATAAGTGAGTTATAAAGGGAAGGGATCTCAATTTAAACCAGAAATGACTAAAATACATCTTTGACTGGATCTATGAATAAATCTATGACTGGGTTTGGACAGTACTTGCTTTTTAGGCAAAACAATGAATGATGCAATCTGAAGCTGGTATTGCGTCATACATGATATGAATTGCATCATGTTATTCCTAGAAGTCATGGATGATGCAATCATAACGAAGCTTACATCACTCTGCTGAACAAATTGCCCTATATCAGCTCTAGAAATCATACAGTGTCGTGCTCTCTTATTTGTCAGTGTTTGATTTTCCGAAGGGACACATTTCTGTTTAGGCAAAGTGAGCAGAGATGCCTCATACTTGTGTGAACATTGCAGATACCTTCTGCTATGTTTGTGGTGAAGTGACTTTTGCATCACAAAAGCGCAGTATAACCACTATGGTTAAGAAAGCCTATCACCTTTATTTTGGCTGCAAAATTGGAGATCAGGACAAGAGGTGGTCCCCACACATATGCTGCAACACTTGTGCAACAAATCTTGGCCAGTGGTTGAACAGGAAAAGGAAATCTATGCCTTTTGCAGTGCCAATGATTTGGAGAGAGCCAACAGATCATACCAGCAATTGTTACTTCTGCATGGTGCCTCCAGTTGGGAAAGGTGTATCAAAGAAGAAAAAGTGGACTGTGCATTATCCAAACATTCCATCAGCTATACGCCCAGTACCCCACGGAGAAGGACTGCTGGTTCCTGATGCACCAGAATCATTCTCACTTGAGTCAGACGAGGAAGAGGAAGAGGATGAAACTTCTGGTCCTGAACCATCAATGTCACAGGACCCACATTTTCTCCCATCCTCCTCCTCTGAACCACACCTCATAATACAAGGTGAACTGAATGACCTTGTCAGGGATTTGGAACTAACCAAGAGTAAGGCAGAGCTGTTGGGCTCCAGACTACAGCACTGGAATCTCCTGGCAGGTGATGTTAGGGTTTCCATGTTCCGTGACTGTCAAAAGGATCTTGTCCCATTCTTCTTCATGGAAGGTGATCTTGTAGCCTGCAACAACATCGATGGTGTGATGGCAGCCCTCAACATCGTGCACAATCCAGATGAGTGGAGACTGTTCATTGATTCATCGAAGACGAGTCTTAAAGCTGTTTTACTGCATAATGGCAATGTTTTGCCATCAATTCCAGTTGGTCATGCAGTCCATATGAAGGAAACCTATAACAACATGAAACAACTTTTGAGGTGCATAAACTATGACCAACATCAGTGTCAGCTTTGTGGCGATTTGAAGGTTGTTGCTCTCTTGCTTGGTCTGCAGACTGGATACACAAAGTACTGCTGTTTTCTCTGTGAATGGGATAGTCGTGCAAGAGATTCCCACTACATCAAGAAAGATTGGCCACTCCGACAGTCACTGGAGCCTGGGAGGAAAAGTGTTCAGCATCCACCACTTGTTGACTCAAGGAAGATTTTGTTACTACCCTTACACATCAAGCTGGGTCTGATGAAGAACTTTGTCAAGGCCATTGACAAAACACAAGCAGCTTTCAAGTACCTCTGTGGAAAATTTCCAAGGTTAAGTGAAGCTAAGATAAAGGAAGGTGTCTTTGTTGGTCCTCAGATTCGTGAATTTCTTTGAGATGATGCATTTGACCATGCACTGCGTGGCAAGGAAAAGACGGCATGGAAAGCCTTCCAGTTAGTGGCAATAAATTTTCTCGGAAACAACAAGGCAGACAACTACAGGTTGGTGGTGGAAAACGTCCTCAAGGCATACAAAAGCCTTGGTTGCAACATGTCACTAAAGATACATTTTTTGCACTCTCATCTAGATTTTTTTCCACCGAACTGCGGAGCAGTGAGCGACGAGCACGGTGAGCGATTTCACCAGGACATTGCAACAATGGAGAAATGCTATCAGGGCAAATGGAGCCCATCAATGCTTGCAGACTATTGCTGGACAGTGAAAAGAGATGCTCCATTTAATGAATACAAGAGACAAGCCAAGAAGCGCGGAGTAGACACTGAATAGGACTAAACTATGTACATAATAGTTTTTTGCCTTTTGTTTCATAATAAATTTTATTTATATAACCCTTTTGCTGATTTTTAAAGTGTTACATAAACAGGACAGGTGAAATATTATCATGTAAAGCAACCATAAACAAATGAAAAGACCTAGGTTTACAATTTATGATTAAAACTCTATTATCTACACAATATACATAGACATAAAATGTAAAAACTTAAATAGCTTAGAAACAGTAGCCAATCAGTTGTTTTAATTGTCATATTTGAATTCAGCACATCAAAATACGTAATAAATAGTACATTTTATCTCTGAAGCAGACGACTTCTCAAAAATTGTAGACCAGTGTAACTGGATCATGGGACAGCCACATCAGACCCACCCACCCCCTGACTCAGAGATAATTATAATGCACATGGGGACTAACTGACCTGTCTGAGGTCACAAAGACAGTCTGAGCAAAGCTGAAAGTGGAACCCAGATTTCCTGACTCCCACTTCTAGCGTTAATCACAGAACCAATCCATTCACTCCCCATTCATTGCTTGCACAATTAAAACCCACCAACCGGCCCTGTGCAACACAAAGTTGTCTAGCTTGATTTGCAGCAGAATATGAATCCACAGGCCTAGGAATAGAACTCCCCAGCAGTACGCTAAGTAGCACCCTACTCCTCAGTCAATCCCATATATTTCAGTGGAACTGTTCATGTGAGTAAAGATTGCACAATTCAGCCTTCATGTTTATTGGAAGTGCTCACTGACAAGGATGGGGTTTGGAGCAGACAGGTCACTGAGACAGCATGAGCTGGAGCACTTGGTAAGCTGGACGCAAGCCAGCAATGATGTCATCGATGTCATAGAACCATAGGGTTAGAAGGTAGTGCAAGGGTCATCTAGTCTAACCCGCTGCCAAGATGCAGGATTTGTTGGGTCTAAACCATCCAAGACAGATGGCTATCCTATCCAGCCTCCTTTTGAAAACCTCCAGTGAAGGAGCTTCCACAACCTCCCTAGGCAGTCTGTTCCATTGGCCTACTGTTCTTACAGTTAGGAAGTTTTTCCTGAGATTTAATCTAAATCTGCTCTGCTGTAGTTTGAACCCACTGCCTCTTGTCCTGCCCTCTGTGGCAAGAGAGAACAACTTTTCTCCATCTTTTTCATGGCAGCCTTTCAAGTATCTGAAGACCGCTGCATAGGTGCCGATTCCATGGGTGCTCCAGGGCTGGAGCATTCACAGGGAAAAAATGGTGGGTATTGAGCACCCACCGGCAGCCCCCTATCAGCTCCCCTCCTGTCCCCCAGTGTTTACTGCCTGCCAGCAGCCCCACTGATCAGCGCCTCCCCTTCCCCGTGCCTCCCGCCTGCTGCGATCAGCTGTTTTGCGACATGCAGAAGGCTTGGGGAGGGTGGGGGAGAAGTGAGGTCATGGTGCCCTGAGGGGAGGGGGCAGAGTGGGTTAGGAAGAGGTGGGGTGGGGCCTTGGAGGAAGGGGTGGAGTGGGGGCAGAGCCTGGGGTCGAGCACCCCCTGGCACACCGGGAAGTCGGCACCTATGGATCGCTAAGTCCCGCCTTAATCTTCTCTTTTCCAAACTAAGCATACCCACTTCCTTCAGGCTTAGCTCATATGGCTTGTATTCCATCCCTTTGATCATCTTTGTCGCTCACCTCTGGATCCTTTCCAGTTTCTCTACATCCTTTCTGTACATTGGTGACCCAATTTGGACACAGGACTCCATCTGATTATTTCAGTACAATCAAATGTAAAGTCATATATCTAGGAACAAAGAATGCAAGACATACATACAGGATGGGGGTCCCTATCCTGAGAAGCAGTGACTCTGGAAAAGACTTGGGGGTCATAGTAGATAATCAGCTGAATATGAGCTCCCAGTGCAATGCTGTGGCCAAAAGGGCTAATGCAATTCTTGAATGTATAAAGGGAAATATCTAGTAGGAATAGCCAGGTTATATTACATCGGTATTTGGCAATTGTACAACTGCTGCTGGAATAGTATGTCCAATCTGGTGTCCACAATTCAAGAAGGGGGTTGATAAATTGGAGAGGGTTCAAAGAAGAGCCACAAGAATGATTAAAGGACACTATGGCCTGGGTTATGCAGGTCAGACTAGATCAGTGGTGGGCAACCTGCAGCCCGTGGGCCACACACAGCCCATCAGGGTAATCCGCTGGCAGGCCGCGAGACAGTTTGTTTACATTGACCGCAGGCACGGCTGCCTGCAGATCCCAGTGGCCGCGGTTCACCGTTCCTAGCCAATGGGAGCTGCGGGAAGCGGTGGCCGCCCTTGGATAGGGCATATTAGGGCGACCATTCTGGGCCCCGCGCCTTGTGGGGCCCTGCAGTCCAGTGCAATTTGCCAGTGCGGTCAGTACCGGCAGCAACAAGTGGCCCAGCACCAGGCCAGATCCGTCCCTCCATCTGGAGTCAAGAGCTGAGCCCTGGCCATGGGGCCGGGGCCCCGGGAGTAGAGCCCTGGAAGTGGGGGGCTGAGCACAGGCCAGCAACTGGGGAGCGGGGCCAGTGGCTGGGCCCCCAGGAGCAGAGCCCTGAGTGTGGGGCCGGGAGGGCCCTGGAAGCGGAGGCTGGGAGTGGGGGTTGGGGTCAGGCGTGGGGCCAGCGGCTGGGACCCAAGCCCCAGGTGCGGTGAGGAGTTGGGGAGCAGGGTGCGGGGCCACTATCTGGGGGTGCTGCAGCACCCCCTGCATCCTTACTTCCCGTGCCTATGCGGGGCCCCCAAGCCGGCGGGGGCTGATTTGTCCCGGGCCCCACCCCCCCCTACAGACAGCCCTGGCTGGGAGTGAGCCGTGCTAGTGGGGCTTGAGGTAGCATGCTAAAAATAGCAGCGTGGATATTGCTGCAGTGGAGGAGGCTCAGGTGCCACTTGAACTTGGACCCACACAACCTCCTGGGTCTGAGCGCGGGCAGATAGCCGGAGCCTCTGCTGGTGCAGCCACATCCACACACTGCTATTTTTCGTGTGCTAGCTCAAGCCCCACTAACACAAGTCTCTCTACCCAGGCTGGGAGGCTGGCTCCTAGCTGCAGTGTAACCATAGCCAGATAGACCCTGGGCTAGATCCTCACCTGAGTTAGAGTTCTACTCAATGCAGCTAGGGTGGCCAGGTGCCTAGTTTTTGACTGGAAAGTCTGATTGAAAAAGGGACCTGACGGTGTCTAGTCAGATTTACTGACTGGACACCCAAAGTCCAGTTACTGCGGACAGGGGTCATCACCCGCTTCAGTCCCAGCTTAGCCGGGGTCGCCTCCTACCTGCGTCGGGCAGCTGCAGCTCCCAGCCTTGGCTCTTCAGGCAAGTCCCTCCTGACCTAGGGAAGAGGTGGGGGAGAGAGGGGAAGAGCAGCGAGTGATGGAGGGAGGGGGAAAGAGGAGAGAATGGGAGGCTGGGCCTCAGGGGAAAGGGGCAGGGCAGGAGCAGGGCCTCAGGGAAAAAGGCGGGGCAGAGGCGGGGAAGGAGAGGTTCCGGCACTCCTGCTGGAGTGTCCGGTTTTTAAATATTACAAAGTTGGCAACCGTAAATGCAGTTGAAGAGAGAGCGCGGGATTACAGGGGGCGAGTTCATCCCTGGCATAATGTAGAACAACCTTATCGAGTGAAGCAAAGGGGCCATAGCATGTGGTAGAATATGGACCTCTATATGGTGACATTAGGCTGCACAGCTGTGCCTAGTTTGGGGAACTAGAAAAGCAGAAAGAGCTGAAAGGTCCCAACAGTGTCTGGTAGTGTGAATAAAGAACCCCATTTGCATTTACTACAAGAGTCCTGTTTCTCTCTACCACAAAAGACACTCCCACTATCTTGTTGTACTACTTTAGCTCTAGCCCCAGTCAGTTGTCTTAGTTCTTCATTGTCATGATCATTAAAATAGATGAAAGTAAAAGAAAAAAAGTCTTTGGGTTTTTGCTTAGACACTTTTTTTCTACAGTTATTGCAGTAAATTGAGATGTCAACCTTAAGACTAGAATATTAATTAAATTATATTTATTATTTGTATGGTGGTAGCATCCAGATGCCAGGACTTCACACACACACACACACACACACACACACACACACACACACACACTCTCTCTCTCTCTCTCTCTCTCTCTCTTGCTCTCTCTCTTTCTCTCTTCCAGCCCTTTAATCTTAATATAAGCGTGGGTACGGATTGTTTCCCCTGACCTACACATGAAGGGGACTCTCCAGACATGGATCATATCCCTTCCGTGTGGAAGGAGAGGATCAGTGGCCTCTGCTGAAATTATTTTGCCACATTTTAAAAAAATGACTGAATAGATTTTCTATGCAAGCCCCACTTCCACACTTCTCTCAAAACTTCACTTCGGAGGTACTACTAACGAGGCCCCATATTTAGAAGCCTCAATCTAACATCTACTGAGAGAAAGTGACGGGGTGAGAGGAAGCAGAGGGGGCAAAATGCAATTTTTCAAGTCATCTATCTACTTGCTTGCACCTGCTAGTGTTTGCCACCACAATTAGTTGCACCACCAGTAGAAGGCTGGTTGAGGATTCTTTTAAAATGTAAGCTTGTGAGTTTCATCTCCAAAGGAATGTTTGGCTCTTATGTGTGTGTAAAATGAACAAAACCTATGCAGCCATTTTGAGTGAGGCAAGGATTTAAAAAAATAAATACTACTATGGTGTTTTCAAAAAAAAAACACATTCGGGTTTTTGTGTTCACCCCATTAACTCCAAGATAGTTGATTTTTGAAATGTCAGACTCAGTGTGTGGTCTGTTTGCAGTGCAGCACACACACTAGGCTCTGTTTAACCAAATTGTTAGACCATAATGAGTTGCTGCATCTGGGACAGAAAGTGGTGTTTTGGGCATGCACAGCTCTGATGGTTCCTCAGTGATGAGAGGACCCCATCCTGTTAAATGTCTCCTGAAAGATGGTCAGGCCTTGTCTGCACTATACAGTTTTGTCAGCAAAAGTCAGATTTTGTCTACAAAATAATGGAGGTGTCCACACTGCAATGCTCCTTTTGCCGACAAAACTCTCCTGCTTTGCCGACAAAATAAAACCACCTCGACGAGAGGCGTAGAGCTTTTTGAGGCAAGGTTATATCGACAGTGTCAGTATAGACACCACACTTGGTTATATCGCTGCAAATGGCCTCCAGGAGGTGTCCCACAATGCTCATCCTGACCGCTCTAGTCAGCACTTTGAACTCCGCTGCTCTGCACCCAGGTATAAAGGCATCTGTCCCTCCCCCTTTAAAGGCCTGGGAATTTTTGAAATTCCACTTCCTGTTTGCTCAGCATGGAGAGTTCACATCACATCTTCCCAGCTGGCCATGGCAGCTCCACACGCAGGAAAGGCTCTCCCACTTGAAGCTCATCGGAGTGACCTCAGGTTCCAACTGGCTTCAATCAGGGACTCGAGGGTGCTCAGCACCACAGAGGATTATGCCCTTGTCTATCTGGGGACGAGTAGGCTCTATGAATAAAATTACAGGGCTAAGTTGTGATTTAGATCATATGTCTGTGCAAGGGAATGAGGAGGAGGAATAACCCTCCTCCCCCTTTACTCCACTGTGTGTCACCTTACTTCTCCCTGAACCTTGAGTCTGGGCAGGGAGGGGTAAGTCATGCTACTCGCTTGCTTCCTCCTTCCTCAGAGCAGGTGTGGTCAGAGTCTTGGCTCCATCTCCTTCTCTCACTGGTCAAGGAAGCTGAGCCAGACTAGCAAGGTCAGTGCTGGGGTTGGGCAGCAGTAAATGGCTACCCCTCAGACTGAGGAGGAAGCTAAAGAGAATGTGCGACATGGAGGGTGTCTGCATCGCGGGATATGTGGACACGGCACTAAAACACCCGCGGCTGGCCTGCGTCAGCTGACTCAGGCTCACAGGGCTGAGGAGCTATAAAATTGCAGTGCAAACATTCAGGCTCTGGCTGGAGCCTGGGATCTGGGATCCTCCCCCCCATCTGGAGGCCCAGAGCTCGGGCTCCAGCCTGGGCCCCAGTGTCTACACCACAATTTTATAACCCCGCAGCCTGAGCCCCCGTGAGCCCGAGTCAGCCGACACAGGCCAGCCGCGGGTGTTTTATTGCACTGTAGACATAACAATAGTGTTTCCTGGGGTTATTCTAAGGGAAGTGCTGTTTATACATCCCCCTCGCCCCCTTTACTCAGGCTGTGCCTAACTTCGGAACCTAGCATGCAGTGCATCAACTGCTGGGTTTTAAAGCTATATATAATATTTTATTAGCATTATTATGTCTGCACTGTAAAAATCATTAGCTGACTGTAGAGAAGAGCTGTGCGTAAGCATTCCTCTCCCTGTGGAGGGGGAAACAGACACCCCACCTGCTAACACAGACAAAAGCCAGGTGCATATTTCCTTTCTGGGATTTGAACTACTGTGGCCTCAGACAGACACACGACAGCGCCTGCCCAACACTACACTCGGCAAAACAGCTACAGAAGAAGGCAGCTTCCTTCTTGGCTGAGTGCTCAGTGGCATCCGCTTCTAAAGGCAAAGGGCTGGCCTGAGACATGGAGAAAGGGATCCATTTCCTCTTCAGTTGTGGCTTCTCCTCATCTCTAGTCTTTTTCTTACTCATTCCTCCTCCTTTGCTTTCTGTTATCGTCTTTCACCCTTCTTGGTCTCCTATTCCCCCCATTTCTTTGGTTGCCTTCTTTCAGCCTAACCCCTTTTAATATTTATTACTTGTGATGTGGTAGTGCCCAGAGGCCCCACTCAGGGATTGGGCTCCCTTTGTGCCAGATGTGGCACACACACATACTTTTCCCCATTCTTTCCTTTCCCTTTACCATTTTTTCCCTTCCATGGCCCTTGCTTCCCCACCACTCCCTCGGGCCCTTTTCCCCCTCTCCCCTTCTTTGTTCGGCTCGCATCTTTATACATTTCCATGGGATTTTACATCCTCCATCGGAAGGATGCTGTTGCTGCTGCTAGCCAGCCCTCGGTGGTCCCCAGCTCTGCAGCTGCTTCTGAAGGTAGAGCTTCCCTTCAAGTGATTGACAAAAGGTGCTGATTCTGGTTGTACTGAATCAATAGCCTGTGTGGGACCCAGCAGCAACCACATTAGGAGGATTTGCAAAAAAGATAAGGCCCGGCGCTGAGCTTCAATTGGTAATCACGCAGCACGCAGTTTGGCACTATCCTGGGAATTTTGGCCCAGCTGACAGGTATGCTGCTCTGATCCAATTGTCCCTACAGCACTTATTAGCCCTAATAAGGGGCAACTGGAATTACAAACAATTTCTCAGTAAATGCTTAGCTCCAATTCTGAATGATCTCTCAGCAACAATCCAAACCTAATCCTCAGTATACAGAGCGGCTGCTTTAAAGACAGCCCCACTTTGTGCAGGGACTCGGTAATGCCTGGATGTCTTGATTCATAAAATAAAGGAGGAGAGAAAGAAAAAAGCCACATTGGTTCGGCGGTGTCTTTTTGGGGCTGAATAAAATGAGGGAAAGTGTCTGATCACGTGCACATCGTTTATTATGAGAAGATTAGCCACTTGGTAATTATTTCTTGGGGAGAATAATTTTACACTACACTGACCATATATGAAAGTTTCAGACAGGTTTGATGCATCTAAAATTAAACAAACAAAAAAAGCCCTTATTATGAATCACCTCATGTTGTATTGCATCCAATTCCCTCCACCCCCTAGAAGAAAAACACAAACTGGAAGGTGATGGGGAGGAGTTTTGAGAAGCAGGGAAGTTAGCAAATAGCTGGCTAGTGTCTTCTGCAGCCTTCTATATACACTAATATTTAATGTACGATGACTCCTTATAATCTATCAAGGCTACTTATATGACCCCCATTAATGTAGTATCTGTGCATCTCACAATATTTAATGTATTTGTCCTCACAACACCCATGTGAGTCAGTGAAGTGGGCAAACTATGGCCTATGGGCTGGATCGGGCCCACCAGCCATTTTAACCCGGCTCTCGAGCTCCCGCTGGGGAGCGAGGTCTGGGGCTTGCCCCGCTCCGATGCTTGAGTTGTGGGGGCCGCTCTGTGCGGCTCCCAGAAGCAGCGACATGTCCCCCTTCCGGCTCCTACACATAGAGGCAGTGAAGGGGCTCCGCTCTGCACGCTGCCCCTGCCCCAAGCACTGCCCCTGCAACTGCGGTTCATGGCCAATAGGAGGTGCAGTGGCAGCGTGGAGCCGCCTGGCTGTGCCTCTGCGTAAGAGCTGGAGTGGGGACATGCCGCTGCTTGTGGGAGCTGCTTGAGGTAAGCACTGCCCAGACCCTGCACCCCGAGCCATCCTCCTGCCCAGGGCCAGCTCTACCCCTTAGCATGTGCCACCCCAGGCATGTGCTTCCTCCGCTGGTGCCTGGAGCTGGCCCTGTTCCTGCCCCCCAACTCCCTGCCCCTGCCCTGATCCCCCTCCTGCTCTCCAAACCCCTCAGTCCCAGACTGGAGCACCCTCCTGCACCCCAACCCGCTCATCCCTAGCCCCACTCCAGAACCAACACCCCCAGCCGGAGCCCTTACCCCCCCCCCCCGCACTCCACCCGCCCCCGCAGCCCGAAGCCCCCAGCCAGAGCCCTCACCCCTTCCTGCACCCCAACCCCAATTTCATGAGCGTTCATGGCCCGCCATACAATTTCTATACCCAGATATGGCCCTCGGGCCAAAAAGTTTGCCCACCCCTAGTCTAACACGAGCCAATTAAGCCTCACTGCTCCCATATGAGGCAAGTAAGTATCATGAGCCCCACATTACAGATGGGAAAACTGCCGCTCACAGTGCCTGGTTCTGGTTTCACTTCCATCTGTGTTTATAGCAGAGGAAGTGAATCAGTGGAGTCACTCCTGATTTACCCTGGAATAAGTGGGATCACAGTCAGGTCCAGAGAAATGAAGGCCAATATTTTCAGAAGTGACTGCTTATTTTGGGTGTCTCATGTTGCATAAGCGCTTAGGACTGGAGTTTCAAAGGGGCTGAGTTCTTGCCGGGACTCCAAATGTCTTCAGTCCGAATTGTAGGTACTCAGCACTTCTGCAGATCAGGGCCCAGGTGTCTCCGGAAGGGAACCAGAAAAAATAGGCACCTCAAATTAGTGGCCATTTTGAAATTTTTGGCTTAAATAGCTTGCCCAAGATCATACAGGCAGAATTGATCAAGCAAGAAAAGAAGCCAGATCTCCTGATTCCCAGTCTCTTGCCTTAATCATGAAACCACCCTCCTTCAGTAGACAACTAAGACCAAAGTTTCAAAAAGGTGCTTTCATTTGTGGGCCTCCACCTTTGTCCACACAGACACCTCACTGAGCACTTCTCATGCACTAAAACACTGGCTGTGCAGGTGATGGAATTTCCTTGTGCAAAACCTATTCAGACAAATGGTTATTGTTACAGTGCAGGGACATTCCATTGTCTGTATGCACAGCTATTAGAATTTATCAGCTACACACAGACGGGGTGCCGGAACAATTTGTATAGTGGGGGTGCTGAGAGCCGTTGAACCAAGCTGTAAACCCTGTATATAATGGAAACCACTTCAAGCCAGCGGGTGCGGCAGCATCCCTGGCGCTCCTAGTTCCAGCACTTATGCAGGTGCATGTATGTGAGAATGTGTCTGCATGTGCAACTTGTGTTTGCACAAATTGAAGTTGGATAGAGGCCTCTAAAAATTTGGTATCTGATCTAATAGACACTCAAGTTTTATATTTTATCTACTTTTAATAACACTTTAGATATGGGAACTTTATAATCAGGGATGATACATAAGAGCTTGATCCTGCAACATTTTTTCATGTGAGTAATCCTTGAGTAAACCCAGTGAGGTCTTACTTTTCTGAATAAGGAATCTTACATGAGTGAGGGTTGCATCAAACAACCCTTAAATATACTGTGTGAAAATATATTTTTAGACCTGATTTCAAAGGGAGTTGGATTGGGCTGTCCAGTTTTGGACATTTTCTATAATTAATAATAATATATGGAGATATACCTATCACAAATAACTGGAAAGGACTCTTAAAGGTCATTGAGTCAAGTCCCCTGCCTTCACTAGTAGGACCAAGTACTGATTTTGCCCCAGATCCCTAAGTGGTCCCCTCAAGGGCTGAACTCACAATGATGGGTTTAGCAGGCCAATGCTCAAACCACTGAGCTATCCCTCCCCCTCCACAACTACATCCTGTTTAACTGTCATGTGGCACTTTTTAAACAAAAATGCTGGGTCAGATTTTTCTCATCCATGCAATGGAAAAATGTTGGTGGTGATCATGCATCAAGTTTTCCAAACTACCAGTTATTAGGACAAAAGGGAGACACTACCAGATAGCACTCAAGAAATTTATTCTTCTCTCCTAGAAAATTCTGAAAAAAGCAAATAGAATTTCCATAGTTTGTCCATTCATTTGTTCCTTAAAAGAGGCAAAGGAATCTGGGAATCAAAAGGGTTTCCATCTCAAAATCACTTTGTCCACCGGTGGCTTGTAATCTAAGATTAAGTTATTGAATTTCATGCAGCCTTGCTTAAGATTCACTACCGCACATGTTGCCACCATATGCTTTTTAAAAAAAAAAATCCAAACACCTATAAAACATGTGTAAGTTCATAAAAATGTCCAATGAGCTAGGAGATCACACAATGAACTTAGTAAAGATGTTGTCCTCCCAACTATTAGATTTTTTCAGCCCAGCATTAGGGGCCCAGCAGATAAGTTCACTTGCTATGCAGTGTCAACACCCAGGCTCATACTTCAAGCAAGCTGCATAAATCACTGGAACAGAAATACCTCCTTCTCTCAGGCACCTGAAGCCAGTGCCAATTCATCCCTTCAGACCCACTCCTCCTCCTCCTCATTTGAATCCACCCATTGCTTAGAGCAGGGTTGGAAATTTGACATTTTCTTCCTGCACCAAGTGGCCCATACTGAATGAGGTGCACCGCACCGCAAGATTCTAGCTCAACGGGAATATGGAAATGAGTGAGGTTCGTTAGTCAGTGAATGGCCTATTACAAGCATCTGTGTTATATTAGAGGTTTCTCATTCACAGAAGGTGCAGTGCAATTACCTTTGCATTTTTATTTCACTAGATCCCTGAGTGATTGCCTCTGTCTCCATGCCATACCGCCACAGCTGCAGGCAGCAGGGGTCCCTAAGCTGGATCCCCCCCACTAAAAAAAAAGAGGGGGCAACTGGCAGAGCATGCTTTGTGAGGGTCCAGGATTTGGGAACCTGTTCCTCTGAAATAGCCTGAATTTGGTGACCTTGTAAGCATGGTACAAATATCATCTATTTGATCAGCTTGTTAGAGAGGGCTGAGAGGAATGTAATGTATTTCCTATTGAAATGATTAGGTTATTGCTGCTGGAATTTTACTCTAGTATTAATGTTGTGTTAGGGCACCTAAAGCCTTGGCTAGGCACCTTTTTATTATTTCAGTAGCTAGAGCACTGGGCTGGGGCTCAGAAGACTTGGGAGCTAGTCCTGGCTCTGCCACTGGTCTGCTAGGTGACCTTGGGCAAGTCACTTCAACTCTCTGTGCCTCAGTTTCCTCATCTGTAAAATGGGGAGAGTGATACTGGCCTCCCTTGTAAAGCACTTTGAGACGTATCAATGAAAAGTGCTGCACAAGACCTGGATATTATTAGTAAATAAAATAAATAAAACATATAACAGGAATGTTGAGAGCAGAATATAGCTTCTATTCATAGGAGGCAGCTGTTATGTGGCATGAATGAACCAAGTTTTCTATAAGAGCTTTCAACAATCATTTGGGAATTTCATCTTTATCTTGAAATTACCCTGCTCCTCAGAGGCTACAATTATATTATATTATTATGATTGTTGTTACAGTAGTGCTTAGAGGCCCCAACTGAGATTTATGGCCCTCTATGCTGAGCACTGTGGATATAATAACGGCCATACTGGGTCAGAC
Organism: Chrysemys picta bellii; assembly: GCF_011386835.1. Lineage (NCBI taxonomy): Eukaryota > Metazoa > Chordata > Testudines > Emydidae > Chrysemys > Chrysemys picta. The sequence goes on from NC_088791.1 coordinate 203,603,517, forward strand.
CAATGGTCCAACTAGCTCAGTATCCAATTAGCTCAGTCAGAAGGCAGTGGCCAATGCCTGATGCTTCAGAGGGTATGAAAAGAACAGGGCAATTATTGAGTGAGCCATTCTCTGTCATCCAGTCCCAGCTTCTGGCAGACAGACGTTTAGGGACACCAAGAGCATGGGCTTGTGTCCTTGACCATCTTGGCCAATAGCCATTTATGGATCAGTCCTCTATGTACTTTCCAATTCTTTTTTGAACCGCGTTATACTTTTGGCCTTCACAACATCCTGTGGCAATGAATTCCACAGGTTGACTGCATTGTGTGAAGAAATATATCATTTTTATTGTTTTAAACCTGCTGCCTATTAATTTCTTCAGGTGACCCCTGGTTCTTGTATAATGTTAAGGGGTAAATAACACTTCCTTTTCCACTTTCTCCATACCATCAATGGATTTAAAGATCTCTCTCATACCCCTCCACAGTTGTCTCTCTTCTAAACTGAACATTCCCAGTCTTTTTAATCTCTCCTTGTATGAAAGCTGTTCTATACCCCTCATCATTCTTGTTGCCCTTCTTTGTTCCTTTTTCCAATTCTAATATATCTTTTTTGAGATGGGGGACCAAAACTGCTCGCAGTATTCAAAGTGCAGGCGTACCATAGATTTATATAGTGGCATTATGACATTTTCTGTTTTATTAGCATCCCTTTCCTAATGGTACCTAACATTCTGTTAGATTTTTTTTTTTTTGCGACTACACATTGAGTGGATGTTTTCAGAGAACTATCCACAAATACTCCAAGATCTTTCTTGAGTGATAACAGCTAATTTAGACCCCAGCATTTTGTATGTATAGTTGGGATTATTTTTTCCAATGTGCATTACTTTGCACTTATCAACATTGAATTTCATCTGCTATTTTGTTGCCCCGTCTCCCAGGTTAGTGAGATCCCTTTGTAACTCTTTACTGTCAACTTTGCATTTAATTATCTTGAGTACTTTTGTATCATCTGGAAATTTTGCCACCTCAGTGTTCACCCCTTTTTCCAGATCATTTATGAAAATGTTGAACAGAACAGGTCCCAGTACTGATCCTTGGGGAACCTTGCTATTTACCTCTCTCCATTGGGAAAACTGGCCATTTATTCCTACCCCATGTTTCCTATGTTTTAATCAATTACAGATCCATGAGAGGACCTTCCCTGTCACCCAAGGTGGCTTAGTTTGCTCAAGACCCTTTAGTGAGGACCTTGTCAAAGGATTTCTTAAAGTCCTCTGGATCCACCCTTGACCACACGCTTGTTAACACCCTTAAATAATTCTAATAAATTGGTGAGGCTTGATTTCCCTTTACAAAGCCCGTGTTGACTGTTCCCCAGCATATTGTATTTATCTATGTGTCTGATAATTCTGTTGTTTAGTACAGTTTCAAACAATTTGCCTGGTACTGATGTTAAGCTTACCAGCCTGTAATTGCCAGTGCTGCCTCTGGAGCATTTTTAAAAAAAAAATCAGCATTACATTAACTACCATCCCGTCATCTGGTCCAGAGGCTGATTTAAGTGATAGGTTACATACCACAGTTAGTACTTGGCTGCAATTTTGTATTTGAGTTCATTACAGATATAGTGGGTGAATCCCATCAGGTCCTCATGTCTTATTACTGTTTAATTTATTAATTTGTTCCACGACCTCCTCTACTGACATCTCAATCTGGGACCATTCTCAGATTTGTCACCTAAAAAGAATGGCTTGGATGTGGGGATTTCCCCCATATCGTCTACAGTGAAGACCAATGGAAATAATTCATAGAGCTTCTCCGCAAAGACCTTGTCTTTCTTGAGTGCTCCTTTACCACCTCAATTGTCCAGTTGCCCCACTAGGCTGTTTGGCAGGCTTCCTGTTTCTGACGTACTTAAAAAAATGGTTTTTGTTAGTTTTTATATCTTTAGCTAGTTGCTCTTCAAAGTCTTTCCTGACTTGCCTTATTATATGTTTACACGTGACTTGCCAGAATGTATGCTCCTTTCTATTTTCCTCATTTGGATTTGACTTCCCATTTTTAAAGGATGCCTTTTTGCCTCTAACTGCCTCTTTTACTCTGCGGTTTAGCCATGGTGGCATTTTTTTGGTCCTCTTTCTATTTTCTTTGATTTGGGGTATATATTTAATTTGAGCCTCTAGTATGGTGTTTTTAAATAGTTTCCATGCAGTTGGCAGGCATTTCACCCTTGTGACTGTTTCTTTTATTTTCCATTTAGCTAGCTTCCTCATTTTTGAGTACTTCCCATTTTTTTAAATGAAATGCTACCAGGGTGGATTTCTTTGGCATTTCCCCCCTACAAGGATGTTAAATTATCGTAGCTATTATTGAGCAATTCAGTTATGTTCACTTCTTGGACCAGATCCTGTGCTCCACTTAGGACTAAATCAAGAATTACCTCTCCTCTTGTGATTCCAGACAAGCTGCTCCAAGAAGCCATCATTTATGGTATCTAGAAATTTTATCTTTGCATCCCCTCCTGAGCTGACATATACCCAGTCAGTATGAAGATAGTTGAAATCCCCCATTATTATTGCATTTTCTACTTGTGTAGCCTCTCTCATCTCCCTGAGCATTTCACAATCACTGTCACCATCCTGGTCAGTTGGTCAGTAGTATTTTCCTACGGCATACTCTCATTTATGTCCATAGAGATTCTATGGTACAGTGTGGTACAGTACAGACATATAAGAGAGAATCACTGCCCCGAGGAGTGTGCCAGCTAAATAGAAAAGCCGAAGTATATGCGGCGGGGTGCAGGACAGAGAGTAGGCAAGCATGTCCATATTACAGATGGAGAGCTAAGGCAGAGAGAGAGGAAATAACTTATGCTAGGTATCAAGGAAGACCACGGCTGAGCTAGATATAGTGACCTAACCACAAAACGACCCTTCTGCTCTACACTTTAAATACCTCAACAGCCTCATTCCCTGCAGTCAATGGGCAATGGAGATGGGCTCCCTCACGCTGAATGGCATAGAGCAGACACTGACTGCCCTGATTTGTCCGGATTTCATTTATTTAACTTGATTTACAGTCAATATTTTAAAAGGGTCTTGCCTGGGTGCTAGGGGCCTTTGACATACTTAAAAGTCTAGTGGCATAAAAGACAAACCTGACAGCTTCTTAAAACCAGAAAGAAAGAAAATAACCAGCCAGAGATTAATTCAACCTGCCCTCACCCACAGAGATCAGTCCTTATTGTGGTCTTCTCTTCCCAAAAGGCTGAAGACCATTAGATGGGCCTAAAGAGGGGAAAGCTTGGACGCCAACTCTTTAATCTATATGCATCCCGTGCCTTGTTTCTCCACAGTCCCTATCCCTTCTCAACCCCAGAGTCCTGACTGATGTCCAAGAGCACTTAGATACTTAGTTTATAAGCTCTTTGGGGTAGGAACTGCCTTTTTGTTCTGTGTTTGTACAGCACCTACTTCAGAATGGGGTCCTAGTCCATAACTCAGACTCCTAGGCACTATCATAATACAAATAATACTACTATAGTGAGAGAAACATTTTAAATCAGTCTAATTCGTACTGTAACATCGTTCACGGCCAAGACTTGAGAAGCCAGTCTTAGTGGGCACTTGAAACCAGACAAGCTCATTTCGTCCAATTTTAAGGCAATTACTCCAAGAACTACTGATGCTTGAACTTTGGAAATTCCCATGATGAAAGTTTATATCATGACATCTAGTTCTGATCTAATGTGATTTACTTTTAAGTCAGAAATCAAGCCTGTAGATAACTCCCTCCAAGTGAGTTCTTTGACAATTTCTTTCTACCAACCATAAAACTATCACTTGCTAGGAAGTATCAGCCTTCTTATATGCTCTGCAATCACCGGATGGACATTTATTGCGCTGAATAAATAACAGTCTCGTCTGTCTCTCGCACAGAGCGAACTTCTCAAATTGAGGCCTATTTGTACCAGTACTGACATTTGGATTCTCTAGTTGTCTTCTGATCTTGGAATTTACTAATGCCTTGCAGAGAGATGCCCTGAGATATCATATTAGGTTAATTGTTTTGCTGCCTGTCTTATTAGAAACTGAAATAAGCCTAAAAACATAAATAAAATATCAGCTTTTGCTTTGATCCAATAGAAAAACTCTTTGTGACTATTCTGTGGTTTATAATAGATTTTGAAGCACATTGATGGTTCTGTGGCATTTTCCGCAGTTACAGAATCACAGAAAACATAGCACTTTGTGTTTTCCATATACATCACCACCTCAAGGAAATTACACATTAATCTCCTAAAAGCAGGTCACTATAGATGACTCCAGATGCATGTGGGAGAAGGTGAAGGCATTCAGACCTGGATTTGGTTTAGTTTAGGGTTCAGGTTTGAGGCTGAATCAGTGATAGAGTTTGGGGTCGTATTTCACTGTGCCAAAAATCTCACAAGCCATTCTCAAGAGAGCTCTGCTCCTATTGGTGGGATTATCAGGAACCATAGAATCGAAGAACCATAGGTTTAGAAGGAACTGCAAGGGTCATCTAGTCTAACCCCCTGCCAAGATGCAGGATTTGTTGGGTCTAACCAATCAACTTGAAGAGTAGAAATGTCATTTGATCAGCTGTTCTCATGAGATTTCCATCTCCTTACCCCTATCCAAACCAGAACAAACCTGTAACCATAGCTGCAGGGATTTGTTTGTATCTCGGGGTTCAAAACCAGCCTCCCCATTGCTGCAATTCAAAGGGGTTGAGATCTGAGCTTCTCGGCTCAGGCTGCACTATATGTATGTTTTCCCTATGTATACATACACTTGATTTATACTGGAGCAAATGAAAGCAGATTGTAGCTCTGTGTCTTTCAGCTGTCTGGACCATCCTCTGCTCTCATTTGCACCAGTGTAAATCTCCTGAAGTCAATGGCATTCCTGTGGACGTACCCCTGCGTAACAGAGAAAAGCCCTTCCTGGTAAAGTTTGCAGATGACACAAAAAATTGGTGCAGTGGTAAATAATGATAAGGACAGATTTGTTCTGTGGAACAATCCAGATCTTTTGGTTAAATGGGTCTTGCTGAAACAACATGTGACAGAGAGTGGCTAGCCCCTCCCGCAGCCACAGCAACGCTCCATGTTTTGCGTGCTAGCTCTTTCAGAGGTGGCATGGGTGTGTGTCCTCGAACCGGGATTTACACCTCCAGCTCCAAGTGTAGACATATCTGGTGGCTACATCTACTCTTGGAGCTGGGGTGTGTGATTCCCAGCTCACGTAGACATACGTGTACTAGCTCTCATCTAGCTAGCCTGCTAAAAATAGTAGCGTAGGCACAGTAGCATGGGCACTGGCATCGCGGGCTAGCCATCCCAAGTATGTCCCCACAGGCTCTGGGCGGGTTTGCACTCGGTGGCTAGCCTATGCTGCCACTTGCTGCTGCCTGTGTTGCTGTGGCTACACTACTATTTTTAGCACACTCACTCAGTGAGAGCTAGCAGGGGTATGTCGATGTGAGCTGGGAATCACACCCTAGCTCTCAGCGTAGATGTCGCCTAACAGAGCAAGCATGACCCTTGGATGTATAAGGAGGGGAGTACTGAGTAGAAGTAGGAAGGTGTTATTACCACTGTATATGGCATTAGTGAGAGCAGTACTGGAATGCGAGATCCTGGTCTGGTTTCCATCTTTCAAAAAGGATGTAACTCCACTGACTTCAGGAGAGTTATACAGGCGTAAATGAGAGCAGAGTATGGCCCCAGGTCCACACTTTAAAAGAGGTTGACAAATTGGAATGAGTTCAGAAAAGAGCTAAAGAATGATTTGTGTTCTGAAAATCTGCCTTACATTGAGAGACTAAACCAGTGTAATCTATTTATCTTAACAAAGAGAAACTTATGATATGACTGGATTAGCGTCTATAAGATGCAAGCCAGTGTCTCAATGAGCTCTCCCCTGCTGCCTATTGATGAAGTGGGGGAAGAAACTTCAGGAGCAGACTGTATTTGCATAGACACACCCACTTTAGCTAAAAGAAGAACAGGAGTACTTGTGGCACCACTTTAGCTAGGTGATCAGCAGATAAACCTGCTTTGCTAAAGTGAGCAGCTGTAGCTGTCTTGGGTTAATGCTGGGGTAATGAAATGTTACTATCCTGATTGTGTGATTAAAGGGCAGCAGAACTGTACTTAACATGCCCTAACCTCACGTGCTCAGCATGGGGTAGTGATTCCTCATCCAAGTGAAAGTCAGAGGCAGCATGGGCTCTCTTAAAAGGGTCCTAGATACTATTTGATCTTCCCCTCCACTATTGAAAGACAGAGCTGGTCAGGCTCAATTTAGAGTCCTTGTTGCTGCTCAGTGATTGCTAGAGCTGAAATCACTGACGAGCAGACCGAGGGGGCTGAAGATCGGGTGTGGGGACAGTGTTGCAGTGAAAGGGAGCCCAGAGGATGCCATAGCAGTGATGCTCCCCACTACCCAGAGAAATCACTGGATTAACTAGCGGAACCTCAGAATGCAGAATTCTAGGGAGACGCAGAGGCAGCAGCAGCAGCAGAGATGGGATGGGCACCAGCAAAGGCAGAGGTAGCAGCAAACAGTGGCAGACACAACTGTGACAATGGTGAGACATTGCTCGACCCTTCTTGGGGGAGTGGGGGGTGGAATGAACCCTGTGAACGCACCCCTGAATTCTGGGACTTTACTGACTTCAGAAAACCCACTGAGTGGGGTGCAGTGGAGGGAAAGGGGTGTGAAATGTTAAAGAGACATTTATCCATTGGACTTTCACACCACCAGGTGGAAAACTGAGGCAAAGGACTACTGCCCAAGATACTGTGAGGCTGGTGTTTCCATATGGGAGTTGCATGCTTTTGAATCATCATTGCAGTGTCTTCCTTAATTAATGCTGAGTTCGCTCCCTTGTAATAAAAGTTCTTTTGTTCTACACAGACTCAGTGCTTCCGAGTTGAGCGGTAGTGCCTTTTAGCGGTGCCCGGGCTGGTGTTTAGGTTTCCCAGATTTCTAGTGGAGGCTTGAGCAGTTCTGTTGTGTAATGGTAAGAGGAATCCCTAAATATTGAACGAGGTCCCTGTAGCTGCCAACACCCTCCAGGCAGAAAGAATACACCTCTATTTCTGAAAGTAGAGGATGCTTTGTCTTTAATCTAGCAAACAAAGGCATAACAAAATGCAAGAACTGGATTCCTGCCACCCCTAGAGAAAAGGCCTTAAGCCTTTTGAGTTCCAACTTAAATATTGCCATATTGTTTTAACTGAGGAGGCTGGCTTGGAGTCAGTTTGTTTATGAATAAGGAATTTGTGATCAGCAAGCAGATTTTTCGTCTCCTAATAACACTATTTACAATTTTTTACATGGTAAAATTGGAATGAGGTAATGTCATTAGACCTTCAAGCATTGTCAAACCAGTAGACAGGTTACATTAGTATCAGAAGAACACAATAGTACTCGTATTTGGAAGGAAGAAATGCAGTATATTGGCAGCAGTCTGTGGGATGAGGTCACTTAACTTGTAATAAAGTTTACACATACTTATATCAGCCTGTGAGCGAGCATGCTCTACAACAGCCCATGAGTAAATATGTCATCTCCTGGTGCGTAGTATGTAACACTGAAACTAATGTACGTTTTGAGATGACCTATCACATATTTTTTTTGCTTAAAATTTGATAAATGGAGTTGAACTCAGATAAACTTAATTTCTCCAAACTGGAAGCTTCATAGTCAACATGACTGGCTAACAGAAGGAATCAATATTTTTTCTGGATATTTGTATTCCTACTATACATGTCAAGGCTCTTGAATGGTTGAATTCCAATAGAAATGGATGACCTTTTGTTGACATCTGATGGAAATGTCCGGTTTCAAAATTGGGATCTGTTCTGTGGTCAGCAGGCTATAATAAAAAAACCACCCCACATTCTAGTTAAATGAAAGCTAGGGAATTAATTGGGTTGTCAGCAAGTGACCTATTACAAGCTTCAGTATTATATTAGATATCCACACACAGAGTATATAATAGATCATTCCTATGTGGAGTGTAAAGGCATTACATTAAAAAAAATTAGAGTCAAGTTAGTGTTCATGAAAGGTGTCAGGTCTGACAGAAATGGAAGCTGAAGTCTTTTATCTGTGGAACAGGTACAGCAAAGTTCCTGGCAACATGAGCTTCCTCCCACTCCATAGTACATGCTGGCTGAATTGTGCTATAGCATTTATCTCTATAAGTACGAGAGGAGGCATAACTCACCGTTGGGGTAGCCAAGAATGAATTATCTTGGTTCTCCTTACGGCTGAAGATTAATGCCATCATCACAATGTATTATATTTCCCATCCAAAAAAAATGTAAGTTGCAGTTAAAGTTATATATAGATATCAGTTATATTACTAAATTTTGTGTAGGGTGTTGTAGTAATAGAAATAAACATGCTTGAAAACCTGGAAAGCTCAAGTTAAAATTAAAGTTTGTTGTGGATTAAAAAATAAAGTCATTAAATTCACAGCTAGTGTTCCAAAAAGTAGCAGTAACTAAGACTGTGTCCCTAGATCCTCTCCATGGCTGGTGGTTGAACCCCACCTTCAGGGAGGCTAGCCTGCCGGCTCTGCCCCTTCCACTCAAGCAACCCCCCCCGCACACACACACACGCCAGTCCAAGCCGCTGGCCTCAGCCCCAGTCCCGCCCTGGGCTGCTGGCCCAACCTCTCCTGCTCCCCGGGCTGCCCCTGGCTGCCAGTGGGCCCGAGCTCCTGGAGCTTAGCCCCTGCTGGCTTCAGAGTAGAGGGGGTGGGAGGGTGCGGCCTCCCAGCAGAACATGGGTGGGGTCACGGCCTGGGTCAGGAGAGGCTTAGCCTGCCCTGGCCTTTGATACTCATCCATGATCCCCTCCCACTGAGCCGATACTAAAAATAGAAAACTTCAGTTCACAAGGGAATGTTTTCATAAAGTTAGAGGCTTTGAGGAACTGTATAATAGAAGTCGAGTTGCAAACTTGATTATAGTATTTGCTCCCATATATATTGTAATATATGTCCCTGATGCTGCAACGGGATCTGCAAACATGGACTCTCTCTCTTGGTAGAGTCCCATAGGCTTTACAGACAGGTCTCAGAATCAGGACTTCTATTTGAACACATGCTTATGTTTGTGCAGGACCTAACACAATGGGGCCTCAATCCTGATTGGGGTCTTTGGATGCTACCACTATACAAATTATAAATATTACTAATAATGTCACTATACAGTCATTCATACAGACAATCACAAGGGTAGTTTTGATATCGCAAGGGCTACTGTTCAGTTTACACAGAGATTTCCAGTACAACTATCAGTTTTTGCAAGCTAAATACATTTTGAATTTATGGAAGTTACAATTTTCAGGAGAATTTTTTCACACTTTGGTCTCAGCCCAAAAGCGAATCCTTTTTGCAATGCTAGAGCAAAACTGTTCAGCCACTTTTGAGTTAGGCAAGGCTGAAAAGCAATATTGATAACACTTGCATTAACAGTTGAATAAAAACTGCTTGACAGCAAATATGATAGTTTATTTATTGAGTAAGGAGCAAGAATTGGGGAGGCTGAGGGGGAAGGGAAATTATAGAAGGTTTATTTCTGCCATTAAAAATACCCAAAACACGAACCAGCTATGGTGAGCTGCAACACACGAAAAGTGCACTTGAATTAATGCCTAAAACCTGACAGAAACATACTTCATAGTTAATCTGGTTACTCAGGCTTTATTTCACAGTCAGAAGTTCTTATGGTGGAAGGGACGCCTGCTGGGTTTTTCCAAGCACATGACTGACTGACTGAATTCAACGTACCAGAGCAGATTTAAACTGCTTACTAAACCAAAATCTGCTCATTTTCTCTTTCCTTTCTTTCATGTATTTAACAAAACAGATAAGACAAACAAAAACTCCTCTGGATGTTTATAAAGATAATTAATCCAGATAATTGACCATTTTTAATGTCTATTTCAATCAAAAATGAAGATTCTGAGAAAGGACAAGATCGCTGATAGGGGGATATTGGCTAGAGAGTTGTTAAGGGCCAAGTCATGGGAGGTGCTGTCTCGCTTCCACTCTTTTGGGAAGCTCCATGTGGGCCTGATTTTCAAGTGCTGAGCACAACTCCAGTGGCAGCCAGTGGGAGCTGTAGGCGCTCAGCGTTTCTGAAAGTTAGGCTCAAGTTGCCTCAGGATAAGGCCTGGTAAAACCAAATCAAATGCACCACAGGGGAACAAACAACTGAATTCATCAGCCAGAAAATGTATTAACAATGGCAGATTCCTGGTTTTAAAATGTAAGGAAATAAATCTGTATTGGTCCGTGGAAAGAATTGCATTGTTTCTAACTTTTTAAATCTATGCTGCCTTTGATGCTAGCCAGTTGTCAGATTTTAATGGGTGCTTGTTAACAAGAACACTGAAATATTGTGATTTATTTGACCATCAGGCAGATTTCTGGCCTGCTGCAGTGACTGTGGGTTTTGTATTTTAATAGGAGTTTTAACAATGCACGGTAAGGGATAATTAAGGTAGTCCATTATTTTTTTCTATATACTGCCATACTCTGGTTGAATCAGTATAGCTGCTGCTAAAGAAATGCAGAAGCAGATTTTTAAAAAGGAAAAAACACACCCATATACATGTACAGCCCTAAATGTCCTTTTAGATCATTGAGTTAATTTAACATCGGTCACATCTCCTTTCACGTTCCACGTCTGGATTCCTTAACAACACTGGCTAACATCTGCTGGGAAAGGCTAGGATTTAAACAATCATCTCTTCTTTGAGACTTGGAGCGGTCTCTGACTGAGCACTAGGCTCCACCTTAAAAAGCGCAGGCAGGGCATCACTGAAAAAGCTTATTTGCACCTCCCCCCCCTCCTTCAAGTATAAGAGGAACCAACATCTCTCTTGGAGCCCTGCTGGAATTCAGATTCATTGCAATGGGTTAATATATTAATTCATTACGCTTTGAGGCAGCAAGACACCTTCTCAGTCTTTAGAGTGCATATTGATGAGAAACCTAAGCAAGAGACAAATTTCACAGCCTCAGTGAAGCTAGGAACTACTAGTAAGATCTATAGTAGGAGTAAGAAAAGATACTTTACTCTTTGCCAAAGCCTGAAGACCTCCCTGAAGATTCACTGCTGTTTAATTTTATTTTTTAAACCATATTTTATCTTATATGAATTTTAGAGTTAATGTAAGCAAGAGACTAGTAACTTCTTTGGCTAAGTCATGATATAATACAAGCAAGTGCTGCACATGCTTCCCCCATGTAGTTCAGCAAATACAACCTAGTCTTCCTGACCTGCAGTGTCCCTGCTAGTCTAATCCTTGCCTTTGCTATTCTAGTCCTAGGGCTGTCATGAGCAGAGATTACTAAATTATGCTGCATTGTGTAGCAGTCTCACAAAAGGGTCAAATGTTTACTAGTAGAATAGTCACCAGATTTGCATCTTGAGATTGAATCCAGAATTTGAATCCAGGTCTCCAGAGGTGAAAAATCTAGTAAATTAAGACATTGTACTGCTTCATGGTTTAACTTTTGTTTGTTTTGACTTTACCGCCTGGGGAGGAAAAGGTAGAGTCAGCAACATCTTACATGTAAACACCAAAAAGACCCAAAGCGCTTTAGAAATGAAAATCTGACTTGACCGGCAGACTCTAATAAAATGAGAAAGTGAAAAAGCCATCTGTTTGGACTTGAAAAGGTCATGGTAGGTGCTTATTTAATGTTCTCTGGCAGCGTATTCTACCACGAAGGGGGTATTAAAGACTAACAGAGCAGGCTCCCCAAACTACATGGCCAGAAGCAGCTAAAACAAAGATCCACAGTAGATGGATTTTAACTGGTACCTTGGGGCCTAGGAGGTTAGTAAACTAAACGATCACTTGGTTCCAGGTTTTACTGAGCCTTATCTGTTTGCGGGAGGACTTTTGAAGACACAAGGCCATATACACTTGCCCTCATTCCTCACCTGCATACACCTGGTGTAAATGGAAGTTTCACTCACAGTACATGGTCCCATGGTGAGCATTAGCTGGAAGCCTAGGTAGCTGAACCAGCTCTGGAGAACTCTACTACAAATCCCACCAGCTGGGATCTCATGCTCAGAATGCCAGCGGCTACGTTCTGCACCAACAGCGGCCTGCCACTTGTCTAAGAGAGGCAGCTTAGTCCCGGTGAATTCATTATGCTAATCCAAATGGAAGGGAGGGCAAGGACCAGAAGCATGGCACAATGAAAGGAAAGGTAATGACCAACTCAGGAAATGCTTTGGAAGTGGCAAATTCAAGAGTAGCTGCAAACATAGGTACCGACTTACTCAGATCCCAGGGGATGCTCAACCCCCGCTCCGACCCAGGCCCCTCCCCTGGTTTCCCCTTCCTCCACGCTCCCACCCCACCTCTTCCTGCCCGTGCTCTTCCCCCACCCCTCCACCGCCTCCTGAACACCACTGAACAGCTGATCTGTGGCGGGCAGGAGGTGCTGGGAGGGAGGGGGAGGCATTGATCCACAGGTCTGCCGGTGGGTGCTGATTACCCACTATTTTTTTCCCATGGGTGCTCCAGCCCCTGAGTACCCATGGAGTTAGCGCCTATGGCCGCAGAAGCAAAATAAGTCTCAGAACAGAGACAACAGTCCATCCGAACCCCCAAGCTTCTACAGCTTGTCGCACAAGGTATGTATCCAAATACTAATTAAATGAGCTGGAGAAGTGGACTCCAACAACAGGAGCTCAGTTTGTCCTGGCCAATATGCATGTGACAGACATTTATGTTTCAGTGCATGAGTATTTCTCAGTCCCAGCTGTTTGAGAAAACATTGTCCTTATGGGAACACTGCACAAAATCTGAGGTGAAATTAAACTAAAAACCAAGAACCATAGCCTAGTCATGGAGCTGAAACAGAAAAATGCAACAGACTTGCATATATAAATAATTAAATGCATAAAAACGAAAGCTAATTAACTTGCAATAAACCAACTTAACCACTTAGGGGCAGCGTTAACGCAGAGTTAACATGCAAAACAAACCTGTATTTTATCACCTGGTTAATTCAATATGCACTGTGAATATTTATAGTGTATCAAATACTGATACATCAACACACTGAATGATGCAATCTGTCAAATCTGTGACTGCATGATAAGAGGAGAAACTCAGCTGCTGCCCCTGCAATGTTGACTTTGATCATTCATCGTTGCTAAACACATTTGTAGATGCAGTACCTTGCTTCTTTTCCTCTGTCAGGGTCAGAGTGTATGTTCCACACCAAGATTAAAACCTAAAAAGGGAGATTTAAAAAGGTTTTTCTTAAAATAAACAGGAAAAAGATGAAATGACACAATCCATCTTTGAGAGACGCTGCTCCTCCAAGCAGCAGCGGAAAAATACGTTTGCTCTCTGTGGCCACATTCAGAGCTGCTTTGCTTTTTACACAATATGTCCCCCTTTCTCTTGCAAATACTTTTTGTTTTGGATACTTTGAAATATGTCCCAACCCCCTTACAAATGGGTCTAATACCACCTAAAGCCTACAAATAATGATGTGCTGCCCGTTAGTATTTCGATAGGTATCTCCTCCCAACCTGTTTTTTATAGCTAAAAGGAGGATCTGTTCCCTTTTGGAGGGTGGTGCTGGTGGGATCTGGAAGAATTGCTTGTTTGGCATGCTCAGTCTCTGGAGCATGCTTCAAGTGAGTTGTGCACCTGGAGTGCCTCTTAGAAGCTGTAGGAATGTGCTGAGGGAAGAAAGAGAAGGAGACTGCCACCATCCAAACTGACTCCATAGTCTCAGCAAAGAGGCTAAAGATTAAATGTATATGGAAGCTAAAAGTCAGGGACTGTCATTTTTACTGTGTGCGCACTACCTAGCACAGCGGGGCCCTCGTCTCCGATCGGGGCCTCTCGGTGCTACTGCAATACAAGTACCTAATAATTAGCTACCTGTACCAACTTAGAGCTGGTCTCTCCAGGTTAGGGTTGATGCTCACTGGTAGGATGGGGGTAAGAAGGAGGGGGAACTTTTACAGCCAACAGTATGCCTATCCTATTAAGAGGGGAAATTCAGTCTCCACAGCTGTTGCCCTGCACTAAATCCATTTAAATAAACCCAGACAAAAAAATAAATAAATAAGAAAGCAAAATAACGGCCTGAAAGGGAAGGGCAAACACAAGAAGCCTAATATATTCACCTCAAAGTCCCTTCTTTGGGGGAATGGGGGAAGAGTCCCCTCCTTTCAGCTTGGACAGGTGGGTGAGGATGTCTGTGTCAAATGTCAGCTCCCCCTCACCTCTATAATTGAAATTTGTACAAAATCTCCATTTTATTTATTTATTGCATTTGCAGAACATTCAGCATGACAAAGGGTGATGTAACCCCCCCCCACACACCCCAGTAACAGTAACAAGAGCCATGGGGTTAAGTCACTGTGCGTTGTGCTGAATATTTACCCTAACACCTACTCTTTTACTTTAAATCTAGCGTGTAATACGCTTTGCATCTAGCACGTTGCTATTATGTAGTCTCCCCTTGCCCTGTCTGTCTCTTGCTGGCAGCTGCCATTGTGGAACAAAAGGCAGCTGCCAGTTTCAGTGAACATCTCTCTCTTTCTCTGGAGCTGATGCAATACCACTTAACAGATTGACATCAGTCCCTGCCACCCAGAGAGGTGTGCAGCCCCCTGGGAAGCCCGAGCTTGTCCTGTCTGAGACACTCCGTGCCAGAGCTTGAAACCTGATTATTTAAACCCTTGAACCTGGCTCCCTGCTAGCTGGGAGAGAATCCGCTGTCACCACGCCAACGCACCAGTTCTGGCTAGCTACACCATCCGCCAGGCAGGATTTAGTGTTGCTGCTCTTGGCAAAAGCGATAGTTTATTAAATGCAACCTTGGTCTTCTGCCCCGAGATACGTCATCAGATCTTGCTCAGTCAAGGTTTATGTTCCAAATCAAATTAAAAATCCAAAAGGGAGGGAGGGAAGTGAGGCAGCACTGTGGAGAACATACTTTTCCTTGTTAAAATGAAGCTACTGTGGGGAGAAGGCAGACCACCCCCCCAAAAAATGTTTCTCTTGGGAAGTCTTGATGCCCATACTCATACTGAGTAGTACGCTACTCCGTAATTAGTCCCATTGGGTTCAGGGGGATGACTCACAGAGCTAGATGCCACTCAGTGCAAGAACGGGCATCTCAGTGTGGCTTGGAACATTTAACCTTCAAGCCCTCTTAAGAGGTGGCCAGCTCAAAGGTCTAGCAGACCATGGAGCTCAGCCGTTTGCTCTGGAGCAGGCAAAGGTTGGGCATCTTGTGGGAGGAATCGTTCTTGGGGAGAGTTTGTTCTGATGCATCGGTGTCCTCTAGAGTGTGCTTTGGGGAATCAGAGGTTGAACTCATTGCTATAGAGGACTAGGAGTGCAGATGCACCGTGTGCAGGGGGAAAAGGCCAGGTTTAAGCAGAGATCCAGCAGCTGCGGCTTCGCCTACTGGCCATTCCCCAGAGAACAACGTGGGGCGGCCCTGCAGTTGGGGACCTGCCACCCACAGAGGAGACAAGCAGATATGCAGGCACCCTAGCCCATTAGTGGGGGAGCCCCTGCTGGACTCCCAGCAAGGTAGGCTAGAAGGGGAGGCCCTGGTACCTCCTTGAGCCCCCTGCCCACAGTGGGGAACGAGGTCTGGGGCTTTCCACGAGGTGCTGGGGCTCAGGGGCTGCACAGTACTTCCCCCTGCACTCTCCAGATTGCATCCGACCCTGGAACCAGCAGCCAGGGCCGGCTCTAGGGTTTTTGCCGCTCCAAGCGGCGCAAAAAAAAAAAAAAAAAAGC
This sequence comes from Chrysemys picta bellii, assembly GCF_011386835.1. Taxonomy (NCBI): domain Eukaryota; kingdom Metazoa; phylum Chordata; order Testudines; family Emydidae; genus Chrysemys; species Chrysemys picta. Next base: position 203,619,358 of record NC_088791.1, read on the forward strand.
CACGATCACGATCTGCGGCGGCAATTCGGCAGGAGGTCCTTCGCTCCGAACGGGAGTAAGGGACTGTTCGCCGAATTGCCGCCGAATAGCTGGACCCCTCTCCGGAGTGGCCACCCCAAGCACCTGCTTGGCAAGCTGGTGCCTGGAGCCAGCCCTGCCGGCAGCCCAGGCTTGGCATGTCCCAGTGCTTCCTTCCCTGCCAGCAGCTGGCTCTGCCTTCTGTAAGCCTTGCCCAAGTGGTACTCTGAGTGCCAACATTTTCTCCATGCCAGAACAGGTGCCCTACTGGAGAGGCATCTTTTCCTTGGGCCCCATCCTTAGGAAAGTTCTGCTTGTGCCCCTGTGTAGGTGGTTGCCTCCAATCACATGTGGTGTAATGTTTGAAGGCAATTCAGATAGCGTGCTGGATGAGTGCCTCAGACAGGCCCATCTCTCCCTGGGGCTTGGGGCAAGAGTGGATAAGAGGTTTTATGAAGGTTTGGGGTTCGAGCTCATTGTCAGAGCCCCAAGATCCAAGTCTGTTCTTGGCTATGGATGGGCCCTGCTGTAGAAGGCAGGCAGGCAGGCAGGCAGGCAGGGTGTGTGTGTGTGTGTGTGTGTGTGTGAGAGAGAGAGAGAGAGAGAGAGAAAGCAAGCAAAAACCTAGACAGGGAACCAAAAAATAAAACAAAATCTAGACCATCCACTTGTGAGATTCTGGCTCACCCAGTGGCTGCTGAGTATCACATCTACCAGGCCAGCAACTCATCCTAGTTACTTCAAAATCCAGCCCATTATTCTTATCCGCATTCCTTTCCACACCTCTACGTTCAGACAGTACCATTTTCTTCATTAGTACAATGGTATCTTCACTTGTCTGTAAGTTATTTTAATGAAAACATAACAAGGGCTGGTTCCAATAGACACTCGGGAAAGAGCTTGATTTGACTCTTACTTGATATTCATTCTAGGCTGACATTGTTTCCCCTCAGGAGAGAGTCAGGCAAGGAAAAGAAGCTGCAGAGGCCAGTACTGGAGTCAGGATGGTTGAGGAGCTGTTGGGACAGGAGAGGAAGTCACAAAGGGGGTGACAAGATTGTGCCCTTTCAGTCTGGATAGTTTATCTTAAGGAGAACCACAAGCAAAGAATGACCCAATAAAAGTCTCTGTGTGCAAGAGAGCACTGCACGGTGTGCTCTAACAGCCATCTTGCAGAGGTTCACAATGCTGGCTCAAGGAGATATGTGAAGGTGTAGTACATAGAGAACCGAATCAAACGTCTCCCCCTAAATCAACACAGCTCCATGCACCTCAGGATCTGGAAGATGTTTACAGACTTTCTGTGACTTAAGTGATGGCACTAATTATACAGAAAGTTGTTTGTGGAAATGGCTTTAGTCTGATTTATCTAAGCCACTCATTATCACCTTATTAAACAGAGATGACTGTAAAGTGGTAGCAACAGCTACCTTGAACCAGTCCCTTGTCCTCCTGAGATTATACTCTATGATGGTCAGCAGCTCCAATTATAAGGATATTGCTTACCCTATGTCCTGTTACAGCAACTAATACTTTGTCAAGCAGGCTAGTTGCGTAACATGTAAACTAAAGTGTAGTCTGCTCTGAAAACCTGAAAAGTTATGAAAATGTCCCTTTCTTACTCCACAGAGCTGTTCGATGCCAAATCTTGCTTGCTTTATTGACTTAAAGCAAGTTTGCTACTTTTTAACTGCTATTAGCACTAATGAACCAATACAGCTCTGGGAGAGGGAGACAGAGTCTATTCCCTGGCATCTACCAATAGACTTCTTAGCTAAGTTCCACTTACAGGGCCTAATTCTGATCTCAGTTATACCTGTGGGCTCATCCACTGCCTCGGTTTCCCCTTCTTGCCCAGTTAAGGAGACTTCACACTGTGGAAGTTCTCAGCAACATTCCCCCTTTTGGGAGTCTTGTTTGTTAACGTAACCCACACTGGAAACAGATCACCAAGGAATCTCTTGAATGTCTAGGGAATCCCCGGTTGATCCAGTCCCATTTTTCTGAATATTCTGTCCTCTTTGCACCCAGTGACCTGTCGCCTAGATTCAGGTTTACTTCCTCAGCACAGCAGCAGACTAGTGCAGGACATGCTCCAGGAACTGCCGATTGCACTCTCCACAGCAGCATTGGGCCTCCAGTTATTGTTGGGCCACAAGCTGCCCTTGGTGTTGTTGCTGCGAGTTCCGCAGGAGGACAGCCTGGGTGTTCTGCTGCTGCTGTCATAATGTTGCTGCCTGCTGCTGTTTGACAAGCAGGCATAGAATATAGCCTATCCCTTCCTTTTTACTGAAGGGGGGGCACCAGCCAAATCCTACCAAGTACACCCATTGTAGCAGCAGCTTGCCCACTCTGGCTTCAGGGCCACCTTGTACCTCAGTTTCCCCTCCCCAGTCACCCCCCCAAAAGAATTAAGTCAGTGAGGTGACTTAGCCCTCTGCTTAAATGATAAATGTCCATACCTTATCTCAAAGCTCAAAAGGAAACAAACCCAACTCCCTCCCAACACTTGTGGGGCACAGCCCTTCCTCTTCAGGTGCATGCTCCTCCATGACGGTCTTTGGCCCATCTCTTGGGCTCAGCTTCCAGCTCTCTTAGGCTTCAACCAGTCCCTCTTCCCCTTGCTGACCAGCATGGTTGTACTTCCTCCCAAGATGGCAGTGCTGGGAGAACCTATGCCCATCCCATACCATCAGTTCCCAGAATCCTGAACAATTGTGCTCTCTATCCCCTCCCTCAAGCTGCCCCCTCTTTTCTTTTCTTTTCTTTTCTTTTCTTCCCTGTGCCTTTTCCTGGCTGCCTCCTCACCAGCCTTCCCTGACTGCTCTCTTATAGCTCCAGCCTTCCCACAGCTGTACTCTTTAAAGCAGCTCTGCAGAACAGAGCCCAGGCCCCTGCCCTTTTATTTCCCAGCAACCCTGATTTCCAGTCATACGCTCCTGCCACATGACCCTTACACTCTTATTCTCCCCACCTGGAGAGGAGAGGAGAGGGGGGCTAACTAAGCCTACCACAGGTAAGGCTGAGCTGTAACTCCCTTAAAGGACCAGCTCAGCCTGTGACACTGCAAAATCAGGGAAGGTTTGATATGAGAGTTAAATCCAAAGGGATGTTACCTCACCACTGGATTTCACATCACTATGGGCAAGGAAAAGCAAAAAGTGAGCTTAAGCCCTCCCCACTTGCCTGGACCCTTTAGACATTATGGGGATAGACTCTGTCAAATAACCAGAATACAGGATTCATGTCCCCCACCCCCCCATTCCTTACTTAGTGAGAGAAACTAGTTCAAATACGACTGATTCCCTCAATGAAGGAGCTAGAAAATCCCTCACAGCACTCAGGGAATAAGACAAGAGAGACCGTCTGGATAAATCAGACTTTCACCCCCTCTAACAGGTCTGCTGGATGATTTTTCACCCTGTCTGTTGTTGAGACAAAGTATTCCTTCTTCTTCTTCAGCCCTCTTGCCTGCCAGATACTCTGTTAAAGCCAAGGAGTGAGCAGTGCAGCTTTGGAGGGGATGGTGCAAAACTGACCTTTGCCTTCCCTGATCCTGGAGGCTTCTCTATGTTACACTGGCTGCCAATGGCCCCAAGGGGTGATATGGCAGCTGGGAATCAGTGTGACATAGGAGCTTCCCAGTCAGGCCCTCTTCCCCAGGCCATATCCTGTGTGCCAGTAGCAGAGGGGAAGGAGGGGAATAGGAACAGCAAGGCCAGCTCTTCACCTTTTTTCTACACTGGGACGATCTTCCTGGGATCAGTTAGGCCAGCCCTGTATCCACCTCCTGCCAGCAACACAGCACACTGCATGCCAGCACCTAGGCCTCACATTTAATTTGAATTTTCAAGTTCAGACCCTCCTTGCCTGTGCACAGGGCTTGATTAAGACACAAGCAAACTAGGCATGTGCCCAGAGGACGGATTCATGCCTTCCACCTGTGACGGGTTGGATCACAGAAACCCCCTTGGGAGCTGCCACCCGATGTGCAAAGACTACCTCTGCTCCTATTTTCCCTGCCAGCTCGGGACTCCAGCACCCTGTCTTGCTGAGCCAGCCACTCCTGTCTGGCTCTAACACAGATCCAGGGTCTGAATCACTTGTCCCAAAGCTGTAGGTTTACCTGAAAACAGCTCACAGTAGTGTGCTTGTCTTTAGCACTCAGATGCCCAACTCCCAATGGGGTTTAAACCCAGATAAATCCGTTTTACCCTGCATAAAGCTTATGCAGGGCAAACTCATAAATTGTTCGCCCTCTATAACACTGATAGAGAGATATGCACAGTTGTTTGCTCCCTCAGGTATTAATACATACTCTGAGTAAATTACTAAATAAAAAGTGATTTTATTAAATACAGACAGTAGGATTTAAGTGGTTCCAAGTAGTAACAAACAGAACAAAGTAAGTCACCAAGCAAAATAAAATAAAATGCGCAAATCTATGTCTAATCAAACTGAATACAGATAATCTCACCCTCAGAGATGCTTCAGTAAGCTTTTTCTCAGACTGGACACCTTCCAGGCCTTGGCACAATTCTTTCCCCTGGTACAGCTCTTGTTGCAGCTCAGATGATAGCTAGGGGATTCTTCATGATGGCTCCTCCCCCTCTGTTCTCTTCCACCCCTTTATATATTTTTTGCATAAGGCGGGAACCCTTTGTCCCTCTGGGTTTCCACCCCCCCTCACTGGAAAAGCACCAGGTTAAAGATGGATTCCAGTTCAGGTGACATGATCACATGTCACTGCAAGACTTCATTACTCACTTGCCAGCACACACATATACAGGAAGACTTACAGGTAAATACAGCCATTTGCAGACAATGGGAGTCATCAAGATTCCAAACCATCCTTAATGGCCCACCCTTTACATAATTACAATAGGCCCCCAGAGTTATGTTTTATACTTTTAGTTTTAGATACAAGAGTGGTACATTTCTAAAACTGGATGATCACACTCAGTAGATTATGAGCTTTGTAATGATACCTTACAAGAGACCTTTTGCATGAAGCATATCCCAGTTACATTATACATGGTATACCTAGACTTTAGTAAGGCATTTGATACGGTCTCGCATGATATTCTTATCGATAAACTAGGCAAATACAAATTAGATGGGGCTACTATAAGGTGGGTGCATAACTGGCTGGATAACCGTACTCAGAGAGTTGTTATTAATGGTTCCCAATCCTGCTGGAAAGGCGTAACGAGTGGGGTTCCGCAGGGGTCTGTTTTGGGACCGGCTCTGTTCAATATCTTCATCAACGACTTAGATATTGGCATAGAAAGTACGCTTATTAAGTTTGCGGATGATACCAAACTGGGAGGGATTGCAACTACTTTGGAGGACAGGGTCATAATTCAAAATGATCTGGACAAATTGGAGAAATGGTCTGAGTTAAACAGGATGAAGTTTAACAAAGACAAATGCAAAGTGCTCCACTTAGGAAGGAAAAATCAATTTCACACATACAGAATGGGAAAAGACTGTCTAGGAAGGAGTACGGCAGAAAGGGATCTAGGGGTTATAGTGGACCACAAGCTAAATATGAGTCAACAGTGTGATGCTGTTGCAAAAAAAGCAAACATGATTCTGGGATGCATTAACAGGTGTGTTGTGAGCAAGACACGAGAAGTCATTCTTCCGCTCTACTCTGCTCTGGTTAGGCCTCAGCTGGAGTATTGTGTCCAGTTCTGGGCGCCGCATTTTAAAAAAGATGTGGAGAAATTGGAAAGGGTCCAAAGAAGAGCAACAAGAATGATTAAAGGTCTTGAGAACATGACCTATGAAGGAAGGCTGAAAGAACTGGGTTTGTTTAGTTTGGAGAAGAGAAGACTGAGAGGGGACATGATAGCAGTTTACAGGTATCTAAAAGGGTGTCATGAGGAGGAGGGAGAGAACTTGTTCACCTTAGCCTCTAAGGATAGAACCAGAAACAATGGGTTTAAACTGCAGCAAGGGAGGTCTAGGTTGGACATTAGGAAAAAGTTCCTAACTGTCAGGGTGGTTAAACACTGGAATAAATTGCCTAGGGAGGTTGTGGAATCTCCGTCTCTGGAGATATTTAAGAGTAGGTTAGATAAATGTCTATCAGGGATGGTCTAGACAGTATTTGGTCCTGCCATGCGGGCAGGGGACTGGACTCGATGACCTCTCGAGGTCCCTTCCAGTCCTATAATCTATGATTCTATGATTATATTCACTTATATTTTTATAAAACTATATAGACTGCACAATGTCACACCACCCTCCCCCCCCCCCCCCCAAAAAAAAACCCTCATAGGACAACATCTTTCTCCTCCTCCTCACCCCACTGAGGGGGCACCAACCAGTTGCAGCAGTATTCTCTGCCGCTGCTGGGTGAGGTTGCTCTTCAAACCCCCATCCCCACTTCCTGCCTGGGGCCTTCCCTCTGCACTGGGCAACAAGAAATATGTATTTGCCTAGGGTTCAGTGATGGGTTCATCTAGCCCTGCCTGTGCACTAACCTCCTTCTGTGTCATTTAGTTTTCCTGAGTTCAACTTTACATCATGGCAAGCCCTGGGAATGACTAAGAACCTGGGAAGAAACTCATGGCCAAGGAACAATGTACAGCAGTGGAGAGCTCCTCACAGAACCCCCAAGGACACTGAGGAGCCAGGAGGCCTACCTCAAACACCAGGGGCTGCACTGCCAGTTGTTGATACTCAAATAGCCTCAACTTAAAACTGGATCAGCTGATGCTGCAGCCCCTTCAGTGGGATGGTTCTAAGCCCCGCCCTCCCACCTGGAGATCTATTCTGAAGACTAGCCAACAGGGGACCTGAGTTCTATGTATTCTCTGTAATTAACTAGGTAAAGAACTCAGCCCCTCCCCTCTCAAACACACCCAATTGAAGTTTCACTTTTAAAAGATGTAGGTACTTAAAAGATGTTGTTGTCTTGGCCCGGCCTGTGTGGTGCATTCCTGCCCTAACACTGCAGCAGTAATTCTGAGTTCTAAGATCGATCTTCCTACTTACCATTAGTTATAGACACAAAAATGTAAAACAGGAAACTTCCGGGGGGGACGTGGGGGTGGTAAGTAAAAGAATACTTATGTGTGTTTAACAGGGCGATATAAGTGGAGATCTAGTTCAACAATTTTAGACCAAGGATCTTTTTTTCCTATCCCTATTTCCATCTTCAACCAGTACCAGCGCTCATTTTCTGTAATATGAAAACACAGGGCCAAATCCGGAGTTCTCTGCTCCCCTTTTACCAATCTGTGCTCAGGCCAAACTCCCACTGATTTCAGTCTGAGTAAGGACTGCAGGATTTCACCTGGGAATTTTTCTTTCATTCCCCACCCCAGCTGAGAGGACTTTGAGCAGTTCACACTTTCTCAGAGCCCACGCCTGCTCTAAAAGCAACACACTATTCCAGACCTCCGAAGCCTGCAGGGTGTTGTTAGCCACAGGATGGGGGCATCAGACCAGAGGACAGGCTGCTTTCTCTGCGGGGCATCCCCCACACAGTCCTTCTAAAAAGCCATCACACTGTCGGAGTGCTCAGTGCCTGACAGAGGGCTGACTCAGCGGGAGGCAGCGGTTTATGTAACCTACAGCAATCCATTATTACAAAGGGGCTTTCAGGAACTCCTCTGTGCCAGGCACAGCTAGGGTTATTGATTGAGGAGACAGTGTAAATGCACAGAGAGGCTCCATCCATTAGGGCTGCTGCTCTCCACCAATTAGAAAAAAATCATTACTCAGCAGCCATCAATGGACTGTGTGCAGCACTGAAGTGCATGCATTCAATCTATCTTCTCGCACCTCACTGAAAACTTAATGACAACTATTAGAGCGGCTTGCCTGCACTGACTGCCCAGTGTGTACAGAAGCAAAAAGATTCATTTGATAATCTTTGTAATTATGACACTGTAGGAGAAACATGCTGTATTCAAATGAGGGAGGAGGAGAGATTGAATTCCAGTATAATGGAACCATCACTGCACTCAGAGTTTCAGCTTCCCCCCTCCCCCACTCACACCCCTTGGGTGGATTTTTGTTGTATTTTTTATTTTTCTTTTAGAAAGAGGGAAAATCATTCCATGACAGGAAATTGAAATGGGATTACTTGGCAAATAGTCATAACAGCTGGGTGAGGCACAAATCCAGCAATGCTGTTTGACAGCACTGTCCAGAATGATCAAAGGTATGGTTTCCCGCATACAAGGGCCAGGAGCATCCCTCTGAGGTCTCGATGGCCTAATAAATACAGGGTCTAATGTACTTACCCTGCTGCCACCCATTAATTTACATGTGGTGGAAGCTAGCCTCAGTGAGGCCTGCATCTCCCTGATGCACTGTCACTCCCATTTACAGAGATGGCAAAGTCCCAGGAGAGACTTTCTGGAGAACTTAAGGATGGATGAAACCTGTCATTAAAGTTGAAAGGAGCAGTTACTTATCAGTAGTGGTGCTTTTCACAGGCCTCCTTTTCACCAATCCAGGAAGAAGTAAGTCATCATTACTCATGGGGATTTGACTCCTGTCACTAATAGCAACAACCTGATGAGTGATGTCAGTCACACAGTGATATAATCCCAAACCTCCCAAGGAAGAGTACCTGCCACAGCATAAAAGGATAAGTGGAAAGACTGTTATGACTGGTTAAGTGAGGATGAGGGACAACAGAAAACAGCAGTAATGTTTTTTTTTCATATCCTCCCCCTTTACCAATCCAGGAACAGCTGAACCACTGCCAAGCAATGTGAAGATGAGGACACTCCCAAAACACCATGAAAAATAAACCTGATATTAAAAGCTGCATCAATTGAGGTTCACAGGTCCATCTTGCAGTGGGTGATGAAGCCAGGTTACAACATCCAAGTAACTAACCTGTATATTTCTATCATGGAGGCATTAACCACAAGGAGATAAGTCAACTATGATCATCAGAAACCACAAAGAGGTGACAATATTTGAATTTTTAGCTCCTTGTCTGGCAGGGCCGGCTCCAGGGTTTTGGCCGCCCCAAGCAGCCAAAACCAAAAAAAAAAAAAAAAGCCGCGATCGCGATCTGCGGCGGCAATTCGGCGGGAGGTCCTTCACTCCGAGCCGGAGTGAGGGACCGTCCGCCGAATTGCCGCCGAATACCTGGACCTGCCGCCCCTCTCCTGACCGGCCGCCCCAAGCACCTGCTTGAGAAGCTGGTGCCTGGAGCCGGCCCTGTTGTCTGGTCTCATAGACTAGTGTACATGTGCTTCAGTGGAGGTAGAATATGAAAGTTCCTCAAATGACCAGTGAATGGAACATGAATCCCAGAGAAGATAAAGGGTTTGAGATAGATATAGGGAAATAGAGACCATGAGCCCAAAGTCTAAGGTCATTGCTCACGTTTTACTCAGGCAAGCTGCCATTAAACTGAGTGGGAGTTTTCCTTAGTCTGGGTTTAGTAAATACTGAGTAAGGACCTCAACATCTGGCTGATTTTTAAGGAAAAAATGTAGGAGAAAATGCAAAACTATTTTATCGGGAAAAAATGAAGTTAAAATAGCTCAGTGGCTAGAATATCCCATCTCCTCTGTACAATAAGAGTGTGACACGTGGGAGTGGTGGAGAGGGAGTGATCATTACTGTGTGACCTGTTACATGGCGGGACACTATTACAAAGGTTACATCCCTGTCAGGTCAGTATCCACTGGCTTGAGCATTAATTTGTTACACCCTGTCCTCTTGGCCAGCTCAACAAACTTTAATGTTAAAGGATATAAAGGAAGTGAGGCCATCGACTCAATGTGTGTGGATCTGTTTTGTTGTTGTTGTTGTTCGCTTTGTGTGGGAGTTGATTGTTAGAGTCTGTAAACCCAAATTTAAATCCCTTTAGGAACTGGAGGATGCCGTAATCCAAAAAGTGAATTAACAGGTTGGCGAAATCCTTCCGAGAATCCACTAGTCACCGCAGGAGAGTTCAGAAAACAGGTCGGAGTTGGGTAGTGTGACTCAATAGAATACAAGAGGTGCAGGCAGCAAGGTCTCTTCCTCAAGGGTCAGTGATTATAGTAAGAAAGTAAAATAATTGATCATAATCAGATAAACCCTCCAGCCTGGTCCTGTAAAGCCATGAATGGTGAGCATTCCTTCCCCAACGCATCCTCCTGTCTCCCCAAAAGCCTTTCCAATTAGCCCCTTCCCTAAGCACCTGTGCAAGGGGTGGGGGAGTTGATCTGAGGCAAAGCTGCCAAGTAGTTCCCCTGCACCTTGTCATGCTAGAGGTTATGGATCAGGCAAAGGTGGCATCACAACAAATACAAAGAATTCCCGTCCTGAAATACACCTGGAAGAGCCAACTGGCTTTACCAAAAACTCCTTGAAGTCTTTTGAATCATCTTTCCCACAGAAGCATTGCCTACAGGCACAGCCTGGTCCTGTCTGGAGTGAGCACTGGAGACAGGTAGGCTGGCTGGAGAAGACCATACCAAACATATGAAAACAACATTACCTCTATGGCCCAGAGGATGCTATGAGAATGATTTCTGCTCAGTCATCCATGCCCTTGCAGAGCCTACTGCGAATCAATGCCAGGGACAACAGTATATAAGTAACTTTCTATTCTCCAGTTCATAGGGCAGGTGCTGGCAGCCAGTGTGTGTACTGTAGATCTGGCCATCTGGTGCAGAAACAGGGTAGCTACATGAAGGCCCAGATGGCAAACAGACTGATCATTGGCTGCCCCAGTTAAACAGCAAGGAAGATCTGCAGGTTCAAAATGCATGGCCCCAGGAGAACGTCTCCATTGTTGAAACAGTTTGCTAAGGCAGCGGATTTTATGGCACATACTGTGTGTAACCCAGAATGAGTTTAAAGGCAGCTTGTCTCAGGTGCTTTGCAAATGAAGTTTTTAAAATTATGCAAAATGAGGACCAGATAACCCAGGTGTCCTTTCCTGACTCTACTGCTATTTATGACCCAGGGCCAAATTGGCTGTCAATGTGAGCTTCAGGACCACCATTTGATTGTCAATGTCATATGTCATATATAAATACATTCTTGGATGAACTGAGACATGGGAGTATGTGCAGCAATAGCTTCCCTCTTGGCTCCCCCAGCATGCATAAAATTGCTTATTCTGCCAAGCCATGACCTCTATAAGATTCCTCGGCCATATGGAGAGGAAAGAAGAGCGGGTATTGAATTGATGGGTGCTGGCCATTTACTACAAATAGCAGACACGCTCTGGAGGACGCCAGAAAATATATTGGACCCTTCATACAATGGGACACTTACTGTATTTTTCAGACATTGGGGCTTAGAGATTGGCACAGAGGATTATTGCCTTCAAACATGTTTGCTAAGATATTTGTGTAAACTACTGAGATGCTTGGGCACAATAAGATAGAGGGAAAACTATGAGCTGTCTTGCCAAGAGACTATAGATACTGCCTTTTAAGAAGAGCTATTGAAGCTATAGCTCTATTTGGTGACCTTCCTTCTTGGAATTGAGTGTGATTATTGTATTTAAGGGTAAGGTACTAAGGTTTATGGTATTAGGTTATGAAACAATACAACCTGAAGCCAACATTTGAGAAGAGGTGTTTATACATAAGAACGGTCATACTGGTCAGGCAAAAGGTCCATCTAGCCCAGTATCCTGTCTTCTGACAGTGGCCAATGCCAGGTGCCCCAAGGGGAATGAACAGAACAGGTTCCCTGTTGCCCATTCCCAGCTTCTTGCAAAAGCACTAAACAGAAATCCAATTTACAATGTTTGCAGAGTTAAACATTGTTTTTGTGGCACTCCAAGCAAGAACAGGACTCCAAGATGTTCCAGGGGGATGAATTCAAGCTAAGGGCTTCCCATTGCCATGGCATGATGTGATGTGTGTGAATGTGGGGTAGTCTCCTCTCCAAGGCTTTCATTCAAGTAGAAAATAAAACAACAACTGGACAGGCACACAGCCTATCATCCTCTGATGAGATGCTGCTTTCCAGAGTTCTCTTCTGTGATTCTGTAGCAGTTCAAAGGAGCAGGACAGACTAGTCTGCAGCTTCAGAGAACGCTCCTACAAAGCTAAGAGGATGTTTTGAAAATGCACCATACTGTTCACCATTTTGCATGATGGGTTATTAAACTGCATGATGCATTTTCAGCACATCTATTTAGATTTGTAAAAATCCTCCCCATGGTTGCATCCTGCTCCTTAGAAAGTGCCTCGGCATGAGCATAGCAGGGCTTCGTTTTAAGCATTCTTCTGCCTTTCAGATTTTAAAAAGAACGTTTTAAGGCTTTTTCAGTGTTTCTTGCTTTGGTTCGGTGATTCAGCTGCCACTTCCTGATGCCTGTATTGGTTTGGTTAGAGGAAGCATTTCATCTCTGACGGGACAGAGGCACTCTTTCTGGTGGGATCCCCACTTGGGGCTTTTCTCCCTGGGTCTCTCTCCTCTCCCTCCGTGAGTACTCCTCTGCTTTGTCTCCTTTTCCCCAGGGCTCTTTCTCTCCCTTTATTTTCATTCTCTTCCCTATGTCTTCCCCCCACCACCCACAATGCCGTTTCCACAATGTTACTCTTCTCTAATCCCCTCCCTACATCGTCTCTCTTTCTGTTGTCCTGCTTTTGTCCACTTGTCACTCATGTTATTGTCCCTTTGTCTCCCCTGTGTTCCCCAGCTTTGTTCTACTGCTTCCCCATTGTCCCCAGCTTCCTCTTCTACCCTTTGTCCTTCTTCCTCCATCATGGCCTATCCTAATCCCATAGTTGTCCCTCTCCTTCCCCAGTATTCCCATCAAGACTAGGTGGTCTTTAACTTGACTGGCTAACTTGTATGAAAACATCATACTGCCTTGTCTTCACTTGAGTTAGCTAACTTGAGTTAAGAACAACCCTTTTCTTCCTAGCGAGGACAAGGCCAGAGAAGGCGGTACCTGTAAGGTGAGTGCATCTCTGTGTAACAGTAGCCACTAAAGTCACTGGCAGGCTGAAGGGACGAGTAACAGCTTCCCTCCCCACTCAGCTGTAGGAAGAGAGAAATCAGTCTTTACTGGCCCCATAAGTCCTGCACCTGCAAATGTACCTCTGCTCTACCTGTGCTGAAGGTTGGACTTGCATGAAAAAACATTTCTGAACCATTGAAAAACCAATTTTTACTCTAAAAAATAACATATTTTAGCCAAAACCAAACATGGCGGGGCGGTGGTGGTGGTGGTGGGAAGGAATTCCAAACCCACCAAGGATCCTAGCACCAGAAACCCCAGGTATTCTGTGGTATGCAAAGCCTGGCTGAATTGTTTGGAGAACTTTGCTGTCTGAGGCCCATTGGTGCAAGCGCTTCTTTGAATTTGAAAAGCCATCTTCTGACCTGTAGAGAATTTCAGTGAGGAGCTAGATAGCAAGGGGAGGAGGTGGAGTCTAATTCAGGAAATCTGCTTCACGATGTGGGAAGAGGCAGTTCAAGTGACAGAGGCTAATCTGTTCAGTCTGTTGAGATGAGACTGAGGCACCCTATTCAGGCAGCCTATGGGAAGAGGAGTAAGTGTGAAAGACTGGATTCTTCTTTGGGGATGCAGGCATCACTGTGCTATGATACAAAGAATTTCCACTCCAGCTCTTTAGTCATCCTTTTCAGGCCAAGGATAATCTAAGGCATTGGGTTTGACTCCTCTACATCTATTCAAAGAGGCAGTTTCCCCAAAGGGAGGCCTTTTGCCCTCTTCCTGGAAGTAGTGTCTCTGTTCCAGTCTTGCAATCAGAGGTGTTCCTATTACCAGAAGCTATGGAATAGTTAACTTTTTCTTATCATCATCATGGCAAATCCCAAAGCGGGGTGGCCTCATTGCAAATGAAACGCCTGCCCGGATTGATCTCCAGCAAGGTGCTGAAGGTGGTCTGATTGTATATTTAGTTCTTGTTCAGATGTGGCAATCTTCTCACCCCACTGAAACTTTTGGCACCCCCATTATTGATGGCTGTGTAGCAGCATTCCTTGGTATACATGCTTCAGAATTCATTGGTCTTCATTCATTGTCAGATGTTCATACCAAGAAAGCTGCCAAATCCAAACCTGTGCTGATGGAGGCAGTTGCTAGGTTTGTCTTCGAATATCCTTGTTCCTGATCTTGTCCTGCCTCTTGATATGCAGCAGCTGACCGACCATGAGAATTGAAAATGTCAATCCAGAGAAGAGTTCCATATCGTAGTCCATAAGATGAAATCTGGGAAGGTACTAGGGGTTTGTAACATCACCCTTGAATTGTTGAAGCAAGGTGAGAGTATTGTTGTACCATAGCTGCCTAGCCTCTTCCAGACCATGTGGCGTACTAACATCATCCCTGATGACTGGGAAAAAGGGGTTATTTTGCTTGTGTTCAAAAAGGGTGATAAGGCTGAATATAGCAACTATAAAGGTACTATGCTATTGTGGGTCCCAGGGAAAGTCTTTGCCAGGGCCGCCCGGGGAGGAGGGGGGGGGCAAGTGGGGCATTTTGCCCCAGGCCCCAGGCCCCACAGGGGCCCCCACGAGAGTTTTTCGGGGCTCCTGGAGCGGGGTCCTTCACTCACTCTGGGGGCCCCGGAAAACTCTCACGGGGCCCCAGACCCCCGGAGCTTCTTCCACTCCGGGTCTTCGGCAGCAATTTGGCGGCGGGGAGTCCTTCCGCCCCGGGACCCGCCGCCGAAGACCCCAGGCCTCCTGAATCCTCTGGGTCGCCCCAGTCTTTGCTTCCGTGCTAATGTCTCAAATCAACAATGCACTTTGTGACAAAGGCCAGGATACTCAGTGCAGCTTTAGACCTGGTCATTTCACTGTTGACAAGATCTTTACCTTGAGACAGCTTTTTGAGAAGATGGCTGAATTTAATAAGCCATGCGCAGCACTTTTTGTAGACTTCCATCAGACCTTTGATTCAGTGCATCGAGCAAATTTGTGGGCAGTCAGCCCTTTCTAGGTTGTCATAAAATATCACAGATCATTGAAGCCAAGTGACTTACTGCTCCCTGGGAGACCAAAGGGAAGTGTCTCCTACATATTTTGGTGCAAAGACGTAGATACCTGCTCGACAATGCATCAGTCTGGATTGCTGTAGCCTCAAAGTCATCATAGGGCTATATTCTCACGGGCATCAGGAAGGGTTTGAAACTTTTGCAGAAGGGTGAATTTGCTCTTCTATCTGTATGATTTGAGGAGAAGGCTTGTAGATAGATACACATTCCATGAGCTCCTAGAGGACAAGAATTTAGGCCTTAGTGAACAGCAACAGACTTCCCAGAAATAAAGGCCTTTATGAAACCAGATTACATTTATCCAATGTATATTGCATCAAGCATCATCAGTGACAAAGGGAAAATCTGTGACTAGCTGGAGATGCACTTCATAATCACAAGTCTGAAGCATTTGATTGGCAGGGCCACGAAAGTCCTTCAGGACATTTCCTATTGCAGATGACAATGTGACTGTAATATTGCTGTGCAACATTCTATGATGGAAGGCCCAATAATTGGTGTCATCACATCACTGCCAACATTAGAAATAAAGGAAAGGTCACAAGGGAGCAAACGCACTGAGACAGCCAAGCCTGGGATTAAAATGGCTGTGGCCTTTAGGAGTCCTGTCAGCTGTCAGGAGGAGGTCAGCTTTCACACCACTGGTCTAAACGCTCTCCCAAGACATGGATTTTCTTTCTGAAGTGGTCAGGTCAATTTCTGGAGGAAGCTGCCTCTTTTCCTTTTAAAGAGCTTCTCACCCCTGTAACAGAGAAAGGCAGAAGTGGCATGTAGCTCCAGGAGGTGCTTTGAACCATCCAATACAATATAATTTAATTTTGTATAGCATCATTCATTATGTTTTACCCCAGAGGAGGCTGCACTTAATTTGCAGGCAACGTGATTCCTGTACAGTGGTATGAATAAAAGAAGTTAATAATCATCGTTCCGTGAGATGAACTCATTGAAAGGTCACATACCAGGAGAGGAGCTGACCTGGCATGGTGATTGATAGAGGTGGTTGAAAGTTTTTGAATTTGACAAAAAAGCCTGTTAAAATTTCAGTGAAAAATGGGAAAAAATGGACAATTTTTTCATGAATCCTTTTTCTGCAACTAAAGGGCAGGTCAATTTTTATTTCTTCAAAATTTGAAATTTGACAAAGAAATGGGAGACACATATCAAAAGAGATTTCACACGTTCCTCCCCGGTCCCCTGTTCTTTGACCAGCTCTAATGATTGGGGCACTGGAAATATGTAGACAGACAGGTAGAAATGGGAGAGACTCCCATCTTACCTGATAAGATAAATTAGTCTAATTACTGAATATTCTATCTGTTAGCAAAGTTTATAGAGTGATGTGGGTCCATCTGGACGATAGTCAGTGTTCATGTATGATCATTGCCAGATCATTAGCAAATTGTGTCCCCAAATAGAGTTCAGTAACAGCATTAAAAAGTTCTATAACAGCAGCAAGTGAAAGGAATGAAGATGATCAAGGAAGACAAAATTATATTTTGGTTGGTGAGATTTGAAAAGAGCTGGGTGGGGGAAGAGACACAGGCAGACCAGACTGTTCCTGATGGCAGGAGCTACACTGAAGGGTCTTGAACCAAGTAACAAGATTTGTGTTAAGGGAGATCAGTGTAGATACCCAGAAGGAATGAAGAGGCAAATGTATGTACGGGCCACAGCTGTCTATCTATGCTATCTAGAAGAAGGAACAAAATACGTACTGGGAGTTATTACTACTTGTGAGAGCACATAGAGTGTGTCAACACAGCAAGGTAAGCCCAGGGTTTGAATTTAGGCTCAAGCCTAATCCCCCTTCCGTCTACACACAAATCATGCTACCCTAGGGCTGGGACCAAGGTCCCAGAACGCCATGGGGTTGGAGGGTCTGAGCCTGAGTCAAGCTGGGACCTTGAGTTCAAGCCTTATTGCTTTGCAGTGTAGATGCAGCCCCACTAGACTTGTCCTCTGGGAGTCGGCCCAAAGTAGTCCACAATCCCACGGGGCAACTTCCTTTGTCCTCTGGACATTCAAGTTTGGTGAACAGTCAAGTTTTCCCACACTGCACCACAAACAAAGGGCTAGAGCAGCCACATGTTGGGATGGTGGGAAGTCTGGGATATGGGCGGTTGGATTTGGGTCTGCATAGTGCAGGAGGAACCCTGGAGCCCCAGGTTGGGACCCAGGGTTCAACAGTTCCTAACCTAGGGTTACAAATGAGTGTAGATGCTCAAGCCCTAGGTAAACAAACCCAGGGTCTGCTAACTTGAGTGCTACTAACCCTGGGCTTTCACTGCAGTGTAGACATACTCTTAGAAACCTCAATCAGATTGAGGCCCTCATTGTGTCAGACACAGTACAAACACAGATTAAATGACTGTCCCAGCTCCCAAATTTACAATCTAAATTTTGGGGTGACAGCAAATTTTTGCCTTCAATTCCTGGTAGGTAATGTGCAGCCAGACTTCATCCTTAGCTTTAACTTGGATTGGTAGAGGGGGACATATCAAAATTACGTTTATTGGAGTCATTCAGGTTGAATAATGGGCTTTAAAGAAAAGAAAAGAAAAAAGCTGTAATGTTTTACAAGCCATTTCACTTGCTTGATGAGCAATCTATGGTCAGCTGCAAAATGCAGTTGGTAACTTTATACTAATTCCTTCCAAGGGAACTGCTTGGAAAAGGCAATTCTTTCTGTGGGCCAAGTGGAGCCCAGATTAACAGCGCTCCACTCTTTGTGTGGTTCTGGGCTCTGTGCTGACATGCACGTTCTATGGTAATTTCTCCTGTGCCCATTCAGCTGATTAAAAGTCATTTTTTTAAAAGCTGCCAGCATGTGAGCCACAAGGATCTGTTCATTATTGCTCAGCCATGCTGTGAGATGCTGTATAAAGGTAATTAATTTAGCAACGCGTTGGAGCGGGGGGACCGGGGAGGCAAAACATTTTTTTGGGGGGGGAAAATAGGTGATGCAGAAAGAGAGGAGAAGATGTCCATTTTTCTTTTGAAGAGGACATTGTATCATTTGCTGAAAGGGATGGAGGCAGGACCAGAGAATTAAACTCATTTGTTATTTGCAGTATTTTTCTTCATAGCTCGATGGATAAACATGTAACTTTAGCCTGCATTTTCCTCTTGACTTTTAAAACAACAGTGTAAGCAGGATGTTGTTTGTTGCTGGGGATTTTTATTTTTTATGCCGGGGAAGCCTGTACTTACTCCATAGCCTTCCTGTTAGTCACTTATTTTTCCAGCCAGGGAGGGATTGGAAGGTTCGAGTTGCCATGAATCAAGGGTTTTCAGTGTCATTAGCAGAACATCTGTTATTTTCCAGCTAGCCCTCATATAGTACTGAAGTTTTAACAGGAACTACAAGTTCACGCAGGGGAAAGAGGGTGGAGACCTAGCAGCTGTCAAGCCAGCCCCTCAGTGGCCTATTTATATCCACATTATTTGATTTCAGTGATGGCACAAATTCCCCAGCAGGGTTTCTCACCCAGCTGAACATCAGCTGCATTCTGCTATCTAGTCCTGTACTGGATTCGGCAACACAATCACCAAACCAACAACAATTGTTTTTTACATGGGCCGCCAGGGCAGTTAAAACTGCCTTTAAAAAACAAAACAAAATACTATTCTGGCCTTTTTAGAACACGCTTTCCTATCTCCTCCAGTCAGCGTGTGGGACTCATTCATTAGTCTTGCTTAGGCTATCTGGTCATCGAGAGTTCATCTTGGATTCAAGATTGAAGGGACACAAGCAAGTCCTTCAGGCCAGGAATTTAACACCCCTGTGCAGTTCTACAGCATCTTAAGAAATGTGGTCCTTAACCCTGAGGAGAAGGTGGGGATGAGACCTGGGGAAACTTGAGGGTAAGGAATGGTGTCCCTAGCCTCTGTTTGTCTGGAGATGGATGGCAGGAGAGAGATCACTTGATCATTGCCTGTTAGGTTCACTCCCTCTGGGACACCTGGCATTGGCCACTGTCAGCAGACAGGATGCTGGGCTGGCTGGATCCTTGGTCTGACCCAGTATGGCCGTTCTTACATTCTTATGAGGAGTATCAGGGGAGCCAGACAGAGGGAAAAGACTTGAATGGAAACAAAGAGAGAGGGATATGGATGGAACTCTCATGTGGAGAGAGAGAAAGTGGGGGATGAGGGGAAGTCTTTGTGGGGACTGAGGGAGTAGACAGGAAAGTCCCCCTGAATCTATGCAAATCAGACAGCACATATTTGAACATGCTGTTATGGGCATTGCATAATTTGCCTAAAATCTCCAGGTTTCTGGATCGACAATCATGTGACTAATTCACTTTTATTTTAGAATAAAGGAGACAACTGACAAAGAATGAACATTATTAAAACTTCACAAGAGCGAAAGCAGAGTGTGTCCCTCGCTTTGCAAGGGCCTCCATCTCAAACTACCTCCTGAAACAGAGATGGCATATATTTAAAGGTGCAGGACAAATTGCCATAGCATAATGGTTATATAAATAATAATCATCTTGTATCAGGATAGGGTCCATCACTAGATCCTCCCAAGGAAGATGCAAGCCACAGACGCTGACTTTATTTTTCCCTGTGGATGCTCCACCCCCACTCTGCCCTTGCTCCACCCCATCCTCCGTGGCCCTGCCCTTGCCCCGCCTCTTCCCCGAGGCCCCCCACCCGCCACTGGCTCCTCTCCACCCGCTCCCTCCTCCTAGTGCTTCCAGCCAGCGGAACAGCTGATCAGCGGCCAGCCCCAAGGCCCCAGCAAACAGTTGAGGGGCGGCCAGCCCAGGGCTGGTACCTGTGTACCTGGTGGATGCTGAGGACCTCCTATTTTTTTTCCATGGGTGCTTGAGCCCTGGAGTACCCATGGAGTCAGCGCCTATGATGCAAGCGACTCTGCAGTTGACAGCTCTGGGGTAACAGAAAACTATAGCACAGCATCTCACAGTTACATAGTTATAAACACTGGCACTGCATGATTAGCTCCCGGTTTAGACAGGGCCTTATGCTGTAGGTGTCCCCACAAAAAGCCGAACTGGCATGCTTGCAAATCAGGTATTTTTGGTTTGGTGTCAGATTTGGAGTGTCATTAGAAGAGAATGACTCAGCAGCAGCAAGAGTGATTTAATTTTAAAAAATCATGAAGTTTGGCTAAGGGCCACTTTTGCATGAGAATGCATCACTTTAAAGTTGTATTACATGTCTGGGCTAAATGGTCTGACAGTGTCCTTTTAAGGTTCAAAGTGTTTTTCAGTTTGGTCTTCAGATTATATTTAGTGGAGAACTTGCCTAATATATTCAGGCTACTTTAAGCAAGTGTGTTAGTTCACCAAGCTTATCATGTACATGTAGGTTCTCAGAAATGCCGCTATACTCGCCTACTATAGCTAAAACAAATAGGCAGGACGGGTGAGTTTCCCCTTAACCAATGCCTTTGCCCTCTACTCCTTCCCACCCCATGCACCTAAATAATCCGCCTGCTTTTGAGAGCATGTATTTTGGCAGTGATGTTTATCAGACAGGGCAGTTCAGTGAACTGGCAGAGATATTTGATTCTAAGGTCATTCTGGGATCCCCAGGCCTCAGGCCTGCAGAGACAGACTGCGCTGAATAGCTGATGACAGAGTCAGTCTCCCACCCTCTCAGCTGGCGGAACGGTGCCGGGAAGCAGCCCTCTGCAATTTGGTGAAAGAAAATAATAGGGTTAAGGGAGAGCAAAAAAGCATGTGCACAAAAGAGCATGAGACATTAAATAACACTTTGGAGGGTTGTTGTTTGGGCCCTTTTGGATGCTGCCTCAGACAAATCTGAACAAGCCAGCAGTGTTGGGTCTGAGAGGATTATGTTCCCTAGCTATTTGCCATCTCTGTCAGGAGACACAAACAAATAGCTTATTACATCAGAACCAACCTTATCAAAAGGACTTTAAAAAGTAGCAACCTCTGGTCACCTTCTTCCCATCTGAATTTGTAGTTATTCACTTGCTGGGAAAAGACACCTTGAAGTTGCTTTGGATCCACCAAAAGCCTTAGGTGTTGCAGTGTCGAGCGTCAGAATGCCTAACATTACCGCACCTAGACAATCACAGGAACAACACTGCAATTCCCAAAGCTGAGTTAGGCACTTGGGTTCCTATACAATGAATGGGGAGAAAGAGGAGCCTTAGCATGGGATCCACAAAGCCAGCATGCCAGGAGTCCCCTAAGCTAGCCATTGGGAGATGCCAATGAGAGGGGTGTGAGTTAAGCCCTGCTCCTCTCACGGAGAAAGGTGCCTAGGTCAAGGCTGCAAGGAGGAGCCTACCTCTGCTTTCAATTCATGAACTGGGGGAAGCCAGACATTTGGTCACCTAAGTCACATGCAAGGCCCGAAAGAGTAGGCATGCTCAAGGCCACCTAGCTACACACTGAACAGCTGGGGGAGGGGAGGAAAGATGGCTGCCCTTGCGCCCTTCAGCTCACAGGTTAGCATACTCACCTAGCATATGAGAAACCCCCCGTTCAAGTCCCCTCTCTGTCTGAGGAGGAGCAGGGATTTGACCAGGGATCTGCCAGCTCTCAGGTGAGAGCCCTAACCACTAGGCTGTGGAATATTCTGATGTGGGGCTCTCTCAATCTCTCCTATTTTAAATGGCTCAACTTTAATTAAATAATGGAATAGTTAAATATTAACTGGGCCTCTGAAAAAGTTAGAATGACTCTGTCTGACCCCTTCTTCCCCTGTTTGTGTGGAGTTAGACGGCCTTTGAGCACATCTACAGGATCGTGCCTCGCCTGTGACTTAGGAGGCTGAACACCTTTCTTTCCCCTGGTTTATTAATTGTTCTGGGGCTTAGGCAGGAGAAAGGCAGCCGGTGCCTAGAGTGAGCAGTGTGCTTGGTCAGAGGCAGAAACATAGGTACCTAGGTAACTTTTACTGCAAAAACGTAGGTGACTTTAGGCACCTACAGGAGTTTTGTGACTCACAGTGGTACCCAAAACCAAGATTTAGGCACCTAAATTCCTTTATGACTCCCTACCCTTACACCTCCAGTTACCCTTGTCTCTTATCCTTACAAAAAAATCCCTTATTCAGCTGGTCCATCCCCTGCAATCAAGTAATTCCTTATGCCGGCCACCCACCCTGAGGCAGAGGATTAACTTCAGATGGTCACTGCATTGCAGATTTCTTAAGAGGACCTGCCTCTGAGCAGCCTTGTTCACTTTTTAACCCCAAACCGATGTTTTAAAATCCCTCTATGTCTCTTGAGCCAGCAAGATTCTCTCCCCACTGACTCTGCTAGCTGCTTAATAGCCTCTTGTTTCTCTTGACTCACAGTGCCAAGAGTACTCAGCCTTACTGGTGCTGGATGTGTGAAGAATGCTGTTGGGGTGGCAAATGATCACTGAGTCAGAGAAGTGTTCTGGGTCTCTTGTGCTCAGCACTATTGGAATGCATCAGGCCCTCCATCCTCTGTCTCCTGAACTTATCTCTTGGAAATTTGCACTGAACTTAGCCCTCCTTTGCTCACAGACCATTTCTGCCCTCACTCACCAGAAGCCAGAAATGTCTTTCCTAAGAGCTGTTATGAAATATTACGATATTACTATCCCATAATCACAGTTCACGCAGTCTAGTCTCAAAGCAGTAGGCAGTGTCTCTCTGACTGGAAAAGTAAGTCTCCGTTTCTGACCTACTTTTATTTCTCAATCTGCTCCTGTGGCAGCAATTCCCTTTGTGGGGACTTTTTTATTTTCTGACAATTCATGCCCTTTGGCTACTCTCCGAGTAACAGTAGGACTCCAACGGTGTGTCTGCAAAGGGATAAAAGACCCACAGCATGGCCGCGGCTGACCCAGGTCAGCTGACTTGGGCTCGCAGGGCTAAAAATTGCTGTATAGATGGTCGGGCTTGGGCTGGAGCCCAAGCCTGAATGTCTACATAGCAATTTTTCAACCCGGAGCCCGAGCCCCACAAGCCCAAGTCAGCTGACTCGGGCCAGCCGCGGGTATTTTATCCCTGAGTAGACATACCCCTAGCATCACCATGTCCTTTAGTCCCATGTCTTGAAGTCTTTGAACCATGATTTGAGGACTTCAGTAACTCAGCCAGAGGTTAGGAGTCTATTACAGAAGTGGGTGGGTGAGTTCTGTGGCCTGCAATGTGCCGGAGGTCAGCCTAGATGATCATGATGGTCCTTTCTGACCTTAAAGGATATGAATTTATGTCTCTTGCTCCCAACTAGAAATAGGCCCAAATGGAGAGAGTTTGGATCTGATGTGCCAGTCCAGGCCCATGTCTACTCCCAACCTTAGGAAAGGGCCACCCTATAAGCTGACTTTCCCTCCACTTTCTGCCATCCCCATTTCTCCCTCTCATGCCTCTCTTTGAAGATAACTCATGTGAAATGTTGGGAGTGAGGCTGCCCTCTGGAGTGCTCTTGTCTCTAAGAAGACTCCTTTCCAGGTTCTTCAAAATTTTTCTAGAGAAACAGCCAGCTCCATCTTGTAGGAAGGGCACCATGGCCATCACTTTCAAAAGCAACTAGTGATTTTGGGTGTTTCAATATTTGGGTTCTTAGCTTGAGATTCCTTAAAGGAGTCTGGTTTTCAGAGGGCAGGAGCTCAGCACTTTCGGAAAATCAGGCCCCTTCAAGGTGTTTCAAGTTGGGTACTCAAAACTGAGTGACCCAAAATCATGAATCGGTTTTGAAAATCATGGCCATGTCTATAAATGGCGGACAGCTCTGCATATGAGCTTGCCTGTATGAACAGCCAGTCCTAGACAGTTGAACTGAGGCAGAGGATAGGCAGACTGGCTCATACGATAGCTATTGAGCTATGTCCAGGGACACTGTTAGCACCTAGTTTGGGAACGTTTTGGTTGCCTTTTGGATCTAGGAAATGCTGCTGGATTTATCAGCTGCGCTGAATGGACGTTGCACTTACATAATATTTGACTCGCCTGGATAAAAAAGTTGAGAAACGTGACTTATCAACTCTACATTATTTAAAATATTAGAGATTGTTACTATTATTGTGTGTATTACAGTGGGGCCTAGAAGGCTCGGCCATGAATTGGGGTTCATTGTGCTAGGTGTGGTAGAGAGCATAGTAAGAGACAAACTGCCCCCTGAAGAGCTTACAATCTAACTAGACAAGCCAGACAAAGGATGGGAGAAAGGGAGTATTTTAAAGGCCTTTAGGTGCCTAAAGATGCAGATAGATGCCTAGTGGGATTTTCAAAAGTGCCTAGGCACCTAACTGCTATTGATTTCAAGAAAGAAAGATAACTGGGAAATGTTAGAAGCTACTTTAGATATGATAGAAATGGCAGAAACCAGTGAGAGGCTAAACAAAGTATTTCCTAGGCATTTTTAATGCTGTTCAAGTGAACAGGGAGTTTGTGTCATATTGAAAAGTGTCAGCAATGGGAAAATGATTTAAACTATGTCATTACATGTTATATTACTGCCTCTGGAACCAAGACAAACAACAAAACCTCTAAGTGTGTTTCCAACTGGAACTCAGAAATGCAAAAATGACTTAGGGGTCCCACTCTTTTTTAATTCCAACAATTATCCCAAGCAATTGCAATACATGCAGTCCAGTACCGGCAAGCTGAAGACTAGGAGATGCCACCAAAACATACCTCCTGCATTACTTAGGCCTATGCCCTCTATATGAGGAATTCTTTCAAGTACCACCCTGACCCCAGTGCTGCTGGGAGCCACTAAGGATATGTCTACAGAGCATTTCAGAGCAAGCTTCCCAGTCTGGGATGACAAATTTGGGCTAACGGGGCTCACCCTTGTGCTTGTGCTGTGTAGACAGCACTTTGAAGTTGGAGGCTGTAGCTGTGAAGTCTAGGGATGGGGGGTTGGCTTCAGAGTAATAGTCCCTATGAACTGTTCTGACAGCTGGGATGAACTGGTGTGTCGAAGCACTCCCACCATGTCTCCTTCCCTGGCATGCCCCCGGGAGTGTGGATTCCTGTGGGGAATGGCGTAGAGTTAGCTAGGCCAGCTCAGTGTCTGGCAGGGGCAGTCCCTGCTGGCACATAGTGTTTTTAGGGCAGGGATGAATTTTTCACTCTGACTTTTGGCCGTATTTGAAGCCATTTTTAAACCCAGTTTGCTTTCACAACTGACATGGCCACAAACTGTGCTCAGAGACTATCCGATAGACCACACAGAGAGGTAGTTTACAGCATGGTTTGGACTAGTATGTAAGAAAATCCCTTTGCAGACTGAACAGGGAATTCATGCTACAGCTGTGTTGGAAAGCTGTTGTCAAACATGGTTCAGCCAGAATTGTTTTTCTTTGACAAGCATTTTTGAACACAGCTGTCGCTCGTATGTATCAAACTGTGCTGTGGGCAGAAGCTTGGGCCACTGAGTTAACAGTGGAGTGGGAGCCTTAGCTCAGAATTTCTTTGCTATTTTACATTTAGCCAGAAGCTTAAACATTATTTTAGCAAATGTATTTGTTCTTAATGTGCATTGAAATCCAGCTATTCAGAATTTCAGGTGTCATGGTGAGAGATCATAGAGCTTAAGGCTAGAAGGGACCACCAGATCAACCAGTCTGCCTTCCTGAGTAACACAGGTCACCAACACCCACATGCTGAACCTAACAACTGAAATTAGGCCAAGGTACCACTGCCCTCAGGAAACTAAACTATTATGTGCCACAGGCAGAGAACAGGCAGGACCAAGGTGTGCCAATGCCTGTGGTCCCTGCAATGGCAGGGTATTGATTAAGTGAGATGTAACCAGATGATCCTGGCAAGTGTCCTACACCCCACCTAAAACTGAGCTCTGGAGCACTGACACTCAGTAAAGATCACTGGGTCTTTTTTGCAAGAATGAGGGCATTTTCCTCAGCTTCCTGGCCTAATTCCTACTAGGCGAGCTATACTTTGCTACCTGAAATATCTCCTGTAGTTTCCACTGGATAAACGATTCCAGCACATCGCCTCCTAAAATCCTGGTTATCAGCACAGAATGACAGCTTGGTTTATCACCCCAGAAGTGGACACATTTCAGTGAAGGGTGAAAAGTTGCATCCACTGGGACGGATCCTCTGGTCCAGACAAGAAGCACTCAGTGCAGGACCAGGGAGTCTGAGGAGGTAAAGGTAGCTTTTTAAGCTACTTCCCTGTTACCAGGGGCAACGAGGCCTGGGGTGGGCTGATTCCTGGTATAAGCTAAAGGAGCCTCACAACTGCTCTAACTTACATCTGGTTGCCCATGGATGTTCTGTCAGCTAGGAATCAACCAGATGCAGCAGCATCCTAGCTCTCGCCACGTTGCCTGTGAGCCGAGGGCTGGGAGAAACTGGTCTACAAGTTGCGAGAGCAGTTCTATATCACAGGAAGATTCCTCCATGCAATGGAATTCTCCGGTGTTCAGATCCCCTGGGTTTATGGTTGTTTTCTGCTGGTATGCCAATGCAAAATGGCCTCAGCAGGGCCCAGGAGCTGGCTCATTCTGTAAACCAGTGGTGGGCAACCTGGGGCCCACAGGCTGCATGCGGCCCATCAGGGTAATCTGATTGCAGGCCACAAGACATTTTGCTGACGTTGACCATCCGCAGGCACGGCCCCCTGTGGCTCCCAGTGGCCGTGGTTCACCTTTCCCAGACAATGGGAGCTGTGGGAAGCGGCGGTCAGCATGTCCCGAGGCCCGTGCCGCTACCTGCAGCTCCCATTGGCCAGGAACGGCGAACCGTTGCCACTGGGAGCTGTGTGGGGCCATGCCTGCAGATGGTCAATGTCAGCAAAATGTCTCACAGCCCGCAATCAGATTACCCTGCTGGGCCGCAGGTTGCCCACCACTGC
This sequence comes from Chrysemys picta bellii, assembly GCF_011386835.1. Lineage (NCBI taxonomy): Eukaryota > Metazoa > Chordata > Testudines > Emydidae > Chrysemys > Chrysemys picta. The sequence goes on from NC_088791.1 coordinate 203,646,147, forward strand.
TGTAAACCATGTTGTGGCCCTTCTAGAGGTACTTTAGACATGTAAGATACGTCTGATTGTGTATCTGTATCTCTACATTCTATGTGAACAATAATCACATCATCACACAGATAATCTGAGAGTCACAGAGCACAATCACAAATACTAGAAAGAAAAAACCCCCATAAAAGTCTCATCTCAAAAACAGAAATAGACAATGCGCAAATAATTTCCCCCTTTCCTTCACTCTGCCTTTGCTGAAGCTAATCAACAATCTGAAGTAGCTTGGCTTGCAATACATGGGCAGAATTTATTTCAGACAGGCAGGAGAACGAACATTTCAATATTTAAATTTCCAGTTCCAACTGATCCATACCTTAATCTTGGTTTGAGTTCAGTTTGGTTCGCTGCGCTAAAGTTGAGGCTCAGTTAAGATGCTCTAGATTTTTTCTATGCCAATTCCCCCATCCCTAATTCTAGCCTTGGTGTGAAGGGACTTATTCAAGGAAAATCGCAGAGTGTTGAGAGTTCAGGATGAGAATATTCATGTTAATCTAAAATACAGATCTTAAAACTCTGGAGAAAGAGTTACAGAGCAGGAAAACAAGAAATGCTTACAGATTGGAATGAAATGGCCGTTATATACATGTGGATTTCAGTAGCTCTTTTTCCCCCTGGCGGATGGTAAGTTTGTAAATGACAATATTAAAGAAATGGAACAGTACGAGCGGAAATGCAGAGACTTTGCTCCAAAATGTATTTATGTCCCAAGTCATAAAAGGCACATAAGAAATGGAATTAATGGTAAAAACACAGTACTGCCTTGGGAATCATTTTTTAAAAATACGTTTTGTTGTTGTTCTTCATAGGAAACTCACAAACTGAACTGCAGGAATAATCAAACACAAGAGGATAAACTTCAAAGATAGTGATACATCTCGTTACAACTGAAAATGTTGAAAAGAGGAAGAAATGAAAGTAAACTATTAATTGTGATCTGTGATTGTTCATGCATGGGTACGACATGGGTTTCCCTTGGCTTCCTGCAGTCAAACATCTATAAACACCGTCTAGACACAGTATTGGCAGGACCTTCCAGTGTAATCTCTGCCTCATGCAGGATACGCTTTCCTCTTTTGTGAGTTCTAATTAGCTTGTGCCAACAGCAGTTTGAACCAGAGGGGGAAAAAAAAGTAACATATAAACTTTAAAGACAGCTCGTCTACCACGTGCAATTTGTATTTTACACCTCATGAATTTTAACAACCAAAATTATAACTTCACAATTAACCCCACATATACTGGCACAGTAGTCTTTTAACATCTAGACATGGCAGCACATTTCACTCAGGTTTGACTCAGTGTCAAAGTGAAAATCTTTACTAACCACAGGGAGCGTTTCTTTGCTTCCTTCAGTAAGCAGAGCTGGATTGAATGATTTCGCTGTTTTCCTCTCACAGCACTGGTATAATAGTGTCTTTAGGAATTGTTCTTGAAAGGGACAATCAGTTGTTAAAGTCCCACATTTCACATTCATTCCATCTGTGTATAGTAGTAAATGCCCTCCAGATACCATCTAGGTGGGTTTTTTGTAACTGGATGACTGAAGTGCTGAGTTAAAAAAAATCACTGCACTTATGCAACATCCAACACACAGACAAAGCTGTGCCTGTGTCCCCTCTGTAGGGTCCATAGAAATTGTGATTTTAAAAAATTGTATTATAGTGATTGACTTCTAAAATAATCCTCTGAGTGGACTCAGAAAGACATTTGTTATTGTAACATGCTCAGCTTTGCATGTATGTGAAATTTGGGGATCTATGCTACTTGACTGTCTCTTTAAGGACATGAATATCATTTAACCAGCATTTGGGGGTGGGATGCATACCTCCCGATCTAATGAACAAACCAGAATTTTCCTGATTAATTAAATAAGTTACTAGTAGATAATTTGAAATTCTTCCTTTTCATTGTGCTTTAGATTCTAAAATTAGTTTCTTTAGATGCTGGCTATTTTTACTGGCAATACACAACATTAGCCAAATTCAGGAGTGATTTGTAAGGTGGTCTAAGTTAAGACTCCTTGGGCCAATCTGTTGCAACTCCATTGACTTTAATGGAGTTAGTGCAACTGGACGACAAATATGTCCCCTTGGCACTAATTTGCAGTCCTTTGCACTCAGACTGAGTGGGACAAATTCAGATATGATGTGCAGATGGAGGGGGATGTAAATTACAAAGTGGTGGATGGCCATGTGGCTCAGTGAGTCTAACAGATTTCGCCCAGACTAGGATTTAAAAGTGTAAATCATTAGCTAACATGTTCTAACTGTCTAGTGTAGACCAGGCAGTGTAGACGTTACTACATGCTAAACTGGTTAAGTTAAAGCCCAGACTCCTCACTAGTCTACACTAGACTATTAGAACATAGTAACTAGGACATATTAACTAACACATTCCAACAACACCCTTTTAAAGCTTAGGGCATGTCTACACTGCCTCGCAGTTCTGTGAACCCTTGTGTGAATAGTGGTGTGCACCAAAGTGCTGCGCTGTAACTCCCATGTGTGTGTGCTGTGGACTCGAACATATAGGTCCCTGGTCTGCGCTAATGTATTCCTCTTTGAAGAGAACTACATTAATGAGAACAAGGGACTCTTAAGTTCGCAGCCGCAGTGTCCCCACAGGGGAGTTACAATGCAGGCCTTCAAAACTTTGGGGCATGGTAGAGACATGGCCTTAGTCAAGACACAGCCTTGAAGGCTAGAGGGCATTTGAGTTGCATTATCATCCATGTTGAGGGGGTCAGAAGAAGGTATAAATTAGACCAACTTACATCAACTCCCTCTGAGTCTAACTTAAACACACCTGTGAATTTGGCCCCAAACTGCGTATCCTGCAGGAGCTGACAGATCCCATCCTGGTGTTCCAGACAGAAAAAACGACCGTTCTTATGCATAGGTTCAATATTTTCACATTTCTATGACCATGGGATTGACCAACCATATTACAAATACAATGGCTCATGAAACTTAGTGATCTAGACCCAGATGTATTTATTTGCTGCTGCAGCTTCACCTGAGCATTCTTGGGTCTTGTTTCTAATTGAATGAAAGGAGAATCTCCATTAGCAGTTGGTAGTAACGTTTTGATTCCTTCCTTCAAAGCTTTGAGGTGCTAGAGGGTGAGAGGCCCTTACCAGAGGACAAGGAACGCTGTGTTATACATTTTAATTGCGGTTAAAGAATAACATGTGGAGGCCTTTTCCCCCCTGGAAATCTTTGAGTTTGCAATTACAGCCCAAGTGGGCTAGAAGTAGCTCTGGTTCTGGTATTCTTGCTCCTGCTGGCAATGGCTTTATTTCTTTGTTGCTTTGGCTGTTACTCATTTCCAAGAGACAGAAATTTGTAATATATGGTATACTTGGGCACTGATTTATGGTGGTCACTCTGTTGGTATCACCTACCCTGTGCCCCAGTTTAGGCAGTTATACTCCATGGCCAATGGGGGTCTCTCTCTCACTCAGTGATTGCTAGTGTCCCTCTCTCTGACCAAATGATGCACCCTTCTCAAGCTTTTGTCTGCCCATACCAATGGTATCATAATCTAGCTCCTTCAGTTGGCTTCTAGGCTGCTCCCACTAACTATTCACTCAGAAATAGTATTTTTCCTCATTAACCAATTACTTAGTGATAGGCTTACATGTATATTCGCTAATTGCTGTTACTCCACAGGAAGTAGTCAGTGATCTTTCCCTACATATTCTCTTCCTGCTTTATTTGATTTCTACCATGTACCCCTCTACTGTCCATTTTGTATGGATCTAGTCATTTATTGCAGGAGATTTATATTTCGAGTCAAAGCCAAGGGACTGCATATCCTGCAAGGTCACTGAAAGTGTGTTTGTCTTTGAAGTGGTGTGAACGATGCTTTGAAGCGGATTAGTGTCAGTAAGCTCTTATCTGTGACTGCTTATGTATGTATTATATAGGTACAGTTTGATATCACTTAATCTAGAACAAAGTTGAAATATATTACATTGTACTGAAAGTGAATGTTAACTTATTTGACTGTAATTCACATTTCATGCTGTGTCGATTGGTTTAATCTCCCTCAGGGATAAACCAGAGTTCAATTCAATAGTCTCATAACCTCATAGGCCCAGACCCAGTAGCCCTTCCAGCCCTTAGGTCAGGGGTCTTCACGCTAGGCTCCACCATGAGACTGTAGGGAAACTCAGGACCTCCCTCCCTCCCACACCAGGGACCCTGTAGCAAGTGGTTCAGGACTGTCTTGTCAGACCTCTTGCTTCTCCCTGGCTGCTTCCTACATCAACCCATCTTCTCCTCAGGGGGCTCATGTCATCAGCAGGCCCCTGGTCCCTGCACCCAATAGGAGAAAAGAAAGAAAACTGAACTAACAGAAATAAAGAGCAGCACCAGGTCTTCTGATCCAGGAGGGTCCTTCAGCCATCTGTGCTGCCACTCCAGTTGACAGGAAACCTAAGGCAGCTTGACTCTGCTATGCTCCTCTCTAGAGCTGAGGCTGAGAGCTCTGTTCACCTCCCAGGGCTGCGACCCTCTGAGCTGCAAGCTCCTCTTTCAAGTCTCGCATACATCATAGGTGTGGTGGGGCAGGGCTGTAACCCCTTCCTGTCTCATGTGGAGTTTGAGTACCCCGTCACAGGGTTCAGTGAGGTTTCCAATAGGCATAACTGCCACTGTTTGAAAACTGCACTGTTTGAGAGAAGGAAAAGCAAGGGTACTCCTTTAACCTCATTGATAGTGTGACCAGACATCCCATTTTTAAAGGGACAGTCCCATATTTAAGCCCTCCTGCAGGTGTCCCAATTTTTTCTTAAAACAGGCAAATTGTCCTGTATTTTCTGTCTCCTGCCATCGGTACTGGAGGGTTCTGCTGCTGGCCGGATCCCTGCTTGCCAGCCGCCCGCCCACCAGCGGTGAGTGTGTGTGTGTGTGCAAGGCTGGTGGCAGGGCGAAGATGCAGTGCACGGGGCTGGCTGCTCCCCCTGCTGGTCCATCAGTGCAGCCCCTGCTGTGTGCTGGCTCTTGGCCAGCAGGACCCCGTCCCTTGTCATGTTTCTGGCCGGCACTGGTTGCATGCTGTGAGCTGCAGTGGTTGGTGAGTGCAGGCAGGTGCCAGACAGAGGTCAGTTACGTGTCACCTTGGCTGCCCACCCATCAGTCCTTTATGTGCTCCTCCTCTCGCTGTCCTCTCCCTGCTTTGCCCCTTCACCTCCCCAACCCCACTGCTCCACTTATACGCCCCGCCCCGGCAGGGCGCATCCCACTCCCAGCGCTGTGCGGAGAACCAGCCCCAGGTTAGAGCACTCAGCTCACCAAGAGCCTGGCCGGCAGATTCCTTCCTTCCCCCACTGCCTCTGGCTGGGCCAGCGCCCCAGGAAAGCCCAAGACCCTCCGGCTCAGAGCCCTGTGTGTGCCAAAGCCTCGCACATTGCTGGCACGGAGAAGCCTCTCAGCCCCACCAGCTCTGGAGTGGTGAGGGAGGCGGAGGAAGCTATTTCCAGCCTGTTTGCACCCTGGCCCTGCAGGCTTCACAGCAGCCCTCTGGGCAGGGGCTTAGCACCCTCTTCATTCCCCGCTGCCCTGGGTCCTGTCCTGTCCCCTAGGCCCCTCCCTTGCTGAGCCACCTCTCTGGCCAGGTTCCATGAAGCCCCTGCAGTCAGGCTCCCTGGGCCCTGGTGCACAATGCATCCTTAGGGCTTAACCTCTTCCTGCCTGTGCTGTAGCCAGAGGTGGCTGGGTTATGTCAGTGGCCGGGTTATGTCCGTGGCCAGCAGCAGCCTGGAGCTGTTAGCTGCCTTTCGACACTTTGCAGGCAGGAAGGGACAAGCTGCTTCCAGCCACTGGGACAGCGGGGAGAGAGAAGAGATGAGCTCTGCAAAGACAGGGGCGTGGTCATTCTCTCCAGGGCCGGCTTTAGCAGGTGCGGGGCCCCATGCCGGGATGTGATTTGTCTCGCGCCCCCCCACCCCCGCCGCAACTCTGCCCTGGCCCCGCCCCTCCCTGCCCCATTGGATCCCTCCCCAAATCCCTGCCCTGGCCCCACCCCCAGCACCGCCCCCTCACTGCCCCATTGGATCTCTCCCCAAATCCCCGCCCTGGCCCTGTGTCTTCCCCAAGCACGCAGCATTCCTCCTCCTCACCCCTCCCTTCCCAGGCTTGCGCTGATCAGCTGTATGGCGGTGCAAGCGCTGGAGGGAGGGGGGAGAAGCAGGACGCGGCTTTTTTTTTTTTTTTTTTCCCGCTCCATCAGCAGCCCCGGACGTTGCAGGGCCCTGTTAGGCGTGGGGCCCCATTCCGGGGAATCGGCCGAATCGGCTTAAAGCCGGCCCTGATTCTCTCCCATCCCCTGCATGGCTGGAAGCAGCTCCCTTCCCTTCCCTCCCACATAGACTTTCAGGGAGAGAGGACTGTGGATTCAGTGCATCCACCAACCCAAACCCCCATGTAAAGGGAGAAACAGCAGCTGCAGGAGCTACTGTAGCTGTCAGTATGCATTGTGGAGAGGCTCTGGTATTGCATCACAGCTGGAAGATTCTGCCCTCTCTCTCCTTTCCAGAACAATTTGGTACCATCCCAGGGAGTACTCTAGCTCTCTGCTGGATCCAGGATTTGGCCTCATGCCAGTAAAACGATCTGCAGTAACACCAGGGAGAAATGTTGCATGTTTTGGGAATTAAATAGAACCCATTCCGTCTAAATAGGGAGTATTGGCAGGTAGCAGAATGTACCACATTAGTTCCGAGATGTACCACCAAGCTGGACCAGGGGCCAAGTCCAGCTGTTTTGGTGATATGGCAGATTACGGTCTGCTATTAATCATTCAGAATGTCCGAGCTTGTCAATTTAAGTTGCTAATTGTGCATGGGGTGGGATTTTGCATGGTGCAAAACTTAGTGAGTCACTTCAGCCTGAGGAGGGCTGGTTTTGTAACATTTCTTCTGTGAACTGATCACCTAAAAATCCCCACTGATCATAACACAGCACAAAGACTGAGCCCTTAGGATGAGAGAATGCAATGACATCCAAACATATGGTAAAAACTGAATGTTGTGTTGCCATCAACTCTGCCATTTTGCTTCAGTTTCCCCATTGCACGTGTCTTCTGGCATTATTGATAGCATTTTGATTCAGAGAGACAACCTAGTAGCTTCCTGTGAAGCCAACACCACACCCTAAATTGGCCCACAACTTAGTAATGCTCTCTACCATCTCCATCTGGCTAGCAGGCTCTGGATGATAAGCTGGTCTCACTGTCTCTTACTCCAAACCCATTTCTTCAACACTGCCACCTGGATAGGTTCATCCAAAAAGAAGTCATGCAAAAGATCAGCCTGTGTGATCTATCTTGCAGAATACACACAGCATATGAAATTTGGACATCTGAATGTAAGATGACTGCTAACTGGGAGTGAAATAACAGTTGGTTATCATAATGGGAGGCAAATATTCCAGTCTTTGGAGGAAAAATCATCCACCAGTCTAAGATTCCAGTAGCCTTACTCTATGAGTAATCCTATGGAAGTCAATGGTGTCAGGTCCTGCTCCATATGAGCAAAGGTAGCAAATTCTGGTCCCTAGAAAATACTTCCAGTATTAAGCTTTTAGCAATCACTAGCCTGCTTCTCCAAAACACAGCTGTTTGGCCTCTTCTCAGTCCTTCACGTTATCTAATCAATAAGATTGTGCCGCTCTTTTTTTAAAATCAGAACTCCACACAGAAATCAGTGAAGAGTTCTTAAATGCTGATGGCACGGTACGACCCATTAGTTTTGGACTTTCTGAGAAAAGGAGCAGCAGTATGGTCTTGGGACTAGGCAACAGGAGGAGAGGCCAGGAAAGCTGAGTTCTGCACCTGGCCCTGCCACTGCCTGCCTGTGTGATTTTGGGCGAGTCACTTTCAATCTCTCTGCACCTCATTCCCCCGCCTCCCCCTCCAATGTATTAAATTGGGGGTAATTATATTCACCAACCTTTACAAAGCAGTTTGAAATCTATGGTAGAAAAAGCTGTAAGTGCTAAGTAATATTAATTATTTATTGGTTATTATCATCAGCACCTAAAGAGGGTTTCCTTTATAGGCTGAAGAATGAAGAAACTTTCTCCACTGTAAGAAGCTGTAATTCCCATTAAGATCTTCCCCCCTAGCCAGTGGGGAGAGGCACCAATTATTTTTTTTATCCAGGAATCACCTTTGACATTGAGAAATTTTGGTGCCAATATTTTGATTTTTTTTTAACGTCTGCAGCGCTCTTCAGACAGACAACCTAGTCCCCTCGTGGTTCCTTTATTCTGTGGCTGCACTCGTCTTTCACAGGCATGCTGCTCATACATCTGATATCAGAGATCAGACACAGGAGCAGCTGGGAAAACAATTGGATGCCAAATTAGAGTGGCTCTTCAAGTAATTGACTGATGGATCAGTGATCCTACTTAAAAAAAGGGGGGGGGGGTTGCATTGTGACTCACCAGGTCTGCGTTTTCCTTCCTGTGCTCTGAGCTATTTAAAAGTCAGCACACCAAGGAGGTCATGGGGCAGAGCTATTTTATTCCTTATTGGCCAATCTACCTATTCTTTTGGGAAAAACCCCATTCAGGATTATTCCAGTCAATCTGGGGCAGTGGTAGGCTCCAGCAGCACAATTTGCCTTTCATTAAATACAGTCTCCCTTTCATCTGGGGTACTAAGAGCTAGACTCTTGCATATATTTGCTGGATTTCTAGCTCTCATATCAGACTCCAGTTGGCACTGAAACTCACGCTGCTTTCAAACAGTGCTAGGTACAAGATGTGTGCTTACGTGGTATTATCCAATCTGGGCTCAAGTCCTCACCCAATGTAGCTCTCTGGCATGGAGCCAGCCAGAAAGACATGGCCTGGCCTGAGTCTATAGCTGTGTATCCCCGTGTGTAGCCTGAGGAGCAACCCCACTCAGGGATGGCAGTGTAGCATCCATGCAGCAGCCAAACCTCACCCATGGCTAGGAGTTGGAGTCTGTGACTCCACCAGCCCCACTGCCATGCTCACATACTGGGCCCCTTTGATTGACAGGGGGCAGGTGTGATCTATGCAGAGCAACTGCCTGATTCAGTGGGGGAACATTCTACCTGGTAACCTGACAACTGTGGTGAAGGAGCTGTGGGCCCAGAGATGAAGCTCACAGATGAGAACTCCAAAGTGGATAGATATCATGGGCAGAAGCTGCAATCTATATACCCCTCTGCATAGTGTTTTGTTGCTTTTGGTACTGTCCTACTGGTGGAAAGTTACTTTGCCCCAACTGTACCTACTAGCAATGGGACCGAACTGCAAGATTTAGGTCTGGATTCTGAAAGCTCCAAAGCCCAGGAGTGTTGCCATCTGATGGTTTGCCCTGGGTCTGTCTCTGGTAAATACAGCACATTATGCCGCTGAGCATTTCATGTCTTTGAAACCTGGCATCTGAACACACGAGACTGAATATAGCCTGTGGGTAGCTCCATATAGGGCACTGCAGGGATGAATTTGACCTATTTCTTTAAAATATTGTTCCCATGGACCTAGTGCATTTGCTTCATCTGTGGATAGAATAAATCAAAGACTGGCTAAATCTGGCACTTGGCAGCATTAACCAAGAATTCTTGTTTATTATGACATCTTATGACATCAGTGAATGTTGCCGATATACAAACAATTCCTAATAGATTTCTGCACAAATTGCTGTATAAAGAAGTGAAGCCTTTGTCTCCACTGGGAATGTGACCTGATTCTGGAAAATGATGCCCTGCCAATGACCTAGCTGCACTGGAGCAAGTCATGGTTTTCCTTGTCTACCCTAGGGGCTTGCGTCAGTGTGGTTGCACTGGTGGCTGATGATCAATGGATAGGTCTGGGGTACATCCTCCACTATAGCTGGGCTGATGTAGCAGGTGCTGTTAAATACACAACATACAAGTCAGTTGTACATTTACAAGTCAGTTGCTACCTTTACATTTTTCTTCCTTTTGTAGTGTAATCAATAAACCTCTCTTTTTAAACTTAATATAGTCTCGCTAAGCCCAAGCATTCAACAATTGTGAATCAGCCCCTGCAACCACAAGATTTATGAAAAATACTACATTTTGGGTTCTCTTTCTTGCTTTGTTTTGTGAACGCTTATGGTTCACACTTTCGAGGTTTTCTTGCAAACAGGAGAGCTAGGAACTTACTTATTTTGTGATTGTTTGGGTTTTTTTTTTTTTTACAAATGAAAGCTGAGATTCTCAAATTATCACAGGATTCCAGGAGCTGGGGCTTTAAGAAAACCACCAAATATCATAAGACAATAAAATTTCAAGAGGTGGCAACACTGCTAATATACATATTTTCAAATGATGATGTGCAGTATAATGAAAAAGAGTAATAATAGCTAAAGTGCAATACAATTTTGTATTCTGCCCTGCCCTTTCTAACTATGTTGGTTTATTCATCAGAATTCTTTTTAAAAAAAGAATGAATGAGAATAATACATTTTTGCTTGCTCCATGTTTATTCAGAATCATAAGAAAACTTGGCATTTCAAAAAACAAAGAAACAAACAAAAAAAGCCATGTGCAGCACTTTTAACTAACAAGCCTGCCTCGAAGAACTGAGTGGCCTGGTCAGCACCCAATCAGATAATCAAATCAGCTGTTTGCTGGGTCAATGTGTGTGGTGACTTGAGAACGTTTAGTTTGTATTCTTTCTCCTCCCCCAACCCCCACCATGGAGGAAGATGCAGATATTTTAGAAATTCAGAATACAAAAGGCCTGATCCCGGGCTCACTAGTGCTGGTGTGAAAACCAGGTGGAATGCCACAAGTTTAACTGCGGTGGAAGGTGAGATAAGAATTGGTCCAAGGTTTTCTTATAAAACTCCTGCCTAATGTAGCCAAGGTATATTTCAAACAAGCGGGAAAGGAAAAGTCTCTGCTGTCCTACTTTATAGCAAAAGTGTTGCCACTAATGTCTCTCTCATGTATTTTTCATGGAAGAAGATGCTGATTGTTTGAGGGTGGCTGTTTCCCTTCGCTTGGGATTGTTTTCTTTATTTTTGCATATAAGGTGGTTAATTAGGAGCCTGTGACAGGGACCCAGGAGCAAAGTTAGGAGTCTGATCAGGAGCTCTTAGCTAGCTTGTTAAAAGGAAAGGTCTTATTGATTTCTATTTGAAAACAGAGTGAGGGAGCCTTGATATGGGTGAGAGGGAAGGAAAATTGAGAGGCCCAAAGGAAGAGGGTAGCATTGCAAAGGAGGAATATTCTGGCCTCTCATTCCCAGGACACTAACCTAATTCATGGGTATTTCAACCATAGAAAAGAGGACCTGCATCACTGAATAGCTGCACTCCCAGAAGATGAAGAGTATGAGATTGTGGCTGCAGTATGAGGTAGCACCTTAATGGAAGGGTGTGAGGGGTGGGGTGTACAGATGTGCATGGGTAAATGCCCACCCTATCCAGATTTTGGTTCTTTGCACATCTAGTATATTCATATTTGGGTCTACACTGTGCTGGGCCTCCTGAGAGAGTGCCTCAAAGTCATCTCTGTTTCCCTTAGTCCCATGTGGATTGTGGAAGTGGTAGGTCTTTTCCCATACTCCCCTGGGACTTGGTAGGTTTCCATCTTTTTCCTGCTGCTATAATGAAAAAGTGGCTCAACCAATTCTGTGGAAACTTTACCCAAAAGACGATCTTTGAAGTAGACCATGAGTGAAAAAGATACATGCAAAAAGGATTTAAATACAACCAAATAAAGAAAAAAGTTACCTGGGTAGAGACTTAGAACCGAATGTCTCTTCCAATAGCTGAGATATTGCTCCTTCTGTTACCAGCACAGAAAGCAGGAGACCTGCAGCTCCGATTCCTCAGTATCTGACAGAGTTTTTTACTGTCTCAGTGAATATACAGCTCTAATTACACCCTTAAACAACAGTTCTACTCTTTTCATCCTCTATGGAGATTGTGCAAGCAAAATTTTAATTCTCAGCAAAACCTTTGCTGTTCAACCTTTTACAGTATTAATGCTTCCAGTCAAATGCTTGCCTTGGTATCTGTGTTACTGTGTCACCTCATGAGCTCTAGCCAGCAGAACACTCCAGGATATCACTTGTGATATGACCTCCTTATTATGCTGAATCTTGTCTGCATAATCACGGTATTTGGGTTAATTTAGCTTTGCCGGGCACATCAGTCTCTAATTCCTAAATCTTGCTGTAGCAATGCTTAGCCCCAGCATCCCCCCCATACACACACAAGTAAGGCTTAGCCTGCTTCCTAATGCGTGATAATGTTATAATCTTGTATACTGATGATGAAAGCAGTTGCTAAGGTGGAAATGCAAATGGAAAAGGGAGTTTATCTAGCACATAAGGGGCTGTCCTTTTTCTGCACCTGATGGGTGATTTTTCTGTTTCTTGTGCAGTGGTCCAAACATCCAAAATCCTTCATCGAGGAGTGTGTCTCTTTTCACATTAAGTGTTAGAAGGAGGTATAGAAAATGCTTCCAAGCGCAGAGCAATCCAGCTCTGCACTTTGAATGCACAGAGGCATTTGATAAATTACCCTCTGTAGTCACCTGATGAACTAGGCCTGGTGTGGCGAGGGTGACCAGATGTCCCAATTTTATAGGGACAGTCCCGATTTTTGGGTCTTTTTCTTATATAGGCTCCTATCACCCCCCATCCCCTTCCCGATTTTTCACATTTGCTGTCTGGGCACCCTAGGTGTGGGGTCAGCTGTGTGTTAATGGCAGCGAGACCAGTGTAATATCTTTGGTAAGGAAGTCGAGTCTAGTAAGCAAAGGATTCTGTACTGTAGATAAGGCCAATTTCCAAAATACTCTCGTAAACAGAACAAAACCAAACACTGTGAATGCTGCCTGAATCCCAGCCAACAAGAACAATGGGCCTGATTCCCACTGTACATCAGGAGTAACTCTACTGAACATCGATGAAGTTACATAGGTGTAAAACTGGTGTAACCACAAGGAGAATCGAGCCCAGTGTTTTAGTCCTGTATCACCTCTCTGCCACACCTGGTTGTTGACGCTGGAATGTTTGATGGTGTTGTAGAGGTTCCGTGCCAGGTGTTTGGCTTGGCTCAGTGCGGGAAAACACAAGCCAAGTCACTGTCGCAGGCTCTGTATGAGAAGGAGAATCTGAAGAGTTATACAGTAGGTGACTGTGACTGCTTGGCTGTGAAGCTGGCATAGTCCCGATGGCTTGGCTCTTTCTGAGCTCATCCTCATTTGTGAATATAAAGCCAATGGCCACACACGCACTGAACACTCAGCTTGCTCTGATTAACCTTCTGCTGGCTTCCCTCCCGCCGCAGTGGGACCTGCAGGAAGGATTGTGCCTCAGAGAAGCATGGTCCCTTTTGGATCAATTAGATGCATGGACTGAGAGCACCCACTGCTGTACCACTTAAGACGCACAGCATATGCTTCACAGCCCAGTGTGGAGGGGGGGGCAGGGTCATGGACCACCTCATTCCCTTTGAGGCATGCAAAGGAAGGAATATGACTGCCTTTGAGGAGGGAATACAACTACGCACAGCCACTGCATAAAGGCATAAGGAAGGCAAGCTTCTTGCCCCTCCCCTCCCAGGGGCCAGGCACAGTGTGGCCCATGAGACTGAGTTTATGCTAAATCCTGTTGATGATGTCTGGGCACTCAGCATGCTTACTGGAGAATCTATCGCATCAAAACTCAGCAGGGTCAGCTCAATATCCCATGGCACTTTTCATAAGCGTAGGATATTGCCTTTGGATGCAAAGTGCTGTGTGCCAGTTATCTGCCTGGCTGTTCCTTTGCCACTCCACAAATGGCTACATTCCAATGGTGCTGCATGAAGCTACCCTAGAGTAGTTTGTCAAGCACTTTGGAGTCCTTTGAGGTGGTAGATGCTGCACAAATTTAGGTTATTAGAGCAAATTCTACACATATGGCATGATTCAGCAAAGCACTAAGACTTGCTCAAGCCCATCCCCATTCAGCAAAGCACTTAAGTACATAGTTATCTCTAAGCACATAACTTCAAGAGAACTTAAGCACACCCTTGAGTTCTTTACTGATCCTGGTTCCAATCACTGATGTCAGTGGAGTTGCGTGGGAGTGTAAGGGACCAGGGCATAGGCAGTCTGGCCTAGCAATCACAGCTGGGCCAGTGTCCACAAGTCAAGGACGGCCACAAGGAGGTAGTCAGCGAGCAGGGATCAGAGTAATTGCGAGAGGTGGGATCAATAGGCAAGAGTCAGAGTCAAGCCAGAATTGGAGACCACAGATCCTACCAGGCAGGACTCAGGAGATAAGAGTCAGGCTGGGGCCAGATCCTGGAAATCAGAAAGTGAGGTGAGGCCTGCAGTCACAGCACACCTAAAGTCTATATGGTTTCCCAGACAACCTCCGGGGTCACTCTCCAGAGTTAAATAGTAAGAATGCACCAAACAGAAGGTTGCAGGGTGCAGTCACTTTGGACCCTTTGGGCAGTACTTCCTACAGCACAGCATATCCTCCACATTGGTCCTCCGTGGACAGAGCTTTGCATGGCCTCCTGATAACAATGTGGGAACAGCAACTGTCCTGGGTTCTGAGCTGCGTTCTAGTCCTGTGGATCCTTGCAGGGAGTTAGTGAGCCCTTTTGTTTCTGATCTGGGTTTTCTTTATACAACCATGGAAATCGCAGAATTTTCAAAATATTTACTCAGTTGGCTGTGAAACATGGGTATTTCTTTGAGGCACGGTTCGTTTCTTCCTCAGACAGATCTAGCAACATCTGCTAATGATGAAGCATCACGGAATGCCAAAGCTGTGCTAATGGCAGCATTCCGAAGCGTGAAGATAAACAGTGGATACACTGTGACATAAAGGATACCCCAATCCTTCCTCTCCATTGTTCACTGGGGATGGAGGTGGTGGAGAGGGCGGGAGAAATGTGCTCCTCCAAATATCCCAGTCTTGTGTGTGTGTGTGTTTAAAAACCGGTAGTCTTGCCAAAGATGGGGGGAAGAACAAGTTATCCAAGGGACTTCTTTTTATCTTCTATGGCTATCTTTTCATTTCACTTTGCCATGTCATCCCTTTAAAGCGCTTCGCTTACTAGCCGATGTGTTTGTTCATCTCTCGCCAGATGCATATATATGACCATTTATCCTTCCTAATATGATGTAACAAAACGCAGGGGTGAGGAAGGATCAGAAGATCTGTTAAGTCAGTTCTTACAGTGGAAGGCAAGGAAAGAGAGCTTTGTACTAATTAGTTTAGCTGCCAGCAGGTCTTCAGTGTCCCAGCAATGGTAAATCGTAACTTTCATGCTATAGTGCACCAGGATGCAATTTACTTCAAAGAGAGCACAAATCCCTGACTGCAGCTCATATCAGAGGATTGTTACATAAAAGTGGTTTATGTGCTTCAGTGCCAGGAACAGGGTCACACAAAGCCCAGCTTGTGGTTGGCTAAACATTTTATTCACAAACCATTGACAAAAATATTCTTTCCCAGCCCCTATGCAGCATCAGAATTTTAAATTCTGGAATGGCAATACTGAATGTTCTATGGTTATCCAAGTATATTACCACACCCCTCTCTTGGGTCCTTTGATTCCTTCAACCACATCACATGGTGCCAAGAAAATCCATCCAGTGGAAGGTGCAGTGCCCAGTTCAGCCAAAAAGCTGCTAATCCAAACTCCGGATTATTTTCTTTCTTTTTTATTTTTGGGTAGGGGTGGTGAATTTACTTTAAGAGGCCAAATTCCTTCCTCATTTCCACCCCCTGTCTTTGCAAACTTGAACATGGCAACAACTACAGCTAGAAATTCCAACTGAAAAAAAAATGCAACTGTTTCAAGCATGGATGCCAGAATTCAAAGAGAGGAGGAATTTCATGTTTTGAAAGCATAATGATAATTCTTATAATTGTCCTCACTTGGATATGGGGGGGGCAGATCCTCAGTTGGTGTAAATCAGTGCAGCTCCATTCACTTAGTGGAGTTATGCCCATTTACACCAGCTAAGTACCTAGTCCAGAGCTTGGACATTTCGGGCTTGTCTACACTGGTACTTTACAGCGCTGCAACTTTCTCGTTCAGGGGGGTGAACCCCCCCCCCCCCCGAGTGCAGCATGGGGGGTTAGGTGCCTAAATACCTTTGAGGATCTGGGCCTAAGTGCCTAAGTCATTTCTAAATATGGGACTTAAGTGCTATTGAAAATTTTACCCTTTGTCTATTTCCTGCCCAGTGTAGTATATTCTATAGTGCTTGAGCCAGCCTAGTTTCAGGTAACTATATTTCCCTGCAAGACATAAATTATCTATCCTACATGGAAAAAATTAAACTAGAAAACATCCAGACAAGTTTTGAATAATTTAATTTCTTGGATACATTTGGAAGCCTAGGCATTTTATTAACAGTCTGTTTGGAATGAGATAGGAGGAAATAATTCCCCCACCAACATAGTTCAACCAGCCTAGTGTTACAGATCCCATATATGCAGATCTGTTTATGCATCCCTTCTGCTGGGATACCGCCGTTTGTCTTCTTTCATCAGAATGCTGCCTTTAGCCTGGCTTCAGCATGCAGCAATGTTTCATCATTAGCCCAACTTGCTTTATCTGAGTGAGGGAGAAATAAACTATTTCTCACAGAAACACCCATATTTCATGGCCACCTAAGCAATATTGCAAAAATGCCGAGATTCCTTAATTTCCCTGATTGTATGTGGCAGAGACTGATTTGATGGCAGAAAACTGATTAGCACAAGCCTTTCCAGCTAGCATGTCACAGCAGTGAAAACACAAATGTGGAACCCAGGAACCTAACCCTGCAACAAACGCTGGTGCTAACTCTGTCCACGTATCTATTCAAGGGACACCATCATAGGACCTAACCACATCAGCCACACAATCAGGGGCTCATTCACCTGCACATCTACCAATGTGATATATGCCATCATGTGCCAGCAATGCCCCTCGGCCATGTACATTGGCCAAACCGGACAGCCTCTATGCAAAAGAATAAATGGACACAAATCTGATATCAGGAATCATAACATTCAAAAACCAGTAGGAGAACACTTCAATCTCTCTGGTCACTCAATAACAGACCTAAAAGTGGCAATTCTTCAACAAAAAAACGTAAAAACCAGACTCCAACATGAAGCTGCAGAACTGGAATTAATTTGCAAACTGGATACCATCAGATTAGGCCTGAATAAAGACTGGGAGTGGTTGGGTCATTACAAAATCTAAACCTAATTTCCCCAATACTAATTTTCCCCTACTGTTACTCACTTGTCATTACCACTTCAAAAGTTATTCTTCCTCCCTTGGTATCCTGCTGTTAATTGAATTGTCTCATTAGACTGACTTTACACTTGGTAATGCAACTCCCAACCTTTCATGTATTTATACCTGCTCCTGTATTTTCCACTCTATGCATCAGATTAAGTGGGTTCTAGCCTATGAAAGCTTATGCCCAAATAAATGTGTTAGTCTCCAAGGTGCCACAAAGACTCCTCATTGTTTTTGCTGATACAGACTAACACAGCTACCCCTCTGAAACCTGTCACAAATGTGGTGTGTTTGTCCAGCAACACAATGACTATTACCAAGTGCGTTTTTTGCTGGCAGTGAAAAAAGAGAGGAATATTTGCAGCTGTTTCTATATACTGAAAACAAATTGCAGAAAGCCAGTGTAGCAAAGTGCTAAGGTTATAATCTACGCCAGTACAATATTACTTTCAAATGTGTTGTTATTGGAACTGTAAAATCTGTCTGCTCTCAGGCTGGAACCCCACTGTCATTAATCGAAGGCATTCCACAGCCAGGGGTCTGTACAACTTCCAGGATTGGCTGTGAAACCAGGGAATTACTGCGTGATGTTGTCATGCCCAATTGTGCAGGTCCCTTTTAAGCAAATAGTTCAGCAATTGTAGCGGTGTAGCTGAAATCTAATGTATATCATTTCATGAAAATATATGGACCTGGTTTTCATTGAATGCAGAGGCCAAAAATTGAGGTTAAAAAGCAGAGGGTTAAATTCTACTGTCAGGTCTAGACAAGCTTAGCTCTAAAAAGTGGCTTAAGTGAGCTTTCCCGTAGACTGGAACACTTAACTGGTGATCTGTAGGATGCTATTGTGCTTTAACTCAAAAAGTGCTTGCGATCTGCATGTCTCCCCCATTTGTAGTGCTGGAACTTCAAAAGGGCGGTAGAGCGGGCCAAGAGATAGGGGAAGGCCTGTAAATCAGGAGACCTGTGTTCTAATCCTAACCCTCCCACAGACTTGCTAGGTGACCTTGGGCAAGTTACTGCCTTGCTCTGTGCCTCGGTTTCCCCAAATATGAATCAGGGATAAAGTCCTTACCCATCTTTGTAAAGTGGTCTGATAACTACATATGGAAAATGCATTGTAAGTATTATGAAGAAGCTAAAAGGGGAAGTTTGGGTCAATTTGCTCCCTATTACTATTCGACCATCTGAAAAAAACACCTACCTGCGATCAGCTTTAGGAGGCCAAAAGACCTCTTCATTTCTTTTAAAGTTGCCTTTGCAATTTTTGAATGAACAGTTTAATCCCACTGTGTAGCTTACACAAAGGAATGATAAGCACCCAAGTGAAAAACTCATTGGAATTTGCTCCTGATCACCTACCTTATGCTTCACCCCATTACACACAATGAAGGGGGCAGATGAATGGAAAGTTTACACTTCTATAGGCTAAAGTAATGGAAGAGAGCTGAACGGCGACTCCGTTATGTGCTCACAGTCTCGGGCAACCCACTCACAGCCCTTGGCACACTCATGACTGGGAAACTGGGGAGTAGAGCTGAGGAGAGGCTGTTCTATGTGATGTGGTCCCCTGGGGCTGGAGCAGATTTCCACTTAAGAGTGCCAGAATTAATGCTGACCGAAGCAGGATTAACTCTCCTGCACCTCCTACTTTCCTGGAGCATGGTGTTCGGGAGGGATGGTACAGGCATAGCAGGCAAGTAAGTGGGTAGCAGTGGGAATGGAAAGACTACATTTGCAAAGGTTCTGGGATCTGCAGGGTTCCCCCAGAAGTAGTAGATCTGTGAGGTTTTTAGGTCACGTCCAGGCCCCTTCCTCTGCGAGAACAGTTTTGGAATCTCAGCATGTTCAGTCTCATGGAGGTTCCCAAACACTTTCCCTTCACATAAGGTTTTTTTTCCTTGTAAGGAACATTTGGCCCCATATAAAGAGAAAAAGAAGCATTTTCCCAGGACAAACATTTTGGACCAGTAGCGTAATGGGCCCCAAAATAAATCTCTCATACAGATTTGAGCAGAGGTGCATTTTACTACTGACGGAGAAAGGAAATGATGCTGTAATGCCAACAGACCCTGGTCATCAGCAGGTGGGACTGAACGGGGGATCTCTGGAGCTTAGTGCATGAGCCTCTACCGCATGCGCTAAAAGCCAACTGGCTGGTAGTTAAGGTTGTAGAGCAGACTCATTAATCTCTCTCTCTCTCTAAGTGGTCTAGGTGCCACTAGATGGGACAGAACACCACACCCAGAAGGTGTGTGGGTTACAATTCCATTTCTTCTAGGAATTAGGATTAGACTCTATAAACTGCAACACACAGGAGGTCCAAGGAGTTTTTAAAGACGGGCAGCTGCGGAGGAAGTTTGTTATCAACTCAAGCCCTTCATTTCTATGAGTAAATAAAATATGCTGCACATTTCAGCTTAACAACATTTGTATCCCCTTACATGGTCATTTCGTTATATCAGGGATTTTTATACTGTGTTCCACAGGCAGAATTTTCTGGTACTGAAAAAGTGGGGAAGGGCAACAAATGGGAGAATGGTCCTTTGGTCAGTGATTTGCAACCCCATAACTGGATGGCCTCTGGGGGAAACGCTCAACATCCTCAATTCATCCACGTTTTTAACTGATCCAGAAGTTTTCAACACGTCCAGTTGACACGCCGTTCATTGACGCGTGCTGTCGACGCACAGTTAGCTCGCCTGTATTTTGAAATGATCATTTAAAAATGATGCAATTAAAAGAAGCTTGCAGACTGGCAATATCATAAAGTGAGAGCAGTGAAGCAAGAGAGGGGTCTTTTATGTTCAATGTGATATGAACGGATAGTGCCTGACTAGCCATAGGATAATATTGTATACCGTAGATACCCTGAAACATAGGCGCTAATTCTACCCCCACTTTACTCATGCTGAGTGGTACCTTACTACGAGTGTAGTTCCTTTAAAATAAACAGACTACTTGTGGAGTAAGTGTTACTCCAGCATAAGTTGAGCAGAATTGAGTCCATAGTGGTAACTAGGGATCAGATCATACCCTTACTCACATTGAGTAGTACCTTACTGTCATGGATCCGCAGAGTCTGGTCTATGCCCCAGCCTGTAACCAGTCCTGGGGAAGTGACTGCTTAAGTGTGCCAACCCCGAGGGCCCACATAATTCCACAGGGGCAGACCCGTGGCCTCCAAGACTGGGCATTCAGACACCACCAACCCCGGTCTCTCTCTCTTTTTCTTTTCCTGTGGCTCCCTGCAGCAAATCCAATTGCGACTGTCTCCTGCAGGAGGCTTGTACTTTACTCCTTGCGGGTGTAATGCTCTCAGGGAATATTTGCAGTGACAGTAGGCCACCTTTTCAAAACAAGGTGACAATTTATTAGTCACCTGGCCTACAACGTCTTAAAGTCCTTAGGTCAACAAAGAGAGGCAAAAATTAAACCACAGTTCATGCTAGCCCAGGCAGTGCAATGAACCAGCCAAGCTGTGTAGACTCCATTTCTGGTTCTGGCTCCCTCCCTTTGTCCTTAGTCCCCGATGAGAAAAGCTGAATGTCTCCACAGGGCAGCCCATATTCCATCTGCCTAACACCTTTCCCCCCTTTGTTCTCCAGATGAGTTCAGTTAGGTGGCGTGTGGTCCTTGTCTTTCTGGATCCTCTGTTGTGCTGGATCAGTTTCAGTGGGTTCCATAATGATCTGGTCATTCCCCCCAGACCATTTGGTGGCACCCCCCTATCCCAAGTCTCCTGTGCAGTTCCAGGAGTCTGGCCCTATAATGCTGCCCATAAATAAACTGGGGAAATGCAACCTAGAGCGAGCTACTATAAGGTGGGTGCAAAACCATCCCCAGAGAGTAATTATCAGTGGTTCACAGTCATGCTGAAAGGGCATATTGAGTGGAGTTCCGCAGGGATCAGTTCTGGGTCCGGTTCTGTTCAATATCTTCAGCACAGAAAGCACACTTATACTGTCTGAGGACGATACCAAACTTGGAGGAGTTGCAAGTGCATAGGAGGATAGGATTAAAATTCAAAATGATCTGGACAAACTGGAGAAATGGTCTGAAGTAAATAGGATAAAATTCACTAAGAACAAATGCAAAGTACTCCACTTAGGAAGGAACAATCAGTTGCACACGTACAAAATGGGAAATGACTGCCTAGGAAGGAGTACTGTGGAAAGGGATCTGGGGGTCATAGTGGACCACAAGCTAAATATGAGTCAACAGTGTAACACTGTTGCAAAAAAAGCGAACATCATTCTGGGATGTATTAGCAGGAGTGTTGTAAGCAATTCACGAGAAGTAATTCTTCTGCTCTACTCCGCACTGATTAGGCCTCAACTGGAGTATTGTATCCAATTCTGGGAGCCACATTCCAGGAAAGATGTGAACAAATTGGAGAAAGTCCAGAGAAGAGCAACAAAAATGATTAAAGATCTAGAAAACATGATTTATGAGGGAAGATTGAAAAAATTCTGTTTGTTTAATCTGGAAAAGAGAAGACAGAGAGGGGACATGACAATAGTTTTCAACTACATAAAAGATTGTTACAAGGAGGAGGGAGAAAAATTGTTCTTCTTGACCTCTGAGGATAGGACAAGAAGCAATGGGCTTAATTTGCAGCAAGGGAGGTTTAGATTAGACATTAGGAAAAACTTAAAAAAAAAAAAGGGTGGTTAAGCGCTGGAATAAATTGCCTAGGGAGGTGGTGGAATCTCCATCATTGGAGACTTTTAAGAGCAGGTTAGACAAACAGCTGTCAGGGATGGTCTACAGGTGATACTTAGTCCTGCCATGAGTAGTGGGGACTGGACTACATGACCTCTCAAGGTCCCTTCCAGTCATATGATTCTATGATTCAATGATTCTATGTTTGAGTGGACAATTTATACAGAAACTCACCTGCTAAAAGCAAATGTATTAGCCAATTTCATCTCACAGTATACTCTTTCCTGCTATAGAAACACATATAGATTCATAGATTCATAGATTCTAGGACTGGAAGGGACCTCGAGAGGTCATCGAGTCCAGTCCCCTGCCCGCATGGCAGGACCAAATACTGTCTAGACCATCCCTGATAGACATTTATCTAACCTACTCTTAAATATCTCCAGAGATGGAGATTCCACAACCTCCCTAGGCAATTTATTCCAGTGTTTAACCACTCTGACAGTTAGGAACTTTTTCCTAATGTCCAACCTAGACCTCCCTTGCTGCAGTTTAAGCCCATTGCTTCTTGTTCTATCCTTAGAGGCTAAGGTGAACAAGTTTTCTCCCTCCTCCTTATGACACCCTTTTAGATACCTGAAAACTGCTATCATGTCCCCTCTCAGTCTTCTCTTTTCCAAATTAAACAAACCCAATTCTTTCAGCCTTCCTTCATAGGTCATGTTCTCAAGACCTTTAATCATTCTTGTTGCTCTTCTCTGGACCCTTTCCAATTTCTCCACATCTTTCTTGAAATGCGATGCCCAGAACTGGACACAATACTCCAGCTGAAGCCTAACGAGAGCAGAGTAGAGCGGAAGAATGACTTCTCGTGTCTTGCTCACAACACACCTGTTAATACATCCCAGAATCATGTTTGCTTTTTTTGCAACAGCATCACACTGTTGACTCATATTTAGCTTGTGGTCCACTATAACCCCTAGATCCCTTTCTGCCGTACTCCTTCCTAGACAGTCTCTTCCCATTCTGTATGTGTGAAACTGATTTTTTTTCCTAAGTGGAGCACTTTGCATTTGTCTTTGTTAAACTTCGTCCTGTTTAACTCAGACCATTTCTCCAATTTGTCCAGATCATTTTGAATTATGACCCTGTCCTCCAAAGCAGTTGCAATCCCTCCCGGTTTGGTATCATCCGCAAACTTAATAAGCGTACTTTCTATGCCAATATCTAAGTCGTTAATGAAGATATTGAACAGAGCCGGTCCCAAAACAGACCCCTGCGGAACCCCACTCGTTATGTCTTTCCAGCAGGATTGGGAACCATTAATAACAACTCTCTGAGTATGGTTATCCAGCCAGTTATGCACCCACCTTATAGTAGCCCCATCTAAATTGAATTTGCCTAGTTTATCGATAAGAATATCATGCGAGACCGTATCAAATGCCTTACTAAAGTCTAGGTATACCACATCCACAGCTTCTCCCTTATCCACAAGACTCATTATCCTATCGAAGAAAGCTATCAGATTGGTTTGACATGATTTGTTCTTTACAAATCCATGCTGGCTATTCCCTATCACCTTATGACCTTCCAAGTGTTTGCAGATGATTTCCTTAATTACTTGCTCCATTATCTTCCCTGGCACAGAAGTTAAACTAACTGGTCTGTAGTTTCCTGGGTTGTTTTTATTTCCCTTTTTATAGATGGGCACTATATTTGCCCTTTTCCAGTCTTCTGGAATCTCTCCCATCTCCCATGATTTTCCAAAGATAATAGCTAGAAGCTCAGATATCTCCTCTATTAGCTCCTTGAGTATTCTAGGATGCATTTCATCAGGCCCTGGTGACTTGCAGGCATCTAACTTTTCTAAGTGATTTTTAACTTGTTCTTTTTTTATTTTATCTGCTAAACATATCTCCTTCCCATTAGCATTCACTGTGTTAGGCATTCCTTCAGACTTCTCGGTGAAGACCGAAACAAAGAAGTCATTAAGCATCTCTGCCATTTCCAAGTTTCCTGTTACTGTTTCTCCCTCTTCACTAAGCAGTGGGCCTACCCTGTCTTTGGTCTTCCTCTTGCTTCTAATGTATTGATAAAAAGTCTTCTTGTTTCCCTTTATTCTCGTAGCTAGTTTGAGCTCATTTTGTGCCTTTGCCTTTCTAATCTTGCCCCTGCATTCCTGTGTTGTTTGCCTATATTCATCCTTTGTAATCTGTCCTAGTTTCCATTTTTTATATGACTCCTTTTTATTTTTTAGATCATGCAAGATCTCGTGGTTAAGCCAAGGTGGACTTTTGCCACATTTTCTATCTTTCCTAAACAGCGGAATAGCTTGCTTTGGGGCCCTTAATAGTGTCCCTTTGAAAAACTGCCAACTCTCCTCAGTTGTTTTTCCCCTCAGTCTTGATTCCCATGGGACCTTACCTATCAGCTCTCTGAGCTTACCAAAATCTGCCTTCCTGAAATCCATTGTCTCTATTTTGCTGTTCTCCCTTCTACCCTTCCTTAGAATTTCAAACTCTATGATTTCATGATCACTTTCACCCAAGCTGCCTTCTACTTTCAAATTCTCAATGAGTTCCTCCCTATTTGTTAATATCAAGTCTAGAACAGCTTCCCCCCAGTAGCTTTTTCAACCTTCTGAAATAAAAAGTTGTCTGCAATGCAGTCCAAGAATTTGTTGGATAGTTTGTGCCCTGCTGTGTTATTTTCCCAACATATATCCGGATAGTTGAAGTCCCCCATCACCACCAAATCTTGGGCTTTGGATGATTTTGTTATTTGTTTAAAAAAAGCCTCATCCACCTCTTCCACCTGGTTAGGTGGCCTGTAGTAGACTTCTAGCATGACATCACCCTTGTTTTTTACCCCTTTTAGCCTAACCCAGAGACTCTCAACACTTCCATCTCCTATGTCCATCTCTACCTCAGTCCAAGTGTATACATTTTTAATATATAAGGCAACACCTCCTCCCTTTTTCCCCTGTCTATCCCTCCTGAGCAAGCTGTATCCATCCACACCAACATTCCAATCATGTGTATTATCCCACCAAGTTTCAGTGATGGCAACAATATCATAGTTGTATTTATTTATTAGCACTTCCAGTTCTTCCTGCTTATTACCTATACTTCTCGCATTTGTATATAGGCATCTAAGATACTGGTTTGATCTTTCCTCCCAGTTTTGTCCTCACCCTCCTTTCTCTCTGCCAATATAGCCCACACTCCCTCTCGTTTCCGACCCATCTCCCAGGTCTCCATGTTCCTCACTTACCTGCGGGCTTTGCTCACCTGTCCCCGTCGAACCTAGTTTAAAGCCCTCCTCACTAGGTTAGCCAGTCTGTGTCCAAATAGGGTCTTTCCCCTCCTCGAAAGGTGAACGCCATCTCTGCCTAGCAGTCCTTCCTCAAATAGCATCCCGTGGTCTAGGAAGCCAAAGCCCTCCTGGCAACACCATCTTCCCAGCCAGGCATTCACCTCCATGATGCATCTGTCTCTGCCCAGGCCCCTACCTTTGACAGGAAGAATCGAAAAGAATACCACTAATATATGCATGTACACATGAATTTTTGAGGATATAGTTATCTCAGCCAAAAAGAAAAATATGCTACAATAGAATAAAGGTCATAAAAAGATATCTGCAGGTAGTAATGTGAATCAACTTTGCAGTGCTATAGCTAGTTTAAAACAACCCAAAAAATGATCAATAGGCAGAAACTTAGGGTATGTCTACACTACGAAATTAGGTCGATTTAATAGAAGTCGATTTTTTAGAAATCGATTTGATACAGTCGATTATGTGTGTCCCCACTAAGTGCATTAAGTCGGTGGTGTGCGTCCACAGTACCGAGGCTAGCGTCGATTTTCAGAGTGTTGCACTGTGGTAGCTATGCCACAGTTCCCGCAGTCTCCGCTGCCCATTGGAATTCTGGGTTGAGCTCCCAATGCCTGATGGGGCAAAAACATTGTCGCGGGTGGGTCTGGGTACATGTTGTCAGGCCTCCCTCCCTCCATGAAAGCAACGGCAAAAAATCGTTTCTTGCCTTTTTTCCTGGGTTACCCATGCAGATGACATACCACGGCAAGCATGGAGCCTGCTCAGCTCACTGTCACCGTATGTCTCCTGGGTGCTGCTGGCAGACGCAGTACTGCAGTGCTACACAGCAGTATCCCCTTGCTTTGCCTTGCCTTGCCTTGCGGAGGGCAGATGGTGCAATACAACTGCTAACCGTCATCGTCGTCCCATGGGTGCTCCTGGCCAACCTCGGTGAGGTCGGTCGGGGGCGCCTGGACAAAAATGGGAATGACTCCAGGTCATTCTCTTCTTTAAGTTTCGTCTAATGGAGATTCAGTCCTGCCTGGAATATCATGCCAGCTGGAGGCTTCTGCCTCAGGCTGCTCTCCCAGTCAGCAGCACCATGTGGTTGCACCTACCCCAGCCTACCCTTTGCTCCCATGGCTCATGAAGCCTGGACAGTAGTCAGGAGCAGTTCAACTATAGGCTGAGTAAGTGCAGAATGGTGGTAGAATGTGCCTTTGGACGATTAAAAGCTCACTGGTGCAGTATACTGACTCGGTTAGACCTCAGCGAAACCAATATTCCCATTGTTATTACTGCTTGCTGTGTGCTCTGTAATATCTGTGAGAGTAAGGGGGAAACGTTTATGGCGGGGTGAGAGATTGAGGCAAATTGCCTGGCCGCTGATTACGCGCAGCCAGACACCAGGGCAGTTAGAAGAGCACAGCAGGGCGCGCTGTGCATCAGAGATAGGGTGACCAGATGTCCCGATAAAATTGGGACCGTCCCGATATTTAAGTGTTTGTCCCGCATCCCGATCGATCTTCGGTCGGGACGCTGCACTCCACTTTTTTTTCTCCGCCGGCAGCACTCGGCCGTTCTCGGCTTTTTTTCCCCCCCTCTCCTCTGACTGCCGGCAGCACTCAGCTGTTCTTGGTTGGTTTTTTCCCCCCCCCCTACTGAAAACCAGAGGCTGAAGGTATGCATAGCTAAGGGAGGGTGCATAATCTCCTCTGACTGCCCCCAGCACTTGGCTGTTCTCGGCTTCCCCCCCCGACTGCCGGCAGCACTGGGCCACAATACAGAATTGGGAGAGGGAACTGTTTGTGTTGTTACACCGGCAGCTCTCAGTTTTTGTTTTTTTTGCTCCGCCGGTGACCCCCCCCCCCTTGTGTCCCGATATTTTCTTCCTGTCATCTGGTCACCCTAATCAGAGAAGCTTTGAAAACCAGTTTCATGACTGGCCAGACTACGGTGTGAAAGCTCTATTTGTTTCTCCTTGATGAAAACCCGCCCCCTTGGTTCACTCTACTTCCCTGTAAGCCATCCACCCTCCCCTCCCCCCTTTGATCTCCACTTGCAGAGGCAATAAAGTCATTGCTGTTTCAAATTCATGCATTCTTTATTAATTCATCACACAAATGGGGGGATAACTGCCAAGGTACCCGGGAGGGGTGGGATAGTTGTAGGGGCACCCCCTAGAATGGCATGTAGCTCATCATAGAAGCGGCATGTCTGGGGCTCTGACCCAGCGCGACCGTTTGCCTCTCTGGTTCTTTGGTAGGCTTGCCTGAGCGCCTTAAGTTTCACGTGGCACTGCTGCGGGTCCCTGTTATAACGTCTGTCCTTCATGCCCTTGGAGATTTTTTCAAATATTCTGGCATTTTGTCCTTTGGAACGGAGTTCGGATAGCACAGATTTGGCTCCCCATACAGCGATCAGATCCAGTACCTCCCGTTCAGTCCATGCTGGAACTCTTTTGCGATTCTGGGACTCCATGGTCACCTGTGCTGATCAGCTCACCATGCTGGCCAAACAGGAAATGAAATTCAAAAGTTCGCAGGGCTTTTCCTGTCTACCTGGCCAGTGCATCTGAATTGAGAGTGCTGTCCAGAGCGGTCACAATGGAGCACTCTGGGATAGCTCCCGGAGGCCAATACCGCCGAATTGCGTCCAGACTACCCCAAATTCGACCCGGCGATGTCGATTTCAGCGCTAATCCCCTCGTCGGGGAGGAGTACAGAAATCCATTTTAAGAGCCCTTTAAGTCGACAAAGTGGCTTCATCGTGTGGACGGGTGCAGGGTTAAATCGATCTAACGCTGCTAAAGTCGACCTAAACTCGTAGTGTAGACCAGGGCTTAGATTTTTTTTTTTTTTTAAAAGGAACAGTCAAAAGCCTGGGAAGACTCATTTCAGTTTGTAATACTCTCCTTCCTACCCTTGTTTGTCTATTTTACTTAAAAGTATCCTGCCAAATTTTGGCCAAGCTTTACAGTTTGGAAAACAAGCTTGTATAAAATCTTAGACCAGTGGAAATATTTCCTCAACTTTCCCCACTGTCCCCGCCCCCCAAAACTTAAATGATAAGTTTTGCTTAAACAAAACCATCCCCCTGTAAATGTCTGAAACCCAGACATTGTAGCAAGGATATCCAGAAAGTGAAATTGATTTCAGTCGCGTTGTCCAAGCTGAGAGAGATGCAAATATGAAAGAAAAAACATAAACAGAGGCCAGGGAATTGGATTTTTTAAATTCTCCACTTATTATAGTGGAGCTTCAAATTCCCCAAATGCTGCTGAGTCTTAGGCTCATAGAACCTATTCCAGCTGTGAGGCTGAAACAATATTGTCAGCTCTAAGCATTCAAAAATTATGAAGCAGCCCTCCAGAAAATTATGAGACTGGCTTAAGATTAATAAGATATAGAAAAATAATATGTTTTGGATTCATTTTATTTGCCTTCAGGGCTTTAGATTTCACATTTTTCATTATTTTCTCTGCAACCATGAGGGCAAGGAACTTGTATTTTACTGTAAATAAAAGTGGAGATTCTCACGTAATCACCTGACTCCACCAGCTGGAGCCTTAAGTAAAATACCAACTATTGTGAGACTCATACTATAATCATGGGAGTTGACCACACTCCCTAGAACAGTGGAGGCTCTTCTAGGTCAGTGGTTCTCAAAGCCGGTCCGCCGCTTGTTCAGGGAAAGCCCCTGGTGGGCTGGGCCGGTTTGTTTACCTGCCATGTCCGCAGGTTCGGCTGATCGTGGCTTCCACTGGCCCCAGTTCGCTGCTCCAGACCAATGGGGGCTGTGGGAAGGGCGGCCAGCATGTCCCTCGGCCCACGCTGCTTCCTACAGCCCCCATTGGCCTGGAGTGGTAAACCGCAGCCAGTGGGAGCCGCGATCTGCCGAACCTGCGGACGCGGCAGGTAAACAAACCAGCCCGGCTCGCCAGGGTCTTTTCCTGAACAAGCAGTGGCCCTAGTTTGAGAACCACTGCCCTAGAATAGCCTCCATGAAGTGAAGTCTTCTTATCCCCTTCCCTCAGGGAGCTCCCCAAAGCCCAGGTACTTGGGGTAGGTGCTGAGGAGCTGTAACAGGGGGAAGGATAGGAAAAAAGAAACCCAAACCAAGTCTGATGTGAGAGTGTCAGATCCAGCTGTCACCTTTCACCAGCCTACCAAAAATAAACAGAAAGCAGGACAGTTAAGGGCAGCCAGATCTGGTTAATCTGTGCTTAGTTTATCTCAGTTGAGTTTGGGATTACAAAACACTCATGTGTAAAATAATCTGACTGTATCTACAGTATCTAGGAGCGACTGTTTAATCGCAGTGCTTGAATTTAGATAACAGCTCAGCCAGACTGGGGCCAATCCTGCAAGTTGCCAATGAAGTAAAAGGGAGTTCAGAGTCCTCACGTTGTAGTTCTCAGCATTTCTCAGGCTTGGGCCTATTGTTTGTATTACATGAGATACACTGAGAAGTTGCAGTAAATAGATGACATATGTCGTGTATCTATCATAAACACAGGTTGGGGGAAACAATTCCAGTAGTTTGCTTGCTGGTTAATTGTTGAGAAAACCAGTGTTGTACTCGACATGAGAGTAGGCACAGATTCTGGCCCTAGCTCCAGGCCCTCTGTGCTGCTCAGGTGAAGCACAGGGCCATGCAGGAGCTGGGGAGAATTCCTGGAGCTGCAATAAGCATGCTGTTCTGAGGCTCCTGGACTGTGGTCCATAGGCAGGCTGAGGAAGGCAGCTAGGGCTGTTTAAGGTCTCTTCAGCAGCCCAGAATCTGAAAGGGGAACCTTCTGTGTTATGGCTCCAGGGGGCACAGGACAGAACTGGACCCAGAGGCGACAGCCTGAGGGGGTGGATTGGGGAAGCTAAGTTACTTAGCACAGTGAGTGAATTTCTGTGGTGTATGCAGCTCTGTGTAACTTATGATTTTGTTTTGTATATACCACACCCTGACAGCTCTCAGAGGCAGCTGCCATGTTCTATTCCCAGGCAGGCTGTTACACAGGAGAGTTCTCGAATAGAAACTTTGCTTTTGTTCTTTCTTTTGTTCTTTTTGCTTTCCCTTAATCTAAATTAGACGTCCGTTAGCCTGAAAGCATACAGTTGTTCTTTGTGAGGGGAAAACAAAACACCAAACATTCCACCCATGCAACAAGCTAGGTGGCAGGATAAGATCCAAGCCTATGTTAACTACCATCACCTTCTGAAAAGATCCCGTAGCAAAGAATCAGAGGACAGACAGCTGGATGGGGTAAGCGTCTTTCTTGTTTTCTGCTGACTAAGGGTATGTCTAGACTGCACTTGTAGGCAGATTCGACACATGGGAGAGGAGGCACACGGGGTCACCGGTGTCCCCCCAGATTTCTCAGGCCACCCTCTCATCTGGATGCCCAGCAGTGAGGAGGCAGTGGCTCCCCCTGGTGGCGGCACTCACCATGTAGCCGTGCAGCGTGGGAAGGGAGGAAGCAGCAGGGTGGTTGGCTACAGCCTGAGCTCCTGCCCCGCTCCTTCTTCCCCCGCGCTACATGGGACTGCTCCTCCTTCCCTGCTGCTGGAGTCCCAGTGCTTCCCGCTGCCGGCTTTGCAGACCGCCCCCTGAGGTGAGCTCAGGGAGAGGAGCTGTGATGTGCTCAGCACCAAGCAGCTCATGTGGAGCCCCATCCAGCCTGAGAGCTCTGGGGGTGCGTGAGGGGAGCAGGCGGCGGGGGAGGGAGAGTGGGAAAAGGGGGAGGATCCTGTTGCTGCTGCTGCTTCAGTGCACCCCCAGCTTGCATTGAGGGTGTATTGAAGCAGCAGTAGCCTCCAGTGTGCCTGTCAAGGAGAAGGCGATTTGGGGGTGTCATATTCTCCCCTCCGACAAAAAGTGACTGATAATTCTCCAACTTCTTGTTAGCTGAGGCGATCCAGTCCCGAGCACCATCCCCCCCGGCACCACCCACCCTGATGGCGCACGGGGAACTGCGCATCCCCACTGTGTGGCCCCTTTTGTCGGGCTTGTTTTGAACATGAGCTAAATGGATTGAGGATAGTTCAGGCAGGGAGGGATGCCTGCAAGCTCTGCAAGGGGCTGAGCAGGCACAGGACAGAGAACAGGAGGAAGAGGAGGTAGATAGTTGCTAGTCTGTGTTGTCTACATACATATCTAGTTTCGGGGGGTGGAGCCGGAGGCAACACGTGGGGTGGTCACATGCCCTCACAGAATCTTTCAATTGTGCCCTCCCCCCCCCACTATCCAGATACTTGTCACCTCAGCTCTTGATTGCAGCACATGTGGGCACACCTGGGCTAGCTTTAATTTAGCTACTGCAGGTAACAATAGCAGTGAAGTCAGGGCAGCATAGATGCTAATAAAAACAACGAGGAGTCCTTGAGGCACCTTAGAGACTAACTAATTTATTTGGGCATTTGTTAGTCTCTAAGGTGCCACAAGGACTCCTTGTTGTTTTTGCTGATACAGACTAACAGACTACCCCTCTGAAACCTGTCATAGATGCCAGGGCCGGCTCTAGGATTTTTGCCGCCCAAAGCAAAAACAAGCCTGGGAGGGAGGGGGAGCAGCGGCGCGCGA
This sequence comes from Chrysemys picta bellii, assembly GCF_011386835.1. Lineage (NCBI taxonomy): Eukaryota > Metazoa > Chordata > Testudines > Emydidae > Chrysemys > Chrysemys picta. The sequence goes on from NC_088791.1 coordinate 203,678,013, forward strand.
AATGGCCGCTCGGGATCTCCCACTCCCTCCCAGGTTTGAGAGCCTAGGAGGGAGGGCGAGTAGCGGCGTGCGAATCAGCTGTTTCGCGTGCCGTGGCAGCAGCAGCGGAGGTGAGCTAGGGCGGCCGGGGCACATTTTTAGGGGCGGCATTCTGGCACCGGCCATGCCGCCCCTAAAAATGTGCCGCCCCAAGCACCAGCTTGTTTTGCTGGTGCCTAGAGCCGGCCCTGATAGATGCTAGTGTGAGCTAACCACTTAAATACCCTGGCTTCTGGGCAGGGTCATATAGGCCGTACTGAGACTTGTGCTGCCGTGGCTTTGCTGTTATTGGTAGCCACTCTAGTTGCATTAAAACTAGCTTGGGTATCTCACCATACGCTACAATCACACCTTTGACAGCAGTGTAAGCATACCCTTAGGCTTCAAGAAGATCTCTTTTGTTCAGTTGTAACATTGCTGGGCACTTCGCTCCTCACAGGACACCCTGGGGAAGACAAGCCTTTTCCAGCATCTTTCCTAAGAGAGAAAATGAAGTAATGGAAGAGCTGGGTAGAAAAACCACTGAGTTTTGTGATTGTTTCAACAGAAATTAACCATTGTAGTTTTGCCTGAATTCCATACCCTGCCTCAGTTTGCTACGAAAGGGAAGGGAAGCCTGTAGGTAGAACACCGTTCCTGCTGCAAAAATGGCATGATTTTGCTTAACCGAATTTGCAAAAGTTGTCAGTTATTGGGTATAGTGTATGAAAAGTGAAAGTGGCTGGTCTCCTACAGCTCTGCTCCCAGGGAAGGAGAGAGTCTCATAACGGATAGAGCATTCAGCAATTTGTTGAGGTTTAGTTTCAGTGAGGAAGGCTTTACCAAAAAAAAAGATTGTGGAAAAGGCCTGGCCTGGCCCTAGTTAAGAAGGCACATCACATCATTCCCATGTGCTGCACGGCTCTCCTTCTGCATACACAATTCCTCCTTCTGCTCCCTGGTGTGCTCCGTAAGCACAAGCGCACAGGCTGCAGTAAAGCGTACTCCCCCTGAGCACAAATGAGCCGCACAATGCGTCCTAGAGCTCCTGATGAGGCAGCACAATTCCCAACACAAGCCCATGCCCGCAGGCACAATGAAGCCCTTAAATCAATGTCTAAGTTGACAATTACAAGGCATCTAAGGCCCACACACACCTCTCTTCCCTCCCTCCCCCTACTACTAAGCATTAAACATAGCCTAAAAGCAAAGCCAATCGGCCCATGCATTCATCACACTAGGCTGGCACAAGGGCAAACCCAGTAAACACCCAGCAACAAAAGGATCAATCTCTGCCTTGCAAACGTTCTGAAAAACCTGGAGTAGCTGATGCAAGAAAGAAAGGGAGTGGAGGAGGGAAGGCCCCAACCAAGTACAAACTGATGGAGATGAATGGGTCCTGCGGCTGCCCTGCCAGTGAAGGACTGGAGCAGACTTGCCCCCGGAGGCAGCTCCACCAGCTGAGAACTTCTGACTGAATCCTGTCCCAGCTGTTACTGACTGAACCAAAGGGTGAGGGGTCTCCACCATGCAGCGCTGCTGAGTGCACAAGGTGAGACACAGTCACTAAAGTATTTAAGCCCCAGATTATGAAGGGCTTTATATATCAATACTAAGACCCTGAACGCTCCTAATCCCCTTCATCTACGGCCCCATATTCACAGCTCTAAACATCTTTTACCCTCTACTTCACTTTCCAAACCTCTGCGACAGTTTATGAAGAAAACCCTTTTAGGGTAGAAGTTCATTCCATCTTTAGTAGATACGACTTTAAAAACACGCTGCATTGGGATGCTGCTGCGCCGACATTACCTATGATAAACATGCTGGGGTGTCTGCTAATACCTGACAATGCTTACACAGATATAGAATGAGCCTTGTTGTGCACATTTGTGTAAATCAAATTGAAAATGTGAAATCAGAGGGAAAACATATTTCAGGTCATGAATCTCAACAATCCCTGGCATGTTTAAAAAAAAACAACCTAAAATACAGGCACAGATGTTAACATAAGATCCTTACATAACATATTACAGGCACTAACATGTATGTCTCACACAAGCCCTCTGCATGGCTTATCAAACTCTCCAGCTGCCAGCTTGACACATTTGTCAACCGCTTGACATTTGATGATGTATATTTCCTTTCCAGCAGCCTTTCAAGGATTTATATTACAATGGACCAAATCCTGAAAAGTACCGAAATCTGACCCAATATATTTCCCAGTGTATATTCCTAGAGCAAGCTGGGGAAATACCCAACTCATTAACCAACAGCAGCAGGTATCTTATCTCTGTAAACGTTAACCTCAGATGCACAGCAGCCCATAGAATTTCTGATATTGTTAGTGAGAATAGTGCATGTAATTTCCGGAGCACTGTTCTGTATAAATACTATATGCCTGTATGTTTACAGTTATCTACAGTGAATCCAAGTATTGTAGCTACTTACAGATCAGCCCTGTAGTTTGAATTGATGATTTGGGGAGCCCCCTTTCAAAACTACTACAGTAAACAATGACGTCACATAGTGGTAAGATGTAGAATGCTGTAGTACAGAGGTGGGCAACATCCGACTCGCAGGACTGTCCTGCCTGGCCCCCAAGCTCCTGGCTCGGGAGGCTCAGCCCCGGCCCCTCCCCCCTTCCCTGCAGCCTCAGCTCGCCCGGCCGCCAGTGCAATGCTCTGGGCAGTGGGGCTGTGAGCTCCTGGGGCACCGCAGAGCCCAGCCTGACCTGGTACTCTGAGCTATGTGGTGGCGGCGGCGGTGTGGCCTGGCTCCAGCTGGGTAGCACGGCTTTAGCGCTGCCAGCCACCAGTGCTCCAGGCAGCGTGGTAAGGGGGCAGGGAACAGGTGGGGTTGGATAGAGGGCAGGGGAGTTCGGGATGGTGGTCAGGGGGTGGGTGTGTGGATAGGGGTTGGGGGGAAATGGGGTTGAATGGGGGGCAGGGATCCCGGGGGGCAGTCAGGAAGGAGAGGGGTTGGATGGGGCGGCAGGGCGCAGTCAGGGGCAGGGGTTCCGGGGCAGTCAGGGGACAGGGAGAAGGGGTGGTTGGATGGGGCACGGGGTCCTGGGGGGCCATCAGCAGGGGTGGATCTAGCTTTTTTGCCGTCCCAAGCATGGCAGTCAGGCAGCTTTCGGTGGTGCGTCTGCGGGAGGTTCCCGGTCCCGCAGATTCGGCATACCTGCCGCTGAATTGCCGCCGAAGCCGCAGGACCGGTGGACCTCCTGCAGGCATGCCACCGAAGGCTGCCTGACTGCTGCCCTCGCAGGGACTGGCAGGGCGCCCCCTGCGGCTTGCTGCCCCAGGCACGCACTTGGAGCGCTGGTGCCTGGAGCCGCCGCTGGCCGTCAGGAATCAGAGGAGGGGTTGGATGGGGTGGCGAGGGTCCGGGGGCAGTCATGGGGCAGGGAGCGGGTGTGTGTGGATGGGGCAGGAGTCCCAGAGGGGCCGTCAGGGAGCGAGGGGTTTGGATGGGGCAGGAGTCCCGGGGAGGGGGGGGCAGATAGGAGGTGGGGGCTGGACCATGACCCCCTCCCCTAACTGGCCCTCCATACAATTTACAAAACCCGATGCGGCCCTCAGGCCAAAAAGTTTGCCCGCCCCTGCTGTAGTATATTTCCATAAGTGGGTGTGCGGGAGTTTAATTGCATTGTTCCTTTAGCACTGAAGGAAGTTTGCATTTCCTCCTTGGGTTTTTCAGAACCTCTTCCAGGATGCAGCGGCTAATATCCAGTTATTAACACTGCAATTTTGAAGCCCTCTTTAGCAAGTCCTGATGGATTCCACTGGGGAGATGAGACTCTGGACTGTGAAATCAGTGGAACTGATGACTGCAGAATGCTACCGCAGGGCCACTGCAAGATTCCTTCAGTGCACTGGGTCTCTGAATGTGAGAGACTATCGAACGAGAAATGCCTGCAGGTAAGAACAGACCACAACGATGCTCTGCTAGGAGCAGCAGAAGGGTAATTGGAGTGATACGGGGTGCACTGACACAGCGGGTGTGTCAAGATGTCACGGAGAATAAAAGCCACAGCTTAGGATAAAAAGGAAGGAAATGAAGGAGGCCAGGCAAGCACTACAGGTGTAACAAATTAAAGATGATCACTGCCAAGTGCCAGGATGCGCCGAGTGGTCTTTGTTACTGCAGGGATTCTCTCTCTCTCTCTCTCTCTGCCTTCCTTACAACATGTGGCTCAGTTCTGACACATTTTTCAGCTTTGATAAGCTGAGAAGCTGATGCCCTCGCTATGACACAGAGGCTCTCAAGTCCAACTGGCTGTCTTCCTGTCAGCCCCAAGTGGCTCTCGCTGGACTCTGCCACTCCTTCCAGTTACACCCACTCATTAGCAGTTCATGACTTGCAGCCGCCTCTTTCCCTGAAATCCTGCAATTACACCGATTGCTGGCTCTGAACATGTTAGTACACAGTGGCTAAAGAAAAGCGAGTAGACACAGGCAGCCCGTCTGCTTCTCAGGCTTCAGCAATCTCAGTGCAAGCGTAGAGGAGCAGGTATAGCTAATGTTTCACATCAAATTAAACCAGGAAGGAAGTAACTGGATCTGTAATGAACTGTGAAATAAAAGGAGGTTATGTTCTATGTGCTGCAACACCATTTTTTGGCTAGCGCAGGGCATATATCAAAATGAAGAGTGCCACTCAAAAATATAAGTGGTAAATAATAATGGCCAAATTGGCGTTGAGACTTGAACAGTCCTCAGCCAATTCAAATGTCATAGTAATGCAACCCTCAAAAAATGAGTGTGCTATTTATGGAAGATGTGTAGGAAAAGAAATGATTCCTCTGCTTGGAGAGACTGATGCAAATGGCTCTCCATGGGGGACCTCGCACTTAAAAAAAAAAAAAAAAAAAAAAGAGCGAGCAATTTAGGCCCCAACCTGGCAGTATGATCTGCACTCACTTATGTCCACGCCAACAAGTTCCACTGGACCCCGCTGAGCTCTGCATGGGTACTGGGAAGGATCTGCCCACATGGCTCAGGTTGCAGGATCGGGGCCTGAGGGCAGGTACATTGAAAATGATAGTTTTAGCTTCTTCCTTGAATTTCTTAGCCGCGATGTGTCTTTGGGAAACATGTGTCCCGCAGGCATATCAGGAGTAATGGAAAGTGCCATTGTCACTACAGATGCTACCTCATCATCTTGACGACCCATCGATCCCTGGAAGTTTAGAATGGAGGGTAATACAAGTGTGGTTTGTTGGGGCAGGGAGGGGGAGGGGAAAGCAAAATGTTGAAGACATTTGGCTTTAATGGCCTGGTTGAATGCCCACTGAAATCTATGGAAAGCGTCCCATTGACTGTAATGGCTGTTGGATCAGGCTCTAATTGCACTTTATTCTTTCAGCTTACCAAGAGAAGAGAGAGGTTTTGAAAGGTTATTTCTTAAGTGAAGTCCCCTGCTGCTCAAGAAAAGTGTTTCCTCTGACAGGATCTCTGACCATGGGGGAGCTGAGAGTAGCGGCCTTGTTTTGGGAGGCGAGAGTTTGGCATCCACACACGATGTCCAGCCCAGCAGTGTTGGTGCATGAGGATCATTGCCTCAAGCTGGTACACCCTCAAAGTTAGAAAGCACTGTCTAATCAGCGTGGGCATCTCATCCGGGCTGCTCCCTGGATATATTCAGGTTATAAAATCATCCAGCCTCAGATGCGGGCTGAGTACATGACAAGCAGAAAACCTCCCATCAGCAGGTGAAATATCACTTCCTACCAAATGCTGGCGCAATTGAGCTTGATCTTTTAAAAATCACTATGTTGTTGGTATTCAAACACGTGGCCACAGGCACTGACTTTCCAAAGTGCCAGGGGGTGCTTGACCCCCGGCTCTGCCCCATGTCCTGCCCCCACTCCACTCCTTCCCACAAACCCCCACTCCCGCCCCCACCTCTTCCCACCCACCCTGTTCTGCCCCTCCCCTAAGTGCGCCACATCCTCGCTCCTCCTCCCTCCCCCCAAGAGCCTCCAGCACGCCACGAAACAGCTGATTGCAGTGGGCAGGAGGCGCAGGGAGGAAGGGGGAGGCAGTGATCGGTGGGGCCCGCTGGCTGGTAGGAGGTGCTGAGGGGGGGGAACCTGAACGGGGGGGCTGCCATAGGGTGCTGAGCACCCACTATTTTCCCTCTGTGGGTGCTCCAGCCCCAGAGCACCCAGAGTCAGTGCCTATGCACGTGGCTATTCTCTGCTCAGGCGACCCGACTGGAAGCAGAGATTGGTTCAGCACTAGTTCACAGGCCCAACAGAGAGAGAGCGAGAGAGCGAGCTCATTGAAAGACAATGAGTGCAGTAACCTTCAATGCAAGCATGTCAGATTGCCTCAAAATAAAGAATCCGATGGCTCTCGTTAGTTACCTAGAAAATTGTTTTGTTTGTAGTAATGTCAGGGCCAGCGCTTCCACTAGGTGACCCTAGGCGGTCGCCTAGGGTGGCAGGATTTGGGGGCAGAAATTCGGCGGCGGGGGGTCCTTCTGCTCTGGGTCTTCGGCGGCGGGTCCTTCACTTGCTCCGGGACCCACCGCCGAAGTGCCCCGAAGACACGGAGCGGAAGGACCCCCGCCACCAAATGCTCAGAGGAGGAGCGCTGCCGCCCAGGGCGGCAAAAACCCTGGCGCCACTCCTGAGTAATGTAATGTCGGCAGTGGCAAGAGCAGTAGCTCTTTCAGCAGAGGGGAGACAGGAATGTCCCAGCAGCTCTGGTCGTGCAGAGAAGGGGAGAGATGAGTCTCCTCTTGCATGAGGATATTTCCTGCAGACAGCATGCATGTGGGTGCACGCACATGTGTGCATATCTCCACTGACTGCATCAGAGCCAGGGGGGCGGGAATGAGTGAGGTGAAGAAGGTTCTCTCTCTCTCTGCACCTGCTTAACGGGTCACCGGGATTTGCTGCTCTTCAACATTCACATTTGATGGGCAGGGAAAACCTACCGAAAATACTGCAGCAAATCCATCCCTGGTGCAAGGCCATTGATTAAAAGGGGCTCCTAGTAAGGAGAAACATGGCCCGGAACCTTCATTTGGAAAATCAGAACGGGTCAAACCCTGACGACCTTCAGTCCTTTGCACAAAAAATTCCCAATGACGTTAGTGGAGCACAGGGCAACCGAGAATCAGGACCAACATCTTATTTTTACAAAGCTTAGACTAGCTGATGGTGTCCCTTTAGTCTGGAACGAGGCCATGCACTCTCCCACACCACAAATGAGAGTGTCTTCGCGTGTCAGCAGCATGGGAGGAGAGTGGAGGCAGAGTTTCCCCTTGTCAAATGATGATTGTTCAAATCCTGAATTCCTGCTGGCTGCACTCAGCCTCAGATGTCTCCTCCTCCAGGTATGCGTGTGTTCCTGGTTGCCTGCTGTGGGCAGAATGGCTGCTTTCTCTCACTGCTGCTCCCCACACTCCCAGAGCTCGGAGATTCACTGCATAAACTGTATCGCACCACGTAATACAAGAATCGTGAGCATTTACTTTCCAAGTGGCCTGGGGGCAAAGGAGAGAAGTGGACTATAATAGTCATTCTGATCTGAGAAAGAAAGGGGGGTTGAGAGGGAGATAGAGCATAAGACAAAGATTGTATGGCTTAATGCAGGGGTAGGCAACCTATGGCATGTGTGCCGAAGGCAGCACACAAGCTGATTTTCAGTGGCACTCATACTGCCCCGGTTCTGGCCACCGGTCTGGGGGGCTCTGCATTTTAATTCAATTTTAAACGAAAGTTCTTGAACATTTTAAAAACCTTATTTACTTTACATACAATAACAGTTTAGTTATATATTATAGACTTATAGAAAGACACCTTCTAAAAAGTTAAAATGTATGACTGGCACGCGAAACCTTAAATTAGAGTGAATAAATGAAGACTCAGCACACTTCTGAAAGGTTGCCGACCCCTGGCTTAACGCTATGTCTGGGCTGGATTGAATCCCTGGCTGAGATCCGCATCTCCCCACTCACGGCTGCACAGAAGGACTGCTTCCACTGGACTCTTTCCTCACTTTCCCCCCATTCTTGGATCCTACAGAGGATATTTCACTGGGGTCTGAGCATGGGGCAAAGGGGCAGCTGTGAGACATACATCACACCACCACCACCAGCCCTATGGCCAATCCACTTATAAGTGAAAGCAGGTTGAAGCTATTAACTTCTAAGCACAGCCTGTCTATGCTGTGGGCCCCAAAATAGAGGGCTGTTTCCATGAGCAGGAGAGTCTAGCAGTGCTGCCGGGAAGGGGATGCAGGAGTCCCTGATCCTGTATGAAGGCACAGGGCCTCTGCATGGATGGCGCTGGCCTCCTGCATACCTTGAAAGAATTGGTGGGTTCTCAGGGTTGAAGCCATATGATGAGTCTGTGATATTCCCCTGTGATCCCTTTGAGATAGGGTGACCAGACAGCAAGTGTGAAAAAACAGGACAGGGGGTTGGGGGTAATAGGAGCCTATATAAGAAAAAGCCCCAAATATCAGGACTGTCCCTATAAAATCGGGACATCTGGTCACCCTGCCTTTGAGAGGATTGTTTGGCTGAGAGCAGTAACAGGAAAGTCTAGACTTGATCCTACTCAACCCCTGACAGGCGCTATCACTGTACATAGGGTGGAGGGAAAGAAGGCTAAAGGAGGGTCTTAGTGAACGTAATGCAGCCAGTCTGCATGATTACACCAAAGTGAGAACCTATCCAATAGGTTAAAAATGCATTAAGCCAATGTACCCACCTTTCTATCATTGTTATAGTGAGGTCAGGACTGGATCTTAAATCAGCCAGAACACAGCTCACTTCATGCCTCTTTTCTCAGATAAACTTACTAAACAAACAATCAGTCTGGAAGTGGATCTGAGTATTGCACATAAAAGTCTCTACTTCCTTGTTATATTAAAATCAAACCAACACAACAATGATAACGTTGATAAAATTAAAAACTAAAACCAAACCATTCTCCATCCCATTGTCCCCTTCCCCCCCAACCTCTAAGTAACAAACCTGTCTCATTCCTCTACAAGAGAGACATGGGGCTAACACACACACACACACACACACACACACACACACACACACACACACCGACCGCCCTTGCAGGAAACAGAGACAGCTAGACCTTCTATAAGTGAAGGTGTGGCAAGTAGCGTGCAAGAAACTTGATTCTCCAATGTCATTTCATGTCATTTCTCAGAGCTATTTCACAGCAGATGTTTAATATCCACAATAGATAACTTCATCAAAACTAGGACTGCCTCAAAAAAAAAAAAAAAGTCAGGATATGTGGCAACCTTTGCTGACAAAGCTATTGCTGCCAGGTCTACACTACTGACTTTTGCTAGCATAGCTATATCAGTTAAGGATGTGATGAAGTGTGATTTGTCACCACCATAGCTGTGATAGCAAAAGCCTCTAGTGTAGATGCAGTTAGGTAGCTTATTTTGCTTGCGGGGCTGGAATATGCTAGTCAAGACATCTCTCAGGGAACCAATAAACGGTAAGTGCCATGTTCTTCTGTACCAGGTATGGATTGGCTACAGAGCTCACTTATACTCACCAGATGTGTTCGTTATAATATCCTCTAATGCTCTCCTAGGTATGGCTAAGGTATTTTATATATGCTGCCATCTAGTGGCTGAACAGAGTAATACGATTTTGCATGAGATTATATATCTCCCCCTTTAAGCTCTACATTATATTTATATTATCACATTGTCTTTGAAGTTCAGTACATATTAGTCTATTACACTTCTCTACATTATACTGGTTTTCTAACTACACAACCCAAACATGTAACAACTTGGTCATCTGGCTGTCCACAGCCAGTCACTGAAATTAATGGTCAGGTTGGAATCCTTGAGTCTTCTTCTTGTTCTGCATCCAGCACCTGTAGAGTTTCCTCTGTTGATTGTTCTCTCTGAGGAACAAACTGTAGATGTCAACAGTTTCTGTGGAACTCTTCACTGTCAGTATTGATCAGATATGATCTGGGAGCTGAAATCTTTCTCTTCACAATAGCTGGAGTTGTCCATTCTTTTTCACCATCTAATTTGACATGAACACGGTCACCAGTTTCTAGACCTGGCACCAGGGCCGGCTTTAAGCCGATTCGGCCAATTCCCCAGAATGGGGCCCCGCGCCTAAGAGGGCCCCGCAACGTCCGGGGCTGCCGGCGGAGTGGGGGAAAAAAAAAAAAAAAAAAAAAAGCCACGTCCTGCTTCTCCCCCCTCCCTCCAGCGCTTGCGCCACCATACAGCTGATCAGCGCAAGCCTGGGAAGGAGGGATGAGGAGGAGGAATGCGGCGTGCTTGGGGAAGACGCGGGGCCAGGGCAGGGATTTGGGGAGGGATCCAACGGGGCAGTGAGAAGGGGGGCTGGGGCGGGGCCAGGGAGGGGATTTGGGAAGGGATCAAATGGGGCAGGGAGGGGGCGGAGTCGGGGCGGGGCCGGGAAAGAGTTGGGGCGGGGGGGAGGGGGCGCGAGACAATTCGCGTCCCGGCGTGGGGCCCCGCACCTGCTAAAACCGGCCCTGCCTGACACTTCCGAGTGACATTTGTTGTAAGAGTGTTCATAGGCCCTTTTAGCCTTTTTAAAACCCTATTTGACTACTTTCTTTGTCTGGCCACTTTGGAAATAGGTTCTTTTCCAAACTTGGAACTATAGTTGAGTTGTCTTCCCATCAGAAGCTGTTCTGGACTACATCCAGTAGCCACTATCGGTGCTGATCTGTAACTCAGAAGAGCAAGGAATGGATCTTCATGCTGTAGGATTTTCTTGGCTGCCTGTACAGCTCTCTCAGCCTCTCCATTCACTTGCAGGTAATGTGGGCTGTAAGTAATATGACCAAAACCATATTTCATTCTGAAAGACTTAAATTCTGCTGCAGTGAATTGTGGTTCATTGTCCATCACTAGTTGTTCTGGAATACTGAAGTGCACAAACACTTCTTGGTAACACTGCAACAGGTTATGTCTGTCAAGTAACATTATTTCTATATACCTGGAAATACAGTCCACGATGACCAGGTAATGATGTCCTCTGAATTCACATGCAGCTAGTGTCTTCCAAGATCTGTCTGATAATGGCTGGTTGGTCCAGTCATGGTATTTAGTTAATCCTTGATGTCTTTCATGAATGAGATTTAGGATTTCTTCTCTCATTTTGTTTTGGATAATGATGCAATTGCTATTAGTCATGAGTCTGTTGAACTCAATTAATTATCTCTTGTCACTTTCTTAGTGTCCTTTAGATTCCAGGGCCAGTCGCCCCAATGTAACTTAGAACTTCCTGAAGTTGCATATCCATCGAGGATGTTTTTGTAGCTGGAGTAGTCTCTTTTCTAACGCTGGCCTGTATGTGTCCACAGCATCCACATATGCCTTGACATCATCTTCGAGCTCATGGGTAATAGAGTGCGATGCTGGGCTCCGTGACAGTGTCTGCTACTACCAGATTTTTCTCAGGAACATATTTAGCAACTGGGTTGAATCGCATTAACCTTAACAATAGACATTGGCATCTCAGGGGTGCTTGATCTAGGTCTTTTCTGTCGATGAAGGTTACATGGTTTATGGTCTGTTATCTGTGTAAATGAATCCAATCCACACAGACATCTGTAAATGTTCTCACATGCCCATATGCTTGCCAGGCACTCCTTTTCAATCTGTGCATATCGCCTTTTCGGCTTCTGTGAGTGTGCGAGAGCAAAATGCAACTGGCTTCCACTCAGAGCCAGGATGTTGCAGCCATACACTACCTAGGCCAGAGCTGCTCACATCCCCACTGACCACTGTGGGTTTGTTCACACTGTAGTACTTGAGATCTGGAACTGTTGAGATCATTTCGTTTACCCTTTTGAAGGCAATTTCTTGATTTGGCCCCATAGCCAAGATGTGTTAGAGCTTAACAGTTTATTCAGTGGTTTTGTCACGGTAGAAAGGTCTTGTAGGTGTTGGCTAAAGTAATTTATCATCCCCAGTACACTTTTCAGTTCTGGTATATTAGTTGATCCTTTCAATTCTTGAATTGCTTTTACTTTCTCAGGGCTAGGTCTGATTCCATCTTTGTTTATTGTCTGTCCCAAAAACTCGATTTGGGAGTAGCTTGTTTAGCTTCAATCCAGACTGTCTGATTAGGCTTAGACCACGCTGAGGGTTTTGTTATGTTCCTCCATTGAAGATCCATATATCAGACTATTGTCTCCGAAGACTACAAGTCCATTTGTGTTTGTTAACTATTCTGCCATCTTTCTTTGGAAAATTTCAGGTGCACTGGTAATTGCAAAAGGTAATCTTTGAAAGCTAAATCTTCCAAATGGTGTGGTAATTGTTGTCAGTTTAGCACATTCTTTGGCTAAAGAAATTTGCCAGAATCTGCTTGAGGCATCCAGCTTGGAGAATACTGTAGCTCCTTTCACTTTGGGGAGGAAGTTTTTTTCCATTTTCCATGCCATTGGCTCAGATATTTTCTCGAGTCTGCCAATCCACTCCATTCTCTTTAACTCAGTTTCCACATTATCCAGTACTGTAATGGAATTGGAATCCTGTGAGTCGTATGTACATTATATGGTTCAGAATTGTCTCCAGGTTATTTGTACTGGATCTCCTTTCAAAAGTCCAATATCACCAAATATTCCATTGAGTTCTTCCACTTTTTTCACTAAGCCCAACATAGCTGCCATGCTATGTCTGAGAAGGCTGTTGATCTGTGGTCCTTTGATCACATACAAAGACAAAAGCTATGCATTCAGAGTGTAACTTGTTTCTGTAGTGAACTGGCCCATGCAGTTCAGAATATCTCCTGGACTAGTCAGAGCCGCGTCAGATGACTTCAGTTCTGGGATGGGTAAGTCTCTTCTGAGATGACTGTGATATCAACTCTTGAGTCAATTTTAACGTCAAAAGTCTTACCATGAATATTCATTTTCGTCATCTAGGTAGGCTCAATGTTATCACAAGTGATAGATCCCAGAAACAATGGTTCTTGATTGTCTGTAATATGAGTCAACACCCTGACTGCGTTGGTATGGCATACAGCTGCAAAATGACCATAATTTATGGATTTATTGCACCATGCACCTCTGGCTGGAAATGCATCATGTCTTGGGGTATGACTTTTTCCACATCTTGTACCCTTAGCCTGAGAGTTCTCTCTCCTTGTCTCAGAGGTGTTATGATAATGACTTTTAACACTCAAGTGTCTATTTATAGCTTCTAAGCTAGTTTCAGGTTTTTCAAGTTGCTCCTGCCTTTTGTTCTGTGGTTTGACTAATTCTGACAGTTTTGCTATCTGTATAGTTGTGGCTAGGGTTAAATCTCTCTTCAGTTGTAGCTGCTGTGAAAGGTTTTTATCTGTTAACCCAATAATCGGCCTGTCTCTGATATTTTCATGTTTTGTATTCCCAAAAAGCACAGTTTTCAGCCAATGTATGCAGAACTCTTATAAAACATTCAACGTTTCCCCCGGCTTGCGAATTTTCTGATGACATGTTCTTTCATAAACCACATTTCTCTGCAGTATAATGTATGCATGAAACATAGCCAGAATGCTTTCATAGTCAATTCTCTAGGGCACTGAAAAGTGGCGTATTGATGAGATCCCACAACCTTTTTTCTTTCTGTCTGTAACCTTCATTTCTTTATTCCTTCTGTTTCTGTTCTTAATTTACTCCTGACACCATGTTATGTTCTTCTGTACGAGATATGGACTGGCTACAGCACTTGCTTATGCAACCCAGATGTGTTCCTTATAACCCAGATGTGTTATCTTATATAGGATCTTAATGATCTGCTAGATATAGCCGAGTTCATTTACATAAGGTATTTCACACACTGCCACCTGCTGGTGGAACAGTATAATACAGTTTAGCATTCCATTGCGGCACGCTTGATCCTGCATAGTGTGGCAGAGATAAGGTCAGACAAGATGTGAAGAGCAGGACAAGGAGCGTTAAGGCATTAATGAGACTGCTGCTTTGTGGGCCTGGTAGCAGGAGTCAGGCCAAGGAGGAGAGAGAGTGTGTCAGTGCTTCATTTACATTCTGAGGATTTCACAAAAGCCCATGTGCTTGCCTAAACCCTCTTCACACCCTGATCTCAGGATTAAGGGAGTGAGTGAGCAAGAGGTTTGGAGACTTCCACTCAGGCTAGGTCTACACTACCCGCCTGAATCGGCGGGTAGAAATCGACCTCTCGGGGATCGATTTATCGCGTCCCGTTGGGACGCGACAAATCGATCCCCGAATCGACGCTCTTACTCCACCAGCGGAGGTGGGAGTAAGCGCCGTCGACAGGAAGCCGCAGAAGTCGATTTTGCAGCCATCCTCACAGCGGGGTAAGTCGGCTGCAATACGTCGAATTCAGCTACGCAATTCACGTAGCTCAATTTGCGTATCTTAAATCGACTCCCCCCTGTAGTGTAGATGTACCCTAAGTGGGAGGGACTATACCTAGTAGTTCATTTTACTTGCTCCCAGGCACCCCTTCCCCTGGCATTTCTGCTGGAGCATGACAAACATGTGCTTCCTCCTGCAGACTGACTCCGCAAAGGCTTTCAGGATCAAGGCCTAAATAGCAATGACTGATGCTTAATGGGGATGGTAATTCCACTCAATGGGGGTACCCTGAGGTGATTCAGTGGTGCTTAGGCCCTTTCTGCATCGCGTGCTGGCTTGGGCTCTTTGCTCCACTATCAACAGTGTTCAGTCTCTCCACAGCTATGATGCGTGTCTGAATTGCTTCCCCACTGCCTGCTTGTTTGTTCCTTCCCTACCAAGTGCATATGCTTCCTTCTTAGCCAGGAGCCTCAGTGCTAGTCAGAGCCCCATATTCAGCCTCCCTGCATCTTATAAAACCAAAGGCAATCAGAGCTGTTCCTGGACACTGTGATACACTCCAGGGAGGAGAGTGGCCTTGTGTTCGTACAGAATAAGCACAGATGTCATAAATGTATCTTACCACAAATTCATGGATTGAATTGTGAAGGAACGGTGCATGCCTGGTAAGATTACGGCCACGCTGTTTTAGAAATTGTGTGGGGATTTTTTTAAACCAGCAATCACGAGCTTGCTTGGAATGAAAATCAATGTCATACAAACTGAACAGGGGGAGGTCGGAGCCACCTCCTCCCCCACAGAGACGGCAAAATCTGTGTAATGTGCTGTTCCTTTAGCACTAAGTGTCAAAAGGCATGCCAGAGCTAAAGAGGAAAACTTGTCCCTGAATACTAATGGCAGCAAGGTTTCCACATTCCCAAGAACTTGGCTGCTATAATCCTCCAAATGTCAATCAAACAATTCATCTCTCTCTCTCTCTCTCTCTCTCTCTCTCTCTCAATAAATAAATAAATAAATAAAACAGAGAACGAGACAGGAAATGGGGCCCAACCTATGAAGTTCAGATCTTGATGCAAAAACTGCCCTTGAGTTCAGGACGTGTTTGTATTTAGGGTTCTGGTAATTAAAAGAGTGATTCCAGCTGGAGTCTGAAGCCAGATATAACCTCCCCCCAAATTTCAAGGGGGTTCTTAATATAGGCTGCTAATTCAGGCTTGTCTCGCAAAAGCAGCAAAACATTACAAAGATAATGACTCTTTTAAATGGAATAAGCGAAGAGCTACAACTACAATACAGGAATATGGAATTTATGTGATGCTCCATTAGGGCACAAGACCAATCTCCGATTTTTAAAAACAGTCTTTTATCTTGTACAAATAGCTCTGTATTGTACACTGTCCAACACCCCTCATCCCACCCCCTTTACTTCCGCTGGCTGCAGGCAGCTCTCTTTCTGACACTGAATGCATCAGCAGCAGAACTGCCTGAAGAAAGCTCTGTGTAAGCGCAAAAGCGTGTCGCTCTCACCAACAGAAGTTGTTCCAATAAAAGATATCACCTCACCCAGCTTGTCTCTCTAATATCCTGGGACTGACACGGCTACAACTACATTGCATGCAGTATGTTGGACAATGGGAATCCTGAAATTCTTGTCACTTCCTGTTGTCAATGTCTGATGACATTAAAGTTGAGGAGCGGAATTCTCTCGTAATTTCATTGATATCAATGGATTATACCAGTAAAGAATTCACCCTAGGATTTTTGTTATGGATTTTCTGTAAAAGTAAAGTTTAAAAGCACCAAACGCAGAGTCACATCATCTCTCACTGCGAGCTTTACCTTTCACTCAAGATCCTGTCCTTTGCACTGGGCAGGTTCGAAGCTCCTCTGTATGAACTTCAATGTCCACACATAAATGCACGTGCCCTGCTGCCTTTTCTGTACGTCCAACCCTGCAATGTGCATCAAATGGCCCGATGTGAAGACTTGACTCAAGCCAAAGGGATTTTCCTCCCAAAGGCGGGATTGTTAAAACAAGCATGGAGCTGTTCTATGCAGAATGCTGTACGAACATTCTTGAAGCCACACAACAAGGTCTGCTAATGCAATTTCCCCACCTATAAATCTCAGAGGCCCAGATCACCCTTTTCTGCTAAAATTCCCATGCGAGATGGCTTTGAGGGAAGAGGTCTCCAGGAGATTTTCTCCCAGAGATCACCACAAATCATCCTATAAAAGAGTCGGTTTGCCCAGGGTCGGTGCAAGGATATTTTGCGCCCTAGGCGAAACTTCCACCTTGCGCCCTCCCTCTCCCTCCCTTCCCCCTGGAGTATCGCTTATTATAAACTTTCAAAAATGAATACAGTGGAGTCACATCTTACGCAGGGGTTAGATTCTAAGGTCAGTGCATAAGAGGAAAATTGCATATAGTAAAAATTACCATAAAGTACAGTACACATAGTATACACTATACACTAGAACAGGGGTCCTCAACCTACAGCACACGTGCCAAAGGTGGCATGCGAGCTGATTTTTTTTTAATGGCAGGCTGCGGGTCCCGGCCACTGCTGAGCCCGCTGCCGGCCTGGGGTTCAGTTCACTCAGCCAGCAGCGGGCTGAGTGGGGCCAGCAGCGGGCTGAGTGGGCTGGCGGCCGGGACCCCGCTGCCAGTCTGGGGTTCTGTCTGCTGGCTCCTGCCAGCCGAGGTTCCAGCTGCTGGCCCTGCTCAGCCCCCAATCTCCAGAAAATCGTGAAAGCTGTAATTTCAACTGGAGATCAAAGCCAGAACTGGGTATGATCCAGGGGCTTTTGGAGAACTGGCTGAGTGTGAGGCCCTCCTTTGGCATATCAGAAATATCCCTGTTTCCAGTCCTTTTTGATGGTTAGTGAGCACAGTTCAGTGGCGGGAGGACCTGCCAGCAGAGATCTCCAGATCTGGCCTGGCCTGGCCAGCTGGCAGCCCCTACCTTCTTTCCAGGATAACTGGGTCAGCACAGCTGGTCTTGAGAGATTTATATTTCACATTAACATTGTCCCATCACTGGGTGCTTCTAAGACATGCAAATCCCAGAAGCAGACAGGGTTGCACGCACACAAGTTGCACAGTGGAGCACAGCTTGCTATGCTGGGAAGCAACAGGAAGAGAGACATACTCAGAGCCTGAGAATAACCCCACTCTCAAGGAGTGGGTCCAGCAGCATCAGACTAGTCTGAAAAGCAGAAGCTGCATTACAGGGAGGATTGAGTCAGGGGAACAGCAGGGAAGGGGCACCCCTCCCCAGAACAAGGCATATTTCATATGGGAAGGAGAGACAGAGAGACCTAGATGATCAGAGCGAGCTTTATAAACAAACACAGACACATGAGGGGTTAGTAAAAAGAAGTGCCTGAAAGCAGCATGTATCAACCACTTTGAGGCTAGTTTTTAACAAGCTAAACCTGGGAGAAGGGAATGAAGACATAGCTCGGTCTTCCCCATGTTCCCTTTTCAGTGTGATGTGTGTTCTGAGCCGGACGAGTCATCACTTGGTGCCTGTGACACTTACATGTCAGACGTCCAAGGAGAGAAGCTAGGCAGCTTCTGCCAGCATCGCCAGGGTACAAGCCAACAGCACTGGGAATGGATCCTTTGTCTCTATGCACAGAGCTCCACCACCAGCCCATCCTGTCCTTCACCTGCTGGTGCATATCTTGCCTCATGTGCTCAGGAGTGGCAGCTGTCCATTTGGATGGCTCCTGCCCCCTCACATCTGGGGCATCCCTTCCACAGGGTGGGGAGGCTTCTCCCTTTGCAAACCTTGTTGGGACTCAAACCCCTCCCCCCTCAAAATGATGCTGATTTGGAATGTCCAATAGGGCCCTTGTAGTTTTTTCCTGCGTTTTTGTCTCTTTCCCGTGATGGGGGCTATCTGGTCCCACCATTTGTAAAACATGAACGATATCTACCTACCCTTCAGGGGTATTGTGACGACTCATTCAGTAGTAGTTAGAAAGGGCTTTGAGCTCCTCAGCTGGAAGGTACTACAGCCATCATTAGTAAATGTTGAATGGTAAACAATGCCGATAAAAAATGAGGGAGCTATGGCACCAAAATGAGGCCAATTGCATTCCATGGCCTGGGAACCTAAAGCTTCTTTCTGACCTGATGTCTACCTGCCTCATGCATCACTTGGATGACAGCAAAGTTATTTTTTTTCTGACAGGATCCAGAAACTGGGTCACTCTCAATGAAAATCTATAACAAATCCATCTGGGATTAGGCAGGCCATTGAAAGGTGGTAACATGGGGTATTCATCATATGTGCCCGGAACAAATGTCTCAGCGCCACACACAGTAAACAAACCAGGGGCACATTTTTTGCAGCAATACCGTAAGCAAAGGGGTTGCTATGCCACAAGTTGCCATGCCGCACCAGAGGATTTCAGCAGCAACACCGACAGAAATATTGAAACATTCCAAAGGTGTAATTAATTTACGCGATTAAAAAAAATTCCTTAAGAGTGAATGGAATTCATTTTTAGGAGTTCAGCACGATTTTTGTTTTTAAAAACAACCACAATCAGCTCTTCTAAAACAACAACAACAACAACAAATCAAGCCAGGCTTCCGTGATCTACAAGGTTCCAGCATGCATATGGCCTATACATATGCTGCATTAACTTGACTGCTTGCACTGGACTACATTATTGAAAGGGGGAAATGAAAACCCAGCATTAATGCAGCATTCTGTGTCAGGCTGCCTGTTTCATCCTAATTCTCAGCTCTTTCCTTCTCTGGGAGGCAAGTGCAGCTGTAAGGATGTAAACAGTTATAAATCAATGCCAATTCAAATCTTTCCAGCAGTGTGGTTCCCTGATCAGAACTAATAAGCAGATCATTAACGAATTAGAGAATAGGAGTACTTTCCTTAAGTTGGGCGGCAGGACATATGTACAAGCAAATCCTTGTCTAAGATGCAGAGGGAAGTTTTCACTTTAAAATGCTAGCACTCTGGAAACTATTAACCCCCTAAACCCTAAATTCCCTTTATGTCTGCCCCAGGCAGCAATCTCTGATTCCCCCCGCTACCTGCTGGTTAATGATCCATTGTCATGTGCCAGTTAACCTCCTCCTATTCCCCAGATGGTAGCAGCTCTGAGAAGTGATGCCCTTTTGTTCGGCCTGCATTGCGATCTGCAAACTTATTGTTAGTTACTGCATCTGGGATTTCCAGCTCCACCAACAATGGCAGGAGTTCCCCGGGGTCTCCTGATGGGATAAAGTTTATCCCCCTCCTTATTTCCTTAGCCAAAGACCGTCATCTCTCATTTATATCTAAACTAGTTTTTATATAATTTTAAACTACTCCTCCCTGTGTAATCTCAATGCAAATGAATTAAAAGTTTATTCTTCCAATGCTCAAAACTTATGCACTTTCTTTCATTTCTTATTTAAATCATATATTGTTTTCAACTAAACCTTTTATTTCCTCCCAATTATTATTTCTGGTGTGTTTTCCAGAGCCGTACAACATGGCATCTGATTATACATAAAGCTTCGGAATAAAGCCCTGTTTTTCCCTTCATTAAGGGCACAAAGGATTTCTGTGTGAGCCAAACATTACTTTGTGATTTAATGCAGCTTTACATTCTAAATCACAGCCTGGCTCTCTGCAAAGCAGATTTTGGAGTGAATCAATGCATTTTCTTGCTGCCAGCACCCTTTGCAGATTCCAGCCAATTCTTTCACTGCCCAGAATTAGCATTTGATTAAGTGGTGCCATTGCATTCAGAGTCTTACCACCAACTCCAAGCTCTGGCAGGGCCACAGTAATCTCTGAAGAACGGATGGCAAGAAAAGGCACATGGTACTCCCCAAACAGAAAAATGGTATGCTCTAAAACAAGTGAGACACACATCCTGAGAGACAGACAGAAAATGAGGGAGGGAAGAGTTGTGGAAGTATCATAGGCAAATATGGAAAAGACCATTAGACCATCAGATACATCCTCCTGCAGAGGCAGGATAGAGACCCCTGAAAGAAGCCCCTAAGTATTACAGGATATTGTCCCCCCAAAAAGATATATCAGATATTAAACTGATAAGTATAGACACTGCACTTGATCTTTTAGCCAAACAAAGAGGATGTGTGTGTGAAAGAGAACAATAATATTGATCAAGACATCCCATATTTTTGATGTTAACAGCTCAATCTATTTCCAAACTGGTGCTAGAAATGTTTCTCAACATTGGCATGTTTATGTATGGAATGATCAAATTTAAAGATTTCTTATTGAAACCAATAGATCAAAATGATGACACCATCTTCAAAAGAAAACATAGGTCTAGGTCAGAAACCCGAGGGCTACTCTTCACAAACTGTCATGTTACTACATCAGTGTTATTTCATTACAGGGCAACATACTTGTCCCATCAACTTGTTCTTTGTTCTGGGTCTAATTCCTCTTCAGAATGATAGAAATTGTACAACCCACGATAGCCGTGGCTTCAAACATCATCCATCCCCATTATGCAAATATGCAATGGCAAAGTTAATCAAATGGATGTTATATATAGAAAGAATGAGTGAAGGTACAGGATGCTATAAAGATTTTATTGCTAGGAGTTTGGGACTATCACGTTACTCACAAATAGTGGAATCACAAATGAGTTACCATACCGGCCTTCCCAAGAAGGTGGTAATAAAATTTTATGGCATCTCTCCATTTAAGTGTTGCCACATTTGGCTTTTTTGTGGTCCTTAAGTTCCCCTTCAACTTTTCCCCTTTAAAGAACCATGGCAATATTACTGTCTTTAGCATAATTTCTAGTTTTATGTACTTCTGAATTTTCTTATGGCCAATCTGACAGGTAATACCTGATTGAGTGCTTAACACCTTTGACAAATTACATCTGAATTTGTCCCCAAAAGGGAGAAAAGCCAGAGACTTTATGAAGTTCACTAGAGACTTCACTATTGCTATCTATTGTATACAGAAGATGCTCTGTTACTACTGTGAGCAATAGTGCTATGAAACCCTAAAACCAGATAGCTTAGATACTGTGAAGACACTAGGGCCTACATGTACCAAGCTGGGCACTCAAAAGCCAAGATACCCAAATTAATGGACCTGAGAACATTTTGGTCTAAGTGAATCACTCAGCGTCAATGGTAGAGCTGGGATTAGAAAGTAGGAGTTCCTGGCTCCCTATGTGATCTCAGTTCTAAAGACCGTGCTAGTTCCGGGAAAACTACATGAATTCCTGGATTTTTTCCCTTTGTAACAGACTAAAGGAACTTTTAAACAATTTCTTTTTTCATGTCAGCATCAAGAAAAGAAAAAGGCAGCATTGTATATTGTCTTTGCTAAAAGGAGAGGTTAGGTTAGTTTATCCCAACTGAGTTTTCTGTGCAGAATATCTACAGCGACAGGAAAGAGTCTTATTGAGCATGTGTGTAAGATTCTCTACAACTTTGACTTCACTGCTCGGTGGAAAATCTTTTTATAATCCACCACCCTGCCTTTTAAAGAATGAAACATATTCTTTCCCCCTGGTTACAAATGATTTGTTTTCATGGCAAACCCAAAGCAATCCAGCACCATCTAGTTTGGTAGGAGTTAAGAGTCAGCTTTCAAATGCAGCAAAAATATTGTAAGAAACTTTTCACCACATTCACACACAATGGAAGTTAGAACAATAGTTTCCATATATAGAGAGAAACTAAAGAGAGAGGCAAACAGCTGTTTTATCAGGACTTTGCACAGGACTGGGAGGCAGGAATACCAGAGTTCCAGTTCTGGTCTGATGCTGATTACTTTCTGGGGCCTTGGGCTAGACACAACATCTCTCTGACTCAGTTTCCTCATCATCTGTAAAGCAGAGATATTACCTCCTACAGTACATGCCTGTAAAGTGCTTAAAGGTGAAAAGTATTATTACCAAAAGCTGGGCAGATATTTATCTACGCTTCATCAAGAAAGTTTACTTGGTCCTGCCTCAGAGGAGGGGCCTGGACTTTACTTTTCAAGGCCCCTTCCAGCCCTCTATTTCTATGATTCTATGAAGAAGCAAGCAAGCATGATCACAGAACAATTCTCAACACAAAGTGCACAAGTGGACAAAGGACTTGTGGTGCAATAGTTTCAATCTAATAAGATTCCTTCAGTGAATGTGAACAACATACTGTACTCGCAGACTGGTCTAACATTAGGAAAATGACCCTTAAGTCCTTTGTGCATTGGGTACATTTTTCCTAAAATTCAAAAGCAGGTTTAACTAACAGTTACAGCTCTGGCCACTAAAGCCTTGTCTACATTTTGGGAAAGATTGACCCAGGCAAAATAATTCCTTTAGGGTCACATTGTCCTTCTGATTCTGCTGTGGGACTATGCATATGTACCCAATGCCAGGCAGGCCCTTTTTGCTTATGTCACATTGAAGAGAGAATGTTCATTGTCTAAGCCCCATTGATCGAGGGAGTTCCAGCCTGAACTGTATATAGACAGCCAGAAAGTTGGGTCTGAAGCTATCACAATTTGAGCAACGAAAAAGCTAATTGGATTGTATTTTGTCTTATCCCTATTCTGTCAGTGTTGTTCTTGTTGCTGTTTTAAACTGCCCTTATGATGCTTCTAGACTGCTGAGACGCAACTTCTTTTTGCAGAGCAAGGACAGTTATGATACTTCGTGTTACTAATTCTATAATTTATGTTGTTTGTGCTGGCAGAAAATGCGGAGAAATGTTTTATCTCATCCAGTCTCCGGAGGCTGTTTACAAATATTTGGCAATATTACTATTATTATTTATGGCTAGAGGTTCCATCGAGGATCAGGGCCCTATTATCTTTGGGGCACATGCACACACACACACACACACACACACACACACACACACACACACACGAGAAGGACAGTCCCTCCCCCAAGGGGCTTGCAATCTAAATAGACAAGATATGGAAAAGGTGGGGGAAAGACATGCAAAGTGCAAACTGTTTTTGGCTGCTTATGGTGCAGGGACTGGTGGAGACAGAAATAGGTGCTGATTTCCCCTCTTTTCCACTGGTGCTCGATCCCCCCTCTGCCCCCAAGCCCCACCGCCACTCCCACTCCACCCCTTCCATGAGGCCCCACCCCTTCCTTGCCCCTTCCCTGCCCACATTCCAATCTCTTCCCCAAAGTCCCCACCTCAACTCCGCCCCCTCCATGCTTCTATTCCAACTCCTTCCCCAAATCCCCGCCCTGGCTCTACATCTTCCCTGCCTCCTCCCCTGAGCGTGCCACGTTCTCGCTTCTCCCCCCACCGCACTCCCAGAGTGTGCAAACAGCTGTTTGGCAGCAGCCAGTCGGGAAACGCTGGGAGGTCGGCGGAGGAGCAGGGTGGCATGCTTGGGGGTAGGGAGAGGGGGAGGAGAAGGCGGGGGGGGAAGTAGGTTGGTTGCCGGTGGGAATTTTCCCCCGTGGGTGCTCCAGCCCCGGCGCACCCACGGAGTCGGCACCTATGCACACGGGTGTGGGGAGAAGAAGGGATGGAGAGAGGGGTCGAGGGGAGGAGAAGAGATAGTGAAGATGGAGAAACATGAAAGAGAAGGGAAGGGGGGCAATGTCAGGGAGGATGTGGGGGAGCAGGAGTGGGCAAAGAGAATGGGGTAGTGAAGCAGAGTGAGGGCATGTCTACACGTACAGGGCAGCAGCAGCGCAACTATAGCACTGAGTGAAGATGCTACCTAAGCTAATAGGAGAGTTTCTCCCATCGGCGTAGGTACTTCACCTCCCTGAGAAGACCTCTCGTCAACATGGTGCTGTCTACACTGGGAGCAAAGTCGGTATAACAGCATCGCAGTTCTATCGACACAAGTTGGTGGTGTAGACCAGGCCTGAGTTTGAGAGTCAGAGAGGAAAGTGACCCATGTGAAAGGGACACGAGTTCAAGTCTGAAGCTTCCAGTAATGGCAGGAGGCTGGTGGGGGTAGGCTGGGGTCTGTGGCTGTAGCTTTTTAGGTCACTTCTGGAGCTCATCCTATGGTGCTGAGTCCCCACACCGGTGGTGGGGGGAAATGAAGAGCGAGGGCTCCTGCATGGCCTGGTAGGAGAGAGCGGGCAAAGGGAGAAGGGCCAAGGAGACCCATGGCCTTCTGCTGGGGCTGCAGTTCTGACACAGAAGAGTCCTAAATCAACCTGTTATGTTCATAACTGTCATTAATACAGTGCTCTGAGGCTGACAGGCATATATTACACAGGAAATTTTTTTAACACTTTTAATCACAAAAGTCTGTGCATTTGAACTGCTTTGAACCAAAATGACTGCCAGTTCCAGGATAAAAACAAATCAACGTTACCAATGGCTGCCAAATATTAGGAGCCCAATAATGGAGAAGACAAGGTGGGGCATCCTCATCTGAATTACAAAAGCTGATAGCTAGTGGTTACTGACACAAGGATTGACAAGTCCTCGCCTGTCTATGGTCAATTGCAGACCTCTTCATAAAAGGTTCTGTTAAACCAATAGATATGCCTCTTTGTAGGCCGCAGCTCTAGGAAAGAGCTGTCAACCACTGAGCACGAAAAGTATTCCAGAACTTTTTCTTTTGAATCTGCACAATTCAAGGTCAATGTAAGGTCATGTTTATTGCTGACTCATGTCATGTAAAATACACAGGTGTGGATGGACCATGGAAGAGCAGCATACTGGGGAAATGGGATCTTGACCTTCCTTTTTGTTCTTCCTTCAAATATTCTGCAATTACCAGCCTACTGTAGAAGGATGTAGAAAAGCAAACATGCTGAAAACTCCATTGCCCTGCAGTTGTTTGCTCTCAGCCTTGAGGTGCAGCATAGAAGCTGTGGAAAGGACTCCTAAGGAAGCAGACAGGTTGCTGACGGATTTCGTTTTCAGTCTGGCTCACTGCATGTAAAGCCCTAACAGATGGTAAAGGGCCAAGGTGACTGATTTAGGCACAAGATCTAGATTTTGTAAACACAAGATTGAAAGGGAACTTGAACTTATATATATATATATATATATAACAGAATATTCAGTGTTCCTCATTTAATATCAAAATATTACCTTGCATAGTATAGACTATAATGTGCACGCAGGCAGTAACTTGCTATATGCAAAACTAAACTGAAACTAATCATTGTTCCTATATTTGTTGTCATGGAAGAGGAGCAGGAGGAAAGATGCATGTCAGCTGGACAATTCCACAGGGCTTGGTTTGCCCTATAGACAAGTCTGATGTGTCAAGGCTTGATATTCTCAAATGGAAGTGCCACTAAGCAAACAGGGTAGCAGTGAGCTCTTCAAATCAACTGCAATTTAATTGTCTCTGACAATTCAGTGTCCGCACCATAGGTCATTTGATGACCACTGTGTTCCCTATTTAACATTTGCACAAAGGTGTTGTGTACCTGTATTGCACTTTGCAGAGAGAGGCCTGATTATTATTACTTGTCATCTGGGAGCAGCCAGATCAGAATCAAACCCCATTGTTCTATGCAACACAAGCACACGCATATGTGGAAACATGGTTCCTGCCCTGAAGAGTTTATAGTCTAACTCAACACAAGTGAATGTCCCAAACAATAGGAAGGAGAGGGATGAGGAGGCCAAGGAAAATAAAACCATGCAGTTATAAATAATTACTGTACAACTTGATGGTTCCAAATAATACTACTACTCTGGCATTTGAACTAGTATGTCATGGATTGTGCAATGCGTCTGAGGTGCGGAGTTTGGATCTGATCTTTCCCAGTGTTTGAGGGAGTCTGGAACCATTGTCTGCTTCATGCCTGGCTCGCTTGTTAAATAAGCCAAACCCCTCTGTTAACTTTAACTTAAAGTTAACACTATGTACATACACTCAGGAACACTGCAATTTAAAAAAAAAAAAAACCTAGGCATTTAAAATGTACTGAAATAGTTATGGGAAGGTATTTACAGGAAGAGTTGGGGTCATATATGAACCTAGATGAGTAGATTTGGATATACTCACAGTTCACACAATCTCTTAACTGTGAATGTGTAAAATGTTATAGCTATTCCAGACATACACATCTTAACTCTGCCCCCATATTCGTATCCAGACTCAATCCAGACCAGAATCCCTCTTATGCCCACCCATAAGACTGGGTATAAACTCACCAGCTACCCACCCCCACAGTGCATACATCTCGGCTACCCACTCTAGCTAAGGGTATGTGTCTACACTGGCAGAGTTACATCACCGGCAGTTATAGTGCCACTCAGAGAGCGTTGAAGGGAAACTGCTGTTCTGTGTTCACACTATCAGCTGCCTGTGCAATAGCGTGTTCACACTGTGGCACTTGCAGCGGTATTCAGAGTGGTGCAATTTGGGCAGCTATCCCACAGAGCATCTCTTCCTCTTCTGCTGCTAAGAGTTGTGGGAAGGCAGAGCGGGTCATGGAGCATCCTGGGTCCTGTCCCAATGCCCCGGGATGCATTGCTTTGCATCCCAGCAATCCCTGTGCTTCCGTCCACATTTGGCGCCATCTTTCAATGGTTTGTGTACTGCACACTCTGCCTCTTCGGTCTGCAGGAATGGATCCCAAACTGTTGACCGATATGCTGCTCGCTCTCACTAACAAGTCACGAGTGGCAGTGGAGTTATTCCTTAAACTATAAAGGCAAGAGGAGTTTGACATTGATCTCCTCTTAGCTAGGACACAAGCTTGCTTGTGGCATTTACGGAGGTGCTGACCACAGTGTAACGCCGCTTTTGGGCTTGGGAAACAAGCACTGAGTGGTGGGATCACATCATGATGCATGTCTGGGATGACGAGCAGTGGCTACAGAACTTTTGCATGAGGAAAGCCACATTCATGGGACTGTGTGATGAGGTTGCCCCAGCCCTGTGGTGCAAGGACACGAGAATGAGAGCTGCCCTGCCATTGGAGAAGCACGTGGTGATTGCACTGTGGAAGCTGGCTACTCCAAACTGCTACCGATCGGTCGCTAACCAGTTCACAGTGGGAAAGTAGACCACTGGATTTGTGTTGACGGATGTGTGCAGGGCCATTAATCACATCCTGCTCCGAAAGACCATGACTCTGGGCAATGTGCAAGACATTGTGGATGGCTTTGCACAAATGAGCTTCCCTAACTGCGGAGGTGCGATAGCTGGCATGCATATTCCAATCTGGCACCAGACCACCTAGCCACTGAGTACATTAATCGTAAGGGATATTTCTCTATGGTTCTCCAGGCACTTGTGGATCACCGTGGGCGTTTCACGGACATTAACGCAGGCTGGTCTGGAAAGGTGCATGACGCACGCATCTTTCGGAACACTGGCCTGTTCGGGAAGCTGCAAGCAGGGACTTTCTTCCCTGACCAGAAGAACACCGTAAGGGAAGTTGAAATGCCCATTGTGATCCTGGGAGACCACGCCTACCCCTTAATGCTGTGGCTTATGAAGCCATACGCAGGGCACCTTGACAGCAGCAAGGAGCGGTTCAACAGCAGGCTGAGCAAAGGCAGAATGACTGTTGAGTGTGCTTTTGGCCATTTAAAGGCCCGCAAGCACTGCCTATATAGGAGGTTGGACCTGGCCGATGACAATATTCCTATGCTTATAGCCGCGTTCTGTACACTCCATAATATTTGTGAAGGGAAGGGTGAAAGCTTCACTCAGGGCTGGACCACTGAGGCTCAGCGCCTGGAGGCTGAATTTGAACAGTCAGAGACCAGGACAGCAATTTGAAGCTGAAAGCCACTAATATTTGTTGCTATGCTCAGGAATGCAGTGCTTGTAATACTAGGAGGTGATTGTGATTGGTGCAGATGATGCAATATGAAGGTTTAGAAAATTTCCTTTTGCTTTGCCGGGCTCTGTTTGCTTTCAATTAATGGAATAAAGATTGCTTTCAAACCAAAACAATTATTTTATTGAAAAACAACAACCGGAGGAGAGAGACAAATAGAAAAACACATCAGCACTGTGGGGGATGGGAGAAGGGAGGGTCCCAGGAGGCGGTGGGGTCCAGAGACGGTTAAAGATTGTGTATGTCCAGGTATCATATCCAACCTTCTCCTTTGGAGTACAGTGCAGCAGATACTGTACTTCAGCAGGGCTAAACTGCAGAGGGACGGGTGTTGAGTGCAGTGGGTACTGGGAGTCCGCAGGGCTGGACTGTGATGGGACAGGAGTGGAATGCAGCGAGTACAGACAGGAGCCAGGAGGTTGATAAATGTGTGTTGGCGGTGTCTGGAGGGCACCTGGGAAAGAGTTGTGTGACAGCGGCTGCAGGGGAGGGCGGGCGCGGAGCTGCTCAGTTTGCAGTGCCTGGAGCGTGTCCGCTTGGCACTCTATAAACTTTAAGAGCCGCTCCGTGGTTTCGTTCTGGCGCACCGCGTTCTCCTTTGGGTCCCTCTTCTCGCTGTCCTGCCACTGCTTCAATTCTTCTTTTTCGGCCACGGAAT
The DNA here is from genome assembly GCF_011386835.1 of Chrysemys picta bellii. Lineage (NCBI taxonomy): Eukaryota > Metazoa > Chordata > Testudines > Emydidae > Chrysemys > Chrysemys picta. Next base: position 203,706,779 of record NC_088791.1, read on the forward strand.
ACATCATAATGTCACGTAGAAAGTCCTCCTTAGTTCTTCGGCTGCGCAGAATTAGAAAGTGGCCATGTTCAGCTGGCGATAACAAAGAAGGAGGCTGGGCTCCCAAGGTCATATCTGTGAAGCCAAAATGCAACATTTTACAGAAGCAGTATTGTTTGCAACACACAGACCACTGATTCAATGATTTAAAACACAGCCACTATTCACATACCTGTCACTAACTGGCTGAGCCCAGGCAAGCACACATGAGCCACAAGACCCCCAAAATGTTGAGTAGCCGCAGGGGCCGGGGAAATCAGTGTTCCAGGACCGTACTGTACACTGGGCACGTGGCTTTTGCCATAGGCACTGACTTCCCCTCTGCCCAGTGGGTCTCGACGCCCCCGCCCCTGCCCTTGCCCCTGCCCCACCTCTTCCTGCCCCTGCACTGGCCTCGCCCCACCCCCATTCCACCCCTTCCCCAAAGTCCTTGCCTCACCCTGCCTTTTCCCATCCATCCCTGCCCCCTTCCTGCCCACATTCCACCCCCTTCTCCCAAGTCCCCGCCTCTGACCTGCCTCTTCTTCACCTCCTCCCCTGACTGCGCTGTGTCCCCACTCTGCCCCCTCCCTCCCGGAAAGTCCTAAGCGCTGCCAAACAGCTGTTAGGCAGTGGGGGGGGGCGGGAAGTGCTGTGAGGGAGGGGGAGGAGCAGGGATGCAGCATGCTGCAGGTGGGGGTGGGAGAGAAGGAAGCCAGGAGGGGGGAGTTTGGCTGTTGGTGGGTGTGGAGCACCTGCTAATTTATCCCCCATGGGTGCTCCAGCCCCGGAGCAACAATGGAGTCGTCGCCTATGGCTCTTGGGGAGAGCCAGCACTGTAGGGGGGGGCCTTATAATCATTACTATCCCCACATTTTCCACAGGCTTTGTTCATTATGGAAAGTATCTCACTGTTGAGGGTGAGCAGGAAATCAAGGGAGGATCTTCTCCAAGACTGCGGCTTCCGCCCTGGCCCTTATGCAGCTCGCCTGTGTGCAGCAATGGTCCATCCGCCCCACCACCCCCCAAGTGACGGCAGAGTGGTGCAGGAAAGTTACCCTTTATGGGGCAAGAAACAAAGCAGCTCTGCCAAAGAACCGGTGGCAGTGGATTGCCCAGTATCTCCATGAGAGTTTCCTGGAGATCTCTTAGGGAGTCAATCAACATCCTGTTCCGCCACTCAGACTAGGCATGTTGTGGTACGCGCATCATACAGACACAAGCCTGTTTTCTGCAACCCTCCTGCCCCTAACAACTCGCTTCAGTGATTCCCATAATCAAAGCCACTTACCAGGGGCCTCCTCTCCTGTTTGCGCTTCACCAAGATCTGACAGCTGTGACTGGCTAGCCTCCTCCGGGGTAGAGAAGAGCTCTTGGCTGCATGCATCTCTGACCTCCGAGTCGTCCTCTGCCTCTGGGTCCTTCTCCCCTTCCACATCCTCATCCAAGATTTCCTCCTCCTGGCTCAGTCCACTCTCGACTGGCACATGAGCCACCAAAGTATCCACAGTGGCCTTCGCAGTGGAGGTGGGGTCGCCACTGAGTATCTCATCCAGCTCTTTGTAGAACTGGCAGCTTGTGGGGGCAGCACCAAAGCAGCGGTTTGCCTCCCGCACCTTGTGGTAGGCGTTCCGCAGCTCCTTCAATTTGACTCTGCACTGCAGTGTGTCCCGGTCATGGCCCCTTTCTGTCATGCATCGTGAAATCTGTCTGTAGGGATCATAATTCCTACTAGATTGGGGGGAGCGTAGCTGGGACTGGACAGCCTCCTCTCTCCAAATGCAGCTTCCTCTCTCCAGCAGCTCGGCATTGCTCCAAGCGGGGGATCGCCTGGTGCATGGAGCAGGCATGAACACCTGGAAAGATGCGCTGAGACCACTGCACGCGTCACCAAGCAAACAGGAAATTCCCCAAGGAATTTAAGGGGTGGGGATGATGGTTGGTCACCTGAGGGCAGGACAGTAGAGTTCAAAGCGATGACCAGAGAAGTGAGAACAGCCACTCTGGGACACCTCCCAGAGGCCAATCGCAGCGCTGTAATCAACCAGGGTGTCTACTGGCACCGTGGTGCTGTACCCCTGGTGTACGCCTCTCGTCGGGGTGGGTTTTTTACAGCGCTTCAACCGCACATTTTTTGCACACTAAGTGGCTTGGCAGTGTGTACACCTCAGGAGTTACAACTCAGAAAGCTGCTTTACTGCACAGAAGGTTTCCAGTGTAGACAAGGCCTAAGTGAATACAGCATTACACATCAGATACTCCACACTCTAGAAACACCCAGATTTCCCCCATTCATTATTTCACGTGGAGGAAGAAAAGCCAATGTAACACATCAATTGGGTCCCTAGTTTACTTTTCCTCCCTGATCTCTGGGGATTAGGAACTCTGCAGGATCCCCAATTTCCCCTCGTTCACATTGCCACTCGGACCTTGGGAGACTGGCAATGTGGACCCCAGCTACCCATGTCCTGCACTGCTCAGTGGATCTTAGGAGGCACCTACAGGGTTCCCATTTCTCTCCTGCTTCTCTTTGCCCTGCATAGATTTTATACAGTATCCATCAGGCCTTTTGGACTTGGTAGCACGTATGTCAAAGTCAAAACAATAAAATGAATTTCTTGTAATCTATTCTTTATATATTTCTTCTGAAATTGTACAGTTTGTCTTTTACCTAGAAGGATCCAAAAAATTATACAGCCTGTAACAAACAAAAAAAGAAGAAGCCATTTTAAGCATCTAGGCCTAATTCAGCATGGGGCTAAGGCCCCCCTGAAGTTAAAATTAAGCACGTACTTAACTTCTTTACTGAGTAGGGATGAGCTGCTGAATCAGAACTTCACATTGGAAAACTCACTTGTCCACGTGCCTCCAAAGTTTCTTTACAAAATGTGCTGTGAAAGTAAATAACAAAGATCCAGTTCCTATTCAAAGTTTTAAGTGCGTACAGGGCTTAGAATTGAATTCTTATCTGGGGAGCTGCTGCAGAGTGACTGTACATTGTGGGTAATATTTAATGACCCGTAACTCAAAAACTGGCATGACCAATTTTTCTTTCTTTGCAGAAGACATAGTTAGGGATCACTCTGTGACAAATCCATTATTGCAAAGCAAAGACCTGGTCCAGAAAATATTTATACATGTTTAGTTTTACGCAGGCAGATAATCCTGTTGAAGTCATGGGATTACTTATGGGCGTGAAGTTACATAAGTGCGTAAGTGTTTGCGGGATCAGGGCCCAAACTTATATTTGTTTTGTTACACAAGACTGTAAGCCAGGATGAGACCCTTGGTCCTTTAACTTCAAAGCTATAGGCCTCTGCTGTATGACCTGAGAGAAAACTGATGGTACATCTACACTACAATAAAAAACTCTTGGCACTGAAGTCTCAGAGCCCAGGTCAGCTGAGTCAGGCTTGCAAGGCCCATGCTGTGGGGCTAAAAATAGCAGTGTAGACATTCAGTCTTGGGCTGGATCCCGGGCTTTAAGACCCTCCCCAGTCATATGGTCTCAGAACCCAAGCTCCAGCCCAAGCCCAAATGTCGACATTGCAATTTTACAGCTCCACAGCCCAACCCCTGCAAGCCCAAGTCAGCTGACCTGCCCAGCCATGGCCATGTTGCAGGCCTTTCATCACAGTGTAGACATACCCTATTGAACTCATGTAGGGTAGGATAGTGTTTCTCAATGAGCTATCCATTGACCAGTGCCGGTCCCTCAGATCTCCTTGACACAGTTTAGGAAGGCAATAAGCCAGTCCCTGATATGAAAAAGGTTGAGAAACACTGATATGGGACACTCGGGTTCTGTCTAAACCGCAACCAGCCAGTAGAGGGCAAAATTTTCATTCTCTTTCCATCTCAACTTTACTTAATTACTCCACATTGTTTTTTAAAGATATCCTGTCAACAGTTTTCAAAGAGATTTACCTATATGGAAAGCTTGAAGATGTATTAGCAAAACATTAGTAAAGTACAGGGACATTTTAAAAAGGTAGGCAAGGGAGATTGTCAAATCAAGGTAAGTTATTTTTAAATGACCTGAAACTTAAATTGTTTACAGTGTTGTAGCTGTGTTGGTCCCAAGATATTAGAGAGACACGTCCAATAAAAGATATTATGCCACCCACCTTGTCTCTCTGTAATTGAAAAATAGTTTGACCAATTTTGTTCAGCCTTTCCAAAAAAATTTAATTTAAGCCTTCAAATTAAACAAGATAATTTTCAGACCAAACCAATTTTACAGTCAGATGTTATAGAGGAGCTTAAAAATAGGGATTATAATGGAATCTGGATGCAACGTTGAATAGAAAGAGTCTACTGTCTCTCTACAAAGTATGTTTCTATCGAGGATTAGCTTTGTTGCTCTTCGGTGCCATTTTCTAGAACAGTGATTTTTTATTTGTTTTGTTTTTATTTTTTTAAAAGAAATAATGCCGTGGCTAGAGAAGACTGTGAGGGCTTGTTGCTATTAAATGTGAATGTGAGGCCTTGTTGGTTTTAACTGTAAATCAATTTAAGCCCCACATTTGGTTAATCGGGTCCAAAACATAGTGGGGACATTCTTAATTTGATTTAGACCATCTACTTAGCTTACTTCAATAAGGAATTGAGTTATGCTAGGTCAATATAACAGAGCAGCTGCAGCCTCACATGGCTTTGATGTAGCCGTGGTGACATGTAGAACAGACTTCTTGAATGGTCCCTTGCAAGCCTTCTTCCTTCAGCAAGAATCAGCACAGGAAGATTTAGGTTAGTTAAATCCCTCAAAATTGCATCTTCCAACCTCATTCCTGGTTGGTCTCATGCTCTGCTTCCTTTGACCTCAGCTCTATGAACCTTGTGTAGAGGCATAATTTTTCTGCACATTGGACATGACCCCACCATTGCAGTTGTCTTGTTCTCATCTGATGCAAGTCTGCAACTTGCCCGGATCGTCTAAGTACCGCCTCGTTCGTGACAAACACCCACAAACCAAGCCAATGGAGGTTAAGAATATGTTGTAACTTGACACTGAAAACTGTTGCGTTTCCTCTTCTCAGGGGTTTTTAACCTCCATGTGTCTTCTCCATATAACGGAGTTGTCATCGCTACCATGTTGAACACTTGTATCTTAGTTGTCACACAGACATCCTGTGACCCAGAGGCCTTTGAAGACATTGACATGCCATTGACACAAGACCAATCTGACATGTGACTTATTTAGTCTAGAGAACCTCCTTCTGTCAGGCAACTACCCAGCTAGATAAAACTATTCATCCATTCAGTGTCATTGCCATCTACATATACCATAGGCAGCTCATTCATTTCTATTTTATTGGCTGCATGCACAGACTTTGCTGCCACTTTTGACTCAGTTCCTCAATCAGCACTGTGGATACTGCTACGCCAGTATGGGGTATCTGAGGACTTAGTGTACCTTGTGGAGGAACTATTCCATGGTACATTTAGCTAGGTGAGGGTCAACAGATGCATTAGACTGGTTCTCAGTGAATTGAGGGGTACACCAGGGATGCATTCGCTCACATATGTTATTTAATGTTCTCATAGACTATCTGATGACAAAGCTGACTGAGGCGAATGTAGGAGGTATGAAATTTAAAGATTCATCTTTAGAGGATCTCAGGTATGAGCAGGGCTTGGCTCCCAAGCAGCCAAAAAAAAAAAAAAAAAGCCGCGATCGCGATCTGTAGCGGCAATTCGGCGGAAGGTTCTTCGCTCCGAGCGGGAGTGAGGGACCGGCCGCTGAATTGCTGCCAAATAGTTGGACCTGCCGCCCCTCTCTGGAGTGGCCGCCCCAAGCACCTGCTTGCCAAGTTGGTGCCTGGAGCCGGCACTGGGTATGAGGATGATATTGCCTTACTTGGACAGACTACTAACCAACTACAGCTAATGTTGGAAGACCTGCAAAAAACTGCAGAATCTAGGGTGATAAATCAATATAAACTCGGTTTAAATCAGAATAAGAGTGTCCACACAGGCTTTTGCACAGGTTTAAGTCAGTCACTTAAAAATCACACCTTTAGTTAGATCAGTGCAACTTTGAACATAGGCAAGGCATATATAGACATCTCCAATTAAGGCACTGCAGTCTCATTATGAAGCCCCTGATCTGGCATGTGTCTCTATCTGTGTGGGTGGAGCCCTGTGCTCTCACAGAGTCTCAGTATGTTACTTGCCAGGTTGGGGCCTAATTTATTAAATTCATTCCATCAACCCCTTTTTAAAACAGCGGCATTAATTGTGCTCCTAATTATCCATTTTTTAAAGCTTGAAAATAAAAAGGATGCACTTATGGGATTAACCACTGCCAAAGGAGGAGGCACAAAACAGGAAGGGAAAATATTATTGTTAAGATGATGTTTACACGAGGGTAAAGGATATGGAATGATTTTCCATGTTTCCAACACAGCAGGAGTCATCTCTTGAGTTTACTTCCCTGTGCTTTTAGCATCCAGGATTTTCTGTTCTGCTGACCACACTCTGTGTCCTTACATTCTATTCACTTTGGCAAGGGTGAACTTCATTCCCTGTGTAGAGGGACAGTCAAAGGCCCGTGCATCACTTAAGTCCTACTTTGGGTTTAAGTGGGATTTAAGCATTGAATAGGCTTTCTGCTGGTCCTTTGCAGAGGGGGTGAATTTTACCCACCATGATTATTTGTTCTCCACTAGGTCTCACAGTACTCACATGTCCCAGTCACATTGATTTGCTAATTTGAGATTGTGGTGGCTGAGGTTGTGGTTCATGACTGTATGTTTTATGCTCCTTTCAACATCAACATTTTATTTGCTTCTGCAGCCCAGCTGCTGGGTAAATCACAATTACTTCTAGTTCTGCTTGCTATTAGCCCGCTGCTGATCTCTAATGTAGTCATTCCCCATATTTTAATTAAATTAATATCTGTTACGGTTAAGAAAGGCAGGAACAGACAAAGGGCTCTTAGCCCAGCATGTCTGCCTCTTTTTGCTTTATCTTAATCCCTCCTTCCTGCTTTTTCAACTAGACCCCCTCAAGTCTTTTTCTTCTCTTGAGAAAAATCTAGCCATCTCTTGAATTTATTTATACACTTTGCTTCAATCGTCTTCCCCAGTAACTTATTCCATATGTTTATTAGGCTTTGCATTCTGCCGCAGTTCCCTATTTACTCCCAGCTTCTGAAATCTTAGAACACATCAGTTCAACTTTTTGTTGACCTAACTGGAGGATCTGTATCACTTTAAAGCTTCAAGACAATTTTTTGGCTTCAGCAGAGGCAAACCCACCCCTCTCTTCCTAGTCCCACACCAAACAGTCTGACGAAAATATGCTGCAATATTTGATGTATAAATAGATTTTGCAAGTTTAACAAAAAATAAAATACAGCTGATAACCCCAGGTGCGCTAACTGCCGAGTCCTCAGCTCGGCTGCAATTCATCAGTTCACAACAAATGCTTCTTTATAATCACATGTAATAGGAAACCGCTCACCCCCGAGCCATGTGAGCAGAGAATGTTCTCCTCATGATCCCTTCCTGCCCTGCTGCGTAGGAAAGGCTGACATCAAGCACGCCAAGGTTAAAAAAAGGCTGCTTGCAGTCAGAGGAGAGCAGTTTCAAAGGCCCTGTCGAGGCAATTCTGGCCCTTTTCCAGGATGCAGGATCAGCAAAAGGGCAGCAGGCATTCCTCACACAATATGCAATTTTGACAGGTGTACCACACAGCAGACTGCTCTCTCTTTCTGGCCATCTCCCACCGTACTGCTGAAAAATGACAAAGGCTGTTGGGTCCCAGACCCCTGCCCACTCACTCTGCGTATAGTGTAGAAAACACATAGAACTGCAATTGTTCTCACTTTCTACCAGCTAATTGCTATCTGGGGTGGGGGGATTAATTTGCTCCTCTGATATAGAACTCATTGCCCCAAAGTGTTGCACTGCAACACATCTGTAGCCACACAGATACTTCACTGTTGTCACTGTGCTCCACACTGCTGCTTCTCACAGCCTTATGGCAACAGTACTAGCACTCAGATTCCCCTCTTTCCTCAAGCACAGGCTCCTATCACTTGAGCTAAAGGAAAGTCTCTGTTAATAGTGTAGGGCCTGACACAGCTGAATCCTCAATGGCTCCAGGAGAGAATAGCAGCGTGCAGGCAGGGGCAGCTCCAGGCACCAGCGCAGCAAGCGCATGCCCGGGGCGGCAAGCCGCGGGGGGGCGGCCTGCCGGTCGCCGTGAGGGCGGCAGTCAGGCTGCCTTTGGTGGCGCGCCTGTGGGAGATACTGAAGGAGCAGCACCGGCTGACGTCCCGCAGGCATGCCACCGAATCCGCGTGACCGCCAAAAGCCACCTGACTGCTGTGCTTGGGGCAGCAAAAAACAGAGCCGCCCCTGCATGCAGGCACACTGGCCAGCATGTTACAATCTATTCCAGGCAGACGCCATCACTCTTTGTTATGTATCAAATAAATGACTGGTGTTTTCACTGATCTGAGGTACATGGGAACGACATGGCTCTAATGCTAGCAAGGGGTAGAATGATAACTGTCTCATTCACAAACAGTGATGCTGCATGGCGGTTAAGGTGAACAAGGGAACTTTATTAAGCCCTATGTACTGCTCCGTCTATGTGGCTGAGCTGCTCCCAGCCTAACTCCCCATGTTCCCTGTTCTGCAGGTGTCCTCTCAATAATGGTGTCTCCAGGGAACATGGGTCCTCTGCCTCCAGTTCCGCTGATTACAAAACATCTTCCTTATTTTACTAACGTTTTAATATAATTTTTAAATCAAATAATTGACGCTCCGGCGCCCCTCATCCCAAGTCCTTTGAGCTAGAGGTTGTTAGCACATAGCCAAGTTGGAGTCTCATCTTTATCACACACCAAACTATGTAACCAGCTGTGTACTTAACAGGCAGCTGCACTGGGAGTCATCAGTCTTCCTGTCACCTGTCTCCGAGTTCAGCAAACTCACTCTCTGTGGAATCTCTACCCGCTCTGAGGGGTTGGCCTCTGGATGACTCTCTGTCTCTCTGCTCTCTGGTGATCTCTGTAGATGCTCCGAGTGATGTGTCTGCTTGCTTGTAAGTGTCTTCTGTTCCTTCAGGTCACCTATCCCTCTTGTGCAGTGACCTCGTATGACCTGTACTCCTCATGACTCCTTCAATCAACTCCTCTGCTGTCTCTCTAATGGCTGGATCCTCACAGAAGCACCTGTCTCAAGGGCTGGTAGGTTCTTGGCTGATCTATCGTATTCTAGTGCCTGCTTTCTCTGATTGCTGGCCATCTCTGTTCTTCTGGCTGCAACAGGTCTCCCATCATCGGTAGGAGGATTTTGCCTGCACTGGACTGTTCTGGCACCTTTGTGATGGGGTATCCCAGTGTGACAAGAATAGAGTGACCAGACAGTAAGTGTGAAAAATCGGGACAGGGGGTGGGGGGTAATAGGATCCTATATAAGAAAAAGACCCCAAAATCGGGACTGTCCCTATAAAATCAGGACATCTGGTCACCCTAGACAAGAATGCCAACGAGGAGTCTGAACCAGAAGAAACAGCCTTGTGTAATGGAATCAGCTGCTTTCACAGCTGACTCCACATTACCATTACTCTGTGGGTATGCTGGGGTGGGGAGAGGTATCTTGAATCCAAGAATTCCTTGAGTTTTTCTGAGGCAAACTGGAGTCTGTTGTCAGTGGATACAGTGCCCGGAATTCCATATCTTGCAAAGTGGGCCTTCAGTTTGCTAGTCAGTGATTTGTTTCTTGTATCAGCCAGGGCATCGACCTCTCAACAATTTGAATAGTAGTCCACTGTAATCAAGTACTGCTTTTCCTTGAAGATAAATATGTCTGCTCCCACCTTTTCCCAGAGTCAGGTGGGCAGTTCATGTGGTAACAGTCAATTTCTGCTGGCAGTGATCACATGACCAGCAGGTGTCACACCCTTCTACCAAGGAGTGGAGCTGTATATTGAATCCCGTCCAGTAGACACTCTCTCAAGCCTGTCTAAGACACCTGTCAATGTCCAAGTGTATTTTTTGCATGAGAACTTTACGTAATGAGGCTGGGACAAGAGCTCTGTCCTTGAAATACGATTCCATCTTGCACACTCAGCGCACGTTTAATTTGAAAATATGGTTCCACTCCTATTGGCATTGGCTTTTATCTGCTGGCCACCCTGCTAGAATTGATTTCTTTACTGCCTGTAGTTGGATGTCCTTTTCCGTAAGTTCTTTGATTTCCATCAGCATTGCTGTTGATACTGTGAGATATTGAAGCCATTAACATGTTGCACTGTCCTGATCACCTTCCCCCAACTTGCTGATGATGGACATATATGCCTGGCTCATGGGGTCAGCTAACACTAGTAAGCCCCCTGGACAATATCTGTTCTCTACCTGGTAGTATTGGGGTGCATCAACAGGCACTACAATCGATTTGGAGCACTAAGAAGAGGCTTTGCCATGATAGTCTCTAGAGGTTTGTGGTCTGATTGCTAAGGGTGGAACCAAAACATCACAACTTTCTTACAAAGCTGCTGCTACAGCTTGTTGAAGTCGTGGTTCAAGACATGCAGCCTCCCTTCCAAAACAGGGCAGCAGCACAGAAGAGATGCTGTGTGTCTCGTTTGGCTCTCAAAGGCAAGCACGACAGAGAGATAGCTAGGCCAAATTTGAGTGGTGTTGCAGAGCCAGTCACTCAGATTTGGTAGGCGGCAACTATAAAAAGCCATGATGTGTGTTAAAAGTTGCAGTTTCCGCAAAAAATTATGGTCCGTGATTTTCTCACAGCTTTTACTATGTGGGCCTAGGTATAGGGTGAAATATCCTATCTCCTAGAACTGGAAGGGACCTTGAAAGGTCATTGAGTCCAGCCCCCTGCCTTCACTAGTAGGACTAGCAGGGTGGAATCGCTCCATTCCAAATACCACAGCCAGAAGTTTTTTTTCCTATTTGGGCATACCCTTGTTTGGTCTCTGACAGGGCTCTGCTGGCATAAGTGACCAGCTCCTCTTGAAAAAGAGCTATTCCCCAACCCTTTCTCTGACATATCACACTGGAGTGTCAGTGGCTTTCCTAGCTGATAGTACTTCAGGTGTATCTGTTGTCATTTGTTTCAGGGTGTCAAATGCTGCTGGTGGTGACCTGCTGAGTAATACTCAACATCCTGCCTGGTGAGTGGACGTATGGGTTCCACTGCCGCAGCCACATGTGGACAGAACTTGGACAGAAAAATTATAACTATTATGAAGTGCTATACCCCTCTGCCATCCACTGGAGCTGCCATGTCTCCGACTGCCTTGATCTTGTTGGGATCTGCTTTCAGTCCCTCTGCTGTGACCAAAGTACATCATCTCACATTGTTTGAGTTGCATTTTTTCTGGGCTGAGTTTTATGTTCTCTTCTGTATCACTAAGATTAAGATTTTGTCAGGGTTATGTTTAGTAAAAGTTACAGACAGGTCACGGGCAATAAAGAAAAATTCATGGAAGCCATGACCTGTCTGTGACCTTTACTAAAAAGAATGAGGGGGGGCCTGACGGGAGATAACTGAAGCCTGAGTGGGGGAGGAAAGCCCAAGCCCTGCTGTGGGGGAGGGGAGTCCAGCACCTGCTTGCAGGGGGTCGGAGCTTGCTGCTCACAGGAGCTCGGGGTCCCTCCACTGCCTGCAGCGGCTCGGAGGTCCAGGGCTAGGATGGGATTCCAGGTGCCCCCATGGTGTCTCAGAGCTGTGGGGGCACCCTGCTGCCCGCAGTAATGCTCCATGCTGCCCCAGAGCTGAAGCAGAAAATGTCACAGAGGTCTCTGGAACTCACAGAATCTGTGACTTCTGTGACCTCCATGACATAATCTTATCTGTAGTTGTAGAAAAGCTTGTAGTAGTCTGTCATGGTCTCATTCAACTTCGGTTTCATTGCTCCCTTCATCTACAATTAGGATATCATCTGCAATTATGTAGTGCTTGGTCGAAGCTTCCCTGGAAGACCTCTGGTTCTGGGCTGATGTCCATCAGCATGTGCAGTCCTCTCTAGCGACCAAGAAGTGTTTCAAAGGCTGTCAGCATGCTGGATTCTGTATCCAGGCTTATGTGCCAAAACGCATTCCTCACATCAAGCTGTACAAATTCTGGCTTTGGAATGTTCTCAGAGGATGTCATCAATTGTGTGAAGTGGATAGTGGCATGTTTTCAATGCCCTGTTCAGGGGTCTATGCAGATGTATATTTGCCTGATGGCTTCTTTACTATCAGCATACCGCTTACCCAGACTGTACTGGCCTCTACAGGTGCTATGATGCCCTGCTCTGCAGACTTTCAAGCTCCTTGCATACTGGATCCTGTAGTGCCGCAGGAATGTTCCTTTATGGTTAGCACATAGACCCCACAGAAGAACCTACTTCCAGTTGCAACTTTCCTTCAAGGCATCCATTGTCTCTAAAAACATCCCCATATACTTTTAAAATTGTCTCCACTGCCCAGAGGACTCCCCCTTTCGCTTCTTACACTGCAGCTATAAATGTCTGATGCTGCACCTGATGAGATCCATAGCTTGCATAGCTTATTCCCCAAGAGTGGTCTGTGGTGCTTACCATCTACTTTGGTTAATACCATTTGTTATTTTTCAGGTAAGTTACTATGAGGTCACATTTTCCCCATGGACTGCATTATGCTCTCATTGTATGTTATTAGATTGTGCCTACTCTTTGTAATAAGTGTATTTGAGTCCAATTCAGGAATAACATTGCAGGAGGCCCCACAATCCAGCTGAAATCACACCGGGCATTTCCCTGCTAACATTGATGCATGCCTGGAGGTTGGTATTGTCCCTTGTTGCTTTTCCATCATGAGAGCCCAAACTTGGTATGCTCTCAGACGCAAGGAGAGATTCATGATGTCATCCCCGTTATCTGATGTGCTCTTCCCATTCTATACCCGGGTGGCTGGGCAGCATGGTCCGAGCGCCGGGCAGGCAGTGCAGCCCCAGCGCCAGCCTCCCCAAGTTCCCGCAGCAGGTTGGCCAGCCCCAGCCAGCCTGGTCCAGGGCAGGGTGCTGGGAACTGCAGAAAGGGGGCCAGGGGCTGGAGCATGGGCAGGGCCATGCCAGGCTCTTTGGGGAAGCACAGCTTCCCCCAGCCTATGATTCTCACTGCCCATGTGTGATACCCTTTGGAAGAAAGGCATTATGGGTAATCTTTGCTGTGTCAGTGACAAATAAAGAGAGTTATAAATATGCTTCTCAAAACTTGACACTGGCAGTTGTAACATCACCCCTGCTAATTACAAAGCTTGCCCATGTCATAATGTACACATTTGGTTGTGCTGGGAAGTAGCAGTGACTATTATTCTGTGGGCCTCTAGAGTATGATAGGGCTTACAGGGGCTATCACATTCATGTTATGAACTAAAGCTCAGGAGGTGGAGATTCCTCTTCATTAGGCCACACAGGTCCCCAAACATTACCCAGGGAAGATGCTACACCATCCTCAGCCCCTAAACAAAAATCTTACTTTTCCCTGCATGTGTGTGGATATGCACACAAGCCGTCAGCAAAAGGCTGCCTACCCTAAGCCCTATTTAGAGTGCATTATTGTTCGAGAATAAAGGGTTCCTGTGGAGGGGATTCCATTGGACTCTCCAGCACTTTTGTGCCATTATTCAGCTTCTTCTCCTAATGGCTGACTTAAAATTCCCTCTCCTGGTCCCAGAGAATCCAGTTTGTACCATTGTACCATGGTCATGACTTTTTTGACCATGTCTTTCATAACTAGTGTAGTGCTTTGATTGGGGATTTGACAGCTCCTTCTGCATAAGACATGTCAGTGATGGGGATGGGAGTAGTCAGGTTACCATGGGGTACATCCTGGTACTTAAGGACTTTCCAGCACCATGCTTTGGTAACAAAGGGCTTGAATACAAAAAGAGCTTTGTGGCCTTATGCTTCGGACCCATCACTACGTCTCTTTCCTACTGCTCCATCACCGTGGTATCTGAGCACCTCTATGCTTGGGTAACCACTTACCCAACAAACTAATAGCCCATTGGGAACAAAAAAATATTTATTCTACCAGGCATATATGTGCTAAAAAACTACCAGCATTCTTCTTGGACTCTGGATATGATTAGAGTACAGTGGGATGAAAAATCTGGAGCAGTTACATAATCAAGATAAAAATAATTAGACAGATGAAATCCTAACAGAAATAATCCATCTTTTGGAATGATCTGACAAGTTTGAAAAATTTAGATATCTTCATCAAGCTATTATGACCCTAAAACACATACATGCTTTGTTTTATGTGTTCTTAACATATACAGGACATACATGAGTAATTACGGGTTTGCATTCCATCTTGTTGATGGCAGAGCTGGGCACCAGAGACCACTATAAATAATCCGTAAATGATCCTTCAAAAATAAATAGTCTATCAGTTTAGAGAAAATGATAGTTGGCATATTAATTACACATCTGTTTTATGTGTTTTTTTTCAATGCTGACGAATCAGATTAAAAAATAAAAACAACTAAAAAACAAGTCCCCTCCAATGCATAGGATGATATGCTGAGTGAAACATACAGGGGAGCAGGCTCTCTCAGCAGTTGACCCAGGCCTTGGGAACCTCCCTCCAGCCAGAAATAAGAATGATCACAGATCTTGCCATTTTCATAGTGAAATACAGGACTAATTTCTTAACATTAACTATCTCACAATACCAGCCCCCAAAAAGAAAGAGAATGTGGTCTTAGCACTTTGTATTTTCCCCTAGCTCATGCCAGGCTGGGACAATCACAGTAATTGGTGGCTGAGACAGATTTATAGATACCCCCAGACATTGGAGTAAATTCTCACAAAGCAGCTTTTGTCATTATCAAGTGCTTCAGCTTCCCTCACCATTTAAAACTTTGAACACTGACATTTTCCATACTGCCAGTTAAGTGAGTGGTCAGGAGACTATATAGAATAGATATAAAAGACAGTCATCTGAAAAAGCCATTATTAAAGGTCTATATTTTTCTGCCATTGTACCTAAATTATGCTAGTGTGCCCAATGTAACACTCAATATTATTTGTGCTGGTAAAATATTACGATTAGTCTTTTAAATAGTTTGTGAGGAAGAGAGTTCACTTATAGGCATAATATTTCTGAGGCTTTTGACTACTATTGCAACACTATACAGAGTGCAGGAGATTGTGCACAGTCTAGTTACAGCTTATGTTAGTTACCCCCAAACCATTAATCTCTCTTTATGGGTCAGATTAATTATTGCATCCTAATAGTTTTTATGTGGCTATACTTTCTTTGCCTCATTGCTTTAGACTAAACTTCAGTAATTCACACGATTAGCAGACAAGATCATTCAGGGGCTTAGTAGATGTAGTGTATGAAGCTTTCCACAAGTGCAACCCAGGTTAATAGGCACTGAAAGTTACTACCATGCTATGGCTGTTTAGAGGCCTATGAGAAATGAGAGTGTGACCTCAGCCCAATTCTAGTGAACAGCTGCCCACATCTGGCACAGCTCTCCTCGTTGACACTGAATGGCCAGATTAGATGAAAAGGCCTGGAAACAGAACAACCCCCTGACTTCTAGAGGTAGCACTTCCATGTCAGGGCCTAAGGCAGCTTGCGCTGCTGCTGGTACTGTGACTACTAGATCTTTTGAAGGAGACTTCAGTCTCCAGTGCTCTCCACTTGGCACCTTCCAGGAGCACTAAATTCAGTAAAAATAAAGAGAACCTCATGATTAATAACATCACTGTATTGTCTTTTAATGTTCGACGTGCTTGACTACCAATGATGGCGTTTGAGTGATTCTAAAATATCCTTACAGCAGAAAGCAGATAAATATCTGGTTGTCTGTTATCCTGGAAGCCAGTTGAAGACGACTAGCCACATGCTGCTTATGTACATCTATTCCACTCGCATATTTGGAAATAGGTAGAGTGAAACTTACCTGTAGTTCAGGTGTATGCTGGGTCCCTCTACTGGAGACTTCTTATTTTGTCTCTAATGCCAAGTCCTTCCAAATAATCTTCAGCAAAACATTTCCCCCTGAAACCTGGAATTCCAATGTTTCCAAAGAGTTTCAAATTCTTTTTGTCAGACACTCCAATAATGTTTTTCTATATCCTGTAATCACAGCTGGCAAAGCTGGTCTTAAAATTTGACATTCCAACAATCTCCTTTTGCCTTATATTTTTCCAACTAATGTAATCTACATATACAGAAGGAAAGACATTCACTTGAACCTCCCTGTCTAATGTTGAGAAAGGGATATGTCTGTGGGTTAGAGAAAGCTGTGCTCAGATAGCAATTCATGCCTTAACAAAATGCAAATCTTTGGGTTATACATTTATTACTCTACCCAAGGCAGCTTTTAGAGTCTCATATTTGTTTATGATTCATTGCAATCTTGCTGGTTTATAGATCTACTTTGTTTATTTAATTGAGAGTCAGTGTCTTTCCGCATGCATTCATATGGTTTGCATTAACTACTGTGCAATCTAAGAAAAATCTTTGTTAACCAAAAATAAGAAACATTTGTTAATGTTTAATGGCAGCGATAACAATACAATTACACAATAATTAAAACCACTCCACCCATAAAGGCTCCTTCTTAATGATTCATATTAAGACGGGGTTCAGCATGTAGTTATGATCCGGATTGTAATTTATGGGCTACATTCTGCTCTCATATGCATGTGTGAGGTTTTCCTGGATTTCGATGAGGGCTGCAGATGCCCCCTGAAGAAGACTACTACAAAAAACTTCTTAAATATTGCCCTCCTTCCTAGTAATTAGAAGAAAAAGAATTCTGGGTCTCTAAAACCACCACACTGGTGTGTATCCTCCTGCTCTCATGAAAACTGGGCCATTCATTGGAGCATTCCCACTCGCCAATCTCCCCACAGCAATTTATCCATAATCTTCTTACTGGGTCTAACACTGTAAGCAAGGGAACTCCCATTGAGATCAGTGGCAGGCCCACTTCTAGTGAGTTTACAGGTCAGCCTAACTAGGGTGACCAGATGTCCTGATTATATAGGGACAGTCCCAATATTTGGGGCTTTTTCTTATATCGATTCCTATTACCCCTCCCTCTGCCCCCCGTCCCGATTTTTCACCCTTGCTATCTGGTCACCCTAAGCCTAACAAACAGCATTAAACAGTCAAGGGCCTGATTCTCATTTCACAATGGTCCCTTTACACCAGGCGGGTAGAATAAAGGGACCTGAAAGTGAGTGTAAATGTAATTTGCTTCCACTGCAGGGGCACTTTCTGCTGTCTGAGTGGAATAAAATGAGAATAAGAATCAAGCCCAAAAGTGTTTTTAATTTGCACAACTCAGGAAAAAGGATTAATGAAGACAGGCGAATATGCACGGAATTAATAGGATATTCAATGCAGATGATTTCTAATTAGTGGGTTAAGGTTTTTTTGTCTGCCAATTTACAATGAATGGCAGAATTTGACAGGTATGAAAATAAAGACACAAGGAACAGGCTACTTTCTGAGGTACTTTAAAGCACCTTTACGTCTACAGAAATAACTCCTCTCTATCTATTCCACAGTGGAACTAAGGTCTTCTGTAAAGATATTCTGATGGTGGAGTCTGACTGTTGCAACCTTTAGCTTTTAGGAGAAGTCAATTTGTGCAAGACAGTAGTTTAGGTATCAGCCACTCTGCTCAGGGAAGACCCTAGGTTTAATGGGTATGTCTACACTATAATTACAAGAGAGCCTCCCAGTCCAACTTCAGAGCCCAGTCTGCAATGTCCACACTGCTACCTCCCTGGACACTCAATTACAGACCTAAAAGTCGCAATTCTTCAACAACAAAAACTTCAAAAACAGACTCCAACGAGAAACTGCAGAATTGGAATTAATTTGCAGACCATTAAATTAGGCTTGAATAAAGACTGGGAGTGGATGGGTCATTACACAAACTAAAAACTATTTCCCCATGCTACTTTTCCTCTGTACAGTTACTCACACCTTCTTGTCAACTGTTGGAAATGGGCCATCCTGATTATCACTACAAAAGTTTTTTTTTCCTCCTACTGATAATAGCCCACCTTAATTGATTTTTCTCGTTAGAGTTGGTATGGCAACCCCCATCTTTTCATGTTCTGTGTGTATATATATATTCCTACTGTATTTTCCACTCCATGCATCCGATGAAGTGGGTTTTAGCCCACAAAAGCTTATGCTCAAATAAATTTGTTAGTCTCTAAGGTGCCACAAGGACTCCTCGTTCTTTTTGCTGATACAGACTAACACAGCTACCACTCTGAAACCTGTCACTGCTAGTTTTAGTGCCCTAGCTTGAGACCCCGCTAACATAAGACTGTTTACCCTGGCTGGGAGACTCGCTCCCAGCTGCAGTGTAGACATACCCTGGAAGGCTCCACATAGCTTCCTTTTCTCTTGTGACCATGTTCCTGCCACATAACCACAACACCGCATGAGACATTTCTGGCCCATCTCTGTCTCCACTCCACACACCAATTGCAAATAGCAATGCCCCAGCCATGCATCTTTTTCAGAATGCATAACTGAATGCCATTGCAAAAGAAAATCAGGAGGACAGCAAACTGCATTTTTTGTACACACAATTGTATGCTTTATAAGCACAATTTAGGGGTTCAGTTTTGTAAAAAAAATTAAAATAAAAAGGTAGCCCCCAATGCCTATTTAAATTAGTAAAAATATAAATTCCCTAAACTCCTCCAAGCTAAACCCCCAACTCCATAGTCAACTATTTGAGCTTGTTCGATTAATAAATATAAAGCTTTCTCTCCTCTCCCAGCAAAATACAGCCCACTGCTATTATCCTAGCCTGCAATTATATCTTAGAATCTTTTGCTTAATGAAATTTGCCTCATTCGCCTTCCCAGCTCCCTAGATCCATGGAAGCTTCCAGGACCAATTTAGCAAAATGTTAGAAAGAATAAAACGTAACGGCTTCCTTCATTTCTTTCTTTTCCCATTCTGTCTACAGCTCCTTTGCTCTGTTCTTAGCTGTTTGCTTCAGAACTGAGCAGATCAGAGCAAGGCAAAGGAATATATTCTGGGTGTCTGGAGATGTGAATCATGAAAATGGAGATGTATTTTCTTTTCCTTGATCACAGTTTGCCTACATTTTATTAGAGGTGAACCTTAAACAAAGCTCCCTTATCTGAACGCTTCCAAAATCTTGATGTTTAATTCTGCCCTCACGCTAATGGGCCAAACAAAAGCCTGGAACTGACCCACTATCAGGAGACTGGGGTAAGCAGTCATGCCAACTGGTCAGAGCAGGAGTTAAGCCCAGTGGTCAGTCCAAATGCCAAAATCCAAGACCAAAGCAGAGTTAGAGCTGGGGATCAGAGCTAAAGGTCAAAACCGAAGTGAGAGTCCAAATGCCAGAGCCAAAGGTCGAGACAGAGGCTACATCTACACTGCAATTAGACACCCGTGGCTGGTCCGTGCCAGCTGACATGGGCTCACAGGGCTCAGGTGCGGGGCTATTTCAGTGCCATCTAGACTTCTGAGCTCAGGCTGCAGTCCAGGCTCTGAGATTCTCCCATCTTGCAGGCCCAGAGCCCAGGCTCCAGCCCAAGCCCAGAAGTCTGCACTGCAATGAAACAGCCCTGCAGCCTGAGCCCAGTCCGCTGGCCCGGGCAAGTTGTGGGTTTTTAATTGCAGTGTAGACATACCCAGGGTCAGAACCATAGTCAGAATCCGAAGGCCAGAGCCAAGGGTTGAGCCGGAGTCAGACCCAGGAACTGGAGCCAAGAGTCAGAACCACATTACCTGAAGTCAGGGAAGACAGGAGCAGGACTGGTTCCAAGGCAGGAGCAGGGCTGGGCCAGGACTGGAACAAGGCTGGGTGCAGGACAGGGGCAAGCAGGAGCAGGGCTTGGAGCGAAGCAAGCACAGGGAGGCAGGGAATCCACAGCTGTGTACATTGAGCAGCCACTGATCTGCTGCAGCAGCTGGCTTAAAAGCAAGCCACCTGAGTGCCTCAGGCAACCAGGTGTTTCTGCTGTGGTCCAGTTGCACTCGCTGGCTGCATGATATCTGGCGGGCAATAACTGCAGGCCCTCATTCCTGACACCTTAGGAGTTTCCCAGTCCAGATTTGGATCAGCATCTGAATGTAGGTTTCAGAATGGTAGCCGTGTTATTCTGTATCAGCAAAAAGAATGAGGAGTACTTGTGGCACCTTAGAGACTAACACATTTATTTGGGCATAAGCTTTCGTGGGCTAAAACCCACTTCACTGGATGCATGGAGTGGAAAATACAGTAGGAAGATATACACAGAGAACATGAAAAAATGGGTGTTGCCATACTAACTATAACGAGACTAATCAATTAAGGTGGGCTATTATCAGCAGGAGAAAAAAACTTTTGTAGTGATCATCAGGCCCATTTCCAACAGTTGACAAGGTGTGAGTAACAGTAGGGGGAAAATTAGCATGGGGAAATGTAGTGACTCAGAATCATCTTGCATCCTCTTCTTTCCTTCTCTAACGCTCTCATTCCCTCCTATGATCACTGCTTTATTTTCCCTTGACTTCTATCCACTTTTCCGTTTGGGTTTGACTCTCCTTCTATCTTGCAGACAAACTTTTCCAAGATTTCTTTTGATGAAACACTTCCGCGGTCTCTTCCTATAGATTTATCTTTTCCACTTGCACCTCTTCATAGTCACTCTGTATTTCTATTTTTTCTTTACATGCACACATGACAATCACAAGCAACAAAAAATTCTGATTATACTTTTAAAAATAAAAGTGAAAAAGCAGCGACACTGGGGGTAGATACCCTGGATGGCAACAGGCTAGTACATAACACATTATCATATAAAGAGGAAGGCAGGGGTACCTAATGATCTCCCTCAAAAGTTGTACAAGTTGCTAGCAGGGATATGAGCCCAAGACCATTAGCAGCAGAAGACGGATCACTATCATTTGAATTAAAGGACTAATTCCATTAGCTGGTAGCAGCAGTAGGCTGTTATCCTCTGTGTGGACTAACCACGACAGAGGGACATGTGGCCAGCATGTTATATAGGCAACAACTTATGACAAGATGTGTGTTTATCCTGTGTGAATGAAATACTGGAACTAGAAAGAGGACTTAAGCTTCATGTGGGGGTTTTTTGGTCAAAATTTTCCAGGGGGGACAAAAGCCCATTTTCTGACTCTAGGCAGGGCTCTCTCGCTATAAAGATTTTGATTTGACATAGGCCTAGTCTAAGACCCCGAAAAGGAGAATTCATGAGCTGGCTGAGCCCATAACTGGCTATCCACACACAGCAAGTGCATTGTGATGCAGAAGCAGCCACCTAAGAAGTGCACGTCCTGTATCAGACAAAACTACACGACTCAAAGTGCTGCACTGCTGTCACTGAAATGATTGCCAAGGTATTTTCACATAAAAGCATTAAGAAGATTATATTTTTAAAAGTTGTTTTTATGTGTAATAGACAATTCCCTTTCTAGGACAAATATGTTCATACTCCAGCCCAGTTCAAACGGAAAGCCCTTGCAAACACAGCCCCTTGGCTCTTCCCGTCTGCAGATGCCTTTTGGAAATCAGCACTTTCAGGTCTGGCAGCTGAAATGAGTTAGGGTTCCAGCATCTAAGCTGCCGGCACCAGCTTCCTGCTTCCAGAGACAGACTTTGAACTGGCAAAGAGGGATGCCACTCCCTTACTTCATTTTCACCCAGCCAGGCTCCGTTTCTGCAGAAGCAGGAGTGGAAATTGAGTCAGTAGCTGAAAGCTGGAACTCTACTATGCAGAGGCATGCACAGGAATAAAAATGTGGCTGCTTTTGGAGGGACACTTTCTGAGCCCCCTGAGGCCGGAGGGATTGGCTCCCCGACACCTACCCACCCCCCCCCCTCCCCGAGGCCAGAGAAGCTGGCTCTCCCTGCCACTGCCCTGTGGCTGGAGGATCTAGTTCTCCCCTCCTCCCCCCACGGCTGGTGGAGCTTGCTCTCCCCTGGCACCCAGAGGAGCTGAATCTCCTGCCCTGTCCCAACCCCGGAGGAGTTCTGTGTCCCTGCTGACTGTGGGGGCATGTGCCCTTGCTCCCCCACCCCTTGCACATGCCCCTGTTATTATGGGAATTTCAGCTGGCAGCTGAGACCTGCCCTTCAAGTGCAGATAGCCAAGAGCACCAGCAGGCTTGAGGAGCCAAAGACTGCTACTGCCAAATACATCTCTGGAGTATTTCTACAGACATTAACGGAATTCCACCAGCAATGTCTTGGGTTCAGAATATCTGTCAGTAACTTAAGTTTAGAGGGAAAATAATTAAAAAACCTAATAGAGAAAACAGTGTTTTGTCAAAATATTTTCTGCTCTGAGGGCGCAGGAGTTCATGGGAAGAAAGCTGTTTAACAAGCCCGGACCTGAGCAGTTCTAATGGCTCCCCATGTAGTCAGAGCTAGGGCTGGGCAAAGTTGGTGAAATCCATTTCCTCAGAGCCAGTATTCTCCCCAGCTTTGATTAGAATCTTTCCTGGCCAAACAATATGCTTCCTTCCATATGTTTGGAAGGGTATTTTCTTTCTTCATTGAGTATTTCTTTCCACGTTGTTGAGTGTATCTCTCACTCTCGGTGCTCTGTGTTTCCTGTTTCGACTCCTTATCTTACATCTTTTCCAGCGGGTTTACTGAACTCTTTGTCTCCTTGCCTGGATTTAAGGACCCTCAATTTGCTGCACGTTGTCACTCCCAGCTGTTGTGTCTTCCTGTGAGAAGCTCACAGCTGAGTATAGGATGTTGCTTGGGGTAGAGAAAAGAGAGGGGTATATTAGCAAAGGAATCAGTTTAACTAACAAGAATGAGCAGCCTGAAATGCCAGAAAACAAACTGAAAGGGAAACAAGATAAAAAGGCTACATGTCCCAGGCCAGATCTACACTATAAACTTACACCAGTATAACTACGTCTCTCAGGGATGTGAAAAACCCACCGACCTAACCCCCAGTATAGGCAGCACTATGTCGATGGGAAGGCTTCTCCCGTCAACACAGCAACTACCTCTAGTGGAGGTGGATTAACTATGCCGACAGGAGGAGCCACAGTACACCGGTGCAGCTGTGCCCCTACAGCATGTTAAGTGTAGACCTGCCCTAAGTGAAATAACATTGCCATGCATGCTACCAAAAGGCTGATGATATATATAATATTGTTATCTTAAATACAAACAAACAGATAAACATTAAACGAATGTTTTGAGCACTCAAAAGTTCGCAAGTGCCAGAATTAAGGTTCACTCTGCAACTTTCACCTGGCCTCCTGCGTATGCATTATGACACAGTCTTTAATTACATGATCCCCTACTTTTTCCCCCCACAGAACCCCTGCCTCATTCAGTGCACAGTATGAATGGTGCTCACTGACTGGGTAGCTATTCAATATTTCTTTTTATCCTTACTGAATATTAAGCCCCCGTTTTATTTCGTGCATAGCATTCAAAGCCTGCACGGAAAACAGAATTACAAATTTCATCACGGCTTTTCTATGGTGCTCATTACCTTCATATCTAAGTGCTTCTCAGAAATTAATGAATTTATTTTTACAACACCCCCAGGAGCTGGGGTGGTATTATCATCACAGTTTATAGACGGGGAACTGAAGTACAGAGAGATTAAGTACAAACCTGTCAAAAATACCCACCAATTTTAGGTCTCCAATTTGAGACACCCAGGGCCTGATTTTCCATCGTACTTAGCACTTGATATTATGTCAGACCATAGCTCCCACTGACTTTCGTTGCAGTTGTGAATGCAAATCAAGCCCTAAGTGTCAAATTAGATACCCAGAAAACAAGATACACACAATTCAATCAGTCACCACATGTGAAAAGATTACTTTCAATGACTTGCCCACCAGAACATAGGAACTCTGTGGCACAGCCAGGGCCACCCAGAGGATTCAGGGGGCCTGGGGCAAAGCAATTTCAGGGGCCCCTTCCATAAACAAAAGTTGCAATACTATAGAATTCTATGTTCTCGTGGGGGCTCCTCCGGGGCCGGGGGCCTGGGGAAAATTGCCCCACTTGCTCCCCCACACTCTGGGCAGCCCTGGGCACAGCCCGGGATAGACTCCAATTCTCCAGGGCAGCATTCAACTTCCTTAACCATGATACCGCCCCTTTCCTCATTCACTACACACCTTTCAATGTCTGCAGCAAATGAGACACAGCGATCCTAGAAACAACAGCCTAATTCAGTACACAACACTAGGTCATTTCCTGAGCACTGTCCATCCTGTCCACTGAATGAGGCAGGTGTCCTGTGGAAAAGAACAGTCTGGGGACATACAGTTAAAGATGATATCATAATCAGAGACGACCAGAAGATCACCATTCCATCTCGCAGCAATTTTTGAGGTTTAAAAAAAAAATTACATTCCTCACTGGCACAAAAATCAAATCTTTCAAATGTTTTGATGAAAATGGAATTGTGTTGAAATGGCCGGTTTAGAAACGTGAACTTTCTATGGGGGGATGGGAGGAGAGAGAGAGTGAGTGTTTTCCCTGGTTGTTTAGGGAATGGTCTATGAAGACCCAGGTTCAAGTCCCTGATCTAGAGCAAAGTTTTTTCATCCCAGATTATTCCAAATCAATCAGAGCGGGGACTGCACCTACATCTCCCACATCCCAGGCCATTAGTGCCCTACCCATCAGGATATAGAGCGCACACGAATCTCTCCCTCTGGGACAAAAACATAGTCAAAAGCAGTATGTCTCTGAAATATTTCGGGTTTGCTGAAACAATATATTTCAGGAAAATTCTGACCAGCTCTAATCATATACACAAGGGAGCCAAACTACAGTTTAATGGCCAACCTTAATTCTGGCATTTCCTATCTTCTGAAGGTTTGACTTTGCAATCTTAATATTTTTTAAGTCTCTTTTTTGTGTGTAATTTTGTAAGTTTTTAAAAAGCAAATTAAAAAGACCTCAAAATGTCATCTCATAGAACAGACTGCCCCCCCGTGCATCAGGAGCGGGTCTGGAACCTTTATAGTCACTGCTCACCCCTCTATCATTTGAGCTGATGGAGTAACTGATAGCAGTAGCAGGCTGTTACTTGAGACACACATTTTGCCAAGTTGTGGCAGCGAGTATATTCTAGTGGTGGGTAGAGACCCTCTCTCCCACCCTAGCCTGACCTCTTTTGCTCCCATCACCCCAAATCTGGGCTCATATCCCGCCTCCCCTGTTCCATACCCTGTGGCCTGCTCCTGTCCTGTCCCACTGCTGCATTCTAGTCTGTCTGTTTCCTCCTCCTCCTGGGCCTCAGGCAGAGGAGTAGTGAGAGCACAGGAGAGACAGTCTCCATGCTTTCAGTTCCAAATGCCTGGAACCACAGTAGCTCCCAGCATCTTGGAGGAGTAATTGCAGGGAAAGTCCCGCTTATCTTCAGCAGCCCTGGGATGAATCATAACCTGTGCAAACAAAATCTTTGGAGAATTTTGCTGCCAAACTCCGAGTCTGTACTGTATATTATGAATGGTGGTCTTCAGAGGCCAATAACTTGGTCAATTTGGGGTGGAGTTGCACAGGGGTCGCAAATGGCACTTCTTGGAACCCAGGGTGATTTCCTGGACAAATTTCAAGTCTCTGCTTCAAAGCATGAAGGTGCTAGAACTTCTCAACAAAGCGGTTGCAAGAATTTTTTAAACACGGGCAAAGCAACATATTTCTTCGCTAACTCCATTTTCGGAAACAGCTGAACCATTTTTGCTGAAACTTTCCCCAAAAAATTCAGCCTGAGGCAGAAAATACACCCAGCCTGGGAAACTTCAGCCCAAATGGTTTATGTTTGGCAAAATTATATAAGCAACTGAAAACAATGTCTTAGACTAGAAAATGTCAGACAAGTTTAACTGTAGACGTCACTATTAATAAGCAGCTCTGATCCTGGCTCTTATACAGTCTGCCTGTGTCCTTGGACAAATCACAGCCTGCTGCAAAATTTCAGCAGGGTTGATGCGAAGGGTTGGGATGTTTGTAAAGTACAGTACTTTGAAGATAAAAGTACTGTATAAGTGTTATGTATTATTAGCTAAGAGATTTTCTTGTTTATGGTACTGTGTTGTATTCATACACATACACCTGCACACATACTTTATATTAGAGATGGGCCAGAACTAGACTACAGGATCTGAACCTTTCCACTAACTAGCAATGCTTCAAAATAAGATTTGGAACCAAAATTTGCTTCTAGGGATCTGTTTCTAATGGTCTGAATGGGAAAATTAAATCCAAATACATAATGAACATCGGGAAAGTTTAGATTCAGATCATATCAAACTCGGTATCTCATGTCCAAAGCTAATATGCCTGATATTTTTCTCCTTGTTTCTTTGTCTATACAAGAGCCTTCCTCTTTCTTTTTTCAGATAGTAGAAGTAAGGTCTGTTTCACTGGGGTTTCATAGGTGGAAGTGGGACCAACATATGATGCAGTTTATATACTCTATTTGCACTCTGTAAAAAAGAAAGTTGGTTGTATACAGTGAGGACAGAGAGGAGAAAGAAGAAAAGATTCAGTGTGCTGCCAAGGATATTAGATTAACCAAACTGCTGAAAATATACTCTTCTGTTCAACTTTATCTTTAAAAGTCTACTGATGAGTAATATTGTCAATTCCCACTTGGCTCAATTGGATGCTGCACAAATCCAAAGCCAGTCTCTTTCCAGCAGGCCTTTCTATCACCAGGACCACAGTAACATCTGAGTGTCAAGAAGCTGGACCAATCAGTGCATAGAAAATTGATTTGAGCAGCACCATACTCTCTTGGTTGGCTGCAGATAAACAGCTCAGCTAATATGCTGGTTCTGACCTTCTTGAGACCTTTTTTAAAATATGACATAACACAGCAGCTGGTTCCCTGGAAACTGCGAAAGCAAAACAGTTACTGAGAAGTTTTGGTCTGCTTTGCAGTATTAAAAGGTGCAGTGAAAGATTAAAACACTCTATTCAGGCTACATCTACACTACAGGGGGGGGTCGATTTAAGATATGCAAATTCAGCGACGTGAATAACGTCGCTGAATTCGACGTATCGCAGCCGACTTACCCCGCTGTGAGGACGGCGGCAAAATCGACCTCTGCGGCTTCCCGTCAACGGCGCTTACTCCCACCTCCGCTGGTGGAGCAAGAGCGTTGATTCGGGGATCGATTGTCGCGTCCCGACGGGATGCGATAAATCGATCCCCGAGAGGTCGATTTCTACCCGCCGATTCAGGCGGGCAGTGTAGACCCAGCCTCACATACAGTCATTTTGTAAAAAGGATTTTGTGGCATTTGTGATTTTAGCACTGAAATTTGCAGAAAGTGATTTATATTAGAAGAAAACATTACTTTAAAGATAGCCTGCAAAATTTACACTATATTGCCCCTTTAAAGATCTTTTTTTCCAAACACAGGGTATTTGATATATATGAGAGATTGTTTTCAGAACAGTCAGTTTTCTGGAGTGCCAATATTATTGATGTAAAATGTTTTCTTTCCCTCCAATCACTGTCTACCTGGATTCAGTTGCTGTCATTCCAACACTGTCTGCCTACCATCTCAGATGGATATCAGCTAGGCTGAGGGTCAGGTGCATTGAGCTTTCCTGTCATTCCTGGCACTCTCCAGTGGCTGTTCTCTTCTGTTCTATGTAGGTTCTTACATCGCCCTCATCACCACAGCATCTGAGTGTCTTCCAGCAGTGCATTAAGCAATATAACTAATATCTGCCATGTGGTGTTCATTCTCTCTCAATCAGCATTTCTAGGACAGCATTTCTTATCTATGAACTGTCAGCAACAGTCATCACTGTGTTGGTCTCTGGAAGGATGGATTCTCTCTCCCTTTTCCTCTGCCTCTGCCTACCCTCTACCTTTGTCCTGTTTTCCTCATTTGTTTTCCTTCTCTTGATTTTCTCCTGTTGTGCTCACCCACATGATCTTCCTTGTCTTCTCCCCATTGACTCTTCTCCCATGTCTTCATTCTTTCTCCCTTCTCTAGTTCCCATTATCCACCATTTCTTCTAATCCCCTCTCTCCCTCTTGCCTCTCTTTTCTCATTCCCTCCCATTTCCATTACCTTTTCCTGTTCTGCTTGTCCTTCTGCTTGCTGGTGCATAGCTCTGAACACGCTCAGCTGGACACAGAACCTCCTGTAGTGAGGGAAAATTGCACCTGGACTCAATAAAGCACATCCTCCCACTAACTGACAGAAGGCACTGCTTCCGGGTGCTCCAGTAAAGCACATCCATGGAACACACAGCCAGACCATTTACATTTGACCTTAGTTTGAAGGGACCCCTGCTAACTATTCACCTCCTTATATGATTATTGGAACTAAAGCATTTTCACATACTACTAACAATTACCTCTGCACACACTAGGTTTCATACAGGATGTCGCAAAAGGGATCACAAGTGATCGTGCACAAAAAGGGGTATGCCAAAGAAGGCAGTTTGCTAGTTAGGGAAATTAGTTACTGATTTGCTTTGATACACATGCTGTATGAGAACTAGAGATATGCCAAGCTGCAAAAGTTGAATCCCAGTTTTATTTTTCAAACACCCCTGAATTTAGGGGGCTATTTGGATCTTCTCTTGGGTACAACAAAAACACCCTTGTTAATGTGGAGGCAAAGATGAAGCTGCACAGCCCTGCCTTGTGCTCTCAGTGCCCTTTCCAGGTCTCTCTTTGGACACTCAGTTTTTCTTTCTAGATGTTCACTTGATCTCCTTGAGCTGTTTTCAGCTTTGTGGCTGAATTGTAGATCCTCACACTGCATTTCCAAGTTTTTCTGATTACATGCCCTTCTTCAGCACTTCAAAGTCTTCATTCCTGGGGGAGGGAGGGGGGGAAGAAATCTAATCTTCATCTTGTTTTAGCTGTGCTTTTTGAAAAGTGTATTGATGAATAATGGCAATGAGCCTTAGTTGCCTATTGTTTCAGGCTCATTCGTCACTTTGTTAGTGATTTGGAGTTTCTTTGAAGTATATTTTTATATTTGCAGCAGCGAGACCTGCTCTTTCCTAGTCCAAGTGATGTTGTAACTTCTCTTCCTTTCTTGATAATAATAACAGGGTGAGATTAAATATAGGCACTTCTTTGGGTTCACAGACCAAATATTACAATGGCAACCTCTTATTTTGTTTGTCTCAGAAAAAGCACCTGCAAATCCTCCCCCAGCCTGACCTCCTCAGTCTCAGGCTAGTACCCAGGCTATATTTCTCATTAGCAATATTTCTGTTGTAGTGCTTGGGTGTGATGTCACTTAGGACATGCCTGGACTAGGATAAAGGATGTGTTGTTAGAAGACATCACTCTACCTCACACATTCTAAAAGTCTAGTGTAGACAAGGATGAATAGATTTATATAATATGTGCTAGCTGGTCAATTGGAAGCCTGTGTTCTCTCACTAAAGTTCACCTTGACCAACTAACGTGTTAACATACAACTTGCCTTGTCTACATTGGAGTTTTAAAATGTTTTGATCACAATAATTTAGCTAATAACATCTATTTTTTAAAATATATTTTATTTCAATCTAGACCAGGCCTTAGGGTTTGCCCAATAGACAGAACCGTGGATTGGAAATCAGGGTTCTAGTCCCAGCTCTACCATGGGTCTCTGCCATGACTTTGGGCAAGTCATTCCATCTCCTGGATCTCAGTTTTCTTATCTGTAAAATGGGGATAATGACACTGACCTTTGTAAAGCATTTTGAGATACATGGATGAAAAGTGCCTGTATGAGAGGGCGGTATTAATTATTATCATCATCATTAGGAAGAGAGATTGAGGGTAGGGCAGGAACACCAGCCTTTTTCCAGTTTAACACCATAGCTGGTCTAGGTCAGTGGGTCCAGTGGGTACATAAACTGATCTAGATATTTGCCTAGTTTTACAACAGGCTACATAAAAATCACTATCGAAGTCAGTACAAACTAAAATTTCGTAAGTGAGGTGAAACTTGGGGTATGCAAGACAAATTAGAGTCCTGAAAGGGGTACAGTAGTCTGGAAAGGTTGAGAGTCACTGGTCTAGGTGAAGCTAACTTCAGCCTAAGTTTGCCCTCTTCCTAGTCTAAACAGACCCTCGACTTTCCTTCCCCTTCCTTTGAGAATTGGAAAAATGTGTGAATTAAACAGAAGAAGAATATCTTAGAATTCAGGGAGGTGAAATGGACCAACATGTTGAATTTTTTTCCTCACAGTATTCAGGCCGATGCATCCCCAAGCTGTTCCTCAGAAAGCAACCCACTACCCTGGTCTGGGAGCTCTAGCTCTGCTTGTTTCTGAGGGCCACACCAACTGGGCTGAGATCCTACCTTTTAAGAGCCTGTTCCCAGGCCTGACAAGCTACCCAGGTGGACCCAGTTGGGGCTGATTGTGACCATAATTCCTTTGCCCTTTTTTGACTGGTGGTGATTGGGGGTGTTATATGCCTTACCACAGCTTTGCATGAACAATTCTCTTATCTGCCACAGACACACATTCTGTCCCAGTCCTGTTCAGCTCAAGTCTGTAACCTCTTAGCTTCCAAAACGGTTACAGGATGAAATGCAAATGCCTTACTTTCACTGATGTTATTTTTAAAATCTCCTACTGTTGAACTGAGCTCTTCCACCCGCATCACCAAAGTGTCTGAGCACCTTCCAGTGTGCTAAGTGACTTGACTAAAATCTATCTTGGCCTACAAAATATGATCTATGAGGAAAGACTGAAAAAACTGGGTTTGTTTAGTCTGGAGAAAACTGAGGGGGGACATGATAGTCTTCAAGTGCATAAAAGTTTGTTATAAAGGGGGTGTGTGATAAATTGTTCTCCTTAACCATTGAAAAATCAACTTGGGCTTAAATAACAGCAAGGCAGATTTAGGTTAGATATTAGAAAAAAAATCCAAACTGTAAGGGTAGTTAAGCAGTCAAACAAATTGCTTAGGGCGATGGTGGAATCTCCATCATTGGAGGTTTTTAAGAGTAGGTTAGACAAATACCTGTCAGGGATGGTCTAAATAATACTTACTCCAGTCTGAGTGCAGAGAACCAGACTAGTTGACCTATCAACATCCCTTCCAGTTCCACATGTCTATGATTCTACCTCGGTGGTGGTGGTGTGGTCGTATGTGAAAGATAAATAGCGCGGTGTGTCATCCATGTATTCCTGACACTTGAGTTCCTATCATCTCTCCAGTTCACCTAGTGGCTGCATGTAGATGTTTAAAAGGACCATAAAGAGAATTGATCCTTGTGGGAATCTACAAGAGAGAGGTCTAGAGGTGGAGGTGCAGTTTTCCATCACTACTGTTCAGTTGCCTCTCTCCAAAAAAGACTTCAACCATTTCCTTGGACCCTGCCACCTCTCTCAGGTATCTCATGGGTGGCAGTATCCATTACTATTGCTAAGGCAGTGCCAAGGATGACAGCAGCTTTGGAAATACTATTATACACCAGCATTTCTGTCACTGTGTGATCTAGCCTCATATAGAGGAAAGTGGAAAGCCCCTTTGCCTTGTTAACACCCATGGAGTGGCACTGATGAGAAATTAAGAATTTCATTTTTGCCAGTGTAGTTAAGATCTCTGTGGGGAAGTTTCTTCCTGTCTTATATAGAACTCACTTTATTGAATGTGTAAGGTCTATATTTGTTGTCACATTTGCTATAACAACAATCCACAGGATGCAGCTCTTCTGGTATCAGTGGTGGTGGTGTTAACCTCAGGGTATTTATAGTCGGTCTTCACATTGTCAGGATCTGAAGAGATATAAAACCTTCTGTCAGAGAATTCTGTATCAGAGCACCTACTGGGTGAGCTGGGGTAGTGTGGGAGGACACCTGCTCTTCATGCTAAAATTCAGCAACTGTGCTGAGAAAGGACATCATTAACATTAATTACCCCAGCCTTTAAATATAGATAGTATGGCTCAGAGCCTGTTGATCTTTAACTTCCTTGAAAATTGAGACTCAGGATCAGCACAGCCTGGTCCTTCTCTCACACTGCCTTTACAAAGCAGTGTAAATCTCTCAGCTATCAATAGAGTTTTGCCAGTGTACATTGGGAGTGAGAGGAGAAACAGGCCTGGTGTATATACCAACGTTGCCAGTTTCAGGCTCTCAATGTGACAGGGATAGGAGTTGCTCTTATGTGTGGTTTCCTTCCTCCTCAGTGGAAGGAATGAGTATAAAAAGAAGGAAATCAAGGTTAATCCAGATAGCTGGATCAATGGCTGGCACCATTGCTCTTTCTGCTCTTTGAACTCTTCCAGAAGGTGTTGCCCTGGGGCATTGGTATAAAAGGAGCCAGTCAAAATCTGTTTATCAGCTATGCTTTCTCAGAGGCCTGGCTGACACAGCACTGGATTTTTTAAAATACTGATTTAACACCAAGGATTTATGGTTCATCTCTAACTGCACATTGCTGGGCACTATCTAATAGACATTTATCGTGTTGGGAGGGCACTGAAAAGATACTGCGATGTGTAGTATTGCACATCACCTTATCCTTATGCAAAATGAATCCATACCAACTAATTGAGGCGGTAAATCATAAGGCATCATAAGAATATGCCCCTTATATTAATCGCCCTGCTTTTTGTAACGATGTAAATCTTTGTCAGACAGACACTCAAGCATCAGCAATCCTTTTTCCCTTTGAATAAAGCCATACACCTTGAAACATTCAAGAGGTCATTGTAGCTTTGTTTAGGGGCACATTCTCCTTCGTCATTCAAATCTAGAACCCCGCACGGTACTGCCTGTTATTGGAGTGTTCTATATCTGTGTATATGCGTATAGTTAGTTAATAGATACGGTACTAGTAGACGGCACTCAAGAATATGTAGCATGCCTCCTGGGTTTGGTAGGACCAATAAAACTTGTTCTGTGTGCATTGCAAATGACTTCCACTGGCTGTGCTTTAAATCAGTTCTTAACACTGTCCTCAGTCCATAGGCAGAAGAACCTGTCATTGAGATGAATGAGAATTGCACAAAATAGGACAGTTTATTTCTTTGAGGACCACATATTCCAAGGTGGGTGCAATAGGTATGCATGGAAACCGTCAACTGCCATGGGACATGCACAAACCTGCATTTGTACACACTTACATAAATACCTGCTGACATGCTCCATTACCAGAATTGCAAATATGCTATTTTTTGTAGGAACATCCATTGGACTCCCCTTTGGAAACCTGGCCCTTAAAATCAGATGCATATCGCCTTATTTGTCATCTTGGATATGTCCTTAAAATATGAATCAGCGATTCCCACACCGAGGTCTTTAGGGCATTTGCTGGTGGTTGGCGGAGAACTGATGGTTCACTTTCCTCTTTGTTTCCAGCAGCTAAATCCCATTAAAAGAAGCTAAGAACACATTACTCTCTTACAATTTTTCCATGAGTTGCCACAGGTACAGGACGCAGTGACAAGTGGGAAGGGAGGAGCTCCATGAAAATTTCAGTATTTAGATATGGAAAAGTTTGAAAACCCTGTAATAAATGAATGGGGTGATATCCTTGATGGGGTTTTGCTTTTACTTTTATGCCTACTACCTCCAAACCTCTTTCAGGTACTCAGCTCCCAGAGGGGAAAAAAAATGCGAGGGAGAACAATGTAATTTTAGTTAGAGGTTAATTTCTCTGTTCTGGAAAGAGGTATATATATGAGTAAGGTGATAAGATACTCTACATTTTATGGCTTTTCAAGGGCAGAGTCTGTCTTCAGTTGCATTCACGCATTTCCACTGACTTCATTGGCATTACACACATGTAACCAAGGACTGTATTTAGCCCTGAAACTGGGGAAAATACATGTGATAGCAAGATGCCTTTTGCCAACAGCTGGAAATGGTGCTAAGGCTAAAATCAGCAATCGACAGCAAACGGCAGATGATAATTTTGTGACTGTAAGCTCCAGGGAAAGGGCAGTAGAGAGTCATCGACAAAAAATAAATGCACCAACGAAGCCCTGAATGAATGTCACTGTTTTCATTTTAAAAAGAGTGAGAGAGACCAAAGTGGAAACGTGACAAAATATATATCATGTCACTGTTGATCTTCAAGCAACAATGTGATTAGCAATGTATTCTTTTTACATTTCAAAGAGTTTAAAGCACATTGCCAGAGAGATAAACATCCAGAGGTGCTGTTTGCAGAAAGACATCTTTCTGACAGCAAGTTACATTTCATGCCTCCTTTACCAGAAAGAACATGTGGTTTTAGTCAATGATTAAAGAGAAAATCCCTAGTTTATCCACTGCAAACAGTTCCCTATTGGTATTTATTTTATCCCAGTGATTCCATCCTTTAAGCCATGCTCCCCTGCCATGGTCGTACAAACTTGGGAATATACAAGGAGGTTGCAGTCACTTTCCCATGAACTTGCCGGGCCTTCGCTCCTCATCTGAGTAAGCAGCAGCTGCTGGGAAAAATAAAACACCCACAATTCCTTTCTCTAGCTGCTCCAGGGATGTTAATATCCTCTTCATGCATCTTCCCTCTTCCTCCCAGGATGAGCTTGTTAGCAAGAAGACCTCTGCTCTTGAGAGGCCAAGTGTGCCACCCCGAGGAAGCCAAGAGCCGTAAATGAGGTCTGCACCTTTCATTGCTTCCCAGTCATGAAATGCAGCACAACTTCCTTACTGAAGAGTTATTGGCTTCGACAGCTGCATCAGCTTAGTCAGGATTTAAAAAAAGAAAAGAAAAAAGAAACTCCCTCCCTACTTCTGAAATTACTCGCAAAGTCACCTTTTTAATGCTAACACACACAAAAGGCACTCAGCCACTGATTCCAGCAGACCATATGCTGCCCCTGCTGCTGGCCAGGTCCAGGGGGATGATTTTTTTCCCCTTCAGCAAGCCTCCAGACATGTCATAGAAATTTATATGCTTATTCACAGAGCCGATAAAGCAAAAAAACAGTGTTTCAGCTATTTTTGTTTTGCTTTGCAGATGGACAGTAAAAGACATGAATCTCTTCCCCGCTGCTCTAATGTCCTCCCTGGCTCCCTCTCTGGAGTCAGATCACCAGCCAATCATATTAGTTTCTTGGGGTCTGTAAGACACCCCTCTTCCTCTTTCCCACTTGCAAAGAAATAGCAAAACAAACAATTAAGAATCTCACACAACATTTACATTTGCCTATTAAGCCCGGATACAATTTTCTATGCAGTCATCTAGTCAGACTCCTCCTTTTGATTGTTTTGGATGGAGACACAAAAGCAATACGCAAGTAGGACAAGTCCATAGTGCTACCGTTTCTGTGTTATAATACTGGTTCTGTTGAAAAAATGCATGTCTTTCTCCCATTACATTGTCTGATATATGTCATGATTTATAGCGCTGTGTAGCAGATGTCCATAAATCAGGAAAGGAACTTAATGATGGGAGCTGGATTGACCATCTATTGAAGTGCATGTGGGTAATAGACCTGGGTTATATTTTAAAAGTGTTTGGCATATAACCTCAGTAAAGGCAATTGGAGGGGGAGGGAGAGGGGAAGATGCAGCTAAATCTCTTCACAAGCTACATCTACAGTTAAATCACCAGATGAAGTCTCAGCTTATAGCATTGAAGAGGTCTTGCCTCAGATGGCATATTACAAAGGAAACTTTGAATTAGTGGTTGAAGTCCATTGATCTGTTTGCGCTGAGAAAGTTCATGCCTTATTATGGGAAAAAACTTGAATACCACTGATGGAAGTTTAATTTATTGAGATTGTAGGATACCAGGAATCAGAAGTTTTGAACTATGATTTTTGTAAATGCACACAACTATTATTAATTACTATTAGCATGTGTGGTCTTGGTAGCACCTATAATGTACTACATTTCTCTTTTCAAACAGACAACAAGGCACAGTCCCTGCACTAAAATGCAATGCCTGTGCAACATCTTCTTGACGTCCTATCAAAGACGGAATGATAGTCAGTTAACTACTCCTTGCGTCCTCTGGCCTATCCTCTTCACCCAGAGCTGACTTGTGCTGAGTGGATGTTCAGTTGCTAGCTTGATATTGAGGTACATAGAGCGCTGGACTAGGAGTCAGAAGACCTGGATGGGACTGAAAGCACACATGTATTCACACCCTGCATACTATTGTAATAATCATTGTACCCAATATGCCTTATGAGGTATCATTTGAAAACTAATAACTTGCTAGCAGGGCCGGCTCCAGGCACCAGCCGAGCAAGCTGGTGCTTGGGGCGGCAGCTTGTAGGAGATGACATTCCGCCCAATCCTAGGGCGGCACGGACGCTTTTTTTTTTGTTCTGCTTTGCTTTGCCGTTCTGGCCGCCCCCCGTTTTTTTTTTTTTTGCTTGGGGCGGCTAAAAAGCCAGAGCCGGCCCTGCTTGCTAGTCAATAATATCATGGTGAAATGCATGTAGTGACATTCTATGTAAAGTTATGAAATCCTCCTGCATAATGTTCTTAGAACATGTTCAAACCCACACAGCCCTGCCCAGGCAGAACTATCCTGAATGAAGAAATGGCAGGAGACAGAACAAATTTGCATCTCAGCAAACACAGGTGAGAAGAAAAAACATGGAGCCTCCTTCACCACTAGACTCCATGTTGCCTCCTTTACTGTTTGAATAAACATTGCTTTGAAGGGTAATCCTCTGAAGAATCCACTTCAAACATTCACTGGACTATAAAAGAAAGGGGTAGAAAACCCCAAGCTCACTCTCTTTCCCTCTCACCTAAGAAGACAAAGGAACCAGTCCTTTGGGGGGAGATCCTGACCTGAGAATGTGGTCAGCCATGTTGTTGGGAACATGTGGTAAGGATTTTGCCTTGAACCAAGTCTAGCTTCTTAAGTTTTAGCTACTAGAAACTGTTTTATCTTTATTTCTCTTGTAACCATTTCTGACTTTAATACCTGATACCCGAATTCACTTAAAGTCCTATCTTCTTTTGTCAATAAACTTGTTTTATTTTTTAAAATCTGAACCATCCAGTGTTGTGTTTAAACTGAACTGTTTGGATAACTCCAGTTAAAGTAGCAAACTCTTGCAGATTGACCCCTTACAGGGGCAACAGACTTTTAATATCTGATCTACCCAGGAGAGGGCTGGACTGTGCAGAACATACATTTTGGGGAAAATTCAGGACTGGGAGGTTGAAATCACCCTGCAAATAGTAACCAAGGCTGGTGAAAGTCAAAGTGTGACTGGTGTTTTGCTGACAGGCTGCTGGGGTCAGAGCTGCTAGAGGAGGGCTGCAGCTATACACAGACACTCAGGGCGTGACCTGCATGCTGCTTGTGAGCAGCCCTGTAACCCACACACTCTAGAGCACCCACCTTTACTCAGTTCCTAGGGCTCAAGGCATAACACAGGTGCTGGCTTCCTCTGGAGTCTGGGGGTTGCTCAATCCCCCCATTTGGCCCCAGACCCTGCTCCTACCCCACCTCTTTTCCCAAGCCCCCACCCTGCCTTGCCTCTTCCCACCCCTCCTCCACTCCCGCCTCTTCCTGCCCAGTTCTGCCCCTCCCCTGAGCGCACCCTATCTCCACTCCTCCCCTTCCCCCCAGCTCCTCCTGCACACCATGGAACAGCTGACGGCAGCAGGCAGGAGGCGCTGGGAGGGTGAGGAGTTGATGGGCAGGGCCACTAGTGGATGGGAGGCACTGTGGGGGAAGATGAGGAGCTGGCTGCCAGTGGGTGCTAAGCACCCACTAATTTTTTCCCATGGGTGCTCCAAGGCTGGAGTTGGCAGGTATGGATTTAGGTACTCCCACCCTTTCCCAGTTCCTAGGACTCCAGGCAAAAGGCACCTACCCTTACTCAGTTCCTAGGGCTCAGGTGTGATCCATACGCAATTCCTAGGGCTCAAGGCGTAATCTTCTGAGGGTTTACAGGGTCTTTTACCAGTGAAAGAGCCTTACACAGTAATATCCTTAACCTCTATTTATTAACAATCCACCAAAACAGAATGCACACACTAAGCATACAATGCTCACCACTCCCAATAAGGCAGATGATCTTTTCCTGCTGGCCAGTCAGGATCAGGTCATCTAGGGATTCCAACTTCTGCACAGTGAGATTGGCAGGGTGTTGAGGTCTGGCAGCTCTGATTTTGGGGCTGTGTTCAGGAGTTGGTTCCAAAGAACTTCCTTTTGGAGTCAGACCCCAGTTTATATAGTGAAACTTGAGTTCTGCTTAGCTGTACCTTAACCAATCATTTTAAACTAAAGCACTACTAAACAGTATTTTTCACCCATCCTAGCCCATTATGAAACATTTTTTTAACGAATCATACCCCACCACCATAGCTGATTTAAACCTAGCAAAATGAGTTATGTAACAGACGGAAACAATCAAAGAACCAGATAGAGACCATACAGATAAACAATAGAGAAGTAGGAACCATAAAGGCAAAACAATAAAGAAGTAGAGATTTCACACCCAAACTGTTGATAAGTGATTCCTTGCCAGACAGCAGAAATTCCTTGCTTATCTGGTGATGGTGGGTACTATGAGGAGGGGCACCTTCTTAACAGTCTGATATTACATTGTTTTGCTATAATTTAGAAGGAATGTAAGGATGTGAGTGTCATGGAATTGGGGGAGACAAGGCCCTGCATCCCCTGCTTCCTGCGATTCACCATGACTCTCAGCCAGCCAGTAAAACAGAAGGTTTATTTAGATGACAGGAATACAGTCCAAGACAGGTCTTGCAGGTACAGACAACAGGACCCCCTCAGTCAGGTCCATCTTGGGGGGCCAGGGGAGGCCAGGAGGTCTGTTTGGCCTCCCCTCCATTTTCCCAGCCAGCTCCAAACTGAAACTCTCCAGCCCCTCCTCTCCCTTTGTCCCTTTCCCGGGCCAGGAGGTCACCTGATCTTTGTTCTTCAACACCTTTAGTTGGCCCCCTTGTAGAGGAGGGGCCCAGGCCATTAGTTGCCAGGAGACAGAGTGTCAGCCATTTTCTGGGCAGACAGTATCACAGGGGCCCTTTTGGGCTCTGCAACAATCACACGCCCTGATCCCCCCACCTAGATACTTAAGAACTGCATAGGGGAAACTGAGGCACCCACAGAGTATTCAGAGAAAACATTATGAACATTCCCACTTCGTCACAGTGACTTTCTGCTTCTTGAGTCATGGCTGCTGCTCTCCTAATATGGCTGTAGAAAAAGGCCTCAGACCTTACAGCCTAGGCTGGGAGCTACAATAGCAAAGCATTGTGAGGCAGGGCAAGCAGTGCACAACCATTCACTGGTCTGGACTGCACCCCAGACTGTGGCACTGGGTTCTATACCGAGTTCTGCCACTGCCCTTCTGGGTGTCCCTGGGAAAATCACATCACTCCCCTGTCTCTGTTTCTCTTTCTCTTGGCTGTAGCACCTATTGAGATCATAAGCAATTTGGGGTTGGGACTGTCTCTATACCTATCTGTGTTTACAGATCCTAACACACTGGCGGCCCTGATCTCAGTTGGGGCCTCTAGGCACTACAGCAGAACCTCAGAGTTTTGGACACTTCGGGAATGGAGGTTGTCCGTAACTCTAAAATGTTCCGTAACTCTGAAGAAGAGGCTAAGGATTTCAGCCCCATAGGGGGTTGTGGCTGCAGCAGCAGGATGGGGGAGGTCAGGGCTCCGGGTGGGCGGGGGGAGGAGTTGGAACTTCTGACCCTCAGGGTGCCTGGGCTCTGGGAGCAGGGCATTGAGGGGGGACTCAGGGCTTCTGACCTGGGGCTCAGCGCTTTAGACCTGGGGGAGTGCTGGGGCTCGGGGCTTCAGCCCTGCAGCTCCATTCCCAGCTTCAGCCCCACCAGGGGTTCTGAGGCTCGGGGCTCCCCATGGCTCCACTCCTGGCTTCAGTGGGGGGGCTGGGGAGGGAGGTGCTAGAGCTCAGGGCTTTAGCTATGGGGGGAGTGCTGGGGCTGAAACCGGCGTGCCCCTCGTAGCTAAAGCCCCAAGCCTCAGCGCCCCCTACGTGGCTGAACCCAGGAACAGAGCCTGGGGCTGAAGCTCCGAGCCCCAGTGCTCCCACCCAGTCTAAAGCCCTGAGCCCTGGTGCTCCCAAGGGTCAGAAGCCTGAGGGCCCACCCCCAGAATTCTAGCCACCCCCGCCCCTGCAGCTGCAGCACCAACCCCCTGGAGCTGAAGCCCTGAGCCTTGGGGCTAAAGACCCAAGGTAGTACAGTATTTGCTTTTTATTTATTTATTGGTCTGTGCTGCAGCCCGATTGAGGACTTCCAGTTCCACAGGGTGTCCGTAACTCTGGTGTTCGTATCTTTGAAGTTCTACTGTACTGTAATACAAGTAACTCCAGGATCCTCAACTACAGTTGGTGGGACTGGCTGTCCGTATAGCTACAGTGAATGAGAGCTGGTTCAGAAATGTCATGTAGCGCTGCACTGCTACTAAAGCTAACCTGCATGGAACCTAGAATTTAGCCTGTATCATGCATGGAGCTGTGAGGAAGAAGTAGCCTGTGAACCTGACTAATGACCAAGGTATTTAACCAAGATCTTATAATCTCCAGGTGCTAGAAATAGGCCCATAGAAAGCATGCATCTTCCTTTTAAAGGTCTGCTGTCTCCTCACTTAAAACAATGAAACTCATACACTGATGCCAGAGGCACAGCCTGTGTTTTGGAGCACAAGAAATGTGGAACGACCACAGTGCTGACAAGTTTGAAATGAGAAACATCCTTGGACGGTGCTGAGATGATCCCAGATGTGGCTGCCCCACACTGGAATTTAAGAGGGAATGGCACGTAAGGCATTGGAGTTGCGGCTGAAAGGGCCAGAGTTCTAGCAGTGAGAGAAGCAGTCATTGGTGCTTGTAAATTGGGGAATCTCAAAGCATCAGATCACAGAACCAACTGTGGTTCCAGTGGGAGTTTTCATAGAAACGTAGAGCTGGAAGGGACCTCAAGAGATTGTCTAGTCCTGTGCTGAGGTAGGATTAAGTAAACATAGACCAGGGATCGGCAACCTTTGGCCCGCGGCCCACTAGGGAAAGCCCCTGGCGGGCCGGGAAGGTTTGTTTACCTGCAGCATCTGCAGGTTTGGCTGATTGCAGCTCCCACTGGCCGTGGTTCGCTGTTCCAGGCCAATGGGGGCTGTGGGAAGGATGGCCAGCACATTCCTCAGCCCGTGCCACTTCCCGCAGTGCAGATGATGCAGGTAAACAAACCGTCCCAGCCCTCCAGGGGCTTTCCCTGGCAGGCTGCAGGCCAAAGGTTGCCGATCCTTGACATAGACCATCCCTGACAGGTGTTTGTCTGACCTGTCCAGGGATGGGGATTCCACAACTCCTCTAGGTAACCTGTTTCAGTGCTTACATATCCTTTTAGCTAGACTGTTTTTCCTAATATCAAAACTTATATCTCCTGTGCTGCAAACTAAGCTAATTACTTCTTGTCCTATTCTTGGTGGACACAGAAAATAATTGATCTCCATCCTCTTTATAACAACCTTTTATATATTTGAAGACTCAGCCTTCTCTTCTGTAGACTAAACCTGCCCAGTTCTTTCAACCTTTCCTCATCGGTCATGTTTTTCAAACCTCTTCGCATTTTTGGTTTCTTTTCTCTTGATTCTCCCCAATTTGTTCACATCTTTCTGAAATAGTTAGTCCGACTGCAAGCAACTGTGATGTAGCTCTCTCAGATCACCAGATCATCAGGCTAGTCCCTTATACACACAAGAAAAGGAGTGCGTCTATGGGACCATCTCCACCATTAGAATAAAGCCATGTTAGTAGCCAGTTACCACACTATGACCCTCGAAACATTCATATCAATTAAACCATGGACACACCAAGGCTGTAACAAGGTTTGGGAATACAATTAAAACATAATTTGGTCTTGTAATATAGAAAGGATCCTAAATTTGGTTTTACCCTGTCCCCAAACTGTTGTGTAGCCTTGCTGTGTCCATTATAATTAAGACAGGGGACAGCCATCTTCCCCACCAACACAATTGATTTTATGGTGTAGAGGGGTTCTGAACAGAAATAAAGGGTGGGGGTCATAGAATCTGTTACTATTAGTGGGCAGCTCATTTGTACTGGTAAGGAAATTAGAAAGGCCAGTAGCTATTCTGGAGGAAATATAAACTTCTCGTACAGAGCAGCAAGGTAGCACTTCTACCCCATCACATACATTGAAAAATTGGTGTCACTTCAGCTTGGGGGAAACCATTACAAAGTTGGATTTGAGCCATGCATACCAGCAGCTGTTCCTGGTGAAGTGGTCCAGGCAATATGTTACCATCCATACCCAGTGCGGTCTATTTCACTATAACAGATTGTTGTTTGGATTCACCTCTGCCCTTGCCATCTTCCATCAGACAGTTTAGTGGGTGTTCCCACAGGAATATAGGAATTACCATACTAGAGCTGAAAAATGGGCCATTTAATCTGATGTCCTGCTTTTCAACACTTCCATAATGCCCATGGATTGTGCAGTTCTGATAGATGGATTGTGCAGTTCTGATAGGAGAAGGTGATCAGTTTATACCCTGAAGCATGAGAATTCAGAACCATTGTAATTTTCTCTCACCAGTTATAATTGTTCCTATAAATGATCAATCCTTTTGTTGGATCTTTGTTTTAGTAATTTATGTTGCACACGGTATTTTGTTTTACCCATTTTACATTTTGTGTTTGTTTTAAGTGTCATCTTGCATTACGGGACTGTGTCAATAGGAATGTCCAATGGATTTTTCTTGTATAAACCTATAACATACTTCATCTCTAAACCCAATAATCCCAGAATTCTTACTCTCTTCTTATCTAGAAGCCTCCATTCATGGTCATTGCTGTTTCCTTGTACTAGATAAATATTTTACTATAGGGGAATCAGATTTGAACCAAGGACTTGAACTACACTCACAGAATCCACTGGTAAGCCATAACAATATCATCTTGTAATGTGGTCCTACTTCATCAACACTCTAATCACAAAAACTTCAGCAGCTGGGCAGCTTTAATACCACGGATAATTTTGCAGTGTCCATCAATAGTGGGACTGCGCTTCAGATACAAGAAAGGCATTTTCCAGGCATCAGAAATGGTTGACTCCCGTGACTGTGTTAATGTGTAAATTTGGCCCTAGCTTCCAAGAATGCCACTGAGAAAAATCAGACATATATGCTAATTTATCCTAATGCACTTCTGCCTTGTTTATCCTCAGTGTTTGCACCACTGCACTTTTCTTTTTTATTAACATGAAAAGGTACATGCCACATCTGGAACATGGCTTAGTGACAGACTTTCAAGAGGGCTGAAGAAAGAACAGCATGTGGGTGGGCGGGTGGGGGCTTAGGTGCTGGAACTAGGGGAGTGGAGGGTGCAGCAGCACCCCCTGGCTTGAAGTGGTTTCCATCATATACAGGGTTACAGTTTGATTCAATGGCTCTCAGCACCCCTACTACATAAACTGTTCCAGTGCCCCTGGGTGTTAGCGGAGAGTGTTATACAGCACACAAAGAAGAGATTACAGATTCTTTGGTTATGAATCCCAACAACAAAAATCCAAACATGATGATAGGAGATTTGCAGATCAACATAACGATAATGACCTTGTTAGGAGATTAAGGAAGTTGAATCATCTTCAGATGCAATAATTATGGGTGATCTTAACTACCCCTATATTAATTGGTTGAATGGCACATCAGGGCACTGTCTGGCGGCTTACTTCATTGATACCATCAGCAACTGCTTCTTAGATCAGCTTCTTATGACACCTACAATGGAGGAGACAGCTCTCAACTTAGTCTTATGTAACAGGCAGGAGTTAATGCAGGAAGCTGGTGTGGCAGTTCCACCGGATGACAATGATCAGTGCACCGTTGAGGCTGATCTATTAGAGGGTGACTTCCTTAGAGGTAATACATTTTTAAAATCTGCTCATGTAACTATGAAGACTCAGCCTGGAGACTATTGAAGGAAACAGTGCTATTGGGGGAAAATAATGTATAAACCACTGTCCCAAAAGGGTAGTAAGAAGAGAAAGGAAACCGGCATGGTTAGGTGAACTACAAAAAATGTAATTGGACTAAAGGAGTATCCTTTAAACAATGGCAATCTTGCTTACAGTGCTAACTGTGCCTGGCAAGGTGAACATCGTAACTAAAAAGGGACAAAGAGTGTAAAGAATGACTAACTCAAGATATTAAGATAAACAGTAAATCATCCTTTAAGTTATGAGCCAGAAGTGGTGTGTGGCTATTGGCTTTCTAGTCGATTAAGAGGTAAGGAAAGATGAAGAATGGAACGAAATAGTTGGATACAGGTTGCATCAGCATTTACCCTAGAGGACAAAGCTGCAGCGGTCAAGGGTGAAGAGGACAAAGGTGTAGCAGCCCAGATCTGACTTGAACCTCTGACCAGTGAATGTGGGAAGGAGCTATAGCATGCAATTTCCCAAACACGTGGTGGACTCTGGAGCATTAGCCCCAATGAGCTATTTATAGTGTGTCCCTCTCATCATAATCACTTGCAAGCAT
Source organism: Chrysemys picta bellii (assembly GCF_011386835.1). NCBI lineage: Eukaryota > Metazoa > Chordata > Testudines > Emydidae > Chrysemys > Chrysemys picta. The sequence continues at coordinate 203,751,255 of NC_088791.1, forward strand.
GGGTCATTTTGCAAACATGCATGCTGAAAAGATGGAGGAATGCATCTCAGCCACGAAAGCAGGCCAATGAGACTGGGAGCCCAAGCCTAAACAAATTAAGGCAGTCACCTCAGTGCAATGAGAATGGATGAATAAAAGCCCCAGAATGTCAACAGACTCTTTTCCCCTTGCTCTTCTTGCAGGTGAGAAAATAAGAGACTAGCTACTAAGCTTTCTCTTAGGTCTGGAATGGGTAGAACTGTGCTTAGTTACAGAAATACTCAGTTTACCAAGAGACACTCATGTGGGAACATGCAAATTGCCATACCAGGTCAGACCAATGGTCCATCCAGTCCAATATCCTGACTCATCCAGTGGCCAAGCCAGCTGCTTCAGGGATAATTGCCCATTATGCATTATCATGCCTTTGAGGGAAAGTTTCCTCCGAAGCCCAGGCAGTTAGTGGTTGGCTTATGTCCTGATGCATGAGGGTTAATATTCCTTGCACATTTTTATCATAGAAATGAAAGGGAGAGGATATTTTCTGATTCAATGGGAAACAAGTGAATAATAATTCTATGAAGCTGTGTAGTGGAAAGAGAGACTCTTTGAGCGCAACAAGAAACGGGATTTTAAAATTTCATCTGCACAGCAGAAGGTCCTGCCAATTGAACCGTTTCCAGTAAACAATCTGCTAAGTCTGACAGTTTGAAGGAGTACCAGACTGCCAGGAGTGAATAGGCTGGGATTTTTTAAAGGTTTATTTTTCATATGAGCACTTTTCTTTGTGAGCAACATCTTAAAAAACATGCATGTGCAATGATGTTTCCAGCTAAACTGAGGGGCTTCCCCATTGCTGCAGACTGAAAAAAGAACCCAGGGAAATTCTATATTTAGGCCTCAGTGTCCAAACCCAAAATACCCAGTGTCTGCACATTGCCACCAATCACTGGGGCTGCAGACTATCCTGTCCTGAGAGGCCCAGGCTGCGTCCTTATCTGCCCTGGATGGGCAGCTTTTGCAGCTGTAACAAGTAGTTACACACTGGGACATTTCTTCCTCTGATCTGCTTCACCACACTTCACACAGATGGATTTGTCTGTGGTGGAAAAAACTTCCCCCTCCATCTTCCACTCCTGTTTTCCTTCCTGCAGGAGACACAAGCACTACAGACACCTGGGAGGGGCGGGGGTGGGGGAGGGGAGAGACGGGGACCAGAGTAGGTTGAGAAAATGTGTTACAGGGGATTTCAGGGGGCATAGCCAAGGCCAGTAGTTACCAAGCATTCCACAGAACTGAGCTATTCACATTCCAGCAAAAGCAGCAACTGGTTGTTAACCGGCCTAGCTCCTGCAAGTGGGAGAGCCGCTTACTCTGCTTGAGAGGTTAGTATATCAGTTATAAGGGATCCAGCCTGTTTCCCAAGTGGGCAGTTTACTTTTCTTCTCTTTGTGGAGGAACTTTGCTATCCCAGATGAGAGAATATGTAATAATGTGAAGCACATCTTCAGGATGCATTTAGATGCCAACATTTCTATAGCAGGGGAAAATGGATAGTATTGCTCGAATATTGTACCAAATCAAATTCACCTTTAGTGCTTTCCAGTGTTCTGGAGAGAGGGATTGGTGCAGTTCTATGACCTCAAAATCAAATTCTCTAACACTGTTAAGGTTAACTTCTAGAAACACCATTGATGGTGTTTAACAAATTGGGAGGTCACAGCCATGTGAGAACTGCATTCTACAGTAGCTCCTACTTCCCAGCACACTCCAGCTGAAAGTGCTGCAAAACTTAAGGTGTTCAGTTTCTGAAGAGGTAGAAGCCACTGTCAGTACATTATGTCACAGCCGAAGTTTGGATGTGCAGCTAAAACAACAGGGATAGGTCAACTGAACATACAGAAAGGGACTAAAGTTAAGAGGTGAACAAATAGAAAATAGGGAGGCACAGAGCCTTTACTTTTTAATTATTGGGGTATATTTTTTCAGCACCTTTCATATGAGGATCCCAAAATGCCTTATGTGCTTCAAGAAAAACAGACACCCAAACTTTGAGGCATTCAAAATTAGAGGCCATTTTTGAAGGTTTGGTCCTCAGTATCTTGGCCAAGGCCACAGAAGTAGTCTGTGTTAGAGCCAGAGCTAGAAGTCAGGAGTTCCTTGCTCCGAGTCTTGTGCTCAGACTACCACGCAATGTGTCCCTCTGATTAGGGTAGAAAGTAATCAGTTAATTAGAATTGCCTGGTTAGGCTTCCTGCATTCACGTTAAAAGCCAATATTATATAAAAAAAAATACACCCCCCCTCAAAAAGGTGCAATGCTGAAGTTGCATGGTTCACAAAAGGCAATAATTCTTTGCACTTCCAAAAATGTGAGCGTATTCCAATACAGCAACAGAGCAAGTGTAGCCAAATAGGATTAAGCAGGGATGGCTGAATTCCTACACAATGTGCAGCCACAGAGAATAATAGTGTTTCAATGGATTGATGGGAAAGCAACCTAAATTGTTCAGTGGCAAAAGCCCTTTGTCCAAAACATTTCTGATTAGCTCAGAATCTCCCTTGAGATGAGGCAGGTTTAATGTTTCTTTTCATGTGGCAGAATTTGATGTTGCAAATTCTGTCTGATATTACTGTTGGTTATTATCAGGCAAGCACAGATGCAGCTCGTGGATATACGGCTGGGGCCTGGTGAATAGTTTGTATCTGACTTTGGATTTCTTCATATAGAAGATCTAAATCCAAACAGTAAGAAATGAACTTGCCTGTTCAGGATTTCTAGTTAATGAAATCTCAGATTTGCTGGCTAGCAGATTGGCAGATAGTAGACATGCAGATGGAAATATTGGTATGCAAGAATGCCAAATGGTGACATTCTGAAGCGGCAAACATATGCACAGTAAGGACAATTTCCACACTGATTACTACAAGTTCAGTGTGGAATGCTGATTTACATCAGATATCTATATGGCAAGTGCTGCATGTGGGAACAGAGGCATAAATATTCAGCGCAAGATACAGGATTTAGCCGTGTGATTTCTTCTGTGGCTATTACACTCCTAATTTCCTACACATCACTGAATATTTGCCACCATAAAATCCAAGGCAAACCATTCTATTTGCATGGATTATTATGCCATAAAGATATGGAGGGCTTGATTTTCAGAGGTGCCTGAGTACACGCAGCACCTCTGAAAAATCAAGTGGCTAGGCCTTAAGCCCCAACTCCTAGAGTCGAATGGCCATATAATAATGTAACCAAGCAAATGTAATCTCTCTCAGGCTCCTTAACCCTCTCCCGAAAGGTTTTAAAAGTTTATAACCCACATAGGAAGGAGGCATCTAAAAAGAGACTTGAAGGACCTATGCTGCACGTTAATCAATTATACTTTAATTATCAAGGCTTACCCTGGCCATTTTGTTACAGTGACTTTTACATATAAAGGTCAGAAAGCCACTGCAGGCACTACCTAAACTTCCACAGCCTGGGTCTCTCCTCACATGGTTATTTTAGACCTTAATTATCCAGAGGACGACTTTTTGTTAGCAGAGCAATGCTGCTGCCTTGTCCCCATGTAGCTGGTCATAATGAATTGGTACTTTAGCGCTAGTTGAGTGGGAAACTCATTTTCTCTGATGTGGAACTCACTCGATCGAGCATGATGGGCTCTAAAGTTTACCGGGTTGTGTTCAGCTTTGGAGACAATGCAAGAAATGGAGCAGCAAGTGGACAGAGTGACACACAAACACAGTAGGTCTGTGACAAGGAGCCGCAGTTCGGTTTATAACAACATCCAAATAAAGTAACTATTAGCTGTGCCATATACAGCCCATCCAACTTAGCTTTTGGAGGCACTTTTATCCAGAATACAGAATTCAGGCTTCCCACTGGCTGGCAAAACAAACAAACAAACAAACAAACAAACAAACAAACAAACAAACAAACAAACAAACAAACAAACAACAACACCAATACCAATTTTGAATCATCCTTTAAAAAGATTCAAATGGCAGAGAAAAGGTTCAGAAACACAAACGGATTTTGCATCCCCTCCAAATAGTTAGTGAGTTGCTCAAAACTTCACACTATCTGGGTTCGCCCATCCCTAGCTCTAGTGAGTAGATGACAGTGACCACACATTGTTTGCATATCTAAAGTGACATTATTGATCTTGACTTAAAGCACCACCTTGCCATTGAAAACGAAGTCCCACCAGGAGAAGAGGGTACATGTCCCACAGCCTTAGTTCTTCCATGACAGTACAACTTGTGTTAGCAGTGTTTACCAGCTATTCCAATTGGTTCATACTAAGTGCTGGATGTTAAACCAAAATATCTACTGTGGAGACAAGACAACAGCACTGAATTTGTAAGAAATAAACTAAAACTGAAAGATTATTCACTAATAGAGTAACTATGCTATACAGCACCTTGCATCCATGAACTCCTGCTGATCTCTCGCTTTCACTTATATATATATATATATATAAAAAGATTTTCAAAAATGGATGCTGAAAGTTAGACTCCTAAATCCACGTTCAGGGATCTAAATAAGTGACCCAATTTGCAAAATTGCCAAGCACTAAGCAGCTCCTGTTGGCACAGAAATTGCTGAAAAGTATCCTCTGAAACTACCACTCTATGGACTATCGCAGTCAATACCGAAACAAGATGCCATTGCGACAGAAAAGTATGGTTTATTGCCCTATACAGGAGAGGGGCCAAATGCTAATGGCACAATGGTATATGGACCACTACACCCAATGTAAATCTTTCACCCCTAGTCACCAAGGGAGAAGAGAGGCTGTTTGAGAGCTTCAGGCCTTCTTAGGTGACTAAGAAGGTGACTAAGCATCATCTGGAGAGAATTAGCTCTGACAAAAATACAACCCCCTGGTGTAGACAGGCTGCCCTGGTGTGAAGCATGCTGGTACCAGTCATAGGGTGCCCCAGTGCAGTACATCTGTGCTAACAGTAGCTGCACCAGTGATGGTACACAGCTGTAGCAGTAGACAAGCACACAGTGTCTACACAGAAAAAGCCATTATAAAGGTACTCTGGGTTCTTGATTTAACCCAGTCCAGCTAAGTTAAGGCCCATTGGTTAAAATAATGGCTAAAGAGGGCAGTTTCAAGGAAGGGATAAAGTGAGAGGAGATTTAATGGCTCTCAGAGGTGGTGTTTGACAGGGTTATTGAATCAACTCCTAAACTGGTCTGGCTGGGGGGATGGGAGTTACCCATTGGTGGATCTAGTCCAGTGGTTCTCAACCTATTTACCATTGTGGGCTGCATATGTGGCCCACAATGTGTTATGTGGGCCGCATCCAATACTATCTGTATGGCCCTGAGGATGTCACATGGGCTGCAGCTCTGTGCTGATTGGGCCGCAAGCGGCCTGCAGGCCACAGGTTGAGAACCACTGATTTAATCTATTGACATGGTTAGCAGGGGATGTCAGGGTGGCAGAAAAGGAGAGACCAAGAAGAAAAAGATAAGAACTCTGGGTAGGATCCTGAGCGAGGCCATGTCTACACTAGGGACACTTTGCTGTTTTAGGATTACTACTATTCTATACTGACAAAGTGCTCCTAGGGTGGATCGTAGCTTAAACCTGCAAACTGCGCTTTTGCCTGTATAGCTTATTCCAGCCCTCCTGAGCAAAAGACACTATACTGGCAAAAGTGTATTGTCAGCAGCACAGCTATGTCCATCAGGGAACACACCTCTTCACACTCCTGACAGACATAGCTATTCCGGCAGATGTCTGTAGTGCAGGCAATGGCTTGACGCCAAGTACTATAGGATTAGCCCAGAAGAAAAACAAGCACAGGTTGATCTCAGTATGTACTCTAAGATTCTGAGTTCTTCATAACCTAACCTGTAACACCAGCCAGCCTGTCTGCACACCCCTTGAGGACTGCCATACCATAACCCTAAACCTTTCCCATAACAAAAAGAGATGAAGCTTTGCCTTTTATTCTTAGTTTCAGAAATTCTCCCTCTATTTTAGGCTTTGCTATTTAAAAACCTAGCATCAATATATTTTTCTTTTTGAATACATTTCGTTTTATTTTTAACTATATTTGATATTATTGGTTATTTGGGAGGTTATTCCTGCGTATTGCCAACTGCAAGTGTTCAAATTTTATGAGTCAGCTCCCCCACCTGCATCATAAAATTGACTTAAAAATCATGAGGGTTTTTTAAATAGTATATTTTGTGGCTCTTTTTATTTGCCTTCTGGCTTTTGAGCCATTAGAATTCACAGTTTCAAGCTTTCCTTTGCAACCATCAACACTATAAACTGACTTTTAAAAAAAACAAAACGAAAGCTGAGATTCTCCTGTAATCACTTCATTTTAGGAACTGAGGCCCACGAACTATCATATGACTAGCAACAAAATTGCAAGATTTGGCAACTCTGAATAAATGATGCTTTGATGTCTGAAGAGACTCTCAAAAGTGATCCCACAAGGCGACGCCAGCATTCTAGCTATGCTTAGGCCAAACCAGGGGAAGAGCCTAAGGACAAAGGACAAGAGGTCAGTTTTGAGGAGCCGGCATGACAGCCAGTTTTCTCTCTTCTTCTGTTTCCCTGTGGCACTAAACTAGGACCCTCGTCCTGCAAACACCTGATCACGTGAATGACTTAATGCACTTGATTAGTCCCACTGAGCTCAATGGGAACACTCACATGCTCAAGCATTTTCAGGATCAGAGCCTATAAAAGCAAACAAAGGAGCAGGAATGCTAATGGGTTTCTTTCTCCCTCCTGCTAGTCTGTGGAAAGCTGTTACCTCTTTCTGAATGCACTACTGGAGTCTCCCCTCTCCTTCCTTCGTAACCAAGCATTAGTTACATTACTATGCATAGATGTTTGTGTTTGTTTTAGTTTGTTAATGGGAGCCATTGACAAAATACAGTGTTTCTTTTTTTTGTGGGGCAGCGGGCGGGGTGGGGGTTGGGGGGGAGGCTATTTTTGCCTCTTGCATGAAAATAAGCTGCAACACATCTCAAATCCCAAATGACTTTTTTGACTCATGTTACCTATCAAGATTTCTCTTATGTGCCAGAGACAGTGTCAACATGATGCTGAGATGCATAGCTCAACAAAATTTATATAACTCGAACACAGCCTCAGCCCTCTCAAACTCTTGCATTATTTACTGCAGTCTGCTTGCTGACTTAATAGTATTTTGCCCTGTCCTTGAATCCTGCGTGGATGGAGTCATAAGGAAATCAATGTGTCCTGACCAGCAAGGCCTACTTTCCACAGTGCGGTGGAGTCCCCAGTGTGCCACAGGATCTAATATGTATTAGTTTCTTATCATTGCGGGGCTAATTGTAATGTTTCACATTCATTAAATCTCTCTTTATGCACTCGCAAACCAGCCTAGGAAGAAAAGAACAGGAGTCATACGAACAAAGCACAATAGAATAAATATTGTCCCCCGCAATGAAAAAATTATGGCATGAACAAAACTATGCTGATCGGTATGCATCTAACTGATTCATTAATCACCCTTTTTGTTGGGGTATCAAGGCACCAATACAAAATTAAGGCGCACAAGCAGTCGAACAGAAGAGGTCTTCACTGTTACTTAATTGTAACCAGTTGTAACCAGTGGTCCTTGATCTGGAGTGAGGTTCAGAGATAGCCAGGCCACAAGCCATGGAGGGCCTTGTAAATGAGAGACAGGACTTTGGTGTGGACCCAGAACAGGATCAGGAGCTTGTAGTGCATTGCACTGGTGCTCAGCAACCTTCACATCGATATTTCTGGCTCCAAAAACGTGCTGCAGCCTGAGGCCGTGGCTACCCTCGAAACGTCAAAGTGCTGTCGTGGGAGCGCTCCCGCGGCAGCGCTTTGAAGTGCGAGTGTGGTCGCGCGCCCAGCGCTGGGAGAGAGCTCTCCCAGCGCTGCAGGTACTCCACCTCCATGAGGGGATTAGCTTACAGCGCTGGGAGCACAGCTCTTTACAGCACTGTAACTTGCTGTGCTCAGAGGGGTGTTTTTTCACACCCCTGAGCGAGACCATTGCAGCGCTGTAAAGCGCCAGTGTAGCCATGGCCTGAGTTTGACTGACTTCCTAAATCAGCCCCAAGTAGAGCAAGTTGCAGAAGTACAGATTGGAGGTGACAAAAAGAAGTGTGTATTACAATGGCTGGGTCCTCATGTGACAGGAATGACTCATAGCTGTTCTGTTCCCGAATGTCCAGGAGCAGTGATAAGTCCAACGTGCCTCCTAGTCAGCATGTCACTGTGATGTCTGGCAGTCAAGTCACCTCAGGAGAGAGTGAGGCAGTGCAGAGGTATCTGCTTAGTCATCTGCTTTCGTTCCATCCCATCGCTGCCCTTTGTATATATGTTACCTGTGTAGAATATCAGCTCTTTGGGGCCTGGACTGTATATTCCTACCTGTGTGTAAAGCACCTAAGACATTAAGTGCTAAATAATGTTTTAAAATCAATTAATCAATCTACACATTGGATATGGGTAACTTTTTATTCAAGCAAGACAATTTATAATTTCCACAGCACCTTTAATCTAAGGCACAAAACCATTAATTGGTAAGATTTATATGAATATCTTCCATGGATAGTGAGTATAAATACAGTATCACTGAATTTAATGAGGCAGTGCGTTTTAAAGGGACTGAGGTTGGGGCTGGGAGGGTGGAAGCCCAGAGTTCCAACCAGGGGTCTGATACTTATTCTGTGACCTTGGGTAAATCGCAACCTCCCTGTCTCAGTTTCTCCATCTGTCAACTTCCCTGCCCTATAGGAGACTAGTGAGGATTTTTTATACAGTGTTTTGAAAACTTAGCACACTGTGGATTATTATGACCCTTGAGCTGGAGGGCTGCAATGGGGTGGAAAACTGGTATGCAGCCCACTAGTAAAGAATGGAAAACTGGAAGAAGTGCCATAGTATATTGTGTGTCCAGGCAGAGCAGACAGACCCTTGAATTTTAAAGTCTTGCTTGAAAGACACACAGATATGGAATTCCATCTGCATGGAATTCACTCTATCTATCTGGTTAAGTTCATGGACAGCTGAATTATGAGAGGTCTCCCTGCATGTACCACCATGACTTATGAGGAAAGGCAAGAGGTGAACTGGCTAGAAGATTTGGGTGAGGGCATTCGGCCCTACACTGCTACAACCAACAGAATACTTAACAGTGGGGGGAGGAGAGGGGGAAACAAATCCACACAAGTATTTAGATTTGATTGCTATTGTCCAATAACGGTCCCTTAGTCTTGACATACAGTGGCATTCACATAATGTTTGGATTTTTAGAATTCTGACCATGAAGTGAAGTAATAGCCAAAGTTACACAGATGGATAAGGAACAATTGCTGTTTAACCATTTGGTGGCAGTTATTTCATTAAGCTGAGAACTCTGGCCAGGCGTAGCCATTGTTCTTGGGATTACGATGTGTGGTTCCAAGGAAGCTTGGTATTTCATTAAACCAGCATTCTTCCCAGACTGCAACAACACAGCTCTACACAACAGTACAAATGGCTGGTGGGTGTGAACTAGACTCCCCTCCCCCAGTGGGTGAGGGAGTATGCAACCTTTTTGAATTAGTGATTTATCTCTATATAGCCCCTTTAAAAAAAAAGCACACACAAGGATACTAAACTCAGCTGGGCCACAGTGATGAAGTAAACATGTCCTCTTCATCTGTCCTCATAAACAAGGCACCTTTTGCCTTTTGGATCCACTGTCAACTTTCTGCCATTGGGGGAGATTTTCTGGATGGCTTTTTCAGAGAACTGCCCCCAAAGAGAAAGATGTGGCATTTACATAAGTGAAGACTCTACATCATATACATCACATCATTGTCCATCTCCTGTTGTGAGTGTAATAGCTGCTTCACTGTTAATATAGTTAATTCCCCTCAAAGCTGAATGAGGACTAGCAGGGCTGCTCAGAGGCAGAATTGTCAGACAGCTCAAATTCCATTGTGATCTGTCTTGCTACCTATTCCAGTTTTATATCCAGATTCCTATTTGCAGAGACAGTGTGAGACTCTCTCTCTCTCTCTCTCTCTCTCTCTCTCTCACACACACACACACACACACACACACATACAGCTGACATCCTGATGCTGTGGTCCATTGTCTGACAAATCATTCTGAGTGATTCCTCCATAGCAACAACACAATCCTACTCGCCACTTCCTCCTCTCTGCCCAAAATCTTTCTATTCTGTTCCACTTGCAGAAGTTGAGCCAGATTCACACAGCCATTAGAGAAAGCATCAGCACTAGCAAAGGAGAAGGTAATGAATAGGATTTTAAAGAAACTACAAATATTTAGCTGCATCGCCTGTCAAAGGGAACTTTCCCCACCGAGGTTCCAGCATCAGCTGAAAATAGGAATTGTTTTGCTTTCAATTCAGTTCACAGTCTGCTCTCTCCTGGTTTATATATAGCCCTCATCACCACAGTATCTGAATGCTTCATATCTAGATTTCTTACAGTAATAGTAAATGTGTGTCCTGGCTGGAGCACCCAAAGGCTCAGGAATCGGGATTAGGGGCCCATTGTGCTGGGTGCTGTACAAACACAGAAAAGAGGCAATTCTGGTCCCAGAGGATTTACAGTCTATGGGTTTGTCTACATGGTGGGGTAATGCGCTCTATAGGGGTGTGATTTCTAAAGTGCACTAATGATTGCACATTAATTGGTCCATGTAGATTTTGTGGATGTGGACTAAAGGTTCCTACGTACGCTTTAACATAGAACTGTTTCAAACAGCACCACATTAAAGCACATCAGCAGGTTCCACATGGACCAATTAATAAGCAACAGTGCTAGTATGCTTTAGAAATCACACCCCCAGTGTGTACAGAAGCCCTAAAACACACCGAGTGCATTTGTGCCTCTTCACAAGAGCACAGGTCCCAAGTGCACCAGATGAGAACAGCACATGATTGGAATGTGCATTATATTGTGATAATAGGGCTAAAACATCGTCTCCCAAAGTCTCTACTTCTGCCATTCTTCACAAACCACCACCCCTCCACTACTACTGCGCAGTAGCAGACTATGTGCAATGGTGACATGTCAGGTACACGAGGGAACATGGGAGAGACACCTTCTGCCCTGCAGACCTATAATGCTAGAATATTATGAAGCAGATCCATAACTGATTGCTTTGCATAAAAATTAATCCATTCGACCACGCATCTTTCCAAAGAAATGCTAATAGTTTAGAAATAACTGGCCTGGGATCGTGCTTAGGGAGGAGGTTATGGGCCATTTGATTGCACATCCGATGAAAGGAAGAGCTTGGAATCCACAATGAGATGCCCTATTTAGTGATATCACCTGGCTTTGCTGATCAATTCCCATTAGAGTTCACAGTCCCTTTGATCAATGTCATCTTTAAAAATACTGAGACAGCAAAGGCTCAGGAATTGTTTAATGTCCCTTTATATATATATATATATTAGGGCTGTCAATTAATCGCAGTTAACTCAAGTGATTCACTCAAAACAAATTAATTCGACTAAAAAATTTAACCACGATTAATTGCAGTTTTAATCGCACTGTTAAACAGTAATAGAATACCAATTTTAATTGATTATAAATATTTTTGGATGTTTTTCTACATTTTCAAATATATTGATTTTAATTACAACACAGAATACAAAGTGTACAGTGCTCACTTTATATTATTATTTTTCTTACAAATATTTGCACTGTAAAAAAGATAAAAGAAATAGTATTTTTCAATTCACAACATACAAGTACTGTAGTGCAATCTCTTTATCGTGAAAGTGCAATTTACAAATGTAGAATTTTTTTGTTACATAACTGCACTCAAAAACAAAACAATGTAAAACCTTAGAGCCTACAAGTCCACCCAGTCCTACTTTTTGTTCAGCCAATTGCTAAGACAAACAAGTTTGTTTACATTTACAGGATATAATGCTGCCCGCTACTTACACTGGTCTACAATTTTTGAGAAGTCATCTGCTTCAGAGATAAAATGTGCTATTTATTATGTATTTTGATGTGCTGAATTCAAATATGACAATTAAAACAACTGATTGGCTACTGTTTCTAAGAGATTTAAGTTTTTACATTTTATGTCTATGTATATTGTGTAGATAGTAGAGTTTTAATCATAAATTGTAAACCTAGGTCTTTTCATGTGTTTATGGTTGCTTTACATGATAATATTTCACCTATCCTGTTTATGTAACACTATAAAAATCAGCAAAAAGGTTATATAAATAAAATGTATTATGAAACAAAAGGCAAAAAACTATTATGTACTTAGTTTAGTCCTATTCAGTGTCTACTCGGCGCTTCTTGGCTTGTCTCTTGTATTCATTAAATGGAGCATCTCTTGTCACTGTCCAGCAGTAGTCTGCAAGCATTGATGGGCTCCATTTGCCCTGATAGCGTTTCTCCATTGTTGCAATGTCCTGGTGAAATCGCTTGCCGTGCTCGTCGCTCACTGCTCCGCAGTTCGGTGGAAAAAAATCTAGATAAGAGTGCAAAAAATGTATCTTTAGTGACATGTTGCAACCAAGGCTTTTGTATGCCTTGAGGAGGTTTTCCACCAACAACCTGTAGTTGTCTGCCTTGTTGTTTCCAAGAAAATTGATTGCCACTAACTGGAAGGCTTTCCATGCCGTCTTTTCCTTGCCACGCAGTGCATGGTCAAATGCATCATCTCGAAGAAGTTCATGAATCTGAGGACCAACAAAGACACCTTCCTTTATCTTAGCTTCACTTAACCTTGGAAATTTTCCACGGAGGTACTTGAAAGCTGCTTGTGTTTTGTCAATGGCCTTGACAAAGTTCTTCATCGGACCCAGCTTGATGTGTAAGGGTGGTAACAAAATCTTCCTTGATTCAACAAGTGGTGGATGCTGAACACTTTTCCTCCCAGGCTCCAATGACTGTCGGAGTGGCCAATCTTTCTTGATGTAGTGGGAATCTTTTGCACGACTATCCTATTCGCAGAGGAAACAGCAGTACTTTGTGTATCCAGTCTGCAGACCAAGCAAGAGAGCAACAACCTTCAAATCGCCACAAAGCTGCCACTGATGTTGGTCATAGTTTATGCACCTCAAAAGTTGTTTCATGTTGTCATAGGTTTCCTTCATATGGACTGCATGACCAACTGGAATTGATGGCAAAACATTGCCATTATGCAGTAAAACAGCTTTAAGACTCGTCTTCGATGAATCAATGAACAGTCTCCACTCATCTGGATCGTGAACGATGTTGAGGGCTGCCATCACACCATCGATGTTGTTGCAGGCTACAAGATGACCTTCCATGAAGAAGAATGGGACAAGATCCTTTTGACAGTCACGGAACATGGAAACCCTAACATCAGCTGCCAGGAGATTCCACTGCTGTAGTCTGGAGCCCAACAGCTCTGCCTTACTCTTGGGTAGTTCCAAATCCCTGACAAGGTCATTCAGTTCACCTTGTGTTATGAGGTGTGGTTCAGAGGAGGAGGATGGGAGAAAATGTGGGTCCTGTGACATTGATGGTTCAGGACCAGAAGTTTCATCCTCTTCCTCTTCCTCGTCTGACTCAAGTGAGAATGATTCTGGTGCATCAGGAACCGGCAGTCCTTCTCCGTGGGGTACTGGGCGTATAGCTGATGGAATGTTTGGATAATGCACAGTCCACTTTTTCTTCTTTGACACACCTTTCCCAACTGGAGGCACCATGCAGAAGTAACAATTGCTGGTATGATCTGTTGGCTCTCTCCAAATCATTGGCACTGCAAAAGGCATAGATTTCCTTTTCCTGTTCAACCACTGGCGAAGATTTGTTGCACAAGTGTTGCAGCATATGTGTGGGGCCCACCTCTTGTCCTGATCTCCAATTTTGCAGCCAAAATAAAGGTGATAGGCTTTCTTAACCATAGTGGTTATACTGCACTTTTGTGATACAAAAGTCACTTCACCACAAACATAGCAGAAGTTATCGGCACTGTTCACACAAGTACGAGGCGTCTCTGCTCACTTTGGCTAAACAGAAATGTGTCCCTTCGGAAAATCAAACACTGACAAATAAGAGAGCACGACACTGTATGATTTCTAGAGCTGATATAGGGCAATTTGTTCAGCAGAGTGATGTAAGCTTCGTTATGATTGCATCATCCATGACTTCTAGGAATAACATGATGCAATTCATATCATGTATGATGTAATACCAGCTTCAGATTGCATCATTCATTGTTTTGCCTAAAAAGCAAGTACTGTCCAAACCCAGTCATAGATTTATTCATAGACCCAGTCAAAGATGTATTTTAGTCATTTCTGGTTTAAATTGAGATCCCTTCCCTTTATAACTCACTTATCCTCCGCCATTCCCAAGTCAAGGGTCGTATATACTGACCCAATAGCATATCTTGAAAACTAGAGCCAATCAACAATTTTAAGCATCATTTTCGTTCTCAGTGACCCAGAATTAGTAAAGTTTGACTACATTTATTTCAGAAGCATTTTGGCTGTAGAGCAGTGTTATTTACAATGTCACCTGCAAGTGAGAATGGGCGTTCACATGGGACTTTTGTAGCCAGTGTTGCAAGATATTTACATGCCAGATATGTTAAACATTCGTATGCCCCTTCATGCTTCTATGCTCATGACAGGTTCTGTTCGATAATGATCAAAAGCAGTGTGGACTGATGCACATACATTTTCGTCATCTGAGTCAGATGCCACCCGCAGAAGGTTGATTTTCTTTTTTGGCGGTTCAGGTTCTATAGTTTCTGCATCAGAGTGTTGCTCTTTTAAGACTTCTGAAAGCATGCTCCACACCTCATCCCTATCAGATTTTGGAAGGCACTTCAGATTCCTAAATCTTGGGTCAAATGCTATAGCTATTTTTAGAAATCTCACATTGGTACCTTCTTTGCGTTATGTCAAATCTGCAGTGAAAGTGTTCTTAAAATGAACATGTGCTGGGTCATCATCTGAGACCGCTATAACATGAAATATATGGCAGAATACAGGTGAAACAAAACAGGATACATACAATTCTTTCCCAAGGAGTTCAGTCACAAATTTAATTAACGCATTATTTTTTTTACGTGCATCATCAGTATGGAAGCTGTCCTCTGGAATGGTGGCCAAAAAATGAAGGGGTATATGAATGTTTAGCATATCTGGCACGTAAATACCTTGCAACGCTGGCTACAAAGGTCCCATGTGAACACCTGTTCTCACTTTCAGGTGACATTGTAAATAAATAGTGGGCAGCATTATCTCCTGAAAATTGTAACCAAACTTGTTTGTCTTAGCAATTGGCTGAACAAAAAGTAGGACTGGGTGGATTTGTAGGCTCTAAAGTTTTACATTGTTTTGTTTTTGAGTGCAGTTATGTAGAAAAAAAATAATTCTACATTTATAAGTTGCACTTTCATGATAAAGAGATTGCACTACAGTACTTGTAGGAGATGAACTGAAAAAATACTATTTCTTTTATTTTTTTTACAGTACAAATATTTGTAAGAAAAATAATAATATAAAGTGAGCACTTACACTTTGTATTCTGTGTTGTAATTGAAATCAATATATTTGAAAATGTAGAAATCATCCAAAATATTTAAATAAATTGTATTCTATTAATGTTTAACAGTGCGATTAAAACTGCAATTAATCATGATTTTTTAATCTCACGATTAATCACAATTAATTTTTTAATAGCTTAACTACCCTATATAATATACATACATATTAGGGCTGTTGAACTCTCTCTCTCTCTCTCTCTCTCTCTCTCTCTCTCTCTCTATATATATATATATATATATATATATTAGGGCTATCAAACTACATATATATACACACACACAGACATTGACAATTAAAAGAATCGGGGTATGTCAGTTCCTGAATATTTTTTGTTTTATCTTGAAATAAAGCCAAATTAAAAGCAATGTAAAGAAGTGGAGAATGATTAAAAATAATATTGATTATTAGTTAAAAGCAAAAATCTTTGCTATAGAACTGTTGATGTGTTGAAGCTTTATGGACACTATAGTATGAAGGTGCAAGAGGGACACAAGTACCTGTGTTTGTAATGAATTGTGCATGTCACTGTGGATGGCTGTTGCATTAAATCTACAGGGATTGTCTGCTGTTTTTGTGAAAGAAGACATTTTTCTAGCATTATCAGTTGCAGTGTAAGGATTGCAAAAGCCAAATCCAGACAGGGTCAGCTTTGTCAGATGGGAGGGTTTATTTTTTGGCATTTCCCCATTTTTCTTCCTGGAGAATCCATGTAAATTGGTCATGTTTATTGTTATTTCCACTTCTTTTTTTCCTCAACCCCTATTCTTTTTCAGAAGCATAGAGGCCTTTGACACCAGACAGACCTAAAACCAGTACTGTCATTTAAGTAGGCAAAGGAGTTAGAGGGGATGCTTTATGCATTATGCTGCTACTTTTTAGGAACTGAAAAAAACAAAACAATTTGCATATGAAGTAGGGTGACAGTAGAGGAGTAAGACATGGACTTGGATCTCACTTACACTGGTGTAAGTCTGTAATAACTCCATTGAGGTGAAAATTGACTTCCAGAGGGTAGTGGTGGGGGGAACATGAGTTTTCTGTCAGGGTTTATATGGTCTGCCCTGAACCCTGCTGCATACCACCAGAACCTTTAAATAAAAGGTTTTCAAATTGTGGGGAATGCTCACCCCGCAATCAATGGTTATGTGTCATCAATGCTGACTTCTACACTGGTGCGACTGAGATCAGGATGTGAGCCTCTCAATCTAAGGCCTGGGCAAGGTTACTGAATACATTATTTTTCCTGGTCTACTTTGATTACTGCACTGTATTCAGCATGGTGTCAGCAAACATGAACCCAGCTGTGTTCAGACATTGTAAAATTTTAGTCTAGGCCAGGTCAGAATTGCAGAAAGGCCCTGTGCTAAAGTTCCACTCCTCCTTCTCTACAGTTGTCTTTGTCCTAAGTGCAAGTCAGTTGTCACAGACTATAGAGATATTCCTATGTGTGAGCAGAACAAAGTTGTTTCTGCTACAGGTTAACAGAGGAATTGATTATAATACTAGCAAGTATGAAAAATGTTTAATACTCATGACCTAAAATTATCATCTGACTGCTGTTCAGTGTCCTGTGTGAGATGAGTTAGTGATCTAATGGATACTTTTAATTGGAAAGCCAATGCCACATTTAACTGTATTGCAGGTAGTCTCAATAGGGAGGCCAGGTACTGAATGGATGTGGGATTGAGCTACCCTCTCACCTGCTAAAGGGAGATTGAGGACAGTGCAGGGAACTGCAGAATGCTTTTTCTCTTCTATGAACTTCACTCTCTAATGGGGCCAATCCAACACCATTCATGTGTACATTGAGTCACAAAACCTTTTGCAATTGTTCAAATCCAAGGGAAAGCTGAACTGGAAATGTGTCTCTTGCCCCTTTCAGCTGGTTACAACATCATCTGTTGCAGTTTCCTCCAGCTTCCTGAGTCATCATTGGGCCTGGTAAATTGTTTCGCAAAAGGCTCAGAAATCTGTGGCAAAAGCCTTTCGATGGCCATAAGGTGCAAGGTCTCTCTTAGCAGGGCATACGCCAAGGCTTTGCTTCCAGGCTCTGTCTGCTGGCTCTCTTGGTGTCCGCGACTGGTGCCAGGCTGATGTAGGGCGAAAGGGGAGAAAAAGTTAAAATTAAAACAGAGTATGGACGCTTGGTCAAAGCTCATCTGAACTCTATTGGCCTGTAAAACAGGACTGGAAAAGCCAGTTCTTGTGAGATTTCTTATGAAATGTTAGGTATTGCTTGCTGCATTTCAAGCCTTCCCAGAGGCAGGCACACATCCTCACAGTATTTCTGGCATTCTCCTAGCTGGACTCTGCAAGAGTAGAGGGACCTAAGAGTTTAAGGATAATGAAAAAAAGTTAACAGAAGGGTTGTTTCTAGAAGGGTTCAGTTTCATGCGGGGGTGAAGGCTCCAAGGGAAAGCAGGGGTTATTTAATCCAATCCAGTTTTCCCTTCCTTATGCCACACATCATCCGCACAAGGACATTGCAATTGCACACGGAGCAGCTAGCGACAGCACAATACGCAGCAATATCCTAAACAACTCCATCTGGACTCAGTAGAAATCGATCCCGCCCAGAAAATCCCAGATCTAAACCCCTCCAAAGTTTGGGGAGAGAGGAGAAGGGGATTGAGGTGATGATGTGGAGCCTAAACTCTGATCTGGAGCCAAGTGTATAATGGGCTGAGCCAAAACCCCAGATCCAAACATGCCTGAACTTTGTGTTGTTTAAACTCCAGCTCCTACTCTCGCACTTTGAGGATCACCTCTTCTAGCTCTCAGGAGACCTGTATAAAGCATGGCAACAGAGTGGGATATTAAAGGGGCACTCGTGTTATTACAAATTAGACTGTTTGATAAACAGCTGAAATCCTCAACAATATGGCAGGTAAAGAGGTCTCTGTAAGAGCAGAACTTCAGTGTTCATCCATCAACTTCAGAGTACAAGCCTCTACTTTCTAACACTGCGCAAACACTCCTTTGGAATAACTTCAGAGCAACACTGATATATTTGGATTGTGGAAGCCAAGATACACAGCAGTAGTTCCAGGAACAGCAGATATGCCTGGTACTTCCTAAGTGTCTAAGGAAAAAAATTAAACAATTACATACTCTTGTCTAGCGATTGGAGATTAAGGGGATATTCAGATCTAGAGCCATACCGTGCAGCTTCCAGACAAGATTTTAAAAAATATGTTTAGGCCCTTATTTTTTAAAATCTCAGCTTCTATCACTACCTTCTTTTTATCAGCATCTCTGCATTGCTGTTAAAATCTCTTTGTCTAAAAGAGCAGAGCTATTGGGTGCATTGGGAAAGGCCTACCTTGTCTTTATTTAATTTTGTGAACTGGCTCATTACAATAAAATAGAAAAGTGTAACAAGTCGTGTTCCTGGGCCAGTGCACCTCAGACATTGCAAGGTGGACTCCTGCCCTCCTTGTTTTGTGAGATGCCAAAGAGCACAGGACAAATCCACAGAAGCAAAGAGTGATCACCCACCTTGTTAATCTGGACCACCCATTTTTGAACTCATGATTACCTAGTCATCTGCTTTCAGGTGCAGCACTTTCAGATTAAGTACCTGCTGCCACTTGGAAGTGCTTTCAGTGCAGCCAGAACAGATACCCTCCCTAGAGAGAATCAGGGATGTCATTGCCACAGTAGTCTCAGCCTCATATCCAGACATCGCTCTTGGTCTTCAGTCTCATACTTGGCAGCACAACACTTCAGACTCCATCCCAGACATACTGGTGGGCCAAAACACTCACACACACTTTATTTTTAATTTCCTAGCAGCCTACATTGTGCAACTTCCCCTTCACCCATTTTATTCCATTTGATTTTATTTTTGTAACAGCAATACAAGTTAGTGTTAGTCCCAGTCTGAGCGCATCTGTAATCAACTTTTGTTCTGGTTTTACATCTCTTCTCTCCACGGCTGACGGCTCTATGGTTTTCGATGCCTTAGGCAAACTGAAAAGTGAACACCCCTTACAGCCTGGAGTCAGACACACAATAAACAGCCCCCAAACTGCTGCCAGAGGCAACCCCTGCTCTGCCCGCATGATACCCCTGCTGTGCTTCACTCTTGTAATTAGGGACCTTTTCCCTCTACACACACTGCTAATGCCTTCTGATTGGAACAGCAATGTTATCATTTACATCCCTCTCTTTGCTTCCCTGGTCCAGAATCCATAGCTTTCTTCTGTGCTCTGGACTCCTGCATGACCACACTGAGTCACCCTCCTACTGAACTACCATTTTGTTTCCTCTTTAAAAACAAAATCCCCTCAATGCCATTGTTGGTAACTTTGGCTTGTTAAAGCCACGCTCGGTGCTCCTCGTCCTGTCACCTATGGGGGATTTTCTGATATTTTGTGACAAATGCGGAGTGACACCAGGCTGAAGACACAGGGCATCTTCTCCTGGAGAGTAGTTTGGAAAGAAAGCCCAGTTCAGCACAGACATCAAATGCCCTCTCTGCCTTCTTCCCCCTCTGCTCCTGAGCACCTCTTGAATTACTTTCCCTTCCTAGAAGTCACGATTGCTGCAGAGGACCTGAGAACATGCTGCCACTATTATCCTTTCTTCAGATCCCAAGATGTTTTAGTTTTCACTGCTTCCCAGGATCAGGGTCCTCTCTTGAGTTCTCTAATACTATTTCAGCATGTTTCGCTGATGTCTTGGTGTCGAGCTGCAGTTCCCCATAGAATACACAAGAGGCACTCTGTCCTAGCAAGCAGAAGCTACTTGGGGAAATACAGACAGACAACACCAAATACCTAGCAAATTGTTAATATAGGGGAAAAACTGAGCTGCCACCACTAACAGAAGCCAAGAACACGAAGAGGCAGAAGTTCTTTTACATAATTCCAAATATTTTATTGTTAGCTGATAATCTTAAAGCAGTCTGCATAGAGTAGGGGGGGAAATTGCAACTGCAATGTAATTAACACTGTAACAACTTGTTTCTCCCTTGGAGAATTATACCATTAGCTGCTTCAATTGTGCATGAAATATAAATTACATTACTCAGAGGCATCCTGTCTCAGCAGACACAATCCTAAGTGACATGGCTTGCCACTGTGTATAACGCTCCCCAGACAAAATTCACAGAAGCCCATTTGCCCAAGGCTAGCAGATATTCATTCTGATATCAAAGTTATAACCATGGTAGTTCAACTGTTTTCCTTCCTCAGGGACTCTTGCACTGGAAAGTAATGGAATCAGGCACCATAATCTGATTAGAACAACATATCCCAGGAACAGAAGAATGGCCAGACTGGGTCAGACCAATGGCCCATCTAGCCCAGTATCCTGTCTTCCGACAGTGGGCCATGCCAGATGCTTCACAGGGAATGAACAGAACAGAGCAATTTATTGAGTGATTTATCTCCTATCATCCAATCCCAACTTCTGGCAATCAGAGGCTTAGGGACACCCAGAGCATGGGGTTGTGCCCCTGACCATCTTGGCTAATAGCCATTGATAGACCTATCCTCCATGAACTTACCTAATTCTTTTTTGAACCCAGTTATACTTTTGGCCTTCAACATCCCCTGGCCATGAGTTCCACAGTTGACTGTGTATTGTGCAAGGAAATACTTCCTTATGTTTGTTTTAAACCTGCTGCCTATTAATTTCATCAGGTGACCCCTGGTTCTTGTGGCATGTGGAGGGGTAAATTACACTTTCTTATTCACTTTCTCCACACCATTCAGGATTTTATCGACCTCTATCATATCCCCCTCAGTTCTCTCTTTTCTAAGATGAACAGTCCCAGTCTTTTTAAGCCCTCCTCACATGGAAGCTGTTCTACACCACTGATCATTTTTGTTGCCCTTCTCTGTAATTTTCTCAATTCTAATATATCTGTTTTGAGATGGGGTGACCAGGCCTGCACACAGTATTCAAGGTGTGGGCATACCATGGATTTATATAGTGGCATTATGACATTTTCTGTATTATTATCTATCCCTTTCCTAATGGTTTCTAACATTGTTAACTTTTTTTGACTGCTGTTGCACACTGAAAAGATGTTTTCAGAGAGCTATCCACAATGGCTCCAAGATCTCTTTCATGAGTGGTAACAGCTAATTTAGACCCCATCATTTTGAAAAGTACTGGCTTAACCCTAGCAGCTGTATATTTCTAAGGACACGGCTACACTATAGAGTTTACAGTGGCGCAGCTGCCCCGATGCATCTCTCTAATGTAGCTGCTCTAAGCTGATGGGAGAGAGCTCTCCCATCGACTGTCTCCAGCCCCTGTGAGCGGCAATAGCCATGTTGGTGGGAGAAGCTCTCCCGCTGACATAGCGCTGTCCACACCGGCACTTATGTCGGTGTAACTCATGTCACTCAGAGGGATGATTTGTTCACCTCCCCTGAGCAACCTACGTTACGCCAACATAAACTGTAGTGTAAACAGAGCCTAAGCTTCTTTCTTTAAGGACATGAAACCCTTCAACACCATCATCCTCACTCACATGTCTGATTTCGTTTTGTTAGCAAAGTGTTTGAATGAACATTACAAAAAGCATTAATTCTGCACGGACTAAGAACATTGAAGTGGAGGCTGCTAATTTGTAACTGGGGTCTGATACAGAGCCCTCTGAAATCAGTGGGAATCTTTCCATTAACTTCAACAGACTTTGGATCAGGACCTTTTTGAAAGAGGCACAACAGCTCTGTTGAAATTAGATTCCCAGCTCTGTTATTCTAACTAGAAGGCTCTGGGTTTACAAATAGCCAGAACATGTGCATTACAGATTGGCTAGCACATTAAACTTTTCAGATAATCATACACATGGATAAATCCAACCCATACATATAGATTAACCATGTCTGTGTGAATAACTTACTTTACTGTTTAGAATCAGCAACCCAGATATTTTATAACCTCTTAATATAGGCCCATGCAGCTGCAAACCCTGAAATGCCCGTGAAAAGAAAATTGTACTTTTCCTTTTCTGCCTCAAGAAGGGTAGCAGTTCTGCTGGTTTGTCTTTGTGATGCCGAAGTCCTTGATAGATTGCATTGAAAAAGAGAGACAATTTTGACAGCTAGTCAAAAAAGGTCAGACTACATCTGCTGACACAGGGCCAAATCCTGTGAGGCGCTGAGTGCTTTCATCTCCCATTTAAATCAAAGAGAACTGAAGATGCTCAGCACCCGGCAAGTTGGGCCCACACAGCACAAACATTCTACCACTCAGGTAGTTCTAGAACCACCAAAACAGAGCTAAAGCAGGACAGCTGACCTCAGCATAACGTCATTGTGAGGGTCCTGCCTGAAGCAAATGGTGGTTCAGTTTGCATACCAGCTTGGGGATGTATTTCCTGGGGGAAGCTAAGTTGTACAAATTGTAACTTCATTGTCTTTCCAGGCTATCCAGAGGTGAGAGCAGTGTTGGTAGCTGTGCGTGTAGTGAAGTTCAATACAAGTTTAAATTACAGCTTTTGATAGTTGTATTCAATGGAGTCAGGTCCTTAGGTTCTCTGTGAGGTCCCCTCCTCGGTAAACCATGAAGGGGATCCATGAGGCAATTGGTTCTAAGTCAGAAAACTCACCTGACAAGGGAAAGAAATTGTTCCTGCTTCAAATTGTCTTTGGATGGGTAGGCTAATTTCTCAGTCTCTTGTCTAGATAAAAATTGAGACAGACAGAAGTCCTTTCCTCTGGGGAAGTGGTTGCTAAACTCAGGCATTGTGAGCAAAGTGTGTGACTACTGTAATTCCATGAGGAGCCCTTTCCCCCTTTTTTCTATTTTTATTCCTGAAGGGGAGATTCTTCCATCCCAGTGGCAATGCACTAGAAGCCTGAGTTTAAGTGGGGGTGGCCATTAATAGGGAAGTGTAACCATCCACAAAGACCAATTCATTGCTTGTGAAGTACAATTTCAGTGCTCCTCCTTAGCCAAAGAAGCCTTCACTCTGTTATACCAACATGCCAAAAACATACAGGAACACCAGTAGCAGACAAAGGAGAAGGTGAGGAGAGTCACAGCTTAACTTTGGTAGAATGGCCAAATTTTGGCCACTCTGTTCTATCCAGTTAGAGGCCTGGGATTGCGTTGGCTCATTAAGAAGTAGTTTGATCTTTTCAAATAGCCACATAATCTAACATTTCCCTGCTTCACTCACTGACTTCTATGCACTAGTACGGCTTCAAATCAGGAGGATGGGAAAGCTTTTACAGGAGAGCTTTTCAAATGGGTGTTGGTAGCCAAATCCCACTGACATTCAATGAGAGCTGGGCACCTAACTCCCTCTTGTGTCTTTGACAGTCTCCCCATTCCCCATAACTACAGTGCAAATGTTTAATCATAAAATCATAAGTTAGAAGGGAGCGCAAGGGTCATCTAGTCTAACCCTCTGCCAAGATGCAGGATTTGTTGTGTGTAAACCATCCAAGATAGATAGTGATCCAGCCTCCTTTTGAAAACCTCCAGTGAAGAAGCTTCCACAACCTCCCTAGGCATCTGTTCCATTGTCCTACTGTTCTGACAGTTAGGAAATTTTCCCTAAGATTTAATCTAAATCTGCTATGCTGTAGTTTGAACCCACTGCCTCTTGTCCTGCCCTCTGTGGCAAGAGAGAACAACTTTTCTCCATCTTTTTTATGGCAGCCTTTCAAGTATTTGAAGATCACTATACATCCCCCCTTAATCTCCTCTTTTCCAAACTAAACATACCCAGTTCCTTCAGCCTTTGCGCATATGGCTTGTGTTCCATCCCTTTGATCATCTTTGTCGCTCGCCTCTGGATCCTTTCCAGTTTCTCTACATCCTTTCTATGCATTGGTGACCCAAAGTGGACCCAGCACTCCAGCTGAGGCCAGCTAGCACTGAGAAGAGCAGTACTATCCCCTCCTGTGACTTGCATACTATGACTCTGTTAAAGCAATCTAAAATTGCATTTGCTTTTTTTTTTTGCAACAGCAGCGCATTGCTGACCCATAGTGAGATTGCGATCCACCACAACAACCAGATCCTTCTCAGCAGTGCTGCTGATGAGCCAGTTAGCCCCCATTCTGTATTTGTGCATTTGGCTCTTCTTCCCTAGGTGCAGCACCTTACACTTGTCTTTGCTGAATTTCATTTTGTTGTCTATAGCCCAGTTCTCCAATTTATCAAGATCTCTCTGAATTTTAGCTCTATCCTCCAAAGGGTTGGCAACACCCCCCCGCCCCTCCCACCCTCCGATAGCTTTGTGTCATCTGAAAATTTGATCAGTAAGTTCTCTATACCTACATCCAGGTCATGAATAAAGACGTTAAAGAACACCAGACACAGAACACATCCCTGTGGAACCCCATTTGAGACCTCCCTCCAATCTGACATCATTCCATTAATAGTTACTCTTTGTTTGCGGCTGTTTAACCAATTATGTATCCACTTACTGGTAGTTCTGTCAAGCCTGCATTTATCTAGCTTATTTATCAGAATGTCATGTGGGATGGCAAAGGTGCCAAAAACCTTGCTGAAGTCCAGGTATATTATGTCCACCGCATTCCCCCTAATTTTGAATGTGTGTTTGTAACACAGCACATTTAAAAAATACTTAGCAGGAGGCAGACAAATATGCTGTTTCCTGTTAATACCAACAAAGAACTGAATTGAATTGATCATGCACTATATATTTGTACCTATTCAACCAACTATATGTATATTCTACACCTGCCTACTTAGGCTGAGTCCCTTTATTCTACCTACAGTGCAAAAGAATTACACCCACCTAGGAGGCAAATCAACTCATGCAGAAGCTCTCCTAAAATGTTAGACTGCAGGCTCTCTTCCAGGGACAAATCTCCTTTCTAATCTCCTTAGCTATAGAAGAGCTCTCCTGCCAATTGCACTCCGGCAGTAGCCAATATAGGAATTAGTGGCATAAATTCTCATTCTCATTAAGCAGGTCTGTCTGACTGATGGACACTGGTAGAATTATGCAGCCAATCCATATTCGTGGATCTGGCAGTTATAAACTAAATTTTCATATAGAATACTTGTGTCTTGGAGAGGTGGCATACGTGTTTTATTTTCATGAGTTATAGTTACTGCATTACTGAAGAATGGCATTGGCCACAAGTGAGTGAACCAGTCGCTGTCAGAAGTAAAAATAAAACAAGTACAACAGCGATCTCAGAGACATGCATTGTATTCGTTTCATTGGAGCTGAATATAGCTGAATCTTTTCCCATTTATTCATTAGTAAAAGTTTTGCTGTTCAATGGAGATGAAAGTTTGAGAGCATGAGCACCCATCCTCATTATTGGTCTAGTCCCAGTGCAGCTCCACGGGTCGCAGGAAACATAGAAGTATCTTCTACTCCACCCCTAGTGCTTCCATCATTGCTCGCACCATTGGAGCTGCACTGAGACGAGACCAACAGGGATGCAATTCGTGTGAATTGCCAGTATCTAACACTATTCCTTTAAGAAGAAGAAAGTGTGTATGGCGCTGTACATAACAGCAGTACAAGACTGTAGTGATGTCATTGAGCTAGTGATCCAGGAAGCCTAAAGATTTTCATGCCACATCTCACAGTGACAGGCAGGGCTAGAGGGCATGGGGGTTAAAACACTTGCTATAGTGCTACCAGCATTGCTGCTATCAGGAGAGCTGCTCCAGTGCTAGCATAGACAAGGCCTATAGATCTTCCCCCCTGTTTAATGCTGCCCAGCACCCTGCTGTTTTAGGCGAGCTGATAAAAGGTAGGAAGAGTTTTCTTGTTTTACAGTTAAAAGAACAGGAGTCCTTGTGGCACCTTAGAGACTAACAAATTTATTTGAGCATAAGCTTTCGTGGGCTACAGCCCACTTCTTCGGATGCATAGACTGCAACACACAGAAAGAAGATATTTATACATACAGAGAACATGAAAAGGTGGAAGTAGCCCTACCAACTGTAAGAGGCCAATCCATTGAGATGAGCTATCATCAGCAGGAGAAAAACAAGATGTTAAGATGAAAAGAAAAGATGTTTCGCCTGCTGATGATAGCTCATCTCAATGGACTGGCCTCTTACAGTTGGTAGGGCTACTTCCACCTTTTCATGTTCTCTGTATGTATAAATATCTTCTTTCTGTGTGTTGCAGTCTATGCATCCGATGAAGTGGGCTGTAGCTCACGAAAGCTTATGCTCAAATAAATTTGTTAGTCTCTAAGGTGCCACAAGGACTCCTGTTCTTTTTGCAGATACAGACTAACACGGCTGCTACTCTGAAACCTGTTTTACAGTTGTCATACTTTACACCCAATACTGTTCCCTCCCTCCCCCCACTCCATCTCCACAACCTCCAGAACCAAGGCTCTTACCCAGGCTTTACCACAGTGTATTACCCACAACAGGGGCTTGCTTTCCCACCTAGACACTCAACATACCTCACACCACCAGCTCACAACAGACTCTGAATTTTACTTAGGTCTCAGATCCCTCTCAAAAGTCCCACTCCCGGCCCTGCTTGTCCTCGCTATTGTCATTGCAATGCCCCCATCTTACACTCTCCGGAATGTCCTTCGTCTCCCAACATCAAAGTCCAAATCCTGAACTACCCTCCACACTTGCCCTTTATCCCACAGCTGCAAGAGCATCCCTCATACCAGGAACTGCGGAAGCTCTCTAAAAGTGTGGGGGGGGTCATGGGCACCCAAACCATTGCCCCTCTTGCTTCCACCCTCGCGTCAACCCTTCCCTCCAAGGCTCCACCCCTGCACTGCCCCTTCTCCCCGAGCCCCCACCTTCACACTGCCCCTTCCCCTCAAGGTCCCACCGCCACGCCACGTCTTCCCCTGAAGCCCCACTCCCACGCTGCCTCTTCCCCCCAAAACTCCATCCACCGTTTGCTCCTCTCTGCCCCCTCCCCCCGTTGTTCGCCCTTACGTCTGGTAAAAAATGAGAGGGCATAGCTCTCCCACTTTTAAAAGTGGGAGGCCATGATCCTCCGGCCCCCTTTGCTCTGGCGCCCCTGCCTCATACAACAAGCACTCCTTGCTTTGAGCTCCGAGTGAGTGTCAGGTATGCCCGAGCCAAGCATTAGAAATAGAAATTACGGATACAGCTATAATTCACATGGCCTTGTTTTGCCTTAGAGGACAAACCAAGCGGTAAACCATTACCCCAACAGCATCGGACCTTCCAAAGTAGCTTGCCCTATCTGAGGGTAATCAGCCATCAGAGCTCCCTACAAGCAGCAGTTTTGCTTGTTGAAGCCCTGTTGACAGAGAGGCTCTCTCCAGTGGGATATTCAGAGAGGAAACTCCCCTAGCAGGCATTGAACTCTTCAAATGCTTGCCAGCCATAGGAAGTCATCCGGGAGCTTGCTGAGTGGAGCTTTCTGACAGATCTCAGATTGTGGCAATAATCCTGGAGATCACTATACTGGATGGTCCTTCGGGTGGTGACATAATTGGGTCTTGTTGCAGGAACTCACAAGGTGGCTGAACAGGCCAAGCCCTAGTGAACAGTGCTTGCCAAAACAGGATTAGATCCATCAGCCAAACATACGCATGACTCACAGTCAGTGAGGGATTGTTCACCTCAGCTGCAATTTAAAAGAAGATTTAATCTTTAATTTTTAAAAAGATGTCAGGTTCTAGGAAAGGCTAATGCTTTTAATTACATTATTTCACAGCAGCAAAATGTGGGGACCTACCAAATGTGATCATGTCCCCCCCAACACACCTCCCACTCTGTTTAAATGCAGAATGTGGGTCTATTAGTGTGCTGCGCTATGCTTGTTGTGTTAAAGTGTGATTTACGTAGTTAGTTAGGAGTCAAAGAATTTTGCACTGACTTTTTACACTCCAGGCAACCCTCACTGTCTGCTTCCGCCAGGTTTAAACCAGTGCAGAATTTTGCTCGTTGGCTTCATTCAGAGGGGGAGAAAGCTGGATTGAGAATACAAACTGTTGTCAGGCACTTACTGAAGAGAAACAATTGTGGTGTTTAGTGGGATTGTAGTTAGGCAGGTTATATTGTATGCAGAGACTCTTATTTGTTTTTCAGATTTTTCATTCCTCTGAAAAGGGGTGTGGGCAGCTTCTGTGTTGATTCTGGGGCCCATTGTGATGATGTGTTTGCTTAGGTTAGTGTTTGCTATATCATTTTTAATTCCAATTGAGGGCTTTGCCCTGATAAGAAGTTTCTTTATGGCTTCAACATTATTGTAGTTCTCCTAGACAATGGAGTAGACAGCTACCCATATGCTGGGGTTTATACTTCCCATAAAGTTCTAGAGATTTCCCAAACTCTCGATCCTGAAGGGGATTTGTGATTTAGTGTTTGCATTCTGTATTTATTAAATGATAAATGGACCAGTCATTCTTTGAGTCTAGCGCACACTATGAAAACTACTGTGGAGAAAAAAATGCCCCTTTCTTATATTCTTTAAGAGTAAATATTCAGAAGAAAACTAAGCTGATGTGCTTTGCATCATCTAGTTGGACTTCAGCACCAGTCAGGTGGTTATTTTTTAAACCATATCCACATTCCCCAATATCTTTATGTCCCATAAACATTTTAAAAACATACATAACTTCCAGAACAGTAGGCCAATGGAACAGACTGCCTAGGGAGGTTGTGGAAGCTCCTTCACTGGAGGTTTCAAAACGAGGCTGGATAGCCATCTGTCTAGGATGGTTTAGATACAACAGATCCTGCATCTTGGCAGGAGGTTAGACTAGATGACCCTTGCAGTCCCTTCTAACCCTGTGGTTCTATGATTTTATATTGTCACCCCTCTGCCAAGAGGGAGCAAATGTCTGGGAAGCAGGTCAGCTTCCTGTGAAAGGAGAAATCAGTAATGCAGAGGTAGGTATTTTCTTAGTGCAACTTCTTTGTTTACGCTGTAAACACCACTCCTTGAGGTGATCCACTCCTTCAAACGCAAATGCCTGAGGGAGCAGATCTGTCTCTAGAAGTGACTTTAGGCAGTAAGCACATTCTCCTGCTGCTTGACACAGCTCCCTCCCTCATTCACAAACTCAACACCTGAGCCTTTTTTCGAAGGCAAACCAGTGATCATATGCTAAGAAACCGAGCTTGTAAGACAATGTGTAGCAGTGCCCTCTGGTGGCTCCCACCACAACAATATAAAAGGAAAACAGCACCAACCTGTAAACTAGAGATGGGCCTCAACAAAAACCTTAGCTCTGAGCAATTTCAGATCCAGATCCAAACTTCTCTTCTGGTTCCCCTGTCCATAGTAGAGAGAGACCAAAATTGCATCTAGTTCAGGTTTTGAACATCGTAATGTTCAAAGAAGTTGAGATCAGGATTTTGATTTGGGCTCAACTCTGCTGTGTAATAGGCTGAACCAAAACCCCACATCTGGATAGCCTGGGGCTTAGTGGAAGTTTGGATGTGGACTTTGTAGCTTTGTCTCATCTCTAACACATGAATGCTGCAAATGGATGGGATGGGGAGTGATGGCAGCTGCCTTCCTAGCTTGCAAGGTATTAACTGAAGCAGAAGGCAGCAGAGAATGGACATTTTATTTCATTGGTGCTTCTCATATTTTTGAAACACAAACAAAATCTAATTACAAATCAATTCAAACAACAAAAAGCATAAATCAACTGGGGCTCCAAAACCTTCCTCCCCCTAGCAAGTTTAACCCTAACACCCAAGGAAAATTAACTCCAAAGAAAATAAACCCACCCCAGCATCATTTTACCCATCTCCCAGTTAGCTCCTCCCACATTGAGAAACCTTGGGAAAACATGAGCCTGACAGCAGATCATCTCAGCAAACGTGGACTCTTGCTGACATGTTGTGCCAGATCCTCAACTAGTGTGAATCCTCATAGCTCCATTGAAGTCAATAGAGCTCTGCTGATTCACACCAGCTGAAGATCTGGCCCCATGACTCCTTTTGTTCTTTTCTTCCCTCAAACAGGGATGCTAGTCAGGTCCCATCTCTGGGCCAAGCAATGACATCATGGCAGTTACAGCAGGCTTCATCAGGCTGCGCTGGTCTGGGGCCCAGCTCTGATGCACATTGCAGAAAGCCTCTAGGAACAGGGTGTGCCATTCTGAGCATTCTAGATACACTGCCTGTCGATCTTTGATCCATGGGGCAGGGACATTTGGATTTTCCTCTGACAGTCAAATACTACATATGGAATATACTGAAGCCAATAAACCTCAAACACAACATACAAAAAATATTTCACTGATATTTCACTTAAAGGTCCGCAATCACAACTGCCATCACGCCCTACTACAGGATGGTGGTCCCCAGTTCTCATCTGCACAAGTAATATTATTTCTAGTAGGCAGACCACCTTCCTTGATTTTATGATGCTGGGCAGTTCTCACTAATTTTTAGGATGCCTATAGTTCTCCTATTGGCATTTTTTTGCTGTTGTTTAAACCTAAAGGAATATAAATATATATCATACTTCTCAAAGCCAAGCATTCTGGGCAGCTGACCAGCAGGAGTGGATAACATGACCAAAGGTTGTCTGAATGGAGCAGAGAAGCAGAAAGTGCTATAAATCAGGGCACATAGTCTTGTAACAAAGGTGTAGAGCCTACATAACTGAATACATTTGAATGGAACATCTTTTACGTGGGTAAAAGGCAAGAATGAACCCAGAGTAAACAAAGGAGCCACCTTTTTTTCCACCAGCAGATAACAAAGCTGCTATTTATTTACCCTTGAGGGAGGTTATGTATTGGGCTGCAGCAGACAGGGTGATTTTATTGATATTTGCTCTTCCTTCCCACATTTGCAAGAGACAGACATCGGGGACTGAGCTGTAGAATACTAAAGCACTTGGCAAAGTTATCATGGAATGCAACGTATTTATCAAAAGCAGGAGCTGCACTGGAAACCCCGACTGCACAAACGGTGTCTATTACTTGATCAAAATAATCATCATGATTCATGCCCTCCGGGGGCTTTTGCAGCAGTCTGGCTGCTGAGCAGTTCTATGGGAAGCATATTGCTCTGTATGGTAGATAAATATTATTACATTTAAATATTAGTTTTACTTTTGATAAGTTTGATGTTATTGCACTGTGCTATCATGAATACCAAGTCCAGGTTGGCTAATCTATTACAGCTGGTTAGGCAATTGATGGTGTGTGCCAATGTCTAATTTTAGATCACAAGTCTTGTACTCCACATTATCTGAAACGTGATTTTTTTGAGCCAGTTGTTCTTGGCTAGAACTCTTTAGCGCCAGCTTATTAACTAGTGGTGCCCAGATAAACTAAGAGCTCTTGATCTTTTAATATAAATGAGTATGTGCATATTGGCTATAGATTCTGGCCCAAAGTGATCCACTGAAATCACTTGAGATAGCAAATTACACCAGCCAAGGATCTGGACATTAAGTATCATAAATTGCAAGACTGTTTCAAACTTGAATGCCTAAAATTAGGCACATAAATCCATATATCTCTATATCTAAAAGCCAGGACACTTATTTAGATACCTAATTATGGATTTAGGCACCTAAAGTTAGGTTTCCAAAGTTTGAAACTTTTGGTTTACTCGTATTAATCTTGCAGGTAATCTGCATTCAAAGAATGATCCAGGTCTGCTTGTTTCTTAGAGACAGGCCCAAATGAAAATGCTCCCAAACTTTTGGGGAAGTTCAGATCTGAAGCCAAACTTTTGTTTGACCCTTATATCTATAAATGGGCCAAATCCAAACCCTGAAACTCTGCAGCTCAGACCCATCCATATTGTTTTTAATTAACTTTATCAAACCTGGTTTCAGTTGTTGGGTTTTCATACACAAAAAATATGTTAACAGCATTGAGCAAGACAGTGACCTCCAGCATTTCAGGAGTTAATCCAGAATAAATGGGAGTTTATAGGCTGATTCAATTCAGCAGGTCTGGCTGTAAATCGTTTGTATGTCTGTACAATAAAAAGCAAATATAAATTTTCAAAAATTTTTTAACCTTCCATGGTGTATAAAGAGAATACATAATATTCTTGGTCATAAATACGTCTCAAGTCAAACCCATTGTGTATACACAGAATACATAATGGATTTGACTGAGACATTTATCCGCTACTGAGGAGAAATCGAAAATCTCTCTCTACCAGCATGGTCTTTGCAACTCTGAGTCCTTAGATGCATATCAGCTTCCTCCTTGCTCATGGATAGGTCATGCAGACCTTGAACGTAGACTCTCAAAGTACACGTAAGCATTCATAAGTACGTACATGACCCGCCATGGGCTGTCTGTGATACTGTCACTGATCCGCAGTCAGCACCTCAGGAGTCCCTGCTCTCTAAAGTCTAATACGGCAGAGCCACTCAACCGTTGCTGTTTGGTTGGGGAGGTGATTGCTGGCCCAATGGGCAAATAGCGATATTATTATTTGTATTACTGTAGGGCCTAACAGTTTTAATCACGGACCAGGGCCCCACAGTGCTGAGTGCTATACGAACACAGAGCAAAGAGGCCCTGGCCCATGCTGTAGGAGTAAACATACAATACACACCCAATAGAGCGTGCATAAGAAGAATGTATAGAATAAACAGTAGCTAATACCACATTTATCAGACTGGTTTGAGGAAGGCATGCAGAACGAAGCCAAGCCCATAGCAGTTTCAGGTTTGCTAAGAAGTTAGGTTTAAGTCCCAAGAATAAGGATGAGACCATGAGAGCAAGTAGCACAGCCATGAAGAGACTCTGCCCTTTGTGTGTCTATGCTGCTACTTAGGGTCCATGAAATTTGCTATGATTGCACAGAATTAAATAGTTTACTTAAGTTTTAAAATCATGTTTCATTTGGTGCAGGGCACTCTAAGACGAGTGGGCTTGGGGGAAGGGAGAGAAGTCAGGATGTCTATAACAGGCAAGATGTACACAACTGGTTCATTTGTGTTCGGAGACACTGGTTCACTCAGTCACAGAGACAAAGGAAAGCTCTATGTGTCATGTGACTGACAGCAGCCACCAGGGTAATCATCCGCCATGACAATTATTTATTTCATTCATTGACTTATGTGGTGTCCAACACAACAGTAGCACAGCTCTAATGTGACAGACGTCTCAAGGGCAGCAGCAGAAAATGTTTTTAAAGCTAACCTCACAGGTTTATATATTTGCCTGTGCACTTTACTGCTCCTGTATATATGTCATGGCTGATGGCTGAGGGGCATAAGGAGGATTATTATTACTTAGTATTTGTAGTACTGTAGCACTTAGGAGCCCCAGTCATGCATCAGATTTTGGGTTACTCAAGTTTAATAAAGCTGGACTGTGTTGGAGGTGTGGTCCCTGCATGCCCCCCACCCCTGCATGTGGTGTGGTACTGGAGCAGCTTTGCCTTTGTTTCCACAACAGAGTCTTCAGCACACTTTGTGTATGGACGTGTCTTAGCCCTCCGGCCAAGTCACAGAGAGAGTTCAGCATCTTCGGGGGTAGCAAAGTCCCCAAGTCAAAATCCAACATAAACAGCACTTCATCCGATGAAGTGGGTTCTAGCCCATGAAAGCTTATGCCCAAATAAATGTGTTAGTCTCTAAGGTGCCACAAGGACTCCTCGTTGTTTTTGCTGATACAGACTAACATGGCTGCCACCCTGAAACCTGTCACCAAGCTAAAGGACTCCTCTGCCTCATTAGGCTCAGCTTTCAATCCCCTTCCTTTCAGACAGACCCTAGCTGTAGCACCTTGCCTTAATAGTCTTCACTCAGCTCCTGGTCCCACTGAGGCTTCTCACACAATGTGGCGTGGGAGCTGCCGGTCTGCTCTCCTTCCCCGTCCTTCCCACAGCTGAGCTTTTTAACACCTCCTTACAACTCTGACAGCTCTTACAGGTGACACGGGGTGGGGCTGATTGAGTCTACAGCAGCTCATTAACCGTTCCTGGCCAGTAGAGAGTTCAGATACGCAATCACATGGACCTAAACTAGAATCCCACCTTGAAACTCTTTCTAGAACTTGAGGAAAGTTGGGTTCTGGATCCGTATGTCTGGGCTCAGACCCATTTCTAGAGTTTGCCTTGGTGTTAGTAAATTGTAGCCATGGCCCTTCATTATCTGTTTTTCAATTTCTGTTTAAAATGTCCTGGGAATTTACTAGTGTATATTACAAAAATTAAAATGTGGGTGAAAATCTGTGCAAAAGCTTAACTTTACAGTTTTCTCAGTAAGTATCAGGGTTAATATTGGGGGATGGGAGGACAGGAAAAAAAGCAATGAGTAGAGAAAAGTAAGAGTACCGAAATGAAAAGTAGTTTAATGCTGTGATTTATTTCATGAGCCATACATTAACAGTACACAGACATATGCATGCACATCCACTACGTTACCTTACTTTAACAGACACATTTATACTTAGACTAATTTATTATTAACATAAATACCTCCACCTAATGTAATTATTGGATTTTCTTAACATAATCAGTATTTTAATATACATGAGTGGTCAAAAATTCAGGTGAAATATTGGTAAAAAACAAATAGCTATTGTAAAACATGTACATTTTTGGTCAAAGTCTGTAAAGAAATAAAAATGAAGAGCCTTTGTGGTAGCTGATATCTGCCTAGAATAGTCTTTCTTTACTCATGTACTTGTCAATGTAAAAACAATTCACAGGAAATCAAAGTGCTCTGTAATAATGGGCGAGACACAGGAAAGCTGATATGAGACTGATATTTATATCTAGGCTCCAATCGTAGGACATGGATCAGGTTTATGAAAGGTTAATACCCATATCTTATGGCCAGGAGTCAGTTTTTACTACCTCCACTAGCTACTGTCACATCATCTTTTTTGAGACTGAAATGCAACTAACCACAAACCAAGGCAGGGAAAATATACCAGGATCACAAACTAATAGAGTCAGTTAAAACACACCACTGAGGCTACTGGATATTTGTCACTGACTACTGTCTCTGAGCCTCAGTGCCTTTCTGATTGCTCAGCCATGTTTTGTTCTTGAAATAGTTCCTTCTGCACAATCAGCCACCGAGCTAGACTCCAGGGGGTGGATCGTGGCCCTGATTCTCCTCTATGATCCAGATGCTTCGAGCCACCCCACTGCAGTGATGCAAAGCAGCCAGAAAGCAGGCTTCCACGGCTATTTCCCCTTGTGTAAACGGGCTCCTCAGGTGTGCAGAGCCAACAGAAGAGCTTCATACTAACAGCTCTGGGCCACTGGTATGAGGGATGTGGCTGGAAAGTAAACGCTTTTCTCAACTTTCATTCTTAACCCTTCCTTTACTCACCTGAGTCTCTCGAATGACATTAATAGACTTTGATGATGTAGCAGAATATATTAGTCATCCTGTCAGCAGGGCCGACGAGACGGGGGGAAGCCGGTACAAATTACCGGGGCCCGGCGATCCGGAAAGGAGCCCGGGGCCCGGCTTCCCCTCCTCTCTTTGGCCCTGTTTAGCTGGTCCGCCCTTGCTGGGGGGCCCGAAAATTTTTTTTCACTGGGGCCCGAACCCACTCTCGGCGGCCCTGCCTGTCAGACTAGTAATTTGGTCAAATGGCCATTCCACTAGGACATTTCATCAAAGGATTAAAACTAAAAGGCATTTGGCCACATGACTGAAGATGTCATTGTGTTTCTGGACAGGAGCCTCAACAGATTTTTATAAAACAATCAGACTAGAGTGTAATTATTCATTCACTGGAGCCTCACTATAAACAAATCCTACTTACCATTTTTTAAAAATAGCCACCGTTTTAAATCCACCCCTGTCCCTGTCAAGTTACCTACTTCACCAGAATCCTTCCCCAGCTTATGGATGTACAGGAGTATATGGAATAACGTCCCTTCACCCTTTGGCTATCCAGAGATGGACTCACCATACAATGCTACACACAGGAACCACGTTACTGGCATGGAAGAAGCCAC
Organism: Chrysemys picta bellii; assembly: GCF_011386835.1. Lineage (NCBI taxonomy): Eukaryota > Metazoa > Chordata > Testudines > Emydidae > Chrysemys > Chrysemys picta. The sequence goes on from NC_088791.1 coordinate 203,787,641, forward strand.
ACAAGAGAGAGGATGTAATGACTGTAGGACAGAGTCTCTGGGAATGTTGGGTGAGAGCAAGATGCCAGAATCCTCAGCAGAGTGCTTTGTGCCCTTGATTCAAAGGCTCTACTTCTCTCTAGCCAACCTGAGTGCTGGGCATTTTACTGAAGATGGCCTGCCACATGACTGTTCCTTGTTCTGTGAAACTGGGGAATCTCTGCAAAGCCACCTCTATATTCCCTGCTGCAGTGGGGACATTTGTCAGGAACATTTATGATTTATTCATTATTGGCTAGATTGACGCCAGGTCTAGCCCAGGCACTACGCTGCAAGGGGAGTCAGAGCTCCTCCCTTTTCCCTCAAGTGCAGCTGCATTAGGGGTGCCCAGATTATAGCTTCAAGAGGAGTATGAGAGCAAGGGTTGCACACTCGATGCTCTTCTTGGTAAGCAAGTGAGTGAGGAAGTAGAAAGGCCTGGATCTGCCTTTCCATGCACCATCCAGAAGAACTATCGGGGTCTGAGGAGGGGCATGTCCTGTACCGGGTTGAGGGTCGTAATAAAGTACAGTACTCCCTCTCCTGCACAAGGGAGGAATTCTGACTCGGGTGCCTCTGGGGCACAATACCTGCTGGGAGAGATTAGCTTACTTTCTGTTCCTTCTCCTTCCACACTGACCTTTTCATAGTAGAGCCCACAACATACTAGTACCCCTTCCAGCCAGAAAAGATGAGACAATCCCTTCCCTGAGGAGCTGACAAGGTTGGGATGGCAGACAGAAAAAGGTCATGGGAAATGGAATCATATAAATAGAGAGGTCAAAGTGATGCTCGGCCACATCTTTGCAAAATAAGCTTGTCAGCTGAGCAAAACAAGGCCCTATGCTCAACTTGCTGGCATTCCTCTACTTGTCTAACCCAATAACTTTTGAACTCCACATCCAATCAATTCCAACGTTTCAGGGAACGTTCCAGCCATCCAAGGGCAGAATCAATTTGATTTTTGGTGAAAACTAGAAAAGCCTGATTTCCACTAATCCAGCCCATGGGGTTATCATTTGGTGCTGGGATCAAGGGAGTCTCTCTGGTGCCCCTTGCTGCTCCATACACATACCACAGGCAGCCACTTAATATGCTGCTCTCTCTCACTAGGCACGCGGTGTTCAGTGATCACTCAGAGTCAGTGCTTAATGTGCTGCTAGAGCTCTGCTTTATTCTGGGTCTGCTTCCAACTGGCTATGCATAACAACAAGACCTTCACATTGCTTCATCCAGACGTTCTGTCTGGGAAGCTCAGCCCTTAAAAGGCACAGTCCCCAACACCACAGTACAGTGCCACAGTTCAGGGCAAGTGCACCTGTATTTCCCCATAGTGGTTTAGCAATGGCTCCCACTGCCAGGCTTCCAGCTCCCTAGCTGTTGCCTTTCTTGAGTGGAGACCAGGGTCTCTATCCCTCTTGACTAGGGTTACCAGATAGCAAGTGTGAAAAATCAGAACAAGGGGAACAGGGGCCTGCGCAGGGGGTAGGGGGAAGAATAAGTTCCTATATAAGACAAAGCCCCTAATATTGGGATGGTCCCAATAACATCAGGACATCTGGTCACCCTACTTCTGACCGGAGTATTTCCAGGTTGAACAGTTCGTTCCCTGCCCTCACTGTGTTATTCCCAGCAAAAGACACTCTGCCTAAGCAGGGCCTGTTCACTTCTCCCCTCAGAGATGGTACACGGTGTAACTGTCAACAGTTCTAACTTACCACACCGCACTTCTCATGCAAGCCTATTTTATTCGGAAGGTAAAAGCACTTCAGAGAAAACATAAAAACAATACCATCACCTACCCACATGCTAATAATCTTATGAGAGATCATCCCGACTGTGTTCAACATGGGCTGTGACAGGTGAGCTCCTCAGCCCCCCAAAGAGGTCTCTTTTGTGGTCACAAGCTCATAATAGCTTTAGCTCAGAACTAGCAGATATGAAAAGTTCAGTCCCTCTTTTATACAGTTTTGGGGTCTTTGAACTGGAGTTTTCAGGAGCAGGTAATCAGTAGACATTTAGTTTCTCTTCTGAGGACATAGCTTCAAAAAGATGGATTTGAAGTGGGTTATTTGCATTCCCCTCACCCCCAAATATTTCCTAGGAAATCTACTTCACACGTATTGTCCAAAAAAAGTCTTTTAAAGTTCCTAATATCTCTCAGAGATTTCCTTATCCTGTCTTCCTGCTAAAGAAATTCCATACAAGCCTACAATAGTAAACAAATATTTGTATTTTCAGTACAACAGACCCCAAAAGTATTAAATGTAATTCAGCTCAGCCTACAGAAGCAACCTCATGTGTGATCCTCTAGTTTATATAATGCTAGTTCTGGTCAAAAATTCTGCCAAAACTGAACTGGGTTTTCTATTAAATGGGTTTTTTTGTGTGTGAAAAGTTTCTACTTTCCATAGAAATTTTGATTTTTTTCATTGAAAAAACAAACACTTGAAAGCTGAAATATTTGAGTTTGGATATCCCAATGCAGTGCCTCATGGGAACTGCAGTTTGATTTCCTCAGGTCCTCATTATCTTTTCTGGGCTGCTTTCCACAGCCCAGACTAAGTTTCCCTGTGATGCGCGATGGCCAACCATTCTCATGATATAACCACTTCTCCTTCACCATGATGGGAGACATCATGCTATATCCCCTGGTACATCATGGGAGATGTAGTCCAACCAAGGAACCCAGCCGATAGCAGAGAATGGGGCATAAGGCACCTGAACGACAACTCCCATGAGTTTCAGCAGAGCCGGCTCCAGGCACCAGCTAAGGAAGCAGGTGCTTGGGGCAGTCAATACAAAGGGGCGGCACTCCATCCGGTCTTGGGGTTGCACGGCTGGGTCTTTGGCGGCGGGTCCTTCAGTCCCTCTCTTCCTCTTTGAGCTGCCGCCGAAGTGGAAGAGAGGGAGCGAAGGACCCGCTGCCGAATTGCCACCGAAGAATGGAGCGGCACGATTGAGCTGCCGTGCCGCCGAAGTGCCGCCGATCAGCTTTATCTTTTTTTTTTTTCCCGCTTTGCCGCTTGGGGCGGCAAAAAAGCTGGAGCCAGCCCTGAGTTTCAGAGTGGTAGCTGTGTTAGTCTGTATCAGAAAAAAACAACGAGGAGTCCTTGTGGCACCTTACAGACTAACAAATTTATTTGGGTATAAGCTTTCGTGGGCTAGAGCCCACTTCATCAGATGCATAGAGTGGAAAATACAGGAGCAGGTATATATATACATAGTACATGAAAACATGGGAGTTGCCTTACCAAGTGTGTGTGTGTGTGGGGGGGGTCAGCATGTCCAAATTGGAATATTTCAGTTTTTGATTTTTTGGGGGCAAAAAGTTGAAATTTTCTTCAGAAAAAGCCTATTTTCCAGCCCTCTCTCTCCAGAGCCATATGAACACAAATACATGTAACTGTTATATTATACATCCTCTCTTCAGTATAAGTCCATTACATTTCCCAAAGGCAGCACAGCAGAAGTGGGTCTGCAAGACAGACTTAAATGCAAAGGGGGTTTGGGCCTTGTGGGTGAGGCCAAGAAGGAACCCCCTCAGCCAGAGGAGCCACGAGAAGGATGTGTCCTCAGTGTCTGCTATGCTAGGAAGGACTGGGAAAGGGATGTCTTCAGTGCTGCAGCTTAAGAAAGCTCATCAGCAGGACTCGTTTTCATGCTCCTACACGGGACCTTTTCTGTTTTCCTCCATCCACTGCTCTGCCTCACCCCCCCATCTCTCAAAAAAGAGGAGGGGTAGATGCTTGTGATCTAATCCCCCTTTCCCCCTTTTCTCTTAACACCCAATAGGCCTTTATACAAGAGGTGGAATTTTTTCCAAGGAACTAGTTGAAACATGCAAGCAGGGAGGAAGAATTTAAAGTCCCCCTCGACATCACAAGTACAACTGTGCTTTTCTTATCACTCATCTGAAATGGATACATCAAACATAGTCGAGTTGTATCCAAGCCACAACTTTTCTTTTTTTTCTAACAAAAGCCAGGTGTCAATTGTTCCTCAGGGAAGAGACAGCCTTTTACTCTGGGTTTGTGTACCACCTAACAGCATGGAGCCCTAAGCCTCACTCGGGGTTTTAGGTGCAATTGCAATACACATATTAAAAAGTGAACGTGATCATTAATCATAGTTGTGGATTTTCCCATTGCTCCCCCTACACACACACACCTATATTTGCATCAGTTTATTTTGGGAAAGTGTAACTATTTTATGGCTTTCGCTTTTGAGGTCAGGAAGTGATATTAGACATTTGGTGGAAGTTTTAGTCATTTGGCCAAATCACTGTGGGATGATCACTTGCTCAAATGATCAAAATGTAACCAAATGTAACCATTTAACCAAATGACTAGTGTGAGAGAATTGCTAATATATATATACGAATGACTAACATACAAACCTAAACAGTTCCAAACTACTTTTCAGTTAAGAAATAACACTTGCTAACTTGCCTTAAAGGGATGTTGGGAGGATTAATTACTTATTGCCTGAAAAGTGCTTGGAAGGCAGAAAGAACTACATAAATGCTAATTATTATCATCATATAATGCAAAGGGCACCTGATGAGCAGGCTGCATTTGGCTCTGCTGGGTTTATTCTGGTGAAGACATAGCCAGTGGTTTTGTTTTGCAGTGGTGCAGCTTGCACAGCTGTTAGGAACAGACATAAATCAGAAAGGAGACACGCATTACCAGAGAAATCTACTCTATGCAAAATTAATGTTGGTCTGGCCTGGCAGAGGCAACGCACACAGCAGAGGTGAAATGCACTGTCTTACGGGGAAGCTGAGTATCTGCCCACCTGGTAAATTTATGTCTTTCACCTCTAGAACTTCAATTCACACACAGCGTGAGGTTGTAAGTGAAATGAATTTATTGGTGTCAGCTCATTCCCTAATGGGTAACAGTTCATGTCACAAAATCAGCACTGATAATTTGTCATGACTGGAAGTCTCTTCTTAAGAGAGGCTCAGGAGTGCACAAGCGTGGTGGAATTACTTCTCGGCCCTCAAGAGAATAGGCAGAGCACTGTAGAGAAGCCCACACTCCAGCAGAGGAAACAGAGGTAATAACTAATAACTCCCCCCTCCTCCTAACCTCATCATGAACTGAGCTAAAGAAACTTCCTGTGCAGCAAGTTCAACAGTAATGAAAAACAGACCTCCCTTGCATTATGCCTCATTTTGTAATAGGGATAAGATGTAATGGCATGTCAGATCGATGGTAAACTCACTAGGAAAACAACATTATCAGAGTATAACGGAGGCAACAGACCATATCTGCATCCGCGCCATAAAGAAACATAACCTAGTGACCCCTCTCATTTACTGAAGGGAAAATCCAGCTGAAAACTCCAAGGGGTCTTGAAACAATTCCAGGTTGCCGTGTCCTCCAGCTTAGCTCCTAAAAGCTGTGTTTTCACTCTCTCTGTTTACGCCTCCTTTTCAGTATTGTGAAGCACAGCAGCTGAGAGACATTCACTGCAAAGCAGTTCTAGGTCCAACATCTTGAATTTTAAAATAGGTCATATCTGAAAACAAAATTCCTCTGAATATTTCTTAATATTCAAAGCTCTCAAAATCCAGCAGCCTATCAGTAATATCGATAACAGCAATAATAATTAAAGGGCCAATTTGCAATGCTGTCTGAGCACAGTCCTTGACTATGGACAAACTTTAATGGACAATTTTTGGTCAGGTTTACTAAGCAATTGTCAGGCTAAGATCCTCTCTCTTACACACCTGGACCTAGAAACCTGTGATATTGATTATATTCAATTCTTATCTGCCATCAAAGGTATCGATGTGCCTTTCAAAACCAAAGTAAATGCAATTAATCATGCTGATGTGCAATAAGCTTTAGAAATAAAGCAATCTAAGATCTCTTTCCAATTAAACCCATGACAGGTTGGAGGCCACAGGGCCGGGCACTCTAAAGTCCCACAGCAAAAATAGTGTCACTATCCCCTGCCCCCTCCTTGGCCTTGAAATTCAACACACCATTCCATTTGCCCTGAGAGGGAGAGGTTCCGTAGGATTACAGAGCTTCTGACAGATAGCTGGTAGCTACAGCATTTAGAGCTTTAAACTAGAGCTAGTCAGAAGCTGAAACTCCTGTTCCATGGGATACTCTGAAATTGCAAAAAAAAAAATCATCATGCTGGAATGGAATAAAATTTTGAAATTTTCTGCAGAAAGGGAATCCCCAATTTTCTTTCGAAGAAGTCAAAGCTATTTTTGAGGGTAGGGATAGGGTCCAGAGTGACCTGGACAAATAGGAGGATTGGGCCAAAAGAAATCTGATGAGGTTCAACAAGGACAAGTGCAGAGTCCTGAACTTAGAACGGAAGAATCCCATGCACTGCTACAGACCGACTGGCTAAGTGGCAGTTCTGCAGAAAAGGACCTGGGGATTACAGTGGACGAGAAGCTGGATATGAGTCAGCAGTGTGCCCTTGTTGCCAAGAAGGCTAACGGCATATTGGGCTGCATTAGTAGGAGCATTGCCAGCAGATCAAGGGAAGTGATTATTCCCCTCTATTCAGCACTGATGAGGCCACATCCGGAATATTGCATCCAGTTTTGGGCCCCCCACTACAGAAAGGATATGGACAAATTGGAGAGAGTCCAGTGGAGGGCAATGAAAATGATTAGGGGGCTGGGGCACATGACTTACGAGGAGAGGCTGAGGGAACTGGGCTTGTTTAGTCTGCACAAGAGAAGAATGAGGTGGGATCTGACAGCAGCCTTCAAGTACCTGAAGGGGGGTTCCAAAGAGGATGGAGCTAGGCTGTTCTCAGTGGTGGCAGATGACAGAACAAGGAGTAATGGTCTCAAGTTGCAGTGGGGGAGGTCTAGGCTGGATATTAGGAAAAACTATTTCACTAGGAGGGTGGTGAAGCACTGGAATGGGTTACCTAGGGAGGTGATGGAATCTCCACCCTTACAGGTTTTTAAGGCTTGGCTTGACAAAGCCCTGGGCTGGGATGATTTAGGTGGGGTTGGTCCTGCTTTGAGCAGAGGGGTGGACTAGATGACCTCCTGAGGTCTCTTCCAACCTTCATAGTCTATGATTCAATGATTCTATGATTTTGTTTTGACCTTGTCAAAATGTTTCCATGGCTCCCTGAGCTGCCCAGAACCCTGGCAGTCCACCAGGCAGGAAGCTGGACAGCTTGGTGGTCAGGGCTTCCAAGCTGACAAGGAACCAGGACTCTGAAAACCTTGGAAGTCCTGGCTCTGGGGCAGTCTGCCTGGTGGAATTCCATGGAGCTGAGGAACCGGGAAGCTTGGGCTGCTGAGAAGTGACAAGCCTGGGAGCTTTGGAGCCAGGGCTAGCAGGCTTTCAGTTCCTTGTCAGCCCACCAGGCAGGCTGCTGAAGAGCTGCACAGGTGAGCTTGCAGGAAACGAGACAGGTTTCTGGCAGAACCCAGTCTTGCAGGCAGATTTTTGTTGTATACCTGCCTGGTGTTGAACACATTTTTGTTGAAATTCACACATTCTTATGGAATGTTTTGATTCTGAGGGATTGGCATGTTCCAATGAGTGCTACTTTAAACATCAACATTAAGAGCTATAAGCTTAAACGCCATCTATAGCACCACGCAGTCAGTACAGTGAGTGGAGCTAATCCCCTGTCCTCGTTGATCACAATATTCCTGCTGCATCTGACACGGGCTGCTTTTTAGGAAGAGAGCATTTTGGAAGTCCAGTCACAGTGCCCAAGGTATGTATAAGCAGTTGACTCCACTGCTGTAGCAACCTGGTGTCAGGTCATGGGGTTGCTGGGGTTCTTTGCCTCTAGCAACCCCTGGTCCCACCGTTCTAGTTCTGCTGCAGTCTGCAACTCCTGTGCCCTAGCCCTTTAGCCAGGGCACATTTCAGTTGACTCTGCTTCTGGGGTAACCAAATAAGTCAAAATGAAGATCCAAAGTCTTAGTGACCACATAGCAGGTCTTCATCCCCAGCCTGGGCTCAGCAGTCCTTGCCCCTTTCCTGAGGCTTACACCACTGTGACTGCAGTGGTGGACAACTGCCCGCACCGCTTCCCGCAGCTCCCATTGGCCGGGAACAGCAAACCATGGCCACTGGGGGCTGCGGGTGGCCGTGCCTGTGGATGGTCGATGTAAACAAACTGTCTCGCGGCCCGCCAGCCGATTACCCTGGTATATAGCAACATTATATGTAAAGTTATGAACATAAGATGAAATTATGACTGAAATGTGTTTACCAGACATGTATGGAGAGGGGGTAAACCTGTTACTCAAAGACAAAGGAAAAACTGACTCCTCTAGTCAGCTGTCATCAAAGTAGATTGTCAATCACCTGTCAAGTGGCCATTCTTTGGCAAGGAAGCGGGGCAGGGACATACTAACCTGCATTTTAGTAAACAACAACATGGAACCGCTTTCACCATGAGATCCCATGTGTTTGTCCTCACAGCTGGAAGGAACTTTATCTAGGGGAAACCCTCAGAAAATGCATTTCAAAGGGTGACTGGACTATAACATGAGGGGCAAAAACACACCGGGATCTCTTTCTCTCTGTATCTCTCTCTCACACACACACACACACTCTCTTTCACCTAAGAGGACAAAGGAATCAGCCTTTTGACTTTGGGGGTGGGGGCACCTTGACCTGAGAATTTGGTCAGCCATGTTGCTGGGAACATATGGTAAGGATTTGACCTTAAACCAAGTCTAGTTTATTAAGTGTTAGCTACTAGGAAATGTTTTATCTTTATTTCTTCTGTAACTATTTCTGACTTTCATATCTTATACTTGTACTCACTTAAAATCTATCTCCTTGCAGTTATATTTTTGTTTTAGTTTTATTTGTTTTATTTTTGTAAATCAAAACCAATCCAGTCTTGTGTTTAAACTGAACTGTTTGGATAACTCCAGTTAAAGCAGCAAACTGTTGCATATTGACTCCCTAGAGAGGCAACGGAACTTTAATATCTCAGCTGCCCAGGAGAGCGTTGGACGGTGCAGAACACATGTCTTGGGGGAAATTCAGGACTAGGAGTATGTTGGGGTCACCCTGCACATAGTAACCAAGGCTGCTGGAAGCCAGAGTATGGCTGGCATGTTGCTGATAGGCTGCTGGGGTCAGAGTTGCCTGTGACCAGGACTGGAGCTATTCACAGATACTCAGGATGTGACCTGAATGTTGTTTGCCTGTTTGTGAGCAGCCCAGCTTGGGAGTACAACAGCAGAGCGTTGTGAGGCCCCCAAGGTTGCAGGGCAGATAGTGACAGCCCCTTACTGGTCCAGATTTCACCCCATAATGTGACAACCACACTTCCTGCAAGGGGATGGTTGGGGAAGACAGGCCTGCCTTTCCTCTGGGTTCCAGCCCAGGGCCTTTGTAATAAGCCTGTTTCTAATGATCCCTTGCTGGTTCCCTACCTTTGCCTGCTTGCCGGTGTCTGTCGTGGAGCTGCGCTGTCCAGTCCCCCTCTCCCTGAAGTTTCATCCCTCTTTGTAGCTTTTCCCAGTCTGTTGCTAAGGCGTTTTCTCTGGGTGTCTCTTAGCCTCTCTGGCAGCTGCCTGGAACCCCTTCACCTTTACTGTCCTCTCCCTTCAGGAGCAATCACAGGGTAAAAGCTTCCTACTGCAGCTCTCCTCTCTCAATTCTCCCTCTTTGGCCCTGCAGTCCCTCCTTGATAGAAAACACCAAGGCCAGTTCTCCCCAGCTCCTTAGTTAGCCGTGTCCCCTCCAGGTACCACAGAATGGGCTAATTCTCCCAAAGACACTATCTATCCACCAGATAGTGCCAAAAAACCATGAATATGGAACCAGTTACAATCAACCTGCTCACCAAGCAGTTCAGAATCTGATGAGTCACTGAATCAAAAGGTACAAAAAAAATATACTGTAATCAATATGTGATCACTTTTCCCTTCCAAACTGCGCAGTGCTGACCATTCAAGATTGACAAGACCAGTCTGTACTGTATCCCTTCCTTAGTCCATACTGGAATTAAATTTATCACATACACTCATAGCTCTCTAGATGTTTCCACATCTGTACCACCCCACCAGACAGTTCATATAGTGCCAAAGCTGATTGAGAGCTACTAGGGCCCACAGACAAAAATTTATTGTACCTGCTGTCCTGTCTGCAGCACAAATTTTTGCATGCTATCACCCTGTATTTCTTCTTCAAATGAAAAGGAGTTGTGCTAATTTAAAATGTAATTGCAGAGCCGGGGAGAGGGCAGAAGGAGAGGGAGGAAATTGATGTTGCCAACTAGTAAAGGATAAAATGGAGAGACTGCTGCTTCTAAGTTAAATCGTGTAATACAGCTTTCCTCAGCGAGAGTGAGGCATCCTCGGTCTGGCCCCATGTATCAAAGTAGAACTCAGACCCTGTTCAGTTAACGTGTTTGTTTTGATGGGAAGGTTTTTCTTAACCATTGCTGGAAATGGCTCCTAATTTTCTTTTCACTTTCTGACTGGCTTAATTAAAACCACACCTACCGAACCCTGGTGTCGCTCATACCAGGAACTGCAAGTGAAACATGCTGTGACATCAGAGGATTTTTTATAGTTTCCATTTTCCCCTGACCGCACTAAGTGAATTAGCTACTCCATCCTTTTGCAGCTTGATCTATTATAGACATGCTTCTATTTTATCCCCCGTGAATAGCATCATCTTTTCATTTCTGCAGCCGCTGTGTACTCAATCCAGAGTAGCTCTATGAATTGAATAAACCACATCTCTTCAGGCTCAGTCTTTCATAGATAACGTCATCCTGTGAATCAGCTACAAAACGGACTCAATAAATCCTTGAGGTTCTCCCCACTTCCCCAAGGGATGAATTACTCATGAGAGTAAAATTATGTATATGAAAATTCATGGGATCAGGCCCTTACAAACTAAAGCAAAAACGGGACCGATGCCTGGGAAATATATCTGGTTTAGCATGGGTCTCATTAAATGTTTGAGGGACTGATTTTCAGATGTTCTGAGCCTCCAGTTGAAGTCTGTGAGAGCTGCAGGTGCTCAGCAAGCCCTATCTGCTTGTTAAAAGAAGGGAATGGTCAGAAATGGCCCAAGTGAAGAGAAGGAGTAATGCAAACAGTACTTCCCCTGGCACATTAGGGTTGTGTTCCCTGCAATTGCTTTGGCTGTAGTTACTGAAGCAGTGGTGGATGGGAGGAAATAAAAGAGGTGATTCATGACAGAGAGAATGGTAGCGGTGAAAGATTGAAAGCCAATCACAGCATCAGGGTCTTGCATTTTTGTCTCTCCCATTTGTCCCCCCCCCCCCACACAAAAAGCTGCAATGTTTATACTTGTTTGTAATAGAGTCAGTATTTCTTAGAGTACAAAGGCTGTGTGCTGCTCAGCCTTGCAAAAGTGCAACTCCAATGTCACACCGTTCTGAAATGGAAAGGAGACTGAAATGCACCCAGCCACCTGATTTCCCATCTACAGTGACTACGGCAGCTAGTCACGGCACAGAGCAAAAGGCAGAGTTTTTCAGTATCTTGTACATGCTTTGGATTAGATTCAGATTAACTCAGCAACCTTTCATCCTCTCTTATCCATACCTAAGAATACAAGCAAAAGGAAGCTGATAATTGAAGGGCAGAACAAGTGAAACCCTTCTCAATTCAACCTGGAGTTCAATGCCACTGAAGCCCAAGTATGTAAAAGAAAATGGGGACAGTTTTACTGTGTTTAAGACTGCGGTAAGCCTGCAAAGCAGCTAAAATCCTGTTTGTAATATGCTACAGACTGATAAAGAGGGAGTCTGGTTGACCGAGTAGATCAAGCGACTGAGTCAGGACTCCTAAATTCTATTTTTGGCTCTGCCGTTGACTTCCTCTGTGACCTTGGGCAAGCTGCAGAACTTAATCTCTCGGTGCTTCAGTTTATCCATCTATAAAGTGAAGTTGATAATACTTCCGTCTAGCACAAGGGTCTTGTGAGGCTTAATTGGGGTTTGCAAAGTGCTTTGAGATCTACAAATGTGAGATGTTATGGAAATGCAAAGTACATTATAATTAGAGATGGGCATTAACCAAAATCCCTGATGCAAACACTTCTGAACTTTGTGGGGGATGGGAGGAGAGGGAAGTGAGACATGGTTTTGGAAATCTGGATTGGAATAGAAGTTCTGTGGCTTCGGTCTGTCTCTAATTAGCATATTTATGACTGAGGATGAGTAACACATTCGTTTTGTACACTGAACTCTTTACATCAGCAAAAAGGTATTACCAACTGGTTTACAGAACTATACTAACTACTTCAGATAAAATGGCTTTTTCATTCTATACTCCTATTTTCCCTGTCTTGTTCCTTTCCTCTCAGACAGCCTCATGGGTAGAAATGTTTCATGCATGTTCTTTGCCTAGAAGTGAATGTATTTGGAAGGTTTGTATAAAATCTGTTTAATTATTTTTGAACTATCCAACTAGAAATCAATTTTTTTCATTAGGGGGTAAAAATGGTCAGATGCTTTTTTGTGTTCAGATAATGAAAATCCTTTTCATTTAAGAGTTTAAAACTTGGCAGGTGCAGTACATAGAACTCAGTGAGGAATGCCCCAAAGTACAGTATGGAAAAAATAGTCAACGAAACATGTTCTAAGTGAGTGAAAGTAAAATACTGTGTAGGTACAGCACATTATTTTCCATACTAACTGACGTGTGCATGGAGTACATTTATCCAGACATCTATGCTGAAATAATTGCACCTGTCATTACTATGATTAAACATGCAAATAAATAAGCACTTATGAAGCCAGGGGTGCTGATGCATCAATGTTCTGTCACTTTCAAGGTAACGGTGCCTTTATTTGGATGGGTAATTTTTAGATCACACATTCAAATAAATGCATATATGCATTTTATCTTTACTCAGTGATAGCCATGGTAGATTGCACATGTAAATACATGCACTGGTGCCTTCTCTTCCCCCTTCCCCCACACTTTTAAAAGGCCACTATATGATGAAAAATAATGTTAAACACAAAATGTCCTTGTTTGACTGACAACACCTCAGATTATTAAAAATGAATGTCGTTTTCAACATAGATGCCGCTGTTTTTCTTTTCATATTTCATCCGTGTGGACAATGTCCACACACTCGTCAGTTTCACTTTTGCTTCCAGTCACCCTGGTCTAGCAGAAAATCCAGTTCAAAAGTGTTCAGCTAGTTACAGCTGGCAAGGGAAGGCCTCATCCTGCTGACAAACCACCTTGTAGTGTTTATTACCGTGAGCAGTCCCACTGACTGAATAGGGAGTCATGCCTGCCTAACCAAGAGCAGAATTGGAAACTAAGCTATTAGTGTTAATGTTACGTACAGTAAGAAAATGCTATTAACCCGCGAGACAGACAATTTACAACACTGGGTAACCACACATTTGAACTTCTTAGCTTCTGTGTGATTAAAATCTCAGCTCTGAAGTTGTATTACCATAATTACCTTTAGTTGCTGTTTTTTGCATATTTAAAACAGTAGCGACATTACTATTATTATAGTTCCTGCATACCCCAACTCGAACCAGGGCCCCGTTGTGTTAGGCATGGTACATACCTGGAATAGGAGCCAGTCCCTGTCCTGAAGAGCCTACAATCTAAATAAACAAGGCAGCGATGGCAAAGGGGAAGTGTTATCTCCATTTTACAGATGCGGAGCAGAGGCACTAGAGATTAAGTGGCTTCCCTGATTTAATGGGTTTTTTAAGGTTTGGAAGGTATTGCATTTTCATTCAATGTTTTAGCTGATGTTTTCCATTTGTCAGAAGCAGATGCACAGAATCATGGAAAGCTCCATCTAGATAGGAAATGTATGTGATTTATCCAGGTCATGGAAAATATATTCTGATTCAGCACTTGTAAATGAAACAGTGTGAACTTACAAATAGTAACTAAGCAGCAGCAGTCACTCAGCATGTGCCCCGGTACAAGTGAATCTAGAATACATTTCCATAATTAAAAGTGGTATGAATTTCATTCTGATTCATAACCCGGTATTAGATCGAGTCCAAGAGTTCAGGGCAGAGTTACTCAAACGGTTCTCAAGTTATTCCATTATGCCTGCTGCAGAATTTCTTGTCTACACATCAGTGGTGGTGTGTCTTTTGCTGTTTATGCAACAAAATTATAAGAAACCCTATGGGCCCAATTGGACCCAAATATCTATGTTTAGTAAATATAGACACACATGCAAGCCCTAGCGGTATGGATACTGTGACTCTGACTCTGTTCTAGATTTTAGAAGCCATCAGAAGCCAGTGGGGCAATATGGTATCCCTCTAAATAGTCTGAGGGCCTTCTAATGGCATTCAGAATTTATAGGGATACTACCCTATTTCTATACAAGTTTTTACTATTCAAGTGTGCTCTAAAAATCAGAATGGCCAAATTGTGTACCTGGAAGGCCAAGTTCTGTTCTCCATTATATCGGTGTAAATCTAGGGTAACTTCACTGGCTCCAATAGCGTTACTCTAAGTTTTCACTGGTGTAAGTGAAATCAGAATCTGACCCACAAACTCTATGAGATTCACCTCTGTACTGAAGAGGAGGGCAGGTGTGGACCACACTGCAGAACTGCATCAGCAATGTTCAATCCAAGGATGAATTCTGCCCATCCTCGGTTTAAAAGAATACTCTGTTTGCAGTTTGCATGCAGTAAAGCCCATAAACATAGGATGTATATTTTGAATGCAAGTTGTGTTAATGCTACTAAAGACTTTATAAGCCCTGTGGAACTAGAACAGCTCTTGAGGCTATCAAGGAGCAGATCCTCCTTTTCCGGATACTGGACAAAGTGCATATTGGAAAGAGTTCTGAAATATTTGTCCCCAAATTTAAAACCTACCGAGTCAAAGGTGTCTCTATTATCTTGATAGGACAGTGTGTCTTTGGGAGGCAGGGGGAAGAATCTGCTCACCACTGTGAATGAACATTCTTTGAAGCTTGCTGTTGCTGCATCTTTTTTTCCTTTTTGTGGGAATGGACCGAATATGAAGAGTGGGAGATATGTGGTCAAATCCTCAGCTAGTGTAAATTAAGTCAGTGCAACTATGCCAGTTACATCAGTTGAGGATTTGGCCCTTCATATTTGCTGACTGGTGGTTGACATACAGGACTGGGGAGATATGTGCTGTTATTCTGATTTTATAATGAACATCTGTATTGCAGTTTTAAATTAATAGCAAGGGGAGCTTGAACCCAGGACAGGCATTCTTCTATATTACTGGCTCTAGAGCAGAATAAATGAAAGAGGACTTGAGCCTTCACATAACTAAGACCTCTCAAAAGTTATATTCTGTGCCCCTGAGGGATAACCCACTTTATATATTACTAGAATACGTAGCATTTGAATTTTTAAAAGGCTCTCTTTCACCAAAAACCAGCCCCGAAAAGTTAACAAAACACCTGCAGATTAAAGAATATTTGATGGAGGAGGAAGGGCGCTGGAGTGATCTGGGAGCATTTTATGATCCTGGAGCCTGATCCAAGCCCACTGAAGTTAATGAGTCTTTCCATTGACTCTGCACTAAGCACCTCGTGTGCCAATCTCGCTACTTGTTTTAGAGAAGTTTGTTTTCAAGGATGATTGTCTATTCAAGACCAGGAAAGTTTTGTTTTCCTCTCCATACACTAAAAAATAATAATACTGGAGACAACTTTTCTTAAAATCACACCCATCATTATGTCAGGTTTTTTTTTCAAAAGAGACCATGAAGGCTAAACACAGTAATAATTAAAAATAAAGGACCTAGGGCTAAATTAATAGCAGTTAGGGTAGGTCTACACTTACCCGGTAGTTCGGCGGCGAGCGATCGAACTTCCGGGTTCGACTTATCGCGTCTTGTCTGGACGCAATAAGTCGAACCCGGAAGTGTTCGCCGTCGACTGCGGTACTCCAGCTAGACGAGAGGAGTACCACGGAGTCGACGGGGGAGCCTGCCTGCCGCGTGTGGACCAAGGTAAGTTCGAACTAAGGTACTTCGAACTTCAGCTACGTTATTCACGTAGCTGAAGTTGCGTACCTTAGTTCGAATTAGGGGGTTAGTGTAGACCTGGCCTTAGTTAATTAAAATTAATTAAGATGCATCTTCATTGGTTTGCTGCAGCAGTTATAAAAGAATGTATTCACATACTGTAATTAAGCCACCGGAACAAAATGAAGTCACATATGAAGCAATGCCAATGGTCAGGTTACACCCCTGGGACATACATTGGGTGCAAATATTCCTCCTTGTAAGGGCCTGATGCAAAGCCCATTGTTGGAAGCAGTTGTCTTTCCACTGACATCAATAGACTTTGGGCCCTATAAAGCATTCTTATCTGCTTACTACAATGAAATTGCAATAAAAAAAAAGAAATTAAAATTGTCAAGTGCTAATTAAAAAAAATACTCTCTTCCTGGACACTACACTGCAATCTTCATCCAATTTTTTTGAATGGAAGCTCTTTCAAATGCAGTTAAGGGGTTCCAAGTTAATTGCTCTAACCCACAGTGCTATGCATGGTTTCTATAAACACCCTCTGCCCACCTCAGGATGTACCCTTTACTTGAAGCAATAGTGTTTGTGTGTGTATTTTGACCTGATAATGGTAGTGTAACAGATGTGGATCGCACTTATTTACATTACTCCCTGGCAGTTTAAAAATTCATTAGTGGCTCAGCAATAAATTCTCAGTGGACTTCCCTGAAGAGATGAAAAACAAAGGATTTCAGCTAATTAATCCTCACAGAAATACTTTGAAGGGAAGGTCTGAATGCCACTCGCCTCCTCTCCCTCCCCGTCACCCCCCATTCCTCCAGCTGAACAGTAGGGCTGTTGTTTTTAATTTCATGATTCTAAGGTAGCTGAGAATAGTGGAAGTGAACTTCCCCATCTGTCCATGATCAGCTAAAGCCACATGATCTCTTCCTTGCTGTTTCAATGACCTTTGAACTGGAAAGGCAGGTCTGCCTAGACATTAAAATTTACATGGAGGCACTTTCAATTTCCTTCTCACTCTGCAGCCACAGCTGAGCGAAGACTACATTCATTGTGACAATCGACATATGGTACTTTTACATTGTGGACTTGGATCCACCAGGTTTCAAGAGCTTTCAGTTAGGGGTCGATGGGAAGATTCTAATTCTCAGTTATACTGGTGTAAATCCAAAGGAATCCCAGATTTACATCAGTGAACCAGAGCACCTGGCCATTTACCAGGACCTTTTAGCCATTGCACATAATTGTGTATTGTTAAAAGCAGCCTGCATATTCTACTTACAGTATATCTTAGCTAAAAATTATGGTAAGCATCCCACTCAAAATGCAAATATTAAGGAATGGGATGGAGAGGGGTGAAAGATAAATTCATCCTTCAGTTATCATTCTGTTGCTTTGGGGATGTAACATGAACTGAAAACTGAACCAAAGTTCATCCCTGTTACTTTTCTGACTAATCAATGCTTATTGTGATTCCAAAGTTCTAGGTTGTTCCAAATAGTTGTTGAGTTTGTTACATCTTGTGCACATTCTATACAAGCCAGATTACGCTCTAATTTTCCTTTCTTTGCTATGAATAAAAGGAAATCAACACTGTGAAGC
This sequence comes from Chrysemys picta bellii, assembly GCF_011386835.1. Lineage (NCBI taxonomy): Eukaryota > Metazoa > Chordata > Testudines > Emydidae > Chrysemys > Chrysemys picta. Next base: position 203,805,237 of record NC_088791.1, read on the forward strand.
CTTTGTCAAAATAAAACCAAAGGTCTGACTTAAACTGAAGAATTCATTTTTCAGCAGCTCATTTTTCAGTTACCTTTAGATATTGAAGATATATGCAATGATCTGTTGGGAAGGCCTTGAACACTGAGTTATTACATGCCATATATGCTGGAATAGCCAGAACTACATGGGAGCTAGGGGGTGAGTGAGGAGTGGAATTTCATGGCCTACATCATTTTATATCAGACACTTCATTATATTTAAATAATCAGTTTCTTCTTGGTGTGTGAGGATGTGAAAGATTGCTCTACAATCAGGAAAAGGAATCGCTGAAGCAGAGATGTATGCAGGTAAAGATCTCTTCTCATGGATTACTTTTAAGGAATAACATTGGCCCAGTCCCAACGTATAAACTAAATAAAAATACCTGCAAATCTAGAGCTTGATTTCTGCTGGTTACCATTGAGGATATCCCTTAAATGGCTAATTGCCTACATGGTACCCTGGACTAAAGCTGAAAGAAAAGCCATATGTTTCCATATTGGGCACCTGCTTTTCCTCACAACATGATCTGAGCCCATAGGTTAAAGTTAGGGTGACCAGACAGGAAGTGTGAAAAATTGGGACGGGGGTGTGGGGTAATAGGCACCTATCCAAGACAAATCACCAAATATCGAGACTGTCCCTATCAAATTGGGACATCTGGTCACTCTAGTCAAAGTCAACAGTGAGTCTCAGCTACTGTATTCAGATTCAAATTTACATGAGCAAAGGCTCAGATGGTAGCCCTACAATCTGTGATGCACAGCCAGCCTGCAAGCCAACCAGCTCAAAGCAAGCCTGCAGGCTCCTGGCATGTTGCCATCATACCCCTCAGCACTTCAGAGTGCTTCAATGTCACTTCAAGGTGACCTCCACTGCTTCAACGTTGGAGTGGCATTGCCTCGCATATTCTCTTGCGGAGGTCCAGATGCTGTGCCAATTCATCTGAGAAGCAGCCTCAGGGGCTGCTCTAACTTACCGCAGCCTCTCTCAGGCTCCATACAGGTTGCTCTGCAGCCCAGAATACCCTTAGTGCCAAGTGCTACAGCAACAGATCTTCCCCTTCCCATTTGTCCCCGAACCTGCCCTATGCAGAAGCTTGGAATGTTAGCCTTATGTTGCTCCTGCACCAGAATAATTTCCCCTTGGCCCACTATGGCTCATTTATGGTTCCTACATGTCTCCTGAGCAGCATTCAGGGAGCAGAATTGGCCCTGCATGTTCTAGCAGACCCCAGCTCTTATGGATCATGCAGGGGGAATATTGCAGAGATGATGTTCTCTGTCCATAAGGGAAGAAGTGATGGAGAGTACACTTTACACTGCTACTGAACATCACTTAGAGCAGGGGTGGGAAAACTACAGCCTGGGGGCCACATCCAGCCCTTCAGATGTTTTAATCCGGCCCTTAAGCTCCCACTGGGGAGCAGGGTCTGGGGCTTGCTCTGCTCCAGCGCTCCAGCCAGGGAGCAAGGTCAGGGGTTGGCCCCACTCCACGCATGCCATGGCTCCGCCCAGCTCCCAGAAGCAGCGGCATGTCCCCCCTCTGGCTCCTACGCATAGGGGCAGCCAGGGAGCTCCGCATGCTGCCCATGGCCCAAGTGAGGCCCCCACAGCTTCCATTGGCCAGGAACCGCAGCCAATGGGAGCTGCAGAGGCAGCGCCTGCGGACGGGGCAACTCGCAGAGCAGCCTGGCCGTGTCTCTGCGTAGGCGCCAGAGAGGGACATGCCGCTGCTTCCAGGAGCTGCTTGAGGTAAGCGCCACTCAGAACCTGCTTCCCCTGCCTCCCTCCCTGTCCCCAACCCCCTGCCCCAGCTTTGATCGCTCTCCCGCCCTCCAAACCCCTTAGTTCCAGACCAGAGCACCCTCCTGCATCCCCAACTCCAGCCCAAAGACCCTCCTGCACCCTGAACTCCTCATTATTGGCCCTACCCCAGAGCCCGCACCTCCAGCCAGAGCCCTCACCCCCTCCCATGCCACAGTTTTGTGAGCATTCATGGCCCGCCACACAATTTCCATGCCCAGATACAGACGGCCCTCAGGCCAAAAAGTTTGCCCACTCCTGACTTAGAGGCAGGTTGTAAGATGGGGCTGCTTTCTCAGAGGAGGCTATTGCACCTTATATCAATTGATAGCAGGGCAAGTGTCTTCTCTTGAGTATGTGGGAGGTGAGATAATTATAAAAGGAGGAAACGGAAGCTCCGGATAAAGGGATAAATTAAAGTCATTGTTACCTATTGGCTTTGTGTTGGAACAGGTAAGTGAAACTCAGCAAGCTCAGTTTGCAGAAATTAATGCATGCCTTCTTCTCAGTTTTACATGTGTTCAGACACTCTGCATTTTGCATTTGGAGTTTCAGGTTCAAATGAGCTCTAAATTCAAAGTCTGCCAAATCCACCAAGTTGCATCTGGCTTTGAGCTGAAACCATGTGAAACCACAAACCTCATAGCAAACCTTTTAACTAACCCGGACTGAGTATCCAGCTTGTAAAGAAGTCGGCCAAATTCTCCCTGATTGCTGGTTTTCTTGCCAACATTTCACTCCTTCAAGTGAGACCGAAATCCCTTCAGTCTGCTCTCTTGGTTGAGATGCCGGGAAAGGCAAAACCTATACTTGGATGCCTCGGGACCACTATCACCAAAATCACAGGCAACAAAAATTATTGATAAATAGGAAAATACTTTAAACATACTCTGCACATCTCTAACTCAGAAAAGAACAGCTCAGTGAATGCTTTTAACAGACGTTTAATGATAAAAATGAATCTCAAACAGCTCTACAGCATTCATTTGGCTGGCTCCTGAGTACACTGTGCACATGTTTAACTCTTTACAGTACATGGTTTTAACCCCCATCCAAAATGAGATACAGATCTAGCACTTGCAAAAACACAAACCTAATCCCCAGGACAACACACTGTACTCTGTTGGACCAAGCAACAGCACAAATAGGGGAAAGCCATTGTCCAAACTCAATTAGTTTACATTAGTTATTCCATCACCGCTTAGCAGGGCCGGCTCCAGCATTTCTGCCACCCCAAGTAAAAATGAGAGGGGATGATCTGGCCTCATGCACTTGTTAAAAAGCTCGAGAACTAAGAGCATTAGTTTCTCCTCATTGGCTAAGAAAAGTCTTGCTAAATCCATCAATACCAATTGAGAAGCAGAGCAAAGTTAATCCTGGAAAATGCTCACCGTAGCTTAGTGACGCAAAGCAATGCAATGGCAGAACGTTATTGCTAATGACCTGATGTATCATGCAAATCTTTAAAGAGCTGGTTGGAATTGTAATTAAACATTGTGGACCAACTCCAGTGATGTTGCATCTCAGTTGTTAAATACGAGAGCACAGAGATGGGCGTAAGGGCAGAAATTATCCCTCCTTTCCAGATTTATCTAACTCAGTCTCCAGTTTTTAAAGGCACAGTGTATTGTATAATTACTACTAATTATTTGCACTATGGTAGCGCATAGGAACCCCTACTGAAATTGCTCCATTGTGGTAGGCACTGTACAAAAAACACAAAAGGGAGGGTCCCTGCCCTTAAGACCTTTACAATCTAAATACCAGGAGAAACTTTCAAACCTACAGTACTTAAAGTATAAATCTACCTGTTGTGTTCACTTTCCATGAATAATCGTTTTGCAAACACATTTACTGGCGGGAATGTTAATAAACAAGGAAATTTTATTGAAGAATAGAATACTTGCAAATTGAGTTTTTAATCAGTTAGCAAAGGCATTTGCAGTGGAAATAAGATTCTAAGAGTTACAATAATGAGCAGAAGAATAGCATGTGATGTAGCTTGTCCTATCAAAACTGGCCAACACAGCTTGAATTTTGAATATCAAATACCATATCACATCACATCTAGGTATATGTGGCTGCTTTGTTGGAGGAGAAAGATATCAGACAATTAAATCCCAGAAGAATCAAGCAAACATTATCCTCCTTACACAAACATTATCCTCTGACTCTATTTGTTCCCATTCACCATTTCCACACACACCTCTCCTTCAAGCCATTATTTACTTTTCAAATCTGCCCTTGAACAATTGTTCACCTAAGCTCTCACCACCCAGGATTCTGAGAAGACAGCAGCCCAGAAATTCCAACCCTCCAAAAAGGCAAGACACACTTTGTATTTCCTCTTTATTATGTCATCGGTGGAATATTTTCTTCTTATTTTACAACAAGAATAAGGCTTCCAGCACTCCAGCAAACTTGCAACCAATGGCTTCTAAAGACATTAACATGTTTCAGCTTCACTTCAGCATTAAATCACCCGCAAGCACCATTTACTGCCGCACATACTCCTCTGCCAAGAACATGATCCCTTAAGTAATCTTAACCTAACCCATGCCCTCACCTATTTGATGCTCACAATAACCGTGCTGGAGCCATGGCTAGGAAAGCAGGGGAGCAGTCTCTCCTGAAATAATGTTCAAGTTCTGCTTAGTGGATTGGACACGGAATCATAGAAGACATGACAGTCCTGGTACCTTCCTCCTACATGAGGATGAAAAATACACCACCTGCCTTACCTGGGTTAAGGGAAAGGTATCTCATTGGCCATGTGTATTATTCTGTCCCCAGACCAGTGCTGCGTTTTTTCAGATGTGCTTTTGTGATATACTGCAGTGAACCAGAAAAATTTCCTATCCTATCTCCTAGAGCTGGAAGGGACCTTGAAAGGTCATTGAGTCCAGCCCCCTGCCTTCACTAGCAGGACCAACTACTGATTTGGCTCTAGATCCCTAAGTGGCCCCCTCAAGGATTGAGCTCACAACCCCGAGTTTAGCAGGCCAATGCTCAAACCACTGAGCTATTCCTCCCCCCGAAGAACAAAGCCCAGTCAATAATGGAATACTGGACCAACCACCATGTTCTTTGGCCTTGGAAAGAGCAACAGTCCTATTGCTGCTAGGCAGGATGAAGTGAAAGATGACAGGCCTTAGATCATATACCTTGAAACAGGCTGGCTTGCTGTGGGGTGGAGAGCCTGGGGCTAAGCCAGCTCTGATTACACAATGAGCCCATCTGAGGGACAGGGCTGGCTTTAGGCCGATTCCCCTGATTCCTCGGAATTGGGCCCCATGGATAAGAGGGCCCCGCGCCTTAGGCTCACCCGGTGGCGGTCCTCTCCGGCAGCATTTCAGCGGCGGCGGGGGGTGGGTCCGCTCCGGGGTCTTTGGGGGTATTTCGGCGGGGGGGGGGGGGTGCTTCGGGGTTTTTGGATCTTCAGCGGCATTTCGGCGACAGGGGGTCCTTCAGTGCTGCGGAAGGTGCGGAGCGCACCCCTCACCACTGAAGTGCTGCCGAAGACCCGGACCGTGGAATCAGGCCCCGCAGGTCCTAAAGCCGGCCCTGCTGAGGGGAATCAGGTAATTCAACTAGAAAAGGCAGCTGGAAGCCCCAGAGAGGTGGCTGGAGGAAGGAAGCCTGAGCCAGAAGGCTAGGATTCTGCTGAGCAGCATAAGGTCTCTTGGAGATGGGTATGAACTATTGGGCTACTATGACAGATCTTGCATTTGGGACACTGAGGACTATTTTGAATTACTTTGGGCTAATGACCCAGTTTCAGGGAAGGTCTGGTGATAGCCTGGAGAAGAACTATATGCTGCTCTCAAGGGCCTGAAGAAAGGGAGCACAGCGAGGGCCGTGTGGAAAAACCTCTGGCCACAAAGTGGTGCTCGGCAAATGGTGACCCAGCTGTGCACCCAAACAGTCTCAAATGCTCCCATGCCTTCCAAGTATACCATTCCCAAATAGACATTTCCTTCCTTTCTTATGAATCAAAACTAGTGTCTGAGTAGTGGAAATAAAAAGGGATTTAATCATTTGTTTCTCACAAGAGGTATTCACATCCCCTAATTCAGCCAAGTATTTAAGCATGTGCGTAAATTGGTATGCGTGTACTTAAATCCATTGCTGTCCAAGCTGACAGCTATGCATGTGCCTAAGTGCTTTGCTGACCAGGGATGACTGCTGAATGGGGGCCTGAACAAATCGCACGCTCATTAACAAGCGAAGCAGAAACAGGAAAATGAGAGTCCAAGAGCCCACAAAGCTTTTCTTGGCGGCCCTGGAGGGTACGTCTACATTGCAATTAAAAACCTGTGGCTGGCCCGTGTTAGCTGACTCGGGCTTGGGGTAAGGAGCTGTTTAATTGCAGTGTAGACACTGAGACTTGGGCTAGAGCCTGGGTCTGGGATCCCATGAGGTGGGAGGGTCCCAAAGCTCAGGCTTCAAAGCCCAAATGTCTACAGTGCAATTAAACAGCCCCTTAGCCTGTGCTCCGTGAGCCTGGGCCAGCCACAGGTGTTTACTTGCACTGTAGCCATACGGGTAATGTCTTGCTTCAGTTCAGATTTATACACATGGACTCCATTCTTCTCTCCTTTACACTGGTATAAATCAGGACTAACATGACTGAAACCAACAAAGTACACTAGTATAAAGCCACTGTAGCTGAGTAGGTAATCAAACCTATGGGTATGTGCCTTCCTTCTCCCTACCCCCACACTAGCTGGTTTGATAGACATCCTGGATCCTGTGCTACTCCCCTTTGTGTCCTCCCTGGGTAGAGAGACTTTTTATATTTCTACTCCATGCTGCACTGCTCTCTAATAAGATGACAAGGCAAAGTGCAGAATTGGGTGGGGAAAAATCCGGAGGCTGTTTTCATTTATACACACAGAAAATTCATAGTTGCTTAGTTACTCGGAAGACTTGAGGGAAAACACATCAGAGCAACATCAATAACATTTATGTTGTTGTTTTAAATTAGATCTGATTTGTCAATCAAAACTAGTTAATTTGAGAACCTCACATAGCCATAAATCTATGGTCAGTAGAACACGTTCTCTTTTATACTGATTTGAGTGTGGGAGAAAGGTATCAGATTTACAAAAAACTGGGCATAAAAGTCTTATTATTATTCAAAGAGTAGGAAATATTAGCAAGCAGTACAAGCATTGCCTACACTTGGTCACCAGTGCACCTCAGCCCTGATTTGCTGGGCCAGGCTGAAGTGCAGGAGGGAAACTGAAACTCCAGGCCTTGTCAGTCTTTGACCTCTTTGCTGAGACTGCTGGCTCAGATGTAAGATTACGCAATGAGAATTTTCATCTGAGAGAAGCTTAACACAGCACAGCTCCTACCAGCCTAGCCAGATGGAGTCTTTTTTTTTTATTAGTATTATTCTCCTGATAAAGCTGCTATATACAGACAAGTGTATCCAGCTAGGATAATATCCAGAACACACATGCCACTGAAAATCCAGTCACCAGTCTACTATGGGCAAATTCACGCCAGTGTCTGTCCACTAGCTAGAGACCACAATATGCACTTGTCCACTAGAAACCGGAGGGACTGATACCACCCACTCATTCAGAAGAGAACTCAGCTCCCATTTAGGCACCATACTATAAGGTCAGATTTTTAGAAGAGGTCTCTAGGGTTCCAAACTCTTGAAAATCTGACCCTTATTTGGTTGCTTAAGGAGCAATTTTGGAAATCTGGCCTATAGTGTAGGCCACCTAGCAGTCTAAGGGGAGTGAGCTTTAGTCACTACTGTTCTGGACTGGAATCAAATTATCAGCTGAGAAGCAAGATTTGTGTATAACTGATCCACTCCATGTCTTTCTGTCTCTCCTTCTGACAACTCTCATTTTATAAATAGCAGAGAGCATGCAATAGAATAGGATCTTAATGTACTTTTTAACACATAATGCTTCATCATCAGGCAGATAACAGAAAACCCAATGCTGAGGATACAGTGCATTTTAAAAAGGGCATAAACAATTTAAAGCAAATGAAAAATAAATCTGGCTTGTCTTAATAAAGATCTCATAAATATACCAGTGAATTACAATCAGATGTGTGGGAAAAAATATAGATCTAAACCAGGCCCCTTTCATCAAATTGCCTGCTTTCCTAGCTCCAGCAAATAAAAAATCCACCACGTTAAAAAAAGAACAGGAGCTCAAAATTCTCAGCATCAGTTCATCCCTTTCAGAAGCCAACAGGTTTAGTTAATGACTGTGGTACAAGGGAGAGAGCAGAGCATGTCGCACAGCATATATGTGCATCCTGCACCAGAGAGTAAAGCAGCAGTCCCCAAACTTCTGAGGGTCTCGCCCTTCCTTATCTCTGTCCGCGCCCCCTCCCTGGCACTCTGGAGTTGGGGTCGGGAGCGGGGATGCGGCTCTGGGGGAATGCGGTGGGCTGCAGACACGGGTAAGGGAGCCAAGGCTGGGGCTGCAGCTGGAGGCGGGTCTGGGGCTAGAGGCGGGGCCAGGAGTGGGGCCAGGGGCTGAGGCTGGGGGCGGGAACAGCGCCAGAGCTGAGGCTGGGGACTGGGCCAGGCATAGGGCCGGGAGCTGGGGATGTGGCTGGGGGCGAGGAGGCACTCCCCCCCCCCGCCATGAGGGCTGACCAAAGCCCTGCCACACACCCCTGGACATTCCTCCATGCCCCGTAAGAGGGGCGTGCCCCACACTTTGTGGACCTCTGTAGTAAAGGAAGGAATTACCTCTCTGAGTTTGCGCTATTTAAAAAGTGAGCTGGAGTCTCCCCTTCCACCCTCCCACCCGGCATGCTGAGCCCCTGTCCCCGGCAGCCAAGCCTGGGCAGAGAGTGGGATGCTGCTGCCTCCCAGCCAGGGTCTTTCAGGCAGAGGCAGCGCCACAGGGAGAGTGGCTGACCATGCCGGGGGAGAGGTGCAGAGAGAGAAGGACAGAGCCACCCCTCCAGCCCCAGCATGTAACCCTGGTGGGGCGGGGAAAAAGCGTGACGCCCTGGGCTGGGTGCAGGGAGTGGGGTGTCACTGGGCAAAGGAGACACATGGGGTGGTCATGTGTCCTCCTCTTTAGATTGTGCCCTCCTCCGCAGTATGGGAAGTCATCTATGAGAAGAGCTTTGTGTAAGCTTCAAAGCTTGTCTCTCTCATCAACAGAAATTAGTCCAATAAAAGATATTACCTCACTCACCTTGTCTCTCTATTAACTTGAGGCAGAAGTCTGAGCTACAGTACTTAATGTTAGGGTTCAAAACTCTACTGATGATACCAGATGGGTGGGTTGTTACATTTGTGCATTGTAAAATGTATTTTCCCCCCTTTTCTTTAATAAATAAAGAAATTATATACAAAAATCTGTGATAAAATAACATTATTTAGGTTGCAACGTCAAGCACTCAGAAGGTAGGAAATGCCAGGATTAAGGTCTTGTGCAACCTGAAATCTGCCCCCTTGTGTGTATGCATTATGACAGCAGTTCTCAAACTTTAGTAAGCCGAGTACCCCCATTTTGATTTAAATTTTTTCATGGACCCCCAAGTCACCCACTCAGCCCAGGCCCTGCCCTCACTCCACCCCTTCCCCCAAGGCCCCACCCCAGTGTGTAGCCAGCATGGGATATTTGGGTGGGCCCTGACTTTGGGTGGGCGGCAGGAGTCCAAGTAGGGTGGTACCCGCCAGTATGCAGTACCGGCAAGAGATTTTTAGCAGGTATGGGGTACTGGAAACACTTGGGGCTAGCCCTCCCTTCTGGAGGAGGGGTGGGGCTGCGCTCTGCTCCTTAAAGGAGCAGAACATGGCTAGGGAGGGGCATTCATTCTTTAAATGGCTTTAACAGCACAATACATATGCTAACAAACTTAAACAAAGCCTTTGTTTAAGTTTGTTAGCATATGTATTGTGCTGTTACGTTGATCAGGAGTCCTCAAGAGGGGAGGGTTGGGGGGGACAGAAGGTGTTTAAACAGTGTTTTTCCTTCTGTTTCTCCCCATTGGTCTGAATTATCCATGACATCCATACTGCATCACATCAAGTCCAAATCATTAGAGGAATGCCTCTGCTTGCACTGACCAGAGGATGTTTGGATTCTGATGTCAGTCCAGTTCTGCAGCCTTACAGGAATCAGGTGTTGTCCCCAGTGTACATAGAATTCTTCTTTGCAGCCAAACTAGTCTAACATGCATTTTGTTAATTGGAACTGGAGCAGCAAAACAAAGAAAACAAATGCCTCTTTTCCAGCTTTGTGGATGAGAGAACTATAAGTGAAGATTATAATGCCGGACACTGACGGCCTTAAACCAGCTGCCTCAGGAATCTGCCAAGAACTTTGCTGAGAATATGTTCCTCATCTTAGCAATGGAGCTAAGACTTATCAAACATCTGCCCACCTTTATTAGAATGAAACTCCTTCTGATCTGAGAGCTCAGGCATTGTCAGTTTCATCCAGAACAATTTACAAACTTGGAACCTAATCCTGTAAACCCTTAATCATTTGATCAATCCCACTGAAAACAATGGGACTATTTGCATGACTATGGACCACTTTTGTGGACTGGTAAGAGTTTCAGGAGTCTGTTCCTATAAAGGAAGTTGAATCCCCCATTGAATAAATATGCTGAAATGGCTCCTCACCCAACTCCCATATTCCATATAAAAAGACTGAATACTACATATGTGGGAGGAAAGTGAGTAGTTAAGCATGTTGATGTTTGTATATACAAAGGGGGGTGCCAGAGGGGATGGGGAGAGCATGGGGGCCCCGGGCTGGGGGCGGGGCAGGGAGGAGTCACATGGAGGGCCACATGGGGAGGTCACATCAAGAAATGATTTCTACTTGCATCACTGGTGGGTGGGCAATTATGGGGGGGGTGGAAGGGCAGGAGGGATGGGTGTCCCACCTCCCCTCACCCTGCAGCCAGCCTTGCGGGGGGCGATGGATGGACCCTCTGGCCAGGGGCTTCCCAGGACCCCAGGCATGCACCCAGCTCCGGAAGGACGTGCTGATCTCCAACACACACGACTCCCAGCTCCCTTCCAGGTCCCAACACCTCACGCCAGGCAGCAGGCCTACCTTTTTTGAAGATCTCCTCTACTGCCACTGGCCACCTGCTCACTCGTCCTCCTCCTAGGGTTGTCAGGTGTCCGGTTTTCGACCGGAACGCCTGGTTGAAAAGGGACCCTGGCGGCTTCAGTCAGTACCACTGACCAGGCCGTTGAAAGTCCAGTCAGCGGCACAGTGTGTCTAAGGCAGGCTCCCTGCTTGCCTTGGCGCTGCACGGCTCCCGGAATCAGTGGCATATCCCCCCTCTGGCTCCTATGCATAGGGGCAGCCAGCCCCTGCCCCAAGCGCTGGCTCTGCAGCTCCCATTGGCCGGGAAGGGGGATGGAGTGAGTGGGGGGCAGGGCCTCAGAGAAGGGCAGGGCCTCGGTGGAGGGTTGGGGCCTCGGAGGAGGGGTGGGGCTGGTGGCGGGCAAAGGTGTTCAATTTTGTGCAAGTAGAAAGTTGGCAACCCTACCTCTCTCAGTGGTGGGTTAGCCACGGGGCCAACCTGGGGCCCCGGAAAAATGGGCACTCCAATGCCCCCCCATTCTGCCCAACCGGCGCTCCTGCCAGGGAGTGGAGTGGGAGTGTGGGGGCTTCCCCTAGTCTGGCCACTTGCCTGGCGCTCCAGCCAGAGTGTAGGGGCTTGCCCTATTCCACCCGGCCGGCCCCTGCAGGACCCCGCTCCATGGCAGGAGCACCGGGTGGGCAGGTGGAGCAGGACAAGCCTCCGTGCCCTGACCCCACTCCCCAGCAGGAGCGCTGGGCAGGTGGGCGGAGTGGGACAAGCGCTGGGGCCAGAGCAGACCCAGGGCTGAGGGTGGGCCTAGATGCTAAGTGGGTTGGCCACTGTCCACCCAGACCCACCCATGGCTATGCCCCTGCCCCACCCCACCTCTTTCTGCCCCTGCGCCAGCCCTGCCCCTTCTCTTCCCCGCCCCCTCCCCTGAGCACGCCCCATCCCTGCTCCTCTCCCTCCCTCCCAGTGCCTCCTGCACACCACCAAACAACTGTTCCCCAGCATGCAGGAGGCACTGGGAGGGAGGAGTAGGAGTTGATCAGTTAGTGGCACCGGCAACCCCTGAAGTACCATCACAGACCCCCAGTTTGAGAAATGCTGCATTATGATACTGTCTTAATTACATGATCACATACTCTTTTTTCCACAGGATCTCTGTCTCATTCAGTGTACAAAATGGATGCATAAGAGGGCAGAACTAAGGCTGCACTTGCAACTGAAAGTCTGGCACTTCCTAATTTTAGAGTGCTTAGTTTTTCAACCTAAATAATGTTCAATCGTTGCTGTATGCATTATATATATTTAGCCCATCTGGAACAAGCGTTAGCGTTCCGCTTTTCCATCAGTGTATCTCAAAATAGGCAGCAACTGCCATATTCAGAAACAACGTCTCAGTCCACTGGCAAGTTAATGATTCATAAATCCTGACAGGTAGAGCAGATTATGTTACCAAATTGGAATATTGTGAATGTATGTGAAGGCAGGGGAAGGTGGGTAACCATCATTCCCTGGCTTCGCCCTCTCCCCTTCTGTAAACTTGGTGGGTTTTTGGGAGGCAGGGCGGAGCAAGGGGGAGAAATAAGGCTGGGGGAGGAAGGACTAAATAATGAAGTTTGTAAATGAGTGCAGCTGCTCTTTGGGCATTTTAAATGAGGACAGTGTTTTCAAATCAACGTAACATCAAGTGAAAATGTTGCAATTATTTTTTTTTTTAAATTAATATAGGGGGTTTTGCCCTTTCCCCCTCATGCTGTAAAGATGAAGGGGAGGGGGAAGCTCTTCCACTTCAGTAATATGTAGTAGCACATTTAGGCTAGAAAAGGAATCTGCCGGAATGTACAATCCAACCCCTTTGAAACTCAATAAGTATCAGTAAGCATCACACAGAGGACATGCCATTCTACAAAATGCCCTTATCCTACCTCAAACTGCTGCTATGCAAAAGGATCTAAACCCAATACTTTACCCCCATGCAGAACTATATCACTGCATGGAGTAGTGAAGCAAGCTTTTGGTTTATGGTGTGCCATGTAAGGTCATTTTTAGTTTATGAGGAACAACCCTGACTGCCAACTCTCAAATTCTCCTCCTTGCAAAAAAGCCGTCAGGGCAAGGATTCTGGATAGCCACCAAAACACACACACTTTTCATCATGCATTCTGACCTTTTGGTTTTAGTTCTCATTCAGGGCTCTCCACATGAACCTTTTCTCCTAAAAGCTCTGTCTCTCAATCTCTCTCTCTCTCTCCCTCTCTCTGTCACATACACACACACACACACGGTGCAGGTACCCCCCCCACACACACACACCACGGTAAGAACCATGTATAGTTGTTGGTGGTAAGAACTACTGTACAGTTATTGATGGTGTTTTAATAACCATGCTGTCTACTCCTACTGAGAGCAGCTCTAGATGATGGTTCAAATGCTGAGCCAACAGTGCCTTACCTGAGATTCCACCATTGAAACCGATAGTTAGAAAAGGGTGGGGACAAAAAGCTAATCTCCACAAGGTCTATATGACTTAATAATTTACAAAACAAGCTAGTGTCTAACACACCAACATTTTGAGGAAAATTAATGATTTTCACTTTACTTTTCTGAGCACAGAATGATTTCTAGAGATGGTCGAATCTTTTCTGCCACCATTTTTTTGTTTTTTGTTGCCAAATGGAAAATGGCCCTCTCCCAAAAATGTTGGTGTAAATTTTTTCCATTTCATTCAAAGCTTTGCCAGTTTTTCTATGAAAAAAACAAAACAAAAAAAGTTGTTCTAATTTTTGGTAAAAATGTTCTGCTTTTGACAACTGAAAAGCTTCAAGTTTTTCCATCAAACAAATAAAGTGAAAATAAAGTGTATTTCAAATTTCACACCAAAAAAAAAAAGGGCATTTTTTGAGCAGCCCTAGTTCAGTCACGTTCTAAAGAGGAGAAACCTTGGAAAGATGAGGGAGGAGAAGAAATCATGTTCATGACTTACTATGGTGATGGGTATCATTACAAAAGTCTTAGATTTTAAAACATGCAACAATGTAGCCCTGAAGGTCTACAGCCCAGAGAGAGAGAGATTTTAACTTTAGTGCTCATGGTAAATATAAGATAGGACTTGGCTACAAAGAAAATAAAATGAATTCTTTATTGAGGCTGCCAGACATAGACAGACTCAGTAGTCCTCTCTGGCTTTCTAGATCCCAAACTGATACAGTTCATGAAGCCTAGCATCACATGCAAACTGTCCCTGAATCCTGGTCTGGATTACACAATCATTGCAGGCACTAGCAAATACGCTCCAATAGTTTAATCAGTTCTTGGCAATGACCTTGTTTCTGGGCCTAATGAGAGGAGGGAAAAGGGGGGACAATTGTACTGGGGCTGTGGGACACTCAGCCTCTCCCTAACGCCTGTATAAATTAATGGAAGTGGGAGAGGGTTAGGCTCCAGCAAACATGATGTATCGGGGTCAAACTTTCTCTCGACGGGCATGCTTGTTTCAATATTTCACTTTTATGTAGGGTTCCTGTTTTTTCACTTCTACTGAGAGAGAACATAAACACACACAGATCTAGTGGCCACACAGGAAGTCTGCAAATAGCAACCAACTCTGCTAAAGAGGAAGTTTTCCATAAACAAAACTAATGTCTGTTAACTTTTTGAGAGAACTTATTTTACTTTTTTGGCTTTTCTAGCCTTATGTGGCTTGAAACTTTTTATTTTTTTAAGGACAATTAAGATTTTGAAAGTGTCAGCATAAAAAAAATGATGTGCCACAGGTATTGTAATGATACTCCCTCTGTGATATAGTAAAAAACTCTGTTAAGTAGAGAGATCAGATGACTGTATCACTACACAATGTTTCTTTAAACAAAAGCTCACTGTTGTAATGATTATTGTTTTGTTTCTGATATTCACAGGGCAGGGATTGTAAACCGGTTAATACTTCCTAAATAAATAAATGTCCGTGTAGAGAAATACCAATATTTCTTACAAAATTCTTACCAATATTTGTATTTTTAGTAGAAGTCTATACAACAAATTTAACTTAACTCTGTCCCTGTATCACTCATACCAACAACCCTCCCTCCCCTGCCCGACTAATTACACCTGCAAACCTCAAACAGTGCATATGTCAATTGCACTGGCATCTCTGAAAACTGAGAAGTGAGCTAATTGGCCCTAACTCACTCTTGTTGATAAACTGATTGTTTAAAATGCTATAGTGGTGTACAAATGAACTTGTCTTTATAGTAGTACAGCAAGCTACTGATGTCTCCTTTAAAATCATACACAATAACCTGAAGAGAGAGGTTATTACACATTCTGTTTATAATATATAAATTGTACATTTGTACATTATATTTTCTTACATTTTCCGAGGAGAAAACGCTTTTACATCTGTTCACCAGAAGTGGCCACATATCAGGTACAGGGTTCACAATTTTATGTTGTGTTGCAGTATTTAGTGTTGCAGTATTCAGTATTCAGTATTTTCTCTTGGAGTCTGAGCTCCTGGAGTCAGGTGATTACATGAGGATCTCAGTTTCATTCAAAAAAATAAGTTTTTAGTCCTTATGTTTGTAGCAAAAAGTTTGAAAGTGTGACCCAAGTGCACACGAAAGGCTAAAAATCAAAAAGGAAAAAGAAAAGAACCCAGAATGTATTGTTTTGAACTCCCAGTGTGATGGTGTGCCCAAAAGGGCTTATGCAATCCTTGGATGTATAAACAGGAGAATCTCAAGTAGGACTAGGGAGGTTATATTATTAGTCGGCTCTTGTGTGACTACTGTAATACTGTAACCAGTTCTGGTGTCCACAGTTCAAGAAGGATGTTGATAAATTGGAGAAAGTTCAGAGAAGAGCCATGAGACTGATTATAAGAACTGGAAAACATGCCTTAATGTGATAGACTGAGCTACTTAAGTCTATTTAGCTTATCAAAGAGAAGCTAAGGTGGTGACTTGATCACAGTCTGTAAGTACCAGCACAGAGAACAGAAATTTGATAAGAGGGCTCTTCAATCTAGCAGATAAAGGTGTAACGAGATCTAATGGCTGGAAATTGAAGCTAAGCAAATTCAGATGAGAAGGAGCAAATTTTTAACAGTGAGGGTAATTAACCATTGGAACAACTTACCAAAGGATGTAGTGGATTCTCCATCACTAGAAAATGTTTAAATCAAGATTGAATGTCTTTCCAAAAGATACACTGTAGTACAAATGGGAATTAATTCAGGGGAGTCCTAAAACCTATAGGAGGTCAGACTACATGATCGCAATGGTATCGTCTGGCTTTATAATCTAGGAGTCTATGCATTTTTAAAAATTCATGATTTTTGAACACTTGGAGTTGGCAATACTGAGAGTAACCATTTGGGACAATTCTTCAAAAGTACACGTTGGTTCCAAATGGAAAAGGATTGCCATATGGCAAGACTTAGCATAGCCAGGGCCGGCTCTGGCTTTTTGGCCGCCCCAAGCAAAAAAAAAAAAACGGGGCGTCCAGAACGGCAAAGCAAAAAAACAACAACCCTGCGGCGCGGCCAGAGCGTGGGTGCAGGGGGACCGGCGGGGGGGGAGGGAGCGGGCGGGAGAGAGAGAAAATGGGGCGGCCAGGGCTACAGCAGGGGCGCTGCCAAGCAGCCCCTCCCGCTGCGCCGCCTCCTGCCGCCTGCTGCGAGGGCTCTGCTCCGGTCGGCGGGGAGGGAAGGAAGAGGACTGCCGTGCAGGGCGCTCTGGTTCTCCGCGCCGCTGCCCCCTACAGGGAGGCCGGAGCGGAACAACAACAACAAAAAAGCGGCCGTGCCGCCCTAGGATTGGGCAGAATGCCGCCTCCAACAATCTGCCGCCCCGAGCACCAGCTTGCTCAGCTGGTGCCTGGAGCCGGCCCTGAGCGTAGCTACATAGCTATTGTATCTAGAGCTACAAACCTCTTTCAGGACCAGAGAAAGAAACAGATAGCTTACATGCCAGAACCCAGTGGGTGCAGGGTGAAAGGTCAGGGAGGGATGTCAACAGAGTTAAGGTTATTTCTATGATATTAACTATGCATTTCCTACTTCAGTTGAGTTGGAGGGTGGAGGAGAAGAGCAGGAGATTAGTATAGCCTTCATCTTGGAATGTACAGTGTGTTTGTTATTTATATCAGTTTTAAAAAATAACCAACCAAAAGTCCAGCCCAAAATCCATCTAACTGTGCTGCACACACCTGGCCTAGGTTAACGCATCTTTTATTTCCATTTCCTTTTGCTCCCATGCCCCTGACCCCACACTTTATTGTTGCCTCTTGCCTTCTATTTGATTGTAGACATTTTGAGCTAAAGGCTGTCCTCATACATTGGATCTAATGTAAGGATTTAGCTCAGCTGTCTCCAATGTGACAGCAGGCACACATCTCTGCAGTCCAGCCCTGGGCCTCAGCCTGGGCCGAGGCACAGAACACAGAACTACATTACCATCAGATTTTAGAAAAACATGTGAAACTAGGGATTTCACCAGATCAATCATATTCTGAGCACCCACATTTTCACTGTGTTGCTTCTTAGTAGACATGAGCCAATCATTTAACGAACTCCAAGGAAGCCCCCAACTTTTCAGTTACTGATCTATGTTCGTATACTACCAAAATGCATGAAATGATTGCAAAAGTTTGTTCCCCTAAAAATACTGGACTCCATCACATTTTTCATTCTTAAGACCATACACAGCTGATGACAAGGTTTCATGAAAGCTGCTCATATAAATTCATAATGGGAGCTGAAAAAACAATTCCTAGGATAGAATCTAACGGGCAAATTTTGCCTTGGAGCTTTGAAGTCAAGAAACAAATCCAGGATTTAAAATGATCTGAAAATAATGCTAATTCTGTCATGTCTGAGCAGAATTTCATTAGCTTGTATCAATATTCAGGGCTTGGGCAGCTTGTTTGTATTGGATCCTAGATAGCAACTGACTCACCTTAGAGAACTTTAATTTCTACCAGGTCTGCAATTTAGCCCCCTTTAAACCATGAAATTATCTGAAATCAGTGGGAGCCGCTTTGCATATCAAAGCACAGAATATGGGATCATCAGAATTGGGGAGAAAGGAAAAGACCACTTTAAGGAAAGGGAGGGAAAGGACTGTTAATGGACAAGATGAACAAGCTGCTGGAATTCTCTCAATAAGTGCATTGAAACACCCACCTACGGAAGATAGTCTGGCCACCTGGAGCTTTGAGAGCTCTTTTCAAGCGGAGATCGACAAAGGCAAACTCTAACCCCCTAGTTCTGTCCCCTGTCATATGCAGAAATTTGCTCCTTTATCAGAAATGAAGTGAATCAGCAAACTCACAGCTGAGAATATTAGTGACAGGTGACTGCAGCATTACACTGGGAAGCACCAGCCAGGACCTGAGCAAGCATCAGGATTATGCATTGGTCCATAATGTATAATTTTTGAGTTTAATTTTATTTTCACAAACGTACAGGTGCAGTATACAGGATAAACTTCTTTAAAGAAGCCCAGGGAGCTAGACTTACCTCACATATTGCACCTCTCAGGGTGGCTAGCTCAAATTAAATCATTAGCTGGGAAGGAATAATCCTAGTAGGTTCAGAAAATCAGTTTTAAATTCGGGCTGCTAGCAAAATTTTGAATGTATTTACTCTGGATTCCATTTCTCCAATCCATATTAAAGCTCCATGGCATAATCAATTATGAGCTTATTGCCAAGTACAATGGGATTCAATCTCCAGGAATGCCTCAGGGTATGTCTTAGAAGGACGATAAAAATAATAGTAATAGGTCTACAGCTTCTAAGGCTAATTTCCACAGTTACAACTTTTATAAATAAATAGAAGGAATGTCAACTCCCAGTCACTCAGCTTGAGGTCTCACATACTGACAAACCAGAACTCTCCTCGCTGTGTGTGTGTGTCTCTCTCTCTCTCTGATATATGCTTCTTTCCACATTGAAGCCCCTGGGACTTATTCCAAGTGCTTCCATTCTTACCTTTTGCTCAGCTAAATGTGGCAAAGAATTAAAAGGTCTGGAATAAATGAAGCAAAGATCTGAAATGGCTGGAGCCCTCGTCTGTATTTAAGTCACATTCCTACATATAATCATATCACCTGGGGCTGTGATCCCAAACTGAGCAGTGTCAGACTGGGCAGACCTCCTTGGAAAATCCAGTGCTGAAGGAAATGATGTTGGTTATTCTGCAGTAAATGGCACTATTTTCTCTGAGCTGTTACTGAGCATGGTGCTAGGGACACTGGAAGTGAGCTTTCCAGACTAGACAAAGTCAATGCCCTGACCCCCTGTGGTCATAGAATATCCTATTTCACTTTATGTATGGATCAGCATGTTAGCTGTGAGAGCATGGCTAAATGCCAACTTAACTGTAATCTACATTCTCTGTATTTAAGAAATATTCCCCCCGTCCTCCCTCCCATTGCAGTTGGATGCCGTTCTCCCTCTAAGCTTCTGTTCAGTTTCACCATGCATTGGTAAGCCATGTTTCGCCACAGAGGTGGTTGAATTTCAACAGAGGGCAAGTGTGACCTATGTATTTAGCAGGAAGTGCTGTGTCAACACTAGAACCTTCTCCCCCCAGCCCCTGAAAGTTTCTCACAGTTCCTATCACCCGTGCAGCTCCCTCGATGGTAGCAATCGTGGAAGTGCCAGCAGAGATAAAGTAGCTGCACAGCAGGGCTAGATGACATGGTGGTTAAAACCCCAGCCACAGCATTCCTACTGTTCCTACCACAGTCAGAGCTACACCAGTGATAACAATGGTGGGACATTTTAGTGTAGGTATGGCTTGCAGTGCTTTGGAATCCTTTGGGATGAAAAGTGCTATCAAAATATATGCTATTGTAAATTATTATAATTTTTGACAACCAGGTTTGGCCGTAATAGAAAGTTGCCATTCCAGAAAGAGGTAACATCAGGGAAGCCTTATGGCATATGTTACACAGGAGGTTAGACTAGATGATCACAGCGGTCCCTTCTGGCCTTTTAATCTATGGATGTGAAAACACTGAAATAAGAGAAAAACAGAATAAGAGAAGCCAACAGAGTATGCAGGTAAAGATCCAAGCAGTCTTCAAGAAGCAGTATGACAGAGAGTAGCCCTGGAATCCAGGAATTTCCAAGTTCTAGTAGTGGTTCTGCAACAGACTTACTTGCCTGGCCTTAGGCAAGTCACTTAAACTTTCTACCACAGCGTCAGTTTCTCCACACCATTATAAAATGGGTTTTATAACATTTAACTACCTACTTCTCATACAACAACTACATATTTTATAAGAACAGCACTAACACTATTACTATGAAATCATTCACATGACTGACGCCGCCTCATTTAAAGGCAGACTCATGCATAGAGTTGTACATTTGGCACATACAAGAAGAATGATCTTCAGATGGGAAAATTCAGAAGACTCTCTTTCATAAAACGCTTCAGTGAGAGTAAAATTTGTTGCCAAATTGTTGGGACACTTGCATACAATTTCATGATTACTCACATGTCCTATATCTTTGCAGACTGAGATGTGTGTACTGCAAACTGCAGGAAGTTCCATTTGTAGGATCATAGGAATTTTGTTTGGGAAACAGCCTGAAGAGGGTAATTATGGGCAGCCTGTTGATTCAGGTTTCTCAAAGGACAAGAAGGATCCTGCTCTACACACTCATTTGCAGCTGCTCATATTTTGGAATTGAAAGTCATTTGAAAGCTGTTTAGTATTATGTTTTAAAACTTCCAAAATAAACACACAACAACAAAGAACGACCTCCAAGTGGCAAGATACCTAGACCAGTGGTTCACCTCCTAGTTTCTCCCAGAACCCACAATCCACCTCTCATGTCTTCTTGTAAAGACTCATGGGATTGGGGCTATAACAAGAACCCACAGCTGGTGTAGCTGCCTTTTTGTTTTTCAATCTGTGCTGACCCTCCAAGAGGCACCATTTAAGGCCTACCTGTGGGTCATGCCCCACATGTTGAGAAACACAGATCTGGATAAATAGAGACCCCGTAAGAAAATGGACACCATTCTTTCTCAAGAGGTTCTAATTCAGAGAGACTGCTGCCAAGCCAGCAATGCGGTGAAAGACCAATTTTGCTGTTTTCCCACATTCCTAATTCCCACTGAAACTGCAATGGGAGTTTTGTGTGGGGAAGGACATCAGGTATGAAACAAGTCTTCTTTATGTCGCTAGTGTTATTCACATTCCTGTAACACCTGATCTGCAGAAAGGAAGTGTGCTTTTTACAGGAGCTCGGTGTGACTCAATGGAATTCATGTGATGGGGCTGTAGCCCCTAAGCACTGACTCATTCGATTTCCCACTAGCGCAGATTGGATTGTCTGTGTACATACTTCTGCTGTATGAAGCAGCAACACAACACAACACAGGAGTCTCCTGGGTTCTTAACTTGCCTCCCATGCAATATATTATGGAGACACAAGACTGAACACTGAACAATATGGACCTTTCACTTAGAGGTGGAGATGGATACCTGATGCCCCCACACCACAAATATCCAAACTGCCTGCTTGGCCAAGCTCTTTGAACTTTCTCTTTTTATTAAAACAGCTCAACTGAGACACTGTTGATGTGCCCAATCTAGCTATTTTATTATAACATACTAAAAATGTGGATCAAGTACCAAGGAAATGCTTTTAAAAGTTGTAGCCAGGCCAGCATTTTCACTTTTTAAAAGCAGTGAAATAGCTGATTGGGGTGGGCGGGAGGCACAGGGAGGGTGGAGGAGGGGGAGGCGCTGATCCGCAGGGCCCACTGGCGGGCAGGAGGGACTGGGGGGAGCTGATAGGGGGACTGCCGGGGGGGTGCTCATCACCCACCATTTTTTCCCCCGTGGGTGTGCCAGCCCCAGAGCACCCACAGAGTCGGCGCCTATAAACCCAGACTGAAAGAGCCATCAAACTTGGCTGAGTGTATGGGAGGGTTGTCAAGACAAAAAACTGGTAAGAATCCAGGCTCACTCTGCAGTGACAACAGACCCTAGAGGAGCTTCCAGAGCTCATCCATGAGTAAACTCTCTCTTTGATTCCCTTCACAGTGCAAACCTGAGCATCATCTGTCGTTCAGAACCCATGTACTCTAGGCCATGAGTTCTCAGCCTGGGGTCTTTAATTGGTCCAGCAGGTCCCTTTCTGTATGACTAGATATGTGCTTGTGTTCCGAAACGATGTTGTAACATGAAGACTCATTATGGCAAAGGGGGAGAGCAAAAGCACGGCAAGAATTGCCACCTTGGGGTATCAGGGCAGGGGATGTACAACAGTCACTGAAAGGTGGGGCACAGTACTGTGCAGTCAAAGAAAGAGGATTGCAATTATGTAGCTGTCCTATCCACCTTGGCATAGCACTGATGTAGACTGCACTGGGGCAGCTGGAGGGGAGGGCCTAAAAACTTCTTTAGAGGTGATATAGGGTTACCAGATAGCAACTGTGAAAAAATGGGATGGGGGTGGGGGGATAATAGGTGCCTATATAAGAAAAAGTCCCCAAAAACGGGACTGTCCATTTAAAAATGGGACATCTAGTCACCCTAAGGTGATATAGCTAATGAACAGTACTGAAGCCAGTTACAATGCCCAAGATATTGATGCAAGATGTGTTTAATAGAGTTCCCCTGTTTGAGAGGAAAGTTACAAGTATCCCCATCACAGATGTCTGGCATCTTTGGAAAAATACACACAATGGACGGACAGCTTTGGGAAGGATGGCATCTGCCAGACTTTTTAAAAACATGAACCAATAAAGACCTAATAATACAAATCAAACATGTAAAATATGACTTCCATTGGACCTAAAGAGGGTATGGGCTATGGACAATAAATAAAATGTTTCTGAAAATAAGGAATAAATCTAGCTCTGGGGATTCTCAGGACAAAGCGTTCATAAAAATTCACTCCTCTCAGAGCTGCAGCCCTGAACCTCCCATGCACTGGATGGGAGACACTGATAAATCTAGGAGGCCATACATGCCAACCAGCTCATATGTTTTCCGTGAGCAATGACAGGGAGCCAAATTGCTTTATTCCGATTAGTGAAGGTCCTCTGACTGTAAAATATACTGTGTGAAAAAAATATTGAGTTTTAGTTTGCTGACACATCAATTTAAGAGAATTATTGCTCTCACACAGAGGCCAAAGCATGTATCTCCCTTCATGTATGTGCACTAAAAGCTAATTGTCAACTGTTATATAGGGGTGAAGGGAAGGTGGGGTGTGTGTGGGTATGGAAACAGTGCCTTTCCAACCAGCCGCAGCAAATTGTGAGCCACGCGATATCTTCCCCTGAAAACGTAAAGCTCTGACTGGCTGGGCATTTTGTTTTATTCCCAAAAGGAGAAAATAAACTCTCTGTGACAAACACAATCATGGCTTTACATTTTTTAAACATATCTGTTTCTATTTATTTTTTTCAATAATTTTCTAGAAGGCTGCCTTGTACAGTGTCCTGTCGATGAAGTCCGAGATGGAAAGACACATCTAGTCCGATGCTGGATTGTTCTCTCCTGTGGGTCAAATCTTACTTGCTTTACGCACACAAGTAGCCCCACTGTCTTCAATGGGGTTACTTGTGTGAGTGAGGGAAGCACGATTCTACTATGTATATGTTCCAGGGCCTCGCCCAGACTAGTTTTTAACCATTCAAGTGATGGGGCTGATTCAGTTATGCTGTTTCCTCTTCTTGTTGGAGTAGTTGAGGAGGGGGTCTCACACATACTAATTTCATTCAGACAATAGGCGTGTGAAATCGATGTTCATGCAATATCTTTAAGTCCCCATGGATTCGTGTTTTAGTTATTGTATGAAATGCTTTCATTTCTTTTACTCCTTCCTTTACCTTTTCCCCAGCTCACAAGCTCAGCTTCTTTCTTGAATGCAGTTGCGAAAAAGGCTAATACTATTCTGGGGTGTATTAACAGGAGTGTTGTATGTCAGACACAGGAAGTAATTGTCTCTAGACAGAACTTGTGAGGCCTCAGCTGGAGTACTGTGTCCAGTTCTGGGTGCCACACTTTAGGAAAGATGTGGAGAAATTGGAGAGAGTCTAGAGAAGAGCAACAAAAATGAAAAGATTTGGAAAACTTGACCTCTAAAAAAAGTTTTAAAAATCTGGGCATGTTTGGTCTTCAGAAAAGAAAATTGAGTGGGGGATCTGATAATCTTCAAATATGTTAAGGACTGTTATAAAGAGGACCATGATCAATTGTTCTCTACATTCAATGAAGGCCAATGAAGAAATAATGGGCTCAATTTGCAGCAAAGGAGATGTAAATTAGGAATTAGGAAAATCTTTGCAGCTGTAAGGGTAGTAAAACTGGAATACGCTTCCAAAGGAGGAGATGGAATCCCCACCATTGGAAGTTTTAAAGACCAGATTGGACAACCACCTGTCAGGGACGGTCTAGGATTACTTGGTCCTGCTTCAGCGCAAGGGGCTGGACTTGAAAACCTCTTTAGGTTCCTTCCAGCCCTACATTTCTATGACTCTATAATTCTGTAATTGGTTAACTACCTGTGCAAAGCAATTACTGTAATTTCCATTACCAGAAATCCACATTGCAAAGGCAGAAGGAATCAAATATTCAGAAAAACTGTAGAAGCAAAACATTTCATACTAATTATTGTGATGGTCATGAAGTTTTGCCCTTATCCCAAAATGGCCACCATCTCTCTTTACCATAAAGGGGACTGAAGCCACAGGCAGACTGCCCTCAGCCTGATGGCCACCATCTCCCACTACTTCTAGAGAGGCTGAAGCCAGGCTGCTGTCAGGGGAAATGGTGGCCTCTTACTCATACGAGGGCCAGACATGGGGGGTGCTGGGAATGAGGCATTACAAAACAGGATGGGAAACTATGAGGCATTGGAGTGGTTGCAGGGGGCAGGAAGAAGACTGAATGATGGTGCAGGGAATGTAGTGTGACAGACAGGAAGGATGTGCTGGGGCTGGAGACTGTGAGGAGAAAGAGAGAGAAATATAGGGGGGCAAATGAATGTAGCAGAGGCCAAGAAAGGGACAGGAGATGGGGCATCATAGAGGCAGAATGTGAGTGAAGCAGCTGCTTATCCTGTCTAGCTAGAGAGGGAAAGAATGGCACCTCCCCTCACCTGAAGGGATAGTAGAGGGTGGGTGGAGTCGTCTCTAAGTAATGAGCAGGGTAGGTTGAATTTTGACCATGAGATGATCATGCACAAGTGGGGTGGGAGTGGCAGCTTCCCCCTAAAGATGAAAAAGAATCAAAAGAGAGGATTAAAACATCTTTAACTCTCATGATCTGTATGCTATTCTATTGCTAAGTAGGTTATTAACACATGGGAGGAGGAGGTGGGGGAAGTCTGCCATCCCAGCAGCTGCTCTCTGTGGCATCTCTCCCAAGACAGGCACAAACTTGCAGGCACAGTCGCTGCTCCACTGTTTTACAGGGTGCTGCATGTGCTCCGCCACTGGAAGAAGCCACTCTGCTAGCCAGTGTGGACAGGGTGATGTACACATGCTCTCACCACTGCCCACCCCTCCTTGCCTCATTTGGGGAGGCCACTGTTGGACTTAACCTAGAATAATCATTGTGCTCTCTGAGCCCAAGAACATGGAAGGCGTCTGCCCCTGGAGCAGGGACACAAGTGGCTATTCTTTGCAGCCTCTCTGCCCCTCCCCTACCTACTGCATAACCACACATGGCCAGCCACAATGTGGCCCTGATTATTAGTAATTTTCTTACAGTTTTCATTCAGTTATAGAACTCCCTTGACTATCTTGCACAGAAGAATTTTAGAGACAGTAAGGCTGGCTCCGTTACGGTACAACACAACAGCTTTCTCCGCAGACTCTCTGTGGGACTATGCAACGTTCAGGCAGTGCTAACCAAAGGGAAATTTTCTTTTTTCTTTCTTTTAAAATTTTTTTTATTAAGGCAAAGTTACCATAAAATGGTAACATTGTACTTGGTACATTCCTTTTCCAGGAGCAGGTTAATATCCAAAGAACCTGGCTAAAGATTCTGGCTCACTGGCTGGGGCGCCTCCTCCTCTGAGTACGCTGCAAAGGATGACAAAATTTCTAAATATCGGTCCAGTTTTTGGTGCTTCTTTTGTGCGTATACCTGTGTGAAAGCTTTTCCTTTACAAGAACAGTCCATATTTTACTAGATCACAAGTCCACAGGAGGAGGGGTCACATATTTCCAATAATGGGCAAGGCAAAGTGTAGCTGCTAACAATAAAAAAGAAATTAAATTGACGTCCTGTTTAAAATGTAGCTCCTTTACTGGAGCATTAAGTAAGCAGGTCAGGGGATTTCTTGGAAGCTGGCATTTTGTCATAAGATGGATCTCTTTAATAATTTCCACCCTACAGTGTCTAATTCCTGGACCCAACCACCAAATGCTTTCTATGTATAACAGGAGCTGGAAAATTTAGTGGGGATCAACACGTACACGTATTAACTGCCCAAAAGAAAAATCAACTGTTTCTGCACAGCACTAGTTGAGCTGGGCTTGCCCCATTCACCCCATTATCCCCCCTGCAGCCTACCAAAACTATACAGAGAACGCAGGGAGTGCTAAATTGGAAAAGCTGGAGGGCAGGATGTTGGTGCAAACCACATTGGGAGAGCAAACATTACAAAAAGCCTTTTGCATGATGGGACTTCAATCGAAATCTGCTTCTACAGGGAAATAGCTTTGCATGCCAAGCAAGACCCAGAAAAAAAAATGGCCTCACCACAGTGTGGCTAATTAATCCTACCATGACCCAAAGAAGCAGAAATGTTTCGCTTAACAGTAGCCAACCACAAGAAAGAATAATGAGAGAGCACTTCCACGCTATATCTGGCTTAGCTTTGTTTATTTTTAGTAGTGGTGGTGGTGATTTAGTCATCATATAGGGCTTAAATACTTATTTAAATAATTTCTAGAGTGCTCAACTCCAGGTACAGTAACTGGCATGCTGTAACAATTGTAAACGAATTAAAGCTGGGCTCAGTGCCCGGGGAAAACAGCTAATAAAGAAAACCCAAGCAAAATAGTCCAAACCATCTGTACAGTGCCTGGGATGGGGATTGAGGGGCCCAAAATGATCAAACTTGTTATGACCCGAATAGAAAGATTTGCTTATTCGTATTACACTAGCGCCAGTATAGTGCCAACTGAAATCAGGGCCACGTTGCAAGAAACACCGTACAAACATATAGTAAGAGACAGTCCCTGCACCAAAGACTTATAATCGAACTAGAAGAGACAGACAAAGGTTGGGAAGGGAAACAGAGAGGTGAAGTGACTTGCTCATGGTTACACAGCTGGTCAGTGGCAAAGCTAGGACTGAAACCCAAGTGTCCCTACTCTCACTCCAGTGCTCCCTTCACTAGACCACACAGCCTCCCAAATCTGTGGGGAATTAAACCCAGAACTCCTGAGTCCCAGGCTAGTGTCTTGAACACAAGACTCTCCTTCCTCTCTCTCGTCCTGCACCAAGCCTTGAAAGTCAACATAGGGACTGCTGGGGAAATCCTCAGGGTCAATGTATGAAGGGGATGGGGGAGGCAAACACATCCCTGATGTAACGCCACATCAGTTGCATCAGAGAAGAATTTGTCCCGTGATTTCTAAACTGAGAAAGGCCAAATGAGATGGACCCTTGAGACAGACAACTAGGATAACCCAGCCAGTCTCAGTTGCCTTGGAAGGACACAAGGAAGCAGCACTCAACCAAGAACCTCAGGCCTAGCTAATTAAAACCTTTATATAATATCGGGGGTGGGGTGGGGTGGGGTGGGGTGGGGTGGGGGAGGGAGGAGAGTAAATATTCTGTTCTCAGTGTGCAGAATGCAAAATCCCTTTCTCACATGCAGCTCAGGGTTTTTTTCCCAGAGCATCTTGAACAGATAATCAGAGCGTGCTGACATTCAGCAGTAATCAATTAGCACCTACTTTAGATTAAATTGAGAATATGTAAATTGGGCTCCTCATCAGGCAGCACAGTCAACATCTCAGAGAGACTCACCATGCCCTGAACATATCAAACGGATGAAATATAGAAGTTGTTCCAAATCCTACTCCAAAATGGGAGGGTTGGACGGTCTACACCAGCAACTTTAAATGAGTTTTTAATCTGTTTTTTTTTTTTACCTTATTTGCTAGTGTCAAGTCAATACCCACAATTATTCCATCACCCGGAGACACATCTCTTCACTTGTTTAAAGGTACCTCGGTATGTAATATAATAAACACACCATTTAGGCCTCCCACTTTTTACCTGCCTTAAGGGTGAGTGACGGGGGTGGGGCGGAGAGGTGGAAGGGGGCGGAGAGGAGCAAGAGGAGGCGGGGCCTCAGGGGGAAGAGGCAGCGTGAGGGTGGGGCCTTGGGAGAAGGGGAAAGTGGGAGCAGGGCCACAATTCGGGCACTGGTGGCCCCCCCACTTCTAGGGAGCTTCTGGCACTCCTGCCTCAAACCCACCCTCAGACATAAAGTGTCACCATCCAGAGGCACCACCAGCATAGGATGGTACTGATCATTTCACAATTGCTCCACCCTGCTTATTTTGCCTAGGGATGAGGGGGGCAGTAGCCAAGGACATTAGCCATTGCCAGGGCCAGCTCCAGCTTTTTTGCCGCCCCAAGCGGCAAAGCAGAAAAAAAAAAAGATAAAGCTGCGATTGGTGGCACTTCGATGGCAGCTCTACCGCACCGCTTCATTCTTCTGCGGCAATTCGGCAGCGGGTCCTTCACTCTGAGAGGGACTGAGGGACCCACCGCCGAATTGCCGCCGAAGACCCGGACGTGCCGCCCCTTTCCATTGGCCGCCCCAAGCACCTGCTTTCTTCGCTGGTGCCTGGAGTCGGCCCTGGCCATTGCCAGGGGTGGCTCTATGTATTTTGCCGCCCCAAGCACGGCAGTTAGGCAGCCTTCGGCAGCATGCCTGCAGGAGGTCCGCTGGTCATGCGGATTCGGCGTACCCGGTGCTGAATTGCCGCCGAAGCTGTGGGACCGGCGGACCTCCCGCAGGCATGCCACCGAAGGCAGCCTGACTGCCATCCTCACAGCGACCGGCAGGCCGCCCCCTGCGCCTTGCGGCCCCACGCACGTACTTGGTGCGCTGGTGTCTGGAGCTGCCCCTGGCCATCGCCCAACCCCACAGAGTCAACCCCTTAAGTTCAGCACAAGTTCAGCCACCAACGGCATTCCTCTGTGTGCCTGTCTGTAACACAATAATTTTTGAATGTCACGTCTGATCAATTCCAAAATTTCAGGGAACATTCTAGGCCTGAATGGCCAGAACCCTATTGATTTGGGGGGAAATTGGAAACTGAAAAGGGAAAAAATGGGGAACAGATGCTGCCCCTGCCCACTCTTTAGAACAGTCAGAAGCATCTGTGCAACTGTCTATCGACCAAACAACTGACTGATGACACCATTAACACTTCCCAGCATGACAATACCCATATCTCATCGCTGTTCATCCTCTCTCTAAAGTTTAACACATTGGCATCCTGAATAACTTATCTCCCAGGAAAAAAGAAGAAGAATGGTGGGGGAAGGAGAATGGGGGAACGAAATGGGACTGTGCTCCCTGGGCATCGGGTAGAATGTGGGACCCTGGTATGGGTGGAGGAATGCAGAGAACACAAAATGTCGGGACCCTGATGTGGGAGGCGGGGAAAATGGGGGGAGGGGAAATATGGGCACACACAGAGTCCCTGCCTTGGGGAGGAGGGTAGAATGCGAGCCCCTGGTATGGGGGAAATCGGGGAGAGGGAATGAGGTGCTAAGAACCCCTGGCAAGGAGAGAGATTGAGAGACCCGGGCATGGAGGGAGCGGGGGCTGTGGGAGGAAAAGAAGGGAGTGGCGCTCACACAGAGACCTGGCCACAGGAGTGAAAATGGCAATCCTGGAAGAAAGGAGAAGGGGGAATGGTGGGGTACATAGAACCCTTAGTGTGTGTGTGGGAGGATTAGGGGAACCTAGTATTGTGGAAGTGGGGACACACAGAAATGTTGGAATGGAGAGGAGGAATAGTGGGGCACACAGAGCTGCTGGTGTGGAGGAAAAATGGGGGGGGACACTGGTATGGGAGGATGGGCGAATGGGGAGAACACTGCCCCTGGCATACGGGGAAGAAGGTGATGGGGGTGCACACAGAGGCAGTGGTATGGAAGAAGGGGATTATGGGGGGCACACAGAACCCCTGGCAAGAGGGAGATTGGGGAAGTTGCAGGGAGTCCTTGAAATAGAGCAAGATGGAAGGGTAGCAGAGGGAGATTATGGGGAGAATGGAGGGATGCAAGGACACCCTGCTTGTTTGCATTGTGCTCAGCCTACAGGAACAATAAAGTGTGTGACCGCCTACTAGGTTACCTGTGGAGGGATGTCTGCAGGATCTTTGTGACAATCACAAAGAATCACAGAAACAGTTTCTTTCTTTCAACACAGAACAAGGAACTTTATTAGAATAAGGAAAACAGTATTATACCTAGAGCTTCTCTCTCCCCCATCTCTCCTTTTCTGGTGTTCACTAATCATTGCAGACTTTCTGCTATAAACTACCCCTGGTCTATCCTGCCAGATTTCCTGCTACTGATTTAAAGAAACAATACAAAGCCTTGCAATCCCACTTCCACACCACTCAACCCCAAACCTGACTGATCTGGCTCCATATAGATGCAGAGGGGAAAGTTGGGCCCCTGGCATGCTCTGCAGAAGTATTAAGTTGATTCCACATAACCACATTTGGAGGGAATATATTTTTGAGACGGAACAGTAAGAGAACCAAGTTTTTTTTAGGTAAACATTAGAGGTGCGCAAAAATTTCAAAGCTAAGTTTTTTAAGAAGTGTAGTTTCAGTGTTGCCAACACTTATGATTTTATTGCAGATCTAGTGATATTTGGTGTTTT
The DNA here is from genome assembly GCF_011386835.1 of Chrysemys picta bellii. NCBI lineage: Eukaryota > Metazoa > Chordata > Testudines > Emydidae > Chrysemys > Chrysemys picta. The sequence goes on from NC_088791.1 coordinate 203,836,028, forward strand.
TCCTAAAGCCCTAGCTCTTGGAAGCATTTTAGCACATAATAATGTCCGCTTTTTTTTTAAAGTACGTTTCTAACCCCCATGGTTGTGAAGAAAAGCTTGCAAATGTGACCCCTAAAGGCTCAAGAACCAGAAGGCAAAAAAATCCCCCAAATAACAAAAAGCACAATTTTTTTAAGCCATTGAGGAGCCTGAGATTCATTGATTTTGAATGTTTGTGGCTGGCAATACTGAACTCTAGGTTTTTCTATTTCATTCTGAATTAACGAAGAGTGCAAAGTTCAAGAAATGCCCCCATAAATTACTTTTTTTTTAAATGAAAGCATGGCTGTTTTTACTCAAATGTGGTCCATTTTGGTAACTCATCTACTATTAGCAAAAATCATTCTCCAAAGTCAGTTTAAGAATGTTCACCTTTTAAATTAATATTTACATAAAACCTGCCAAATTTTGCTTTCTGTAGCATAACAATACATATCAGATAGATTACATTTGTACCATGGCTTGTTTTATTAGTGAGTGGGTATGCCAGATAGTAGTGTGTTCGTGCAGTATTAACACTAAGAGTCAGAGCTACTAATAATTTAGATATTTTTATGACTGTTCTATGGTAGCTAATTTTGTCTAACAAAATCCTGTTAAGTTGCTGCTTGGTCCTTTCCCTTCCTCCAAGTCCCAGAATGGGACTTATATGCTAATTGCTACCAGTATATGCTAATTAGACTTCATTTCCATTTCTTAAAGAGATAAGCACTGTTTTGTGCCAACCCCAATCATTAAAATGCCCCACCTTTGCGGCAACCTCTCAATCTGCCACACATATGCACACGATAAAGAATTTATTTAAGTTTTCAGGATTCAGGAATCTTCCTGAGGAGGTGAAATTCTTTCCTTTTCTGTTAATAGACAGAGAGGGCAGCCAAATAAGCCTGGACTTTGGGGATTTTCAAGATCTGGATCTGAATTTTGCTGCTTGAGATTCTCTCAGTTAACAGGGCTTATGAAACAGTGTCTGTAACTGAACAACAAAACATGAATACATCTAATCTGTTTGTCCTTGTACAAATGCTGTGGTATGCTGAGAGTAGTGGTCGAAAACAATACAGCTCACTGTAATGTCACAGCCATGGTTTGGATTATTGCTGTTGAATACACTAGGGTGTTTTTTATATGGGTAAAAGAATCCCAAAGAAATTGCAGCCTTTTATCTCATTCCTCCCACTGTCTTTCCTCCACCTAGAGGGCGAAACAGCACCTGCTTCATCAGACTGAGACTCAACCGTGTCATTCCCCAGCTAACACCAGGTCACGATGGCAAACTGTGCACCTAAGCTCAGAACCACAGCCACTCCAGATATAACAATTCTTCATTACTCCCAGTCTACGCAGCTTCATTAGAGCTTTGGGGGAAGCAATCAAAGGTTTATCATGCTTGAAGGGGTTGCCAGTCTCCTTAAATTACCTAATGTGATTTCACTGCACTGCAATGTAGTCAGAATTAGATCCATATTAAAGATTGGTTAGGGGGAAAAATGCATCCACCAATCAGTTTTGAAAAGCACAAGGTGCCTTTTCAAATGCTAGCTGTAGTATCAGATACTTTGCTCTGGGCAGGGTGAGACTGGCCAAGATTTTTAGGCTGAACACATAGAGTTCAGGGAAATTCCACATTGTGATGTTACTTAATACAATCTCGGCAAAGAAATCTCAGGGCCAGATTCTGATCTCATGAGGGTGTAAATCCCCATTTTACAGGTAGGAAACTGAGTAACTCCACTGAAATCAGTGGGACTTGAGATTTACACCTTTTAATGCTGTGATGACCATACAACTCAATGGGTGTTTAGAGCACTTTGTTTATCAGGACATTTTCCTTCCTATGAGAAATGCCAGGACTATTCTTGGATTACTTTAAGGCCTTGTCTACACTATAGAGTTTTGTCGACAAAAGTTATGTCAATACTCAAAAATCGGTATTGCATGTTCACACTCGCTCCCTCTGTCGGCAGAGTGTGTCCACAGTTGGGGCACTATCATCGACAGTGTGAGCAATGCACTGTGGTTACCTATCCCACAGTCCAGCTCCACACCTTCTGTTGCTAGGTCATGTGGGAAGGTGGAGCGGATCATGGCGCATCTTGGGACTGCATCAATGTCCCATGATGCATTGCTTGGGGATGTCCTGGAGATCTCTCTGGAGGATTCCTGTGAGATCTCAGCATGCATCAACACCTTGTTCCGCCGTGCCGATTAGCTGCACAGGGAAATGTGCAGCTCACAGAAACACACCCTGCCTTCCACATTTCTATACCCTGAACCCACCTCCACACTACACAAACCACAGCCACTTACCAGGCGTCTCTTCTCCTGCTTCTTGCTTACTGGAGAGCAACTGCTGAGACTAGCTAAACATCCGGAGTGGCAAATAGTTCCCCACTGGGCAACCCCGCCGGGAGCTCCACATCGTCGTCTAACTCCACCTCTTCATCAATGACTTCATCCTCCGGGTTAGGTCCTCTTTCAGCCGCCTCCAGGCATGCCGAAGTATCCATGGGGCTCTTGGTGGTGGAGGTGGGGTCACCACCAAGAATACAGTCCAGCTTCTTCTAGAACCAGCAGGTCTTAGGTGAAGCACCGGAGCAACAATTTGCCTCCTGGAGGCCAATTAAAGTGATAAAACCAAGCATGGTATCTACACTGGCACTTTGTCAACAAAAATTTTGCACAAAAAGCCTTATGTCTCTCCTCTCCTCAGAGTGGTTTTATTTTATCGCCAAACTAGGGCATTTTTCCTGCCAAAACTCACATTGCAATGTGTACACATTCATGGTTTTGTAGTGTAGACAAGGCCTAAAAATGGCATTTCCCTGCCTCTCTCCCCCAGCTAATTGCCACATTTTACTCTCTGCAAGAGAGAATTCCACAGTCAAAGGACTTCGGAAAATGAACAATGTCATTGTGTGAAAAAAGAAGCAGCCCTTGAAACAGGCATTTGCAATTCTGAAATGCTAAATGGAGTAAGAGTGGCTTTAGCATCTGTTTGCTAACTAACTACCTTAGTATTACCCCGTGAAAAGCAGGCAGGCAGAGAAAGGATTTCAGGAGCTCTCAATGCCACAGATTTGAAGTTTTCAAGAAACAGTCAAAACACCCCCAAAATGTGCTCCCCAAGCAGTTGCTTTGTCATGAATTTGACAACTAAACTGGGAACAGCTACATGGCTCCCCATTTTCCTAGGCCAGATTAAATCCTGATGTAATGTCATTGACTTAAAAGGTTTTACACCAGGGATGAATCTGACCACATATGCCTGACACTATAGCAATTCCCTCCTAACCAATATCATTATCTGCCTGATTTCCTCTCCTTCTCTCCCTGTCTCTCTCTTCCCCACACATGCACACACTTTTCTGAAGATGTCAGTCACAGCTATACATGAAGTAGGCCTGAGCTCCATTTCTCAGCATCTCCAGAGTGGTCACAGATTGCCAATGCAAATATAGTAGGTTGCTGGACTTTGCTGTATCAGGCAATAGGACACAGGGGCAGCAGCATACCCTTTGGTGATGGTACCAGGCAAACCATGCACCTGAGGTAACATATAATTACGAGAGAGAGAGAGAGAGAGAGAGAGAGAGAGAGAGAGAGAGAGAGAGAGAGAACTGGCAGCCATCCAGGGTAAGATAGCCTGTAGCAGTATCAGCAGCACATTGATGCCAACAGGGAGTGTCACCGACAGCAGCCGAAGACAGATGCTTGTGTGGAATGGAAGGAGAGAGACAGGGCACACAAGGCAAAAGACATCAATACGTACAAATCAGGGAAAATACGGAGGCTATTTCCTTTCAATAAAATTAAATGGATTGCGGCAGAGCTCCTAAGCAGCTGATATTTTGGTCCCTTGCCCATCTCTCAATTCCTCACTCCTTCTGCTATTACTTATTATTTAACTCTGTCGCCTTTCTTAACCCTAGAGAGCACTGTGCGACTGGAGGTGTGAAAGAGACCATACACCATACAAGTCATATTTTATTGTATTGCATCGTTCAGCATTTTAAAGAGGTAAGTTAATCACTAAACTGCTGTTCGGTGCCTTAAACTACCAGCTGTTCAGTGCTCTGCATTACAAGATTTATCCTTTAGGATTTTATTTTTATCATCCTTCCCCCCACCTTCCACAGACAGACTTTGGAGGAGAATAAGAACATTCTGGGGAGTGGAGGAGGGGACTGAGAGACAAAGCATCTGGCTCTGCTTTGGTCTTCATCACACATCAGATGACTTGATGACAGCCCATCCCCGGAGGGTCTTACAGCTTAATTACCTGGATTGTGGGCTTTTCCCATTTCTAGTCCCTCTATCCGCCACTAGATTTTATTAGTATTTAGATAATTTTGCTTCATCTGAGGAGCTCTCTCTTCACCAAAGCAGCTGCAGAGGAACACATGCAAACTGCAAAACGCCTTTAGAAGCGAATGTCGGAGCGCTGTGTAAACAATCTAGGCTAAACTCCGCGACACAGATAGCTCTGACCATGCTGAGGGTAAGGGTCCAGCTACACTACAGTTACAGCTGGAGGAAGTGACCTGGTTACAGTAGTACAATCAGGATTTTTAAGGTTGTTTGCAAGTGGACTAAAAGCCTTGCACAAGCCAGCATCTGCCTTTTGATACAATGCATGAGGGAGTGGGGCTGTGCATTCAGTGTTGATCTTTTTCCTCTAGTTCTTCTAGGCCCCTTTCACAACCCCAAAGTTACCTGCCTACTGTCACCACCAGTTTCCCTCCAATTTGCTCCCCCCTCAACCTCACCCCTCCCCCAGCTCTCTATCTGTGTCAGAACGCCTCAGCGGTTAGGGCACACCAGCTAGAGAGAGCAGCCCAGAGCTCTATTTCCTAGCTCTGCCTAGGACTCCCTGTGTCCGCAAGTGAGTCAGGTTGCCCGGCTTCAGTTTTCCTGCTCCACAAAATGGGGATAATGATACTTACTTGCCTTTGCAAAGTGCTGCGAAAGGCATGGATGGAAAGCCCTTTACAAATGCCAAGTATTGTCATCAGCAGGGGCGGCTCCAGGCACCAGCGCAGCAAGCGCGTGCCTGGGGCAGCAAGCTGCAGGGGGCGGCCTGCCGGTTGCCGTGAGGGCAGCAGTCAGGTGGCCTTCGGCGGCATGCCTGCAGGAGGTCCACCGGTCGCGCGGGTTTGGTGGTAATTCGGCGGCGGGTACGCCGAGGCTGCGGGACCGCGGACCGCCTGCAGGCGTGCCGTCGAAGGCTGCCTGACTGCCATGCTTGGGGCGGCAAAAAACATAGAGCTGCCCCTGGTCAAACAGCCTTCTTCCCAAAGACAGCTAGCCAACCTGAACATTTTGTGAGGGTCCTAGTGGGCCTCCACTAGATTCCTCCCTACCTGTGGCCAGAATGAAGCCTCCTTCTTCTTGACCTGAGGAAGAGCTCTGTGTCAGCTCGAAAGCTTGTCTCTCTCACCAACAGAAGTTGGTCCAGTAAAAGATATTGCCTCGCCCACTGCCTACCTTGTCTCTCCTTCTTCCCTTTGGTTACTCGATGTGGGTGTGGGGGGCAGATGGAGCTTCAGATTTACAATACACCTGCAGACTAGAAACGGATACCAGGGCTGGACACCCCTAAGGTGGGTCTAGGGACAGCATGCTGGTAGAACACCCCTTCTCACAGGCTAGGGTGGTAGAAGGTCTAAGGCTTCTCGCTGGGGAATTGCTCCCAGGTGTCACTAATGAGCTCCCAGAGCCAACCATTTCCTTTTGAATCCACTTTCAACTAGAACCCCAGTTCTAGGCCTCCACTAGTAGATTTTTGGGAAAGCCCAGTTTGTTAGTGACCATTGTTGGAGATAGGCCGAGGCAGGCAGCCAGCGGTTCCAATTACCTCAGTAATCACAGAGAGTTCTGCAGCTGACAGTTTTCCAATGGTTAATAATATTTTGCATGTACATAACATGTATATGAAGATCCCCTCCTTCCCCCCACAGCGCACACACTCTGACCTCTTCATATATGTACAGAGTGCATCCTTCAGTAACCCTCCCAGCCTCATCTGTGGCCTATCCCTGTACCCTCACCCCTCTCGTGCACTGAAAATGCCTGTTGGCTGCACGTTCAAACAGCGCTCACCCATGACGCTGTGCCAGTGCTCTTTACTTACATTAAACCGTTTTAATTGTGAGTTTGCTGCATTTGACCTAGTCCCCAGCTGACATTTAACTACATCCCAGAACCACGGTACAATCTGTCATGACTGGCAATCTATCTCAGGGACAGGCCTAGAACTGGAGCAGCGGCAGGTGCAAACCAAGGCTGAGGTACGCTGGAGGTAGGACTGCCAATTTTGGTTGGATGTATTCCTGGAGATTTCATCACATGACATAATCTTTAATTAAAGATTAATCTTTAATTCCTGGAGACTCCAGGCCAAACCTGGAGGGTTCGCAACCCTCGGTGGAGGAAATGTGCACAGCTCCTGGACAATGCGACTCCTAGTTTCTTATTGTTACATGCACTACATTTTAAAAGAACAAAACGCAGCTAAGTACAATGAAGCTCATTATTTCACACCCCACAACATTCACATCTAAAATCAATACAGAGGAAAAGGAAGAGGTTGCAGTCTCTTCTATCTGAAGTGACACGTATTATACACCTATACCAAGCAATGGAGCATAATGCTTTTTGGTATGAGGTGACACATTTGGTATGAGGGGAACCTGCATGGCCCCCCCTCCCCCCCTGATTTGCTGCTTGGCTTTGTACTGAGCATGCTCACACGCACTGAGAATTCTCAGTAACGCTGCTGAAGCCGGCTTCCCTCACTCTGCCCCCCCACTATCAGCAGGTATGGGTTGTTTCTGTATGCATGGGTGTATTTGTAAATCATATCGATAAAATCAGTTCTCCCCAAATGCTGCACAGCCAACTCATCATTGGTCATCTGGCTTCTTGTGGGAGTCATTGGAAAAATTGCACTTGAGGAGGGGTTTGACCGTTTGAGGGAGTAAAAGAACGTGTAGAGAGTGAGAAGGGGGGGCGGGGGGGGGGGGGCACGGTAAAGCAGTACCTTGTGGAATCCCTACAAAGAGTGAGAGAGAGGAGAGGATGAAGAGGAATAATCAGAGAAGTAAGAAGAGAGCCAGGAGAAGTCAAGATTATGGATGGTGAGGGAGGTTATGATTTCAAGGAGCGTATGACTGACACTATTAAAATCAGCAGAGAGGTCAAGGAGAATGAGGATGGAGTAGCGGCCCCATGATTTGGCCAAGAAGAGACTGTTAGAGACTCTGATGAGGATAGATTCAGGAAAGCATGGCATAAATTATTTTACACAAGGCAACTTTGTCATGGCTTTGCTAGTTTCCACAATTTGCCAGTTATGTGGTCACCTCAAAATCATGAGGAAAAAAAATCCACTCCTCACCACAGCATACTCTGAATTTTAAGAAATAAAAATCCTGAATTTTTTTTGTAACATACTGCCAGATGTTGAGATTCAGACAGCCTGATAAATTAGAGCATGGAGATAACAAATTTAACACATAGCAAGTATTAAGATAACAGGTTCATCACATAGAAAATTTTGAGATGAAAATGTTATCTCCACATTTTTTAGATATTTGATAAGGTAAACCCTATATATCAGTTCAAAGAGAGTTTACCCACACAGGCAAAAAAAATAATAATGCGGCATTTCATTTTGCAGAATCTACCTTCCCCTTATTACTGAAGGGAGCAATTTCCTAAACAGCACTATGGAGACATCATCTAAAACCATGAACATCACTCAAGTCAGTGAAGACAATCAAACTTTTCAAGGGAAAATTAGAGTGGTTTCCCTAACATTTGGAAAATCACACAAACATATGCACCCAAATAATCTGTAGCAGTCCATAGTAATGTTACCTTGGAAGAAACTGTCCTTAACGACAAAGAAATCATTTCTTGAGTTATAAAGACATGTAACGTGCTCTGTAGAATGTTGATTGCAACTGGAATCCATATGATATCACACAAAAGATCAAGGACCTGGTTCTCCATTGATTTGCTTCTTCTACAGTCATTTGCAGCTGTGCAAATGCTACTACCTAGTCCAGGATATTCAGTTTAGACACTATCTTTGCACAGGTGTAAATTACTACACAAGGCACAAAACAATGAAGAATCGGGCTCCAAATTTCCACCTTACTATCTGGCAGTGACACACAGAAGTTGCCATTGGCACATCAAGACACTGGAAAATTTCATCCATGGCACCTTCAGTTTGTTATGCATATCAGATGAAATCTCAAATAATTATGCTTGGCAAAGAGATTGCACAACTAGCACTGAAGCAATGCATATTAAACACAGCTTGCAGGACCAGACATGTCCTGTCTGGAAGACACCAAGATACTAAAGAAAATGTATATTAGGGAAAAGTCAAGAGGCAGACAGAGGAGGCAATATCAAGATGTCCTGAAAAAGAATTTTATCAATTGTGAAATCAGTATCGATGTGTAAAACTATTTACAGGATCATGCAAATCCTTACAATGAGCCAAAGCAACACATAGTGCAGAAAGTTTTAAAAGTGAAACATTTTACTCGACAAAAAAAGGCAGTTCACAAGCAGAAACAACAGCAGTCAGGCACAGCTAGCAAATAGCCATTCTCTGCTGACCCATGGAAAGATCTAAAAATAAAGCATTGGACACTTTAGCCATCTGTAAATTCATAACATCTCTTGATTCTGGACACAAAGACTTTGAATTCAGTCTATGGAGCAGAGTCACTCTGCCTGGAAGAAGGAGGTGCAAATAGCACAGGCACATGCATACCACACAAGACATATTAACCAAAAAACAGCCACAGATTTTTCTCCCCTACACAGATGGTGTTTATCACCTGAATACGCTTCAGAATTTTTTCTGGGGAATTACTGAATAATCAACTGAGCTCTCATATATTCCCCTCCCCATTATCCAAAGTGAATTCCTCTGAATCCAATAGAACACCTGCACACAAAGAGCAAATAACATTCACCACAATCTAAGGGAAATCAAATACTTTTTTATCCAGAATACAACAGTCCAAAATGGAAACATTTTATCTAGCGCCCCCACCCCCATCAGATTTTGGGGATTCCGATAAAGGGATGCAGATTGGAACCAGCTCAGATTTGGGATTTGCAAGGAAAAAACAAAAACAAACAAGCAAGACCCCCCCCCATTTCATCAGAGAAAAAACATAGTAGTTTTGCCCACCTCACATCCAATATATAACCCTTACCATGATGAAAATCCATGATTTAGGAAGGAAAATATGGGTTTTACTGTGTGAACAGGTACAGAGAAAGAAAACCAGAAAATAAAAGGAAGCCCAGATTATATTTAATTGGAGATTTATGGACAATTTACAATCAAATTGGTTAGGTTTGTGAATGAGATGTGCAAGCACATGATAACATTATAATACGCTGCATGGGATATTTTCTGAAGAGCTTTCTCAAGACATGAGTGGCAAGGGAGAGAGGGGAAGCTCAGGGCAGCTTATCCAGATCAACATCTCTCCTAAAGACTGACAATGAGATTTTTTTTTACAAAACCGTTAGTCATTTGACTGAAGGCAATTTGACCAAAACTGATTCCCCCTGATCCAAAGGAATTAATTTCAGACCCTGCGCAGCGGTTTCCCGTAACATGAAAGTGCTCCTTTTGTGTGGCATGAGATTCAGACCCCACAGATCTACAGCTTTGCTGCTTCCATCTGTGCAGGGAGAGTCCTTGACAGGCAGTTGTCCGGATACTTAATGTCTCAGGGAAATAATTTATTGCAGAGGTCTGGCATCTTTTCTGTAACCATGAGGCAATGAACGGACACCACCCTCTGTATTAGCTGCTGCACTTAAAAGAAAAAAAACTAAAAAACAACCCACAAGCAAAAATTTGCAGAAGGGAAGGGGAAAACATTCAGGACACAACACACATATTATTCAGAATGCCATTAATGCAGATGGTACCGGGCCTTATTTATTTTTGGCTTTATTTTGAAACTCAGTTCATCCTTAAATCATCCGATGACAGCAGATCTATGTTACTGCGCTACAGCATCACATATAGACAGCAGAGCCTGGAAGTGCCTAAGAGAGGGAAATGGGGGGATGGATGTGGAATCCTTACTACTGCATAACACTAACCTAGCCCCAGCCCCAGCTCTGGAGCAGCAAGGACTTTAGACTGGAAGGCATTTTTAGTCCCTTCTCCACTTGAAGGTTGATAGCTATAAAGAGAGGTTTCTGGGGTAGGGGAAGTAGAAACCAGAAACTCTTGCCCTTTTGGACGCTCCCAAGGAGTCTGTCCCGGGGACTATGGATTAGTGGACCATTTAGATCGCATAACATTCATCTCAGGATGCATCAGACTGCCAAAAGAACAGAAGCTAGATTAAAAACTACTGCCGGCGCCCTCGTTAAGACTATGACCTTGACAGAATCAAGTCCCTCACCGTGACCATACCCAGCCAAAGACACTGGTGGCTCCTTCACGATCTACTAGGGCCCAGCCCTGGTATAATTCTAACAAACAAGTACATGCTTGTGCATGTGCCTCTCACATGGCAAACTCTCATTGCCAGCTAGTAAAACAATGGTCCTATTACGCACAGCTCTGATGTAGCCAAAGGGCTGTAATTCTTAATCAGGATGCCAGAGGCATACAAGCATTGGCAGATTTAGGCCTATGTAACCCACGGTAACATAGGGATGATTGATAATTTATGAAGCTCAACAGCAGACATGATCTCCTCCTGGTTGTCAGCCAGAGTGCCATCCGCCATCCGATCAGACTTCAGTGTCAGCAGATCATGGCAGTGACTCATTCCCTAACTGCTCTCCATAGGGCTCCCTACTTTAGCGGTGCTACATCTTCATCTCCTGCTCCCCCCCGGCCTCAGAGTGTTTGAGGGGCCTCACTGCAATATGTTCACAGGCAGATGGGTGGCAGCCAGAGTCATCGTGAGAACATAGAGTGGGAATGGTCACAGTTATATGAAGGAAGCTTGATGGGTTATTTTGCACAGAGCTGTGCAACACCTAGGGCTGGGCCTGCTTACAAACATGACCTATATTGAAATACAAGGACTAAATTCTTCTCTGGGACATGGCCATGTGAGCAACTCTTAGGAGCTCAGTGTCTGTAACTGAGGGCAGAGTTTGGCCCTAAGACAACGGTTCTCAAACTTTTCCTGTTGCGTACCCCTTACCAGTAATGGCATCTGTCCGCACCCCCCTCCATTACTGCACAGTTGGTTCAGCAGAAGACCTTGGGCTGAAGGTGGAGCTGGGGGCAGAACTGGGGATGGGGGAGGAGCTGGGGCTAGAGACAGAGCTGGCCTTGGGGTGGAGAGGGAATAAGGGCAGAGCTGGGCTTGGGGCGGAGTGGAGCTGCGGCTGGGGCTGGAGCTGGACTGGGGGACAGAGAAGGGAATAGATTGGAGCTTTGGCTGGGATCGGAGCTGGTCAAGGGGTGGAGCGAGACTGGGTGGTGATCCCTCCCGGCCCGCTGGGGGCGCTGTCCCACTGCACCTCCCACCCCCCTGCCCAAATGTTCCTCTGCCCACAGTTTGGGGACTCTCTGTCCTAAGATCATTTATAAAATGAACAACTTTTACATCAGCCAATTAACAGGACAGCAGCATTCAAATAAGCCACCATGAATGGTGTGCTCATTAGTGGTGCTATCTCCGACTTCATAATTCTACTACCTAGTGTGACAGACCCAGACCAGTGGGGTACAGGAGTCTGGTAGAGGACAAATATACTGGTCACTGGATGAGTAGTTTTCTGTTCCCTGAGTGACCAGAACAGGGGCTGCACTAGAGTAATCAGGAACCTGCTAGAACCAGTTAAGGCAGGCGGGCTAATTAGGACACCTGGAGCCAATTAAGAAGCTGTTAGAATCAATTAAGGCAGGCTAATCAGGGCACCTGGGTTTTAAAAGAAGCTCACTTCAGTTTGTGGGGGGAGTGTGAGGAGCTGGGAGCAAGAGGTGCAAGAAGCTGAGAGTGAGAGGGTGTGCTGCTGGAGGACTGAGGAGCACAAGCATTATCAGACACCAGGAGGAAGGTCCTGTGGTGAGAATAAGGAAGGTGTTTGGAGGAGGCCACGGGGAAGTAGCCCAGGGAGTTATAGCTGTCATGCAACAGTTACAGGAGGCACTATAGACAGCTGCAGTCCACAGGGCCCTGGGCTGGAACCCGGAGTAGAGGGCGGGCCCGGGTTCCCCCCAAACCTCCCAATTGACCTGGACTGTGGGTTCTTCCAGAGGGGAAGGTCTCTGGGCTGTTCCCCAACCCACATGGTGAATCTCTGAGGCAGGAAAATCCGCCAATAAGCACAGGACCCACCAAGATAGAGGAGGAACTTTGTCACACTAGCAATAGACAATACGTAACTGGAGATTAAACTGTATATTGACAAATATTGTGTCTGCTCATTCTTGCGTTTCGCCGACAATCGTACAGAATAGAAACACCCAGGAGGGCCTGAGGGGAACAATTAAATATCTAAGCCCTAATTTGAATAAAGCACCTCAAAATGCAACAGGCAAAATTCCTGACAAGACTTTTTAATGATTTATAAGCGTGGTGCTAGACTTTGAGCAAAAAATTCTTCTGGAAACCCATGTTTGGAAAAGATAAGAATGTGCTGACATTAAGGTCATATTGATCCCCATACCTTTCCTAGTCAAATAAAAAAAAATAAAGGTTATGGTAATGAATAATTTAGGATGATATATATGTATTGAACTATGATAGCCAAAGATGAAAAATTGCTGACTGGTAAAAATAAGTTACATTTTGTTAGTGTAATGTTAATAGTTTATGATTATGTACCATGAATGAGTTTGGATGGGTCAGGGTTATACTTATGCCAAGGTTTTGGCCTAGTCTTTCCTTGACATGAGCATTGTCTTGCCAATCTTTCTATTATGTAGACTTGCTTAAATGATGCTATTTACAGCTGACAGGAGGTTTTATTTATAGAATGTATTGTGTCGGAAAGCACAGAGAGGAAGTTAATCAATACAAGTCTGTCGCATCTTACGCGCATTTAAGATGCGCGATTTCAGCTTTACGCGATCGGCAAAAACAAAAACAAAACAAAAAAAAAGAGAAAAATAACAATTTTAACACTGTACCTGTAGTGCGGGCGATTCTGCCCGCCATTGAACTCAATGTACTTTTGACTATACGTGGTTTTTGCTTTACGTGCTAACCGCGGAACGGAACCCCCGCGTAAGATGAGATAGACCTGTATTAAATATATAAACGTAATGCTAAAAAGTCCCTGTATTGGGGAAAAAAGGAGCGAAGTGACATGAAAACATGGTGACATGAAAATAGTGTAGACCATAAAAATTATTTAAATTGAAGATTACAGAAGTGTATTGTACAGGTTACGCAAGATGCAATGCTTCACATTGATTGGAAAAAAGCTAATGAACGGAGAGGTGTTAAAAAAAAATCAAGGGCACAAGCTGGAGAATACCAGACCAGAGACAGAGAATATTGAACCAGAGATGGAGACAACCATCATGAAGTGCAGGAAAGCTTCCCAGCACCCTGGAACTCAGTAACTTGGGCCCCTACCTGTTCCATCTTACCTGTTTACTATTATAGTAATAAAATATAGTAATTGTAATAAAAATTCTGTTTGAAAATGAATAAATTAAAGGTAATAATTAATTCAGCCTAAATTGGGTGGACTTGTGCCTTGATTTCCTACCACACAGGCCCAGTCCTGCATTCAATGAGCATGCTAAATGCCCACTAATGTCAGGGTCATTTTTAGGTGCACAGGGTGTAACAGATATTGCAATCAAATGAAATATCTTTGGAGACCATATGTCATTAAGTTTAACGTTTAATCACTGTGGGCCAGGGATTGCGTGCAAACCCAGGGGAAGGGATACCACTGTTCCTCCAGGAACCAAAAACAGTGTGTGTGTGTGTATGGGGGGGGGGGGGGGGAAGAGGGGTGGTGATTAAGGTAAACAGGTAAATAGCTCCAGAGAGATACCACCCCCTGAGGAGGTTTGCATACACTGATCCAAACTGGGTTTTCCAGAACCCAAGGCTCTGGGGTTTGAACTGGCTTAGAGTTGTCATTCTGCTCCAGAAAATGGATAAGCCCTTCTGTCCAAGGGTTGCCTTAACCCTGTCTGAAGGTTGGAAAGACTTTGGCCTGCTAGGGTCCCATAAGACTGATGGGTTACTCCTGGTGTGGCTAATGTGTATTTAAATCTACTGTTTGGGTTTTTAATGTTTTCTTTGTAATCCTTCGTCGTTACGAATAAACGTGCTTGCTTAGAAAGAGCGTTGTGGTAACTTGTAACTGCTGGCAATCCCTAGTTTGTAGCTCACAGAGAAAGCAAAGCACAGGTGCTGGCTGTTAGGCAGACTGGCTTGCTGGAGGTATCATTGTGTAGACCAGGAGCTGTGCAGCCTTAAAACCCCTGGTCAGAAGGGAGTGGGACATGAGTCCCTGTCCAGAGACAGGTGGCAGCTGAACATCTGACACATGACTGGGCACACCTGGAGTCACCCACTGGGGGAGAGGGATATAAGTACAGTTACCCTGAAACTATGACACAAGGAACACGAGACTGGGACTGGTGTATGAGGATTTCACCTAGGTCATATAACGTATTTCATGCTTCCATTTTTTAAATTGCAAGCCCCTTTAGGATATTGGCTGGAGGGTGTGGGGGGTGCAGGGCAGAAGGCAGGGTGTGTGTTGGGGTGTGGGGGGTTCAGGGCAGAAGGCTGAGTGTGTGTGTGGGGTTCAGGGCAGAGGGATGGGGCTGTGGGGATGCAGGGCAGAAGGCTGGGTGTGTGTTGGGGTGGGGGGGTTCAGGGCAGAGGGGTGGGGGGTGCAGGGCAGAGGGCTGGGGTGCTCGGCTCGTGGGGGTGCCCCCAGCCCCCTGCCCTGAGCGGCTCATGGCCGGGGGCTGGAAGGGATATGCCCTGTTCCACCCCCTTCCCCCAGGCTCTGTCCCTACCTCTCTCTGCCTCCTCTATGGAGCTGTGTGCATGCTGCTGCTCTTCCCCCACCCCCTCACTAGAGCCATCAGCTGATTGGCCAGGGACGGAGAGGAGGCGGGGCCAGAAAGCACCACACTGGGGGAAGAAGCGGGGGAGGGGGGAAGCTTGGCTGCCGCAGAACCAAGCTTCTGCCTCCTGCCCCCGCAGGGGAGAGCGGTGTGTGTGGGGGCGCTGAGTGGGGCTGGGGGCCGGGACCGCGGCAGGAGCTGCGTGCCACTCAGAATCGGCTCGCGTGCCGTGTCTGGTATGTGTGCCATAGGTTGCCGACCCCTGATGTAACCTCTTCTTATTGCCTTTTATGACCCTTGCTAGGTGTAACTCATTTTGTGCCTTAGTTGTCTGATTTTTGTCCCTACATGCTCGTGTTGTTCTTTTTAACTCATTGTTAGCAATTTGGCCACATTTCCACTTTTGTAAGGATTCCTTTTTGATTTTCAGGTCACTAAAGAGCTCCTGAGGGAGCCATATTGGGAGAGTTTGCTGTTGAGCCTTCAATTTTGTCTCTTTGAGAAACTGCTAGCTCTCCTGAACTCCTTTTTTCCTTAGATGTTCTTCTCATGGGACCCTACCTACCAGTTCTCTGAATTTGTCAAAGTCTGCCTTTTTGAAGTCTTTTGTCCTTATTCTGCTGCTCTCATTCCTTCCTTTCCTTAGAATCAGGGAATCTATCATTTCATGGTCACTTTCACTCAAATTGTCTTCCCCCTTCAGATTCACAACCAATTTCTCCCCGTTAGAATCAAGTCTAGAATGCCTGTCCCTCTAGTCACATCCTCCACCTTCTGAAATATGAAGTTGTCCCCTACATATTCCAACAGTGATCGGCAGTGTTTGAGCACAGCTGCAACAAAAACTTGCCCAATCCATACAGGCACACAGCCTAATACAAACAAATACTTGTGTTATCACTGCTCACATGGCACAGACAGCAGTACCTATTGGCATGCAAATGGCAATCCACTGCCTGGTTTAAGCACCTGAATAGCATTCATTCTAGGTGAACACATCCATCATAAGGGAGTGGGGACTGCAGTGTTTTCTCCACAGTGCTAGGCACACACAGTATCGCACTCTGCCTTGCAGTCTCCCTGCAGTAGAGAACAGGAATGTGTTTCTGCATGGATTTCAGGTAACGCTTACTGCTTCCATTCCCAATCAGCTTTTCTCTAGCTTTAGTGTGACATAACTTAGGGAGTTAACACCTACTGAAACCCCAGGGGGGTGGGTGGATGCAAACCTGCCCACATGTGAACGCCCCTCTTCCAGTCTAAAGGGAGGAGCTACTAAACCCAGGGTTCAAATAAAGTCAAGGGACAACAAATGATAAAACAGGAATGAGTGTGAGGGTCACAGGGACAAAAACAGGAAGCCAGAAGGGGACACCAAGCAGAGAACCCTAGACAGCGCCCACTGCTCCTCAAAGGTGTCTAGGGAGCCAGTGGATGTGGCCCAGAGGAATTCTGCCTGGATACATGAACCAAAAGGAGGAGCGGAAATAGGTCCCACAGTCGCAGATAGCCACCTTGGCCAGCACCAGTAAGAGGTTGATAAGGAGATCTTGCGACTTCATAAGGCCATGGATAAGGGGTGCATAAATTAGGAGGTGCAGGAGAAAATGTATGGGTGAGCACATGGGACCCTACCTACCAGTTCTCTGAATTTATCAAAGTCTGCTTTTTTGAAGTCTTTTGTCTGTATTCTGCTGCTCTCACTCCTTCCTTTCCTTAGAATCAGGGAATCTATCATTTCATGGTCACTTTCACTCAAATTGCCTTCCCCCTTCAGATTCACAACCAATTTCTCCCTGTTAGAATCAAGTCTAGAATGCCTGTCCCTCTAATCTCCCCCAAGGAGAAGGTTCTGGAGGAGCTGTAAAAGGGGCTGCAACCTGGTGCACTCAAGATAGATATGCACCAGGGTCTCCCTGATGCTTCAGAAGGGGCAGGTGTTGGGGACAAGTGTGAACCGTGCCCAGTACACACCCATGCTCATGGCTCCATGAAGGAGCCACCAGTTAATATCCCTGGTGGGCCGTGGAACCATTGTGGAATACAGGTTGGCGCACCGGAGCTTCTCACCCTCCACAGGTGGTAGGAGGTCCCACCACTTCGTGTCAGAGCGGGACATGAGGGTGAGGAAATGGAATGTGTGCAGGTCATGCAGCCGGCTCAGGGTATGCAGAGGAGGCTCACGGGGCAGGGTTCCCACTGTGTAGGGAGTTAACAGGTAAGCCTGAACTCTGATCATTCTGACACCTATTAGTTCCCTCCTCCTGCTCCCACAGAAATCTGTTTGGAGTAATTAAAGTAAATTAGCTAATCTGGCTGGTGGGCGAAGTGACCTAATGAGTCAGTCAGCCCATCAGTTTCAGTCAGATAAGTAGGGCCCTACCAAATTCACGGCCGTGAAAAATGCATCATGGACTGTGAAATCTGGTCTCCCTCGCGAAATCCGGTCTTTTTTGTACTTTTACCCTATACTATGCAGATTTCACCAATGTTCCTCAAACTGGGGGTCCCAACCCAAAAGGAGGTCACGGGGGGGGCACAAGGTTATTGTAGGGGGGTCGTGGTATTGCCACCTTTACTTCTGCACTGCCTTCAGAGCTGGGTAGCCAGAGAGTGGTGGCAGGTGGCTAGAGAGTGGCAGCTGTTGGCTGTGTGCCCAGCTTTAAAGACAGCGCCCTGCCAGCGGCAGCACAGAAGTACGGGTGGCAATACCATACCAGGCCATCCTTACTTCTGTGCTGCTGCCTTCAGAGATGGGTAGCCAGAGGATGGCAGCTGCTGGGCTGGAGAGGACTCAGCTCTGCAGGCAGCAGTGCAGAAGTCAGGCTGGTGGTACCATACCCTGCCATCCTCACTTCTGCGCTGCTGCTGGTAGCGGTACTGCCTTCACAGTGGGCTCTCGGCCAGCAGCCACCGCTCTCCAGCCACCCAGCCCTGAAGGCAGTGCTGCCACCAGCAGCAGTGCAGAAATAAGGGTAGCAGTACCGCAACCCCCATTACAATAACCTTGTGACCCCGCCCCCCACAATTCCTTTTTGGGTCAGGACCCCTACAATTACAACACCCTGAAATTTCAGATTTAAATAGCTGAAATAATGAAATTTATGATTTTTAAAATCCTATGGCCATGAAATAGACCAAAATGGACAGTGAATTT
The DNA here is from genome assembly GCF_011386835.1 of Chrysemys picta bellii. NCBI lineage: Eukaryota > Metazoa > Chordata > Testudines > Emydidae > Chrysemys > Chrysemys picta. The sequence goes on from NC_088791.1 coordinate 203,854,291, forward strand.
GGTAGGGTCCTACCAAAAGAGGGACAGGAAGGATGTGCTAGGGGGAGGGCAACAGGGCTAGCTGAGCCCAATCTCATAGAGATCTCAGGCAAAAGAGACCTGAGGAGACAGCCTAAGCCATAAGGAATATTGTGTAACCAGTACAGTTGTATGGGCCTGCGAGGGTGTTGGTGTTGGGAACTCAAATAAACGGCCCATTGGATACACAGCTAGTGGAATCTGAGATGGTGTCTGTGGAGCAAAGAGGCAGGAATGGAGCCCACCCTGCTACAGGCCTAGATACTCGATCCTCACCTCTGGCTGAACCGAGCGGGGGGCAGAACCCAAGCATGGCGGTGGGTGCAAAGGCAGCTGAACACCTGTTTTGTATTTCATCAGTCTGTAATGTTCTAATTCTTGCTGCATTGGGCTTTGGCATCTGCATTGGGTTTTGGCACCCAAGGTGAAAATAAATTGATCAGAAGGCGCATCATCCCACCAGCCCACAATATTCCCAGGAGAAATTTGGGGAGTGTCCCACAGCAGGGAAAGTGCAGCGAAAGACTATAGAGCATGTAAAGTCTGTTTTCCAACATAGCTAAGGCTGAAGTCTTGTTTTCTGTATAAATGTTGGGTACTTGTTAGCTGCACCACACCTTTGCCTAAGGTACCGCTGGAGCAATTATATTTTTTGCATCTTCTTGTAACTCTCAAGGCTGACTCAGCGGTCCCTGCACATGCAATGCGCTTTCATTCCTTAGGTTCACTTGGTGAACCAAGGCTCCAAAGAAAGAATGCAGCCCTCCCCATATAGCAAGCAAGTCCAGGGTCTAGTCATCAGCAATGTACTGCATGATAAGTGTGCAGCAATAAACAGCACAACAAGAGATAAGCTAAAGCAGGAATCACATTTTTATTTGCAGGTGCTTCTGTACATCTGCTGTAAAAGATAGAATTCTGCTATGAATTTCAGTCGTTTAAATCCAAAGTAACAACTGATTTCAGCTGATCTCCATTTACACTGGTGTAAGTGAAATCAGAATTTGGCCCTTATTCCAAATTTACATCAGCATAATTGACAGCAGAAGTTGTATTTTCCCCAGTAACCTGTAACGATCAAACAAAGTAAAAATGAAATTTGGCATCCAGGTGGGTTTTGATAACATTCCCAGACACTGGATCTGATTCTTTACCATCTTGCAGTCGGTCACACCTATACCACGTGAGTTTAAATCGCAACCATGTTGACCGGATAGTGTCTTACACCCAATGAGGTAACGGTAGAAATGAGCGTACAAAGAGCAAGGCAGTGGAGAATCAGGCTCAGGGATTCTAGTCTTTCTTACTTATGAGAATTTGCACCTGTGTAGGCTTTTATGCCAGAATCATGGAGATTGATTTTTTTTTCCATGTAAAAAGAATGACAACTTTGATTGAGAGTTAGGAGATTGCAGGAATGGGCAAAATGATTTCTATGCATAGACTGAAGTCAATGGAACTATGCCAATTTATACCAGCTGAGGATCTGACCCATGATCTGGATTTTCTATATATGTGGGTTTGCAATAAGTATTTATCCTATGTAACTAAAACACTATCAAGGGGAAAGATGAAAACCTGAAAGGTTTTGTATTACACAGTGGGGCATATTTCATGTAAAGTGGTTAACAATCACAACTAGCCAAACTGTTGTATTACATTGTAGCCGTTTCTGATTTGTCCAACATTCTCAATGTGAGCAAAAGTTTTAACTCAGCATTTATCTGGAATATAGAATCAGCTTTTCTTCAGCACTGCTAGGAAGCTTTAGCCTGTAATCAATAAAGAAAATAACACTCATGCTTTTATAACATGCTAAATTTATCGTGATAAATAATATTATCTGCTCTTATCACATTCATCTAAAAACAAAATAGGTGCAAAGGCAGCAAGTAGTAAGCAAAACAGGAAAGTGGTTAATTAAAACCCAGATTGTGTAATAATAGCTTCATATTATAACACACTTTTCTGCTTGAAGGATCCCATCCTGCTCTGCTTTCTCAAGGTTTTGCATGGTAATCAGTTCTGCACTTGTTGGCCAGAAGAATGTAAACCTAATGTTCTAGGTTATTGCAGGAGGAGAGGAGACAGCAAGGAATCCAATTTACAGATTCAATATTAACCATAAAACCGAGAAACATAATGCTCACACTGGAGGAAATGGTTTGTGCCATGGCCTCAGCACAATGAGGAGATGGGGAGAGGAGTTACAGGGCACTGAAAATGTAGCATGTTTTACAACCAGTGTCCAGAGGCAGATTTAAGCTGAGTGAGGGGTGATGTCTCCCGGGAGGAGGGAGGCACTCCTAAATACTGAGGAGGGAGACGAGGGCCAGTTGTGTGGCCCGAAGAGAGGATGAAGATCTTCTCTGCCTCATACATCTGGGTTTAAAACCCTGTGGCTCTTTCTTCTCCTGGAATGAGCTTTGTGGCATGGAGACACCCTCGGAGGCAGCCTGGAGTGGATGCTGCTGAGTTTCTTGCCAAGTGGTGGAATCATCACCTCTGTGCAAGATGGTGGGGGACAGACCACGGCAGGCGCTCTCTCCACCCTGCATGGAGCAGTGCAAGGTGACATCTCTCCCGTCAGTGGGCAGCACTTCACAACTGATAGTTTCAAAAAAAAAAAAAAAAAAGAGTTACAAGGCTGAGGAAAAGCTCTGAAAAAACCACAGACTCTGAGACTCTCCACGAGCCCCGTGACGTACCTACATCCCTGCCCATCACACAGAGCTCTCTGGAAGGCCATTCAATAGAGCTATGAGGTCTCAGGTTCAGTGCGTGGCTTTCTCCCCATCACCTCCCCCTTGTTGTGTGCATGAATGATTGTCATGAGGGGAGGGTGCAATCCCATTGGAGGGAATAGGGGTGTGTGTGGAAGGAGCTAAGGGAAGACTGGATGGAGGTTTTTTGTTCCAGAAGAGGAGGGATGAACTTGGAAGTTGCCCCAGACAGGGATGCAATAAAGGGGGAGACATTCTGTACCTCCAGGAGATGACTCAAGGTAATTTCACCACGGATCCTTCTGTGAGCATGAAGCTGCTGGTACCCCACACCCTGAAGAACTGGAGCATGAGCAGGAAACATACTAGTATTGCAACTGCTCTGTGGTGTGTTGGAAGCCCATGTCCTGGGGGGGCCTTATGCAGCTGCAGACTTGGAAGCCACTGTTTGAACTGGTCATTGCTAGACTGGAGCTTGCAACACAAGCAGCTGGACACTTCCTCTGCCTAGGGGATGAGTAAGGGACACCTCCACAGCACAACCAGCCTGGAAGAGAATCTTTCACTCTTTATGTCTCAGTTGCTCAGATGGGGCAGTAGGAAGCCAGGGTTTCATTCCACTTCTCTCTCTCTGCCGCAGACACAAAACATTCATCTGCTGTATGGTGTACTAAGGTCTCACAAAGGAAACGACTTCTTTAAAAAACTCCCTATGCCTATGGCAATTCTGTGAAATACCAAAAAGACTAGAAAATAATATTAACCCTACTCCACTGCAAGCATTGCACAGATTTTGCCAACATTTCCTGCCATTTCCTTTTCTCCTTGTAATATAGGCCTTAACACTGGGGGCAGTGGGTAATACATTTGGTCACGACCAGGGCGGGAGCAAGGATGTTTCACGCCCTAGGCGAAACTTCCACCTTGCGCCCCCCCTCGAGCCCTGTGGCAATTCTCTGCCCCCCCTCCACCCTAAGGTGCCCCCTCGCGGCAGCTCCCCACCCCCCTCTGCCCTGAGGCGCCCCCCTCCCCAGCAGCTCCCCCCCCCAGCAACTCCTCCCCTCCACCCTGAGGCGCCCCCCCCCGTGGCAGCTCCCCCTGGCCCAGGGAGCCGTGCAGCAGTTCCCCACCCCAGCTCACCTCTGCTCCGCCTCCTCCCCGAGCACGCCGTCGCCGCTCCACTTCTCCCACCTCCAGGCTTGCGGCGCCAATCCCCTGTTAGGTGCCGCAAGCCTGGGAGGGAGAGAAGCAGAGCAGGGTGGCGTGCTCAGGGAAGGAGGTGGAGCAGAGGTGAGCTGGGGCGGGGAATTCCCCTGCGTGCCACCTCCCCCCACTTACTTGCTGCAGACGGCCCTCCCCACGCCCCCCTTCCCCAGCTCCCTCCACCTAAATGCCGACGACGACCAGGGCGGCCAAAGATCTGGCCGCTGCGGTTGCTGCCGAAGGACCCGAAATGCCGCCCCCCAAATGCTAGCGCCCTAGGCGACCGCCTAGGATGCCTAATGGGTTGCACCGGCCCTGGTCACGACCTACCAGGGCTGGATTTGAACTATGATCTAGTGTCAAAAGGTTCTATTATGAAGCCCCTGAACACTGCAGTTTGAATCCTGTCAGCAAGCACATGCACCTGCTACAGCCCTTGGGCTCCTTAAAACAGGGAGCTGTACTCGCAGGGCTCCTGACTAGGAGCAAACATGCAACCTACAAGAAGTCAGATATAAGGATTCCTGCCTCATTCCTGCAGAAAGGAGAAAACCAGGCACGGGGAAGCACAGCTAGTGTGGGTCTCTCTCCAGTAGCTGGGAAAGGGCCCCTTGGGTGTGTGAACATGAGCATTTGGGCTTTGTTTGGACTGCCCCCCCCCCCCCCCCCCCGTGAATCTGCCCACCGGCTTACAAATCTCCATACTCACTCATCTTCCAGAGGGAAAAGTCTGGAGCCACAGGACCCAGCTTTTAAAAGTTGTGTCTAAAGAGGACATCTAAACCCCACATCTGGATGCTCCAATCAGCACTGAGGTCCGTAAAATGCTTGATCCAGGTGCCTCAGTGCTGATCTGAATATCCTAATGTGGGGTTGGGAAGCCCTGTTCAGACATCCATGTTTAAACACTAACTTCTGAATATGTGCCCTGCACATGGGGCAGTAGCAAAGCCACACCCTTACTGCACAGCTATCTGACTGAAAAAGAAGACACGGAAGTTTGCAGGGGGCAGGTTTCACTAGGGTCTACTTGATAAAAGCAGAAGTGGCTTATTACAAGGGGAAGTAAAATGTCACAAGGACAAAACAAATTCACATTAGCTTCCTGTTTAAAACTCCTCTACGCCAGTGTCTGTAAAGATGCCGAATAGCACCTGCCTACATTCACAGTGGGCCTGATCCTGTGAGATGCAGAGCACTGACTGGATAGTACCCTCAACTCCCTCAACTCCCATTGAAGTCAATATTATTATTAATATTATTCATGTTACTGTAGCACCTAACAGTCCCAGTCAGGGAACAAAACCCCATTGTGCTAGGCGCGGTACAAACAAAATAAAAAGACAGTCCCTGCCCCAGAGAGTTTACAGTCTAAGTATAAGACAAGAGACAACAGGCAGGGGGATACAAGGACTAGGCACTGAGGATGCCCTACACCCATCCCTACAGGAGACACTCAGCACCTAGGTAGATGCGCTCAGAACCTGCTTCAGTAATCCATTCCTAGTTAGCAATAGACAGTAAGCGCTTATAGCTTTTCTGAGTTAGGGCATCAGCATCTTGCAGGATCAGCCTCTTTATGGCAAATGTTACAAGCAGAATGAGGAATTTTTGAAGGATGAATAAGGAATTCATAAAAGAGTAGATTTTAGCCTGAAACACAGGCCCATATCTGCCCCCTATGAGGCAAAGTATTGAATAAAACTGGATGGAACGGAGAATTTTCATTTCATGGGACGTTTCGGGCTCACAATGTTTCATTTTGTTCCAATGCGGAACGAGACATCAACATTCCACAATTTCCTATCTTGGCATCTATCAGCCAGGCAGCTGGGGAGATGGGCAGCTGGGGAGATGATCAGCCTGCACACCAGCCAGGCAGCAGGGGAGCTGGCATGCTGTGCCTGGGGAGATAAGCAGCCAGGCAGCCAGCCCATCCGCCCAGTGAGCAGCTGGGGAGTTGGGGATCCCGTCAGCTGGCAAACCAGCTGCAAAGCCTGCCTGCCTGGTTTCTGCCAAAAGAGTTGATGGACTGTTGGCCCCTTACTAAAACTCAGTGGGGGTGTTTTGGTTGGCTAGCTCCCAGTACCAAAAGAGGAAGGGTCGATGGGAAATCAGGACCCTGAGACTGACAGTCCCCAGGAACAATGGGGAGAGGCCAATGCTCCAGGTCAGCCTGATTGACAGGGCGGGCAGGCTAATGAGGGAGTCAGGAGTCAGAGGGGCGGGGGTGGGATTGAGTGTGTGGCCACCACCAAAGCAAGTGTCCGATCTGCAGCATCCCTGCAGCACAGCCAGGGCCTGGGCAGAAGGCCTGGGATGTGTGATGAACAGACTGTGAACTATCCTTACATTGCAGAGACGCTGGTTGTGATGTCCCTGTGCCACGAAGCGCGGTTATGTGCTTTCCCATTTTTTCCTTATTTTTTAAAATTGATTGCTGTTTAATAAATTGTATTTGCTTTGAACTGTATGTAATGATCAGTGGATCAGGGAAGCATCCAGTGCAGAGAGAGCACCCCGGAGTGGGGACACTCTAGCCCCTGCCCTAAGTGACCACAACAAGGTTGGGGGTCAAGCCCCCCAGGAACCCTGGGCCCAGCCTTGTTGGGGTTACAAGGACTCTGCCAGACAGGAGAGTGGAAGGGGAGCCCTCGAGGTCAGGGAGGCCTCTGGGTAAAGGAAGTGGGAGCGAGGACTCAGATCCTTTCGCTAGCCCACTTCACCCGGGTAGTGCAGAAGCCAGGAAAGTACCCCACAATAGTGAGACCATTCCCCCGCTTACAGATGCAATGGCCATGTTCCTGCCAAGTGTTTTGATTCCATCGAATCAGCATTTTCCGATGGAAAACGATTCTACTGGAGATTTTTCAACCAGCTCTAGTATGGATGGCATCAAAGGAGGAGGAGCGAGTGAGACACAGGCCACCCTACTGTAAACAGCTCCTGCTGAAGTGCTTCCCATAAAAGGCTTGTGAACCACAACTGGAGCTTTGCTCCCGTAGCAGCAAGCCAGCACAGGTCAGAAGTGAGTGGGATGAAGACCTTTGGGAACCACTCCTAGCTCACAGAAACTTGACATTTAGCCAGCCTGGGTGGCTGCAGTAAAAGCTGCAATCAGTGAAAGACAGCTCATTCTAAAACTAAACAAACTGGCTTTCCTTTCAAGATGATCCTGTATAAGGCACACAAGCAGACTTATTTGTATATGAAACTTTGGGGCAAAAATTTGTCCTTTGTTATGTGGGGAAAGAGGAGTGGTGCAGACCAGCACAGGGTCCCTGAGCTACCATGCTAGCACAGGACAGAGCACCTCAGGGGCCTGGTCTGTGTAGTACATTTTTTACTGCTCTACTAAAAGGAGTAGCGCATAGGGGAAGGTGGGGGAGGAAGCTGCGTATTTTTGCATTGAGCACTCTGCTCTTTTAGAGGCACATCTATTAGAGCTGGACGTGGGAATGGCAGCTTGTGTAGATATACCCAGGCTAGATGTACTCCAGCTAGCTTGCTAAAAATAGAGGAGAGGATGCCGTGGTGTGGTCTTCAGCACAGGCTGTACACACCCCGCTGGGTACGTATTCACTTGTGCATACGTATTCACTAGTGCTGAAGCCCACACCACCACATCCTCACTTCCATTCTTAGCAAGCTGGTTAGAGTACAGCTAGCACTGGGATGTCTACACAAGCTGCAAATCACATGCCTGGCTGCAGTGTAGACCTTCCCATACTCACAAGTCAAAATTGCTAAAGGTGGCTGCCAAGACATATCCACAACAATATCTCAGGACACAAAATTTCATATTAGAAGTGAATTTCATATTGGAAGTGAATTTTACTAATTGATGTGCAAGCAAACAAAACAATTCCCCCCCACCAAAGAACCCCTCAAAAAACAACCCTCCAAAATCCTGAATCCTCCAAATTTTGTGTTTCATGAAATTTTGAAGTTGTAAAAGCATGCGGATAATAACCTTAACTTCCCCACTTTTTAGTGTGGAGTTAGTTGTTTTAATCAAAAGCAGAATTTGTTCCTATATATATATATGTTATTTCATAGTCTCATATATATATTTATTTATTGTGAGTTATACCATCCTAACTCTAAACTTAGTGGAAATTTTGTACTGAGGTTATGCAAAAATCAATTGTTCAGTGGCTTCTAAGTTTATATTACACCTCTACCCCGATATAACGCGACCCGATATAACACAATTCAGATATTACGTGGTAAAGCTGCGCTCCAGGGGGGGCGGGGCTGCGCACACCGGTGGATCAAAGCAAGTTCGATATAACGCGGTTTCACCTATAACGCAATAAGATTTTTTGGCTCGCATTATGTCGAGGTGTACTTGATTATTTATTTATTATGGTACTTGGTGCGAACAAGGCCATTGGTAATTCCTGACCTGGAAAGTTCAGACAATTTTGAATTGCTTGTATGAGAATCTAAACACCTTTTTACAGCAGAAAATGTTTGTTTTTCCCTTTCTTCCATGCTGCAACTCAAAAATATAGGATGAATGAATTTTGCTCAAAAATCACATTTTACTTTTGAGCTGAGGCCAAGCATGAAAGAATAATACTATAATTTTTCAGAAAGCTCCAAGCACCAGAAAACAGGACATAAGACAAGTGTCAATGTAGCCTTACCACAGCTTCTGCTTATCAGCAAAGGCCTCAGTAAAAGCTGTGTGAGACCAATGACTTTGAATCAAACTCTGGGGACTTTATGGTGATTTGCTGTTCTACCTGAAAAGAAATCTGTGCAACCTTGAATCTCCTTATGGGCTACAAAAGTCCTTGTTCTGGGATACCTCTTCCAACTTTTTCCTCTACTATGAAACTGATTTGTTCACCATGCTTCTAATTTCTCAGCAGCGGCCACTAGCACTCCAGCCAGAGAGATCCCTTCATCTCACACAGTACGACTTCGTTTCTGTTAATCGGCTGATTCCAGGCTCGTTGTGCATTCTTGCTATGCCTAGGATCCAGACTTTAACAGCCTCAGAGTGTGCTGCGCACAAAAACGCAAGGTGCACAGAGGCATTTTCCGATAGCATTTTTTAAACCACATCTGACAGGACAAGTTAGCTTATCCAAGCCCACCAAAGGCTTTTCTTGGCTAAAGCACAGCCACTCCCCCAGTTTCATGCCATGTGGCAACATGTCGTGCAATAGTGGTGCTATAAACACAGCATAGAAGCAAAGCAAATGCAAAGATGTAACATCTGAGGAAAACTAAGAGAACAGCCAAAACAAAAGGCCTTGTTGTTCTCTGGGCTTCGTGTGAATTAGAAGAACCCAGTGCCGGCTCAGAACATTTCAGCCAGCCGAGCCTGTCTGGATGCCGAGCCGCTGTGCCAGAGAGAATTCTAATTTGTGTGTAACAGAATGTGCCTACATTGGGCCAAATCCCCAGCTGGCATAAATCGCAGCAGCCCCCCTGAACTCAATGCAGTTATGCCAAGTCAGAAGGGACCGTTATGATTTACATTGTAAATGATGACTTACACCAACTGAGGACCCGGTCCTTCAGCAAATTTTAGTGCACCTAATATTTTACTTTTATCATTTCTATCAAGGTGTTACTTTGCACCGTGCATAAAAATCTTTATCCCCCATATAACAACGTCATCCTTCAGGTTCAGGGTGCGACAAGATTTGGATGGAACCTTAAACGCCAATCAAAGTGAGCTCATCAACACACACACAGGCAGCTTTGAAGTATTCCCCTTTCTCTCAGCCACACAAAATATGCTCCCTCTTTCTTCCTTACCCTTGTGTCTCCCTGCCTCTCCCTATCCCAGTCCCTGTCCTACATTCATTGGTGGCTCTGTGTTTGGCAGAGACCTTGGAAAGAAGTCACCACTCTCTGCTGCTGTTCTGGGTAGATGTGCTGTCCCGGGGTCACCATTAGAGCTGAGGGAAGGGACAGGCACAGGCAATGGGCTGTCAGTTTTTGAAGGAACCTTCCTGTGCTTTGCTGCGCCTGTGGCATTGGTCCAGCTGTGGGAACTCCCAGTCAGTGCAGAGGAGGGGCTGTTCCTGGACCTTCTCCTGGTTCTTGCAGGGCCCATGAACTTGTGGGCCCCTCCAGCCTGGCACATGCTGCAAAGGCAGGAGTTATGCCAGGGTTTGCAGTGATCTCCAGATATTTTACAGACATTAATTAATGAGGCCTCCCAACACCCTTGCGGGACAGGTGCATATTCAGGCCAGGAGTAACCCATGTGCACTCAGTGCAGTTGAACAGGACCCTGATGTCAGGGGGGCTCCTAACCACTGGGGGAAACACCAAACACAAACAAACAACCCAGGACCAGGAAAGGGGCAGGGTGAGGGGCATGATGTGACAAAAGCCAACAGGCTGAAGCGGGAAGTCGGGCCAGCCTTGTAAGACAGAAGCTGCTGCAGGCAGGTTCACTTTCCAACAGCCTCCCACTCTGGGGGCAGGACCTGCCCTCCCAGCCCCCAGGGCCAGGGATAATGGAGGGCCCCCAATTATCATAGTGCACAGGGCCCCAAAATTCTTTAATCCAGCCTTGTGCATATTATCAACCCCGTTTTACCAATAAGAAAAGGGAGGCAAAATGGAAGTTAAATGACTTGCCCAAGGTCAATGGCAGAATCAGTGGCAGAGCCTTACACGGCACTCAGACTTCCCCTGCTTTAACCACTAGATCGAGATCAAGCTTCTTCTCATACTACCATGCTTTCCAATTTCTTGCTCCTTGGACTGACTGTTTTTTCCCCCCCAGACCTGCAGCCAAACTGAGTATTCCGTTCTCCAGGCAGACCTACTCGTAAGGACATTATTGGAGTTTCAAAGGCCTTCCCCTTCCTGAAGAAAATAAAGAATCAAAGATATGGGTAAAATTCAACCCTCAAGATGCATCCAACTCTACTGAAGTCAATGGAGAAGTACCCACTTACACAAAGGCTGAATCTGGCCTTCTGCATTTGTTGGGAGTGCAACAAGTTAATCTGGAGCCAGCCAAAGCGAGGTGATAGACTTTTCTCTGTCTGGCAGTGGCAGCAACAAAATGAGTCTGGATTTGAATGGAGCAGCCAACCTGGACTTCATGCTCCCAACAAACCATTCACACTGGAAACAGTGAGGAGAGGAGGAGGCAGCGGGGGGACAGTGCAGGAGGGGTGCAGTGAAGAAAGAAAATAACTCCCCCTGTTACCTGGAGAAAGACACGCAAGGGTTGGTGCTCCACTTCTCTGGCTGATCCTTCCCCTGCCTAGTCTTAGTACATCAAACTCAGGATGACACAGCAGGAGTAGATGAAAGCAGAGGTGGCCTGAGGCAGTGCATAGGTACATGTGGGAGATCTGCGAGCAGCAGGGATTTCCTCCAGTGAGAAGGAGCCAGGTGTAAATCAGTGTGATTCCACTGACTAGGATTTACACCACCGGAGGAACTGGCAGCCTGTTTGCCCTGCAGAAACGTCACAGTTTTGTCCTTTAGATTCAATGAATGGAGCAGGCGATATTGGGTGGGCTGGGTTTATTTTTTAATAGCCCTGGCTATCCAAAAATCTGGCACGTCTAACAGTAAGCCGTTCCCAGGCTCTGAGGTGCCACAGCTCCCCCTCTTCCGCTCTCTCCTGCTGTAAAAATGTAATGCTATTGCAATTTCCAAGTCAGGCAGCGAGGCAAAATACAGTGCTCTGGGTTTCAACAAGCCTGCCTCCAAGTCTTGCTCCAAATGCTACGCTCTGGGAGCAGGATTCTTCCTCCCATTCCCCCCCACCCTCCATCCTGTCAGTCCCGTGCAAGACAACTGCTGACCTGCATCAATAACAGGAATGCAAAAGTGCTTCTCTTGCAGTGATGGATTAAATTCACCAGGCTGATGAAAGAGCCCTTAGGCACGCACATGCACACACACACACACACAGAGCATTCTGCCAAATTATGCAAAGCATTTATCTCAGTTTTTTTTATTTTGCTAATCAGCTCTCAATCTGATTAACAACAGTGTGATGCGCGGTGGGGAATTTTTTTAACTGACTTTTGCTGCTCTGAACGAATATTTTGGTTCTCTTCCAGCCAAGCAGCAGCCCCATCCAGAAGGGTGGTTGGGATGGGGATCAGAGGAGAAGGAAACTCAAGGGGGATTCTGGTAGCTGAGAAACCTGCTGCTCATCTCTGCCTCTCAGATTTACATCTGCAGTAAACCCCACTCCATTTCTTTGCTGGGTTGGCTTGGACACAGGGAGCAGAGGCCAAAAATCATTTGTAAGAAATACCTTAATTGCTGGCATTTCTTTTGTTCTTTCTCTAACTGTAGCTCCAAGTCCAAGGTTGTGGTGCATTAGAAGCAGGAGCCTAACATTATTCATAACTGATTTCCTAAAAGTGGTCAATTCCTGATCCCTTTTAGATTTCTTTCATTGGTGTTACTGTTATTACTAATAATTTTAAACAGTATCCAAAATGTGCATAGGTGTTTTACAGAAGAAAGAAGTAAGATGGATAGATGGATTAGCAGGGTTCTGGCTATTTCTGGTGATTGAAGATTCCTGGCAGTTTTCATAAGGCTCTGGGGTGCCCCAGCCAAATTCCATTTTGAGTAAATGCATTCGGTTTTTCTAGATCCTTCCAGCCATGGAACACGGTCTTCTTTCACTTCCTGTCCAAAAATGTGTAGCATTGCTGTGTGCTTTTAAACATTTGGCACATGTCAGCCCAGTGATGGACTAAATGGTTCATATACATTATGCAGGTGCACTCAGGACTTAATAGTTAAGGTTGCCTCGGCTCTCAAATATTAAAGCAGGATTTAATTTCCTGGAAATTCATATATGCAAATGAGGGCCTGCCAAAGCTGAACTATTCCAAAACCTTTCACCAAATTCCTCAACCATTTTTGTTTTTCAAACAGTTGAAAATCCCTCTCAGTTGCAATGATCAGGCTCGTGCTTCCTGGCAGCCCTGGAAGTGGGACGGTTCCTACACTTAACACCTTTGTTGATCTTCAGAACAACGTCGACACAGGGGTTGTTTTTACATAGTCTGAAACAAAAATCCCCCTAAAGGTGGTAATTCTCCATGGTTGCTTTGAGATTTGCCAGGGAAGACAACAGAGAATGTGTCTCTACTATGAGCTTCCCAGCAGAGAAGAAAAGTGCTGGAGCTGGTGAGAGGTGAAGCCCAGAAAGGAGAGGCTGCAGGTGGCCCAGGTGAGAAGGCTCAGGAGCAGCTCAGCACTTCCCTGCCTTCTCCATCCCTAACCGTCCTACTATGGCTCCCAAGCCCAGAGCCTGCGCTGTGAAGCAAAGGGGCTGCCCTGCAGCGGGCACTCCTGCAGAGCCTAGCAGATCCTGGCACCTGGTGCACCAGCCACCAGGCCAATGTCCCAGGCTGCAGCCCGGTATTGCCAATCCCCTGTGTTCAAAAATCATGAGCCAGAGCCGCCAAAATAATGGAATTCACTTAAAAATCCTGAGATTTTGTAAAAACTAATATATTTGGGGGACTTTATCTTCTGGGTTTGAGCCTTCAGGATGCACTCAGGACACGTTTTCAAGCTTTTTTTCAGCAACCATTTTTAATGAACGTTGAGAGTTGCATGTAATCCCATGAATCCAGGAGCTGGGCTTTAAGAAAAATAACCAGTACCGTGAGCCTTGTGATGAAATCGCAAGGGCAGGTGACACTGGCAGTCCCCATGTGTGGGCTGATTCTTGGGTTGGTTGGTATGTGACAAGATCAGGACCTATTAGGCTGAGAAGGCTTGTGAACCGAGAAAAGCCTGAATGTCAGTGTTGCTTTAACTGGAAGTTTCCCTGATGTGCCATGATTTTGTTGGTAGGAAATGTATTTGTTTAACCTTAAATCTAAGTTGACAAAGTCAGCTCTCTCTAGCTATGTCTACACACATACACAGTGCCAAATTCTACACTAATGTACATCCCACAAAAGTACATATAGGGAGTAAACTAGTGCAGAATTTGATCAGTCTACTTTGTAAAATCAGGGTCAGAAGCACTTTTGGAGTCATTTGATGTATATAAATGTCAACTCAGGTTCGTACATTTTTTGCATAGCGCTTTTCTTTTCACTGGTGTGCGCATTCATTTTGCATGGCAAACAGCTATGGGCTGTATTACACATCATAGCAACATTTCATTGTTTTAAATGATTCCATTTTCTATTATATGAGCATGAACAAAACAGTTATTTTTGTTTGGTTGCATGTTTTCACTCAAAAATACCAAATCAATCAAATAAAAACGGTTAAACTGTCAAAATTCTCAGATTTAATTTTAGGGGAAGAAGCAAGGGGAGTCAAGTTCTGTCAAGGATAATTTTCTTATCCTAAGAAACAAATGGCCTGAGGGGTCGTAGTGCACAGCAAGCCATGGTGTGACTCTACAGCATGCTAGCTTGCTGCACGCTAACTGGTTGCTTTGACTCTATTTCAGCACATTAAAAGTTCCTTGATGTGCTTTGATTTACTGCTGTTTGAAACGGGAGTCAGTCACAGCACACTACAGAACTTTTAGTGCGCAGGAGTAGGCCCCACACAGTATGCAGCACGCTAGGGCACTGTAGCTTCACACTCTGGCTTGCTGTGCACTGACTCGCCATGTACACAAGCCCTAATTCTCCACTTGCTTAGACTGGTTTTATACCAGTCCAACTATCTTGATTTAATTGGAGTTACTCTAGATTCACACCAGAATATGGGAGATCAGAATGAAGCCAAAAGGGTATATCCTTTAAAGTACTGATGTAACCTGAATGACAGGGTTGTGAATTATAAATCAAAAGGGCATTTGAATTTGCAAAACCTCACTGTCAGCTTTGACTTTTGTAAAACACAAAACCAGGAGTTATTCTAATGTCAGCTTTGAAATTGTGGCCAACGGGAATATGGGGCCAGAGCTGGTGTAAATCAGCTCAATGCATGAATTTATACCAGCAGAGGATGTGTTTCCAAATTGGAGTGATTTACATTTTCCAAATTTACATTTTCCAATTTCTCCTGCTCATGTGGGGCTCTCTTATTGAAATAATGATTTCCTTTTCCCTTTTAAATGAATCTTGCCCTGCATTAAAGACTACCAAGGAAATTGAAAAACTTAGAATCAAACATGCAAATCTCAGTATTAACACTGCAAAATTCATACAAGAGATACACAGTAAACAAGCATCAACATTGCAAGAATACGTAGAGGGCCATTCACAAAACCCAGCACCAGTTGCAAAAATGTGCGTAAAAGCATTCAAAATGCCATGGTGAACATTGCAAAGTTACACTCGAGAGCCTGTAATAAAAGCCATATGCAGTAAGTGCCGTTAAGAAGTCAAACAAAAATAGTGGTATTGAGACATATATATGCATTAGATGGCATGTGATCTTATCACTACAGTCCTTCTACCTCTCCCATTCCCAGTCTTTCAGTTGTTTATTACTCCCATTTTTGTCACATCCAAATTTAGGCCCCAGTCCTATAAAGGGATCTATCTGCACTTCAGCTGGACTCTCTGTGACTGCAAAGGTCCACCCATGCAGGCCTCTTTGGAAGACTGGGGCCTTAGTCCTTTTCCATTGCCTGACCTCCCTGTACCAAAGAGGATGACAAAAGGGATATAAATGACTACCCAGCACCCCCCTGAACACATCAACAGAGTCGTGTGTTAAGACCACCTCTCTGTAGCTGTTGGTTCAATTTGGATAAGTGGTTCTCGTGTTGATTCATTTTGAATAGCAATAACACCTACAGTTGGGCAACTCTTATTCATATCTGAACAGCCCCATTAACAGGCCTGCTCACTCAGGTCAGCGGGCATCAGCATGAGGAACGGTGGAAGAATCAGGCTGGATACAATGGGCCAGTTTTTCAGCTGGTGAAAATCAGCTGATTTCAGTGGAGCTTTGTCGATTTCCATCAGCCGAGGAGCTGGCCCCAATCCCTTGTCGTTTTGTTGGGCATATGCCAATAAGAATCAACCTGTGGAACTCCTTGCCAGAGGATGTTGTGAAGGCCAAGACTATAACAGGGTTCAAAAAAGAACTAGATACGTTCATGGAGGATAGGCCCATCAGTAGTTTTTGCCAGGATGGGCACGGATGGTGTCCCTAGCCTCTGTTTGCCAGAAGCTGGGAATGGGCAACAGGGGATGGATCACTTGATGATTACCTGTTCTGTTCATTCCCTCTGGGGCACATGGCAGTGGCCACTGTCAGAAGACAGGATACTGGGCTAGATGGATCTTTGGTCTGATCCAGTATGGCTGTTCTTATGTTTTTAAGAGATTTGCCCTGTTATTCCAGTATAAACTTTTGTGCTCCCAGAGAGGTGCATTCTTACAACAGGTTGGCTCCCTTAAAGCTGGGGGTGTACTGTACATGTGTTCTTTTCCTCGTGTTTAATTCCGCTCGCTGGCCGGTGCATTCTGAATGCTTTTTTACAGCACGCTGTATGCAATTAGGAACAGTCCCACAGGGCAGAGGGGCAGGCTGCAGTCTGAGATATTCTTCTGTTGTTGAAAACAAACAACAGCCTTTGAGACTGTTTCCATGCCGTAATAATTTTTGCATTTCACTCTCGCACAGCAGGCACTCCGGGGGGAGGGCATGCATTGAGAGATGCAGCCGTGGCAACCTCAGGAGTTTTTTCTATGCACAAGACAATTAATTAATTTCCTTTAAAAAAAATGTAAAATGTAGTTCAAGGTATTACACTTCCATAATGCAGTCTTTATTATAAATGAGCCTCTCCTTTTCAGACAGGGCTGTAATTAGATTGCCTGTGGTGATGATGGATGGCCAGAATGGATTCATTTCTGGGGAAGTGTGCAAGAACAATCCATGTACAGACAGAGTTGCCGGCAGTAGCCACCTGAGAGACCTAACTACCACTGTTCTCACTATAACAGGAGGGAGAGAAACTCTGTCTAGCTTTGGGAGGAAGGAAAACAACAGCAGAAAGCAACTCGGATGTAGCCACCTGTCGTATCAATCAGCCAGGAATACAGATGGGACATATTTGGCCTGATTCATTTCTCACCAACTGGTATAATGCCATTTATAATGCTAATATACAACCGTCAGAGCTCTAAGAAAGGCCCAACAGATACAGATAGAGTTAAAACACTAAGAGTGAAATTCATCCCTGTGCTGAGAGCCAGCACAAGACCAATAAACCACTTATGACCTATTTCCAAGGCCTAAATCAATTGGCGCTTTGTGCTGATCAAGCTCACTTGCACCAGTGTAAATCAGGAGTAACAACAATGAAGTCAGTGGAGTTTCACTAGCATAAAACCAGGGTAAGATCAGAGATATGCCATAAAGAAATTGAATTTGATAGTGAACTGATCCTTTTTTATCATGTCTAAAGGCCCTGCCTACTGTCATAGGAAAGGGTCTCCTTGTCAGGTCCTCCTCAGGGTACGGGGTTCCTGGGACAGCAACTGTCTTTTCTGCCCCACCCAGGGATATTGTGATTATCTTGTCTTTCCTATTCCCTTTCACCTTGCTTATCCATCTCAAACATGGCTCTGAACTGTGCTTATTTTGGAAGCTCTAGTCTGAGTCTCTATCACAGATCTGTAGAGCAGACAGACATAGACAAAGTAAATAGAATTGAGTTTAGAAAACACTGTAAGTGCCTATTGTGACATTGCACTCTATAATGTTTTATGGAAATATGCTTATGAGTGTGAATATAAGGTAACTGGAATATGCTTTATTCAAAAGGTCTCTTGTAAGTATCATTACAAAGCTTATAATCTACTGAGTGTGTTCATCCTATTTGTATGAATGTATCATTCTTGTATCTGAAACTAGGAATATGAAGCATAACTCTGAGGTCCTATTGTAATTATGCAAAGTGTGGGTCATTAATGGTGGCTTAGAATCTTGATGGCTCCCATTGACTAGGACGATTGGTTGTGAATGGATTTATTTACCTGCAAGCCTTCCTGTGTACGTGAAGTGGGTAATGAAGAATGAGGTCTTACAGTGACATGTGACCATATCACATGATATTGGAATCCATCTTAAACCGGGTGCTTTTCCATTTAGAAGGAGGGGTGGGGACCCAGAAAGACAAAGGATTCCCACCTTGTGCCAAAGCTATAAAAGGGGGTGGAGCTGGACAAAGGGGTCCCAGTCATGAGAATAATGACTGGGACATTATTGTTAATGCTGGGACAACCACCATTTATTTCCTACTTTATACCTAAGATGCCTGCTGAAACTATCAAGGACTGTATCAGGGGAAAGGATTGGACCCAGACTAGGAAGGAGTCTAGTCTGTGAAAGAAGATTATTGGAACATCTCTGAGGCTGAGATTTTACCTGTAAACAGTTTCATAATGTATTAGGCTTAGACTTGTGTGGTTTTGCTTTATTTTGCTTGGAAACTTACTTCATTCTGTCTGTTATTACTTGAAACCACTTAAATCCTACTTTTTATACTTAATACAATCACTTTTGTTTATTAATTAACCCAGAGTAAGTGATTAATACCTGGGGGAGCAAACAGCTATGCATCTCTCTCTATCAGTGTTATAGAGGGTGGACAATTTATGAGTTTACCCTGCATAAGCTTTATACAGAGTAAAACAGATTTATTTGGGGTTTGGATCCCATTGGGAATTGGATGTCTGGGTGCTGGGGATAGGTGACCTGCTGAGCAGTTTTTGGTTAAAGTTTGCAGCTTTGGGGGTGTGGACCAGACCTGGGTCTTTGTTGCAGCAAACTAGCATGTCTGGCTCAACAAGGCAGGGTTCTGGAGTCCCAAGCTGGCTGGAAAAACAAGTTCAGAGGTAACTTCAGCATGTGAGGTGACAATCCAAAGGGGGTCTCTGTGACCCAACCCATCACACCTATAAATAAATATAATTACATTTTTCAGATCTGTTGTAGGTAGCCCAGCTTAGTGCTGTGGCGTTGGCAGAGCCAGTAAAACACCCATAAGTCCTTCAGTTCAGTCACAAAAACTAAGGCGCTGCTGTGCCCAAAATCACTCAAAATGGTATGGGCTGTTGGGGAAGGAAGAGGAGTGGACCACACATAATGGTAAGCAAGGACCACGTTGACTTTGCCTGACCAATAACCATTTACACCTGCTGAGAATCTGGCCCAACATGTTTACATTGTGGAAACAAAGTGATAGATTTCTTCTCCTCCCAACCACCATTTATTTCCTTTTGATATCTGGCCACCGGGGTAACCCTCTTCCATTCATACACTGATTGAAAGGAAACAAATTCTGGGCTGCTACTGCTTTATGTTGGCAGGCTTCCCAGGGGCTGAAAGTCTACTGACATAGGCACATATAACCCAGGGGTAGCTGTGCGTTCCATGTCCTCTTCTGTGCCTGATCCACACAGGACGTGTCTGTCACAGGCCCAGTTGCAAAGCTGCCTCTTTAGCTCAAGCTGGGCTTTCAGCTATGGAGGTCCCCCATTCAATTCCTGGCGTCGGCTAAGAAGGCGGCCATCTCACAGCCAGACACGTGCACCAACATAGGCCCCGGGGAAATTTTTCAAAAGTGCCTAAGTGACTGAGAAGCCCAAGCCCTATTTTTCAAAAGAAACTTAGGCATTTCGGAGCCGAACTCCTCTTTACTTTCAGTGACACTTAGGCTCCTAGTTCATTGGGGTACTTTTGAAAATGTTACTCCAGGTCGACAGTTTGACGTTTTAGAAAATACTCCCACTGGTGCAATTCTTGGTCTTAGCACCGGTGGGAACTGGGTGAGTAGACAAGGTTATGTTGGCTTCTGGTGTTTTTACCACAGTGTTAATTAAACCTGCTCTGCGTTACCCTAGGGCTCCTACTGGTGCTATCACTGGTTCAGCAGGACTGGTAGTAACACCAGTGGGAATTTGAGAGTAAACAAAGCTACAGAGCAGCCAAAGAAGCTCACATGGGTGCATACAGACGCACACACAGAGCCAGGGACATATGCTGCCATCACAGCCTACAGAAAGGCTGGTTTTGCGTAGCTCTGTGTATGAGAGCACATTAGGAGGCAGGGGAAGGGAAAACCTTGTAGGGCAGGGAGGAAGAGGGAAGGGGAGGGGCTGAGAGCAGACTGGAGCTCAATGCCGCTAGGCTGATTAGCATTTTCTATTGCAGCTTTTTCTGCTCCCAGCACAGCAGGCACTGGAAGCAGAAGAAAGGAAGATTAAAAGCGTGGCTTCACAACCTGGCTTCATGCTGCTTCCCGCTGCATGAGGAAGCTCAGTGTCTGAATCAGCACAGTGAGCACAACAGTTAGCTGGGAATTTAAGCACCCCTCTGTTTTTATTTTTTCCCTCTTGCTTTTGTTTTTGCAGCGAAGGCAAAGGGGGAGGGAAAGTGGAATTCTTTGGAATGATTGGCCAGCATCCTCCCCGGAGAAAGTAACCCTCTCAGCCATGTTAAATGCACACTACTCCCACACACATTTATTCCACAAAAACAACAACAATCCAGTCACTCATCAATGCAGGGACATTTAATTTCATTGCAGCTGAGCCCTACATAAGCAAATCTCCAGCAGAAAGGGAATATAATGGCTGTGGAAGCACAGGCCATCAACAGAGGTACACTCCCACAATGGCTGACAAGTGGCTGGGTTTGAGCAGTCTGCAAAGGGGAATGGAGCCAGTTAAGGGCTATCCAGGGAGCAGCAGTCATTCGATTGATAATGACCTGGAGCCTTCTCATCGCTGCTGGAGCAAATGGGAGCTTTAAAAACTGCACATGATTTTATTTTCCTGATGTACAGTAAATAATATGTCAAAGACAGGACCTGCTCGATCCAAGCATTCAATGCCTCCTAATCACCTCTGGACATGCTCCTGTGAGGTTTGTATCTTAATTCATACACTTATTACTCAGAAGAGAGACACTCTCTTATGGTCTAACACCGGCCAGGACTAGAGTTCAAACTCAGTGTTTATTTGGATGCAGCAGATGATCTGAAGAGCAGCAGCACAAATTCCAATCTCATTTATGCTGGCTTCAGTCAACAGTCACCCCAGATTTACACTGGTGTAAAAGAAACCTTGGCCTATTGTATTTGTCAAGAATATTTGCTTTAGATGCTGCATTTTGTTTCTGCACTCCTGGTGATGAGCTTTTTTCGCTACAATCCCATCACATGACCAGTTATCGTTGGGTAACCCAGCGGCGAGTGTGTCACCAGTCTGATCCGCAGAGGATAGGCGTTGTTACTAAACTCAGCTAGACAGCTTGGAGCTTTAGTTCACACTGCAGCAGCTTATGCTTTTCGCTCTGGAGATCTTTGGTTCAGTCCCCATCGTGTCAGCCAGGATGGTAGCCATGACAGGTAGACAATTGAGAATGACTGGCAATGAAAAGCCGTCATCTAGAAAGCGAACGCTCCACTACAAATCAACGAGTGTTCAGATGAAAGCGACATTTCCGTGAAAGAACAGTGACTTAAAATAAAAGTTATACAAATGACAGCACAGATCACACCAAAAAGTAGAGATGTTGTAGACTGATGTTGTCCATTACAGAAATAAAGGTAAGGAAAACCAAATGGACAAGATCAGTCTATAATTTGATGGGTCGAAGCAGTAGTTCTGAGTAGGAGTATATTCACAGAAGACAGAATGACTCAAATGAAGGCTGCGTCAGCGCACGTACAGACATCTGCTCTATGGGCTGTCTACTCCACCCTAGTAAAAGTAGGTATGCACAGAAGACCAAACAACAGCTTGCTAAGGAAATATTACCTCTTGCTCCCCAGAAGGAGTGGAGTGATCCCTGATCCCTAAGGGGTAACACCAACTTTGGACATTGATACATGTTTTGATCCATTTAGATTAAACGTTTTTATGGGGCTCCCACTTGCTCTTTGGCCCTCAAAGCAAATGAACAAACGTTCAGCAATCCAAAACTCTCAAGATTGATGAATGCAAATGTGACTGGCCTCCCTGATATCTAGGATAATGAAGGTGTCTTTCAGCCTCATTAGAGGGTGAGAGGAATAGGGAAGAGATTTCCATCAATCTTCAGAAGGAAATAGTATGAGGCATGCTTTTATCCTCATGAAACAATAAGAATGGAAGGGCTGTGTGCCACGGCTGCTAGTTAAAGTTGATAACAGAATTTAATTAGTTTGTAACAAAATTTTAGTGCTGAGACAGCTTGTTTACATATATTTAATGCTGTTGCTTCCTAAATGTGTCTATCAAAGAGTGCTGCATGACTGCATCAACCACATTACAGATTGGTTTATACAGCTTCCAAGTGCATCTCCATTCTTTCAATCAGTATATTGGCTTCCATGCTTTGACTGCACTAAAGGCCCAGGGTTCCATTCCATAACCCTAGCCCTACTTATGTCTCTGCCTTTCACCTGCTGATGGTAACGCTTGGCCCACACTCTTGTCTCCTTTGCCCATTGTAGGCTCCATGCCTTCATGCCGGCCATTCCATATACTGGCAACAGTTTGTACTTGAATGTATGCTAAGCCCCTTCCCTTCCCTACTTCACTAACACTCTAAAAAACAACTTATTGGGTGAAGCATTTCGATTCTAAGGCCCAGCAGTGTGGGGTACTCAGAGGTCCCTGGGAGCCAATGGAAGTTGAGTGTGCTTGGTGCCTCATGGAAACAGGCCTGTAATACACTCCCATCATTCTGGGTTTACTTTTTTTGGTGCGGGGGGGGGGGGGGGTAGCTACTATAGGGGACCTACCACACTTTTAGAATGCAAAGGGCATAGGAGCCTGTTTGGCATATTGCACGTGTTGTACAGTGCCATATTCTGTCACGCATGGAGCTAGCGCGATGACACAGCAGAGTCTGGCATCGTGCTCCCCACCTGGCGAATGGGAGTGTTTACAAACCCAAGCGTTCCAGCATAAGATGAGAAACTAAAGAAAGCAAGGGCCAAATTCAGTGGCAACATAAATGGGCATAGAAGTTACATATCATGTGTAGAGGTGTCAAAGAAATGCTGTAAATGATAAAGTCGCATCCCTTGGCATTCACTGGGGGTGCCAAACAAGAGGAACTTACATGTCAAGAGAGCCGGCAGAGAGCAGCTCCATGATTCAAGGAAAAGAATATGCTAAAGTGCTCCTACAGGAGACCTAGGGACACTAGCTGATGGCTTGAGCCATCTACACTACAAGTTCACTGTGGGAGAAGAATTTGCTGTAGCACTTTTGGAACCCTTATAAAAATACAGCAGAATTCCACACCAATGACTTTATACACTCTATTAGCAGTACACTATAGTGTTGTGTATAGTATATACTATATACATTACACAATACAGCACCAGTGTATGTTTTCTTAATAGAGGAGGGCACTGTTTATGGAAAAGATGTTAAAGAAACATAAACAAATATGTCATAAACAACCAGTGGACATGGCCTGGTTTTCAATGTAGAAGCTCAACAAACAAACACAGAGTATATATAATATTCTTTAGTGAATCCTACACTCAGGGGCACTGGAACGATTTTTATAGTGAGGATGCTAAGAGGCATTGAATCAAACTGTAAACCCCATATATAATGGAAACCACTTCAAGCCAGGAGGTGCGGCAACACCTCCAGCACCCCTAGTTCTAGCACCTATGCCTACACTTCAAAAGGTTCGTCTGTAATATCTCTGGCCCAAACTTGAGCAAAACCTTATAGAGGATTTTTTTATATAATCAATTTGTTGTGAGTACATCTAGTTCTTCAGTCAATCACTGAGGTAATTGAATTAGGATTAGTAAAAGCCCTTGTTACAGAAATAGGCACTGGCATGGAATAGGGATTCAAGCCCTTTGACGACTGACATATGCATGTTTATCATGTTTACAGCCGGTGTTCAACTTAGATTGAGTAAGAGGTATTACATAAGGTTTAGCTACTGCCTACATGGACCTTTAATGATAATCTACAGACTCATTCCAAAATAACTACCACATGAAGAGATCCTGGGGCTTACCTACTTCTCTGTGATGTCCTCAGGACTGAGTATCAACGGAGGAACAGGGTTGGACTATAATGTAAAACACAAACTATAAATTTGGCTGGAAATTTTGAAGTATTATTAGCTGATTTTGTTAGTCCAAAAAATTAAGAAAATTGTTCCAAACACCATGAAAGAAATATGACCCCTTTATAAATATATTGCATTGAGTCTAAAAGAAAGGCATTTAAGAATAACCCAGCTTTTCAGAAGTAATAAAAGCACCTTTGCAAACTGCCATGCAACTTTTTCATGTCATTAGCAGACACCTTGTGATTAGCAATGCCACAGAATCGCCCCTCACATCCTTTTCAAGTGACAGGTCTCTGGAACAACTGGGGTCTATCTAACAATCAAGGTTTTGTGCATTGTACCGTCTTCTGGAAAAGGAAATAATTATTTCCCGCAAGTATATGGTGATGAATTAATGATGCACTGGAGTAGCGCAGGAATTACATAATAACACTCCCCCAGCATTACCCGTTATGAGTAGGAAAAGACACTATATAAAAACAAAAAGCAGAACTGGTGTGTCTGTCAAGTTCCAGCCTGTTGCTGGACTATAGGGAAGGACTTTATAGCTTCCTGGCCATGATTACCACTTTTAAGACTGACTTTCTGGTGAATTACCGGATGCTCTTTCCTACCCCTGGGACTCTCACATGTATGTGCTACCTTTTAAAAATGAGGCCTTTTCTTCTTAGGGGAAAGGAAAGCAGACTACCCTTCCTACAGTCCTACTTTGTCCATAAGGGCCTCAACCAGGCATGACACATTCATAGCAACTAACAAGGTTTGTAAATATACCATGTCTCGGAAGTCACTGGTGGCAGATGGTTTTTTATCCATCACTGCACACAAGTCTTGTAAGCAGAAGCACCCTTTCAGCACAGTAGCAAAGAAAAACAAAATTCGGTACTGTCTCACCAGAACTGCAGAGAGCAAACATGCTGCACTGATTTGAATGCTCAAAGAAGGTGGTTTCTTTTAGAATATAAAACACTGCCATGTAAGTGCTAAAGCCCACTAAAACCAGGCTTTTGATCATCCAGAGCAGAGACTCTGTCAGTTGTTCTGAGACAAAATATTTATAATGTTTAAAATTGTTACAATCTGGTCTAAAAATGCCTTCTGGGTTTTAAAGGCTGGATGTTCAAAAAGGCTATGGGCAAGTAATTTGGTCAATTGTAATGAATATGAATGTATGCAATTGCGTGCAACTAAAATCTCCATCATAAAATAATAATAAATAAAACAGTAATAATATTTAGCACCTACAGATGCAAATTCAGCCCTGGCATAACTCACATCGAGCTGGGTTCTGACATCATTTACACTTGATCCTGCAGGTTAAGCCGGCTCCAGGCACCAGCGCAGAAAGCAGGTGCTTGGGGCGGCCAATGGAAAAGGGCGGCACGACCGGGTCTTTGGCGGCAATTCGGCGGTGGGTCCCTCAGTCCCTCTCGGAGGGAAGGCCGGCCGCGGAATTGCCACCAAAGAATGAAGCGGTGCGGTAGAGCTGCTGCCGATCGCGGCTTTATCTTTTTTTTTTTCCTGCTTTGCCGCTTGGGGCAGCAAAAAGGCTGGAGCCGGCCCTGCCTGCAGGGTACTGGGCACCTTCAACTCACCATTTAGCAAGATTAGGCTCTTACATTGGAGTAGACCCAGAATAACTTTCATGAGGTTACTCTGGATTAACAGTTGGGTAAACAGGAATCTGGCCTGGCGTGAGTTGAACCTGCTTATGCTGGGGCTGAACATGACCCAATGTATATAGCACCCAAAGAGCTGTACACTCATGAATAAATGTAACTGAATGACTCAGATGAAATCAGAATGACATGGATCTTCCTGACTTCTTGTTCTTATCACATCACCCTCTTCTTGGGCTCCCCATTGCCCACATGTTTCTTCTCTTCACCTTTAAGGCCTTTCATGATTTAATCCCCCACCCTACGTATCAAATCTAAGTCATATTGTGCTTTGACCCCCGCCTTCACTCTGTCAGCAATGCCCATCTTTATCGTCTATGAGTCCATTTCTCCCACACGCACTGTCACACTTTCTCCTAGTCTGCCCCAAGAGTGTGGAGAAAACTCCCCACTGAAATCTATAAAGTCCTCCTTCAAGTCCCTCCTTGGTGCCATCAGAACACTCCCAGCTGACAGCAGATATGCAGCTCATGAGCTAAGACTACAACTTGCTGGGTACCAACATACTCATTTTACTGCTACCTCATCCTGTTATCCTAGCTCCCGCCGTTTCTCTACTTCATTCAACTGTTGCATCTTGTCATGGTTCTAGCCTGAGAGGTCTCTGGGTCAGGGACTGTCTTTATTACTCATATATACTGTGCCTAGCACAATGGGGCTCTGACCTCCCACAGATGCTCCACATCAGTGTTTCTCAAACTGGGGTTGCTACTTGTGAAGGGAAAGCCCCTGGCGGCTGGGCTGGTTTGTTTACCTGCCCCGTCCGCAGGTCCGGCCAATCACGGCTCATACTGGCCACGGTTCACTGCTCCAGGCCAATGGGAGCTGCTGGAAGCGGCGCGGGCCGAGGGACTTACTGGCCGCCACTTCCCGCAGCCCCCATTGGCCTGCAGCGGTGAACTGCGGCCAGTGGGAGCCACGATCAGCCAAACCTACGGACAGGGCAGGTAAACAAATCAGCCTGGCCCACCAGGGGCTTTCCCTACCCAAGCGGCGACCCCAGTTTGAGAAACACTGCTGTAGAGTTAAATGCTGAGCTCTAGCTACAAGGACAGCATTCAATGCTTCCGATACCTTGCCCTTCCATTTCTTAGGTTTACATTTCCAGCCGCTGTTTTAAAATTTAAAATAACATTTCTTGTAGGGCCTATGAGAAATATCATGCACACTTTTTATCTTGGCCCTGCATAAAAATGACAACCAAAGAAGTGTTCTAAATGACCACTCAAATAGAAAAAAAAATCAGTGTTGGTGGAATAAGGAATGTTAGGATTAGGCTTCTCAGGGTGTCATTTGAAAAAAAAATAGCTAAAACAAATTAAAACTATACAAAAAGTGTCCTGTTATATTAAAATATTAACAGACATGGACATTTTGAGCCAGATCCTTAGACGGCATAAATCCGCTTAGCTCAACTGAAGTCAATGGAACGATGCCAATTTATACCAGCTGAGGATCAGGCCCTTTGACTGCATTTCAATCTGAGCGGATGAATTTCCATGCATAACATTCTTGCGCCCGTTGAACAAGCTGTGCTGGTTTCAGAACAACGATGACCTGAAGCGGCTCTCGAGTGGGGATGTGATCAGGAGTCCCTTGTCAAAATTCTGCCACCAGACTGGGCAGCTGGGACTCATGAAAAAAAAAATATGACCGAGAATTTATACAGCACTTTCCATGTTTGAAGCATTGTGAATGGATTAACTAAGGCCATGTCTACACTACCACTTACATCGGCAAAACTTACGTTGCTCAGGGGGATGTTTTTTTCAGACCCTCGAGCGACGTAAGTTTTGCCAACATAAGTGGTAAAGTGCACAGCGCTGTCGACAGGAGAGCTCCTCCCGTCAGCGTAGAGCAGCTACACGAGTGATCTTACAGCGGCGCAGCTGCATCAGTACAGCTGTGCCGCTGTAAGCTTGCTAGCGTACTAATCAATGCAACAGCCCTGAGAGACAAGTCGTACTATCTCCATCTCACAACTGGGGAAACTGCAATTTGCGTGGAGTCACACAATGAGTCATTGGCACAGCCAAAACTAGGACTCAGGCCTATCTCATTCCTTGCCCCCTGCACATTCTTCCAGCCTTTATTGCCTCCCGAAAGAGAGTAGCAAGAACAAACATTTGGCCTTGGAAATAGACCAGATTGGCCCACACACAAGATATTAAAAAAAAAAAAAAAACAACTCACCAAGGAAGGCTAAACTCAGCAGCCCTATAAGGCCTTCACGTACACACATATTTCAAATTACACAAGTTGAATGCTGTGCAGTACTATCTATATACTCAGTATATTGTCCAAAGGACACAGTTTAATATGTTTGCCTCTCTCCTTGATTATCAGTATGAAAAAGCATTTCTGTATCGATGGGAAAAATAAATAGTCCCCCAGCCCTTCCCCGTGCAGCACACTCTGGGACCCTGTGTTTATGTGTCTATAGGGGGAAAATGTGGGGGGAGCCCACTTGTTAACATTTTGGCAGCCCCTTGCAGTTGCATATTGCGGTGCTTTGGGCTATATTGTGATGTAGAAGCAGAAGGGAAAGGAGGCTACTCAAAAAAAAAAATCCATCATCAGATATTTCTATGCATAAAGACAGATAGTCAAAATGTAGGAAAGACAAGTACCTTCAAATAAAGAACCGTGATGGAGATAAATAATCATGGGGCTCATTCAACAAAAGCCTGCTGTTCAGAAAGCCACTGAAACAGCTGCAGCTCACGCGTCGTTCTACTTCTGATCCGTGAGCGTTAGCAGCCTATTTGTGAGCCTCTTGTTCATTCTATTAATCATTCCAAAACAGACTCCACAGACCTAACACCATGCATGAAATGTGGTGACTTCTCCCCACCCCACATCTTTCTTTCACTCTCCTTTTTAGTCTTTTCTTTTCCATTCTGACTCAATTCTTCTTTCCTCCAGAGGCCTAGGCTGATGTGTACATCTGCCTTATCAGACCTACACAGCCTTTTTTATCACCAGGCGGTGGGTATACAGTTTATGAAGTCAAATCTTCTGACTTTTAGGCAAGCGTGGAAACCTTGAGCCATGAAGGTAGGTACTCAGCTGTTACCAACTGAGCTTTATTTTTGTGCTGTAAAATGTCTTCTGGATCCAGCAAGCTTTTGACATCCAAAGTACATTAAGAAAAACTCTGTTCTTCCTCGGTTCTTCTGTGGTAAACTCTAGCGGAAGATTCACTGACAGCACAGCATTGGAATTCAAGAGGGCAGAGAAGGCAGCTGGCTTGGCTGGCAGAGTGAAGGAGCATCTGCTTTCCCATCCAGGAACAGGTAAGGCATTTGGGGTTTTCCAGAGGATGACACAGACAAGAAGAGCTGGGATCCAAAATGGTTTCTGCTTGGTGCAGCCCACTTCCTCAAGACCTTGGGTCCATGCTCAGATGAAGACAATTTGGGGCCCTAGACACACCACAACCTGCCTGCCCTCCCCCCGACACATACACCACAGTTGTGCTCCATCTCTCAGGCTATGGTCTCATCTCCAGCCAGTGATGGTAGGTGACTCCAGGAGTCACAGCAGTGTCCTCCTTTCACTTGGGAGTAGCAGGGGTGGCAGCCAGCATCTCCCATCCTGAACAGGCAGGGTGGTAGCAAGGAGACCTCAATTCTTAGCCCAGCAGCTGGGTGTATCTGGTTGGGAGGGTGTGCTAGGCCCATGGCACTCTCCCTTCCCACCCACACAGAGCTCACTGCTGGGATGATGTTGGAGAGGCCCCTCCAGAGCAGTTGGTCTTGATCTTACCACCCCATTCTAATGTATGGGGCAGTTCCCTGTCTCCGATCTATTGTTTCAGGCCACCAGCAGACTCAGGCAGGTGTCATTGCATCAGTCGTACTCAGTTCATGTTTTCAAGCTTTTCTTTGCAACCATCTGAGCTAGAATCTTTCATTAAAAAGAAAGTAAGCTGCAATTCTCATGTAATCACTTAACCCCAGGATCTAGGGCCCTAGGCATGGTCCCATAGTGCTTCAGTCTTGCTTGGCTCTGATCCGAGCACCAGGTCACAAAATCTTACCTCCATAACTAGTCTCTCAGTATCTTGCTGAATCCATTTCCCCTTCTGTGTCTTTCTGTACTCACGAGGGGTAGGTCCACCCCTGTGCAGAACACCTGCACCAGGGTGTCCACGTAGCCTGTGACCTTAAGGCCAAATCCAGAGTCAGACCTTACTTCTGCCTGAGGATCTACTAGCATGATCCCCTATATCTCTGGGGGATTCCTCTGAAGCTAATGGGACTTTACACAGGTGCAGGGGTCAGTGCTAGTAGATCCTGACACAGGTTCCAAACTTAAGGTTGTAAGCGTGGGGCAAGGACTATCTTTTACAATATGACTGTACAGTGCATAGCGCGATGGGGCCCGATATTGATCGGGGCCACACAGTATAAATAACAGACAAAAATCACATTAATAAGGAACCAAGCACCATGCACACTGAGGACAGGAAAATGGAATTTTCTCCCCTCCTCTTGCCCTTCTTTAGGCAACAGCAGTGGCAGACCCGCTCCAGAGAGCACAGGCGCCAACTTTCCAATATGCTGGGGGGTACTCGACCCTTGGCTCTGCCCCAGACCCCACCCCCACTCCACCCCTTCCTTCAAGGCCCCATCTCGCCTCTTCCCGCCCCCACTCCACACCGCCCCACCTCTTCCCACCCTCTCCCTGCAGCGCACTGCACCCTCGCTCCTCCCCCTCCCTCCCAAAGCCTCCTGCATTCCATGAAACAGCTGATCACGGCGGGCGGGAGGTGCAGGGAGGGATGGGGAGGTGCTGAGCAGCAGGGCCTGCCGGTGGGCGGCAAACACTGCAGGGCAGGAGGGGAGCTGATGGGGGAGCTGCCGGTGGGTGCTCAGCACCCACCATTTTTTCCCCATGGGTGTTCCAGCTCCAGAGTATCTCCGGAGTCGGTACCTATGCCAGACAGGGTACTCCAGGGTAATGGCTCAAATAGCTCTCTGTTGCTTCAATGCAACCCTGCTGTGGAACCAAAGGACCCTCTTCTTATCTCCCAATCCCACAACTGCCCTGTCTCTACTAATGTAGACAGGACATAATGATTTTCAGGCAAGGGGCATCTAAGGGGTGTGCACTGCTTGTACAGCTCCCCCAAATCCAGCCCGCTCATACCTCACCCCCTTGTGCAGTACAACCACACTGGTTCCCCTGCCACGGGGATCCCTATGGCGTGGAACAGGGGCATGGATTTGCCCTTTCATTCTGGGCTTAATTGGAGCATTGCTTTGGGGTTAGTTTCACCCAAGAGGTACATTTGTTGCCATGTTCTTGGTTAACATCACACAGCCTCCTGGAGGGTATTTTTGGCAGCATTGGTTTTGAATGCATGATGCTTCAATGCTAATTGCTTTCCTGTGGGACTTCTCCAATTTTACAGTTCTGGTAAGAAGTGGATGCATTCAGCAATGCATAGCTCACCACACAACCTATCCACAGCACTCCCTCAGGAGCCTGATGGGGAACGGTGGGAGGTGGGGTAGCTGGCAGCTCAGAGTATATCATGAGGGATTTTTAAGTTGATTGTTTTAAACCCTGTGAGATATAGAACAGACAATCTTTTGGAAAATGTATGCCATATAATTCATTACCACCCCTCAAAAAAGATCTCCTTCCCTAACCCCCGATTGGCTAGTTCCAGGCTCTCAGTGGAATTCCATGGCAACAGAAGAGCAAATAAGCAGTATACGCCTGTTAAATTCAATTCATTTTATTTTTCAACTCTGGCATTTAGTACAAAAATCCCTCCAAAATTTATTCTCAGCTGACTGAAAAGAAAACAAAAAATTACAACCCCAACCCTTCCTAGCCTGACTGTGAGCAGCTTGGCCAAATATCAGAGACGGCTGGAGCGTCATGGCTACATCATCACCAGTGCCTGAAACAAGCGCTCTACTCCACTGCAGAAACCTTGATAGAGTCTGAATTTCAGCAGTACTGGTGGCTGCCACTATAATGAGTTATCATTAAGGAGGAGCCGTAAATCCCATTGGGATCCTGCCATTTCCAGCTCAAGCGAGACAAACTGCATGTTGTCTGGGTTAACCCATAAAGGTGCAGTATGTTACACACGTTTTCTGTTCTCAAGGGATTGTCATTAGACTTCCCATGTTCAGCATTTGAAAACCTACCATAGGCATTTCTGTAGATGATTTTCCAGTTGCTTTACCCCTACCTGGGAGGGAAAGAAATCACCATTCATCAAATGCAAATATTTTCAAGAGGAGCAATGTTCTCAGATCAGTACTGTACAGCTAGGAAAGGCAAGCCATATCTCTGCAAAAGGGCTAATCTCTGAATAGTGTGGGAATAATTAGCAAATGTTCATTTCACAGGAAAATAGAAATCACTCCATGCTGGAGAGCAAACACATTCAACCTCTCTTCACACAGCAAGCACAATACATCGGAGCAAAATTCTGCCACGATTTTAAACAAGGGGATCCTACAAACATTTTGTCCTGTACCCATGTGACAAACCATGTGTACACAATGAATTCACCCAGAGAAAAGGGCAGCAACTAGGGAATTTTTTCATTTGTTTTCCCACGTATCCACGTCTATTCTTACTTTCTAACCAAGGAAGGAGGCAGCAGCACTTATCAAGTATTTTCATCCACTTCATTTTGCTGGAAATATTCACACTTTGCTCTGGAAGAATAGAGGGCCTGATCCAAAGCCCTCTGAACTCAATGAGAGACCTTCTGTTGGCTTCAGGCCCACACTGAGGGCACATCTTCACTACCCGCCGGATTGGCGGGTAGCAATCGATCTATCGGGGATCGACTTATTGCGTCTAGTGAAGATGCGATAAAATCGATCCCTGATCACTCTGCCGTCGACTCCAGAAATCCACCGCGGCAAGAGGCGGAAGCAGAGTCGACAGCGGAGCAGCAGCGGAGCGGCAGCGGTCGACTCGCTGCCGTCCTCACAGCCAGGTAAGTCGACCTAAAATACGCAACTTCAGCTACGCTATTCACGTAGCTGAAGTTGCGTATCTTAGGTCAACCCTCTCCCCCCCACCCCCCCATAGTGTAGACCTAGCCTGAGAATATTGAGAGGTACCCAGCCTTCAGCATGTGTAATTTTGAAATGGAGGTAGAAGGGCTAGAGCAGGGATTCCCAGACTTTTTTTTGCTGGGACCCCCTTTGAAAGTATTTCAGGCGGGGATGACCTCCTCCCCATATCATGCTACCCTTATTTCCATGCTGCTGCTGGCGGTGGCACTGCCTTCAGAGCTGGGCAGGCAGAGAGTGGCGGCTGCTGGCTGGATGCCCAGCTCTGAAGGCAGTGCAGATTTAGGGTGGCAATACCACGATCCCCTTACAATAGGCTTGCAACTCCTTTTTGGGTCAGGACCCCCAGTTTGAGAAACACTGGGCTAGAGACTTTGGAGAGCAGAGCCCAGTATATCCTACCCTGGGATTTCTTTGTTTTGTTAAACATTTGCTGTTTGGTGCAATCTTACATTCTCTAAAGCGAGCAATGTGCTCTTTGGAAGTAGGGATGTAAATACCATTTAAAAACGTAACTGTTTAAATTATTAAAAATATGTCGTTTAAACAATTAACCAATTAAGTGGCTGGGGCCGATCCCACTGGTCAGCACTGCTGGGACTGGGGCCAGTCCGCAAGTGCGGCCGGGACCAGCATGGCTGGGGCTCGGGTTGCTCCGGCTGGGATCACTGGTTGGGTGGAGTGGCTGGGCGGCGCTGCTCCAGCTGGCACTGGGCTGCAGGGGTCGGTGGGCTGGCCAGCCCAAGGTTAATGGTTAATATGGGTTAACCGGTAAGACTATTGCTTACCGATTAACTGGTTAACCTTTTACATCTCTATTTGGAAGCATGTTTAATAGTCCCTGGGAATCAGCTGTGACAGAGATTATTTAGCAGCAGCAAGAGAGGTTCTGAATTCAACCACTGGCAAGGAAGTTACCCCAGCCCTCCTTTGAGAACCTCACTGGTACAATGGTGACCTCTGAGAGTTTGCAGTGCTATGGCTCCAGCTATTAACTGGTAATCACCCAGCATCTGTCTGGGACCGTGGTTCTCAGCCTCTTCTATTCTTTGACCCCTCGTTACAGCACAAAAGAAGAATTTCAAGGCATCTCCCCTCCCCTCTAGCCCAAAAAAGGGAGGATAGTTGCAATTCTCTGTGAGTCATAACCTTAGGCTATGTCTACACGGCACTTTTGTTGGTAAAACTTTTGTCGGTCAGGGGTGTGAAACCCCCCCCGCCCCCGACCCACAAAAGTTTTACCGACAAAAAGCCGACCCACAAAAGTTTTACCGACAAAAAGCGCCGGTTTGGACAGCGCTATCCCGGCGGGAGATGCTCTCCCACTGACAAAGCTACCACCACTCGTTGGGGGTGGTTTTATTTTGTCGGACGGAGAGCTTTGTGCCGCTGCAAGGTGAGCAGTGGAGACATAGCCATAGACATAGCTAGGAGCGCTGCACTTCTCACCTCAGTTTTCAGGGATGTTTAGAAACAAACATTTAAAAACCATGAGGCAAGTATGCCCAGCGGAAGAGACGAGCGTCTCTTTGTGAAATGCTGCCGCAACAGGCCGTCTAAGAAGAGGAATGGTGCTGGAGTGCAGCAGCATTAGAAATCCAATAGACAACATAGGAAACAGCAGTACCAGCCTGTGATGCCTAATGATCCCTGGGTCACTGCCACTGTCCAATCCATTTGCCCAACGAGACTACAGAACACTTCATTGGACTGTGTACAAATTTCTCTTTAATCAGGGTGAAAAAGCCTGGCAGGGCTGTGCAGAATCATTTAACAATCCCCCCCATGACAGAGCCAGCAAGCAGCCAGAGAAGAAAGCTACCTAACCACTTCCTTCTCCCAAGTCTTTTTTCTGTGCAGATCATGGTGACCAGTAATCATGCCCTGAACTTCCTTGTCTCATGTGAACACAAAAAACTATTTTGATGCTCTCCCCACATTTTAAAGCGACTGGATGTGCTGCTGACTGGGGCCAGACTGAGAGCACTGGCAACCGCCATCCTGTGTGCAACCAGGGCTGAGGCAGGTGAGTGCTGCCAATGTGCCTCAGTCGTGACATGGAAGGAGAGCTGAGAAGGTAGCCTCCCCATGTCCAGTTAGTCCTGTGTCTTTCCGCTGAGCCTGGCAACAGGGCTGTCCTATGTCTTTGGACACACTAGGGGCTAAAATTAACCTGTGGACTTTGGAATTTTTGTCATTTCACAATCAAATGTGATGGGGAAATATTTCCACAGAGAAAGAATGTGTGTGAAAGGTCAGTCACTCTCAGAACTCCATGAACTCAAGAACTTCCAAAAGCAAGCCCTTTTCCTACCTGTCTGAGGTGTAGGATAGACCCTGCCAGATCCCCAGAGGATGATGTGTGTACTCAGCCAGAACTCATATTATAGCCAGGGCTGCTAGCATTGTCTGTGTTTAAAATTGCAAGACACTTCCCATTATACAACCTTGGCGTTGATTCTTTTTAACTTTGCCAAACGGAATCCGTTTGCATTGAAGTTTTCCACAAGTCTGTCTCAGGCTGATTTTTTTTTTTTTTTAATTTCAGTCAAAATAGGTCAGCTGTTTCTGAGATCAAGGATAGGGGGAAAATACATAGTTTCACCCATGTTAAAAAATTCTGGCAACCTTTTCTTTGAACAGCTCTAGTGCCCTCAGGTTTTGGAGCAGCAAGTTGCAATTTGGCAGGTGGGTCGCCTTTATATCAGGGATGTGCCTTTTTCTGTCCCTGTGAAAATCTGTCCAAGTTATAAGCTTTTGAAAAATCACAGTTTGCACACGGTTCAGCAGATACCTCGATTTTAGTAGCTCAAATCTCCCAAGATTCCCTCCTGGCTGAGTACACTCGAGCCTCTGACAGCTCCTAGTGCTGACCAGACATCACCACAGAGTGACTGAGCCTACTCCAGCCCAGAGCTACTGGGGTGAAGCCAGAGTTCCCTGCAATGGCCACTCCCAACTGATCCCAGCTCGGGTGGGACCAGGCATTGGGACTGAGAGCAGGGAGCCTGTCTCTCCTGTACTCTCATTGGGTACGTCTACACTTCAGTTAAAAGTTCTGGCTGGCCTGTGCCAGCCAATTTGGGCTTGCGGGGTTCAGGCTAAGAGGCTGTTAAATTGCGATGTCGATATTCGGGTTTGGGTGGTGCCTGGGCTCTAGGACCCTGTGAGGTTGGTAGGTCTCAGAGTTCAGGCTGCAGTGGGATCCTAAATGTCTACACTGCAATTAAACAGCCCCTTAGACTGACCCCCAGTAGCCCGAGTCAGCGGGCTTGGGGCAGCCCAGGTGTCTGTTTACAGTGTAAACATACCCATTGACCCCCCTGCTGACACACAGGCAGTGTGGAGGAGGAAACCACCTGATTTGAATGCAGAGGGGAAAAAATCCAGACCAGTGGGAGGGAAAGGAGTAGACTGGGGCAAGGAGTCTGGTGTGAGGAGACTGGAAAGGGGGGACAGAAACTAGGACTGGCCAGGACAAGGGGAGGCTGGGACTGATTGGACAGAGAGGCTGGATCTGGGAGCCAGTGAGAGAAACTGGAACATTGATTGAATGAGGAGCTGGAGGGAGGGTGGAAGACGGGGACTGGCTGGACAAGGAGACTGGGATGAGGAACCAGTGGAGGGAAAAGGGGTAGCGAACCGGGGTGACAGATTTTACAAGGTGCTGCTGGGATACAGGGAAAGAGCTGGGACTGGCTGGGCAGAGACACTGGGATAAAGAGCCATGGAGGAGCTCGAGAGGAGACTCAGACCCCATCACCTGATCGGGGTGTTGTGAAGTTAAATTCATTACTGTTTGTGAAGCGCTCAGAAACTATAGTGATGAGAACCACAGAAAGGCCCATGAGAAAGTTAATAATTCTGTCTTCACAGCAGGAGTTGAATAGAGTCCAATAAATAGGATTTGCGCCACCCATTGAACAATGAGGATAAAAAAACAGCATAATTGTTCGTTAAGTGAGCACTGTCCATTCTGTGGACTGAATGAAGCACGTGTCCTGTGGAATAAATAGTATGTGATCATGTAATTAGAGACTGTGTCATAATGCATATGCACAATGCAGCTGAATTAAGGTCATCCAGAAAGCCTGTGGCAAATCAAGGGACAGAACCCAGATCAACTGACTCCCGCTATGACTGTAATTTTTGCTAACACGGTGTTGCTTCCCACTCCCACTGTATCTGAAACCTCAGAATGGTAGAATCCACTTCATCTGCACCCAGATCAACATCATACCCACTTAACTGGGGCAACTGCCAGGAAACAGATGCAGAGCAGTGCATTTCAACAACTAAAAACATGGACTCCATGAACACCTATGTTCTGTCTGTTTAGCAGACATTTCCACTGTTGTTTGCAAGACTAGTTACAGTAGTTAGTAAGTATTAACTGGGGTTTGCTATTACTAAGAGTAGTCACATGAATTATGCAAATTATCATGCTCCGGTCATAAAAGAGAGAAAGGGAAAAAAGTCACAATTTAAAGTATAAACATGCCAGAAGTCACAAGTTACATTACTTAATCAAAAGATCCTGTATTTTCAGCAACGTAGTTAAAATATTTTAATAATAACTGAAAGCTATTTAAACTCCTATCCCAGGTCCACCTCAGCCCCATAGCAGCAATGGTGCAGGAAGACGAGAAAGATACCGTTACCACTTCCTCAGAGCTGCTTTCCTGACTCAGCTTCTGCAAAGATCTTAGCAGCAGCACTGTGCAGAAGCCTCAAACTAACTATATAAGCTCCAGGACTTTTCCCAGAAGCCCGAGAATCCATGAAACTCTCTCCAACCCCCACGATAAACTAACCTTGAAAACAGATCTTGCTCAGTTCTATTTGTCTAGGTACACATATAGCCCTCATCACCAGAGTATCGGAGCACCTCACAATCATGAATGGATTTTAGCCACACAACATCCCCTGTGAAGAAGGGAAACCGAGGTACAAAGTAGATTTTGTGACTTGCCCAGGTCACACAAGAAGTTTGAGGCAAAGCCAGGTATTGAATCCAGGACTTCCGAGTCCTAATATAATGTCCTATCCACTAGGCCATGCTTCCTTCATTAATGATTAATCAGATGTTGTGAACATTTGTTACAAATATTTTAAAGCCTTTTTTTCTGCTTGAGAATCATTCACAAAGAGGCTTAGATTTACATGGGCCTATTCCCTATGTAGAATTATTCAGAGAATAGTTTTGGGGAACAAATCTCAAACTACAGGTTCTTCATGAACTACAAACTTGCATTATTCAGTATCTGAGAGACAAGGTGGGTGAGGTAATTTCTTTTATTGGACCAACAGAAGTTAAAAAGTATTACCTCACCCACCTAGTCTCTCAAATATCCTGGGACCAACATGGCTACAACCACACTTATTCAGTATTCATTTTCTGTGGCACGTGAGTGGTGCCTTAAGTCAAGGCATTACTTCTGCTCTCCAATTCAATGACTAACTTTTTAAACAGAACAATGAATAGTGAGCATAAATAGCCAACCCTCTTGCACAAAATAGCTTTGTTTCTTTGCACATGAGTATGCATATATGTATGAAGAACAAACTCAGCATTGCCAGCTCTCAGGATTTCATTGTGAGCATTGTGATATTTGATGTTTTTCTTAAAGCCCCAGCT
This sequence comes from Chrysemys picta bellii, assembly GCF_011386835.1. NCBI lineage: Eukaryota > Metazoa > Chordata > Testudines > Emydidae > Chrysemys > Chrysemys picta. The sequence goes on from NC_088791.1 coordinate 203,892,605, forward strand.
CCTGGGGACATGTTGTGACATGAGAACCTCCGCTTTCATTAAAAAAAAAAGTAAGTTTCTAGCCTTCATGGCTGCAGAGGAAACCTTGTAAATGTAAAATCTTAAGGGTTAAACACCAGAAGGTGAATAAAAAGCATTGAAAAATTATTATTTTTTAGGGCTTGACTCATGACTTTGGAACCCTGGGGCTTGGCAGTACTGGACATTCTCCAAACATTTGCATGAGCAGAAAATCCATTCATCCAAACATCAAGGGATCCAAAACTGCAGCTCAGGCTTAGAAGCAATGTTTGCAAATACTGTTGCATAGTACTCAACAGGTGCTACTAATCATGAGAGTTCCTGCTGGCCCTCCCATGCAGCCCAGGTTTCAAGCTAGAAGGTCTCAAGGTCCTTAGTAAACACTGAGCTAGTGTCGCTATCGCAGTCACCCACACACAGAAAAAAACTTTAAACACATCAAGAGTCTGATTGTGAGCAATTCATGACAAGGACTGTGCCTCCATATGTGTTTGTGCAGTGCTTGGGTATCCCAAAGGGCCCCTTGCCATGGAGTGAGACCGCTCGGTGCTACTATAAAGGTTATAGTCAGTATGTTTTTGTTTTGTTTCATTTTTAACAAAACACATGAAAATCAGGGACTCCAGAACTCCCAGGCCAAAATGCAGCCTCAGCAATCATGAACTGCCCACCGCACACAGACTTTTGTTTGCTTTGCTTCCCTATTTTATTCTGGATGTTAAAGTAGTAATATTTATCTTGACGTTCCTTCAAAAAAAAAAAGTGGTACTGCCGTGTACACTTCTTGTTTTTAAAGCAATTCAAAAATAAATATGACTATCTCTCAGCACAGTTTATTTTTATGAGCCTCGGAGAATCGTAATAATTGCTTAATTTATATTTCCATCAGAGCCCATCCATAAAGAGGAATCAGCTGTATTATTCTTGTAAAACACCACATCAGTCAAAAATGAGGCAGAGGCAGAGGTCTAACTGTTAATCAGACCACATTTCACTTCCTATTGACATTTTTATTCCCCTTGCAGAAAATATTTGACATTAAATCTGGGATTATGAGCACTAGTCACCCAATGCAAATAGTTTAGAGAAGAGGTTCTCCTGTTGGTGCAGCCAGCAGCTATGCAAACGGAATCAGATCTGAGCAAAAAGAGTGTTCTTTAAACAGTGCAGGGTAGATTGACAGCTATTCATCTCAACGATAAATCAGAAGTCACTCTAAAGTGAAGGTCAGATTTTCATCCGCATTTAACCTGGTTTCATTAGCACAGCAAGCAGCAACACAGTTTGCCCTGTTCTGGCTTTCCAAAAAGCTGAGCTGCTTGAAGAGTTGCTACTTTTCAAAGTTTATCCAGCAGGACAATGAGATCATGATGTGATATTTGCAACACGTCATGATGTTGTATGATAACTGCAGACCGGTTAATGACTCACCAGAAAAGAATACAGTGGTGGTCAGCAAGGATTCTCTCTCAGGGATACTTTTATTGGACCAACTGAAATTAAAAGATATTACCTCACCCACCTTATCTCAAATATCCTGGGATCAACACGGCTACAACTACGCTTTTTCAGTATTCATTTTCTGTGGTACATGGGTGGTTCCCGAAATCAAGGCATTGCTTCTGCTCTCCAATTCAATGACTAACTTTTTAAACAGAACAATGTATAGTGAGCATAAATAGCAAACCCTATTGCACAAAATAGCTTTAAAAGGCTTTTAAAAAGGCTTGTTTACAACAAGATAGGCAAGAGGAAGATTGGTTTTATGATTAAAACACAGAACTAGAACTCAGGAGGTTCAGTTCCTAGCTCTGCATAGGTTTCCTTTATGACCTTAGAGGGGTCACTTAGTTTCTCTGTACTTCAGTTCCCCATCTGTAAAATGGGCTAAGGCTAATAACATTTCCTATCTCTCACAGGTGTCAGTAATTTTTCAGAGGGGGGCCCTACAAAGTCACCAATTCCATTCAAATTACACAAGGTGGACACAAGTATAGTTTTCAAGAACATTTAATATCAGTGTGTTTGCCTTGGTGGTGTCATTTCCCTCCTTGGGTATGATTGTCAGAAAGCTTTTTTTCCCCCTTTGTTTAAAAGAATAAAGAAATGAATAAATTCTTTGCTCACTGCTGGTCTTCTGTGCAGCACACATATCCCTAGTTAATGGGGCTTATTAAAGGCTGTTGGGGACATTTTAGTTGGAGTGCCTTGTTAAAACACTGGGCAGTACATCAATGAAAAAAATATATGAAATCATCATAAGAGGTGTCAGCTATATTGTCCAGAGTAGAAGCGACTGTCACTAAATACTGTTCTAAAAGAGCTAGAGATGTTTGGAAAAACTGGGGAAATTGTTAGTTTAAAAAATCATATTTCTTTTTACCATTTTTTCAAACTTTTAAGCTTTTGTTGACATTGTCAGAATCAAAACAATCCAATCATCTCTCTAGCTGATTGGAAACCCAGCAGAGGGTTCATTGCAAACATATCTATTACTTTTTTTGGGGGGGGAAATCAACATTTTGATGAAAAAATCATGTTAAAAAAATTCAAAATTTGGAAAATTTCAACCAGTTCTACAAAAAAAAAAAATTAAAAAAAATTCAATAAATCCAGATGTCCCCACTAAAGGGCTGCAGAGATCAGGGAAGAGTGATTTCAGTTCATTTTGCAGCAGAACAAACGTGGGGCAAAATGCACACTCTGGCAGCCAGCAGGGAACACAGATTAGTATCACAGAGCAATCTCCTTTCCCAGAAGATTAAACACAACACACCTCCCTTAACTCCTCTCTCCAACATCCAAGTCTGCAGACCTTTCCCCCCATTCTTGCTCTCACTCCAAGGTGTGTTTGCATAGCACTGACTGTCAGATAAATGGATTTTGTCTCTTGCACGTATTTACCTGGTGTGGGATGCTGGGAATAGTGTTGCCTTTATAACCATAGTCTCAAAGCTTTGATCTTCTGAACAATGCTCTACTTTGCAGCTCTCAGGTTTACCAGTGAAACTGAGAGCTCTTTTGACTCATTTCCTAGCTGGTTTCAGTTTTCTCACTGAATCATTCTCCTTTATTGTGTTGGGTATTTTAGCTAACTCAAGGGGGAAGAGAGGGGGCTTTGTTCCTGGTTGAGTACATAATAGGAGACATGGAACTATTTAGGCCACATGTGTCAAACTCAAGGCCCGCGGGCCACATCCGGCCCGCCATACAATTATATCCGGCCCGCGAAATCGTTTTATATATCTGTTTTTAATGGCCCTGTGATATGACGCCCCAATAACACACACTACAAATCCCATGATGCAGTGCAATTGCCGCCAACGGCAAGCCGCGGTTCAAGTTCGCGGTCTGTTGATGTATACAACGCTAATATCAAATCAAAGCTAGACCCCAACAATGGCCAAGAGAAAAATTGATTCTGAAAACCGAGGCTTTCAAAGCCGGTGGGAGAATGAGTATATGTTTACTGAAATTGCAGGTAAACCAGTGTGTCTCCTTTGCGGGAGTAATATCGCTGTAATGAAGGAGTATAACCTAAGACGGCACTACGAGACGAAACATGAGAACAAATTCAAAAACCTGAGCGCAGGACAGAAGCTACAAAAGGTAGAGGAGTTGAAGAAGAATTTGACATCCCAGCAGACGTTTTTCACCAAAGCAAAATCACAAAGTGAAGCTGCTGTGAAAGCAAGTTTCATTGTGGCCGAAGAGATCGCCAAATCAGGACGGCCGTTTACCGAGGGGGAATTCGTAAAGAATTGTATGATGAAAGTGTGCGACGTCCTTTGTCCAGATAAAACGCGAGCGTTTGCAAATGTAAGCCTCAGCAGAAACACTGTTGCTAATCGGGTTTGTGAGATGGCGACTGATTTGAAAACACAGTTGACTGAAAGAGCAAAAGATTTTGTTGCATACTCCCTTGCCGTGGATGAAACTACTGACGCGACTGACACTGCACAGCTGGCGATATTTATCCGTGGTGTGGATTCCAATTTGTGCGTAACAGAGGAAATACTGGACATTAAATCGATGCACGGGACAACGAAAGGAGAAGACATCTTTGGAAATGTATTTCAAAGTGTAACCGACATGAAACTGCCGTGGGAAAAACTCGTTGGACTTACAACAGATGGCGCACCTGCTATGTGTGGTGAAAAAAATGGACTGGTGGGAAGGATGCGCTCAAAGATGCGGGAGGAGAACTGTGCCGGTGAGTTGACAGTGTATCACTGCATCATACACCAGGAATCGCTGAGTGCTAAAGTCCTAAAAATGGATCATGTGATGAACACTGTAACACAAACCGTCAACTTTATCAGAGCCCACGGTTTAAATCACCGCCAATTCCAGTCTTTTCTGCGGGAAATAGATAGCGAGTTTGGCGATATGCCATATCATACGGAGGTCCGGTGGCTAAGTCGGGGAAAAGTTCTCAAAAGACACTTTGAGCTGCGAGAGGAAATCTGCCAGTTCATGGACAGTAAGGGGAAAGACTGCACAGTTCTGCGGGATGAAAAGTGGAAATGTGAGTTGGCGTTCCTGGCTGACATAACGTCGCATCTTAGCGCTTTAAACCTTCAACTCCAGGGACGGGAGCACATAATAACCGATATGCATGATGCAGTGAAGGCATTTCAAGTGAAGCTGCGCTTATGGGAGACACAAATGCACCAATGCAACTTGTCTCACTTTCCCTGTTGCCAAGTAATACGGAACCAAGAAAGTGCCACAGTTTTCCCAAATGCCACCTTTGCTGAAAAACTCAGCGCGCTGCGCACTGAGTTCGCACGGCGCTTCAGTGACTTTGAGGCACAGAAAAGTAACTTCGAGCTGCTTCGCAACCCATTTGCAGTCGATGTGGAAACCGCACCTGTAGAAATGCAGATGGAGCTGATAGAACTGCAATGTAACGGGACACTGAAGGCAAAGTACGACACTGCGGGGCCAGCACAGTTCACTCGCTTCATTCCTGAAGCGATGCCGCAGCTCCGCCAACATGCGGCTCGAATCCTGTCCATGTTTGGCAGCACATATCTGTGCGAGCAGCTGTTCTCTGTGATGAAAATTAACAAAACGTCACACAGGAGTCGCCTCACTGATGAACACCTGCAATCGATCCTGAGAATCTTCACAACACAGAACCTAACCCCAAACATAAACGAACTTGTTGCAAAGAAAAGACTCCAAGTATCAGGCTCTGACTAAATAGGACAAGAAAATGGAATGTTATGATTTGTTATGATTATACTTTTGCTTTAAATTCAATTTTTTATTTATATTTTCAGATTTTTTAATATTCCAGCATGTACAGATTTTGAATGTATTGTATTGACAGGATATTTTTTTATGAAGAGCAAAATATTTTAAGTTGAAATGTATTTATTTTGGAATGATATCCTGTATTTTGGTTCATATTAATGGTTAAAAAACATAAATATTTAGTCTGTTAAATAAATGGTTATACTGTTCGGCCCGCGAGTTTTGAGTTTTGGCCCCCTGTGCAATTGAGTTTGACACCCCTGATTTAGGCCAATGAGAATGCTCAACAGAGCTTTACATCTTGTAAAACACAAAAAAGTTTCCCAAGTTTTTTGACTGCTCCTCATCCCCAGAACACCTTCAGCCTACCTATATGCTCACTTACAGTAGTTTCTTTGTGCATGTCCGCCAGCCACCAATTATTTGGCACCACTCCTCTAGGACAAACACAAAGCCACCTCCCGTCAGCCTCACTGCATACTCCTGTCTATAAAGGTATAGGTGGGGAAAGTGAAATTAATAGTCCCAGTAAAAATAAGAACTGCTGTTCTATTCAATGGGCCAGTGCTGAGTGACCAGTTGTTTTTCCTTTCGTGACATCTCACAGCTGGCTATCAACACTTTCGCTATTCCCTGCAGTTAGTCATTTTGCCAATAGTTGCAACAAACCACCAGTTGTGACGGTCCACAGACATGACATCTCCCCAGCTCACCCTGCCATGCCCAGTCTCAGTCAAGGAGGTTTGTTTTCATAATGGATATTAACAAACAGAACAGTCAACTCAATCCGGACCCCAGGCTTCAGGGACATCCCTCCTGGGAATTTCTGGCATTCCAGCTCCTGGCAGCCTCCCAGCCTCAGCCAGCTCTGCTCCCTTCCTGGGGCTCCAGCCACATGATTGCTTTCCTGAGCCTCTAGCCCCTTGCTCCAGGGATCCACCACAGGCACTCACACTGCACCACTATGGCTTTCCCTCCCCAAGGCTCAGCCTGCCTGCTAGCAGCCCTTTATAGGCCTAGCTGTAGCCCAGCCCTCTTTACTTAGCTGGATTCAGAGCCGGCTCCAGGCACCAACACAGAAAGCAGGTGCTTGGGGCGGCCAATAGAAAGGGGCGGCACGTCCGGGTCTTTGGCGGCAATTCGGCTGTGGGTCCCTCAGTCCCTCTCGGAGGGAAGGACCAGCCGCCGAATTACCGCAGAAGAATGAAGCGGTGCGGTAGAGCAGCCGCCGAAGCAGGGCCGCCCGAGGGGGGGGGGGGGGGAAGTGGGGCAATTTGCCCCAGGCCCCGGGCCCCGCAGGGACCCCCACGAGAATGTCGGAGGCTCCCCCCCGCCTCCCCCCATCCCCCGGCACCTCAGCGCGCCGCGTCCAGGAGCGGCCCTGGACAGTGCTGCAGCCGCATGGCATGAGCTCCTCCCGCTCAGAGCCACATGGTAAGGGGGCGGGGCTCCGAGCTCCAGGCTGAGTGGCGGGAGCTCAGGTCCCGTGGAACCATGCTGCTGCAGCGCTGTCCAGGGCCGCTCCTAGACGCAGCGCACTGAGGCTCTGGGAGAGGGGGGGAGGTGGGAGTAAGCAGCATGGTAAGCGCCTCTGAGCTGTACACCCCCCGACCCCCCCACAGCCCTGACCCCCAGCTCCGAGCCCAGTCCCTCTGAGCCGGGCACCCCCCTGACCCCCCCCCCACAGCCCTGACCCCCAGCTCTGAGCCCAGCCCCCCTGAGCCAGGCACCCCCCCTGACCCCACCACCCCCACAGCCCTGACCCCCAGCTCCGAGCCCAGCACTTCTGAGCCAGACACCCCCCTGACCCTCCCCCACGGCCCTGACCACCAGCTCCGAACCCAGCCCCTCTGAGCCGGACACCCCCCTGACCCCACCCCACCCACATCTATGACCCCCAGCTCCAAGCCCAGCCCCCCTGACCCCACCACCCCCACAGCCCTGACCCCCAGCTCTGAGCCCAGCCCCTCTGAGCCGGGCACCCCCCGACCCTCCCCCACAGCCCTGACCCCCAGCTCCGAGCCCAGCTCCTCTGAGCCCGGCACCCTCCTGACACCCCCCCACACACAGCTCTGACCCCCCAGCTCTGAGCCCAGCCCCTCTGAGCTGGGCACCCCCCGACCCAGAGCCCAGCTCCCCACCCAGCCCTGGGCAACAGCAGCAACAGCCCACTGGCACCAACCAGCGACAGCCCATTATGTAATTGCAAATGTATACATACCATTAAAGCATTTAATGTTTTTAAATAATGTATTTTGTGTATTTTCAAATTATGAAAAATTAATTTTTGAATGTATTTCACTGGTTATTTTTTACATTTCCAACTACATGTTACTATAGTATTGCAACTTTTTTTTATGGAAGGGGCCCCCGTAATTCCTTTGCCCCAGGCCCCCTGATTCCTCTGGGCGGCCCTGCGCTGAAGTGCCGCCAATCACAGCTTTTTTTTTTTTTCTCTTTGCCGCTTGGGGTGGCAAAAAACCTGGAGCCGGCCCTGGCTGGATTGGGCTCATTTGCACTGTCTAGGGGAGCTGGGCTCAGTCTATCCACAGACACCAGCTTCCCTGTGACAATGACCTACACCTCGTATTGCTTCACTCTGTTGTGCCACATTGGCATTCAGAAGACAGCATCTTGGAATCTCCTCCAGCATCTTGTTACAGAAGCCGTCACAGGTAAATAATTCAGAATGCTCCCTGAACTTTCACTGGTGTTTGTTCAGCGTACAGTCTGTATGTACAATCGAACTGTGAATCTGCTTGGTCTTCATTCCCCTTATGTTGCATGGCTTCACCTGACTATCAAAAGGAAAGCAAATGTATCGTAGGGTACTTTTCCTTACTGCTTACGTTCAGAGGAGTGAGCTGGCATCTGACAACAACTCCAGCTGTGAGAAGACCTCGGAGGAGGATCTCTCTCTTGAATAAGATTACGGTTCTGTATTTCTTCCCAAACTGATAAAACCAGAATTATCAAAAATGATCTATTTAAAAAGGATGAATGTGACTGATTGATATAAGACTCTATTCCGGTTCTTATACCACTCTCCTCACCATAGTATCTGAGCCCTGGTCTACACTACGAGTTTAGATCAAATTTAGCAGCGTTAGATCGATTTAACCCTGCACCCGTCCACACGACTAAGCCATTTTTGTCAACTTAAAGGTCTCTTAAAATCGATTTCTGTACTCCTCCCCGACGAGGGGATTAGCGCTGAAATCAACTTTGCTGGGTCGAATTTGGGGTAGTGTAGATGCAGTTCAACGGTATTGGCCTCCAGGAGCTATCCCAGAGTGCTCCATTGTGACTGCTCTGGACAGCACTCTCAACTCAAATGCACTGGCCAGGTAGACAGGAAAAGCCCCATGAACTTTTGAATTTAATTTTCTGTTTGGCCAGTGTGGAGAGCTCAGAGGTGACCGTGCAGATCTCACCAGTACAGGTGACCACGGAATCCCAGAATCGCAAAAGAGCTCCAGCATGGACCGAATGGGAGGTACTGGATCTGATCGATGTATGGGGAGAGGAATCCGTGCTATCAGAACTCCATTCCAAAAGATGAAATGCCAAAACATTTGAAAAAATCTCCAAGGGCATGAAGGACAGAGGCTATAACAGGGACCTGCAGCAGTGCTGTGTGAAACTTAAGGAGCTCAGGCAAGCCTACCAAAGAACCAGAGAGGCAAATGGCTGCTCTCGGTCAGAGCCCCAGACATGCCACTTCTATGATGAGCTGCATGCCATTAAATTAATGGAGATATCCTATCTCCTAAAACTGGAAGGGACTTTGAAAGGTCATTGAGTCCAGCCCCCTGCCTTCACTAGCAGGATGAAGTACTGATTTTGCCCCAGATGGCCCCCCTCAAGGATTGAACTCACAACCCTGGGTTTAGCAGGCCAATGCTCAAACCACTAAGCTATCCCTCCCCCCCATTTTAGAGGGTGCCCCTACAACTACCCTACCCCTGTGCTTCCCTCCTCCCCCACACCTCCTGGGCTACCTTGGCAGTTATCCCCCCATTTGTGTGACGAATTAATAAAGAATCCATGATTTTGAAACAACAATGACTTTATTGCCTCTGCAAGCAGAGAGCAAAGGGGAGAGGGGAGGGCGATTGGCTTACAGGGAAGTAGAGTGAACCAAGGGGGCGGGTTTTCATTAAGGAGAAACAAACAGAACTTTCACACTGTAGCCTGGCTAGTCATGAAACTGGTTTTCAAAGGTTCTCTGATGCACAGAGCGCCCTGCTGTGCTCTTCTAACCGCCCTGGTGTCTGGCTGCAAGTAATCAGCGGCCAGGCAATTTGCCTCAACCTCCCACCCTACCATAAAGGTTTCCCCCTTACCTCACAGATATTGTGGAGCACACAGCAAGCAGTAATAACGATGGGAATATTGGTTTCGCTGAGGTCTAACCAAGTCAGTAAACTGCGCCAGCGAGCTTTTAAACGTCCAAAGACACATTCTATCACCATTCTGCACTTGCTCAGCCTATAGTTGAACTGCTTCTTACTACTGTCCAGGCTTCATGAGCCATGGGAGCAAAGGGTAGGCTGGGGTAGGTGCAACCACATGGTGCTGCTGACTGGGAGAGCAGCTTGAGGCAGAAGCCTCCAGCTGGCATGATATTCCAGGCAGGACTGAATCTCCATTAGACAAAACTTAAAGAAGAGAATGACCTGGAGTCATTCCCATTTTTGTCCAGGCGCCCCCGACCGACCTCACTGAGGCCGGCCAGGAGCACCCACGTCTGCCCAGGTGCCCCTGATCAACCTAACCGAGGTTGGCCAGGAGCACCCACGGGACGACGACGACGGTTAGCAGTCGTATTGCACCGTCTGCCATCTGCAAGGCAAGGGGATGCTGCTGTGTAGCATTGCAGTACCGAGTCTGCCAGCAGCACCCAGGAGACATTCGGTGACAGTGAGCTGAGCAGGCTCCATGCTTGCCGTGGTATGTCATCTGCACGGGTAACCCAGGAAAAAAGGCGAGAAACGATTTTTTGCCATTGCTTTCACAGAGGGAGGGAGGGAGGCCTGATGACATGTACCCAGAACCACTCGCAACAATGTTTTTGCCCCATCAGGCATTGGGCGCTCACCCCAGAATTCCAGTGGGTGGCGGAGACTGCAGGAATAGTGGGATAGCTACCACAGTGCAACACTCCAAAAGTCGACACTAGTCTCGGTACTGTGAACACACTCCACCGAATTAATGTGCTTAGTGGAGACACACACAATCGACTGTATCCAATCGATTTCTTAAAAAATTGACGTCTATTAAATCAACCTAATTTCATAGTGTAGACATACCCTCAGTGCCCAGGAAGGGAAGCAATGCCCCTTAATACAAAAAAGGCTTTTTACAGGATGGAGTGTGTTTTTTAAGTAGTTTGGGGGGAAATTGTGAATGATGTTAAAATTCTGTATTACTATTCTCAGGGATAAGATCTTTCTTCACTAATCACATTTACTCACCCTTCCAATAGCAGCATAGAACAGGACTGTCTCTTTTTTATTCCCAATAATGACAGTTGGCACTTGTGTGCCACTTTCCATCTGAAGAGCTTCACAGACACTAACCAATGAATCATCATAACTAGCATGGGGAGCCTGAGCCAGAACACTGGACTCAGACCCCTTCAAACTTTAAGAAAATTGAGACCCAAACTTTGTAATTGTGGCTATTTTCTGTAAGGTGGAGTCAAACCAGTACATTGGATTCAAGCCCCTCTTGAAGTTTGGGGAAGTTTTGCTTTGGATCTGGATTTAAACTTCCTGGTTTGGCTTCAGTTCTATTTGCAACTCCACTGTGAAGTTTTATCATCACTGTTTTACATATGGGGAAACTGAGGCAGGGTGATTAAGTTTAATGACCAAGGCCACAGAGAGAGAAAAACCCACCAGTTCTTGGCTCCCAATTAAGTTCTCAGGCCGCTGGTCATTCACTGTAATGCTAGTGGCATAACTCCCATCCCCAAATGCAAGAAATTATAATTAACTATGTCCCAACAATAGGCCCAACCCTACAGAATGCCCTCCAAGCCCACTGAAATGGGTGAGAGATGAGAATGCTCTTGCAGGAGATGTTCAGCAGTCTGTAGGATAAAGCCCTACATATCCCTTACTAAGCTCACTTCACCCTGAGGACATGCAGTTAAAAATGGGGAAGTCCCATTCTATGTGGCCAACAATTAGAGAAGTACTTGATGAGGGAGAAGTGGAAATTCACTTCAGTTTGGGGCTGTGATGCTGGCAAACCAGGTGCCAGCTCTTGCCCAGGCTGCAGGCATTAGCTAAGAGCTAACAAACTCGTAGCTGGAGACCAGACCAGTCTACCTGTATGTTAGCTTTGCGCAGAATAGAATAAGAATGTATTTAGTGTTTAGACGCTGTGAAATGCTTGTAAGTTGCTGCTTGCAGTTATCTCACTTGTAAAGTCTCTATTCCACTCTATAAGAAAATACCATATATAAGTTTTGCTTTATAACTTTGAAAATGTTTGCTTTGTATTTGTGAACCCAAGCATGGAAAACATCCCCTCCTCCCATCCAGATGGACTATCAAAATCAGATGGGCCATAAAGAACCATCACAATACAACAAACTGGGTTAATGGCCCTATCTCACCTTGGAAATGCTACATGCAAGGAAGCTCGTCCTCTGGACTTGGAAGCTGAATAGAGGAAATAAAGCAAAGTCTTAGGAAAATTGTTGATCTCTCTATACTGTTGAGCTCTGACAGGCCAGAGACTCTAAACTGAGGCAGCGATCCCCAAGGATTATCCCTGGGTCTGCCCTGAAAGATACTTCGAATTGACAGATCACTGTCACTCTATGGATTTAGATGGTAACTCATTTGTGTGTATGTTTGCTTGCTTTAATCTGTAAATAACTCTTATGCCTTTTTCCTAATTAATAGACCTTTACATAGTTTATTACAGGATTGGCTACAGGCTTTGGTGTAAGATCTAGGGTATCGATTGATCTGGGGTAAGTGATTGGTCTCTTGGGATGGGAAGCAACCTGAATATGGTGTGATTTTTTTGGTGGTACGCGACCATTTATCATTAAGTCCAATTTGTCTGGGTGGTAAAATAGACAAGAGAGTCCAAAGGAACTGTCTGTGACTCCATGGTAAGACTGGTGCAGTGATCCAGGAGTTCACATTTGTTCCTGGCTTGGTGAAATCTAATTACAGAACACACCACCAGTTTAAGGTATCTGCGTGGTTTTTGACAGTCTGCCCTAAGGTAGGTCGTGAGCTACTCCAGACAGTGTGATGGGGTTACAGAACAAACGTAGGAAAGAAAACCCTTACCTTCTCTAGAAACATGGCTGGCTGGTCAAATTAGCAATCTGGGTATGCTTGGTTTAAATATACAGAACCCAATAACCTGTGTTGCTGCTGATTTTGCAAAAAAGAATGAAAAGGCTGGAATTCTTGATTGGCATGATGAGTATAAGCAAGGAGGGGGAACAAACTGGGACAAATCTAAAAATTTGGGATAGTCCGAGATATATGAAGACTAGATCACTCACAGGTTCAAAAGCCTGGAGTGTTTCCTGCTGTAGAAAGCAGCTGGGTGAATCAGCATTCCTAAAGAAAATCAGTTTCTCTGAGAGGGATGGGGGGAGGCTGGATTCTGCATTAATGTTATGGCCCCTTTTGCTGCTCTGCTGCAGTAAAGGGGCTGCAAACCCAGTGAATCTGGTCACTGGGAACTATAGGCCCCTGCAATAAAGGCATGTAAGGGACATGAACAAAGAGCTATTCTCAGCAGTCAGAAAAGCCCCTTGGGGCCAAAGGCAGCCAAGCATAAGGTAGAGTAGCCATGGGGCTGCTCTTATGTGAGGAGTCTGGCTGGCCTTCCGCCGAGCCCAGAATAGGAGAGAACAAATATGGTTAGAGCCACCTTTCACATCCCCCATTGTGTCCCTCTCCATGCAGAGCTCAGTCCGAGCAAAGAATCTGCCCTATGGAGTTCTAATCTCCTTAATGTCACAGATAGTAGGAAACTACAAAACGCCTCTGATATCCCCAACCATCTGCACCATTTAAAACACCCCAACACTTAAAAGAACATTGCCAAATGCACATGCAGGGGTTAAACCTTTCCTCCTGAATATAGTGTAAGTGTAGACTACCCAGAGTATGCTACTGGGAGACATTGGACTACTGTGATAGGAACAGATTGGTCCACCTTGGTGTGAGTGAATAGTCTTCCTTATTTTCTTTTATTTTGAGTATTCATTCAATTTTGTAAAAAAAATGAATTTTAAAGACTATTAAGGGCTCCTAGATTGCCTGCCAGGATTATTTTTGAGACAGTGAAATAATTCCAACATGATGATAATTCCCAAAAGTAACTTGTATCCATGTTTTCTGCTTTGCAAACTTAGCAAGATTTGGGCTGTATAGCGCTCTCCTGCTCGATATACACGGTAAAAACAAGGACAGACACAGAGACAGGACGATAATTGAAAAAGTCAGTGAGAATAGTCCCTGGTGGTTCCCTTATGGAACAACTTCTGAATTTCAGGCTCTCCAGTCTAGCTGCTTTCACTCCTGCTCAGTGAGTTTTATATTATTGCATTGACTATTTGGTATAGGGATAGCTCTGTTTTCTTGGGGGGTGAGCATGGGGCTAGCAAGCAAGAGACCTAAATTACTAGTGACTGTTGGTAAGTCTCTGTGCTTCATGCATCTCCCACCTATATAAAGGGATAATGCACCACACCAGCCTTCATCAAACACCAGGCGCTACAGACAAAAAGTGCAATGTATTCATTATTATGCAATTAAAGAAAATATTTTGCCTTACCAAAATGTCAACAGAGGGCCTGTGCAGCACATAGAATTCAGATCAAATAACAAACATCCTGCCACCTGGCATCCCCGAGAGAGGCTATGTCTAGGAGGGCCATGAAGGTTTCTGCCCCTTCTCCATAAGGCCGTGCCAAGGAGTGATCTCCCCACTCTTGAAACAACGTGTCAATGAACCCCATTAGGACCTAGCAGTAGAACATTGTGGCAGCAGGCTGCTGGGGACACTGGAGCTGGACAGGATGGACACGAAGGCTCCTGCCCCCACCCCACAGACTCTCTTCAGAAGTTTAGAGTTCTCAACTGAGTGTTTTTCTGCTGAACTGTTGGGGCTGGCTGAGTGATTCTCAGAGCTGGCTGGTCACAGAGAGAGATGGGCAAAAGTTGACCTGGAGGTAGAAGAAGTCTCATTTAGGGCACCCTAGGGGACAGTCACTAGTTGGGAAAAGGGAGTGGAGATTACTATGTTTTTCTAATCTTACACTGGCCAAGTATAGCTGAAGAGTGTTTGTATCACTGTGGAACCAATAAGACGTGTGCCTATTACCACCTGGCCACAACGATTAGACCTTGTAGCTCTTTCCCCTTCCTTTGGTATGTCTTGGGCTATTTTAAACATTGTAAATCCTTTGGGGGCAGGATCCATATTTTATAAGTTAGTACAGTACCTAGAACAAGGTGGATCCCAGCTTGACTGGGGCCCTTTAGATGTTACCTCACTGCAGATAATAAATAAGTAATGCAATAGTTATAATGGATTGTTCCATCCATCCTTCTAATTGTAATACCATTAAATTGTTCTTTTAGAATGCAATCTACAATTAAAAAACATATATGGAGTAGATTCATACTTTTCATTGTAATCTCACTTTCAAGAAGCAATGGGTGTTAGAATCAACTAATGCCTTATAGTTCTTAACTCAGACAAATACGAACCTTCTCTAGATTTGGAAATCAGAGTGAACCCCTGGGAGGAGAAATATCATCTTACAAATACAATTACCATTCAAAACAAATTTAAAATTAAGACATTTCTTTATTACTCCCCTTTGGTAATGCGCTCCTCAGGAGCAAAGGCCATTCAAAAGGAACCAGGCGGATCGATGCTAGCAGCGTAATGTTTCTGAGGGCAAACAATACCACAGCACGTTCTGTGGGGCTGGAGGCTGCTTCAATGGTTTGGAGAGAGGGCTCTTTCTCCCTTTATTTCATCTGTGTTTGAAACTGATACTAATCCAAACCCATTTGTGACTCTCCTGGGAGCCAGGCCTAAAAATGGGAAATTAGTAAAGACCTTAAATTGCTGTGTAAATTGCTACATTTTCCTAGATTACATAGTCTGTAACCACAAAAGTGAAGACATGTGTGGTGGCCTCCTGGATCACACCAAATGGCTAAAAGAAACAGGCCTAAGAATAAAAACCTGTGAGCCCATTCTGCATACACCAACAAGAAGAGACTGCAAGAGTATTATGAAACCATCTGACCTTCACCTATCGACCCTTTAGTGGACAATAGCTTAGCTTGATCCTTCAGGGAATTCCTTCGGCCTGAACAAGCTTGAAAAATCCTTTTATTGTGCCACAAGAACTTACAGCTCAATTCTGCCCAGATGCCCAGTAGTCCCCTTTGCAGTGCCTCTGATGATCATGTCCATCCGTGATTGTGTTCTCTAGGCTGTGACAGGGACCATGAACATTTTCAAAAGATCTGCTGATTCTTTCAGAAATGATTTGGGGGAAGAAAATGTGTCACTTTCTGAGTGAGAAGATGGGCTTCCCTTTCTTGTCTTTTCCCCAGATTACTAGGAGAAGCAAAAAGAAGCCAAGGAGGAAAGACTGTTTGCACAGCCCAGAGCATAATGGGGCTGCAATCTTGATCGGGTCATATGGGTGCTCCCAGAGTATAAATATTTACTACTAAAAAAAATAAGGGTGAAACTCATCCCAGGGGGGTTCAAGGTAGTGGCTTCTGCAAGACCTTCTGCTACCAGGAGGTGCTGTAATGGGTCCAACAAACCCCATTCTGAACTTAGAGAGAGGAGTGAGGAGAGTCTTCCCTCTTTACAAGCAAGCAGCTTGACCACACCCCCATGCAGCTGCCAGAGCTGCCTAACATGGAGGCAAGAATGCAGAGCTGCAGCCAATAGAGGAAACAAAGCCTTCTATAAAGGGGAGAGCACAGAGAAGGAAAGGGGGGCAAAAAGGCTTAGGACAGTAAAGGGGAGACAGCAACCGGAGACTGAAGCAGACTGCAAGCCCTAAAAATTAAGGGATTGCTAGCAGGGCCGGCTCCAGGGTTTTTGCTGCCCCAAGCGGCGCAAAAAAAAAAAAAAAAAAGGCCGCGATCGCGATCTGTGGCGGCAATTCAGCGGGAGGTCCTTAGCTCCGAGCGGGAGTGAGGGACCATCCGCCGAATTGCCGCCGAATAGTTGGACCTGCCACCCCTCTCCAGAGTGGCCGCCCCAAGCACCTGCTTGGCAAGCTGGTGCCTGGAGCCGGCCCTGATTGCTAGCCTTAATTAGGCTCATGTATTGACCAAATTGAAGACAAGTTAAGGCGGGCCAGGAGAAGCTGGGGCCTCTTGAAGGACCACACCAATAGGCTCTGACAGGTGCTTCCAGGGTTTGAAGGAGGATTGAAATAGGTGCTGGGTCTGTCATAAACAGACAATGGCTTTTCAGTAACTGGAAACAAAATTCTCTTTTCAGATCCAATTTTTCTGCCAGGGGAAAACAATAAGGAGCCAAATGTGGCTGGAAAGGCAAAAGTTGCCCTGGGGATGATGTGCAGGTGTGTCACCTACTAGCTGATCAGATTTGTGCAAAAATATGATGGAATTGTGGGGTTTATGATAAAAGCATGACATATGCCACAGTCTTAAAGCATAACTTAATCAAGATTTTGTAAGATAAAACCAGGCCATTAACAGAGCCTATCAAGCGAAGGAAATCTCCGAGACCAAGCTGCAGCTTTCCTCCTTCAAAAATGGTGGGGAATGCGATGTTTCAAAATACTGAAGACTGCGAAAGACTTTGTTTCTTAATTCATTTGTAGGCTGCATGTTTCTGTAAGCTGCCTTTTCAGTCTTTTTGAGACACAGCAATAACATGGCATGCATAGATTAATCTGAAATATCATTATTAGCGAAGAGAAATGTAGCTTTCTGGTCATGAACAGAACCTTGCAAACGTATTGTGGTGTTTTTCTATATAATTAATATTTTAGTAAACACTCCCTGGTGATACACTGCAGAGCATGTTAATTCTTAATATTTTTGTATAATCTCAAGACAAGACAATAGGAATACTAATGTATAAAAATAAAAACCCACTGGGATGGTCTAAGATGATAAGCAGTAGGAAAAATGCATACAGAATTTAAAACAGCTGCCACAACCAACTTGCCATGGATTGGCAATAGCCCCAGATCTGAAGATCTTTATTAGGCCATGCCCTAAATCGCTGGCAGATTTCATGCTTTCATCATAAACTCCACAATTCTTTGGCAACAGTGGGAGCTCTAGAGGCATTGAGCCTGAGGCAGATGTGTTGCCTCTTGTCGTGCAGGGGGAGTGTGTTGCCTATGTTCTCACCTTGCAGGACCTGCTCTGCTAATTAGTGCATGGGGGTGGATCAAGGTCCCACCACTCCCTGCCCATTTAAGGGCCGCCCACAGATTGCAATGTCCTTGCATTCTGAGAGAGCAAGTACTGGGACTGTACTGTAATGCACATTGGAAAACATAATCCTAACTATACATATACAATGATGGGGTCTAAATTAGCTGTTACCACTCAAGAAAGAGATCTTGGAGTCATTGTGGATAGCTCTCTGAAATCATCCACTGACTATGCAGTGGCAGTCAAAAAAGCAAACAGAATGTTGGGAATCATTAAAAAAGGGATAGATAATAAGACAGAAAATATCATATTGCCTCTATATAAATCCATGGCACATCTTGAATACTGCATGCAGATGTGGTCGCCCCATCTCAAAAATGATATATTGGAATTGGAAAAGGTTCAGAAAAGGGCAACAAAAATGATTAGGGGTATAGAACGGCTGCCATATGAGGAGAGATTAATAAGACTGGGACTTTTCAGCTTTGAAAAGAGGCGACTGAGGGGGGATATGATAGAGGTCTATAAAATCATGACTGGTGTGGAGATAGTAAATAAGGAAGTGTTATTTATTCCTTCTCATAATACAAGAACAAGGGGCCACCAAAATGAAATTAATAGGTAGTAGATTTAAAACAAACACAAGAAAGTATTTTTTCATGCAACACACTGTCAACCTGTGGAACTCCTTGCCAGAGGCTGTTGGGAAGGCCAATACTATAACGGGGGTTCAAAAGGGAGCTAGATAGATTCATGGAAGATAGGTCCATCAATGGTTATTAGCCAGGATGGGCAGGAATAGTGTCCCTAGCCTCTGTTTGCCAGAAACTGGGATTGGGTGACAGGGCATGGATCACTTGATGATAACCTGTCTGTTCATTCCCTCTGGGCACCTGCCATTGGCCACAGTCAGAGGACAGGATACTGGCCGTTTTTATATTCTTATGTACATAAGAGGGCAGGAGGGAAAAGGATTCTTACATAGGGGCAGGCACCACCTGTCTGAAATGTGGAAACATGAAGCTGAGTGAGTAATGCATTACAATGCTTATCTCAGATGGATAGGAATCTGCTATGGATTTGGAAATCTTAGTAGACATGTAGGCAGAGTGTATGGCTTCACAAATACAATTGTTATTCAATCCAAATGGAAAGTGTTCCTTTCTTCTTGCTCTTTCTTTCCCTTATTCCATCCCTCTGTTTCATTTTCCCTTTGATTTCCTACTTTCATGCACTCCTTTTAGCATATTCTTTTCATTCTACTGTGTTAAATAATAATATAATATATGGAGATATGCCTATCTCATAGAACTGGAAGGGACCTTGAAAGGTCATTGAGTCCAGCCCCCTGCCTTCACTAGCAGGACCAAGTAATGATTTTGCCCCAGATCCCTAAGTGTCCCCCTCAAGGATTGAGCTCACAATCCTGGGTTTAGCAGGCCAATGCTCAAACCACTGAGCTATCCCTCCCCCTTCACGGGTTGAGCTATTTCTGTGTCTCCTCCTTCTTTGGCCTGGTCTACACTGGGGGAGGGGGGGGAATCGACCTAAGATACGCAACTTCAGCTATGAGAATAGCGTAGCTGAAGTCGATGTATCTTAGTTCGATTTACCTTGTGTCCTCACAGTGCAGGATTGACTGCTGCCACTCCCCTGTCGACTCCACTTCGGCCTCTTGCCACGGTGGAGTTCCGGAGTCAACGGCAGAGCGATCAGGGATTGATTTATCACGTCTACACTAGATCGATCACTACCCGCCGATCTGGTGAAGACGTACCCTTTGTCTGTTCCTTCTTTTGTTATGTTCACAGCATACACACAGAAAGTAGATAAAAACATAAATACTCTGGCTGGAAGGTTGTAACGTAGCACTACTTTATTTTTTAGAATGCAAAACAATAACACACAAGAACTCAAAATACAGAGAGAGAAAACAGGCTGCTCCTGAAGACAGGGAGGCACCACTGAACCTCATGTTGTTTTAAGCTGATTTTTCCAAGACTGACTCTGATTGCATGCTTTGCTACAGAGCCCCCTAGCCTGCAAGCAGGATCAGGAAACCCCAGCATTCTTAAAGTAATAATGTGCAAATCCAAAACAGCTCTCAATACACCACGCGTTCCCCAAGACTTTCCATCTTTTTATTATTCCTCCAGTTCTACATTTCTCCTTTTTTCCATCCTCACCCCAAAATTCCCCATCGCTTACCTCTCTTCCACTGCTATTCTCCATTCCTCTTTGTCAGACCATTCCCTTCTATCAACACCCCTTTAAAAAAAAATCTTCAGGTGCAATGGGTAGCCCTGCTGACCACTCTCATGGCCACAGAGTGGATCCCCAGGGTTTACTTGCTGGAGACTTCTGATGAAACTGTGCCTCTGCCTGCTTCCTTCTTGATCAGCTTCTCTAATGCCATTATTATTGGTAGTAGTAACACAGTAGGTGCCTAGGGAATCAAGAATCAGGGTCCCATTGTGCAGTGCTCTGCAGAAACAAGCATAAAGAGACAGTCACTGCCCCAGAGAGGTTTTTAGAATCATTTCCCCAAAATGATGCAAGTCACTATGAAAGAACTGGAGGCTCACATGGTGGTAATAATACCTATTGGCTTATACTGCTGCTCTCGCTGTTGTTAGTACTAGAGGATCTAGACTGGTATTAAACCATCAGAGAATTCCTTACATCTCTCAGCTTAAATGTAGCTCAGAGAGTCCCATGGAAAAGAAAAGAATCAGCAGAGAGTTTCTACCATGGAGAAATAATGTGCAGGTAGATCTGGCCTGGGACCTGAGAAGATTCATTCTTGGAGTAGAAAATGCCATTGTTCCCAAAATACCTCAGCCTCCTTCTTCCTGGCTGAATGGGAAACCCAGAGGAGAGCAGCTGAACATTCAACCAAACATCTGCAGACAGAGAGCCTTTGAAACCTAAGGAGGAATAATCTGCCAGGGCAGACTTGAAAGGATAGTACCTGAATGGCTGTATCATGCTTAGAGAGGTAATGACCTGGGGAAGAGTTAGCACGATTACACTATGTGGTAGGTTTTAAAGGGGAGATGCCTTAGCCACTCTTCAAGGGTGCTACAGTCCCAAAACCTGTTCAAGTCCTTAAAGAGTTAACCCTATTTCAAAGGGGTCCTGACTCACTCGGGAAGCAGTACCAAGCACAGCAGAGAGTAAACGAGTATCAGTGAATTGGGTGACTGGACATGAAGCAGGAATGAGCTACACACAGGAAATTTGGACGTGGAATGTGCTTTCCAGTAACTACTTCAGGGCTTGTAGTCTGTCACCTACAGATAGAGGCCATCAAGAAGAGATGGGTGTGACACCCCGACACCCCGATATTCACCACTGTCATGTAATTAGGATATGTCTTATACAAAGTATGCCTTGTGAGGTGTCATTCTAAAAGTCTTGATCTGCTAGACAGTAATATCTCTTTGGATTGTATGTGCTGTCAGTGTATGTGAAGTTATGAACTTTGGCTATGTATGTGTTGCTGAAACATGTCCTGAGGTTGGAAACACCCACAAGCAGCCTTTCAGGATACGATAGTAAAAAGGCCAAACAATGTTAATGGGGAAATACACACAAGCACAAGGATTACTCCAGGAACTGTGTACAAGAGAAACGGCTCAGAGATAGCACCATGCAATGGGAACTGTTTGACCCAGGTCACAGCAAAAGAACTTTCCAGCAAGTGGGGAGAAGATATAAAAGGGAAAAATTATATCATGGGGCACTTCACTTTCCCTACAACAACACACCTGAGGAACAAAGACTGAACTGTGGGAAGTGATGGTCCCAGGCTAGAAGGATTTTTAGCCTGTGTATGAAAACCTGGGAAAGCCAAGGCAACTTACACGTTAAGAATCTGCCAGCCTGTTTATCACTCAGGGTGAGAATTTGCTAATTTATATCCTACCTATCTAGTATGTTAAGCTCAGTTTGCAGTTTTTGTTTATTTACTGAGGCAATCTGCTTTGATCTCTTTGCTATCCCTTATAATCACTTAAAAATCTATCTTTTCTAGTTAATAAATTTGTTTTGTTTTTTCTCTAAAACCAGTGTGGAACTCAAACTTGGGGCAGAAAGCTGTTGCATATCTCTCTCCACATTGAGGGAGAGGGTGAACTTTATGAGTTTACGCTGTATAGTTCTCTGTGCAGCGCAAGACAACACAATTTTGGGTGTGCACTCCAGAGGGGGTGTGCACTTGCATGCTGGGCAATTCCTTAGCTGAGATCTCCCATGCAGAGCTGATCTCAGCAACTGTGTGAATAAAGCTGCAGCTGGGTGTGTCTCTACCTGTGTGTGTGTGCTCGAAGTGTGCTTGAGCAGCACAGAGTAAGGGGAACCCAGGCTGGTGGGACAGGCGGGCTCAGTGGTATCCCAGTTACAAGTGGCACCCCGGGGGGAACCCGTCACAATGGGATCATCAACAAGATTGACTGTAGAGGAGTCGGTGGACCAACGGGAATATTAAATAAGACCAGGAAGCAGAGTCAAGCCAGACTTGCAAGATCTAAGTAGCAAAGACTATCACCCACCAAGCAAGAGGCAAACTGAAAGGGGGTCCCTTGATGAAGTGGCCAAAGGGCAGAATTATCTTTGTATCCTCCTACAGAACTGTCCTTTGGGACTTCTGAACTACGCTAAGCATATTTACCTTTCTGTCAGCCTTAATCCAAACGTCTTGACAAGCAGCAGGAGAACGCAGGGAAAGTTACTAGGAAATAGGTGCTAGAGAGCTCACAAGACGTAGCCTTTGGTTCATCTACAGTTCTTGCCTTTGAAGTCCTGGTACACTGGCCATACTACCACAGCATCCAGGCAGGTGCAAGTGGCGGTTACAATACTGAGCCCCCTGCAGAGCTTGAGCTGAGTGTTCAGACCAATAGGGCCTATGTCCTGCAAAGTCCTGGGTTTGCTGCGTTACAGTACATGCAGAATACCATACACACCACGACCACACACAAGGAGAGGATGAAGCGCCAAAAATGAGTGACACGGGCATTGCAATGTTTCAGGGCTATACTGTATCAAAGGAAGCAGAGTATTGATAACACAGAGAGCAGCTGCAAAACACCAGCTGCCTCTCCCACTCAAAAACTGACTAGGCCTGTGAATGCCACATGTGGCTGGAGCAAAAGGAGATTATATTTTTATATTCCCCACTCTGCCTGCCTGTGCTTGTCGCCTGGCACATCTCAGTTTAGCATTTCAGATGAGCACAGTCGTATTGCTGGGGAAATTTGTGATAGGATACCCACCTTCCCCCACTAGGTACTGAGCATGCCTCCAGAATGTGCCACCTTGGGCCTTCATTGTGCCTAATAAGCACCTCCTAGCATTGGCAGTGCTGAGAGACCTCTCTGCCCCATTGGGAGGACCAGCAGACATTGTGCCTCAGGGAAACCCAGCACCTTCCAGAGTTCCCCACAGTACAGAGACAGCATGGCTCTTGCTCTGCCCCTTAAAGGGCCCCTCCATCCTTTTGGAGAGGCTAGCGCCCAGGGAAGCACTAGCAGGGAGCTTGCTTTCAGATAAGGGCAAGGATTTTAATCATAGTCAGCTCCTGTGTGGCATATGAAGCAGGGAGATTCCTTGTGCTCTTTTCCCTCTGGCAGTTGGCAGGTACAGTCTGACCCCAGAGAGCATGAATCTCAGAGATTCCCACAAGCTCAGGTCTCCTGAATGCTACAGGACTGTAATTTCAGCTAAGCCTATGGGCAGATCCTCTCAGCCTCTGGAGTTTTAGCTGTCAGTCTAATGAGCTTCTTTTGACGCAAACAGAGGTAACTTGGCCCCATCATGACTGACACTGCCTGAGGATAGTACTATGTGAAAGGTTTGCTTAACAAGGTCGCTGTTGGCTTCGCTTTTACCTATGCTCTTCTTTATCCCCCAACGTTTCCTTACTAGTAAACCCATGATTGTATTGTGTGAAAAAGTAATACGTAAACTATGGCACCAAGGAAAGGAAGCTACATTCATGTAGGAGCATGGAAATCTTGTTTGCAGTAGTGTGTTCTCATAAACACAAAGCAGCATTTTTATATATTCAAAGCATACGCACTGTCTAGGCCTCATGCTGGTCTCCACTTCTTGTTAGCTCTTAAGCAGCACACCAGGTCCCAGCTGGCAGTTGCTAATTGCAATCAGCAGGTGAGAAATGCAGCATCTCGGAAACAGAATGATCTCTAGCTCTGGAAAACAGTGTGGGAAATGTGGAGAGCCTGGGAAGAGAAAGGGAGATGCTTAAACCTGAACTCCTATGGAAAGCATTAATTGAGAAAGACAACAATGCACATGACGAATCACACGCTCTCTTGCTGGAAATTATAATGAAGCAATTTAGTGTTAAAAGCAAGGGGAGTGTTTTATCCCTGTGCGATTTCTAGATGTAATCTAACGTCTTTAGCAGTCTCTGTAACATGACGTTATTTCGAGGTTCGAAGAGTTCCTTTTGGAGACCGGATGGCTTGAGGGAATGTTAGGGGATAAAGAGACTTCTGCCTTTGGGGCACCAGTTCAAATCCAGCCCAGATTCTTAGTAGGAGACAGCTGTCTGGTGACCTACTATATCTGAAATAATCTGGTGGTGTCAGTCTAACTCCTAGTAGACAGGTTTCGATGGCCCAGTTGGCACTGTTTGAGAATCTGAACAGAAAGGACAAGAATTAAAATCAGCATAGAGAATAAACTACCTTCTCACCACTAGAGGTAAACCCTAGAGGTCAAGTTTGAGTCATATAACCTGAGAAGCTTGCAAAGCTGCTCCGGTGATATATTTGAGAGGATTTCAGTTTCCAGGGCTGTCAATATAGCATCTTCACAGAGACACAGCTGCCATGGGGATGGGGTGGTATATGAACATAAAGAGCTATTGAGAATAAACATCAAGCAGTTACTATCAATAAATATACAGAGCCACATCATCAGCTGGTGCCAAATGGCATAGCAAATTTGAAGACCATTGACTTATTCCTGCTGCTAAAGATCTGATCCATTAAATAATTACTTGAAGTAACCAGTTTGAATATGATGGTTTGGGGCTGTTTCTACCCCTCAGTTGCTGACCAGTGCCTGAGTTCAGATACCTCTTGGGTCAAACTAAATACTGGTCCCTTGATTCAGCATTAATCTTTCCTGCAACACAACACTGCAGAAACACACTCCTGATCAGGTGTGCAAAACAGCATTAGGACATCCACACACAGGGCCGGCTTTATGAACTGCGGGGCCCGATTCGAATACCTGGCGGCGGTCCGGGGCTTCGGCAGCACTTCAGCGGTGGGGGGTCTGCTCCGGGTCTTCTGCGGCACTGAAGGACCCCCCCGCCACCGAAATGCTGCCGAAGACCCGGAGCGGACCCCCCGCTGCCGAAGTGCCGCCGAAGACCCGGAGCAGATCGCCGCCAGGTGAGTAAAAAAAATTTAAAAGATACCTAAGGTGCGGGGCCCGATTCCGGGGAATCGGGGGAATCGGCCTAAAGCCAGCCCTGTCCACACAAATCTGGCAATCTGTCCTTTTAGAGTTGCTGCTGGGGAGGATTTGTTAGAGTGACGTGAGGAGGAGGGTGGGTGCAAAAACATCATTTGTCCAATTTATTGCAGCAAAGAGCAGGCAAATACAAACTCGTCCCCCTGAAAAACAAATATGGATTTTCCCTCTGCTGCTTGAGTAGCATTTCACAAGTTCAGCGGCTGAGTGCAGAAGTGCTGTGCCCGTGGCTGTCCCAGAAGATTGGCACTCCCTCTGGGAGAGGGGAAATAAAGCACCCCACCAGAAGAGCAGGAGGAGGTGGCTGTGAAGCAGTGGTAGTGTAACAAAGAACATTTGCAGTAGCAGAGCAATTGACTCAGCGAAATGTATGGTGCACAGCAAATGCAGGAGCAGGGCCTTGGATTTTGTGATAACCGAAAAAATACAGACTCCACAGGATTTCACTGTAATGAAGAAATATGGGTTCTCTCCAGACTGTTAATTTTTTGTATGTAAAAAGTGTCACTCTCTTGGATAAGGTGGTTTGATTCCCCTGCCCGCCACCACCACTTAATTATGGCCTGGATACAGCTACCTTTGAAGTTGATGACAGAAATTCCCTTGGTTTCACCAGTAAGGAGCTCTGAATTAAAATGGAGCCCCTACTGCCTCATAAGCACTGGCCCATCTTAACTCAACCACCTCTCCTGCCTGTCGAATGGAAAGGCTAACTGTTTTGTTTCTGACACACTGGTGAAAAAACCTGAGGCAAGTCACAATGCAGAAAACTCTTCTGACATGGACAAATCACACCAAGGTTCATAACTGGGTTCAAAAAAGTACACCAAGAAGCCACAACGTAGTCAGCAATCTGTGCTATGACTGCTTGATGCAGGCTATGCCTTTGGGTACGCCGCCTACCCTGCAACCAGGAGGCAGGATTGCAGCACAGGTAGGCACACCCAAGCGAGCTTGGATCTAGCTAGCTCACTAAAAATAGCAGTGTAGCCACAGTGGCACAGGCTAGCTGCCTAAGTGCAATCCCGCCCCAGGTATGTATTTGAAGGGCTAGTTCAGGCCACCACGCTACACTGCTCTTTTTTAGCACGGCAGCTCCGCTCCTGACTGCAGTGTAGACATACACTTAGGTAGAACCTGGGTAGTGACAATGTGAAACCCAAGCTTTTTTCTCAGTCCGCAAGCTTGAGAGCCGGGGAGCTTAGACCCTGATCTTGCTAGCTGCTCCATGCTGATAGATACCAGGAGATGCTGTGATGGCCAAAAGTATAACTGGGTTCAGAAAAGAACTAGATACGTTCATGGAGGATAGGTCCATCAATGGCTATTAGCCAGGATGGCCAGGGATGCAACCCCCATCCTCTGGGTGTCCCTAAACCTCTGACTGCCAGACCCTTGGGACTGGATGACGAGGGATGGAACACTCAATAATTTGTCCTGTTCTGTTCATTCCCTCTGAGCCATCTGGCCTCAGCCACTGTTGGAAGACAGGGTACTGGGCTAGACAGACCATTAGTCTGACCCAGTATGGCCATTCTTCTGTTGTTCCCTGAGCCAGCACAGAGTCCCTCTGAAGGCAGCCCATCCCTCCCTGGGTAGTTCATAGGATCAGAGCCTTAGACTGCACATGTTCTTTGGGGTAAGGACTGACTATCATTTTATGTTGGTACAACACCCAGCACAGTGGGGCCCGGATCCTGCCTGGGGCCTCTAGGTTCTACTGTAATAGAAATAATTAATAATAACTTCCATGCCTCTAATGTCCCGAGTGGAGAATCCCTTCTGTGGGAACCACATCTGAGTCCTTTTTCTCGTCTATTGCAAGGGACACAGAGGGACGCTTATCCAGCCTTCAACACAAAAACAATATTTGGAGCTTCAGGAAAGTTTGGCTAAGGTCACCCTATCCAAAGAGGTCTCAAGATGGACCTACATCCTCCAACCATATATTTACTCTTCTTATTACCTGCAAAGGCAAATCTTCTTGGGGGAAAAGAGGAAGGGGTAGGTCTAGGGGATGACCATACCACCTCGTCTTCAGTTTATCCTCAGAGCATGACTGAGTAGCCAGTTCCCTTCACTCACTTTCAGAATTAACTTCTGGGAGTGGCATTCAAATCCCTCCCACCATGATGGTTAGAACCATTAAGCTATCCTTATGCAAAAGTGCCACACTATTCCTCCACCAGCACCTGGCAACAGCGCCACTACAGTGTGTGGGGTAACTACTGAGTAGAAGGCTGTTGGGTTTTAAATCAGGGTGGGAGGGAAATTGAGAGAGAGGGATCTCACGTGCTTGAGACTTTCCCCTTGCTGCACTGAGCCTTTTACATTCAAAAGTGTAAGATCAACAAGAGCAACCAGGGGTGCTGAAGCATCAGAGCAAGCCATTCAGTCATCCCCTTTAGAGGAATCCTGATTAGACTGCAGGGGAAAGAAACTGCCTGGCCAAGCCCAAGAGAACCAGGTCCCTCAGCTGGGGAGTGAGACACCACTCCCCATGACAAAGAAAGTGGAGACTGTAGGCTTAGCAAGCCAGTGGACCTCATGCCACACCGCAAGCAAAACCCACCCAAAGCAGCAAGAAGTTTGGGCAGGAGGAGGGTTGTGGGACTTGTTGGGGTGGCCCACAGGTTCAGATAAATTTGACTATGTTTTGTACAACCATAGACACCTGAGGTTTTGCTTATCACTTGTTCTTCCCCATTACTGTACAGCAGAGCTTAGATAAAGAGCAAAACCTGTTTAGCTAAACAATGGTCACATTTACTGGAAGAAGACACTGAATGAGTGGCATTTTATAATACCCAATATAATATTGTCAAAGCTGCATATCTGGCAAGCCCTATTCAGGAGAGAAGAGCATTATCCTATCAATAGGCAATTCTGATCTTTCCCAAAAACACCCAGACCCACATATATAAAGAGAGATTAGTGATTAGATAATACTCAGAAACCTGCAGCCTTGTTTTGTATTCAAATTACTCTGATAAGATTAGGGAGCAAAGGCAGGAAAGCCTACCATGTAAAATGTTCTAGAGGTGCAAAGGCTGCACATTTTTGCTGCTATGTAAGAGATCCTAGTTTAAAGACAGTGTCATAATCCCCAGTCAAATGGGAAGTGAGCAGTCAGCCAACCTATGCAGGAGGCAGATAGATAAGTGGATGAACTACCATTGTCTACACAGGCAGCTTGCCCTCCCAGTGCAGGAGAAAGCCAAATCTTACTACTATGTGTTATACAAAAGACAAAGCTAAGCTTATGTTTAAGTAAACAGCTTAATCAGCGTCCCAAAAGTTGTCTTTATGACGCATTTTCCATACTAGGCAGCATCTCACAATGGCTGGACAATAAAGCATATGATGAAGCAAATGAAATATTGTATTGTTTTAACGGAGCAGACATCACTCTAAAAATCTCTTACCTTAAAGAACATGATTTTTTTTTAAAATAGCTCAAGCTGCTGTTAAACATGGCAATTAAAATGATCAAAGGATCACAATAGCATGCAGTGCAGCCAAGCTGTTTACATGCTCTGAAGCTTTCAAATCTTGCAGTGCAGGATCTCATCAAGAGACACAGAGAAATGGAATACTAGAGTTTTGCTAACTGTTCACACTGAGTTCCAAAATCATCCCACGCTCACCTGTTCAGGTTTAATCTCAAACTTGAATCTCAAAGCACATTCATCATAAGGTTTGCTATCGCTCACAGACAAAAAAGAAATCCTGATCCCAGTTTTGAGAGATCCTGGGTCAATTTTTGACTCTGCATCACAATCAGATTGATGGTTTCCCACTGAAATCTATGCATCTCACTAGCTATTTAAGGTACTTATATCACCCCATCACCATTCTATCTGAGCCTCTCATAATGTTTAATGTTTATCCACACACCACCCGTGTGGTAGGGAAAAGCCACTGCCCCCTTTTACAGAGTGGGAACTGAGGCACAGAGAGGCTAAAGCCAAGATCCGCAAAGGTATTTAGACTCCAAACTTCCACTGAAATCAATGGGAGTTAGGCACTGAAATATCTTTCAGGATCTGGACCTAAGTGACTAGCCCAAATCACACACGGAGTCTATGGCAGAGCAGGGACTTGCTCTCAGGTCTCCATGGTCCAGGGTTACTATATTGTAATTATACTGCATTTGTGGTTGTGGCTTTTGACATTTCAGCCAGGTGAAATGGAGTTTCACTTGGAGAACTTGGCTTTGTTCAGACCAAAAACTCATGGGAGGTGGACAGATAAAGACTGTAACCAAAGAAAATGTTCATGTGGCTCCTGATCTAACTGTCTTTGAAGCCAAGGGAATCTTCCCATTGATTTCAATGGACTTTGAGTCAGATCCATGAACCCCAAAGCAAAACAAAACTGCTGAGTTTCTTATAGGTCTCTTGCATATGCACTAAAAAACATGAACACCGCGTCGTCCATATCTCACAGGAAAGAGAGATCAGTACAAATCCAGTTTTCCTTTATTTAGCAAATAGGGCCAAATTCAGACCTAATATAGGTGGGTGCAACCTCAGTAAGTCGAGTTACACTCAATTACACTTGGGTAGAATTTGCTCCATGATAGCTAACAGGGTGTGTGATAAGTAGGATGCATTTTTAGATTTTTCCAGTGATTCTGGAGAAAGTAAGATGAAGACTGATGACAAGTTGAGAAGAATGGTCCTATGGCTTCCTCATGAAGGTTGCAAGATTAGACACTCATTGTCATTTTCCTTTTCAGTTTGAAATTGGGCAAACTTAAACCACAAATTGCAGTGATATTACAGCTATAAATAAAGGAGGACTAGGACTGCAATGCGGAAGGTTACAATCAGTTTGTTAACTAAGGATCCAAAGAACCTATGTTAGTTCATTTAGATTCTGTGCACAGCTAACACTGCTCTACAGCCAAAATGCTTCTGAAATAAATGTAGTCAAACTTTACTAATTCTGGGTCACTGAGAACGAAAATGATGCTTAAAATTGTTGATTGGCTCTAGTTTTCAAGATATGCTATTGGGTCAGTATATACAACCCTTGACTTGGGAATGGCGGAGGATAAGTGAGTTATAAAGGGAAGGGATGTCAATTTAAACTAGAAATGACTAAAATACATCTTTGACTGGATCTATGAATAAATCTATGACTGGGTTTGGACAGTACTTGCTTTTTAGGCAAAACAATGAATGATGCAATCTGAAGCTGGTATTGCGTCATACATGATATGAATTGCATCATGTTATTCCTAGAAGTCATGGATGATGCAATCATAACGAAGCTTACATCACTCTGCTGAACAAATTGCCCTATATCAGCTCTAGAAATCATACAGTGTCGTGCTCTCTTATTTGTCAGTGTTTGATTTTGCAAAGGGACACATTTCTGTTTAGCCAAAGTGAGCAGAGACGCCTCGTACTTGTGTGAACAGTGCCGATAACTTCTGCTATGTTTGTGGTGAAGTGACTTTTGCATCACAAAAGTGCAGTATAACCACTATGGTTAAGAAAGCCTATCACCTTTATTTTGGTTGCAAAATTGGAGATCAGGACAAGAGGTGGGCCCCACACATATGCTGCAACACTTGTGCAACAAATCTTCACCGGTGGTTGAACAGGAAAAGGAAATCTATGCCTTTTGCAGTGCCAATGATTTGGAGAGAGCCAACAGATCATACCAGCAATTGTTACTTCTGCATGGTGCCTCCAGTTGGGAAAGGTGTGTCAAAGAAGAAAAAGTGGACTGTGCATTATCCAAACATTCCATCAGCTATACACCCAGTACCCCACGGAGAAGGACTGCTGGTTCCTGATGCACCAGAATCATTCTCACTTGAGTCAGACGAGGAAGAGGAAGAGGATGAAACTTCTGGTCCTGAACCATAAATGTCACAGGACCCACATTTTCTCTGAACCACACCTCATAACACAAGGTGAACTGAATGACCTTGTCAGGGATTTGGAACTACCCAAGAGTAAGGCAGAGCTGTTGGGCTCCAGACTACAGCAGTGGAATCTCCTGGCAGGTGATGTTAGGGTTTCCATGTTCCATGACCGTCAAAAAGATCTTGTCCCATTCTTCTTCATGGAAGGTGATCTTGTAGCCTGCAACAACATCGATATTGTGATGGCAGCCCTCAACATCGTTCACGATCCAGATGAGTGGAGACTGTTCATTGATTCATCGAAGACGAGTCTTAAAGCTGTTTTACTGCATAATGGCAATGTTTTGCCATCAATTCCAGTTGGTCATGCAGTCCATATGAAGGAAACCTATGACAACATAAAACAACTTTTGAGGTGCATAAACTGTGACCAACATCAGTGGCAGCTTTGTGGCGATTTGAAGGTTGTTGCTCTCTTGCTTGGTCTACAGACTGGATACACAAGGTACTGCTGTTTTCTCTGTGAATGGGATAGTCATGCAAGAGATTCCCACTACATCAAGAAAGATTGGCCACTCCGACAGTCATTGGAGCCTGGGAGGAAAAGTGTTCAGCATCCACCACTTGTTGACTCAAGGAAGATTTTGTTACCACCCTTACACATCAAGCTTGGTCTGATGAAGAACTTTGTCAAGGCCATTGACAAAACACAAGCAGCTTTCAAGTACCTCTGTGGAAAATTTCCAAGGTTAAGTGAAGCTAAGATAAAGGAAGGTGTTTTTGTTGGTCCTCGAGATGATGCATTTGACCATGCACTGCGTGGCAAGGAAAAGACGGCATGGAAAGCCTTCCAGTTAGTGGCAATCAATTTTCTTGGAAACAACAAGGCAGACAACTACAGGTTGTTGGTGGAAAACCTCCTCAAGGCATACAAAAGCCTTGGTTGCAACATGTCACTAAAGATACATTTTTTTGCACTCTCATCTAGATTTTTTTCCACCGAACTGTGGAGCAGTGAGCGACAAGCACGGCGAGCACTTTTCACCAGGACATTGCAACAATGGAGAAACGCTATCAGGGCAAATGGAGCCCATCAATGCTTTTAGACTATTGCTGGACAGTGACAAGAGATGCTCCATTTAATGAATACAAGAGACAAGCCAAGAAGCGCCGAGTAGACACTGAATAGGACTAAACTATGTACATAATAGTTTTTTGCCTTTTGTTTCATAATAAATTTTATTTATATAACCCTTTCGCTGATTTTTAAAGTGTTACATAAACAGGACAGGTGAAATATTATCATGTAAAGCAACCATAAACAAATGAAAAGACCTAGGTTTACAATTTATGATAAAACTCTACTATCTACACAATATACATAGACATAAAATGTAAAAACTTAAATATCTTAGAAACAGTAGCCAATCAGTTGTTTTAATTGTCATATTTGAATTCAGCACATCAAAATACACAATAAATAGCACATTTTATCTCTGAAGCAGACGACTTCTCAAAAATTGTAGACCACTGTAATCTGAGAAGACAAGGGTTCCGTTATGGCAAAGAAGAGTAGCTCCAGCTCCTACCAGTCGAGCACCAACCACCCATTGCTGATCAGTCCTGGACTACGTAGTGTCGCCTTAATCAACTCCACACTGGGGTTGGTCAGTCTAGAGATGCGATGATCTGGTGGGGCTACATCATTGGCCCCAATACCTGCGGCTGCAGCAGACAGCCTCAAAATATGAAGCATCTCCCTTTAACGCCAGTTGCTTGAGCGTGAATGCTCCTCCAGTGACCTGGCAGAGTGAAATGGTTGTGTGTACAACGGGGCGTAATAGCATGTGCACGGATGTGGCAGGACGCAATAGGAGGACACGACAAGACCACCTGGGAAGAATGAATCCCGCTGCTCTTAATTCCCGACCTAGAAAATCCTATTACTGAAACATAGAAAACAGCCTTCTGACTCCTACAGTTATTCCAAAGTCTTCACTTTCCTGTCTCTCAGGAACTGCTCCTTTTGGACATTTAAAAGGAAGTACACCACAAAAGCTTTCCATATTTATGAGGTGTATCCCAGTGAAACTGAACCATCTCTCATCTTTGCAGTATACTTGCTAAATCAGAGCTAGGATTCTTTACACTCTCTATCCCTCCTAAAGAACTTGGAACCAGCTAAGACTCCAGGACTCTACAAAGGTTTGGGTTTTGTCGTTGTTTTTTTAATTATTTACACCACGGCTACTACTTTGCTGCACGGTAGATGTTCCAGAATGCAGAGACTTGCCCCTCTGCCTTTGCCAGAGATACAGGAGTAACATCTGCACGGTGAGGTGTGCTAGCAGAGGTGCAGGAGGAAGAGATGTGCACAGGTTTTACAACCAAACATCTCCATTACCGCAACACTGCCTCTGCCTGTCGCTCTGTTCCAGAAAGGGAGGGTCATTATATTTTTTCCTGTAAATGCAGCTAACAATTCCTGGAACCTCACTTCCCCTCCCACTTCCCCTTTCCTGGCTCCTTTTCTTCTGGGCTTTAACAGATCCAGTGATAAACACTGGGCTGCTCATGGCATTTCCCCTCCCTTCCCCCTGTCCTATTGTAGTTAAATTAAAAGGTGCAATTTTCCAATTGGATTTTGGGAGACATAACACAGTGTAAATTGAAATAGGATGAATCCAAATCTGATGCTGACTGGGGACTCATCTTCCTCTTCCAGACTGCCTCTTTCACATTCCCAGTTGTCAGCAGCTGGGACTGTTAGGGTCAGGGCCGGCTTTAGCAAGAGCGGGGCCCGATTCCTGGGGGCGGGGCTTGCTGCAAGCCCCGCCCCCAGGACCCGAGCCGCGCCGCCGGGGGCCGGGGGGGCCCGAGCCGCGCCGCCGGGGGGGCCGGGGGGCCCCGAGCCCAGCCGCGCCGCAGGGGGGCCGGGGGGGACCCGAGCCCAGCCGCGCCGCGCCGCAGGGGGGCCGGGGGGGACCCGAGCCCAGCCGCGCCGCGCCACAGGGGGGCCGGGGGGGCCCCGAGCCGAGCCGCACCGCCGGGGGGGCCCCGAGCCGAGCCGCGCCGCCGGGGGCCGGGGGGGCCCCGAGCCGAGCCGCGCCGCCGGGGGGGACCCGAGCCCAGCCGCGCCGCGCCGCATTGGGGCCGGGGGGCCCCGAGCCCAGCCGCGCCGCGCCGCAGGGGGGCCGGGGGGCCCCGAGCCGCGCCACGCCGCAGGGGGGCCGGGGGGCCCCGAGCCGAGCCGCGCCGCGCCCCAGGGGGGCCGGGGGGGACCCGAGCCCAGCCGCGCCGCAGGGGGGCCGGGGGGGACCCGAGCCCAGCCGCGCCGCGCCGCAGGGGGGCCGGGGGGACCCGAGCCCAGCCGCGCCGCGCCACAGGGGGGCCGGGGGGCCCCGAGCCGAGCCGCGCCGCGCCCCAGGGGGGCCGGGGGGGACCCGAGCCGCGCCGCGGGGGGGGGGGGACGGGGGGGCCCGAGCCGCGGGGACCGTGCCGGAGCCGGGCCACGGGGGCCGTGCTGGGGCCTGCGGGAACGGGCCGCGCCTCCCCAGAGCCCTTCTCCCGCCCCCACCCCAGCTTACCTTGTGCTGCCGGCCGGCCCGCCCCTGCTGCTTAGTCTCAGACTTCCCGCGAATCTCTGATCTCTGATTCGCGGGAAGCAGGGGAGGGGGCGGGGCGTGCAGGGCAGGGGAGGAGGGGGAAGTGGGCGGGGTGAACAGCTGCAGCGCGGGGCCCTCTTGGCGCGGGGCCCAATTCAGCCGAATCGGCTGAATCGGCCTAAAGCCGGCCCTGGTTAGGGTCTGTCCACACTGCGGCTAGGACTGACACCCCTCCGACCCCCATTCCAGGTAGACAGACATGCACCAGCTTTGTGTGGATGCTGCAGCACAGCTGGTGGCACAGGTTAGCCACCCACGTGCAAGCCTCCCCAAGGCCCTGGTCTGTACTGGGGGCTAGTCCATGGTGCCGCCTGTGCCACAGTGTCCACACAGCTCTTTTTAGCATGCTAGCTTGAGCAGAGCTAGTGCTTGTCTGTCCACTCACACTGGGAAGCACCCTGCCAGCTGCAGTGTAGACAGACCCTTAGAAGCCCCGTTCCAAGAGTCATTTCTACATCTTTGCCTCTTACCCAAAGCCTTGTGTCAGGGATCAAGAACTCGAGCTATCCCTGAGTGTGTCAGCTGCTGGTCTCACACTTGGGGCAGTCAAAGAGCTGATGAGGCAGCCCAGCTCCAGGGAAACATCTGGCGGCAGCAGCAGCAGGTGGAAGCCAGTGCCGTAGTAAAAGAAATGGCAAAAGCAATACTGGCTGGAGCCATGTCAGAAGAGGTGACCCCAAAGAGGATGCAGGCAGGTAGCTGAGAGTTTGGAACCATCCTGTACAGACTACAGATATTTGGGGCAACCGCAGGATCCTGCATTCTTAGAATAGGACGTGCTGTTTGAATCAGTCATGTTTCTGTCTAGGTTCTTGTACAACCGTCATCACCTTTGAGTGTCTCAATCATTAAATGGATTTTGTCCTCACAATGCCCCTGTGAGGTAGGGAAGAACTACGATCATTAATTAATTATTATAATTAATAATTATGGCTCTAGATAGATTAGGTGAATTGCCTATGGTCCACAGGAAGTTTATGGCTGAGCCAGGAAGTAAATCTGAGTGCCAGTTCAGTACCCTAGCTGTTATCCTTCTTATGTCGTTTCTGCATGTGGCTGAGAACAAAGCAGGGAATGGTTACAAGTGCCCAGTGTTTTAACTCAATCTAGACCAGGGGTTCTCAACCTTTTTCTTTCTGAGGCTCCCAGAACATGCTATGAAAACTCCACGGCTCAGCTGTGCCACAGCAGCTGTTTTTCTGCATATAAAGCCAGGGCTGGCATTAGAGGGTGGCAAGCAGGGCAGTTGCCCGGGGCCACACACCACAGGGGGCCCTGCAAAGCTGAGGCCTTGTCTACGCTGGCAAGTTTCTGCGCAGTAAAGCCACTTACTGCGCTGTAACTCCCGAGCTGTACACGCTGCCAAGCCACTCAGTGCGCAGAAAGTGCACAGTTGTAGCGCTGTAAAAAAACACCCCGACGAGAGGCGTACAGCTTTCTGCGCCGGGGCTACAGCGCTGCGGTGCCAGTGTTGACACCCTGGTTGATTACAGCGCTGCGATTGGCCTCTGGGAGGTGTCCCACAATGCTTGCTCTCGCCTCTCTGGTCATCGGTTTGAATTCTACTGCCCTGCCCTCAGGTGACCAACTGTCATCCCCACCCTGTAAATTCCTTGGGAATTTTGAAAGTCTCAACACATCTTTCCAGGTGACCATGCCTGGTCCATGCACTAGGTGATCCCCCACTTGGAGCAAAGCCGAGCTGCTGGACCTCATCAGCATTTGGGAAGAGGAGGCTGTCCAGTCTCAGCTGCGCTCCAGCCATAGGAATTGATACCTACGGACAGATTTCACGATGCATGACAGAAAAGGGTCATGACTGGGACACACTGCAGTGCAGGGTCAAAGTGAAGGAGCTGCAGAACGCCTACCACAAGGTGCGGGAGGCAAACCTCCACTCCGGTGCTGTGCCCACAAGCTGCCGGTTCCACAAACAGCTGGATGAGATACGCGGTGGCGACCTCACCTCCACTGCGAAGGCCACTGCACTGTGGATATTTCGGTGGCTCATGTGACAGTTGAGAGTGGACTGAGCCAGGAGGAGGAAATCTTGGATGAGGATGTGGAAGGGGAGCGGGACCCAGAGGCAGAGGATGACTCAGAGGCCAGACGTGCATGCAGCCAGGAGCTTTTCTCTACACTGGAGGAGGCTAGCCAGTCACAATGTCGCATCTTGGTGACACGCAGACAGGAGAGGAGGCCCCTGGTAAGTGGCTTTGATTTTGGGAAGCACTGAAGTGAGTTGTTGGGGGCAGGAGGGTTGCAGAAAACAGGCTTGTGTCTCTATGATGCGCGTACCACAACATGACTAGTCTGAGCGGTGGAACAGGTATTGATTGACTCCCTCACTTCACGGGAAGATGCCTCAGAGATCTCCACGAAACTCTCATGGACATACTGAGCAATCCGCTGCCGCAGGTTCTTTGGCAGAGCTGCTTTGTTTCTTGCCCCATTAATGGTAACTTTCCCGCTCCACTCTGCCGTCACTGGGGGGTGGGGAGACCATTGCTGCACACAGGCGAGCTGCATAAGGGCCAGGGCAGAAGCCACAGGCTTGGAGAAGACCCTCCTTTGATTCCCTGCTCACCCTCAGCAGTGAGATATCTTCCATAATGAACACAGCCTGTGGAAAATGCAGGGACAGTAATGATTATAAGCTCCCCCCCACCCCAGTGCTGGCTCTCCCCAAGAGCCACATGCCCAGTGTACAGTATGATCCTGGAACACTGATTTCCCCGGCCCCTGTGGTTACTCACCATTCTAGGGGTCTTGTGGCTCATGTGTGCTTGCCTGGGGTCAGTTAGTGACAGGTATGTGAATAGTGGCTGTGTTTTAAATAATTGAATCAGTGGTCTATGTGTTGCAAACAATACTGCTTCTGTAAAATGCTGCATTTTGGCTTCACAGATATGCCCTTGGGAGCCCAACCTCCTTCTTTGTTATCGCCAGCTGAACGGCTGCACGGAATTAGAAAGCGGCCACGAAGAACTAAAGAGGACTTTCTGTGTGATGTCATGATGCACTCTGTGGCCGAAAAACAAGAATTGAAGCAGTGGCAGGACAGCGAGAAGAGGGACCCAAAGGAGAACGCCGCGTGCCAGAACGAAACCACGGAGCGGCTCTTAAACGTTATGGAGTGCCAAGCGGACATGCTCCAGGCACTGCAAACTGAGCAGCTCCGCGCCCGCCCTCCCCTGCAGCCACTGTCACACAACTCTTTCCCATGCGCCCTCCAAACACTGTCAACACACTCTTATCAACCTCCTGGCTCCTGTCTGTGCTCGCTGCATTCCACTCCTGCCCCGTCACAGTCCAGCCCTGCGGACTCCCAGTATTCACTGCACTCAACACCTGTCCCTCTGCAGTTTAGCCCTGCTGAAGTACAGTACCTGCTGCACTGTACTCCAAAGGGGAAGGTTGCATATGATACCTGGACATTTACAAATCATTAATTGTCCTGGGACCCCACCTCCTCCTGAGACCCTCCCTTCTCCCATCCCCCACAGTGCTGATTTTTTTTTTGCCTCTCTCCTCCGGTTGTTGTTTTTTAATAAAAGAATTGTGTTGGGTTTAAAGCAATCTTTATTCTATTAATTGAAAGCAAACAGAGCCCTGCAAAGCAACAGGCAATTTTCTTAAATCTTCATAGTGCATCGTCTGTACCAATCACAATCACCTCCTAGCATTACAAGCACTACACTCCCAAGCATAGCAACAAATATTAGTGGCTTTCAGCTTCAAATTGCTGACTCAAAGCATCCCTGATTCTTATGGCCCCAAGTTGCACCCATCTAATAGCCCTGGTCTCTGGCTGTTCAAATTCAGCCTCTAGGCACTGAGCCTCAGCAGTTCATCCCTGAGTGAAGCTTTCACCCTTCTCTTCACATATATTATGGAGTGAACAGCACACGGCTATAAGCATAGGAATATTGTCATCGGTCATGTCCAGCCTCCCATATAGGCAGCGTCAGTGGGCCTCTAAACAGCCAAAAGCACATTCTACAGTCATTCTGCACATGCTCAGCCTGTTGTTGAACCGCTCCTTGCTGTTGTCAAGGTGCCCCGTGTATGGCTTCATAAGCCATGGCATTAAGAGGTGGGTAGGGTCCCCCAGATCACAATGGGCATTTCGACTTCCCCTGTGGTGATCTTCTGGTCTGGGAAGAAAGTCCCTACTTGCAGCTTCCTGAACAGATCTGTGTTCCAAAAGATGCGTGCCTCATGCACTTTTCTTGACCAGCCTGAGCTAATGTCCGTGAAACGCCCACGGTGATCCATAAGTGCCTGGATAATCATAGAGAAATACCCCTTCTGATTAATGTACTCAGTGACTAGGTGCCAGAATTGGAATATGCATGCCATCTATCGCACCTCTGTAAATAGGGAAGCCCATTTGTGCAAAGCCATCCACAATGTCATGCACATTGCCTAGATCATGGTCTTTCGG
Organism: Chrysemys picta bellii; assembly: GCF_011386835.1. Lineage (NCBI taxonomy): Eukaryota > Metazoa > Chordata > Testudines > Emydidae > Chrysemys > Chrysemys picta. Next base: position 203,931,836 of record NC_088791.1, read on the forward strand.
AGCAGGATGCAATTAACGGCCATGCACACTTCCGTCAACACGAGTCCACCGGTCAACTTTCCCACTCTGAACTGGTTAGCGGCCGATTGGTAGCAGTCTGGAGTAGCCAGCTTCCACAGTGCAATCGCCATGCGCTTCTCCAATGGCAGGGCAGCTCTCATTCTCATGTCCTTGCACTGCAGGGCTGGGATGAGTTCATCACACAGTCCCATGAATGTGGCTTTCCTCATCCAAAAGTTCTGCAGCCACTGCTTGTCATCCCAGACGTGCATCACGATGTGATCCCACCACTCAATGCTTGTTTCCCGAGCCCAAAAGTGGCGTTACACTGTGGTCAGCACCTCCGTGAATGCCATAAGCAATCTTGTGTCCTAGCTAGTATGCGTGGCGAGAACAATGTCAAAATCCTCTTGCCTCTGTAGTTTAAGGAATAATTCCACTGCCACTCGTGACGTATTAGTCAGAGCAAGCAGCATACTGGTCCATTCCTGCAGACCGAAGAGGCAGAGCAGAGCAGAATGCGCAGTACCCAAATCGTTGAAAGATGGCACCAAATGCAGATGGAAGCACAGGGATTGCTGGGATGCGAAGCAATGCATCATGGTGCATTGGGACATGTCCCAGGATACCCTGAGACCCCCTCTGCCTTCCCACAACTCTTAGCAGCAGAAGAGGAAGAAATACTCTGTGGGATAGCTGCCCAGAGTGCACTGCTCTGAATAGCGCCGCAAGTGCCACAAGTGTGAACACTCTATTGCACGGGCAGCTGACAGCGTGAACACACAACAGTGGTTTCCCTTCTGCGCTCTCTGAGTGGTGCTGTAACCCTGCCAGTGTAGACATACCCTGAGTTGCTCAGGCTTCAGCTTCAGCCTTGGGTGATGGGGCTTGGGGCCCCGGGCTGCAGCCCTGTGCAATGGGACTTTGGCTTTTTGCTCTGGGCCCTAGCGAGTCTAATGCCAGCCATGCTTGGCAGACCCCCTGAAACTTGTTCACGGCCCCACAGGAGGCCCTGGATCCCTGGTTGAGAACCACTGATCTAGACAAGAGGGTGTTAGCAGCTGATGAGCAGAAAGAGGGTGAACTCTGCACAGGAAGGGTTCTATCTGATAGCTTTCATTAAAAGTTTTTTTTTAAATATTACATGATCTATTTAAAATGCATTGTTTGCACTGAAAGCAATGGTGTGGTATTTCTTTCTCTTTAGCTGTGTTTGGCAGCTATTAAGTCCAAATTTTAGGGTTTATGTGTGATGGCCTGGGTTTAACGCTGTATAATGCTGCCTAAAAAGTCCTGAAAAGACAAAACTTTGGCCTGTGCTCCAGCAAAGATTTCACCTGAAGTGGAGGAAGGGGTGTTCAAAATAGTTGTAAAAAATTTGCTCCAATACACCAACTACCCAAAGAATGTGGTTTGCATGCTGGATCCTTGAGGTAGTGTCTAATGAGACTGATATAGATGTAAACACTGTTGTGTTTATGTTTATAAAGTCCAGAGCCCAGGGTCAGGCGGGATTTGTACTTGGGTGGTCAGCCTGAGCCGTCCATGCTGCCATGGCCACACTACTATTTTTAGTGCACTAGCTTGAGCAAAGCTAGTGCATATATATCTGCATGAACTGGCAATCACAGCTCCCAGCTGCTGTGTAGACACACCCACAGTGAGAGGGGCCTTTGCTTACAGCCAATTCCAGCCTTATTTCATTTCCTTCCAACTCCAGCTACAGCTGCTTCCAGACAAACCTACCACAGAAAATGTCCTGGGCCTTTGAGGTGCAGTAATGAGACACAGTCACCACCACAGTTCTTAAAACACCCTGCACCACACATTACTGATGAAGAATAAACAATTTACTTTCATATTCAATCCACCGTCTGCTGAAAAATAGCCAGGGATTAGCTGACCTCCAAAGCGTGCTTTTCTTTCCCTTTCCTTTAAAGCTACAGATTAACAGACAGCCCAACCTCTTGAGGTCTGGCTTTGGCAGTCCTCAGGATTCCTTGTCAATTTCACAGCGAGGGGCAATACAAAATTGAGGACAGAGACACAGTAGACACCCCCACTCCCCCAAAAGAGACTCATGCATTACAGAGCTTTTGAAACATTTAGTAGACCTATAACTATGGACATATATTTATATCTATTGTAGGGTGTAGAAGCCCCAGTCAACGAGTAGGGCTCCATTGTGCCAGGAGCTGTACACACACAGAGTAAGGGTATGTCTATACTGGAGCTGGAAAGTGTAATTTCCAGCTTGAGTATACATACCCAAGCTGGGGGCTAAAAAAAACAGCGTAACCACAGCTGCACGAGGTGCAGGATGGGCTAACTGCCTAGGTGCTAACTACAATAACTGCCAGCTCCAAATGTTCAAAAGCCATGAGTCAGGCTCACCAAAAATCATTAGATTAGCTTTAAACTCATGAGATAAAAAATAGATTTGGTGTTCTTTTGATTTGCATTCTGCTTTTGGAGCCTTTAGGGTGCACTGGGGTCACATTTTGAAGCTTTCTCCACAGCCACGAGGGCTAGAAACATACTTTTTCTTTAAGAATGAAGGCTGAAATCATCACATCTCCACTTGACTCCAGGACTTTAAAGAAAACAAGAATTATCATGAGACTCATGACAAAATCATGGCAACCCTGTACTTAGCCCCTCCTGTGGCTTGTGGCACCGCAGCTACACTTCTATCTTGACCACGCTAGCCTGGGTATGTCAACCTGAGCCGGCAATTATACCTCCAGTTCCAGCGGGGATGTACCCTGTGAGACAAGCCCTACCCCAAAGAGCTTACAATCAAAAAGAATTTAGAGGAAAAAGGCAAAGGGCAGAAGAGCAGTGTCATTATTCCCTTTAACAGAGGTGGGGAACAGAAGCTCAGAGAGATGAAACGATTTGCAGTTTCTTCATGCAAGAAGTCTGTGTGAGAGCCAGAAATTAAACCCAGATCTCCTGCATCCCATCCCCAGGCTTTGCCCACCTCCTTCCTGCACTAACTACAAAAGATCCTTGATTAGCTGAAGGTATTGGGGGTTGGCATAATCAGGCATCTGAAGAGCAAGAGGGAATCTCCCCGAGGAGGAGGAGATGTTGGGAGATGTTCGGAAAATTAGCAATAGATTGGATCCAAGTCCCAATATTTCGAACCCCCTGTTGTTTGGAGGGGTTAGGATACATGTTTCTCGTTTTGTCTCACCAAATCCTGAGGATTAAGGGAAATTTTGCCTGGCAAAAAACTGATTGGCAACAATGGGAGTTTCACCGGCATAAGGACTGAGTAAATAACTGAGTATTCATTATGAGCTGGGTTGTGCAGTCCTTGCTCACCTTGGTGAGCAGTCACTCACTCAGGCAGTCCCCTTTACAAAAGCGATTACTGCTACCCATGAATTAACTCCATGTGTCTTTGCCCCTTAATAATGTCCTTTTTGTAGTACCTTCCACCCCATAATCTTAAAGACCACTACAAATACTGATCGATTAACAACTTTAAACACTCATCAGAGCTGGGATGGGTATTATGATGTCCATTTTACAGATGAGCGAACTGAGGCACACAGGAGTTCAGTGGCTTGCCCAAGGTTATACTGTGAGTCACTGGGAAAAGTGGAACTACCACGCAAAGCCTGGACTTCTGATTCATGGCTTTGCCTGAGAGAACCTAACCGTAAGCCTACATTGCCTTTGGACACCACCTACTGTCATAAGAGTTTTATCAATGCTACCAGAGTCCCAGTTTTTTTATTATCTTGAATGTAACGTGTATTGCAGGGCAATTAAAGAAAATAATTCAAAATATTTCCCAGAATTATATTGTATCTCAAATATCAGATACATTCAGGAGCAAAAGGGGAAGGACCTAAAAATGGAATGGATGTGTCCTTAAGAGTAATATAGCCATGAACCCTCTAGTTACATAATAGCATATTAGCCAAGGCTATTCTATTCCTTAGCCTGCAACCTCTTCCCAGCTGTCACCTAGACAACCAGGTTTCTATGTACACTTGTGGGAAACAAGAACTGGGGGTGTCCTCCTAGGAGATAGCCTGCCAGATATGAGAACAATCCCTTGCTCCGCAATCAGTAGCCGACTAAATAATGCATTCACCTGCTGTCTATTCATCTTTCCATCACCATCACCACTGTGACCTTGAAATCCTCCTCCCCCTCTCCCCGCCTCCAGCCCCATCACAAGTGGCACCCATTCGCCCAGCAGCAGGAAATCAGATTTCGCCTCCCTTCCCCCCATTTCCATTTTCAAAGAAAGAGCAAGGAAAGGAATGAAGTTTACCCTGTGTAGCATTGACACACTATTTTCTGCTGCAGCCTAATAGATTGCTTTGCTCTCCAGCCTTATCATCCAGTACCACCTTAAGGCCCGCTGCTACACAAGGTTACTATTAGTGACTGATATTGCTGATACTGCCAGCTGGTGGTCTTAACCCTATGAGGACCAAAATCTCTTTCACCCAACCTCCATAGCACAGTCTCTGTCTCTCCTTCAGATGATATCAATCATTATTACTTTAAAGGTGGCTTTTGTAGAGGAAAAAAATTAATAAGTTTATTATGTCACAAGGAGACAGAAGAAAGTCAATGGTCCTTCAGGACTAAATCAGTCAGTGGTTTATTATCCATGGAATTACTGAGGGCTCTCCCGCTCTGGCCTAGTTGCAAGTTATTCTCTATTCCAGTGTTTCTCAAACTCTTTCTGTTGGTGACTCCATTTGGGCTTTAAAAAAAAAATCATGACCCCCGCCCCACTAGAAAAAATTGCAAACCCTACCTTCAGCCCGGGCTCCAGCATCACTCAGGGCTCCAGGCTTCAGCCCCTGCTCTCCATGGGCCTCCCAGCTCGGGCTTCAGCCCCCTGCCGCCTCCGGAGCTCCCGCCTGCAGCTTTCTGCCCTGGTGACCCCATCAAAATGGCGTTGTGACCAGTGGCGTAGCCAGGTGTAGCGAACAGGGGGAGCAATCACAAAAACAGGTGCCACCCGCTGTGGTGCTTTTACTCACCCGGCGGCGCTTTTACTGACGGGGCGGCGCTCCGGGTCTTCGGCAGCAGTTCGGCAGCAGGTCCTTCACTCGCTCCGCAGGTCTTCAGCGGCAGGTCCTTTGGTGCCGCTGAACACACCTGGAGCGAGTGAAGGACCCGCCGCCAAAGTGTCGCCGAAGACCCGGAGCGCCGCCCCGTCAGTAAAAGCGCCGCTGGGTGAGTAAAAATTAAAAAGGCTCCGGTAGTGCTCGGTGGGAGAGCGGCCGCTGCCCTGCTCCCACCGAGCTACGCTACTAGTTGTGACCCGCTTTGGGGTCATGACCCACAGTTTGAGAACCACTGCGATTCTCATCATTGCTCCTCGTTTTTGCAAGTGTTGCAAGTCACTCTTTTAAAAAGCTATGGAACCGATTAAGCGGTTATATTTAGCACCACGTCTGATACTGCAGCATTTCTTTTTTTAGCTTCTCTTGGCATAAATATGGGTCCTTGTAATTAGGGAGGTGTCAGAATCAAAATACCTACCTACCTACTGTGCGCCCCCTGCCCACCCATCTGGTGTCCCCAAAGGAGTCATTTCCCACTGGCACCAACTTAGTATATACCTGCAAAGTTGCCATTAAACTCCCTTGTGGGGGAAGGATTTCGACAGAGCTGGCTGGAAAAGGGAAAACTTGTTCGGCAGAATTTTGCAAATTTTCCACAAAAAAAGTTAGTTCCAAAACAAAACGAAGAATGGAATTTTGAAATTTCCCACAGAACAGGAATGCCAACATTTTGTTTTGACCTTTTAGAAATATCGATGAAGCTCCATGAGCTGCCTGGGAAGCCTGGTAGCCCAACATATGGGGAGTGGGGCAGCTCGGGGGAGTCCTAGCTCTGAAGCAGCCTGCCTGTTAGGCTGGCCCAGAACTGCGAGACTGGCAGGCTGGACTGCTGAGGAGGAGCTGGGCTAGAGAGCGGACAGGAAATGAAGCAGGATTCCAGCAGCAGGCATAGCCCTATTGTCAAATCTGCCTGGTTTCCATTGGAATTTTGTCAAAAATCATCACATTCCCGCAGGTTTCCATTTTGAAGAATCAGCATTTTCCAGTGAAAGAGGCTCTGTCCCAAAACTTATGACCAGCTCTAGATTTAGATCATGGGAATCAAGGATGCCATGACAATGTAATTCCTAAGGGAGCAGCAGCGTAGTCTGGGAGAGCCCTTCACACAAAAAACCCAAATCCATGAGATTTCTCCCCAGGTCTCAGTAGGTAAGCACTGGAATAAATTGCCTAGGGAGGTGGTGGAATCTCCATCATTGGAGACTTTTTAAGAACAGGTTAGACATACATCTCTTGGGGTGATCATTTATTACGTAGTCCTGCCATGAGTGCAGGGGACTGGACTAGATGACCTCTCGAGGTCCCTTCCAGTCCTACACGTCTATGAGTCATTGATTCTATGACAGCAGCTCTTCCTGAGGGCCCTGTCCCTCATTGCTATTCATTTTAAAATATATAGAACTGTATAGATTTACAACAAAGATTTTTAAAAATCCAAGAAAAGACCTGTTGGTGTTTGTAATAACTGCAAAACAAGGACATCATCTGTTTATTCATGCAATCATCTGTTTGCACGTACAAATACCCATTGGCACACACAGTTAATTTCTTGGGCATCCAAAGACATTTTTGCATATGCTGCTACCCGTTTGTGAATGGAAATATACTTTGGGCATGCAATTATCTGTTTGCTGATGTCCATCACCAGCATATGCTACCCACACAGCTTTATTCCTGCAAGGGGTGGATTTTCACATATTGCTCTGAAAGCCAAACAAAAAGGGCTTTTTTAAAAAAAATAACTTTTTGACCTTAATTGGAACACTTCTTAACAAGTGGTGGGTATATTTTTCTAATGCTAATAGAGACAAAGCACACACATCAAGGGGAGAATATACATGTTCACCATCCTACAGATAATAAAACCTCATGCTTCAGAGTAGAAAATGATTGCCTGCAGGGGCCAGAAGAGAATTCCTACCCAGGGCCAGATTAAGGCATAGGCACCACAGGTGTATTCCCAGGGCCCCAGCTCCTTGAGTCACGATCACACCAGAATCCCAGGTTTAATTAAAACAAAGGGAGTGAGGGAGTTAACCTTGAAAATATGTCCTGAGAGTAACAGATTCAGTGGCATCTACCTTAGGGTTTGTCTACATACACCCATTTAACCTAAGGTGTGATTTTACATGGATTTAGTTAAACTGATGCCGAAGGCTGTGTGGACACTTATTTTGGTTTAAATCAGGCTTATTGCCTTTGAGGCTACATCTTCACTACAGGGGGGGTCGATTTAAGATACGCAAATTCAGCTACGCGAATAGCGTAGCTGAATTTGACGTATCGCAGCTGACTTACCCCGCTGTAGGGACAGCGGCAAAATTGACCTCTGCGGCTTCCCGTCAACGGCGCTTACTCCCACCTCCGCTGGTGGAGTAAGAGCATCGATTTGGGGATCGATTGTCGCGTCCCATCGGGACGCGATAAATCGATTCCTGAGATGTTGATTTCTACCCGCCGATTCAGGCAGGTAGTGTAGACCCAGCCTTAGATTAAGCCATTTAGGAACCAGTTTAAGTTAAACCAAAGAAATCACTCTCAAGCCAAAGTAAGAGTGTTCACACAGGTGTGTGGACTGGTTTAACTAAACCAGTGCAAGTTTGTGTGTGGACAACGCCAGAGTGTGTGAACAGTCTGAAGCAATATCTCTGACGGGGAATTTCCCTATTCATCTCAATGGGGTCCTAACTCAAAGACCCGTTGCTCTGGAGAGTCCTCACCCACGCCATCACAGCAGAAGGCAGTGGCAGGAAGAGAAGAATGCAGTGAATCCAGCACAGCCACTCAAGTAAATACACCCCAGTTGCTAGCATAGTTACTGGGGTGGGGGGGGGCTGCTACTGCTCTTGTGGAGAAGAAGGGCACCGCATATCACTGCCCCTTCATCTGAGGGGGAAGAGGGACTCCCCTACCACTGCCACGGCAAGAGTGGGGGGGAGGGTCACAACATGGAGGCCTCCATAGCAGGGTGTGCCTAGGACCCTGGATTGCCTTCATCTGATCCCATCCCCTACTATGTGCACAGAATCCCATAATCAATTATAGGTAACGCTGATTGCCTTCCTCTAAAGCATCACATATTGTCCAGTGCCAGGTGGGAACACCAGAATGAATGAACCAGCTGTCTTATCTGGAATGGTAAATCCTATGTGCCAAAAGGTAACAAGCAGAAAGAAGTTTTAATTGATAGTATATACTATAATATCTGGTAACATTTGAATGCTCACTACTTTCTTGACTATGTAACTTACTAATTATACTTATTGCAATGTATTTGCCTCTGCGGCTACCCGGGAGATATTATATAATGTTACAACACATGGTACTGTGCTAAGTCACACACAAAATTAGGACAAAAATATGCAATTTTCTATGTAGTAACAGGTGTTAAATTACTAGTGTAGAGTAGTATAGTTTACATAGTACACTTCATTCCCCTTCCCAACACTAACAATACTGATCCGATTTCTGTATCTTAAATGATTGGAGAAGGGAAATCAAAAATCCTATTCATGCCTCAACTATAGCATTTTGATTCCCAAACAGCCAGATCACTAGTAGCATAACGATGTTGCAAAAACAAATACATCAAGTAAATGCAGCTTGATGACATCTTTATTCCCACCCTGTTTTATATTCTATAAGCAAAATATGTACTATGCAGACAAACAGAGGGGGTGAAAAGATGCAGGTATTAGCAATGACTTATCAAGTCATTCCTTCGTAGGCAAGAATATTATCTATTCCCTGCTTTAGAATTACGATACTTAAATTTCATGTACGCTGAAAAGCTTGTCTCTCACATGCAACAGAACCTGGTCCAGAAAAAGGTATTACCTCACCCATCTTGTATCTCTTACATTTTATGGACTAAATTTTCTGAAATTGGCACCTCCAGCCATACAGCTTCAGACTGTGATTGGGTGAAGTTAAGAAGGATCAGGCCTCATTAATACTTGGATGGGATACCTCCAAGAAACACCTAGCTATAGCAGGAAGTGGTATTTATGATTCAGCAGATAGCACTCTTCTCTCTGCGTCAGAACTCAGCCAATGTCCCTGTCATGGGCCAGGGGGCCCTGTGCTCCTGGAGGTGCTAGCTTTCAGAAAGATGTCCTTCAAGGCTCTGCAAAGTCAAAATCCTGACAAGAGATGAGCAAAATATTCACAGCAAACAATTTATCTGCCAAATTCAGCCCGTTTTCTGTTCCTGGATTATCCACAAACCAACTGATTTTCATTTATTTGGTTGTTTTGAATTGTTCATCTGAACACATGTATTCCTTGCAAACTATTCACCGTGATTATTGCTTTGAGTAGCCATCATTTGCAATTCCTGATCACCTGCCTCTCCCCACATTCCCCATAGTGCCTAAGTAGGAAGTAAGTGATGCAGAGGGGCCTGCCAAGTCCCTAATTTATAATTACTGGAAAATAGCCATACAGAGCCTGAACCTCATTAACACAAACACCCCTTTACACCTCTCTGGAACTCGAAGGGGTTCTAAAGCCATCCACTAGGGTATGTCTACAGAGCAAAAGCTGTGCTTGAGCTAGCCTACTTAAGCTAGCTTGAGTCCAGCTAGCATGGGTAGCAACAACAGTGACGACAAGCCCAGTATGGGCCTGAGTATACACTTGGCTTGCTAGGCCATTCTATAGCCTGTGCTGTGTTACACTCTCTTCACTGCTTCACTGTGCTAGCTGGATTCAGGCTGGTTTGGATAGGCTAGCCCATGCACATACCCATACACATACCCTAAGGCTCCTTTGTACTGCCAGAGTGGTGTAAACGGACCTTAGAGTAGATGCGAATCAGACTCATAGTGCTCGTGCGAATGGGACAGCCACAAGCAATCAGCATTCAGGGAATATATAGGGGGGAAATGTACAAATGATGCATTTCTAGCCATACAGCAGTCCTACACTGTGAGCAACTGAAAGAGTTTCTCTTCATTATCATACAATATAATATTGTTAACAGTTGGTTTTCGTTGGTTTTCCTCTTCAAAACTGTGCTCATAAATGATCAGCTACAATTACTGTTGCCTAGTTAAAATTTGGCTGATTTTAGGGGGTGGCAGTGTGCTCAGTACTTTAAAACATCGGAGGGGTGATTACAGTTTGAAAACTAATCCACAGAATCCGGAATTGTAGATCACTCTACCCAATATGCCTCCCTTTGAAGAGCTGTAAAATGGACACACCCCGAGCGTGTGGCTGGGTGGAATGCAAAGTGAAGGAGGGATCTGATAACACACTGTATTGTGGTAAAGATTGAAGACTAGGGCCAGATTAGGAACTCAGATCCTTGGTGTGACCCTACTCTAATGACAACTTCATGCCTTGTGGAGGTGACAAACTGAATCTGTACATGAGACAGTACTGGGGTGACTCACTACACATACCTGTCGACAACTAGCAGAAAAGCATGTTAATGTTGCCTGAAACAAAAATGCTGGGTTTTGCAGTCAGGTTGTGCTTGTGTTAGCTGAAGGCTGATCAAAAGCCCCAAAAGAATTTTTAAAAAAAGGTCAAAACTTTTTTGTCTATTCTGCCTAAAGTTCATCTTAAGGGACATGTGACCACTGCAAATCTAGTCCTTAGTCAAGTGCTGTTGCCTTGATCGAAAAATCCTAAATTCATAAACTGTCATCAGTTTTATTTTTCCTCTTCAAGTCTTATCTCGCTTTGCAGATAAAATAGCTTCTTATTTTCTGACAACCTAACAACTTAAACTGTTCATGAGAGAGGTAGTTTCAGAGTAGCAGCCGTGTTAGTCTGTATCCGCAAAAAGAACAGGAGTACTTGTGGCACCTTAGAGACTAACAAATTTATTAGAGCATAAGCTTTCGTGGACTACAGCCCACTTCTTCGAGTTGCCCACTGGACAGAGCACAGGCCTGGGTCTCAAGAGAGTTGGATTCTATTCCTGCCTCTGCCACTGGTTTACAAGAACGAGGTATTATTATCATTCATGGAGGAAGGTTTCACTTTCTGGCTGCCCTGATGCAAGTTATCCCCATCATATAGTGATCTGGACTATCTACTAAAGATGGTACAGTCAGCCCACAGGTCAATACAACTACAGGGAACCTACAGAAGCTGAACCATCCAAGAAAGTGAAAGAGCTCTTTTCTCTCTCAGTAAAAGATCTTAAGGGTGCTTTAATCAGTTTGTGGATTTTAAATTGCAGCCAACATGTTATGAGGCTGCTTGTTACAGCAACGGTACCCTCTGGTTCAAATCAGTGCTCGGCATAGTGCCTGCTGTGCCTGCACTGCTGCGACCCATGCTACTGTGTCTACTCTGCTATTTAAACTCACTCTAGGTCAGTGAGCGATAGCGTGGGCAGGGGAATCACACCCTGAGCTCACAGTGTAGAAATAGCTTTTATTGATCCACACTGGAACAATGCCACCACCACCTCCTCTTCTGGTGTTTCTTGCAAAAATAGGCCCCTAAGCCCCCTGCCTTCAGGAAAGGGTTCCTAGCTGTGGGTCGCTAGCAGAAATACATGCCTAAGTCCATGTGAGGACACAAACCCCTCTCCTCAGCATCTCCCACTGGCTGGCTTAGGCAGCTCCCCATTCTTTGGTGCCTCTCTCCCGCCACGCTTTGTATAGGGAGCGTAGGTGTCTAATCCAGGCTTTGTGGATTCTAGTGATTTTCAAGGTGCCTAAGTCCCCTTATGGATCCAGGCCTAACAGACTTGCAAAAATATTTTATCCAGTGTCCCACTGTGACATCCACGAAGAGTCACGAGTCTCTCTATGAACTCTTTCTGGTCTCCAGGATGAAACATTAAATAAGGCACCTCCTTTGGAAGAGGTCTTCACCTACTGAGGCCTTGATCTTGCAAGTCCTCGTGCAGTACAGAGGAGAGCAAGGCTGTTGGGTTCCCATGCAAGTATGAGCAGAGGCTTCCCATAGACATAAGCACTACTGCCCTGACCCTGCAAAGCACTTAAACACATGCTTAAAATTAAGCATGTGCTTACTGGTAAGAGATGGAGAAGGGGTATGTTCGAGGAGATCCTCAGCATGTAAATGCGACACTTAGCTACATGTTCCTCTTAGACCTTCCTCCATCTTCAAAGCAGAAGTAACTAGGTGGCTACACAAGAGAGTGTTCAGTAATGCAGAATTGAATTCCCGTACTCCCTGCCCTGCTCATTACTTTTTGCCTTACACACTGAGCCCCTACACTGCGGAGGATAAAGCCATGAGTCTAAAACACCATCCTGGCCACTATGGACGTAGAAGCCCTCTACACCAACATTACACGCAAAGATGGACTACAAGCCATCAGGAACAGTATCCCCGATAATGTCACAGCTAACCTGGTGGCTGAACTTTGTAACTTTGTCCTCACCCACAACTATTTCACATTTGGGGACAATATATACCTTCAAGTCAGTGGCACTGCTATGGGTACCCGCATGGCCCCACAGTATGCCCACATTTTTATGGCTGACTTAGAACAACGCTTCCTTAGCTCTCGTCCTCTAATGCCCTACTTGCACTACATTGATGACATCTTCATCATCTGGACCCATGGAAAAGAAGCCCTTGAGGAATTCCACCATGATTTCAACAATTTCCATCCCACCATCAACCTCAGCCTAGACCAATCCACACAAGCGGTCCATTTCCTTGACACTACTGTTCTAATAAGTGATGGTCACATAAACACCACCCTATACTGGAAACCTACGGACCGCTATACTTACCTACATGCCTCCAGCTTCCATCCAGGACACACCACACGATCCATCGTTTACAGCCAAGCTCTAAGATACAACCGCATTTGCTCCAATCCCTCAGACAGAGACAAACACCTACAAGATCTCTATCAAGCATTCTTAAAACTACAATACCCACCTGCTGAAGTGAAAAAACAGATTGACAGAGCCAGAAGAGTACCCAGAAGTCACCTACTACAAGACAGGCCCAACAAAGAAAATAACAGAACGTCACTAGCCGTCACCTTCAGCCCTCAACCTAAACCTCTCCAGCGCATCATCAAAGATCTACAACCTATCCTGAAAGATGATCCCTCACTCTCACAGATCTTGGGCGACAGACCTGTCCTCGCTTACAGACAGCCCCCCCAACCTGAAGCAAATACTCACCAGCAACCACACACCACAAAACAAAAACACTAACCCAGGAACCTAGCCTTGCAACAAAGCCCAATGCCAACTCTGTCCACATATCTATTCAAGTGACACCATCATAGGACCTAATCACATCAGCCACACCATCAGGGGCTCGTTCACCTGCACATCTACCAATGTTATATATGCCATCATGTGCTAGCAATGCCCCTCTGCCATGTACATTGGCCAAATCGGACAGTCTCTACACAAAAGAATAAATGGACACAAATCTGACATCAGGAATCTTAACATTCAAAAAACAGTAGGAGAACACTTCAACCTTTCTGGCCATTCAGTAACAGATTTAAAGGTGGCAATTTTGCAACAAAAAGCTTCAAAAACAGACTCCAACGAGAAACTGCTGAACTTGAACTGATATGCAAACTAGATACTATCAATTTAGGCTTAAATAGGGACTGGGAATGGCTGAGCCACTACACACATTGAATCTATTTCCCCCCATGTTAAGTATCCTCACAGCTTCTTGTCAAACTGTCTTAAATGGGCTATCTTGATTATCACTACAAAAGTTTTTTTTTCCTTCCTGCTGACAACAATTCATCTTAATTAATTAGCCTCTTAGCCTTGGTTGGACAACTCCCACCTTTTCATGTTCTCTGTATGTATATATATCTCCTCACTATATGTTCCATTCTATGCATCCAATGAAGTGGGCTGTAGCCCACAAAAGCTTATGCTCAAATAAATTTGTTAGTCTCTAAGGTGCCACAAGTACTCCTGTTCTTTTTGCAGGTTAAAGTAGTGACAATAGGGATGGCACGATGGAGTTCTACTTCGGCTATTACAAAATGTATTAACATCCCCCATGTGACTCTCCTCTCCCAAATTCCTCTCTTCATTTCTCCTCCATCCACCGCTTTGCTTCCTCTTCTCTGGTTTCCCTCCCTTCCTTCTCTCTCTACCTACTGAATGGTGGGATTATGATGCAGCCTTGCTGCTGTAAGCACTCTAGTGGAGGTGCTCTAAGCCAATGGGAGAGAGCTCTCCCATCGGCTTAATTACTCCAGCCTCTGCAAGCAGCAGTAGCTATGTCGGTGGGAGAAGCTCTCCCACCAACATGGCACTGTCCACACCAGCACTTAAATCGGCATATGTTATGTCACTCAGGGGGTGGCTAATTCACATCCCCCTGAGTGACATAACGTATGTTGACTTAAGCTGTATTGTAGCCATAGACTCAGAGGAAAGTCACTCCTTTCACAGCTCTTCCTGGAGCAGTGGCACTCTGACATCAGCGGTGAGGAGCCAGGGAGAGGAACACAAATAACAGACGCATGAAAAGAGTTCAGGAACAACAGATCATAGGTGCTGCTGGAATTTCCTTGATGGTTTTTAGTCCCCAGAGACTCTCCATTAAATCATTAATTGCTAGCGATTACGATGATGATTTATGAGCACAGATAATGTGCTTGGTGCTATACAGCAATGGTTCTCAAAGCCAGTCCGCCGCTTGTTCAGGGAAAGCCCCTGGCGAGCTGGGCCAGTTTGTTTACCTGCCACGTCTGCAGGTTCGGCCGATCACGGCTCCCACTGGCTGCGGTTCGCTGCTCCAGGCCAATGGGGGCTGCGGGAAGCGGCGCGGGCCGAGGGAAGTACTGAGCAGACAATGTCCCCGCCCTGAGGAGCTTACAGTCTAAAATGCCAAACACACAACCATTCAGGCTCCTTGAAAAAAGAGAACAAATGCAGCATTCAGGCAGAGACGGTGATCAGGAGAGAGGGAGCCAGCAAACAGCAGCACGGCAGATCTTGTTTTCTATATCAATTAATAATGCACTGCTTGGAGGGGTGAATTAAGCCTGGTAACAACACCTAAGAATGCTCAATATTATCACTGAATCAGAGAAGAGATGGAAATGAACCATTTGGTCATTCAGACGCTCTCCCTGCCAGTGCAGGTTGTTCAATTTATGCTCCCTGAAATTGTCAAGTTCCTTACCACAGAGAAGGCATTTTTTATTCCCTTCAGCACAATGCAAGTGGCATTTCTTGATTACTGGAGAAAAATCAGTAGCCTCTCTATCTTTGGCCCTAATTATAGTAGACTCAAGTGTATGTACTCTTGCCATACACACTCTAAAAGTAGCATGATGTACACATTCCATGTGGCTCCTGACATTTCCCTGCAAAAATTCCATTTTGCTGCCTAAGTGCCCATGGAAATCAGCAGCCCTAAAATTGCCCAATGTTTGTACTGTATTTCACTCCCCTCCCTGCTCTGCAGAGCAGGAATCACAGCAGGACTCTCCACTTGATGAAGGGGAGAATGGAATGGTGAAAAAAGGGCCTACCAGTGCAGGAGGAGATACTTGCTTCCTGGGGGGTGGTTCATTTGCCCTCTCCTTACAGGTGAGAGAGCTATTGGAAACTCCCCCTTCAGGGGAAAGCAGTGAGATGAGAGATGGTCTTTCCCACTCTTTGGTTGGCAAAGAAAGTGTCTTGTAGCTCTCCCAGGGAAGCAAACAGGAAGAGAAATACTGTATTGACAAGTGTCTGGACCCTTACATGCTATCCAAACTTTATGCACTCTCCATTGACAACTTTGCCCCCACCCCAACCACACATCCTCTCATCCCTTGGTTCTTTGGAGAGTGATTTTTAAAAGGAGCAGAGGAAATGCTACACTCTCCATGCAGGGAGAGTGGGGAAGAAGGAGATGGACTAGATCAGCAAAGGCCACGCTGAATGGGAACTCTCTTCCACAACTTTGGACAGATGACTATTCCTAATTCTTATCAAATTTATTACCACATTCTTAAAAATAAGATTTTACAGAATCTAAAACGACAAGAAATGTTTCCATGAAAAGTGTTTTGCTTTTTTTAAAATCTAGTCAAAATAGTATTTTTTTTAAATTAACAAATGACTATTCCCCCTGCTACATGTAGCCTTGTCCCAGTACATCAGGACTTTAAGGTGAACTTGACAAGATTCCGGACTACAAAAGTGAAACCGACTGGTCTTCTTTCCTTATCCAGACTAAGAGAGGGGAGCAGAATTAATACACTGAAAAGGAAATGAGTTGTTTAAAATTCTGTTAAGTTATCTAAGGTGTTATTTTTAACATAAGGCCCCAATTCAGCAAAGTACTTAAAGACATGTTTAATTTTAAGCATATGTTTAAGTTCCATAGACTTGAATCCCGAATAGGTATATTGAATCAAGGCCTCAGCAAGAAAATTTAATTTTCCTTTAAAATAAGTGGGGCCTGATTCTTCATGGCCTTGCATCTTTGTACTGTCAGTCATTCTCATCTGTGCAAAAGGAGTGCATATCAGGTGATTAGTGTTTGCACTCAGTTTGCACAGGTGTCACTTTGGAAGTGAATTAAACTAAATCAAATCAAGGCCTCTTTAATTCTGAATGAGGGGGCTCAAGGTTTTGTTACAGTTTAACTAACCCATTTCAAATTCATACCTTTAGTTAATTTGGATTAATCTTCCCATGCAGACAACCCTCACGGTGCTATAGCAATCCCCAAATACAGCATTATAAATGACCTGAAGGAGAGCTGGTTGGAAATGCTTTATCAAAACAATTTTTTGATGAAAAATGTCATTTTGATCAAAATTGAAATGTCTTGATTTCAGTGAAATTTTCTTTTGGAAAAAATTAAATGAAGCATTTTAACATGGAAGGATCCTGTTTTGACATTTTTGGACAGGAACATTTTGATTTTTTCTTTTGAAATGACCTTTCAAACAAAACACTCTTTTTTTAAAATATAAAAAACACTTTACAAAGTTAGAAAAGGTCAAAATTGGAATGAAATGTTTTGATTTTATCTAAATTCAATTCACTGAAACAAATTTGGGAAGGAGGGGATTTTGTTTTGTGGGTACTATTGATTTATTTTGTTTTTCCTTCCATTTCACAAAGGAAGAAGTTTTGGAATAGTGGAATTTCCTGTTAAATGGAAAATACGGTTCCCATCCCAGTTCTACCTAAAGGAGCTCTTTTCCTCCCTCTGCCCATAAGGCTGCCATTCCTGGGCTACAATGAGCTGTGAAAAAAAAAGAAAGGGAGAAGTTTTGCCTTGAAACTTAGAAGCCAGTTTGATGCTTAAAATGATTCACCACAATATGTCAAGCTGTGCTTAAAAATGGACTTTCCTAGTCAAGAATCCTCTGAGGGAATAAAGAGTCTGAGTTTTTCACTGAATTAGTTGTGTTGAAATCATTTATTTTTCTCCTGCCATATCTACATTTACTAAACAGTGAAGGTTTGCCCTTCTGTCTGCATGTGGCTTGGGACACGTTATCTCAAACATAAGCTCAAAACGATCATGAATTTGAATCTGAAGTAACATTTCTAATAATAACAATGATACCTAGCTCTTATACAGCACTTGTCATCTGTAGAGCTCAAAGGGCTTTACAAAGGAGGTCACTATCATTAACCTTGTTTTATATGTGGGGAAACTGAGGCAGCAGGAGGTTAAAGTGATTTTCCCAGGATCACCCAGAAAACCAGTCACAGACTCAGGAATAGAATCTAGGTATCCTGCGTCCCACTCCAGTGCACTAACCATTAGACTACATGCTGTGATGTCTTGTTCATCTTTGTAAAATGAAGAATGGCGCCATCAAATACATTCTCTTAAGAGAGCTGGCTCAGTTGTCAACTGCCATCTTTCTGTGGAAGAATAGTGAAAACTAATCCTGTGGGCTTCCCACCCTCCTGTATGATTTCTCTGGCCTGGTCTACACTAGGAGGTTATGTCGAATTTAGCAGCGTTAAATCGAATTAACCCTGCACCCATCCACACAACGAAGCTATTTAGTTCGACATAGAAGTCTCTTAAATTCGATTTCTGTACTCCTCCCCAACGAGGGGAGTAGCGCTAAATTTGAAATGGCCATGTCGAATTAGGGTAGGTGCGGATGGAAATCAACGCTAATAGCTCCGGGAGCTATCCCACAGTGCACCACTCTGTTGACGCTCTGGACAGCAGTCCGAGCTCGGATGCTCTGACCAGCCACACAGGAAAAGCCCTGGGAAAATTTGAATTCCTTTTCCTGTCTGGGCAGTTTGAATCTCATTTCCTGTTTGGACATCGTGGCGAGCTCAGCAGCACTGGCAATGATGCAGAGCTCTCCAGCAGAGGTGACCATGCAATCTCAGAACAGAAAGAGGGCCCCAGCATGGACTGATCGGGGAGTCTTGGATGTGATCGCTGTGTGGGGGGATGAGTCCGTGCTTTCGGAGCTGCGATCGAAAAGACGGAATGCGAAGATCTACGAGAAGATCTCAAAAGCCATGACAGAGAGAGGATACAGCCGGGATGCAACGCAGTGCCGCGTGAAAATCAAGGAGCTGAGACAAGCGTACCAGAAGACCAAAGAGTCAAACGGACGCTCCGGATCCCAGCCCCAGACATGCCGTTTCTACGAGGCACTGCATTTCATTCTAGGTGCGGCCGCCACCACTACCCCACCACTGACCGTGGACTCTGAGGATGGGATATTGTCCACGGCCGCTTCCTCGGAGATGTTAGTGGACGGGGAAGATGAGGAAGGTGAGGAGGAGGACAAGGCAGTCGACAGCGCTTACAACGCTGATTTCCCAGACAGCCAGGATCTCTTCATCACCCTCACAGAGATCCCCTACCAACCGTCCCCAGGCGTTAACCTGGACCCTGAATCAGGGGAAGGATCAGTCGGTAAGTGTTTTAAACATGTAAACATTTATTTTGAACAGAACAGGAATATTAACAATGGGTTTTTCATGATTAGTTTGCCTTAGGCGCTTAACGTTTTAGTCCTTGGCAGTGCAACTACTGCAAAAGAATCTAACAATGTCCAGTTTATCATGATTAGTTTGCCCTAGGCACTCTACTTTTTAGTCCTTGCCAGTGCAGCTACTGGAAAAGAAGGTCTATATGTCCGGGGATAGAGCTGAAATCCTCATGGGACATCTCCACGAAGCTCTCCTGGAGGTAATTGGAAAGCCTTTGCATGAGGTTCCTGGCGAGAGCGGCCTTATTGTGTCCTCCGTGGTAGGAAACTTTTCCTCGTCAGGCTATCATCAAGTACTCTGGGATCATTGCCTTGCAGAGCATGGCGGCATATGGCCCTGGTTTTTGCTGGCTTTCACGCAGCATGCGTTCTTTCTCGGTCTCAGAAATTCTCAGCAGAGTGATGTCGCTCATGGTGACCTGCTTAGAATTAGGGGAATGTTACTATTGGGACTACTTGCCTGTTCCTTTACAGAACTGTCACCGGCAGGTTACAGCCACGCGGTGGAGGCGGTAGAGGGGCAGCATACAGGGATATTTCCCGGGGACAGCCGCGAGGGGGTGGGACAGGGGCAGAGTTCATGCTTGCCGGATTGCCGGCAGCAGGAACTGGCCAACGCTAGGAGCATTGCTTTGAACGTGAAAGGAGGGCACTGCTATAATTTAAGTTTTAAGCAGCCAAAAGTCTACGGCTTACCATGTCAGCCTGCTACCCGAATTCTGCTGTCCTGCCCCGCTTGTCTGATCTCCACTGCAAGACCCCAGGCACTGAATGCGAAGGCCGAAAATTCGACTTTGTCCTGAGTGCACATGTGATAGGTGCTGTGAATGGTCTTGTTCACTGAGAAAGACTATGTTCATTGTTCACAAAAAATTATCTTTGTGAGGAATTCACTCCCTTTTTCCCATCCCACAGCTGCAACTGTCTCCCGACCTACCCTGGCATCCCCCTCGCAGAGGCTGGCGCAGATTAGACGGAGAAAGAAAAGGACACGGGACGACATATTCTCAGAACTTATGGGCTGCTCCCGAGCCGATGCGGCCCAGCAGACCCAGTGGAGGGAGAACATGTCGCAATACCAGCGAGCACACAGCGAACGGGAGGAGAGGTGGTGGCAGGAAGACCAGCAGGCGACTCAAACGCTACTTGGACTAATGAGGGAGCAAACGGACCCACTCCGGCGTGTTGTGGATGTTCTGCTGGACCGGAGGCAGGAGGACAGAGCCCCGCTGCAGTGTATCTCTAACCGCCCTCCCCCGCCACAAACTCCCATACCCCCCTCACCCAAAGTCCCAAGAAGGAGGGGCAGCAGAGGCCGTGAAAACTGTTACTCCACCCCTGCAGACTGCTCAAGTACCAGAAGGCTCTCATTCCCAAAAATTTGATAAGTCCTTTCCTTCCCGCCTCACCCAAGCCCCCGTCCCAGTTTCATCCCCTAACTGTGTAGTTGCTAATAAAAGATACGTTTCTGTTAATTACTGTTTCCATCATGTTCTTTTAGGGGAGAGTGTGTTTGAAGGAGGGGAAGGGGGTTGGTAATTGGAGAGGACAGTCACCTTTACCAGGGTACAGACACGGGGGCAGGTTCAGCAGAAGGTCACACGCACATTGCAGTCACTAGGCACCCTGGTCAGTCTGGGAGGTGGTTTTCATGTTCTGTGTGGGGGTGCTATGTGACTTTGTGGCGGGGGAGGGCATTTAGAGATCTTATGCAGCGGTCCTTATCCGGGATCACAGAGCCACGCAGCAGGGGATCTGTAACCGTCCTCCCCCGCCACAAAGTCACATAGCCCCCACACACAGAGTCCCGAAAAGGAGGGGTGGCAGGCTCCGTTGAAACAACCAGTCCACCACTGCGGATCACTCTAGGAGCAGGAGCCTGTCGTTCCTCGAGTTTAGAAGCGTTCTTTCCATCACTACGCCCACTCCCCACCACAGTCTGCGTCCCAGTTTCAACACTTTACCGCGAAATCCGTAATAAAGAAAATGGTGTTCATTAACAAAGTTCCATTTATTTTATTTTTAAACGTGTGTTGGGAGGGTGGGGACGGGGTGAACGGGGTATGTAGCTGGAGAGGATAGTCAACAGTAAGTGGGTAAAGAGACGGGGGCAAGTTCAGCTTCACTTTAAACAAACCTAATAGTCACAGGTTACCCTGCTCACTGAGGAACCTAGCTTTCAAAGCCTCCCGGATGCACAGCGCGTCCCGCTGGGCTCTTCTAATCGCCCGGCTGTCTGGCTGGGCGTAATCAGCAGCCAGGCTATTCGCCTCAACCTCCCACCCCGCCATAAAGGTCTCCCCCTTGCTCTCACAGAGATTGTGGAGCACACAGCAAGCTGCAATAACAATGGGGATATTGGTTTCGCTGAGATCAGAGCGAGTCAGTAAGCTTCTCCATCTCCCCTTGAGACATCCAAAAGCACACTCCACCACCATTCTGCACTTGCTCAGACAGTAGTTGAAGAGTTCTTTTTCAGTGTCCAGGGCACCTGTATAGGGCTTCATGAGCCAGGGCATTAGCAGGTAGGCTGGGTCCCTGAGGATCACTATAGGCATCTCCACATCCCCAACAGTTGTTTTCTGGTCCGGGAAGTAAATACCTTCCTGCAGCTGTCTAAACAGACCAGAGTTCCTGAAAACACGAGCGTCATGAACCTTGCCCGGCCATCCAACGTTGATGTTGGTAAAACATCCCCTATGGTCCACCAGTGCTTGCAGCACCATTAAAAAGTAGCCCTTTCAGTTAATGTACTGGCTGGCCTGGTGGTCCGGTCCCAGGATAGGGATGTGAGTTCCATGTATAGCCCCACCGCAGTTTGGGAATCCCATTGCGGCGAAGCCATCTATGATGACCTGGACGTTTCCAAGGGTCACTACCTTTGACAGCAGTAGCTCAACGATTGCGTTGGCTACTTGCATCACAGCAACCCCCACGGTAGATTTGCTGACACCAAAGTGATTCGCGACTGACCGGTAGCTGTCTGGCATTGCAAGCTTCCAGAGGGCTATGGCCACTCGTTTCTGGACAGTCAGGGCTGCTCGCATCTGGGTGTCCTTGCGCTTCAGGGCAGGGAACAGCAACTCACAAAGTTCCAGGTAAGTTCCCTTCCGCATCCGAAAGTTTCGCAGCCACTGTGATTCATCCCAGACCTGCAGCACTATGCGGTCCCACCAGTCCGTGCTTGTTTCCCGGGCCCAGAATCACCGTTCCACAGCATCAACATGACCCACCATTGCCACCATGACGTTCACAGCACGGGGTCCCGTGCTTTGTGAGAGGTCTGTGCCACTCTCAGACTTCATGTCCTCACCACGCTGCCGTAGCCTCCTCGCCCGATTTCTCAGCATCTGCCTCTGGAAAAGGTGGATGATAAGGTGCGAGGTGTTGACAACGGCCATAACTGCAGCGATGATCGCAGCGGGCTCTATGCTCGCAGTGCTGTGGTGTCCGCGCTGTCACTCACCAGAAAAGTGCGTGAACTGATTGCCCGCCGGCGCTTTCAGGGAGGGAGGGCGGGAGTGATGGTTGGATGACGACAGTTACCCAAAACCACCCTCGACACATTTTTTTCCCCAGCAGGCATTGGGGGCTCGACCCAGAATTCCAATGGGCAGTGGGGACTGCGGGAACTGTGGGATAGCTGCCCACAGTGCACCGCTTCCAGTGTCGACGCTTGCCCCGTTAGTGTGGACTCACAAAGTCGAATTACTGTCCTTAGTGTGGATACACACGTTCGACTTTGTAATATCGATTCCACATATTCGATTTAAGTACAATCGAACTACTCTCGTAGTGTAGACATACCCTCTGTAAACAGGGCTTCCATTGTTTCTGATTCCACCATGCTTAATTTACATAGGAGACAGGTAGATGGCTAGGGCCCTGAGTGGATACAAATTTATACCTGTGGATGCGGATATCCGTGGATATAAATCGGTATCCACAGAACTGCAGGGCTCTTCTAGGAACCGCAGTGGCAAAAGGAGCAAAACATGGGGTCGTTGCTCCCAGGGGCCAGCACCCCACGCCAGCTGTTCCCCCAAAGTGGCTGTACCATCCCCAGCCCCGCCCCACCCCAGCTCTGCCCCAGTCCTGCCTCCGTCCCTTCCACACAGCTGTCTGTGTCTCCTGTCAGTGGGTGAGGCTGGGGGCACTACAGCCGAGTCAGAGAAGCTGCCAGTGTGGGGTGTTGGCTCCTGGGAGCGGCAGCCCCACGGTCTGCTCCTTTCAGCGCTACGGTTCCCGGGAGAGCCCTGTGGTTTCACGGATAGTGATTTATATCCGTGGATATCTGCATCCGTGGGTATAAATTTGAATCTGCGCACGGCTCTATAGGTGGCTGTGACATTCCCTCCTGTCTGGGCAGACTGTACAGCCCAATATCAATGAGTATCCATAATTCCTAACATAGTGTTAATACATACATTTCACAATGATACAAATCAACAGCATGTCATAGGCTTTCAGACTTCACTCTATACACTTTTGTAATACAATCAGTTGATTCAATTGCTTATCATTCTAGGTTCAGACTCCCTTGTCTTTATAGCCCAGCAAATCTTTGCAATGTATTCTTTGAAAAGTAAAACCCAGACCAAGTTTCTCTCTCCTGCTCGATGTAGACGCCAGGCTGTCTCCTCCCCCACTTGTTAGTGTGAGATTTGCTTCCACCCCTTGTTAGCTTGATGGGTCTATTTACACGCAATATGTAAATACATTCTCATTGTCTTTCAAAGTACTTTGGAAGTAACTCCCAGAGGGGGAAACAAAATTCCTTTGTCTAGGGTGAGGTAAATCCTGCTTGGCTGGCAAACACATTTTAAGAATTATAATTGTAGCATATTCATAACTGTTTGGGCACATCCTGTGCATACATCATGCTAGAATATTAATGATCAGTGAGCTATTAGTTTTCAAATGATACTTCACAAGGCATATTTGGTACAAAGATTATTACAATAGTTTGTCAGATGTGACTATGGGGCGCTTAGTGTCACAGACATATTGCATTCTGGCTTTATCAAATAGTTTCAAATAAGGCTGCTACTCTGAAACCTTTCAAATAAGGGCAATCCTTGCTCAGGCCCAGATAAAAAGAAACAAGATTCTGGGTCTATCCCATCCAAATCAGCGCACATGGTGATCCTAGGCAGCTACAGTATCTAAGCATACCATTGTATCTTAGGCTCGTCTACACAGCAAGTTAGTGTTCGGCAAGCCAGGGTGTGAATCTAGAGTGGACCAGCCTGCTGCGCACTAACTTGCAATGGGGACATTGCTAGATAAGGGAATTTTGTTTTAAATATCTTATTTAATAAGCCAAAGAACCCAGATGTGCCTTCTCTTTTAAATAAATCTATGAAGAAAGAAGGAAATACTCTCTGAGTGTAGACAACAGCTTACAGGCACCTTCTCTTGTTTTGATACAAACTGGGAGGTAAAAGGCCTGTCCTGTCGGGAAGGCACCGGACTAGTGTATGGGACATCTTGGGTTCAGTTCCTGGTTCTTGCACACACTTCCTGTGTGATGTCACTTAGGGCATGTCTACACTGGCAGAGTTACAGCACTGGCAGTTACATTGCCACTCAGAGAGCGCAGAAGGGAAACCGCTGTTGTATGTTCACACTGACAGCTGCCTGTGCAATAGCGTGTTCACACTTGTGGCACTTGCAGCGGTATTCGGAGCGGTGCACTCTGGGCAGCTACCCCACAGAGCATCTCTTCCTCTTCTGCCGCTCAGAGTTGTGGGAAGGCGGAGGGGATTGCGGGGCATTCTGGGTCCTGTCCCAATGCCCAGTGATGCATTGCTTCGCATCCCATCAATCCCTGTGCTTCCACCCTCATTTGGCGCTATCTTTCAATGGTTTGTGTACTGCGCACTCTACCTCTTCGGTCTGCAGGAATGGATCCCACACTGTTGACCAGTATGCTGCTCGCTCTGACCAACACATCACGAGTGGCAGTGGAGTTACAACATGAGATTTATTGTGGCATTCACGGAGATGCTGAACACAGGGGAACACCACTTTTGGGCTTGGGAAACCAGCAGGGCCGGCTCCAGGCACCAGCTTGTCAAGCAGGTGCTTGGGGCGGCCGCTCCGGAGAGGGGCGGCACGTCCAGGTATTCAGCGGCAATTCGGCGGATGGGCCCTCACTCTGGCTGGGAGCAAAGGACCTCCCGCCGAATTGCCGCCGCAGATCGCGATTGTGGCTTTTTGTTTGTTTGTTTGTTTTGGCTGCTTGGGGCAGCCAAAACCCTGGAGCCGGCCCTGGAAACCAGCACTGAGTGGTGGGATCAGATCATTATGCATGTCTGGGATGATGAGCAGTGGCTGCAGAACTTTCAGGTAAGAAAAGCCACTTTCATGGGACTGTGTGATGAGCTTGCCCCAGCACTGCAGCACCAGGACATGAAAATGAGAACTGCCTTGCCATTGGAGAAGTGCATGGCGATTGCACTGTGGAAGCTGGCCACTCAGACTAGGCATGTTGTGGTACGTGCATCATAGAGACACGGGCCTGCTTTCTGCAACCCTCCTGCCCCTAACAACTCGCTTCAGTGATTCCCCAAATCAAAGCCACTTACCAGGGGCCTGGGCCTC
The DNA here is from genome assembly GCF_011386835.1 of Chrysemys picta bellii. Classification (NCBI taxonomy): domain Eukaryota; kingdom Metazoa; phylum Chordata; order Testudines; family Emydidae; genus Chrysemys; species Chrysemys picta. The sequence goes on from NC_088791.1 coordinate 203,957,468, forward strand.
CTTTCCTGTTTGCACTTCAAAAGCTCTGACATTGTGACTGGCTAGCCTCCTCTGGGGTAGAGAAGAGCTCCTGGCTGCATCAATGTCTGGCCTCCGAGTCATCCCCTGCCTCTGGGTCCCCCTCCCTCTCCACATCCTCATCCAAGATTTCCTCCTCCTGGTTCGGTCCACTCTCGACTGTCACACGAGCCACCGAAGTATCCACAGTGGCCTTCGCAGTGGAGGTGGGGTCGCTACCGAGTATCGCGTCCAGATCTTTGTAGAAACAGCAGCTCGTGGGTGCAGCACCAGAACGGCGGTTTGCCTCCCGCTGCTTGTGGTGGGCATTCCGCAGCTCCTTCACTTTGACCCTGCACTGCAGTGTGTCCCAATCATGGCCCCTTTCTGTCATGCATCGTGAAATCTGTCTGTAGGTATCATAATTCCTACGGCTGGAGTGCAGCTGAGACTAGACAGCCTCCTATCCCCAAATACTGATGAGGTCCAGCAGCTCAGCTTTACTCCAAGAGGGAGATCGCCTGGTGCGTGGAGCAGGCATGGCCACCTGGAAAGATGCGCTGAGACCACTGCATGCGACACCAAGCAAACAGGAAGGGGACTTTCAAAATTCCCAAGGAATTTAAGGGTTGGGGATGACGGTTGCTCACCTGAGGGCAGGGCAGTAGAGTTCAAACTGATGACCAGAGATACGAGAACAGCTACTGTGGGACACCTCCCAGAGGCCAATTGCAGTGCTCTAATCGACCAGAGTATCTACACTGGCACCATGGTGCTGTAGCCCTGGCGCAGAAAGCTGTACGCCTCTCTTTGGGGTGGATTTTTTACAGTGCTGTAACTGCGCCATTTCTGCGCAGCTTGGCAGCGTGTACAGCTCGGGAGTTACACCACAGAAAGCGGCTTTACTGCGCAGAAACTTGCCAGCGTAGACAAGACCTTAGAGTTTGATTCTGTTCTCATTGAAGTCAATGGAAAACATCCTATTGACTGCAGTAGGAGCAGAAGCATTGTTAAATACAGGATGATACTACTTCCACTATCTCACAAAGGTGTTGTGAGGATAAACACTGCAATGTTTTTGAGGTGCTCAGATATTAGAGTGATGGAGGCTATATAAATACCTAGACAAGGATCAGCCAAAGCTTTCCATTACCTTCATACAACAAAGGTCATATAGAAATCAACAAAAGGGTGGATTCGCTTGGTTTTTAAGAGGTTATCCACAAGTTACATTTTTAAAAAATCCATTGGCATCTGGGCACACATTCTGAATATATACAGAAGCTATCTGAGCTCTCACCTACAAATCAAAAAGCACATGAAAGGCGGGAACGCTGACTCATAAAATATGAGACTGATAGAACAAAGGGAAAGATGTTGGCGCAACATAAGGGCTGAAGTTGAGAGAATTTGTTTTCTTTTCAGATTTACAGCAGCCATCATAGACATAAAAAAGCCTTCAGAAAGCACTTTCCCCAAACTCAGACGCTACATAACATGAACAAAAAACAGAATGCCACCTAATCTTCATTGGGTGAGTTTTATCTGAAGAGAGATCCAACAAGTCACAACGCCTCTAGAAATTTCCTCAGTAACATTGATGTGGAAGATTTTCAGCACAGGGTGCTCTTTTCAGAACTCCAAAGATGTAGCTGAATTTTGTCCTGCATTGTGATAATGCACAATAATAAGTGAGACTTCATCACATTGCAAACGGATTTCTGTTGACAGTCAAGATGTCTAGATGTTCTCAAATGCTTTAAAATCCTGCACCTTGTGAACCAGTGTGGTTTAAGGTTTCAGAGTGGTAGCCGTGTTAGTCTGTATCAGCAAAAACAATGAGGAGTCCTTGTGGCACCTTAGAGACTAACAAATTTATTTGGGCATAAGCTTTTGTGGACTAAACCCCACTTCATCAGATGCATGGAGTGAAAAATACACAAAGCACATGCAGTATATATATATATACTACTTACTGTATTTTTCGCTCCAGGCATCTGATAAAGTGGGTTTTAGCCCACAAAAGCTTATGCCCTAATAAATTTGTTAGTGTCTAAGGTGCCACAAGGACTCCTCGTTGTTTTTAGTGTAGTTTAAGAGTAAGCAACAAAAATCACAGCTGAACAGTAAAGAGACACTCTGCAGAGAGTAAGAGAGCAGTGGAATGTAGGATCACATGGAAGAAAAAAACAGAGTATTAGCTGTGAACTAAATAGCGCTGAGATTTAGTTGCTAAAATTAAAAGAGACCCACTTTTGTTGCGATAGGAGATCTACAAGGATGCCTTCTTGAACTACTGAGGCTTAGCCAGGAGGGGTCATCATGGCCTGGCATAACTCCAACATTGGAATTAATGTCATGTGTCCAAAGGGATTTTTAGCATATTATTAACGCCCATGGACAATTTTATCACCAGCTGTGTTTTTGGCCTGATCCAAAGTCCACTAAAGTCAATGAAAAGACTTCACTGATTTCAATGGGCCTTGAATTGGGCTGTTTTTCCTCCTCTTGTGGAAACAGTTTCATAGCCATCTGGACTATCACCAGCAAAACAAGGCTGCTTGTGTGCCATGTACATGAAAAAAGGTCACTTTGTTAACAGAAAGAGTTTTAAATGGCAGTTTCTGCACCACAATATAATTTCATTGCAACTCATGACTTCCTGAAAGATTTGCTAACTAGCCCCCTTATTGCTGGTGGTTTGTATGTCACAAACAAAACACAGTTCAAAGCTGGTTATTTATTTTAAGCCTAGCCATTCAGGTCAAGTTTTTAAGATGTCTGAGGACTAAACTATTGATCTCTAATCTCTACTTAGCTCCTGTTTTTGCACTTGTTTGATTACACAGGCATGATCCTACGCTTCTAGGATCAAAGCACAACTTTAGTAACAGACTCAGATTCCCAGGCCTGGAGCTAAAAGAAGCACAGTATCTCAGGGGGGTAGTGGGCAGCTCAGCCTCTGAAAAGAGAGCTGGAGGCATCTATTGCTGGCCTTTCCAACCAGCGGGCCAGAAGTACAGTAGTCGTTGGCAGCAGGTCAGTGGAACTGAAATGCAGAAGGGAAATTAGAAGAAACAAAGTGCAATATATTCCCAGGGCTTATGCACTGACAAACATAGCAACCAACATCCTGCTGAAACTTCCTCCAAACCTGAGTACAAGCCAAAAAATCTCTGACTAGATCTAATGTCATTCAGGCTTGTAATACAAAAAGGTTCTCCTCCACAAGATCCTTATAAGAAGTCGTATCATGCCACTGAGCTTTCAACAGAATTCTTTATTAATGCTAATAGGGAGATGTTTTAAATATCAATGGCATGATTTGATCCAAAGTGTGGATGTGGGGGATGACCACTGATAACGTGGGAAGAATCAGGAAACAGTCAAATTACATTGCATAAGGCCTTGGAAAAACAACTCCAGTAAAGACACTGGGCCAGAGTCTCCGCTGACGTAAATTGGCGTACCTCAATCGATTTCAGCTAGACTCCCAGATGTTTGTGTTGTCTTCAATAGAGGTATGTTGATTTACACCAGGGGAGGATCTGGCCCAGAAATGCTACGCTGTCATAGCTTACTATTGGTAGTGTGGGAGTCTGTAAGCATTACAGTCAATGCCTACATTTACAGATAGCCATGTACAAATGGTGGTGAGGTTGCATGGGTAGATTTCAGCTCAGTCTTCAAAGAGCTCTGGAAAGCTCACTCCATGGATATGAGCACCATGCCTCCCTGTTACACTACTATTTACATGGCTGCATATGTATCTTCCCCTACAAGATATCCCAACAGAGGCCTATGATTTTTCACTCTTGGTGGCCACCTTCACTGCAAGTTACTCCAGTTTGGATGACAGACTACATTAACTGTGAATCCCATATTTTTTCTTAGTCCTTCCCATTTTTTTACTACTGCGTGGAACCTAAGTTCCAAAGTAAACTACTGTAACTGAAGCAAGCAACACAGAAGGAATACTTTCCCCAGGCCTATCTGTGAGGAATACTTTCCCCAGTCCTCTGTCAGATCCCTCCGAAAACCCACCTCTGTTGAGATACTGATGAGAAAAAGAGGCTGTATCCAATACTATACTGAAATTCATGCTCTATGTGACCCAAATTCTTTTACGATATGTCACATTGCTAAAGTTATTTGCTCTTTTCTCTGTGACTGTGGCTACAGGGGAACATTCCCCACTCTTGGTTACTCGTACAACCCCTGTTTGGAGTTTGCCAGCTCCTGGAACTCGGGACTGAGCCTCTATGGGTCCTTCCCTATGGACTACAATAAAAAAGGCTACCAGAACTTTCTAACACCATTTCCCAGCATGTTTGGTGTCAGTGGTGGAGACAGAACGGATTAGAAATCCCTGCTGAGGCCAATAGGGTGGCTTCTGCATGGTGTGATATAGACAAGCAGTTTGCTGGGCCAAGGATAAGCCGGTTCTGCTCAGCCTGTCAGTGGGCGGGGACAGAGTCAGAACCAAAGGGAGACTGGGGTTAGTTTCAGTTTTGAGCTTTGAGTTTGGGAGCTGAGGGGGAAGCAGAACAGCTCAGGGAGTCTCTGATTAACTCCCCTCCCCACAAAGAGCATCTTTGAACTGCTGTGGGATCTAGTGCATGGGTCAGGCAGTTCCAGCCCTGAGGAGAGATCTGGTAGAAACTAGTAGAGATCTGACCCAGCACCAACTACTGAGAGGCAGTCAAGACCAGGGGCAGATGACTGCACAGGCCGATGGGGGCCGTGCCCAAGGGTCCCAGCCAATTTGGGGGCCCAGGCAGGAGCAGTTGGAACTCTGGCCATGTCACCCTGCTGCTCCTCTCCCCCATCCCCTCCTCTTCCCCCTGAGGCCCTGCCTCCAGCCCAGCCGGAAGCCCGTGGAAGCACCATGTGAGCAGCAATATTCCCCCCGCCCCCAGGCAGAGCTGGCTGAGCTGCCGGCTTGCCCGAACTTGCCCTGCACCTCGCCAGAACAAGGGGGCCCCTACTACCCCATGCAGTGTGGAGCTGGACCGAACCCCACCCCATGCTGTACCAAGCCCCCCACTCGCCCCCGCACAGCACAGAGCTCTCTCACAAGCTCCTCTTCCTCCCTCCCCTCCATGGTGTGGAGCTGGTCCCAACCTTTGTCCCTTCCCCCCTTGCAGAGCTGGCCCTCGCCCCTCCCCTGTGTGGGCCTGGCCTGAGCCACTCACTGAAGCCCACATCCGCCCACGTGCAGGGCTGGCCTGAGCCCCACTGCTTCCCCTCCCCAGTTCCTTTTTAGCAAAACTGGGCATTTGTAACATTTGCTCTTGCCAGCAGGTGATCAGTTAGCAAGAGCAAATGGGACAAATGCCCAGAAAGAGGAACCCTTTCCTTTAGTTTGTTTAAGGCAGCCAACATTCACAGTGCTGCTGCAGCCCTCATCTCCAGACTCATACTCAGCATATCACCCGCCTTGGAAGGTGCCAGGGAGTGAGCTCTGGGTTGGGAAAAGTAAGGAGTGTTGGGAAGTGGAGAATTGATGTTTTAGTACTTGTTAGTTAACGCTAACCCTTTCCTTCCTCAGACCCTATTTTTCTGCTCCCTTTGTTATATTGACAGGTTTCAGAGTAGCAGCCGTGTTAGTCTGTATCCGAAGAAGTGGGCTGTAGTCCACGAAAGCTTATGCTCTAATAAATTTGTTAGTCTCTAAGGTGCCACAAGTACTCCTGTTCTTCTCTTTGCTATATTGGTATTTTTGGGTGTGTTGTTTCTTTGCTGGGGTTTGTGCATGCTGTTGTACTTTGTTTACTGGGTACTGGGTTTTATGCTCCTTCCCAGCAGTGGTAGCCTTGTTCAGGTTCCCAAGGGACAGCTCCCTTGTGTCCCAGGGCACAGTGAGGAGTCACCTCAGTGGGAGGCACCAGGTGTCACAAAAAAGAACCCAGGAGCCAACCCATATGAGGAGAGGGGAGAAGCCACTCCAAGGAGCAAGCACCAGGCAAGAGGCTGGGGCCACACCTCAGGGGAGAGGCCACACCTGAAAAACTGTCAGTGCATTACAATGTTTGAGGACCATCTCAATGAACTAACATTTCTGTTTATTCATTGAGAATTGGACCGAGACACCAACAGACTCAAAACATGTGATTGGTTTGTGAGAGCCAGATCCTGGAGGATTATTATTTGGGTAAACCATTAGATATTGCTCACTGCTGCTCATAAAGAATCAGCAAATTTGCATGCCGTTCATGAGCATAGTTTGCTTATTTGCTTACCACTACCATCCACCCCCATTGCAAAAATCCTATATTCACTGCAGGCCTCAGGCTGATGACATACAAGAACTTGGATATGAATGATGAAGCTAATACATTGCCTCATGCAAAACTAGGAGATACTTGTGCCAATTCAAATATAAAATAAAAATGAAGACAGTTCCCAGAGGCATTACAGAATGTAATAAATGCTAGCCAAAGTCCTAGACCCAGGGGTTAGGACTAGAGGGGGATTTTCTTCCTGACCTTTCCAGGTGGATCAGAGAGGTGAGATGAAATGCAGTCGCTGTCTCTGAGAAACCAGCTGAAGATGGCTTCATCTGAGCGGACCTGACACTCTTGTTCACATGGGGATAGGCTCAACCAGTCAGGAACGTAGGAGAAATACCATGCAATTTTCCTGATGGGACATATCCTGAGGAATCAGGTTCAAAGTTGAAATACACACAAACTGTAGCCTGAAAACATATGTGGGTATCCACAAAAACATTTGCAAAAAGCTTCTGTGGACAACTTGCACACACAAACCCAATTCAAGCCAAACCACTCCTGGTTTGTAAACAGCAGGCCTAGCTCAAGCCAAAGCTTACTCTGTTATTACTGGTCAAGGCAAACTGTTGCCTAGTAGCAGTCTCCACCAGTTCAAAAATATTTGTGTTCTCCTGAATCCCACTGCAAGCCTCTGAAATGTGGACAAAATAACAGTAGATTCTGAGCTATGGTTCTCAGCGTAATCTTAACTCTGCGTCTTTGCATTTATGAATCACAATTTGATCCTCCATTCCATAACCCAACAACACTAGGCAATGTGACATATTGTTACCCACACGGTATGCCTTAAGCCCAAAGGGAGTGTGAGGCAGATCTGCTGTGAGAGCTATAGAGAAGGCTGGCCTTGCAGGTAAGGCACTGGACTGGAACTCAAGCGATCTTGGCTCTATCCTCCTGGCTGTGCTACTGACTTCCTGTGTGAGCTCGATCGAGTCATTTAGGGTATGTCTACACTTGGAGCTGGGGGTGTGATTCCCACTCAAGGAGACATGCTTGCACTAGTGCTGATTGAGTTAGCTTGCTAAAAACAGGAGGGCTGGCCACCCTGAGTATGTACGTAGATGTTGGGTGGTTAGGGCTCAGGGCAGCTGGCCCCTTTGCCACTCGTACTACTGCAGCTATGTTCTATTTTTAACACGCAAGCTCAATCAGAACTAGTGCGGGTAGGTGCCCTCAAGCTGGGAATCACACCCCTAGCTTGAAGTGTAGACATACCTTGAGTCACTCCATTTATCACCTCCCTACCTCACAGTAATATTTTCTTGCTCACGGGGGAGTTGTGAGGAGAAAATAATTACAGGATGTGAGGTGCTCAGAAGCATAGCAGCAGGGCCAGCAATGACACTTGTAAATCCTATCAAGAAATATTTGGTGAAGTGGCAATGAGAAAAAGAAACAGAAGGAGGCATGAAAGAATGTGAGAGGAAGAGGAGCTGGGATTGATGATTTCTTATGCTGATAAGTTAGCGCTCTTACCTAGGTAGGAGTGTAATAAGAAATGTGAAAGTCAAACAATTCTTCTGCAGCTAGGTACAATGGAACTCCTTGTGCTGTTGGACCCCAGGATTAGTGTCAATAAGATGTGTTTGGTCTGAGATATCAGCACAGCGCATACTGGTGCCACAAGTGGTGCGGAAAACCTTTGAACATGCTTAGCACATTCAAACTGGATAGAAGTGTGCTTAATTAAAAGGAAGTTTGTTTAACCAGGCACCTAGAACTGACTGAAGAAAAAGGTTTGCGAAATTACTTGAAACAAAACTGTAGAGCAGTACATTAAATAAAAGGTTAGTAAACTTGGCCGTACTTTTCAGTCTTTTGCTCCTTGAGTCAATTGTGCTGATCAAGTCAAAATTTAATTCCACAGTTGAATTGGAAATTTCAAGTGTAAGTACTTATAACAGGCCAAAACCATAAGTACTCTAGACAATTCAATGCCATTTGTCCAGTCGCTACTTGTAATACTAAAATACCACTCCAGAAAGCATGACGTTCCAGAGGCAGAAGGCAGCAGGGTTCAGCCTGTGGCAGGCCTGGAGTCGAAAGAGCAGGAAATTTCCTAACCAATCTACTATTAGGCCTCTGATACATTAAAAATCTACAAACATCTTTCTATGCCTTTCCCCCCAATCTCCCGCCTCCCCCCTCTCAATTATAGTAAGCAACATAGGGGTGTTTTTTAAAGGTGCTAATTCAGCAGGACCTTTAGACAATATAGAAGCTCCCAAAGATAAGGAGGATAAAAGGAGGCACCTGGAAAGCGTCTGCTTTACCAAATCATGTGAATTGCTTGGTTCCAGAGGAGCACTGACAGGGAAAGATGCAACAGCTCTATGGTCTCAACAATATGGTCTCAGCACTACTACTATCTTCTAAATCAAGCCTGCTATTCTTCCTCTTGATCATTATACACATCAGTCCCATGTCCAAGTAGCAACCCATGTAATGGAGTTTCACACTTTTGTTGCACCTTCCATCCGACGATCTCAAAGCACATTATAACGTTCATGAATTTAGCTTCTCACTACTCATGTGGGGAAGATAATGGCATGAGTAACTGCTCAGTAGTGTGAGGAAGGGGTTCACACTCAAGCCCTCAGCAACTTTCCCAAGGTCTGGCAGAGCCAGGAACAGATTCCGGTTTGCATGCCTTATAAGTAGGGCTGTCAGGTGATTTAAAAAATTAATCATGATTAATCGCACTGTTAGACAATAATAGAATACCATTTATTTAAATATTTTTGGAGGTTTTCTACATTTTTCAAATATATTGATTTCAGTTACAACATAGATCACAAAGTGTACAGTGCTCACTTTATATTTATTTTTATTACAAATATCCATGCTGTAAAAAATAAAAGAAATTGTATTTGTAAATTCACCTAATACAAGTACTGTAGTGTAATCTCTTTATCATGAACGTTGAACTTACAAATATAGAATTATGTACAAAAAAAACTGCATTCAAAAATAAAACAATGTAAAACTTTAGAGCCTACAAGTCCACTCAGTCCTACTTCTTGTTCAGCCAATCATTCAGACAAACAAGTTTGTTTACATTTGCAGGAGATAATGCTGCCCGCTTCTTGTTTACAATGTCACCTGAAAGTGAGAACAGGCGTTCACATGGCACTGTTGTAGCTGGCGTAGCAAGATATTTACATGCCAGATGCACTAAAGATTCATATGTCCCTTGATGCTTCAACCAACATTGCAGAGGACGTGTCCATGCTGATGACGGAATCTGCTCAATAACAATCCAAAGAAGTGCAGCCCGACACATGTTCATTTTCATCATCTGAGTCAGATGCCACCAGCAGAAGGTTGATTTTCTTTTTTGGTAGTTCGGGTTCTGTAGTTTCTGCACTGGAGTGTTGCTCTTTTAAGACTTCTGAAAGCATGCTCCACCCCTCATCCCTCTCAGATTTTGGAGGGCACTTCACATTCTTAAACCTTGGGTCGAGTGCTGTAGCTATCTTTAGAAATCTCACATTGGTACCTTCTTTGCATTTTGTCAAATCTGCAGTGAAAGTGTTCTTAAAATGGACAACACATGCTGGGTCATCATCCAAGATGGCTATAACATGAAATATATGGAAGAATGCAGATAAAACAGAACAGGAGACATACAATTCCCCCACAAGGAGTTCAGTCAAAATTTAATTAACGCATTATTTTTTTAATGAGCATCATCAGCATGGAAGCATGTCCTCTGGAATGGAGGTTGAAGCATGAAGGGGTATACGAATGTTTAGCATATCTGGCATGTAAATACCTTGCAATGCTGGCTACAGAAGTGCCATGCGAACATCTGTTCTCACTTTCAGGTGACATTGTAAATAAGAACCGGGCAGCATTATCTATTGTAAACTTGTTTGTCTGAGTAATTGGCTGAACAAGAAGTAGTACTGAGTGGACTTGTAGGCTCTAAAGTTTTATATTGTTTTGTTTTTGAGTGCAGTTATGTAACAAAAAAAATCTACATTTGTAAGTCGCACTTTCACGATAGAGATTGCATTATGCTACTTGTATGAGGTGAATTGAAAAATACTATTTCTTTTGTTCATCATTTTTGCAGTGCAAGTATTTGTAATAAAAATAATAATATAAAGTGAGCACTGTACACTTTGTATTCTGTTTTGTAATTTAAGTCAATATATTTGAAAATGTAGAAAAACATCCAAAAATAGTTAATAAATGTCAATTGGTAGTCTATTGTTTAACAATATGATTAAAACTGCGATTAATCACGATTAATTTTTTTAATCACGATTAATATTTTGAGTTAATCGCGTTATTTTGAGTTAATCGCATGAGTTAACTGCGATTAATCGACAGCCCTTCTTAGAAGTGTACATTATTATTATTTATTATTATTAATTAAGGGCCCTTACTCAGGTCATGAAAGACTGAGTTTTGAACAGTCATTACTCAAGCAAATCTGCCATTTACTTAACTGAGTAAGGACTTTGAGATTGGGGCCTACAAGACCTTGCAAACTACACTTATATCTGAAAATTACACGTATGTTTAAAATGTTCTTATAGGTCATTTTCCTTATGATTTACAGTATAAACAATAGAAGGTTAAAATAAAATAAACTAAAAGGCCATTTGTGTACTGTCCATATAAAATAGAAGGATCTGATTATAACAGCAATGCTGTGGAACTAAGCAAACTGAATAGAAGTGAAATGAAACCGGATATGAAATGTGAGAGGATTTTACTATAGAAATGAGACAGATCTTTGTCAAAAACATCATACTAGCTACAGTCTGATATACACAAGAGGAGCAAAACATCCAATGTACCAAAGGCTAACAGAATACAAGAACGTTGACAGAGCTGTCATAATTCCTGTACATCCTCTTTAACACAGAATGAATGATGAATGCCATGAGGAAAGCTCAAAAATTGTGATGCTGGTCACACTAATTGATGAACTAGCTAGTTGCCTGACATGTTTTGCCCTACAGTAAATGATACAGAGCAATACTGGCTCCTCTACAAGAAATTTCTCTCCATATCATCTTCAGAGGCTATAGACAGCTTGCGGAGACCATTCCATGGAAGATCTTCAAGAGCACTCTCTACCCAACGGGGACTCCTCTAGGCATGGTTTTCAATAGCACTAGCTGCCTGCCAGAGTCCACTGCACAGACAGGGCTTGTGGCCAACAAGTGCTCAGAGCAGCTAAGGATGGAAGGTGAATAGGTGGCTTTAAGCTACCTTTGTGCTCCTCTATTCCAAGCGCCAGTCTGGTCCCCAGCATATATTAGAATAGCTGAAAGGTTGTTCTAATTTACACTGGCTGCCATTGGCCCCAAGGGAACTGTTCCCTCAGCCACGGTTGGGCATAAAGGAGCTCCAGCTGTGTTAAGTGGAGTGTATGGCTGCTTTGAGCAGCACAAAGGAGCCAGAGCAAATCAGTGACTTTGACCTTTGGTATTTTTCTTTCCCTATCCCCTTTATTCCTTCTCTGTCCCAGTCTCGCCATCATATCTGAATTTCTGGAGTGGTATCCTGGAGGCACTACACCTTCCAGCATTTTAATGACTTGAGCTGCACAACCCTCTTGTGAGGTAAGCAACATCCCCATTTTACTAGTGGGTACACTGAGGCACAAAGACATTAAGTAACTGGCCAGAGATCACACAGCAGGCTTGTAGAAGAGCCAAGAACTAAATCCAGATCACTTTCCTCTCAGTCCTGTGCTTTAACCACATACCATTTAATAATACAAACAACCACAATAGAAGAGCGCTAGACCATATTTCTTCTCCCTGACGAAGCATGCGCCATGTCAGCACTGACCGAGCTAGCAGCTGCATGTGAGACTGAACTAGTTTTAGATTAAATGATATCAGAATAGTCAACTGGTCAGAGAAGACCAAGGTTATTTATGAAGCCTGGCAGTACAGTACAGTAACCCTCTGTCTACATACATGGGTGGTGCGTGAACTGCCGGCTGGGGGAGACTAGCCCCTGCCTTGCCTCTTCTGACTGAGGCCCTGCCCCTTTCGCGCCTTCCATCCCTGCCAGAGCCAGCCTCCCCACGTTGGCAGTCGGCCCCATGCTAACACCCCCAGCCCCGGAGTGCCGGGAGGGCGGGCGGCATGGCCCCAGCCTCCCCAGCCTTGGAGTGTCGCCACCGGGTGGGCGGTGCAGCCCTAGCCCCAGCCCAAGCTAGGGCCACTGCACAGGGAAAGGGGAACTGGCAGGAGAGAGTCTGGGGGTGGAGTGTGGGTGGGGCCACACCTGCCTGTTTGGAGAGCCACAGCCTCCCCCGGTCCGTGATACCCGCTGCCCATATCTACATACAATGAAGAAATCCTGAAGAGACTTTTCTTCCACTTTCTGGGTCTTAACTCCTAACCATTTAGCTCTACAGACACAACCGTAATGATATGAATTGAACACTAGACTATATTCTTCAGCATGGACCATAGACCCCTGAATGTTACAGCTGCTATTGTAACAACGCTTGGGAGAGAGAGAGGGCCAATTCTCTATTGCGTCACTCTCTCCTGAGAAGGAGATGGGGAATCAAAGGTGGCTTAAAACACCTTTGCAGTGTCTGGACACCTGCTTGGTTCCTGGTATAACTCAGAGCAGCCTTAGGGCTGCTCTGATTTATACTCCTCCCGCCCAGAATTGTTGCACTGCAACATGCTCTGGCCACTGTGCCTTCCTACTCCAGCATACTCCAGCACAGGGACTGCAGTGGGGAGAGGGTGTCAGGCCATTGTGGTAGCTTTTTGGCCACCCAGGTTATGTCCTTAATATTGAGGGTGTTCCTTGTGGGCTGCGTCCACCCCTTTTATGGCCACCACAGCACTGTGAAGGGGTCATTCTGCAACAAACAAAAGGCCTCCATGACTGCCCATAAATTGCAACCGAAAGTGGAGAACTTTGAAACAATGCAAATGACAGGCCCAATTCTATCTTCGGCTCAATAAGCACAGCTTTCATTGGCTCCAGTGGGAATTGCCACCATGTATCAAAGAGCAGAATTGGGTTTGTCTATCTTGGTAGATGTGACGTTCCCCTCTGGTGTTGTCTGGACCAGTGATCTGCTAGGCCATTCCAAACCTTGACTCTGGGAGCCAGCCTTACCCTGCTGTGCTGTGAGAACCCCCACTCCTGGGCTGTTCACGCACTGCCTCTGACATGTAAGCTGCTCCCAGCTACTTGCAAGTGAATGACACTAGCCAATATCCCAGGTCCCAGACACAACCCTGGGAACCTCCATTTTGCAGTGTCCAGTTATGCCTGCTGGATGCTGCAAGTTTATATAAGTTCATCAGTTTAACAAAGAAATTGATATGTACCAGGCTTGTTCTCCCAAGGGGAGTCTCTGACACACTGCAAACCAAACGCACTGCTTCAGTACAATAAACAGATTTATTAGCTATAAAGGTAGATTTAAGTGATTATAAGTCAAAGCGTAACAAGTCAGATTTGGTCAAATGAAATAAAAGCAAAACACATTCTAAGCTTATCTTAACACTTTCAATGTCCTTAAAAACTTATATGCTTCTCACCACAGGCTGGCTTTTCAGTCAGGCTCTCCCCTTTGATCAGCGTTTGAGTCGCTTGGTGGTGATGGTGTCTGTAGATGTAAGTGGAAGAGAGAGAGCATGGCAAAATGTCTCTCCCTTTTATCGTGTCCTTTCTTTCCTCCTGGCTTTGCCCCCCACCCCTTCAGAGTCAGGTGAGCATTACCTCATCGCAGTCCCAAACTGTCCAAAGGAAGGGGGTGACTCCAGAGCCGTAACTAGGTATTTTTGCGCCCGAGGCAAGAATATAAAATTGCGCCCTCCCCCAGGGCCGGCTCTTCGGCGGCGGGTCCCTCAGTCCCTCTCGGAGGGAAGGGCCTGCCGCCAAATTGCCGCCGAAGAATGAATGAAGCGGCGGCGGTACAGCCTGTGATTTTGGGGGGTCTAACTCATTATTTTGGACTGCTTGGGCTGGTAATGTTGCTTCCAAGATGGTCTTTGGTTCCAGTCCAATTCCAATCCAGAGAGGGACTCACAGGTTAAGAGAGGAGGGAGGTGCTGGATATCAGCAGTGGCCACTAGGGATCAGCATGTGTCCTGAGAATGCTGGGAGTTCAGCTCTGCAGGGCAGGATCAGGGGTGGCAGGTTTGTAGAAATTTTGGTGGTGCCCAGAACTCACCCCGCCCAAACTCCGCCCCCGCCCCCAGGCTCTGGGAGGGAGTTTGTGTGAGGGAGGAGGTCTGGGGTGCAGGCCCCAGGCTGGGGCAGGGGATTGGGGTGCAGGCTCTGGGAGGGAGTTTGGAGATGGAAGGGGGGTGTGGAGGGAGGAGGTGCAGGGGTGTGGGCTGTGGCTGCAGATGAGGGGTTTGGGGTGTGGGAGGGGCTCAGGGCTCGGGCAGAGGGTCAGGGTGTGGGGGGATGAGGGCTCTGGCTGGACTGGGGATAAGGTGTTTGGGATGCTGGAGGGGCTCAGGGCTCGGGCAGAGGGTCAGGGTGTGGGGGGATGAGGGCTCTGGCTGGGATCTCCGGGGAGATCGGCCCACCTCCACAAGCCTCCTCCGGCTGCAGCAACCTCCAGGGCTGCTGCCCAGCCCCAGAGCTTCCTGCAGCAGGAAGAGGAACTTGGAGATGAGTCTGATCACCCCCAAGCGGCCGTGCAGAGGAAGGACAAGTCCTGTCCCTCCCCAGCCTGGCTAGACTCACAGCTAGGAGCCCTGGGTGGGCTGCTCCTAGCAGCAGTGGGAGATCGGACCCATCTCCACCTCTGGAAGCTTCCTCTGGCTGCTGCCAAGCTCCAAAGCTTCCTGCAGCATGGGGAGGCACCCGGAGGTGGATCTGACATCTACCCCTGAGATTAGCTGTGCGTGGGAAGGACAAATCCTGTCCCTCCCCAGCCCGGCAGGGACTTGCAGCTAGAAGCTCCCCGGCTGGGGCACTCCCCGCCGCAAGGGGGAGATCAGATTTCATGGGGATCGGCTTATTTCACAGTCTCTGATATGTTTTCCATGGCCATGAAACTGGTAGGTCCCTACTCATGATATAATGTTTGTGCATTATTATTATTATTTGTATTACAGTCGCACCTAAATTAAGATTGGGGACCCATTGCACTAGGTGCTGTACACATAAAGAGAGTGAGTCTGTGCTCCGAAGGGCTTACCCTCGAAACAGACAAGACAGAAAAAGGTTAGAAGGGGAGACAGAAAGGTGAAGGGACTTTGCACAAGATCACATAGAATCTGCTATTCTGTTCAATATAGGTTCTTATGCCACCAATGTTCATCTCCACAGTATCTGAGCACGCTCCACAAAGCAGTGTGCTCACCTCTGTCACGGGTTTGTTATTATATCGCACCTCTCACCTCTCCCAGGGGGGGAGACATGCTCAGGGAAGTGTTTGGGGAGGGTTTTTTGTTTTGGCAAAGCTCAGATCCTAGGTCTTCTGAGTCAAAGACAAGTGCCTTATTCACAAGACCTCACTGCAGGAACAGGCACCAATGGCTCTAGGGACGCTGTAGAGAGAGAGAGCACATTCAAAACAGACATGCAGTCTTCCCCGGGTGTCTCCCTGGACATTGTGTTATATGCAAGAGGAGAGGCCACCCCTACTCCCCTCTGGACCATTCAGCCGTCAGCAGCAGTAATGTGACCCTCCATACTCCTCCACCCCAGCACTCAAGGAGCACAGGTCACATGACATCTGCCTCCTACACAGAGAGTCTCCCTGTGCATAAGATTGGCCATAATTTCACCCTTACTGCTTTTACTTTTCAGGTTCAACCAACAGTTTGAAAGTCGCTTTTACAAACGGCTTTTCCCCAAGTGTTTGGTTCCACAATATATTATAATTGCTGGGATATGTCAACCAGCTCTTAGACGCAGGGTCTTCACAAAAGGTTTTCATGTGTAAAGTTACTTAGTTCTGCTTGATTCCCATATGCAAGCATGGCCCAGAAACAGGGCCGGCTCCAGGGTTTTTGCTGCCCCAAGTGGTGGAGAAAAAAAAAAAAGCCGCAATCGGCGGCACTTCGGCAGCAGCTCCACCGCGCTGCTTTCTTCTTCGGTGGCACTTCGGCGGGACCCGCCGCCAAATTACCGCTGAAGAGCCGGATGTGCCACCCCTTCCCCTTGGCCGCCCCAAGTACCTGCTTGCTGTGCTGGTGCCTGGAGCTGGCCCTGCCCAGAAAGGAGTAACATTTATAAACCTCAAATTAGAATTATTGTGCCAAGCACAATATAGTGTCTGCCTAAAGCATATCAAATGGAACAGAAGACCTCAGACTTTAGGCACACTCAGATGGGCCTAACTCTACTTTCAGTTGCACCAACGTAAATCTGGAGTAGTTCCATTGTGGGCTAAATACACTCACAGTCTGTGCCAGCCTTAGCCAGCTCAGACTCTAGGCAAGGGTCCCAGACAGTGCAAAGTCTGCTTGCGGGCTGTGGTGGAGCAAGGAATTCACCGCACAACCAGACAGCAAAGCCCAAAAGTGTGTGACATTGACAGGGGAGAGGGTGTGGCTTGGATGCATTGATCCAGTCCACACTGGCAGGGCTATTATGGAGAGATTAATTCGGCCACCAACATCTCATGGACTGCGGTACCATCACTGGCCTTCCCTTGGGTAAATGGTGCACAGCAGACCAGGGAGGTGCATTTCACCAGGGGAGTGAATTAAACCCAATGACTTAAATAGATTAAGAGAACTGAATTTGGCCACATTTATTCTGCACATTAATTACTACATACATTTATAACTTCAAATATTTTTAAAATGTATTCAAAAGGCAGCACTAAATCAAACCACTCAAACTTAACTACCAGAAATTAAAATCAGATAATAAACAATCAGCATTTCATTCTTACAAAAGAATCATTATTTCATAGGACATTTGGTTTATACAGTCTATGCACCTGCAGTTGGAATACTAGCAATACACTGAGATTTGATAGCTTTCGAATGTAATTACTCAAAAGAAACCATCCAGAGTCAGTTTAATCATAGTGTAACTAATTTTTAATTTTCAATGTACAGAAAAGTAATCATTCACATTAGTCTTTTACTTACTTTGCTTTATATTCATTAAATGTCTACATTGTAGCTAAACTAATTAAATAAACATTAAATATTTCTCACTTAGTAATACAGCAAAAATTAAAGACACCTCTCAAATAGTAGAATGCACAACAAAAGCAAATAGCTAATAGCTTTGCAGGCTACAGCATCCAAGTTTATACATTTACAGTGCTTGTTTAGTGATTGTGAAATTAAATGACTATTATTAGCTGTGTCTGTTGAGGCAGTCAGGGCAATGCACTGTATTAATGGAAGGCTGAGATGCCAAATGATAATAAAAAGGGGAACTGTTACTTTACAGGGCACTTGTAAGGTGCCATCTGAAATTCTGTGTGCAGAGCTGATCACTGTATCATTGAAAAATATTTTAGCATTGGAAAGGGTGCAATACCATGGTGGCTCTCTTGCAATTGCAGTTAATATCTGAAGCCTGCCCCTTAGTCCCTTGTGTCTCAAGAAGATCCTATCATGCAAGCATTACAAATGAATGCAAAGGAAAAGAACAATACAGTGAGAAAATAGTGATTACACTCTCAGTTTCATTGGTTGCCGGGATCATGAATGCAAGTGACTGCCAATAATTCAGTTGTTTGCAGCTGCTTTTGCCTGAGAAATGAAGATATGATTAAGGGGAAATGATGACTGGGACTGGGAGAATTATTCCAAAACCACATCATCTGTCTAAGAAAAACAAAACAGACCTCCCAGTGGCAACTCAGTCCTCAGGGGACTGAATTGACACAATTACAATAATTTCATCTGGGACATGAAAGTCATCCCTGCTTTTATTACTTCAGTGACCCTTTTCAGCCAATTTTAGTATTTGTACTTGATGTCATTTTCTGAGCAGCAAACCACAGTGGCACAATAATCTTAAATCCCTGCATCCTTCTGAGATAAAGACACTAAGACAGAACTGGATTCCTTCGATGTCACCCTGCTTTTGATTTAGAGGAAGCATATTATTTAGTGCACATATATTTCCACCCTCATACAGGGGAAAAAAATCAAGTCCCATTCTTTCTTCTAAGTACTTTCTTCTAGCTTAGAGTTTCTTACACTTCTAACCATATGGTCATGCAGAATGGTCTGCAGATTGTGAGATCCTAACCATATTTTCACTGATAGCAGTTTCCTGTTTTATGTCTTCTTAAGCCTGAAGGCCTCTAAGACCCTGGAAGGGGAAGGCTGGTACCATGAGAGAACTGAACATGAAGAGTTCACTGGCATGGGCGGTGGGTATCATAGGCAGGGGGAGGCTGTGCCTTCCCAAACAGCCTACCGTGGTCCTGCCCACAAGCCAGGCCCCCTCCTGCAGTTCCCAGCGCTCTACCTTGGCTGGCCCAGGCTGGCTGGCCTGCCTCCCACAGAGAGTCAGCGTGGCTGGCCGCACTGCCCGGCACACTGGGGCTGGCTGCGCCATCCTGAGCACTGGAGCTGGGAGTGCTGCTGCCTGGCACACCAGGGCTGGCTGCGCCGCTCACAGCACTGGGGCTGGGGCCTTGCCACCAGGCCGCCCAGCGCTGGGGCTGGGGGCCGTGTTGGGGGTGCTCTGGGCTCCTGCGGGGGAGGGAGGTCAGATGGGGAGGGGCAGGGCCTTTAGCACAAAGGGAGGGGCTGGGGTCTAGCCTCCCCCAATGGCCAGGTCACCAGCCCCCTATGTTCACTGGTAATTGATCAAATGAGCTGTGGCACTTTCCATTGTCTTCCATTGTAATTAGCAGCATAACTAAACATGCAAGACTATATGCCACCCTCCGTCCACATGTATAATACCCATTAACATCAATGGGAGTGGTGTGTGTGGTTGAAGGGCAGTCTATGGCCGAGAGCTGTGGCTCTCAACCTTTCCAGACTACTATACTCCTTTCAGGGGGCTGATTTGTCCTGCATACCCCCAAGTTTCATTTCACTTAAAAACTACTTGCTTAAAAAATCAGACATAAAAACACAAAAGTGTCACAGCACACTATTACTGACAAATTGCTTCCTTTCTCATTTTTACCATATAATTATAAAATACATCAATTGGAATAATATAAATATTGTACTTACATGTCAGTGTAGAATATGTAGAACAATGTAAACAAGCCATTGTCTGTATGAAATTTTAGTTTGTACTGACTTTGCTAGTGCTTTTTATGTGCCTGTTGTAAAACTAGGCAAATATCTAGATGAGTTGCTGTACCCCCGGAAGACCTCTGCGTATCCATTAGTTGAGAACCACTGGCCTAGAGAGCTTGGGCCTGTCCTCCAACACAAAGGTGCACCAGAATGTATGTTTATACAAGACACGCAGCAATGTGAAGCCTCATTCATAGCTGAGGAAAAAGGCGGGGGGAAAAAAAGGAAAAAAAAAAAACGAAAACCCACCCTATCCCAGCCTACATATTTAAGACTGATAATTTCATACATAAGGAAAAAGTGAATTACCCTTACAGAAAAGTTCAATTCAATTTAACAGGAATGAAACCAACAGGATAGCGATTTAACAGGGTTCTGTAGAAATTACTTCCGAGGCCCTATAGGGTTTACTAGAGAACAACAGTATTTCTGAACTATCCTATGGAATTCTATAGCAGGGATATAATTCTCTATTATGTTCCGATGGCTAAAAATAAACTGATAGGATCCCATTCTCTAGTTATTTCTACAGGAAATTTTCCATCATGCTACCTTTGAAATATACCAGTGAGTGAAATGTCCTGAAACAGGCTGGCTGTGTTTGCCTAACTTGCGTGAGCAGGTGCTGAACTGCTGGGAAAGGGTTCTGCTGACTCATGATGAGACAGGAGACTCATGAATGCAGGGCAGGTTATACAGGAGGTGAGAACAGCTAACTAGAGAGAGGCTCTGCAGTGTGGGCTGGAAGATGAAGAGCTAAAGAAGCTTTGTGTACCACACCTGTCCCTGAGGCCCGCTTCCAGACTGCACAGTTTCACAAAAACTTTTCTTATTTTAAAAATGTTTCTTTCCCCCATGGTGGGATGAGAGAGGCCCCCACCCCCAACAAACAACAGGGCATCTGCTGCCACACCATTGCTGTCACCGCTGCCCACAGAGCAATTGGGAGCTTTGAAGCTCCACTTCTACAAGGCTGGAGAGGGTGCAATACCATGGTGGTATTGTGCTGATGTGTGCTAGAGGACATGGGAACCATGGTGGAACATGGTGCCCCTGACCAGGCCCCCTTGGCTCTGGGGGCAAAAAAACTAACTGGGTTCAAGACTGAGCTTGATAAATTTATGGAGAGGATGGTGGGACAAGATTGCCTACAGTGGCATTTGGCCGATCTGCGACTGCTAGCAGCAAATATCTCCAATGGCTTAAGATGGGACACTAGATGGGGAGGGCTCTGAGTTGCTACAGATAATTCTTTCCCAGGTATCTGGCTGGTGGGTCTTGCCCACATGCTCAGGGTCTAACTGATCACCATATTTGGGGTTGGGAAGGAATTTTACCTCAGGTCAGATTGGCAGAGATCTGGGGGTGGAGGGGAGTTCACCTTCCTCTGCAGCATGGGGCCCAGGTCACTTGCAGGTTTAAACTAGTATAAATGGTGAATTCTCTGTAACTTGAAGTCTTTGAACCATGACTTGAGGACTTCAGTAATTCAGCCAGAGGTGATGGGTCTATTACAGGAGTGGGTGGGCGAGGTATTGTGGGCTGCAACATGCAGGAGGTCAGACTAGATGATCATGATGGTCTCTTCTGATCTGAAAGTCTATGACAGCATTTTTCAAACTCGGGTTCCACTGATCAACTCCTCCCCCTCCCTCCCTCAACTCCTCCCCACCCTTCTCAATGCCGCCTGCATGCCCGGAAACAGCTATTTCCCAGCGTTCAGGAGGCGCTGGGAGGGAGGGGGAAGTGCAGGGATGGGGCGCGCTCGGGGGAGGGGGCGGAATCATGTCTAGGGCCACCAGGCCCCTTGATCAACTCCTCCCCCTCCCTCCCAGTGCCTCCTGCCCTCCATGGAACAGCTGTTCAGTGGCGTGCAGGAGGTGCTAGGAGGGAGGGGGAGGAGCAGAGACAGGGTGTGCTCAGGGGAGGGGGCAGAAAGAGATGGGGAAGAGGAGGGGCAGGGTGGAGTGGGGGAGAGAAGAGGTGGGGCAGGGTGAGGCCTTAGGTGAAGGGGTGGAGTGGGGGCGGGGCCTGGGGCTGAGCAGGAGGCTTGGGGATCCGTGAAAATTTTTAAATCAAAATGGGGGTCCCTACGTTGTTAAAATTTGAGAACCGCTGGTCTATGATAGTCTGTGGCTGGGAGTCCTGGGCAAGGTAATAATTCAGGGACAAGTGTTAGTGATGTATGTTTTCATTTAAAAGTAAACATTCCGTGCGTCAAGCCACAAGTACAGTTGAACATTTAAACTCTTCCTCATAACTGACGGAGAGTCTGCTTTTTACAGCCTGTACATTTAACAGTTTCCTGGGTATAATTCTTCTGAGGCAACAAACCCTTCTGAGCTTAAACAAGCAAAAACGGGGAGGGGAAGAAGCATGCCAATGCTGACAGGCTGATAGCACTGATTTGAGCATAAGGTTAAGTATGCCTGACAAACTGGTTCATCAAATCAGTCCCAAAGCCCACATATATTGGATCCCATTAATTCTTAACCCCGCATGTAATGTGGTTATTGTCATTCCAAATCAACTCATCCAAACATGGGACACTTTAATTTATCTAAACTTGTCTCAACCATCCATCTATTGGCCGCTTGACTCCATTTACTTAAGTAATCTCACCATGCCTGTCACTCTGACTAGATCTCCTGGTCTGGGATTCCATGAAGCCTTTTGTTGGTAAACCGAAATGCTACCGATTATTTGAATTTATAAATGACTTGTGCACATGCATACAGAAGTACACACGCGCACAATCTCACTTGCCCACATTTCTCCAGTCTGGCTAAGCTGCATTTGTACAAGACTGGGGAGTAGACAAAGAGAGTTTTCAGCCAACTTTTATGTTCCCCCAGTCCTGGGGCCAGCCTGGTGCTGGTTTTCTTGCTGGTGCTAGTTCGAGCAGCCTTACTTCCGCTGGCTGATCATGGCCCTAAAGGGGCATTAAGGCAGCTGGGGATCAAGTGTGTGTGGGGATGACCCCTTGTCCCATACCCTATACCAGGGAACCTGTAGCGGTTGGAGTAGAGCTGAAAAATTTCCAACAGAACATTTTTCCATCAGAAAAAGCTGTTCCATCTAAATCAAAACTTTCTGTGGGAACATGATATTTCCATTCAATATTGTTTAAAAAAATATTGAAATAAAGCGTTTCAGACTTATCAGAACTCGACATTCAATTTTTCATTTCAAAATGCTTTTCCTTTACAAATTTTATTTTGTATTATAAGTCATAATAGAACAGTCAATACAATAAACAATTGAAATTGGAATGAAATGTTTCGATTTTAGCAAAATGGAACATAGTGATTGACACAAAATTAAATCTTTTTGAAAATTTCAGTTCATGGGAAATGTAGGAATTTTTTGGTTTTGTTCCAATTCAGAACACAACAAGCTTTGGAATGTCAAAACCTCCAAGTTTGGACCAGCTGTAGGTAGAAGTAGGATTTGTTACATATGCTCTATGCCAGTGGTTCTCAAAGCCGGTCCGCTGCTTGTTCAGGGAAAGCCCCTGGCGGACCGGGCTGGTTTGTTTACCGGCCGCGTCCGCAGGTTTGGCCGATTGCGGCTCCCACTGGCCGCGGTTCGCCGCTCCAGGCCAATGGGGGCTGCGGGAAGGGTGGCCAGTACGTCCCTCGACCCGCACCGCTTCCCGTAGCCCCCATTGGCCTGTAGCAGCGAACTGCGGCCAGTGGGAGCCGCAATCGGCCGAACCTGCGGACACGGCAGGTAAACAAACCAGCCCGGCCCGCCAGGGGCTTTCCCTGAACAAGCAGCGGACCAGCTTTGAGAACCGCTGGTCTATGCCACCTAAGGAATTGCCAGTGCGGGGTATCCTCAACAGGCCAGCTGAGCCAGGGAATCCTGCTGAAACTAACCAGTTGTTTTAAGGTAGTATCTATCCTACAGGGAGCTCTCCAGGTGCTCCAAAACCAGTAAGTCACTAATAAAAGCCACACAGATTATGTCAAGAGTTGTTCAGTGGATGTGGTAGTAGCCTGAGAGTTAGGAGACTTGGGTTCAATGCTCTGCTGTGCTACAGACTCTCATGTGAGTTAGGGCCAGATTTTTAAAGGTATTTAGGCACCTAAAGATGCAGATAGATGCCTAGTGGGATTTTCAAAAGCACTTAATTGCCTAAATACCTTTAAAAATCTGGCCCTTGGTCTCTCTGTGTCTCAGTTCCCAATAACAGTACTTCCCTATCTCACAGGGGTGTTGTGTGGATAAATACATTAAAGATTGTGAGGTGCTCAGATACTATAGTATCGAGGACCACATGAGTTCCTAAGATAGGTAGATAGTCACTGGTCTGAATATCAGTGACCAAAAGTTGTGACCATCCTGTCCAGTGTTATGTGAAATGAGGTGGGTCCCAATCCATATCCTAGTGAGGACTTATTTGCATCTGCAGATGTGTGTATAATGAATTTTTCAGTTTTCCAGCAATTCAGAAAAAAAAAGTCTAAGGTCAACCAAAATCCAAATTATTTTGAATTTTTGGCCAAGTGAAAAGTCAAACAAAAATTCATTTTGAGCTTCCGCCCCTCCTTTTCAAAAAATTTGAATCAAAAGGTCAAAATATTTCATTTTGAAAATATCAGAACAAAATGTTTCACGTTTTTTGGAATTTTTATTGTGGACCAAACAGAATTTGCCAAAATCAACATGAATTTGTGAAATGTGTCAGTTGACCTGACTTCGTTTTTTGCTGGAAAAAAGTTTCAGTTGAAAAAAATTGCCCAGTTCCATTTGCATCACAAAACCCACCTCAGCAGCTAGTACCTTATTGACACACCCAGTCAAGAAGCCAAAGACTGAAATACCCTCTAGCCCCAGAAGTGGTCCCTTCCGAAAAGTGTTGAAGAATGTTATTGGAGAAAAGATAGCTTGTAATACCTTGGCAATGCTGCACCTATTCCTTTTCCATCACTATCAGTTCAATACCTTTCACAACCACTAAAATACACCTTGAGAAAACAACGTTTAAGAAAAATAAATAAATAAATACAGCTGCCTCCTGCAATAGATGAAGAGTAAATGAGCCCAGGTATTCATGCTCTAACACCTTTCACTCATGTATTAGGTTTCCTACATTTTTACACCAATTCTTTATGGTCTCAAATGTCTCATTCACATCTAGGTCTTGTCTTGATTAGCAGAAGTGGTTGAGTTTAGTTCAGATTTAGCTAGCTTATGCTATTAAACCCAAACTAAACTTGACCAATTCCCTAATGTTGATGCAGAGTAACACATTTAGTTCCATTTCAGCTGGTCAGGTTATAGTCTAAGCAGGAACCTAAAGGTATCATCCTGCTTTGGCACTCAGGAAAAAGGTTGAGTTTAAATTGGGTTAATTAGTTCATGCTAACTAAGGGCTTGTCTACAGCAGTCGATCCAGTGGGGGTCGATTTATCGTATCTATACTAGACTGCTGAGCACTGTCCTGTCAACTCCGGAACTCCACCAGAACGAGGAGCGCAAGCGGAGTCGATAGGAGAGCATCAGCTGTCGACTTACCACAGTGAAGACACCATGGTAAGTAGAACTAAGTACGTCGACTTCAGCTACGCTATTCACGTAGCTGAAGTTGCGTATCTTAGATCGACCCCGTGCAGTAGTGTAGACAAGCCCTAAGAATGATCACTTTTCCTAATCATGACAAGGCCTCACTAGTGTCGATAACACTGTACCTTTGTGTGTGGTATTGAATCAAAAACTCACCTGAACTCCAGTTACATTGTCTGAAACTTCCAGAAGGCAACATTTTACCCCTTCTGCAAAGTTATACCAAATTTGATGGGTTAGCTTCACAAAAAAATGGGTCCATCTAAACTATTTTAATCAGTTGTAATTATCTAAGTACTCCCACTCTCTAAGATTTTTTCCCATTGGTTTTCTAGTACAGTGTCTTGTTTTATGTTCTTGTTTATGTACAATTCTGTGACTTCCTTAATCTTTCTCAGATCCCTCTTGAGCTTCTTTCTGGCATGTACCTCTCCCATTGCCCAAGAAGGTTTTTAATAGATGGGCTAAAAGTGTCACTCTGTCTCCCCCGTCCCCTTCCATTCTTCACTCCCTCCTTTTCTTGTTACTTTCCTCAGAATTCTGGGCTCTTCTCTCTGACCTCCGGGGGCCTTGCTGTTTTGTCATTCTTTAAATGTTCTCTATTCTGATCACACTTTCCCCTGGTTTCCTTCAGTATTTTTCTTCATAAATTTATGTCTTCTGTCTCCTAGCCTTTCTTCTGTTATCCTTCTTTGTGAGCACTAAGGCAAATAATTAATTACATTTTCTTTTAGCAATGTCCAACTCTTCTCTCAATAAATTATCCTTGCATCACTTTAGAACCCTTACTGTCTCCTCCACTGATCTCTTGTCCCTTACATATCTGAAGAATTTCTTATTATTTACCTTAACCTCTTGTGCAATATTTCTTTCATTTTTTACTCTTGCTTTTTTTTTTTACATTCCTTTAACTCCATTCTGCAATCTCCCCAGTCCTTCTCAGTGCCTGACATTTTATACCTTGCATATGTCTCTTTCTTGTCCTTGATTACTTTCTGCTCTTCCATATTGCCCTCTTTTAACTCTTAGGGTATTTATTACTAGGTGGCGTATATAACCCTTGGATAGACAGTGATTTATCTGTCAACACTTTCCATCTCCTCCCAGCCCACCTCATGTCCTTTCTCTCCCTGCTTTATGTCATTCAAATTCACCCAACACTTCTTGCATTCTTCTAAACTGGTACTGGGAATTCAACATCTTTATTCCTCAACATTTGGGAATTGTGTTCCTCTTAACTCAGGGCTTAGAAAAACCCTAATTACTCACCGCTTTGTCTCCAGACATGAGCCACAGTGTTCCCTTGCTCCAAATGCAGAACGCCTCTGGGCATCAATTTGAACCTGTGTCAGCTCCCACCGAAGTCAAGAATAACATGCAGCTTCTTTCCTTCCACAAAATACAAATTGTAAAGTCCTTCCCTAGAGATGTCAGGTGAAAGTAGAAATTCACTGAAGGTTAACTGATGGGAAGGAACAAAATGAAGCAGAGTTAAAGGAGAGGAAGGATTGTCCAGTGGCTATGGTGCTAACCTGAGACTTCAAAGCTGTGGGGCCCAGTCTCTACTGTACCATGCTCTCTTTGTGTAACCTTGGGCAAGTCTGTGCATCAGTCCCTTACCTGTAAAATAGGGATAATAACATTACCCTTCCACATCAGGGGTGTTATGAGATACTGTGGTGTCAGATCAGTACCACAGAAAGTTAATTGAAATAAAAATGTGTGCTAAAAAGAACCAATTCATAGTAATGACATTAGAGTTACATAGATAAAATAAGCTGAACAACAATTTTGTGGAAGTTATTCAGATCAGTTTCTTGATTTAGGGCCAAAATCCTAATCTTAGCTCTACACTTCAGAATTTAGGGCATGTCTGCACTGCCCTGTTGGACTAGAGGGATGTGAATAGCAGTATGCACCAAAGTGCCATGCTGTAACTCGCCCGGGTGTACCCTGCGGGCATGAACTAAAAGGGTCCCAGTTCGCATTAAGGTAAACCTCTTTGAAGAGGACTACATTAGTAATCACTAGGAACCTTTCAGTTTACACCCACAGCATCCACACAGGGGAGTTACAGTGCAGCACTTTGTGCATGCTGCTATTCACCCCCCACATAGTCCAAAAGGTGGGAGAGTGTAGACAAGCCCTTAGTGGGGCTATAGAGCTTAATAGCTTATTAAGAGCCTAGATTCAACACTGCGCTACTTCAGTTTTACGTCGGTGTAATTCCATTGACTTTAGTGGAATTACACAGGCATAAAACCAGAGTTTTGCAGCAGCAAATGAGAGATAGGCCTAATTGCCGCACGGAACTGCCACTGATGTCAAAGGAAGCTCCACAGTGGGTTCAGTTTCAAAATTTGCAAGAGAGATCCGCCACAAGGATCTGAGAGCAGGCATCTGCCTTTAATTTGAGGCAGCAGGATTCAACACTGCCTGCAATTCTTCTAAAGTCTCATATCTCAATTACCTGTAAATGTTCCTTTGCCTGCTGTATAAAATGGCAATTACCTCGTTTCCTGTCTGATCTCTTCTAAACAGTCTCTATCCTTCAATATTTATCCAAATTGATTTGTGCATCACCATCATTCTTTATTTATGCCTATTGTGTAGATAAATTTCTGATCATTTTCATATGACTTTACATTGTGCCTCTTCATATAACCTTGTGGTGGGTCTACCCACGTGTGACCTCTGTTTTCATGGGACTTTGTATCAAAGCCTCATTTAGAAACTTTGCATTGCCCTTGGTATAATATTATAGCCCCTAAGGATAGAATAAGATAGAAGAAAAATTTCTTTTTGCTAGCAGTAGAACAAGAGCTCTCCCCCCCCCACACACTCTTAATCAATTGCCCTGTTGAATGAATGAGGTGTGGATGAGCAAGGCATGGAAGGCAGCACCTCCAGACAGCCTCAACTGTTGGAGAGGGGCTGGGAGCCAGACCCAAGGACAATAAAACGTGTCAAGTGGGCTCCTTAAAGACAAGCAGACATACCGACGGCCTCGGGGGTTAGAAGCAAGCACCTTCTTTTGGAAACACCCTCTTTGCAGCATTGGGACAATACTCAAAAGAAAGCAGCACAAAGGACCAATGGACACAGACACAGAGTTTGAATCTGGTATAGATTTGCATAAGAGGAAAGCTGCTATAAAAGTGAGGTGTCTTGCAGAGGACCCCGGGTCTCGTCAACATGGGAGCATCGATCCGGATCGGCAGAAGCCCGGCTCCACCCCCTCCCCCATCTAACTCACCTGGCCAGTGAAGTTAAGGGGAGCAACTAATTGGTAACAACAAGACGGAGTGTGTTTGTGTGTGTGTGTGAGTGTAAGTGTAATATATTATATGCATATGATACAGTGTTAATGAATACATATATTACTAATAAATGTGGCGTTTTGTCTTATTCCCCCTGAAAAGATCCTGTGCAGTACTTTAAGTGCAACAATTGTCCATTTGAATCCTCAATGAATTACATATTTGAAAACTATAGCATGTCTGATTCCCTCCATGCACCTATTCTTCCTGTCTTTTCTTTGCAATACAATGCTCTTTTTATTTGCATAAAGCTTCCTTAGAAACTTCCTCACTGAAACGAGTCAATGTTTGTCCATTTTTCTCTGATGCCTTCTGTTATTTATCCCATTACTACAGATGCCTTAATCCTAGCCCATCCACCTACCTAAGATGATTCTCTCTGCCCTTTTGTGGATTTCTTGTACAAAGCATTCAATACACAGAAACAGTACCTGCCCCATTCTGCCTGTCCAGTCATTTCAACTCTCTCACACAGCT
The DNA here is from genome assembly GCF_011386835.1 of Chrysemys picta bellii. Taxonomy (NCBI): domain Eukaryota; kingdom Metazoa; phylum Chordata; order Testudines; family Emydidae; genus Chrysemys; species Chrysemys picta. Next base: position 203,986,328 of record NC_088791.1, read on the forward strand.
CTTGTTCAGCCAATATCCTAGACGCATCTAAAGTCTGAAAGTAATGCTTAGAAACAGACAACTTATCTGTTTGAATGTTTATAAATAAAGCTCCTGGGATAAATAGCTTCCTGGAGGCAAGGCAGATAATTTTTGAATACAAGTGATTCTGATATTATTAGATTTTCCTCACAGACCACATACAGAAAGGGACACATGCTATGTGTTGAAAATGAATAAAAAATTAATCTGCGATTTACCAATTGAACAAACAAATGGAACATGTGCAATGCATACATATGCCCAAAAAGGATGGATGAACCTATGGAGTTCAAGGGATTGCAACAAGCCATGCAGACTACTTTTGGGGCTCACAAAACTAGTCTCAGTTAGTTAGCCTTCTTTCCCTGTAACTTATAAAACACCCCCTTTTTTCCTAGCTAAAGGAAAACCTGTGCTATGTATTAGGTATAAAAGACCACCACCCAAAAGCTAGGCTAGAACAAGTGTATGCCCAGTATACAGTATAAATTGGACCCTGCTTCTAGTGAACTCAGACAGGCCTAGTCTTACACTAGAAAAATTAGTATCCCTATTGCAGCCACTTGCAAATGGCAGCTGTAGCAGTGGCATAAGGACTAATGTAGACAGGGCTCAAGTGTTTCACACTCACAGTCCCATGTATCACAAGGCATAAAGTGGTGGAAAATACAGTTTAATTACAGGTGATAGTTGCACAATGTCTTTTCATGTAGGAGCAGGAGGCAGGCTAAGAGCAACATGAAGACAGAAGTTGATGGAGATTAATGGGTTCTGGCTATATGTTATTGTGGCCCAAAGAGCACCCCAATGCCAGTTGGTACACTGTTGTTATGATAGATACCCAAAAGGTGACATGTGATATCACTGGAAAACGAATAACTCACTGATCATTAATATTCTTGCATGATGTATGTACAGTAAACCCACAAAGGACTGTATAGATATGTGCTGGAACTGGGTTCTGAAAATGTATTTGGCAAGCAGTGCCTAAGCCATGCCCATTTCCGACAAAGAATGTGGTTCCGCCTGCTTGACTGAGTCTCCAACGTAAATTAAGCAAGGTGAGACCAAAGACAAAGAAAAGCACATTTACATGCAAGGTAAACAGAGCCATCAGGCAAGCAAGTGGGGAAAGATGGCCACTTAATAATCTTAACAGAGGAGGGAGGCTGCACCCCCAGGAAGCCTTTCTGCCTCTTGAAGCGGAGTTAATGAACTTTGGGAAGATATAAGGAGAGAGAAAAAGCCATTTTGGCATTCTTCACGTGAAGAGACAGAGGAACTGAGCACTCTGAGTTATATGATGGATGAGTCTGGTCATCCATGCTAGAAAAGAGACTTGGTGAGAAACGCTTCTTTTCAACAAAAGGCTCTAGTTTGTTAAATCAGGTTTTAGTCTTAGAAGCGTATATTTACTTTTGTTTCCTTGTAACCCTTTCCATCTTTAGTTCTTATACATGGTATCTCTTAAACCTATGGCTTTTTGTTTAATAAACTTGTTTTATTTTTACTATAAACCAGTTCAATGCTTTGATTAAAATAGAGGGTTTGCTCACCCCCGTTAGGGTAATAAGCTGTGGGGTACTGTCTCTTTAAGGGTATGTCTACACTACGAAATTAGGTCAATATTATAGAAGTTGATTTTTAGAAATTGATTTTATACAGTTGATTGCGTATGTCCACACTAAGTGCATTAAGTCAGCGGAGTGCGTTCTCACTACCGTGGCTAGCATCGACTTATGGAGTGGTGCACTGTGGGTAGCTATCTCACAGTTCCCGCAGTCTCTGCTGCCCATTGGAATTCTGGGTTAAGCTCCCAATGCCTGATGGGGCAAAAACATAGTCGCGGGCGGTTTTGGGTACATGTTGTCAGTCGCCCCTCCCTCCGTGAAAGCAATGGCAGACAATCATTTCGCGCCTTTTTTCCGCACAGACACCATACCATGGCAAGCGTGCAGCCTGCTCAGCTCAGCTCACCGACACCACCGCTGTTGTGTCCTGGGTGCTGCTGGCAGCAGATGGTGCAGTAGAACTGCTAACCATCATCATACACCGCTTACGCTGCAAATCTGCTCTGCTGCTATTGTCTCAATAGTGAATTTCTCCATGTTCTCTGTCATGGGTTCCCAGATACGTGTGTTCTTCCTCGGGAAATGTGCGCAGTGCTAACTGTCATCCTCCACTGCTTCCGCTGCAACTCTGCTCTCCTGCTCTCATGAATCCACCTCAAAGGTCCTCTCGTCGTTCTCTATAAATATCTATTCTCATGGCATCCGTCGTCAGCCACCGCTTCCACTGCAACTCTGCGCTCCTGCTCTCCTGCAGACACCATACCATGGCAAGCATGGAGCCCGCTCAGATCACCGCGGCAGTTATGAGAATTGTAAACACCTCGTGCATTATCCTGCAATATGTGCAGAACCAGAACCTGCAAAAGCAGGTGAGGATACGACGGCAGCACAGTGATGAGAGTCATGAGGACATGGACACAGACCTTTCTCAAAGCACGGGCCCCGGCAATTTGGACATCCTGGTGGCCATGGGGCAGGCTCATGCCATGGAACGCCGATTCTGGACCCGGGAAACAAGCACAGACTGGTGGGACCGCATAGTGTTGCAGGTCTGGGATGATTCCCAGTGGCTGCGAAACTTTCGCATGCGTAAGGGCACTTTCATGGAACTTTGTGACTTGCTTTCCCCTGCCCTGAAGCACAAGAATACCAAGATGAGAGCAGCCCTCACAGTTCAGAAGTGAGTGGCGATAGCCCTGTGGAAGCTTGCAACCCCAGACAGCTACCAATCAGTTGGGAATCAATTTGGAGTGGGCAAATCTACTGTAGGGGCTGCTGTGATCCAAGTAGCCAACGCAATCACTGAGCTGCTGCTATCAAGAGTAGTGACTCTGAGAAATGTGCAGGTCATAGTGGCTGGCTGTGCTGCAATGGGATTGTCTAACTGTGGTAGGGCGATGGACAGAACGCATATCCCTATCTTGGGACTGGACCACCTTGGCAGCTGGTACATAAACCGCAAGGGGTACTTTTCAATGGTGCTGCAAGCACTGGTAGATCACAAGGGACGTTTCACCGACATCAATGTGGGATGGCCGGGAAAGGTATATGACACTCGCATCTTCAGGAACTCTGGTCTGTTTGAACAGCTGCAGGAAGGGACTTACTTCCCAGATCAGAAAATAACTGTTGGGGATGTTGAAATGCCTTCAGCAACAGAGGGTCCTGTGGCACCTTTAAGACTAACAGAAGTATTGGGAGCATAAGCTTTCGTGGGTAAGAACCTCACTTCTTCAGATGCAAGAAGAAGTGAGGTTCTTACCCACGAAAGCTTATGCTCCCAATACTTCTGTTAGTCTTAAAGGTGCCACAGGACCCTCTGTTGCTTTTTACAGATTCAAACTAACACAGCTACCCCTCTGATACTTGAGAAATGCCTACAGTTATCCTTGTGGACCCAGTCTAACCCTTAATGCCATGGCTCATGAAGCCATACACTGGTACCCTGGACAGTAGTAAGGAGCTGTTCAACTATAGGCTGAGCAAGTGCAGAATGGTGGTAGAATGTGCATTTGGACTTTTAAAAGCACACTGGTGCAGTTTACTGACTCGGTTAGATCTCAGTGAAACCAATATTCCCATTGTTATTGCTGCCTGCTTTATGCTTCACAATATCTGTGAGAGTAAGGGGGAGATGTTTATGGCAGAGATTGAGGCAAATCGCCTGGCCACTGATTACATGCCGCCAGACACCAGGGCGATTAGAAGAGCACAGCAGGGCATGCTGCGCAGCAGAGAAGCTTTGAAAACCAGTTTCATGACTGGCCAGGCTATGGTGTGACAGTTCTGTTTGTTTCTCCTTAATGAAAACCCGCCCCCTTGGTTCACTCTACTTCCCTGTAAGCCAATTGCCCTCCCCCCTTTGATCACCGCTTCCAGAGGCAATAAAGTCATTGTTGTTTCAAAATCATGGATTCTTTATTAATTCATCACACAAATAGGGGGATAACTGCTAAGGTAGCCCGGGAGGGGTGGGGGAGGAGGGAAGCACCAGGGGTGGTGGAGGAGGGGAGGAGGGAAGGACAAGGCCACACTGCACTTCAAAACTTATTGAATGCCAGCCTTCTGTTGCTTGGGCAGTCCTCTGGGGTGGAGTGGTTGGGTGCCTGGAGACCCCACCCCCATGTTCTTGGGTGTCTGGGTGAGGAGGCTATGGAACTTGGGGAAGAGGGCGGGTGGTTACACAGGGGCTGCAGTGGCGGTCTGTGCTTCTGCTGCCTTTCCTGCAGCTCAACCATATGCCGGAGCATATCAGTTTGATCCTTCAGTGGCTTCAGCATTGCCTCCTGCCTCTGCATATTGCGCTGCCGCCACCTCTCATCTTGCTCCCTCCACCTCTCATGTCGCTCATCCCTCCTGTCCTCGCATTCATTTTCTGCTTTCCTGGACTCTGACACTGTTTGCCTCCATGCATTCTGCTGAGCTCTTTCAGTGCGGGAGGACTGCATGAGCTCAGAGAATATTTCATCACGAGTGCGGTTTTTTTGCCTTCTTATCTGCACTAGCCTCTGGGACAGAGATGATAGGGGGAACGTTGAAACATTTGCAGCTGCAGGAGGAAAAAAAGGGAGAGTAGTATTTAAAAAGACACATTTTAGAGAAAAATAGGTAGACTCTTTCACAGTGAACCAAGCCGTTAATATTACATAGCACATGTGCTTTCAGTACAAGGTCGCACTTTGCCTCTTATATTGAGGGCCTGCCGGTTTGGTGTGAGAAATCACAGACGCAGGACCGGGCAACAGAATTCGGCTTGCAGGCAATCATGGTAAGCCACAGTCTTTCGGCTTCTTCAACCTTCATAATGTGGGAATGGTTTCAAACAGCAGCGCCCTCCTTTCCCATACCACGCACCTGTTGGGTGGGCCATTTAAAAGGAGGGGCTGTACTGGCCGCGAATGGATCCCAAGTCTTCAGGGCAAATTAATCATTAAACATGCTTGCTTTTAAACCATGTATTATATTTACAAAGGTACACTCACCAGAGGTGCCTTCTCCGGCTTCATGGTCCGGGAGCCCGCCTTGGAAGGGTTGGGAGGGTATTGGATCCAGGGTGATAAACAGTTCCTGGCTGTTGGGGAGAATGGTTTCAACGCATGCCTGCTGTGCGCTATCCTCATCATCATCATCTTCTTCGTCCCCAAAATCCTCATCCCTGTTGCATGAGACTCCCCCCTTTCAAGTGTCCACGGACAGCGGTGGGGTAGTGGTAGGGGCCCCCCCTTGAATTGAATGCAGCTCATCATAGAAGCGTCATGTCTGGGGCTCTGACCCGGAGTGGCCGTTTGCCTCTTTGTTTTTTTGGTAGGCTTGCCTGAGCTCCTTAAGTTTCATGCGGCACTGCTGCGGGTCCCTGTTGTAGCCTCTGTCCATCATGCCCTTGGAGATTTTTGCAAATATTTTGGTATTTCGTCTTTTGGAACGGAGTTCTGATAGCACGGATTCATCTCCCTATAAAGCGATCAGATCCAGTACCTCCCATTCGGTCCATGCTGGAGCTCTTTTGCGATTCTGGGACTGCATGGTCACCTGTGCTGATGAGCTCGCCACGATGGCCAAACAGGAAATGAAATTCAAAAGTTCCCGGCGCTTTTCCTGTGTACCTGGCCAGTGCATCTGAGTTGAAAGTGCTGTCCAGAGTGTCACAATGGAGCACTCTGGGATAGCTTTTGGAGGCCAATACCATCGAATTGCGTCCACACTACCCCAAATTCGACCCGGCGATGTCGATTTCAGCACTAATCCCCTCGTCAGGGAGGAGTACAGAAATTGATTTTTAAGAGCCCTTTAAGTCGACAAAAATGGCTTCATCGTGTGGACGGGTGCAGGGTTAAATCGATATAACGCTGCTAAATTCGACCTAAACTCATAGTGTAGATCAGGACTAAAGGAGCAGCGAATTTAATATCTGCAAGAGGTCAGCCAGGGGGTTGGATACTACAGTGCGGACAGTTTTGCTGCAATTCAGGCCATGGAGGGTGTTGGGGTCACCCTGCAAGGAGTAACCCAGGCTGGTGGAAGCCAGTGGAAGGCTGTTGTGGTCTGAGGATGCTACTGCTGTCAAGGCTCTGACCCAAGGCTGCACAGCACAGAGCAGCCGGGGTTACAGGGCAGACAGTGACACAACCCCTTACTGGTCTCAGTTGAACCCTAAAGCATCACAGATTTACACAGATATTAAATGTATTGTTATGAGTTATTTGACTATCCCTGTCATCCCCTACCATGGAACATCTATAAAGCAGCAATAATAATGCTTTTGGAAGGCCCCTGCCTGACCTGGGTGAGTTAACATATTGGTGATCCCCCTGGCTTTGTGGGCACTGCTGGGAGGGAGAAATGAGAACAGTAATGGGAAACAGCAACTCAGAATGATTGGGGAATGTAAATGTGTATTTAAGGGAAAGTCCTGAATGTCTGGTTGAAACACATTTCCTTGGCTTGTTTGTTTAAAAATGTTGCTTGAATTATATTTTCTGAAGGGTGCATAATTACTTCTTCCTCCTGACAATTATTCTGTCTCTTCTTTCTCTCCCTAGCCTGCCATCATCAGACACTGCTGCTAACTAGTACAGAGAAGGCAAAGGAAGAGGGAAACAAAGAAACCATTGTTAAAAGAAAGCAAGCATAAATAAATCGAGTTTTCCTGCTGTACTTCTAAAAACTAGACAAAAAGCGCTTTCTACTCTGAAAGGAACCATTTTTATTATGAATTGTTCATTCCAAGGGGCCTATTGTTCTGCTGATGAACACGTGTAATTTTCATTTACATTTATGCATGTGCAGTGAGAGAGGCTATACCACAATGTGTTGAAGACATCCTAGCCCCAGAGACACTGCATATATCATAGCATTTATCTATCTATAGAATCACCTGCCACTGTAGTTTCCAACTAACTTCTCCAACATCTGGTCTTATTTATTGACAATTCCAAGGCAACCTTTTGCAAGGATTTATAGGTGAGAGTGAATGCTCATTGAAGTCAGTGGGAGTCTTTCTTCTGACTTCAGTGGGGTTTGGATCGGGCCCTATGCATAAACTCAGATTAATGCCAATGATACATAGCTCCCCATCCACCAGTTTGAAAATATTCTTAACACCGAGAGAAAACAGGATTCTCCAATCAGTTTGATGGAGTTTAAATGAATCTCTGTTAGAGCCCAAGCCTACACTCCCTGAAATCAGTGGGAGATTGACAATGGTGTAGTAAGTCTTCATGAATAAATTGGCACATCCTGCAGCCTGTACCTGGGCAAAGCTCCCGTTAAAGTGATAGGCCCAATGATGTAAACAGCTTGGAGATCCTTCGTTGAAAGGCACTATGAATAGGATTCTAAGTACAGTGAAATCAGAGAGAGTTTTCTCATTGACTTCAATAGGCCCAGATCCTCAAAGATATTTAGGCTCCTAACATCCACTCACTTCAGTGGAAGTTAGGAGCCTAAATGCCATTGTGGGTTCTAGCCTGTATGGCGTGGGCTATATTGTGAAGTGTTCTTGCACAGGAGAGAGGTATGCAAGGAACATTCCTGCCTGTGAGGGCAAGAGCTGAACACACCAGCAAACCCTGTGATCAAGAACTGCTTGCCTTCCGCTCCCATGCCCCCCCTAGGGAACAAATCACCTGAAAGGGGATGGGGAGGTGTTGTGAAAATGGGCCTGTAGCTTTTGCCTGCTTAGGAATTTAGCATGGAAAGTAGGTCACGCTAGTTTCAATAAAGAATGTTATAAACAAGTGCAAGAGAACCAGTCAGAGAGACTAAATTAGTCCAAACATACTTGGCTACACTGATATAATTCAATGACTGTTAAAATCATGCTTGGTAAAAACAGAAGATGTGGAATGGGAAATTAATGAACTAAAATTGGTCTGTCAGTGTGACAGTATGTGCCCCTGTGTTCACTATTGTAATAATGACTGTTGTAATAATCTTTGTACAAAGAATGCCTTGTGAGATGTTGTGACAGTGTACCCCATAAGGCTTTATGGAGAGGGGGTGCTTATAAATGTATGTATGACATAACTGGAATATGTTTTGTGCTGCCTATGCCATGTAATATATCGCCATAAAGGTTATGGTCTACTATATCTGTTCATCCTATTTGTACATATATATCATTTTCTACTTGAGGTTAAGAATATGGGCTGTATGCTTGCTTGGTTTCTAAGTAAGCTTTGGGAGGCATTTGGTCAGCTTCTTTAGGAAGGAATTCACCAGGTTAAGTACCTGATCAGGAAACACTTGGAGAACAATGCATCTTGGAATGCTCCAATCCACATAAGAAGTCTTCCTGGAGACATGCAAGACACCATGTGGACAATGGCTTCGGCCTGTAAAGACTGAGTCATGCAGGGACATGTGACTTGCCCAGGTGACTCCAGAACTCCATCTTGGAGCTGGACTTTGCATAGGAGGGAGGAAGGGGGTCTCCACCCACAAGAGAGAGTCTATTTAAACCCGTGAGAGACCCCTCCCTTGGGTCTTCAGCTGGCTAAGGAAGGAGCCTCTCCACCCCCACAGGATACTTGAAGGGAACTGGAACAAACGACAGTAACTACAGGGGGTGTGAGTGATTGCTGGACCCAGGCTAAAAGGAGATTAGCCTGTAAAAGGGAGCATTCTGGAACTGGTGAGGAACTTATCTGTATTTCGTTTGATTAGACATAGATTTGCGCATTTCATTTTATTTTACTTGGTGACTTACTTTGTTCTGTCTGTTACTACTTGGAACCACTTAAATCCTATTTTCTGTATTTAATAAAATCACTTTTTATTTAGTAACTTACTCAGAGTATGTATTAATACCTGGGGGAGCAAACAACTGTGCATATCTCTCTATTAGTGTTATAGAGGGCGAACAATTTATGAGTTTGCCCTGCATAAGCTTTATGCATAAGCTTTATGCAGGGTAAAACGGATTTATTTGGGTTTAGACCCCATTGGGAGTTGGGCATCTGAGTGCTAAAGATAAGCACACTTCTGGAAGCTGTTTTCAGGTAAACTTGCAGCTTTGGGACAAGTGATTCAGACCCTGGGTCTGTGTTGCAGCAGACGGGAGTGTCTGGCTCAGCAAGACAGGGTGCTGGAGTCCTAAGTTGGCAGGGAAAACAGGAGCAGAGGTGGTCTTTTGCACATCAGGTGGCAGCTCCCAAGGGGGTTTCTGTGATCCAACCCATCACAGATGTCATTTTAAAACTCATAATTTGCTGGTCAGTATTGTCCTGATAAAATGCGTGTGGCAACATTGTATGTGAAGTTATAAGATTTCACTGTATGGTGTTATTAACACATGTTCCAAATTGAGGTTGGCAAATTGGTCTGTCTCAAACGAAGGAATGTGTAATCTGCTTAATTTGCATTTAAGCAGTAAACAGAGTCATCTAGCAGGAAGGGAAACAAAGGGTGCTCAAACAGGTGAGGAAAAAGCATCAGGGAACAGCCTTCCGAACAGACACTTTGTACCCTGAATCACAACTGGAAATGTTTTTCAAGAGGGGGACTGACACTAAAAAGGAAGAACAAATACTCCACGACATCCCCCCATCTCTCTCCCTGCCCATTGCATTCATGGCACCAGAAGCAACAAAGGAAGTATTTGTTGGACTGGAGAAGGGGTCCTGACCAAAGAAGTCTGGTCAGTAAGACTGTTAAAAAAGCATGTGGTGAGAAAACTTTGCTTGAATTTAACATAGTTTGTTAAGTTAGACACCAGTTGTGTTTTATCTATTTTCTGACTTTTGTGCCTCATTACTTGTACTTACTTAATATCTCCCTCTTTCTAGTTAATAACTTTGTTTTATCTAATCCAGTGTGAAGTGTCTAGGGAATTCCATTTGGAGTGACAAATTATGTACATATTATTTCTATTAAAGCAATAATGGACTTTGTATAAACTTGTATTGTCCAGGAGTGGGCTGGGCAGCACAGTACATACATTTCTGGTGGGAAATCTAAGACTGGGAGTGTGCTGGGGTCACCCTGCTGTATAACCCAGGCTGGTAAGAGCCAAGGTGTGGCTGGCCGGCTGCAGCACACACACAGACATAGCTGGGAGTGACTTACGTGCTGGAGGCTGTTTGTGAGCAGTCCAGGCTGGAGGCTACAGCAGCAAAGCATTGTAAAGGGCAGCCCAGGCTAGAGGGCAAGGGTGACACAGCTACTCATTAGTCTGGATTATGCCCTGGTATGCATAGTCAGATATTAGACCTAATTGGTGAACAAATAATAAAGGGATGGGCAATTCCACTCATCACTCCCTTTTTGGGTCCCTAAACAAAGAGACTTTGGAGGGGAAAGAACAAATAGAAGAACAGAGGGAGGCTACTGGAGCGAGTTTCACCATCATGTCTGCCAACCCCACCATCACCTGGGACCCAGACCTTCTTGTCCTAATCCTTAGGGATGTTCTGATCAGCTCAGGCAAGAGAGAGGGATCCAGATGACATCACCACCTCTCCCAGCTCCAGCAGAATCCCACACTCCACCTGAGATGAATTAGATTTTATCAACAGCTCCAGCCTGCCTCAACTAACTTCTTCTCTTTCCATGAAAGGACAGTTATTACCATCTCTAACACCAGCTAAGAGACTCTCAAACATGGTTTTTTTCCCTCTTGTAAGATTCTCTCCCTCTAAAGGAAAGACCATAAGCAATATTGTTAAAGCAAAAGCCTTATTTTACATTCCCAGTGCTTTAACTGGTTTTCTTTCTTTTCTGCATCTTTAATAAAAGGTTAAAAGGATTTGAACGGTGTTTTTGCCATGGTACTAAGCAGGCTGCAGTCTCTGTATGCCAAGCCCAAGACGTTGTTTAATACTGTTTAAGGTTAGACATTGACTGGGTTACATTAACACCTTTGGCCCATTTATTCCATTTAAATTATTAAAAAAGAAGCCATGAGGCCAGAACTCTAGACTGCATTTTCCTAATGGGTAGAGCAGATTATTACTACCTGTGTGCACTGACCAGCCCCAGGTGAGAAAGTGCCTTCTAAGGGACCCCTCGGCCTTGATTCTGCAGCACTGAAGTCAATGGGGATTTTGCCATTGACTGCAGTTAGATCAGGGTCATGCTCTGTTTCTCCTCCTGGGGCTGTATGATTCCCCACTGCCCTACACAGGGCTTGCTGCAAAATGTACAAGCTAGTCCTTTATTACTGACTGGCAGTGTGACTCACTCGTTGTTCTATTCCGGAGGAAATCACTACAAAACAACAACAACATCAGATGCCTCTTACTATCACAGTAAGATTATTTGTATTATCATAGCACCTACCCACTCCAGTCATATACCAGGGACCCCGCCATGCCAGACACTGTACATACAGAACAAAAAGACTGCTCTTGCCCTAATGAGCTTACAATTAATTTAACAGAATTTAAGGCCAAAACTTGTTTTGCTCCGGATTCTTTCTGAAGAGGATCTTTCCCCCTACCTGCCATTCCCTTTTACTCTCAAACACAAAGGCTTACATTTTTCAGAAGTGATGAGTGATTTTGGATGCACAACTTGAAGCACCTTAAAGGAGCCTGACAATCAGGCCCTTTAAGTTGTCTCAAGTTGGGAACCCAAAAATTAAGCCACATTAAGTCATGAGTCACTTTTGAACATTTAGGTCAAAAGTTCTTAAATATTCTTACACTGTGATGAAATGCATATAACATCAGTCAGTCATTTAGTGTTCTGCCTTATATTAATGCAAAACACCCTTGCAAACTGATGGTTATAGTCTTATGGACTGTACAGGGAGTATTGCTAGAAGGTTCTAGTCGTCCTCCGAGAGCTCTGAGCTGTGATTGGTCAATAGTGAAAGTGTATCGCAAAGGATGGACCTTGCATATGCTCCAGCCAATTGGAAGCAGGAATGACATCATCCTTTCAGCTAGATCTAAAATTCTCTGAAACATTTGCAAAAGCTAGAAACAATAGTTCTTTGTTCCCCCTGCTTTTCCAGCAGTCTTCCATACAGCTGGCTGTGGGATTTTGTTGGTTCATTTGAGGACACTAGCAGGGGTGGCTGGAACTGCTCTTGTCTAGCTTCATTCTTATCTTTCTGAGAGAACTTGAAGAATAGCTGTGAAAAACTGTTCTTCTGCCCCAATGGCTCTCTTTGGTGGAGCACTGCCGGGGTCAATACTGTTGCATCTTTTTTGTTTGATGTGTGTCTGGAACGGCTAGAAGGGTTTGGTGAAGCAGTGTGGGCTGCAGTGCGCTGAGTACGCTGATGACACTCAGCTCCATATCTTCTCCATATTTGGCCCACTCAGAGCAAACTACTCAACCCCTAGCTGAACCTGGGTCTTTCATGAGAGCTAGCTGTGGGTGACTCAATCCAGACAAGACAGATAATGTTAGTGGGCTGAGGGAAGGAGCTGGAAGAGTTGGAGGAACTCATATCAGGGTCCTTCTGATGGAGGGTGGCTGCCTTTTCTAAAACAGGTGTGCTTTTCACAGGTGTTAGATCCTGGGCTGCTCCTGCACGCCCAGGTGGGGGCTGTCGCCAAAAGCACTTTCTCCATCTGTGCCTGACAAGACAAGTGCAAGCTTTTCTCTTCAATGCAAACCTTACCACAATGATCTATGCCTAGACTGCGGTCGTGCTCTCTACACCTTGGGACAGTTTGAAAGCTGCAGCTAGTGTGGAATGCTGCAGCCCACTTATCAAGTGGAGTTGCACATTAGGAGTGCATTAGATCAGTATTCTGGGACCTGCACACTCCTCCAATCAGCTTTGAGGTGGAATTCAAGACCTTGGCTTTAACCTGGGAAGCCCTACATGGTTTGGGACCTGGTTACCTGAGATAATCATCTCACTCCCCATAACATATGGTCACAGGTGAGATCAGCAGAGGCGCTGGAGCTGGATCTCCCTCAGTATTAACAGAAGGGAACTGCTAGCAAGGTGGTCTCTGTGAGAGGAACTCAATTTTGAAACTCACTCCCCTTCTTGGTCCACCAGAGCCCAGATTTAGTAAGAGTCTGAGCACACTGCAAAACACATCTTTGTTTAGGCTGTTGAAGAAGGTGTGAATGGAGGGGAGGTATTTAGGGGCAGTCTTTTGTCTGCATTTATGTTGTGTTTTTAATTTATAGGATAGGCATGCAGAGCACTGGATGGGTGTCTACAGATGTATTTTTAAATTGAATAAATCCTGCATTCAATCAGATCTAAGTTACAGACTACAAAGAGATTAACATTTTAATAGACATTTGGGACTGGACCAATAGAGGAGAGGTACCCTGTTCAAGTGACACAGAGGGGCCATGGCTGCTATTACAGTCCATGGGTTTCGTGGCAGTCCCTCGCCCTAGCTCTGCATTTGGGCGTGGTGTTCACTTCTTCAGCTGTCCTGCACTCCCAACTGCACAGATCCCAGATAATGGGTCTCTATGTGGACGTGAGGAATTTCATGCTTAGTAAATAAGCCATGTCAGATAAGCACATATAAATACGAGATATCACATAATGCAAATCACATTGGATAAAATCCTGTGTCCATTGAAGTCAATGGGAACTTTGCCATTGACTTCAATGGGGCCAGAATTTCACAGATGGAATGAATCAGGTGCATAATAAAGCTTCTGTGTTTGTAGAAATCTGTGGCAGAACACCCAAAGCATAAAAGGGATGGTTAAATAATCAAAAGAAATTAAATAAGTAAAAATGAGAAAGCGTAACACCAGGATCCATCTTTGTAGTACCGTTAATATTGCAGTATGCAATGAATAAGGCATATCCCATAAGCACATACAATTACAGGTAGCATATCATAAGTGAATAATACAGTATGCAACACATAAGACTTATCATACATGTAACAGAAGTAAGGTATATAAACAAAGCATATTGTAAAGGACATAGCTATGTATTTAATCATAGGTAAACACATCATTAGAGAATGCTACACTATCCAATAAACACTGCATCTTATAATAAGCAGACATAACTCCAGGTAGTGTCTCATTAATTAATATTATGATACACTAATTCAGGTGTATCATATAAGCTATTCAATTACAATAAACATTCCTATTTTATGTTCTCTCCTTTGTTTCTCCCCTCCCTTCCCCCCAGTATTCCACAGACAGTGAGAACTAATTGAAAAGGACATGGCATGAATACATACGTCTCCTTTTGCATCTGTGCTACCTCTTGCTGTGGCAGAGAATGGTCTGTCTATGGAGAAAACTACTCAGAAACCAAAGACACCTAAAACATTGATGGAAAGTACTGTAGACCTAAGTCAGGACAACCTGAAATACATGTGAGAGGAATAAAGCCTAGGCAGAAGGTTTTGAATAAAAAACACATTTTAAAATAAAGTTTGGTTATTAGTTTTCCTAAATTGTAAGCTCTTTGAAGCAAGGCCATAGGTTTGTTGTGGGCATACAGACAGTGCCTCGCACAGTGTATACAGCACTACCACAATATTGTTACTTCTACTAATAGTAATTAATAATTAGTTAACAGTGACATTATTGTATACTTTCGTGTCTCGATTCCCCTGTAAGAGACAACACTTGAGTGTACATGGACGCATTTTTTCTTCCCGGTGCATAATGAGAAATATTTGCAAGGGTACGTGGATACTTTACATGTGCATTGATCACGTTTGCGAATGTGAAGCAACATTCATTTTCCGTCTAAGGGAGGATGTCAAAATGTATTGCACAATTCAAAAGTTCCATTCTATTTGTTTTGAAAGAAGTTATTAGGGACCGGATGGCTCAGGGATTTGGAAATGGAATATGAAACCTCTCATCTCTAGGTCAACAATTCAAATATGACCCAAATTATTAGTCATGGAAAGTCATTACCCTCTGATGGCAGTTCTTCTGTAAAATCAGATGTGATCTCTCTTTCTCAGTCTAGTTCCTAACGAACAGGTTTTCCAGTTGTGATGTTGGGGGTCTTTGTTTGTCGTAATTTTTTAAATCTTGTCTGTAGACTCATGTGACAGGCCCCTGATTGAATGGAGATTAACTGAACTGCCACCTCACTGCTATCAGTGATCCCTGCAGCTGATACATGGCATGGGGCAGCTTGCTCTGTTGTTGCGGGTACAGCACCTGTTTTATAGGCTGAAATGTTTCCTGCACTCCATAGTATCTGTTCCCCTTCAGAACCCACACACATTCAGTTAACATTCCTTAAAAAGGAATTGGTTGTATGAATATGTCTATGTTTTTATCATGGCAATTTGTCAGGGCAAGTAATGTGGAAGTGTCAATAGTTCTTGAAACAAAATAAAGTTGAAGTCGTAGGCCATTTTGTACTCAAATTAATGTTTTTATTTTTTCATTTTTAGAGCAAAGAACAAGAATGGATGTGCTGTGATAGCAGTGAGCAAGTCTGAACAGGTTTCTCCCACGTTTACAAGCATCAGACACACAATTAGCTCTTGCCTCAGTCCTGAAGTTTCAAGGAGGGGACCAGCTTTATACATATAAATAATTATGAGGCCAGGACAGAGCCATCTGGATCTGTTGATAAGCTGGGCCCATTAAAAAAAAATAAAGATGTTTCAATACAGCAAAAAGCAAATTTACACCTCTAGGAACATAAATCTCAGGCCATATTTACAGAATAGGGGAATGCATCATAGAAAGCAATGACTCTAAAAAAAAATATATGGGTTCATGATGGACAAGAATCTGAACATGAGCTCCAAGTGCAATGCTATGGCAAAATGGGGTGATGTAATTTTTGGATGTACAAACAGGGGAGTAGTAAGTAGAAATAAGGAGATAATTTTGCCTTTGTATATGGCATTGGTTCGACCGATACAGGAATCCTGCGTACAGTTCTTCTGTCCACATTTTTAAAGGGATGTTGAAAAATTGGAGAGGGTGCACAAAAAAGCCACAAAAATTATTTGAGGGCTGAAGAAAATGCCTTACAGTGAGAGACTTAAGCTAAACAAATTTTGTTCTTTATCATAAAAGAAGACAGAGGTGACTGGATTACAGAGTATGAGTACGATTGTGGGGAGAAACCACCAAATACTGAAGGGATCTTTATTCCAGTAGAAAAAAAGGCAGTAAAACCAATGGCTGGAAGCTGAAACCAGACAGATCCAGATTGGAAAGAAGGGGCGAATTTGTTTTTAACAGTGAGGATGCTTAACCATTGGAACAAACTATCAAAGAAAGTGGTAGATTCTCATCTCTGGAGGTCTTCAAAGCAATGCTGGAAGATATACTTTAGCCAAACACAAGTTATTGTCCTGAATACAGGGATGTCTAGGTGAAATTTAATGGCCTGTGATATCCAGAAGGACAAACTAGATCAGTGGTTCTCAAACTTTTGCACTGGTGACCCCTTTCACATCGCAAGCCTCTGAATGCGACCCCCCCTTATAAATTAAAAACACTTTTTTATACATTTAACACCATTATAAATGCTGGAGGCAAAGTGGGGTTTGGGGTGGAGGCTGACAGCTTCTGACCCCCCATGTAATAACCTCCTGACCCCCTGAGGGGTCCCGACCCCCAGTGTGAGAACCCCTGGACTAGATGATCTAATGGTGCCTTCTGAACTTAAATGCTATGAATATATTTCCCCTTGCACACAGTACCTTCTATAGGAATGGAAGCCTTTGCTCCTTCTTACATTCTTTCTACATGTTCTCTCTCTCCTTCCCACTTTTCTTTGCCTTTATCATAGAATCATAGAAGTGTAGGTCAGGAAGGGAGCTCAGTATGTCATCTAGTCCAGTCCCCTGCACTCAAAGCAGGGCTAAGTAATATCTAGACCAGGAATTTTCAGCCTTTTTCTTTCTGAACCCTCTTCCCCCTCCCAACAGGCTATAAAAACTCCACAGCCCACAACTACTGTTTTTCTGTGTATAAGAGCCAGGGCCAGCGTTAGGGGATAGCAAGCAGGACAGTTACCAAGGGCCCCATGCCACAAGGGACCCTACAAAGCTAACTTGCTCAGCTTTGTCTTCAACCTTGGGGTCGGTCACCAGGCTTCAGCCCCATGCAGTGGGGCTTTGGCTTTCTGCCTGTGGCCCCAATAAGTCTAATGCCAGCCCTGCTTGGCAGACCCCTTGAAACCTGCTCACGGCCCCCGAGAGGGCCCCAGAACCCTGGTTGAGACACTGATATAGACCATCCCTGACAAGTGTCTGTCTAACCAGTTCTTAAAAATCTCCAATGACAAAGATTCCACAAACTCCTAGGCAATTTAGTCCAGTGTTTAACCACCCTAATAGTTAGGAAGTTTTTCCTAATGTCCAATCTAAACCGTCCTTGCTGCAATTTAAACACATTGCTTCTTGTCATATCCTCAGAGGTTAAGGAGAACGATTTTTCACCCTCTTCCTTGTAACAGCCTTTCATGTACTTGAAAACTGTTATGTCCCCTCTCAGTCTTCTCTTCTCCAGACTAAACAAACCCAATTTTTTCAATCTTCCCTCATAGGTCATGTTTTCTAGACTTTAATCATTTTTGTTGCTCTTCTCTGGACTTTCTCCAAATTGGCCACACTTTTCCTGAAATGTGGTGCCCAGAACTGGACACAATACTCCAGTTGAGGCCTAATCAGTGCGGAGTAGAGTAGAAGAATTATTTCTTGTGTCTTGCTTACAAGACTCCTGCTAATACATCCCAGAATGATGTTAACTTTTTTTGCAACAGTGTTACACTGTTGACTCATATTTAACTTGTGATCCACTATGACTCCTAGATCTGTTTCCACAGTACTCCTTCCTAGGCAGTCAGTTCCCATTTTGTATGTGTGCAATTGATTGTTCTTTCCTAAGTGAAGTACTTTGCATTTGTCCTTAGTGAATTTCATCTTATTTACTTCAGATCATTTCTCCAGTTTGTCCAGATCATTTTGAATTTTAATCCTATCCTCCAAAGCACTTTCAACCCCTCCCAGCTTAGTATCTTCTGCAGACTTTGTAAATGTGCTCTCTATGCCATTATCTAAATCATTGACTAAGATATTGAACAGAACCAGACCCTATGGGACCATACTTGATATGCCCTTCCAGCATGACTATCAGCCACTGATAACTACTCTCTGGGAACGGTTTTCCAACCAGTTATGCACCCACCTTATAGTAGCTCCATCTAGGTTATATTTCCCTAGTTTGTTTATGAGACGGTCATGTGAGACAGTATCAAAAGCCTTAGTAAAGACATCTACTTCCCCCCATCCACAAGGTTTATCCTCTTCCTTTTCCCCCACACTCCCTACCTATTGGCTATGTGGATCACCAAGATGGTTTTTCTGTCCCTGAGACCTTGCACAGCTCTAGGGAGACCTGAGCAAACTCTTTACTCCTAACTCACATATTCAGAATGAGAAGCAGAATTCCATATTCAGGACTCCCAGCCAGAGACAGGGTGACTACAAAGCCACATTTCCCATGTGCTTGGGGACATTACCTCTAAACATCATTAAGCATAAAGGCTGCCAATTTTTCTTTATGAGTGATTTGGAGGGAAAGGAGGGCAGCACTCATTTAGACCTTACACTCCCCCTTCAATTTTCAGACTATGGTCACACATTAGTGGAGCTTCAGGAAGGGAGCTGGCTATTCCCCTGCAGTTTCATCTCTGGGTCACTAGGGGCAGCATTTGAAGTTGTGAACAAGGAAGCAAAGCTTCCACTTTTCCTCCTCTACCTCTCCTCTTACTGCTCCCTGCCTTGTGCAGCACAATGAGCCAGGCAGCAGGGAAGAAATGCAATTTTTTAAAAGTTGAATAATAATTAAAATACATTTAAAACAGCGTCTATATTTAAAAGGCACTGTGCCTTTAGAAACAGCTGGAAATCCCAACATGTCAGATTTCCTTACTTGTCCAGACACTCTCGAACGGTGCCGCTCTATTGTTGTGCCACATCCACCTTCTTGTTCAACCTCTCTTCCAGAGCCGTCATTAACTCTGACAACAGCACCTCTGGAGGGAGTGGGCAAGGAGAGGTGCCAATCAAGGACACCAGACAAGATAGGGAAACAAAAAACAACAACAACAACAACAACAACAACAAAGGGTGGCATTTTTGCCAAAGATGTGAATATTTTAATGTTTTTCTATATTTTATACAGGGCCCCATGACAGTTTTGGAGGGGTTAAAAAAAAAACACACCCAAGGTAGGGGAGATGGATTAAATGCCAAACTCCCATTGACTGTCAAGTAGGTGCCTAACTCCCCTATCTTTAATTCCATCTTAAAAAGTCATAAACCGATAAATAATTAAGGCAAATGCTTATAGTGCTCTTATTCCATAGATCACAAAGCACTTTACAAAGGCAGATAAGTATCATTATCACCATTTTACAAGTGGGGAAAATGAGTCTCAGAAATTAGGAGAATTGCCCAGGGTTACAGAGCAAGTGAGTGGCAGAGTTTGAACTAGACCCCCAACTCCATTGAATCCCATGCATGAGCCTTAGCCACTACCTCGCTAATAGACATTTAATCCAGGCTATGTAAAAAGAGGAGCTAGGATTTAAAGTTACGCAACCACCTCCTGGCCTTAGCATCAGCCAAGAACATTAATATCCTAAACATTTCTATCATTCTGCCATCTTGATTGTGTGCAGCATATTCATCATCTTTACCTTTCCTTTGCTTTAATCTTCCCAGTTTGCATATACACAGGCCCAGATGATAACAATTGCCATAAAACAATTGTGATGTCATCCTACTAATAAAAACTGCTCTGCTAATCAGTCAACTTTCTGTCACCATGCCTGAAGAGCCTCATTTTAAACGGGCAGTCTGAAGAGGGCAGTGGATAAATTAGCCTATCTGATTGCATGCTGAAATACACTGATTTAAGATTTTTCCCATTCAGCCTGACAACTTGTCTAAATAGGCTCATGTCTGAAGAAGACAACTTGCAGACATGATGTGTACGACAGGGCATCACAAATATAATACAGTCACATGCAGAGCCAGAGAGCAATATACTGTGGAAGGGATTAGCTGGGAAAAGAGAGGATTCCAAATAAACAAACCAGGTATGTTAAAAGCTATGCCACTGGTGTTTAATTCTGATTTTCTTTTTCCATTTCTAATTGCAAAGTCTCTGTAGGGAAAAAGCAATTAGTGATCTGCTATTATTCAACATGTCATGTTTAACTCCTCATTAGCAATTCCCATTGACAGTGGTAGCACCTAGGATCTCATTCTTCAAGCATCCTAAATGTGTACTGGGATGGTTTTGGATGCCCAAAGAATGGAGAGTAGCTCTGCAGAGCTTAGACTCCATCTTCCTCTGTTTGGAAAGCATGTGGCATTTCTGGGGCTCTGTCACATTAGAAATAAATAAAAATAAACAGGTGTTGGTCCCAACCAATCATAGCAGTCCTGTTTGCACAGGGTCCCCTCATGCAGTTTCAAGCAGTGTTTTTACCTTATTCTGTAACAGAGGAACAATTCTGCTCATCAGCAGGTGACAGTGCAACCAATGAGAAGCATTCGGCAAACCAGCCATAAATCAAGAAGAGGTTTTCAGTACATAAGCCAGTAAACCAAACCTTTCTTTCCAGCGGAATACATCATCACAATGGCGAGATGAAGGTAGGCCACAAGCATTACGATAAAACAGCAGAAGTAATCAGCAACACCAGGCTAGAATGAGGGTTAGATTTGCTTGAAAATAATCTGCAGGACTTCGATACATTGCTTGATGGACCAGTCCCACAATGGCCTCTCTCCGTATGAGTAGCTGCTCGGTTCTCAGTGGAAGTTGTACAAAGGTAAAGAAGAATAACGAAGATTTATTGATGGAATGTATTGACAACGTCCTGACTACCAAAATTGCTCAGAACAGCAGAGCTTTGAGCAATCTGTGACAATTAGTGCAATCTGAGCAATTAGTGACAATCTGTTAAAGAAGATCAGACTAAGGTAAATTAGATTGGTGGTGGTCCCTTTGGCCCCTAAGGTTAAGAGTGCAGCAGGATGGATTTTTGAGCTTTGCCTCTGGGAGGAACAGCAATGGAGGCACAGCACCCGGGGCAGGCGTCAAAGAGGGCTTTCAGCCACTTTGTGCATGGACCATTGTGAACCCTGGCATAAAAGCAGCTCCCGCCCGCAGATGCTCCCCAGCCCAGAATCCCCATAGCAGCTACTGCTACAGAGAGGCCAATCCTGCTCCAGACTTGTCCCCTCCATTGTGAGGGAGCAGCAGAGGTCTGATTGTGACAGCCCTCCACTGTGCCTGCACAGGAGGCGTTCTCCGCCAGCCCCTTGTGTCACTTCTCCCAGCCCCTGCACACTGCCAGAACAGATGGTCTGGGCTGGGTGAGGAAAAGAATCTCTCGGAGTGTGAAGAAGCAGACAAATTCTCCTCCTTCATTCCCAGCTGGGCTACAAAGGCTCTGCACTGAGTCATTTGGATTTCACTGCACAATGTGTAGCATTAGGAAGGTCATGTAATTGATATCCCAAATGTCTCTGTGAAACGTGCAGCCCGTTCCAGAAGGCAGCAAACTGTTACAATTTGTATGTTCCTTTGAATTATTGTTGTCAGTGCTCGTGAGTCCTGATCTAACCACATTACAACCCAGCTGAATTACGGCATCTGAAGGCTTCATTGTTTCTCCAGACCAGAACAGAGGATTCTGAAGTGAGGTTCTTGATTGTGTGTTTTCATTTCCCATGGATAATTTTCCTTATGTATGTGGGCTGTCTCACGGCACCTGTTTATTCTTTAGTAATGAATTCAGTGCTCAGGAAATGCATCAGCTTGACAGAACCACAAAAAACTGCAGCGCAGACTCGCTCTCCTCATCCATACAGCACACCCCAGACCAGGAGGGTTCATGTACACTATACAAGAAAACTAGTATGTTGCACTGCTTTAACTATACCAGTATAGTTACAACAGTACAACCCATCTAGCGTGGATGCAGTTATGCTAGTATCAAGGTGCTTTAAACAGGTATAGCTATTCCCAGATGGGAGGGGAAATAATTATATTGGTATAAGGCACCACACTAGGGCTTGTATTAGTATAACTATATTGGTTAAGAAAAAAAATCACACCCCTAACCAACATAGTTCTACTGGCCCAACTTTCCAGCATAGACCAGGCCTGACACTTCAACTGCATGAAATCCTTTGTCTCACTTGTCTTTGCAAGTGAGACAAAGCATCTTCAGGGCTCCTCAGATTTTTTCTGGCAGTAACAGTACTTACTGCCTTCTTGGATTCCCAAAGCACCTATCCCAGAGTGCCCAGCACCGTTGCTGCAAATGGGATTTGGGGTAGTTTACAAAATGGCTACCCTACCTCATGTAGCATTCTGAATTGCTCTGGTCCCAGTAGTATTGCTGCCATTTATTACATGAGCACCAGCATGCACCACAGCAGTGGTTCTCAACCTTTCCAGATTACTGTACCCCTTTGAGGAGTCTGATTTGTCCTGTGTACCCCCAAGTTTCACCTCACTTTAAACTGCTTGCTTACAAAATCAGACATAAAAATACAAAAGTGTCACAGCACACTATTACTGAAAATTGCTTTCTCATTTTTACCGCATAATTATAAAATAAATCAATTGGACTATAAATATTGTATTGACATTTCAGGATATGGTATATAAGCAGTATAAACAAGTCACTCTCTGTATGAAATTTTAGTTTGTACTGACTTTGCTAGTGCTTTTTATGTATCCCAATGTAAAACTAGGCAAATATCTAGATGAGTTGATGTACCCCCTAGAAGATCTCTGCGTACCCCTGGTTGAGAACCACTGCACTACAGTGTGAAGGAGCAGAGCCAATTCTGTATGCTAGCAGCCAATCTCACAATAGCTGTAATATGAAAGTCACCTGGCCACCGAGGGTTGTAAACAGCAACAGGTTAAATTTAGGAGTCTAAAGTCTTTGAGACTGCACCTGCATATGAGACGCTACTCAACCCACTGCCCTAGGACATGCAGTGGGCCAAGTTGCTTGACATTAATGTCGACCTTAACTGATTTCTGGCCATGAGCCTTGCCCAAGTGGAAAGCCAGCTGTGGACTTGGTCCTGGTGGAATGCTGTAGTGCTGGGTGACATGACAGTAAGCCACTAAAGAATTCCCAAAGGGATAGGACACCTTTTATTATCTCTGCCTGGAAGTGGGCCCAACATTGCAGTATATGAGAATTATAGTGTCTTAAAAGCATTCTGATGCCCCAACCCCCACAACATCCAAGTGTGATGCATAATCAAGCTTAATCAGGAAGCAGGTGTGACACATACCTAGGGTACAATCTAGACTCACGAGTAGCTGTGTTACCCTTGCCCTGTAACCTGGGGTGCCCTTTACATTGCTTTGCTGTTCTTGCCTCCACTCCTGGACCACTCACAAACAGCCTCTAGCATGTAAGTCACTTCCAGACCTACCAGTCTCACCCAGGCTTTTACCAGCCTGAATTGTACTGCAGGGTGACCCCAGCACACTCTGCATTCCAGATTTTTTGCCAGAAATGTAGGTTTTGTACTGCCCAGCCCTCTCTTGGACAATACAAACTCATATAAAGTCCATCATTTTATTAATAGACATGATATGCACAAATCTTGTTATCCCAAACGAGGTTGCCCAAACACTTCAATTCAAACATACTGGTTTAGATAAAACAACTTCATTAGCTACAAAGAAATAGATTTTAACTGAATGCAAGTAATGAGGCATAAAAGTCAGAAATGGTTACAAGCAAAATAAAGATAAGACACCTAATTTAACAAATAATGCTAAATTCAATGCAGAGTTTTTCCTCACCACACACTCTCAATATTCTTACTGGCCAAGTTTCTAGGCCAGGAACCGTTCTTCCATGCAATGGCTGCTTCCTTTGTTCCTTTAGGTGCCGTGAATCGACTGAAGTGATCGAGGAGGTGGAATGGGGTACCTTGGGGTGTTTGTCCCCCTTTTTAAAGTTGACATTCAGGAGACAATAAGTCTGTGTGGATGGGAACTCCGTGCGGTTTCTTTGCTAAAATCTAGATGTTTCGCCCATGCTCCCTTTCCTGCCAAAGAATGGCCATTTAGCAGGTGATGGCCCATTGGCCTTGTGGACAACTGGCGGAGGCATCAGCTTGCCTTTTATCTCTGAGGAACTGGTTTGGCCACTCCGCAGACATGCAACAGGTTTTAGTAACACCATTCAGTGAAATCTCATAACTTTATATACAATGGTGATACACATATTTTCCAGTGCAATAATGACCACCAAATTATGAATTTTCAAATGATACCGCACAAGGCACACTTGTACCACTATTATTATAATAGTGTGCAAGGGATGAATACAAGGGTCCATTCTGTCACAGGATGACCTCTTCAGTGCCCATAGCTACCGAAAGTTGCTATTACTTTGTGGAGGCTGGGTGCAAAGAGAGCCTTTGCTGGCACACCTTTGCAATAGGCAAGTCTGCAGCCAGGGCTATTGTGTTAGAGAAATTTACAACAAAAACAATGCTCTGTCAGCACATGTGATTTCTATGAAAAGTGTCCCTTAAGTTAGTAACAGAAAAATGGGAGTGCAAATGGGAGTGAAAAACCCTTGCCCAATGACAAGAGACACAAGCAAATGCCAACCGGACAACTACTCGATTGTGATGCAGAGGCCATTTCCTGGTTGTTTACATCAAGTGGCCACATTAAGAGCATGATGCATAGGATTTTTCAGAACTCTGACCTGTAAAGTAAGGACACTGTTCCCCAACATACATCATAATACCTGTGTCTCTATTACTATGACGATCATTGGTGATCTTGCCTATTCTTTGATCCATTGGCTAATGAAATCTAATTCAGATTACACCAACAGAGTAAGGGATTGCTTCTGCTCCAGTTTTAGCCAGGGTCAAATGATGGCTGAATCACACCTGTGGGAGATAAAAGGTGAGGTGGAGAAGCCCTCTGGTAGCTCAATCAAGTCTTCAACCAGTGGAGATACAACCTATCTCCACTGGTTGTTGTGTTTGCTCTCCAAGGAGGAGAGATTGCCCAGAGGAAACGGAATACTATGTTTTAGCAGCTGGAAACCAAGAGTCCAATGCAGCTGGAAGTGTCAAGAATGCTACCTGTAGCCACCAAGGGGGTAGAACATACTTACTGGCATCCACTGTCTATAACAGCTGCTGTGGGCAGCCAGTTATGAAGTGCATTAACTTATTTTAGTCATCAGCTTCCTTATTATGCTTGATCATTGCTCCATAGTTAGGTGTGGAAGGGGTGTAGGCATGGGAATGCTTTCATGACACTACAATTATCATAATTTATTGGGTTGTACTTCTGTTGGATGCATTTTAAACATGATGCAGTTTCCTTTAGCGCATCAATCAATAAGTTGGCTCATGTTTAAGAACAAGTGATTTAGTAAAGAATCGTGCAAAACACAAACTGGGACTCAGGGAGAAAAGAGTCTCTACCATGTTCTCATATCCCCAAAATCAGTCAGATGTGAGCAGTCAGAGTATGATAGTTACTTGAAAGAAGAACAGGAGTACTTGTGGCACCTTAGAGACTAACAAATGTATTAGAGCATAAGCTTTCGTGGACTACAGCCCGCTTCTTCGGATGCAAAGCTTATGCTCTAATAAATTTGTTAGTCTCTAAGGTGTCACAAGTACTCCTGTTCTTTTTACGGATACAGACTAACACGGCTGTTACTCTGAAACCTGTTACTTGAAAGAGGAGAGGGGAAAAGATACAAGGGACGGTTGCTGAGATTAGGGCAGCCTGGAGGGTGTGAAAAGCATCAGTTAGTTGTCAGACTGGAAAGGGCTTGTCAGTTGCTGATGGAAGGTAATGCTAAATCCCTGCTCTTGGCAAAGTCCCTGGCATCCATTTGTTAATGGCAGGATGAAAGATCTCATAGATGATCTGCCTGATGAACTAGGCCTGGCTGTCCATGTCCATCTACCATAAGCAGGTCTCATACTTTCTGTCATGTCTCTGGTTCTCTTTCTGCATATGAAACTTCACTTTCTCCCCACAGCTCTAATCTCTCTTGCAACTGCCCCTGCCACCTCTTTTGTGTCTCTCTTCCTCATGACAGCAGCAACTATGACTCCCTCCCCCTCTCCTGGTGGGAATATTTCAACCCTTGACATTACCTTCTTCAATTTGCTAAGGGGTTTTGTGTTTGTTCTCTTTTGGCCTCTCTAAATGTCACTGGAGCCGTGAGCTATTTCAGGGGATCCATTAACACTTTTCTCATTCAGTGCATTGACAACTGACTATGTGGGGAGGATCTAGCGGAGAAGCAAAAGAAAATATATTAAGATTACATTATCGGCTTTGTACTGTACTAGTGTTGCAAGTTTGGAATGCAGCTGTTTTGTGCACAGAAAGGCCATTGTTAAGTGAAGTCCCTGAGAAATCATTACTAAAATACAAAGTATATTTTTCTAAATACCACCAATCTTTTGAAGTGAAATAATCAAGTCTTGAAGGGAATGAGTGAGAAACCAAAATAGAGGTCAATGCACTTTCTTGAACAATTCCTCAGCCAAGTTCCATGGGTATTTTTCTTTTCTGTTTGGACCTTAAAAAGACTGACTTTATTACAGGCCACCTTGAAGGAACTCAGCCGGTAATGCTGGGTTCCCCACATTCTGGCTTCAGGCCTGGTTGCAGCATAGAGATGTTGCTAATTGCTCTACTGGGCAGTCTCCTCTACGCAGCCCTATAGTAGGTTTGTCACTGTAGATCAGGAGATGCTGCTGATTTGTCCGAGTGACCTAGGAGGAGTGGGTGGAACTGCACTAAGATGGCTCCATCATGCCTCTCAGCTGGATCCGAGAAAGATGCGATGGGCAACTGCATCTCTGTCTCAATGTGTGTCACACATTGGCTCACTTCCATTCCCCTCTGCATCATGTTCCACCTACATGTGAAATGCCAGGAAAGAATGAGAGTAGACATGGGCTTCAACGCACGGCTGGGTCGCTACAGCCGTGCCACTAAAAGTCGCGCAGTGTAGCCGCTGTTTGTCGGCTCTCCTGCTGACAAAAAACTTCCACCCCCAACGAGCAGGGTTAGCTTTGTCGGCAGGAGAGCACTCCTGCCGACAAAGCACTGTTCACACCGGTGCTTGTCATAGGCAAAACTTTTGTCTTTCAGGGGGGTGTTTTTAAAAGTTTTGTCGTTCAATTGCCAGTGTAGACAAAGCCTAAGACTTAGTCTGACATGGGACGTGGGATCAGCACTTGGTTAGTCCAATACACTTCTCAGCTCTGAAGACAATGTTAGAAAAAGAGTTTGAAACTTGATTGCTGACTGCTGGCAGAGAACCCTGAAATCAACAATCTTGCACCTTGGGGAACTTTCCTTAAAGGAGTAGGGAGGAGGGGGGAGTAAACAATGCTTAGACACAAAATTCCTAGGATATGTTTAAATCTTTCCTGCGTTTTCACATTAAGCCATATAGATAATGGGTTAAATGTCCAACGAAAATGGGTTGCATAAATATTTAATTAATGCAAGTTATCCTGAGTTTTACATTCCCAGAAAAGAATACAAAAAGGGTTAATAAATGGTCAATATTAACAAAAAAGTTTGAGAGAGAACAGTGTGAAAACTAAAGCCCAATCCTGTAATTGAATCTATGTATGTGGACTCTTAATACTGTAGAGCCTCTGACTTCAGTGGGTTTAAGTAGGATTTATGTGGTGTTTAGGTCTTGTACTGGCCCTCTGTTCAGGGGTGAATGTCACCCTATAGGATCAAGAATCCTATAATCACCTTCTGCATGAATGGGATAGTTTCTTTCTAGTTTGTTTTTTAAAAAATATGCATTTATATTAACAACTATGGAAGCATTATAAAAAAAAATAAACCACCCAAACAAACAAAAACATATCACACACAAATCCAGCTCTCCCAAGAAGAATAATAGCTTTGCCTTATTTTGGTTCTCAACATGTTGATCGTTAACTCTGTTGGATTTTCTCAGTGTTTAAGTGTGTCAGCTTTCCTAGCCATTTTCCCTGTCTTAATATAATCAAATAAAATACATGTTTTCCACTTATATAGCATTCTTCATCCAAGATCTCAAGCCACTTTAGGAACATTAATTAATTACTTCTCCCATCACTCTTGTGAGGTAGTTAAATAAGTAGTAGTATAGAGAGAGACAGGAAAACCGAGGCATCAAAATTAGCTGATGATCCAAAGCTATGCAGCAAGTCAGTAACAGAACTGGGAACAGAACCCATTTGATTGGATTCACTGTCCTCAGTTCTAACCATTAGACACCCTCTGCTCCACTCCCTGTTGTTAAATAGCTAGTAGATACAACAGGAAGTTAGGGCTCCTGAGTTCTATCCTCATGTCTACCACTGACTTGCTTGGTGGCCTTGGTCAAGTCAATAGACCTTTCTGCACTTCAGTTTCACCATCTCTATCATGGATATAAAGCTACTTGCTTAACTTGTAGGTGCAAAAATTGGTGTTCTGTTTACCAAGAGGGAAGATTTTTTTTTTAAATCAGCCAGTAATCACTGGATTTAATCCGGTAAAGCCTGGAGTAATTAAAAATGGAATTGATAAAAACCAGGAAGCCTCCATCAGTCCAAATAGGCCTTTCAGAAAATTCAGGAGGAAGACTCCCAATTCACACCATCCCATACAGAATGCTGGAAATCCAGCATGCACACTGTTACTCATCCCAAAGCTGAAGTAGTTTACCTGCCCGAGGCAATGGTTTGATGCTTCATTCATACAGTTTACAAATCCAACTAATGGTGAGTTCATTGTGGGCATTACAATTACGCCCCCCCCCTTTTAAAAAAATAAACACAGCCATATACAGATTACTGAAAACGCTTAGCATGGTGAACTACACAGTCTCTTTCTCATAGGCCTCTGGGAAGGTCTTTGCCTGTCTGGTTTTAAACGCTCCTGCTCCCTTGCCTCCTGTGTTTGCTGAGTCTGCCTGACCTTTCCTATGCCTAGGCATATAAGGAAGAGGAACTAGCATAGCACCAGCCACTCAGTACTGTTTAAAAGCATAATCCTCCCTCTCTGAAAAGGCAGAAAAATCTTCAAAGGAGTCATATTCACCCTCCCATTCCCCCCAAGATCTGAAAATTCTCACAAGTCTACATCATAAATAATTGAGCTCTGGAATGCAGCGCTGACTCTGTTCATGCTCTCGGTGGCTGAAGGACAGTTCATGGAGTGCCTAGATTTTTATTTTAACACTTGCCCTTGGAGTCAGTTCCCCAGCTGAGCGAAATGTGTCGTTTTCCTCTCAAAGTACGGCCCCTCAGGGTCCAATCCTGCTCCCGCTGAAGGAGGCTTTTAACAAAATCTTTTGCAACTTTACCTGAGGTGCCAGCATCCTGACTGTACAATGACGTGACTAGTCCATCAAAGAGCTGTTCACTCGTCTATGGGGGAGGATTTGGCTGTGGACAAGCATCCACATCACAGAAGTCACCGTCCCAATTGATACTAACAGCCTCAATAGATAGGCCAAGGATTTAATGAGAATGGAGACTAATCTACACTCCCACCCCATTCACTAGAGCTAGTCCCTTCCGGGCAGGTTTGAGGCAGAATGGCAGAGCAATGTGGGGGAAGCTTTGCTGCTTCTGATCTACCAGATATGAGGTTACATAAGAGAATATCTATCTCCAAGGCTGTCAGTGCAGTGCCTGAATCTTGGACAGCAATGTCGGCGAGCAAGCGGACACTGCAGAGCAGTTATATTACTCCCTTGTGCAGCTGGGCATCAGGGGCCTGAAGGGAGTGGGAGGAACTTTAGTTCCAACCCCTCCCCTAAACATCCCAGCCAGTATAGCTGCATCAATATGCCAGGGAACATACACTACGCTGGGTACAGATCTGTCACAGATCATTCCCTCCCTGTAGCAGTGGGAAGATTAGAATTTGCCCAGTGGAAGCACAATGTCACAATCTAGCTCTCAACTTTCATCTTTGGTCTTGGTTCTTATCTGTTGATTTCACCTTCAAGTCAGTCCTTGACTTAATGTATACACTTTTCAATTTGTTACTACCACTATTGTCAACTCTGATGATTTTAAATCACAAGTCTTTTGTCGTTTGGTGTTTTACTTAAAGCCCCAGCTCCTGGAGACATGTGATTGAAGAGGCAGCTCAGCTTTCCAAAAAAGATTCTAGCCCTCAGTGATAGAGAAAAGCTTGGAAAAAAAATATCCAAATGCACCGTAAAGGCTCCAACACAAGAAGGCAAAGAACCCCACTCCCTGCCAACTAATTATTTTTAAATCTCATGATTTGGGGGCCTCACTCATTATTTTTGAATGTCTGTGGTTGGCAATGCTGCATTACTAATAATCAGATATTTGCTTCCCTCATCATCCTCACTTTTGTGTTCTTGAACTCTCTCTTTGGATTACATGTTTAAACCTATACTTTTTCTTATACATTTTTAATCTGCTTTCTATATATTTTCCCTATTGCTTTCTTCTTCTTCTCCTCATTCTTTGCCTGAGCAATTGCTGTTCTCCTTTGTTCTTAAATCAGATCTCTCTTGCAATTTAGAGCAGTCTGCCTTGTCAGTTTCAATAGTCCTGAGCAGCAGCTCAAACTTATAGCATCGCATTTGTGAGGCAACAATCCAGCTCCATCCTTGCATCAGTTATCCAGGACCCCTGACAAAGAGAAATGGCAGCCTCAGCTGATCCCGTCTCTGTACAAAACTAAAACAAAGGAGGTAGTTACATATTTGAACTGGGTTAGAGCTATAATCTGAATAATCTTCATTTGAATAGTCTATTGCATTCTTCATTTTATAAGTAAAATTTAATACTATTTATTAGAAGTCTAAAGAACTTTTAATTCTATGTAAGTTTCAAAATACCCTGGTGTGAGAGAAGACAACAGAAGAACAATTACTTATATAAAAAGCTAACCACCACATCATGCAAGTACTCTGCATTCTGGGACTGGGCTGTATGCATATTTGTAGTTGTAATACAAGCAAGAACACTAAAATATTTCATTTTCTAATTGTAATCATTTACTTCTAGCATTCCTCAATATTAATCCAGTGGAGTCACATATTTCTAGTTTGTTAAAAAAAAAGTTTACAGAAAATACTTGAAATAACCGTTTCTATTGTAGAATTATTTTTCATTTTATTTTCCCTCCAAATAATAAGGGCTTGCAAAAATTTCAAACACCAAATTACACAATATGGAAAAAATGACCAAGATTTAGAAACCTGATTTTTCAATACCTGAAACATGGGGTCCTTTTCACACCTTGATCTCCCCCATACTCAGAAATGTTTTGTTATCTATCTATGGTACTTATATGGCCCGTACTACTGTGGTATCTGAGTACCTCACAGTTTTGAATGTATTTATTCTAACTCCCCTGAAGGCAGAGAAGTGCTGTTATCCCCATTTCACACATGGGGAACTGAGGCACAGAGAGACCAAGGCCTAGTCTACACTAAAGAGTTGGGTTAACCCAGCTACATTGCTCAGTGGTGTGAAAAATACACACCCTTCAGTGACGTAGTTAAGCCAACCTAACCTCTGGTGTAGACCACACTAGGTTGATGGAATAATTCTTCTGTCAACCTACCTGGAAGTGGATTAACTATGCTGACTGGAGAACCCTTTCTGTTGGCGAATGGCGTGGCTACGCTGAAACACTGCAGTGTTTCAAGTGTAGACAAGCTCTAAAAGCAACTTGTCTAAGTTTCCATAAAAGCAACTTGTCTAAGTTTCTGTGGTGGAGCATGGAATTGCGCTCTAGTCTCTCAACCCCAGTAACAGAACCTCTCTAGATCATTTTTCTTTGGGTCTAACTAACAACCAACTACAGCAGAATATTAGATATTACTGCAAAACAGATGCAGTCAGTTCCTCCTGCAGCTACTAGAAATGTTGCATTGGGAATTCCTTTTCTGCATACTTTAATGAGGAGTCATGAGTAAGGGCTTGAGGAGCCCACAGGAGAACATCATGAAATAAATTGATGTAGAAAAAGGAAGTACCATAGACAGACACTTATGACATGGATGTGAGTTGGACTCATTACAACCACTCCTCCCAAACTGTTCAGCTTACAAATTCATTGGGATTCCCTGGGTGCAAATCAGGATAGACTTTCCTCTGAAAAAACTGATGATAGTAGATTATCTATCCCATTCAGAAAGGAAAGCAGGAAAAAGAAGCCTAATCAAGAGGAGCTTATTTTTAATCATAAGTGGTGGAGGGGGTTATGGCTATGATAGAAGTACTATGAGTCACACCTTCTAGCTCTGCACTTAGGACCTAAGTGGCCTGATTTATTGATTTCCGAAGTGCAATATACCCACAAATCCCCTTGAAGTTAATGGAAGCTGCAAGTGCTCATCACAGCACCTTGGAAAATTAGGTGATTCATATTTAGTGACCTAGATGGGGGGTTAATGTCAACAATCCAAATTTGGAAATTTTAATCTAGGTGCATTTGTTATTATTTTGTTGAGAGTTGGAGAAAACAGGCCAAATGTTCATCTCCTCAGTAATATCAAAGCTAAAACAGCTGGGCTCTTCTAGATGTAAAATCGATTTACTTTTCATTAGAATTTTTCCTTAATTAGCATATGTTTAAAGTTTTGGGGGGGAAAGATACTCAGTAGACAGGAATGGACAATTTTCCCAATAGCCCTTCAGAGGCAGACTGATGACTGTCTGAGGAATGATGCAACACTTGCAAAAGCACAGAAACTAGGGGAAAAGGGAAAACGTGTTGAACTGCACTCGTTGACTTCATGCAAAGCAGCAACCTTTCACCTATATTTGTCGAATCACTTTTCTGAAAGAAATAAGTTAGGACAAATTGCCTCATACGGGGCAAGTCAGGCAAGGTCATGTAGGACCATTTCACATCAGGTGCAATGTCCAAAAATCCACCTTCTTTTTTTTTTGTAACAAGACAGTTCCCCAAAATGCAAGGTTAGCAACAGTCTATGAAGCGATTGTGTATTAAGAACTCTACTATTGGTACAAATACAGAGAACAAGTGCAGATCCTGGGCCAGGTGCTTCTATAACCCACTGGTCATGTGTGTGTGTTATGTGGGGCCCTATTTGCCTAGTTCATGTCAGACATGAGTCTGTTACTGCCACTACCTTCAAAGCCTGGTTCTTTAGCTCAAACTGCAGAGACCCATATTTCTACCACTGGAAATCCCCAATCCAATCTTTGGTGTATTGGCCAAGATGGCCTTTATTACACTTCCATGGGGCAGAACTCATAAAGCTTCCTGTACATTCGTAAAATCTGACTTTGGGGTTACCTTTAACTCCACTCTCTCCCTCACCTCACACATTTGGGTTATGTCCATATCCTGCCACATCTTCCACCTCAATCTCTCTAAGATCTGTACTCTTCTCCTCCATCACAACTGCCAAAACTCTCATCCTAAACCTCAACATCTCCCATCTTGATGCAGCTACTCTTTTCCAAGTTCAATAGTAACACAATAGGTACTTGTGTCTCTCATGTGACAGCTACTATTTCTGCTCAAAGTTCTTGGTAATTGCCAGGGTTTCAGTGGTTCCAGAGAAACAGCAATGTCATAAGGCTCGCTAATATGTAAGACGTCACCAAGTTAGCATTTAGATTTTGGAAATTATTTTGAATTTGCCAACTGTGGTAAAAATTTGTATTGTGTGTTTTAATCTACCATGCTAAGCACTTTTTGGAAACTGCATGCAGCAATTTGCTTTAATAATGAGTGTAAATCGAGATATAAATACACCCAATATTGTTCTGGGGTGAAAATAACCATGTAATGCTATTTCTAGGGCCATCTCACAGGTAATCCTCCTCATTCCTGTATGAGAGGCCCAGGTACAGTTCTCTAGAGGATGGAGGGGAATGAAGTGCCTTGCGTCACTGAAGCCACAGAGACCCTTTCCCCACCATTTCAGCTGATTAAGGAACAGCAGCCATACGATCCATTAAAGAATCAGCAAAATCCATGCAGTAGAAATTAATTTACCCAGAAATCTCTAGCCTATTTGTGTTCCCCATATACATAAATTGGAGAATTAGTCTGAGATCAATAAGACGAAAGTCAATAAAAACAAGTGCAAAGTACTACACTTAGGAAAGGGGGAAAATCAAACGCATAACTACAAAATGAGGAATAACTGACTAGGCAGTAGTACTGCTGAAAAGGATTCAGGGTTTACAGTGGATCACAAACTGAATGAGCCAACAGCGTGATGCTGCTGTGAAAGAGGCAAGCATTATTCTGGGGTGAATTAACAGTGTGAATTTACAGGAGTGTCATATGTAAGACACAGGAATTAGTTGTTCCATTCTACTTGGCACTGGTGTGGCCTCAGCTGGAGTACTGGGTCCAGTTTGGGGCACCACAATTTGAGAAAGACGTAAACAAATTGGAGAGAGTCCAGAGGGGAACAAAAATGATCAGAGGTTCAGAAAACAACCTATGAGGAAAGACTGAGAGATTTGGACATGCTTAGTTTTGAGAAGAGAAGGCTGGAGGGGGGGAGAGGGGAGGCACAATAAGTCTTCAAATATGTAAAAGGTAGTTATAAAAAGAACTGTGACAAATTCTTCTCCGTGTCCACTGAGGGTAGGACAAGAAGTAATCAGCTTAGTTTGTAGCAAGGATTTTTAGGTTAGATATTACAAAAAATTCTATATAGTGATAGTAAAGCACTGGAACAGGTTACCTATGGTGGTCAGAGAACCCCGTCATTGGCGATATTTAAGAATGGGTTAGACAAACATCTGTAAGGAATGGTCTAGGTGTACTTGGTCCTGCCTCAATGCCAGTAAATGGACTAGATGACTTCTATGGGTCCCTTAGAGATCCCTTCCAGCCCTACATTTCCATGATTTGGGGGGGCCTCATATATTAAGGGAGTATCTCATCACACGATGTACAGTCAACCTGCGTAACTTGTTGCTAGGGGATGTTGAGAAGGCTAAAGGTATAACTAGATTCAAAAAAGATTTTAGGTAAGTTCATGGAGGATACGTCCATTGATGGCTATTAGCCAAGATAGTCAGGGATACAATCCTCTTGCTCCAGGAGTCCCTAAACAATCAACTGCCAAAATCTGGGACTTGACAACAAAGGATGGATCACTTGAGAATTGCCTTGTTCTATTCATTCCCTCTGAAGCATCTGGCACCAGGATAGTGGGCTAGATAGACCAATGGTCTGACACAATATGGCTACTCTTATGTTCTAATTCTGAAAGCTTCATGGGGACATTCCCACACAATAATGGCTTATTAATGTGAAACACTTATGTCCTTCTTGCTACTGATAATGAAATGACAGGAAACAGATTTGATTTCCTTTCCCTTCCTCCACGCAACTCACTTCTTTGAAAGCATTTCTATCGGTAGTGTGTTGGCAATTCTATAGGCATCACATGGCAAAGCAAAAGCCAGATGTTTGGTCTTGACAAGTTCAGTGTGAAATGAGACTGGAGATGCATAGTAAAAATGATGCTTAAGCAGGCCCTGTATATTACCTTGTACAACTTTTTCTTGAATTTACAGATAAATTAAAATACTGCCCCAGATGTCAGGATCAAATAAATAAAGTAAAATATGTTTTCTTCTAACATGCATAAATAGCTAGGCTGGCTTTCTGAGCATGAAATACTAATAAATAATACTTAGCACTTTTATTTTTTTCTTTTCAAAGTGCTTTTCAAAAAATTACTAATTTTCACAAAGCCTCTGTAAGGTGGTAATTGCCAAAAGCCTCATTTTACATTCAGGGAAACAGAAGCAGAGACGCAACTTTGGATTGTAAATTCCTGGTATACTAAATAATACCACCTAGCTCTTACATAACACTTTTAATCAGTAGATCTCAATGTGCTTTATGCATTATCCCATTACCCCAAGATGGGGAACTGAAGCACAGAGTAGTGACATGACTTGCCCAAGGTCACTCAGCAATCCAATGGTAGAACTGGGAACTAAACCTAGATTACCTGAGTCCCATCCCAGTGCTCTATCCATTAGGTCATGCTGTCTCCCTGTCCAGCAAGAACTGTGTCCGCATATGTCTATAAATGCCACACCACGCGCCACCTACATGTGTATGGCATTGTACAGATAGCTAATAAAAAAAGTGACTTCCTCAAGGCCAGAGAGAGAGTCAGAGCAGAGACAGAACACACATGTAACTTCAGGATTAAAAGCCCAACCTACTGCTAAAGGCTTTATAACGAGCTCAAGCCAGCAAATGCTTACTCACACTGGCCCATAGAGGATATGCTCTGGAAAGAGGGGAAGCTTTCTTTCCTTCCTCTAGTTGTAGAAAGGGTGTGTGGTCTAACAACACCTGTTGTCTTCATTGTTTGTTAGGGCTGTCATAATTCCCTGAACCAGAATACATTTGTAATAGAATCTGGCCATTTCAATGGAGTCGTATTTGTACAAATGCAATCGTTTTTTTTAAAGTATGGAAAATTAATATTTAAAATGGCTGCTGTCATATGACAGAGGCCATTTAAGTAGGGCCTAGCTCCCTCATCTTCCTCTTACCATCATCCCTCCTCCCCGCATGGTGCTCCCATGATCTTCTCCCCAACCATTCCTCCCATCAGCCTGCTCTTGTACTCAGTATCCATGCATCCTGATCCACATTATCTGTCCACCCGACAAATCCAAAACAAGCAGATTTGTTGCATGCCTGTTATCTGTCTGCTGTAATGTACACACCTATACCAAACCATTCATCTGGATTATGTATGTTCATTAAAGACAAAGTAAAATTAAGCACTTTATTCATTCCCTTTATAGAAAAAATATAGTTCTCGTCAGTTAAATTGTCAATGTAAAGTACAGTACAATAACTATCAGTAGGCCCAAAAATCAGACCTACCTGAAAATTGATACTCTGATGGGAAATGCCCTTCACATTACAAATCTCTCTTTTAAATGGGTTACCATTCCACCACCAAGAAATAAATAAAAATTAACAAATACACACTGTTCATGTAGGATTGTGTACAGTGATTTGATCTCTTCTGCTTCAGAGCCTGTCAACCACACAAAGCAAGCACAAGCTAATTAATAATCCTTATTTACAGATCTGAGGTGACCTTTTGGTGCTATTCTCAGTGCCAACTACATACAAAGCAGTATCCAAAACAGAGGCAAAAACAACAACAAAAAAGCCATATTCATTTCAGTCCCATTGATATTTCAGCTCTTTACTGGGGAAAAGATGTTGGTCAAACATAAGTGGTTAACACTGATTAGGAAAGAAATACTAGTCAGAGCTCTCAAATGTGGATGCTCTGCAGCTCTTAAAGAAAAAAGTATCAGACCATTTATATGTAGGTGCCTAAACATGTCCTTTGGGTACCCAGGTTGGAATATTCTGGCCATCATTGCCGAGTTCTGCAAAGCTGGATCATTAACGTCAACAGAAAGATTTTTTTTTTAAGTAAATGAAATGATAGGAAAGTATTTGACAATGTTTATTTTGTATTTATTCCTTTTTCCCTAGCTAGATTAAATTCTGGACCCATTCCAACAATTTTCTTGAAGACTATGAGCCCAGTCCTGAAAGATGTTCAGCACCTTCCTTTCTTTTCATTCACATCAGTGGGAGTTGGGGTGCTTTGCATCTGACAGGCAGCACTCAGGATCTTACAACATTTGGTCCTAAGTATCTTAACCGCTGGAAAATGTAATGAGAAACTTTGTAACACCTTAAATTATTTGTAAGTTATGGGCCTCATTCTGATCTCATTTACCCAGGTGCAAATCAGGAGTAACTCAACTGAAGTCAATGGAGTTGCATCAGAGTAAAGCCAGGTC
Source organism: Chrysemys picta bellii (assembly GCF_011386835.1). Classification (NCBI taxonomy): domain Eukaryota; kingdom Metazoa; phylum Chordata; order Testudines; family Emydidae; genus Chrysemys; species Chrysemys picta. The sequence goes on from NC_088791.1 coordinate 204,024,210, forward strand.
TGCTCTTAAATTTTTTGCCAACATAGCTTGGGGCCCATCCAGCTTCCAACCTTGCCAGGGTGCGGGGCCTCAGGGAAAGAGGAGGAACAGGGGCAAGGCCAGTGAGAGTAGCAGGGCCTCATACCTTCCCCTTCTACCCAGGTTCCAGCTCTCCTGCTGAGGGCCCCCAAATTGGCCAGGGACCCTGGTCACAGGCCTCATGGGTCTATGTGTTAAACCACCACTACTGCCAGCCAAATGAAGTCTTAAGAGGGGGACACAGATGTCTGCAGAGTCCCATTAAATGCAACATATTTGTTAGGATCTATTTAATAAGATGTGTAACAGAGATTTTTTTTAAAAAATAAATAACATAGCTTTCGGGAAGTCATGTCTTTGGCAGAGTTACAGGTATTGCTCAGAAAAATTCAGTCCCCTATAGAGGAAGGGCTATACCATATATAGGGCAATAAAACAATAGGAGGGGCATAGAGGATTCACGAATCTCCACACCATTCACCTGCAGAGTTCCTGATCTGTGTTCCTCATGTGTGGGGAAGATTTATCCCATCACAGAGGGAGCACAGCCCCCAAACCCTGATGATCTTATTTTTCAAGGACACTCCCACTCAAGTGGACAAAGAATCTCTGCTCACTTCCCACTACTCTGCTGGCTGTTTCTCCCCCTCCCCACAGCAGTACAGCTCATTTAGGAGCCAGACCCCATTGCCTTCAAACACAACACCCCCCCCCCCACACACACACACACACCTCTGCTACTCAGTAATCCTCCAAGGGGTGGTGGTGGTAAGGAACATAAGCAAGGAACAGAGATAAGCACTTTGATCTCTGCCATTTTAAAAATGAGCATGCTGCAGAGAGTAGCTTCTCCCCAGCTCCTCCCTTTTCCATGCCAAACACAGGCACCTTGGAATCCTGCAGAGCTCCAGTGCTGAAGAGGAGAACTTTCTGTGGGCCCCAGGATCCCCTGAGTTTGCTCTTACAGGCAGGCATGATAGCAACTCCCCTACCTTTGTTAAAAAGAGCCATTGCTGTACATAAAATAAAAACCTGCGCTGGATCCTGGTATTACACTATATAATCAGCCATCAAGGTGCAGTGAGTTATGGTAATGAGCAGATACCAGAGCCTTGTGAAGGTGACATCATCATAAACCACTTGGGAGAATCCCCACAGAAAATGTTGTCCCTGTAAATAACTAACTAGAGGTCTTGGATTCTACTTTCTTGATACCTAGTTTGCATTCACTCTCTTGTTTTTTCATAATATAGTTTGCATCTAGTTTTGGGGGGTTTGGGTTCAAACAAAGATGCAAATGAAGTGCTGGAAACAATAAACCCATTGAAAGGAAAATGTCATGCCCATCAATAAATGTCCTTGTGAGTGTGGGAATGTAGAAGACCATGATGTCACTGCTGGGAATAACTCTGACATTCCCATTGAGAAAAGGAGTCTTATGTTAACAGAACCAGTCCTTTCAAAAAGATGCCCTGTGGGGGCTGTGCCATACAGTAACGCACAAGACGATTTAACTGCAGCATGACCAGAGTCAAAAAATCTGATTTGATTCACAAGTTACAAAAGCTATTTGGGTTTCGTTTCCACCCATGCCATGAGAAACAAATAGCTGTGCATCCTGAAGACTGGTTTGCAAGCAAAAATATTCAGGACAGATTTTTCTCTGATACTGATGAACTTAAAAGTCCCTCTCCCATGTGAAAACTATTTTAAAGCACTACTTCATCAAATACACTGTTTAACTGCAGTATAGTCAGTGTCTAGCTATTATGGCAATAGATATGTTACATTTCCATTAGTTAGCTATTCTTGGATTATCTGAGATGGGCCAAGTAACAAAGCTTGGGTCTGGATCCAGATTTCACACTCCTCAAATGTCAGGGCTATAGAGATTTAGGGGTTTGGTTTAGCCTACTACAGAGACAGAATTGACAAGCTTTGTGCAGGGGAAAATGCTGCTGTGAAACACACTTCACTTCCTCTGCTGTTCAGTACAAACCTGGAACTTCCCCATCTTGGGATAAGAATGAGGGAACAGAGTCCCAGAAAGCAGAGACCTGCCGCCTTATCCCTTTTCCCTCTTAGCTATAATATTTTGGCCCTTTCAACAAGTCTAGAGGAAAATAAGCGCAACCTACTATGCTACAGCATAACTTATGAGAAGGCACATGTTTCTGGCTGTTTGTGTCTTAATATATAGCAATCAGTGCAATATACTGTTTTTCTGGAAGATGTTGGAAGGAATGAAAGCACCTTTTGCAATGAGTCTGCCTCCCCTTGAAGTCATCATCTTTCACTTGTGGCAGTACAACTGTTTGCGGTTGAAAAAGATCATACCACACACACAAATTGAGAAGTGGAGTGGGGGGACGTCAGGGCCCTGCACCCCTCTTCCTAGGATTCACTGTGACTCTCAGCCAGCCAGTAAAATGAAAGGTTTATTGGACAGTAGGAACGCAGTCTAAAACTGGGCTTGAAGGTACAGCCAGGACCCCTCAGTCAGCTCCTTCTGCGGGGCAGGAGCTTAGACCCCAGCCTTGGGGTTCCCTGCGTTCCATCACCCAGCCCAAACAAACTAAAAACTCCTCCAGCAGCTCTCTCCCCGCTCCCCTCAGCTCCTCCTCTCCTTTGTCCAGTCTCACGGCCAGAAGGTGTCACTTCTCCCAACCCCCCTTCTAGCTCAGGTTACAGCACAGGGATCTTCCTTCAAGGGAAGTCCCCCATCCCCAAAGTAACTCCCCTGCAACATTCCCAGGTCAAATCCACCCCACTCCCTGCACCGTCACAACAACTTCAGTGGGTAGAAGGAGCAGCTGAATGTTTAAAGTGCAGTTTTATTCTGAAAGTAACACAATGGGGCTCTGTGTTTATTCTCCAACAATGATTTCAAGATCAGATTAGCTCAATTTAAAAAGAAAGGTTTCCCCCCCCCATCACATATCTGTCAGCCCTGCAAATTTACCATTGGTTCTAAGGGTCAAGCAGGATTAGTTCTAGCTAACATATATCCAGTAATAAAGTTCATAGAATCATAGGACTGGAAGGGTCCTCAAGAGGTCATCTAGCCCAATCCCCTGCACTCATGGCAGGACTAAGTATTATCTAGACCAGTGCTTCTCATAGTCCGGCCGCCGCTTGTTCAGGGAAAGCCCCTGGTGGTCCGGTCCGGTTTGTTTACCTGCCGCGTCTGCAAGTTCGGCCGATCGCAGCTCCCACTGGCCGTGGTTCGCCGCTCCAGGCCAATGGAGGCTGTGGGAAGTGGCGCGGGCTGAGGGATGTGCTGGCTGCCGTTCCCACAGCCCCCATTGGCCTGGAATGGTGAACCGCAGCCAGTGGGAGCCGCAATTGGCCGAACTTGCAGACGCGGCAGGTAAACAAACCGAACCGCCAGGGGCTTTCCCCTGAACAAGCGGCGAACCGGCTTTGAGAAGCACTGATCTAGACCATCCCTGACAGGTGTTTGTCTAACCTGCTGTTAAAAATCTCCAATGATGGAGATTCCACAACCTCCCAAAGAAATTTATTCCAGGGCTTAATCATCCTGAAAATTAAGAAGTTTTTCCTAATGTCCAGCCTAAACTACCCTTGCTGCAATTTAAGCCCATTGCTTCTTGTCCTATCCTCAGAGTTTAAGAAGAACAATTTTTCTCCCACCTCCTTGTAACAACCTATTATGTACTTGAAAACTGTCATCATGTCCCCTCTCAGTCTTCACTTCTCCAGACTAAACAAACCCGATTTTTTCAATCTTCCCTCATAGGTCATGTTTTCTAGACATTTTTGTTGCTCTTCTCTGGACTTTATCCAATTTGAATCTTTCCTGAAAGGTGGCAACCAGAACTGGACACAATACTCCAGTTGAGGTCTAATCAGTTCAGAGTCGCACGGAAGAATTACTTCTTGTGTCTTGCTTACAACACTCCTGCCAATACATCTGTAACGATGCTGGTTCTGGTGGGACACAACTGAGAGTGCCAATTCAGGACCAATTGCTTAAAACAAGGCAGTTACAGCCCAAGGCTGGGTTTTTTCCACCTCTAAGGCAAACCAAACCAGCCAGCTAAAGAGGACTTTGGTCTCACCCCACTGGCTAACCACAAGTGACACAGGCAATTCCCTTAGACACTCCAGTTTCCCAATATCACCACCAGTGCCACTCGTTATAGGGACAAATGGTTATGAAAACCAATACCCCAGTAAAAGAAAAAAGGTTCTCTCGATCCCAAAGGACCAAGCCCCAGACCCAGGTCAATATCCAAATCAGATCTTACCCACAAATTACGCTGTTGCCAATCCTTTAGAATCTAAAATCTAAAGGTTTATTCATAAAAGGAAAAAGATATTGATGAGAGCTAGAATTGGTTAAATGGAATCAATTACATACAGCAATGATAAAGTTCTTGGTTCAGGCTTGTAGCAGTGATGAAATAAACTGCAGGTTCAACTCAAGTCTCTGGAGTACATCCCCAGCTGGGATGGGTCCTTGGTCCTTTGTTCAGAGCTTCAGTTTGTAGCAAAGTCCCTCCAGAGGTAAGAAGCAGGATTGAAGACCAGATGGAGATGAGGCATCAGTCTTTTTATAGTCTTTTCCAGGTGTAAGAACACCTCTTTGTTCTTACTGTGGAAAATTACCGCAAAATGGAGTCTGGAGTCACATGGGCAAGGTCCTGCACACTTTGCTGAGTTACAAGGCGGATTTGCCTTCTCTCAATGGGTCAATTGTATAGCTGACGGTCCTTAATGGGCCATCGAGCAGGCTAGGCAGAGCTAACACCAACTTGTCTGGGATGTCTCCCAGCAGCATAGCATAAGTTTGAAATACAGACAGTATAGAGCCAATATTCATAACTTCAACTACAAAATTGATACAGACATATAGACAGCATAATCATAATCAGCAAACCATAACCTTGTCTTAGACACCTCATTTGACCCCCTTTATACAAGATTTGGTGCCACTACAGGACTTTGGTTGCAACCATGTTCTATATGGTCCCAGATTATGTCAATAATGTCACACCCCCAATGCAAAATTAATGCAGGAAGGGATGACACAAACATCACTGACTGCATCCCAAGAGCTCCCATCCTTGGTTCTGTCTTACTACTGCAAGGATTGGTGTATAACAGAAATGATTTATCAAAGTCATGTTCAATAACATGATTGAATCTCTTTACAAACTCAAGGTAAATAGAACAATAGTGGATTAGATCTGTTTTTGCAGCATGGTTCTTGTATGTCTCATGCGAACTTGCCAAGAGCTAAAGAAAACAGCTACTTTATCCATACAAGCTCTGGCAAATGTTTGGAATCCAACTAACATCAAATCAACATAGATATTAATGTTGTTCATAGTACAGGAATCCTGGCATTTAGCCATGAAAGCAATATGGTAGTGTGCCTCGGTTTCCCTTTTCATGCAGAACATCAGTCTGGAATGTCTTTTCCGCTATGAAAAGTTCCAGTACGGTTTATAGGCATCAACTGTGAAACATCAGTATAACAAGGCCTTTTAACATAAAGTGGGTTCTCATGTATTTCTTTTAACATGTTCAAGGGATCTTCCAAAAGATTAGGCACATTGTACATTTTTACAGTTTGTGGTAATAGCAACACATTAGTTACAAAAATTACCATTAGCAATAACAACAAATCCATTGCAAGTATCCATTTACAATCATGTTTGCTATGCCACACCTTTGGCTCAATACCATTGGGGATTTGGCATTTTAGGGTTAACCTGTGGCTTCCCTTTGCAAAATTAAGTTCTCCTTTTCCTCCTTGTCCTGAAGGATTAAACCCTGATTTATCTTGTGTAACAGAATTCACTGGCTGGTTGGCAGGGTTCTCTGCTAACAGCTATTAGCAATTCTTTCCTCTCCCAGCCAGGCAGGTAATTTGCATTACCACAGACAGGAGCCAGTTTACAGATTCTTAACTGCTACCAGTTCCAAGGCTGGACTCTGTCTTAAAGAGATACCATCCATTTTCACTAACAAGCTGGACTCAAAGTTCTGTTGTCCTTCCCTTACCAACCTCTGCTTCCCACATGGAATTAGATGTTAAGTTCACTGAGAGACCACAAGTCATCATATCCAAAGTGTCTAGAGATGAGAGTACACCTACCATCCCCTGCATTCTCGAGAGATTTAAATTTTATTAGAGAATATTTAGAAAAAAATAAACGATACAGAAAATTTGAAGCGTTAGTTATTGGTCATTGGGGGTAACATACAGAGTATAGGGGTATGTTAGTGTTTTGGGGCTGGGCAGCACACATAGTATATACAGACTGCAATATCCCCAATGAGGGGTGGGTGACCGGTGGGCGGGATCAGGAAACAGTCGATAAGCGGTGAGGGTCTATCACCCATACGGGAAGTAGAGACAGTCATGGGTATAAGTAAGTGGGCTGGGTAATGGGGATGGGGTGACCCTCACGTGGCGGGATTCAGCTAGGTTTGGTGGGTCCAGCAGGGGGTGTGTGTGGGTGCACGAGGTCTCCCCGGCTCACTCTCGGTATTGGCGGTGGCCGGTGATGTGCTCGATGTAGATGTCCCGGGACCAACGGATAGTGTCCGAGACCATTAGGCGTCTCATGAGCCGTGCGTAATGACGGCCCACCCCACAGGTCCTCAGCACGCATTCGTTACACGGGTCCCAGGCACCCAGGGCCCCAACGAGCAGAGCGTCGACGTGCACCTCGTAGCCCTTAGTCCGCAAGGTGTCAGCCAGGGGGGCGTATTTTTCGAGCTTGCGGGCTCGGGCTTCACGGAAGGCCGGGGTCCTGTTCTCGAACGGAATCGTTACGTCGACCAGGATGATCTTTTTTCCCACCTCGTCCGTGACGACGATGTCTGGGCGCAGTGGGCTGTCGGTGCCGGGGACGGCGCGGTTGACAGTGATCTCTCCCAGACGCGGGTTGATGGCCTTCACTAGACGGTCCTGGACGGCGTTGTGGCGTAGCTGCCAGGCTCTGGCATGGGGCTTGCAGCAGCATAGGATGTGGGGCAGGGTTTTGTTGACGTACCCGCACTTCCTACAGCGTTTGTCCCGGTTCCTGTGGCGGATGGCACCGTTGAGCGGGATGCAATTCAGCCGGGCGCGGCGAATGAACCGCCAGTCGGCGAACCGGATGAAGCTGCCTGAGGGGAGGAAGTGGTTGCTGGAGTCCCACTTGCTGGTTACTTCGAAGGCTTTACCCTGGTCCGGCTTTTTCTTCAGGGTGTCCACATAGAGCGCGTGGACGGCGGCCTTCAGGGATCTCTCCAGCACGCCTCTGGCTCCGGGGGTGACGATGATGTTGTCCTCCATTCCGATCCGCGGTATCAGGACTCCCAACTCCTGCCGTTCCTCGTTCCATTCCCAGCGGCAGCCCAGTCGCTTTCCCAGCCGGCGCGTGGCATTGCGGGCGCGGGTCCACAGCGAGGCGAGATCACCCCTGTCCCAGGCGAAGTCGCTGTCCAGGGAGCCGCTCAGGAATGTGGCCACATCTCGGTCGGAGGGAGGTCTGCCGATTCGTTTCTCGGTGGCGGCGTGTAGGGCGGTCGTTGCAACATTCTTCACTTTGGCGTCCGGGCACGTCAGGAGGCGGAAGGCGTGCGTGAGGACCGCGATGTCACAGAGGTCTCCCATACGGGGGACGCCGGCACCACCGTGCCTGTGCTTGATGTATACGAGTTCGTTGCTGGCTCTCCGGGGCAGGGACAGCCAGTTTTTGACCAGCTTCCGGATGGCGTTGTCCGCCTTGTTGAGGGGCACCTTTGCCACGGCGGATCCCCTCAGGACGAAGGCTATGCGGGGGATCAGGAAGGTGTTGAGGGCGTTGATCTTCTGCCACGGCGCCAGCAGGGATGTGTCGATCTTGGCGGCGTCCTGCAAGATCTCCCTGATGGTGTCCTCGGGGGTCTGCCGGACGCGGAAGCCTGTCGGCGTGCCGAGGTGCTGGTATGCCTGCCCCTCTGCCAAAGGAACGACGGACTCGCCCTGGATGAGGAACTCCGTCATCAGTACCGAGTCCCTCTTGCTCCCGTCAACATGGAGGGACGCACACTTCTTGGCATTGAAGCGGAGTCCCGTCCAGTCCGCGGCTCTCCCGATGGTGTCAAGCATGCCCTGGAGCCTCTCGGGGTCATCCGCGATCAGGACCAGGTCATCCGCGTAGGCCAAGACACTCACCCTCTCGCCGTGCAGGTCGAAGCCGTCGGCGCCATCGGAGATCGCCCGCAGGAGCGGCTCCATGGCGAGGTTGAAGACGATGGGGCTGAGGGGGCAACCCTGCTTCACGCCACTGTGGATCGGTATCTCTGTGGTCTCCCCTTCTACCGAGCGGATGGTGGTGCTGCAGCCCTCATATAGCTCCCGGATCAGGTGGAGAAAGGTCTCCGGCATCCCAAACTCCTGTAGGGTGTTGAAGATGTGATGGTGGGGGATGGACCCGAAGGCGTTGGCCAGGTCGAGCCACGCTATCGAGCACTGCTTCCGCATTCTCCTGGTCGTCTACACAGCTGTTCTGCCCTGCAGACTCAGCTACCCAGTTTTCCCTTTGAACCTGAGACACAGTCTGTTCACTTACAGAATCAGCATGGAGACATTCCATTCTCTCAACAACCTTGTCTCCCCAACAAGCTAGCCAAACACAGCCACTTGGTTATAGGACTGTTCAACTTTCTTAACAGCTTTCACTCCATTTGAGACCTTTTCAAAGCTATCCACACTAGACCTTTCAAAAGGAAAGTCAGTGGATCCATTTACAACAGAAAATTTCTGGCTGTTAGGAACTGAAAACTTCCTTGATTAAATCACTTTCACACCCTTTAGCTGTATCAAGCTGCTTGCACAGATTACCATGAGGGTTCCTTTCCCTAGCAACTTTTCTAAGCAACAATTCACCCTTCCCAGAAATTCTGCCCTTACCCTCTTCACCTAGGGCTTGCTCTAAAGGAACACTTTCCTGAGCAGCAACAGACTTTTTCTGGGTCTTACTTACATCCAGGATCACCTTTGGCCCATCAGGCAGATTCCTACACAATCCCCTTTCAGGCAAACCCATAGACTCACTAGATGAAAGGTCAGAAGCATTCTCCTTCCCTTTGCCCCACACAAACTCAGGAATCTTTTCCTTCTTGCGACAAGTTGTCAAACTGTCAGTAGGTGACACCATCAAATTACCTTCATGTTTTCCTTGTGCCCTGGCTAGGATATTACCCTGATCAGACAGAGTTGCTACACCCTTTTCCAACTGCACATTAGCAACAGGCAAAATACAAGCACCAGAATTGTCTGGTCTCTGGGATTTTGCTAAGACACTAACTGGATGCAACCTAGTTACAGTGCCATTCTCCCCAGCAGACACAAACTTAGGACCATTTCCTTCCTGGGCTTTAGTTGAATCCAGAACCAACTCTGAGACAACTGCACTATTCTCAACCATCACAGGCTGAAAGGCACCTTCCTGTCTGCTTCCCAGACAAAGAAGAGCTGGAGCACATTCTCCTTTAGCAGACACACAGCTTGGGATTTCATTTCCCTTGTCCCAGCACACAGCGCTGTTTACAGACAACTGCTTGGAGACCGAGGTAGCTTCCTCCATAGGCAAGTCAATACTCCTGACAGACACAGGCACATTGCCACTCCCAACAGATAAACTGCTGCTCTTTTCACTACACTGAGCTACTTCCAGCAAATCATAGTCACCCTTTTCAGGTTCAATTTTACAAGTTGTACTAGCCACCAATCCATCACCCATCAAAAATCTATCCTTTCCTTCCTCAGTTAGGGCTTCAATCTGACCATCCACTTTAATCTGCTTCTGAGAAACATTTTCCTGATCAATGAGTTCTTTCTGGGCTTGATCTAATTCCAGATTCACTTCCGAGACATTAGACAGACATTTAGAAACTCCATCCATAGACAAACAGCTTTTTTGCACAGACAAACAGATATTTCCGACCAGGTTAGAGTCCCCCTCTCCCTGGTCATAGCACAATGGGTTAAATACAGAAAACTGCTTAGAGTAATATAGCATACCAACATTGTTAGAAAATAGACTTTCAAGAGGATACAGCTTCTGCTGTTCTTCCCTTGCTTTTTTGACTTGGAGCTGAAGTTGGGCTGTCTCCTGTTGCATGTTGTGAGTCTCCTGTTCCCTCTGTCGAGTTTTCTCCTCAGCAGCCAGCAGCTCCAGACGCCCCTTACAAGCTTTTTCTTCCAATTCAGCATTCTTTTGCTTCTCCAGCAATCGAAGATCTGCTATATTCCATTCATGCTCAAGTTGCAGGCTGTCCATCAGGGTTTGCAGTTTCATTGCTTCTGCTGTTGCTTTTTGACTCATGGTCACTGACCTTTAACCAACAAACTCTCAATACCAAAATTCAAATTTGGATAACATGGGGTTCTGACCCAAAGCTTAATTGACCCGGTTCTGCAGATCCTAGCACGACTATGCCACTGTACCGATGCTGGTTCTGGCAGGACCCAACTGAGAGTGCCAATTCAGGACCAATTGCTTAAAACAGGACAGTTACAGCCCAAGGCTGAGGTTTTTTCACCTCTGGCAAACCAAACCAGCCAGACAAAGAGGACTTTGGTCTCACCCCACTGGCTAACCACAAGTCACACAGGAAATTCCCTTAGACACTCCAGTTTCCCAGTATCACCACCAGTGCCAATCGTTATGGGGACAAATGGTTATGAAAACCAATACCCCAGTAAAAGAAAAAAGGTTCTCTTGATCCCAAAGGACCAAGCCCCAGACCCAGGTCAATATCCAAATCAGATCTTACCCACAAATTACGCTGTTGCCAATCCTTTAGAATCTAAAATCTAAAGGTTTATTCATAAAAGGAAAAAGATATTGATGAGAGCTAGAATTGGTTAAATGGAATCAATTACATACAGCAATGACAAAGTTCTTGGTTCAGGCTTGTAGCAGTGATGAAATAAACTGCAGATTCAACTCAAGTCTCTGGAGTACATCCTCAGCTGGGATGGGTCCTCAGTCCTTTGTTCAGAGCTTCAGTTTGTAGCAAAGTCCCTCCAGAGGTAAGAAGCAGGATTGAAGACCAGATGGAGATGAGGCATCAGCCTTTTTATAGTCTTTTCCAGGTGTAAGAACACCTCTTTGTTCTTACTGTGGAAAATTACCGCAAAATGGAGTCTGGAGTCACATGGGCAAGTTCCTGTACACTTTGCTGAGGCCTTGGCTACACTCGTGGGTTTACATGCGTGAGTGTAGTCGCGCTGCCAGCGCTGCGAGAGCTCTCTCACAGCGCTGCAAGTACTCCACCTCTCCCAGGGGAATAGCTTGCAGCACTGTGAGAGAGCGTGCAGCGCTGCAGGCACTGATTACACTGGTGCTTTACAGCGCTGCACTCGGGGGGGGGTGTTTTTTCACACCCCTGAGCGCAGCAAGTGCAGCGCTGTGAATTGCCAGTGTAGCCAAGGCCTGAGTTACAAGGCGTATTTGCCTTCTCTCAATGGGTCCATTGTATAGCTGACGGTCCTTAATGGGCCATCGAGCAGGCTAGGCAGAGCTAACACCAACTTGTCTGGGATGTCTCCCAGAAGCATAGCATAAGTTTGAAATACAGACAGTATAGAGCCAATATTCACAACTTCAACTACAAAATTGATACAGACATATAGACAGCATAATCATAACCAACAAACCATAACCTTGTCTTAGACACCTCATTTGACCCCCTTTATACAAGATTTGGTGCCACTACAGGACTTTGGTTGCAACCATGTTCTATATGGTCCCAGATTATGTCAATAATGTCACAACAGCCCAGAATGATGTTTCCTTTTTTTGCAACAGTGTTACACTGTTGACTCATATGTAGCTTGTGACCCACTATAACCCCCAGATCCCTTTCTGCAGTACTCCTTCCTAGGCAGTCATTTCCCATTTTGTATGTGTGCAATTGATTGTTCTTTCCTAAGTGGAGTACTTTTGCACTTGTCCTAATTGAATTTCATCCTATTTACTTCAGACCATTTCTCCAGTTTGTCCAGATCCTTTTGAATTTTAATCCTATCCTCCAAAGCACTTGCAAACCCCTCCCTCCTCCACAGCGTGGTTCTGCAGCTGGAACTCAGTTAACAATTCTGCTGATGATGCAAAAGCCAGAAAACTATCCTGCTCAATAGTCACAAAGCAGTGCTGGTTCTGATTTAGTAAAAGAATGAAAAAGTAACAAAAACTTATTTACGTAACTAAAGTCAGCTGATCTGACTCTGAACACACTTAGGGAGTCAACCAATTGCGTACAAAAGTGCCATTATTACACAGACATTTTCTGAGTAGAACCTCACATTAAGCAGCAGAGGTTGGGTTTTTTTGCAAGTGTTCCTTATAATACTTAAGAAGTGGAGAATAATATAGAAATATCTAGCATGCTGTATAAGTTCAATTGTTGCTAAATAAATTTTTTCTCAAAGTTTTCCATTGTTTCATGGTTTTTCAAGGTTCACTTCCTTGGACAAAATTCAGACTGGTATAACTATGTGAACTTCTATTGGTTATGGAGTTGCACCTGTTTACATCATGAATTTGGACCCAGAGGTCTACCTGTTTTGTCTCCTGCCTAATATAAAACTTTTCATTCTCCATCTCCACTGAGAGCACGAGGGTTATGTTTTTCACATTCTTGTATATACCTAAATTATTTGTGGCTATGCTAATCAAGGTGATACAGTAGTAACAAAAGAACTCTGTGGTTACTCAGAAATACCTGTAAATCCATGGCACCACTACTTCTAATGTCATGCAAAAGTTGACAGCAACACAGCAAGGATCAAATTCCATCCAAATTTCTGGTCCACACGGTTTTCCCCTAACAACCCTTGACAGATAGGTTAACAAAAGATTTTGCAGATTTGATACAGACCTTTCACGAGGATATCTTTTCAAACTGGGAAACAATATACTTGTTTGCAATGTTATATCCATGTAGGTCTCAGCATATGAGAGAGACAAAGTGGGTGAAGTAATATCTTTTATTTTAGAAGTTGGGCCAATAAAAGATATTACCTCACCCACCTTGTCTCTAAGCAATATACTACCATTTTCCTTTCTAGTCCACACATATTCAGATTACAGTACAAAAGGTTCTCCTTTCTTTATAAATGCCTCCAACAAACATCACAAAGAAGACTAAGACCGAACAGGAACTTCCCTACTGAAAAAATATGTTGGCCAACTGTATTCTTAGAAGTTTCTCATTTTGAGCTTATGCACATGCTGAAGAAAACTCAGCTGTTGCAATTTCAGCACCATTGCCAAAGCTTTTAGCTTGTAAATGTTTTCTCACTCAGACTATGGATTTTGGACAGAACAGTGCTGTTGAGCTAGTTTAACAGGCAAAGACAGAAAGGAAACAGTGACTCAGGTGTCTGAGAAAAATACTCTAGGGACCAATTCTATTATTCTTTCATTGAGTAATAACTTTCTTTACAAATAATTCTCATGAACTACACGTGAAGTAAATTACAATTTAGTGTAAGGGAAGCTGAATCACCCCATAGTAATTTAGACTGATTGAAGTAAAGCATTAACGAATTGCAGCAGTGTAACACACCTATATGTTGTTTCATGACTAAACTGAGCCTTAGGTCAATAGATGAAAAAAGCATTTCATAACCTTGTTTGATGTGCAACACAAAGGCTTGGTCTAAATCAGTTAACATCTCCACCTCAACACCTTACTCCAGCAGTGACTTTGCATAGCTGTTTTTAAGCTATATTTATATTCAATTTTTTAAATTTTGGAAACTCTAAAATTCCAGTTGGGTGCAGTTAAATTTGGGTACCACACACTCTTTAAGAAATCTCACTATTTTAGATTAGCTGTGGAACAAATAGCTAACTTTGTTCAATAAACTCCATTAAAGGACAGTAAACCAGCTTTTATGTATACACATATGCTGAAAAAGGGGAGCATCAAATAGGATGTAACTTTGGTACCCTCGACCCTTATATTCCACAGGTCACCTGCAGAATGAAAAGTGAACAGCTCATTCCAACCCAGAGTCTGGGAATGAATAGTATGAGCCACGCATATCAACACATAGACCCAATCCCCTGTACAGCTGCACATCCCTGCAGGTGCTCCTGACATGAGTAATCTATGTAGGTGGTGTATGGGCACCCACAGGTCAATCAGCATATGCTTGTGTTTTTAAGACCACTGATCACACTCAAGCAAACTTTAAAATATACTTTATATTTTTTCTTGAGCCTCTCCATGGGTAGTGGGTATAAGAGGCCAGAGGAGGCTAAGCCTCCGCTCGCACCTCTGCCCACAGCCAACCCGCTGCCGGACACCTGGGCCATGGTGGCCCCACCTGCGCTCTGCCTCTTCCCCTCCCTGCTCTACTCCTTCCCCAAGGACCCCACTGCCTACTGCTCCCTGGTGAATGAGTCGCTCCTCTCCTCACTCCACCCTCCCTCCCCTGAGGTCCCTGCTGCTCGCCGTGTCCCTTCTCTCCCCCCACCCTCTCCCCACGAGACCCCCCCCTGCCTGCCACTTGCCACATTCACCCTCTCCTCCACCCCTCTCTCTGAGACCCCCCCCTGACCTGCTGCTCGCCACGTCCCTCCTCACCCCCCACCCCCGCGGACAGGATACAGTGAGCGGCGGGTGAAGGGGTGTGTCTCGCAGGAAGTGGGGTGGAGGAGAGGAGAGACACAGTGAGCAGGGAGCAGCCCCACAGGGGAGGAGGGGTGGAGGAAAGAAGGGATGTGGCGGGTGGGGGAGGTTGCAGGGGAGGGAGCGGGGACTGGGGCGGAGCATGGGTAGGGCCGCAGGCAGAAGAAGCAGGATAGGGAGCTAGCCTCCCCCAGGGGAACTTTCACCCGCCACCCATGAGCCTCTCCTAACTCTTACGAAACTTTTCTGTATTTCTTTTCCATCACAGCTGACTGCAAGATACTGCTGGGTACATAAAAAGAACAGGAGTACTTGTGGCACCTTAGAGACTAACAGATTTATTAGAGCATAAGCTTTCGTGGACTACAGCCCACTTCTTCGGATGCATATGCATGTAGTCCACGAAAGCTTATGCTCTAATAAATCTGTTAGTCTCTAAGGTGCCACAAGTACTCCTGTTCTTATTGCGGATACAGACTGACATGGCTGCTACTCTGAAACCTGCTGGGTACATAGAAACTGCTTCATTTACAGCCATCTCATTCTTCCTGCCTTGTTTATATAGTGGCATCTTAATCCAGTGTGATCACTTCCCAAACAGTGCATTATGTTATCTCTGGCAATGAATTATGTCCTTAGGGAGGAACACCCATCCAATTGTTTCTATTTATACATACATACTTTGATAGTGAGCAGCAGTGAGGAGGAAATAGTGCCTGACAAGGAACTGGTAAAACAAATTAACTACATTTAATATTAAATGGGCCAGGCTAAATGATAGGTGGACCGCACAAGGGAGAGAGAGGACACACAAGGCCCCTCCCACCAGAGCTCTTACCCAGGAAAAACCCATATGGTAAGTTTTGCCCTGACTTCAGTGGGAGCAGCATTTGGCCCATAGTACTTGAAAACTTCAGATTAGTTGGGAGTTGCTACCTGGATTTAAAAGTGGCTGAAGGACCATAAATAAATAGTTAATGATTAGCACCAAGGCATTAAGTTGTTCATGGGGAGGACCACAGTGATTGCTGCTGGAACAATCCATGTAACATTTCCATTAGCCATCTAGGAATAATAGCATGTCAATAAGACTTGCAGAGGAGTCTAGAAGTAAGAAAATAAGTATGTATTGAATTCATGGTATCTGTCTGCCAGGGAAGTCCAATGTCAGTAGATGTTATCGGTTTTTCAACCTTTCCAATGCCAGAAGTGTGTGACTAGACCAGACCTGCAAAATTCTACTTGCCGTGGGTATTTTTTGTTTGATGAACAAATAAAATATCATCAGTTTATCATTATCATCAAGGTAAGGGACAAGTAAGTAGATGTTATGCCCTGGTCACCTATATTTTAATGACAATTTGGAAGACTGGACTATGTTTGTCCATCCCACAATGACTTCACTTCTGGGGGAGTTGCATAGCATTTACTCCACCACTGTGGAGGGATCTCCTTTGTAAGGAAGGGATACCAACCACAAAGTTCAGAACTGCACCTGGATCCCTGTCTGACTGCTCCCAGAAGCTGGACAGTAATATGGAGGGGTGGGAGAGGGTGTTCAGACCCAGCTGGGGGGCTTCACTTCAGGGCCGGCTCCAGGCACCAGCGCAGGAAGCAGGTGTTTGGGGCGGCCAATGGAAAGGGGCGGCACGTCCAGGTCTTCGGTGGCAGGTCCCTCAGTCCCTCTCGGAGGGAAAGACCGGCCGCTGAATTGCCGCCAATGAATGAAGCAGTGCAGTAGAGCTGCCGCCAAAGTGCCGCCGCTGAAGTGCCGCCGATCGCGGCTTTATCTTTTTCTTTTTTTTTTTCTTTGCCACTTGGGGCGGCAAAAAAGCTGGAGCCAGCCCTGCTTCACTTAGCCTATTATAGAGACAGGAGCTAATGATAACTTTCTAATCTGGATCAGAACCTTCCCAAAATTAAAGGGTGTTCACATGGGAAGTTTGTATTAAAACCTATCTCTAATCTTTTGTACATCATGTAGCCTTCATTCATTTCAGTATGGCCTGGGACAGAGACTTGGAAATGAGGCTGCACTAAAGCAAAAAAAGCAAACAAACCCTCATTGGGCCAAGAAACACCCTCTTTTCCGAGACCATGGGTGGGATCTACAAAGGGACTTTGGTATTTCAGCGCTGAGCAGAGCAACACAATGGCTAACTTTTAGGCACCTAGAAAATCCCAGGAACAACACTATGACCACAAGGCAAACTGGGAACCAAGGCTCCCTATACAAGGAATGTGAAGAAACAGGTGCCTTAGAATGCCATCCCCAAAAGCCAGCATGCCAGGTAGCTCTTCCACAGAGCTAGAAGATGAGGAGAGGAGCAGTCTTGTCCCTGGGGTTGAGGGCCTCTTCCAAACCTTTCCATAGGGCTGGGAGATGAGAAGTACTTGAAGTGGGGCATGGGTGAGAAGCAGTGAGAACCTGGCCCGGGGGAGAGGCAGGGGGTAGCTGAGCTTTCCACAAGGTTAGGAGGCACTTCACTTCCTTTGGCGGAGGGGACAGTGCTCAGGAGTGCTTGCTGCACCACAGGGGCTATGTACAAAACACATGGTCAAGCGAGACTTTGAAAGATTTAATTTGCAATCTTTTCATTTCACCAAAATTCAAATTAATAATGTCCCTTTAAATAAATAACATGGAGTAGTAAGTTAAAATTCCCTTAGTCTGGTCTTATCTAGTCACCACAGTTCTTTCAATACATCAGCAGTAATAACACTGCTCTACAGCCAAAATGCTTCTGAAATAAATGTAGTCAAACTTTACTAATTCTGGGTCACTGAGAACGAAAATTATGCTTAAAATTGTTGATTGGCTCTAATTTCCAAGATATGCTATTGGGTCAGTATATACGACCCTTGACTTGGGAATGGCGGAGGATAAGTGAGTTATAAAGGGAAGGGATCTCAATTTAAACCAGAAATGACTAAAATACATCTTTGACTGGATCTATGAATAAATCTATGACGGGGTTTGGACAGTACTTGCTTTTTAGGCAAAACAATGAATGATGCAATCTGAAGCTGGTATTGCATCATACATGATATGAATTGCATCATGTTATCCCTAGAAGTCATGGATGATGCAATCATAACGAAGCTTACATCACTCTGCTGAACAAATTGCCCTATATCAGCTCTAGAAATCATACAGTGTCGTGCTCTCTTATTTGTCAGTGTTTGATTTTGCAAAGGGACACATTTCTGTTTAGCCAAAGAGAGCAGAGATGCCTCGTACTTGTGTGAACAGTGCAGATAACTTCTGCTATGTTTGTGGTGAAGTGACTTTTGCATCACAAAAGCGCAGTATAACCACTATGGTTAAGAAAGCCTATCACTTTTATTTTGGCTGCAAAATTGGAGATTGGGACAAGAGGTGGGCCCCACACATATGCTGCAACACTTGTGCAACAAATCTTCGCCAGTGGGTGAACAGGAAAAGGAAATCTATGCCTTTTGCAGTGCCAATGATTTGGAGAGAGCCAACAGATCATCCCAGCAATTGTTACTTCTGCATGGTGCCTCCAGTTGGGAAAGGTGTGTCAAAGAAGAAAAAGTGGACTGTGCATTATCCAAACATTCCATCAGCTATACGCCCAGTACCCCACGGAGAAGGACTGCCAGTTCCTGATGCACCAGAATCATTCTCATTTAAGTCAGATGAGGAAGAGGATGAAACTTCTGGTCCTGAACCATCAATGTCATAGGACCCACATTTACTCCCATCCTCCTCCTCTGAACCACACCTCATAACACAAGGTGAACTGAATGACCTTGTCAGGGATTTGGAACTACCCAAGAGTAAGGCAGAGCTGTTGGGCTCCAGACTACAGCACTGGAATCTCCTGGCAGGTGATGTTAGGGTTTCCATGTTCCGTGACCGTCAAAAGGATCTTGTCCCATTCTTCTTCATGGAAGGTGATCTTGTAGCCTGCAACAACATCCATGGTGTGATGGCAGCCCTCAACATCGTTCACGATCCAGATGAGTGGAGACTGTTCATTGAGTCATCGAAGACGAGTCTTAAAGCTGTTTTACTGCATAACTGCAATGTTTTGCCATCAATTCCAGTTGGTCATGCAGTCCATATGAAGGAAACCTATGACAACATGAAACAACTTTTGAGGTGCATAAACTATGACCAACATCAGTGGCAGCTTTGTGGCGATTTGAAAGTTGTTGCTCTCTTGCTTGGTCTGCAGACTGGATACACAAAGTACTGCTGTTTTCTCTGCGAATGGGATAGTCGTGCAAGAGATTCCCACTACATCAAGAAAGATTGGCCACTCCGACAGTCATTGGAGCCTGGGAGGAAAAGTGTTCAGCATCCACCACTTGTTGAATCAAGGAAGATTTTGTTATCACCCTTACACATCAAGCTTGATCTGATGAAGAACTTTGTCAAGGCCATTGACAAAACACAAGCAGCTTTCAAGTACCTCCGTGGAAAATTTCCAAGGTTAAGTGAAGCTAAGATAAAGGAAGGTGTCTTTGTTGGTCCTCAGATTCGTGAACTTCTTCAAGATGATGCATTTGACCATGCACTGCGTGGCAAGGAAAAGACGGCATGGAAAGCCTTCCAGTTAGTGGCAATCAATTTTCTTGGAAACAACAAGGCAGACAACTACAGGTTGTTGGTGGAAAACCTCCTCAAGGCATATAAAAGCCTTGGTTGCAACATGTCACTAAAGATACATTTTTTGCACTCTCATCTAGATTTTTTTCCACCGAACTGCGGAGCAGTGAGCGACGAGCACGGCAAGCGATTTCACCAGGACATTGCAACAATGGAGAAACGCTATCAGGGCAAATGGAGCCCATCAATGCTTGCAGACTACTGCTGGACAGTGACAAGAGATGCTCCATTTAATGAATACAAGAGACAAGCCAAGAAGCGCTGAGTAGACACTGAATAGGACTAAACTATGTACATAATAGTTTTTTGCCTTTTGTTTCATAATAAATTTTATTTATATAACACTTTTGCTGATTTTTAAAGTGTTACATAAACAGGACAGGTGAAATATTGTCATATAAAGCAACTATAAACACATGAAAAGACCTAGGTTTACAATCTATGATTAAAACTCTACTATCTACACAATATACATAGACATAAAATGTAAAAACTTAAATATCTTAGAAACAGTAGCCAATCAGTTGTTTTAATTGTCATATTTGAATTCAGCACATGAAAATACATAATAAATAGCACATTTTATCTCGGAAGCAGACGACTTCTCAAAAATTGTAGACCAGTGTAATCTGTACTTTCCATGATGTTCTTGTGATCAGAATTAGAGTTCCTGTAGGTTTCATTTTCTCTTCCTTTCCCTCCGCTAGGAAAAAATGGAAAAAATAAGTGGTAAAACTCGACTTTAATGCCACCCACCATTTCCCTTCTCCTGAACATTCATAATGTTCAACTCCCTCTTTGGCTGCTTAGTGACTCTCCCTTGGTGTTAAGACTTTGCAGCACATACAGCATGACAGCAATTTCATGGCCTAGTCTCAGACCCTTACAATACCAATATCAGGGGAATTGTCCTGTTTAGGGGCCAGAGACGACCTGTGCCTGCCAATAGCAGAGCGAGGGCAGCTGGCTTCAGCAGTGTTACTGAGCATGCTCAGTCCAAGCCAAGTAGCAAATCGGGGTGGGGTGTGTATGTGCCTGGTGAGCTAAATTGTATTATGGTAGCTCCTTGGTCCACTAAATATTTTGGTGGAGGAGTAGGCTTAGAGCCCACTGCAACTCCCTCCATGATCTGACCATTCTCAGGCACTATGTGTGGTCCCCAGTGGTCTAATCATTCTCAGGACTGGTCAGACTTGTATAAACCTTCATAGGTATAGTATCTCCTTATTCCCATAGAAGGGGGCCTTAGGATATGACCTTAAACCAATCCTTGTAACAACATTGCAAGGATAGAAAATACACATGTGCATAGATGCCAAATTATGATTGCTGTGGAAACCACAGCCTTGAATTTTTTGACTTGTGTGTGATTAAAATGTCAGCCTGTAATATTATATTAACATAGTGGGGTTTTGCACTGAATATGTTATAATTTTAAAGAAACATCTGCAGGGAGGAAAAGACAATAACACTGTGTCCTTTCAAATTAAATATAACCCAATGATAATAGCTTGAAACGTGTATAAAAATTGGCAGACTTCAAAAGCAGTGATTTACAGGTTGGAATAGAAAGCTAATCATGTTAACATGCAGAAGAAGAGAAAGGATTATAGTGTAAATGTTGCAAGAGGGGAAAGACCATCATCTGAGAGAAGGAAGAACAGACAGACAAAATGAGCGTGTTATTGGTATAAAACAACAAAGATCATCATGCTGCATTGAACTGTAGTTTATGAGTACTTAATTCCATTGTATATGTGAACAGATAGTCTCATCTCAGAAACAGAATCAGTAGCCTAACAAAGTAGAAGGTTACAAAGCAGCAAAGCAGATCAAGTTCTTTTTGCCACTTATTAAATCAAATGTAACATTTTTGCAAAATGTTTGTATTTCAGAGTACCTAAGACAGGCATGTCTGATGGTGAGGTGGCAAGGTACCATGCTGTCATATACATTTGAGGAAACCTCAAGACTCTCACTTCAGAGAATAGTGAAGAACAGCTGTATCCTAGACATGATTAACTTGGTCCAATGAGGGATGAGAGCCATCTTTCTCTATTATCTATTTGATAATCCATTGAGTGACAAGGAGGGCAGCTAAACAATAGTGCACACCCATGTGCTGAAGGACAGTGCATTGGTGTATGCTAATAGTGCAGTGAACTGAAGGGACCCCAAAATAAGTGATAGGCCCTGCACATATTCTTGGAAGACACCCCCTCCCTTCCAAAAGAACATATAGATTCTGTCGGTGGAAACACAAAGGTGTTTACAGACTCATGTGTGTCCTAATCACTCACAAATACTGGGAAAGACTTCAAAAGTGCTGCATTTTTATTTCTTCTGCAAGGAAAACTAAAAGTGGATTGAGGTCATGAAAAATGCTGAGTCAGGGCACTCCTCTCAGTGTATTACATCTGCATTAACTTTGCTCTGCCTTCTTTGGCATTGTTGCTCATGACCACCTATCTTTATTACCTTGAGGCCTGGGCAAAGGTAGTCAGTCCACTCTTGCTCCTTATAACACCACCAAAAAGAGGGTTGTAAAGGAAAGTGGAGATAAGGCCTTATTTGCATAAATAGAAGATAAGTAAAATGAAAAGCTCTGTGTAAGTTCAGAGGCTTGTCTCTCTCACCAACAGAAACTGGTCCACTAAAAGATATTACCGCACCACCATGTCTATATAAAGGAAAAGACATATTGCATTGCTGGGATAGATCTCTTATTGCATTTATTCTTATTCTTTAAACACAGCTATATCAAATTCTGCCCTAATCAGTATACCCCATTCAATCTCACTGATACCAAAGGAATTGCACAAGATATATGTTAGCACACAATTTCGCACATAGGCACTAAATTATCCAACATCAAAGGTAATCAAAGTGGTCTACCTACAGAACAGAGTGATGGCAGTCCCTGGATAGCTGGTTGGTCATATGGTGCTGGTTTCTCTTCCTTGTTTCCAGCTGCTAAATTGTATTAAAAGAAGCTGAAAGTAAAGAATTCCTTAATATTACTTTTGTATATTAACAATTGTTATGTAAATACAAAGGAGAGGGGAGTATCCAAAAGACACCAGGGGGAATTTTCAAAAGCACCTAAGTGACTTAGGGGCCTAAGTCCCATTTCAAAAATTACTTAGGCTCAGATACTCAAGGGAATTTAGAGACCTAACTCCCATTGATTTCAACGGGACTTGTGCTCCTAAGAGCAGGTCACTTGAAAATGGGACTTAGGTTCCTAAGTCACTGATGCATTTTTGAAATTTTTACTCTAGGTTCCTAACTCAGTTTTGAAACTGAGACTTAGGCCTGGTCTACACTGGGGAGGGGAATCGACCTAAGATACGCAACTTCAGCTACGAGAATAGTGTAGCTGAAGTTGACATATCTTAGATCGACTTAGAATTACTTACTTTGCGTCCTTGCGGCGCAGGATCGATGGCCACAGCTCCCCTGTTGACTTTGCTTCTGCCTCTCGCTGAGCTGGAGTTCAGCAGTCGACGGGAGAGCGATCGGGGATCGATTTATTGCATCTACACTACACACGATAAATCGATCCCCGATAGATCAATCGCTACCCGCCGATCCGGCGGGTAGTGTAGACGTACCCTAAGGCACCTATGTCTCTTAGGGACTTCTGAAATTTTTAGCCCCTCTACTAAGATGTGGTCCACATTATGGAAACATTTGAGAGATCCTTTTATACATTATTAAATATTGTACTAATGATGCTAGTGAAAGCTGAAAAGACTACACATTCTTCCTTGTTAAAACCTGATTTCTTACTGTTTTCAAATTCACATTTTTTTCAGTATTCTGCACTCAAATGCAATTTACTAGCTTTCTGTAAATTCATGCAGAGCATTCTAACAACCACCTTGTTCCTCCTCCTCCCTATATATGCTCACTATGGATATATTTTCCTTTCAGTGCGTGTATGCGTGGGAGGGGGGGTGTTTGAGAGAAAGAGCGAGACACTCCCCTTAATGCTAACGGCAATTATGATGGCACATCAAAAGAAGAATATAATGTACTTTAGCAACATAAACTAGTTTCCTGCATTGATGGCTCTGCTTTCAGCAGTGCTCATTATGCACGCTGACATTTTTCAAAGTATTGATTGGTGATCAGCTGTCATCTTTAAATTAAAAATCTGCCCATCCATATAAAAATAGTAAGTTAATTAAAGTAGTAGTATTCAAACAAGGAAGCACCATGGAATCACATCACATAACTGTATTATCCATTTCAGTTCAATCCAAAACTCAGACATGCCCAGATGATGAAATAAAGTCAAGGGCTGGTCAGGAGTTTTGGGAGAGGAGGGGTGGTGTGAATGGGTTTGAAGGGAAACGGGCGTGAACTGGGAAGGAAACAGTCCATGGGGAAAATGGCCTAATGGTGGTGCAGAGGGAGAACATTAAGGGAAATCATGCAGCGCATGTGGGAAAGCAGCTGTTGAGGCAAGGGTATAAGCCACCTTGTATGTGATCCTGTGATCATTACTCAGGCAAAACTCTCAGTGAAGCCAACTGAAGTTTAATCTGAATAAACACAGTGGTATTAGTCTCACCCTGTGTAGATTGTATATAGCTGTAGGACTTGGTGGTGTGTAAGTGACTTTGTTGGCCTTTTTTAGCTAGAGCATTCTAAATATCCACTTTTGTTACTAACATGTGAAAAGCCCAGAATGATATTGTACCTGCCAACATCCTGCAACAAAAAAGCAGTAGATTGTTCATTTGCTTAATTGTTCATATATTTGCATAAAATCAGGCAGAACCCATTATAAGAATGAGCATGCCCATTTTAAAGTTATACTATAATAAGGTGCCAGTGTGGGGAGATAACTGCATGCATTTTGGGGGTATCTAGATTGCTTATCCTAGGTGCCATACATGCGAGTTGAGGAAATAAATACATTTCCAACAATATTTCTATTCCCCTTTTCATAATGACAAGTCTTAAGAGGCCAATTTCAAACTTGAATAGGATGAAATAGGAAATCTGACAAACATGGATATTAAAAATAGAAAAAGGAAAATGTTTTCTTAGAGTAAATGCCTTGTCAGAGTCTCTGGGGAATCTGGATTTGGATAATCTACATCATGAGAGAAGCAAGGGGAACAGAAGATTACTTTTAAATATTTTAGAGCCAGAGCTATGGTTCTGCACATGCAAAAACCACTCTCAGCTTTCAAATAATAGCTACCTCTCTTCCCCACTGAGCCAAGAACCAACTAAAGCAGTAGACTGGTCAGGTTTCCCCCTAGATCAGAAAGAAGGGCTGACAGGTAGTACTCTATCTAAAGTACCTAATCTTTGTTTTCACACAGTCCCCATCAGTGGAGAATCTGAAGGCCCAGGAAAAGCAGCAGATCTGGCAGGTCTAATTAGGGTGACCAGATGTCCCGATTTTATAGGGACAGTCCCGATATTCAGGGCTTTTTCTTATATAGGCGCCTATTACCCCCCACCTCCTGTCCCGATTTTTCACATTTGCTATCTGGTCACCCTAGGTCTAATCATTCTCCAGACACTTGGCTAAAACAGCAATCAGTGGCATGCCGACAACTCGGGCCAAGAGTGTTTCTTCTGGGTCTGAGTATTGTGGGGATCTTTCATGCGTGAATCTCATCCCTCCTGCATGGGGGACGAATGGGGGAGGAGGTCATGCACTGTCATATCAACTTCTCTCTTCATTTCTTGGACCCCAGTTAAGATTCTTTGCAGGGCTGGGATTAGGGTGGGAGGAACTGGGCAGGCATGGCTAGCAATGGGCAGTCTATGACAGGGTGGGGACAGGCCTTAACCTGTATTACCTTTTCTGCTGGACCCCTCCACTTGAGAGAATTCCCGCTTTAAGGAGCATCCTTAAACAGCAGTGCCGGGGGAGGAGTTAGGGCCTCTGCACAGACAGCCCCAGCCTCCTGTGAGTCCTGGGGCAGAACTCAGCATTCCAGGGCAAAGGTTGGGGGAAGGTTTAAATTCCTCCCTATCCACCCCTTCCCCCACAGAATGATGAGGAAGAAATGCAAGGAGGAAATCTTCACACAACATTCCTCCTCACTGACTCCCTCCCCTGCAGCAGCAGGTATGTGAGCAAGAGGGGGGGACCTGATGACATGCAAAACTGTGGGTTATTGTGAATTATTACATTAGATACATTGCCTATTTTCTCAAACTAATTACAGTTTACAAGGGGGACACTTTTAATAAATAGGCTGGTTTGCTCAGTCATAGAGACCAGTTAGTTTAACTTCTGTGCCAGGGAAGATAATGGAGCAAGTAATTAAGGAAATCATCTGCAAACACTTGGAAGGTGGTAAGGTGATAGGGAACAGCCAGCATGGATTTATGAAGAACAAATCATGTCAAACCAATCTGATAGCTTTCTTTGATAGAATAACGAGCCTTGTGGATAAGGGTGAAGCGGTGGATGTGGTATACCTAGACTTTAGTAAGGCATTTGATACGGTCTCGCATGATATTCTTATCAATAAACTAGGCAAATACAAATTAGATGGGGCTACTATAAGGTGGGTGCATAACTGGCTGGATAACCGTACTCAGAGAGTTGTTGTTAATGGTTCCCAATCCTGCTGGAAAGGCGTAACGAGTGGGGTTCCACAGGGGTCTGTTTTGGGACCGGCTCTGTTCAATATCTTCATCAACGACTTAGATATTGGCATAGAAAGTACGCTTATTAAGTTTGCGGATGATACCAAACTGGGAGGGATTGCAACTACCTTGGAGGACAGGGTCATAATTCAAAATGATCTGGACAAATTGGAGAAATGGTCTGAGTTAAACAGGATGAAGTTTAACAAAGACAAATGCAAAGTGCTCCACTTAGGAAGGAAAAATCAATTTCACACATACAGAATGGGAAAAGACTGTCTAGGAAGGAGTACGGCAGAAAGGGATCTAGGGGTTATAGTGGACCACAAGCTAAATATAAGTCAACAGTGTGATGCTGTTGCAAAAAAAGCAAACATGATTCTGGGATGCATTAACAGGTGTGTTGTGAGCAAGACACGAGAAGTCATTCTTCCGCTCTACTCTGCTCTGGTTAGGCCTCAGCTGGAGTATTGTGTCCAGTTCTGGGCGCCGCATTTTAAAAAAGATGTGGAGAAATTGGAAAGGGTCCAAAGAAGAGCAAAAAGAATGATTAAAGGTCTTGAGAACATGACCTATGAAGGAAGGCTGAAAGAACTGGGTTTGTTTAGTTTGGAGAAGAGAAGACTGAGAGGGGACATGATAGCAGTTTTCAGGTATCTAAAAGGGTGTCATGAGGAGGAGGGAGAGAACTTGTTCACCTTAGCCTCTAAGGATAGAACCAGAAACAATGGGTTTAAACTGCAGCAAGGGAGGTCTAGGTTGGACATTAGGAAAAAGTTCCTAACTGTCAGGGTGGTTAAACACTGGAACAAATTGCCTAGGGAGGTTGTGGAATCTCCGTCTCTGGAGATATTTAAGAGTAGGTTAGATAAATGTCTATCAGGGATGGTCTAGACAGTATTTGGTCCTGCCATGCGGGCAGGGGACTGGACTCGATGACCTCTCGAGGTCCCTTCCAGTCCTATAATCTATGATTCTATGATAGGTACCAGTTCTAGAACTGTAGGGCATTCGCAATGTTCAATATACCCAGCTTTTAACATGAAGATGCTAATGCAAAATAGCCCTGAGCAATTACCAAAAGAAAAAAGGAAGAATTATTTTAGAATTATTTGTATGTAGGTAATCCTAATAAAAAGATCCAACACTGTTTAATTAATACTATGACAGATCCTACAGACATCACTAGACAAGCTCATTTAATGGCTTGTGATTTAATTCAGAGGCACCACCTGCTTTTTCTCTAATCTCTCTAAGGTTTTAATATACCATCTATTCCTGTGGTAAGCAAGCACTACACAAAAGCCCAGAACTAAAAGGTGTTTTTCTCATTCCATTACACTTGGGCAGAAAAGTATGAACTTGTGTGAGGGGGACTTTTTTTTTAAAGAGCATTGATTGATTCTTGCCGACAGGTAGTAACAACAAGCTGAGTAATTGCAGCAAAGTCGTTTTTGCTAATGCCTTTTCTAAAGACGTTTGTAACTTGATTAATACAATTAATTTGGACCTAAACTTGGCATGCCAGGCCTCAGTCTGAAAATGAATTACTTTACAAATTTGACACTAGTATGTTTGGGCATTTCTAATTTTTAGAAGTGACAAACAAATGACCAAAAAAACTCAAAAATTCATGTGACCAATTGTGGTTAATTTTGCCGTATTGACCTCTTTACTTGCACTCTGCCCAGATTTATGGTCTGTTATATCTCACCTCCTATTTTTTGTCTATATGTTATCTTCTAGATAAATAAACCCTTTATGACATGGACTGTGTGCTTTGGCTAAGCCGGTAAGCTGTAGAGCACCAACCATGCTGCTGGCCAAATAGAAATGATGTGATAACATGTTAAAATCTGTAGGAAAGGGCTCTATGGGAGGAAATCTCTGCAAGGATCTTCTCACAGAATCATTTCCCACTAGCCTCAA
Organism: Chrysemys picta bellii; assembly: GCF_011386835.1. Taxonomy (NCBI): domain Eukaryota; kingdom Metazoa; phylum Chordata; order Testudines; family Emydidae; genus Chrysemys; species Chrysemys picta. Next base: position 204,052,078 of record NC_088791.1, read on the forward strand.
TTATCTCATCAGTGGGGAGGAAGATAGGTTTTACTGTCTCTCTTTCCCTATGGAACAGGGTGCAGAGCCATTCCAGGCCCATTTCAATGGAGGCCTTGTGTCTTGGCACCAGCTCTAGCCCATGGTGGAGATCCAGCTTCCATTGAAGCCCCACTACCAGAGATTCCACTGGCTTCAGCAGCCCCTGGAGTGGGGCCTATGTAGAAAAGGTAATACCACCTCGAGCTATATTTGCTTTCACAAGCTAGATCTATTGGGAAGGAGATGAGTCAGTGATAGTCCTGCCCAGCTCTATCTAATCTCCATCCTTTGCCCCTGCATGGACCCTGGACAGCATGGAGTGCCCTCTGCAAGGTGTGGAAGACATGAGATGGTGCCATTGAAATGAGCCCTTTATTCGACACAGCAATGGGGAGAGCCACATCTGGCCCAATGGATGTCAAATTTTCCAGTGGGATGCCTCAGTGTTTCTAGTCAATGTTGATGTCAAGATATTGGTTTCAGATCATTAATCTGTCTCTATGCCAGAACTGGACATAGAAAGTAGAATGTTTAGGTCCTTCTTTCCTTGATCAGTATTTGGGAGGGAAGGAGAAAACCTTATTGTGCCATGTTCTTCTTAGAAAGACAGGCAGCTGTTGAAAGCTTCTCTGGAGTTGGGGATGTTAGAAGTAGCCCCAGTGGAAATGGAGTGGTGGGCAGAGTACCGGCAAAGAGATCAAAGCTGTGAAATAAATACACAATTTATTGGTTACAGAAATACAATTGATCTGTAGCTATCATAAGTGTTATTTAGATTTTGCCTGTATCTTTAAAAGCAGGGAGAAAAATCAGATGGAAATTAACTACAAAAAAACTATGTTAATGTAAAATGAATGCTGAAAATGTAAACACACAAAAAGTTAAATCTCCCATAACAACATCAACACTTTCACATCACACATATTATATGGGAAGGTAAACACCTGACATCCAAAGTAATAATCAGAAGTAATGTGTATGTAAGAACCTTAACTGGGCTACTTCTTGACTTCTGTGTTGTTGCATTTGGAACCTTAGGCCCAAATTATGGCTACGTTGTGCAGGTGCACCAGATGGGGGAGTGGGCCCAAGAAGCCCTTTCCCTCATGCACACCCAGCAAAGAAGGTAGCCATTATATAACTGCAGGGAAATGAGAGGCAGGGACCAGCTAGCAATGCAGGCAGAGCTAATGGCTTTACAGAGAGATTTGTCTGTTTGGGGCAGGACATAACAGCAGAGCAGTTTTTCAAAGGCACAGAAAAAGCAGTTCTCAAAATGTTCTCACCACTGCTGGTGAAGGCATATAATGCCACCAGCCACCACCACTTGGGTGGTGTGCTGCCTCCTCCAGTGTACCACTGCCTCACAGGAGGCATAATTTTACTCTTAACATTGTATTAACCTAAGTATTTGCATTCAGCATTTTATGAGAGTCTTATATGGATCCTACACTCTTCCATTCCCAATTATTTTCCTATGTGCAGATGGTGGGACTGGCATGCACCTTTGCCACCCCAACACTTTACCAGTCAGGGACTCATTGTGCACACTTATCAGAACTGTACAATGTGCTTTATGAAATGTACATTTAATCCAACACAAAATTTCATCCATCAAGGACTGCAGCCCATGGTTGTAATGCCCTTTGGCTGCCATATCCCCAGTATCTGCCATAGGAAGTTAAGGCAGCCCCCTGCTAAGATGAAGCCATGACTTTTCCCTCCTGTGGCTTTATATGCAGAAAGGTATGATTCTGCACCTAAACCACTCATGTATCATTGTATGTGCTCTCAAACAACTGACATATTCCACAAACAATGCCTTGTAGTAGTTGGTAGACAGCATGTATATAGAGTTGTAACCAGTTTGTGAAGTATGCAAGGGGCTTTGAGATTAATTATTACTCTACCAATATCTGAAATACAGTTTACTTGGTTATTTTCTTATCATCAAAGGTGAGTTAAAAAATACTACTACAGTACTTACAAATTGTACCTCTTCTGGTTTATATAAAACTATAGTTTTTTTTTTAAACTTGCCTTTTCTTATAAGACATATCCTTGGAGAACAGTCCATTCACTACGTTGTTAGACTTCAGCGTTGAGGGAGAAACTTCTTAAAGGCAGATCCTGTCTGTAGGCATCATTTAATCTGAAATCAGAATTGTTTTATTGGCACAAATTGATGGTTTATCTAGTCCAGTATCTAATCTCCAGCACTTAAAAATGCCTAATGCTTCAAAGGATGATACAATGCCCAATAATACAGCTAATTGTGCAACACTGAACCATTAAGGGAGATTTCTTCTCAATCAGTTTATGGCATGAAGACTGACAGTGGTGGACTTTGTAATTGTATCCTTGCTACTGAAATATCAGATGTTATGACTTATATGTAATTTTAAAACATATTTTTAAACTAAGTTGTTTTCTTCAAGAACATGACAGCAACAAATTCCATAGTTTGGACTTTGCATTGAAAAAATATTCATTTTTATCTAGTTTTAAATTCAAAGACTTATTTCATCAAAGGTGCTCTTTTACTTAAATCATATGAATAGGTAAACAGAAGAACTTGAATGGCTTCTCTACAGTCCTTGGTATTATATATTCCTATATCACCTTACGCTTTAAGGTTTACTCATATGGAAACTCTGTTTCCACTCCCAAATACCTCTAATAATTTTCATTGTTCTCCCTCTGAACCTTTTCTATTTCTGTTGTATTTTTTTAGATGTGTCCAAAATTGAATGTAATATTCAAGATGAGAATATACTATCAGTTTACTAATGGATATTTTCTACTATCGTATTTGTGGTTTTGATCAGCACTATAAATTGAGTATACACTAAATCTTTACTGGGAGAGATTACAACTAATTCAGAATTAGATAGTTAGACTTAAAATAATATCAGGGCCTGCCTTTTTAATAAGCAATTTTAAACAGTAGTGTTGTAGTCTTAAACTGGTTTATTTGGAAAGACCTTGATGGAGAACTAAATAATAAAGCAGAACAAGTTGTTCCTCCAAAACTTCCAGGAGTATAAAACTTTAAAACAAGCCCAAAGCAAGGCATCTTTTACCTCATGTTTATTGGGCTTTGTTCACTAATAGAAAGCCTTACCAGCTGAGAAGTTAGGAATCCTTTGTAGTACTTCTCATTACCCCTGATATTTTTCTATGCACCACCCTATTGGGAAGTAAAACAGACTGACTGATAGTGTTACTAATGAGACATTATTAGGTTAAAAACCCAGTTATGTTTTTCAAGGTCTCCTCAGTTATATCATTAATAAATACTTTGATTTATTAGGAACATAGGACTGGAAAGGACCTCCTAGTCCCCTGCTATACCAGTCATATAATCTTGTTCATAAACTTATCAAACTCCATCTTTCAAACGAATTGGGTTGTCTTCCCCGGCCCCCGACTGCTCCTATTGGAAGGCTGTTGCAGAATCTCTCCTCTGGTTAGAAACCTTCTTCTAATTTCCAGTCTAAATTAGCACTAGAAGCACTGATGAACTTTAAAATATATTTCAACATTTAAACTGTTTACTTTTTTCACATTACTCAACTTGGACAATGAAACTGACCCACTAGTATCAAGTGTCTGGTTCTCATGCACTAGTACAATGTCGCAGTGAGACGTTGAGCAGTGTTGGGGGATTTTTAAATCTAAACAAAGGTGTGTTTTGTTTGTGTGTGTGTGTTTTGTTTTTACTTTAATGAAAACACTATTCTATTAAGGTTTTTTTTAATGGGGTCTGGGTACATGCTGCATGGCAGTGTCCTTTTAAGTGCATTAAGATATCTACAAACTATTAGCCTTTCTGAGCATGAAAAAATTGAAAGTGATATTGTGCCTGAAGATTAAGTGTATATTATCACTGAACATAAGCATTTCATAACATGAAAAGAAAAGCTGTTAACCCTATCTGTTTGTCATATGCACACATATATTGTAATCATAAGTATACCGTAATGTTACTTAGGACTTATTCAAGGGCAAGCCTTTACCAGACAATATACTGTACTATGTGCTATACCACCTAATGCTGCATATATATGTAGAGAGGGAGAGAGAACTAATTACAGGGCCTATTACTTCAGCAAATGGAAAAAATGCATAGAGAATAAAATCTATACAATTCTGGTAACATAGAGCCAGTTGCTAGTAACCATCAATGTATATTCTCAAATACTTTAATTTAAACAGGGATTGACCTTTATATTGGTATACATACATCTTGACAGACTATTCTCACTCTGTTTAACAGTCGAAGTAACTAAAAACATTGTGTAAGGTATATTTGCTAGACCCATTTTTAGCAGTTTTGCATATGTTAGCTAGTCCTCACTAACAAATTATCCGTTTATATCCAGCGCCTTGTAACATAGCACTGGAAATACAGTTTTAAAATAATGTAGAGATGCAATTAACATATTTAGGTTGTGTATGTGAATAATTAGTATTTAATGCAAGTAGAGAACAGGGAGTATAACAAAAAAAATTAAGCCAATCTTAGTCAATACATTTGCTTCTTTATTTTAGAATATACTCTACATCTGGATAAAAAAAAGTTTTAAATAAGCTTCAGTACATGTACAGTAATGGTACCCTTCATCCGTCCAGCAAAACAGGGATATAGTTTAGTAAACTGGCTCCGTCCTGGGTAACACATGTAATTTTCACAACAGTTTTGTTATTTTCATTGGCTTATTTTCAGCCTCATATCAGCCAGCTATACAGCCAGCACATACATGTACAAATCATCAGTCTCCTTACTTAGAGGGGAACAATAACTGCTCACCCTGGACAGAACATAAAACGGAATGAACTAATATTGATTAATGTACACCTTTCTCTGTTTGTGCGTTGGTAAAAAAAATAAGAGGACTGCAATTCTAAGAGCATGCAAAGAAATCTTACACATTATATACACGTCTTTTATTGTTATAAAAGTAGTGCAAAACAGGAAAGAAAGAAGTGATGCAGTCTCCACTAGGAGGACGGCCGCCTTCGCCACCACCCGCTGTCAGTAACTGGCCTCGGCCACCCTCCGCCATTCATACTAAGCTCCCAGTCTAGGAAACTTGATACACACACGCCGCTTTGCTGCTGCTGCGTAGGCAAAGATCCCCGCCGCCGTGCAGCGCACAGCTGCTCGCACACCCGGGCAGGATGTGCCCGCCATGCGTCACGGTCCCCTCCCCCTCCTGCTTGAACGTCCACCCGCCCCAGCCGCGCACACACACACACACAGGTCTGCCCATCCCCCTGCATCCCTCCTCCACGGTCGCATTCATTCCCCCTCTGGCACGCGCCCCCACCCGCTTCCATTGTCACACACTCGCTCCCCCTCCATGCCCATCCCATGCTCATCCCCTCCATTTGCGCGTGCACACACATGCTCGTCCTCGGACGCGCTCCCCAGAGCCCCTCTTCCCCCCCGCAGATAGGGATCCCTTGCTTGGCGGCACCCCCCCCCCCCATGCCAAGCCCTGCCCTGGCTCAGTGCCCCCAGTTGCTGAAGCCGATTTCCTGCTTGTATCTGTTGGTGAGCACGTTGGCCTTGCGGGTGAGTTTGGAGAGCACCGTGTGGAGTCCGCTCAGGTGATAGTGGAATTGCTTCTCCAGATCCTCCTCCTCCACCGCGGCCTCCGGGAGGCCCCGGCTAATGTCCCCGCTCAGCTTGTCCTTCTTCCGGCTGGCCTCCTCGGTGCCCTGCTGCAGCACCCCCCACTCGATGTCGTTGCGGATGGACTTGAGCAGCAGGTAATGGCTGTACATGTCCCTGCGGGAGAAGAAGGCGCCGGCGTCCCCCGGCGACAACTGGGGGTCCCCTTCCCCGCAGCCGCCCCCCGAGTCCAGCTCCTCCAGCAGCAGCGGCACGTCCCGCAGCAGGCTGGGCACCATCACCGTCTGGTCCATGTTGTTGACGGCCCCGATGAAGCGGTTCATGGCGTTAAAGAGGGAGTGTTTCTGGCTGTAGGAGTCGCAGATCTGCATCATGTTGGCAGATGGGTGGGGTGCAATGCCAGTAATCACCGGGTGCCTGGGGAGTACAAACACAGCAGCCGGTTCCTTCTTCTGCCCCACCAAATCTCCTTGCAAGGGCCACCAGGAGCCAGGCCTTGTATCTCCAAAGCCTTCCCCCGGCTTGCTCGTTGCAACGCTCAGGGGCGGTTTCCTGGAATAGAGAAGGATAGATGGTGTTTAGATGGAGGGCATTTTGCGCCATGCGCTAACCCACAGTCATCAGTACTTCTCCTTCCTACCCATAACCTTCTCCCACAGCTTCACCTTTTTCTCCCCCTAGCCCTCAGCAAACTCCTTCCTCACCCCAGTCCCCTTCAGCTCCCCATTTTAATCCCAACCCCACTCTTGACTTTGCCTCCGATCTTTCCTCCTAACTCCTCTATCCGTGCACCTTCCAACGCCAAGCCCTCCGTTCCCTCTCCCTCGTATCTCCCGACCTCTCTGCAAATCTTCTCTGACCTCAACCTCTGTCGGTGGCCCCCTGCCCAGTATCTCGCGGCATCCTCTGTCAGTGCATCACCACCAAAGTCAGCAGCTAACGGAGGAAAGCGAGCTGCTTTTCGATTTCTCATTCAGAAGATGCAAGAGCAACTTCTTCCAGTCCACACCCCACGGCTCAAAGCATGAGGCTGGGGGATGAGGACGGCAAAGGGGGCGCCTCTGATGGCAGAAACACAACTCCTTGCAGCGTGAATAAGTTAAAAGAGCCCCCTATGAGCGTGACCCGGCCACAGATCCATGCAAGCCGCCTTGGGAGCTCCCACTGCCATTCACCCCATCACCCGCTCAGATCAGGGGGACGCCGCAGGCAGCCCACACCCACCAATGTCCTGTAGAATCGAGCCTCACTGCCGGCTCTCTGAATCTGGCTGCTGCTGGTGTCCGGGTGTCCGTGCGTCACTGTGTCCCGCTGCGGCCGGTAGCCCTGCTCCCATTCCAGGTGGTGTATTTATAGCGTGTATGGTAAAATAAGGTGTTCCCAAGTGCCACCCCCTTGCAGTGGAGCAAGATAAAGGCGGCTCTGAGTGACCGCGAGTAACACCGGCTCCTGATACAAGCGACTGGAAGGCGGCTCCGCCTCTCGCCTGACACCCATAAGGGGAGGGCGCAGCGCGCACCCGGAGGCGGAGCCTGCCAGAGCTAGTGGCTGCGGGAGCGAAGACGGGCGGGCGAGGTACCAGCTCCTGCTACAGCGCACCCCACCCATCACTCTACATCCCGGCCGGTGACAGGAAAGGAGCAGCTACCCGGAGGTGCGCAACTCCCCTGCATCAGGGCCGAACTTGGTCCTGTTTCCTCCTGATTGGATTGGTTTGTTATCTATAGCCACATCCATCTATGCCTATGTATAGGACCAGCCGCTCCTGACTCAATCCCGTAGGAGTCAATGTGGAGAGCAGGACACAGCGCGGAGTGGAATGTTGACTCTCTCGCTGAATCACAGTTCTGTATCGGCCGGGTAAGCCATGCAAACAGTGGCAATGTAAGCCCAGGAGGCAGAAACCTCGGGCAACTGTCAGAGAGGTAGTTCCAGTAAGTCTATCAAGCATCCCAGCAGGAGAGGTCTGGCATTCGAAAAAGAAAACTCCCTCTGGTTCCCAGAGGGAACCAATTTAAATAGAGCACAATCCTCCTCCTCCATGCTCACACAGGGATAGAGTGTAACATACCTTACGCCAGCTGCCACCAACCCACAGGAGGAAATCCCCTAACACAGTCAGCCTGGATGGAATTCCACGCCCAGTCAGCAGGAACACAGCACTCCCCAAACTATCCTAATCTTCCTGCTCTAACAAATCAATCTTACTTCTCCTCAGACCCCTAAAGGCGGAAAATCCACCCACCCCAATCTTCAAATCCCCCCCCCACTCCAGACAAAGATTAGCACACCCAGCCTTTTTTTACGTACACCATTTAGCTACTCTGCAGATAAGCACTTTATATATGCTGGGTGGATGGATAGAGAGCCCCTCTCTAGAGACAATATCGACTTCAGACAGATATGTGATACTGTGCTTTAGCGATACTTGTATACGTTGGTCCAAGAAAGAACTGAATTGTGTAATACAGCAAATCCTCTCCACGCCCAGAGAGACACACTGTTACACCCAGCTTTAAATTGGTTTCCTCCACCCCCCTAAAGCCCAGAGAAAGGGAGACTGTAAAGCGCCCAGCTTTAAACTGCCTTTCGCTCCGCGGACCATAATCCAAAAACAGGGAGACTGGAACAGACCCAGTTTTAAACCTCTTTCCCACTACCAAATATGTATGTTTGCACCTCGGTGTGTGTCTGCAGCAGCAGGTTGTAACGTCCCTGGTGGGACTGTATTTGGCACGGGTGACGATGTGGCACGGCTCTGCTGCATGGTGGGGGAGGGGGATCGCAACGGGTAGGTCTCATATATCGCAGCGAGCGAATAGATGGTTTTGCCCGCCTTAGCTGCATAGCCAGGCACGCCCCAAAGGAACATGCCGGCCCCGCATGCTGCTGCCTTAGAAGGGACTTTACAGCGAATGCGATTTCTTCGCATTGCGATCTAAAGGGAGAGCGAATCAGCAGTCCCGCGGCGTGCACACACCAACTCTTTTCCGGTTCTGATGCGCAGCCGGCGCTCTGACCCCAAGGCATGCGGAGGGGGGAATTAGCCGGGGAGGACACGGTTTACTCATGCCGGGCAGGAATGTAGTCCTTGTTAAACCGGTCTCACTCGACCTGCTGTCGGCCTTCGCCCAACAGAAGCGACGGCCGAGAGGCGCTCTGCCCAGCTGTGCCCTAAGCGGACTGGCTGACATTGGCATGCTGGTCAGGGAGCACTGCCCAGCAGCGAGGGCAGAAGGCAGAGCATTACAAAGCGCCGCTGTGCACACCGAGACCAGGCCTCCCTCCCGCCTGATACAACATATTGCCCAGCTCCTGCCTCCCTTCCCACATCAAGCCCCTTGCTGTAGCAGCAGCGCTGCACATTTGCAGCCAATCTGTCCAGCAGTAGCTCGGCTTCCTTTGCGTTGTCTTCTCCCAGCTGGGCAGACTCGCCGCTGCGCTGCCCCAGCCGCGGCTGCAACCAGAGCAGGCTACACCGCGAGCACGTGCACTGCCCTTCCCCCAGCCCGGCTGCAGCAGGCGCCGCTGGAGGAAGGGCATCTTAGGCCAGGCGCGCGACACGCAGCCCAATCCTCCCCCCACCCCCAGGAAAGGAGCGGTCGGGCAACAGGCCCCGCCCTATCTGTCTCCGTGCCCGCGTCCGGCGAGTTAGCGGGCTGCGCCGGGCCCGGGATCACCCCACAGCCTCACCTCCAGCCTCAGCCAATCGGCTCGCGTTCCAGTAGCCAGGCTCCGCCGGCATATGCTAATGAGCATGATTCGGCGGTAGCCAATCAGAAACAACACCCCGCTCCCTGTCTCTCTCTGGCGACCGTGGTAACAGAGGCGGCCGCTGAAGGGACACGTGGGACAGAGGGAGATTGCCGTGGAGCGTTACCTTGACAACTGATCAACCACAACACGGGGCGGGGGCCAATAGTGGGCATCGATTCCTGCCCCGCGCGGACCCGGCGTAATGCCTCAGCCGCTGTGTCACAGACGTCCCGGCATGGGAGAGTTCAACGCCTTGGATCGCAGGGAGACTGGTCCCGCCCTTGTACTGCAAACAAACCCTGCGTTTCTGCAAAGTCAGGAGCACGCCTAATGCATGCACAGATAGTGCGCACAGGATCACTCCTAAGGCACACACACACCTAATGGACACCTGGCCACAGGCAGAAAAGAAGCACAGCTAACTAAAGCACTTGCAGGGAATGCACACCCAGGAAAACAGCTGCCAAATTAAACCAAGACATTTTCCTCTCCGACTCCTAGCCAACGTACAAAAGCCACCATGAACTTTCTGGTGCCACCTCAACCACAGCAACAAATGGTCTGTCCACTGCAAGGAAGCACTAGCAAGTCAAAAACTATTTTTTTCTGGACATGAGCCTACGCCTTGTAATAGTTATATTCAAGTTACTGGGAAGAACAGATGAAAAACGACAAGCTAGCATGCAAGTCACACACTAAAACTAACAAGTCAAAAACTAATTTTTCTGGACATGAGCCCACACCTTGTAACATTCATATTCAAGTTACTGGGAAGAACAGATGAAAAGCATCAAGCTAGCATACTACCATACTACCTTATGCCACTGTGAAATGCACAAAGCTAAGGCAGAGTTATCAAACACAGAATGAGTGACCACAGACTGTAGTGAAAATCGAGAGACACAAAGCACAGTGCAAACTCGGGGCAGAATGGCTGTGCAGCCTGTGAGACAGAGGAGAGACTGAAATTCAACCTACATATGCATATATACATTTGGGGTTTGGGGGTGAAGATGATGTGAGACACAGAAAAACCAGTCAGTCAGAAAGAACATGATTTCAACAATACAGTGAAATATATCTAATCAACATGAGTAGCAGCAAAGCACTCACACCCATCATTCCAGCTGAACCTGCTGCTATTCCCTGTGCTGCTGGTGGTTGCCTGCATCAGAACTTCCATACTGAGTCAGACCAATGGTCCATCTAGTCCAGTATCCTGTCTTCTGACAGTGTACAAAACAGGACAGTTGAAGTGATCCACCTCTGTCTCTCCCTCTTAGCTTTTGGCAGTCAGAGGTTTAGGGTCACCCCCAAGCATGGTTTTGCCTCCTTGACCATTCTGGCTAATAGCCACTCATGGACCTATCCTCCATGAAATTATCTATTTTTTTTAACCCAGTTATACTTTTGGACGTCACAACATCCCATGGCAATGAGTTCCAGAGGTTAATTGTGCACTGGGTGAAAAAGTACTTCCTCTTGTTTGTTTTAAAGAAATGGTCGGTTTTCACAATGGAGAGAGGTAAACGCTACTGTTCAATGTATTCATTAATGATCTGGAAAAGGGAATGAACAGTGAAGTGGCAAAGTTTGTAGATGATATACAGTTATTCAAGGTTGTTAAGTCCAAAACTGACTGTGAAGAGTTACAGAGGGATCTCACAAAGTTGGGTGACTGGGCAACAAAATGGAAGATGAAATGCAACATAATGCATTTATATATATCTTGTATAGTCTGCCTGAAACTTAAATATGGTTAGCTAATTTCATATTTCTTCAGAATATGTAGGCATGTGTCCAACCCCTTGACTTGGGATAAATCCATATAGAGGCCAAACTTCACTGGGTAAAACAAACTGCTTCATTTTTTTCTACTTCCTTATATCTTGATCAATTTAATAAACAGTATAAACAGCCTCTTGCAGATATGCTGTATATCATTAACATGAGCCTTGCTACATTTGATTATTGCAGCACTCCTGCATCAGAATGAAATAAGGAAGCATATGTTTATGACTTTAATAACATGCAATTATGAAATAGCTATAGGTATAGATATTGTATGTGTGTGCAATTCTTTCTTTCCTGCTGTTGGCAGAAGGTGATCCCATGCATTTGTGGCACAAAGTTTAATCCTCAGTACCATTTGTTTATTCTTTAGGGCAGTGGTTCTCAAACTTTTGTACTGGTGACCCCTTTCACATAGCAAGCTTCTGAGTGTGGCCCCCCCCCTTATAAATTAAGAACATTTTTTATATATTTCACACCAATATAAATGCTGGAGGCAAAGCAGGGTTTGGGGTGGAGGCTGACAGCTCGCGACCCCCCATGTAATAACCTCACGACCCCCAGAGGGGTCCCGACCCCCAGTTTGAGAACCCCGGCTTTAGGGTGAGACCAGTGTTATGGCTATGCACTGCATTGAAATACGGGAAACCCAGCTTGTTCCTGTCCTTATCTCACTCCTCAGTCCAGCAAGGGCTGTGAGCAATGAGGAAGCTCATGCATTCAGAATCTGGTGGTGCAGGTGTGCCTAACATCACTGTACAGCATAGACTCTTGGATAGATAAGGAACATACTGAAAGGGAGGGTGCAAAGGGAATCCTGTCCAAACCTCCTCAACGAGAAGGAGAATTCCTGTCATACAAGGTCTTGATGCGGGGATTAAAATGAAGGTATCTCAAAACTCTCTGAAGATGCAAAGGACGCCAGAAGACAGAATAAATTCAATGTCTTGGTCATATCATCTTGTACTCGGAGCTAAAAAAAATTCTGAAGTTAAGCTTAGTCCGGTTTGTTAGTACTACAAGTTGCACAGCATCACATGTAAGGTGCCAAGAAAGTCTCTTAATTCTCACTGAAGTCAATGGGAGGTGAGGGCGCTCAGCACCTTGCAGGATCAGGGCCTTCCATGGGAGACCTCCAAGGAGGCGGCGATATGCATAGTGCTAAAGAGAACTATATGAGGCATGCTTCTGATGTCCTCTGCTCTCGTGACATTAATAGTTACATTGCACTTTTCAAGAATAGGCTGATAAGCTTGGTATCTTGCTTGAATTTCAGTATAGACCAGACACTAAGGCCAGTCTTAATGCCCTCTTCAATGGTAATCAAAGAAACAATCTTCATTAACAGTTTTGCCGTATGCATGCTGGCACAAAATAACAGTTATTGGCCCATTGCAACCCATCAATGGCTACACTTCATCAGTCATGAAGTAGTTCTGCTGCACAATGTTTGTAAAATAACATGAGGTTTTGTGAGAGAAAAGTGATTAAATATATGCATATATTTAAGTGTTATAGTTTTAGCCCTGGGAGTACCGCTTGGGTAGGTCCTTCAATAGCAATATCTCATATGGCTTAGGCAATTGATTTTTTCTTGTAATCTGTTGTATATGTTATCGATTATAGTTCAGTATAGCCAGGGCCAGATTTAGGGGCAGGTGACCCAGGCAACTGCTTGGGTGCCTGGATTGGTGAGTGCCAGGCTCGGGGTGTTGTTTTAATTGTTAGCGACAAAAGGGAAAATAGAATGTTTGAAGTAAAATGTTTCTGATATTCTGTATGGGAATTTATTTTTCATTAACTTCCTAGAATGTTCTGGACCTTTGTAGAATCTCATGGAACCTTCCAGACTTTCTGAAAACTACGTTTTCCTCGAATCTCCTAGAATGTTGTCAGCCATGCCCTCATGGATATATAAGGGGCAGGGCATCGCTGGTCAGTCATTGAGATAGAACGAAGTGAGAGCCCAGCTGTAATACTGTGAACCTTGTTTTATTATGTACTTGTAAAAGGGTACTTTTGTTTTAAGACTTGAAGAGTGTAAGTAATGACTAATAAAAGACATATTTCATGAGACACCAGAGATATCTATTGAACCCCTATCAACAATATAAAAGCAATACTGTTACTTCTTTTGCCATGTTTAATATGTAATGTTTGATGACTTTCTAAGACTGCGGAACATAGACTTTTGCTCTCCCTTATCCTGTCTGTTTTCCCCGCTGTAGAAAATAAAAGATGCCCCTGAAGAAGCCTTCAGAAGCTCAGTATGGGAAGCGAAAAGCTCAATTGCAATCTAGCAAGGGGCAAATTTGATGGGAAAATATCTGAAACAGAACAACATAGACTGGACTTTAGGCAGTAGCGATTGTCCCAGAGCAGAATAAATTGAGGAGCGAAGCATAAATGATGGAAGTCCTATTACTAAGGAATTAGCAGATTTACCTGAAGATAAGGAATGGAAATGCGAGGAAAGCAATGGAGAATCATCCAGTTTTCTTGGCAGCATAAAAGAGAGTGATCATAAAGAAAAATTTGGTTTACATGAAAAGGAGAGAAGCAATAAAGAAGAATCAGCATCACATAATGACAGAAACAGGAGTGAGAAAATTTGTACACCACAAATCGATACATCAGATCCCACTTTATGGCCTGCGATCCTAAATTCTGCTGATATTCTTTGTACAATTTTGAACAGGCTGGGCAAAATCGAGGATATGACATTTCTAGTAAATGATCAGAAGTGACACTTCTCAAAGTCACACTGTGAAAGAGTGCTCGAGATTGGTGAGAAACTGAATCAGCGTTGGCTAGTTTACTCAAAATCAACTGACAAAGTGTTCTGGTTTTGTTTAAAAATATTTTATAAGAATGTCAAATCATTGCTTATGCTTTCCGGGTACAATTACTGGCATAATTTAGCTGATGCTCTGAAGCGACATGAAAAGTCACCCAGCCATTTTACGGCCTACTCCAAAAGAATGGAGGTCGAATCCAGGCTCAAGCTGAATAAATGCCTAGATGCTGAAAACCAGCACATTATTAATGTAGAAACCCAGCACCGGAGGAACGTGCTCAAGCGTCTGATCTCAACTACCCTCTTCCTTGCAAAGAATAATTTGGCTTTCTGGTGCTCATTGGATAAGTTGTTCACTGAACATAACAATAATTTCCTTGGTTTGGTAGAACTTTTCTATGTTGAGTAATTTGTAAAGAAGCTATGGACCATTACTGCAGCAAAACAATTCAAAACGAATTGATTGACCTTATGGCAAGGAAGGTACTCGATAAGATGTTAATGTGACTCGGCAAAGAGAAGTGCTACACCATAATAACGGACTGCACTCCCAACATTAGTCACAGTGAAAAGATATCATTTACAGTAAGATTTGTTGACTATTAGGATGGCTGTATTCAAATAAAGGAACATTTTATCTGTTTCCGGTCTGCGGACAATTCTACTGGAAAAGACCTAACAGGACTGTTTATGAACATTTTGAATGAGAATAAAATAAAGTTCAGGAGTGCCATGGCCAAGACTACAACAACGGTGCGAACATGAAAGGAAGAAACAGTGGCATCCAGGTAAGGATCCTTGTGCTGAATCAAAGAGCTTCCTTCGTGCCTTGTGATAAATCATACGTGCAAATCATGTATCAAAGTCATGAAATGGGCTACAAATGCAATAAGCATAAGGTATTCAAAAGTTCAACAAATGGAGGGGAGGGGGGACACATCAAAGACACTTCTCGCCTGGGGCGCCATTTGGTCTAGGGCTGGCCCTGAGTATAGTCAACTGGTGCAGGTGAGGGGCTACTAAGTTTTATTCTGTTCGTATTTAATATATATTTTTGCTTTCTGTCTACAGTTGTGGAATGATTACTTCACTTAGGTGGTAATGCAAATGCATACAGTTAACATGGCCATCTCATCCCGTCTCTTTGTAACCTGTTGTCAAGGTATACTAAACTTGGACCCAAGAAAGTTTGTTGCTTAAAATCCAAAATGACCCTAAGGAAATTTAACATTATAAATGACGTCTCTTGATGAGTTTCAGATCATCAATACTGTAACTTCAGGCTACAATGACCATGGTCAGTAGAAATCTGTTTAAAATGTTAAAGAAATTTGTGGACCAATTTGTCTGAGTCCTGCTGAAATCCATGGGATAATTTGTATCTGGTCTACAGAGATTTACGTACATCTCTTCTAGTTTTCACATAACTGTTTTTTATGCCTAATCATTCAAGCTCGTTGTAAGGGAACTAGTCCATATGCCAAGGCATTATAGTATGTATTATGCCCAAATTTGAAAAATAAAAAGTCAGAATATTGCAAATACCTCTGAAACATAAAATAACTAATGCAGCGAAAACAAACAACAATAATTTAGCAACAAAGCACAATTAACAATACTACAGTGTTTTCCTCAGGCAAAAATAATAAAAAAATCACACTGTACTAGAATGTCATTGGAGTTAGAAGCAGCATTAGGTTTGCACACAACCCAAGGGGGTGAGGGTGTGGCTCGACACTGTGGGTCAGTGAGCAACATTTCACTTGTGTTAGTGGAGGGGAACAGAAGCTAAAGGTAACAGAGTGCAGAGTGTGGACGCAGGAGGAGAAGTAATTCTGAAGAATGATCCTCCCAAGCTGATGGAAACCTCCGTGTAAGACTCTGAGCAGGTTGGGGCTCTGTAGCTCAGAAGAGAACTGGGAATAGGGAACAGCTATTCTTTGTGGCATGTCCCCCTTCCAAATCTCAACAGGAATGCATGCTGCTAGGAGAAGAATTCACATCAGCTCCATGATGTCCCTTCTCCATTGAATACAACTGTAATGAGCGCCAATAAAAATACAAATATTTAGTTAAATTGCAACAGGTTTATATGAAGAGCATTTTGGTCTAGTAAAGCATAGGCTGAGAGTCACTTGATTTTTGCATTCCTTGAGGAATTCTCAGATTAAATCTTGCAAGGGCACCTTAACATGACGATCGCATGTCATTATCTTAATTTTGTATGTGCGATCAGCAAGTGGGAGCATCTTTGTAGCATCTCCTCCTAAAGAGGAAGCCAACTTTGCATGGTGGAGGCAAAGTCTCCTTCTGTGTTTATCCCAAATAGCCGTTAGTTAGTCATCATTTATTTTCAGGTACTGGAATCAATCTTAAATGGTGCTCAATCAGCATTACTAGGACAAAAAAATAAAAATAATAATAAACATATTGGAGAACCAACATGCCATTTGCTGCCATCTTATTGTTCAATGTTTGTGTGGTATAGCCCTTCCCCCACTTTGTGTCTTGTCTTGTCTATTTAGACTAGAAGCTCTTTGGGGCAGGGATTGGGTCTTATTCTATATTTGTACAGTATCTGGCACCACGGGGCTTAGTTCTCAGATTGCCCTTCGGCACTGCCATAATAAGCATGATAATTAATAGTATGGATTGTGCCAGAGAGCGCACAATTGCCCAGAGATTTTTCTCCTCTTCATACTAATAGGAGTTTACAAACAAAAATATCCCTTGGTTATCATTGGGAAGAATAGACCCCAGTATTGAGCATGATCTACTCTTAGTTACACAAGCATAAATCAGGAGTAAATCCATGTCAATGTTATTGTACTAGTATAAAATTAGTGCTGGGGAGAGGAGAACAAAGCCCCTCGTTTTTAATTAGCAAAACCCTTATTTGCAGGGATTTGTTTCACTCTGGACCAAAATGTGGCTTGCAAGCTTGTAGCTCAAGGTTTAAGGCATTTTTTTTGGAAGAAGAAAAAAAAATCAATTTGGCTGTTTTCAAGTCTCCCAAAGCAGGGATTCAGGAATCTGAGTTAATCTGAACGGGGTCTGTGGAGGTTTCATCCAGCCTTTCCTTCCGGCCATCATTTAAATCCCCTCCTACCGTCCTCCATGCAAGCTGCAACGGCATCATCATAATAACCCTATGACCGAGAGGGATGAGAGTCTCCACTGAGACAGTAATCTCACTCTAAACAGCTCTCTAGCGGGTGCTCATGAGTGGTGATACATCATGCAATTTTCTCCTTTAGAGACTCAGAGTGTCACCTCCACTGTGATCCCTGCCCTGCCTGGCAGATGCCAGTAAGTGAGAGCCCAAAGTTAGCCTCAGACCAGTGTTTCTTACATGGCTGTGCACTGATGCTGCACGGCAATGCAATGCTGAGTCTGCAGGCCAGCCTGCCTGCCAGTGATTCATATTTGAATATTGGTTATTATGCATTTTCTGGAAACATTTTCCAAAACGTTCTTTTAATATCTTTATTATTTCCAATATAGATGATAACATACATTTGAGTCAGAACTGCATATTGTACTCATGCAAGCATATGAAACAGGTAGTGCCATGCAGAGCTCTGTATTACCACCTATGCAGACTTGTATTTGTAACAATGTACACGCTCTAACAAAAAAGCTATACATTTGACTTGATAAGGAATGCTATTGGCATAACAGAATAATCCTCAATAGGCCTGTGTATTTCCATAATGCTATTTAATATGCACATATAGAAACTAATGCCCTGATGCTGATTTTTAGTGGGCAGATCTATCAAGTTCTCACACATTCAAATGCAATACCGTGGCTCCAAGAGAGGAACTAACATGTAGTCTAGAATAATGTGTAACTCCACACTAAAATGGTAACCCAAACACATTTAAACCACAGAATTTTTCCTTCGTATACAAATAAATACAAACGACTGTATTTATATATCATTAACAGTTTGATACAAACCCATAGACATCCGGAACGTAGAGCTGAGCCTCCCACTCTGATGCTAACTCATATATCATTGTGTCTTCTCTCCCTCTGTCTAAAAGAATGATAAGAATGGAATGTCAACCTCCGCTTTTAAGTGCCTGAACCACATGCTGCCCTCAGTCCTGCTCCCACCTACCCCCTCCTCTTCCACTCATTTGATTTCATTGACATTATGTGGATGCAACTAGGGACAGCATTTGACCCCTCCGCTTTGTGTAATAACCTGAACATTGTCTACACAGAGAGTTTTGTATTTAATAATCTTCCCAGCTCAACTGTTTTCAACTCACTCTCCCTCCTGAACTGATAAATCTAAATTGCACATTTTTTGAACAGCTTAGCTTATATCTTGCAGGTATCCTTAAATGACTGCTTAGTCTCTTTTGTACTTGTCTAGCACCATCTACTGTAACTTTATTATACTGTCTTCCCTTTCTTTCGAGACTGCAAGTTTGTGATTCCTTCGCGAGTCTGCACTGGGGCTAAGGTGTTCACGGCAAATCATGAAGTCTGTATCCATTTCAAAGGCCACATGCTGTTATAGAGAAACAAATGCAACATGCACCCATCCTGTGTATAGAGTGAACTGTATTTGTCAATTTTAACATCAGTTTTGGTGGGAAGAGCTTCTTAGATCTGCCAGTGTTCTAATGGCAAGTTCTACTCCCCCTCAGCAGCTAGAGCGGATAGCAGAACAAGAGGAGGGACAGCATCCCAATCAAGAGGTCAGCACCCTTTGCGCACCACACAGCCCAGCTTCATTGAAGCCCACTGAGCCAGCCTGCACAATAAGCTTTGAGAGCAGGGCAGGCAAGGCAGGGCACCCTCCTGAGCCAGCTCCACACAACAACAGAGCTTCTGGCCACTGCCATCTACACTGGGGACGCTAGCTCAGCTGGCATTATGCAATCTGGGAGCTGCAAAAGGAGCTGTGGAATGGGTCTGGAAGTGGGAGGATTTTCCCTGCAAAAACTCCTGTCCACTCCTGTTCTGTAGGCTGTGGGAGAGGAAGGAACTCCCCATAGAATCCTCCTTCGTGCCCAGCCCTACTATGCAGTGTTGACAAAGGGGACAGAATTTAGCTTTACATATTCTTATTACATTGTATTTTTGTAGGTGGATTTTGCACGGCAAAGGAGGACTAGTACAGGTAGAAACAGAACCAAAACCTCCTAGCTACTATGACTTTTATGGATTTGTATTATTATTCTTTAGAGGCATCATGGTAGCACCCAAAGGCCCCATCGTACTAGGAGCTGTATGTTATGCAGCCTTCTTTTTAAAAATCTGATTAGATAAAGAGCATCATTTCTTTGGATGGCAGATTTAAACTTATAATACCATTCAGTCTATTCCAGATATGGGATCTCCTGCATTATTAGCGGGACTTGTATAACAGCCACAGCATAATATATATCATATGGTGTGTGCACTTTTCATGATGTATTGCACTTTTCATGGTGAATACCATAAACATGCCTTATGAAACTCTATTCACAAATCACCAGGGTAAATTATTTGTTTTGGTGGTGAGTAAAATATTTAGCTTTCTATGATTATGATAATTGTAAAGGGTAGAAATCGAGGAGATTTAGTGATTCAGCTGGTAAAATATCATGACAATTTTGCGAGGCTGCCATAAAGGCAGCTTATTAACTTGATAGTGTTTCTTGATGGTGTTCTAAAAAGAGTGAAACTATGCATGCGTTCCAGCCAAATGTATGCATTTGTTCTGCTGCAATGTTTTATCACTGTTAGTGAATTTATCCTACAGTCCCAGCATTCTGTAAGGGAATGATGCAAGAGATGGAAGACTACTCTCGCCAGAATTACCTTGCATTTGCTAGTTAAAAATTATTACAACAGCATTTTCATTTGCATGTGTGAAGAGTCTCTGGATTTTCAGTAAATTTGTATTTCAAAGCTGATTTCTTTGTCCGTCATCACTGGCAGTTTACAAGTGTTTTTTCTTTTGGGGATGCTGGAGCAAATGAAATAAACCCACAATAAAAATATTTTTGTCCAGGTGGGGCATAAATCAGATGAAGAACTCTCGTTCTACGTGGCAAATATAAAACATATGCCATATTATTTAAAGCTTAGCCTCCTTATTTGCCTGCATGACAAAAATCTACATATGTGGTGAAGCTGATGTAGGCAAGCAATAAGAATATTAGGAATAAAATATGATGTAGGGAGTGACTCGAATAGAGCCACTCGCAGGGTCATGGCCATTCTCCATTTCAAGTGGGCATGGAAATACAGTGAGGGTTATTCTTCTCTAGAGATGTGCAGATAATAAACACCTGCTACCCAGATCCACTCTTTCCTTTTAACTGTTGATGTATTGAATATTTCTGGAAATTGTGGACAAGCTAGTGTCAGGTGATGAGGACAAGGGTGGTCTAGCCTAGTGGTCAGAGCAGGTGTAGTGAACCAAGCGTCGGAACCAAGAACTAGGGTCAGAGTCAGTAGTCAAAGCTGGTGCCAAGGGTCAGGATGGAGGGCAGGAACTGGATACCAGAGCCAACGGACAAGCCGGAGTTGGTAGTTAGATGCTGAAGCCAAGGGACAAACTGGAGGGCAGGAACTGGATACCAGAACTGAGGGTCAAGCTGGAGTCAGGAATCAGTCACAGGCCAAGCCGGAGGTCAGGAACTGGAGCAAGCAGCATAGCTGTCAAGGAAGGGTTCTGGGCAGGCGCAGGACAGAGGCAAGGCTGGGTGCAAGGCAGGAGCAGCAGGAACATGGTAACGCAGGAGAGTTAGCCTCCTGACCCCTCCAGCCAGTCAGGTTACGTGGCTAGTCAGGCAGCCTGCTGCAGGCCAGCTGTACTGATGACACTGTCTGGAGACTAGATCTGCTACAAGCCCTGATTCTTGACAGCCAGTGAGGGATAAAACATGGTGCCTACTGGTAAAAAGTGGGGCAGATAGAAAAATGTTGACAGATTACGTGGAAGTCCTTCAGTAGGGTCTTCTTTCCCCCCACATCCTTTGTGTGTGTGTAAGTTATTGTTCCAAAGCCAGGACAGTCAGGGAAAATCTGAAACTACGTTTCCCACCACCCATCCCTGGCATTGAAGTAGATGCTTCTGAAGGAATGTTTCCAACAAGAAACATCTGAGTTCTCAAAGTATTGGGGAAACCAAAATCTGGGATTTTTTTTTTACATTGTATTTTTAAAATCATTTTCAGATTATATGTTATAAATCTACACTTCTTAAATCCTTGTTTATATTCCACTGGAGACCATCCAAACTGTGAATTTCTGGTCCTGATCCAAATTCTCCCAAGGCTCAGGGGTTTTTTGGACCATTCCCATTTCTAAGCTGAAGACAGAAATAGCTTCAGTTCTGAGGCTAATTCTTGACTGATAATAAATTAGCATTGAACGTCATAGTCGTTGGAGAACTTTGAGTCTGAGTCATCCCAAAGAGACTGAATTGATGAGATTTTCCCATGTAATTTAATAAAAATAATTGCCCAGAGCACTTGTCCAGTGTAAATTATGCTCCTTTTCTAGTCTCTAATACTTTCCTCCCTGATGTATGGGTGGAGCTTCTTAGTTATGGGCTCTTGAGACACGCAAGGCATGAAGGAAATGGGGTTAGCAAGAATCAGACCACATTGGCTGGAATGAGACACGTATTTATTTAGAAAAAGAGGATTTTTTTTTAAATATTAAAAGGTGAATTCATAAGGTAGAGCTGCCTGGGAACTGTGCTCTTTACATGTACGGTTTTAAATAAAAAAATGAGTGCTCACCCTAGCAACTGGAGCAACACACGGTTCAGTACTTCCATGACGCTGAACAGCTTATTAACCTAGAACCATAAAATCACTCACAATGACATTTAGTAACATGAAACGTCTGACATAAATCCACCAGTGTAAGGAAACTCGCAGGCAGGAAGCCTGTCGCTTACCCCTCTTGTGTCTACAAACGGCAGGACACACAACATGGAAAGTGAGCAAGAGGCCTGGGTGCATCTAAAGGCTCCAAGAGAAGGCTGGGAGTTTGGAACGCAGGAATTCTAATCCCAGCTCTGCCACCGACTCCCACTGTGGCATTGTACAAGTCATTTTGGACCAGATTTTCAGGAGTTCAGCAACCCCAGTGGGGGCTAGGTTGTCAAAAGAGCTCCACTTGTTGGGTGCTGAGTGCTTTGGAAATCTGGCTCTCATTGAGGTGTCTAAAAGGGAGTTGACTTCTTTTAGAAATCCTGCTCCAATTGTGGGTGCTGAGCATGTGAAAATATGCCCCAAGCTCTTTTGAAAACTGGTACATTAAGGTCTGATGCTGCAGCTTCAAGGGGGAGTTGTGGGTGCTCCCAGGATCAGACCCTGGAGACAATAATACTGTGGGTGTGGGTGAGGCTTGATTAGTTAAACCCTGATCCTGCAAGCAAGCAGCTCCCATATAGAACCCCACTGGCTTCAGTTGTCCACAGGGAGCTTCTTGCAGGGCCTAGGTTTGAACAGTGCTTTGAAAATGTTAAAGCAATACTGTCAATGTGAAGTCTAGTCATGTTTCAAAACTCAGTTACAAAGGAGTTTCAGGTACTACACCTGGCCCTGAGTCCTCCTGGGAATTCTTGCAGTTTTACAATCTAATTTTCCATGTTTGAAGAAATACTTCTCTATTCCTTGTTGCTGTGTGAAAGCCCCGCACAAAAATCAGAGAAAATGACTCAGGCTCCAATCTCCTGCAACCACATGTACACTTAACTTTAAGCATAGGGTGACCATATTTCCCAAAGGAAAAACGGGACACCGCGTGGGGCTGGCCCAAGCCCTCCCCCCAATGTGGGGTTGGCCTGAGCCGCTCGTCGGAGCCCCACTCTCACACGGGGCTGGCCCAAGCAGCTCGCTGGAGCCCCCCGCCCCACGCAAGGGGCAGGCAGGGCTTGGGTGAGCAACGATGCACATATTACATAGGGTGATCGAATTTCCCAAAGGCTGGGACTGGCATTGCAGCTTGCCCGGGCCCTGCCTGCCTCCCTGTGCGAGGCTGGGACTGGCATCACTCCTCGCTCAAGTAAGCCCTGCCTGCCCCCTGCCAGAGCCCGGCCTCCTGCCCCCCTGCACAGGGCTGGCACTGCTGCTCGCCTCCGCCTGCCCCCGCACATTCCTCTGCATCCCACTTTTTTGACAAATGCCCACTTTTGCCAAAAAAAAGTTAGGACAGCCAGGACAGGGCTTAAAAAAGGGACTGTCCTGGCCAAAACAGAATGTATGGTCACCCTATTTAAGTAGGTGAGTAGTCCGATGGAAATCAGTAAGATTACTCATGTGGAGAGCTGGCTAGAGACAGGTAATTCCACTGTACAGAGGATTTTGCTAGTTCAAAATCTGGTTTCGTTCCAAATAGGAACCCCCCAATTTTTTGAAATTCTCCCTGAAAGAGGATGAAGCCATGGTTTTGAGGTAGTCCACATGGTGAGGTGTCTCAGAGCCACGGACCCTGGAAGTGCTGGGGTCCCCAGCCCTATAACAATCTGCATGCCGGCAGTCCCCAGAGCTGTGCATATTAGAAGCTCTGGCTCTCCAACACCCTGCCAGGCATGTTGCTGAGGAGCCGCACAGGCAAGCTGGCAGGAAACCAGACAGGTTTTGAGGCCTGCCCAGCCAGCAAGTTTCCCTCAGGATCCGCTTGGCTTCCAGAGGAACTTCTCTGAAATCAAACTGTCTTCACAAAACTTTTTGATTTGGACAAATCCACTAATTCCAATGAAAAAACTCTTCTGTCTGAGTTTTTCCAACCAGTCCTATTCCAAGTGCTTAAAATTAAACGTCTGTAACTGCAAGTTTGGTGCGTCAGCAACTGAATGGAAAGGGGGAAATAGCAAAACTGACCATGCAGAAAGCACTACCAAATACACAAAGTAAACTTACTGAAAAAATAGGGGAAAGTAAATGTACTTTCTAATGTCTTTCAGTTCTAGTAATCTTAGTTGTTATTGGTAAAAATGACATAAAGCGTTTTCCGACAGACATCTTATCTTTTAGTTGATGGTCTCTCTCTTTAAGTGCTAAAGCATAGTTATGTGGCAGTTTTAATGTAGTAAAATGGGGACTTAATTGAAATCAATAGCCCCATTTTGCTTGTCGCTTATTTAAGCTTGATTTGAACCCAGGTTTTTAAAGGCTTCTGCACTACATCATTAGCACACCTCCTATAGCCAGCACACCTTTCTGCATTTCACATGTCTGAATTAAAAAAAAAAAAGTGCAATGTAAGATTTCTTGTCTTAAAATGTTTAGCTCTCCACTCCTTCCATTATTAGACTGAACTAAAATGTGACAGCTAAAAGGAGATTAAACACATAGGCACATCTACCTTGAGCAGAAGAAGCCTTTCATAACTCACACAGAGTTATTGGGCTTACCCACAATATTAGTGATAAAAATTGATTAGCCATTCCCACCTGTTTCATGGTCCATGGCTATTTTTTCATTGGTACTATAAGTTGGTTTATACAGAGGGAAATAGTATTATTAAATAGCAGAGTATACACGTAATATATTGTACTCACAAAGGGCCCCAAAACAGCTGAAAGCAGCACCTGTGGGCCTGCTGGCCCACAAAAGCAATCTGAATGCTCTGGACTTTGCATCTGCTAAGGTTACTCCTTGTTCTGAAGAGGAAGTATCTCTTCTTTAGTGTATGTGCACTGCCCAGTCAGGCTTTCTGCTGCCTCTCTATTCCCAGGGAGGAAGATTTATGACTCTGCCAGCCTGATCATCATATATACCATCACACTGAGCTCTGGGAATGGCACGTGGGGACATGCTGAGCAATGTCATGGTGCAGAGTGGGGGGAGGAAAAGGATTGACTAGTATACAACTAGGAAAAAAATTAAAGGAGCCACAGTCTGAAGTGATTGGGAATCTCCCTGGCTGAAATCTGTGTTTTGAAGGTACAGACGGGGCCAGAAGCTCACCTGCTTCCAAAGAAGCAGACTTCTTATTAGTCACCAAAGGAAGCAACTTGATGGCCATTAGAGGCCAGAGCCCTCCAAAATGCTCTTCTAATTGGAGGAGTGGGAAGGGGAGCCCCCCCCCATCCTGATTCTGAGCCTAGACTATTTAAAAATGATCACACTCTCTTTCCAAGAACAGGTCATTTTAAAGACTGTACTGGAATTTTTCTGTCTCCCCATCTGAACCTGCACAGGGGATGTTCTCAGGCACCACAACTGCAGGTGAAGTAGGGACATAGACTGTCCCAAGAACTGGGCATACTGGAGTGCCAAGTAGTGAGTAAAAGCTTATTGGTATGTACTCTTCTCACCTTGACCCAAACAGCCCACCAACTCCCTTCTAAGGAATGGACAGGGTAAGGTATTGGCCTCTTTACAGGCCAGTGTTTTCCTTGGTTAGACTTGGCCTAATTTAGACTTTGGCTAGTATATTCAGATCAGGACTCTAGCACCGTGGGGCACTGATCCATGACTGGGGCTGCTAGGTGCTACCACAGTACAAATACATAATGATACTATCTATGTATACCTACACAGTCAGCTTCATTGTTTTCTCATCTGAGTTGTGTAATCACAAGAGAACTTTGGATTTGGATCTGAACTCTGCAGCTTGGACCAATCTCAAATTAACCCATGTAATCATTTCCCTGCCATTACAGGAGCCTTCATCACTGGTGCACCTCAGTCCCTCCTCTTCTCTGACTGTGGCACCTAATGGTCTAGTCTCCTGTGGTTCTCATTTACTTGGTCTCATTTCAGTTGCTGGGTCTAGCGTGCTGGTGGTGCTGGGTGGTGTTGGTGCCCTGTTATATACAGGAGGTCAGACTAGATGATCTGGTGATCCCTTCTGGCCTTAAACTCTATGACTAAAAAGAAATGACATACCTAGGTGTTACCGGTCCAGCAGAATCCATCTGATATATGGGAAGTAAAAGGGATGGCAGGTGAAGAGGTGAGTGTTACAATACCTGGAGAAAACAGACAGCTGGAAAAGATCATTTTAGCAAAATTAGGACTTTATATACATAACACTGTTTTATGGCCCCATGTATTTGTAAAGGGGGTATAAACTAGACTCCTGAAATAGATCAAGTTCAGACACAGATGTGAAAAATAGCACTAGTTTGCCATCTAGTGTTGTAGGATCATATTACAGTTAGTTAACCAACGTGTTAACTAACTGTTCTAAGACCAGTAATTCCTGACTACTACCTGCTGCTCATTTTTAATGACCAAGGTTTAAAAGAAATCAAGGAGTTTTATAATATAGCTAGGATTATAGGATCTTCAGTGTTTTTACATTAATTTTCTTCAAATTTTATGTATCAGACATAGGTGCTGGAACTAGGGGTGCTGGAGATGCTGCTGTACCCCCTGGCTTGAAGTGGTTTCCATCATATACATAGAGTTTGGTTCAATGGCTCTTAGCACCCCCACTATAAAAATTGTTCCAGCGGCACTGGTATCATAATGGCTGGAAAACTCTACTCAAAGGAGCTGTATTTTCTACTTGTCAATAGTGATGGGGGGAAGAGGGGGAGTAAATCAGCAGTGGACACAAGCCATCTGTAGTTCATTTCAAAACCTTTCTCTAGCTGATTAGCTATCTCCTAAAAGTAGATATTTAGTGTCACTCAGCAATAGGGGGTGGTCTGATTTAGTGCTAAAATTGTGATGGAGCCGTAGCCATTAGCTCAGCACCACTGCTTCCACTCAACATAGTTGGCAAATAAGTCTCCTGTTTGTGAATGACAACATCATTTAAGTATTGTCTTGGGAGTAAAGCTAGGTGAATAATTTTCAGTGACAGTGAGTAACATATTTGATCAGTTTTGACTTTTTTTCCCCTCCTTGGTAATTGTCTCTGGGCAGATCATGCTTTTCTCATATTTATTCATTATTCTAAATTATTCACTGAATAATGTCACTGAATCACTCTTGGTCTCTAGATTGTGCATGAGCAATTTATTTATTGTATCTGATATTCCAGATTCAAAGTAGATTGGCTAGTTTGGATTCAATGCGTAGATCACATGGCATTGATTCTCTTCTTCAAGTGACTGAGTATAACCCTGTAGTCAGTTTCTCTTTTTGAACAATCAAGTTTATGAATTCACAATTCACTTTCCAGTGAATTCCAGTATTCATTTAGCATTTGCCATTTCCACGGCCATTTGGGCTATAACATTTGTTTGCTAGAATATATC
Organism: Chrysemys picta bellii; assembly: GCF_011386835.1. Taxonomy (NCBI): domain Eukaryota; kingdom Metazoa; phylum Chordata; order Testudines; family Emydidae; genus Chrysemys; species Chrysemys picta. The sequence continues at coordinate 204,079,267 of NC_088791.1, forward strand.
TGGATAGCAAATATACCCTGGAACCAGGGATGTGGGCACTGCCAAAGCTAATTTGTTACAAAATAGGAATGAATATTTGATTATCCCCCCCATTCCCCAATTCACTCTGACCTACTTACCCAATCTCAGATGCAGAGAGGGCAGATATAAGTGAATTTTACTGCACCATGCTGAAATCCCTGTTTGCAGAGTTAAGAAGTCTTGTGATATGCAAACTGAAATTAACAGAAAAAAGGAGACAGATTTGGATTTGGAACCCCATTTACGGGGTTAGTAGAAATCTCTGATCTGGCATCCAGCCAGATGAGCTTTGCAAGTAATTTTTGGCTATATATGCAGGCCTTGACTCTTCAGTTAGATCCAGGCACAGCCTGCAGAGTCCTATTGAAGTCACTGGGGTTCATCATGAGCAGTGCACAAGAATCTGCCTGCATGGGTATAGTTGTAGTATTGGGGTTGTTGTCATTCAGAATAAAATACAAAAGTGTAAGACAAGTGCAGAGAAGGCTTAAGATAGAACATAATTGGGCAAGTGTTATGTTTATGACATACAAAGAGAGAATTTCAATTAACAAATATAAAATTCTCTTTCTGGAAGGCTGCAGTGTAACACTACTTTATTTCTTAAAATCCAGAACCTTAACACACAAGAACCAGAAAAGAGAGGGAGAGAAAGCAGGCTGCTCCCTAGAGCAGAGAGGTACAACTCACCTCACCTTACTCTAGGCTGGCTCTTTGCAGACTGACTACTGAAAGACTCAGATTGCATGCTTCCCTACAGAGCATGCTAGCCTGCAAGCAGGACCAGGAAAACTCCTGGAATTTTTTGTCACTGCTTACCATTTTAACTCAGTTTTAAATACAGCACAGTAAGCAAAAAGAAAATGTTTATGGCTTGAATAATGTACTGAGGTATAGCCAAGGAAAAATGAAGAAGATAAAAAAAATTGTGAAACGTATTCAAACCAGCTGCACCACCGAATCTCACCCAGTAGGGAAGCCCAATAATTGCTAGAGGAATAAATACCATGAACAGTAGGCTGGGTTAGCTTTACATTACAGCACAGGTTAAGTTACAATCCAGCATCATAACCTTTACTTAGTGGTTTAATGGTTTTGTGACTGAGGGGGAAAAGAAACAGGTTTAGAGCAATGCGATACTCAGGGTTCTAAGCTCCGTTATGCAGCAGCAGAAAGGGTAATGTCTTTGTGATGCTGTCCGCGTATTTTGACACCTGCATGACTATGAGGATAATACCAATAATAAAGTAATGATAATAATACGTTAACATTTGCATAGCAGCTTTCATCTCAAAGGATCCCAAGGTGCTTTACTAAAAGTATACACACTCTGTAGTTTTACACACCTAGAACACTTTCATCCAAGGATCTCAGTGTGCATTGCCAGCTATATCCCTGCAGCATTACTGAAATGCAGTCCTCTCTAGGACAGGAGAACAGCAACTGCATGGGCAAACAACAGTGGAGGATGGGGAATAGTAAGCCCCGGAATGTCCTTGTTCAGGTAAGCTCCTAGTATTACAGAAAATGCCATGATATCTTTAATATTCACACAGATAAGCAAGGACTTCATTTTTAAAGGTCTTATTCAATAGGATTTGGTTAGACTAGAAAAACTACAAACACTGTGTTGGCTAACGCACCACAATCTTGGTCTCTTGTCATTGGCTATCTTAGCAATGCAGGGAGCTGAATCGGGATCACAGTTATGCTATACGTGCATAAACGCAGCAGTTGATTTGATCAGCTATGCAGTGAAGTGCAATCACATTGATTCTACAAGATGCAGCTCACACAAAACACAGTCTTGCGATCAAAACCAGACTCTGAACTGCCATTGAATCCTGAACATGGCATTCAAAAGCAGAGAAAGTTGTCCTCCGAATGCTTTTAAAGGAATTACTGCTCTGCTGATTTTTAGGACAGGATCAGTTACCTTTTTTAATGTATGTTTATACAAGTGTTTAGGTATGGGCCCGTGTGAGAGCACGCCTACAGAGAGAGAGAGAACCGAGCCTTTTGCTTTATTTTTTATCATTACAGAGTCTAAATTTGTTGGGTCATTATCTGTTTTAAGGAGGTCGAGCCTCCATTCATTACTCATCTGCCATCAGCATGTAGAGCTGCGCATCCCCTCTGCAGTGTGGTAAACATGCATAAGGAGCCCAGTAACACTTACTAATTAGTTTCCCTATACAGTATCTCATCAGGATTTTTTATTATTAGTATTCTGACAGTGAGTATATACAGAGAATGACTAACTACGCTGAGTTTGAGAAACATGATTAGGAAAGAAAAAATGCTTCCAAAAATTTCATTCTCCTTGATTTTTTTTTTGGCAGAGATTAACTGCAAGAATAACCACCTACAATTTTCTTGCATAACCTTGTGCAGGAGATGGGCTTCAGGCAATTAACCATGTATTTCTCACACTCCAGTTTTGGCCTTGTCTCACTTGGAAATAGCACCAGTTCAGTAATCGGTTGAGCATCATGGTGTGTCAGCCTTGTAGACAAGGCCAGTGTGTGGGTCAGCATCAGGTCAGCCAAACAGATCATTGAGATGGCACTACTTCCAAGCAGAGGCAAGGCATGGCGGGGGGAGGGAGAGGAAGAGGGGAGAGGTGGTGTGACATGGTGTCACGTGCCTCACCAGATTTCTGCCAGGGTTTATGTGCTTTGCCCTGAACCCCGTGGCATATCACCAGCATCTTTAAATCAGGCGCCCCCTCCCCCTCACTATCAACAGTTACGCGTTGTCTCTGCTTCCAAGTGTCGTTAAGACCTTAAAGATAGATCCTATCACGTGAATAGCAAAGTGTGGGTGGGCTTGTATAGAGGCCAAAATTTGAAAGCAACCTATAAAAAAAGGGAGACAATAGTGGCACAGTCTAGCAGGGCGGTCTGTCCCTTTAAGGGCCCGAGGAGCCAGGGAGCAGCAAGCTCTGGCATAAGAAGAAGCCCAGCAGGTATGTGTTGGGAACCCACTGATCCAGCCAAGCAGCAGCTAATGGCTGGCTCGGATTCCCAGCCGGAAGATATAAGTAGGGACCCAGCTCTGTAAGACAGGGAGAAGCAGGAGGGAAATCTGCAATAGGGCAGGTAAGGCCTGTCGTTTCTTGAGGCTAAAGGAGGGCTGTGACCCTTGAGCTACTGGGGGGTGGAGGACCCTGCAGTCTACTTCAAGATGGTTTCTTTCCCTCATTTCTTGTGACTGTGCAGCAGAGGAATAACAGAGCCTGCACTGCAGGCTAAAACAAAGTTGGGTGTGGCTGCCTATTTCCTCCCCAAGCTGGTTGACAGGCCCACCACACAACATACAGCTTTAGCCTTCACTACATCTATAAAGAAACAATAAAAGTTACAATCCCCCCCTCCCCCCCCCCCACACTATATACCAACACCAGTCTTCCTAAACTACACCCAAGTCTGTCTGAGTATTCTTGGGCCGGGCCCTTGCTACACCAAGTTTGCACTGAGGGCTGCTCCAAGTTAAACCAGTTGCAGTGGCCACACAGGGGCTGCTGAGCCAGCTAAGGAGCTGGTAGAGCACCCTATAGTCTACCTGCATTTGATCCTGACTGTGGCAGCTCTGTGACACTCAAAGATTCCTCTCTGATGGGCGAGGGAGGGGAGAGAGCATAGGTGTGGGAACTAGGTTTTTGTGGGGGGTCCTGCCCACCACTCCACTCCCAGGGTCCCAGTGCTGCCCAGGGCTCTGCTCCTGGCCCCGCACCCAGGGTCCCGACTCCTGGCTGCAGGATGCACACATGGGGTTCTGTTCCCAGCGCCGCACACAGGGTCCTGGCTGCCGCTGGACCCACGTCCAGAGCTCTGCTCCCAGCCCCGAACGTGGGGTCTCAACTGCCGCTGGACTTGCACCTGGGGCTCTTTTCCAGCCCAGCATGCGGGGCCCCAGCTGCAGGACCCAGGGCTCTTTTCCTGGCCCTGTGCCCAGGGACTTAGCTCCTGGTTGTCACTGGTCCCGTGCTCAGGGCTCTGTTCATGGCCCCACACCTGGAGTCCACACACGGGGTCCCGGCTGCCGCCGGCTCTGCACCAGGGGCTCTGGAGTCTGCACATGGGGTCCCAGCCTTGGCCCCCTTACTCCTGTCCATGTCCCCCCTCGCACCCCCCCGAGCCATGGTCCCGCTCTTGGCCCCAGCTCTGGGGCACAGACAGGAGTAGGGGGGGATGAGGTAAAAAGTTTGGGGTGGGGACCATGGGCATTCAGCACCACCACAGTAAAAATTGTTCCAGGGCCACTGGGGGAGAAGGGGGCATCTTTGGCTGTTTCTCTTCCCAGCTCAGCCCATATTGCTGGTGCTAAAGCACATGATGCTTTAATAAGTTCACATGTGCTTCTTCTGCTTGTTCCAAATCATCTGATTGTGTCTCATCAAGCCAAACATACAATTTTGACAGGGCATCTGCAATTACTGGGTGACACCCTAGCTGGAACTCCAGAGTTATTTCATGCTACTGTACTTTCAAAAGCAATCACTGTATCCCCGGTGGTGCTACTCTGTGTCCTTTCTTGTTTATTGCAATCAGTGATTTATGGTCAGTTTCAGCTTTGTAGCTGAAGAGAAAATCAAGAAACTTTCTGCAGCCACATGCATGGCCTACCATCTCTTTCTCAGTTAGCAAAAATACATTCTCTATCATTGTCATCACTCTCACAGCATACATTACAGGCAGCCATTCAATCCTTGTCTTTGTAGCAATATGGTTCCCAACCCTCCTTTTGTTCCATTGGTGGAAAACTTAATCTTTTAATGCATTAAAGAATTGCTGCACTGGCACGGATGTCAATACATGCTTCAAATCGGTGTATGTGCTCTCATGCTTGGGCCTCCGTGCCTGTTACGTATCTGTGTCAAGGGACTTTCTTAGGTGAGTTGTTTGAGCTGCATAGTTGGGTGTGAACTTATTGACCTATTTCAACATGCCTTGCAATCTCTAGATTCCTTTGTTTACCTTTCTGGTTCTCTGCATGTTCAATATTGCTGTAACTTAGACTCATCAGGCATTATTCTCTTTGTGGTCACTTTCTTTCCTCTATCACTATTTAAGTTGTTTGGAATTGACATTTGGCTCTGCTCGGTTTAAGGTTATGTCCTCTTGCGTGTGCCAGTGCTCTCCATAGTTTGTGATGTTCAGTAGCAGTGCTGCTCTGGTATTATGTCATCAGCCCATTGCCAACTCTGTCCACATATCTATTCAGGGGACACCATCATAGGACCTAATCACATCAGCCACACTATCAGAGGCTCGTTCACCTGCACACATCTACCAATGTGATATATGCCATCATGTGCCAGCAATGCCCCTCTGCCATGTACATTGGCCAAACCGGACAGTCTCTACGTAAAAGAATAAATGGACACAAATCAGACGTCAAGAATGATAACATTCAAAAACCAGTCAGAGAACACTTCAATCTCCCTGACCACTCGATTACAGATCTAAAAGTTGCAATATTACAACAAAAAAACTTCAAAAACAGACTCCAATGAGAGACTGCTGAATTGGAATTAATTTGCAAATTGGACACCATTATATTAGGCTTGAATAAAGACTGGGAGTGGATGGGCCATTACACAAAGTAAAACTATTTCCCCATGTTTATTGCACCCCCCTACAGTTCCTGACACATTCTTGTCAACTGCTGGAAATGGGCCATTTTGATTACACTACAAAAAGATTTTTTTCTCTCCTGCTGGTAATAGCCCACCTTAACTGATCACGCTCGGTATAGTGTGTACGGTAACACCCATTGTTTCATGTTCTCTGTGTGTATATATACATCTTCCTACTGTATTTTCCACTGCATGCATCTGATGAAGTGGGTTTTAGCCCACAAAAGCTTATGCTCAAATAAATTTGTTAGTCTCTAAGGTGCCACAAGTACTCCTGTTCGTTTTATGTCATCAGTGTGTACTTTCACATCCTGTGAGACCTACTTGTACCTGGGACATTGTGCCATGAAATATTTTTAGGGCTGAAATGTATGCTGAAAGGCAGTCTTATGGAGCCACACGGTGTATGGAAAGTGCACATCTGGGACCTTTCTCTGACCAAAGGAACATGCCAAATGCCTGTCAATGCACCTAATTTGCTGAAGAATTTGACCTCTGCCTTTTTAGCAAACATTTCATTACTTACAGCCAAGTGGAAATGTTCCCTTGTAATGTTTTTGTGATGTTCTTGGGGGTCAATGCAAGATCTGATTCCATTCCTTTTTACCCCAACAGTTCTAAGGCATGAACCCAGCCCCTGGGTTTTAAAGTCCATGGACAATGCTATCTGCTTTCACGTTTTGCCCCTCTTCCTTTGGTCTATTTATTTAAGGCTTGTGGAACATTTCAGGTGGCACACAGAAGAGGCGTTGTGTCCTCTTGTAACTGTATCTTGTATTTCACTAGGGGACACCTCTTTCCTGTAAACAAGCCTTCAGAATGATACAGTTAGTCCACTTGTGTCTGGTACTGGCTTGTCACCAGTTATTATTCTGATTCTTAATGGCCAAGTGCCTCATAGAATCATAGAACTGGAAGGGACCTCGAGAGGTCATCTAGTCCAGTCCCCTGCACTCAAGGCAGCACTAAGTATTATCTAGACCAGCGGTGGGCAAATTACGGCCCGCGGGCCACATCTGGCCTGCAGGACCATCCTGCCCGGCCCCTGAGCTCATGGTCAGGGAGGCTCGCCCCCGGCCTCTCCCCATCTGTCCCCCCTCCCCGCAGCCCCGCCACCACGCAGGCAGTGGGGCTGCGAGCTCCTGCCGCTTTGAGCGGCATAATAAGGGGACGGCGGTGGTGCGCATGGGGCAGTGAGGGGTTGGGTAGAGGGTCCTGGGGGGCAGTCAGGGGACAGGGAGTGGTTGGATGGGATGGAGGTTCTGGGGCGGTATGAGGTCGGGAAACAGGGGGGCTTGGATAGGGCGTGGGAGTCCCAGGTGGCCTGTCCGGGGGGGGGGTGTGGATACGGGACGGGGGCCAGTCAGGGGACAGGGAGTAGGGGGGGTTGGATAGGGGGTGCGATCCCATGGGGGTGGTTTGGGGCAGGGGGTTCTGGGAGGATGTGGTCAGGGGACAAGGAGCAGGGGGGGTTGGATGGGTGGGAGGTTCTGAGGGGGGCAGTCAGAGGGCGGGAAGTGGGAGGGGTGGAGGATAGGAGGCGGGGGCCAGGCTGTTTGGGGGGCACAGCCTTCCCTACCTGGCCCTCCATACCATTTTGCACCCCAATGTGGCCCTCAGGCCAAAAAGTTTGCCCACCCCGATCTAGACCATCCCTGACAGGTGTTTGTCTATCCTGCTCTTAAAAATCTCCAATGATGGAGATTCCACAACCTCCCTAGGCAATTTATTCCAGTGCTTAACTACCCTGACAGTTAGGAAGTTTTTCTAATGTCCAACCTAAACTGTCCTTGCTGCAATTTAAGCCCATTTCTTCTTGTCCTATCCTCAGAGGCTGAGAAGAACAATTTTTCTCCCTCCTCCTTGTAACAACCTTTTATGTACTTGAAAACTGTTATCATGTCCCCTCTGAGTCTTCTCTTCTCCAGATTAAACAAACCCAATGTTTTCAATCTTCACTCATAGGTCATAATATCAGAAGGGTAGTTAGTTTGTATCCACAAAAACGAGCAGTCTGGTGGCACCTCAAAGACTAACAGATTTATTTGGGCATAAGCTTTCATGGGTAAAACCCCACTTCTTCAGATGCATGGATTGAAAATTACAGATACAGGTATAAATATATATTGGCACATGAAGAGAAGGGAGTTACCTTACAAGTGGAGAACCAATGTTGAAGGCCAATTCAGTCAGGGTGGATGTGGTCCACTCCCAATAGGTCATGTTTTCTTTAATCATTTTTGTTGCTCTTTTCTGGACTTTCTCCAGTTTGTCCACATCTTTCCTGAAATGTGGCGCCCAGAACTGGACACAGTACTCCAGTTGAGGCCTAATCAGCACGGAGTAGAGTGGAAGAATTACTTCTCGTGCCTTGTTAACAACACTCCTGCTAATACATCCTAGAATGATGTTTGCTTTTTTTGCAACAGAGTTACACTGTTAACTCATATTTAGCTTGTGGTCCACTATGACCCCCAGATCCCTTTCTGCAGTACTCCTTCCGAGCAGGGCCGGTGCAAGGAAGTTTCATGCCCTAGGCGAAACTTCCACCTTGCGCCCCCCCCCCCCCAGCCCTGCGGCAGCTGCCCACCCCCCTCCACCCTGAGGCACCCCCCCACGGCAGCTCCCCTCGCCCCCGGGGAGCTATGCGGCAGTTCCCCACCCCAGCTCACCTCTGCTCCGCCACCTCTGCTCCGCCTCCTCCCCGAGCACGCCGCTCCTGCTCTAATTCTCCTCTAAATCAGCTGTTTGGCGCCGCAAGCCTGGGAGGCGGGAGAAGTGGAGCAGCAATGGCGTGCTCAGGGAGGGGGGCGTAGCAGAGGTGAGCTGGGGTGGGGAGCTGCCGTAATGATTAAGGGAGTCTGAGCCGCACGTGTCAGCGCGCTGCTGGCAGCTCAGCCCAGGAAAGCTGTAAAAAAAAAAATTGGGGGCACTGCTTTTTGGCGCCCCCAAATCTTGGTGCCCTAGGCAACCCCCTAGTTTGCCTTAATGGTAGCACCGGCCCCGCTTCCGAGGCAGTCATTTCCCATTTTGTACATGTGCAACTGATTGTTCCTTCCTAAGTGGAGTACTTTGCATTTGTCCTTATTGAATTTCATCATCATGTGTAAGCCCAAGACTGGTTGCTTTTCTGTGTGCACCACAACTCCTCCTCTTGTACTGGTTTGTCTTTAGCTAGGTCTACACTACCCGCCTGAATCGGCAGGTAGAAATTGATCTCTCGGGGATCGAATTATCGCGTCTCGTCAGGACGCGACAATCGATCCCCAAATCGACGCTCTTACTCCACCAGCGGAGGTGGGAGTAAGCACCGTCTACGGGGAGCCGCAGAGGTCGATTTTGCCGCCGTCCTCACAGCGGGGTAAGTCGGCTCCGATAGGTTGAATTCAGCTACGCTATTTGCGTAGCTGAATTTGCGTATCTTAAATCGACCCCTCCCCCCCGTACTGAAGACCTGCCCTTTATAGTTCAGTGACAGTTCAGACTTAGCCATGGGTGGAATTGTCCCCCACTGCTGACACTTCAAAGTTTTATACTTTGAACCAAACCTCCTCCGTTTTGCACTATTGCATTCACTTGTGCTCCTGTGTCATTCTAGTCCAGTGGTTCCCAAACTTTAACAGCCTGCGAACCCCTTTTGCTAAATTGTGAAATCTCGTGAACCCCCTCCTAAAAATGAATATTTTCAGGGATTTAAGTTTAAATTTCCTCAGTGTGATGGATGCCCCAACTGCCCGGCCCCACTCTTCCTGGGGCTCAGGATGCCCAGCCCTGTATGGAGAGCACTGGGGTTTGGGCTGCCGGCTCCCCCACTGATGGGGATAGGGCTCGGACTGCCAGCCTCAACTACCCGGCCCTGCTCTCCCTGGGGCTCGGGCTGTCAGCCCTGCATGGAGCGCTGGGGTTCAGGCTGCTGGCTCCCCCGCTGACCGCCGGGACTCGGGCTGCCAACCCCAACTGCCCAGCCCCGCTCTCCCTCGGGGTGTCTGCCCTGCAACCGGGTCCCACCTGCTGTCTCCAATGCCTGGGGTCCTCTGTCCGCCATTAGTGAAATTTTTCTGGCGAACCCCCTGTAACGTTCTGCGAACCCCCAGGGGTTCGCAAACCCCAATTTGGGAACCACTGCTCTAGTCCTACATCTCACAAAGACTATTTGTCCATATCTTCATTAGCCATATTGGAAAAGTTTGCAGCTTCTTTCTTCTTTGTGTTTATAACTGGTTCATCCCTTTAATTTGAGGAATCCTCACATTCTATCTTTAATGTCTGCATTTTCCAACATGTTTGCACATTTTTGCAAAGTAGCTGTGCTTACTATGCCTAAATGGTGGACATTTTCTATATGCACGCCAGCTACCAGATTGCTGACATTATTCCTTGTTCCCTTTCTGCTTTGATTTTCAGTGTGCTTTATCCTTACTTGCTTAACAGTGGTGTTTACAGTTACGTGCTCTCTGCATCAAACTGGGGCCTTAATTTGCATTTCTGACTGTTCTGTTTCTTGGCATAGGTATATTCCTTTTTTTCAGGCCCTTGTCCCTGAGTAGATTTTCGTAGACCTCTTTATTTTTGCAGCTCCAACTTATTTAGTCTTGAATGATGGAGCCTGAATACTCCAAATTAACATGACTTTTTAATTTCAAGTCTATAAAAAAAATCTCAGTTATTTCTCCATTTTTCCCAGGTCCTTATCCAGAAAACAGATCTTTCGTAGATAATTTTTTTAGGGACACATTGATCCTCAGACCTTCTCATGACTTCTTTAAAGCTTTCTTCCCTTCCTCATCATCACTCACACTCTGGAATGCAGCACTTTGACACCCAGCCACTGTTAAAAAAAAGTCATTTCTTTTGTTGTTTTCCATCTTAATAACTCTCCTATACATTTCAAATTGCTGTCCGAGTCTTTTCCCAGTCTCCTCAGCATTCCCTGTGATTTTTAAGGCAGGTGGAGAATTTGTGTGTTGTGGTTGCAGGGGTTCTGCGGCAGCCATTTTTCATTCACCCTGTCACCTTGCTGTGGTCAGTGTCCCTTTCATCAGACAGTTGCAGTCTGGTTGCCCTTTTCCGGACTCACCAGCAATCTGTGCCTTGCATTCCTGGTACCAAGTTGTATTTCGATGATGCTGAAGACAGGCTTTAGAATAAGTTGTTCACTTAACTAAAAACAAATAACATCTAATGTAAATGGAGCACTGTTGCTGCTGTAATCTAACCTGGCTAATTCTCTCTTCTCTGCAACTACTTCCTGTCTCTGTGTGAGAGAGGATTTGAGTCAACAGGAAGTATGGCACTCTGTAATATCCTGCAGAGGATGTGGCAACTTTAAATATACTGCTAAATTTTAACCCTTTATAACCAGCCATCATCCTCAGCAGAGACTGAACCCACAATCTTCAGAACTATAAATATAGGCTTCTACAACCTGAGCTAAAGGAGACATTCTTCAAAGGTGCCAAAGTAGGAAACTGTGTTATTGTCAGGACCAGCCATTCAAGGGGTGTTGATATCACACACTGAGCCAGTTCCATGCTCTCCATGTTAGACAATTTCGTCCCAGGTATCTGAGGTGCACACACAGGAGTTCAAGTCTCATAGGCGGTGCCCTTTTAATGAACTGGGGCTGCAATACACTTTCAGACAGCATGGTCACTGGGTGCGACTTACACTGCTGTGGACTTCAGACACTTGGGATGTGCTTGTCTAACAGAAAGACGATCCAATATACTGGGCTAGTGCATGTGCTCATTCCTAGCTACTGAGAATTCTTCTTTAGCTCAGACTGTAGAAACCTGTGGTTTTGGTGCTGAAGTCTCAGAGTTGAATCCTCACTGTTGATTACAGTATCTACATGTGCATTTGACCATGACTCATTTACACATAGGCTCATTAGTCAGAACAAGATTTATACAGATGCCAGTTACAGCAAGAGGGAATGCTCTGTTCCCCCCATGGACTTTACGCTCTACAGGTGCCATTCAGATGAGAGGAGTGCACCCACAAATGTTTAGCATCTAGTATAAGTTGTTTTCTGTCACAGATTTGGCAAACCAATCAACAGGAACCTAACTGGGATCAATTTCAGGTGATTGCACTTGTTTCCCATCGATTTCAGGGCTGACTCCATGACAGAATAATGAGGTATGCCTGATGCCAATCACCACCTGTGAATGCCACTGCACATCCTTCCATGTGATTGAACTGCCACTGCATCACAAGGGAGCGAGAACAACTTTGATAAACTCAGGAGGTGAAACTGCAAGTACAACCGAGAAGCTTGAAAGGGAAGTGCCAGAAAGCAGAGTACATGCCACTACTTGTCACTTAGCAGAGACAAAAGTGTGTGCAACAAAGGCAACAACATTATCACATTAGCAACACCTGCAACAAACAGCAACATATCTGTGAAGACAGGGGATCTGTCAGCTGTCATTATAACACCATTGTGAGAACCACGATACATTAAGTGGGATAAAGAGGTGGTGTTCTAACAGGCGTAATTATAATGGTGTTGAAAAGGACACTATCAAAGCTAACAGACCTGAAATTAGATCTACCAGTCTTGTGTGTGGGTGAGCACCTAATGCAACACCACGTTGTGCCTCAGCTCTGCCTGACGGCTCCATTCGTAGGTCCCAGAGTGCCATTGAAACTGACAGACACCAGGCTCTTGAGTGCAGAACTCTTACAAAGCTCACTATCCCACTTGCTCACAAGCAGGGAGTTGGCAAGATAAGAAGAGGGTCATTGTGATAGGGAATGTTGGGGAGTGTCTAGCACAATGGGACCCTGATCCATCACGGAGTCACCTATGTGAGTGGGACCCCAATACAAGTAAAAAATATGCTTGACACATATCTCCTATTACTTCTGCTGCCTTTCTCTGTGGGTGAGTGCCTCTCAGAAACACTTTAACTAGTGTTTCGACCTTAAGCTCTGAAGATTAGACTATGTTCATCATACAAAGCAAAGCATTGAAGTAATAGGAATTGAACCTCCACCAAACAGCAGAGCATAAAATGTAAAGGTGTGTGTGGTGGCACCTAAGTATTGTGATGACACATGGTACATTACACACACACACACTTTTCCTAGCAATACAGAATATCCAATATATAAAATGTCACATAATCATAGTTTAATCAAAGTATAGCATTTTATTTCTCTTATTGAAGTACATGTGGTAAAACTAAAATATAATATACAGAGTATTGACCTGTTGGGAAATTAGGATAGTTCCACCAATCCACTCAAAAGAGAAAAGATACAAGCCACATGAGGGGCTGTTGTGTCTTATGCATCTCCTGCTTTAAAGACTTTACAGGCCAGTTCATTAAGCTGCCACTAATATGCTCAGGTTCGTCAATCACCTGTAAGCTGTTGTGCTGGCTGGGGAGTGTGCATTAGCAGCAGAGATTTGTAACCCAAATAATACACTTCCCAGGTGGCCCAATGTTTGGCCCTTTTTGAGGAATCAAAATGTTTTGAATGTTAATCGGAAAAAAAATTGGGGCCTGAGCATTTGGAATTTCATTGTGCATATGAACATGGGGCTAAATGGGGCTTGCCACGGCTCTGAAGAACAGTCTAGTCAATCAGTAGCTGCATTTAAGCTCTCAGGGCCCAATTCTCCTCTAACTGGTGTAAATCAAAGAAATTCTATTTAAGTCAATGGAATGACACAGGGGTAAAACCAGCAGGACAGAATAAGGCCCTCTGCCATTTGACCAGCACCACAGGAGTCAGTCATTTTGGAATCAGTGCTCCCAGCTTACACTGTTCTTGGCATTTGTTGCTACCACCCACGAGGCCAGATTCACCATGGCACAAGAAGGCACAGCTTCTGTGGCCTGCTTATGGAAGGGCTGAAATTGAAAGCCTTCAATTAATGATTGTTTTGCATGCTTCACATTGTCAACCACACAGCAAAACCCATTATATTAACAAAGGAACAACCCAAAAATCCACTTACAGAAGCCTACTTATTTACCTGGGGAGGGGTGGAGAATGATGGCTAGAAAGAGAGGGAGGGCACTGTATTAATTTCTCTATAGCTGGCTGCAGGACCAGTGCATGGGGTGAGTAACTCCAGATGGATTTAGGCTGGAACTCATATCAAACCTCAGAATATAGCTTTGGCACACTCAGACAGTCAGGGCTGGCCTAGACTACACAAGAAAACTGCAATAGGGATATGGGTTGTGTGAAATCATAGGACTGGAAGGGACCTTGAGAGGTCATCTAGTCCAGTCCCCTGCACTCATGGCAGCACTAAGTATTATCTAGACCATCCCTGACAGGTGTTTGTCTAACCTGCTCTTAAAAATCTCCAATGATGGAGATTCCACCACCTCCCTAGGCAATTTATTTCAGTGCTTAACCACCCTGAGAGCTAGGAAGTTTTTCTTAATGTTCAACCTAACCTCCCTTGTTGCAATTTAAGCCCATTGCTTCTTGTCATATCCTCAGAGATTAAGAAGCACAATTTTTCTCCCTGCTCCTTGTAACAATCTTTGATGTACTTGAAAACTGTTATCATGTCCCCTCTGAGTCTTCTCTTCTCCAGACTAAACAAACCCAATGTTTTCAAATCTTCCCTCATAGGACATGTTTTCTAGACCTTTAATCATTTCTGTTGCTCTTCCCTGGACTTTCTCCAATTTGTCCACATCTTTCCTGAAATGTGGCGCCCAGAACTGGACACAACACTCCAGTTGAGGCCTAATCAGCGTGGACTAGAGCGAAAGAATTATTTCTCGTGCCTTGTTAACAACACTCCTGCTAATACATCCCAGAATGATATTTGCTTTTTTTGCGACAGTGTTACACTGTTGATTCATATTTAGCTTGTGGTCCACTATGACCCCCAGATCTCTTTCCAAAGTACTCCTTCCTAGGCAGTCATTTCCCATTTTGTATGTGTGCAACTGATTGTTCCTTCCTAAGTGGAGTACTTTGCATTTGTCCTTATTGAATTTCATCCTATTTACTTCAGACCATTTCTCCAGTTTGTCCAGATCATTTTGAATTTTAATCCTGTCCTCCAAAGCACTTGCAATGCCCCCAGCTTGGTATCGTCCGCAAACTTTATAAGTGTCCTCTCTGTGCCATTATCTAAATCATTGATGAAGATATTGAACAGAATTGGACCCAAAACTGATCCTTGGGGTCCCCATTCATTATGCCCTTTCAGCATGACTGTGAACCACTAATAACTACTCTCTGGGAACGGTTTTCCAACCAGTTCTGCACCCACCTAATAGTAGCTCCATCTAGGTTTGTTGCATTACATGTCCTGAGAGTGGGTTAGATTAGAGTTTCCCCACAGCCAATATTGGGTTTGCCTGACTCTTTTGAAATGTGCATGCACAACGTGCCTTGCACCCCTAGTCGGAGGATTTTCAGGCCCTTGAAGCACTTATCCCTGTGTCTAGCAATGATCGCAGGAATAGGGGCTCCTGGTTATTCCCAAAGAGGAAGGAACTGCATTAGGAGATGGAGCCAGGGGGAACAAAGTGACAGCTGCAGTCACCACCTGTCCACACTGGGGATAGGCCAGTGCAAAATGTACAGTTTCATCTGAATCTGAGCTAAAGACTTTTTTGCAGCTATTGCAGCTACCCATCATGCCCAACCTTTGGAAGGCTCCTGGGATGGATGATGTGTGTAGATGGCATGATGCAAGCTTACGGCGTTTCCAAGCACTTTGACAATCTAAGCTCAGCTACCAGCTGAGTTTGGGGTTTATTGCAGAGAGGGCCGGCTCTAGCTTTTTTGGCACCCCAGGTAAAAAAAAAAAAAAAAAAAAAAAAACCTGGCGGCCGGACTGCCGAAGCAAAAAAAAGATGGCCGCAGGGAGTGTGGTCAAGGCGGTTTGCAGGGGGGTGAAGGGCGGCACCCGCCCGCTCCCTCCATCCGTGGGCAGCCCTCTGGCCTTGGGGTGCCTCTCCCGGCTGTGCAGGCGGAGCCCCCGGGGGCTGCAGGAGGTGCTGGCTCACCTGCTTCTTTAAAAGCAGCTCGGCCGGGCTCAGAGCGGCGTGGGAGGTGGAGTTCGGTGCAGGCAGCGTGGGAGGTGGAGTGGCGCATCCCGGGGAGCCCAGCAGCACGTGAGCGGCGGGGATCACTAGTTCGTGCCCCTGCAGGGCTGGGCTGGCTGTCCCAAAATTGGCCGGAATGCCGCCCCTTACAATGTGCTGCCCAGGCACATGCTTTCTCGTCTGGTACCGGGAACTGGCCCTGATTGCAGAGGAACGGCCACGCTGCTACCTTAGTTTAGTCCGAAAGAATGAATGTGGTTCCCATCAGCCAGCGTTTTAAACTAACCGTTCCGAGTACCACGACAACAGGTTGCACACGGTGACGGCAGCAGCTACGTGCTTTGGGGATGGTGACCAAAGCCCAATGTCAGCAGCACTGCTGCTACAGCTGCTGCTGTAAGAGGCTGGTGCTTGCTGGGGCTGAAGTTTAGCCCAGAGAAGGGCTGTTATTAAGCATGGCATTGTTCCAGAGACAGCTGCATGCTCCATTATTTAAACAAACTTCAGCCAACCCACCAGAGGACCAGCACAGTAAATAAATAAAATCCGAGCTACCGCTCAGGATCCTGGAGTTATTCTGGCTTCTTTTGAGAGGCAGAGTGCGGCTCCTGTTGCTGCTGGGAGCTGGGCTTGAATTTCAGAGCAGCGCCTGCCTTTTTATGCAGCCTTGTTCTACAGTCCCACCCCCTTGCCTTCTTCTGGTGGGCAAACTGAGGCACATGGAGATTACATGATTTGCCTAAAGATATGCTGGAAGCCATTAACAGTGTCAGGCAAAAAGAACAAAGACAGCCTCCCTCTTGCGCCTCTGGTCCTTGCTGTCAAAGCACTGCAGCACAGGGCCTCCCTTGGAGACGCTGATGGAGCAATTCAAATTAAGCCGGGAGGAGCAGAGGAGGCATTAAGCGAATTGCTTAACAGCAGTCACACCCACGTTGCGAAGGCAGACAGCTGCTTCAGTGGGCTGTCGAAGCAGCTAGGCATAACACCGGCATGTGTATAGAAGTTGTTCGAGTGCAGCTCTCAGCAGTGCAGTGACTGACACGCCTGCCCCGGGGATACATTTCTAGCAGGCGTTGTCTACACTGGGATTGTGTTCAAGCATGATTTTCAATACTCATGCTAGCTCCCATGATGCTGACCACAACTTTGTGGTCAGTGTAGACCAGAGGTGTCAGATAGGTATGGTTAAAACCTGCTCCCAGTAGGGTTTAACCAGCACTCGTTGAGTCGAAGGTGAAACCCTGTTTAAACACAGTACCATTTCCTGTTGTACATAAGGCCCTTTAGAAGCTGGATGCACTCTGATAAATATCCACCAGGCAGCACTGTTCTGGAGCAGGGGAATCTTATCTTATCTGTCGCCTAAAGTCAATCAGTGTCCTCCGCTATTGAAAACACATGACGTTCTACTGCCATTATCTCTCCCATCAGCCTTCTGACCAGCTGGGCAATGATGTGTGAAGAACTGCACTGGGCCTGGGTATGAAAGGCCAGTAGTAGGCACTACCGGTGCTGTTGCTGCAGTTGTTTAGCATTGCTTTTTCTCTGACCATGCCCATGGCAGAGAGGAGAACAGAGGCCTTACGGGCAAAAGCAGTGCTACCGAGAGGAGGCAGGGGGAGAGTATGCTGACATGGAGGAGAGAGAGACAGCCTCACGTAGCTTAACACCACCATTGCTTGCCTCACCAAGGATGGTGATTCAGAGCTTGTAATGATGCTGGGTGTGGGACTAAGCTGAGACTGTACAAGGTGTTTGTTTCTCTGCCCTTGGGCATGTTCATTATGCACTACACCAGGGGTCGGCAATGTTCGGCATGCGGCTCGCCAGGGTAATTACCCTAGCGGGCCGGGCCAGTTTATTTACCTGCTGATGCGGCAGGTTCGGTCGATCGTGGCCCCCACTCGCCGCGGTTCACCGTCCCGGGCCAACAGGGGCGGCGGGAAGTCACGGCCAGCACATCCCTCGGCCCGCGCCAGCAGAAGGCACATCCCTTAGAAGAGAGGACTGCCCTGCCAAATTTCAAGCACCCTGCTGGAAAGCACAGGGGTGCTAGTTTCTGGGAAACAGATGGATATTTTTTTTAACATGGGCAAAATTATATTTTTTCACTAGACTCATTCTCAGATACAGCTAATCTGCTTTATCTGAAACATCCCAAAAAAGTCAGTCTGAGGCAGACAGCTGACAGGGAAAAGTTCAGCTCAAACTCTTTACATTTGACAAAGTTATAAGCAACTGAAAACAGGATCTTATACTGGAAAGTGTTAGCCATAAGAACATAAGAACGGCCGTACTGGGTCAGACCAAAGGTCCATCTAGCCCAGTATCCTGTCTACCGACAGTGGCCAATGCCAGGTGCCCCAGAGGGAGTGGACCTAACAGGCAATGATCAAGTGATCTCTCTCCTGCCATCCATCTCCATCCTCTGACAAACAGAGGCTAGGGACACCATTCCTTACCCATCCTGGCTAATAGCCATTAATGGACTTAACCACCATGAATTTATCCAATTCTCTTTTAAACGCTGTTATAGTCCTAGCCTTCACCACCGCCTCAGGTAAGGAGTTCCACAAGTTGACTGTGCGCTGCATGAAGAAGAACTTCCTTGTATTTGTTTTAAACCTGCTGCCTATTAATTTCATTTGGTGACCCCTAGTTCTTGTATTATGGGAATAAGTAAATAACTTTTCCTTATCCACTTTCTCCACATCACTCATGATTTTATATACCTCTATCATATCCCCCCTTAGTTTCCTCTTTTCCAAGCTGAAGAGTCCTAGCCTCTTTAATCACTCTTCATATGGGACCCGTTCCAAACCCCTAATCATTTTAGTTGCCCTTTTCTGAACCTTTTCTAGTGCCAGTATATTTTTTTTGAGATGAGGAGACCACATCTGTACGCAGAATTCGAGATGTGGGCGTACCATCGATTTATATAATGGCAATAATATATTCTCTGTCTTATTCTCTATCCCCTTTTTAATGATCCCTAACATCCTGTTTGCTTTTTTGACTGCCTCTGCACACTGCGTGGACATCTTCAGAGAACTATCCACGATGACTCCAAGATCTTTTTCCTGACTTCTTGTAGCTAAATTAGCCCCCATCATATTGTATGTATAGTTGGGGTTATTTTTTCCAATGTGCATTACTTTACATTTATCCACATTAAATTTCATTTGCCATTTTGTTGCTCAATCACTTAGTTTTGTGAGATCTTTTTGAAGTTCGTCACAGTCTGCTTTGGTCTTAACTATCTTGAGCAGTTTAGTATCATCTGCAAACTTTGCCACCTCACTTTTTTTTTTTAACCTCTTTCTCCAGATCATTTATGAATAAGTTGAATAGGATTGGTCCTAGGACTGACCCTTGGGGAACACCACTAGTTACCCCTCTCCATTCTGAAAATTTACCATTAATTCCTACCCTTTGTTCCCGGTCCTTTAACCAGTTCTCAATCCATGAAAGGACCTTCCCTTTTATCCCATGACAGCTTAATTTACGTAAGAGCCTTTGGTGAGGGACCTCAAAGGCTTTCTGGAAATCTAAGTACACTATGTCCACTGGATCCCCCTTGTCGACATGTTTGTTGACCCCTTCAAAGAACTCTAACAGGCAGTACTACTTGAGCCACCTATAGTATGTAATGTTTATATAAGGCACTAACATTAGGATTATTCCATTTACCAAGCCAGGCTAGGACATTACTTATTCATTCCAAAGGCAAGAAGCACATCACCATGCTTGTAAAACAAATTACACACCTGTATGTGATGCTGTATGAAAAAGAAGATACCCATTTATAATCATTGTTTCTACCACTGTTATACAATTGCAACAAATCTTTTACAAAGTATGTCATGTAAGTTATCAATGGAAAAGTTATAGATTGCTAAGTATGATCATCCTGTTTATATGCATGAATCCTCTTTGTATCTGAAGTTATGGATATTGGCTATGTACTTGTATCTCAAACGTGTTGTGATGCCTGGGTGATACAGACAGATTTACATCAGGACTGGCCAACTATGTGTTGATGGCCCGTTAAGGACACGCAATGGGCCATTGAAGAGATTAAAACATACCCAATGACCCTTTCCTGGAGACATTTCAGAAAGCACTGAGGAAATGGCTGCCCAGTGACGCATCATAACATGTGACCCAAGGCTCCATCTTTGCCATGAATTTTCCATGCACCTGGGTTGAAGGTATAAATGGGAGCCTGTGACATCATTTCTTTGGGTTCATTTCCTGCTTCATATCGCTGGACTGGATTTCTAACAAGGCAGCTATGAACAGAGGGACTGAATGGCCCCCAACCAGTTTAGGTGATCCAGAGAGAGACTTTTTACAAGCTAGCAGCTTTACCATCCCTGCTATGATCCTGACCTGCAATCTCTGAAAATCAATTGTTATGTATAGGATTCTTTAACTATTTGATAACTCTTGTCTTTTCTTTCCTTTTTACATTAATAAAACTTTAGCTTTTAGTTACTAAAGGGTTGGCTACCAGCATGATTTTTGGGCAAGAGTTAAGTTTTATATATTGACCTGGTTAGATGTCTGATCCCTTGGGATTGGAAGACCCATATAGCTGATTAATCTGGTTTTCAGTAATCTCTCATAATAAAGTCCAGTTGTCTGAGTGGTGAGCCAAGGGCTGGAATGCCTAAGGGGACTGTGGTTTTAACTTATTGTTAACCAGTATGGTGATACAGAAGCTCACTCTTGTTACTGGCTTGGTAAACTCTAATGATAGAATAACCACCAGTTTGGGATGTCTGCCCTGTTTAAAACAGTCGGTCCTATTTGGAATTCTCAGCTATATCCCACACCAGGAAACAGTCACACCATCTGTAGAACAAATTATGTGTTCAGCTGTTGTCATTTATTTCAAAATTTTCTGACTGTAATAGGATATAAGTGTATCCCTCTCTGTTAGGTGGGTGATGGGCAGAGTGAAGGCAGGTTGTGGAGACTTCACTATAAATATCCACTCCTTCAAATGCTTGTCATTCATACTGACTCAGGCTCTGCAGCACAGTGGATTAGTTTCTGAAAGGAATAGTAAAGGGACCATTCCCCCACGCTCGTGCTTCCTGGTCACATCCCTATGTGCTGGCACATTCTTCTCCTCAGTCTCCGAAATAGGAGCACGGCTACTGTGTCTGTCACTCTCCTCCTCCATGTTAGTTTCTGCCACAGCGTGGAGCACTTCATAGTAAGCCCTGGAGAAAGGACACAGTCATGAGTTCTGTATTTTAATTTCCAGTCTGGGGGATGTCATTTTCCAGGGGGCTGTAGATATTTTATATTGTTATGACTGATGTTTATTACATGAATTATAGTTGTCTTGCTACTACTTAGCACTCTTCCCTTTTCTTTGTTGTGCCCACATCTTATATTTAGACTGCAAGGTCTTTGGGGCAGAGAGCATCTTTTAATTACATGTGTGTACAGTGCCTACCATGATGGTGCTCTGAGGCCTAGTTGTACATCGCCTCTAGGCACTATTGCAATCCAAGTGAAGTAATAATATTTGTCACTTGTTTGGCTGATTTATTCTGCTGGATGTCGCATTGGGAGGTGGTGGCAATGAATATTGGTGCTTTAGTCTCACTCACTGATTCTTAACGAAAAACACAACACATTTTTAAAAAATGGCACCAAGCTGCCATCAACAGCAGCAAGGGTTTAACTTAACCTTCAGCACCCCACTCAGAGGACTGGGAGCTCTAGCTGAGTCACGACTCCTGAAGCAGGCCTGTGTGTATGTAACAGAGGCTGACTGTGAATGTCATTGAGTGGGAGGGGATGCGCTCGGGAGGGGGTGGGGGGAATGCTTTTGATCTGTTCTCTGTCTTCTATAGCTTTACTCTGACAAGGAACACTTGTTTATCCTGTGTCTTACAATGCCAAGGAGGAAGACGACAATCACGATAAACATGAATGGGTTGTCAGAGCATACAGAACGTTCACCGTACAGAACGACTCCCAGCACGTGTGGAGTATCTTCCTGAGGCTGTTTCCCATCCCCCTTCTCAGTCCCATGAAAATAGAATTTTGCTGGAGAGAAACCTTTACAGGAACTGTGCTGTAAATTAGAGGATGTGATTTTTGTATGTACTTACATATAATAAAAAATGTCAAGCACCGTGTGATGGGGGAAATCCCATTGTCTCCTGTGGCTTTCCTGTAATTTAAATGAGCTGAGTGCTCTGAGGGGTTTTCAGGGATTCCCATGTCTTCTATAGAACCCCCTTCAACATGGCAGTTGAACACACCCAAGCCAGGGGAAATTGACATGCCTGGAGTTAGTCCTCTCACAGGCGTGTTTTACCATACACATTTCACAGGTGAGACCATGTGCAACTGCACTGACTTCATAGCTATTACACCCACTCACATCAGGAATGAATTAGGCCTTATGACTTTTTGTGTGCGTTTTACTCCACCCACTTTTGAATTCACCCTTACTGAATGAGCAGTTCCTTTTATTACACTTAACTCATCTGAAATTATTAATGGCCCTTCATCCTGGAAGCAATTTCTGCCCATGTTCATTGCTGCAAGATTACCTGTTTGTGATCATTTTGCAGCCTGCATTTTCACAATGTAGTTTTAGAATCACATTAATCTCAAATGGATTATTATTGGGTTGACAATCCCTTAGGGTGCAATGAAAAGTATTCATTAATTCTCAGGGCAGGAGGGCTAATTACCTTTAAAAAAAATCTCTGCTAATTGCTAATAACTTTTTTTTTTTTTTTTACTGAATTGGTCCCGTAAAGCTATTTTTGATTTCCTTTTCATGCTGTAACGTCTATAATTCTTAGTCAAAACAAGAAAGGGAATATCAAGGTGATTCAGTTTAGCAACAGGAACAAATCATAAACGGGGCAAAGCCAAGGAGGCTAAACTAATCTTCTCCTCAGGAAAGAGGAGATCTAGATCTGGTGCTGACTTGACTTTCAAAATCACATCCCTTCAAGTTGCCTCAAATATAAATGGTCCAAATCCTGCTCTCTCTATTCATGCCAGTTATTCATTGACTTCAATGGAACTCCATGCAACTGGGACATAAGTGGTACATAGGGTTTATGTTGACTCCCTGCTCAGAGGTGACCTTGACCCCAGGTGAGTGATGGCAGACGGGTTTGGCCCTGTCATTGCTGAAAGTTGTATCCAGGTAAATTAAGAAGGATGTGATGAAGTCAGGACTCATAGCTGAGATGACATACAGGTGGATTCAATATATACTATTTGGAATAAGATGCTTATGGAGCTCAGAGAGTTCTATGTAAAGAGTAAGTTTGGCTCAATTAAAAAAAAAGAGATTCACAAAAAATTGTGGGCCTAGAGCTACTACTAATCAACGAAAGCACAAATCAGTTTTCCTGATCAGATGATGATTTATTTCCAAATTAGATTACAAAACGAATAATGGTGTACAATGGCCATTCCA
Organism: Chrysemys picta bellii; assembly: GCF_011386835.1. Lineage (NCBI taxonomy): Eukaryota > Metazoa > Chordata > Testudines > Emydidae > Chrysemys > Chrysemys picta. Next base: position 204,102,437 of record NC_088791.1, read on the forward strand.
ATCAAAGCACTATGAACATCTGTGGTAGGACCTCGAACAGTGGAAAACAGAGCAAGAATGTCTGGGTTAGGTGATCATAAGTGGTGCCGAGGTCTTGTGCTGCACCACCCCGCACAATGCTGATTTTCACTCTGGCTGAGCTGGGGTAGTTTTCGGGATTAGCTTTTCACTGTGACAGCCATTGACAGTCTATAGCCTTTGTTCACCCCTTTACAGGATTATGATACATTTTGTACGAAGTATGCTAGATGGACCTTTGGTTTGACCCAGTATGGCCATTCTTATCTTCTTATGTTCTTAACATATATGTCGACATATACACACCCAAGAACTCCAAAACAGCACGGAGTGTTCAATGTCATTTAGGTGTATAAATAGCTGTGACTGAGAATGGAACAACAGCTGTACTGCTGCTAATGCAGAGCAGAACCCAAAGCTTAAAGCTTTTCCACCGTTCCTACCTTGTCAAGGCACGTACTGAATCAGTTTGCAGGAACCAAACATCTAAAACTACAACAGGACAATGAAAGCTGATCACCATAACGCATTGGCTGTTTGTGACAAAAATCGGGGCAAGGTGATGTGCCAGAGGAGGAGCCAACTTTTTTTTCTTCCAAATTTAGCCCAGCTGGTAGGAAGAGCCTGCAGAGCTTTCACCGGATACTGCACATCTGTAGGAGGAAGCACGTTCTCGCTGCAAAAGGCAGCGTTGTAATCTATACATCCACGCATCAAGATCTAATTTTTATGATATATTTCCATATTGCAATAACTCTACATCAGTGATGGTATAAATTACCATGTCCAGGTCAATCCAGAACTTCAAATGTGATGTCATTTATTTACCACAGTGCTGACTACATATTACACAACTCTGTGTGCATGGTACTGTGATTTGCTGTCTTTCAATTATTTTAACTGGGTAATAAGCCAGCACAATCAGTGACAAAAATCACACCCGGTATAATTATGGATCTCTCGTTTTAGTAGTAAGTGGCTGAAATAGGGAAAATTATGCATCTTGCTGCAGAGCACAAACACTCAGAAGCAGCAACTGCTGCTGCTGAGAATTGTTAATGCCAATAACTCGAACATTACTGACTCTCCAGCTTAGAGATCTTGGGACATGGACCCCCAAAGAGAGGCAGGTGGGCTTTGGCTCACTGGCAGATCTCACCATCCTTCCCCCACAACTGGCAGGGACTAGACATAGACGTTAGGAAGCCTCACCACAGCTCATTAGCGTACTGTTGTATCACCCCATTGTGCTAGGCACGGGACATATGCATAGTGTGGCCGTGTGGGTCCTGAAAAGCTACAATGTAAACAGACACTGGGTCAGAGGGGAAACAGAGACACAGAAGTGAAGTGACTTGCCCAAGGTCACACAGCTGGTTAATGACCAAGCCAGAAGTAGAATCTCTGTTGCTGGTTCCCAGTCCAATGTCTTGTCCCTCTAGAGCAGTGTCTCTCAACCCGTCCAGACTACTGTACCCCTTTCAGTTTCAATTTCACCTCACTTAAAAATGACTTGCTTACAAAATCAGATGTAAAAATACAGAAGTGTCACAGCACACTATGACTGCAAAATTGCTCCCTTTCTCATTTTTACCATATAATTATATAATAAACCAACTGAAATATGAATATTGTACTTACATTTCAGGGTATAGTATATAGAGCAGCATAAACAAGTCATTGTCTGTATGAAATTTTAGTTTGTACTGACTTTGCTAGTGCTTTTTATGTAGCCTGGTGTAAAAAAAATGGTTACCTACCTTCCCGTAATGGTTGTTCTTCGACATGTGTTGTTTACATCCATTCCACATTAGGTTTGGCGCGCTGCGTGCACGAGTGTCAGAAACTTTTCCCTCAGTGGCTCCCGTCGGGCCGGTGGGGGGCCCCCTCTGAGTGGCGCCACGGCGCCATGCATATATACCCCTGCTGGCCCGACCCCCTCCAGTTCCTTCTTGCCGGCAACTCCGACAGAGGGGTAGGAGGGCGGGTGGTGGAATACACGTGAACAACACATCTCGAAGAACAACAGTTACGCAAAGGTAGGTAACCGTTTTTTCTTCTTTGAGTGCTTGTTCACATCCATTCCACATTAGGTGAATCACAAGCTTACCTCACGGAACAATTGATCGGAGGACTGCCCTGCCAACTGCCACGTCCTCTCGGGCCTGTTGGTTGACTGCGTAGTGGGTCGTGAAGGTATGCATCGATGACCAGGTGGCTGGCTGCCCTGCAGATCTCCTGGATCGGGACTTGTGCCAGGAAAGCTGTGGAAGCTGCTTGCGCCCTGGCCAAGTGGGCCGTGACCACCGGGGTCGGAACACCTGCGAGGTCATAACACGCCCAAATACAGTCTGTAATCCATGTCAAGATTCGCTGTGCCGACACCGGGAGGCACCTCATCCTCTCAGCTACAGCCACGAACAGCTGCGTGGATTTACAAAAGGGCTTGGTGCGCTCCAAGTAGAACGCCAACGCTCAATGGACATCCAGGGTGTGCAGGCTGCGGTGATTCGGTCCGCATGGGGTTTGGGAAAAAACACTGGCAGACAAATGTCCTGGCCCAGATGGAATTGTGAGACCACCTTTGGGAAGAACTTGGGGTGCGGACGGAGCTGCACCTTGTCTTTATGAAACACTGTATACGGTGGCTCCGAGGTGAGTGCCCTCAGCTCAGATACCCTTCTGGCTGAGGTGATGGCCACCAGGAATGCCACCTTCCAGGAAAGGTGGAGGAGGGGCTTGAACGGGGGCCCCATGAGCTTAGAGAGGACTAAGTTGAGATTCCATGGAGGGACTGGGGGGGCATGAGTAAGGGAACATCCTCTCCAGTCCTTTAAGGAACCGCCCCACCATTGGGTGGGAGAACAGCGAGCCCCCTGAAAAACCCAGATGGAAGGCAGACATGGCTTCCAGGTGCACTCTGAGCGAGGACAGGGCCAGCCCTTGCTGCTTGAGATGTAGTAGGTACTCTAAAATGGCTGGCACCGGGGCCTGGCATGGCTGTACCTGTTGGGGCCCACACCAGCACGAGAACCTCTTCCACTTGGCCAAGTAAGTCGCCCTGGTAGAGGGCTTCCTACTCCCAAGTAGAACCTGCTGCACAGAAAGGTAACACTGGCTCTCCAAAGCGCTTAGCCACAGAGCTTACAAGTCGTCAGATGCAGTAATTGCAGGTAGGGGTGGAGGAGCCGCCCTCCGTCCTGCGTGATGAGGACCTGGTGCAGGGGCAGGGTTACCGGGGCTTCCACCAACAGCTCCAGGAGCGTAGTCAACCAGTGCTGGTGAGGCCAGGCCGGGGAAATGAGGATGACTGCTGCCCTGTCCCTGTGCACTTTGAGCAGGACCTTGTGTACCAGAGGGAGCGGGGGAAAGGCGTATTTCAAGTCCCCTCCCCACGGGATCGCGTTGGCTACTGAGCCCAGGCGGCGATCCTGGAATGAGCAGAACTGCGGGCACTGGGCGTTACCCCTGGTAGCGAACAGGTCTACCCAGGGAAACCCCCACTTGTGGAAGAGCGAAAACATGACGTCCGCTCTGAGCGTCCACTTGTGCATGCAGTGGGACCTGCTGAGGTAGTCCACCAGTTCGTTCCGCACCCCCGGGAGATACGACGCCTCAAGGTGAATGGCGTAGGCTATGCAAAAGTCCCAGAGGAGGAGAACCTCGTGGCAGAGCGGCAAGGAACGGGCTCCGCCCTGCTTGTTTATATAAAACATGGCGGTAGCGTTGTCTGTCAGAACTGTCACGCTGTGACCACTCAAAGTGGCGTGAAAGGTCTGGCAGGCTAACTGAACCACCCTGAGCTCCTTCACGTTGATATGGAGCGACCGCTCTGTTCCCGACCACAAGCCCTGAGTCCTGAGGTCCCCCAGGTGAGCACCCCATCCGAGGTCTGATGCGTCCGTCACAAGCGTCAGGTCTGGCTGTTGCGTGGCAAAGGGGATGCCTTCGCAAACCACGGACTGGGACTGCCACCACAGCAAGGAGTCCAGCACATCCCCTGGGGCTGTCACTACCAAGTCCAGGGGGTCCCTGCCTGGGCGGTATACACGCGTGAGCCAAGCCTGCAGCGTCCTGAGTTTCAGCCTGGCATGCTTGACCACGTGTGCATGCTGCCATGTAGCCCAGCAGCCGCAGACAGCATCTGGCCATTGGAGTGGGAAACTGGCACAGGATGTTCACTGCTTGCTGGATGGCCAGGAATCGTGATACTGGGAGGCTCGCCCTTGCCCGCACCGCGTCTAGGACCGCCCCTATGAATTCCACTCTCTGCGTTGGAATCAGAGTGGACTTGGGGACGTTGATCAGGAGCCCCAGCGTGCGGAATAGTCTTAGGGCCACCTGCACGTAGTACCGAACCTCCTCTTTGGACCAACCCGCCAGGAGCCAGTTGTCGAGGTACAGGTAAACCCAAATCTTCTGCCTCCGTAAGAAGACCGCCACTACCGCCATGCATTTTGTGAACACCCGTGGGGCCACGGCTAGGCCAAATGGGAGAACCGTGAACTGATAATGTCCCTAGTTCACGGTGAAACGCAGGAACCGGCCATGTGCTGGGTGAATGGCGATATGAAAGTACGCATCCTTCATGTCGAGGGCAGCGTACCAGTCCCCCCGGATCCAGGGTAGGGATGATCGTGCCCAAAGAGACCCTGCGGAACCGGGCCTTGACCAGGAACTCGTTGAGCCCGCACAGGTCTAGAATGGGACGAAGGCCTCCTTTGGCCTTGGGAATGAGGAAGTAACGAGAGTAGAACCCTTTCTCCCTTAGGTCTTGCAGTACTATCTCTACCGCCCCCACCTCTAGGAGCGAGTGGACCTCCTTTTCCAGGAGATGCTCGTGAGAAGAGTCCCTAAAGAGGGACGGGGAAGGGTGGTGGGAGTTAGGGAGGGAGGAAAACTGCAGCATGTACCCTCTTCACACCGTGCGTACCACCCAGCGGTCTGACGTAATGCTGGACCACGCACGGGAGAAATGGGACAGGCGGTTCAGGAAACAAGGGGATGGATCCGGTGACTGATCTGGTACGCTGTCCTCGAGTGCACCTTCAAAAGCCTGGCTTAGGGCCCGGCTGGGATTTGTGCTGGCCTTAGCTCTGGCCCGGCCTATTGGAGTTATTGTTATTGTGCCGCCTCCTGTTATCTCTGCCTCACCTGTGGTAAGGCTCGTGCCTAGGACGAGGCTGGTAGCGGCGCTGAGGGGGAGGCTGTGGCTTGAAGGGCTTCCTCTGAGCTGCCGGTGTGTGCATACCCAGCGACTTGAGTGTAGCCCTTGAGTCCTTGAGGCTATGTAGTTTTGCGTCTGTCTGGTCTGAAAAGAGTCCGGACCCTTCAAAGGGGAGGTCCTGAAGCGAATTCTGGACCTCAGGCGGCAGACGTGACTCCTGAAGCCACGCCAAGCGCCGCATGACCATGCCAGACACAATTGTCCTGGCTGCCGCGTCTGCCGAATCCAAGGATGCCTGGAGAGAGGTCTTCGCTACGGCTTTGCCCTTGTCCACCAGGGTCGTGAACTTCTGTTGGGAACCCTGCGGGAGGCTGTCCTTAAACTTCCCCACTGCCACCCAGGAGTTGAAATTATGTCTGTTGAGGATGGCCTGTTGGTTAGCAATCCTCAACTGGAGGCCCCCGACGAATACACCTTCCTGCCGAACAGGTCCGGGCGTTTTGCTTCCTTGGTCTTAGGGGCCGGGGCCTGCTGCCCCTGGTGCTCTTTCTCGTTCACTGCCGAGACTACCAGGGAACATGTGTTTGGGTGGCAAAACAAGAACTCATACCCCTTTGACGGGGCGAAGTACTTGCGCTCCACACCTTTGGTTGCTGGAGCGCTGGAGGCTGGGGTCTACCATATACTCTTATAGTTCGACTGAATGGTCTTAATGAGCGGGAGCGCTATTCTGGATGGACCTTCTGGGCTCAGAATGTCCACCAGGGGGTCCTCTTGCTCAACCGTCTCCTTGGCCTGTAACCCCAAGTTATGGGCAACGTTACGCAGCAGCTCTTGGTGGGCTCTATGGTCTATTGGCGGAGGCCCTGATACTGCTGTGCCCTCCACTGCTTCATCCGGGGATGATGAGGAGGTCAGCAGCTGCTCAGCTTCGTCCTGCTGGTCTCCTTCACCGCCTCAAAGGTGTCAGGCGTGGAGGGCTGATCTCCCTATGCCCTCGAGCCCTCGTCCGCACTGAGTTCACATAGAGTTGGACTTGTGGCGCCGGTATTACCAGTGACGGTGCCGGTACAGCATCCATCACTCTCTTCCCGGTGCTCGGGGCCTTGGATGGCTCTGGTCTCCTTTGTGGGGAATGTCCACGCCCTTCCTTCGGCTGTGCCTTGGGCCGCACCGTGGAGGATGAGCGGTGCTTGGGCCTACTTTGGCGCTCCGGAGCTGATGGCTTGCGGTGCTTGGCCGGCACCGGGTCTCTTGATGACTCTGGGGCACTCCGCACCAAGGAAGCTAGAGCCGACGTCGGGCGCTCCGGGCCCGGTGGCTGCAGCGCAGCCTCCATGAACAGTTGTTTCAAATGAGTCTCTCTCTTTCTTTGTTGGCTTGAATGCCTTGCAAATCTTACACCGTTCCATTTGGTGTGCTTCCCCCAGGCAACGTAGACAGGAGACATGGGGGTCACTAACTGGCGTAGGCTTGCGGCACATGGCACGAGCCTTAAACCCATGGGCCTGCGGCATGCCCCGCGGCCTGGGGCGGGTGCTGGAAGCCTCCAAGCACCTAATCTACTAAGTGTCCACAACAAGGGAATGCTAACGAACTGATAGCAGCTAAGTACTCTAAAGTTAAGGGATTGCTTCTCCTACAAGAGCAACAGACTGTTCCAATGCCGCCACGGATGGTAAGAAGGAACTGGAGGGGGTCGGGCCAGCGGGGATACATATGCATGGCGCAGTGGTGCCACTCGGGGGGGACCCCCCGCCGGGAGCCGCTAAGGGAAAAAGTTTCCGACACGCGTGCACCTAATGTGGAATGGATGTGAACAAGCACTTGAAGAAGAACTAGGCAAATATCTAGCTGAGCTGATGTACCCCTTGGAAGATTTCTGTGTGCCCCCAGAGGTATTCATACCCCTGGTTGAGAACCACAGTACTAATGGGCTGCAAACGGGTTCCATCCAGGCTCCCTCCCTGCCCTGATGATAGAGCTCCATTTTGATGCTGGTGTGAAGAAATGGTGGGCTAAACGGTGTGGAGAACCAATTCTTTCTGGCTAGACATTGTGGCCCTGATCCTGCACTCCTGAGCCAGGCAGGACTCATTGCAATGGGAGCTTTGCCTGAATAAGGCCTGCAGGATTGGGTCAAATGTAAAGCAATGCCACTGGCAAAACCTATACATACAGGCTGTGTTCATCAGCATAATCCAGCACTCACCCCAGCTCCCAGACAGTATGTCACTGCCTACAGTGAACATAACCGTTAAGATCAACTGCTTTTCTGTAGCTGAAAATGTTCACACTAATATTAACCTCTATAAAATACTCCAAGGCTTTCCCTTGAGGTGAAATTCACCCCTGTGCAGAAGGCCAGAGCAAGGTCCATGCACTATTTAAGTCCCACGGGATCTCTCAAAGTAGGGTGCAAGTGGTGCATAGGGCTTGTGTTGGCTCTTTGCATAGGCATGCATTTCACACCCAAAGAGCAGCATGTAGGATTGACTGATTCCGGCCTGGAGTCACACTAGATTTATTTTAGTCTGTTATTTTGAAGGAACAGCTTCTCAGTATCTCCTTGGACCATCTGAAAACGGCACAACTATTTTTATCACTGTTGCTCCGCTTGCAAAATTATTAATGGCCCCTTCATTTCCACAGACCTTGCTGCCATGTTAACCTACAGCGAGATTATTGCAGCCTGGGAAGAACCTGCATTTACAAAATCATTTGGTTTTACTTTTACATTAATGAGAAATTGATTATTTCTCTGTTTCCTGCACTTTGCTCATCTGTGGAAAGGTTAGAGACTGGAGCAGCATGTAGAATAAGCCCAGTCCCAGGTTGTGGAAATAGAAGATATGTGCTGAAAGAACTCCGCCCACCGCCAGTAACAGGTTCCCCCAAGGAGGTCATAGACAGCCCAGTCTGTCACCCCCTCACCCAGACAAGCAGGATCTCTGGAGAGGCTGATGGTAGCCCAGCAACTCCCCCTGACTTAGCAAAGCGCTTAAGCACCTATTTGAAGTGCGCTGTTGGCTAGGGATGGGATTACGCACATGGTTAAAGTTAAGCGCATGCTTCACTGAAATGGGACCAGAATTTAAATCCAGTTCAGTGGCCTGGCACCCCATCATTCAGCATCAGCATCTTGGCCCAAACAGCCCTTGATCGGTAGGAAATTTGAGAGGAGGCTGGTGTGACCCACTTCCTCCCCTAACCAGGTGAATCACAGGGAAGATGTTCGCAGCCCAACCTCCCTTCTCCTTTGGGCAGACGAATCCTATTGCAGTGGGAGAGACTGGGACTGCTGGTGGGCCAAATCCCCTCTGGGATTCCTTCACCACAAGCTGCTGTGCCTGTCAGAGATGACCCTTAATTCAGCATCACCCTTCAATCAGAGCAAGATACAACTTTGACTGAAATGAACTTAAAAGGCCACCTAGTGTGATTCTTTGTTGGTTCAAATTTCCTGCTTGATTAAAATACTCAGTTGATTGGGGGAGGGGTGTTGTAGAGAGACAGGATACATTTTTAGAGCTGTCTGAAGAAGAGCTTGTAGTACTTACCTTTTTACAGCTGCTGTCCTGACTTCCATGGGAGTTTTCCTAGAATAAAAACTGCAGGGTCCGGCCTGATTCTCTAATCCTCTGTGTACCAAAAGTCCCATTGAATTCTAAGGGATGAGGTATGCAGGAGCTGTCCCCATAAATCATATGGTTGAAGGACAAGATAGAAAGTGCACATTCTACTATATACACGAAGCAAAGCCACTAATAGAACACCAGGCTTACTGCAAATTGGAAACAAATCAAGCATACATCACTGGGGCAAGAGGGGGGGAATACAAGGAAACTGTGCTTGTAAACAGCATTTCCATAGCCTGAAAAAAAATCCCCCTAGAGGAGTTACATGAAAGCTGCCCAGCATTTATGCAGAAATTGTATTGGCATTCTTCACATTAATTAAACCGTGAACATTGTTCTGCTGCATAGCAGAGCAGAGAAGCAGTGGGCTGCGTTGGCATAAAAGGAGCAGACTTCAGCGTGCCAAACTCAGAGCTATCGAAAGCCAAGGGAATGCTCCAGCAAGGAAACTACTGTTCCTGACAGAGAGAGACAGCTCCCCACAGGCTGAGCCAAAGAATGACCTGGTCTCTGAAGGCAGCTGTTCATTTGCCCTTTTAGCTGGAGGTTCAGCAATACAGAACTGCACAGGCAATATAAATAAAAGGTGTTTTTTTAAAAAAAAGACATACCAATCAGAGTTGAGGCCAAGCTGCAACGTTTGCCTCTTGCTCCGAACTTTCCCAGGTTTGAATGTGGAGCGCATATCATTTATAATAGAAAAATCAATACAGGGAAAGAAATGAGACAGCAAATATACAGCAGTCTAGTGACAGGGCCCAAACAAAAGCTAGGACACCGATTCCTCTTCTCTGCACTGTGGTGTGTACAAGAAAGGCAGACATCAATAACGAAGGAAAGTTGGTCTGCTTGCAGTTCCAGTCTTTATGCAAAATCCAGCTTTTAATTGATTGCCCTCAATTTACCCAAATGCACAGTCAGTCATTTCCAGTGTTTGATTTCCTACAGCTACTGCCAGGCCTGCCTGATGGATCGTGAAGCTGCAAAGCACAGAATCCACATACTGTTCTTGAGGAGAACAATGCATCGTCCTTCCTCCTGAACCAGCGCAGACCACAGAGACCCAGCAAAACTGAGCAGAAGGTAACTTCACTGCAGGACAAATGTTAATGATTAACCTGTTTGAATATACAGGTTTCTCCTCTCTCAGTATTATATACACACATTTATTTAAATACCACAGTGCAGAACATCAAGAATACATATGATTTTTATTTAATTTTCTGGTTTTGGGGTTGGGAGGATGGAAGCCAGAAAACCCCTGTTTTGTAAGCTCTTTCCTGGCTCTAGAGATGCAGTAATTTGTCAGCTAGGAAAGTTAAGGGAACTACTTGTGCGAATCAGCCAAGCAGGATTTAGTCCTTATTGTAGTACTTCGTTTTATAGCTTCCAACATTAACCAAAGTTACTAATGTCTGTGCACATTGATGAATTTGAACATTCTTATAGCTCTGTCCCCCACGATTAAGGCAAGTTTTCAGCTCCTCTGAGAAACGACTAGTCAATCTCACATTGTCAGATGCTGAATTTCAGCTACTTGTGAGCTAAAGCATCTTTATATTTTCATAAAATGAGGGGGGTGGGAGAGGGGATTTCACCCTTTCACAGCTTAAAAATGGCTGAAGGAATTAAAAAGAAAAACAAAACAAAACAACATAAACACAACCAGCCATTGGACTGAGATTACGCATAGAAAGGGCCCGGGGAATTTCTCAGGAAGGTCTGAGCATATGAAAACAGATTTCAGAGTAACAGCCGTGTTAGTCTGTATCCGCAAAAAGAAGAACAGGAGTACTTGTGGCACCTTAGAGACTAACAAATTTATTAGAGCATAAGCTTTCGTGGACTACAGCCCACTTCTTCGGATGCATATAGAATGGAACATATATTGAGGAGATATATATACACACATACAGAGAGCATAAACAGGTGGGAGTTGTCTTACCAACTCTGAGAGGCCAATTAATTAAGAGAAAAAAAACTTTTGAAGTGATAATCAAGCTAGCCCAGTACAGACAGTTTGACAATAAGTGTGAGAATACTTACAAGGGGAGATAGAGTCAATGTTTGTAACAAACATTGACTCTATCTCCCCTTGTAAGTATTCTCACACTGACTCTATCTCCCCTTGTAAGTATTCTCACACTTATTGTCAAACTGTCTGTACTGGGCTAGCTTGATTATCACTTCAAAAGTTTTTTTTCTCTTAATTAATTGGCCTCTCAGAGTTGGTAAGACAACTCCCACCTGTTTATGCTCTCTGTATGTGTGTATATATATCTCCTCAATATATGTTCCATTCTATATGCATCCGAAGAAGTGGGCTGTAGTCCACGAAAGCTTATGCTCTAATAAATTTGTTAGTCTCTAAGGTGCCACAAGTACTCCTGTTCTTCTTTTTATGAAAACAGAGGTTACATTGAAAGTCTAAAAGTAATCATAGCTATGGTGGACCCTTGTAATAACCACTACTCCCCTCTCAACTCTCTCTCTCTCTCTCTCTCTCTCTCTCACACACACACACACACACACACACACACACACACACACACACACACACACAGTTCCACCTATCTTACCCCATCTCAACTGACACACACACACAGTTCCATGTACCTTAAAAAAACCCCAGAACCAAGCAGTGGCAGGGAAAGCAGCTGTTACTAGGGAAAGTGGCACATAACATCAGCTGGTGACAAATAAATCTTAACTTAGAAATTCTATTGTTTAGTGATAGGTGTCAAGTAAAGCAGGGCTGGAGCTGAGGCAGAGCAGACTCTGCCACCGGAAAGCGCAGATTGAGACTCAAGGCCAAGGCGTAGCTATTGGAGTTACAAGCATCAGTCAAATATAGCAGGAGGGAGAGAGTGAAGATCAGCTTTTTTCTCAGCAATGGATCACATCAGTAAAAATAATGATCTGTGGTTAGAGATTGACACCAAGTTCTGCTTCCCCCCACCCACCCCCCAAGTGCAAGCTCCCACCCAATAAAGCTGAAGGTGCCAGTGAGCTTTTAAGGTCTTTTCATGTTTTGTTTCCTTTATGTATCCCTGCATGCCTGTTCATTCCTCAGCACTACTACTACTACGATTGCCTTTAATTTTGGATGAGAGAGCAGGGATCGCTCCAGCCAACATCAATACCAGACAATGGATTTATTGGCAGCGAATGCTGAAAAGCAGCGCATGCTGCTAGAGACCATGTATGCATGCACACTCCTGAGCCACCTTCGGGCTCCTCTGTCACCACTGGCTTAGAACCTGGTATCAGAGTCTGATCCCCAACACAGGCACCAGTGTGGCAGTGTAATGAGCTGCGGTCTACAGGATTCTCCTGGAGATCTCATTTAAAACCTGCTTCGAGTGGTTTATTCCATACTAATTAGGGAGTCTAGTGTCCCTGCTGCTAAGGGGAAAGAAAACACAAGCAAGAGGCAGAAGGAGGGTCTGTATTCTGCCAAGGAGTCCTGGTGGTTGTGTTTATAGCAGCACCAGTGCTTTTGTGAAAGTGCAGTCAGAGCATACGTTTAACACATATGTCTATTTAATCTAAGATCTGTCCAGATGTTCCCTTATTCTTTCAGCTCAGGGGATGTGGAAACCAAAAATAATACCCTGCACTTGGACTTCAGTTTGTGGCATTTTGCAACGTGTTTGAATAAAGCCTAATGTGTGTTATTTAGGTTCAAACTCAGCCCTTAACGGGTCTGCATGGCAGCTTTGAGACAATAACCGGCTATATTTTTACACCACCTGCAAGTCACTCAGTGGTGTTTTATCTTCCTGGAATTTAGTCAGAGCAAAAGAGTTTCCATACCTGAGTGCATATGCAAAGTGTACATGGCAAAGGCACATGTAATTATGGGGGGTTGTGTATGCATGCACAATACGGAACGCCTCTGCAGTTATTAAGCTTTACAGAAAGACATGCCTTTATAGTTTAAAGAGACTGCTGTTCATCGCCGGGTATACAATGTAGGGCTGAGGCACTGCACAATTACTTCTTGTATTTGATGGTACTTTTCAGAAAGGCTTGAAAGTTTATGCCCACATATGCTACAGCTTTCCTCCTTCATTTTTCTTTTTTACCCAAGTAACAAAGAGGGCTAAATTCTCTTCTCAACTTACAGGTAAATTACTGATTTAAGGCCTGAACAAAAGCCTAGTGAAGTCAATGGGAGTCCTCCTATTGATTTCAATGGGTTTTAGATTAAGGGGGTTTAGTGCCCAATCCAAGCCCATTGTAGTCAATGGAACACTACCACTGACTTGCATGGGCTTTGTGTCAGGCCCTAAATTCTCCATATATTCACATGGAGAGAGACCCTTCCAAGGCCGAGAGACAAGTGCATACCTTTCCACAAATGTTGCAGTCAGTGCTATGCAAAAACAAATGTAAGGGAATTCCTAACATCATAATAGTGTGCAATACAATTAAGGACCTGGATCATTGAACACTGTAGATTTTCAACAAAAGGAGTAATTGTGAAGCAGAGGGTATGTATTCAGCCCATAAAAAACCTTCCACTTATTCCAGTTTGTTTCACCAAGAGTTTGAAACAATTCCAGCTACTACCTCCTTCCAAGGCAATATTATTTTTGCCTCATAAGCAAGTCACAACTTACATATGCATAATTCTAAATAATGATGCACTTTGTGTTTTACTTCTCCCTGAGAGTTGTGTTAGGACTGAAGAACAAAAGTGAAGCAGATAGAAATCTGTAATAGTTCCATTTATTAATACATATCTCACAAATACAATATCAACGCATTCTTGTTGGCATGCTAGACAGAGGCATTATTAAAAAATTCCTATTTTTTTAAAAAGGTTTTAAACTTTTGCTTCCCCCCCAAAATATTCTGTATGCTTGTTTTTGTTTTGATTGATTTGACAATATATTTGGTGGCTGTAACGTCAATGGGAAAAAAAAGAAAATAGAAAAAAGGATGAAGGCCGCATTACAGCATGATTTGATTAGTTCATAGTTATCTAATAAAAAAATAAAAGAAGCAAAATTACTGCCTTCACAGTAAGCAACAACACAGCTTAATAACAGTATTACACAGGTTCAGGTTCAGAGGCAAAATGCACTAGACAAAGTCTACTGGCATACGCACTAGGCATACAACATTGAATAAGAATCAAAGATGTAGTAGAACATCAGGAATAACAGTTCCCTTCAAGCACAACATTATAACATTATTTTTCAAGTATCTTTATGTTATGTTACTGATTTCTTGTGTTTTGGGGGAAGGGGACATTTGTGGCGAGAAGATGAAAACCTTAGTAAAGCAGTAAACAAAACAAGAAACTAAGATTTAGTAAAGCAAAAGAATATATATTTCATATACTGGTTTAAATGAACGTGTGCAACACTTATTAACCATGGTGAAAGGCTAATTTTGCCCTCCAGTCACTACATGCACAGCCTGATCGATGCTGTTAATGGATTACCATTGTTCACGTACAATGCAACTACTGTATGACCAAGAACATACATATAGTGCCATCATATGCAGAACCTTTAAGATGGAGTGTACAGTACTGGATGCTGAATGGTTCAAGCTACTCTTGGTGGTGCAATAGTACTTCACGGAATGGTACACTACACATGGTACGGAGTTTAGAAGATGGTGTGTGTGTGTGTGTGTGTGTGCACGCGTGTGCGAGCGAGAGAGTGTGCTCTAACATTCTTTAAAGTCTTCCTAGATTGCTGCAGTTCCTGATTTTGAGACAGGCTCTGTATTTCACATCTCTGAAAGACTAGGGAAGGAGAGAGAAAGAGATGAATTGTTTTAGCTGCTAACAAGCTTCACAACAGAACTTTCTCTGTTAAAAAAAATATATTCAGAGGTAACAAAATATTCATAAATTATATGTTCAAGTGATGCTGCAATTCCCCTCTTTCCACCAGGCAAAATATTGGGGCGGAGGGCGGCAGAACCCACAGCTAAAGGCCCCATTCTTGATAAAAACATAAGATATCCAAAATCTACTATCATGAACAAATGTACAGCAGAGCATGGCTACTGAATACCTTGTGGCCAGCACACTGTACAAAGAGATAATGGCTCACCTTGTTACACCATCTCATACTGATTGGCCGTGATAAATCGGGACAGACAGCATGCCAACAGCATTCCAATCAACTATTCGAGGGGGGAAAAAAACAGACAAGGAGTTAAGAGTCATTGTGATACATAGTGACTTTGCCAAATGGAATCTTTGGTAACTTTTTTAGAAATCTGAAATGTGCTGTTACATTATAGGAAAGCAAATGTTTACATTCCTGAGCTATTATGAACCCCCCAGAATTACTACCACATTTTAAGTGCAGCTCTAATCTGAAAAATGGTGTAAAAAATGGCACCTCCATCTTCATCAGATCTTCCTCCTGTTTGTAATCAGAGTCCCAGTCCAACTAAGTATTTTTTCACTACTTTTTACTCCTGTTTGCACTCCCTGGCCAGCAAAGCGGAGGGAGAGCGAGCTGAATCCTATTCTGGCACATGTATCAAGTTATTGACTAATTCTAATGTCGGGATCTCACTTGGTTATAGAATCATAGAACCATAGGTTAGAAAGGACTGCAAGGGTCTTGTCTAGCCTCCTGCCAAGATGCAGGATTTGTTGTCTCTAAACTATCCAAGACAGATGGCTATCAGCATCCTTTTGAAAACCACCAGTGAAGGAGATTCCACAAGCTCCAGAAGCAGTCTGTTCCATTGGCCTACTGTTCTGACAGTTAGGAAGCTATTCCTGAGATTTAATCTAAATCTGCTATGCTGTAGTTTGAACCTGTTGCTTCTTGTCCTGCCCAAGAGAGAACACCTTTTCTCCATCTATTTTATGGCAGCCTTTCAAGTATCTGAAGCCCTCTGTCATGTTCCCCTCCCCTTAATCTCCTCTTTTCGAAATGAAACATACCCAATTCCTTCAGCCTTTGCTCATATGGCTTGCGTTCCATCCCTTTGATCATCTTTGTCACTTGCCTCTGGATCCTTTCCAGTTTCGTTACATCCTTTCTATGCATTGGTGACTGGAGTCCTGGACCCAGCACTCCAGCTGAGGCCTAACTAGCACCGAGAAGAGCAGTACTATCAGCTCCTTGCATGCTATGCTTCTGTAATGCAACCTAAAATTGCATTTGTTTTTTTGCAACAGCATCACATTGCTGACGTATGTCGAGGTTGTCAACCACCACAACTCCCAGATCCTTCTCAGCAGTGCTGCTGACAAGCCAGTTATCCCCTATTCTGTATTTGTGCATTTGGTTTTTCTTCCCTAGGCGTAGCGCCTTACATTTGTCTTTGTTTGATTTTCATTTTGTTGTCTATAGCCCAGTTCTCCAATTTATCAAAATCCAGTTCTATCCCCTAAAGTGTTTGCAACCCTCCAGCTTTGTGTCATCTGTGGACTTGATCAGTAAGCTCCCTATAACTACATCCAGGCCATTAATAAAGATGTTAAATAACATTGGACCTAGAACAGATCCCTGGGCTTGTTACTACTAATGAGTAACACCACTGAAAGATATGGCCGATTGGCATAGGGATAATGAAAGGCAGAATTTGGATGGCAGTATCTTTATTACTGATGATTCTGAGTAACCAGGACAGCAAGTAACTTAACTTCTAGATCCCACAGTGAGTACGTACAGCTGACACATTTTAATTAACATACATTCTTAAACACACATCTTTATTAAATGAGAGTCAAGTTAAACATGCGTTGAAGTGTGGTCCATTTAATGCCCCAAACCAACTTTTCCCTTTCTTTACAAAAGTTATACAATTTCAAAAATAAAGTTAAGACATTTGGAAATGAAGAGCTGAAGATCTAGGTCAGGGGTAGGCAACCTATGGCATGCATGCCGAAGGCGGCACGCAAGCTGATTTTCAGTGGCACTCACACTGCCCAGGTCCTGGCCACCGGTCCGGGGGCTCTGCATTTTAACTTAATTTTAAATGAAGCTTCTTAAACATTTGAAAAAGCTTATTTACTTTACATACAACAATAGTTTAGTTATATATTATAGACTTATAGAAAGTGACCTTCTAAAAACATTAAAATGTATGACTGGCATGCGAAACCTTAAATTAGAGTGAATAAATGAAGACTCGGCACACCACTTCTGAAAGGTTGCCGTCCCCTGATCTAGGTGGTTCTCACTGCCATGTAGTTCTTCAGCCATTCAGACTTCACTCAACTTACAGCCTTCACTCAACTTACAGCCTTCACGTGTTCCTTAAAATTTGCACAATATGCGCAACAGTGAGAGGAACAAATTAGTAGGAGATTATTGGAAATGGATCCCT
Organism: Chrysemys picta bellii; assembly: GCF_011386835.1. NCBI lineage: Eukaryota > Metazoa > Chordata > Testudines > Emydidae > Chrysemys > Chrysemys picta. Next base: position 204,119,579 of record NC_088791.1, read on the forward strand.
GGAATAGGATATGGGTTTTTATAATCTCCTGGTAATTTATTCATTTGACCATCATAATTTATTAATATTTTCCTGCATATACCAATCACATTAATAACCACACTTTTCATAGCGTGGTGGTCTATCAACTCTGAGCATATAAAGATTGTTACAGTTCATAACCACTTACAGAGGCGAAGAGACACCGCTGCCGAAACATCAACCTTTTTACTTTGTTTCAAATAATTACAAACACACTTTTGCCAAAGAGTAGTGTGTCAAAACTGATCCATCTCATTAATTTGTGCCCGTTGGGGCATCCTTTAAGTTAGGGGCACCATGCAGTTCCCTTTGAACATTTCTATCTACTGCATGTGAAGGATATCAATGTAATGGATTTCAGAATGTGGACAAAACTTATTAGCAATGAAAGCCTTCCCTTCTTCCTGGAACCACATGGAGTGCACCCAGCTATCCCCTGGCTGGTTACCCTTCCAAACTAGCTCATTATTCTGTTTAAAAACTTACACTCAGGATTGTTAATTAGTTTACTACATAATTAAGGCTCCCTGTATAGTGATCATTGTAACAACATTCATCTTTCCCACCAAGCTGACTGTTTGGTTCCTACACTACCCCAAACCTGTGTTACTTCCCATAGTGAGCATTTATAACCCCCAAGAATGAATGTATATACATATGCTTAAGAGCACTACCCCTCCCTAAATGTTGAAAATCTTGGGATGTCACTGTAAAAAGAACAACTCAGGAACGCATCACTTACTTCATAGTGATGTCTGCTAATCTGGAATGTAAAACGTAGCAATATCAGCTTTCAGTCCAGTCATACTGTTCTAGTTGCCACAACATTTCATACTATTGGCATGAGCACATTTGGGTTGGCGAAAAACAGAAGCTAGATGAGATTCCCACCATCACCACCTTTTCCTATTTAAATGCTGGAGATGTCTGAATCATATCCTATCAGGGCACTAAGGAAATGCTGATTAGGACAGGGTGTATCACAAACATGTGCCCTCTTATTAAGCAGAAAGACGTTTGGGCAAGATCCAGCAATCAGCAATGCTGCTCAACGGGTGACTCACATTGTCGGGATTCATTTTATAAAATGGCCTTAACTCCCATGAACTCCAACTAGTATAATGCATTTTTAGCATCAGGTGACAGTATCAATCTTAGCTCAGGTATAAACTACACTGAGTGAAGGTCATGGATAACACACCCAACATGGTCCTGATACAACCTCCAGTACTTGATCTTTTCGGGTGGGATTTTGAAATTAATTGGATTTGGCCATCCAAATCCCCATCTCAGTTTTGGAAATCCCTCCCTATATCAACAACTCACCTTACTGACACTATAACACGGACCTAAAAATATTTGTTAATAGTTAAAGGAGTGAGTTTAGGCTGTAGCTCGAGCACTCACTCAGGAGCTCTCCTTCCTTCGGGCAAATAGCGAGGTTGGTGTTATCTGGCTGTGCATTATAGCCCAATACTCCAGTCGCTATGGGGGTTTGTAAAATCCTATTGGGAGCCCATCATGTGCTCCCGCTTTACCACTCCAACAGCTGCTGAGGCTGCCGTTGCTACTTCCTGCTGTGATTTTTGTTTTAACTCAGTCTCCCTTTTTGGAAGTTGTACATGTGTTTCCCTCAGGGTTATACAAACGGTGACATAAAGAACAGAACAAAATGTTCCCCGTGGGCTCTGGGTCGTGGCTGTCCCTGCCATTACTTTTTAACACCTGTGTATTTCTGGGTTTATTTCTTTTTCCTCAGTTGACACACTAGTTCCTTCTGTGCTTTATTATCTTTTTCACTGTAATAACACTAAGTAACTCTGATCGTGTGTTCGGACCTATTTATTTTCACTAAACTAATTCCTCCCCAGACCCTAATCAGCTCCTCACTGATCTTTTAAGGGCTAATTTTGCGTGCACATCCAATTTTGCTATATTTTCTTGGTACTATGAGATGGATGTTATTTTCCCCCTCAGCAGGACATTAGCTGTGTCCAGAGTAAGCAAGAGTCGCTATTTGAGAAATCGTTAAATTGCACATATTCATCAAATGCTTTTACAAGGTCTTAGACTACCACTGTGAGATCCTGCAATTGTCAGTGTGACGCTGGCAGACCAGGTGCCAGCTTATGCCAAGGGGCCTACGTCTCAAATGATCACTGACAAATGCATAGCTGGAATCAGCCTACCTCACCTGTGTGTTAGTATTGCTAAAATAGTAATTAGAATGATAAGAATGTGTTTAGACTTTATGAAATGCTTGTAAGGGTCTGGATGCATTAATCTCACTTATATCATCTGCATCCCATGTTATCAGGTAATATTTACGTGTGTGCTCTGTAACTGTTAATCACCAGACAGGGGAGGAGCATTAACCAGTGAGATGATGCAGATGATATACGCATTAACCAGTGTGAAGTACTAGTCTCCAACAGGAGGTGTTACCTTCTGCCCAACAAATCAGCCCATCACCACTAGACGCACTATTGTGGATCATCAGCAGACAAAAGCCTTTGTTGTTTGCTCTCTGCCCCCAATAAAGACGAGTTCCTCCCATCAGCTGAACTGGCAGGTCAGAGAATTGGAATGGGATAAAAACCCTTAACAAGAAGAAACTGCATCGCTATGCTGCTTGGACTCAAGGGCAATGTTTTCTAGGCCTAAGAAGGAGATCCTTAGGGGTTAGCTTCGGTTAGCGCTAAGGGACAGCTTATTAGAGAAGCCTATCTTACTTTTGAAACTGAAGACAGTAACTCATTGATATGTGTGTGTGTGTGTGTGTATTTATCTGCTTTAACCTAGTAAATAACTTATTTCCTTTTCCTAGTTAATAAATCTTTTGATAGTTTGTTATAGGATTGGGTACAAGCGTTGTCTTTGGTGTGAGATCTAGGGTGCAACTGATCTGGGGTAAGTGACTGATCCTTTGGGACTGGGAGTAACCTGAATATTGCTGTGATTCTTGGCGTAAGGCACCATCTATCACAAAGGCTGTCCTGCAGTGGCTCAAGAGTGAGAGTACCAACCTCAGGGCAGACTGGTAAGAAGCAGGATTGCCCTATACTTAGTTTTCACCAATTAATTGTTAAGTGTAAAGTCCTCAGGCACCAGAACAGCCTTAACATGGAGTCACAGATAGTCCCCTTGGATACACTGATCTATCTCGCCACCCAGGTGAGCCTACCTTTGAGATAGATGGTCCTTTAGATCAAGAATCACAGCAATATTCAGGTTACTCCCAGTCCCAAAGGACTAGTCACTTGCACCTCAGATCTCACAACAAACACAATGCTTGTAGCCAATCCTATAATAAACTATATACAGATTTCTTAAAAAGGAAACAAGACTTATTTACAAAGTTAAAGCAGGTAAACATACTTACACAAATGAGTTACGATCTTAGGTTTCAAAAGGTAATAGAACAGAGGTGGGCAAACTGTGGCCCGTGGGCCACATCCAGCCCACGGAACCTTCCTGCCCAGCCCCTGAGCTCCTGGCCCGGGAGGCTGGCCCCCAGCCCCTCCCCAGCTGTTCCCTCTCCCCTGCAGCCTCGGCTCACTCGCTCCACTGCTGGCGCAATGCTCTGGGCGGCCGGGCATTGCAGCTGCAGAGCTGCTGCCTGACCCAGTGCTCTGAGCTGCGCGGTGGCAAGGCTACCTGTCCTGGTGCTCTGGGTGGCGTGGCTATAGCACCGCCAGCCACCAATGCTCCAGGCAGCGCGGTAAGGGGCCAGGGAGCAGAGGGGGTTGGATAGAGGGCAGGGGAGTTCGGGGTGGTGGTCAGGAGGCGGGGGTGTGGATAGGGGTCGGGGCGGGGAACATGGGGGCAGGAGTCCGGGGGGGGGGGGCAGTCAGGAAGGAGAGGTGGGGTTGGATTGGGTGTTGGGGGGCAGTCAGGAGCAGGGGTTCTGGAAGCTGTCAGGGAGAAGGGGTGGTTGGATGGGGCAGTCAGGAATGAGAGTAGGGGTTGGATGGGGCGGCGGGGGGCAGTCAGGGGCGGGGAGTTCAGAGGCAGTCAGGAGACAGGAAGTAGATGGGGCAGGAGTACCAGGGGGGCCGTCAGGGGGTGAGAAGCGGGGGGGGGGGTCGGATAGGGGGCATTAGCCGGGCCATGCCTGGCTGTTTGGGGAGGCACAGCCTCCCCAACCGGCCCTCCATACAATTTTGGAACCTCGATGTGGCCTTCAGGCCAAAAAGTTTGCCTGTCCCTGTAATAGAAGCTTCTATAATAAGCAAGCGCTATATGTCCTTTAGGGATACTCCAAGCAAAGCAGCTGGGAATCCCTTTCTTATGCTTAGAAAACCTTGCCCCCCAGAGTCCAAGCAGCAGAGAGATACAGTTCCTTCTTGTAAGAGTTTTTCCCCCCTTCCCTCTCAGGTGCTCTGAGCTGCGAACTTAAGTGATGGGAGGAATTCACTTGCATGACTCCTTCATGGTGGGGAAGAGCAGAACAACAAATTCTTTTGTTCTCTTTAATGTTCCACAATAGTCCGCCTAGTGTCTGTCAATGGGCCTTCCTTGTTGGCCAGGATGTACCACATTCTGATGGAGACCAACACTGTACACTAGTTAATCTCTCTCTGCTGTCTGGTGATTTGCACAGTCACAAAGGCGTACAATACAAATGCTTAAATATTACCTTACAATATGGGATACAGGTGCTATAAGTGAGTTTAATGCATGCAACAACTCACAAGCATTCAGTAAAGTCTAAACACTAAACACATTCTTATATAATCGTAATGCCTATTTTAACAATACTAGACATTCAGGTGAGCCAGACTGATTGCAACTATGTATTTGTCAGTGTTCAGTTGAGACATGGAGACTTGGCATGAGTGCTGGCACCTGGTCTGCCAGCGTCACAAACCCCATGTCAAGTTGCTGAGTAGGTTTGATATTTGCTATTATTATATGTATTGTGGTATGACTCAGGATCAATGAAGAACAGGCCCCCATTGTGTGTGGCACTGTACATGCAGGGTAGTAGACAGTTTTGTCCTCAAAGAGCTGACAATAGTAGATTTTATATCAGACTTGTGCATATAATCAAAAACAGGAGAGCCCCTTTATTGTATGAGGGAAGATTAGTGAGGTATAATATCTTTTATTGAACCAATTTCTGTTGATGGAAAAGACAAGCTTATGAGCTTCACAGAGCTATTCTTCAGATCTTCTTCATTTTATTGAATGGCAGTGGAAATACACAGATGTCACAAAGTCACCAACAGACCATGTTTCCTGTAGGCGATGGTGGTATACTGGTACCTGCTCCAGAATGCTGCTGATTGGCCAGGAACCCCCAAGCCATAATCATGAGAGTTCTAGCTGTAAGGGGAGAGTAGGCAGTATATAATCTCTCTTTAAAAACCTGTCTGATACTGAATCTGGGCCACAGATCACTATTGTAATCATCCCCCACCACAATCTTCTTCCTGCATTAGATTTCTGGGATGAAGGGGAGGGCAGGAGGAGATGTCCTTTTAAAGCAGAACTCTGACAAATAAAATGCCATTACACGTAGTAGACAACTCCCAATCTTCGATGAAGTTTGTTGTGTTTCAGAGATGCCATATTCACTTCCAGTAATGACAATGTTCAGCTTGACAGTACTTCCCAGGATATGGTAATGTGTTTATTTCACGAGATGAACATTTACAGAAACAAATTTACTCAAATCCATCCTGCAGAAAGCAACAGGTTGGCTTTCCACTGAAATTCAGATTACATGTGTGTGCACCTTCTGACCTTCAGGCTATGTATTTCTCTTTGGCACTGCCTAAATGCTGTTTCATACCTTTAAGGGGTCATGTTACCATCACATAAACTCAAGTATTTCACAGAGCATGGCATAAAAGGGGAAAGCCATTATATAAATGGACTTTGTACAGCATTTCTGGATATACTAAAATTTGCCCAAACAAATGGCTCCACTGATAACAAGTGTAGTTAATGAGGGGAGGGCAGGAAAAACAGAGAGAGGCTAGAAAAAAAGAATTGAGGATTTTGAGTAAACAGTATAAACAACATATGTGCTGGTATGGGGTGCTAGAAAGATTTAATTGTCACTTACTTGGTCAATCATGGTTGTGCCATTTGGGAGCAATTTGGTTGTCATAAACCAGCTAGCCAAAAAATCTTTATAAACCTACACATCTTTACAGTCCGCTTACAACTATTTACTCACAGTACAACAAATAATAAACTAACAAACAGCAAACAAACAAAAAACCCTTCCCCTTCTCATTGCATCTCCACACAAACCCTTTCTCCACAAGAAACAGTCGCATTTATCCACCTTAGGGCTTGTCTTCACTACAGAGCTAAATCAATTGATGAAGTGGCATCGATTTATCAGATCTAGTGAAGACATGTTCAATTGATGGGAGAGTGCAGAAATGGAACAATGATTTCACCTCTACTTGGAGGTTGGGTCTCTAGGTCCTTTGTGCTTTTTCATCCTCACAATGTGTCCCTATTTAAGGCCATAAGTACAAACTCAGTCATGTGTTTGACTAGCCAGGGACTCAACCGCTGGAGCTGATACTCCAGTTTTCTCCATGTGGAATGACACTTCACCTTTTAGCTCCTTGATTTCTATCCCTGTGTTCTCAATCCTCAGTGTTCTGGGCACACAGCTCTCCATGCTCGTCTGGAAGGACTGAGTTTACCAATCATTGTGGCATTAGTTCTTTTGATTTCACTGGCTTCATCTAAGAATGTCTATGAAGTTTTCATATCCTGGAGTGTTTCTGCCAAAAAAAACCTGTTCCTCTTCCTGACCAGTGTCCATTCACAGCTGTTTCTACTCAGCCATTCTGTTCTTCTCAGACAGAGGAAGCTGTACACCCAAATCAGAATCAGGGTAATAGCTTTTACAGATTGCCCCTTTAAAAGGGGTATTTTTATGAATGTACTTTTTATAGCATTTAGGAATATTTTTTCAATATTTTCAAATCCAACAGAAGCTCTGCTTTGAGTCTGCCACATTGGCACTGGGCAAATTGACATTTCAACCTTTCTCATTCTCCTTAATGTATTTTCAGCCAGGCTGAGGCCCAGCCTTCTTGTCTGTGGGTGCAACTTCTGTCCCAAACATGAGCTATGGGCACAGATCTGAAGAGTTATGCCTCCACCTGAATTGTGCCCCCAATCAGGTGCAACTACTCAACTTTATGCTAGAAATTAAATTGCAAGTGCTAAAATATACGCACAAAGTGGATGCTGTACTGGACTAGAGGGAATCCAACCACAGATCCCTAAATGAATCGGTATTGTGCACTCTGAAGGATTGATTTTCACTACGTGGACTGTACGCTGTCTCTGCATCCTGCAGTAAAGCTGGAACAATATGGCTCTAAAGCTGCACTACAATCCCCTCCTACTTAATGAGTAACTCAATGGTAATTCCAACCTGAAGAGGCAATCCCATGTCCTTTAAACCAACATCTGCACTGTAGTGTTCCACAGACAAAAATCATTCCTCTTAAAGGCGACTTGGACAGTTTTATTTTATGTTGTCCAGTGTATGGGGATCATTTTCATGAAGAGCACCTGCTAAACACAAGTTATTCCAGCTGAAAATCAATGTCAGACTTCGATTCCAAAAATAATTTGCTTTTCTAAAAATAATTATTTCAACCTCCACAAGCGAAGTCTGTGCTTCACAATTGTGCAGATGTCATCGGTCCCAAAGCAGCTTTTCAGACACTAATTGTGGTTGAGAAATCATGCCAAAGCAATAAGACACGTCATGCCATTACATCAACTTTTTCCATTTCTGAGAACTGGTACATTCCTTGTATTGGTTAACACCTAACAAATTATGCAAGGGAAAGGCCAGCACAACATGCTCTACTGCAGAAGAGCAAAACAGTGCAACTTGCCTTTTACTTGATTAAAACTATTCTAAATAGAAACAGTGAAACCTCACCTAAAGCTGTATCTCTGCCTGCTACGTTACTATTAGCCTTGCTTAATCTGAAATCAGTCAGAGGATTCCATTCTTATGTGGATCAAGCAAGACAGATTAATAAGTAAATGGTAACCAACTTTATTGTATTCTTCACATATTAGGCTACATTCAGCTGTCTGCTCCACAAGGAGTAGGGACTTAGGCTTGGTCTACACTACCCCCCTAATTCGAACTAAGGTACGCAACTTCAGCTACGTGAATAACGTAGCTGAAGTCGAAGTACCTTAGTTCGAACTTACCTTGGTCCACACTCGGCAGGCAGGCTCCCCCGTCGACTCCGCGGTACTCCTCTCGCCGAGCTGGAGTATCGCAGTCGACGGCGAGCACTTCCGGGTTCGACTTATCGCGTCCAGACTAGACGCGATAAGTCGAACCCAGAAGTTCGATTGCCAGCCGCCGAACTAGCGGGTAAGTGTAGCCAAGGCCTAAGTGAGGTAGGGAGTCACTTCGCACACACAAACAGGCCAGGAAGAATCTTTCTACAATGCACAAGTGTGGGCTGGGAAGTATGCCTGCCTGAGTCTCATGCCCCCACCTCCTTAATGTAGGGGTGACACTGTGCTGGAAGTGAAGAATGTCTAGCTCCCCAGTTGGCTGGAGTGTACACTGCCATCAGCAACAAATACTTGCAAGCAGCACATCAGGGTGCACTTTGCATTTGCTCGGAGCAGCAGCAAAGTGCGTTTCACGTTGTGTTGCCTGCAGCCTGCCATGATAAATCCAGCCTGTGCCAGCATGATTCTCGCTGCAGAGGATGCATTGGTCTGCATCTCTGTTCTTCTTTGCTGCACTGTCCAATTCCATCAAAGACAGAATTTAACCCATAAATTATGGATTGCCTATAATAAATATCCAGACAGGTCAAAACTAGGGTTACCATATTTAAAAAATAAAAAAAGAGGACACTCCATGGGGCCCTGGCCCCACCCCTTTCCCACCCGCAGCCCCGCCCCAACTCCGTCCCTTCCCCGCCCTAACTCCGCCCATTCCCCACCCATTCCCCAAAGTCCCGCCCTAACTCCCCCTCCTCCCTCACAGCCACGCAAAAAGGGCTGCCCAAGCGCTACCGGCTTCACGGTTTGCCGGGCAGCCCCCAGACCCTGCGCCCCCGGCCGGCACTTCCCCAGCGCAGCTGGAGACCGGGAGGGGAAGCGCCCAGCCGGGGGTGCAGGGTCTGGAGGCTGCCCGGCAAACCCGTGAAGCCGGTAGCGCTCAGGCTTCGGGCAGCCCCCATGCCTCCGGACCCTGCGCCCCTGGCCAGGCACTTTCTCTCCCGGGCTCCAGCTGCTGTGCTCCTCCCCGGACTCAGACTTCGGCTCTGTTTAAGAGCCAAGCTGCCCGAGCCAGCGCTACCGGCTTCGGGCACCCCCCGTGCCTCCGGACCCCAGCCGCCGGAGCAGAGCAGCTGGAGCCTGGGAAGGGAAGTGCCCAGCCGGCGGCTCGGGGTCCGGAGGCACGGGGGTTGCCCGAAGCTGGTAGCGCTGGCTCGGGCAGCTTGGCTCTTAAACAGAGCCGAAGAGTCAAGGGAGGATCAGAGCAGCTGGAGCCCGGGAGGGGAAGTGCCCAGCCGAGGGCGCAGGGTCTGGAGGCTGCCCGGCAAACCATGAAGCCGGTAGTGCTCGGGCTTCGGCAGCCCCCTTGCCTCCGGACCCCAGCCGCCGGCCGGGCGCTTCCCCTCCCCGGCTCCAGCTGCTCTGCTCCTCCCCTGACTCTCTTCGGCTCTGTTTAAGAGCTGAGCTGCCCAAGCGCTCCGGCTTCGGCAGCCCCCGTGCCTCCGGACCCCAGCCGCCGGAGCAGAGCAGCTGGAGCCCGGGAAGGGAAGTGCCCAGCCGGCAGCTTGGGGTCCGGAGGCATAGGGGCTGCCCGAAGCCGGTAGCGCTGGCTCGGGCAGCTTGGCTCTTAAATAGAACCGAAGTCTGAGTCAGGGAAGGAGCAGAGCACCGCGGGAGAGGAAGTGCCCGGCCGGTATTTTTCCGGACATGTTCGGCTTTTTGGCAATTTCCCCCGGACGGGGGTTTGATTGCCGAAAAGCCGGACGTGTCCGGGAAAAGCCGGACGTATGGTAACCCTATCAAAACTCTGACAAACAATCCCAGTTTGGCTTCTTTCTATATTGTCCTCCCAGCTGCAAACAACTTCTAGCCAAGTTAAAATGCTACACGTAAAAATACAGCACGTACTACAGATTCATTAAAGATGTGACTAGGCTAAAGCAGATTTGGTGATTTATACTTGGTCCAGAGCCTTACCTACAAAATATCCTGCAATTTGCCTCAATTGTGTAGGGCTGAATAATCCAACATGTTACCTCCCGAGTCCTCAAACAATTTTGGATGGATTTTTTAAAGATATCTGCATTGAACACAATTCTGACTACCTAAAAACAGATTCAGACAGAGTACAGAGAGCACTTTATAATGGTGCCATCAAGGTTAGGAACAAGAACAAGTCAACTACTACCAGTTGTCAAGAAGTGGAATACAGTAGTAAAAAACTAGTGTTATCACAGCTTCTGGCTACCAAAGTTCTTTTGCTGTGTGTCTGTATGAAGGATGAGTCAATGCTTTGAGATGGTTCAGGTACAACTGACCATCAACTCAGAGTGCAGAAACAAAGCATGACGTTTCCTCACAACCAAGACTCAGACAAGAAAATGTTAGTGTGGTTCTTAGCAAAGACATCATGGTCTTCTAGTGACAAAGAACAGACGGTAACATCCAAGGCAAAGTAGTCAGTCAGAAGCCTTAATCCAACCAACACACTTCAGGCTACCTGAGGCTGGGTTTCAGTGAATAATGGATCTGCTAACAGTTTTCCTCAGTACTTGGAAGCAGTTATACTGAAGAATTTAGAGATAGGCTCGGTTCAGCAAAACAGTGAAACTTGTTAATAGGAATTTGACTAAAATAAAATCATAGAAACATTGCCAGAATTATTTTTCTTGAACCAAAATGCGTAGCCATGCATAAGTCACTCCTAACTTCGTTCCCCCAGTTTTAACAAAGGCTGTTCACACTGTTTAACCTCTATAATGGACAGTCACACTCCCTGTTACAATTTGCCACAGAATGACAGGATGTGCAAGTCAAGCAAGAAAAGAGAAAAGGGCTGTGCTGCAGTAAACTGCAGTAAAAAGAGGAGAGTGTTGCTGGTGTTTTAGCAAATGAGAGCACTGTCTTTACATGCAGCACATTGACTGAATTCATGCGTTTTAAGGTGAAGCAGAATAAACTCAGCTGGCACTTCCCATTTTCAAAGCACTGCACAAATATTTTAAAATATGGTGCCTCGTGCCATCAGGTTTACACTTCTAAAATGCCTGGAGCTAGATTTTTAACATTAAATGACCAAAGCAAATGCCAGCTGTAATGACAACTTTCAAGTGTAGTGTTTACAGTCAACCTGTTCTGGGTCTAGAAGAGAGAAGGCAAATATTCGCTCAGATGGAAGTAGTTTAATCCCACGAATGTGCATGCACCTCACTGTCCTGTTTTGGAAATGGTTTGGCATTGGGCTTCTAAATGTGGTTTTCTTTCTCCTATTTCTGATTTTGTGGAAGATGCAGGTAGTATTCCTGGTTTTCACTGGTGTAAGGACCATAAGCAGCTTTCATAATTTAGAACAGTCCCTAGGCTTCTTTTAACTAATCTTTGGTCCTTTTCGACCCAAATAGCTAGTCAGAGTTTGGGGCTCTGGGGATGTTCCAGCTAAAAGTAGAAACTGACGGAGTCTGGTATTTTCTTTGATGCAAACTTATTTATTTACAAGGAATGTACAAAACCCTGCTTCTCTGAGTGCAAAAGGAACTGAGAACCAAATGAGCAGTTTCTTAGCTTACAGCCCCCAACCCTCCAGTCAACATAAGACTCAAAAGCTCTCTAGCTTTTTCCAGGATCACACTATACTTAGAGGATACTGCTTGGCTTTCTTGCCTCTCTCTCCCTCTTTGTTCTTTTGTCCTCTCTTTCTGTGTGATCTCTACACGCAAATACCCTACCCAAAACAATACTCAGTCCATAGGTACCGACTCCGTGGGTGCTCACAGGGAGCAGCCAAGCTCCCCTCAGCCCCCGCCCCATCTCCTCCTCCCCCCCGAGCACGCCGCATCCCCACTCCTCCGCCTACCTCCCAGCATTTCCCGTCCAGCCGCCGCCAAACAGCTGTTTGGCAGCGTTAGCACACTCCGGGCGGGAGGGGAGGAGCGGGAACATGGCGCGCTCAAGGGAGGAGGCAGGAAAGAGGCTGGGCCGGGGTGGGGATTTGGGGAAGGAGTTGGAATATTGGCAGGGAGGGGGCGGAGTTAGGGCGGGGACTCTGGGGAAGGCCTTGGAATGGGGGCAGTGAAGGGGTGGGAGGAGGCAGGGCAGGGGTGGAGCCTTATGGAAGGGGTGGAGTGGGGACGGGGGCGGGGTCGAGCACCCATGGGAAAGGGGAAGTTGGGGCCTATGACTCAGTCAAAAACTCCTGGGCAGGTTCACACGTACCTTTTCTTTTATGTGGGAGTTTATGCTTACAGTTATGTTAATTGAAGGGTAAATTCACACCTATCAATCTCACTGGGGTTTTAACTCAACCCAAAGTTTCACCCAAGTCACAACAATAAGTCAGAACGGTCACTAGGCTTCTTTAACTGATGTCAGGGCCAAGGCAATTTGAAAGTCATGGAGCCATAGCCAGCTTCCTAGTCTTCCCTGAATACTCTGCATGCCAAAACATATCATGAAACAGCGTGGCTTTTAGACTGTGGTTTTGGCATCTTTCTCCTTACAGCTGTGCTGTTGTTTGTAGCTAGGGAAACTGAACTCCTACTTTGATTTAAGGGGCCTCTCCTCACAAAAATCAAAGGGGTTTTTCTTTTAGAAAAGTTAGTAGAATGAACAGAGTTTTAACAATTAGTCCTCTCCCACCCTGAACTTTTTTCTTTTTACAGTGAAGCTGAAATAAGCAAATAGTGCGGGTCACCACATAAAAACCAAACCAAAACAAACAGTTTTTGAATGCGCCAGGCTAAATTTATGTTCTTATTTTAAAGATCTTTGAATTTTATAACAAGATCTTTAAAAAAGAAAGCCTGAAGAGTGAAAAGCCTATCCAACATATGGATCAGCTATTTGGCTTTTGAGTTGTTTATGCTCCATTTAAAAGAATGCTTTATTGGGTTAACCTCTGTTTGACCCAACAGAAGGACAAGCGATTTTCCTTGAGCTAGTCATTAGTTGAATCATAACTGCATATTCCCAAGGAGAAACTGCATTTAAGTTGAAAAAAGAAAATCAATGAACAGATGACCAAAGGACTAATGAGCATTCTGAGCTCTGTCCCTTATTATAATCCTTCCCTGAAGCCAGGGGAAGAGGAAAAGAGAAAAAAACCCACCTAGTTCATGTAGTATAATTGTATACCTGTGAGAATGCAATTCCAAAAGCCACTCCAGCTATGATTCCCATATTTGTCTCCATAAAACTGGTCACCAGATCATAACAGCCCTGTAAAACAAAGACAAACATAATCAGTCCTGGAGCGTGTGTACCCCTTCCCCCATTTCATTTGGCTTCAGTCAGAAATTGGGTATTTTTATCATGATTTCCAACAACATTTTAACTTATTTTATTTAATAACAATTCCTGTTAAGTGATGAGTGTACCCAATAATCGTGAAGACAGAAACTGTACATTTTAGAAACAAATTTGCTAGAATGGGAAAGAAGCCTAATGTGATGCTGTAATAAATAAGACACTGTTGTATTATTAAGGAAAATCATTTTGATATTTAAAAAAAAAAAGTAAGGCCTCAACAGAGTCGATCTGAAAACAAAGCAGAACCTGACAAGATACAGGCAGTAAAAATGAATCGTGCTAGCTGTGACAATTTGGGAATATGTCTGTACAATTTATGAATTGTGTGAGAGATTACGAACCCTTATGGGTACATCTATACTGCAATAAAAGACCCATGGCATGGCCACAGTTGGCCCGTGTCAGCTGACTTGGGCTCACAGGGCTTGGGCCGCAGGGCTAAAAATGGCAGTGTAGACATTTGGACTCCAGCTGGAGCCTGGGCTCCGAAACGCTGCAAGGAGGGTGGGTCTCAGAGCCTAGGCGCAAGCCCGACCCTGAACGTCTGCACTGCTATTTTCAGCCCCGCAGCCCAACCCCTGAAGCCCGAGTCAATTGACCCAGGTTTTGACACTTGGCGCTGGAGGTTTTTTATTGCACTGTAGACGTATCCTGTTTGTCTGTGTCAGGCTGCAAACTCCATTCTGAATGCCCAGACTTTTGCCTTCGCTATGGTCTATTTGCCTCCACATTGGGTTAAGCTGTCAAAGGCTGGTGGCAAAAGAACAACAGAGGATAGTTGACTCTAAGACTATAAACTGCCGGAAATCTATTCACTCTTCTAGACAACAGATGGTCCCTATGCAGCAGAACTGGTTTAGTAGGGGGAAGTCACCTGGGCAATGAAATCACCCAGTAGGGATGTGTGTCCACATGGGGAAGCTGGCATGGGTGTCACCTGGGCCAAAGGTTTCAAAAGGGCACAGGCTGGTCTGCTGGGTGGGGAGGGGGCATTTTCTCCAGTTCAGAAGGGAGAAGCAATCCAGCACATACCACCTCCTGAAGCAGGAGGCTCCCTGCCTGCCTGCCCCCAAGATAGTAAGGGACATTGCGGTTTAAGATGCTTCTTGTTTTGTATGAGCTGTACTCTCCTCTGCTTTTATACGATTAAGTAAAAGAGCATAAATGTGTTAGACTCTGTGCACAGTGTGTCTCTGTGCTAACTACTCCACGACCACTGCATGCCCCCGAGAGTTACACTGTAACCAGAAGCTTCACACCTTCGAGGGGAGTTCTGGGAGAAGGGTGTGTTTAAATAACTGGGGCATCCTGGGGGTCAGCGCTGGTGCTGGGGGCCGAGGAGCCCCATTTCTGGGAAAGGGATGACAGACAGAGTTAGTGCTAGTAAATGTGCCAGAGAGGCCAAGGGAGAAACAGGTGCTGCAGCCTGATGAGGCTACAGAAGCTTGAAACACCCATGGGATCCAGAGCAAAGGAGGCCTTGATTCCGCTCATGGCAGTTCTAGTGCCTGGCCAGGAGGGGGCGCCCGCTAGCGTAACACTAGCTTATTTCGGAACATGCTGCTGTTTAACATAAGCATGGCTCAGATGCGTAGGGAGGTGTCCTGCCTGGCCGTGTCCCTCTAAAGGCACCAGGCATGGTCTGGAATGGTTTATTACTTTTAATATATGACAGTACTGAAGGGGTTTTTTTTGGGGGGGGGGGGGGGTTTCGACTGTTTCCTTGAGGTTTTTTTGAGCAGAAAAGAACAAACAAGCCCCCGCCCCCTTCAAATACACATTCCTGGTCTACAGTCGAGACCCCGATCCCATCAGAGCCACTCTCCCCCTACCTCAAAACATGGCCTTTCGAACTGGGGGTAGGAGGCAGAGAATGTGTGTGCACAGGCTGTTCTTGGACATGGTTTTGAGATCTGTCTCTCTCTCAATACATATATTTTCTTAAATTATTTTTTCAAAAATGTGTTTGGAATTAGCTTTTCCAGTTTCAGGTGTTTAAAGGAATCTAAGTCATTGACTGAAAACCACAAGCACAAACAGTCTGATTTTTTTCCCCCGATACAAACCCCACCAAACCCTCCCCCACAAAACAACCCAGCTTTTCTCCCCAAACTCAGCAAGAACTTATTCTCAGACTGAGGCCAAGTGCATATGTTATATCTGTGTCAGTTCCATAGGAAGCTGAGAAAAGAGTGGAATTTTACTTGTCTCGCCTTTCTCAGTCTTGACTCCAGCACTGCCAGTGTGACACAGGCGCTGACTCTGTGGGTGCTCTGCGGCTCAAGCACCCATGGGAAAAAAAATAGGGGGTGCGCAGCACCCACCGGCCACAGTGGCTCTGGCCTGGGGTCTGGCTGCTGATCAGCTGTTGGGCAGCGGGCGCCTGGGGCTGACCGAGGATCAGAGCAGCCTGCGGGAGGTGCTCGGGAAGGGCCTCAAGAGCGGAGAGGAGCGAGCGATGGGTGGGTGGGCCTCAGGGGAGGGAGCAGAACGAGGCAGAGCAAGGGCGGGACCTCGTGGGAAGAGGCTGAGCAGGGGTGGGTTCGGGGCAGAGCAGGGGTGGAGCACCCACCGGGGGAAAGAAAAAAGTCAGCACCCGTGCAGCATTATGAGTCTATTCATCATACACATGCAAGTGCATACATAGGCTCCAATCCTGCAAACTCTTAAGCAGGTTTTTAGAGGATATCAGGGCCTTATACTGCACACTAGTGGTCAGAAGAAGAAAATGCCCTTTGTTAAATGTAGGCCATTCATGACCTAGATTACATGATTTCCTGAACCTCTTTTGTAATATAAAATAAATTTTTTTTAATCCTCAGAGTAATGAAATGGTAGATAAAGTTACAAGTAACTCAACTCCAGGGCAGCGATAAATCAGTTATGAGATGTTTCAACATACATATTAACCCCTAATTACATCTTGCAACATTATACTAACTATACATTATTTCAAGCTTACTCGTTTAACATATCAAGCAACTATGGTTGTATGTCCTGCATATTATGAAATGAGGCTAGAGTGGTCAACCAATTCTTTCATTCTGCCAAATGTGCCTTCATATTTTTCCAGCCTTTCCCAAAGGTTCTCAAATCTATTGTTTTCAATCGCTTGCACAAGATGTAACAGCTCACAGTTATGGTAATTTGAGAGAGACTTAAAGTCTTACTTGTTAAAAAGATCATGCTAGTAAGATAACTTTACTCACTCACCTCATGTGTGGAATGTTTTTCCAGGACGCCATAATTTACTGTTTCTGGCAATTTATTGTATGATTATGATTTAAGTGCTCAGTTCTTGTTGTGCACCCTCAGAACTGGTGCACCCTCAAGAGTGGTGCAGACATTACCAAACAAACTTGAAAAATTCTGTATATTGTAACCATGCAGCTATTGGAGGGGAAGGGGAACCCTATTTAGCAACTATCACTTCATTTGCATCCCTATTCCTGTTCCTTTATCAACATTTTAGAGAAAAATAATGCTTAGGATTTGTTTGTAATGCACTTTGGTTAGCGAATCCTAATGACAGCTCAGCGTTAGATATTAGCCTCATTTAATAGATGAGGAGATTTAGGGCTAGATTCACTTGGCATCACCACACCTAACTTTTAGGTGCCTAGAAAAAAATCACTGGGATTCCAAAGCCCGAGTTAGGCATGCAGGTTCCCTATAAAATGAATGGGGAGAGATGCATGCCTCAGAATGGTATCACAAAAGCCAGCATGCTAGATGGGGAGCAGCCTAAATTAGCCAATGGGAGAGATGTGTCCCAAACCCCACCCTTCTTAGGGAGTTTAATGCTTAAATCCAGACTGCAGGGAGGTGCCTCCCTCTGTTTCGGATTCTCAGCTGGAAATCCTTTCTTGGCATCTGATGCCCATGGCTTTTTTGTTTTTGTTTTGTTTTTTAACAAGAAGCCGGGAGGGTGGAGACTCCCTCATAACTTTTAACCTAGTGGTTAGGGTAGTCACCTGAGATGTGGGAGACGCCTGGTTCAAATCCCCCTTTCACGTCAGGAAGAGCAGGGATCTGCCGCCTCTCAGGTGAGTGTCCTGGCTACTGGGCTACAGAATATTCTTAAGTGGGGCTCCCTCAGCTGTTCCACTGTGAATAAATCATGAAGAAGTCATTTGGGTCACAGAGAGAGAGCGAGAGAGAGCACAAGAAAGCACAAGCATGAGAATGATTCTGTAGCCTGGCAGAGCACTCACCTGGGCGGTGGGAAACCTAGGGTCCTGTCCCCCTGCTCCGATTAATTTTTTAATGATTTATTCATAATGGAACAGGAGACTGGGGAGATTGAGGGAGATCAACATCTAAGGAGCCTATATCCCAATGGTGAGGGCACTCACCTGACAAATGGCAGATCCCTGTTCAAATGCCGTCTTCCCCTCTGAGGTGGAGGTAGCACTTGAACTGGGGGTCTCCCCCACCTCAGGTAGATACTCTAACTTCTGGGCTAACAGTTGTGAGGGAGGTTGTCCTCTCCCTTCCCCTGGCTGTTATGTGCACGTCAGTATACAGGGCCCAATCTGGCAAGTGAGCTCTGAGCACACTTAAGGGATTGGGCCCCACAGGTGAATTAGGCGGAGGAAGACGTATCCTCCTTTCATGAATCACTCTGCGACTTAAGTGTCCAGATGTGGAGTGTTGGAGTAAAGTAAGTGTTTGGATGGAGTAAAATAACTGGAAAAATTCAGGCACTGAGAGAGTTTAGGCACCTGCACACAGTTTTGAAACAGCTGGATCGGGGCTTTGTGAATTCCAACCAAGTCTGATTCTGGAATCTAGGGACTTAAAGCAACAGTTACATGCCTAGGTCCTTTTGTGACTCTAGCCCTAAATGACTTCCCAAAGTCACTTAGCTAATCAGTAGCAGAGTTGGGAAACACAGTCCAGGAGTTTCTGACTTCCAGTCGTGTGATCAGACCACTAGAATAAGTCTCCATTGGTAACTCATTAGTACTCTTTGTGAACTTTTAGCACCTTATTTTATTATTATTATTTTAATTGAAGCCTGTTCCTATTACTGGTTTTTGGAGACTAGGAAAAGACTGCATTTCAAATGTATTTAATCCATAAATGAGAGCTAGAGAGAGAAAGACAGACCTCTGCAACAAAGGGACCTGTATGTCCCCAATCCTGCAAAAAATACACACAGGCAAGTATCATAAATAAGGTTAAGATTTTATCATTGTTATTTTTAGTAAAGGTCATGGACAGGTCATGGGTAATAACCAAAAATTCATGGAAGCCTGCGACCTGTCTGTGACTTTACTAAAAATAATGGGGGGGGGGGATCTGATAGGAGGGATAAGAACCCAAGCCCCACCGTGGCTTGGAGCTCCAGGCCCCCCGCCAGCTGACTTCTCCAGCCCCATTGCCCCAGGGCTGAAGCTGCAATGGAAAATGTCACAGAGGTCTCTGAAAGTCTAGGATTTCTGACTTCCATGACAAAAATCTTATCCTTAATCACAAACCTCCTTCTTGGCTGAGAACAGAATGAGAGTCTGTTCAGAGACCATCAAGGCTGTTCCTTCCCTGTAAGCTACAGTACCAGACCAGCCACAACTCCTTTTGCTTTGCTTTTTGTTCCTGTTCCCTTCCCACCTCTCAGAAATAGCCCACCTTGTTCAAGTTTCTTTGAGCAACTCAAAGATCTGGGACAGCTCCCCAGCGGAGAGTTCTTTAAGTCTTTGATTTAAATGGCAACTGAAACAGAGTTCTCAGATGTGGGCAAGACCTTCAAACTATCCGTGGACAATCCGTGGACAAAATAATCAAGTCAGCTACTTCAGAAACAGAGACTCTATGGATAACGGCTGGTAGAAAATAATCAAATTAAAGATAAAACAAAGATTGGCCCACTGTGAAGTGAGAGTGAATGCTTGTCAGTCTGCAGTACAAATCAGAACATTAGAACAAGATAACTGCACCACAGTTTAAATGTGGGAGGGATCAGCCATGGATCATCTGGAAGGCATTGATTTTAAACTACTGTGCATTTCCCTTCCAGTTATCATTTGAAATAATATTTCAGTTTTGTCCACAGCAAAAAGGCAAATTAACTCAAGGTCAGATTGTGATGAGGGGGAGGGTGCCAAGAGCCTCTATCTATCCAACCAGCCAAGTATTTGTAGGAGTATACGTGTAAAAGCTATAACCTTCCTGCACCTTCTCCCGCAGCGACAGTATGGCTCAGACGCATCAGGTCTATTCCTCAATAGAACTCCATGGGTACCTGTAAGTGGACGTGTGGCCAAGGCCACAGTTCTGTCCATTTTCTAGTAGCCACACAACAAGGAGAGTGCACTCTGAAGCCTGGGAGATGGAGGAAGAGCTGGGCGGTGGCAGAGCTCCTGGCTCCCAAGAGTGCTCCCCAGGAGGAATTCTGGCCAACTCAGGACAGGTTTACACTACAAACGCTGCACTGGCACAGCTGCACCACTGTAGCATTCTCCAGTCAGCTTAGTTACCCCACCTCTGCAAGAGGCGGCAGCTATGTCGGCAGGAGAAGCTCTCCCACTGACATAGCACTGTCTACACGGGGTGGGGGTAGATTGGTATAACTACATCACTCAGGGGTGTGGAGTTTTCATACCCCTGAGTGACGTAGTTATACCCAAGTAAGCATGTAGTGTAGTCCTGGCCTCAGTCAGAATTCCTCCTGGTTCAGCTCAGCCCCGCTGCACCTTCCCCTCCTCCCTCTCTACAAAAGGCAGAATCTGGCACTAATTAACGAGTGTAAATTAATGTCTTTGCAAATCCTTTAAACTCACCCAACAGAGTAACATTACATTGATGACAATTATTTCAAGTTTCACAATAGACCGACAACATCCCTGTTCCAAATCCATTAGCACTGATTGGCTCACAGTAGGCTACTGTGACTGAAGGATAGGTTAGTGGAAGCTAATCCAGTATTATTGTCTTCTTGGTATGGACTGGAAAAACACTCTATCTGACTGCTTTCCAAAGGTAGAGTCGTAAATGTGACCTCAGTCCCCATCTCCAAGTCCCTGACGGACACACAGCTGAGTTACAGTACAAGCTGAAAAGGATTAAAATAGAACACAACCAACCGTTTCTGCATTTTTCTGTTATATACCAATAATTTCTTGTGTTAACAGTTACACTGGAAATAGACGAGAAATGACAAGAGAAATAAATCACTAAATGCGCTGGGGCGAATTAATCGCTGCTGTAACCGCCGAAGCCATGGTGTTATATCAAGGTTTAATTTGGCATCAGGATTATTCCCTTTATGAACAATTTGTTACCTCTCTTGAAAATCTTATGCAAAAAGTCAACAGGAAAGAAGTTCTGTGCCAGCAATGAATGTCTCCTTGCACAACACAGTATTAGGAGTGTCTTTTCTATATGTTGCATTGTTTCCCCTTTTCCCCTCTTTTCTTCACATTTTCTGCATTTGTATTCTGTTATTAATTTATTTGTTTTGCTATCTCACTCACTCTCTCTCTATACTACTCTCCCAATTGTCTTTTTGAAGGTGGGGAGGGGTCAATGTTAGCTCTGTTCTGCCTGCAGCAGTATGAATCCATTGAGATTAGACGGGGCACAGCAAACATATCTCACTACCCCACAACGCTTCACGTCAATCATCCCTATTTTCTCTGTTTGGGTTGTTAGCATCCAACGCCTGAAATTTCTGACAGAAGACACGTTGGTGGGGAGGGAATCAGTGAGAATGAGAACTGCTGATTGACATAAGTACCGAGGTCAGCTGCCTCACCTCTGTGTATTTAAACAGTCTTGCCAGCTTTGCCTCTGTGCAAGATGCTGTACCTGACCAAATGTGATGGGAATAAGTGAGTTCATATCTCACTGGTCGGGTTTCTGTGTCTGCTTATTTCACAAATGTCAATTTAAGTGTTTGGTGGCAAGCAGTGGGCAATCTTATCCACTTCTCCATCCCCAGTTTCCACACTCTTCATATCACTAGGCAGGAACCGCACTTCAATGACACCATATGTAGTAATGTGCGAACTAATTCATCGGATAGTTGCATCTCAGTTGCCTTTGGCACACAGTGGCCTGTACCTTCTGGTTTATTTTAGTGGCAGCAACAGTCATATTGCGCAGATCCTGGGGATTGCAGTCACTGGCGTTCATGCAGCAGCTTGGGGGAATACCGTGTTCAAAGAAGTAAGGGCTAGTGCTCCAGTTGGTATAGTTCTGAATGCCACAGCATCTCAGCTACAAAGAAAGAGTAGATAAAAAAAGAAGCCAGTGTTAAAACAAGCATAGGAATAGTTTCAGATCTTACCTTTCAGAGTGAGGTCAGACCAAGGCTACTCACTAAGACTTATTTTCCAAATAAGCCTGGGGCTGATACTGCTCACACAGAAGTCAGTAGCTTAATTCCCACTTACTTCAGTGGGAGCCAACTGGGGCTCTTTGCTTATACTGAAGAATGGAGTAACTGAACTACCGCCCAAAATAGGTAAGTTACCATCAGCAAGCACTACTATACTGGAGGATGGGAAGAAGGCCAACAGTGCACCTATCTTTTCAAAAAGGTGCTAAACATGATCCTGGGAAATCTAAATTGAAAAGCCTTCCCTTGGTAACAGGAAAAACAGCTGAGAAAAATGAGAGAGTTATTAAGCACATAGGGGGACCACAAATAGAGACAAAGCAGTACAGGTTTAAGAGGATGAATTAAGCCTCTCTAACTCATAAGACTTCTTTAAAAGAGTTAACAAAATAGCAAATAAAAGCAGAACTGGTGGGTTTACACTTTCAAAATGCTTTTGGAAGGGTGGGAGGTGTGTCCTATTCTAGACTAAAAAACTGGCAAAGCCTATCAAAGATGGGGAATAAATGGCAAATTCTCAGTGTGACAAGAGATTATAAGTGGGGTGTCTCGTCTAGCCCCAAATATCGAAAGTGAGGGGGAAAAGCACCATCCTTTTGGTAATCTTGTTCCACTGCCAAATTCTTCTTATAATTAAAGCACCACTTCCATTTTTAAAACCTGCTGCATCTTTTCTCCACTACTGTTTATTCAGTCTTTATTATGGAAAGACAATAACCTGTTTGAAAACATCTCGTGGAGCAACTATAGGCAGCCACATGTGTCCCTCACCCATCTTTTCTCCCAATGGAACATGCCCAGTTCTCTTAACCTTTCTTGATAGGTTTCATCTTCCAGACCTTTCATTGTCTTTGCAAAGAGAACTGCTATAGGTTATCAACTAAACAGGAAGCTAGATGACCAAATCCTGACTAATCATGTTCATATTTGTAAAGCTTTATAATGCTAGTGGCAGAGCCTCTTTAGAATAAGAACTGCTCACACTCTATGATCCTAACTAAACACCAAACAACTAAAGACTAGCACAGGGATCGGCAACCTTTCAGAAGTGATGTGCCGAGTCTTCATTTATTCACTCTAATTTAAGGTTTTGCGTGCCAGTAATACATTTTAATGTTTTTAGAAGGTCTCTTTCTATAAGTCTGTAATATACAACTAAACTATTGTTGTATGTAAAGTAAATAAGGTTTTTAAAATGCTTAAGAAGCTTCATTTAAAATTAATTTAAAATGTGGAGTCCCCCGGACCGGTGGCCAGGACCCGGCAGTGTGAGTGCCACTGAAAATCAGCTCATGCGTGCCATAGGTTGCCTACCTCTGGACTAGCACAAGGGCTTGTCTGCATTATAAAACTTGCATTGGTTTAACTAAATAAATGTAAAATGAAGTTTCCACATTAAATTAGATCATCTTAAGTGTGATTTAGACCAGTTTAAATGAGTCCATATTAAGGGTTTGCCCCAGGATAACTATATTGATTTAAAATTATGTCACAAGGCTATACGTTTTCTTATACTGACCAAGCCCAAGATTAGGGGTGAACTCAACTGGTTTTAAAAAGTAGCAGTTGTCAGAAGATGCCTGCTAGATGCTATGGCAATATAGTTTGTGAAATACTTTCTTCTGGTGATGGTTCTTTCGTCCAGGATATTGACAGTACAGTGTCCCAAACAAGCACAGAGCACCCTTGGATAGACTGGCTATTCTGTAGCTAGTAAATACCAAAGATGCGATCCAGGCACCATTGAGGTCACCGGCAAAACTCCCACCCACTTGGAGCCAGCATTTCACCCCAGGTATTCAGAATCCTGTCTCTCCATTCTAGGTATTGAATCCTGGAACCAACACCTTGGGGCTTGTCTATACTTACGCACTGGTTCGGCGGCTGGCAATCGAACTTCTGGGTTTGATTTATTGCGTGTTGTCTGGATGTGATAAATCGAACCCAGAAGTGCTCGCCGTCAACTGCGGTACTCCTGCTCGCCGCGAGGAGTACGCGGAGTCGACGGGGGAGCCTGCCTGCCACGTCTGGACCGCGGTAAGTTCGAACTAAGGTACGTCGACTTCAGCTACGTTATTCACGTAGCTGAAGTTGCGTATCTTAGTTTGAATTGGGGGGTTCGTGTAGACCAGGCCTTGAAGGTCTAATCAGTAGCAGCTGTGGGTGTGGAAGGACTGCAGGCTGAAACCCCATGTAATCAGTTTAGCCCCTAAAATATAACTTACTAACACAGCTATTTGAGCCATTGGCAATTCATGTTTTGTGATCAAAGAATAGATTCTGTTTACATCTTTTTACCAATAGCTATTTTAAACTTACACTCTGTTGTACGTCATCCACTGCGAGGCTTCGCTCATCGTTGCCGTTGTAATTCTGGATAGCTTCAGTGTATGTCCTAAGGAAAGTGTCCTTGATCTAAGAGGAAAAAGCCAGAGAATGAGATATTTTATAAGTGACCAGCATATGGAATGGGCATTTTAACGCACAAGCTTTCAGTCTGAGTCTTTCCAAGAAATTTACCAATTTCCAACCTTTGCAGGATAGCCAAATCAGAGTGAGTATGTGTTCCTTTTGCCACACTTTCTGGAGTGTATATTCAGAATCTAAAAAGCTCTCCTTTAACATTCACAAGTCCTTTTGATGGCATTTTAAGATTGCCACTTGCAACCATAGACTCTTTAAATAGATCACCAAATTGCTATATTTTTGAAAACAGCTAGGATGGATTGGGAACTGCCCTGTGACAATTTATGAATACTATATGTTAGTCTGTTTGAATGTTGGGATGTTTACTGTATGAATATATTAGTTTAGGTCAGTTAGACAGCTGACTTGAAAAACAAGCAGGAAGGAAAAGCCCAGCTCAAGTCAGCCACCTCTCATGAAACACTTGAGTTGTTAAGGGACAATGTCAAAGCTATTAGCTCTGATGATTTCTTCTGTTTTGAGCCAACCTGCAAACAGGGGCACCATTTCGGAGGGGCAGAGGGGAGCTTCATACAGCAGCTCTGCTCCAGGTGCATGTCCTAGCCCCAGGCAGAGCTGTTAACTGCCCTGCAGTCTGGGTGTGCTAGTTCAGCAGAGGGGAGGTGCTAGTCTCAGCTGATGCCCAGGGGCAGGGAGTCAGTATTTTGTTTACAAATAGAGGCAGGGGGATTTTAAGATAAGAAAGAGCTGGTAATTAAATTAAGGATCTGAAAGTCCTTAGATGAGCCTGTAAAACAGGGATTCCTCTGGGGGAAGGGGGCGGGGGAAAAGGAGGGTGTTGAAGAGAGAACACAGGGGACTCAGACAGCGTTCCTTCTCATTTTTTACGACCATGTGCGGAATGAATTTTGTTATGTGCACCAATATGGAT
The DNA here is from genome assembly GCF_011386835.1 of Chrysemys picta bellii. Taxonomy (NCBI): domain Eukaryota; kingdom Metazoa; phylum Chordata; order Testudines; family Emydidae; genus Chrysemys; species Chrysemys picta. The sequence goes on from NC_088791.1 coordinate 204,144,850, forward strand.
GTGATGTGTGACATATCACCTTCATATTGGTGCACATAACAAAATTCATGTGGTGGGGGTGGGGCCGAGGGCTTTGGACTGTGGGAGGGGGCTCAGGGCTGGAGCAGAGGGTTGAGGGGTGCCGGCTCTGGGGTGGGGCCGGGGATGAGGAGTTCGGGGTTTGGGAGGGGACTCTGGGCTGGGGCAGAGGGTTGGAGTATGGGGGGATGAGGGCTCTGGCTGGGGGTGTGGACTCTGGGATGGGGCTGTGGATGAGGGTTTCGGGGTGCAGGAGAGGGCAGAGGATGGGAGTGCAGGCTCTGGGGTGGGGCTGGGGATGAGAGATTTGGGGTGCAGGCTGCCCCGGGGCTGTGGTGAGGAGAGAGGACTCCCCTCAGCCCTCTCTCACTGCAGCAGCTTGGGCTGGGGGAGAGGCACCTCTCCCCGGCTGTGGCAGCTCCAGCGGGGCTGAGCCGGGTCGAGAGAGGGGCTCATCTCTCCGGCAGCTCCAGCGGGCCTCAGCCAGTCCAGTCCAAGGGAGGGGCGCCTCTCCCCCGGCTGTCGCACGTCCGGGGCAGGTCTGTTCTGGGGCCGGTGGGGAGGGGCGCCTCTCCCCACCGTGGCAGGCCTGTGCTGGCAGAGAGGCATCGGGGCTTAATAGTCAGCTGTGCAACTTAGAGGGAACTTAGGACTCAGAAGAAATACAGCCAAGCCCTCTGAGCCAAAGTTACATCAGAAAAAAGGGAGATCTGAAGGGGAGAGGTGAAAAGAAGGGAAGGGATAGCAGTGGTACAGAGAAGTTCCCCCTCTACTCGTGGTACTTATGTGACCCCATCGCCATAGTATCTGAGTGCCTCACAATGTCTAACCCATTTCTCCTCACAGCCCCTCTGTAGGTAGAGCAGTGCTGTTATCCCCATTGTATAGATGGGGCACTGAGACACAGACTAAAGGCCAGATTTTTAAAGGTATTTAGGCACCTAGTGGGATTTTCAAAAGCACCCAGAAGTTTAGGTTCTTTGTAAACCCCACTAGCTGCCTCGCTGCATCTCTGGGTGCCTAAAACCTTTGAAACTCTGTCCTAAGGCAGGGGCCTGAAGTCATACAGGAAGTCCATGGGAGGAGTAGAACCCAGGTCTCTGAGGGTTGACAACCTATTCACTGGACCAGCCGCTCTCTTTGCTGCATGCTGATAGCTGGGAGCAAAACCAAGGTGGCCAGTTCTCTGAGACTCCAGCAAACAATCCCAGGCGATGGGAAGGATGTCATGTTGACAGCATAAAAAGCAGCACAGAGGTCAGGAAGGATGAAGAGAGAGAATCAGAGTCAGATGAGAGGAGATCACTTAACCCCGAAGGAGTGGCACGTTCTGCCACATGCTGGGCTGTAGAGCAACGGCTGCTGTGCAGTTTTATATTTTAACTGAAAACCATTTTGTTTTGTAATTTTTTGTTCTGAGTTTGAGAAAAGGAAGGAATGAGAAAGTGTCATATAAATATCAGATGTGATTATACATCAAACTCTTAGGGTTTCAGCTGTATTCAGGTCAATTCCAGAACAAAGAACAGTAATTGCATCCATAAAGTCGATGATTATTGTCATGATATTGTATTATTGAGTCTCTAGCCTTTGTTTGCCAGAAGCTGGGAATGGGTGACAGGAGATGGGTCACTCAATTATTACTTGTTCTGTTCATTCCCTCTGGGGCACCTGGCACTGGCCACTGTTGGAAGACAGGATACTGGGCTAGATGGACGATTGGTCTGACCCAGTATGACCGTTCTTATGTTCTTATTCACTGACACCATCTGTGTGCTCAGCACTGTTCAGAATATGCCAGAAAATATAGTCCCTGAGCCAATGCTTACAAAATGTGTAGCCCTGGATAAGATAGCTCAGATATTTATGTATGAAATGTATAATTATTGAGCACGTGTTATTATATATGAGTGGAGGTGCTGATAGCAATAGAAGTTTTACCTGATTAAGGACTGGAAGACTTGACCTCCAACTTTTTTTCAAGAGAAAAAGCTGCCCAGAGCTCCTGTGCCTGTTTACTTTCCTTTCCTGCCTCCAGTGTCCTGATATACCTCAGGAGACTCCATTTTTTTCTCAGCTTTAAAATGTAAAATTTTCCTGGTGTTTGGTTTTAAACATTCTTCTGTGAGAACTGCAACTCAAATCACTATAGTGTTGTTCTTAAGAGCCTTCTGGAAAGTAACTAGTCTTTGAACAGAAGTGAAAGCAGTGTTGCTGACTCATGATTTTGTCATGAGTCTCATGATAATTATTGTTTTCCTTAAAGCCCCAGCTCCTCGAGTCAAGTGATGATTTCAGCCTTCATTCTCACAGAAAAAGTATGTTTCTAGCCCTCGTGGCTATAGAGAAAGCTTCAAAATGTGACTCCAGTGCACCCTAAAGGCTCAAAAAGTGGAAGGCAAATTAAAAAAAACACACCAAATCTATTATTTTTACATAATCTTGCGATTATCATGATTTTTGCCAATCTCATATTTGGTGAGCCTGACTCATTATATTTAAACATTTGGGGTTAGCAATAATGTGAAAGTGACTTAAAAGTGTCAGTTTCACTCCTGTTTAAAGTCAGTTTCTAGTCTATTATTTGTAGTATGGTAACACCCCAAGAGCCCCATGTAGGTGTTGTATAAACTCATGGGACTTGCCCTAGTAGAATGTTTCCAAAAGTTAAATGATCTATTCCACGCTTAGTGAATAGCAAAAAGTAAGTAGCCTAAATGATGTAGAGTAATCTAGATTTTTCTACAATTGTTTCCATTGTTGTAGTCAAGAGTAAGAATATACTTTAAAAGTTTAAACCTAACTAGTGTCCCTTAAGTGAATTAACACAAGATGTCAGAACATGTTAGTATTAGTGCTAATTGGGTCTAATATTTATTTAATTTTCTTTTTTATATAGAAATTAGTGTTCCTGTCAGCTAATTTCTAAGTTACTGTCTGCAAAAAACCCTAGAGTTTTCAGGTGCCTAAGTAGCCCCTGGAATCATGGTTAAAATTGCCCCCTCCTCCCCCCAAATCTGAAATGACGCCCCTGCCCACAAAACTGGGTTGGACCAGGAAGGATCAAAGCTTGGAACACAGAACAACAAAAAACTATAGCAGATTTTAAAAGGGACACACTCTTTTAAGCAGCATGGGGGGGGGAGAGGGGGAGGAGAGTTGTTCAAAGAGAAGAAGTGGAAAATGCAAGGAGCTGCTGGGAGAAGCTAGGCTTACTTAGGTTATCATCAGAGGATGGGGAGACTTTAGGTAAGATGTATATGTGTCTACTCCTTGTTATTTTAAAATCATTTTCCTCCAAAAGCCTTGTTTCTGCTGCTAAAATAAGCAATACTTTGCTTTAAGAAGGCTGATCGCTGTACACCACTGGTCACCAACTCCCTAGAGGGAAGAACTGCAGGTGTTGAACATAGTTGGATCTGCTTAGTAAGCATGGTTGATACACAGGTACTGTAGCCCAGGTCAGAGGCTAAGAAAGGGAAAATTGCAGAATTCCATCTGGGATAGGTAAAGGCACGAGGCCGGACACCTGCAGGGATGCATTCATAGAACCAGTGAGAGGACAGGGGTGCAGCCAGCTATGCAGCCATGACAAGATCACACTGTGAAAATGAGTTCATCTGCTAAACAGAGGAACGTGTCAAACAGCTGGAAGTGTGATGTGAAAAGCAAAAGCAAAAATGGAAGTGGAAATAGGGAGCGTACAGAGTATTAACTAGCTTTCAATTTTCTGGTTTATTTCCCCAAATTCATTACATGTTTAGGTTTGCCGGGGGATACTCTGAGGAATAAGGGCCTATTGTATGAAAACCTAAAGGAGCGATTTGTGTCAATGTACAGGAGGGAAGGTGAAGTATAACCTGCCAGTTCTCTATTAGATAAAAATAGCTAGAGAGAAGAGGGATTCCCCCTTCAATTTGCCTTTTGTGTGCCCGCAATATGAGGGAGGTGAGCTTTGTGCAGAAGTAGGGGGCATTAAAAGGCAATGCCAATCCCATTGCTTGGTAGCAGCACTGATTCATTGTGGCACTGGAGCTCTCTGGATAATGAACTACTGCTCCCCAGGCTAGAGAAGCTCAGGAATGTCACAGAGGACACGTGAACTGGGAGGAAAGCAGAGCCTGGTGGCAGATTCAGGAGGTTGCATTATTGTGATCTTGACAAAAGATTGCCCATCCACAGGTAGAATGGTAATTCCCAGCAAAAAAAGTACAGGTATTTCAAAATCAAATCGGTAACCATCTACCGCTGGTGAAGGTAGACACAAGAAACATACAGAGGGAAATCTCACAGCCAAAAAGGACACTCTCTCAGCAGAACAGGGTACTAGAGGACTACATATGACAAAGGGAAAAGAGTCAGAGGGACAGAAGTTACTCCTGGGGGAATTCTGCGCCACTGCGCAAGCGCAGAATTAACATCCCCCACAGATTTCCCTCCCCCCCCCAGAATAATTGATTCTGACAATGTGTCAAAGGGAAGTTGTAATTATACCTTTCACACAGCAGGTGCTGATGTGGCACCAGAAGAGAAGGTGGCTGGCTCATGAGCTGGAGCCATGGAGAGAAAAGGGACAGAGGCTGATTTCCTCACAGCGCCCTGCCCATGGGGCCAGGTGAGGAGGCATGGGATATGGAGGGGGAGGGGGGGTCACACAGATTGGGGTTCAGAAGGGCTAGTGTGGGGAGACAGACTGGTGCCAGGGCACAGGAGCTAGTGGGGTGATAACATTGAGTCTAGGGATTCAAATAATGTTTAAAAAAAGTAAATGTTTAAACTATTAAAATTGTACCGATTAAATGTTTAACCATTAGGCGCCACTGCCGCCCTGTGCACCCGGGATCCCAGCTACTGCCTCACCCCCGGGATCCCGGCTGCTGGCCCCATGCCAGGTACTCCGCTCGCTGCCAGCTCTGTGCCAGGGGCTCTGCTGCCGCCCCACGCAGACCTGAGGGCGTGGGGCTGGCAGCCAGGATCCCAGGAGTGTGTGGGGGGGTTGGGCGGGGTGCCAGACCCAACAATCCTCCAAGTTCACTCCCAGGCTCCTTCCCAGCAATTATTTCCCTCTCCCTCAGCTCCACCATTATCCCTGACTCCCCCAAGCCTTTGCACTGCTTCTGAGGGGTGCAGGAAATATGTTTGTGTTCTGTAGTTTAAATGAATTATTACTCAAAGTTCTGTATTAATATGTCTCGTAAGGAATCTATTTGTCAAAAAAAAATTCCTGGATCTTTTTTGTTGTCTGCATTGTTACGGACATACTTGCTGACATGAAACTGGTGTGATTATAGTGTGTTATTTTGAAAATAAAATATGCAGAATTTTGCAGAATTTTAAAATATTGTGCACAGAATATTATTATTTTTTTTGGTGCAGAATTTTTATTTTTTGGGCTCAGAATTCCCCTAGGAGTAAGAAGTGAGGAAGAGATACTACAAAGTTACTGTCCTGGTTCAGTTTAAAAGACGCATAAAATCCTGGGCTTAAAACAAAGGGTTCCAGATAAAATGGACAAAGTAACACTGCTACTACAAATTCAGACTGTATTGTTCTCACAAGGCATCTTTCTAACCCAGTTTCCTATCTCTAGCTATTTCTAGCTTCACTCTACTCTCAGGACAGTGGCACACTGAAAAAATAAATAAATACGATTTACACAACATCAAGGAAACTAGTTTGGTTTGGCTTTGCAGTCTCAGAAATCCTCGCTGTATTACACAACCAAATGCCTCCCTGACTGAAGTAGCTGTGTCTAAGAAAAGTATTTATCCTATTTTGCAGTCCTCAGCATATGTAACAGGGTAAAGAAGATGTTATATGATGGACATATAAAGAAAGATAGCTCCAGAGTAAATATCAGACAGCTAAGACTCAAAGCTTTGGCTAAATCCCTTCATTTGGAATCATATCAGTGTTTAGAGGGCTGCACGCATTACTGCCGAAAAATAGCTACATCACTCATGATGCATATGGAATTGCTGAAGTCAACAACCAATATATTGTACATGTTCTGAGAGGCTTCAGCAAATCCTGCTCAGAGAGGCACTGCCATTTATAACCTACATTCATTTCCACTCACCTCATGGCGAAATACAAATCCTGAAATGCCAGCCACTAGCTCCGCCAGAAACACCAGGGACAAGAACATGGCATACTGAAAGCAAAGAAACAAGACAAAATGCAAGTCAGAGTGTGGGGCAGAGTTGTGTCTGAACCTTTTAGTTCTTTATGCAAACAATTCTGAGTTTGAGCTTCTGCCTCCAGATTTCCTCTAAAGACAGGAAAAAAAGAATGTATTTAGAGGGTGAAAGATAGGACACCTTGCATGTGGTGTAACTACTAATAACTGCAGGACACTCTCCCCATTATTAGGTTGTTTAATGTGCATAAAATGACATTTCTTGACAGTCGCATATATTATTGAAACATACATTCACACTGCAGAGAGGTGGTTCCCATTTTGTTAAGGCCCTGATCTTGCAAGGAGATGAATGCAGGTAGACTCTTTGTATTTGTGTGGAACTCCAGTGAAGTCAACAGGACTCTGCAAAGGTACCAGGGTTCACTTGCATACATTTCACTGCAGGATTGGGGCCTATGGCCTGATTCAATAAGGTACATAAGTGCATGAGTAGTCCCATTGACTTCATTGGCAATAATCATATGTACAAAGTGAATCAGGGCTGAAGTCTGGATTTAGAACCAAACTTTACCAAAGTGAAGGAGTAGAAGAGAGGTTTCAGTTTAGGTCTGATTTTTTTCTACACATGAATAAATAACTGAGAAGACAAACAATGCTAAACAGGCTGTTCTAACAGGAAATTGCATTTTAATCTTCTGAAAATCTCATCCCAATTGTCATGCAGAAAAGTTTGAAAAGCTGTTCAATGCTTGGGGTGGGAGGAGGAAGAAGGGAGAACTATTTTTAATGGAGGGCAAAGCAGCTAGGACTTCGCTAGGTCCTACAAACAATGCAGAACTCAAATATTTGCCTGTTTTCTTTTGAGGGGAGAAAGATGGTTTAAAAACTTTTATACAGGTGCTCAAAATAAAGCTTCATGTTCAGAACGGCGAATGCCACAGTTAGCTCTGATAGTCAGAGGACGTACCTTTAGGGAAAAATATTGTAGTAGAAGACACCGTCCTGTTATTCCCCCTGTCCCAATTCACTTTCACCACATATTAACCTGACCATTACTATTCCCCACCCCTCAAATTGCCACATATTATATTTTGTCCCCGAATGCTCTTATACAAGCTTAATGTTTAACTCGCCTGTGCATTTTTTCCCTCCACCTACAGTTTCCTTACATTTTGAGATGCATTGGAAAGCTTATCGGAGTGAGGAAATCCCTGTGCTGCTTTTGAAATGTGGACGGACATACTGCTGGGAGTTTACTTTTCTGGTGTCCACCTATTTTTATAGAGGTGAATACAGGATGCCAGAAATGAAAAGTTAGTGTGCATTAGCCTAAACGCTACCATCGAGGTATTCCCTACATTCCATGTTGTATTATTAAGAAGCACCCCAGGAAAAGTCTGTTTCAAATTAGCTACAGAGCTGTGCCATTTTTGATGTTAATAAGTCTGTAATGATACATCTGGTTCACTGGTAGCACTATTGCCATCACAGAGTCCTATATATTGCACAGAAGTCAGTGTGATTCATTGACTGGTTTCAGTGAAGGGAATTTTTTAAGCACGAGAGACACTTAGTGAACATTCAGGTCATTACAACCTTTCTGTTTGCCTCTGTTACAGTTAACATCTGTTTAAGCTTAATAAAAGTACATTGAATAAGCAATTTCCACATATGCCACATGACAGTTCTTTTGATATACTTACCAGTTTCAGCATCCATGGGCTGCCACGACAAGTGGCAAAACAGCCAAACAGGCCAAAGACAATAATTGTGGTACCAGTCCCAATAAGCACATAGGGGGCATTGGTAGAGTTTTCAGCGATGAGAGAGATATATGTGCCTAAAGTGAGCTTCCCCCAGACTCCAACAGCAAGAAGAATAACGCCTGTGATCTGGAAAACAAGAGGAGAAATATAGTCAGAGCCTATCGTAAAAAACACCTAGGATCAGTGCATGGCAATGAACTGGCTGACTTTCCTTGTTGTCAAATCAGAATGGCTGGGCAAGTCAAACGACTTCTACTGGTTCCACAGGGACCGACACTGACAATTATTTTTTAGTATCTGGACATGTTCCATTAAGCCACCATTGCAAGTCAAAGAACTAAGCACTATCATGCTGACCATTGTCACAAGCAAAGAATACATCACGTCTACAAGGCCTTAGGTTGAAAGCTCCGTCATTCGAAATTTACAATATATTCCAAAACGTGCCTGAAGGAGAAGGTGAAACACCACTGCCACCAGAAATCAACAAAAACCATTTCTACTGAACGTACTATATTCTTTGTGTACAAAGTTCCTTGAACAACTGAAATCTGCTATTTTTCGCCTAACTATGCGGATATGCACCTTTTGATATTAGTTTCCCCAGCCTCAGAGACATGATGTCACTTTAGAGGAAGTGTTGAGGGGTTAGGGAGAAGAAAATCAGGTAATCTTGCCTATTCAAACTTTGCCACTGTGCTCTATGTTAGATGAAAACAACAAGGAGTCTGGTGGCACCTTAAAGACTAACAGATTTATTTGGGCATAAGCTTTCGGGGGAAAAACCTCACTTCTTCGGATGCATGCAGGTTTTTACCCACGAAAGCTTATGCCCAAATAAATCTGTTAGTCTTTAAGGTGCCACCAGACTCCTTGTTGTTTTTGTAGATACAGACTAACACGGCTACCCCCTGATACTTGACATTATGTTAGATGAAGTAAACAGTTTGACAGCAATCGGACACACAACTCTTCACCCACCACCTGCATTTGGAAACCTCCCACCCATCATGATCTCGATATAGTTTCAGAATCACCACATTATATAATATTTCTGATACTGAAATGGATGCTAGAAGCAGGAGGCAGATATTGCATGTTCTCTGCTGACATCTAGTGGACAGTAAGGAAAATTAATGGCTTTCCACACCCTTCCCCCTCAACATCAACACACAGTTTTTCTTTCTCAGTGGACTAAACCGAATCTCAAACACGTAAGGCAATGAGTTTGTTTTATAAATAAGGCAAACAGCATTTTTTTAGAACACCGGGAAAAAAGGCATTAAACCAGACACATCTATTATCTGCATTTTACATGAATCACTCAAATATTAAGCTTAATGAGAACATATAATGTACATCAGGACTGAAATCACAATGCTTGAAGTCTGCGTGTGTGTCATCAGCTTAACTGTGTGACCCAAAGGTAGGGTGACCAGATAGCAAATGTGAAAAATCGGGACATGGGGTGGGGGGTAATTGGAGCCTATATAAGAAAAAGACCCAAAAATCAGGACTGTCCCTATAAAATCGGGACATCTGGTCACCCTACCCAAAGGCAGACTGTGAGAACCTGCCATGTGGGCTTTAGCTCTGCAAACCCTTTCTCTAGATCTACCAGAGTTAACCTAGCATTCCCTAAACCACTCTGTGAGGATCCAACCCTTTCAGCTATCGCCACTCTAGACATCATCTATAGGGACTGGAAAAGTTAGCACAGAGCCTGGGGCAGATATTAAGAAAGTTCTGGAATCAGGTTCTCCCCCTAACCCCTTCAGTGTTCTCTCTCTCAGAAGATTTGTTAGGTTTCTCTGGCATTTGCTTAGAAGCTTTGAGGCCAGCACAGTCGTGCAGTATTTCCCCAAAGAAACCTCCATTCATTTTTTTTGCTGCACCAAAAACCAAGTCAGCCATTTTGAGAGAGATCCCTCCCCACTACCATGTGACAGGGGCAATATTGAAGGGAAAAGGGAGGTAGCTTCTTGACGTGTCACTTAGGCTGATTCAAAGCAGACCACCTAGGGCACATTATTCTCATTTCCTGTCCCAGTCATTTTGCTAGTCCTACTACAGTGCAGCAGCAGGACAAAGAAGTGTTCTTTGGTTCTACCTGCAGCTGAGGAAGCAAAGATGTGTGCAATCCAGATACAGCACTTCCTGTCCTGGAGGTGGAGCTATGCTGGGTGAAGCTGTTCAGTAATAAGGAGCACATCTGGGGAACGTCAGTGGGAAGGACTGTACAAACTGGGTGGAGGGTAAATGGAAAGGAAAAGAATAGAAGGTGGGGAAGAGACAATAAAGGGTGATGAGGAAAGACCACAGGAGAAACAGGAGACAACAAAAATAAAACAGAAACAAAAATAAGAGGGAGGAAAGGCGGCGGCAGAGATAAACAAACAAACACACAAAGCATCCTGGGTACCTCTGGTATGTCACAGAGCAATCCCATTCAAATCCCCCTCCTCTCGGCATCTCTCCTTCCACTCCCTTCCCGTTACCCAGTGTTCCACAAACATTTGACAACCGAGCCCTTTTAGGAAAATGAAAACAATGGTGCTTCCCCACCCCACACTTTGCCATATGCTATTAAAGACCTACCCATCTTAATGGAAACATCTCCTATGCCCCTTCCTCTCTCCAGCAGCTATGCCTTTGCACTCCCGCACACTCTGGGAAACAAACACCTCCTCTCCTGTCTTACACATTTTGAGCAAGGCAATTGTTAACAATGTTGACATTGAAAGTATCCTCATGGACATCCAACTCAGCACCCACTGAAATTACCGGGGCAGTTCACACCTCACAGCTTTTGCCAATGCCTCACATGTTTGGAAACACGGTCTCTGCCCATCCAGAGAGATTCCATGTGCTCGTGCCTGTATCTGGCCTCTGCTGCTGGTTCCCACTAGGCGTTTAAGCACGCTCCACGCACCTTTATGCATAAGGATACCTTTTGTTATAGCCGCCCTTGCTCCCCCTCAATCTACCTCACCAAATAACCCAACCCTCTCCTTTACACGCCACCAACCCGACTCAATCATTCGATGGAAGCTGGGCTTGGCAGAATCAACTGCTGCAAGCACACAGCGCACAGGGACAACAGGTACTGGCTAAATCACAGGCATGTAACATTTGGAAGACTGTAAACTGTGAGGGGAAAGCCTGTCTTTGTATGTGTTGGAACAGCACCTAGCACAAATGCACCCCAGCTCCTGACTAGGGCCTCTAGTTGCTACTAGAATATAAATATGGAATAATTATATGACTTTCAAACTTCTGCTGCAAAAAAATCCACAGGCATTAGTCATTCAGAAGTATCTCTGTAGCTGCCTTTTGCTTGCAATGGCCCCTGGTTGCCTTGGACACATGGGTCTTTGCCATTATTAATTTGCTTCATAGAAACTCCTCCAATCTGCTTCTGCACTGGAGCTCATCAGTGTCAAGGAGACACATCAATCTCCTCTGGTTTTCTTGACCCCCCCCACCCTAATCTCTCTTCTGAGCTGCACCGGGGTTTTGAAATGTCTCTTATCCCTTTCAAAGACAGATATCAGCAGAGATGTACCCTCTCCTGCCCACTCTGAAGATAAAAGCACACTTCTGTTTTTCACATGGCTCTTTAAAAAAGTATTGATTATATAATCTTGTACCAGATCAATCGACAATTTAACATCAAACAATTACCATCTGGCGGTGTAAATTACTGCAGACGACTAATATCAATTTAAGTTTCTCCCCCTCCCTATTTTTCCATCCATATCTATGGAAGGAAAAACCCCCCACACACACATTTGTCCTCCCCCGGCACAGTTTTTTTCCAATCGGCTCAGATTAAGAAGTTAAATGCCAGAGAAGGGTTGGGGAGCATGAAAACCGAAAGAATGGTCTCTACCATCCAGCTAGGCAATGGGACTGTCCTTGCTCCCACTGATGTCAATGGGAGTGTTGCCATTGTCCGTACGAGGAGCAGGATTGGGCCTCCCTGCCAAGGATGCTTCCTGCTTGAGAGAGACCACGTGACTTATAATACATAGAAGTTTTAACTATTCAGCTATTTGAAGACAATTACACCTCTACCCTGATATAACACGACCCGATATAACACGAATTCAGATATAACGCGGTAAAGCAGTGCTCCGGAGGGGGCGGGGCTGCGCACTCCGGCAGATCAAAGCAAGTTCGATATAATGCGGTTTCACCTATAACGCGGTAAGATTTTTGGCTCCCGAGGACAGCGTTATATCGGGGTAGAGATGTACCAGCCCTCTAGTACTGCTTGTTTATAGAGCTTAGTCTGTTTATACTTTAGGGAGGCGTGCTACATTAGGGCTTACTACATTACAGTATATTCAGAGTTAGGAACGAAAGACCCATGACGACTACTAATGCTTTGTTCTGCTTATTTCTTATTAGTAAAACATTGCTTGACATGGGTTTCAAAAACACACCCCAGAACAGGAAGGGAGACATAGAATCCCTACAAACCACCATTATCAATTTCACACTGAGAGGGAAAGAGGGAAGGACGTTCCACACCAATGTGCCCAGGGTATACCAGGAGTTTCAGCACTAGGAGCAAATTATAAACTATTAAGGGTAAAAGAAGGAAGCTCTCTCTGCAGATACTTCAATGATCAATATTCAATTGAACATGAGTGAAAGTATGACTGACTCCTAATTCTACCCACAAGCGATCTCAAGATTTAGTCTTATTTCTAGCCCTCCATACTAGTTTGTAACGTTCCATCCTGTTGTTAGGCCCAAATGTCTTTTTTCTGGGGGGGTGGGGGGGGGGGGGAAAGGGGTATGCAGGAGGATCAAGACATTGCTGAGCTTCTGGCTTGAAATGCAACAATGCTGATGGACCTTGCTATTGGTTGTAATTGTGCATGCAGGGTGTCTGGACTCTCAAGCTTCATTCTGTTTACACACTGCACTTAGCCAGGCAGATGTGTATTGTCCTACGCCTTCCTCTCCATATTTTCTCCTCCCAGCCGGGTCGGAAAGAGGCACGGCACCACAGACGTCGACCTGATTAATGAAGCAGTTCCCTCATCGGATCTGAAACCGCCACTTCAGCCTAATTCTATATCCAGGTTGACCTATGTGTCAGGCTCAATAGACTAGAGCACGGTGATGTGTGTCCATCCCTAAAGGCTGAAAAATAAACATTTTGTTGAAAATACATAATCTGTTATGTTAGTTTGGCCCTTTGGTTTTACCCAGGTCTGTGGCCCCTGCCTTACTATTGGCATTCTGCTTAATCCAAGCCCTTCTCAGTAAACTTCAGGGTAACATCAGAGGCTAAATTTACCTTAATCAAGATGTACTATGAAGCAATTTTATATGAACCATGTGAGTTTGCCTCCTACCAATTTCCTGACTCTTTTCCAGGGGGTGAGGTAGGTGGATGCTAAGTCTGGCCGAATATAGCTCACAGCTCTGATTCTGTTGCTTTAGTTTTAGAAGCAGAGTTGCCACGTAGGTAAATTAATCTAGGTTAGCAAAGCTACTTAACAGGAGATTAGCTGATCTGAATGCAATACCACTTTGCAATAATTTTAAAGGACAGATGTCTCCTTTGTGTATTTCAATTTTAAAGTGAGAGCAGTGCAGTTTAAGGTGGTCTGCTTTGTTCAGTTCATTCCATGTTTTCATGAGAAAACCTCATCTTTGCCATCCAGATTCTGCCAGCATGATAGCGTTATGATGAAATTACCTTTTTATTCCTAAGGGCTTTCTTAGACTATAAGTTCCTTCGAGGAGGGGCCATGTCTATAATGGTGTACAACAATGATACTTGAGCCTGAATGCGGCCCCTGGGCGTTGCCATAAACATTAAATAACACAGAAGACTATGCAATCTGCTCCTTAAAGCAATGATCTGTCTTTTCATCTATTTGTAAAATGCCATGCACACCTACCATATGGCATTGTATAAATAATTTAAAGGCACAGTCAGGATGTTTTCTGAGACCAGGGGTGCACGTATAGCTTTCACAACACGTGTCACTGATCTCATTCTTTACTACTATAGTTATAGCATACAAGCGCCTTAGAAACATTAGGGCATTTAAAAGTGACCTCAGAGAGGAAACAGCACAAATATGTACATTACAAAATAATCTAAACTGTTAACATTATTTTATTAATATCCTTAAATCGTGCAATTCATGTCCCCTCTTTCTTGCTTTTCTCTATTGGGCACCACGTGATATTATGGGAGCTCCAAGCAAACCATCACTGTTGGGGTGGACTGTGAATCACAGATTAGAAAATGTGTTTGGAATTGATCTGTGCATTCCTCTGTAGCCCAGAGCCTACCCTGGAACTTGGGTCTCCCTGGTTTGCAGATCAACAGAGAGAGAAGGGTAGACTGTGCAACGAGACAGGCTTTACAGAAGGATGTGAATGCTAGCCTTGTGAATGGTACAGCGATAGAAAACTGATGTTGTCCTATAGGAGGCAATGAGTTCCTGTAGATATTGTCTCTTACGTTTGGGCAAATTGGGTAACATCCCTGTGCCTGGATAACACCATCTACCTGACAGGGGTTTCATGTGGCTTACATGTTTGTAAATGCTTTGAAATCCTCACCTGAAAGATGCTGTACAAGTAGAATTCTTCTCTCCTGTCATTCAAAAGCTACCACAGCATTAGGGATCTTCTGTGTATCCTCAGCAAATACAAGCAACTCTTACTGTGACATAACATTCTTTAGATTTCAAACCCCTCTGCTATTTTGTGCAGTAAAATAATTTTAAAATTATCTGACAATCATAAACACAAGATGCTTATTGACTCTTCATCTCTTTACTCCTTGATGCGCTGAAGGGTTGAAGTGTGTTCACAGCTATCTGTGAACTTTGCAGGGTTCTGCTCATTACGAAAGGAGGGGCTATGAATAGCTATACTTTACATTTAAAAATAAACAAACATAGCTCATGAGGGGAGCAAGTACATCTGGTCACTTGAGACACCCATCCTTCCTCTGTATATTCTTCTCCCCGGAGTAGCTCAGGTCACAATCAAGTCAATCATCATGATAAACAGTGGCAGAGGTACAGATCTGATCAATATGTTTTCCATTCTAGGCTGTCATGGGACCAGTGACCTTTCAGGAAGGATCAAGGCCTAACTGCCCCTGTGACAACCCAGGGGGCTACACCTGGGAGAAATCAGATGTTCCAGGTGGCACCCGTTAGCTCACAGTAATGGAGCAGCTGAGCTAGAAAGCAGCTGCTAGAACAATACAAAGGAGGAAGTTGGGTAGCTGGAAGAAAGCGCAAGGGAAAGCTCTCTGGAGATGGTCTGCAGTTGTTGCAGGCTGGGAGGAACCCACCAGATGTACAGTAGGCCTAAGTGGGGCAAGCCCTGAATGAGTATTTGCAGTTGGCAGTAAGAGAGCTGGTAGGGTCCTTGGGGAAGGGAGACAACTGGTAACTCCTGCAATTAGGCACGGGGAAGAGAATTGACAGAGGCCTCCAGACCAGAGAGTCCTACAGTTTTGAAACTGGCTCCTGAGAAGGGAGTAGGAAGGTGAAGAGCACTGAAGGAGAGATTCCACATGAGAGGAAGGAGGAGAGTTCTCTCACCGGGGGCACCCTGGGACTACAGGCTGGGGGAACCCATGCAAAGCAGTGCAGACTCCTGTATGGGGGAAGCCCTGAGTTAGGGCGTAGTGATAACCGGGGGAGTTGTAAACTAGAGCCTACAGCAGACTGGGAAAAACTCACAGGGAGCAGGTTAGGCTCCTGCAGGGGGAGGTGGTATTGAGATAAGGCTTGTAAATGAGAGTAGGGAGACCCCAGAGGTAAGCTGCTAGCGTCCTGGGCGAAGGGAGGCAGTGTGGAGAATGCTGCTTGAGAAGAAGCTATTAGTTTGTCCCAAGAGGGGCAGAAGCAGCTATTATTTGGAGTTCTTTTGGTTGGACTTACAGCTGGACACTTCATTACCCCAGATGGGGTTTGGACTTTGTGACATGGCCGGAGGGCTGAGCCACAGAAGAGCCAGCAAGAGGCAGACGGCCATCAGGAGGCGCTGTAGCAGAGGATAATGGCAACACTGTGCCCTGATGAAAGAGGGCGTCCTAAGGGTAAGTGTGCCCCCATCACAGAGACAAATGTTGTAGGACTGATGTGTCAGGACAGATACGGGGCAAGTAGTACTAACCTTTCAGGTTTTAGAATCCACCTCCTACCAACTTTCAAGCTGAGCCAAGATCTGCTTCCCAAAATAGTTATATTTAAACATCTTTTAAAAGTCTATATACACAGAGCAACAAAGCTACACTATCTTTATCAGCTAACTACTAAAAGCATAACTTGGCTTCCTCACGGCCCTGCTAAGAGTTTTAAGATTTGCCCTGGAGATAGCAATGATGACTACAGCCCAGTATTAATAAGGTGACATAATTAGCAGTAGGATGATAAAATCCAGGTCTGTGCCTTTCATCCATGTAATAAAGAATTCAGGTGTCAGGAACCAAAAAAAGCTTCTGTCAATTTGTATTTACTGTGGCAGCTTTGCTAAAACAAATAAAGTATCATCCATCACCCCTGCCTTCAAAACACAAACAAATCCACGATTTTGAATGGATGCAGAAGAAACTAGCAGGAAAGGAAAGATCCTGTATTGCCCTCTATCTGAGATCCTGAAATCACTCAGAAAACAAGAGTTTGCTTGAGACTGCCTTTTAAAAAGAGACAACAGGGAAAGTGGTCCCTGGAGCATTTGCTGGTAGTCTGCAGAGAGCTAGCTGGTCCAATAGGCCTGATCAACAGCCCACTCAAGTAAATGCAAAGATTCCCTCTGACTTCACTGAGTTTTGGATTAGGCCAATGGTACCAACCTTCCTCCTTGTTTTCAATTGCTAAGTCACAGTAAAAAGTTAAAAGTACATTTTAATATTTTCCTAAAATTACTTTTCCATATAAACAATTGCTGTTCTTGCCAAAGACTGTAAGCTCTTCAGGGCACGCAGTGTCTTTTGTTCACTGTACAGCGCCTAGCACAACGGGGGTCTTGGTCAATGACTAGGGCTCCTCGGTGCTACAGTAATACAAATAATAAAGTCAAAGGAAGAGGAGGTAGTTCATGTGATCATGAATAGGAGAGGAAAAATCCCCAGGGTAATCTCTCTGTTAAGATGTAGTCCACATTAATAAAGAGTCTGAGAACCCATAACTTGACATATGTAAAGTGTTGCCTTCAGTTTTGGAAAGAAGCTCCGATCACTGTTTGACCAGTAAGACGAGGGATTTCCTTATGCTAATCACTAGAGCTCTGGGAACACTACAACTACATGGGGGGGGGGGGGGGGGGAAATCACCCCAGAGTCTGCAGTTTCATTTCTTTTGCTCTAAGAACCAAGTGATAAAATGTATAATTAATCTTTAGACTATAGAGCAATGGAAATACAGGTTTAGCTTATCCAGTCATAACTCAGATGAGAAGTGTATTTTTAAAAGACTGTATATATGAGGGTGAGTGGGGGAGGATGTATACGTAAGTGTGGATCTTGAAGGAACTTTTGCTCATATTTATGACTATACTTTCATTTTCTTTTGGCAAAATTCTAACATTTCAGAGCTAGAAAGAGGTATTCATAGTTAGAGATTTCAGAGTTAAGAACCACTTGAGAAATTCAAAACTCAAATATTATAGTGGGCAATTTTAAGACTTAGACATATTCAGCCAAGTACTGAGATTAGCTTGATCTTATAAAACACAAATGGAAGTTTTCAAGAGGAAAGCAGGGAGAATCCCCTTTGACCACATCAGATAACTTTAACTAAGCCAGCCACATACATATAGCAATTTCTAAAGCAATGTGGAAACCCGTATCTTTTATGGGAGACATAGCTTGGATTTATGGCACTCCATGGATCACATCTGTTCATTAGAGTGCTACCGATGACCTAGAATCTTTATTGCATCAATAACAGCTACTGATGTCAATACACATTTCTGGTTGACCAGTGAAAGCACAACCTTTCAGATTGCAGTTCATCAAAGCGAAGAGAAAAGACAATGTCAATTAACGTGAGAGGAAAGGGCTAGTTTAGAAGATACAAAGCACTATTAACTGCATTAAGTAGAACAAACTGGGTATTCGCCTATCCTCTTCCACATGTCTATGGTCACCCTCCAGAGAAATGGTTTGGAAAGACAATTCTGCCCTGGAACATTGGAAGTTACAATTCCTTCAGTAGATTCTTTGGTTCTTCCTATTGGTCACTGCTCACACATCACAATGAATTAAAGCTTCCTTTTCTCTCAACGAATCCTGTAGACTCCACAGTACCAAGAAAACCACATCAGTGCCTAGAAATTGATTGATGGCTAAGTTTCATTTGAGCAGACTGTTTTCCCTGTAGTACTGTGATTCCTCACAAGACACCTGGGCATTCATACAGATGTTCAATCAGCCTGTTAGGTCCAGGAGTAAACTATAGTTTGCTGTTGCAAGCACCACAGCATCCCTATATTATTATTATTATTTACTATTTGTATTATCATAGCGCCTAGGAGCCCTAGTCATGGACTAAGGCCCTATTGTGCTAGGTGCTGTACAAACACAGAACAAAAAGACAGTCCTTGCGCCAGAGAGCTTACGTTCTAGGCAAGAGACAACAGTTGGACAGACAGACTGACCGATGGGGGAGTACAATGAGACAGTACTGGGCAGCACGTGCTGGTGTCAGCACACCAACAGCCTAACTGAGTTTTAAGGAGAGATTTAAAGGAGGATAATGCTTTGACTTTTGTAGAGATCAGGACCAGCATAATCCAGCCCACTGACCCTTCTTCCATGCAGCTAGCATCAACTTTCTGAAATGTGGATGTGTAACATTGATCCGGGCATCATATCCATTTACTATGCAATAACTTCTAATGCCTAATGAAGTCCATTCTCACCCTCCTCATGGGTGGCATGTATGTGACTGCTAGGGAAACCTGGTCAAATCTCAGTCACTCATGCCTTCTGTTTCAGGGTACTCTGACATGAGCTACAACAGGGGTCGGCAACCTTTCAGAAGAGGTGTGCCGAGTCTTCATGTATTCACTCTAATTTAAGGTTTCGCGTGCCAGTAATACATCTTAATGTCTTTAGAAGGTCTCTTTCTATAAGTCTATAATATATAACGAAACTATTGTTGTATGTAAAGTAAATAAGGTTTTTAAAATGTTTAAGAAGCTTCATTTAAAATTAAATTAAAATGCAGAGCCCCCCGGACCGGTGGCCAGGACCCGGGCAGTGCGAGTGCCACTGAAAAACAGGTCGTGTGCCGCCTTCGGCACGTGTGCCATAGGTTGCCTACCCCTGAGCTACAAAGTCCATGCTCCGAAGTGAAGTTTGGTTTTGGGGTTTTTTTTGGTTCACTCCGTACCACATATTTCCATCAAGCCCACGATCAGTTTCCAGTTCTGTTGCCATCTCCTCACACACCACTCTGACAAATCTGTTGTGTGAACAGTAGAATAAACCTACTGCCTGCTCACAAATATGAGCCATTAACATTACCAACACCTTTCTAAAGGCCTCTGAGGCTGATGCTAGGCAACAGGATAATGCAACATATTAGCAGAGAATAGACGTCACTGCAAAGCAAAGAACTTTACTGCATGTTAATTTTACCAGAAGGTTGAATACACACATCCTGTAGGTTGATTGCTGTGAAGAATCACCCTGGGATGAACACCTCTTCTCCCTCTAAGAAGAGGGTGGACCTGAAAAATGACCAGAGTTCCTGGGCAGCTGTGCATTTGATACGTTGGCAGCAGCAAGCTTGACTGAGATAAATATTGAAATTCCACATGGTCCTGAATTAGTCCCGTGATTGTTACAGAATAAAACTATCCGTTCCTGCCACAACAATCTCCTATCTGGATTTAAAATAGAGGAATAAGAATTAGACAGAAACCATGTTTATACCCAATACATGGGAGAAAAATATAATCTGTGTCATTACTGGTATAACTTTCACAATGTGTCAGGGGAAGCCTGATTTATCTGTGTTCAGAGCCAGGCTAGTTTATATAGCCAACCTTTCGGAAATGACAGGATTTTTTTTTTTTTTAGTGCTAATTGTTTGTTTGTTCCCAGCTCTTTCCAATGCTCGAAAATTGCCCTGCCTTCACCACACAGAGTTCCATGTAATCTATTTTGATTAATAGGCTTTCTGGATATATTTCCAGGAAGAGGCGCTTTATTTGGCCTCTTAAATGTACAACACTCTATTTACCCCCCTGCCCTTAAATGTAGTTGCTGTGCAAGACGCTTGTAAAGCGTTAGGAGCCTGAACAGAACCAGAAATAAAGCTCAACTCTTACCTAAAGCCACCTACACTATCTTCTCTTGAGCATGAAATCTGTGGCAGCTCAAACTACAGCAGCAGCCAATGAAGCATTGGGACTGTAAAAGTGTTTTTCCATCTTCATGTGAGGTGAAGATTTTTCTAAGCAGTCATAACAGTTTATTTTAAATAACTGCTCAATAGTGAAGATATCAAACCTATTGAGATATACACAGAGGGAAAGCTTGTGAACTGCTCTCTTTGTGATGCTATGTTCCATACTAACTGTGAGGCCCAAATACTTCCTCCTCCTCCTCAGAAAAGGTAACCGTTGATGCTAATTAACAGAGGAGAAAGAAGAAAAGAAGTTAAATATCTATTAAAAATAAGGGCAAAGGCCACTAATTCCCACAAAAAGCACTGCAACAAGAGAAGGTAGTTTTGTTTGTTTTTATACACGTTTTTCGGCAGCTGCCCAGCAACAATCATTCCTTCAATCTTGCTTTAACACAAGGGCAGCCATAAACCCTTTTGGATACGTGGGTCACACGGTGCTTGCAGATTGAGACCCTGGGCCGCAGCTCTCCCAAGGCTGCTCCTTTTTGCCTTCCAACATAACATGTTGCTTCAGGCACTGACCCTTTGCTGGCCTGCTCATTGAAGTTCTTATCTCACACTCCTTTGTGGGCTGATAGACTCCAGTATTCCTGATGTGCCCTCGGCCTGTCTTTTTTTGCCCAGAGCTGCATGTGTGAAAATTTAGACGTCAAGGACTGTGCCAGGCTTCATTAAAAGTGTGGGAGGCCCCCAAGTTCCTTAATCAACAATCTGTCAAAACTGGCACCACTTTCACCCACAGTCCATTAAAAGCACAAACTGCATGAAAATGATCTAAAGCGAGAAAGTTTCTCCATGCCTAAAATTTCATCATAAATAAAATAAGCTTGATGCCTTTTGAACGAATCGGTTAGATGGTTTTAAATTGAAAAGCAATTTCTTCCCTCTCTAACCTGCTCTCCACTCGAGTTGATGAGATTTGTCCAACGTTCTGTGGTAGTCACTGTTACAGACACAGCACCTGAATAAACTATTTCATAGAAAGGAAATTGTGTAACCAAACACATCAATGGTGCTTAACCAACCTGTGACTCACCCCTCCCATGTAGCTGGGACCTATCTAGGACTCTTTCCATGTAGCTATATGGGAAGGGCAGGATAGTTGCAATCCCCTGCCACTCCTTCACAACCCCTAGGTTGAGATCTATCATGGAACAGAGACAGTCACACAAATATTAAAAGCCTTTGTTTCTGCAGCAGTATAGCATAGAAAGTCTCTACCTCTTAAACAATCCAGTATCTAAAAGTACCATGGAATCACTGAACAGTCTCTTTCAGGATCCCTAAGGAACTCCGTTAGCAAATTGTTTTCTTGGGTATTGTTTCACTGCGCTTATTATCATCATTAATGGATTTTTATTCTGGATTTCTAGTATCAGACAAGTCTCAGAGCCATATTCTATGTAAATACTAGTGTCCCCTTTCCATACCATGGAAGTTTGTTAACATCTGTGGATACCGCAAGACTTCCTCAGCACAGAAACACATATTAGATCTGGCCCTCATTTTGAGCCTTTTTCATGGGGAAAAACATTAGTAATCTAAGTTGGTCAAGCATTCAAAACAATATACACGGATGGGTATTTATTAATAACTACAGGGTCACAATTTCATTGCTCCTGTTGCTGAGCTCACTGCACACACCAGGGGCTCCTGGTTGGCTGGCTGGCAGGAAATCAGGCAGGCAGGCCAGCCAGCTGGCCCGCGTGCCTGGCTTTCAACAAAAAATTTGTCTAAATTGACACGTTCATGTGGAACACTTCATGACACGCTCATGTGGAACATTGAGATTCTGACCAATCAGCGCTGTCCCATGGAAAACATTCCATCAAAAAATTTCCAGCCATTCTACCCCTAATTGTGTGTCCCGCACCACTCCAGGGGCTCTGCATGCCTCCTCAGCATACAGAAGCTCCTCAGTGGGATTGTGACATCAGAGGAAAATCAGCCAGTCATCCCCAGTTCTCTTGCCCCACCTCCCTAATGTGATTGTGAGCTAAGAGGTAAAACAGCCAAATACATGATTTTAGTGGAAATCAGGCTTTTCTAACTTTCTGATTGTCATCAAAAATCCCATTGATACCTAGAACATTACCTGAAATTTTGAATTGCTTAGATGCAGTCTTCGAAAGTTATCACATTACAGACAGACAAACAAACAGAGAAATGCCAGAGAGTGTTGAGTAAAACTATTTAGATTTTTTAAAGACACACACAAAGAATAGCAATAACTAATAAAAAGGCATTGTGCTTTAGCTTTATAGGATCCAGACAGAATTGTAGTCCAGCACCTGTAAGGAGAAACTTTCAACTAGGCTTTGAATTCTAATCAATTGAAACCAATATGCACTGAAATATGCAAGATACTCAGTTTCCAAATGGATGAGAAGAGAAAGATGCCTGAGCAATATCTATTTATTTTAAAAGCACCATAAACCACCAGTTATTAAATGATCAGAATCCCTCAGTTCTGGGCTGGTAGAGAGGAAGTCCATTAGTCAAAATAAATGTAAAAGAAGAAGAAGAAAGGGGTAAATTTTGAAACTGTGTGTGGTTGTTAGCTATTAGACTCACTGGTGCTATCCTTGGAAAGCAAAAGACTAAACACTGCTTTAAAAACAAAATATAACCCTAAATGAGATTATTCTTTGTATCTAAAAAGTCATGGGCAGAACATTTGTTGCTAAGGAGAAAAGGAATTACTGCCTTAAACTAGTCAAGAGAAATAAAAGCTTGATGCATCTCACATCCACTGAGATTTAATTTGGGCCAAATGCAAACTAATGGATATAGGAGGTCTTGTATATGGAACACTTAAAGTTGATCATTTACAATGGTGAAGACAGAAGTACAACAGTAACTGCTAGTTTATTTCCTACATAATTCATGTCCTCCTGTTTGTTACAGATGAGAACGACTTAATTCTGCTCCAGTTCTCCCCAAGCCCTGGCAAAAAGCCTCTACCTGAGAGGTGCTGAGTGCATACAACACACTGACTTCAACAGCAGTTGCTAGTGCTCAGCATCACTCAGGACCAGGCCCTTCATCTGCAGGACCTAGGAGTGAGAGAGGTCAAATTAATCAATCAGAATCTCATTCTACAATTAATGTTTGATTTCATATTGTCAAACTTTATTGTGCCTCTGTTACACTGTGGAACGGATACAAAACACATCAGTTTCAAAAGAGAGCTACAGTTGTAGATAAGGGCTACAGCAAGAAAAGAGTGTATATTTCTGGCCCCTTTAGCTCACTGCTTGCTGCCCTTCTCCAGAGCACGACCTTTCCTCAATTCTGGTGTCTTGGACACTTTTAGGTTTGCTGTCACAGCACAGTTCACTTGAATTTTTCCTCCTCAAAACAGAACTGAGAAAGTCAGGAGAATGGCACTTGAATTAATGCAATCCATCTTTACTCAATTTCAACTGTCTAGTGATGCCGTCATATGGGTTTAGTAGCTGCGGGGGGAGCTGAAGAAAAGACAACAGATAATTAGATGTACTATTCATTTCTCAAAGGAGGGAAACTTTACTTGAAAATGTCATTGTCAAGCATGACAGTCCCACAAATGTAACCCATCTTAAAAATATAGAGACAATTAAAAATAACTGTCCTCCTGCTCCTGAAAAGTCTATCCTCCTCCCAAAATACCAATGATCAAATTCCAAATGTCTCTGCTGTGCAATCTGCCAAACAACAGAAGGTGCTGGCTCTGTACACTCCACTGTTAGCCTGTCTGCTCCACTCCTGAGAGTGAGCAAAGTACTGAAATTAACAAAAATCCTCTTCCTCTGAACTTTAGTGCCCTGGCCTATTCGCATGTAGAAAGAAAGCAGATGGGTAGGAGAGGGATGTTGCAACCTGGAGACACATGCAAACCAAAACACAGCTGTTGGTTCTAATTTTAGGTCTAGTGGACTTCCCTAGATCTAAAGTATGACTCCAGTTACCCTTCCTTAAAAATTAACAACTGCTGGAGCAGGCTAGTGAGAAAACAAAAGTGGCATTCCTTCTTCATTTGGAAGGGGGCACCGTTTTCATGCCTTTCCCTCTTACGACAACGATTCCTCACCTGAAGACCATTTCCCTCCTCTGCCATGTAGAAGTGGTAAGGTCACTATTACAGTAAGTGTGGAAGTGCACAAAATTAAAATGAAGTGTAACTATGTAGAATTCTGAATGCAGCCATGCCAATAACTGCAACTCCATGTCAGAATGCCCATTATGTATCTGTTTTTGAAGAGACTTTATTCAGAATGTTGGTTTTAAAGAAAATAACTGCAGAGCATAAACCAAAGACAGACAGTGCACATTGCAGAAAACCGTCTTTGCCTTAAGGAAGGGTTAACAATGTTAACATGAAGTGAAAGTAAAGTTTTCCTTACATAAGCTTTTTTCTCACCATAATCATACCAAAAACTGGTCAGAAATTTTTGACAAAAGCAAACTTACAATGAAAAACAAACAAATGCTTTTGCAAATATCTTTCCATCCTTTTTCCACTGTAATCATACTGTAACTAACTGAGATGCTAAGACAGGAGTTGAACGTTAACCTTTATGAGTTAGTACACATTTCTGGATGCTGTCAATATATCAGGTCTGTCTGGCCCTTATGCTTTTAATACCAGAACAGCACTTAGTATATCTAGATGGCTATAATTGGTCACAGAAGGCTAAAGATCTGGGGAATGTATTGAAGTACATGTACTGAGTATAATATGTTTAGCACATATTGTGCAGATGACAACCTTTTAGCTGTCAGCAGATTACGTAACTTCCATTCAGTTGTAGATCTCACCAAAGTTATCCATGCCTTTATCATATCCAGATAGATTACTCTATTCGGGACTACAGCTGAGGACCATGTGGAAACGTCAGCTAGTGCAGAATGTATCATCCCAATCCATTTCTAGATGGAAGTCAATGAGTCAGGAAAAACTCCTCCGTAAGCACAGTATTACTTAATTACTCCAGTCCCCTCCAACTCCTACCTGCACAATCTCTTAACCGCAGCCTCACTCCACCTCCCCTACTTGCTCCCTTCCTTGCTTCTCTCCCTCCCCTCCCTACAATAGCTCCTCTTCCTTTGTGTTTCTAACTAATCCCCTCCTACATAAACCCTACCCAAAAGGCTTAAATAACAAAAGCAAATTGGTGACATTAACACAATGTTTGCAAGATGTCACATTGTTCACTCTGCGTGAATGTTATATATTATTCCTCTACACTTTGTCTGTCATGTCTTTTAGACTGTGATCTCTTTGGGGTAAGGACTGTCTCTTATTTGATGTTTGTACAGTGCCAAGGACACAATGGGGCCCAGCTCTCGGTTTGTTCCTAGACACGACTGTAATAAGAGGTCTATTTGGCTTATCTTGCACATTCCTCAGCATCATCTGGTAGTGGCCCCCATCAGAGACTGGATTATGAGCTACATGGACCTCTGGTCTCATTCAATATGGCGGTTTGTGCACCTCTATCCTTGGACTTTAGCCTCTCTGTTGAAACTGCCAACAAGGATGTCAACAAGTGCAAACTGTGATGGGGATTTTAGTTATGTGGTCATATGTCCACAAGGAAAGAGACTGAGACCATCAATTCATTTTATCTATGTCAGCAAACAGCCATCAAATAGGATGGCTTTTGGACACTAGTGATCAAATCTGGAATAGAAACAGATTTTGAGGGGAAACAACATCTTCCATTACTGCTCCTCTTAGCTGTCCAGTTCTCCATTAATTCTTTAAACATTATGTTTTGAAATATGCTATTCTCTCTTACTGGTATTCTATTCAGTAATGAACAAGATCTGTAATATGTCACTTAGAATAATAATATTAATATTCTATGGGGTTAAAACGTGGTTCTGGTTAAAAATATGAAAAGGAAACAAAACTAATACAGTCTTTCAGCCACATGATGGAAATGAATATTAGAAAAACTGCCATTGAGAAAACAAACTGCTATACTACACAATATCTACTGTAGGTCTGACCTTTGCACTCAGGGTGAGTGCAGCACCAGTGAGAATATAGTAACGTGAACAGGACTTGGCAGGGTGGCTACTCACATCTGGGCTAGGCTAACCTGGGTGCTCAAACCCAGGTGTTGATCACTCAAGCTAACCGTGCAGTGAAGACATACTGTAATTGTAGACCTGGTGAAATAAGATTCTTCTACAGGGAATCACAATACATTAATTAAATACATTACTCTTAAAGGAAGATTCATATAGAAGAGAGATTCAGACTTTGATCTCAGTTTGGCCTCTAGGCACCAACATAATACAAAATATAATAATAGTAATGGTAATTTTCTTATGACAAAAATCAGTTTCAGGCTATCTCAACTGGCATTCTGAAGATAAATCACTGCAAATCTTGGTAAAATTAAGTTCTTCATATTGAGGTTTACACATAAAATATTCCATTACATTTGAGCAAATGTATTGATGTATGTGCTAGCCACCACTTTTTAAGTTAGCTGAAAACAAAAACAGGAGCATTTTAGTCACAAATGATATGCAAAAATATATTTCTTGTGGGGATTTTCACTATTAATTTCATGAAACTTTTTAGCTTTAATATGTATAAACAAATGTCTAAGAAAAAGAACTCTCAGTTTGGAAATATCAAAGGGCATATTCCAGATCTGTAAACAAAAATGGGTAATTAGAGAGATAAGGTGCCGTTAGCATCATTAGTTTGTGACGCACAGTGTAGAACCCTGAAGTCAGTAGTGCTTTCTGAATACTGATCCATCACATAAAAACCAGTGTGTGTGTAAATTACAGTCTAATAGCTATTTATGAAGAAGTTGTACAGTAGTTTGCAGCTACCTGAATTAAAACCAGAGCAGTCAACAGCCAGTCAGTTTCAGATTGTGTTTGTGGGGATGGATGCTTGCTTCCAACTGGCAGTTAAGCCATTTATGATTAAATTTGGCCAGCAGACAGTGTCCCTACTATGCTTAAATCCATGACAACCAAGAACACATTCTTCAAACTAGCTGTTAGCCACATGTCACCTGTTTGTCTAAACAACAGTAAAAATGGAACGTGGCCCCACCTTCCCCCTGCCCTAACTCATTTGCCGAGCAATACTTAGCAGCAGCACATGATTGTATTCTTCCCTTGTAGGAATCAGATATCATGTCCATGTAACTCCTGCATTCAAATAATACATGGCTTGTGGAATGGCTTATGGCACAAAAACAATTTTTGCCGTCACAGGCTGTTTATGTATTTTTCAGACTTCAAGCTATTTTAAAAAAAGTTCATCTTTTTCCTGCCTTCATCCAATATTCTTCATTGCTTGAAATACAATAAAACAACTCATGGAACAGATGTACATTGATGGCAGAGAGTAATCTTCTGATGCTTGGAACTGCCTCTTTCTAGTGCCATCACTAAGGCCCCTCAAGGAAGACTAAGACAGAAAACACCTGCCGCCTTTTTCTTTTCACAGTCCTTGTCACTGGTGTTTCCAGCCCTGCTCCACTATTTTAAAGTGTAGGCTGGATATTTTCATTCATGTTACAACATGAACATTTTAGATATTGGAAGGCACATACAAATATAAACATTAATGAAAATAATTACGTTTCGGAACATATCAAATGCAAATCCAAGCAAATCTTTATAGATTAAAGACTAATTCAGCAAAGTATTTAAGCACATGCTTAAATCCATCCTTAAATAGCAGACCACTTAAGCATATGCTTAACGGTATGCACATTAAGTCCCATTGACTTCAATAGGACATAAGCACATGCCTAATGCTTTGTTGAATAGCGATGGTCTGCCAAATGAGAGCCTAAAGGAAGCAAACATGTCCTACACACCTCTCCCCCCTCACTCAGCCCATTCAAGACAGACACTTATGTAGTCTCTGTGGAAAAACGATGCACCGGACTGAATACATACACAGCACAGTACAAGATTAATGCTAATCAGGTCCTGATGAAGCAAACCATAAAAACAAAGCCAAAGAGCTTTGATAAGCTTATCAGAACCTCACACGAGAATTACAGTCCACAACAAACTGGAGTTCAGTAGTGACTTCCTTGGCAAGCATCCAGCCCAACTCCTGATCGCAGAGGGCTATTTGGAGCATTGCCAGAGGTCCAGTTGCTGTCCAGGGCTTGGTTCACTGGAGCTGGAAAAACTGGATAACTCTGCTGGTTCATCTTTGCTTTGTTGCGGCACTGAGACTTGTCCTCTCCATTAAGTTGCTTAGCTATACACTCCTATATCTTGGCATTCTTCTGGCTGCTGTTAAGGCAGGACTGGATCGACTCCTCTCCCCAGATCTCAAGGAAATCCATAAGCTCTGCATGGATCCACATGGATGTACAAAGCATGGCTGCTGTAATGCTGAGAAGGGCATGCAACTCTAGGAGTGTATCAACCCAAATGGGGTACTCCTGGCAGTGTGCCATCACGTAAATGGGGGAAGACACATCCAATCAACATGACCCCAGAGCAGTAGAGGGCACACAGGTAACCAGGCAGGTCAATCCAGGTGTCAAGCAATGCAAAAGAACTGCTAGCAGCAGCAAAATTAATCTGAAATACAAATGTATCCATACAAACCTTCTTCCATACAGATTCATCCTGAAATGAACTTAATCCACTTTGAAAGTGGGTTACCCAATTTGCAAGAAGTGGCCAGTTAATTTGGAGTAAGAATTTTGTCATGTGGACACAGGGTATTTTAATTCGAACCCCCCTCCAAAAGTTAGCATGAACCTTCTTCGTCCCCTCTGTAGACAAGCCCTCAAACTCTTGAAGAGGCAGTCTGGTTAAAAATAAACATTTTAAATAGCTTTAATTGCATTTGCTATAAACTTCATTTTAGATTATTGAAACAAATAATTGCAACAGTCTAGCTTACTTTTAATCTCTCATACCATTTATGTTTTGCATTTCTCTCAGCTGGGACAAGGAAAAGAAGAAGTCACTTTCAGTTTTGTTTATTGTCTATTTGTACAGTAACTCCTCACTTTTAACGTCCTCCCGCTTAACATTGTTTCAGAGTTACGTCGCTGCTCAATTAGGGAACATGCTCGTTTAAAGTTGTGCAATGCTCCCTTATAACGTCGTCTGGCTGCCTGCTCTGTCCACTGCTTGTAAGATTCTGTGGAACAGCAGCGACTTTACAAGGGAGCATTGCACAAGTTCCTCTTCTCCGCTTCCTCCCCCTCCCTCCCAGCGCTTCCCCCACCGGCACTTAGGACTTTCTGGGGTGGGGGTGAAGGAGCGGGGATGAGACGTGCTCTGGAGAGGAGGTGGAGCGGGGATGGGAAGAGGCGGGCCTGGAGCATCCCCCAGCAAAGTCGGCGCCGGGGCACTTCCCAACCACAGTACAGTACAGTACTGTACAGTATATAATGCCTTTTGTCTGCCCCCCCCCCCAAATTTCCTTGGAATCTAACCCCCCGCATTAAATCTTATGGGAAAACTGGATTCGTTTAACATCGTTTCACTTAAAGTTGCATTTTTCAGGAACATAACTACAACATTAAGTGAGGAGTTACTGTAGTCAGTTTCAAATTCTGTAGTCAGTTTTCAAATTCAAACTCACACTCTAACATAATCCTTCAATCTTTGGATTGCAGACATTCAGGGAGATGTTTGTTTGGGTAACAAAACATGTCCACTGGAATTTTTTAAAATGAATTTATTTATGTTTTTTGTAAACAAATATTTTTATCAAATCTGAATATCGAGTCAAATTTGATCTGACATTATTCCTTTAAGTGTCACTTATAGGGAAGGCCCTGTCATTTTAAATCTCTTGGATTCTGAGATTAATTGGTGAGGAAAATGTGCTATAAAATGGTGGTGATATTAAGCAGTTCAATTTAGCCAAGTATATCAATGCACAGTATTAGTGAAGAGAATGTAAAAGATGTGGGTCAGGTGCAAGTCTTTAAGGCTAAGTATTTACGATGCACAGCCCTCAATATCATCTTCCTGCTAGTTACTTTTTTCCCTCCCCTCTTTTTTTTTTTTTTTTTTTTGTATTCTTTATATTTCTAGCCACTGGCACTGTCAAGTTGCCCCAGAATACTCTGTGCTCCCATAACCCTCAAAGGACCCATATTGCGGTGATCTTCCCTCCATTAGGAAGCTGCTCTCCAGCTAGGCAACCTCCATTCACTAGAGGTCACTGGAGTGACTGAGTTCTCCACCACCCCTCAAAGCAAAGTGTACTGTTCTCCAACCAGGCTGAAACTCTGGCCCCCATGTGTGGTTCTGCCATTAGCCCCCTGGGTCAGATCTAGAGATTTAACATTTTAATGTAGCAATAAGCAGCATCTTTGTACCACCATGCTTTCTGCTGCTAGTTGCTCTGGGATAGTTAGTAACCAAAGGAGTTGTACTCCTTGTGGTCTGTCAGGTTGTGATCT
Source organism: Chrysemys picta bellii (assembly GCF_011386835.1). Lineage (NCBI taxonomy): Eukaryota > Metazoa > Chordata > Testudines > Emydidae > Chrysemys > Chrysemys picta. The sequence continues at coordinate 204,175,607 of NC_088791.1, forward strand.
GCTGTAATTACTGCGGCCGCTCAGTGCTGGAGTACATAACCCCTAAGGTCCAAGTAGCGTATCAAGTGTACTGCTACTTGGAGGCAACCACTGTCAGTGCTTCAGCAGCTAGGCCTTGTAGGCGCTAGCCCTGGTGACTCCCAGTAACCACTCAGATGCATGGCTAGGGGAAGGGGTATTTTACTAGGGCTGACAGGAAAGGGAAAGGTTGCAGATACAGGAGGCACAGAGCCTTAAATGGTTACATTTCAAAGTGAGCAATAGTGGCAAACATTTGTTGGGCCCCAGGAGTAGACCAATCAAGAGTCAGGGCTCTTCAGGCCTAGTACCTGGGATGACCTCTCCAGTCCAGTCCCTATTCTAGCACATAGGATCTTGCAGGGTTCCAGGTCAGGGCAGGTGTCTCTCCTGGGGGCTCCTCTGCACTGGCTCCCTGACCAGTCACTGCTGCTCCCCCGTAAGTCCCAGGCAGACCTACACCTAGGCTGTAGAATCTAGCACACTCAGAGGCCTGTTCTGCAGGCGGCTCTGTGTACAGTTCCCGGGGATTCCTCTCTGCATCCAGCTTCTCTGCAATTCCTGGCTAGCCATGCGGCTGCTGCTCCCCAACAGAGCCTGGTAGGCAGCCACTTCCAGGTTCAGGAGCTTTCCCCTTTCCTGGCCAAGAAGAAGGGGATATCCAGTGGGGGAGGGGGCTGATGAGAGTCTGCTTAGCAGATCCATCATATTACCTTGTGAATGATACCGGCTGTACTGTTCTGTACAACTGAAACCTTAGGGAGTATATGGCTGATATATGTTTAAGTTGTCCTCTCCTCTACTACTCTCTTGAGTATTTTTCTCTCTCTTCACCACCATATCTTCTCCAGTAGTAGCCACTAGTTTCACCTTCAGACCTCCATGAAACTTTACACGCACTTGCCTAAATTGCAAATACTGAAAGAAAGCAGAAAGAAACCCCAGTTCTGCACTACACTGTGCAAAGGAGCTCATGTTGCTATCAAAGCCGGGATAGACTTATTATCCATAATCAGCATCCACACTATTAGTATTCAGCGGATGTTCATTAAATCCAGCACAATATATTATGCCTCACACATTCAGCATAGCAATAGATTGGTGAGCATGAGAAGTGCAGAAACAAAATTTCCATAAGCGACAAAAGGAGGGGGGAAAAAAACCTAACAATTCTGGTGCTTAGCCTAAACGTAATTATAACAGACTTAATAGCTCATCTGCCATTTGGGGGACTAGTTAACCATGGAATGCCGGAAGTCACCTGTTTAAGTTTGAAAGACAAATTGAGATATGAATCAAAGTGCAGTGTATGTGCACGCGCAGACAACATTACAAGGATTCCAGCTACTACATTTTAGATAAAGATAGAATGAACATGCAAGTTATATAGGCACAGAAAGACAAAATTGCATCTAAGTCAGCAGTTCACCACTGTGAGTTAGCCTCACTGTCTCTTTCACAGGATAAGATTGCAAACTGCTTGCAGGAAAATAGATGAGACACAAACTACCATCTTAAACAATTCAGTGCTTCATTTTGTGCAAGCCATTCCTAGAAAGAGAAACAGCTATTGCTCTGCTCAGACTTTTTCCTCCTGCTGTTTACCGCAGGGCTTCAGTTAGGAGATAGCACCATTTCACCCAGACCTATCTTAGGCTCAATACCTAACTTGTGGCGGGACACAGAATGTTTGGGGGCAGCAGAGCCCTAATACCTTGTTTAGATTTAGTGTTTACACTTGTTACTGATCTTCATATACTCAAGTAAGAAGCTCCATAAGAAACTGTTCCTTAAATAAAAAGCAGGCAGAGAATAAACTTTGCTTGCTGGTACGTCAATCATATGTCCACAGACTGCATCTGGTTCATCAACAGCTGTGTGTCTTTCCCGTAGCACACAGCTGTCGACCAGAGTTTTAAGAACATACTGTGGCATCTGCAACTCCTCCGTGTGCTGTACTGTATGCTACATTCAGTATTTATAACTCATTCCACCCTAGAAGCTGACGGCTCTGGAAGGATGACACTGCCTCGTCCATACTTTCCAAGGATGACACGGACACCTGCAGCTTATCAAGTTGTCGACAGCCACAACTCAAAGACAAACAAACCTCCGTCTTTTGGACAGGTTTAACCTCTGGATTTATTGACTACAAAACACCGAAGGCTTTCCTTGAGAAGATTAAATTTAATTTAACATTTTGGGGTTTTTTCTTTAAACAAATATTTAGGCGAGCCTAGACATACCATCTCCAGCTGTCCAACTGAGGGGAAACTGAGGCACAAACAGGCCTCCAAAATATCCCCACTTTGTCACACACGGTTTATATCATAAGGTAACCTTTGAATCCCAACTTTCAAATAGTTTAAAGATGTACGCTTCTAATTCTAGTGAGATATCAGCCACTATAAAATCACATGGGAATTCAAATAGAAAAAAAAATGCAAGACAATCAGGATAATGTGAAATGAAAAAAGGGGTGCCACCCATATACATTTTTTGTTAAGTATTTTTGCTGATTCAGTATTTGCTTTGGTAAAGCACCTTGATACTTGCACACAAAAATCTAAATAAAAGTTATTAACAAACTTTCTTTGTGGAGGAAGGAGTGAAAACACCCAAGGGGGAAAAAAAAGTATAAGTCCATCCAGCATCTGAGTAGGATCACAAGCTAGATTCAGTTCTGTGTCAGCAAATGCAACTCTATGGACTGTAGTGGTGTTATACTCACACTGGGGCTGAATTGGGAGGGGAGAGACAGTCTAGTCCAGTGCTGAGGCTTTTGATAGATTCAACAGATTATTCAGAGCAGGAGGGGGGGGTTAGGAGGGGGGCCTGGAGTGGGTGTGTGTGTGACAAGGTGGGTAACTATTCAGCTGTAATTCTGTTTCTCTAAAGATAACATGCTTCCAGAGTTCCTATGCTGGGGTCTCAGCTCTCCAGCATGAGACAGGTGAGAACTCACCTGGCTTTCAAAGATTATTGCCCCTTTAAAGGCACAAGCAGGCAAGTCTGTTTGGCTATCAATAGGCCTGTACCTAGGTACTGTCCCTTCCATCTCCTCATTCCAGTTCATTTCTTTAATGAGCAGGGAGCTAAGGGCTCCCCAAATTCTAAGTGTAACAGATGCCCAAAGAATATTCACATGATAGGACAAGACCATCAGGAAAAAAGTCATTAAAAATGTTGATTCCCCCCCCCCCAACTCGCACCCCGCACACCTTTCAACGCTGAGAGGAGGATTAGTAGGGTCCCCATCAAATGATATCTACAGAGAAGCAGAACAATACACCAGCAATGATCTCTTCTGTAAAGATATCATATTGACGGGATTCTAGCTCTTGAAAATTAAAAAGCTCCAAAACCACAAAGATTCTTCAATCATGGAAGAGCAAACAACAGAACAGTAGGAGAGATTTTCTTACACCCAGGAGAACTGTACACATTTCTCAAACTGCCACCCACAATAACAAGTGGTAGAAACCTTAAATAGGTAGTGAATAACCAGAGGCAGGGGCCCCTGTGGTCTTTAAGGTGAGAAAAATATAGGGTGACCAGACAGCAAGAATCAGGACAGGGGTGGGGGATAATAGGAGCCTATATAAGAAAGAGACCCCAAAATCAGGACTGTCCCTATAAAATCGGGACAACTGGTCACCCTAGGAAAATATAAGGTTTATATTTCCCGTCAAATATTCAGAAGGAAACAAATTTGGGCATTAGCATTGGATGCTTGCCAAATGATCTGCTACAAGACTTGACAACAGCATACACTGGAAAAATCATCAGGAAAGAGCAGCTTAATAAAGATTCTGCAAGAACAACCTCCCCGGGAAAAAGAGGTTCAGGAGAGGAAGATCCCCCAGGAGAACAATACCCTCTGCACCTAATATTTAGGCTAAGTCCCCACACAAATAAAAAAAAAAGATAGCTTCCAGTGTAAAAAATATTCTCAATAACTCCCTGTAACGGGGCGGCACCCACCTCTCGCGAGCACCTCCTGGCTGAGTGCGTGTGCCTGCACTCTCTCAGTTTGCGGTGACCCTGTCAGTGGTTTCTCAGGCAGGATTTCCAGCCGAGTCTCTCACACAGACAGTATATGAAACAAACAGACCCCTTCTGGGGTATACAGTTCACCATGGGCCTATCCCAGTGCCCCTCTGTTGGCATATCTGTAGCCCACCCCAGGCTCAGTCTTTAAATAGTTCTGGCCCTGGTATGGGGCCATACTCCCAGGGCTTCCTCCCTGGAGATACTCAAATCCCCGTCCAGGGGGAAATCCCAAAAAGCCAGACATGTCCGGGAAAATAGGGAGGGAGGGCCCGGCGGTGCTCGGCCGGGGCCGGGCTGGGGCCGGCGGTGCTCGGCAGGGGCTGGGGGGTGCGGGGCCGGCGGTGCTCGGCAGGGGCTGCTGGGGCTGGGGCCGGCGGTGCTTGGCAGGGGCCGGGGGTGTGGGGCCGGGCCGGCGGGGCTGGGGCCAGTGGTGCTCGGCAGGGGCCGGGGGCGGCACGGTGCTCGCCCGGGGGCTGAGGGCGCAGTGCTGGGCCGGGGGCCGGGGGCGCGGTGCTGGGCCGGGGCCAGGACGGGGCCGGGGGTGCTCGGCCGGTGGCTGGCGCCCCAGGGCCCGAGCCGAGTGGGAGACGCCAGGGCCAGAGCCTCTTGGCCTGGGCCGGCCGGCCGGCCGCCAGAGGGAGCCACTCGGCCAGGGGGGCCGGATTGGGCCATGCCGCACCCAGCCCCAGCCTACCTGCTGCCTCCCTGTTTCAGGCTTCCTGCGAACATTTGATTCGCGGGAAGCAGGGGAGGGGGAGGAACAGGGGGCGGAGCGTTCAGGGGAGGGGGCAGAGTTGGGGCGGGGCTGAGGGCAGGGAAGGGGCGGAGTTGGGGCGGGGCCGGGGCCCCATGGAGTGTCCTCCTTTTTAAAAATTAAAATATGGTAACCCTACTGAAACACACCTGGAAGCAAGAACTGAACTGGGGGGAGAAGGGTTGAGCCTAAGCTGGAAGGGCATCTAGCTTGTGAGTAATAATACCTGAGGTCTCAAGCTGCAGACCAGTGCAGCTGCCTTTCAGGACTTTCTGTAATCTGCCTGCAACAGTATCTACGGTGAGAAATTACATTTTGTAACCAAATTTCTTTAGTGAATCAAGCTTAGTTTGGTGTTTTGTTTTATTTGCTCAGTAATCTGCTTTGTACTGTTTGCTATCCCTTTAACCACTTAAAATTCACCTTTTGTAGTTAATAAACTTATTTCTTGTTTATAACATAACACCGTTCATACATTTCATAAGGGGGGGCGGAGATAAAAGGCTGTGCATATCTTCCTCCACATTGAGGGAGGAGGCTGATTTCATAATATACCTTTGGGTCTCCACTTGAAGGGAGGTGGACACCTGAGTGCTGGGGCAAGCCCCTTAAGCTGAGTCTTCCCAGAGCTGCTCTCAGTGTGTGTGTGTCGTTCTGCAGTTGGGTGTGGCCCTGCCTGTGTGTGTACTGGAGGAGGCTTGATAGCCTGGCTCAGCAAGACACGTAAAAAGGGTGCCCAGGCTGGTAGAACAGGCAGGCTCATTGGTATCCCAGCACATCAGGCGGCATCTCAAAGTGGGGCAACCTGTCACAATAATAATGATCATAATATCAGGAGGAGGGGTGGGCAGGGGTGCTAAGAAAACAGTCCCTTATTTTTGAAATACAATGTTGGCAACCCTACATTCTTTCTATCTTTCCTTCACATCGAAACAGTTGCAGTTCTGCATTTAATACTGTCTTCTTGAGAAATTGCCAGCTCTCCTGTGCTCCTTTGTTCCTTAGATTTTCTTCCCATGAGACCTTACCTACCAGTTCTCTGAGTTTGGACTTCAAAAAAGCAGATTTTTAACATTGTCCTTATTCTGCTGCTCTCACGCCTTCCTTTCCTTAGAACCATGAAATCCATCATCTCATATTCACTTTCACCCAAATCGCCTTTCAACTTCAGTGTCACCAGAATCAAATTATAGCATGATGGCACTGTGTGTGCCGTTAACAGGAATACAGAATAAAAATGTAGATTTCAACAATCCTTTATCATTTTTTTTAGGGACGTTTCATGGACCCTTTTCACTTCAAAAGTTGTATCAACATGGCAGTCTCACACTCTCCTCCCTCCCCCACAACATGTGTCTCTTTTAAGAAAGCAAAATCAAGGAACGACAGTGAGTTGACAAATACTAGCTCAAACCTTGTGTGGCAGAAAAGGTACTTGACCACTCCAGCAGATTTATGTAATTCTGTAAGGTGCTTAAACTCCATGGTGATGGGTGCAATCTAAGTTCCTAAATAGTTACAGCAGATGCATTTTCATATATGTTTTCTCTTTTCCTCTTAAGGATTTCATTTTATTCTTCCTGTCCGATTTTTATTCTTCTCTCCACCATTATGCCCATGGCTAGGAGGTTGTTTTTCAAAACACCTTAACACATTTTAAAACACCTCTTAGCACCTACTGCAGACAAAGTGATGTTTAAAAATGCATGGTCTCACCTAGGGTTAACAATGACCCGGTAACACATTTTTAAATGCCACTGTTTTGTCTCCATTAGGTGCTAAAGGAGTTTTAAAAATGTCTTAGTAAGCACATTAGCTAACATGTTTACTAAACAAACCTCATTTTCCTATGGCGGTGTTTGGCCATAGAGCAACCACAGAATGAACCACTTTTTATATCACATTTATTGCAAAAAGCCATCAGCCCCAGTGCAAAGATTTTATTTTATAGTTTTCAGAATTATTTTAATTTAGGTTTTAATCTTTTACGAATTTTCAGTCTTTTAATCTGTGTGTTTTATTGCTTTGTGCATGTTGGTGTTTTGTTGAAGTGGCTAACGCCATTATCAGAGAGGTGCTATAAAATGAAAATGTAGTTCTGTTTTATGACTTTAATAAAACAGTGACAGCATTACTACAATACAATCTATCACTTTATAGCAGGACCCCAGATAGGGTCCTTCCAAGAGGATGCAATTCCATGAGTTCCTATCCAGCAGTGGGGTGTTTTATTTTTGGGGTGTGAATTCACGGCTCATGAAAGGTGACAGATTGCCAGCCCAGGAGACTCTGAAGTCTTCCATTAATCCACAGAACAGGTACAGCCGCCTGGGCAGCAGCAGTAGTGCAAGGTGGTTAAAGCCTTGGGAACTAGCTCCATCCTGATTGGTTGGGATCATCTTTAGGAAAGAAAAGATAGTTCAGAGGCTCCATTCATTCCATATTTGTCCTTTTCTGCTGAGACTGACAACAAAGCTGTGCCAATGGCAGTGGGCATTGCTGCGATCGCCACTGGGAAATGGAGTGAGACCACATGCTAATTTGATAATGTCTTAATTTTAAAAATGTATTTTATTACAATTGAGCCCCAATTTTATTAACTCCATTTTATCTGAAATGCCTGTGTCCCCCCTTGAGATTGGTTGTGCACAATAGGTTCTATTATACTGGGCTTTTCTTTTCGAAAGGTCACATTTCTTTCCTGTGTAAACTCCTGATCTTTTTTTCCTCCCCATTTATTTTGCACACCGTGCTGTAGTGAGCTACATCGCTTTGCATTATGGATTGGACTCAACACATTAAGTCCAGCATATTTGATTTCTTCTGATGAATTGTTTCAGTTGAACAATGCAAACACATACACCGCCTCCACAACTACAACCTCCAAACACTGGCAGCAACGCGTTTGAGGAAGAAAACCGAATTCACAAATCAAATGCTGAGGAGAAGGTTTGGACTGACTAATTATTTGTTCCCGCCTCACAAGAAACCATCTCTGTCCCACAAAGATTCTGTCACTGTGGCTCTGCAGAAATAGTTGCCTGTCATATTGCTCTTTTTCCACAGACAATCCCTACTCCCCTTGAGATTACAGAGGTCAGCCAGACGCTGCTCTTTTTAAAATACCCAATTGCACTTGTATATCGACAGAATTAATACCTGCCCACAATCTCAGAAAGGCAGGCACCTCCAGGAATTAAAGGGAGGGGGACGAAAGCAGCCCAAACTCAGATTCTCTGGTTTTATGGCCTCTTTCACCCATTTGCTCCAGGAGGGAGCCAGAGCCTGCCCTGTATGTAGCCATTTATTTATTTAACATTTTAAGAATTTGATTACTATTATACATATACATTTTAAATTTATTTTTAATTGTTCTTTAAAAACGGCAACTAAACACAACTCAAACAGACGTACACACCTACAAAGTAAGTATTGTAGGATTTGGGGATTAACTCAAATAAATAAGGAACTGGTGTTGGAGAGGCAGGGTTAGGACAAGAGAAAAGGCGAGGAGAGCAGCGAGACTAAGGCTAAGACAACACTAGAAAGCTTACAGCGGCAGAGCTGCAGCTGGGCTTCTATAAGCGCTCTAATGTAGCTGCTTCTAAGCCAATGGGAGACTGCTCTCCTGTCGGCTTAACTACTCCAGCCCCCGCGAGCGGCAGTAGCTATGTTGGCGGGAGACGCTCTCCATTGGCGCTTAGGTTGGTGTAACTTAAGTCGCTCGGAGGGTGGCTTTTTCATACCCCCGAGTGACACAAATTATACCACAATAAGTGCTAGTGTAGACAGGGCCTAGGAGGATCTGCAGGCGGGGAAGTTCAGTTACTGTAGTTTAGCTGAATTGCTATCTATGTATTAAAGTCCCAGAAATGTTAATGGGATTTGCAAACATGTCAGTCAGAGAATGGACCCCTACACAGTTGTGTATTTCACACTTTCAGTGCTTCTATACAGAATGGCTGACAGTCTGCCTGAGAACGCTCCTTCCTCTTCTTGCCAGTCTAAGAGGAAAAACATTGTCAACTGCCCATATTGGCAAACAAATAGCTGTATTTGCATATGAAGCAATCCTATCAGCAGGCAATTACTCTCAGGGTGAAAAGGAGGCTGCACTCCAAGTTAGAGGGGTAAAAAGGGTCGGTAATGGCAGGGCAGCTATAGACAAGGGATCACATTAGGAGGAAAACTTCTCTCTCAACATGCTTTCTTAGGACAAAGGAAAGATGGGGGAATAGAAGTAATACTGACTCTGTAAAATTACACTAATTTATCAGAAATAATTATGACAACAGCCATTACTCTATGTCATTTGAAAAGCCCTTAGGAAAAGTCCATGAATAAAAACATTACATTACCAAGTAAAGGGGATTATTATGGAAACCCTTAATGGTGTTGGGAAAAAGGTAGGAAGGAGCATTCTTGAAGCGTTAAAAGACAAAACAGGGAACATGGTATACATTACAAGGGCAAAGTTAAGGTTGTTTGTGTGTTGCATTTCTATCTGATCATGACACTAATTAACAGGTTTGATAAATATTGTGTATTCCATATATTGTTGGCTGTCGGTTGTATATTCAACAGGACTTAACTGTTAATTCCTGGATTTTTATGTTTGTGATCTTGGCTGCTTATCTTGAGCAGCTTTAACTGTTACACGGCCTACTGGTTTTGGCTGTACAAGTTATGGGTAAAAATTTCTGAAGTTCACAAGCTACTTTTGTGCCTAAACCCCATTTGCCTTTAATGGGACTTAGATGCCCAAATCACTTGGTTCTTTTGAAAATTTCACCCTATACAGCTGCATTAAAAAGTCTACATTTCAAAACACTTGCCACATCATAGTCTCCAATATTCCACAAGGTATTTCCTATTCTAAGCAAAGGGAATACTGCAATATCTCAGATAGGGTGTGCATCAGTAGTCTGCTGATGCATACTTGGGTGTGTTGTAAGGCATAAGACTAAAAAGCAAGGGATTTAGCCACACAGCTCCCCTTGAAATTAATTAAATCACCTAGTCAGTTTTGAAAATCTCAACCAAGCTGCTTTCAACCACCTGCAAAGTGTTCCACCAGTCTATGGATGCAGCAGTTTCACTATCACCTGTAGACCACGAATATTCCCTGCAGAACCATCAAGATGTCCAGGAAGCTGCTTCTGTCACAGCACTGAAGGATTTATCATCTTTCAAGCAATAATACGTCCTGCTAGTTGTAGCCCCGTTCAGGATCTGCCCTCTACAAACTCCCGTGTGCAATCCTCGTGGACTTGTCCTACTTTCATTCAAGGTGTATTTGCTGTAAGTTCTTTAACAGCAGACACATTAAAAATGGATTTTGGGTATGAGGATCATCTTCAAACAACCTTACCAAACTTATTTTCATTTTGCCTCCTTAGTATTGTCCTCTTCCATGGAACCAAACACTGTAAATTGCTGCAGGCAAGATGTCGGACTGAAAAGGATGACTCAGAAAGAGTTATCAACTCAAAAGAGTAATTCACTCTTTGCACTAAAGGTTTGAGAATCATTGCATTTGTACTAGGCCTGGCACGTCATGATATTAGACTATGACTCATTTCAATTTTTTTTTTTATTAGCTTATTAGAATCAACCGGTTCTTAAAATAAAATGGTCATACTAGTTAACCAAATACATTTTCAATCAAAACACACAATGCTGTTTATTTTGCTGTTGCAAAAAAAGCAAATACAATTTGGGGTTGCATTAACAGAGGCATAGCATGCAAGTCCCGGGAGGTGATTGTACGGCTCTACTCAGCACTGGTTAGGCCTCAGCTGAAGTGCTGTGTCCAATTTTGGTCACCACTGTATAGAAAGGCTGTAGAGAACATGGAAAGGATCCCGAGGCACGCAACAAAGATGATCAAAGGGATGGAACACAAGCTATATGAGCAAAGGCTGAAGGAACTGGGAATGTTTAGTTTGGAAAAGAGGAGATTAAGGGGGGAATGTATAGTGGTCTTCAAATACTTGAAAGGTTGCCATAAAAAAGATGGAGAAAAGTTGTTCTCTCTTGCCACAGAGGGCAGGACAAGAGGCAGTGGGTTCAAACTACAGCATAGCAGATTTAGATTGAATCACAGGAAAAATTTCCTAACTGTAAGAACAGTAGGACACTGGAACAGACTGCCTAGGAAGGTTGTGGAATCTCCTTCACTGGTGGTTTTCAAGAGGAGGCTGGATCACCATCTGTCCTGGACATGGGCGGTGGGTATCCTAGGCACGGGAAGACATTGCCTTCCTGAATGGCCTGACACCCCTCCCCCCGCCCATGCTCCATCCCCAGGCCCCATCCTGCTTCCTGTTCCCTGGGGCAGGCAGGCTGGGGACCGCGATGCACCCCCGGGGCCGTGCTGCACCATGCCACCCCTCCCCCTAGCACTGAGGCGGGGGCCGCGCCACCTGCCCAGTGCTGGGGCCACTTCGACCACGCTGCCTGCCCAGCACTGGGGTTGGGCCCAGTGGCACGGCCTGAGGAGGCTGGGGCATGCCAGCTGGCACGGCCGGGGAGGCTGGGGCTACACTGCCCGGCTCTCCGGCGCTCTGGGAGGCTGGGGGTGCTAGCCTGGGGCAGAGGCCAGTGGCCACAGTGGAGGGGGGAGCTGAGGACGCTGGGCAGGGGCAAGCAGGCACAGTGGGGGCTGGGCTCCTGGGTGTGGAAGGGGGCAGGGCCTCGGGTGGAAGGGGCGGGCTCGGGGGCTAGCCTCCCCAAACCAGGGGTTCACCCACCACCCATGGTCCTGGATGGTTTAGGCACAACAAATCCTGCATCTTGGCAAGGGGTCAGACTAGATGACCCTTGCGCTCCCTTCTAACCCTATGATTCTATGAAAAGAAGCAGACAAACCATCAGATGGATTTCCTTCTTTTTTTAAACTAGAACTAAGAATGAACTATAGTTCTGCTAGGGGACACCACACTTCTTGTTCCAATTTAGATTTTTCTTCAAGTTTAAATTTGCTAACATTTTTTCTTCTTACAATTCTTTAATACAAACCAATATAATACATCTCTAAAATAGATCACATTTTCCCATAAGGTCTGCACTTATTTTCCCATAAGGTTAGCAAATATAGCACAGGTCTGCATGTAAAAAAAAAAAACTTAAAAAGGATGAACAAGGAGGAAAAAAAGCCCTGTGCTCATACAAGGAAGAAAATGTTTATAATATCACATCTCCTACAACATAACCTGAAGACTTTAGTAATTGCTCCCACATGTGTATGTGTATGATAGAACGTATGCAGAATATGTAGTCCAGGGGTCGGCAACGTTTGGCACGCAACTCGCCAGGGTAAGCACATCGCTCGCCCGCGCCACTTCCCGCCGCCCCCATTGGCCCGGGACGGCGAACCGCGGCCAGTGGGGGCTGCGATCGGCCGAACCTGCCGCGTCAGCAGGTAAATAAAACTGGCCCAGCCCGCCAGGGTGCTTACTCTGGCGAGCCGCGTGCCAAACGTTGCCGACCCCTGATGTAGTCTATATACTGCTGAAATCCAAAGGATATTAACACAGCTAAAAGCAAGCCGTCAAGTTATGCAGTTTATACCAATTAAGATGGACATATTTTGGAATTCATCTGCTGGAGAATGCCCTCTCAATGCTGAGTATCCTTACTTTTGCAGCAACAGTGCTAAAATGAATTAAAAAAAACAAAGATACACCCAAAAAATCAGCTACAGCTTTCAAAGGACCCACCTAAGTGCATTGGGACAAATTCAGCCTTCATTTACACCTATTCTACGCAACCAGATTGAAGACAAGTACAACCATGGTAGTAATCAACCCAACAGGATCTAAAACATTTTTCACAGTCCTCTACCAGATCATCATTAGAAATGACAGTGCCCTGGTGTGCGTGTGTGTCACACAATAAATGACTTTTCAAATAGGTACTAGAGGGGCATCCTGGTCTACTTCATACCTAACCCCCTGCTCTTCTGCAACTGGAAATCCACAACTGGGTAGTCACCATGTTGGTGCTTGGCTGCGTTGACCATCCTTATCCTACAGCTGTGAAAACTGTTAAAACAGCGCAATACGAGGCTGACGCATTCAAAGCCCCAAACCTGCAAAGACTTACATACACACTTGAAGTTAAACACCCGAGTAGATGCCACTCAACTGAAGGGAACTATCCATGTGCTTAAAGATAAGTACTGTACATGCATGGAGTCTTTGCAGGATCAAGGCCCAAATATCTGATGCAGCTCTCCTCAACTAGAAAAAAGGAGAGCAGGGAACAGGCTGTACCTTGCAACGCTTGGTAAATCCAATTAGGGATGTCCTATATGGCAGCTATATAACTAACATGACGAAGGCAAAACCCCAGCACCCAGTACTAGTACACAAAGCAAGTAAACTGAGCACTATGTTACAGTACTTTCAGCTTCACTGGAAACAGGAATAATAAAAAGCCCATATTTGCACTACAGCAGAAGAGAAATATGCCGAGGAAGCAATTTTGTTTTCAAGCTTCCACAGAAATGCTGCAATTAATGAAGAGTAAAAGATAAGTATAAAAAGTAGGCATTAAAAAAACAAAATATATTTTAGAACAGCAATGAATACTATTGCTTTAAACCATGTCTCCTGTTTAAAGATTAGAGAAAAGAATCACCTCTCCCTCAAAAAACAAGATTCAATTTTGAAGGGGAGATTGCTCAGTGGATAATCTAATATTAGTCTATTCAAATATTTACCTTACTACCCTTTGCATTCACTTTAAGGCAATGTAATAATGGAAGCATTATACAAATAAAGTTTTACTCAGTTTGATATATGTTGTGAAATTCAAGTTTCTAGTATTTGTGACAGACCCAGACCAGTGGGGTACAGGAGTCTGGTAGAGGGCAAATATACTGGTCACTGGATGAGTAGTTTTCTGTTCCCTGAGTGACCAGAGCAGGGGCTGCACTAGAGTAATCAGGAACCTGCTAGAACCAGTTAAGGCAGGCAGGCTAATTAGGACACCTGGAGCCAATTAAGAAGAAGGTGCTAGAATCAATTAAGGCAGGCTAATCAGGGCACCTGGGTTTTAAAAAGGAGCTCACTTCAGTTTGTGGTGGGAGTGTGAGGAGCTGGGAGCAAGAGGTGCAATGAGCTGAGAGTGAGAGGGTGAGGGTGTGCTGCTGGAAGACTGAGGAGCACAAGCGTTATCAGACACCAGGAGGAAGGTCCTGTGTTGAGAATAAGGAAGGTGTTTGGAGGAGGCCATGGGGAAGTAGCCCAGGGAGTTGTAGCTGTCATGCAGCTGTTACAGGAGACACTATAGACAGCTGCAGTCCACAGGGCCCTGGGCTGGAACCCGGAATAGAGGGCGGGCCCGGGTTCCCCCCAAACCTCCCAATTGACCTGGACTGCGGGTTCTCCCAGAGGGGAAGGTCTCTGGGCTGTTCCCCAACCCACATGGTGAATCTCTGAGGCAAGAAAATCCGCCAATAAGCACAGGACCCACCAAGATAGAGGAGGAACTTTGTCACATATTGTTGCCTGTTATTCTTGCTGAAAGCTCCTAATTTTGGGCACCATCTTTCCTGGTCAATGCAAGGAAGTGTATGAATGTATCAAGTGAATGTATTAAAAGCTGTGCATAAGCAACGTTCATTCCTGGGGATTGTCACTTTCACACCACACTTATAATGTGCTACGTTACCTCCTCAGCTTTTATCACATGACAGTGATGGGTTGCCCAAAGAGCAATGGCGCTAAGTCTAGTTCAAGTTGGACTTATGCCTGGCTCCCAAAGCTGCCATCACAGCTGGCACTAGCTGATACTCATTGTTAGTCTTGGAAGACACACCAGAGACTGAATGGCAGGCACAGAGAATGAACTATTCAAGACTGCGGCATAATGGCAGTTATACAGAATGTTATTTGAAAACAAAACCTATGTTTAGTGGCAGTTAAAGCTGCAGCACAACACATCCCATCCACCTAAAACCTTTTAGGCATGGGGGGGGGGGATTAAGGAAACAGCCTTGTGCATTTCTTTCCACCTTCATACTACCTCCAACACAGTCAATAACACAGTGCCTTTCTCCGTAAGACTTTCACTTCCATCTCCAGTAGATACTCAGAAGTAATACATACCCCAGTGCATCAAATGCTAATACAAAACCTCAACAGTGATCTCATGCTTTTATATCAACTATATCAATAGATCCACAAATCCGACTCTCATTTTCCATGCATTTGGGACGTTATTCTGTGTTAACGCTGGTAAGGTCAGTCAGGGAGAAGAGGAAATGCACCTTCCTAGGGACTAAGGGGAGAAACTGCACTGCTGAAGCTGCTCCTAATGAGCAAGAGAGGCCTGGCATTCCTCAGTAAATTCTTGGGCCAATAACATTTTATCTCCATTTAAAAGTTACTAAAGGAGATCAACCCTCTACATGTAGCCGAGATGACACAATCTGTCAATTGGAGGGCGCTTCTGTGAAGGAATTTGTCATCATTCCCTTCTTGAAACTGGACTTTAGTCTCATGGACTTCCAGATACTGGATCCAACCAGGAGAAGCTGCAGCAGGAGAGTGCACATAACACATTACACCAGTATGACATCCCACGGGTTATAATCTGGACTGTTGAACTACTGTGTCCCTTTAACTCTCCAGCCCAGGGTGCCTTTTACCCAGCTTTCTAGTGACAAGCCGCATCTCCAGGCTCTGCTCACACACAGCCATTAGTACGTGAAGTCTTTCAAAGCAAAGTTAAATGAATGCTCGCCCAGCCCCTCATGAACTACATACAGGGTGACACCTGCAAATTCTTAGCCTCAGCCCTGCACCCTGAGAAATGTGCGTGTTGTACTGTCAATGCAAGATCATTAATAGTTTATTTCGTCAAAGGAAATGATTATGCACCAGCCTTTATTAATCTGAGTAGAGAGTCTTCAAACACTTCGACCCAAAACAGTGAAACAAGTGTATTAACTAGAGGAAGATAGATTTTCAAGTGATTATAAGTGATAAGTCATAAAGATCAGAACTGGTTACAAAAGAAATAAAAGATAAACACGCAAGCTATTTCCTAAGCTTTACCAAGGCTAATAGTTCTAAAAGCAAAAACAGGTTCTCTCACCCAAAAGCTTTCAACACTCTGTACAGGCTCAAAAATCCTCCAGGTCAGGACCACTCCCCCCAGTCCCAAAAGCTTCCTTTTCAGTTTCAAGTGATCTTGCTGCTGTGAGTAGAGATGGGGGAGAAAAGGGGTGATCAGGGGCCTTTTCCCTCCTTCTCTTATCCTGACCCTTTTCACTGGAAAAGTCTTTGTTGAGTCATGAGGTCAGGCAGTTCCATGGTGTGCATGAGCTGCCCACTGTTCTTCAGGTGAATTGCAAATGTCTTGTTTACAGCTCCCCTGCTGGTGAATCTCTGATTAAAAAGGAAATGACCGTTTAGCACCTAGCTGGCGTGTCAGTGTGCCTCTGTCTTTGAGAAAATGGTCTGAGAGCGTTACCTAGTACTACAGTACATCTCAGTAACAAGTCAAATCTCATAGCTCCACATACAACGTTGATACACACATTTTAACACGGCAATGAGGTTCAGTAGATTATATGTTTTCAAGTGATACCTCAACATGGCATACTTTGTACAAAATATATTATAACCACATAAAAGTGGTGAACATGGGATACAGGGTGTCACAGCCAGCAGATGTGCCTATTGCCCTCTCCCTTCACTGCCAACATGAAGCATACCTCTCAACCTACAAACACGCCACCTGCAAGCATGACTGCTATCACCTTGGCCAACACCAGGGATTGAACCAATGACTTAATGAGCTAAGAGCATGAGTTTTGACAGCTTGTGCTAAAGAGCCAGGCTCACAACCTTACAGCTGTCACAAACACAGACAGATCCTTTGTGAATCAGGCATAACTCAAGGGGAAGCATAACTCACTGGTCAGTGGGTTACACAAGCACAATGTGACATGACTGAAAGTAAAGTACCAAATCTGTTTGAAGAAGTATTTCTAATTTATGAATTGCATGTTACCACACCACTCCCCACACACATCAGGAGCAGGATTTGAGAACCCCTTGATCTTCAGCTTCCTAGCTAAGGTCTTTACTATTGGAGCTATGGGAACAATTACTAACTCCCTGCTATACCAGCCACTGAAGGAGGGATTGTATTACACAACTGGGATGGAGCGGAGGTTGAGCACCCCCCTGGGAACAGAGGAAGTCAGCACCTATGCTTCTCCCTCTTCCCCTAAGGAGTAAAAGACATTCTCACCACAGCTCATCAGCTCTCAACTTAAAATTCAGTGGCTTCACCTTGGTACACAAAACTTACCATTATGGCTGAAAAATTATAAAACACTTTCTAGATGAACACTCCTGGTGTATAACTGATACACTAGGAATCAGCACACCAGGAGCAATCATGAGGCCAAAGAACAGGTCCCAGAATGTTTTTGATTTCTTACAAAAGGGTTACAAAGAAGAGTCAGACAATCCAGTGAAAAACTACCGAAAGGGGTGGTTTTTAAACTCTTGTTCCTCTCTCTGTATCAACCCATTTTTCATCAGACCACCATAAAAATTCAAATAGCGCTCAGGATTTATTTTCCAGTAGTGATGACCTGCAGCTTTGCCACTCAAGTTTATAATTTTATGCAAAGTCTGAGTGAGGGTGGGCAAGTGTGTGTGTTGTGCGGATAGATTTTTGTCAATTTGTCCATATGGCAGGTGAGAGTTGTGTGCTGCAGTGAGGGGCTGTATGTATTTGGGGTTACTCTGGGTTCTGGTTGGGTTGTTATGTGGGTGGTCTGAAGAACTGTGGCAGTTGGGCCAAATAATCCACCATCTGTGCGGACTCCCTCATACAACCAATGAAATTGTTGGATGCAAATTAGCTGCAGAGTAAGAGTGGTGATTGGTTGAATTACCTCTGATAGCCCAATGATCCAGGACTCTTGGCATGGCATAGATACACTCGTGTGACACAAAGGCATGTAATCTGTAAAATTAAAATGGCTGAGAGCTGAAAAATTGGACGGTAACAGACTGCGAATCCCAGTGGTGACTGAACCTGGTGATATTCTGAACAAAGAGAGACCTCAACTATTTTTGCAGTTGCTTCACTCTGACTCAGATATTCTAAGCCCTTCAGAGTGACATTCCTGGAATCTCATATATTTTGTTTCTTTCCTTTTCAAGGAGATTACTACAAAATTAAGGTTTAAAGCACCTGCTAAAATTGAACTCTGTAACATAACCTTAACGATGGTGCATTTATCGCAGTAGAATGATTTTACATTTTTATAGCATTCCATGTTTACAGCACTCCACAGACATTAACAAATTAATCACCGCATCACTTCTGCGAGGTATCCCCATTTAATAAACAGGTAAACTGATACAGAAAGGTGAAACAACTCACCTGAGGCGACAGAGTGAGCCAGCAACAGATCTGAGATCAGAACTCAGGCTCTCCTGATTCCCAGCTCAGTGCTCATTCCTCTAGGCTACACTTTCACATTGCCAATGCTTGTGCTATACCTGTTCCGTGCCAAAGGAGAAGACTTTAGTCTTCACATCTGTCAGCACAGTACCTTTCACAAGGATTAATTTCACTATCATTTTTGGAAGTGTGATTTCCTTCTACTCTCAGACATATCACCCTCTCTCCATCTTCCCGCCTCCTCTCCCACACGTGTGTCCTATTCAATCACATTAATTCTAAAGTTTTGCACTCAATTCTTCTCACTGCATCCATGACAAATTTAAACTAGAGTAAAGAGACTGTTCAATGCCCCTCTCTTCCCACTAATAAAAAGAAAAACTATAGATGGGAACTAGATCCAGATGAACAACCAAATGCCAGGGTAAGAAAATTTGTCCCACAGCTCCACCATTTTGGACAGATGGGGCCATTAAAAAATGTCATCTGTGAAAACTGGCGTCTAAGCAACATAAACACACACAGAAAAATCAACACTGTAAAATGCTACGGACACATTAATTGAGAGTTTGGACTGCTACACTCGGAAGCTTGGGCTCAAAACTGTCTCAGAGGAGGCACAAGCATCAATTCTGAGGCGGCCAGAAAAAGTAGGTTGAGTTTAATGTAGCAGTTTTGTTAATTTCTCCCACAGAAGATGAGTCGTCTTTTGTCACAGAATAGTTTCTCTGGTTCAGTGAGCCCCAATCATAAGGGTCACAAAAAACGTTCAGCTTTGAAAACTCAAAAGAGGTCCAGGAAACCAAAATGATTAGTCATCACTAAAACCTTTTAACACAGTCTGTGTGACAAAATGGGAACTGGACCTACCGGTAGCTAGGACAGTCATTCCTTTTCTGTAAAAGGGACAAGTGCAGAACCCCAGCAGTATGCCTTAAGTAAGGCCAAGCTGAATGACCCATTTGGTTATGCAACATTATGTGTTTATATTATACAACACATATAATAGGTAGTGGGATCCAAAAATACCATACATTAATTGTAACGTCCCATTAAGAATTTAAATGCACATAAACTGGGAAATGAGAAAGTTAAGAGTTCCCATAGTCAATTTAAATTGCCCACATTGTACAAATACATTGGGTTACTAGCTACAGGTAAATGCAGACCAAAATTGAATGTGCACTATGGGCTTTTGCAGAGACGTGGGCTTTTGCACACGCAAATACTGAAAGAATAGGAATGTGAAGGACAGGCTGAATGAAGGAGGGACATGGGAAAGAATTTTAAATGAGCAACAAAGTGGGGGGGGGGGGGAAGAAGCAAGGAAATATCAGAAAAAATGTTTTACTGAAGAACAATGGCTAAAATGTATCATTTTATGGGAATAACTTTTTTATTTTTATTTTTAAACAAACAGAGAGACAAAGGGAAGCAATTTGAACAATCCCTGTCATCTTTCTGTCTCTCATCTCTCTGCGCCTCTCCATCCCCATAGTCTCCTCTTTGCAGGTAGTTAGGATGTCATCTTCAGGGCATGTCTGCTGGACATTTGGGTCCTTTGGCTAAAAGTTCAGCTGCTAATGCTGGCCCATAACACCGGGTCATTCTATGAACATTGATGGAGAGGCCCTCATGCCTTCCAAGGAGGAAAACTACCCCCTCTGTTAGCCCTACTTCCACTGAGAAGCTCCTAGGAATTGGGGGTCCCAGTACAGTCCCCCACAGTTCAACTCTGCCTGACAAGTTAATGCCAGAGTTCTCTGCTCAGCTTTTATATACTGTTAAATTCTTCCACCACCTATTATTACTCCGTGAAATAGGGAGAAGGTGTTCCAACAGCTGGAAGCCAATTCAATTAGCAGTTTAGATTACTGGAAAATGATTTGGCATCATTTGGAAAGCCACCTCACAGCACTGCATTGTTTTAGAATTTGCTTACAAAGTAATGGCTTCCTCGGGCCTCTGAGATTTGGATACCTTCCTCATTTCATAGAAAAGATTGCTCACATTTTTCCTTATTAAAACATATTTTCCTAAATATTCTTCGTGCCCTTCCTCCAGTCCTCCTCACCCTCACCAAAAGGGTTTATATTTAAAACACACTGATTGAGACAACTTAGTTTTCTTTCAACTAAAAGAGTATAAACTGTGCTTCATTGAAGAATCACTGTATTTAGCTTATTGATTTCTCTGGGGTGCACTGGTGTGACCCAGAAGAAATTGGCCCAATGGGTTTAACTCATGACACATTCACAGCTCTAACTGCTTCAAAAATTTCAAATTTTGACAAAAACATTTTTTTCTTAACAATAACAAAACCTTAACAAAAAATCTCCCTCTTTTTGACCAGCTCTAGTTCTAATTGCTGTCTTGCAAAGCTGTATCCTAACTCTTCTCTGCAACTCAACCCCCTTTTTCTGAGTTACTTCTAAGGTATTTGGTAAGTTTGACCTTCTAGCAATAAATACTGTACATATGAAATTAGACTGCAGCTATTAAATGGGAAAATAAGTGTTCAAAACACATCCGTTTCAGAAATCTAGGTAATCCTGGTTAAAAGGGCACAAAGGTTTTGAGAAAAATATGTAGATAGCTGTTTGCAAGAATGAAAGCATTTGATATATGACTCCACTACAAAAGTCTATCGTAAGGTGAAACACTGAAGGACTGGGTCAAAAAGCACTAGCCAGGATGAATTTTATAATCCTGTTTATATCATTGTCTGGCTTTAAACACAGACTTCACAGCACATGCTTATAAAATCAAGAATAATATATGCCCAAGATCAAGTACAGTACCTCCTGGCCACAGTGCATTACTACTTTTCTTCCTCATCACTTTAGAGCAGGGGTCGGCAACCTTTCAGAAGTGGTGTGCCGAGTCTTCATTTATTCACTTTAATTTAAGGTTTCGCGTGCTGGTAATACATTTTAACGTTTTTTAGAAGGTCTCTCTCTATAGGTCTATATATTATATAACTAAACTACTGTTGTATGTAAAGTAAACAAGGTTTTCAAAATGTTTAAGAAGCTTCATTTAAAATTAAATTAAAATGCTGATCTTACGCCGCCGGCCTGCTCAGCTCGCTGCCAGCCTGGGGTTCCATTCACCTAGGCTGGCAGCGGGCTGAGCGGGGCCGGTGGCCGGGACCCCGGTTGGCAAGAGGCCGGCACCCAGAACCCCAGACCGGCAGCGGGCTGAGCGGGGCCGGGGGCCGGAACACCAGACCGGCAGTGGGCTGAGACGCTCAGCCCACTGCCGGTCTTGGGTTCCGTCCACTGGCTCCTGCCAGCCAGGGTCCCGGCTGCCGGCCCTGCTCAGCCCGCTGTCGGTCTGGGGTCCCGGCCCTGCCCACATAGAGTGGGTACCTACCTTCTCCCTGGTTCTGGCCCATTCTCTTCCTCTCTCTCTGCACTGAGCTGAGGGTGGGGATGCACTGAGCACAGGGCTGGGGGTGAAGGAGCAGGCTGGAAGTTGGGGTACAGGATCTGGCCAGGAGCTAGAATGAAGGAGGGGGCTCAGGGTTGGGGCAGGAGGTTTGGGTGTGGAGCTCCCATTTGGTGCAAGGGGTGCAGGTGGGAATGTGGGGGGCGGTGGAGGAGCTTCCGTTTGGTGCTCAGGGTGGGGATGTGGGGGGTGCAAGAGTGAGGGCATGGGGTCATGGGGAGGGTGCAGGGGGCTGGGGTGTGAGGGGATGCAGGGGTCAGGGCAGAGGGCTGGGATCAGGGGGGTGCTCCTAGCCCCCTGCCCTGAGCGGCTCACAGCAGGGGGCTGGAGGCATACGCCCTGATTCCACCCCCTTCCCCAAGGCCCCGCTCCTACCTCTTCTCCGCCTCCTTCCCGGTCTGAGCAGCAAGGGCGCTGGGGCTCCTCTTCTCCCCTCCCTCGCAAGGGCCAACGGCGGCAGGGCGGGAGAGGAGGCAGGGCTCCACGCAGCACACTGGGGGAAGAGGCGGGGGAGGGGGAAGCTTGGCTGCCGGCAGAGCCTGCCCTACAGCAGCAGCCGGCAGGACCAAGCTTGCTTCTGCCCCCTGCCCCCGCCAGAGAGAGCGGTAGGTGGGGGGCGGAGAAGAGTGGGCTGGGCAGGGCAGGATTTTTAATGGCACGCTGCTGCCTGCCGGGGTCCCGGCCGTCGGCCCCACTCAGCCCGCTGCCGGGGTTCGGCAGCGGGCTGAGTGGGGCCAGTGGCGGCTGCAGCGTGCCATTTAAGGTTGCCGACCCCTGATTTACAGGTATTAAAATGGTCTGAAGCCATGCTCCAGCTTAGCCCTCCACTGAAATATTGTCCCTCTCACAGGAATATTGTTACAGCTCTTTCTCATATGTTGTAGGGACTGCACATGAAGGGCCAAATTATACCCTGATACATTCTGCCCTCTGCAAATCCACTGCAGTCAGTGGAACTATAGAGCGTGTTAAGTCAGAACAAAATGTGGCTGATGGTTTTAAAGAATACAGCCTGGTCAATTTTGCCCCCAAATTTAGGTCTTTAAGGGTATTAAGAAACAAATTCTGACAGATGCCAAGATCATTTTTTTCTAATTCAAATAAATTTAAATAAAACACATTCCCCTGCAGTGTCAGCAACCCAAACATTACAGTTTTTGCATTATTAGCAGAACAAAGCAGAAAATGTAACTGATTAGAAACTGACGAGCCTATTTTCACTGTCCATGCTGACAAAATGCAGACAAAGTGAATTAGATTCTTAAAATTGGTTCAGTCTTAAACTAGAGTGTCACCAGCTATGCACTAACCCCTGTTGCTTTAGAACATGAAGGGCAAAAATCAGGCCCTTAGCAAGGAACGATCCTTAATGTGTTATTTTTAACCTGATGGTGTCCCATTAAAAAAAAATCAATAGTAAAAATTTGCCTATCAAAATTACAAGCCAAATATTTTAAAACAAATACTCAAGATGATGAACATTAACTTTCAGGGAATGGTCAACTGTGTGCATCTGTAGCTACATCACCTTTCAATGGTGACAAAACAGTGTTTATTAGTTGAAACAGAAGCAGGTTTTTTTAAAATAGAAGCGACTTTTCAGTTTAGCTTCAATTACTATCCATTTTTATACTTTAAAATCAATATTAATCCTTTTCAGTATTGGTAGAGATAAGGATAAAACACTTTTTCTATATGGACTTCTTTAAATCAGCTACCCTAGCTCTAGGCACTTTTACAATAATTACGGTAAACCGTGCAATATACTTGTGCCTTCCTAGGCGTGAGTTCAACAAAGGATTTGATAAATACAGATTCAGGCTTTATTAACTATTAGCCACCAAGTTTAGTACTCTTGTACATTGTGCTCAGCTTTGAG
The DNA here is from genome assembly GCF_011386835.1 of Chrysemys picta bellii. Lineage (NCBI taxonomy): Eukaryota > Metazoa > Chordata > Testudines > Emydidae > Chrysemys > Chrysemys picta. Next base: position 204,199,201 of record NC_088791.1, read on the forward strand.
TATCTAGGACAACTTTTAGACATCAAAGTTGTAGAAGAAGGATTCCCATGGTATGGTGCTGGAGTCAGCTGTCACAACCCGGACATGGGCAGGTTGACCTAGCAGGTAGGATCAGGAGTCAGGACTACTGGTAGGAGCAGGAGTAGAGCCTGGTGGTTGGAGTCAGACCAGGAGTCTGAGCCAGAGCTCGAAACCAGAAGTTAGGCCTAAAACTTGAATCAGAGTCAGGAATCAGGAGTCAAGTCAGGAATCAGTGATGGAGTCTGAAGCAGGGAACAAGAGCGGTGTCTGTTGTAGCACCAGGCCAAATTCTGCCAGGTTGCTCACACAGCTTCCTGGAACTCCCTCCATGCTTAAATAGCATGCCTACACCAATCAGAGGCCACAGGAGTTGATGCCAATCAGGTTTTCACTTCCTGTGTTGCTTAGTCCCCCCCATGGTTCATATTGCATTGATCACAGCTCTGCCAGGTGGCAGTGTGGGCAAATTATTCACCTAGATCCCTGCAAACACAAGTTCTAGTCCTCTGAATCCTTGCAGTCAACAATACTATTGAATATGCATTAAGACAGTAAGCTCTAAACTTTTCAATCTTGTCCCTGGGGGACCTGTGTAGGGTTGCCAGGTGTCTGGTTTTCGACTGGAATGTCCAGTCGAAAAGGGACCCTAGTAGCTCTGGTCAGCACTGCTGACCGGGCTGTTAAAAGTCCGGTCGTCGGCGCAGTGGGGATAAGTCAGGCTCCCTGGCTCCACATGGCTCCCAGAAGCAGCCGGTATGTCCCTGCGGCCCCTAGGCATGGGGGGAGCAGGGAGGCTTCACGCGCTGTCCGTGCCCCGAGTGCTGGCTCTGCAGCTCCCATTGGCTGAGAACCTTGGCCAATGGGAGCTGTGGGGGCGGTGCCTGTGGATGGGGGCGGTGCTTGCGGACAGGGGCAGCGTGCGGAGCCTCCCTGCCCCCCCTGCACCTAGGGGCCACAGGGACATGCCAGGCGCTTCCAGGAGCTGCCGGAGGTAAGCGCTGCCTGTAGCATGCACCCCAACCCCCTGCCACACCCCTTCCCCAGCCCTGTTCCCTGTCCTGCACAGCCCCCTCATCCCCAGCCCCACCTCAGAGCCTGCACCCCCAGCCCCCTCCTACATCCTGAACCTCTTATTTCTGGCCCCACCTCAGAGCCCGCACCTCCAGCTGGAGCCCATATTCCTGCCCTGCAGCCCAAGTCCCTGCCCCAGCCCGGAGTCCTCATCCATGGCCCCACCCCAGAGCTCACACATCCAGCTTGAGCCTTCACCTCCTCTTGCACCCCAAATGAATGAGTGAGCAAGGGTGGGGGAGAGCGAGTGACGGAGGGAGGGGGGATGGAGTGAGTGGAGGGCAGGGCTCAGGGAAGGGGCGGGGCTAGGGCGTTTGGTTTTCTGCAATCAGAAAGTTGGCAACCCTAGACTTGTGGCCCTCACCAGATGGTACTGCTCAGACTAAACTAAGGACCTCCTCATTTGGAATCACAGCCTCTTCTGTTTAGGGTCATAGTGGCCTATATTAGGCCTCCCCTAGCCTCAAAATGGTTCATACACACACCAGAGCAAGGAAGCTCAAAGGTTATTTACCAGTCCTGTCCAACTCCTCTTTCCTAATCTTGGTTCCTCATGTGACTCTGAGGAATAACCAGGGTGAAAATTAGAGCTAGTAGGAAAATGAAATTTTGCCACCAGGAAATAATTGTTTTCCTATAAGAAAAATTTTAAAAATTAAGGAAGTGTAAAAAGTGGGGTTTTCCATCAGGAAAAGTCAAAGTGTTACTTTTACTCACCTAAACAGAGAGACCGCTAAAAACTGAAAGTATTACATCCTCTTTCTCCCAACACACACTTTTGGAGAAAAAAATTAAACTCAGAAAAGGAGGGCATTTTCCCACAATTTTGAAACTAAACATTTTGAAAATACAAAAATATCTCAACAATTTTCCTCTGAATTATTTGTTTTGAAATATTTTTTTTGGGGGGGGGGCGACATTTTTCCTGCAACCACATTTTTCAACCAAAAAAATACCTTTATTATCAAAAAATGTTGCCCAGGTCTACTTAAAATATATTTGTAGTTGTAGTGGCAGAGTTCAACGGGCTCACATGCTACCATGCAACAATACTCTCAAAATATTGTTGCAGCTTATTGCATTGGTATCTAAGTTGCACGCTTACTTTGCTTAAGGCAGTGATTCTCAAACTTTTATACTGGTGACCCCTTTCACACAGCAAGTCTCTGAGTGTGACTCCTCCTTTATGAATTAAAATCATTTTTTAAATATATTTAACACCATTCTAAATGCTGGAGGCAAAGCGGGGTTTGGGGTGGAAGCTGACAACTCGCGACCCCCCAAATAATAACCTCATGACCCCTTGAGAAGTCCCGACCCCCAGTTTGAGAACCCCTGGCGTAAGGAATCTGTAGAATAAGTGAAGTTGAATACTTCTTTTAAAATACAGAATAACTATTTGATGTTAAAGGACAATACCAAGGTATTCCTTTATAGGTTTTTTTCACTACAGTTTAGCAGACAAATTTCTTTTCATATTATGGTACTATTCAGGTATATATTAATAAACTGTAACCAGATCAGTACACAGAAGATAGGTTGAAAAAACTGACCTGCAAAATTTATTTTCCACCATGGTGAGTGGAAAGCACTTTGTGGAAAGACACCAATTTCTGCAAAACTTAAACTTTTATACTTTAAAAAAAATTGAGTTTCTAGCCCTTCTGTCTGCAAAGAAAACCCTCCAAATGTGGATTAAACATAAACCAACTTCCTATTTATTATATACTTATTAGCAATAATCAAATATGAAAGATGGAGCCCCCAAGCTCGATTCAAAGACAGCACTTTGGTAGAAATCCCAGCACCCTCCTTCATGCTCAGCACCTGGGGAATGATAGGAAGCAGGGTTTTCTATTCCAACATTGCACTGGACCTCAACTAATGCCTTGTCTCCCCTCCCCACTTCTTTTCTGTCTACTTCTGGCTTATAAGTTTAGTACTCTACCTCGTAGATGTCTGGTAAATTTCCAACTTCCGGCACAGGGATCTAAAATATACAAGCCCACGGGCTGAATCCAATGTGTATGACATGAACAGATTCTGCAGAATCTAAGTTTTTATTTTTTCTAAAGTAAGTTTCTAGCCCCTAGCTGCAGATATAATCTTCCAAATGTAATCAGTGTAAACCTATGTTATGATGTCTCTCTGAGTTTGCAGACAGACAAACGACGACTCAGAAATATGAATTCCTATGTCCCCTATTAATCTCGCTGGAGGAGGATGCGGAAGGAAGAGAAACAAAGGGCAGAAATAGTGGTGGGCCTCAGAGAAAAATCCACTTCCCTTGAGTAGGCCATGCAACACTGAGGCACTGAACAAATAATAACTAGATGTTTAGTTACTGCATAAAGGTCATATTCTCCCCTGAACTCCTATTGAGATCAGCAGGCCTACCTCAAACAGACTTCTACTTCTTACTTCAGAACTCCTAGAATGCCATGCGTACTGTAAATATGCATTTACCAAATACTAGCCACCAGGTGACACTTTAATAATCTTACCATGGTGGTTATGTAAAGGTGTTTATATATCTAAGGGGATTTTCAAAAGTACGTAGGTGTCTAAATATCTTTAAAAATCTGGTCCCACATCAACATTACACATTTCTGAATATTCTCAAACCTATATTAGTGTCTATGTTTTTTTTCCTTTGGAAAATACTAGCAATCCCTTTCCTCACATCCTCCGGCCTGTGTTCATATTTCATTTAATTATTTTAGGACAGTGTTTCTCAAACTTGGGTCGCCGCTTGTGTAGGGAAAACCCCTGGCGGGCCGGGCCAGTTTGTTTACCTGCCCCATCCGCAGGTCCGGCCGATCGTGGCTCCCATTGGCCACGGTTCGCTGCTCCGGGCCAAAGGCGGCTGCTGGAAGCGGTGCGGGCCGAGGGACTTACTGGCCGCCGCTTCCAGCAGCTCCCATTGGCCTGCAGCAGCAAACCGCGGCCAGTGAGAGCCGCGATCGGCTGGACCTGCAGACAGGGCAGGTAAACACACCGGCCCGGCCCACCAGGGGCTTTCCCTACACAAACGGTGACCCCAGTTTGAGAAACACTGTTTTAAGATAATATATCGAAGTATTTAATCTTTCAGGCCTCCATTCTTGCAACATATAGACAATTAACTTAAGATGAATTTTTAGTACAGATGTATTATGGGACTTTTACTGGACCAAATATACCCATTAAAAATACACTGCAAAGAACATAAAATCAGTGACATTTTGACCACCAGGCCTTCAGGAATAATCTGTACTTCCTGCTCACAAAACATTGGGTGGGTGTTGAGCAGATTTTGACCAGATGGCTGAGGAGCATCCTTTTTGGCACTGAGCCATCATATTGTTTTCTAACTGTTGTTTTTAATTTTTTTACATGTGCTTAGAGACTTATAATCTGTGCGTGCTGGAAACTCAAACACATAAATAAAAATAAGATGACATTACAGTCATGAGAGGTTATTCTTTATCACAGCAGCTAACTTTGTTTTGCCTTGTCAGTGTTCCATTTACCACCCATAGGCCAACGCAACATTCCCCTTTGTCCCCCCAGATTACTACTGCTAACAAGAGGCTTGAGATATGGTTTTCCATGCTGTAATATCCAAAAAATACATGTTGCGTGTTTCTCTGAGAGCTAATATTAACATGTCTTTTCTAGCTGTGGGGCTATACAATTGCAGTGTAGATGTTTGGGCTCGGGCAGGAGACTGGGCTCTGGGACTCTGCAAGAGGGGAGGGCTCCCGAGCTTAGGCTCCAGCCCTCACCCGAAATGTCTACACTGCAATTGTATAGCCCTGCGGCTCGCGAGCCCAAGTCAGCGGCAGGTGTTTTGTTGCAGTGTAGGCATACCCTAAGAGAGTCGATTATCCTAAGTTAGCACATATATTTTAATAGATCTAATTCTATATATAAGGTCTATATAGACATTAGAGCAGCCAGATGTCCAGAAATGTACATTTAATCTCTAAATCTGGCTAAACCACTGCTACTGTATAGTATTCTATCATCTAGTCCCCTTGCCTCATTTTTAAAGCCTTCTATTATTCACTCCATAGCTTTCATTATCCTCCACTTAACTCAGTGTGATCAGTTAAGTTCCAGTACATGAACACATTCTCCATAGAATGGAAAATCCAACATAGCCAAATCACTGGCTGGTGTTTACATGTAAAGCAGTAAATCTTATCGGAAGAAAATTAAAACTACATCAATTCATACTTTGCATTAACAGGATCAGACATCTCCCTTCCCCCAAAAGCTTAACTGATGGCAGTAGTATTTAATCTCTCTTGCTGGTGGATGCTTATTTCATTGGGCTCAGTGCACTGTTCTTCTAAGTTTCTCAATTATTAAATATCTTTTGCCTGGTTGGTTTTAGGCTTAAATTCAAGTTAATAATAATTGAATACAATGCAATTATTACATGCAAGTCTGAACCAAGTTTAACTATTTAATATACATACTATAGCAAATAAAATGACAGAACGTACAGCACTTCTAAAGTTCTATTGGCATCTGACACCCATAGCAGCCCCACAGACACTCGGGAGTACAACATCCCAGCTAATCCATTTAAAAGCTGAGTAACAGTTTTACCCAAAATAAAAAAAAGGCCCACTAAATCTAAATGTTTTGTCCGGTTGTTTTTACCAAATGATAATCAAGTCTAGGTCTTAATGTATTAAGAGGGCTTAAATTCCTGCCTCCTGCTTTGAAAACGTGCATGTTTTCATCCTTCACTCCTGCCTTAGCTTTCAAGTAGATTGATTTGTTCTACAAGCACCTCAGGGCTGCAACAGGAAACAGCCAAAAGGGTTTGCAGAGCAAATTACAAGTTCTGACAATAGATTACTTGGGAGCCATTGAGTCTGTTCTCTCCATTCTCTGCCTCCTCTTTCTTCTCCCCCCACCTGTTAGAAATGCATCAATTCTAAAAACAAAACACACACACACAAGTTTTAGAACATCTAAGTCTAGCATCCTGCCCAGTCCTCTTGGAGTTCTTCACTTTGATAACTGGGCCAGAGGAGGAACGGGGTAGCAGGAGAAGGGCGTGGGCCGGTTCCACACAGCAATGGCTGCAGAAGAGGGGCCTGCCTACAGCTCCAGCAGATCTCTTGACCTCTGCTTCCAATCACCAAAATTAGAGAATGGCAGAGACCCCCAAAGTGCAGGTGCCACGTCAGTGACATCAGTGTTTTTGCTGTGGATGCTGGCTCCCAAAAATCTGAAGAAAAAAAATGGAAAACCCACTTCAACCCCAACTTTCCCCATCATTAAAGTGAAAAAGTATTTCATAATAGCAGTAAGTTCTGGCCTTATGAGTGGAGTCAGAACACCAGTATGCCATCAAATGCCTTCAGTTTCCCCTCAAGCACATGGCACTATCCCTACTCATCCTTACTGGACTGACAAAGGTCAGTATTTTGGCCTCGTCTCTTAAAAACTGAATAGGGTGCTGCAGAGTGAGGTTCTGTAGCAGCGTTCTGTGAGTTAGTTGGGCACTTGGTGGTGGCCCGCCGCTACTCAAGCTCAGAGGCAACCCATGCTTGCCAATAGTGCGGGGGCAGAGTGAGTACAGCAGGCTTCAGCAGTGTTACTGAGCATGCTCAGTCCGTGTGAGCATGCTCAGTACAAGCCAAGCAACAAATCGGGGGGGGAGGATCCTGCCTGCCCGCCCCCCCTCCCCTCCACGCGTCCCCTCTGCTCAAGCTACACTGGAACATTATGGGGAGTAAATCTGCATCATCTGCATTTCCATCAAGTCTCAAAGTCAATTTACATAAAGGAGAAAGGTGCCCGCCTGCAGAATCTTCCCTCCCTGAGGACGGGAATGAGATTCCAACCTCTCTTTCCCCTACAACCCAGGGCAGGTCAGCAGAAAGGGTGGAAAAACTGGACAAAGGAAACAACCTCCTCCCATCCCAACACACACGCACAGTCCTGTAGCAGTGGTGATGCAATTCACAAGGTTGAAAGGGGCAAGAGTGCGTGAAGGAAAAGTTCCCTCCTTCTCCCAACAGCCAAAGGAAGAAGGAAAGACAAAACCCTCTCACCAGCTGGGAAGGGTGGGGGGAAAAAAGACGTTACTAAGAGGGAAGTGTCCATGGTTAGCAGGGAATGCTAGAACAGTGGCTCTGGAACGGGATCCTCTCTCAGGCACCATTCCACCCCCCTGCCTCACTCAAGCTGCTGGGACTTGCTGACTCCTTACAGAAGAGAGCAATATGAGTTGTATACCACTGAATAAATTCCTCATTTCCCTTTCCAGCCATCCTAAGTGACAGTTTTTCCTCTTATCACAGCAAAGCACATTAGCCGAACGAACATCACCCAAGGCAACGGTATCTTTTAAGAGCAGTCTGCATCAGAGTACCTAGTTTTGGGGGCACAGTCAAACAGTTATAAAATAGCTCTGGGCTGACAGAAAGCAACCAGAATACTCAGGCCCTGCCCCATGAAGAATTGCAGGCCTTACTGGGAAACAGCACCTGATGGCAGAGGAGAACAAGAAAGCTTCCTCTCTAGCTGTACAGGTAAGAGAGCGGGTCAGAGCATGTCAAAATGACATGTCACCATACAATCACGTGCATCACTAATCAATCAATCAATCTCCTTGATCCTCTTAAAACCGGCATTTTATATCAGATGGCCTCTGGGCCATTTTGCATTGTGGCAAAGTGTTTGGAGAAAACCAATATACCAATTCATATAGCACATCATGTTATTATTCCAAACAACAGGTTCTGTCTGACTTTGTCAGATGTCAATTCTACCTTTCCACTAAAGTTCAGTTCTAAGATCACAGTATTAAGGCCCTGAATTAAAATCAAATCTTTAGTTTAACAAATGTGCTTAACACAATACACCTCTTGTCAAGCTAAAACCGGATGCAGAAATGCAATGGTTTTGAGATCAGAATGCATCTTTGCAGGCAAAAGAGCAGCTAGGGTAGCATGATGAACTGCTAGGGTGGGATTCATGTCAGAAACATGTACAAGCAGGATACAGTGTCCAACCAAGGACAAAAATAATTATGTTTTTTTGTTCTTTAGGGTTTAAGATCCAGTCCTATTTTCCCCCCCTTAACCTAGGTGAAGAAATTCAAACTTCCCCTATGGCTCAAGCTCTTCCTACTGTCTAAACTGGTATTATTAGAGGCAACATTTCTTCTATGACCAAAATCACTTCAGTTTCTGATCAAATACATTTTGCACCCTTACTCCAAGAGCTAGAGTCAGAGAGTTAGAAAATGATGAATCAAGCTTGAAACTTCTGCTTTGGAGGATTTATTTTTGGAAACAAGTCAATCTAGCTCTTCTCTGACTTCTGAGCTCTTCTATGGCAAGAAAACATGTTGTGATCCTGTTTCTACCAGGGTGCCACTGCTGGACCAAATCCGCATTGCACATAGTCTAGGCTGTGATCCTAGATTTGTTCCTTGGCACAGGAACAACGGCTCGAATACTCCTGCAGCATTTTCTTCTATGTAGTTTCTGAGGGCTTGTCTACATTACCCACTGGATTGACGGGCAGCAATCGATCCAGCGGGGAGGGGAGAGGGTCGATTTATCACGTCTAGTCTAGATGCAATAAATCAACCGCTGTGTACTCCACCGGAGCGAGAGGCACAAGCGGAGTTGACGGGGGAGTGTCCGCAGTTGACTCACCGCAGTGAAGACACCACGGTGAGTAGATCTAAGTATGTCGACTTCAGCTACGTTATTCACATAGCTGAAGTTGCATAGTGTAGACCAGACCTTATACTGCCATGAAGACACTGCGGTAAGTCGACCTAAGCTATGCCGACTCCAGTTACATTATTCACATAGCTGGAGTAACTTAGGTCGACTTACCTCAGTATTGAAGACAAGCCCTATGTGTCCACACCAGGAGTTAATCAGGAATAGTGATTTCTGAATACTCCCCATGTAGACAAGCCTTATTGTTCTTCACCCTGTTCTCCAATCCTCATTCACCATGGAGAGATGCTCTAGAGAGGCCTCTCACAGCTACCCCACTGCCACCCAACCAAAAGAAGTGTTGGCAGCAGCAAAGAGGAAGAAGCATAGAAAACTAGACAAGTTAAAATAACTACAGAATTAAAGATTCCAACTGCACAATCCTCATCAATTCTGTCTGCAGCCAGTCCCACTTGGAAAGAACTTCTGCATTAGCAAGGGAAAAAGGCAGAGAGAGAAAAGAGGCACAAGAACACAGAAAATGAAGCGTGATAAAGTAAGGAAGATAGATAGGAAGACAGAAGGGATAGGAAACAACAGCTGAAAATCCTAACAAAATACCCTACAATTTTTCTAGCCAAATTTTCATAGCCTCTTGCTAAACCTCTAAATTTAGTTATTTAAAAAAAAATGCAGAAGTAAATAAGGAGAGAGTGGAAAAATATTGGCACAGATTATATTGACCTCTACCCTTCCTTAAAATCTCAAAGTGGAGAGAAATGGGCTTGCGAATTTATAACAAATACAATCAAGAGTTACAGTATTAAATATTTTTTCTGTCGAGACCTATATTTGTTTCTGCAGTTACTGTGTAAATGTCTAGACAATCTTTACTTTATGGCACTGGATTACAGAATTTCAACCATATCTGCACTCGCTCTCTCGCTCGTACTCTTGCGCGCACACACAAGTTGATGTACCTATTAAGTAGTCCTCAATTACTACTGTCATAATACAAATGGAAGCCTAAGAGACATTTACAGCCTTTTTAATTATTTAACAATACAAAATTCAAGGTGGCGAGAGCATGAATGGATAAGGTAACCTTCCCCTTTCAAACAATAAAATAAAAATCAGACTTTTGTAAAAAACAAAACAAAACAAACCCCACCTGTATTAATACATACAAAACCTGCTGCCTATAAAGATGGCTGGGGGTCTGGTTTACAGGCCATGAAAGCCTGGAAGATTAGAAAGAAGATTGATAATCCACTTTTAAACCACAATGTCACCATTTTGTCCTCTAAACTCTCTGTATGTATTGCAGGACATGAGCCATCCATTGGTCTGACATCCTCTGATTGAAAGCCAGCTCCACTGTGGTGTGTAAGCACAAAGGGTGACTTAACATAATAAGACCACGTACATTTAGGTTTAGATTCTCCAGTCTGCTATAATTCACAAAATAGCCTTAAAGCAGCCAGAGATGGTGAATAGCAAATTTTTCCTCTTCAGGGGAACTCTATACTAACATAGCCAGCGCCCTGCACCAGCCACCTTCCCCCAGAAAAAGGAGATCCACTGGAAGGGGCATATCACAGATGTTCCAGCGGTGGGGCAAGGACCTCTAACAAACCCTATACCAAACAGAATTTCTACAAACCAAAAAGGGAGAAGAGCCAGAGACTCTATGAAGTCCACTGAGAAGTCCACATTGCCAACCTGTTTTACAAAGAAGGCACTCAGATACTATGGTTAGGGGAGGCAGTACAAAACCCTAAGTTAGGTATGTGATAGTGTGTAGTGTTTACATATTGAAAGCTCTGTACAACACTGATTAATCCTCACAACGGCTTTGTGAGTTACGTATTATTAGCCCCGTTTTCCAGATGGGGAAACTGACAGACAAACGAAGTTCACACAGCAAGTCAATGGCAAAGCTACGACTAGAACTCAGGCCTTCCTACCGTGTGCTCAGTGAAATGTCTGCCTCCAAAAGGATGGTGAAGACCGAGATCCCAAACTTGACCTTCTTTAGCAACTATAATTTAATTGGGTCCTAAATGAAGGATTTAGACACAACCTGCTTCTCGCTTACAGAGACAATAAAAAGCACAGCTTGCATAAGCCACAAAACACATCCTAGCTCTGCAGCAGCAGTCACCAAACTCACTTCCCCAGAGCTATGCAAAAAGCAATCAATGCTGGCTCACTTTGGGCAATTTTGCTCTGTTAGTGAGTCTCAAATCATGTTCTGTGCACCACTGATGGTTATCAGAGAGCTGACTGGTCTCTAAATGGAAAGAGACATTATTAGCCTGGACAGGGGCTAAATTAAGGGGGGAGGGGAAATCAGTGATGCGATTCTTCCCAAGCTTGGGCCATGACCCAAACTCCTCTCACTGACAATGCCCCTCATCACAGGCTGTGCAGAGCTTTACAATAGGATTTCCTGTGCTGTGATGAGCAGTAAACTATAGTCATCTGTGTTGAGATTAAGTCATCCTGATTGGGCTTTAGAGTTAATACTCCACTGAGATTAAATGGGGCAGGTCACATCTCACAGAAGGGCCAGGAAAGGTAGAGGGCAGTGGGAGCTCAGCAAGCTCATATGCTGCCTCTGCCTCTGGAGAGCTCCATTTTGTGCTTCGGAATCTAAGCTTTTGTTAAAAAAAAAAAAAAAAAAAAAAAAAAACAGATCGAGCTTCCTTTTACAAGGAAAAAGCATGCATGAAAATGTATAGTTCAGGCAATCTTTCTTTACACAATAAGCTATAGCAGACTCCTCACGTGCAATCCAGGCTGCCTGCCTCCACACCATAGACAGACTCCAAATTCTTTCAAATTTGGTTTAAAAAAAAGACAACCTATTGAATAGTAAGAAAATGATGAGGATAAGACAGGAGAGAATTAGGCAGGAACATCTACGGAGTAGTCCAAAACAGTGGTTCTCAACCAGGGGTATGAATACCCCTGGGAGGTATGCAGACATCTTCCAGGGGGTACATCAACTCAGCTAGATATTTACCTAGTTTTACAACATAAAAAGCACCAGCGAAGTCAATTCAAACTAAACTTTCATACAATGACTTGTTTATCCTGCTCTATATACCATACCCTGAAATGTAAGTACAATATTTATATTCCAATTGATTTATTTTATAATTATATGATAAAAATGAGAAAGTAAGCAATTTTTCAGCAATAGTGTGCTGTGACACTTCTGTATTTTTATGTCTGATTGTGTAAGCGAGTAGTTTTTAAGTGAGGTGAAACTTGGGGGCACGCAAGACAAATCAGACTCCTGAAAGGGGTACAGTAGTCTGGAAAGATTGAAAGCCAATGGTCTAAAAAGAGTAGTCTCAGGGGAGGACAGAAATCAGAGTCTGCCAATATTTGCAAGATAACATTATAAGAAGGAAGGGAATTACTTCCCAGTCTTGTCATATGATAGGATGTGGTGGGATAGTCAAATTAAAGGAAGGTAAAGTTTTGCTTAAATCCAGAAAATGGTCTTCAAATAGTAAAACCAATGGGCACTGGAAAAGACTGCCAAGAGAGGAGGTTGTGCCATCAGCACAGATGTTCACAAGGGACAGTAATAGAGGATGTTAGTGGGTACAATGAAGTTAGCAGACTGGCAAAATGAATGGTTTCAAACTGGCTGACCCAGGTGTTTTGGTCCTGCTGACTAAAAATTCACATAACCTAAACTTTCTAAATCTGTCACATCTAATCAGGGGAGATAAGCAGAGGTTTGGGGAGGCAAGGAGAAGGAAAGGCTCTCTTCCCTCAGGCTGCAATGTCCTCAGACTTAGTGGGCTCCCCTTGCATGGGCAGTCCTGGATGGCTGGTAGATCCATGTAGGTCAGGCTTCTTAGGTGGCAATCCACATGCACCACCTTTCAGGTATGCAGGAAAGCACACTAAAGTGCATGCTATTTGCTGGAGTGTTTGGGCAGCAAACACCAGGGGGAGTTGTTATTTGTTAAATACACAGAGAGCGACAGCCTAGGTAAGCTCAAGATTTAAATTTTCCTCTCAAATATATTATTTCATATAGATCTAGATTCAAATAATTTTTCCTTTAATGGTGCCACAAGTGCTAGAACAGGAATATTGGCTGATTATGGCATGGGATGGTTCTGCACGTCTCCATCAAATGATTTATTTTATATATATCTTTCCAAAGCACTTTCAAGGCAAACGGCATTCTAACGAGCTCAAGCCACCTTGCTTCTTCTTTCTCTGCCTGCCCCAACAGCTCCACTGGAAGAGTCTTGCCCGCATAGTTAGGGCATGGTGCCATCAACCAGGGCAGCACAAAGAGGAAGGGCTGGTCTCTGAGATAAAACAACTGGCACAGAAATGCTACTGCTATTCCTGCAGTGTTGGAGAACTGTATCCTCATCTGTCCCTGCACAAGCAGGAGTTTTTTAAAAAGTATGTTGACATCATGAACCTTGCCAGATGCCAGCCCATGTTCACATCTATTTAGTGCCCTACCAAAATTCACACTTCATTTTGAATAATTTCACACTCATAGGATTTTAAAAATAATAAATTTCATGATTTTAGCTATTTAAAATCAGGATGTTGTAATTGTAGGGGTCCCGACCCAAAAAGGAATTATGGGATGGTCACAAGGTTATTGTGGGGGAGTTGCCCTACTGCTACCCTTACTTCTGCGCTGCTGCTGGTGGTGGCGCTGCCTTCAGAGCTGGGCGCCCGGCCAACAGCTGCCACTCTCTGGCCGCCCAGCTCTGAAGGCAGCGCAGAAGTAAAGGTAGCAATACCACGATCCTCCCTAAAATAACCTTGTGACGTCCCGCCCCCCCGGCAACTCCCTTTTGGGTCAGGACCCCCAACTTGAGAAACGCTGATCTCGCCAGTGAAATCTGTATTGTATAGAGTAAAAGCCCACAAAAGACCAGATTTCATGGTCTGTGACATGTTTTTCGTGGCTGTGAATGTAGTAGGGCCCTACTTATGGTGACAGCACTTTCTGGCCTATTTAGAGAGAGCAAAGAACTGAGATGTCTCCTAGCAATAGCCCCAGCACTCTTGAGGCACCTCAGTAGAATGCAGAGCTCTCCGTTATTTCCGGGACACAGGTAACTTTGATCCCATGGGGTCAGCAGCAATTACTGGAGCTGTGCACAGCAGTGAAGCGGAGCATCCCCTGCTGTGATCTTCCCCACACAAGAAAGCTGTCAGGAGGAGAAGTCTGTGTTCATGGCCACTTTCCAGAGCGCCATGGCAATGCTCTCGTCCACAGAGACAGCAGCTCTCCAAGGGCTTGTTTTCTGCTGCAAGCCAGCTGCCAGCTCCACACGCCAAAAATAAAATGTAGGCATGGGCCTCTGCAAGTGTTTCAGCCAGATCCTGCCAGTCTCGATAGCCACAATGTTGTTCCACCAGTTGGGCCCGGCATGGCCCACAGTCTGCTTTATTTGCACTGCAGTTCTGCAGTGCAGATGGAGAGAAACCTCTGCGTTTGCCTCTGCTTCTTTTTCAGGATCTACCTGAGATTTCTCTGGGAACTGTTACCATTTCTGTCCTGCCCTGCTTCCAGGCTGTCAAACTGCAAACTCCATAAGCTGGAGGATGCAGCAATCTGCCATGCCAGGAAAGTCATTGTGATACATAAATGGCAACTGTGTCTGAGAACTATGGGATTTGTGCAAGAACTCCTACACTCCTAGGCGGAAAGGGAATGGGATCTGGGAAAAAATAAAATAAAGATACCCATGGCTGAGAATATCCCACAATACACTCATAAAAACTGGTTAGGCAGTGTGGTAGATGCAGATACAAGAACGCAGTTGCTATGGCAGAAATACTCCTGCAAGGACACAAATCAAACTCTTTTTCTTGAAACCAGTCAGTTTAACTATGCCACTAACAAGCTACAAAATCACAGTTGTAGATGCCATATGGCAGGATCTTTATTCTACTGCTGGAGATTAGGGAGGGAAATAATACTGAAGTAATCTACCAATATTCCTGGGGGAAAAAAATCAGTTACTTTAACCCTTGACTGCAGCAAATCACCTGAGCGGGTCTGGTTACTTCATTTTCACCAGATGGGATGTTGGGTTAGTATCTTTAGCTTTGGAAAGATATGTTTTCAGTTTCAAATACACTGCTTAAAGAAACCAATTGAAACTGGAATGTTCATTCACACAAAAATAAGCACTGTTTAGTTTAACATTCCCACTGATGCCTCATTATTTCCATCAGTTGATAGCTTCTCATCGTAAATTCCAGGGGGAAGCAGACAATAGAAAACAAATAACTTAGAGGCAAACTCCCCTCTGATGTGCATGCCTGTTAACAGCCTAAAAGCGATCTATTTTTGTTATTACACAGACAGTGCAGAGTTGTTCTTCAGTGAAGAACAGCCTCATTTGTTAGACCCTGCACTAGGATGCCTTGAATATCAATGGGACTTTGTTTACATGTTCAGCAGCCACACAACGCTCCAGCCTCTGAGCTAGAATTGCAATGTGCTCTTGTGCTGCTGCAGCTGTGACACAAACAGGTGCCTTTAATATCTATTGTATATGTATTGCTCCCAGTCTGGTTTTATTCAGCGAGGGGCAAACCAGCAGGGCAGAGGACCGGAATGGAAAAGAGTCAGCTCTTCATAGCAAAAGCAAATAATTCCTTTTACAAGAGAACAGTGACCGTGTAATCTTGTTTCCAGACTTACTGCAACAGCCATTTTGTCAGAGCTGACTAGCAAACCTCTGGGACTTTAATTGGTTGCGGGTAGGAAATCTCTGAAGAAAAACAACCTTGCCCTCACCCATTCTGAAAGATGTCATCAGACTGATTTTCCTACAGGCCAAGAAAGTCCTAATGAAATTTCACTGACAGCATGTTTAATGCAAGATACACACAAACTGTGTAATCCAAGCCCAACATTTAATTCCTAGAGTTAAATTCATGAACACAGGGTGGTAGGAAGAGCTGTGGCCTGTTTAGACCCTCTCTGTGTGTGGGGGGGGTGGTGGCTTTGTTTTGGGAGCGAGGTCATTCCAAGATATTGTGCTATGAGCCAAGTTGGTTTTGATCCTAAGTCACTCAAGCTTCAAAATCTGGTGCCTGTAAATTCCCGTGGTAAGATACTTAATCACATGCAACGTGTTACCCTGTTCTGCCAGCAGATGTCAGATGGCAATTGAGAAAATGTTGTTGCAGTTGTCTAAATGCAAAAGATGCTATTACTAGGGGTAGATAGCAGATGAATATTAACGACCGCCATCTCTATGGAGGTGAAGCCTGAATTACCAACTCTATATGCCTCATATTGCACAATTTATCACAACACAAATATCTGACATGCTTTGTTGCATGCACCCTCAAAGAACAAGCAACAGATTTTATTAAAATTCTTATCTGAAAATATGCAGAAAAAAACAGCATGCTTTTCTGAAGCTGTATACAGTGTAGCTGTAGGTGTGGTGGTCCCAGGATATTAGAAAGACAAGGTGGATGAGGTGATAACTTCTGTTGGTGAAAGAGACACGCTTACAAGCCAAACAGTCTGTTACACAATCTGTTCCACCCTGCCTTTAGCTGTGAAGAGCTCTGTGTGGCTTGAAAGCTTGCCTCTCTCTCATCAACAGAAGTTGGTCCAATAAAAGATATGACCTCACCCCACCTTGTCTTTCTGAAGCTGGATATTTAGAAGAAAAATCCCATGTTAATACAACATCTTAAAAGGCACACAGCTCAGAAATGTCCAAGTTCAACCTTGCCTTGTGCAGATCCATCACTGACTATCACTACATATGTCATTAACTTATACCCCTTAATTATAGTTTTTGCTGACAACAGCAAACACAACATGTTTCTCTCTCCAAATCCCATGCTAATGATGGACAAAGCGATGGGACAAATGACTGTTTACCCACCCAACTATTTCTCTCCTGTTCAGTTTAAGAGATAACTAAGTACTACAGAATGGTTTGTGATTATATTATATAGACAGGAAATACATGACAGCGAAGCCTGGCACACATAAGAATATAAGACTGGCCACACTGGGTCAGACCAATGGTCCATCTAGCCCCATACCCTGTTTTCTGACAGTGGCCAGTGCCACATGCTTCAGAGGGAATGAACAGATCAGGGCAAGTATCAAGTGATCCATCCCCTGTCATACAGTCCCAGCTTCTGGCAGTCAGAGGTTTAGGAACTAAGGTGACCAGATGACAGGAAGAAAATATCGGGACACAAGGGGGGGGGGGGTGTCACCGGTGGAGCAAAAAAACCAAAAAACGAGTGCTGCCGGTGTAACAACACAAACAGCTCCCTCTCCCAATTCCGTACTGTGGCCCAGTGCTGCTGGCAGTCGGGGGGGGGGGGGGGGGGGAGCCGAGAACAGCCGAGTGCTCTGGGCAGTCAGAGGAGATTATGCACCCTCCCTTAGCTATGCATACCTTCAGCCTCTGGTTTTCGGGGGGGGGGGGGGGGGGGAGAAACCAACCAAGAACAGCTGAGTGCTGGCGGCAGTCAGAGGAGACGGGAAAAAAAAGCCAAGAACAGCCGAGTGCTGCTGGCGGAGATTAAAAAAAAAAAGCGGAGTGCAGCATCCCAACCGAAGATCTGGTGACCCTATTAGGGACACCCAAAGCATGGGGGTTGTGTGCCTGACAATCTTGGCTAAAGCCATTGATGGACCTATCTCCCCCATCAATTTATCTAATTCTTTTTTGAACCCAGTTATACTTTTGGCCTTTACAACATCCCCTGGCAGCAACTTCCACAAATTGACTGTGTTGTGTGAAGTACTTCTTCAGTTTGCTTTAAACTGGCTGCCTATTAAAGGTATTTTCTTCACAATTTGAAATGCAACATTACTCCCAAGTGGTGAGGCCACGATTGGGTTATGTAGGTCAATCTCAGCCAAATGCCAATACATTCTTTATGCACCAACACGCCACCATGTGTTTTATGCATGCCACATACATTGAAAAACAAATATTTTAGGAATGTTTTAGAGATCTTTTAAAAAAAGCATTACTGGGAATTATTTTTATCCTTCCCCATGATTTCTACTGTACAGAGTGCAGTGGATACTAGAAAACTCTCTCAGAATGAACTAAATAGCTTTTCTTCACTTGAAAATGTAATGACCTTAAAGTCAGATATCTCAGTTGTGACCAAAGTTAGAGGTAAGTGCATCAAGTCGTACTGGGAAGCTGGGAATCTCCCCTTTCCAACAGTATAATGGTCATTTAGTACATTTCTAACATATAGGAAGCATCCTGATAACATACTTCTAAGTTGTTACATAACTGTATCTAGAGAATCTGTCATAGGCTGAGGACTGAATCTTGCCCATCATAGGCCGTGGGTATTGGCATTTGGAAGTCAAGGAGAAGAAACATTTATCTGGAGGTTGATACCAAAAAATGGCTGCTGTTTGAAGCTCTGCAGAGGGTTGAAATGAGCCCTGGAGAGGTATATTAGCAGGCAAAGGGCAAGTTACGTGGTCAGTGATGTGTGACTATCACAAATATAAGTTTCCCATGGTGTGCGACTTTATGTGCATATACAAACAGACGCACACACTTTTTATGGTATATTAGAATTTACAAGTTGTACTAGAAATATCAATTGTCAGCATGCACGCTTCAGCACAGACAGTGCAAAATTCCTCATACCACTGTACCAGCATCTGATGGAAGAGAAATATGGGTTGGAAATATAGCTGATGTCCTGGAAAGCCCAAGTGTGAGTCAGAAGTTGGAACAATGGATATCAGTAATGCAACTGAATGGAACAAACTTTTCTACCCAGAGCATGTGTGTTGAATACAAGAGATCAGCAGTTATGTGAGTAACAGACGTGGGTGCCGACTACAGTTAAAGAACAGCTACAGTTTTCATCCTAACCCCTCTCTGAGGCATTGACGACAGGAGATGTGATGCTTCGGGATGTTGCCTGCAATACAGACCACAAAAGCATTTACAGAAGAACCTTGATTTTACAAACAGCAATCTTGTGACTGACCAGTTAGTCAAACCATTTTTCCCCAATGAGGACCCACAAAACGAATGTGATGCTGAAGAACAAGTTGACATCCCTTCACATTCTGATGCCTTCAATGCATTGGAAATTGCTTTGAATGGTTTGAAGGACTAGAAGAAAGCCACACCAGGCCCCACACCATGCATAAATTGAAGTATCTGCTGCAATTTTGAGATGTTTAATTTTATGAACTTTTTTGATTTTAAACAACTCCTCACTCCCCAATTACTTAGTAAAATAGGGATTCTGTGTGGTAACCAATGCTTCTGAAGCACTATTGGATGAGCAAGACACTATGTACAGAACATTACATAAAGTACACAGCACGGTACAATGAAGTATATTGGAAGACTTGAGAATCAAAGGCTTCCATAAATGAGACAGACATCTTTTTTAATATTCCCCTAAAAAAAAAAAAAAAAAAAACCAATCAAACCAAAACCACAGGTAATTCCTGCAAAATGAAATTCTCCATGAAGTGATGTGCCTGACTGTTACATGTTATGAGTACTGCAACAAATTTAGAGTAGAGTAGTACAATAATATGCCAGGTACATTTTCACTATAGTACAATATTGAGCAACATTTGTCCTCAAATTTCATGGTTAGCCTTTGGCCCTTCTGGGATACTCTCTTCCAGACATGTAGCAGATGCTAGTATTGTGGTTTCATTACTTGATGCCCATTTCTTCCTTTGACCGTCATCTTGTGCCAGTCAGGTTGTCCCCTCTATGAATAACATTTGCAAAATCCTCTCTAAACTCTATCTGGTTCCTTGTTTGAGTACAAGACAGTGACTGCCTGGGGGGCAATACAACAGAAACAAAAACAAACCCCATAGTATTAATACATAGGTGTACTTTCCAAAAACTCGTTTTTCTTTCAGAGATACTATAGTAACGTTATTTTACTGTGTAATCTTTATAACCTTATCTTGTCATTGCATGCTTCCCAAAGGGTTTCAGTTAACAGCTTTTTGTGGAAGAGTTTAAGATCTTGAAGCAACAGCACTAACCACTCGGCACAGACCTGTTGAGCTTATCATTCCCTTTTTCATATGAATGGCCTTACCCTTACTTAATGAGTAGAAGATGTACAAGGTGTAGAAACATTAGGGGGGGGGAGGAAGATTTAGCCAGCTCTTGGCCTCTCCATTCCATAAATTGGAAGTCAGTGTGTTACTGACTTTCCATATTTATTATCCGTATTATCACAGCATGTAGAAATCCAAGTTGCGGACCAGAGCCCGATTGTGCTAGGCACTGTACACAGAACAGAGACATTCCCTGCCCCAGAGAACTTACACAGAAGATAGACCTAATGGGGCAGGAAGGAAGAGTGACATGGAGAGGAGATGAGACTGAGTGGCCGATGACCTGTAATACACCACTCCAAATAGGAACATTTGCCTCCTAGTTTCAAAGAAAAGCTAGTCACCTATTTTTAAAACAGGCAAACTACAAACATCTGAATCTTTGTTTAATATATAAATGCTTCTGGGCTCCCATACCATAAAATACAGAAACCACCACCATAATACGGAGGACATCTCACTTGACCTTGACAGATAAATATTCACCAGCCCACATAACAAAGATGATAAAATAAACTCAATCTCCACCCGCAGCTGATCGGGCTTTGCAACATTCCAGGAAAGTTAACAGATCTGGCCTCTAATAGAATAAGTACAAAGAGAGTTTCAAAGTCAAGGAGCCTTAGCAGAACCAGCAACTCACTCCTGTTAAAGAGGGCATCTCCTCAGATCTCAACTGCAGCAGTATGGAACGAGGTGAGAACGATCTCTCAGGTAACCAGGTGCCTTACAGAGTAATTTCAACCCTGTGTATTCTTCCCAGAAGTCTACTGGAAGCCAATGTAGAACCTGGACCACAGGCATAGCAGGCATAGTGGCATAAAACATGCTTAATAAACTTCTTCTTCTATCACTTTTCCCAGCTAGCTGGGGTCAGGTCACTGGATCAGTCTTTTCCAGGCTTGCTGGTCCAAGGCTGGCTCTATATCCATTCCATCCTCCAATACACAGTCTATCCACCATTTTCTTGGCCAGCCTTTTTTTCCTCCACCTATGAACTCCAATCTCAAATGCCTTCCTAACAGGATTCCCTTCATCCCTCCTTTGTACCTGCCCATACCATCTCAGCCTCCTCTCTTGCAGCTTCTGATACTGCAGACCTTGGTCTCACTCCAATGACATCATTCTACATATGGTCCATCAACATCTCCCCTCTCACTTCCCTCAAACACCTAATTTCAATGGCTTCAAATCTTCTCAAGTGCACCTTTTGGTGACCCATGTCTCTGATCCATACAGAATAGCTGGCCTTACCACCAGGGCCGGCTCTAGGCACCAGCCTGGCAAGCAGGTGCTTGGGGCGGCCACTCCAGAGGGGGGCGGCACATCCAGCTATTCGGCGGACGGTCCCTCACTCCCGCTCGAAGCGAAGGACCTCCCGCCGAATTGCCGCCGCAGATCGCGATCGCGGCTTTTTTTCCCTTTTTTTTTTTGGCTGCTTGGGGCGGCCAAAACCCTGGAGCCGGCCCTGCTTACCACAGTTTTGTATAGTTATCCCTAAGTAGTCAAGGCATCCATTTTATCATAAATCCCTCCACTTACCTTGTTCCAGACTTCTCCCATGCTCAGAAACCTTGTGTGTTGTTCTCTGTTGATGTCTCCATTTGCTGCTAACCAGCCCCCCAAGGTACTTAAACACAGTAATCTGATTTAGGTACTGACACTCAATGTTGATATTCATCTGTCTGTAAAACAGGCGTACTAAAAAGGACACCATATTCGGCATCAGTTTCTGCAGGTGTAGCACTAAGCAGAGTATGTTATAGCCATTTAATTTTAAAGTGACAGGCACAGATAAGCATGTCAAGGTCAGTGTTGGACAGAGAGGGTCACATTCTTCCAATCAGGCAGATTGGGGCAGGGGGAGGGGTGGAAGAGAAGTGCTCTTGGCCACAACTGTTACTTGGGTCCTTAGGAGCAGCCCAGGATCTAACCGCATACCGCAGAGAGTCCTCAAAATCATTTTCATTATGGACCTTCCAACCTCAACAGTGGCCCCTAGAAACATTCAGAATTAAGGTTTATTTGATAACGTTTTAGTCCTTTGAGTTCTGGCATCCCCTAGAAGTGGTTAAAGGGACACAGTGATATAGTATATGGCCAGAGTCTCCAAAGGATTTTGTATCAGTCTAAGTTTTATTATTAACTATATGAATTATTGTAAAATGGGCAGGAGTGCATATGAACAACAAAATAAGACAGCTTAATGTTTTAATCACACTTACAGAACCCAGGGAGCTATAAGATCAATTTACTATAGGATTACAAAATTAAAAATACAAAAATCAACCTAAATCCATTTTTAAAAGGATCTCTGAATTAAAATACTACGGGATCATTTTTTCCAAGTGCTTTTGTAAGCAGTAACAGGAATGTCACAGTTTCAGGGTGACTGCACCTACACCCCCCCTCTGTGGTCCCAGGAGGGCAACCACATAAGGTTTCCAGCTCCCAGTTGTCACCTTCTTGGGTGGGACTGGAGACCCATATCTCTCTCCCTCCTGACCAGAGTTTTATGGCTGCACAGCTCCCTGCTTTATGCTGGAATATGCCCAGCTAGCCACCCTGCCTTGAGGCCAGCGCCTGTGCTGTGCTGTGCTTTCTCTGGGAGAGCTATGAACAGTGTGCTGCAAGTAGTTACAAGTTACCACACAGCTCCTTCTGAGCAAGCACATTTATGCTTAAGGTTAAACCATTACAGAGTAAACATAAAAACAATAGAAGTTCCTACACACAGGCTAAAAGCTTACCAGAGGTCATCCACCATCTTATTGGGCCTTGGTACGCCAAAGACTTGACCTTCCAACCCTTCCACAAGGATTGGGGCCCCCCTTTGGGCAAAAGGTCCTGTCTGTTTGCTGGATTGGAAGGTGGCACTGAATCAGTTTAAAAACACAGCTTTTATAAACCAAAAGCCCTTTTTTTGTTTTCCTAGACTTTGGAGACCCAGTTTGAACCAGAATGTGCAAACCTCCCCAGGGATGTAACCTCTCTGTAGGTGTTTACAAGGTGAGTGATTCACCTTCAAAACCTCCATTAGTTTTAGTTCCCGGAGGAGCTGTGGTAACCCTCCCCCAATGGAGCAGAACACACATACACACCATCCCTGGCCCACAGTGATACATAAATAGGCTTGGAAGAATTTGATTTTTATTTGTAAATATCAGTAAATGTCAATTTCAGCATACACAGAAACCAATGAAAAAATATTCCCATTAATAATAATCTAAATGTATAGATGGGAAAAGAAAGAAAAATGCTGCCCTAGAACTTTACAGAGTTTGATTTAAAGATATTTGCTTTGTTTATTTTGACATCTGATGTTGACAGCTCGTGTTTTAATGGTTATAAATCATTAAACTGACTAGATTTCATGGTGGCCTTGAGGCCCTTCATTCTGCTGATGAAGCTGCTGTCAGATGCCTCAGCAAGGACTGCAAATGGTAAAAGAAGAAGAATGGTTATCAAGCTTTTTGAATCTCAATGTCTACGGTCATTAAATAATTGTCTGACCCCCTCAGAATTTCCCACAACCAGGACAATTTTAAATGGACAAAAAATGGGGGTGGGGGGGAAGTGCTTAAAAATAAATAGATACTACCAATGAAACTATAAAAGAAAAAATAAAATTCTGCCAAGACTATACATAAACTTAATACAATATGTTCCCCACAGAGACACAACATGCAGTTGCAATATCTGTCACAACGAAAATACTAAAGTAATTAAAAAAAAAAAACCCTAACACACCTCACCTCTACTTGCATGTGGCTACTTTAAGTATTCCATCTCCCAGACAGAAGTAAAGAGTTATATACTGCCACCCAGCTAATTATAGAACTGGTTTCATTATCATGACCCTGCTGAGGGGCCTGTGTGAAAAGAGACAGTTCTACTACAAATTCACCAACAGGATTCTAAAAATGACAAGCTTTCATCTGCTTAAATTTCATAATCACTACTTAATTACTGAAGGCTGTACAGGAAATAAATCAGACTGACAACTTCTCTCTCTCCAGGTATACATCACACATATCCAAAAAACAGCAGCCAATTTCTACTTCTTCTAGTCCCAGGTCTTTTTAATTGTACTTCTCGGTCAGTGGATATTGACAAACAAGACTGCAGGTTTTCCATGAAGCACCGAGTTAGTACATCTTGCTGTAACAGTACTTGTCTATCCTTGAAATGAACCTGTTTGAAGTGTATTTGCCAGAGAAAGCACGTCCACAGCTGTTGAAGTTGGCAGGGCACTTTTGTGAAGCCCTTGCTGTAAAGGGCAGCAGTTGTACATGATTTTACATAAGACAGCTGGCATCTAGTTTAGTGGTTGAATTTCAAGGTCCTAAACCCTTTACATGTGTTATTTTGGGGATGAGGGGAAAGCAGGTTATAAATATATTACTCCTCTCTATTTGCCATTGCTGATACTCGACCAAAATGCAGGATTGATTAAAATAATGAGAGTACAGTGAAATTATTACCTACTCAAACTGTTATCTGTAATCTGAAGGAAGTAAGGACTTCCACAGACAGAGTACTGGTCTACAGGGAGTCAAGATCATTGAAAGAAGCAGTAATACCGATTTCCACCTCTTAAAATATGTTTATTGGCATTTTATTCTTCCCAGAGACTTTCCTTCTCATGATTAGCAGTGATTTATGGAGATGTTCTGATAACGGTTCACTTTTTATTGGAAATATTCCAGCCCACAAGCCTGAAATATGAAATGATTTACTACAAAGTGTGGTGTGTAGCTAGTGAGTTCCTATCCATTAAGAGTTCCTTAGGTTTCCCAGGTACAGTCTTAGCAAGGTTTTAGTCTTATTTGATACAGCACACAGGGTGTGTAGAAATGGGAGGGCGGTCTTCCAATCCAAATATATCAGGACCATATCACAAAACTAATACTGGGGGCAGGATTGCTCACCAATATTTCTAATGGTTATGTGATCAATACTACATCAGGATGATAGAGAGCTTAGATGGTTGGAGGTAGAGACTAAACTCAAACCAAATCTAGGGAGATGATTAAAAGCAGTGCTAAGTCAATTTCAGAAGGCCATATGGGAGGGAAATGGGAGGAAAAAAGAGAAAAAAAAATACAGCTCTGTATAAAGTACCCAGGCATATCATGGATTTAGCTACTTTCCAATCGACTTCCCATTGAATGCAAGCCACATCTCTACCTAGCATTAGGGATGGCAATGGCAGCTAAAGCAAATGTGATCAAAGGGTATGTCTTCACTATTCACCAGATCGGCGGGTAGTAATCGATCTATCGGGGATCGATTTATCGCATCTTGTCTAGACGCGATAAATCAATCCCCGAACGCGCTCCCTGTCGACTCTGGAACTCCGCCAGAGCAAGAGGCAGAAGCGGAGTCAACGGGGGAGCCACGGCTGTCAATCCCACAGCAATTCTCATAGCTGAAGTTGCGTATCTTAGATCGATTTCCCGCCCCCCCCCTCCAGTGTAGCCCAGCCCAAAGACGCTATAACTACTTGTGTACTGTAAGTATCTTGGTCATTAAGAGTAAAAACACAGCCATCCCATATGCCACACTCCTCATTACAGTCTTCACCACAGGGGTCTAACCGTTGCATCACTGCACACATCTACTACGGTTACAAGTGACACCTAAGATTAGATGATCTATTTTTCAGGGATTATTTTTACTTTGTGCCTTGGACAGCACCTTGCGTACACTCATGTTCCCTCTTTCCCCTTCTGCCGCATCAAAGACCCATGGCACAGAGAGCAAAGGAAGATTTATTTTAAAATAATGGGAAAGTTCTATTCTAAAAAGCACAAACATTGGCAAATGACAGAGGCAGGTGAAGCACCCAAAACTACTCTGAAATCACTTTGGAAATGTACTAGCTTTCAAGTAGATAGTGCCCCCCTTAACACAGGTCCATTTCTAACAGGGCCTTTGGAGATCAGACATTTCCAAATTCCATTGTCTTACCCTTTAGAGTTTGGAGGGTAGGGGAGGGGGTTAGCTGGCACTCAATATCTAAAATACTTAAAATCTCAAACCAAGACAACGGGCCATATTTAGATTTAGATTCTACCAGTTATTGGCATCTTTAGGTTTATGAATGACTTACTTCTCTGGATGAGGGTTGCCTGGAAGTAAGATTTCCAGACACATAGGCTGTCTACATGAGCACTTTGTGGGAAATCTCTCACTGTTGTATGTCCACCATAGTAATAACAGTAGAAGTGCCAGTATTAACATGGCACAGTGTCATCTAGATCAAATCCAAGCAGGGTGAGAGGACATATAGTGTTGCCATTTAGCTTTTTGGTCAGTTAATGTGCTGAGTGGGAAGCACCATTTTACTAGGACTCTGGTAAGTCTAAAAGAGATGGAAGTATGCAGTGCAGCTACCAGCTCTTTAGGCAAAATTTCAGTTGTCATTACTATGCTAATAATGCACCAGTTTAATTTTCTGTTTCAGTTAAGCCCAGGGAAGCAAATTCCATTATGGACAGCTGTAGAGTTAAATTCTGAGAAGTCACACACAATTTTGGTCAGACCCCATTGTTTTTTGAAAGGTGGAGAATCCTTTACAGATTTTGAAGGTGCATATTATATAGTCAGCTACTAAAATGTACAACCTTGGGGTAAACTTTGATTCTTAAGGCTCTTTTCAATTGGATTGTTACTTTACAGAAACCTCCCTCACAGAACGAACCAGAGGTGCAACCAAGGCAGTTGTAAGAATATGAAGTCTTTAATTTGTGCCTTTGTTATATATTGGCAGGATTCATGCAATTTATTGGAACATTTAATTGCTTAAAATACAACTTATCCAGAAATGGGCAGCTACAGCACTAACTCACTCCAGATCAATAGTTCAGGTCACCAGGGGGAAATCTTTACATCAGTCACATGTGAGATTTCAGCTGGATTTAAAAATTCTCCTAATATATGAGGTGGTGGATGCGTCCCTACCTGAACTAGAGGCATAACCTTCCAATATGTTCCAGGGTCCTTACTGAGCTTTACACAAAAGGGATATCTGCACATTTTTATGGTCAAACTAGAGCCCACACCTCTGGAACGGTTTCCCTAACACAATTAAGGACACTGACACTGGGGAGTAGGGCATGTTATGTTCTTACTGAAACATTAAATCTGCCTTGCTTATTATGAGTAGGAGTGGTGTATGTTTCAGGATATATTTTAGTTTTAGCTCAGCACTTCACCCATGTGAATGCACTATAATGGTTGTATATAAAAAATGTGAAAGAAAGATAGATTCAAAATTCAGACTGAAACTCCCAGAATGTGTCTACACTGCAATGACACACCCATGACCTGTGTCAGCTGACTCAGGCTCATGGGGCTCAGACTATAAAACTGCAGTGTAGATTATTTTTAATTAATGGAGATATCCCATCTCCTAGAACTGGAAGGGACCTTGAAAGGTCATCAAGTCCAGCCCCCTGCCTTCACTAGCAGGACCAAGTACTGATTTTGCCCTAGATCCCTAAGTGGCCCCCTCAAGGATTGAACTCACAACCCTGGGTTTAGCAGGCCAATGCTCAAACCACTGAGCTATCTCTCCCCCCAAAATGTCCGGGCTTGGGCTGGAGCACGGGCTCTGGGATCTCACAATGGGGGAGAGGGTCCCAGAGCCCAGGCTCCAGCTCAAATCTGAACATCTACACTGCAATGTAACTGCCCCACAGCACAAGCCCCACGAGCTCAAGTCAGCTGACATGGGCCAGCTGCTGGTGTTTTACTGCAATGTAGACATCCCCAGCGTGTCACAGCTAAATACAAGGTGGAATAGATCATTTAGCAAAAGCAGTTAAGTGGCCCATTAACACCCTGCAGGCATAGGACCAAAAAAAAAATTAAAAAGGAGGGGGGAGGTTAATTGTTTACAAATTGTTGCAATAAGACCTAAATCCAGTATCTTTATTAAGACCATCATTTTTAGTGTCTAGCAGAGTTATGAATTTAAACTCCCAGGCTCATCTTTTGAAGGAGTTGTGCAGGTTTCCTTTGAGGATGAGGACTGATAGGTCAGGTGTAGAATGATCATTTTGTAAAAAGTGTTCACTCACAGGTGATGTGGTGTTTTTATATTTTATCATCTTTCTGTGAGTTCATTTGACAGCATAATGTTGTTATTGAGGCATTTAGTGCATTGGATGAGGTACTCCACATGTTGTGATTGACAGGTGTAGAACCCATGGATCCTGAAAGATATTGGGAGGGAGGGGCACTGACCATTGCAGCAGTGGCGATATGTCTGCAGGTTTTGCATCTGTTGTTTTGTCAGGATCTGGTGCTTCTGAGTTAATGGGTCCTGGTCTGTGGGGAGTTAGCTTCTGATGATGAGCTTGGGGAGTGTGGGGAGGGTGGTGCTTGAAGGGCTAGAAGAGGGGGTTTGGGAAAGATTTCTTTCAGAATGTGGTCCCCATTGAGTATAAGATGTAATTGTTTAACAATACCCCACATGGGTTCCAGTGTGGGGTGGTGGGTGACAACAAAGGGTGTGCAGTCGGAGCAGGTTTTTTCCTGTGTTGAACCAGGTTCTTTCAAGGTATCTGGATGACCTGTTCCATGAGGCAATTTACTTCTCTGGTAGACTGTCCTTGTTTGGTGAAGGCAGTATTAAGTGTGTTAAGGTGTGTATCCCCAATTGTCTCCTCAGAGCATATTCTGTGCTGAGGACCTGGCTGTAGATAACAGATTTCCTGGTGGTTTGGGTTAATTAATAGGGTTAATTAGCTTTCTGCATAGTTCAGACTTTATCAATTACTTCCTCACAGTCATAAACAAACATAAATAGTAGTTCTACTTAGCATTTACAGGATCCTTTATATGCTGTGTTCAAAGATTCACATGAACTGATTTACCAGTGAAATGCCCTTGTGAATACGGTGGTGGTATCTCCAATTTAAAAGTAGGTGCCTGAATCATAATTGACAGCAAAGATAACGGAAGCAGGTGTTTGTGGAAGAAGCAATCCACAACTAGAGCAATGATGTACTAATACCTGTTTCAAATGTGAACTGTATAATAGGAAAAAATTATCTGTGCATATCTGAAACTTTCTTGTGAGTAATAACATCCACAGATCTGTTACAATCAGCTTAGGGGCAGAACCAGGCTCAAGAGCCACTGGTAGCAGGGGAATGCCCTGCCTCCTGAAGTCACCTCTAATTAACGTAGCTTCCATAGACAGGAAAATTCCATTCTACTTTCCTAAATGACATATTGCATTAACTATACTTTGAAGAAAAAGCACAACAATTTCTCCTACTACAGGGCATGGGGATAATTTCTCCGTCAATTTCCATCTCTATTCTGGATGACCCACTTGTTTCCAGGATAGGCCAGACCTGTGGACCTTATTACTTGAAGAAAGAAAATTTTCAAGTAAGCACAGGTGAGTTTTCCTATTCCTTATTAAGTTAAGGTCCACAGAGCCAATAAAATGGGATTCTCGGAGTAGTGTGCTACTCCAGGCAATCCTTTCAACATGGACAGACACAATTAGCTAAATTATACATCCTCTATCTTCCCCTGGGCACTGAGATATGGAGAAAGCTTCTGCCAAATATGGCACTAGCTAAAGCCTGGATGTCCTATATGTAAAACTTGGTGAATTTATGTGTTGCTTTACTGAATTTATGTATGGGCATGTGGCTACACAGCAGATCTCATTGCAGGAGACAAGACTTCTCTGCCATGAGACTGTCAGTGCTCCTAAGGACTGGATTTTGATGCTAGTCAGAAGAAAGAATATTTCTTCAATTTACTTTGGGAATGAGAACTATGACAGTGGCAAGGACCACTTGTCTGAATTAAAAAGTAAAATACTATAAATCACCAGGGAAAGCTGCCAAATTCATATAGTCATCGGATGGGCAGATATAGTGAGGTTTACTTTAATAGATCAGAAGAATGACAACACCCACCACAGAGGTTCGATCTGGATAATGCTGCAATAACCAGAATGATGTTCCAAGGCTGTGGTCTATGACCTTGTGGAGCTCGAATCAGGACTGCTGCCCTAAGGAGATATTTAATGTTGGGCTTTATACAAAACTTCTTTTCCTTGAACACGCTGAGAATATTAGAGACTTGACCTTTAGCTT
This sequence comes from Chrysemys picta bellii, assembly GCF_011386835.1. Classification (NCBI taxonomy): domain Eukaryota; kingdom Metazoa; phylum Chordata; order Testudines; family Emydidae; genus Chrysemys; species Chrysemys picta. Next base: position 204,229,245 of record NC_088791.1, read on the forward strand.
GGACACCTCCATACATTATCAAGCCATGTTTCACTTGTTTAATATGGTAGTTAAGCCATGGACTTTGCCCCAGATAGCAAAGTAAGTACTATTTGTTGACTTCTTTCTAGGGTCCATGAGAGCAATAATCACTTAATGCAAGTATCCATTTTGAACCTGTCTGATTTTGGCTGTAGAAATGGCTTTGCAATAGCAGACCTCCTCTATAAGAGAGGCATCAGAAGCTCTGACGCTAGATTAATCAGGCCTAAGAACCTTAATCTCTTCAGCCAGAAATGCATAAATAGTATCACTGACATGCTATCCTTTAAATCATCTGTATGATTCTGAGGACCAGCGGGAAGGCATACAAAGGGATTGCCCAGCTTTGAGAGAGAGATCCTCCATCAATTTGCATTCCAGGTCCTGACATACAGACGGGTCACCGGGCACTTTATTGCTATTTCCAGGTGCAAAGAGATCAAATCACCAGGCTATCAAATTGTCTTACAATGAGTGAGGATATTTATGGGTCCATTCTGTTTAATCCAACTTCTGTCATGTAAGCATTGTTACTGATTTTCCCCTTGGTGGGCAGTGAGCATAGAGATAGGAAACTCTGCTCTGCCCAGGACAGGAGAAGTTGATTGTCTCTCTGAGAAAGGACTGATCATGTTTTTCCTAGTTTATTTATGAAAATCCCATCAGACACATTGACTATCATGACCAATACAAGCCTGGAAGGAGCAGTGCGCCAAGACTTCAAAAAAATCTTTGTGTTCTAGCCAATGGATGCTGTGATCTCTTTCCTTCTGGTACCTATTCCCTGGATTGAATTGGGACCCCTGTGAGCCATCTCGATTATCCCCAGCTGGCATCTGACACAAGGCCCACTCTGCTTAGCCCAATAATGGGTGGATCTCTTTGAAAAAATCTGATTCTCTGCCTTCACCAACTGAGGAGGCAAAGAATAGACAATGGGACTTTGGACCTCTGCCAACAGATGTGATAGAGTGAGATATGGAGCGGACTACAGGAGTTACTGGATAGGACACGTGTGTACTCTGGTTCATCAAAGCACATCTGTGCATGAGATCACCATTTCCAAAAAGCTCCAACAAGACCCTGATTTTTATTTCTGTGACTTTTTTTTTTTAATAGCTTCTTCATCTTCTGTTAACATTCTTCTGAGATGAGACCTTGTATCTGATAGTATTCATCCTCCGGTCAAATTTATGGTGGACTTCCCTCACACCATGTGTCTGTGTTTATCATGAACCAACCATACTCCACAACCATATCACTATGCATGCTTGTTTCAACTTTCTCCATACAGAGCCTTGATCAGAAAAACTGTCCAGGAAGAGAGAAAAAGTGAATTTCTTTCTCCCTAAAAATCAATATTTAATATTACCATGGCCCTGGAATTTCAAATGGTGATGGCTGAAGATGCAAAAAATAAAAATAAAGTTGCCATCCATATGCATAATGGACGAATTGTCATCTGTAATACAGTAAAATGGGAAAGTGAAGATATGCCTCCTTTAGGAATTTATTCAGATGTTTCAAGTGGAGTCATACCCTGTTCGCTATTTTCTGAGGCTAGAAACAGGACGGGGAACAGGTAGTATTTCTCCAGTCTGAAGTAAAAGATGGACAATTTCATTCCTGTCCTATCAACAGGAGCAGCCTTAGCAGTTTTGCCAGCCAGGGTGCAAAATGTTTTCAGTGTCCCAACCCCCAGGACCAAGCAGCTGAGCAACCCAAAAAAAAAAAAAGCGGCCAGCCAATCAGCGTGGAGAGGGAAAAAGTGCCACAGCAGCACAGTGTCCCCTGGAAGTTGGAACCCCGGGCAACCACCCAGCTTACCCAGCCTAAAACCAGCCCTGCCTGGCATTCCATGGGTTGCTTGAGATTGGGGCAAGGCCGTCTGTGATGCCTGCACAGCTCATAGGGTATTCCTCCTGGACGATGCCCAGTAATCTCATCTTGACCAAAGCTGTAGGTAGCTATTTGTTCCCAAACTGAAAGAACCTAGAACCAGTCACCAATCTAACTCCAGACAGGGCTATCTGGGAGTCTTGCAAATAGCTCTGAGGCCACAGAGAACAGCTACTGACCTAATGCCTCAGCACCATGCACTTGTTCTACCTACCATGTGCACAGTTGTATTTTCTCCTACTGTACATCAGGGCCAATCCCAACTTGCCATATGACCTGTATTCCTTTTTATAATGTCAGGCAAGAGCCAGGATGGTAAACCCACTTTCCCAATGACTCCAAAGACTCTCCGCTTTCCATAAAGTTTCACACTGAATCATTAAGATAGCTGGGAAATGACTGCCTGACTGATATCAAGGACCAAAGCCCTATATAAATGCATGAACCAAATTTAAATTTAAATGAACCAGCTTAGTATCCCACTACCTTATTTTATTTATTTGTTTGTTTGTTTTTAGGGAGAAGCCTTTAGGCCATGGGACTTTAGGTTGAGAGGGACCACACTTGCAGTACTGGCCACCCATGTTAGCACTCCTTGCAACAGTGTGCGGAAGCACTTAAGGGGTCAGGTGAGGGGAGAGGTATTTATTTTATTTTTGGTGGGTCAGATGCCACCCGCGTTTTCATGCCTAAAAGAAGGAGAGCTAAGATGATGTCTGCCTGGACTGGGTATGAAGGGGAGGAGTAAAAACCTCTTCCTTCTTCCTATATTCATAAATTGTATAGACAGATTTCCACAAATCTACACCATGCATCCATAAACCAACTATTTGAAACAATCACAGAGCTTCAAATAAATTAAAACAGGATTTTTCAAACCCATTTTATAAGTAGCTTATCCCCACTTATTCCATCTCTCTACCCTTAATCCCACCCTGTTGTTTAGGATTCTCCTTCTATACACACTGCTGTTCAGCAGTCCTGCATCAGTCAACATATGTTGAGTCATGGTTTAAAAAAATATCTGGTGTTAAAGACCCACACACACATCTAGGTACAATGGCATTTTTATTAAATTTCAAGGGCAGTTTCATTTGATATCTTAGCTTCTTGACTTTTACATTATACCGTAAACCTTTAGACACAAGAGAAATAGTAGGTGATTCAGTCACTATCAAGGGTTGTGTATGCAACATGACTCCATCTAAAGTAGCTCTTTCCACTAAGGAGTGAAAACAGCACTGACCAACTCTGTCACTGGAGTATTTTTCTGCTGTTATCACAGGACATTTGTAAAGGTGCCACAATACACACATGGGGTAAAGGGATGCATTTGGGAACGGATTTTGCAGAATTTCCAATGTGCAGTTGCATCTAATGCATTTATTTTGGTCTGATTTTGAACTCTTGGACCACATCCAGTCTAGGAAAAGCAAGGTTCGGTTTTGTTTTTCATAGGTCATGTTAACTAACTCCATCTGAACCATCACCACGTGGGTCTTAGTGTAGATGCAGTTTAACAACTTTAAACCTGGGTTAACTGACAGACAGGGAGACATTGAGCACAGAAATCTATGCTTTTCTCCATTTTCACATTCACTTTGTAGTTCACTTTTAACAGAAACTGGTAAAACTTGTGACAAAGTGACATTACAGAAAATATATTTCTTGTGAATGTACACACTGAAATTTGAATTTTCTTATTTGTGTGAGGCATTTTAGTTGATTTCTCTGGTGGTCTCTTGCCACCCACTTTGAAAATGGAGGTTGGGCTAACAGTATCAGAGTACCTGCTAGGACCGAGTTTGTATGAGATTATTGTAGTTACTTGGTTTTCATGGAAAAAAGGCCAAAGGAAAAGTTACAGCAAGGGTTAGAATGAGACAGAAAGAGTTGAGGGGAATGAAAGAAGGGAAGCAAAGTTTAAACAGCAGCGGGGGGGGGGGGGAATCTAAAGGGTTATCTGCACAGAGAGTTAGTGCACAGCAAGAAGTACAAATCTATTTGATTATGTATCTCAGATAAAGCTTCGTGTAAAACAGGTTTATGCAACTGCATAAATGGCCACATGATTTACCTTTTTGCCAAATTGCCACATAAATCTCTACTTGTGCTGTATAAATCCAAAGAAATGCTGCCATTCTTTGCTCAAGTTTCTCTATTCGCCATTTTATCACCTTGCCTTCTTCCTCCTATCTATTTTTCTGGTCTACAAGGGTAAAGGCTTCTACACTGCACCTTTTAAATGCCTGGAAGAGGTTGGGGGGGGGGGAGACAGGGAGATCCAGGGGAAGGGGAAAGAAGAGCGAAAAGAAATCATGCCAGGTCGAGGACAGCAGCAAAGACAAAAAGCTATCACCAGCACACTCACTCCTTTTCTCTCAGGTACAGGCATGTGCATGGGTATGAGTGATGGGAAAAGGAAATTGGTTCTGGTAAGTTTCACTATCAGTAATGTTGTGATGGGAGGTGTGCAGCAATTTAAGTCGCTTCAAGGCTGAGTAGAGCTGGGGGAAGTTTTTCAGCTGAAGCTTTTTTTCAGCAAAAAAAAATAAAAATGCAGATTTGGCAACACTGGTATCATTTCACAAATTCATGTCAGTTTCGGCAAATTGTGCCCACCGGGACCCTTCCCCCCACCCCCCAAAAATTTTTTTTAATCAAAAAGCTTCATTTAGACATTTTCCAAATGAAACATTTCAAATTTCTGGTTCAAAATTACTTTTTATAGAAAAACAAACACGTTTAAAAATGGTCAGAACTTAAAATGAAACATTTAGTTTGACCTGAAATTAATTCTTTTTCCAATTTCAAGTTGCTGAACATTTCAATCAAATTCATTTTTGGTTTAACCCAAAACAATTCCCTCCCCCATCCCCCGATTTTTTGGAACTACTAGCAAACCAAAAATTCTGTTATTCGTACAGCTTTACTACAGAGGGCCTTCGGAGTTTCACAGGAGAGGAGATCTGTTAGCTGGAGGAACGAGGGACAACCGGCAAGTGTTATACACACATACCAATGTACACAAAAATACATTTATTGTTGTGAATTGAAAGTGGAATTACCTCGTCCCTGACGGAATTCAATCCCATCTATTAATATTTATAAGCTACCCCAGGCAGGTGATGATTTTTGTTCTTAGCTCACAAAGATACTTCAGAGAGGATTTCTTGTTCCACCTTTGGAATGTGCCAGTGGGCTGGTATTTTCCACAAGATTTCTCTGGCAGAGAATAACTTGCACATCTTCCCCTTCCTCCCGTACTTCAAAGAAAATATGCGTCTGACTTTCCATGCACAGCACCTTATGTAGTCAATTAAACCAATGCAAAGTGAGGGTAAAATGCTACTAAGTCAGATCAGTACCACTTTACAACCACTTTCCATTGATGTGACTGCATAAGGTGGAGGGGAACAGAATCAGGCCTGGATTCTTTTGTCCCCCTCCCCCCCCAAGCAAATTACTAAGTATTTTGTAATTTGCTCAAAAGATATTGCCTGGGCTTCCTGCACCTGCCAGTACTGCCTCAATACACAGGGCTTTCGGGTATCATTCCAGGAAGTTCTGTATCAGTTTCAAAGGCCATATGTTCCAGGAGTGATGTTCCAGCACAAGCAATGCTATGTCAGCATTCAGGAAAGTGGAACTATCAACCACCACAAAATACACATGGGGAACTGCTGCATTTAAAGCAAATGCAGGAAATACCATTTTACAATTTCAACACCCTTTGATTATCAATACAAAATGCAAAAGAAGCAGGAGTCGAACAGGAAGGTATTGAACAATTTGAAGGCAAATTTAATCAATACCCTGGAAGTTTCTCTCTCTCTCTCTCTCTGAAGTTCACCACTGTCCTCTGAGTGCAGGGTAAGTGAGGTCATGAAGGTATAAATGATGTTGGCTGCTTTTGCATTATCTACACCAGTGACCACATTGTTGCCACCTCCCTGGGGGGGAGGGATAGCTCAGTGGTTTGAGCATTGGCCTGCTAAACCCAGGGTTGTGAATTCAATCCTTGAGGGGGCCATTTAGGGATCTGGGGCAAAAATCTGTCTGGGGATTGGTCCTGCTTTGAGCATGGTGTTGGACTAGATGACTTCCTGAGATCCCTTCCAACCCTGATATTCTATGATTAAGATACAATCTGGTAGGTAATGCTAAGGGGAAAAGTCTAGTATAGACAAAGCTATTACAGAAAGACATTAAAGGACTAACGACACCAAGTCCCAAATGTAGAGTCTTCCAGATAAGATCCTGGCTTAGGAATTGCTCTTTCAGCTTAATGCAACAGTATCTAGAAACACCACATCCAAAAGGACTATATTTTCCCAAACAACTGAAACAGCCATTTCTTTATTTTAAGTAACTACATTAGGCCCTATCCCCACAATACACTTCACGTAGGAGGATCCCTGTGCCTGCATAGTAAGAGCCATCACAATAGTAAGAATTATCGTATGGATCCTGTCAATTTTTAATATGCAGATTTCTCATTCCTAATATTGTATTTCATATCCAATCAAGCTGTTAGTTTTTAAATCACATCTGCAGTTGTTCACACCCAAACGTACACGCTGCAGCAACAGCTGTATTACAAACAGATGGGCCTGGGAGTTCACTGCAGCAAACCAGACGCAGCACTGATAAAGGGGATAAAAACAAAATCTTGTAAGGTGTGCAGTCTGGCTTTAGCTTTTCCACAGTAACTCAGCCACCTGATCAGAATACAAATGAAGATGATCATTCTCAAACCAGCACGTCTCACTCTGGTCAGTCCCCTTTGTAGTCATCTAGTCGGTTCACAGCATCGAGACAGTGCATTCATTGTTGTAGATATCAGAACACACTGATCACAAACCCAATGAGAGGGAGGCCCACAGAAAAACAGCAGACCTTGGAGACTGACAGTTTCTTGCCTAGAGCAGTAGATATAGATATTACACATGTGCATAAAATAGAGTATCACTGACTTCCTGTTCAAAAAAGCATTTCTTCATGCTTTAATCACCGTCAGCTATAACGTCATTCTAGAATTGTCTGAGATTGCCTCCATTCTCTTCAACTTCTGCACTGGTAAGAGAGTCACAACAGTCATCCATAGTCATGAGGTGTTCAAAAATATTCAGTAGTTTTACAAAAGCAGTGACCCTAACAGAGTTCATTTTTGCCTGTTTAAAAAAAATAAAATCTATTGCAAGTACCGATTTAGTAGGCTGGCTACTAGGAAATTATCCTGATTTGACTATTTACAACGCAGGACATTTTGGAGAAATTGAGTTAAGCGGGGACGGGTTTTGTGGTTTATTGTTTCAGTTCTGGGGTGAGGAAATGTAATTGTTTTTGCAAAATGTTTGCATTTGTAATTTCTCTTTAAATGCATGTTATAAATTGAAAAAATGGGTAGATCTAGAACTACCATATGAGCACAAAAACTGTTAATGCAAAAGACCAGCAGAACTTCTTAAGAAATATAAAGGGTCTGGTTCTCATATCAGCCATAGCTCTGATTCCTTGTACATAGACTTCAATAGGAGCTGGCTCTGACTTGACACAAGAACTCAAATTTTGAGTTTTTGATTGTTTGTAAAAATTAATTCCCACCTATCACTAACAGTTTTGCTTTTTAGTTTAATAAAGCATTTCAGCTCATACAAAGTATCTATTTGAACGCTGAATATTTGATTCTTTAGGGTTACCATATTTCAACAATCAAAAAAGAGGACACGGGGTGCCACCCTAGCCCCGCCCCCTCCCACTTCGCACCCCCCTCAGAATCCCCCTACCTGTCCCCCCCACCCTAACTGCCCCCAATACACCACCCCCTATCTAAGTCTCCCTGCTCCCTGTCCCTTGCCTGCCCCAACCGCTCTCTACACCCCCTTCTCCTCACAGCCCCCCCAGAACCCCCGACCAATCTAACCCCCCTATTCCCCATCCCTTACCTGCCCCAACTGCTCTCTACACCCCCTTCTCCTGACAGCCCCCCCCAGAACCCCCGACCAATCTAACCCCCCGTTCCCTGTCCCTTGCCGGCCCCCCCCCACCAGGCCGAGGGAGAGCTGCGGGCTCCACGTGCAGCCAAACAAATAAGGTGCTGCTCTGCGGGGGAGGAGGGAGCGGGGGAGGGGGAGGGACTCTGGCTGCTAGAGGCCCCAGTGGCTGCGAGCGGCTTTCAATCAGGCACAGCCGTCCAATCAGCCGCGCTGCACTCTGCATGAGGGGAAGGGGAAAATACCGGACATTTCTACTTTATTAGAAATCCCCCCCGGACGGCCATTTAAAGCTAAAAAAGCCCGACATATCCGGGGAAACCCGGACGGATGGTAACCCTAGATTCTTGTTTTGCATGCAGTGGGACTATGTGCCCAAGAGTGCACTGTTGCCTGTGAAGTGTGACAAATCTGAGACTGGAGGCACCAGAGAAGAGCAGAAATGGTAGAAATCCTTGAGATACCATTTCTGAAGCAGAAAATAAAAAAAAAAGCTGTCATTGGAGTATCTACAGGAGAAGAATGGCTTGTCAGGATACAAGGAGAACCCAGAAGATTCATATGCAGATGAATACATTGGGATAACCAAACTGTGGAGGAGTTATTTTCTATGAAGAAATTAATAGGCTGCACGTGCACAATAAACTTTTCTTAAGTCTAATTTTCTTCAGACTCTGCATTTATATAGACTTTAATGAGGAAGGTATTCCTGAGTAAGTTTGATATTTAAATAAAAACAATAGAGCATAAAAAAAAATCTCTGGTAAAAGCGGGTTTTTTTCTGGGTTGAAATTACTTAAAAGTAAAAAGCTCAAAAGTTTTACTTGACTTTCCAAGCAAAATAAATAACCACTAACTCTGGCTTTAGAGCAATCCTTGGAAAAAAGTCTTCCCAGGACAGTTACTTTGAGAAAGTTATACGCCACTGGAAAAAAAAAAAAAAAAAAAAAAACTTAGAAAAATATTTTTGGACGCTATCAAAATGTGGCTTCCTGTTCTGCATTTAAAACACTATTTTTTTTTGGTAAAAGCTGCTGTTGAAATAAAGTTGTAAACTTACCAATAAATATATGTAAGTAAACGTCAATAGAGAAAAGGCACCTTTTTTGGTTAGCTGTGCTGCCATTGCTTTTGTTAAATGCAGACAGTTCTTGGACAATTGCACAAAGGGTTATGACTGGAGCCGATGGCCCAAATGCAAATATATTAAGAACATTGCTAACAACAGTTGGGGAAATGAGAAGTTATGTGCCTTTAAGTGTCTAAAATCGGGCATCTCAGAGCATATCCTCAGCTTGTGTAAATGATCATTGGGCCACTGACTTTGTTAGAGTAATGACTATTTATACCAGTTGAGGATCTGCCCCCTAAATCCTTATTTAAGGATCTACCTAGGAGGCCTGATTACAGTAGCACCAAGCTTTCACTGAAATCAACTGGAGATGCAGGAGAATACACCACTCTATTTAGGTATTGAAATATGTATTTAAGTGCCTAATTATAATTCCTAGAACGAGAAGCACTAATCAGCTTCAACATTAAAACAAACAGAGCCCTACATCCTTCAGTCAGCTTTCAAATCACGTGACTCAGACTGCGAACTCATTGGGGGCAGAGGTTGTCATCTTCTATATATCCGTACAGTGCCTAGCACAATGGGATCCAAACCTGACTGAGGCTTCTTGGCACTATCACAATATAAAAGGTTAAATAATAATCATCTATTTGGATTGTGAGGAGGGAGGTAGAAAAGAATTATTTATTCTTATCCCTCTCTCTCTCTCTCTCTCTCATCACTTCTCCCTATGCAACTATAGTTCTCTACACTGCTTTACAAATACACAAACACATTTTTACAAATAATATTTTGCTCCAGAGCTGCACAGCTACTAAAAAAAAAAAAAAAGAGTTCAATTGCACCATAATATATCCTGACCAGTTTTAACGGACTCGTATAGGGCAAAACATACACAAAGGGTCAACTGTGTACCTTAACTTAGTCCAAGACTTTACATTAGAAATTATCTCTGAAAAGTTGTGTGGCAGTTCTTTCTTGCTGCAAGCCAAGACGGAGAAAATGATTATATATAGCATATGAAATGTTTCCTTTGGCACTAGTTAAGAAGACGCTGTTTATCCTGTGCATGGCTCCTACATAATAAATTGAGTAACTGAACAGTATTTTATGAAGTTTACTGGGTCACATTTCTCCTGGACCAAGGCCAGAATTCCCATTATTTGCCAATACTGGATGCACATAGTACCAGCCTCTCACTGATCTTAGTCCTCTCTTTTTAACGAATGGTGGTGGTGCCTGAAAATTAAAACATGAACTGTGACATTTTTTAATATCTGGCATATTTTATGCCTGAGGAGATTTCTTAGGGGACACAATGAAACAGTGCTAGCCTCGTTTCTTGAAGGGCTGAAAGGAGCAAAGAAGGAGAGCCTCTTCTCTGGCATCGACAAGCCAAAACAACACCCAAAACAACACACATTTTTACCTGGAAGGCTCAGGAAGCAGGGGAAAAGTAATAAAGTGCAGAAAGGTGACACATCCCACGGTGCAATCCACACGCGTGACAGGCTATGTCACCCCTGCCCTGCAACCTTGGGGGGAGGGATAGCTCAGTGGTTTGAGCATTGGCCTGCTAAACCCAGGGTTGTGAGTTCAATCCTTGAGGGGGCCACTTAGGGATCTGGGGCAAAATCAGTACTTGGTCCTGCTAGTGAAGGCAGGGGGCTGGACTCTATGACCTTTCAAGGTCCCTTCCAGTTCTAGGAGATGGGATATCTCCATTCATTTAAAAATTTAATTTAACCTTGGGTCTTACAACACCTTGCTGGTAGTAGCTTGCACCTGGGCCAATCACAAACAGCCTTCCAGCACACAAGTCATACCCTGAGTGTGTGTGCGTGTGTAACTGCAGCATGCCAGCAACACTTGGATTACACGTTGGATCTCACCAGCCTTGGTTATACTGAAGGGTGACCCCAATACAGTCCCAGACCCTGACTTTCCCACCCAGAAATGTAAGTCTTGTACTGCCCAGCCCTCTCCTGGACAGTTCAAATATATTAAGTCTATTATTCCTTTAAGGAAATAATATACACCAGTTTACCACCTTAAATGGAGTTACCCAGAAACTAACTTAAACACACTGGATTAGATAAAATAATAAAACAAGTTTATTAATTACAAAGAAATAGATTTTAAGTAAGTACAAGCAATGAGACACAAAAATCAGAAATGGTTACAAGTAGGGTTGTCAGCTTGGCAATATTTAAAAACCAGACACTCCAGCAGGAGTACCAGAACCTCCTCTGCCCTGCCTCTTCCCCCAAGACCCCCATCCACTCCTCTTGCCCCCTCTCCCTGTCGCTCGCTGCTTTTCCCTCTCCCACCTCCCCGCCCAGGTTGGGAGCCGGGGTTGGGAACTGCTTCTCGTTGGGAACTGCAGCCGCCCAATGCAGGTAGGAGGCGGCCCCAGCTGAGTAGGGGCTGATGCAGGTGATGACTCAGCACCTGCCCACCTCCCCTGCCCACATGGACTTTGGGTGTTCGGTGAGTAGATCTGACCAGACACTGACTGGTTCCTGGCCAATGGGAGCTGCGGAGCCGGTGCTTGCAGGAAGGGCATAGCATGCAGCCCCCCTGGCCGCCCCTGCACCTAGGAGCCGGAGGGACATGCTGGCCGCTTCCCAGGAGCTACTTGATGTCAGCGCTGCCTGGAGCCCACACCCCGCAGCCTCTCCCACACCCCTACCCTCTGTCCCAGCCCTGAGCTCCATCCTGCACCCAAACTCCCTCCCGGAGCCTGCACCCTGCACCCCCTCCCACATCCTAATCCCCTGCCCCAGCCCTGAGCCCCCTCCTGCACCGAAATCCCCCCCAGCCCACACCCCAACACCCTGCCCCAGTCTGGTGAAAATGAGGGAGTAACGGAGGGAGGGGGATGGAGTGTGGGCGGAGCCTTGGAGAAGGGGAGGGGTAGGGGCATTCAATTTTCTGCAAATCAGAAAGTTGGCAACCCTAATTACTGCCTGAACTTTCAGGTTAGGACCCTTCTCCCAGAGTCCAACAGCTGTTTCCTTTGTCTTCTCAGGTTCCGAGAAATGAGAGAAGCCAGGACGGCAGGGGTGTCTTGGGGTGTTTGCCCTCCTTTTTATAGTTTCAATCCCTCTTGGAAAAGCATTTCCAGCTCAAAACCAAGAGACACGGGGTCTGGTAGAGGAAGGAGACTTCACGTTGTTTCTTTGTTAAGATGCAGATCTCTTTGTCCCAGCTCCCCTTTCTTGCCAACAAATGGCCACTTGATAGGTGATGCCCCATCAGCTTTGTTGACACCTGGCTGGGACCTCAGCTTGCCCTTTGTCTTTGAGAAACTAGTTTAGCCACTACCCAGACTTATCTGGGAAGCACACTTCAGTCATGATTTCAGCTTATGTTCATAACTTTACATATAATGTTGCTACATGCATTTTACCATATCAGCAAGTTATGAGTTTTCAAAGGATACCTTAACAAGGCATGCCTTGTACAAAGATTACAATAGTACGTAGGCTGTGAATACAGGGGTGCAACCGTCACAGAATGGGATAAGAGCTTGATTAAGCAAACCTTAAAAGTAGTGTCATTAAAGTCGAGGGGACTAATCACATGAGGAAGGATTACTTCAGTGAGTAAGGCTTTGCAGCATAGTGCACTACGTTAAGGATAGCCTCTGTGCCCCCAACTAAATGTGTGTTTCCAAGGCTGATATCTTTTTTAATCTGGGCATCACACATGCCAAAAAGCATGTGACATTGGATGCCATGGGCAAAAAAATTCTGCAGCAGCATCTGGCTAGCAGAAGTCCAATGCCTTGTAATAGTTTATAACATGGAGCTACAATATAACTGGCTCAACAGAGAACCATTCAAATGGTGCAACTCTAACAGCTACACCATCAGGATCTCAGACCTTGTAAGTCAGCAACGATATTTATGAAGCAATGCACCCTTTTGGAACGGAAAACAATTAGTAACAGAATAAAGCGACAGAAATTCTCTCCAGCCCCCCTGAGGTTGACATTGTACTTTTAAAAAACTGTACAGAACAGTATTCAGGCTGGAGTGGAGGGAAAGACGTTCCATTCATTTAAGAAATGGCAACATTCCTCCATTGGGAGAAGGGGAGAAAAAACAGCCTCTCATTCAGCTACGAAACACCAGTTTTCCAGCCAGAACATCCCAGTTTACACCATTCTCTGGATATCTTGGGTTGAAAGACATTGCTGAGAGAAGGTACAATATGGCTTATTCCTGAGTGCTTTGCATTTCAACAGCAAAGTCAGGGAGTATTTTGTGCGGGGCCTCTGCCGGCCAAATTATTTGTCCCTCCTATACGATGAGTATGGTAGCATTCAGTGCAGCAGAATCAGCGATCTGCCTCTTGGCAGACAAACTGTGCACGCGAAAGGTAAAGCCACTAATGCGTGCTGCACACAGACATGCAGGGGTTATGTTTTCAAAGTTCTGCCGATGGTTTTATCCCACAATTCCCACAGAGTCTAATGGAAGTTATGAGGCGACACCACAGGCAATGCCTTGAAAATTTCCTTCATGGTGTCTAGACTAAGATATTGGTGGATAATTCAGAAAGTCTGCCCAAAAGACTCATTTGCAGCAATTTTTAAAATCACTTCATACCTAAAAGCTGGAAGGGGGGGAGTGGGGAGGAGGAGTGTGCACACGGGGAGAGAGGAGCAAAAGGCCTAACAGCATGCTCCGATCCACGAGTAGTTTGCTTAGTTTCCGCCCCAAGCTGTAAATTACTGTTATTAGTATGACCAATACAGTCAATAAATTGGATCATTTCCTTTTAAACTGGTGAGATCCTCCTTTCATAGAGGCTAGAAAAATTCTAGCAGAAAAACCCACTTTTTTTTTTAAAGTAAAGAAAGCTTTAATAGTTAATGCCCATATTGAAGGAGCTACTTGGATGTTACTCGGAGACAATTCTACACAAGTATATTTTGCTTATTCTACCAGATAGGGAGCAAGAGTCGGGTGTGCAAACACTTGTCAAACCCCTCACCCAACGTAGGAAAGGCAACTTTGCAGGGCTCAGTTTCGGAGTGTCTGGGAAAGTCTGAAAGCCACACACAAGAGGCAGGCAATGGAGCAAGATCCTGTCTACAGTGACCTTTGAAACCACTGCCCAGACCCTGCAGGATGCTGAGTGCTCCCTTTCCCTACAGAGATCACTGGCAGGAACAGACTCACCCATTAGCATCTTTCTACAAAAGGCTTTATTCAGATGCAGTTGTTCCTACCATTTCTACTAGGGTTTATCCAGTGGTGCCTCAGGTACTTCTGGAACACAGTCCATTACCTTACTGCAGCACCTTCCTAATGGCTTACGGAAAGCTTCAGCAGATGTTTTTCTTGCTGAGAAAGGAGTCCAAGTGGAGCCTTCAAGCTAGACTCAAGGTGGATAAAAATCAATTATTTAAAAAAAAATCATTTTTTATTTAAATCAGATTTTTTATATAAGTTTTTTCCTCAAAAAGCATTTTATTCAAAGATAATTTTAATTAAGATACATTATAGCTCAAAGATATCTCATCATGGAATAGGGATTATAAATTCTGATTCTATAGTATGAGACAATATATTCATGTAATGTTTAAGAAAAGTTTTGTGAATGAGTTTCAATAGTTCATGGATTAGGGACCCAATCTTATGGGGTTCCAGGGGCTTCTGTATAGATTATTTAGGTTAATCTTTCTATATCCAATGGGACTCAGTGCTCAGTCTAGAAGATACCCTCAGGTACGTCTTCACTTACCGGAGGGTCTGGCGGCAGGCAATCGATGTTCTGGGATCGATCCTGGAAGTGCTCGCCGTCGACGCCGGTCCTCCAGCTCGCCGAGAGGAGTACGCGGCATCGACGGGGGAGCCTTCCTGCCGCATCTGGACCTGCGGTAAGTTCGGACTAAGGTACTTCGAATTCAGCTACGTTATTAACGTAGCTGAATTTGCGTACCTTAGTCCGAAGTGGGGGGTTAGTGGGGACCAGGCCTCAGAGATGCTTAATTTTGCAGTTCTCAAACTGTGGATTTGTCTCCAGAGATAACATGCTTGTTAACAGCAAAAATGTTTTAAAATAAATAAATAATATATAGAGGTGAGAAATAACAGACCTCAACCTGATTGTCCCTCTGCAAATTTGTGTACACAGAGTCAATCCCTTACCTTCCTCTAAAAGTGCGTTTCAAAAAGTTCAATGAATAGAAGATTATTGGGGGCAGAATAGATCGGGACAAGGAGAAGAAGTCTGGAAATAAATGTGAGAAGGGAGGGACAGGCAATAGAAACAAAAGTGAAACTGTTTGAGCAGCATATTCCAGAAGTCTTGAGGTCTTTCTGAGTGTAGCCTTCATTGATTTGAGATCTACCATACCATTCTCTCACGAGAAGAGAAGACTTACAATCAGGGCCAGCTCTGGCTTTTTTGCCGCCCCAGGCAAAAAAGCCTCCTGCCGTGCCCGTCCCCCCCCGGCGGGGAGCACGGCAGGGGAGGGCGGCGAGCCCGCCCGGGGCCCCGCTCTCCCCGACTGGCCGGAGCGCCAGGGGAGGGCGGCGAGCCCGGCCACAGCCCTACTCTCCCTGGGTGAGCGCCACTCCCCTCCAGGTGCCGCCCCAAGCACATGCTTGGAGGGCTGGTGCCTGGAGCCGGCCCTGCTTACAATGGCAGCAGGCTGTAAGAGAGACCCAGTTTGGGTCTGATCCATCTCAGAGTTGTGAAGAATATCTATTAAGGTTATAACAACCAACAAGAATGCACTTTTATGTAGAAATCCATGATTAAATCGAGTCTTCCTTTAAATCAAATCCACCCTGGCTAGACTCCATTTTGAGAGAACACATTGGGAATGGCACCAGCACTAAGGGGCAGGCAGTTCTCCAAGTGAATTAGGGAAGTCTACCAGGTGGCTATTGGCATTTCTCCAACAATTCACCCTGTCTTCCTGGTTGTTCACTGCTGCTGGGACTTGTGTCAAGAACTGCAGGATACGTGTTCACAGAGCTGCGAGACTGGAACCCCATAGAACAACTCTAGTGTGGACACAGTGCAAAATCCAAACCCTCAGGGCCAGTATAGACCCTGCACTATTGATGGTTACAACAACACTATCCAACTTGTTCAAATAGCAACAGTTCAATTCTATAGTGCAAACATGGCCTCTGTGAGCCAAGAGATCGTGCCAATAAACTAAGACTGGAAAAGAGAAATTGATACAGTTCTAACATGGCTCTCGCCCACAAATACAACCTCCTCGACACTGGTCAGGGAAACCATGCCAAAATTCATCTACCAATTACATTTAAACTCAGTTTTAACATACACAGTTGTGTATGGACTTAGACAATTAAAAAAAATGAAGGCTGTGACACCTCACCAATTGGCAATGTTCAACTGATAAGTGGTGACTTGGACAAGCTGGCACTGAAGAACAAGCAGACAGTCACAATTAACAACCACACTTTACAATCTCTCAGGTAGGCTTAACAATTCCCCAAATATCTGAGGTCACAGCATTAGAGCCTTTTCCTCTCTTACTCCAGGTTTCCATCAGAAGTGAGCTCTATTGACCCCACTGCTCAGGTCTTTTTTACCAGCTGGATCCTGTGACATACCTGTTGGTAGCTGCTGAGTTTGGTCCCCTTTCAGTCACTTCTAGCAGTGCTTGTCTCTACTCAGCAGCTGTGATTTACAAAAGAGGCTGTTCACTTGCCTCTCCTTCAGCAGAACAAGTTCTTCTGATTGCATCTGGTAACAGATTTTGGGAGTTTGCAATTAGTCAATTTCCCCTTGGGAGAGAAATCAGTGGCCCTTGGTCTCAAGGCCCTACTTACCTTGCACAGATGTGGCAACAGCTGCACATAGCCAACTCCATTTGCCAAAACCTCAGCTAAAACATGGAGTTAAGCACTATTACCAATAAAACATTCCCTTCTTTCTCACGCCTAATCTCGGTCTCTCTGCTTTCAACTCCTCTGTTCCTTCCTCCTGCCTACTCCCTGCACTTTTTACCTTGGAAACCATTTAGCAAGTAGTCGGGAGCCCTTAGCCATACACAGGCCTACCGATGGAGAGGAGAGAACGAGAAAGGGGGGCCTGGGCAATTTAAAAGGGCCCAGGGCTCCTGGCCTTTGCCATGGTAGCAGCAGCGGCCGGGAGCCCAGGGCCCTTTTAAATCACCTAGGCAGGCCTCAGGGCTCCTAGGTGCATGCAAATGCTCCGGGCCTCATGCTTTGGGGGGCCCCGCGGGCCAGTGCGATTGGCCAGCGCGGGCAGTAACAGCCGTCACTTCCGCCTTGGGCCCCACCCCCCCTAGGGATAGCCCTGGCCCTGAGGCCCGGAATTTCTGTCAGCAGGCCTGGCCATACGGAGCCCATGTTACCCAAACCAGGCATGGGCAAGGTCAGGTGCATCTGAGCATTCATCCTCCTTTGTGCATCTGCTATTCAGCACAAAGGAACCTCAAACATACTTTAGCCCAGAGCCGGCCAACCTGCGGCTCTTCAGAAGTTAATATGCAGCTCCTTGTATAGGCACCAACTTCAGGGCTGGAGCTACAGGCGCCAACTTTCCAATGTGTCGGGGGGTGTTCACTGCTCAACCCCTGGCTCTGCCACAGGCCCTGTCCCCGCCCACCCCCTCCCCTGAGCCTGCTGTGCCCTCGCTCTTCCCCCCAAGCCTCCTGCACGCCAGGAAACAGCTGAACCGGACGTGCAGGAGGGAGGGGGAGGCACTGATTGGCAGGGCTGCCGGTGGGTGAGCGGAGCTGGGAGTGGTGGGGGGGGGGGGGGAAGGGAGAGAGCTGATGGGGGGCTGCTAATGTATTACTGTGGCTCTTTGGCAATGTACGTTGGTAAATTCTGGCTCCTTCTCAAGCTCTGGTTGGCAGCCCCTGTTATAGCTAATAGAGCCAAACTTCTCTACTAGTCTCCATGCAGATAAGAGTGTGTGTGTGAACTACACAATCCACTCCACAAGCAGCTGGGTGCAGGTGCTGTAGCAAGTCCACATGGACGTCCCTTGGGCCAGGAGCCCTCTGTTTACCCCTTTCAATGGGGAATTTCAAACTGAGTACTTATATCATTAATTGAGAATATGCATGTCACTAAAACTTTTGCCCCATGGTAAAAGCAAAAACATAAGTGATGGCTTCCACTCTGCTCTGGGATAAGGGACAGAGAGCAGAATGTTGCAAGGATTTAGAGGAGAAGACGAAGGACAGCTAAGTCCTGTTCACCCAATCACCTTCCGATGCACAGTCGTAACTGGAAAAGATTCCCAGAGCAGAAGAACCCACTGAGAGAGGAGGAGGAGAAAGAATGAAGTTCCCACCCTCCTCCTTCAGGAACTCCATTCCCAAAGGTCCTTAAAGATACACAGAAAGGACAGCAACAAGAACCTCCACAACTTACCCTACTGCATCCTTCCTATGCTCAGAACCACATAGGCCTGGAGAAGAAAAATGATATTTTATCCCAAGGAACGACCACCCTTTCACAGGTTACTTAAAGCAATATCACCATAAGGAAATTTCTGAGAACTAGGTGTTATTTGTGTTACGGTAGCACCTAGGAGTCCCAGTCATGGACCAAAACCCCCCTTGTGCTAGGTGATGTACACAGAACCAAAAGAAAGTCTTTGCCCCAAAGAGCTTAACATCATTGTCCTTCTCACTAGTGACGATCGCACATTGTAAAGATTAAGAATCAGCCAAGGAACATGTGACACATTGATACTGCAGATACCAAATGGACTCTATTGAAAAGCTGGTTTGAGAGACAGAGGTGCTTCACCATTTTTCAACCACTATTAAGAAACGCTGAGACAAGGGGGATTGCTAGGCTCAAGTCAAGCTGTGTTACCAAAGCCCTAGAGAGTTTTGCAGTACAATGCAAAATTCTGCCTGGCAGAGTATCCTCGTCATTAAACGCTGCCACCACAGTATTGCAGTATGCATGTGCCATCAATGGACTTCAGCCCGACTGGCCACCTGGGTCCCCTCTCACCAGAGCACATTAGACAGACAGAAAATACTTCTATCAAGACATTTTAGCATTATTTCAGCAGTCCCTCTTTTTTCACACCACCCTCCAATATGCTCTTCTCTCCCCTCTGAACAGCTTGTGAGCCAAGCTTTCCTTTAATATTAAACAAATTACACTGAGAAAGTCATAAATGAATTCAAAGAAGTGGAAAAAAATGTCTATTTTCTGACAGCAACTTCTGTTACTTCCCTCTTAGGGGAAAAAAAAAAAAGAAGCCCTCAATACATTTGGGATGGTAGGATTAGATGGACCAAGACTTGATAAAACCATCAACTCTGGGAAACTAAAGATGTCACTAAGTAATATTCAAACCAAATGAGAAAAGTAATTGTGAATATTTTAAAGCACGACGGCATCGAAAGAAAAAGAAAAAAAACACAACACTTGTCTGTAATTTCATCTCATGATTGCTCTAAGAGACACAAACTATTACTTAAACGTGGACAGAATTATTCTTCCAGTGAAGACTCAGAAATATACATTATTTATTCTCTTGAAACGCCAATCATTGCGACACGCACCACCTCCCTTTTTTACTATTTTAGAATAAAAAAAGTGAAACCTTCATTTGCATGCATTAAGCACTGTCCTTCTAATCCAAAAAAAAAAAAAAAAGAAAGCCCAACATATGGACTGAGCATACTGCAAGAATCAGATGGTCTACCTGAATAGTACTACACTGCACTACATTAGCACTGCAAATCTGCATGTTATCCCCTCCTGGAACACTTGCTCTGGTTATTCCTCAGCTGATGTATTATTCCATCCACCCTTTTAGATCCATCTCCTCAGCATCTGTTTTATCAGTGCTTCCATTCGCAGAGCGAAATCTAGTCAATAGCTCTCAGTGACTCCAGGAGTTTGTGACACTGCTTTTTTTTTTTGCTACCCTCTCTCTCGTTTCACGGGCAAGCAATGGCTTTGAATACCAGTCTACCCTTAAAATGCTATAGCCACCTGATGTATTGAGAAATTACATGCTAAAATTATTACATAGTCCCATCATTGGACTCATCTCCCAACCCCAGAACATGTAATGCACAATCGAGTCATGGAGACTTTTATCTTACTACCTGATGGGAAAAAATAGGGCCCCTGTGGTTTAAGAAAACTAGTTTCTCTTTGTTACATAGTCAGGGCCGCCCAGAGGATTCAGGGGGCCTGGGACAAAGCAATTTCAGGGGCCCCTTCCATAAAAAAAAGTTGCAATACTATATTCTCGTGGGGGCCCCTGTGGGGCCCGGGGCAAATTGCCCCATTTGCCCCCCCTCCCCCTGGGGCGGCCCTGTACATAGTGAATATAAAATAATTGTAGTGTGTCCTTCTTGACCTCCCGTTTTAAAAACCAAAACAGATGTGGCCAGCCCTGCTTGGAATTTAATTTTCAACTTAAATTTCACTGAAGGGGGGGGGGGGGGGGAGAATCACTTAGTTAATTCTCAAAAATCCCAGTCTTACCACAGGCCTTGCTTTTGATATAGGAAATGAAACCTTCAACATTGAACCCAGAATGAAAACACAGCTAATTTTTACAGTAAGTAAATAAAAACAACCTATGTTGATTCCCCTTTTCAAGCTCCCACCACGAGCCAGCAGAGGCTCTATTCAAAACCAACTGGAAAGCTCTACTTTTGTATTGGAACACCGTCAGTCAATCGTTCGAGTTCAATACACAAAAATCGAACAACCCTCCCTCCCTTTTTTTTTCTTCCCTTCCTTGCTTTTTAAAGCAGACAGTCAGAATCCAGAGATACCAGATATCTGCGTGGAACCAATCTCAAGGTCAGGGCTTCTTTCAAGAATCAATTTATTTGGAAAGTGAGGAGTTTGTTCTATTAGAGTCTAAGCATCTTTGCTACATACAGAAATATAGGGGTGTCAAGTGATGAAAGGAAAGGAGTTCCCTTTGGTAAGAATCACAGTGACTGATGAAATATTAATTAAGCTCTTTATGTGTGACAGTCTAAAAAGGACTTTGAATAATGTATTGCAAGCAACGGTACATCAGCAGTGGCTTTTTTTTTTTTTAAATGACAGCTCGCATTTTAAAAATTGACAATTATATACTGGAAAGGGGAGAGGTTTCTGGTGGGTTGGAATTATCCACAGATGCATCATCATTTGGGGGACAACATAGTTAGTAAACAATGGTACAGTGCTAAATAGTGCACACAGAGGGAAGTAGATCAGTAGAAAGCGTCAAATTCTGAAAGACAGTATTCTGTTTCTCAGACACAGACCAGATGATCAGTATGTAAAGAAGCAGCACTTCACACAATTCTGGGACATCCCCAAAATATTCTTCCCTTCTCAGTTTCCAGAAAAGCCTCTTCAAGCCACCCTAAAACAAGCACGCTCTGGCACTGATCCAATTATTTACTACAGCGGACAAAAAGGATCGCTGTCCCCCAGGCTACTCATGAAATTCTGAAAACTAGCACTTAATATCATTATAGTGGTCTTTGGCTTACAAATCAAAGGGAAACAATGGGAGGAAATGGGGTGATAACAGGAACAAGGTGAAAACCAAAACATCTAGAGCCTAGTGAGCCACAGCATTAATTGGAAATTTTGGGTTCTTCAGCTTTAGGATTATATAAACCCTCCACCCCCTCAGCACACACACATTTAGAAGCAGCATATTAAACAGAAGCCTGCATTTCAGCTAGTAAACTGCTTGGTGCGTTTTGGCTTTAAGTGTTTATATAAACGGCAACATGACCTGCTTTCCCAATGACTGACAACCAAAGATGTTCTATAATTGGCTTTGTAACAAGTCATCCAGAAGGTGACATAAGTACTTCCAATCCAAGAGGTTTTCTGTATTTCCCTGACACACTTCCTTCTCCTGTGCAGTCAGAATATCATCATTTATTTATATTTGGAATTATATTATGGTAGTGCCCAAAGGCCCTAATTAGAATCATGGTCTCCTTTGTGCCGGGCACAGTCTCACACGAACAAGTTTGGTCCCTGCCTAGAAAAGCTTACAATCCAAAAGACAACAACAAAAGGTGGAGAAAAGTGATATAACATAGAAGCCAAGTGATTGGGGGGGATAAGACCCTTGTTATTTCCCGTTATTTTATTTACCCCTTTATTTTATTTTTTTATTATGGCACAGGGATGAGGGAAGGTGTAATGGAAGGAAGGGACAAATAAATCAAAGCAAGGAAGTGGGGGGTGGGAGGAAGGAAGGAGAAAAGGGATGATTGAGAGGAGGAGACAGAAGAGAGGATGTGACAGAGGGAACGTGATGGGTTGGACTACACTGAGGGCAACAAGCGATCAGGAAACAATAAAATAACATCCAGGTTTCAAACTGTAAAAGTCTTCTGCCATCACTGACATTGGGGCTGCAAAGGTGTCTCGCACCCACCTGGGGCTGATGCTTTCAGAAGCTTGCTCTACCTCTGGGAGGTCCTTTGCTTTCCTTAGCCCACCTGGCTACACAAATGGGATCATTGGGCCATATTGCCTTGCCCTCCAGATAGGGATTTCCATCCCTGCTAATCATCTGGGCGGGGGAGAAAGGAAGAGGGACATTGGGCCCAGAGGGTCCTCTCCCCACCCAGCCAATGCTGGGGAAGTACTTGCTGGTCCTGGAAGACGGCTCAATCACAAGTGCTCCTACTCTGCTTCCCCCAGCTCTTGTGGCCCCAAAAGGAGTTGTTGCCCCTTGTCTAGAACCTGGGGGTCACAGAATGTAAGAACACATCATTCGCTGCCTCCAGAAATGCAGGGTGCTGATTTCTGCACAGTTTCTACACTATTACATTATACAGTATCTCCCCACTTAACGTCCTCTCGCTTAACGTTGTTTCGCTCTTATGTCCCTGCTCAATTACAGAACATGCTCCATTTAAAGTTGTGCAATACTTCGCTATAACGTCCTTTGGCTGCCTGCTTTGTCCACAGCTGGCAGCCCCCCTATCAGCTCCCCTATGCCCCCCCCCCAAGCGCTTCCTGCCCCACGGGCAGACCCTTCCCCCCTCCTCAGAGGAGAGAAGATCAGAGCCTTCACCCTCCTCCCCCCCGCCTCCTGCCCGCGGCAATCAGCTGGCTTGCGGCGTTCAGGAGGGAGGGGGAGGAACGAGGACTTGGCGCGCAGGCTCCCCCTCCCTCCCCTGCCTCCCGAACGCCGCAAACCAGCTGATAGCCACGGGCAGGAGAGGGAGGGGGGGAGCCTGCACGCTGAGTCCTCGCTCCTCCCCCCTCCCTCCTGCCCCCTGAACATTGCAAGCCAGCTGATTGCCACGGGCAGTAGGGAGGAGCGAGAAGAAGAGGCGGGTTAAGGGTGAGGGCTTAGGGGAAGGGTGGCATGGGCAGGCCAAGGTTTGAGCCCCCTGCCCCTGGTGCTTGCAGGGTAGGGGAAGCTGCCGCTGCTGCTGCGCAACGTGCTTCTCCTAGCCTATAGCACCTTCAGCCTCCTTGCCTGCCTCATTGCCTCCAGTGCCAGTGGGCTGTGCCTGTGTGGGATAAGGCAGGGGCACCTCCCAACTATAGTACTGTACTGTATGGCAAAAAAAAAATTCCCTGGAACCTAACCCCCACATTTACATTCATTCTTATGGGGAAATTGGATTGGAGGGTAATATCGCATGAGCATGACATAGTACCACTCTGTGGCTTATATGACAGACCCAGAGAAGTGGGGTACAGGAGTCTGGTAGAGGGCAAATATACTGGTCACTGGATGAGTAGTTTTCTGTTCCCTGAGTGACCAGAGCAGGGGCTGCACTAGAGTAATCAGGAACCTGCTAGAACCAATTAAGACAGGCAGGATAATTAAGACACCTGGAGCCAATTAAGAAACTGCTAGACTCAATTAGGACAGGCTAGATAATCAGGGCACCTGAGTTTAAAAAGGACCTCACTTCAGTTTGTGGTATGCATGCGAGGAGCTAGGAGTGAGAAGACATATTGCTGGAAGACTGAGGAGTACAAGCATTATCAAAACACCAGGAGAAAGGTCCTGTGGTGAGGATAAAGAAGGTGTTGGGGAGGAGGCCATGGGGAAGTAGCCCAGGGAGTTGTAGCGGTCGCGCAGCTGTACCAAGAGGCACTCTAGACTGCTGCAGTCCACAGGGCCCTGGGCTGGAACCAGGAGTAGAGGGCGGGCCGGGTTCCCCCCAACTCCTGATCAGACACAGGAGGAATTGACCTGGACTGTGGCTTCTACCAGAGGGGATGGTCTCTGGGCTATTTCCCGACCCAAATGGTGAATCTGTGAGGCGAGCAAATCTGCCAATAAGCGCAGGAGCCACCAAGGTAGAGGAGGAACTTTGTCACACTTGGTGTTTTGTTTTTCAAATGGCCTTTAGGTTTGTTGGTTATAGCAGTAGCCACTCGTTCAGTGTTACCACAAGCAGATTTCTCACTCACCAACCCATGTCCATGTAATGTATATACACAAGACTGCTGGACAGTCCCATGCTAAGAGACAGCTCATCTACCCAGAAAGAGATAATAGTGTCTACAGGAGGTCATTTGATGATCAAAGGGCAGAAGAGTTTTTCATACTTTGGATTACAGCCAAATTTCTACTCTAACAGCTATTCTTGTGTTTGCCCAATGTCATACTGATTTGATCTGCACCCACTGCACCACCGTTCACATTCCTGCATAGTGCCAGCAGCAAGTTCTGTGAAATGGCTACTTCCCCTCCACTCTTTAATTTTCTTTTTAATGCGGTGTAATTCTTTTCCCAGCTAACTGCTGGATGTAATTAGGACAAATGCATTGCAAGGGCAATGGAAAACAGATTGGATCCAAAAAATGATCTGCAGGACTTTCCGGACTGCAGAGCCTCTCTGACTGCATGCCGAGTACATCACACAGCTGCCGTCCAATCATAGGTGTGTAGGAAGGATAGCCTGTCATACTTAAAAGGCAAAGTAAATAACTAGGGCCTCATTATAAACGCATTACAAGTCCACGCTATGGCTGCCTTATTCAGCACTTTTATCAATCTCCACAGCACAATTCCCACTGGCTTCTGTAGATGCAGACTGCTCTTCTGTCAAACATATAGAGCTTCACACTTCTTGTCAGTGCTGAAACAGACAAATCCAACATATAAACACACAATGCTTCAGTAACTTCAGGAGTCAGATTCTCCCCTAGACACGTGCTAGTGACTCCCCTTAGATGTTAAAAGGAATATCATGGGGAGAATCTGCATCCAAAGCCCTGAGACAGAGTAAGACAGCACCGGAAGAGCAAATGATAGGACTTCATGCTTAACGCCCCTTCTATAGCCGAGTTGCACTCATTGTAGTTCATATGGGAGATCACTAACCGGATGAAAGGAGACTCCTCATTAGCCAACAGAGTCATAAGGGCCATCCAAAGATGTGGCCGGGTACATAATAGTAGCTCCTTCTCTCCTGCAGGGCTGAAATAGGAAACGGTAGGCAACTCTCTACACATGGTAACTAATTTGACTCTAGAGAGGAGACTTCGAGCATCGGGGTAAATACATTCTGCTCCAACATGCCTCCTTTCAATGCAATAGCAAAAGTGCTGAGCCAGGAGCCAGGGCCGCTTTATTCTGATAACCAATGCTTGTTGTTTGTGTTCAATGACACGCACAAATTCACAAGCACTTCAGATTCCCCCAGAATCAATCCAAAAATGTGCTCAAAAAGAGAGACTGACTTATCAACTCCTCTTCTTTTGTGAGTGTTGCCTGGCTGCTCTCAGCTCTGCAGTGGAAATGCAGAGAGACTTTGCTATAGAAGCACTGCCAGTTACCACTAGAATACAAGGATGTCTATGACATAGGTAATATGCTATTTCATAGTTTATTGTGTATCAGTAACAGCATCTGAAGCATGCAATGCTGGAGGTTTTCTCTATCAAAAAGACTTACTGCATCAGCAAAGAAAGTTATATGAGGGGGAATTCTTTCCCTTTTTCTAGATCAATTATCTTTCATGCATTGTTTACTGGAATGCAATGCTCAGTTGATTTTGCTCTCTCTCCCCAAAGTTCTACTGTATTAAAAAAAATAATGTTAATTCATGTTAAAATCTCTAGCTGTTCTGAAGAACTTAATGGAGTGCGTTCAAGTTCCATTGTCCATTAACAGTTCCAGTGAAATCCAAGTAGTGCATATCTGAAATTACAAGTTGGGTAAGTATCCACTATGTAAAACTATTTTAAAGTACAAATGTTTACAATGTTCTTCTAGAATAATCCCATGATTCAGTTGCCATCTTCAAAATTAGTGAGAAGGTGTCTGATGAGAAATTCGTGGACCAGTGGTGATGAGCCTGGCCACTGATAAGAGAAAAAGATCAATCTTATGGTGTTGAAGTAACTGGAATGTTAAAACCCTACTTCCACCAACAGTGAAATTCCTCAACAACTCTCCAGTATGCTCTTCTTCTTGGTAGACCGGCCCCATCACCTATTCAGTGTTCAGAGCCCACCTTTCTCAAATGTCTGGCTGGTGGGTTTTACTCACATGCTCAGGGTCTAACTGGTCACCCTATTCAGAAAGGAATTTTACCCCAAGTCAGATTGGCACAGACCCTGAGAGAGTTTTCACCTTCCTCTTCAGTATGGGGCATGAGTCACTTGCTGATTTGAATTAAGAGTAAATGGTGGATTCTCTGTAACTTGAAGTCTTTAAATCTTGAGGACTTCAGTATCTCAGCCAAAGGGGCCTACTGTAGGAGTGAGAGGGTGAGGTTCTGTGGCCTGCAATGTGCAGAAGGTCAGAATAGATTATCAGGATGGTCCCTTCTGGGTTTAAAGTCTATGACTCTAAGAGGAATCACCTCTGCAATTTCTACTTACCTGGAAGGCTAGCCTAGGAATGGTTGAAAATGGTCATAGAGAGACTCCCTTCTGATCTAACTCCAGCCACACTTTAACATATGATACACAGGCAGATCTTTGAAAGTGAATGTTAAAAAAAAAATTAAACTCAGAGTGGATTTTTAATCTCATGTTTTAAAGAAAAGCTAGAAAATAGTTTAATTTAGGAACCTATGTTTGGTTTACAGCCCTTCCCTCCACGTCTTGATTGATGCGTGAGGTAATCCAGAATAGGCATCATACAGAGTGTCTCAGAAGAGCGTAAGCTAGTACACTGCTTTGAGTGGGAGACCTCGTATGCTGAAGAGCCATCTTGTAACAGGAGAAAGTAAGGTTACCATTCGTCCGGATTCACCCGGATATGTCCGGCATTTCTCAGTTAAAAATAGCTTCCAGGGGGAATTTGTAAATGTCCAGACTTTCCCCCCATGCAGAGTGCGTGTGGCTGACAGGGCAGCCGGCCGGATGGTGCCACTTGCACTGGGCTCCAGCAGCCAGAGAGAGCCCCTCCTCCGCTTCCCCCTCCTCTCCCCTGCAGCTGAGATCACTCCCCTCCTCTCTCTCCCTCCCTGCATCCGGCCGTTCGCAACGGGCCTCCGGCAGTCTGGAGCTCCTTCCCCTGCCCAACGCGCCGCTCCGCAGCACTCTGCGAGGGCAGGAACCGGGCCATGCGCTCCATGGGGGAGTGTGGCAGCGTGTTGGGCTGCACGTGGAGTCTGACACGCTGTTCTGAGCGGCACAGTAAGGGGACCAGGGGGTCGGAGAAGGGGCAGGGAGGTTCCGGAGGGGCAGTCAAGAGACAGGGAGCAGGGGGAGGGTTGGATGGGTCGGGAGTTCTGGGGGGGCTGTCTGGGGGTTGGGGGTGTAAGGTTTTGGACGGTCAGGGTACAGGTAGGGGGTAGGGTCCTAGGGGGGGCAGTTAGGGTGGGGGGGGTTCAGGAGGGGGCAGTTAGAGGACAAGGAACAGGGAGGCTTAGGTAGGGGGTGGGGTTCTGGAGGGCAGTTAGGAGCAGGGGTCCCAGGAGGGGACAGTCAGGGGACAGGGAGCAGAGGGGTTTAGATGGGTCGGGAGTTCTGGGGGGGGAGGGGCTGTCAGGGGGTGGGGAGTGGTTGGATGGGGCGTGGGAATCCCTTGTGTCTGTGGAGGGGTGGATAAGGGTTGGGGCAGTCAGGGTACAGGTAGGGGGTAGGGTCCTAGGGGGCCAGTTAGGATGGGGGAGGGTCTCAGGACGGGGTAGTCAGGGGACAAGGAGCAGGGAGGCTTAGGTAGGGGGTGGAGTCCTGGGGGGGCAGTTAGGTAGGGTTACCATACATCCATTTTTTCCCAGACATGTCTGGCTTTTTGGTCGTCAAATCCCCGTCCAGGGGGAATTGCCAAAAAGCCGAACATGTCCGGGAAAATAGCTTTGCCGGCATCTCTGCCCCCAGTCCCCTGCTTACCTTGCGGCTCCCACAGGCTGCGAGCTGCAGGTGGATTCCCCTGCGGCAGCGGTTGCTGCTGCTCCCCCCAGACACCTCAGCTCTGTGTAGCCCTGTGTAGGGCGCTTCCCCTCCCAGGCTCTGGCTGCGCTGAGGAAGCGCCCGGCCGGGGGCAGGGTCTGGAGGTCTGGGGGCTGCCCGGCAAACCGTGAAGTCGATAGTGCTTGGGCAGCTGTTTCGCGGCTGGGAGGGAGGAGGGGGAATGCGGGGCTGGGGCCAGGGCCCCGTGGAGTGTCCTCCTTTTTTAATGAGGAAATATAATAACCCTAGGAGAAAGAGACCAGAATCCTGCAGCTGACAGGAGAGGGGATGTGATGGGAAAGCAAGGACCCAACACACTGGCTCCTAGGAGAAAGTTTCAGGTTGAAGGAGAGGAGCAGAAGGCCCCTAACAAGTGGCTACTTCTCAGGAACAGGGCTGAACACAGGATTGCAGAATCAAAAAACCAAAAGCAGGAAGTAGCTTTCAATGCCTTGAGCACCAGCAGGAGATGGCTCCTTCCTCTGCCTACCTCCCCAGAGGAGCCGGCAGCAGCATGCCTAGCAGGCCTCAGGTGTCTCAGGAGTAAGAAAGCCAGCAGAGACCAGGCTCTTGCCACTTGGCACAAACAATTTATAACTTCATATACATTCAAGGGTGACTTGGATCACCACTGCCCACACACACACACACACACACACACACACACCCCTACCTCACTCTTCCACTCAAACCTCAACAATATGACTCTAGTCTCACCTCTAACTTCACAAGCCAAACCCTTCCAGGAGATGGGAGAGTGTGGGGGAAAAGGGATAGTTAGGTAATTCAACTACTTATCTGAAAATAGCATCCTGAAGGATTTCATTCCTGGTTCTCTGCTCCCGAGTGAGAGAGAGATCCCCTGGAGCTATTAAAGTGATGTGGTACCTAAGGAAACATAATTGCCATACCACAGCAGAGCAGTAGCTCATCTATCCTGTCATTGACAGTGACCAATACCACGGGCTGCAGAGCAAAATGCAATATATCCTCAAATAAGCAGTTATGGAATAAGTTGCTCAATAGGCCTGATTAACCTAGCATTGACCCTTCTTAACCTCTTCAGAGGTTGGCTTGTTCCCTGAAGGGTGAGGGTTTAGAACAGGGGTGGGCAAACGTTTTGGCTCAAGGGCCACATCTGGGTGTGGAAATCGTATGGCGGGCCATGAATGCTTGGAAATTGGGGTTTGGGGTGCAGGAGGGGGTGAGGGCTCCAGCTGGGGGTGTGGGCTCTGGGGTGAGACCAGAAATGTGGTTTTAAGGATGCGGGAGAGGGCTCTGGGCTGGCGCAGGAGTGCAGGGCAGGGTGAGGGCTCTAGCTGGGGGGCACAGGCTCTGGGGTGGGGCTGGGGATGAGGGGTTGGGGATGCAAGAAGGTGCTCTGGGCTGGGACCAAGGGGTTCGGAGGGTGGAAGGGTGTCAGGAGTGCAGGCTCCGGGTGGCACCTCCCAGAAGCAGCGGCATGTCCCCACTCCAGCTCCTACGTGGAGGCTCAGCCAGGCGGCTCTGCGCGCTGCCTTGTCCACAGGTGTCACCCCGCAGGTCCCATTAGCCGCGGTTCCTGGTCAACGGGAGCTGCGGGGGCAGCGTGCGGAACCCCTTGGCTGCCCCATGCGTAGGAGCCGGAGGGAGAACATGCCACTGCTTCTGAGAGCCTTGCAGAGCGGGGTAAGCCCTGGACCCCGCTCCCCGGATGGAGCAACGGAGCAGGGCAAGCCACAGACCCCGCTCCGCAGTGGGAGGGTGAGGGCTGGATTAAAATGTCTGGAGGGCCAGATGCGGCTCCCGGGCCATAGTTTGCCCACCCCTGGTTTAGAAGGTAGTTCTCAACCTTTCCAAACTACTGTACCCCTTTCAGGAGTCCATTGTCTTGCATACCTCTAAGTTTCACCTCACTTTAAAACTACTTGCTTACAAAATCAGACATAAAAACACAAAAGTGTCACAGCACACGGTTACTGACAAATTGTTCATGTTCTCATTTTATGATCATAAAATAAATTGATTGGAATATAAATATTGTATGTTTATGGTATATAGAGCAGCATAAACAAGTCATTGTCTGTATGAAATTTTAGTTTGTACTGACTTCACAGTGCTTTTTATGTAGCCTGTTGTAAAACTAGGCAAATATCTAGATGAGTTGATGTACCCCCTGGAAGACCACTGTGTACTCCGATGGATACACTTACTCCTTGGTGAGAACCACTCCCTTCCAAACTTGTGTGTGGGTTTTTCAGCTTGGAAAAGAGACAACTAAGGGGGGGGGGGGGATATGCTAGAGGTCTATAAAATTTTGACTGGCGTGGAGAAAGTGTAAAAGAAAATGTTACTCACTCTTTCACGTAACACAAGAATCAGGGGTCACCCTATGATATTAATAAGTAGCTGGCTTAAAATAAACAAAAGGAAGCACATCTATACACAATGCACAGTCAACCTGTGGAACTCATTGCCAGGGGATTTTGTGAAGGCCAAAACTATAACTGGGTTAAAAAAATTCAGTAAGTTTATGGAGGATAAATCCATCAATGCCCATTTGACATGATGGGCAGGGATGCAACACCATGTTCTTGCTGCTGTTGTAATTTATTTTTAAATTCTCATTTCTGTAACTATGTTATTATCCAAATAAATGTCCACTCATTTCTGAATCTTGATGAGTTGTTCTGAATAATATCTTATGGCAAGAAGGGCAGCGGAAGAAGGCAAGCTACCCCACCCAGCCTACTCTATTTGCGGCTATGTGCCCCTCCTGAGAGCCGCCTTCTCATTTTCTGATGAGGAGGAAGCAAGGGGCCCCCCAAGGAAAAGAGAGCCAATCACAAAATGAGTGAAAAAAAATTAATGTCTCGGAAGGCAAAGCAATAACTGTGACAGATATAACAATATCCTGGACAAACTTTATGGAATTAAGATAAGCATTACTGAATTACATTCAATGCCTTAGGGGTCCACTGTATTAAAAATGCAATTGTTTATGTGTTATTGTGAGACTGCATGTAACTTCAGGGATGCTAATGAAATTCCTCTGGTTATCAGCTCTTTGAAGCAACCCCTGGAGAGGCTGTCTAGTTCAAACCGGATTCTCCAGGGACCAACAAACAAAAAGGATTTTTGGATAAATAGCCTGGTTTTGAACAGGCTCAGAGCCTTCTTCCTGATGCAGCAAACAGGCAGGACCCCTGGTTCACCCATGGCGAAAGGTCAGAAGGACGGAGGCCCCCTAAGACTGTGCTAGCTATGAGCTGAAATTGTGATGAACTTGAAACCACAAGGAAACGCCTTGGGTGGAGGAGTTTTGAAGGAATGCTCCTGCCAGAGCCCACGTTAGGGTTGGGGTGATCGCTGGAAAGCTTAGCAGCGTGCATAAGGGTTCGTTTATTGCTTTAAACATTTCCTCTGTAGTGCTTTTCCATTAAGAATAAAATAGGCTTGAGTGGGAAGCGCTTTGTGGTACCTTATATTGGTCTCTGAAGTGAAAGTAAGCTGTCATGCTTAGGCAAAGACTCCTGCCGGGATACCAAAATATAGTCAGGGGACTGTGCAACCTAGAAATACCCTGATCAGAAGGGAGTCAGACGTGTGTCTCCATTTAAGAGAGTGGATGGCCAGGAAAGCCTGAAGCCTAGCATAGTTGGGAAGTACAGGTGCAACTGACTGTGACAATAACATCAAACCGTGACTTGAACACCACCTCAAAAAAGTTCCCCTCCAAACAGAGGAGGTTAGTTAGATCCTGTGACATGATAATTTTTAAATAAGCAGGTCCATTCTCTAAAGGTACCTTCAGTGCAGGACAGAGCAAGACAATTGAGAGCAATCATAGAAGAAACAATGCAACCATCACAGATGCAATACACAGCAAGAACAAGTGTAATATCAATAATCTAAACAATCAATATTAATAAATAAGTAAGATACCTTCCAACATGTAAATATTTCACTTCATACAGTACAACACACTAGTCTGTAAGACGCAGCCACAAAAACAAGAAGCTCAAACATTTGCCCATCTTAAATAACAGACTTACAAAATTTGGACTTCCCTGTTTCAAAAATGGTGTCCTTAGAATTGAGAGACTAAAGTAGGATTCCTCCCTAAAGACTCAGTCCAAGCAATATTGCTTTGCAAATATATGGAACAAGAACCATATAACTGCCTTGCAGATGTCTGAAGTGGAAAACTCCCTGAGGCAAGCAGCAGAAGCCACAGTGCCTCAGATCAAAAGAGCCTTGAAGTAGCCTTCCAGCTTCAGGCCAGTTAGGTTAGAGCAGTGGTCTTCAACCCGAGGGTCCGCAGACTATGTCTAAGATTTCCAAAGGGCTCCGCAAATGAAAAAAGGTTGAAAACCACTGAATTACAGCAGCAAGAGATGCAATCAACCATTTA
Organism: Chrysemys picta bellii; assembly: GCF_011386835.1. NCBI lineage: Eukaryota > Metazoa > Chordata > Testudines > Emydidae > Chrysemys > Chrysemys picta. Next base: position 204,261,996 of record NC_088791.1, read on the forward strand.
GACATGGCCCTCTTAGTGACAGCATTGCCCAGGGAATTGGTATCACATGAACAAGGGCTTTAGTCTGCTCCAAGCAGAACCCCAAGGACCTTCTAATGTCAAACCTGTGGGAAAGAGCTTCACCAGAGTGGGCAGGTGAACATGGGAAGAATGTTGGCAGAACAACAAGCTCATTACAGTGAGATTCTGAAATCACCCTGGAAAGGAAATACTGAGAATTCTCAACTCCACTTTGTCCTTGTAAAACTTTTTAGGTCAGTGGAGCCTGAAAGGCACTCATTCTACAAGCTGAAGTTATTGCCACAAGGAAAATGACCTTCCATGTAAGAAAGCTGAGCTCACAGATGACTTAAGGAGAGCTTTCATCAGCTTTAGGACAACATTGATCCTATGATGCAGGATTTCTTTTTTAATGCAGATAGGGTGGTTTCAAGAGCATCTAGCCCCAGTTAACTTGACAAGAGGTTGTAGAAGCAGTGATTTGCATTCAACTAGTTCTTGATCGGCCAATATACTTCCAGGTGAACCAACATGGAGTTTGGCTTTAAACTTGACTCAAACACATAGAAAAAGTAGTCAAGCAGTTTTTTGGTGGCTTTTCTTTAGCTCCCCTAAAGCAAGTAAAAGAGTTCACATTGGCCGGTTCACATAACACTGCAAACTTTTTTTGCTTACAGTTGTAAGTCCCTCTGTCTTTGAAGAGCCCACAACAGCATTAATCACATGCTTGGTAATACCATAACTATGCCGCTCTATGCTCTCAGGAGCCGAGCTCCTGGACTGGGATGGAGCAAGGTACCTTTATTCTGAGTGATCATCCAAGGCCAGGCTCTCCGCCTGATTGGACCAGCTTTGGCCCTCTGAAACACAGCCAGGAATTGTACTTCTCTGGGCCTCTGCGGACTCATTTGGACCAATTAATCTCGTCTCCCTTGAGCTTTGCCAAGACTTTTGAGAACCGAAAGACAAACAGAAGATCATGCAGGTTTAAAACAAACATAAGGAAGTACTTCTTCGCACAACACACAGTCAGCCTGTGGAACATATTGCCAGGGGATGCTGTGAAGGCCAAAAGTATAATTGGATTAAAAAAAGAATTAGATAAGTTCATGGAGGATATGTCCATTAATGGCTATTAGCCAAGATGGTCAGGGACACAACCCCATGTTCTGGGTGTCTCTAAATCTCTGACTGACAGAAGCTGGGACTGGATGACAGGAGATGGATCAATCTTTAAATTGCCTGATTCTGATCCTTCCCTCTGAAGCATTTGGCAAAGAAGACAGGATACTGGGCTAAATGGACCACTGGTCTGACCCAGTATGGCCAGTCACATGTCCCCCTCACTAGTAGGGCCAGTTAATAACAAAAAGTTCCCTCCCTACAAATAATTTTGTACAAGAAATTTTCATTTTGAGTTTTTTCTTTGAAATTTGATTTGCATGGGAAATTTCTAAATGACAAAAAAAAGTTTTGGGGGAAATTTTTCCCATTTTTTGTCAGTAAAAATTTTGGTTGCAAAATTTTGACCAGCTCTGTTCACTAGTGGAAGGAAATGGCACCAACGCGGTAACTTTTTGGTGTCATGAGCAGACAGCCAGTAGCTCCCTGTTCAGATGGGTACCTAAGATACTCATCTCCAGAGCCCTCAGCAGGAGAAGATCTGATCCATCAGGGCCAAATCAGAAATCAATTGTCAAAGTCTATCAGCGCCTGCCCATTAACGCCTTATCTGCACTATGAAACAAATACATCTTGTATTTGTAAATATGATATCATAGCATAAACAAAGCAAGTTGTAGTTTCAACACATTTTAGTTGCTTGAGATAACTTCTTGGGCTCCACCTACTGTTTCCTCGACCAACTAGCAAATTAAAACTACAACTTGCCGCTTCTACACTAGAACATGAACACCTATTAGCTAACATGTTAAAGATACATTTTCCCTAATGTGGGCATGGCCTCATGCTGCCAGTTAGGAACATGAAACCTTATGGGTATGTCTGGCTACACTTCAATTAAAAGCCCATGGCTGGCCCTTGTCAGTTGACACGTACTCACAGGGCTCAGACCAAGAGGTTATTTAATTGCAGTGTAGACATCCGGGCTCAGGCTGGAGCCCTGGCTCTAGGACCCTATGAGGGGGGAAGGGCCCAAAGCTCAGGCTTTAACCCGAGCGCAAATGTCTACACCGCAATTAAACAGTCCCTTAGTCTGAGTTCTGTAAGCCCGAGTCAGCTGACCCAGGCCAGCCACAGGATTTTAATTGCAGTGTAGACATACCCTAAGGGATTAGAGAGTCCTGTCTGCCTTCTGCTATAAGAGGCAAGGCCCAGGAATAAGAATCCCACACAGATTGGATTTCTAGAGAAGATCAATTACCTGATGCAGCAATCCTGTTTAGCTTGTGTCCTTCTCTAGCATATAAAGTACCTTAGTATATGACCATGGTTAGTAGGGAGAAAAAAAGTTATCTGAAAATTTCTATGACTAATACTTCTATTTTTCCTTCTTCAGCTTTGCATTAGCGGTAATATTTTAAGGTTATCATGTGGTGTAGCATAAATGAAAGCAAGATTACATAATGGAACTGAATGTTCTATATAGTTAGTTTCTCAAAGCAGTACTTTGATTACAGGATAAAGCAAGGAGGGGGAAAACAGCAAATGCAGCAGTTTTGAACAAGAAGGGGTATAATTTTAATACTAGTGATACAGCTCAGCATAAACCACATATAAAACCAGCATAATTTTATTTTTAAAGGTTATGCTGAGACTCAGAATGCAGAATGCTAAAAAGCGTATTTCTAAATAATGTTCCAGGGCTTCAGTGCCAGCCATGTTTCCTGCTGTGAAACATGCATCCGTATTCTGCTTGATAACACTAAGACTCCAAACACTTCCTAGATAACACTGGTTCCTGCTTTCATGATCCTCACTGTCCTTGCTAAATAGTAATAGATGGCTGAGACTAGCAAGCAGCCCTTCCTTGATACAAGACTAATATCACTTCTGGGAAGAGGAGGAAAACTGCTGGCAAATGGCACTAAAAGGTCTCATCTACATTAGGAAAACCAGGACCCAGAGTTCTCACGACAGCAATGAAGTGGGGAATCACCTCACAAAACTGGGCAACATCTCTGCCTTCCCACCTTTTCCATTGCTCCCCAGGACCATACAAAGATAGGGAGGAGAGAATGCCAGTGATAAAGGTTTATGCCTTTGTGGATAAAAAAAGCTATGGCTCTGAGGCCCGATTAACTTAACACTGGACCTTTTGAGATCTCTACCTCACAGAGGTGGCCTGCTATTACAAAAAAGACAATCTTCCATCCAGGACCAGACAGGCCCAAAATAGATACTTGCATGAAGCAATTATTGGTCAATAAGTAGAACATAGTCTGCTGGCTGCTGCAAACTTCATAGAGTAACTCCTAGGTGAAGTAAGCGAACCATAGCCTTGAGTTCTGCTCTCTTGCAGGTTTATAAAAGTGTACAAGCAAAAAGGCCAAATCTCTGGAGTCTAACATTCTCAGTGTATACACTAAAAGAAAGTTTTGTACAAATCTCAACATGAAATCCTTCCTCTGGGAAATCACTTAATTTAATCTAAACTCTTATTCCAATCATTTATTCTAATGCCACAAGGTCATAGAAAACAACCATGGAATCTCCTTCTGCTCCTTACAGCACTACTCAGATTGAACCCTTACAGGCAGGGTCATTATACTTCCTATCCATTAGAGTAGACTTCCTGCAAGCAACTCTCTCCAGTCAGAGGAGTTTCTGAGGCTGGTAGCTTTCTTGGATGAGAACCCCTATTTTTTTTTTTAATTTAGACAAATGGTTTTCACAACGTTTACAGTACTCATTCCCCAAGTAAATTCAAGAAATATTCTTCCTTGTGACAAGCATGAGAGTATCCTTAGGAGCACTGATGGACTCAGGGGAGAGCTTTTGTAATGAGGTCAACTAGGCAGCTGCATGGTCATCAGTATATAAATTCACCAGATTCTATATACTGGTCATCCAGTCTTTAGCCAATGACATTTTCTCTCTCTCTCTCCTTTTTATTGGCAGAAGCCTTCTCCACACCTTGATGCCCAGGGGAAAATGGAGGATATATAAAAAACATACCTCATTTTAGTTGTCCATATTTAAAGATGATTTGCTTCCTGCCCAAGAAGCACACTGCTACGAAAATCCTTTTGTAATGGATCTCTGGACTTTAGCATGACGAAGAATAGGAAAGTTTACCAATGCTTATTTCCTTGAGAGCAGAAAGTTTCCTGTCTTTGAGTAATAAGGTCCACGGACGTGACCTCCTACAGACAAACAGATCATCCAGAATAGAGATGGAAACGGACATCTAAAGAGTCAGGTTTATTTCACTGGGGGGGAAATCCCACATGCGCTATGGTAGGAGAGGCTATTGTGCTTTCCTCCCCTCCCCCCATCAAAGCATAGTTAGCACAATCTTCAATTTAGGAAAGCAGAATGGAATTTTCCTGGCTATGGGAGTGGTCTCAACTGTCTGAACTTCAAGAGGCAGGGCATTTCCCTGCTACTAGTGACTGACAAGCCTGGGTCTGTCCCCAAGCTGCAAGCAGGCGGACGTAACCATTGTAACAAATCTGTGGACCTCAGTACAAAGAGGAATTACGGACCCCAATTTGCACAGAGTAGATGCAACCAAACTCTGTGCCTGGAAGCCTCCTTCCAGAAGCAGCATTTATTACACCTCCCACTTGCTCCACCCCAACCTATCTTCAAAGCTCGGATTACATTATACAACAGTTGAAATATAAACTTTATTTCAACTAGTTCAGCAAGTTAAATAAAAGATCCCCATCAAACTCCATCAAGATAGATGGCATAAGCTAATAATGGTTAAAGCAGGGGACTTGAAAGCCAAACTTGACTCCTGTTCCAAGCTCTGCCACTGACTTGTTCTGTGGTATTGGGCACCTTATTTAACCCCTCGGCTGTGTTTTCCTCTACTGTAAAACGAGGATAGTATTTGATTTTCTCACCAGGCTGATTTGGGAATTAATGTTGGCTGAGTAGTATGAATTCAACACTACTTTATAGTGCAGAATGCTGGGGAATGAGAAAGTATGACACATCCAAACTGTCTCCATTCCATACAACCTGCCTCAGAAAAATCCTCCATATCTTTTGGCCCAGAACAATCTCAAATCAAGATCTATTGACACAGTGCAGCCAAGAGAATCTGAGCACTATCATTGCCAAGAGGCGTTGGAGATGGATCGGTCACATGCTTCGGATGGAAACTGATTCCATCACCAGAGTAGCAATAGGATGGACACCTGAAGGCAAGCGAAAACGAGGCCGCTCAAAAACAACATGGCAAAGAGCTGTGGAAGCCGAGCTGAAAAACCTGGGACACCACTGGGGAACCATTGAAAGACTTACCAGAAATAGACAGGAGTGGAGGAGCTCCATCACTGCCCTCAACTCGAGGCGTAATAGGAACATGATGATGATGAGGAGGAGGAGTAGTATGAAGATTAAGTACTTCACTCCTTCAGTACACAATGCTACTTAAAGAACAAAATGATTAAACAGAAAGAGAGTTCTGTTTGATACTCAATGTCGTTTGGTAAAGCTTTCATCCACATAGACAGTAGCGTCCTACCTCCAGCCTCCCCAGCTGAGTTAATCTCAGAATGTTCACTCCATCATGTGCTCACATTAAAAATCTTGGCTGATCATAATATTCAGCATTTATTCACTCCCCTGTTGAGTCACACAGGTGCGATCACAGTGCCTCAGAGAGCTATAGACTGTAAGCACTTCCTCTCTGATGTTTCTGATTTAAAGTTTCATTTAGTCTGAATCAGACACTTTTCTAAAAGTGTGACATTATCTTAAAAGTGATTTTACTTTTTTCAGGGTCCATTTAAGCTGAAGCGGAACTGCCACTCTAGAAAACTGCACATCTTCTTGCAGAACGACACCATGCTGTGAATCAGGAGACTTAGGTGCAGCCAAAAACAATATATAGGCAGGGAACAGAAGTTAATATCTTTCTCAGCCTCCATAGAGGAAGAATAAACTATTTCAACCATGCTGAAACATTCAACATAAGTAGTATAGTCTGATGACTAGAGCAGGGAACTGGGAATCAAGGCTCTCAATCCCATTTTTAACGGCTACTAACTATTGTGAGTCCATATGCAAGTTACAACCTTCCTGATTCAATTTACCATGAGTTAAGCATATGAGTAACTAAACATTTGGCATGTGAAAGTGAATCTTGATATAACAAGACTCAGGGTACATGATGGGGCAATGTACATTAAGGGGGCATGATTTCTAAAACTCACTAACACACTGCAGATTAATTGGTCCATGTCTTGCTGCTGCGCACTAAAGATTCCCTAGTGCACATTAATGTAGTGCTGTTTGAAGGAACACTACATTAAAGCACACTCGGGAATCTTTAGTGCAAACCTGCAGGGTCAACACAGACCAATTAATGTGCAGGACTTTAGTGCACTTTAGAAATCACTCCCACATACATCACAGTAGCTCAATGTGTAGACAAACCCTCTGTAAATTAAGAAATACTAATAATGTTAAAAATAAAAAGAAGCTTACACTTCAGTGTCACTGCTTTAACCAATACTAAATTCTTCTAATGCAACAAAACACCCAGGGCCCTCTTCTCCCCACACTTTCTACAAACATTCCCTAAGATGACTAAATGAAAATGCAATTTCTTGCCACTAAGTGTATGATTTAGACTTCTGAACATAGAGGACAATTAATTTTTACCAGACAATTATTTATAATTACAGATTTATTTATACTAAAAGTCAGCAGAAGTACTGAAGTGCAAAAGTTAAAGTTTCAGCAATGTCAACCTGTTTTGTACTCGATACGGTATTTTCTGTTTTTATTACATGTGTAGTCTAATATACTTTATGAAGTCTACACTGTAAAACATGCAGGTTGTGCATTGTGGTTTGGTTATAAGAACTCCAACATATATGTTATTTTCTAACTTTGGAAGGCGTTTTTTATTCTCTGTATCCTTTACATGCCATTAACAAAACTTTCACATATAATATAGCTTCTTTTTATATTGTGTTCCTGTGCCAATTAAAACAAGTAGGGTATACAACGAATGATTGTTGGAGATATCACCTGCATATTTTCTGGGACTAGCTCTCACCTTTAGCAACGTTTTTCAAGGACTTCAGATGCAGTGGTCACTAAGTGGCAGCAAGGGATTTCAATTGAGTCTATTTAGTTGCATCTTTAAACACTGGAGCAGGAGGGTCAAATAGCATTTAAGATCCTTAAACAGAGTCCTCATCATCTGTTTCCCCCACCCCAGCTACTACTGCCCCCACATAGCAAGTTAGGTTTAAGTTATGGTAACCGTATTACTTGTCTATAAAATATCGGTCAACCATTGAGGCATATTAAGTAAAGCTCTGCTGTCCTTTAGTCATACACTAAAGATAACGACATTTCTTTAGCCCTGAACTCAAAACTTAACTGCATTTTTAACCCAAACCAGCCAAAATTGATCATTTTGGCAAAGTAGGTGTGTCTATGCAAATAAGGTCTGCTCACGAAGTTTTTTCCTCCAATTCACCAACAGGTGTCAGGAGAAAGTTCATTCAGACCACTGGCATACATCTGTATACCTTGGAGACTATCATATCTTGAAATAAATATCAGGGTTGTTTCCTAGAATAATATATTCTAAAAATGTCTAAAAATATAGCTAACACAGTTACTTAGTTAATTTAGTCATTTAACTTAAAAAAGGCCTCGCAATTTTCATGCCAGGGTTTCAGCCCACTGTGATTTTCTTTTCTTTTTTACTGAGTATAAAACTTATACAATGGAATACCTTTAAATTTAAAGGGCATTTACCAGGAACCACTATAATTGGGAAGAATTTTAAAATTCAGCATTAAATCTTTACTCTTAGGCCTTGGCTACACTTACCCGGTAGTTTGGCGGCGAGCGATCGAACTTCTGGGTTCGACTTATCGCGTCTAGTCTGGACGCGATAAGTCGAACCCGGAAGTGCTCGCCGTCGACTGCGGTACTCCAGCTCGGCGAGAGGAGTACCGCGGAGTCGACGGGGGAGCCTGCCTGCCGAGTGTGGACCAAGGTAAGTTCGAACTAAGGTACTTTGAACTTCAGCTACGTTATTCACGTAGCTGAAGTTCCGTACCTTAGTTCGAATTAGGGGGTTAGTGTAGACCTGGCCTTATGCACACTTTCAAGCCATCAACAATATTAAAATACTGGCTATGTCAGCAGTGGAAATTAGGCATTGTTGACCAGTTTCTCTTACTGTTGTATCACCATTTCAACATTACATCAGTTGTGCACCCAAACTTGAGCCACTGCAGCAATGACATTTACTTTCTGAAAGCACATTTGCTCCGTAATACGAATCTATAAAATATTGGTGAACAAAATGAGTATAATATGAAATTACATCTTCAGAAGGATAAACCATCTGAGACGGATAATGAAGATATGCGGGTAGACCAATCCTTCCCCATCTGAAACTGCTGAATACCTGAAAACATTCCTTCTGTTCTTCCTGTACAGCTCCTGTTGGTTGTCAGGCAGACATCCCAAAATACAGTCTAATCTAGTTTCACCATATTTTTCCTCACACGTTGTGAATTCAAATATCCAACTTTATACAATGTGGGTTTGGTTTTTTGCGATCTTCAGATTTAATTCAAACAAAGAGTACATTTGTCCTGCATGCCACAGAATACCCATTTTTTCCCTTTGCTCCACTTTCTTCTCACCACACAAAATAAAACCTGTTGTGCTCGCCTATTGACTTACAGAAGCTGGACATATTTTAAATCTACAATGAAGATGATTCTAACTGAAGCTTCACTTCCTTGGCTAAATAACTTCCAAGGGATGTAGGATTGTTTGTCACATTCAATATATAGTGTTGGGGGTTCTTCATTGGCATTTAAATTCCTTATTTATTTTTAGAGGAAGAAAAAAAGTGACTTGCACTTAATGTTAGCTTATAAATGGCCCTAATTAGGCTTTGAATGTTAGGTGCCACTAAAGTGAATTGCATACAAGAAGGTTAAGTTCCACTTTGTTTCCAAACAATAGCAGAAAAAGTTTTCTATTCTTTTTCCATCATGACTGTTTATCTTCTTGTTGCACTGACAATATTTGACATTTTGGCTTTGATTGTTGTTGTTGTTTAGAAAACATTCAGACTTGACAGAATATTATGGAATGCAGAAAGTGTGGAGTATCCCTCTGAAATTGCAAGATCTGATTTTTTTTTCTCTGTATCTGAAATTTGTTTTTATCCTCGATGTTAAAGTAGTTTTTCAGAGTGGGCTGTGTGTGTTTCAATAACATATTTATAATGTCCTTCACATAAACTCTCCCTTCCTGACTGTGCAACCCCAAGGCCTTTTCTAGACTAAGATTTGGAAGGTGTTAGCTAATGCATGTTATCCATCCAGACATCTTAGTTTAGATAAGGCCTGGGACAGGGCCATATAGGACAGGTCATATAGAACAGGGAGAATGTGCACTGGGATGTTACAAAGTGGGCAGGGCTTAAACAGGATTGCTAAAAAACTATCATAAAACAGTACTCCACCTACTCAAGAAATTTTCAATTGCTTATCAATTTCATTTGTACTATATTCCAATAAACCAAGCAAAGGTTCTAGTCCCCCAAGAGGACTACATCCATACCAAGTTTCTGACTTCTTCAGTTTTTGATGTAGCCATATAGCCACAAGTTTATTTAAAATTCCCTCCTGCCCTCTCTATTTATGTATCTACACAGGGAAGAGTACTCTTTCACTCTCCTGTAACCCAAAGAGGGCTTCTCTAAGCTTCAAGGTTGTTTTCAGGCAGAGATCAAGTATGGAAAACTCTGCCCCAAACCTGAACATTCTTGAAAACTATCAGTGCGTGAAATTGAAGCATTAAATGGAAACTTCTGAAACTCTAACTCTGGTGAGTGACAGTTACTTGCTATAAGAAGGATATCTAGTGTGCTAAAGGGATACTCCAGCCCATCTCTCTCGGTGAGCAATTGTATGTATACCCTCCTGGAGGAGTTGTGTACAATTTTCTACCCCCATACTGTTATTTTTACCGTGGTAGTGCCCAGAAGCCCCAGTCGGGAACAGCTGCCTGAACTTTCTTTCACACACAGTCCCAAGACATGGGCTTACATAGGCCCCCCTTTTATATGCACAGAAGTGTTTAAGAACGGTGTGACTGTGAAGTCAGCACAGAACCAACCACTTTCCAGCTTTAGGCAGAGGCAGTTTCCCTCTTTTTTTATATTGACAGCATTCCTCTCTCTCTCTTCCCCCCCCCCCCCCCCCCCCGCCACCCTTCTCCCTCAGCTCCAGTACAAATGCATACATGCACCACCTCCTTCCCCCTCCCCCATCCTTTCCATTAGCTCCATCCTGGCTACTTTGGACAGTTTCCCAAGATTCATTTGCTGATTAAGCCCATCACCTCACTATTCAGATGCTCGCTCTCCAGCAATGGGTGTGTTCCACTCTCTCCTTTATAGAAGCTTAACACTCCTTTTTTGTTAGCCAGTGCCTTTTTCAACCCAATCTAGAACCAAACGCATACACTGTGTAGAGTCAAAACTCATCACCCCTTCCCTGGGGTTTAGCTTTATTAACAACTAAGTTCAACTCACACCTTCTGCCCATGCTTGGCTGCTCCTAGGGATCTTCCCTCCAGACTGCTGAGCCAACACTTTAGATCCTCTCTTCTAGAGAGAGACACCCACACCTCTCTTACATCTCTGTGGAGTTACAAGCCACCAGCCTCATCAGGTCAGCAGAACACATTTGAGCCCTTTCCCTGTATGAGCAATACCTGCTCAATACAAACCAAAACAGATGGATTAATTATTTCTTCAATTATTACAATTCAGTCCAGCAATTCAGGGTTTTTTAGGATTTAAAATTTGTTCCAAAAAACTACAAAGACAGAGCATTTGAAAAACCTCCTGCAGAACACGAAAAGGAGATTACAGCAAAATTCACATTAAAAGCATATCTGTATTTTTTTTATTATAGCTTCTATAAACCTTCTACTTTATTCCCAGAACTCAAAAAATAGCTCTGCTATGAAATAACTGTAATCTGGTAAATCATGAATATGCTATGCTTCCTACTTTGCCTCTGAATTCCTTTGCTACAAGATAAAGGTAAATGCTTTCTTCCCATAGCCCCAAAAATTATCACGAAAGCACCCACTAACTGATGCAATAATCAGCCATCAACCCCATCACCATAAAATGCAAGGTTAAAAAGGAAGATCTACTCTGTAGAAGGATGTAAAGGAAATCTCTTACATCTTGTGAGGTGCTCACATACTGTACTAATGAGCACCTAGGAAATTCCTGTAATTAAATACAAATGTTCCTGCAGTGTTGTCACTGACCCCTGACCACTTGTAGCCTCCTGTGTGGTCCTACAGGTTGGGTGTTCTCTTAAGGTTCCAGCATTCAGGCCTGCCACCCACTGAAGTCAATGGTGGGGTTGCCATTGACTTCAATTGATGCAGAACTGGGCTCTTATGCCCCGATCCTGCAACGAGTTCCGCATGGGCAAGCCTCTATGCTAACAAAGAACCACAATGAAATCAAGCAGCATCCCTACATGATTGAGGACAACTGTACCTACCTAAGCAACCCTTCTACTTACTCACCTACTCATTCATTTCAATTCAAAAATCCAAAGACACTAGAAGTCATGGGCATTTTTCAAAGTTAAAAAGACACAGAACCCATGATGGCAGCAGACAGACATCCATCCTTACCTACAGCAGAAGAAAAGACTTAACAGCATTAGGTAATCCAGTCACATAACCTGCGGTTCTGCAAACAATTAGATGAGAGCAGTCTCACAGAGTTTAACAGGACTAAACATGTGCATAAGTGAAGGATTAGAGCCACAGAGGCACTGCAATAATTTATTATTATCTAGAGAGAAGATTTCTTGGCACACAATGTTGAAGCTTTTTGTGTTGAATATAGTTTCACACAAGAGACTATGGAATAAAACCAAGAATTTTGTGCATCTAAAATGTAATTATATCTTATGAGTACATTTGTATAAGCTTCTAAAGTTAGCCTAGGGGATCAAAAGCTGATGGTTTTTTTCACCCTTCCGTCCATATTATTTATTCATGAAGTATTGTAACATTTTACAGGATAAAGGGGAGAGACACAAAATGTAACTATCTTCCTCAGAAAAATACTTTAAAATACATAGAATTTCAACAGATTTATATACTAGTCTTAAGACAAATAATTAAAGGAGTTAGTCAATTGGGAAACACTTTATAGGCAACCAGTGAATTTTCATTTACTAAAAAGTGGGAACCAGTTTCCAGTTTTAGGTACTGAATAACATACACAAAATAAAGGCCTCAGCACATGCATCATTTTAAAGTTACTTCTCTCTCCATCCCCTGCTACTGAAGGTCGATGCAGTGCTATACTCTTGCAATTACCAGTACCTTCTCCTTGTACCACTGAAGGGTTCTGGACCTTGGAGTATGAGGATACGAATAAAGCGTTTTTTCCCTCAGTCCATTTTAAAAAATTGTCTCTTTAGAGTGGGAACGGGGATCGATTAGGAGTTAGCACCTGAAATTGTTCATGTTTGTCTGTCTTTACATTTTACTGCTAACCTTTAAGACCTATATAAAAAAAAACAACAACAAAAAAAGAATACTCAGCATTAAGTCTGACAATCTGTTTTTAAATTCACCCTGTTTGTTCACCCTCCTATTTGTTGCCAAACAATGCCTATGGCTTCCAAGTGGTCAGGAAAAATCTGGACTCAAGGAGTGGACTGTTTCCTTCTTGGAAGAGAACAAAGTAGATACAGACCGAGTATATTCTTTCTTAGATTTGTTTTTTGTATTATTTACAGTATAAACAGAGCTTGTTATTGCTTTGACAGGAATTAATGTTAAACAGTAAAAGCACCAGCTAACCATACAACTGTGCTCCAGAAAGCAGTGGTGTTCAATCCTTCAGCAAACCAGTAGTCTCTTTCTCAACTATCACAACTCCTGTACAACCAAATGTCTCAGACTCTTCACAAATACAAATTAACACCCTGTAAAAGCATGGGCCTGCGCTGTCACTCATTCACCCCTCTGCTCCACCTAACATCCAGGCATCACTCAAGAAAAGACATCACTGTCAAACAGGTCCATGTAGGGTTGTCCAACTTCAGGAAGAGGGGAATTTGTCATTTAAAAAAATAAGTGGGGAGGGGGATGAGTGGATGGGTTTCCATTCATCTCTCAGGCAACAGGTGCAGTAAATACCCAATCAATTAGTAGCCACAATTGAATGACAAATAGAGACTAAGTATTAGACTTAACTCAGCCAATCGGTACCTTGGAAAAAATAAGACTTACTTCTGTTATTATATTCATATTTTATCATGCTTACATCATCATTTTCAGAATCTGAATGGATGTCACTAGTGTGAAAGCTATTCAAAGGCAAATCTGTATCTACCCCATATTAGGCAAGTTAACCGATCTTCTGAGATCACTTCCCTGCCAAGGAAGAAAACCATAGGACCTGATGTAAGAAGGTACAACAGGGTAGAAAGAAAGTGAGCACCTGGCTTATGTCTGAAACATCTTCGGTATGTTTAAGTCAGTCTCCATGTTTTAGTTCAATAGTTTTTTAGTAATTAAATAAGGATATATTTGTTTGAAATAATTATAATATTTGTTACACAACATAGCTAACACCTTTATCTTTTCTATTAACACATTCCATTAAAGATGTTATGCTGGGATACTTCCCTTTTGCTAGAACTATAATTAAAATTTTGGGACCATATATTTAATAACAGCAGAGTTGGATGAATACCACATAGTAATGAATTTAAAAAGCAAGCTCTGGGGTTATGTTTTTAAAAATATTTATTTAATCAGTAGAATTCCCCCTAGGCTGCACTCACAAGAAAACACCATTATCTTTAATCTTTCATATATGTTAGCAACTATATGGACACATTAAACCAGCCGTGAAAGTGTTCAAAGACAAAAAACTGAGTTTGATGGGGATGGGGTGTTTGTTTGGGTTTTGTTTTGAGTTGTAATTTCTCCAGAATTCAGATAACCAACTGAGGTCTTGTCTACACTGGCAAGTTTCTGCGCAGTAAAGCCACTTTCTGCGCTGTAACTCCCGAGGTGTACACGCTGCCAAGCCACTTAGTGTGCAGAAACTGCACAGTTGCAGCGCTGTAAAAAAACCCACCCCAATGAGAGGCATACAGCTTTCTGCACCAGGGGTACAATGCCGCAGTGCCAGTGTACACATCCTGGTAGATTACAGCGCTGCGATTGGCCTCCAGGAGGTGTCCCACAATGCTTGCTCTCGCCTCTCTGGTCATCGGTTTGAACTCTACTATCCTGCCCTCAGGTGACCAACCATGAGCCCTACCCCTTAAATTCCTAGGGAATTTTGAAAGTCCCCTTTCTGTTTTCTTGGTGACACATGCAGTGGTCTCAGCGCATCTTTCCAGGTGACCATGCCTGCTCCACGCACCAGGCGATCTCCCGCTTGGAACAATGACGAGCTGCTGGACCTCATCAGCATTTGGAGAGAGGAAGCTGTCCAGTCCCAGCTGCACTCCAGCTGTAGGAATTATGATACCTAAGGAGATATTTCACGATGCATGGCAGAAAGGGGCCATGAGTGGGACACAATGCAGTGCAGGGTCAAAGTGAAGGAGCTGCAGAACGCCTACCACAAGGTGCAGGAGGCAAACCGCTGCTCCGGTGTTGCGCCCACGAACTGCCAGTTCTACAAAGATCTGGACGCGATACTCGGTGGTGACCCCACCTCCACTGCGAAGGCCACTGTGGATACTTCGGTGGCTCGTGTGCCAGTCAAGAGTGGACTGAGCCAGGAGGAGGAAATCTTGGACAAGGATGTGGAGAGGGAGGGGGACCCAGAGGCAGAGATGCATGCAGCAAGGAGCTCTTCTCTACACCAGAGGAGGCTAGAGAGTCACAGCTGTAGGAACTTGGCGACACGCAAACAGGCGAGGAGGCCCCTGTTCAGTGATTCCAAAAATCAAAGTCACTTAAGTGAGTTGTTGGGGGCAAGAGGGTTGCAGAAAACAGGTTTGTCTCTGTATGATGCGTGTACCATCACATGACTAGTCTGAGCAGCAGAACAAGGTTTTGATTGACTCCCTCATTTCACGGGAATCTGCCTCAGAGATCTCCATGAAACTCTCCTGGAGATACTGGGCAATCTGCTGCCGCAGGTTCTTTGGCAGAGCTGCTTTGTTTCTTGCCCCATTAAAGGTAACTTTCTCGTGACCATTGCTATACACAGGCGAGCTGCATAAGAGCCAAGGCAGAAGCCACAGGCTTGGAGAAGACCCTCCTTTGATTCCCTGCTCACCCTCAGCACTGAGATATCTTCCATAATGAACACAGCCTGTGGAAAATGCAGGGACAGTAATGATTATAAGCCTCCCCACCCACAGTGCTGGCTCTCCCCAAGAGCCACATGCCCAGTGTACAGTACGGTCCTGGAACACTGATTTCCCCAGCCCCTGCAGTTACTCACCATTCTGGGGGTCTTGTGGCTCATGTGTGCTTGCCTGGGGTCAGCCAGTTTTTTAGTGACAGGTATGTGAAAAGTGGCTGTGTTTTAAATCACTGAACCAGTGGTCTGTGTGTTGCAAACAATACTGCTTCTGTAAAATGTTGCATTTTGGCTTCACAGATATGATCTTGGGAGCCCAGCCTCCTTCTTTGTTATCGCCAGCTGAACAGCTGCGCAGAATTAGAAAGCGGCCATGAAGAACTAAAGAGGACTTTCTGTGTGATGTCACGATGCACTCCGCGGCCAAAAAACAAGAATTGAAGGAGTGGCAGGACAGCGAGAAGAGGGACCGAAAGGAGAACGTGGCGCGCCAGAACAAAGCGACTCTTTAAAGTTTATGGAGCGCCAAGCAGACACGCTCCAGGCGCTACCAGCACTGAAAACCGAGCAGCTCCACACCCGTCCCCCCCTTCAGCCGCTGTCGCAAAACTCTCTCTCATGCGCCCCTCAGACACCACCAACACACAAGAACCTCCTGGCTCCTGTCTGTACTCGCTGCATTCCACTCCTCCCCCATCACAGGCCAGCCCTATGGACTCCCAGTACCCACTGCACTCAACATGTGTCCCTTTGCAATTTAGCCCTGATGAAGTACAGTACCCGCTGCACTATACTCCAAAGGAGAAGGTTGGATATGATACCTGGACATACACAAATCTTTAACCATCCCGGGACCCCTCCTCCTGGGACTCTCCTCAGTGCTGAGTTGTTTTTTTGTTCATCTCTCCTCCAGTTGTTGATTTTAATAAAATAATTGTTTTGGTTTGAAACAATCTTTATTCCATTAACTGAAAGCAAACAGAGCCCGGCAAAGCAAAAGGAAATTTTCTTAAACCTTCATAGTGCATTGTCTGCACCAATCACAATCACCTCCTAGCATTACAAGCACTGCGTTCCTGAGCATAGCAACAAATATTAGCGGCTTTCATCTTCAAATTGCTGCCTTAAGGCATCTCTGATCCTTATGGCTCTGCATTGCACCCCTCTAATAGCCTAGGTCTCTGGCTGTTCAAATTCAGCCTCCAGGCACTGAGCTTCAGTGGTCCAGCCCTGAGTGAAGCTTTCACTCTTCCCTTCACAAATATTATGGAGTGTACAGCACGTGGCTATAAGCATAGGAATATTGTCATCGGCCAGATCCAGACTCCCATATAGGCAGCACCAGTGGGCCTTTAAAGGCCAAAAGCACACTCAGTCATTCTACACTTGCTCAGCCCGTTATCGAACCGCTCCTTGCTGTTGTCAAGGTTTCCCGTGTATGGCTTCATAAGCCATGGCATTAAGAGATAGGCAGGGTCTCCCAGGATCACAATGGGCATTTCAACTTCCCTTACGGTGATCTTCTGGTTCGGGAAGAAAGTCCCTGCTTGCAGCTTCCTGAACAGGCCAGTGTTCCAAAAGATGCGTGCGTCATGCACCTTTCCAGACCAGCCTGTGTTAATGTCTGTGAAATGCCCACAGTGATCCATAAGCGCCTGGAGAACCATAGAGAAATACCCCTTCCAATTAATGTACTCGGTGGCTAGGTGGTCTGGTGCCAGATTGGAATATGCATGCCAGCTATTGCACCTCCGTAGTTAGGGAAGCCCACTTGTGCAAAGCCATCCGCAAGGTCACGCACGTTGTTCAGAGTCACGGTCTTTCAGAGCAGGATATGATTAATGGCCCTGCATACTTCCATCAACACAAGTCCACCGTTCGACTTTCCTATTCCAAACTGTTTAGCAACTGATCGGTAGCAATCTGGAGTAGCCAGCTTCCACAGTGCAATCGCCATACACTTCTCCAATGGCAAGGCAGCTCTCATTCTCGTGTCCTTGCGCGCAGGGCTGGGGCAAGCTCATCACACAGTCCCATGAATGTGGCTTTCCTCATCTGAAAGTTCTGCAGCCACTGCTCATCATCCCAGACGTGCATCACGATGTGATCCCACCACTCCGTGCTTGTTTCCTGAGCCCAAAAGCAGCATTCCACTGTGGTCAGCACCTTCGTGAATGCCACAATCAATTTCATGTCATAGCTACTACACGTGGCGAGATCAATGTCGAAATCCTCTTGCCTTTGTAGTTTAAGGAATAACTCCACTACGTGTTAGTGAGAGCGAGCAGCATATTGGTCAACAGTGCGGGATCCATTCCTGCAGACCGAAGAGGCAGAGTGCGCAGTACACAAACCATTGAAAGATGGTGCCAAATGTGGACGGAAGCATAGGGATTGATGGGATGCAAAGCAATGCATCACGGGGCATTGGGACAGGACCCAGGATGCCCCGCGACCACCTCTGCCTTCCCACAACTCTTAGTGACAGAAGAGGAAGAAGATGCTCTGTGGGATAGCTGCTCAAATTGCACCACTCTGAATACCGCTGCAAGTGCCGCTAGTGTGAACATGCAATTGCGCAGGCAGCTGTCAGTGTGAATACACAACAGCAGTTTCCCTTCTGCGCTCTCTGAGCAGCAATGTAACTGCCGGCGCTGTAACTCTGCCAGTGTAGACATACCCTGAATATCTAGGATGACTCCTTTCCAGAAAGGCAGCTAATGCAGCAGTTTTAAAAATATCCTTCAAGTAGTTTTAAAGAAGAAAATAATTTAGAAAATGCTTTCACATCCCCTATAATTAAGATTCTAGTACTTTATGGTGGCTGTGTGTTAGCTGCATTAGCCACCTTTCTGAAGGCAGAACAAGGAGGGGACTTTGGCGCCACCCCTGCTCACTGCTTCTGCTAATTTCCATACTAGATGGAGCTACAAAGCCACTCCCTTTCTCCATCTACTGACCTAATTTGCTAAGAAGCTTGGGGGATGCACTCCCGCTTCATCTTATAGAAGCCTGTCTCCTCCTCCTCTTTACACCAAAGAGGCTCAAACCTTTTCATAGCATGGCCCACATTTTAATACAGAGGATTGCTTGGTAAGCATCTACCCCTCCCATTCAAGATCATGTAACATTCCTGTGGCAACTAGAGCATTTGCCTACATTGAAAACTAACATGAGGAAAGTAATGTATTTTTAGCTGTCTTTTAATGCAATTTAGCAACTGGGAATAAGGAGAAGCCAGCCAGCACCATGTGACCAGTTTGAGGCCTTCTGCCCTAAACACAAGTGCAGCTATTTGCTCAATCATCATTCCTTAGACACGCTGTTGTACTAGGATCCCTTAATGCTGGGGGTGGGGCGAGGGTCGATTTTTCAAGTAACCAAAATTTAAAAAAATCGGTCCACTGCAAGTGCAGTTTCTTCATCTCAATTTTAGAAAGTCTATTAAAACCTGGTTTAGTTCTATGACTGGTACATCTAAATGTTAATCTATTTGAAATATCTCACCCATTGAAGTTCGCTGCTCTTCCATTCAATGGGCCATATTTTAAACATACTTTTATGAGCACCTGGTTTGCAAGGATTTTTCTTCTTCTTCGAAACAGGGCTTGCCCTCAAGCTTGGGATGCCCCACGGGATCCAAGATGCAAGAGTTTCCACTTTTCTGTAGTGTTCTTTTCAGAATGGTATCAAATGAGTTTGCTTGTTTCAAGTGTTAACTCAAGTGTCACTCATTTTGCACCTTTAAAATGTAATAAACTTTGAGCAAAAAAGACAAACCCCCGTCTTTCACAGCAAAGTAACCTGAACACAACCAGTACCTATTTTCTTAAGACTCCCTACCAAAAGACAAAGACATAGAAAGACCTATACCAGTAATTGTTTTATTTGGGTAATGCCCAAATGCACCGCAAAGGTTTTGGAATGCAATCATATTAGGAACATATATTTAAACATACAACAATTTAAGACACAAGTTAATAAATGGATACCTAGAGAATTCTCTCCTCTATAGAAAAATCCATTTTGAATTCTAATCCAAAACCTTTTAAACCAGAAAATATCTAATTTCTTTGCAATCTACTTGTACAGAAAGATGAAAGGAGGAAAATAAAGGTGGATAATAGTACTGTATGGCTTTTTGCTGTTTTTTCTGAAACTGGTGCTTGCACTGTAGAATCCTGATTAGGAAAGATGTGGTTGTTGAATTTTTATTACAACTTCCCTTACAGACTAAAACCCAGTAACCCTAGGCATTCAAAATGTACTATGAAAAATACATATAAGCATATAAGCTTTTTAATCTCTGCTTTGGACGTTTTCTTGCATATTCACATATTCACAGAAAAGAGGGGTGGGGGAGGAAGCTATCAAAAAAGTCAACATTATTAAATAAAACCGATTTGGAAATGAGTGGGCTAGATACAGTATGAAATCAGAGTAAAGTAACTCTCTTCATTAACACCCTGCAGCTCTACTACTGTTAAGGCAGCAGTCTCACTCAGTGTTTCTCCTAGAAACCCTGATTTTCAGGCACCTATCCCATCAATAAAGCTTGCTCTAGAATTAAATTTAGAAAAATAATCACTCACAGTGGGAACACTTTGGATATTTGAGGTCTTTAAAACAGGAAATTCTATTAAGAGAACTTTTTGAATGTTGTACTTGATAGGAGTATCAACAAAAGCATATTGGTTTTAGCCAATTGGTTTCTGCCCTTTACCCCCCCAATGTGTAAAATCCCTGCCAGTCATCTGAAGGGTTCCTCAGACATTTCCCCTTTTCTCCATTGCTCCCTTCCTCAAGGTTTACACTGCAACCCCCATGTTCATAGCTACAATAGACCAGAGAGCTCCTCAAAAGCCAGATGGACTGACTGCAGTTGAGTGATGCAGGACTTTCCTCCTCATGAGTTCAGCATCCTGCCTCACAGTCATCTGGGGGACGCTTTTATTAAAATAAAAAAGTTTGCAAGCCATTCATTCATAACATTGGCCTATTTGCTTGTGACAGTGAAATAAAAATCTCAGATATGCACTTTAGAAAAGTAGCTGTTTTTCGTATTTATGATGTTTTCAGACCCGTGGATTGACACAGGGGCCAGTTGTCTGATCTACATGGACCTCTATGCTCCTCCACTGGCATAAAGGGATGAAAATGGCACCCCAGGAAATACCCCAACATAAGATGGCTCCCTGGATGCCCAAAGTTGTACCAATGGCTCTATACTGCAGCATCCAACATGCTGTTGAGAGGGAGGGGATGTGGCCACAACACTATCTTCTTGCTATTTTGACAATAGGCCAACTCTGCTCTAATTTATACCAGGCGCCAAACCAAACCCCAGCAATGCTGATGATATGGCTTAGTTTTTACTTCTCCTAGGCCAAGTGAAGGGCAGAACAATGAAGAATCAGGCTCTGTGATGGGTGCTCTGTCTCTTTAATAGACAGTCTGGGGTTTGTTTTCCCCTTTGAGATTCAGTTCTGCCCCAACCCAGGTTTTCTAGTCTTGTGTGAGCTCTGTGTGTGTGTGTGTGTGTGTGATGCCAGTTAAGTTGGAAGAGTAGTAGATTTTTGTTTATTGTTGCGGTATTCTCTCTTACTTTATTCTCTCTCTCCTTCCCAAGAAACAAGGAAGAAGGGAAATAGACAAATGCTTGTGGCACCTTAGAGACTAACAAATTTATTAGAGCATTAGTCTCTAAGGTGCCACAAGTACTCCTGTTCTTTTTACAAGAGTATGCATTTGTCTATTTCCCTTCTTCCTTGTTTCTTGGGAAGGAGAGAGAGAATAAAGTAAGAGAGAATACCGCAACAATAAACAAAAATCTACTACTCTTCCAACTTAACTGGCATCACATTCACTTACACACACACACACACACACACACACACACACACACACACACACACACACACACACAGCATTATGCTCTAATAAATTTGTTAGTCTCTAAGGTGCCACAAGTACTCCTGTTCTTTTTGCGGATACAGACTAACACAGCTGCTACTCTGAAACCTGGCATACTCTTGTGTAAATGTTGGAGACTGTCCAGTTTCTAATGCCTTGAAGAGCCAAATTAGTCAAACCTTGCTGGGGGCAGAGATGCTACTGGTTAGCAAATGGAAATGTAAGGACTTGTTTAGATGAGAGAAATTTGGTATAACCTCCCCTCCTCCCCCAGTGTAGACACACTGTAATGGTGCAAAATGGAGCTTACCAGCAGGACGTATGCCAAAAGGATATTTACTGGGGGTAAATCACGTAGCTGCATGGCTGCTGTTACACCCTTGCAATGAGTCTACTCTGTAGGTTTCCACCAATGTAGTTATATCTGGGTTTGGTTTATTTTTATTTTGGGGACTAATGCCATTGGTTTTGTTGTTGTTAAACTCTGATTTGCCTGGATCACCGTTTTTCTTTACAAGCTAACCCAGTTGCCTGGTCACTATCACAGGCTTGCAGATCTTTTTAAATGGGATTAGTGCTCATGAAATGTGCTGGCTGACAGGCCTGCAGATTTAAATCTTCTGTTTATCCAGAGCACATGGATAACAGAGACACAGTGGTTACCATTATAAAGGCAACATTTGATGTATTCACCATGGTTTTGGCAGTTATTCCATAATTGTATAGGGGGAAAAGTACTCTCTTAGATCCTACTGTGTGATAATTGCTGGGAAGAACAACTTTTTCATTTGTGACAACAGTACAAACTTCATCTATTTGCCTGAGCCCTGGGCAGGAGGAACTGGCATCACTGCCCATTTAAATCACCTGGCCCTTCGCCTGTGGGTGACACCAAAATTGCCAAACGATGTTAACAAAGGTGGTGGGTTTTAACATGGACACTACCATAACAATGGGTTAACAGATTAAATTGGGGGGGGAGGTCTTTTGAATGAAGCATATAAATTAAGATAAGAAAAATGATGTGCACTTTGAAAATACAGAGTATTATTTATGTGCTAATGGTTATTACTGTGAATGGGCAATTTCTATTTAGAATATAGCAAGTGGAATGATGTAACATCTAGTTACTGTATGTCAGAGATTGCCTATTACAGTTATTAAAATGGTAATACACAATAAGCTTTTATTAGTATGAAGTGACAAGCTTGTTTCAGCGTATTGTGTCAATGAAGTTCAGATTAAGATCTCTAATAGTACACAGTGGGACCATTATATTGTATCATCACCACGTACCATTAAAGAGAGTCTTTAATCTGCAGATCATTGCCAGGATATGCTGCTCATGTCAGCGATCTGCTGAGTAAAAGATCAGGTTGCTATGAAAATATCAACCCCCTGGGTATGTTAGAAAATCCAGGGCCCCCATTACTCAATCATTATAACTCATTACTGTATCTGGGTCATAAAGAATTAGTTGCGAGATTCTGAATTTGGTTATAAACACATGACAGATACCATGACACAGATAAAGTCAGAAAATATGCCACTGGCTTTTGTTGGGAATCTAGCCCAACCAAGTACCCACTATGTTTTTAATTTCAATAAATATAGTTAAATTACCAGTTTATTTTCACACAAGACGCTGGCTTTTCTGAGTAGCTGCAAGCTAAGCCAGAAACACAAACTTGAAGGAAAAGGATCAGAGAAAACCCACAGAGAAATGCTTTTCTCTCCTCCACTTTACACACACTCCACAATGGAGGCATGGTGGCCAGCAACAGCCAACAGGTTTGCAGTTCCTCGCCACCAATATCAGCATCGCAAGTTATGCAGTATCAGCATAAGAGAGTCGCAATGGTGATAAAAATGAAAACATGGTTGTTGAAATGCCTTATCCCTGTGCTTAGCTGCACTGCTTCAAGAGAAAATTGGCTTTCAATAAGGTACAAACCATGGGGAAGTGCAGTAGCTTCACCTGACATGCACTGCTAAAACACTCAAGTGTACGAATATGATTTATTCTCTACATGGCATAAGCTTTCTGTAACACAGAGATACCAACTCCTGTGAATGAGTGCAGCAATAAAGTTGATCATGCTAAATGCACACGGCACTTACCAAAAATCTGGTTTGAGGGGTGGGCAGTAGAGGGAAGATCAGTGAGCAGCTTCCAAAATACACTGAGTACCAGCCAAAAAGGGGCTGACAGCTTTTTCACGGAAACCCATAACGTGCTACTGACTTTAAAATAGCAAACGAAACCCAACCTTATAGCATTCCTACGTGCTCCTTCCCATGATATTTCATATTACATTCCCCTTCACAAATGGGCTGTGCATACTTCAGAAGGGAGATGGAGAACCAACAGGGCTGTGGTTAAAGCATCCCATTCCCCCGTACTGGTGCATCACGCACCAAGCATCTCATCTATAAACACCAGGTTAGTCGGTAACAAGGGCCCCGCTAGTCAATTTCATGCTTTTGGCCCCAGGCTGCCATGCAGAAGCCCCTTTGGTAATAAGCAGGGATACCCAGCTCCCTTTGCACAGGGCAGCAGCTGGATCCCCACCTCCCTGTGTATGCTTGGCAGACAGGGGGGGGGGGGGTGAGGCTGTCATTAACGTGTGGCCAGCAGCATGAGAGA
Organism: Chrysemys picta bellii; assembly: GCF_011386835.1. Lineage (NCBI taxonomy): Eukaryota > Metazoa > Chordata > Testudines > Emydidae > Chrysemys > Chrysemys picta. The sequence continues at coordinate 204,286,067 of NC_088791.1, forward strand.
GGCTACAGAAAGGCATAGGGCTACATTTCTAACGGCAGTGGGAGCAAACTTCAGGTCAGAGATGTAGCTTATTGCATGTAACTACCCCACCAGCTCAGCCTGCTGCCCCGAGACACAGGGACACCGAGAGAGGGAACCAGCAAGGCACAGAAAGACAGACGCAAACAGACGCAGCCCCAGCAACTCGCTCGCTCGCTGCATTTGCTCCCGTGGGTGGGGTGGGTTTTTTTTTTAAGACGTGTGTATATATACACACACACACACACACACACACCTGAGACAAATCCGAATGTGCCCCCAACAGGCAAGTCAATGACACCCTAGGACGGGGAGCCGAGGGAGGCGCCGGGCACCTGGCAGGAGAAGAGCCCCCAGCAGGCACCCGGGCGTTTGCGCAGCAAACCCGAGCGGCAGCTGCGGCTGCAGATCCCCGTGCAACGCACCCAATATAACCCCCCTGCCCCGCACACCCCCTGCCCCGGGGGGCTCCCGCCGCGCCCCCAGCCCGCACTCACCCAGAAGACGAAGGAGTAGATGATGAGCAGGGTTTTCAGACACGTTATCACGGGTTTGGTCTCCATTCTCCTCGATGCCATACTACTGAGGGCCCGGCTGCTGGGGAAGGGGAGGGGGGGCTCAGCGCTCGGCTCGCTCCAGCCTGCGGCTTATCCGCGCCGCCTGCCCCGCTCGCCGCTCATTCACGGCGCCGCCGCCCGCCCCGCCTCCTGCCCGAGCCCAGCATTGTGGAGTCACAGCAGCCCCGGGAGCGCGGCGCGCTGCCCGCCCAGCCCAGCCCAGCGCAGCCAGGAGGGAGCCGCACACGCGCCCCCTGCCGCTGGGCCCGGCCCCTGCCGCCGGCTCGGGTAAAGCGCCGCTCCCCGGTTCCAGCCCCAGCACCCTAACGCTGCGCCAGGTCTCCCCGAATAAGGGACCGTGTCTCTGGCGGGCGGCTGGAATTCAGCAAGATGAAATTCCATCCAGACAAGTGCCAAGTACCTGGAGAATCTCCATCCAAGACTTTTAAAGGAACCGGCCCATGAAATTTCAAGCCCAATAGCAAGGATTTCTAAGGAATCCACATACTCAGGGTTCCTACCCTCTGACTGCAGGATTGCAAATATAGTAGCTCTATTTAAGAAAGGGAAAAAGGTGATTCAGGAAGCCACCAGGTGCCGCTTCCAACTTTCCCTCGGGGTTCTCAAGCCCAGGCCCCACCTAGGGTTGCGGGGTGTCTGCTTTTGGACCGAATGCCCGGTCAAAAAGGGATCCTGGTGGCCCCGGTCAGCACTACTGACCAGGCTGGTAAAAGTCCAGTTGGTGGCACAGCAAGGCTAAGGCAGGCTCCCTGCCTGCCGGGACTCCACGCCTCTCGTGGAAGCAGTGGCACGTCCTCCCCTCTGGCTCCTATGCATGGGGGCAGCTGTCCCCGCCCCAAGCGCCAGCTCTGCAGCTCCCATTGGCTGTGGTTCCCAGCCAATGGGAGCTGTGGGGGCAGCACCTGTGGATGGGGCAGCACGCAGAGCCAGCTGGCCATGCCTCCACATAGGAGGCGGACGGAGGGCATACTGCTGCTACCAGGAGCTGCTTGAGGTAAGCACTGCCTGGAGCCTGCACCCCCTCTCGCACCCCTACCCCAGTCCTAATTCCCCTCCTGCCCTCCAAACCCCTTAGTCCCAGCCCAGAGCACACTCCTGCACCCCACACCCCTCAGCCCCACTCCAGGGTCTGCCCCACCAGCTGGAACCCTCACCCCAACCACCTGCCCCAGCCCAGCATCCCCTCCTGCACTCCAAACCCCTCAGTCCCAGCATGAAGCCCCTTTCTGCACCCCAAATCCCTTATCCCTAGCCCACACCCCCATCCAGAGCTCTCACCCCCTCCTGCTTCCCAATCCACTGCCTCAGCTCAGAGCCCCCTCTCACACCCTGAGCTCCACAGTTCTGGCCCCACCTTGGACCCCAGAGCTGGAGCCCTCCCATCCCCCAACTGCCTGAGCCAGCCCAGGGAAATGAGCGAGAGCGTGGGAAGCATGAGCGATGGAGGGATGGAGTGAGTGGCGGTGGGTCCTCAGAGAAGGGTCATGGCAGGGGTAGGGCAAGGGTGTTTGGTTTTTATGTGAGTAGAAAGTTAGCAACCCTAGCCCCACCCCTGCCCTGCCTGTTCCTGTCCAGTTCCACCCCCTGCCCCGAGCATGCTCCATCCCCACTCCTCCCCCTCCCTCGCAGAGCCTCCTGCACACCATGGAACAGCTGATCCATGGCTGGCCAGAGGCACTGGGAGGGAGGGGGAGTTTACCAATGGGAGGTGCTGGGGCAGGGGAGGGAGGCAAACCTTGCTGCCAGGGGGTGCTTAGCACCCACTAACTTTTTTCCATGGGTACTCCAGCCCTAGAGCACCCATGGAGTCGGTGCCTATGCCGGAAACTACAAGCCCATGAGTTTTTGTTCTAAAACCTTGCATACAGTTAAAGTTATTTTGAAAGCGAGTAGTTAAGGACATAGAGGCAACTGGGATAAAATACAAATGGTTTTACTAATGTAGATCATGCCAGACCAACCTGAACTCTCTCTTTAAGAAGATGACTGTTTTTCTAGGCAAAGGACATGCAGTAGATCTAATCTACCTTTGAGTAAATCTTTTGATACAGTTCCACATGGGAAATTAGTTACATTGGAGACGATAGGGATTAATATGAGAATCGAAAGATGGATAAGGAACTGGTTCAAGAGGAGATTACAACAGGTCATGCTGAAAGGTGAACTGTCAGGCTGGAGTGTGGTTATTAGGGGGGTTCCTCAAGGATCACTCTGGGAACCAATCTTATTTAACATTTTCATTAACGACATTGGCACAAAAGGTGGGACTGCGCTAATAAAATTTGTGGGTGATACAAAGTTGGAAGGTATTGCCAATAGGGAGGACCACCAGAATATTATACAGGAATATTTGGACAATCTTGAAAACTAGAGTAATAGAAATGGGATGGAATGTAGTAATGCAAAGTGCAAGGTCATGCACTTAGGGACTAACAAGAATTTTTGCTATGAGCTGGTGATGTATCAGTGAGAGTGACAGAGGAGGAGGAAGACTTAGTTCTCCTGTGATCAACCAATACACCTATGAGCCGTCAATGTGATGCAGCTGTGAAAAAGGCTAATGCAGTCCTAGGATGCATCAGGCAAGGTATTTTCAGTGGAGACAGGGAAATATTAGCACCATTTGTGACAGACTGCTGCGAACCAGCAACTGAACAAGCATTCTGGTCACCATAAATCCAATTAGTTCCACTGAAGAAGGTCTGATTGAGGGAAGGAGTGGCTAATTAGTAGCTCAGCCTGAGCTACGGAAAGCTAAGGAGATAATTAGCCCATTAACTGCAAGAGTAGAAAAAGAGCACAGGGAGGAAGTGAAAGGGAGCGGAGAAGTGGGAAAGCTCAAGCCCTATGTGGTGGGATCTCTTTCCTTTCTTCGCTCTAGCAAAAGAGGATGATGATTGTATAACACTGTAAATAGAAATGCTGAATGGGAGTGCAGCAGGGTGATGGTTGAAATAACTTAAAGTACACACCAGTGGCTACAAACCAGAGATGTCAGAGCCATTATTGCAGGAAGACAGGAGCAGAGGGCCATGCCCTGTCACACCATTATACAAGGCACTGGTGAGACCTATCTGGAATACTGTGTGCAATTCTGGTCTCCCATGTTTAAGAAAGAAATTCATTCTGGAGCAGGTGCAGAGAAGGGCTACTAGGATGACCTGAGGAATGGAAAACCTACCTTACAAGAGGAGACGTAAGGAGCTTGGCTTGTTTAACCTAACAACATGAAGGCTGAGGGAAGATATGCTTGCTCTCTATAAATACATCAGAGGGATAAACACCTGGGAGGGAGAGGAGTTATTTAAGTTAAGGGCCATTGTTGGCCCAAGAACAAATGGATATAAACTGGCCAGCAACAAGTTTAGGTTTGAAATTAGATGAAGGTTTCTAACCATCACAGGAGTGAAGTTCTGGAACAGCCTTCCAAGGAAAGCAGTGGGGGCTAAAAAAAAAAAAAAAAAAAAAAAGCTAACTGGCTTCAAGACTGAGCTTGATAAGTTTATGGAGGGGGCGGTACAATGGCATATGGCCTGTACATGACTGCGATTAACAAATATCTCCAATGGCTGGGGATGGACGCTAGTAACTCTGAGCCCTCCTGCCTACAGAGAATTCTTTCCCAGGTATCTGGCTAGCGTGTCTGCCTACATGCTCACGCTCTAACTGATCACCATATCTGAGAAGGAATCTTTCCCCAGGTCAGATCGGCACCGACCCGGAGAGGGGTTTTGCCTTCCTCTGCTGGGTGGTGCATAGGTCACTTGATGGTTTGAAGTAGAGTAAGTGGATTCTTTGTAACTAGAGGTCTTTAAATTAGGGCTGTTGATTAATCGAGGTTAACTCATGCAATTCACTCAAAAAATTAAAAAGTTAATCACAATTGCAGTTTTAATTGCATTGTTAAATAGAATATCAATTGAAATGTATTCATTTTGGATGTTTTTCTACATTTTCAAATATAATTAAAATTACAACACAGAATACAGTGTACAGTACTCACTTATTTTTATTACAAATATTTGCACTGTAAAAAAAGATAAGATAGTATTTTTCAATTCACCTCAAACAAGTACTGAGAGCCATCCCCTGGGTATGGCGAATTGGGGTGACCACTCCGGGCCCTGCGCTTTGGGGGAAGTGACAGGTCGGTCCCAGAAGTGATGGATTCGTCACTTCCGCCCCGGGCCCTGCACTCCCCTAGGGACCGCCCTGCAAGTACTGTAGTGCAATCTCTTTATTGTGAGTACACAACTTACAAATGTAGATTTTTGTTACATAACTGCACTCAAAGACATAAAAACCTTTAGATCCTACTTTTGTAGCCGGCATCGCAAGGTATTTATGTACCAGATATGCTCAACATTCATATGCCCCTTCATGCTTCGGCCACCATTCCAGAGGACATGCTTCCATGCTGATGATGCTCATTTAAAAAAAAATATAATGCATTAATTAAATTTGACTGAACTCCTTGGGAGAGAACTGCATGTCTCCTGCTCTGTGTTTTACCCACATTCTGCCATATATTTGATGTTACAGTAGTCTGAGGATGACCCTGCATATTGTTTGTGTTAAGAATACTTTCACTGCAGATTTGACAAAATGCAAAGAAGGTACCAACGGGAGATTTCTAAAGATAGCTACAGCACTCGACCCAGTGTTTAAGAATTGGAAGTGCCTTCCAAAATCTGATCGGGACAGGGTGTGGAGCATGCTTTCAGAAGTCTTAAAAGAGCAACACTCCGATGCGGAAACTGTAGAACCCAGATCACCAAAAAAGAAAATCAACCTTCTGCTGGTGGCATTTGACTCAGATGATGAAAATGAACATGCATCCGTCTGCATTGCTTTGGCTCGTTAGCGAGCAGAACCCATCATCAGCATGGACACATGTCCTCTGGAATGGTGGTTGAAGCATGAAGGGACATATGAATCTTTAGTGCATCTGGTCACAAATATCTTGCAATACTGGCTACAACAGTGCCATGCGATCGCCTGTTCTCACTTTCAGGTGACATTGTAAACAAGAAGTGGGCAACATTATCTCCTGCAAATGTAAACAAACTTGTTTGTCTGAGCAGTTGGCTGAACAAGAAGTAAGACTGAGTGGACTTGTAGACTCTAAAGTTTTATATTGTTTTATTTTTGAATGCAGTTATTTTTTGTACATAATTCTACATTTCTAAGTTCAACTTTCATGATAAGGGGATTGCATTACCGTTCTTGTATTAAGTGAATTGAAAAATACTATCTCTTATTTTTACAGTGAAAATATTTGTAATAAAATATGAGTACTGTACATTTTGTATTCTGTATGGTTATGTAGAAAACATAATAGTATTCTATTATTGTTTAATAGTGCAATTAATCACACAATTAATTGTGATTAATTTTTTTAATTGCTTGACAGCCCTACTTTAAATCAAGATTTAAGGACTTCTGTAACTCAGCCAGAGTGGCCTATTACAGGAATGGCTGAGTGAGGTTCTTGTGGCCTGCAATGTTCAGGAGGTCAGACTAGATGATCACAATGGTCCCTTCTGGCCTTAAAGTCTGAGTCTATGTCACTTAGACAGGGGGAAGAAAAAAAAAAAAAAAAAAAAAATCAAATGCACAACTACACAATGGGGAATAACTGGCTAGGTGGTAGTGCTGCTGAAAGGGATCTGGGAGTTCTAGTAGATCACAAATTGAATACAAGTCAATGAAGAGATGCAGTTGCAAAAGGCTAATGTTTGGGTGTGTTAACATGAGTTGTATGTAAGACAAGGGAGGTATTTCTCCCCCCCCCCCTCCTCAGCAGTGGTGAGGCATCAGCAGGAAAACTGTGTCCAATTTTGGGCACTACACTGTAGGAAAGATGAGGATAAATTGGAGAGAGTCCCAAGGATAGCAACAAAAGTGATAAGATTTAGAAAAACCTGACCTTTGAGTAAAGGTTAAAAAAACTGGGCATAGTTAGTCTTGAGAAAAGAAAACTGAGGCGGGGAAACCTTATCAGTCTTCAAATGTGTGAAAGGCTGTCATAAAAAGACTGATCAATTGTTCTCCATGTCTACTGAAGGTAGGACAAAAAGTTATGGGCTTAATCTGAAGCAAGGGAGATTTAGGTTAGATGTTAGGAAAAACTTTCTAACTAGAAGGACAGTTAAACTCTGGAATAGGCTTCCAAGGGAGGTTATAGAATCCCCATCACTGGAGGTTTTTAAGAATCAGTTGGAAAAAACACCTGTCAGGGATAGGCAACCTATGGCATATGTCCAAAGGCAGCACGCAAGCTGATTTTCAGTGGCACTCACACTGCCCAGGGTCCTGGCCACCGGTCCAAGGGGCTCCGCGTTTTAATTTAATTTTAAATGACACTTTAACATTTTTAAAATGTTATTTATTTTACATACAGTTTAGTGATATATTAGAGATTTATAGAAAGACCTTCTAAAAACATTAAAATGTATTACTGGCATGCAAAGCCTTAAATTAGAGTGAATAAATGAAGACTCGGCACACCACTTCTGAAAGGTTGCCGACCCCTGGTCTAGGTTTACTTGGTTCTGCCTCAGCTCAGAGGGCTGGACTTGATGACTTCTTGAGGTCCCTTCCAGCCCTAATGTCACTGATTCTATAAGCAAAAATATCCCTCCTTTCTACCAAACACATGGGCCTGTGTGGATATAGACCAAAACTAGAACTTGAAATTGAAACTTCTTTGCTTTAGTTATGGGGGAGGAGGAAAATTTATTCAAATTCTTAGTCCCTAGTGTTTTCCTTCCACTTGGCCCTAAAACCAGAAGGGGCCTATTTTTCCAATTCTGGTGTGGATGCAGGTAAAATCTCCCAAATTTGCCCTAAAATTGCAGAAATTTTGCAAAATTAGATCTCACAAGATTCTTTAATTCAAGATGGCAGATCTCATCAGTTCAGCTGATATAAGATTTTCCCCATTTTGGAATTAAATCTTAAAAAAAAAAAAAAGCGCAGCTCATGAAGTTTGAGAGTTGTTGAATCCAAAACCAAACTTCCGCCCTGATTCAGTGGTCCTGCCCCCAACCTGTAGCGCTGGGCGAGTGGGCAGTGCGAGCACTGACTCCAGCCACCCAGAGTCCCTGGCCATAGGCTGGCAAGCCCCAGCCTGGGGCTCCGGTCATTTGGGGGCGGGGGGGAGAAGAGAATCAGGAGGGAGTCTGGGGGCGGAGCGTGGGCAGAGCCACACAAGGCTGTTTGGGGAGGCTTAGCCTCCCCCAGCCTTTGATACCTGCCACCCATGGGCTAACTTAAAATAGAAATAAAATAGTTAGGATGCTGCTTAAAAACCTGTTTCCAGGCTTTCCAGGTGTAGTTCAGCAATAGATGAAATAGGAAGGTGTTAATTCAGACCTCATGGTTCAGGGAACAAGGTTAAAAAGAGAAAACAGCCACCATATGTGTACGTTTGTAAAAGATTTTGCAATGAAGGATGCAGCAAGAGTTTTACTGGGTTTAAGTTTATGACTTTAGAAACTGCTCATTTTAATGGATAGCCTACTGCTCCCAGAACACAATGGAGGCATTTAAACTAGGGTTGGAGGGAGAGTGCTGCAGGAGTTACTGATTTTTGATGTTTATCACTTTCGTGGCAAACTGATATGACAGGTGCATAAATCTTTATTGAATTGGACCATTAAAATGTAAATAAGTGCAGTTTCTGCAAATAAATTATACTGATGCTACCAATTGTTATAAATATTCACTGTACAAAAAATTAAAAAAAAAAAGATAGTTGTCAGAAAATAGGGAAACAAGGAAGTGAAAGACATTTTTATTTCCTGGTCCCAGACATGGGTCAGGGCTATAAAAGGTTCATATTCCTGTCACATGGCAGGGGTAAGTAGCTACTTAATCTAAGGTGACAAGATGTCCTGATTTTATAGGGACAGTCCTGATATTTGGGGCTGTGTCTTATAAAGGCTCCTATTATTCCCCCCTCCCCTTTACCCCCATCCTGATTTTCACACTTGCTGTCTGGTCACCCTACCTGAATCCAATACACAGACTTTTTTTCTAATCAAATGCAAAGTAAAGATAATAACCAAAACCAGAAGAAAAAAAGCCAGCCAATTAATAAAACCCATATAGAGATGTTCCTGCAGTGGCCAGGTTTACAAAAGGTTATGGCCAAAGTTTTTAAAAGTAGCCATTGATTTATGATGTCTTGGTTTTGGGGGACCCAACTTGAGATTTTTTAGGTGTCTCAACCTGGGCACCCAAAATTGAGACCTCAAATCAGTGGCCACTTTTGAGAAGTTTGGCCCAAACCCCAGTCACATGGCAGGGCTCAGTAACCACACACTGTCAAGTGGCTACTGGCAGGGCCGGCTCTAACTTTTTTGCTGCCCCAAGCAGCAAAAAAATAAAAAAATAAAAAAAAAAAAGCGCTGCCCCGCCAAGCGCCGCCAGACCCCCCCCCCCCCCGAGCGCTGCGCCCCGTGCTGCCCCCCGCCGAGCACTGCCAGAATGCCCCCCCAAAGCGCCGTGCTGCCCCCCCGCTGTTCGCCACCAGAAAGCCCCCCCTCCCCTGAGCGCTGCGCCCCACGCCACCCCCACAGCACTCCCCACACAGAATGCCACGCTGCCCCCCCGCCACCCCAAGATTGGCTGCCCCTTACCAGGTGCTGCCCCAAGCATGTGCTTGGTTGCCTGGTGCCGGCCCTGGCTACTGGTACAGAGAGAGTGCCACCCTCTCCTGCCCCCTGGGATTCTGTATAGGATTTCCTGTTGCTGAATTTTGGGGGTTCCAGCAACATGAGCCCCTGAATTTCTAAACAAAAATTTGTGAGGGACTGAAGTGTCATTAACTTAGGGTGACCAGACAGCTAGTGTGAAAAATTGGGATGGGGCGGGAATAGGAGCCTATATAAGAAAAAGACCCAAAAATCAGGACATCTGGTCACCCTACATTAACTCCTACATAGTCTCCTTCAATGTTATTAAGCAGTCACAGGGGGATTCATCCAACGACAGCAGGGAGTAGGGAGAGCAAAGCTGCACTGAAAAGTATCCATGCCCCCTACCTCCACAGATCTAGCATGCCTTTCCTTGGGTCCCCAGGAGCCATGGGCATGGGAAACCTCAGCTCCCTCCCACTCAGTAGCAGAATGGATGTCCAGAAAATTCTGGAAGCAAACATAACATTTTATCCTCATCCTGTGGGTTTCTTCATGCAAGTAGGCGATCTGGCCCATAGTTAGGAGAGCCCTGCTGAGAATATGTTCTGAAGAACACTAGACTTGCTTTTGCTACTTTCGGACATAGGGATAATATTGAAGCATTTTTTATTTTGTTGGATGCATGTGAAAATTCAGATTGTTTTTTAAGTAATCCGTGGGACTAAAATGAAGTCTGACAGAGGCGAGACCTTAGAACCATGAAAATTTCAAAAGATTATATTGAGATGCCAGATGCTATCGACACATGCAATATCCATAGACTTTGGGATCTATAAATGCTGTATGTATCTTTGTGAGCTAGCCATTGTATTCTGGCTCCAAAGGGAAGGTTACTGAGCTTCCTTCAGGAACTAAAATTAGTGTGTGTGTGTGTGTGTGGGGGGGGGGGGGTTGGTAATTACTGCAGCCAAGTAAACAAATCCAGAGAAGTACCAACCTCTGGAGTGAATTGCAGATATTGGTTCAGACCAGGTACAAGAGGCGCAGCAGACAAAGGAAGAGCTTGTGGTACAAAGGGTCAGCCTCAACTAACTGAGAGACCCTCATTTGATCCTCAAACTAACATGAAATTGTAACTGAGGGCAAAACCCTGCTGGGAGGCTGTGACTTACTAAAACCTCCATGTGGAGGATAGGTAACACCTGGTGAGCTTTGGCATGCATGTAGACTGTCATGCTTTTGTCTAAAATAAATGTACTGTGCTCTGAAAGCTGGCTAGTCACTGTCATAGTCCCTGGGAGAAAACAGAACAGCAAGCAGGGTCAGACCTGCTGGCATAGTCACAGTGACATGCAGGGAAACAGCAAGCCTATGTGGAGAACATCCCTGCCCATACAGAGGTGATGGCTGGAGGCTTGACACCTAACAGGGTGCCCAGAGCAGATCACAGAGGGTGCAGAGAAGCAGTTAACCCTGGAATTTTAACAAAGTCTGCAGATATAAATCTTCCTATATTAAAATAGGGAAGGTATACCAATACAGCAAACATTTTTAGGCTTAAAGGGTACTAAGAGTATGAGTCCTAACCTGGAGCCACAGCATGCATGCATTGAGGATTCATACTAAATATCTGCAATTATTTGATTTTGGCAGGGTTAGGAATGCAAAACATTCCCTGAATGAAATCACAATAGGAATTTTGTTCAAGCAAAATAAATCCTTAGTGTTATAATCTATTCCCTCCCACAGGGTAAGGCAAAGTAATTGCTCTTATTTATATATCTATTGTCAATAAAAGAGCATTTTTACAAAATGAATAAATTTTTAGTTATATTATCTTAAAGCTGCATCTTTAAAATATGTCTATTTTCAGGGAGTTCTGCTGAGAACTCCAATGCCCATGAGCTCACTTTTCTTCGTATTGTGTAGAAAACAGTCACTTTTACAAAAGAGATTTTGTACCACCAGTTTCAGTCCAGAGGGAACTTTCATCCCGGAGTTAAAAACTTTGAGTTGTTTAAAGGAGGGATGATTCCTTCTCTTTCTTCTGTTCTTGAGGCTACCACTATCTTTTGTGGGATTAAATAAAAGTTTGCTAGAAAAAAGGGGTGGAAGGATGTAAACATCAATTATAACTGGCGTAATAAAGCCTACCACCTTTCAAGTCACTTGCCTCGCCTCATGCCCACACTAGCCCTCTCCAGCTTCTCTGTGGCACTGTTTATGGTAAAAGATTGAGTACCCTGTCAAGGACAACAGAGGTTGCAAGTTTATAATCCACTCCTGACTCAGCCTCCCTTGAGATCAGAGTTCACTTTCTCTCCATGTTGCCTGCCAGTGATTGTCCCCAACTAACAGTATCTAAGACCTAGTTCAGCCTCTCTCTCTCTCTCTCTCCAATAAGAGATTTTTTATTGGTAAGACAGAAAACAAAGGGCTAATCGTGAAATACAAGTGGATAACAGTTTTGCTGTAGTAATTGGTCTGTGGACAAGCCTAACCAGCCCCAAATCTTAGTTACACACCTGTGAGCTGTAATTTATTATTTATCAAAGCAGAGCCCTTGCAGAACAGCCAATCCTTTATGTGACTCACAGCTGCCTTGCTGCAGGTCACTTTCTCAGCTCCAAGCCCCAAAGTCTGTGTTACAAGGAAGTGTCAGGTTTCATATGTTCCTAAGGAAGGCCAAGGTTACATAGCAAATCTCAAAGAATTATTTAAAATAGCCAAACAGCCCTAGCAAAGCCAATGGAGTTGCACCATATACAGCAAGGGTTGAATTTGACCCATTTTTCTGTGTCCTGTAGCGTGGAGAGGAGGAAGCAAATTTAGATTTGGTACAAATTCATTGACTTCAGTGGAGTTACACTAGGACTGCCTTTGGCCTGTGAGATTTACACAGGTCACAGCACTATTGTGGGATGACATTGTTCTTGGATCAATAGACTATGACAGTTTCTTTCTGTTAGGTTAGCTTTTGTTTCTAGAGCTGCCAATTCGTTTTCCTTTCTTAAACTCAGTTGCAGTGCATTTCTGTTTCTTTTCCTTGGTTAGCACAACATTGCGCCTGAGTAAGAGGTGGTGCAACTCTGCACGCCTCACCAAGAAGGGCTCTGGAACACATTGCAATGCCTCATACAGCTCCTGGTGAGTATAGCCGCTATGTAGGGTTGCCAACTTTCTCAGAGCAGAAAACCAAACGCCCTTGCCCCATCCCTGCCCTGCTTCTTCCCCGAGCCCCGCTCCTTCCTGCTCACTCCATCCCCCCTTGCTTAGTCTCCCCCACCATCGCTCACTAGCCTATTTTCATTTGGCTGGGGCAGGGGATTGGGGTCTGGGATGGGCTGAGGGCTCTGGTTGGGGGTGCAGGGTCCTGGGTGGGGCCAGAAGTGAGGGGTTCAGGGTGCAGAAAGGGGCTCCAGGCTGGGACAGGGGGTTGGGGGTGCAGGCTCCAGGAGGGAGTTTGGGTGTGGGAGGAGGCTCAGGGATGGGACAAGGGGTTGGGGAGGGGGTTTGGGGTGTGGACTCCAGGTGGCTCCGACCTCAGGTGGCTCCCAGGAAGCTGCCTGGTGTCCAGCCCCTAAGTGGAAGGGCCAGGGGGCTCTGCACGCTGCCCCTGCCCGGAGGCCTTACCCCCACAGCTCCCATTGGCTGCAGTTCCTGGCCAATGGGAGCTGTGGAGCTGGACATGAGTCAGCTTCTTGGAGCCGCACAGAGCCAGGTAGGGAGCCTGCCTATGCCGCCAACCAGACTTTTAACGGCCCAGTCAGTGCTGAGCAGAGCTGCCAGGGTCTCTTTCCGACTGGGTGTTCTGGTTAAAAAAAAAGAAAAGTCACCTGGCCTACTGCTATGCCATCCCTTAGGATGGTCGAGTATGTGCTCCTCCCCCCACACTGCTTTCCAGTTCAGAAGAAAGTTGGAGACAGGGCCCTTTCTTTTCCTCACCCTTCTCTGCTTCTTTTGCAGATGGTAATGCCCTCATGGACACTAGCTCTAAGCAGCTCTTGTGCTCAAGTGCAACTGCAGCCAGCTGCTACACAGGAGGCGCAAGGGTGAGAAGATCTCTGAATTATTTCCCTTCTGAGCACCCACGCAGCATTCAGCCTATCAGTTACATTGATAATTATGTGCATTTAATATGTCCCCCTCCCCCCATTTCCTTTGCTTTAAGGGATACATCCATAGTGTTTTCTTAAAAGATTGGCATAAAGTCTAATTAGCCTTTCTGACTGCCTGTGACACTTTTACAAAGTGTTTCATTACCATGCTAATGGAAAGCATCCCCTTTGCCGGTAGCCCAATAGAAATACATCTGACAAAGCATAACTATCATAATAAGAATTAAAATCACCAGACATAGTACACGTCACACTGGATGCCCAGAACCCATCTGCCACAGGAGGAAATAACACAGAAAGAAATGCAAAAGGCATATATATTATTCTAGGAGCAACAATTATGTGCAACAAATTGTATAGCTTTTAATCATATGTGTCAAGACAATAGGGCTATACAATTTTATAATCATCTTCATCAGTAACAGGATAATTAACACTCTGCATTTGTTAGCTCACTCAGACTGGTGTATCATGCTGCTCGTATATATTTTGTTTCTTCACTTTATGGTACTTAACGCTTGGGGTCAAGTTTGACCCCGATGTAATTTTACACAAATTCCATGAAAGTCAATAAGAATGGTGTGTTCCTACTTAGGGCAAAGAATGTGAACACTTCCTCCTATAGAAAAAGGATCTATGGAAAGGGTCAAGAAAACTGTGTCTCCCCTTGCTCTGTCATCTCTTCTGGGAAAGCTACCCAGGTCATGGATTTTGGAGACTCCACCCTTCCTAAACCTGGGCATCATAATCCTACCAGCCATTTACTTCTTGCCATTTTTTGCTTCTGAACAGGTCCGGGGCCATTTTGGGTAGGTTTCTTCTGTGGCTGCTCAGCAGGAAACATGGAGAGAACTCTGGAAGAGGTAACAGCTCCTAGTTCTATTACAGCTCTAGAGGGGCCTTATCTAGGTTCTTATACACCAGTGATGAATGGGGTATCTGACCACCATAGAGCTTTAGGAAATGAAATAACAGTATCTCTTGGTCTTTCATCATCCTCTTTGAGAGGAATAATTTGCTTATTTTAGTAGTTGTTAGTGTGATTTTTTTTCCCTACACAAGAAACTCTCTGGTTCCAGCTCCGGCCTCATCCCAGTCCTCAGACATAGGCTCTTTGTGTTAAAGGGTTCAGCATCTCTTGCTCTATACACACTATATATAAAATACTGTAGAAGGAACAACATGGATGTAGTGGAATCCAAATAATCATGTTAACTACACCTACAGAACATGCAAAGTCTAGCTACATAGATTATACTGCTGCTCTGGCAAAGTTCAGGTGCTTTGGAAACAGAGAGGGCCATGACTAAAGGATTCACTATTTAAAGAGACGCTACCCAATTCTTATACACTGCAGGAGGGGCACCCACAATAAGCCAGGTAGGGAAGGGATGATGCCACAGACAATACTTTATCCCTTCCATGAAGTAAAGAAGACAACCAGCCACAGACCTCTGGGAGATTTTCCAAGCCAGCGTTTGGCTCTCAGTCCTTACACAATCATGCTAGAGCATAAGTGTAGTCAGAAAAGTAACAAAATGAAATTGTAGGTTTCTATATTTATTCCCTCTCACTGGCTTTTTTAATCAAATTGGGTGATAGAGTCAGAGTTTAAGGCCAGAAGGGACCACTAGATCATCTAGTCTGACCTCCTGTATATCAGGCCATCAACACCACCCAACGCCTGCACACTAAACCCAACAACTGAAATGAGACCAAAGTATCATAACCCACAGCAGACTAAAGTATTGTGTGCCACAGGAGTGACCAAGGCACACCAGTGCTTGAGGCCCCCATAATGGCTGGGAAATGATTATGTGTGATAGTCCTGGCAAGAGACCCACACCTACACACTACAGAGGAAGGCAAAAAAAAACAAACCCCAAGGTCACTGCCAATCTGATAGAGGAAAATTCCTTCCCAGCCCCACATATGGTGATCAGTTAGACTCTAAGCATGTGAGCAAGAACCAGCCAGTTAAGCACCCGAGAGAAAGAATTCTTGGTGCCACCTCAGAACCTGGGTTCTCCCTGTCCAATGTCATATCTTTAGTCATGGCCATCCCTGATGCTTCAGATGAAGGAGATAAAAAACCCTCCCAAAATACAGTGTGGGGGCGGGGGGGAAGAATCTCTTTCTAAGCCCTGCTGGTGTCCAGCTGAAACCCCAAAGCATGATAGGATCATAAGAAACTAGAAGTAAGCCCCAGACTGTTGAGCTCTGCGCCCTACTATCAGAAGAAACCGTGTTATACAATTCCACTCAAATGTGTCCAGCTTTCTCTTACAAAGAATTAAGTTGTTTGACCCACAACTCCTATTAGGAGACTGTTCCAGAACCTCACCCCTCTGATGGTTAGAAACCATCTTCTAATTTCCATTCTGATTTTGTTCATATCCATTTGTTCTTGTGCCAACATTGTTCTTTAGTTTAAATAGCTCTTTACCCACCCTGGTGTTTAGCCCCCAAATGTATTAATAGAGAGCAATCCTATCCCCTCTCAGCCTTTTTGCTAGGCTAAAGAAGCCATATTCTTACACTTTCCTCTCACAAGACAGGCCCTCCATTCCTCCCATCATCCTAGTAGCTCTTCTCTGCACATGTTCCAGTTTAAATTAATCTATCTTGAACATGGGTGACCAGAATGTACACAGTATTCCAAATGAGGTCTTACCAGTGCCTTGTAAAATGGCACTGTAAGGGGTCAGACTCACCCCTGCGGCGCCTCCTGCTGGTCTCTTCCAGGAATTAGCTCATCCCAGTTCCAGAGCACCCTCTGCAGGCCAATGAGCCACCTTGCCCACTGGCCCCATGTCCCTCCCAGGCCCCCGGTGCCCCTTTCTCTGGGTGCTGGTCCCTGGCAGTATGCACACACTCTGGGTCTCCCCTCCTGGGCAACCCCCACCCACTAACCCCACCTCACCTCAGTGTAAGGCTACTGCCAGTCACCCTCTAGCCCCACTCCCTGGGGCAGACTGCAGTATCAGCCACTCATCACAGGCAAGGTTGAGTTTGGATCTGCTGCCTTTGCCTACCCCTGGGCTGCCCTTTGCAACCGCCACTACCTGTTGGCCCAATGCTAGGCCACAGCCTGGGGCTTTCCAGGCTGGAGCTCCCCAGCTCTGCTGCCTTTCCCCAGCCCTGCTCCACTCAGGTACCCTGTCTCAAGCTCCCTGTAGCCAGGCCCTTCTCTCTGAGTGCAGAGAGTGAATGTCTCCTTGCTCAAGCCTTTATAGGGCCAGCTGGGCTCTGATTGGGGCATGGCCCAACTGCAGCTGCTTCCCCCAATCAGCCCAGGTCTTTCCTTCCACAGCTCCAGCCCTCTGCAGGGCTGGCTGTAACCCTTCCCAGGCAGGAGCGGGTGACCATCCCGCTACAGGCATTCATAGTTCTCACTCTCTGCTGGCAATATCTTGCCTAACACATCCTAGGTTCTCATTTGCCTTTTTCAAAGCTGCATCATACTGGTGGCCCATAGTCATCCTGTCAACCAATACACCTAGGTCTCTCTCCTCCTCTGTTGCTTCCAACTGATGAGCCCCCAGCTATTAGCAGAAATTCTTATTATTAGACACTAAGTGCATGACCTTGCACTCTGTACTATTGAATTTCATCCCATTTTTGTCACTCCGCTCTTCAAGGTCATCCAGAGCTTCCTGTATAATATTAAGATTAATAATCAAATCCTCCTCTGTATTGACAATGCCTCCCAACTTTCTGTCATCAGCAAATTTCATTAACACGCTGCTACTCCTCCTAAGTAAAAAGATAACTTTTTAAACTGTCAGCACTGCAAACTCAGTCTGAACATGTTTTCTGCACCTTATAAAAATTCTGGACACAGAATTTGGCTGACAATTTTGTTGTTGCACAAGATAGCATATAATCCAATTTGCTCTTTTATTGCTATTCTGACTATGCAGTGCATATAGTAGGTGTTCCCTTTGTTTTTTACCTAGAGTAAGCAAATATGAGCTAATGAAATATTTTTGCAAACACTTACAACTTGGAAAAATAGCAGTTAAACAGAAGAATTTGCTGTTTTTGTAACATCTTCATCCATTGCAGGCACCTGCTCACAGATCATTAAGATAGTCTATGTAGGCCTGTGAAACTGATCAAATGGGCTGCTGAACCAGTTGTAGCTTTTTTAGGATTATAGGTTTAATTCCTAGGTACAGAAAATTATAGTAAATCATCTTAGAGGCCACAAATGTGGTGAACACTGTGGCCAGGTTCAAATTTGACAGCAAAAGGTGCAGTCTTTTTCCCACCTGTAAAGGGAAAAGGGAGTGTAACAAAGTACCCTGAATGTTTTCTCCCAGATGATGGGAGAGCCTAACTGCACCCAGTTATTTACACTGGTTTTCTCCAGCATAGACCCCAGCTCCTTACAACTTGCAAGGGGTCTTGCCCATTGTGGTCCTTCTTAAATCTTTCTAGCTTACCCTGGCAGTTCACTGCACTCTCTGTAGGGTCAGGGTAGAGATCTCCTGGCTGGAAGCGCCCTCTGTGGTTCCAGGAGTCACTCTAGCAGTCTCCTGCTTAGGGTCAGGGTCAGGGTCAGGGCAATCCCAATCCCAATCCCAATCCTAGTTGACTGTGGTTTCATTCCTTTTAAAGGCCTCCTCCTCACCACACATGGTTGACAGGCCCAAAAGGGTTGGGCTAGCCCTGCCCCCACATCCTGTCTGGCACTTTCCCTGTTAGTGTGGGGTCTATACAACCCATCATATGGCATTTTTGAGGCAATGGCTACTGGGGTAGGGGTAAATCCAGGTGGACACTGGGGCTATAAGATGTCTGAATGACCTGTGAGCAGAGGCCCTCTCTTAGGGAAGGGCTGGCAGGCTGCTATTATAGCAGTGGTGAGTTCTCTCACTTAGCTGGAATTTTGCATTTTTTTAAAATAAATTATTATTCATGAATTTTTTTCATTATTCAATCAGCTCTGCAGATGGTCAAGCATAGTGTTCCCTCTAATTTTTTATGTCCATGTGTGGACTGAATTTTGTTATGTTCACCAATATGGTGCTGTGGCGGGAGTGGGGCTGAGGGGTTTGGGGTGCAGGAGGCGGCTCAGGGCTAGGGCAGAGAGTTGGGATATGGGGAGGTGAGGGCTCTGGCTGGGGGTGTGGGCTCTGAGGTGGGGCCGAGGATGAGGGGTTTGGGGTACGGGAGGGGGCTCAGGGCTAGAGCAAAGGGTTGGGGGGGGTGAAGGCTCTGGCTGGGGGTGCGGGCTTTGGGGTGGGGCTGGGGATGAGGGTTTTGGGACTCGCCCCAGCCCTCTCTCAGCGCAGCAGCCCAGGCCAGGGGAGAGGCGCCTCTCCCCGCCGGGGCAACTCTGGGGCCGGGGGGAGAAGTGTGTCTCCCCATCCGCAGCAGCTCCAAGGATGGGGCTGGAGGAGGGGCGTCTCCCCCTGCCTGTGCGACCCTTGATAGCCTGCTGCGCAGCCATGCAGTTTAGAGGCAAATTAGGTCAAGCAATATCCTGTGAATAAAACTGGTTGTGAATTTTGGCATCAATTAACTATTCACAAATAATTGTTTTCCTTATTCAATCAGCTATGAACATAGTACACATCAAAGATGCCTTATCCAGTGCTGTTGGCAGCTTATTTTTTTATTCTATGCTTTAACATCTCCCTCCACATTTCTGAATTTTGTGGTTATTGGTTTAAATGGAGAATTTCCTTTCTGATTTGTTATATTCTTTGAAAAAATTAGTAATCTAGCTTGTGTGACATCCACCAGGCCCTCCTGTATAGGCTGAGGCCCTGTATTTCTTTAACTGCTCTTGTTTGTTTATGTCTATTTTTAATAAATTTTCTCTTCCAGTTGTCTCTTGCACCTGTTTTTCTGGCTAACGGGATATAAATTACCTTAATACATCAGAACTGTTTTGTTCTGTTTCAGTTTTACTTATCTGGTTTCCGGATACTGTTTTGCCAGAAGCTGGGAATGAGTGACGGGGATGGATCACTTGATGACTGCCTGTTCTGTTCATTCCCTCTGGGGCATTGGCCACTGTCCGAGGACAGGATACTGGGCTAGATGGACCTTTAGTCTCACCCAGTATGGCCATTCTTATATTCACAGGGCCTGATTCCCCACTCCATCAAACCAGCTTTACCCCAGTAACTACACTGATTTCCAGGTGGTTACACCAGTATACAATTAGTGTAACTGAGTGGAAAATCAAATTTGTCAGAATTAATATAGTCTTTTTTTAACGGGTATTGAAAGTCTGCTGTAATGAATGTTAGATTTAACACCTGGAATGTGAGAGGTATTAAGACCCTGGTTAAATATTTAAAATGCTATGGGAGCTGACAGAATCGAGATACAGGTTGCTATTGTGCAAGATGACTCCCCTTTGGCAGATTTAGTACATTACTTTGAAAGGAGGCTAGCTTGGGCAAGCTTATGCCTCCTTTTTCTCCACTAAATGGAGAAAGGGATAACAATTTTATTCCATAAACACCAGCTATCATAAACAGATATTGCATGATGCAGAAAGTAGAACACAGCAGTAACCAAGGTCGGATTTAGGGGCAGGCAAGCCAAGCAAGTGCCTGGGATGGGCCGGGCTTGGGGGACGGTTTTTGTTGTTAGTGACAAAAGGGAAAATAGAATGTTTGAAATAAAATGTTTCAAGTACTGTATTCTATATGTGGATTCATTTTTCACTAATCTCTTAGAATGTTGGCAGGTTTCAGAGGGGTAGCCGTGTGAGTCTGTATCAGCAAAAACAACGAGGAGTCCTTGTGGCACCTTAGAGACTTACAAATTTATTTGGGTATAAGCTTTCGTGGGCTAGAACCCACTTCATCGGATGCATGAAGTGAAAAATACAGGAGCAGGTATAAATACATGAAAGGATGGGGGTTGCTTTACCAAGTGTGAGGTCAGTCTAACGAGAGAAATCAATTAACAGCAGGATACCAAGGGAGGAAAAATAACTTTTGAAGTGGTAAGAGAGTGGCCCATTAGAGACAGTTGACAAGAAGGTGTGAGTAACAGTAGGGAGAAATTAGTATTGGGGAAATTAAGTTTAGGTTTTGTAATGACCCAACCACTCCCAGTCTTTATTCAGGCCTAATCTGATGGTATCCAGTTTGCAAATTAATTCCAGTTCTGCAGCTTCACGTTGGAGTCTGTTTTTGAAGTTTTTTTGTTGAAGAATTGCCACTTTTAGGTCTGTTATTGAGTGACCAGAGAAATTGAAGTGTTCTCCTACTGCAGTGTTTCTCAAACTGGGGTTGCCGCTTGTGTAGGGAAAGCCCCTGGTGGGCCAGGCCGGTTTGTTTACCTGCCCCATCCGCAGGTCCGGCCGATCGCGGCTCCCACTGGCCGCGGTTCGCTGCTCCAGGCCAATGGGAGCTGCTGGAAGCGGTGCGGGCCGAGGGACTTACTGGCCGCTGCTTCCAGCAGCCCCTATTGGCCTGCAGCGGCAAACCGCGGCCAGTGGGAGCCGTGATCAGCCAAACCTGCAGACGGGGCAGGTAAACAAACCTGCTTGGACTGCCAGGGGCTTTCCCTACACAAGCGGTGACCCCAGTTTGAGAAACACTGTCCTACTGGTTTTTGAATGTTATGATTCCTGATGTCAGATTTGTGTCCATTTATTCTTTTGCATAGAGACTGTCCGGTTTAGCCAATGTACCTGGCAGAGGGGCACTGCTGGCACATGATGGCATATATCACATTGTTGGATGTGCAGGTTATCTTGTGGAACCTTCCAGACTTTCTGAGAACTACATTTTCCTCAAACCTCTAGAATGTTGTCATCCATGCCCTTGTGGGTATATCAAGTGCAGGATATCACCAGTCAGTCAGTGAGATATAAGAACAAAGTGAAGTGAAGTGACAGACCAGCTGTGATATTGTGAACCTTGTTTTATTGTGTAATTGTGAAAGTGTACTTGTGTTTTAAGACTTGAAGAGTGTACGAAGCAACTAATAAAGGACATATTTAATGAGATGCCAGAGATATCTATTGAACCCCTATTTATGGAACAATATAAAAGAAATACTGTTACTTCTTTGGCAATGCTTAACATGTAATGTTTTATGACAGTAGTGAAGACAGCTTGTAGATGATTGCAATTTTAATATACTGTAATTCATGATAATGTAATTATGTAGTTCATAACAATGTAATCATTATTAAATGAGTAAAGATACCAATGATAGAAACATTCAATAACTAGAATATGAAAGGAGTGTATAAATATACTGAAAATAGCCTCCCCCCAAAATTGGCAAAGTGCCCCCTCTAGCCACTGCCCACCCCCCAACAGGGCCGCTCAGAGGATTCAGGGGGCCTGGGGTCTTCGGCGGTGGGAGGCCCCCGCCGCCGAATTGCCGCCGAAGACCCGGCGCTTCGGTGGCAGGTCCCAGGGCGGAAGGACCCCCTGCCGCGGGTCTGCAGGGCATTTCGGCGGCAGGTCCCAGAGTGGAAGGACCCCCTGCCGCTGAATTGCCGCCGAAGACCCGGAGCGGAAGAAGCTCCGGGGGCCCGGGCCCCACGAGAGTTTTCCGGGGCCCTTGGAGCGAGTGAAGGACCCCACTCCAGGGGCCCCAAAAACACATGGGGGCCCTTGTTGGACCTGGGGCAAATTGCCCCACTTGCCCCCCCCCAGGCATCCCTGCCCCCCAAACACACATACCTATTCAAAAGCACCCACTAGCAAAAACAAAACTCAGCGCCTATGCTCAAACACCTCTTAGGAGAGTCACTGCAGAGCAATATGAGATGCCTGCTTCCCTCAGGGGCTGAGTGCAGTGCCTCCAAAGCGCTCTCACTCCCTGCTTAAACAGGGAGCAACAGACCAGGGGCAAGAATTATTGGAAGCAAAGGCATATTTAGGCCTTACAGAAGCCTGCTGTGATTTAACAGTTTTACAGCTCAGCATAATTAGTATTGTGTATGTGTAAGAAATTGTAGTGCAGGGGTTGGCAATCTTTCAGAAGTGGTGTGCCGAGTCTTCATTTATTCACTCTAATTTAAGGTTTCGCTTGCCAGTCATACATTTTAACGTTTTTAGAAGGTCTCTTTCTATAAGTCTATAATATATAACTAAACTATTGTTGTAAGTAAAGTAAATAAGGTTTTTAAAATGTTTAAGAAGCTTCATTTACAATTAAATTAAAATGCAGAGCCCCTTGGACCGGTGGCCAGGACCTGGGCAGTGTGAGTGCCACTGAAAATCAGCTTGAGTGCCACCTTCGGCACGTGTGCCGCAGGTTGCCTACCCCTGTTGTAGTGTTTACATGTTTAGTGCCGCACATGTGCAAGAAGATGCAGAGAAATCATGTTTGTTAGGAAAACCAAAGATACAGTAACCCCAAAGCTAGAAGAAATTGGTTTGAACCTACGTAAAACCTGTACTGACATGGGAGGAGAGTTTATATGAAAATGAGAGACTAATACATATGTATAAAAAAGATAACAAAAAATTATACATAAATCAACTTAACAAAAGATTAGGGAAGCTGCAAATTGTCCAGTGCTGAAGGGGACTGTGGTGAGATTGTCCTGATGTGCTTCCCACTTGTAAGTAACTGATCACGGATTGCTGAGTGTTTTGCCTTAATGAAGATTTATTAGAGCCATGTGGAGTGATGAATTTCAATCCAACAAGAATGAAATCTAGATCTACTGCATGACAGTTCAGAACAGAAATAATCATCTCATTGGCTCAAGAGATTGTATTATTGTTTTTATTACTCTTATTTCAGCAGTGTCATGGTCACTATTTTTGTTCATTTGCCAGTCATTCTTGGGTTCATAATTAGGTCAGAGTCTAATGCTTCTCAAAGATCCTCTTTATGGGGAAGAATATTTAGAAAGTCAATGGGATTTGCATGCAAAAACTCATTCTTATTTTGAGACTGCCAAGGGTAATGCATCAAGGGGCATTTATATCATTGCCAGAACCAAGTTGATTAATAGTCATGTAACTGAATTTGAATATAAATTGACTCCTCTAGAGGGTCAAGTTCAGAATGGTCCATACAAATCAATGCAGGATGGGTGCTAGGTCATATTGTAGTCAGCACCTAGTAAGAAGAGGTTAGTTTGTTATGTTTTATGCTACAATATAATCAAATGCACAACTACAAAATAGGGAATAACTAGTTAGGTGATAATACTGCTGAGAAGGATCTGGGGGTTATAGTGAATCACAAATTGAATATGAGTTAACAATGTTATGCATCTGCAAAAAAGGCTAATGTTCTGGGGTGTGTTAACAGGACTGTGGTAAGAAAGACATGGGAGGTAATTGACTTGTTCTACTTGTCATTGGTGAGGCCTCAGCTGAAGTACTATGTCCAATTCTGAATACCACACTTCAGGAAAGATGAGGACAAATTGGAGAGAGTCTTAAGGACAGAAGCAAAAATGATCAAAGATTTAAAAAACCTATGAAGAAAGGATAAAAAAACTGGGCATATTAAGTCTAGAGAAAAGATGACTGAGAAGGGCTGCCATAAAGAGGACAGTGATGACTTCTGCTCCATGTCCATTGAAGGTAGGAAAACAAGTAATGGGCTTAATCTTCAGCAAGGGAGCTTTAGGTTAGATATTAGAAAAAACTTCCTAACTATAAGTATAGTTAAGCTCTGGAATAGGCTTCCAAGGGAGTTCGTAGAATCCTTCTCATTGGAGGTTTTTAAGAACAGGTTGGACAAACATCTGTCAGGGATGGTCTAGGATTAGTTGGTCCTACCTCAGTGCAGAGGCATGGCCTCGATGACTTCTTGAGGGAGACAGAAAAAAGGTGTATGATGTGTCTCTTACTCAAGATGTGATCTAAAATATGAAATGCAGTATTCACTCCTAGGGCATACAACAGCTGAAGGTATTGCATGGGACACAAGCATGCTGAGATTATCAGACACCATGAAATAAAAACATTTATGTATGCTAATCATAACTGTCTCACTGTTACCTCGTGCTCCCCACCCCAACACCCTGGTTTGTTGTATCCCTCCTGTTGGCTCCTGTCTTAGATTTAGAATGTAAGTTCTTGGGGTGGGGACTGATCTATGGATGTTATTCATCAGATAGCATGATAGAGTACCGATCCTTGATTGGTTCTGTCTCTAGTCACTACCAAACCACAAATAATATTTAACAGAAAATAATTGATCATATCCAGAAAACTCATGCAAGAACTGATTATCTACATGGCTCAGCTGAAAGCAAACACAATAAGAAAATTGCAAGTGTAAAATTAATTAGAAGGATGTAGGGCTGAGGGTATCTGTTCAAAGCATTTGCAGAGTACCCCTTGCCATAGTATTAAGGTAATGGCAAGTGAAACCTGTTGGATTTTAATCTAGTGGCTATAAGGAGCATTATTGTTTCCATCCAGTTGCTTAGATCACTAAATTAGTGTTATGGTATTAGTGAAATGGGGGAGGAAGGGTTACTTTAAAAACATTGTCAAAACTGTTTGAATCACAAATGAGATTCAGCATGGATCTGTTTCAAGTGTTGAGTGACTGTTCATGTCAGTTCTTACGTTATATGAAACAGTTTGCTTGTCTTTAAAAAATAGATCTCATTTTTAAATAAAAGAATCAAAAACAGGATCTAAATTGCTCTAGAGAAAGAGCAGTTACTCAATTGGGCACAGATAATGAGCTATAAAGTGGTATTTAAAACTTTCTCAATTATATATTATTATGCTGCTAGGGCAATTCAATTGGGACTAATTCCTAGATCTTGGTATGATATTGATCTCTTATTGAGAGGATAGATTTTAGACAATACAGTCGGTAGTTACCCATTTCGTTCGGTCGGATTTTGGACAGCACACTGAATAGTTATCAATTTCTCCCTCCACCCAAAAAACAAACAAATGTTGTTCTTCTATAATAGAATACAGCTGTGAATGGAGGTGGTCCCATAGGGTGTCTGATCAGAAACTGAGGAGGGGCAGGAATCGGAGGACTCCATGCCCAAGAACGGACGCCTTTATCCATGTTCTAGGACTGGATGTGCAATTTTTTTCTAGGCAAGGGACTTTTCCACAGCTCACACATCCCTTCTCCTCCCCACAGCTGCTCATGCTGCAATAACCTAGGGTGACCAGACAGCAAATGTGAAAAATCGGGACGGAGGGTGGGGGGTAATAAGAGCCTATATAAGAAAAAGACCCCAAAATCGGGACTGTCCCTATAAAATCGGGACATCTGGTCACCCTACAATAACCACAGATAAGTCAGTTGTATTTGTGCTGAAATTGTTGGTCGTCTCAGTTGCCTGGTCTCCCCCTATCTCCTACTACCTTCACAACCAAACACCCTAAGCCAGTGTGCTACGGGTTGCCTTCAGTCTTGTGTGCCCCCTTGTGGCAAAACCTGGAGATACAATAAGACTGCTTCAGTTTCCCTCTGATGGATCTCTTGCTGTCTAGCCTGCTTGTTGGTCTTTTGTCACAACCTCTGCCCTCCAACTGGGTTGCTGGTAGTCCTTTCCCCTTTCGGGGTTGTAAAGAGTTCAATACCTCAGCAGGCTAGTCACACTACATGAAGGTGTATAGTCCCTGGCCTCTTTGATTGTGGCCTGCTTGTTTAAGGCCTTAAGAAACCCTCTTGTTAGGTTTGGTATGGGAAACCATGCTCGCTCACTCACTCGCTCTCTTGGTTTCAGGCTAGAATCCCTGTATATGGTTGTTGGGGCCAATTTCTCCCAACCCCTTACTATTTCCTTGGCCTGCTTCCAACTGTGCTCCTCTTTTAGGCCATTTTTCAGGTTCACATCCTGTGATCCTCTCCTCCAGAGGGTCTGGTTTCCCAGGTGGTTTCTCACCACACTAGTCTGTTGCTGAAAGCCCCTGCTCTTGGTGGCTCCTGAGCCTCTCTAGCTCTTACCAAGCCATTCTTCAACCCATGTTTATGGTTTCCCTCCTTAAGGCCAGAGTTCCCATAGCCCTCCTCCTGGAGCTAGGGCTGTGGCTCAAATCATCAGAATCTCCCTCCTTCAGGGAGGAGTCACCCAGCTCTCTTTTTTGGAGCCGGACTAGTCACTTAGGCCAGCTGTAGGACCTTGGTCTGTTTCTCCTTCAGCTGGAGACTTTCCTCCACAATTAGTTCCGAAGCCCCGAGGGTTCAGCCTTCTTCTGCTGATGCCTGCATTGCTAGGAGAGAGAGGCAGCATATATGCTGGTCCCGTTCTTAAAGCTCATCCCAAATGGCTGGAGGAGAGGGGACCCTGCCAATTCTGCAAGGGTCCTGGTCCAGGTGCTTGAAGAGATAATAATGGGATTCCACCCACACACTACTTATTCCTTGGACCATTTTCTCTCTTCCAACAGATCCTTGGCCTTTGCATATCAGACATGACAAAATCTTAAAGGGCCATGGTACATGATGGGGTGGGCTGCCCCACCAGGCACCACTACCTTTAAGGTGGCAGATCACCCCATCACACAGTGTACAGAGGGGTGGGCATCCCAACACTTCTAGCACTAATTCCTATAGTCCTGCAGCATATGATTCATTGGGTACTGACACTCGTATCCTCATAAATAAAAGCTTCCCTCCCCCAGCAATTCTATGCACAAACAGTGGTAACCCCAATGTTTGCCAGAAAAACAAATAAAAAAGGATACAAACCTGGCCAAACAGAATCACCAGTCAGATTTTGCACAAATATTTGTGAATACATTTTCCCACTATTTCCCCAGCTGTACTCCAGATAGATATTTAAATGTCTGCATAATTGGCTAGCTATCAGTCTGGGTCATCAAAGAATATTTACAGACTTCAAAGGGAAACATGTCTAGTCCTGCTGGGATAGCAGGATGGTGGGAAAGATACAGAGCCATGAGGGTGGGCATTAAAAACAGGATGAGGAAGAGGAGAGACAAATATGCTTCTAGCACTAGATAGCAGAGCTGTAACACTAGTAAATGTTTGCCAAAAGTATTTCAAGTTTAATTTCCAAATAAATAAGTAAAATCTGATCCAACGCTCAAAAAGTATTAACATTTTAATATTAATAAGCAATTTAAATTGAGCAAGTGGTAATACAAATGATATCTTACACAGCATAGCCTGTTTTGAAACTGTCCTCTGGCCAAATATCCCAGGAGACATTAACTTAGAACTGGAGTCTGATTCTTTCAGCATCCAAGATTGGAAATGAGCATCCCAGAAGCGCTGAAAGCTGCTCAACATTCAAGGAGCAGAAAGTCAAATGGAAAGTCTGCACCACCTCCTTTTGATTCAACTATGCAGCAATGCTAACAGACAAAAAAATTCAACAGCGTGCCTGCTTTTATGAATCCTTTGTTTATACGACTGTGTGTGTGCACTTCTATGTACAGATAGTTATATATGCAGACAATGATTGAGAGTGAAAGAAAAAAGGTGCTCCCCACGGAAAAGTCTAGAGCATTCTGGTGCAGTCAGGACTTCTAAAAAGAGACACAAATAAGACTCAACTACTGAGCTGTTGACATGACTGCAAAAAAGGCAGCTAGGGTTATAACTGGTAAAAAGGAGTGTGATGGCTTTGCAGCTGCCTGTAATAATTTATGAATACTGTATCTTGATTGGGCTATTGTGTTTTGCACTTCATGCACATATTGTGTTAAGTCATTAGCAACATTGTCAGGAAAAGTTGCCTAGGAAGGGGAAGGGAAATCTGGATATGCCACTCTTCAAACACTTGAGGGACAATACGGGAGCCATTGGCCATGATGCATTGGCTAGATCCCCAATTGGACTTGCTAAACAAGTTTCTCCAGGAATGTCTGAGCCCCTGTTGAGGGGGAAGAGATCAGTGCCTAAGAAGGATTTAAAGACTGAGAGCTGATCTACACTGAACATGGACATTGGCATAGCTACGTTTCTCAGGGGCGGGAAAAATCCATACCCCTCAGAGACGTAACTATGCCGATCCCCTGCTGTAGACATAGCAGGGTTGACGGAAGAATTCATCTGTTGACCTAGCTACCACCTCCTGGGGAAGAGGATTAACTACAGTGATGGGAGAACCCCTTCCATTGCTGTAGTGCTTTGGTGTTGACACTCACTATAGCAGTGTAGCTGCAGCTATGACCTTGTAGTGCTGTAAGTGTAGACATAGTCTTAGACATTCTCCTGAAGATGTTAGATGGTTAAAAAGGAGACTAAGCCAGAGACTGCTGGGAAATAGTCTGACCCCTAGACTCCAGGGAGAAAGAGGTCTGGAGTTAGATATGCCTACCTAAATCCTTTAAGTAAGACAGAGAGGCATACACACTGTTTCATGATTTTAAAAATCCGTTTCTCTTGTGCTGTGTTCCTACTGTTAAGATTAAACTATACTTTGTTTTAAGAAGGCTGTTTGGGGTTACTATTTCTCACAGTACCCAAAGGGAAGAACAATAGGTACTGAGTCCAGTTGGACCTGCTGAGTAATCACAGTTAGTATGCAAGGTACTGTACTATTGGGTCTGGTCTGAGAGTGGGAAAATCCCAGTATTCTGCCCCAGAGACTGAAGACCTGTAGGAGTACACTCAGAAGAGACCAGAAGAGGGGACAGAAGAGCAGCCAGCCCTTAGCATTGGCAAGGAGCTTAACAAAGAATTGACAAAGCAAAGGTAAATTCTCCAGAAAGAAAAACACACCACTCTACATTAGTTTGCATTATATCTCCATTGGCTATTTCTTACGGCTTTAGTGACAGGTATGGATCATCAAGAATCATTTTTCTCATTTCAGTTCATGCCATTTCATTACCTAGCCAAACTGGAGTAATTCATACAAGAATTCACTATATATTATCTCTTCTGAGCTGTTCAGATTTGAACTAGATCGTATAAACAATTTCCATGTATGCAGTTTTACTGTTTAGATCAACACCAACATCCTACAGAATGCTGCTAGTAGTAATTTAATGTCACTATAAAATTAGGAAGCCCAATTCTGCCCTCTGCTTTGCATGCATAGCTCCCATCTAAATTAATTGGAACCCCACGCCCTGCAAGTTCATGTCAGAGCAGAATCTGGCCAGGAAAGATTTTTAACACTGAAATCAAAATATCAGTATCACTTGTAGGAAATGAGCTCAGAATTACACCTTAATGCCAGGCTCTCTACCCGTATAAATCATTTTCAATTTTAAGAAAGTGATTCCTACAAAGTGTAAATTTTGTCATAGCAATAATGATAAAAAGAGTTCTGAAATAGAAACATTTGGGTTGGCAGGAACCTCTAGTCATCTAGATAATCTTGTAGGGTGATGGATACATTTTATTATTGCTAAACTATCTATAGAAGATGGGAGTCTAGCTTTGGGCCTTGGACCAGCAAACACTTATTCTTGTAAGCATTCCTTTTGAACTCAATGAGACTTTAGAGGCATTATCTTGGCCCTATTGAAACCAATGGAAGTTTTGCCACTGACGTCAATGGGGCCAGAATTTTACCCCTCATGCATAAAGTTACTCATGTGTATAAGTATTTGTGGGTGCTAGGCCTTGATAGTTTGTCCCATCATTGCCTAATAGTTCTTGTAGTTAAAGTATATCCAAATTATATTTAATATTTAACTTAGACTTGAGCTGCAGCAGGGAAAACCTAAGTACTTCTTGTTCTGTCCTCTAGAACAGGTGATAGTAACTGATCCCTGTCCCCTTCACAGAGGCTTTGGCTACACTTGCAAGTTACAGCGCTGTAAAGCCTCCCCGAGCGCTGTAACTCACTCCCCGTCCACACTGGCAGGGCACTTACAGTGCTGTATCTCCCTGGGTACACCGCTGCAGGTACTCCACATCTCCGAGAGGAATAACAGCTGCAGCGGAGTGGCTACGACTCACGGGTGTGAGTGTAAACGCTTGCAGTGCTGAATCACCTTGTCAAGTGGCCAATCCTCTTCATTGTTGTGACCGGCTGCAGGAATGCGGAAGTGCCGGTTTCAAAGCTCGTACCACAGAGAAAAGCAAACAGTTTGCAGCTTGCTTAGAGTGAGTAAATGAATGAGCAGGGGGCCGGGAATTTAGAACTTGCAAAATAGAGAGCTGACATGCTCCAAAAAGCACTCTCTCTCCCCACCACACTTCCTGTCACAATCCACCCCACCCCCCCGTTTTGAAAAGCACATTGCAGCCACATGACTGCTGGGATAGCTGCCCATAATGCACTGCTCCCAACACAGCTGCAAATGTTGCAAGTGTGGCCACACCACTGCGCTGGCAGTGTGGACAGACTGCAGCGCTTTTCCCTACTCAGCTGTACAAAGGCAGGTTTACCTCACAGCGCTGTACAGCTGCAAGTGTAGCCAAGGCCAGAGTGGCAGCTGTGATCTAGTAAACTGAGCTTGGGACTGGGAGACAGGGGACCCAATTTCCCATGGTCCTGCACCTTATGCAGCTATTTAAATCAGTGTGAGGTGGGTATAAAGCTCTACCATTCTGACTTGGTAGCATTTTATACTGGTGTAAATATCTACACCTGGTGTAGGGCAAGGGATAATGTTCTAATCCTGGTTCTGTCATTAACTTGCTGGGATGCTATTGGAGTGACAAGGTAGGTGCAGGGGCTGCCCTAGACTAGCTGCCAGCAACTGGCGCCCTAGGTGAACCATGCAATCGGCGTCCTCCACCCCCAAACCCCAAGGGCAGATCTAGGCTGAGGTTTTTGGTAAACTGGGAAACATTTTGCCCCTTTTTTCTTTTAATGTTTTTAAGCATTTTTTTTAAACAGAGGTTTAATTATTCAGTTTGTTCATCCACCCATCTGTCCAACCAATGTTTCTGAGATCAGATAAAATAGAGACACGACATTTTCAGAATAGATTTGTACACAACAGCTAGATGATATTTCAGTCTGATTTCAAATAAAAATTCATTACAAATGTTAATTATAATTTTTATTATTACAAATCCAAACTCATCCATTATGCTCTCCTGCTTTAACTGCCATTACCACCACATCCAATGTAGAAAGAAATAAGAAAACTCTTCAATGAACTTTAACCTGTATTTACAAAACACTCCAAATAAAAAACACTCTATGCTCTTAAAACATGACTTTTTTTGTTTTGTTCTGAAAATTCAGTTACTAGTTCTTTTAGATCCAGTTTTCCAGCTATTTCATGCTCTATTGACATTGTGGCAAGTCCAACAAGTCTCTCTTGCACCATGGTTGAACACAGATATGTTTTTATCAATTTTAACTTTGAGAAGCTACGTTCCCCACTAGCTATTGAAACCGGCAAAGTTAAAAGAACGCATAGAGCTATAAAAATGTTTGGAAAACTGTCTATGAGTTTATTTTCACAAACAAACTTCAGTACTTCTTCAGGAGTGGAATGTTTCTTAAGTCGTCTTGAAAAAGCCTGAAGCTCACTACAAGCCTGAAGCTCACTTTTGCAAGCTGTGGAGATCATATAGAAAGCCAAATACTGACTCTAGCTGCTGCATCTATTGAAATCTTTTGTCAACCGAGTGAATAGCAGTATTAAGGACTGTGAAGTAGAAATTCACTTTGAACCTTTGTTTTGGGTTCTGAATGGGTGGGTCTCATCCTTCATATGAAAACTGCTGTTTCTTTTGCCGAATGTGAACTGGCTCTGGTTCAAATTCTATTGGAAAGTCTATTTCTTCAGCAAGCTCGAAAGACTCTACCAGTGTTCTTTCGAACCCTTCATCTCTTCTGAATGTCTCCAGAATATTTTTAGTTTGCTGCAGTTTTTGAATAGCAGAATGTATGTTCAAGTTCTTTTCCTGAAATTGCTTACTAGTGAGGTTAATCTCGAAAAGGATATTATACCACAAAATGAGTGAAGTCACAAATTTGAACTTGGAAAGGCCATTTGCAAGAGCTTCTACATCTGAACGTGCTGTATTGCCAGATGATCCAGTAAAGATAGTATTATCAGAAATTTCAATTAGGGCATCATAAATGTTTCCAAGTTCATAGCAAAGAGGCTTCAAAGCATCAATGCGACTTTCCCATTTTGTCTGACTAAGTGGTTTCACAGTTAGAGAATTCACATGGCAAGTCAGAATCTCTCAATGGTGTGTTGAGCCTGAGAAAAACACATAAACACGTTGCACCAGGTCAAAGAAACTGCTTTGCCTCCAAACAGCATCTAGCAGCATCACTGACAACCAAATTCAGAGAACGCAAACTGCAAGGAATGAAAAAGGTCCTAGGATTGATTTCCATCATTCTCCTTTGCACACCATTGTCTTTACCCTTCATATTACTCTCATTATGATAGCCTTGGCCACATAAGTTTTCAACAGATAATGACATTGTTTCAAGCTCTTGTAGAATAGTTTCAGTCATAAATGTTCCAGTCGTCTCCTTCAATGGTAAGAAACCCCAAAAAATGTTCCTTCATGAGCACTTCAGCATTATCTTCATCTGTAGACTTTTCCATATCCACAAAATGAATGATCATTGTAATTTGTTCAACATGACACATTTGGTGTTGTCATAACTATAAAGGGAAGGGTAACAGCTGTCCTGTGTACAGTACTATAAAATCCCTCCTGGCCAGAGACTCCAAAATCCTTTTCCCTGTAAAGGGTTAAGAAGCTCAGGTAACCTGACTGGCATCTGACCTAAAGGACCAATAAGGGGACAAGATACTTTCAAATCTTGGGGAGGGGGAAGGCTTTTGTTTGTGTTCTTTGTTTTGGGAGTGCGTTCGCTCTCGGGACTGAGAGGGACCAGACATCAATCCAGGTTCTCCACATCTTTCTAAACAAGTCTCTCCTATTTCAAACTTGTAAGTAAATAGCCAGGCAATGCGTGTTAGTTTTCCTTTGTTTTCTCAACTTGTAAATGTACCTTTTACTAGAGTGTTTATCTTTGTTTGCTGTACTTTGAACCTAAGACTAGAGGGGAGTCCTCTGAGCTCTTTAAGTTTGATTACCCTGTAAAGTTATTTTCCATACTGATTTTACAGAGATGATTTTTACCTTTTTCTTTAATTAAAAGCCTTCTTTTTAAGAACCTGATTGATTTTTCCTTGTTTTAAGATCCAAGGGGTTTGGATCTTGATTCACCAGGAGATGGTGGGAGGAAGGAGGGGGGATGGTTAATTTCTCCTTGTTTTAGATCCAAGGGGTTTGGATCTGTATTCACCAGGGAATTGGTGAAGGTTTCTCAAGGCTTCCCAGGCATGGAAATTCTGGGGATGGTGGCAGCGGACCAGAGCTAAGCTGGTAGTTAAGCTTAGAAGTTTTCATGCAGGCCCCTACATTTGTACCCTAAAGTTCAAAGTGGGGATACAGCCCTAACAGGTGTATAGTCCAGTATTATTGGGAATGGGCTGCTTCTACAATTTTCTTTTTAATGGTATTTGCTAGGAGTTCATAGAATATCAAGATTGGAATGGATCTCAGGAGGTCATCTAGTCCAACTGCCTGCTTAAAGCAGGACCAATCCCCAGACAGATTTTTGCCCCAGATCCCTAAATGGCCCCCTCAAGGATTGAACTCACAATCCTGGGTTTAGTAGGTCAATGCTCAAACCACTGAGCTATCCCTCCCCCTGTTGAAGCAGTTCATTGTGCATATTTTTTCCTAAGTAATGAACCTGTGGTTCATGATCAGTTATTTTACATAGGTGCTCCTTCATGACTAGATCAAACAAAGCTAGGTATTCAACAAATTTTAAAAAGTTTCCATTACCTGGAGTGTATAATTTTTCATTTCTACCATGGCTGCTGAATGCTAAATTTTGCCCACCAAGAACTTTCACTAAAGCAATTAGACACTTTAATATTTGTTGCCAATATTTTTCTTTTTCCTTGATTACAGGTAAATTTTCTTTATCAATGGTTTTTCCTTTTTTCAATCGTAATTTAAGTTCTTTCCAATTTTGAAAACATTCCAAATGTTCTGTACTTCTTTCATGTGAAGAGAGAATTGAAGATATGTTTTTTCAGTCCTTCGAACCATTTTCAATAAGTGATGTACCAATTGCTTGATTTCTAAACCACTTGCAGCAAAAGCAAAACATAGAGTCCTTCGACATTGAATATTGTAATGAGTTTCGATGAATTTCCTCCCCATTAATGAGTTTCCTCTTGTAATGCTGAGCAGAGAATTTTCTTTTATTTCCATCCGTAAGGAAGGGAAATTCATGAACTTGTTCGGGTCCATGTTTCACAAGAATTCGCGGCACACTGTCATCACATCTGGGCCATGAAGCTGGGTCCCCATACTGTAATTTGTTTGTAACTTCCTCATCCTTTCTTCCTTCTACTTCATTTACTTCAATTTCTGCATATGTCTCTGAAAGGGAATAAATTTTCTCCACTTCCATATAATTCTGATGCTGTGAGCTGCCTTCATCTAGAAGTAAGTTTCCATCATCTTGAGTTTCCAAACTGCTTTTTTGTGGATGTGAGCTACCCTCATCTCAAAGTAATATACCTTCATCTTGATGTTCCAAACTGCTTCCATGCAGATGTGAGCTAACCTCCTCTGCAAGTAAAATTCCTTCATCTGGAAACACGGAAACAAAATGACCTTTTTTGACATTATAATCCAACACTGGTTGTTTGGAAAGTAATCCCCTTCCTCACAGTTACCCGCTTGGAGTGTGACGTCTTCACTTTTGTAGTCTATTAAGCGTTAACGCTGTTACTTTTCTTTTATGGACCTTATTTATTACATGTGAACCAGTTATAACAAAAAGAAGTTAATAATTATACAGCCTGATAATAACGCTAAGGTTTAATAATGCTTAAAGATACTCATATTTTGGATTTTAATGCTGAAAGATGTTATTCTTTATTCTTTGGCACCAAGAAACACAATTTTCCACAGTATTCGCTCGATTGTTAACCATCTAGTGCAACGTGTGTTAAAATGACTGTTTGACATGTATCAACTCTCGATCTCTCTGCTCTACATGAATTTCCGGCTATGCGACCTTGATTTATATTTGAGTTAGGTTTCACTAGCATTGCAGCTCTTGCCGCTGGCGGATGTGTTTCATTGTGGCTGAGCCATTGCTTATCAAAATTGCGGAGTGGATCATCTTGACCCTACGTCGCAAATTGAAATTTTTTTTAGCTAAAATGTTATTTTTGCAGTAAATAAAAGATTTGACATATTAATAAATTCTCAGAAATGTAGAGAAATGAATTATAATTCATATTCCCTCCGTATGTGCACGGGAATTGAAATAATGACATCTTTGTTATTTTATTTCTATTTTTTTCCCCATCTTTTTCATTTTTTTTTATTTGATTTTTTCCCTCAAATTTGGCGCCCCTTTTAACTTGGCACCCTAGGCAACTGCCTAGTTCGCCTATATGGACGGGCCACCCTTGGTAGGTGAAGTAATATCTTTTCACTTATTCTCTTGTCCTTATTTTCCTCATCTATAAAGTGGGGATAATTCTTAGTTACACACTTCACAGGGGTGTTTGGAGGACTAATTAGTTACCGTTTGCATAATGCTTGGAAAATGTAAAGTGCTATATAAGTGCAAAATATTTGAATCCCTTTATGTATGTGCAGACCATGATGGCTGTTCTCAGTTTTCTTTTGTCTAGACAGAAAATACAACCAGTTCTCGTAATTCACAGAATACAGCAGTATTCGAGGAAAACGTAGTTCTCAAAAAGTCTGGAAGGGTCCATGAGATTCTACAAAGGCCCAGAACATTCTAGGAAGTTAGTGAAAAATGAATCTGCATACGGAATACCTAAAACATTTTACTTCAAACATTCTATTTTCCCTTTTGTCGCAAACAAAAATAACACCCTGAGACCAGCGCACCCCAAGTCTGGGTCGCCTGCCCCTAAATCCAACCCTGCTTCCAAGTGAAAAATGAGGCCATACTCATGACTTAACAAGATGAACCTTTCCTACTCTGTTTATCCAGTTATCTGTACTGACTGGTGACAAGGAGTGATGGGGCCATGATCCTATTTTCTCCCTGCCTTTTTTGTGCTGGCTAGCACCTTCCGAACACTAAGAGGAAGCAGCCTGTACACTGCAGGAAGCACAAAGAATGCAACAGTGCCTGATGACCAAGTGGGTTATTCTGATCAATGAGTATGGTATAGAATACACTATGTGCAAGGTGCTTTCCAAACACTCAGAAAGAATGGCCTCTGCTCTGAAGAGCTCCCTCACTGTCTACCAGGAGGAGAGTGTGAAAGGCAAGGGGAGGCTTCTTGCAATCACCCTCCTTCCCATGTGCACAGGAGCGAGGCACAATATAGCCTTAAAACTTCTGGCCAAGATTTTAAAAGATGGGTGCCTAATGTTAAGCTCCTAAATCCATAGTTAGGTGTCTAATGAAGAAGCTCTTAGTTCTTTTGATCAGATGTTCTGAAGGTTAAATATAAAGAACTTATTAAATTTCTTCAGTGCCTATTCCTTTTTCTTGAGACATTTTTATTGGCTCAATTTTGGAGAGGCTGTGGAGAAATGGGTTTCCATCTGACTGTTTGGGGGCAGTGTCCATTGATTCAGGACTTTGGGGACAAGTGGTTGCCATTTTATGTATTTCTCAGGTCCTCAGCAGACATACATTGCCAGTCCCTATGCCCAAAGAGAGTCCATTATTAATTATTGCTGTTAGAGAAATGGGTGTGAGTGAACCTAGGAAGAGGAGTCTCCTGTTGCGGATCAGTGTGTTTAGGATGGAGCAGGGAGAGGACTGCAAACTTTCTCGACTCTCTCGCAGACTGACATTCATGCTACATAAAGGAATGGAACAGAAAGATGATACAAGACACCATAAAGTCCCTGTTGGCTCCAGCAGCATCCCTTTCTGTGGGGCATGGGGAGGGAGAGAGGAGCACAGAAGTTTGCCTTGCTTATCCTGTGTGTGTGTGTGTGTGTGTGACCATGATCCTGCGCTGATCCATGCATGACTCCCCCAAAGCCAGCTAACCCCAAAAGTAAATGATTGGGGTTGAAAAATTTGGAGGGGGGGGATTGAAATTCCCAGATAAGGCCAAGCTATCCTGAGACTGGCTTCCCATCTCAGCCCAAGAGGGGGGGGTCCCTGCAGGGCAGGCTCAAGATCCATGATGGGGGCAGTGTCTGAGAGTGTGCTGGGGAAGGTGACGCTCGCTTCCATGCCTTTACAGCTTACAGCTCTCCATGGCAGAGGCAGTATCTCGCCCCTCCAGGGCGCAGAGTGTTGCTGGGCAGCCTGGAATGCTGGGGCTGGATGGCAGTTTAACTGACAGATGGGGATGGCAGTTTAACTGACAGATTGAATTGCCTTGTGCACCCCATGCACAGAGAGCAGGAGGGGTGAGCGTGGCCGGAGCTGACGCATGCATCACTCCCCCGCCCAGCACAGCCCGGTGTTAACATCCTGACATGTTACAGGGGGGCTCGTCCTCTGTTGGCCTAAAGCAGTGCAACTCACTGGCCCACCGGAGATACCCTGAGATTAACTCCCCTTGTTGCTCCCATTGCAGAGGGGTCCCATCCCTGCAGGGCAGGTCCAGGAGGAAGTAGGATGAAGCTCAGGCGAGATGCTTCCACTGAGGCCCAGTCTACTCCTAAAACATAGAATGACCTAGTTATGCTGCTCAGGGGTGTGAAATATCCACACCCTGAGAAAGATAATTAAACCAACCTTCGCCCTGCTGTAGACACTGCTAGACTGACGGAAGAATTCTTCCATCAACCTAGCTACCACCTCTCGAGGGGGGTGGATTTACCACAATGATGAAAAAAATCCCTTCCATTGCTGTAGCAAGTGTCTGCACCACTGCGCTATGGCAGCATAGCTGCAGTGCCATAGCTGTGTTGCTGTAGCACTTGTAGTGTAGACATACCCTGAGAGACCAGTGTGTGTTTGGAGCCCCAGCGAGTGACCTGTGTTTGCACCGTACGGCCCCGAAGGGTCCCATTGCAGAAGCAGTTTGGAGGGGTCTGAAGGGGTGACTTGTAACTTGACTGAATAAGACCCTAGCTATCATGGGGATGCGCGCCCATTACATACATAACATAAAGGGACAGATTGTAGTCAGATAAAATCAAACGGATATTCATTGTGGGTGCTGTGTATGTAAGAAGCCCAGGGGGAGAGGGAGGAATCATATGGAAATAGCATGATGGACCTGAAAGTGAATCCTAGGAGTGAGGTCCTGTTGAAGGAGCAGTGTGGATGCTGGAAGGATGAAACCCTGCAAAATGGGAACCTATTGAGTGATTAGTGTGAAACCCATGGAAAATGATGGAAGCAGCGCGCATGCCTGCCCACAGGGATGAATCAGAAATGGGAAGAGGTCCTATCAGGGGAAAGCCAGCGTGAGGGGGCATCATTTTGGAGTAGCCAGGAGGGTGCTATGAGGATAAAGTCCAGGAAAAGGGGTTTTCACTGGGAGAGAAGCTTTTTGCTCTGTCTTTGTGCAGCACCTAACACAATGGAGTCCTGGTCTGTGTCTAGGCTCCTAGGTGCTATGGTAATACAAATAAAAATAAA
Source organism: Chrysemys picta bellii (assembly GCF_011386835.1). Classification (NCBI taxonomy): domain Eukaryota; kingdom Metazoa; phylum Chordata; order Testudines; family Emydidae; genus Chrysemys; species Chrysemys picta. Next base: position 204,324,858 of record NC_088791.1, read on the forward strand.
TCACTTTGAGGAGAGAAATGCTAGTGCTGGGGGTTGAAGATCAGAAAATAATGATTTATCTCAGGGAAGAGTCTGTGTAAGCTGAGGGGAAAAGCAAGTAAGTGAGGTCTTATTGGGCTTGTGCAGTGTATGTGAATGAAGTCCAGCTGGGAGATAGCTGGATGTGAACTGTGGTTAATCCAGGAGATGTCTGGGAGAGGCGGTTTTATGGGGAAAGCATTTTATATATTATGGGGGAAGGGGAGAAGAGGATGGGGAATTTGAAGCCCAGGGCTCTGCAGCAGAACAGCTCACCACTTATTCAGCTTCTCTTTCTTTGTTTCTCCCAGGAATTGTTCTTCCAAAAGATTCTACTCCAGTTGCTCTTAGACCCCTACTGCTTCAGCCAATGTGAAGCCAGTTCCACTGAACTCACTCCACTCTATGTCCACAATATGCAGCACGGAGATGATTCTAAAAGCCATTTGGTAGCTCCAGAGCAGCTCGAGGATGAGAATGGGATCCAATTTCATATCCACCAGGCAAACGGCATCAGGATCTGTGATCGCTTCCTGCTTGGCCTCTGCAAAGAAGGGGAGAGATGCCAGCTTCACCACACATGCTACCCTTACCACTGGCAGGTGATGCGGAAGAAGAAAGGAGTGTGGCAGAGCATGAATGAATCGGCTCAGCAGCACTTGGAGAAACTTTACAGCAATGTAAATGACTCACTAGTTACACTGGTGGAAAAGTAAGTGACAGAAAAACTCCAGACCCAACTTCTCCCAGAAGGCAACTCAGCTGCTCTTGTCCTAGACAGCCCCCTCCCCCCACACACCCAACTGGAATAGTGGTGCTTTAGAAGTAGAAAGTTCATAACTACTCCAGTCATGCCCTATCCCAACAGGGGGTGCTTATGGAATAGTGCAGGAGCACTAATTCTAGGGAGATCATAGCTAAGGCTAAGATTTTGTCATAGTTATTTTTAGTAAAAGTCACAGACAGGTCATGGGCAATAAACAAAAATTCATGGAAACTGTGACCTGTCTATGACTTTTGGTGCTGCAGCTCCATGGTTTCCCCCACCACCGTGATGGGTGGGAGCTACAGGGTTCCCCCTCCCTCCCCTCACGCAAGGCTGTTGCCAGCCACTGGAACCCTGCGGAGGGACCCTGAGGAGGCTGTCGCCTATCACTGGAACCCTGCCAAGGTCCTGCTGGTTGCCAGCTTCAGTCCCACGGCCCCAGAGGCTGAGGCAGAAAATGTCATAAAGGTCTCTGGAAGTCACAGATTCTATGACTTCTGTGACCTCCATCACATAAATGACATGACATTGATCATAGCTACTCCAATCTCAGCCTTTCCCAGCTACAGATGCAATATGGTACAGGGCAACTGTCTTTAGACTCAGACTATGTCCACACAACAGCTACAACTGCAATTTTGTTACTGGTTAGAGGCATGCTCCATTTAATCTGTTACAATCAGGGCCGGCTCCAGGCACCAGCCTGGCAAGCAGGTGCCTGGGGCGGCCACTCCGGATAGGGATGGCAGGTCCAGCCATTCGGCAGCAATTCAGCGGACGGTCCCTCACTCCCGCTCGGAGCGAAGGACCTGGCGAATTGCTGCCGCAGATCATGATTGCGGCTTTTTTTTTCTTTTGGCTGTTTGCCAAAACCCTGGAGCCAGCCCTGGTTACAATGTAAACAGTTTGGGTTGTATCCATTCAACTGCTTTTCTGCCATCACAACTGTGATTTTGCATCAATAAATAATGCTCTGCCTAGCCATGTTTTTATGAGCCTATTCTAGGAAACTACACCACAGTGTCCAAAATGCAATAGGGGCACCAAGGCAGTGGGTATTTTTTTAACCCACACATACTTTCTGAGTAGGATTATCAGATTTCATAAGCAATCTCATAATCCTGCTTCAAAGATTGCAGTGTCCATTTTCCATCATGGAAACCAACCAGGTACTTCAGTGAGATCTATCCTCCAGCCCCTGCACCTAGGAGCCAGACCTGCTGGCCACTTCTGGGGCACAGCGCAGGGCCAGGGCAGGCAGGGAGCCTGCCTTAGCTCCGCTGCGCTGCCAACTGGGAGCTGCCTGAAGTAAGCCCATGCCCCAAGCCCAACCCCCTTACCCAGTCCCCCCAAACCTGTAACCCCCTCCCACACCCCCAAACCCCTCATCCCCAGCCCCACCCCAGAGCCTGCGCCCCCAGCAGGAGCCCTCACCCCCTCCTGCACCCTAACCCCCTGCTTCAACCCACAGCCCCCTCCTGCACTCTGAATCCCTCTGCCCCAACCCCCAGCATGGAGCCCACTCCTGCTCCCCAACCCCCTGATCACCATCCCAGAGCCCGTGCCCCCAGCAGGAGCCCTCACCCCCTCCTGCACCCCAACCCCCTGCCCCAACCCGCAGCCCCCTCCTGCACTTTGAGTCCCTCGGCCCCACCCTAAACCCCATCCTGCACCCCAAACCCCTCATTCCTGGCCCCACCCCAGAGCCTGCACCCTCAGTTAGAGCCCTCACCCCCCATACCCCAGCACCCTTCCCCAGCCCCGTGAAAGTGAGTGAGGGTGGGGGAGAGCCAGCCACTGAGGGAGGGGGAATGTAGTGAGTGGGGGTGGGGCCTCGGGGATGGGGATGGGCTATGGTGTTCCGTTTTGTGTGCTTAGAAAGTTGGCAACCCTAGTATGGATGTGGTTTCAGATAGTCCAACTTTGGTAATATTCACCATAAAAGCTAGAAAATGAATTTAAAAAAGAAGTAGTTTCTATGCTGCAGATTCTGATTGTGAGATGTGTGAGAGCAGCTTGTCCCACTACCCCAGCCTGAAATCTTGTACTGGTTGTACATAGTCCTATAAGAGCACATTCTTTTTGGATGTGCTGTAGGAAGCAACGCAGGAACACTGGCTGTATGGGGAGCTCCAAACTACTCTGTTCTCAGCATCTCTCAGCAGGAGGTGCTGTGGGGTATGGTGCAAGAGTAATGATGCTTGCTCATGCTTCAACACCAGTTTCTTTCAACAGGAGAATCTCTTCCAAGTTGTGTTTCTTCCACAGGGATGGTTCAAAAGGCAAAGTCAACCTAAATGCGATGGAACTGTACTCCTTTGGTCCTTATGGCAAAATACGCCGACTCTCCAACACCCATGATCCACAGCTGAACCCACATCTCCACACAGAGTGGCACATGTATTGGCTTGATGAAACCAATTGGAAGGAATATGAGGAGGTCAGGAGAGAAAGAGGCAAAGATGATGCCCTCAGGGCAGAGCTGGGAGTTGCAATGTGGGAAGTAGTGTATGAGAGTAGAAGTGGATTATTATAGGCAAAGTGTCAGAAAGGAAAACTGGCCTTCTTCCTTATTTTCTGATTCCATCTCTTCTCCCCCTCCCCCCCCCATTTCTCTCTCTGCATAGCCAATTTCCCAAGAAATCATTAATGCCTTTGAGAGTGGCTTACAAAACTATAGCTTCAGTCACGAAGGCCAACAGTATACTCTAGATTTGAAGAACCTTATACAAACTAACTCAACAACAGAACAAGTGTCATCCATTCAGCGCCGTCCTGCCTACCACACACCTATCGACATGGTACCACATCTGCGGTAAGTAACTCCACCTGCAATACTCCCTCTAAAAAAATGTAAGTGGCATTCAGATAATTATATAGGGAATTGGTGAGGGCACCTATATATTTAAATTGCTTAACACATTCTATTGTAAAGGATTATTGTGATGTTTTGAGAGAAGTTCTCGCACATCCATTGTTTTTAGCAGGCCTTTGATATAAAGCAGGGAGAAAGCCCTTGGGCTAGAGAAGTTCCTTTCTTTTCTCCCTGAAATTTCCATTCAGGTTTAGCTTATTTACAGACTGTCTGCCATTTCCCTTCTCTCACTTGCCTTCCTAAGGAAAATGTTGGCAGTATGCCACGATAACACCACAAATATTCTAAGGACAGGTCCATGCCACTGACAAAGCAGCAGCATCACAAGCTCCTCTGGGAGCTATTGGAGTAGCAGGAGGTGGGAAGAAGGCAAGGCCAGGCTTCCCCCCACAGCCATCTCTCTCCCTGGACTGAGCATGAATGACTGTACATGACAATGAATGGTCACTGGGTGAAGGAACGAGGGTGACAATGGTTTTCCTAGTGGCTAGGGCACTCACCTTGGATATGGAAGGCCTACGTTAAAGTCCCTGCTCCAATGACTAATCAATTATACAAAGTGGAGCAGCTTCAACAGAAGAGCTTGAGAGAGACCTGTCCTGGAATACCTATAGCCCACTTGTTAGGGTGCTCACCTTCAGTGAGGAAGACCCAGCTCTAAATCCCTTCCCCACATCAGGCAAACCCAGTCTCCCACATCTGGGCTAAAAGTCATAAGGTATTGTAATGCATTGTTGTGTTGAATCTCACCCTTTAAAAATGCCCAGAAACAGAACACTTTGGGCCAAACAAGATGTTTAATTCGACCCAAAACATCTTTTTGATTCACCATAATTTTTCACAATTTTTAGATTTGGTTCGACCAAACCAACTTTTTTGGGAGGGAGTGGAAGGGTAATGCCAGCAAACTGAAAAAATCAGTTTTTTGCCCTGCTCTAGTTGCAATGTCAAGAATTTGAAAGTTATGAAAGCCTGTGCAACCTTAATTCATCCTCTTTGTACATATGCATTATGACCAGGTTCTTTATTTAACTTTTTATTAAGGCAGTTTTTACATTATCACATATTTTTTCCACAGGAACCTGTGTCACTCAGTGCACAGGTTGAATGCACCAAGAGACAGAATTAGGTTTGCATGGCAACTGTAAATCTATATTTCCTAATTTTTAAGTGCTTGATTTTGCAACTTAACTAACTTCATGAAATTAGTTTTTTTGTAAGTAATTATCATATATAATACAGTAGTGCTGAGATCAAGATTTGGGCCCCTGTGCTAGGCACTCTACAAACACAGTAAGACAGTCTCTGCCTCAAAGATCTTATAGTCTAAATTAAAACAAGGTGGAACATGGGGGTGTGAGGATAGGATGGGAAGATGAAGGTAACCAGACTATATTAAAACCAAACAAATATTTGTCCTATTCTCTTCTTAGGACACTCCCAAATGATTGTAGGGGACATCTCAATCCTTATGCTGCCAACATCCCTGGGGAGGATCCCACTGATGGGTACTCTGGACCATATCCTGCATCATGGATCTCATGCCCCTCAGAAGGGCCCACTTATGTGCAACGTGAAATAGCACCATCAGAAGCAGTGTACCGCACAGTTTATACTCTCTTCCACAAAACTCTCTCAGAGGATACATTTCTGGTGTTAGGGATTTACAGGATCAGGCAGGAGTATCTTTGGCAAAAATACAGCAGGTATAAAGAGGAATACAGAGCTGGTGCTAGGCATAAGCAGATTAAGCAATTGCTTAGGGCTCCAAGCAGCTCAAGGAGGCCCCCCATTAATTATTAGTATGTGTTGGGGGGGGGAGGAGGGATATTCCTGCTTAGGGCCCCCAGTGGGCTAGCCCCGGCACTGGAGGAATACATGAGATTATAGAATGTACCATGGGATCTAGGTTGGGAATAGTGCATTGCAGATCCTGGTGTCCTCAAAAATCTTGGAACCTGAATCTCAGATGTGCTTGTACCCTAGAAAGAAGATCCTGCTGTGCTTGGTGGCAAACCATAGATCTTATCACTAAAACTGAATGCAGATCCCACTGTACTAGAGTGAACAGGTTTGTCAGTGGGTGAATCTTAATGCATTGGTGAGTGCATAAGGGCTTTTGATGGGTGACCTTTGAGCTTGGGTGGAGTAGAACTTGTGCACAACAGTGATCATACACAGGTGTGGGTGTGATTAGTTGTGTGGGGTGTCTTGTGCTCTCTCAAACGATAGCTGACTGAACCCTTAGTACTTAGAATTCAGGATTTGTTTTTTTAGATGTTGAGTAAGCAGGGAGGAATGGGAACATAAAAGTAGAACTATGTCTCCAATTCTGTCCCAGCCCCTTAGCAAATGTTCCCTCACAGCAGTAACCCTAACTCTGTGTTTGTGTTCTTTTCTCTGCTCAGTCAGAAGGAAATAATGTCCCGAGGACTCTCAACAGAAGAGAAAAAACAGCTAGAACAGCATCTCTTCCATGGTACCTCAGCAGACAGCAAGAACTCCATCTGTCAGATGGGCTTTGACCCTCGTCTCTCAGGACAGCATCTTGCTGCCTTTGGCAAAGGCAGCTATTTTGCCAAGAACGCCCAGTACTCAAATGGATTTTGTACAGCATGCAAGGCTGGGCTGCGCTATATGTTTCTGGCAAAGGTCCTGGTGGGAAAGTCTGCTGTAGGGAATGCTAGTTACTGTCAACCCCCAACAATAAGGTCTAGTGGCCCACCCTTTGATTCATGTGTTGATTCCACTTCCAGCATCTACGTGATCTTTAACAGTAGCCAGTCCTACCCATATTTCCTGATCCGCTACAAGCTGTTTTCTGACCCTGTTGCAATAGATGGTTCATAATTTGAGCTGGCCAAAAAATTTTGTGCACAACTTTTCCCCCCCCCCCCCTGAAAAATGCAGATTCGGCTCAACTGAAACAATTTGCAAATTCAGGTCAGTTTCAGTGAATTGTTTCAGTCACGGAAAAAGAATTTCAGAAACGTCAGAATAGTTCATTTCTGGAATGAAACATTTCAACTTTTCTTTTTTGGAAAGATGTTTTTTCAGGTTTTCCCTCAATGGTTATTTAAAAACACTTCAAATCCCTCAAAATCAAAATGAAACGTCGACATTTTGGTTCATAGAAACATTTTGTTTCAGGTTGACCCAAAGCATTCAGCCCCCCCCCCCATTTTTTTGGTTTGGCCACTGAATCAGAAATCAGTTATTCATACTGCTCTATTCATAAAGCATTTGATACAAAGAACAACCCTCACGGTGACTTTGCTGATCAGAACAACCACCCCAGGGGGTGTAGGGATCTGTTTTGTGTCCTCCACACTCCTCCCATTAAAGCATACGCCTTCTAAAATGTTCAGTAAAACATCCCAGGGGCATACGCAGCAAGGGTTTGCTACCGGTGCATGTGACCTTTCCAATATACATTATCAGCGAGTCTCCCTTTGTTCCTCTTAGAATTTTGACAGTCTACTCCACCCCTTCCCACCCTGACTTCCACTTCATTGTTGGTATCTCTTTGGGTATGTCTACACAACAGCTGTTTAAAATAACAGTTTAATTCCCAGCTGAGGTATAGAAACATGAACTAGCACATAAAAACAGCAGCGTAGTTGCCGTGGCACAGGTGGCAGCTCGGCCTAGCCACCCGAGTATACACCCAGGAGATTGGACGGGATTGTATTTGGACAGCTAGCCCAAGCCACTGCCTGTGTCACCATGCCACGGTGTTATTTTTAGGCACTAGCTCAAGCAGAGCTAGCGCGTGTATGTCTACCCACACTGAGAATCACACCTCCCAGCTGCTGCATAGACATACCCTTTCTGTGTTAGCTACATTGAGATGAGAACACCTGCACAGGACCCACCACCAGAAGCCATTCAAATGCAGTTTTATTCACAGGCCAGAAGAAGGAACCCTTCCCTCCTGGATTTCTTGTGGGTTTTAAAGAATATCTTTTCCCCCAACAATTGCAATATAGAAAAGTTCAGGCTTATAAAAAACTATTCTCCTTCCCTCCTACAAATACCCCCCTGCCCTGTTCTTTACTGATCACAGTTACATGTTGTCATATTGCTTGCTAAGGTCTCCTGTTTCAGTGGTTGTTTTAAAAATACTGCTACTCTGCTATTTAGAACTGTTTGCATTTTTTTGCTTTTAAAACAATGAGATGTGTAATATTTGTTTAAGGAATTGTGTGTGAGAGAGAGATGGTGTGAGGACAAATACAAGAGATTATGTGGGAGTGGATGTTAAGCGATTTTCTGTGTCTGATGGATCATGTGGAGAGCACAGGCTGGATCTTTGGCTTTTTCCCAGCAGCTGTATGAACAGGGAGGTCATGACTTGCTCTAGCCAAGTGCTCCCTCTCACAGTTTCTGGAACTCTCCCTTGGGCTAGTTCCCTCTACCTGAGCCACAAAACCACTTGCAAACAGCCAGAGCCTGGCTGTTAGGAACTGGCCCGTGTCTTGTGGGTTACTCTACTCATTTTTAAACACTCTCTCTAATTGTAAAAATTGTTCATTGATACTGTGTATTGTTAGTCTAAACATTATTATATGTTATACTGGTTTCTTATATTTAAAAATAGCTTTCAAAATAGTACTAGTTTGATGCTTAGAATTGTGGGTGACAATTTAAACATAAAAACATTTTAAAAAGATAAAAACAGTTTGATCTGATGAAAACAAAGCATGCCTTCCACTTAGCTCAGTCACTGGTTAATTTGTGTTCTACCACATGCAGCCTGGAGAAAAAAAAAGCAGAAAAAATAGTGGTTTTTAATTTTTTTTAAATGTATATAATAGTGCAAATGCCCAAGATGTTTTGGGTTTTTTTTTCTTTAATGTCCAAACAATTCTCTTTTTCCTGAGACTAAGTAGAGGAATTTTTGCCAAGAAGGAATTATTGAGAAAGTTAGGGGTTGAAAATATGGGCTGTGTCATGGGGCATATCTCTCACCACCAGACTGGCACCTCCTCCTGGTCGCTTTGGGGATAAGCTCGAGGCTGATGCACATGTCCATGGTCTGCACACCATCCCTCCATCTCTGCATCTGCTTGAAGCCCCTCTTGCAGCTTCAGGAACTGCAGTGCTCTCTTCGCGACTCAGCCCTCCAGCTGTGCTATCATCTGTTTCTCCCCCTTCCGGGAATTGTGTCACAGTCCAATAATCATGCCACTTCCCTGTGGCAAGTGGCAGGGACCTGGGCCTGCCCACCACTCCGGGTTCCAGCCCAGGGAACCTGTAGGATAGCAGCCTCCCTCTGAGCCTCTAGATCCTCTCAATGTTGCTACAATCCCCTGGGCTACTTCCCCATGGCCCCAGCACCTTCTTCACCCTTGCCTCAGGGCACTCAGCTGCTCATCCCCTGCAGCTCACCAGGAGCTCCCCCAGTCCCTGCCACCAACTGCTTTGTCCAAGGTGCTTCCTATTCTCTCAGCCTCTCAGGAACACACTACCCACTCCCTGAGCACCCAGCAACCACTGACCTCAACTCTGAACTACAGCTCCTTTTATGTAAGCCTTCTGGGCCCTGATTGGCTACTCCTTGCAGCCTCTCCCCTATTGGCTGCCCCGCCAGGCAGCCTCTCTAGGCTGCTCAGAGGACTCACCTCCACTGCTGCCTGTTGAGGTTAACCTTTTTTACTCCTTTGCTGGGCAGATGCCTCATCACAGGCTGGAACAGAAAGTCTCCTGCAGCCAACAAGGGAGATATTATTACTGGATTTCCAGACAAAAAAAAAAAAAAAAAAAAAAAAAGCCAAAATCCTAAAATCATTTCTTATAATTTTAGCTAGTGATTTCCCTGCCAACAAAAGTGAATTTTTGAATCTTGACTAACAGTGAACTGGGAGGATTTCAAAGCACTTTATAAATTACCATAAATATTACTATAACATGAATACTAACAACAAAAAGGACAAATTGAAAAAGTACCGTACATCTCTTCTGTAATGCTATATCCACTCTCCTTTGAAACGTAGCAACCACCTCTGCCAACAGAGCTCAAGAAATTTAATACACAGAAAACAAGGTAATTATATGGCTAAATACAGCACAATAATATCCCCTCAGTAGATTATTCTCATTAGGGCTTTGTCCCAAGTAGTGAAACTTCCACCCTTTCCTAAGAATCTCACTGATATTTCACCTCAATTTTGCTTTGCAGAATTTCCAGAGCTATTGTCCCAAGTAGCTAATTTCCCCCCTCCTATTTGTTTTTATCAGGTTCTCTCTAGAAATGTGTAGAGACTATGGGAAACTGTGGGACTGAGATCCAGGAAGCGAGCGTTCAAGAAGCAATAGAAGAGCCAGACTGTTTTCCGCCCAGAACAATACCTTAATGCAGGAGAAACCAAAGAGTTCAAGCATGTTCACCAAATAGACTTTCCTAAACTCCATTAAGGGCTGGTCCACACTAACCCCCCACTTCAAACTAAGATACTCAACTTCAGCTACGTGAATAACGTAGCTGAAGTTGAACTATCTTAGCTTGAACTTACCGCGGGTCCACACGCAGCAGGCAGGCTCCCCCGTTGACTCTGCGTACTCCTCTCTCCCAGCAGGAGTACCGGCGTCGACGGCGAGCACTTCCGGGATTGTTCCAGGATCGATTATACTTACCTCCGGGTCCGGCAGTAAGCAGACATACCCTAACACTAATTACAATGGATGCTGAGAGAATGTATGGTTTTACCATTGCAAACTGGAGCCATCTTTTTTCTTCCTTGTTGTCAAATTACAATATCTGTGTTCACAACACAATAATGTAGATAACAAATGTGTATTATATACACCATCTATTGCATGGCTTTAGCTACCCATAAAATTTGAGAGTAGCATCAGATTTGTCACAGCAAATGGCTCCAGCTGTTCTGTGAAGATTTTGTTTTTAAATCCAAAGAGGTGTTCCTGAAGAAAGCCTGGATTTGAATCCTTTTGCCCAGGCCCCAGGGGAATATTTATAAATATGCAGTTGGTAAAAGTGTTTTGAATACTTTGCTTATGCACTGTGCATAATGACTGGCTTTTCTATTTTCCTCTTTGTTCCCTGCATAAATAGATTTAGCATTTTCTAACTATCCTTGCTGAAAATCTCACAGGCCATTTAATACTGTTGGAAAGCGTTAGAGGTAGTGTGGTTTTTCTTCCTAAAGGAAAGGGAAGTCTCAGATGAAATAATGATAATTAATTGTTAGATTAGCAGGCACTAGACATGATCATTTTCAGGCCTAAACAAGTTATTAGAGTTTCATAAAACACTCCAATATGTACCTTATTAAAATATTGAGAGAGACCAAGGGGGCAGAGGGAGGGAGGTAATGCAGAGCTGGAAAACCGAATGTACATGTTCCTGAGTGCTCTGGATTTCAACTTACTTTTTCACCTTTATTGTTTCTCTTAGCTGAGAATGCAGGGGCAGTAATGTGCCTGAAAGGGGAGTGGTTACAAATTGCCATATAATTAGGCTTAGCAGAATTCAATTTTTGTTATACTTTTGACAGATGATATCAATGCTTTTTAAAGGTTTTTTTTTTTTAGATTTTTATCAATTTGAATTTTCATAGTTGCAGGAAGTTATGGGGGAGGAGGGTCAGATAGTTAAGGATAGAGGTTGAGATTCAAAAATTCAAAGCTTTATAAACCATTAACACACAAATTGTCAACTTCACATGTCAAAATATACAAAGTAAATATCCTTAAATCAACAAATACCATTTTTAAAATTATTCATTCGCTTGTCCATTTGTAACAAGTCTAAGTTGCTGCATTTTGACTCTAAAGTTCTCAAGTGACATTTTTCTTCCTTTGTCCATCTGTAAATTTCAGTTATTATCAATAGAAATATTTTTTCCTTCAATTATGAGAGTATGGGGAGATCAACATTTACCGATAATTTATTTCAAGCCTACATATAAGTAAAATGCAATTTGGTTTTGTTTTGAATTACAGTGCTCAACCTTCACTGTATTTTGTGTGCCTCCCCCTTCCCATGTTTCCTGCGTGCTCACACCTGTATGGGCTTTACCCTTTATTGCTGAAGCCTAAGCCCCAGAAACAGGAAAGGATGAGGGGTCTTTACGGCTACTCCCCTTAAAGGAAAGTCCACTGGTTCGCCACGGACCTTCATAAGCCGCCTGTTGAAATTTTCACCTTCAAAAGAGGACCAGAAAACCTGACAAAGTCCATCTTTTGTAGCTGGTCAATAATTTTCTAACAGAATAGTTTTCAGTTGGAATTTGCTGAGTCCATGAAACAGAAATATTTGGAGAACTAGGAGATTCTGGGGTGCAATCCAGACCAGTGAGGAGCGGTGTCACCCCTACCCAGCAACCTGGGTGCCTCACAATGATTTCCTGTTGTAGCTTCCAACTTGGCTCTCTCACAAACAGGCAAAGAGCATGGTCACACCCTGGGTGTCTATGTATAGCTACAGCTCTGGTCCAGCAACTCTGCCCCCAGCAGTCTGTCAGCAGCACACCAACCACACACTGGCTTCCAGCAGCCTTGGTTACTATCTGCAGGGTGCCCCCAACACACTCCTAGTCCCATTTGTTTTTTGTAAATGTGTCCTACACTGTCCAGCCCACTCCTAGGCAGTTCAGATATTTTTAAGTCCATTGCCCTTTTAAAGGGATCAATATACAACAGTTTGCTTCTTTAAATGGAGTTACCCTCACAATTCAGTTTAAACACAATATTGGATTAGTTTTGATTAAAAAAATAAAACAAGTTTATTTAACTACAAAGAGATAGGTTTTAAGTGAGTGCAAGTACAAGCCATTAAAGTCAGAAATGGTTACAAGAGAAATAAAAATAAAATGCTTCTTAGTATTAAGCTTAACGAACTAGACTTGGTTCAAGATAAAATTCCTACCACGTGCTCCCAGCAACAGAGCTGACCAATTTTCAGGCCAGGATCTCTCCCAAAGTCAAATGGGCCTGTTTCTTTTGTCTTCTTAGGTGAAAGTGCAAGAGATGGATACCTTGAAGTGTTTTTGCCCTTCCTGTTATAGTCCTTTGAAACACATTTTCCTGAGGTTACCCCTAGATAAAGTTCATTCCCATTTTGAGATTGGAATCATGGAGTCTCATGGTGAAAGAGGTTTCATACTGTTGTTTGCTAAGATGCAGATCTGTTTGTTCCTGACCATCTTCCTTGTCAAAGAATGGCCACTTGATAGGTGATTGCCCATCAACTTTGATGACATCTGGCTGGAGACACCAGCTTATCCTTTGTCTTTGAGAAACTTTGTCCCACTCCCCAGACTTGTCTGGTAAACATGCTTCAGTCATGATTTCAGCTTATATTCATAACTTTATATATACTGTTGCTACACACATTTGATCAAGATATTGACTAGTGATTTTTTATTATTATTCAAATAAGGCATATTCACCTCACAAGGCATATTCTGTACAAAGATTATTACAATAATGTGTGGGGTGTGAATACAGAGGTGCATTCAGTCACAGAAATGTATTGAATGTCAAAATTTTCACAGGAAATTATCAAAACATTTAATTTTGATGTTATCATTGCAACTTTTTTACATTATAAATGTAATATAATATAAAGGTTAAGATGATAGAGTTGAAACAAAATGTTTCAACCTGAACAAAACATTTCATTTATTGTTTTGATAAAGTTGAAATGCAATATTTTTGGAATATTTCATTCCTCTAAAAATTCCAAGATTTTGAATTTTTGTCCCAATTCAGGGCAAAAACAGTTTTTGAAATCTTGGAACTAGTTTTAGGGAAAGCATAAATCCCAGTGGAACAATGTGGAGTGTATGGAGGCACTTGCTAGCTGTTGGCATTATTATACAAAGGCACCAACCTCTTCCCATCTCAGAGTGTATAAAATTATGATCCATACCATAAAACCCATGATCCATACCTTGCACCCTTAGATGGTACCTAATGGAGCTGAAGGAGTGGTACACAACACTTATTGAAATGTTTACGTCACATCACAGCAACAAAAGGCTATGAAAGCTCCAGGTAGTCCATTGGGTGTTATTGGAGCAGTTTCCTTTAAGCTACTTTATTTTTTTTAAATGCATAATCTTTTCCTGTGCCTGCCCTTCTTTTGGATGAAGAAACCTCAGAGTCTCAGCTTGTTTTCTCTTTTCTACCTCTTAAGTGCTTCTATATGTTTAAAGCTCTCTGCTAATGATCAGTATCAAGGGAGAGCTGTCAATCAGCCTTGGAGATTCTGCCCTCAACTGTATATATAAACTCCGAGCCTTCCTTGGAGGAGGCATATTTAGAAGTCTGGAGATAGGAATCACACAGGTTGGTCTATTAGATGGTTAAAACGCTGTCTGATATGAATGAGATACAGTATGTGAATTTTCCAAATGTTCACTTTGAAAAACTTAATTTTTCACATTTATCAGAAGTGTAAGTAATAATTTATGATGGGGTGTGAACTAATGGCCCACACACCGCTGTGCCAGTTAGGTATTCCAAATTTTACCCCAACTTTTGCCACTGACTTCCTTTGTGACCTTGGGCAAATCACTTCCAGACAAGTTTTCAAAAATGGACATTGATTTTGAAAGCCGAAACTAAGAGACTTTGGGCCTGGTTTTCATACTAGCAGAGCACTCAGTCTCCATTATCTTAAAATGACATCAAAGTGGAAGATATTTTAGAAATAGTGACAATTTTTGGCTGATTCTAGGATATTTTAAAAAAAGGTTATATCTGAAGTACATGTAGTTTTCTGCTGATTGAAATCATTCTACCAGGATCACACTGCTCCTGCTTCAGGATCCCAGATGCCCAGAGTCAATGTAAAGACCCCAAACCATTGTGCTGCTTCTTTCTGAACATGATTGCTTCAAGCAAAATGGCTTTTGTCTTTGTACAACATTGGGTGTCAGGTGAGATCAGTGTCTTGTGCCTACTATTAACTAAGGCTTTCACAGACTGTCAGTTTCAGAGTCTCCTCAGATGTTTGTGCTCTTTAATACTTGTACACAGCAATAAAAATCAGTACAGAACTCAAATAAGACAACTGAAATATATGGGAGGTTGAAATGAATGCAAACTCAGATTGTAAGCAATATCTACTGCATATATCTTTCCTGTGATTTATACAATTGAAGAGCATCTTATGGGGGGGAGGGGAGAACATTGTAAAAAAAAAAAAAAAAAAAAAACACCCTAAATGTAACTATCATCATCTGGACCTGTTGTAATAAGGTACATACTGGGCAAAATTCAGTTCTAATTTAAGTGAAGACAGTCCCAATGAAGTCATTGGAATTCCATGGAGTCACACCTTCTTACACCAGAGCTGAATTTGGCCCCTTGTGATCTACTGTCTAGTTCATATTTTTCCTCAACAACAAGGTCAGCACCATTATAAAAGGAATGTGTAGAAGACAGTACGGTTTCACTATGTCACCATTAGAAGAGCAGCACATACATACCGTTTCCTTCTGTTCAGCTACTCCCAAGGGGTCCCTTTAATGCTTAAAGTTACTTACAGTTGTAGTTTTTTCCCCTGGGGGAGGTCAAGGAGGTCATGGTAGCTCTGTGTTCATTGTTAATGCATTCCATTAAGATACAAGAGAAGTACTGTACTTCCTCAAACCAGAATTTGAAAAGGGTGTTTTAAATCATGATGTGTTATATCCCTTCAGAAACAAATGTGTTAATTTCTTTGATACAAGCTGTACCCATACAATATGGAGTTCTATACAATGCAGTAAGAGAGAAAAAAGAAAAAACCCTGCTGAAGTCCTAACACAAGCTGAGAAGCAGTATTCTTATAGGACTTTTGTTACCACTCCTAGCACGTACAAAAGTTTCTTCCAAAAATCATGCATGTTACACATTTTTAAAGGATTTACCATCAGTACCAAATTCTTTGTCTCAGCCCATAGACTGTGTATTAAGAGACATAACTGCACCAGTAAATTCATGACAGGGAGGCGCTTCCAAGTATGATCATCATACCATGCCTTCTGTTTAGACAGTCCTGTTTGTTCAGCATTTATTGTATTTTTCAACCCCTTCCCATACCATGGGTATGTGTTCAGATACAAGTTTTCCTTTCCCTTTAGTGTTTTGTTCAGTATCCCCCTCAGTAAAGGTTCTTAATTCATGTATGTCTTTGGGGTTCTGGAAAGGAAAAGGTGTAAGGAGACTTTGTATATTACTGTCCCTCCCCCGTGGAGTTGCATTTCATCTCCAGGGCTAAGCCCATGTGAAGAATCCACACACCTCCACGGGGTTCCTTTATGTTTCTCACTCCCATTACGATGCTTAGCTATTGGGAGAAGTTTACCTACCTGGGAAATGGCTGCCTCCTCCCCTTTGTCAGGTGAGTCATTAGCATTTTCACTGATCTACAAGTCATTAGAAAGACCCTCATTTGCTTTAAAGAGACAGAGTTAGTTTTCACAAGTACATCAGGAACAACATTTTGTAAAAGTGGGAACTGGATTGGGGTACCGTCTCTCCTCTTTCTGTTCCCGCAAGGTCTGTTGTATGACTGCTCCCCTCCGGCACACCAGTTACACAGTTCCCTCTTAAAACCTGAGCCACCGTTAAGGTGCCAGGGAAAACAAATGCCAATCCAGCAAATTTCTGCTGGTAAACCCTCCCAGGTAATCAGTGAGGAGACATTCCCATACTCCTCCACATCCCTTTCTAACTTGCTTCTCTGAGCCCCCTTCTAAGGCACACGCCTCTGTGCTCTGTAGAGTGGGATCTATCCCCTGTTCAGCTGTGGGCTCACAGCTAACAGCCAGAACAGTTCTTTCACTAGTAAGCACTACGCCCTCCTCCCACTTTGAATTGGGTTTGCCTCCAGTCACAAAGCCCATGGAACCCTCACCTATTGCAATGGTCTCTAGGATTCCATCACTCTCCTCTGGGATTCCCTCTAGAACACATCTCCCTATGCATTGTAGAGTGAGGTCTAGCCCTTTCTTGTTTGCAAGATGGACAGCCTTCTCACAGGTAGGCAAAACCTTCCCTTCCCCCTGGAGAAAAACCTGTCTTTAGCCACGGGGTAAGAGCTGGTCTCAACCACACCCACCCCTGGCAGCAGACTATTTTCCACTTCTGCAGAGGAATTAAAGAGACTCTCCCATTTCCCCATCAGTTTCTGTGACTTCACTCTTTCCCTCTGGGGTTTTAGCACAAGATTCCTTCTTGTTGCTGACAGACATTGAAGAAGTCATTTCCCAGTAATATTTTGGATGGGTTTTTGGGGGGCGGGGGGGGAAGGGGGGAAGAGAACAGCAGAAACTGTTAATTCAGCTTGCAAATTCTGTTTCCATGTGCACTATAGCCAAAGGCACAAGGATTTTGTGACCCCCCCCCCTCCTCCACTAACAAAAGCTCTGCCATTTGTCCTGGCAGTATGTTTTCCTCTTGAACAAGGTCTCGCCTGACCACAGAAATTTCTACACCTGTATCCTGCCATCCAGGGAACTCTTTGCTATTTATTCTGACAGCCTTTAGGTGCTTTTTGCATGGCTGTCTTTACAAACTCTGTATGATAAAAGGCAACAGAGGGTCCTGTGGCACCTTTGAGACTAACAGAAGTATTGGGAGCATAAGCTTTCATGGGTAAGAACCTCACTTCATCAGATGCAAGTGGCAATTGCCTGAGGTGCCTCTGTGCTTTGGGTAGCAGCATGAGTTGCCTGCTGCCTGTTCCCACTCAGCACAGAGTATTTATTCCCCAGGTGCTCAGTGGAATTACAACGATAGCATCTTCTGGGCTCTTCTGCTTTTACAGGAGATTTGGGACAAGGACTGGAGGAATGAACTTGGGGAGGTGAGTGTCCAACCTCCCATCCACCCTACTTCTTCCCAGGGTAGAAACGGGAATCCTGCTTCCCACCAAACTTAAACCCCTCTGCCCGGGATTTATTCCTAATAGATGTTTGGGATTGTTCAAATTCATCTGCAAAAGTTGCAAAATCTTTGACAGCTTTTACCCTCTTGTCGCATAAATACTGTTTTACATCATCATCATCATCAGACATATTCAGGAACTGTTCCTGAGCAACCAGATCACACATTTCTTCAAAGCTAGAAATACTTTTCCCCCTTACCCACTTATTCAGTAAATCTCTCATTTGGTTTACATATGCCACATTACTCATTCCAGCCCCTCTGACGGCTTCTAAATTTTACTCTATAAGTTTCAGGTGTAATCTGAAACTATTTTGAAACCAAATCCTTAAATTTACCATAGTTTCAAGCATCATCAATTGGCATCTTATTGACTATAGCCAGAGCTCTCCCAGACAACTTTGCAATGAAAGTGGTCATCTGTTGATCCTCAGGAATCTCATGCTGCACACACAGCCTCTCAAAGTTGATGAAGTATTCAGCCATGTCTCCTGCCTCACTGTATGCAGGACACAACCATTCCCATTTGTGGATTTATGGATACGTGGGGCCTCCTATTGTGGGGCTCTGTTTCCGCCACTCCATCAAGGGCAGTTCATGCTTTCTCTCCTCTATTGGTAGCTTCTGGTCTTCACTTTCTTTTTCAGCCTCTCGTGCCTCAGTTCCATGGCTTGCTTCTGGGCTTCCATGACCTTCTGGTGTGCTGCTTCTTGTCTGGCATTCTCTGCTTCCAGTAATTCCATAGGACTTGTGTTTTTTCATTTTCTTCTACCAGCAATCTGTATAGCCCCAACTTTTTGATAGCTTCACTTTCACTCATTTTCCTACTTTTCCTGTCCCTATTCCCTTGCCCAAAATAAGGGAACAGAAAATAAACCAATAACCATTTTGTCTGTACTCTAGCCAACACACTCAAAACTCACTTAAAATCACCACCAGTGTCTCAGAACAATAAGTGGTGCACATGACCCTGCTTGCTGTGCCAGGCCCTCAAGTCTCCTCCAGCACACACACAGGTAGGGGCACACCTAGCTGCAGAAAGACACAAACACTAAAATCAGCTCTGTGTGCGAAGACTCAACTCAGGGATTGCCTAGCATTCAAGTGCACACCTTCTTTGGGGTGCAAACCCAAAATGATATGGTTTTGCACTGCATAGAGATCTATACAGCATAAGCTCATGAAATCCACCTCCTCCCTCAATGTGGAGGAAGATATGCACTGCTTTCCCTCCCATCACCCTGGATAGGAATTACACGAACTAGTTATAGAACAAAAAAACAAGTTTATTAACCACAAAAGTTAGATTTTAAGTGATTATAAGGGATAGCAAACAGATCAAAGCAGATTGCTGAGCAAATAAAACAAACACGCAAACTAAGCTTCATACACTAAAGAAAATGGCTACATGTTGTTTCAAGCAGATTGCAGAATTCCTTTGTGGACAGCTCGAGCTTGCAGTTTAAAACTCCAGGCATATTCTTCACAGGACAGACACCATTCCTAGCCCAGGTTCAGTACTTTCCCCCCTTCCCTTTTGTCTTTGTTTCTTAGATGTTTCCAGCTGTCATCCTGGGTGGGGATTCAGTAGAGAATAAACCCAGATTAACTCACTCCCCATCCTTACATAGGATTTACATATGGCAGGAATCCTTTGTTTCCCAATGTGACCCCTACCCCCTGTAGAGGAGCGGACTCACCCCTGCGGCGCCTCCTGCTGGTCATCCAGGGAATTAGCTCACCAGTCTCTGCAGCACCCTCTGCAGGCCAGTGATCCACCTGTCCTCTGGCCCCGTGTCCCTCCCGGACCCCAGTGCCCCTTGCTCTGGGTGCTGTCCACTGGCAATACCTACACACATTAAGTCTCCCCTCCCAGGGGAACCCCCACCCACTAACCCCACCTCACCTCAGATGAAGGCCACTACCAGTCCCCATCTAGCCCCCACTCTCTGGGGCAGACTGCAGTATAGACCACTCATCATCAGCAAGGTTGGGTTTGGACCTGCTACCTTGGCCTAGCCCTGGGCTGCCCTCTGCAACCCCCAGTACCCCTTGGCCTTCCGCTAGGCTGCAGCCTAGGGCTATCCAGGCTGGAGCTCCCCAGTCTGTCCCCAGCCCTGCTCCACTCAGGTACGCTATCTCTAGCTTGCTGCAGCCAGGCCCTTCTCTCCCTGCACACAGAGAGAGACTCTGAGTACCTGGCTCCCAGCCTCTTATATAGGGCCAGCTGGGGCCTGATTGGGGCGTGGCCCAGCTGTGGCTACTTCCCCAATCAGCCCAGTAGCTTTTCCCTTTGCCCCAGCCCTCTGCCAGGGGTGTTTTAAATCCCTCAGGCAGGAGTGGGGTAACCACCCCGCTACACCCCCTCTTAGTGGAAAAACACTGGAAGTCCAAGATGGTGTCCAGTACCAGGTAATATGATCCTGCAGTGTGAAAGAAGCATGCCAGGAAGCTTCTCAGGAAGGTTGGAGATTAGTATCTTCAAAGTTCTATTGTCCTTCCTAATGGCCCATCCAGGCTGTTTGCCTACTGTCTGGTGGACATTCCCCAGATGCAAACACAATTGTAATTGTTACATAGTCAATATTCCCAACTTCAGATACAGAAATGATACATGCATACAAACAGGATTATCACATTCAGTATATTATAACCTTTCCAATGATATCTCACATGACCCATCTTGCATAAAATACATCTTAGTTATGCCATATTCATATCATAAGCATATTTCTATGAAGAATATGGGGTGTAATGTCACACAGGATACAAGATATATAGGAATGACAGAATAGGTCATACTGGTGGCGGAGTGGCACTATATGTGAAAGCATATAGTCAAAGCATAGAGTCAAATGTAGCAAAAAACTTAAACAAACAAAGCTGTACCATAGACTCTCTATGCAGGACTGGCTCTAGGCACCAGCACTCCAAGCATGTGCTTGGGGCAGCACTTTCCAAGGGGCAGCACTCTGGCTCCCTTTTTTTTTTTTTTTTTGCTTTGGGCGCAAAAAGCCGGGAGCCGGCCCTGAGCGGAGATGAGCTGCGGCAGTGGGGGGCGCGGGGAGGGCCGCAGGAAGTCACCTGGGGGCGGGGGCAGAGGAACTGCCCCACCACCACCGCAGCTCACCTCCGCTCCGCCTGCTCCCCTGAGCACGCCGCTGCTCCACTTCTCCCCCCTCCTTCCCAGACTTGCCGCGCGAATCAGCTGTTTTGCGGTAACCCTGGGGTGGGGAGGCAGAGGAACTGCACCCCTCCAACTCACCTCCGCCTCCTCCCCCGAGTGCACCACCGCTCCGCTTCTCCCCCATCCCTCCCAGGAAAGCCTGGGAGAGAGGGCTAAGAGGGGAAATGCGGTGCACCTGGGGAGGAGGCGGGGCCGGGGATTTGTGGAAGGGGTTGGAATGGGGCAGGGAAGGGGCGGAGTTGGGGCAGGGCCAGGGGAGGCACAGGAAAAGTTTTTTGCTTGGGGCGGCAAAAAACTTGGAGCCAGACCTGTCTCTATGGATAGAAATTCCATGCTTGAATAATAAGAATATAGCGATAGGTATATACTAGCAACCACCTCACCAGGATGGTGATGGCGACTGTGAAAAGCTCAGGGAGATTAGAGAGACTATACAAATAAAAAACTCAATAATAATGGGGGATTTCAACTATCCCCATATTGACTGGGTACATGTCCCCTCATGATGGAATGCAAAGATAGAGTTTCTTGACACCATAAATGACTGTTTCTTGGAGCTAGTCCTGGAAACCACAAATGGAACTGGTCCAAGAGATGAATATAGCTGAACTACTTGGTAATAGTGATCATAATATAATTATATTTAACATCCCTTTTGGGCTGGGGGGGGAGGGAGGGAGGGACACCAAAGCATACAATTTAAAAAAAAAGGGGAACTACACAGAAATGAGGGAGCTAGTTAAATAGAAATTAAAAGGTACAGTCCCAAAAGTGAAATGCCTGCAAGCTGCATGGAAACTTTTTAAAAACACCACAACAGAGGCGCAAATTAAATGTACACCCCAAGTTAAAAAACATAGTAAGAGGACCAAAAAATTGCCACCATGGCTAAACAACAAAGTAAAAGAAGCAGTGAGAGGCAAAAAGGCATCCTTTAGAAACTGGAAGTTAAATTCTAGTGAGGAGAATACAAAGGAACATAAACTCTGGCAAGTCAAGTGTAAAAGTATAATTAGGCAGGCCAAAAAAGAATTTGAAGAGCAACTAGTCAAAGATTCAAAAAGTAACAACACTTTTTTTTAAGTATATCAGAAGCAGGAAGCCTGCTAAACAACCAGTGGGGCCACTGGACGATTGAGATGCTAAAGGAACACTCAAGGACGATAAGGCCATTGCATAGAAACTACGTGAATTCTTTGCATCAGTCTTCACTGCAGAGGATGTCAGGGAGATCCCCACACTGGAGCCATTCTTTTTAGTTGACAAATCTGAGGAACTGTCCCAGATTGAGGTGTCCTTAGGGGAGTTTTTGGAACAAATTGATAAATTAAACAGTAATAAGTCACCAGGACCAGATGATATTCACTTAAGCGTTCTGAAGGAACTCAAATATGAAATTGCAGAAATACTAAATGTGATGTACCTATCATTTAAATCAGCTTCTGTACCAGATGACTGGAGGACAGCTAATGTTATGCCCATTTTTTAAAAAGGCCCCAGAGGTGATCCCAGCAATTACAGGCCAGTAAGCCTAACTACAGTACAAGGCAAATTGGTTGAAACTATAGTAAAGAACAGAATTATCAAATACATAGATTAACACAATTTGTCAGAGAAGAGTCAACATGGCTTTTGTAAAGAGAAATCATGTCTCCCCAATCTGATAGAATTCTTTGAGGGGGTCAACAACCATGTGGACAAGGCCCCTCACCAAAAGCTCTTAAGCAAAGTAAGCGGTCATGGGATAAGAGTGAAGGTTTCTCATAGATCAGTAACTGGTTAAAAGATAGGAATCAAAGAGCAGGAGTAAATAGTCAGTTTTCAGAAAGGGGAGAGGTAAACAGTGGTGTCCCCAGGAGTCTGTACTGGGACCAGTACTGTTCAACATATTAATAAATGATATGGAAAAAGGGGTAAACAGTGAGGTGGCAAATTTTACAGATGATACAAAATTACTTAAGATAGTTAAGTCCAAAGCATACGGCAAAGAGTTACAAAGGGATATCACTAAACTGGGTTACTGGGCAACAAAATGGCAGATGAAATTCAATGTTGATAAATGCAAAGTAATGCATATTAGAAAATGTAATCCCAACTATACATACAAAATGATGGGGTCTAAATTAGCTGTTACCACTGCAGAAAGGCATCTTGGAGTCATAGTGGATCGTTCTCTGAAAACATCCACTCAATGTGCAGCAACACTTAAAAAAGCTAACAGAATGTTAGGAACCATTAGGAAACAGATAGACAATAAAACAGAAAATATCATAATTCCACTATATAAATCCATGGAATGCCCACATCATGACAGACAGGTGACTTTTTTATAAATATATTTAGAACTAAAAACTGCAAACTAGACAAGAAATAACTAACTGCACCTTAAACAGTCCAGGCAGCAAAATATTTTCTGCCTTTCTCTTCCTCTGATAGGCAGCTGGAGTTGTGTGGGTGAGGGAGGGTGTGTGGTCACTTTTTATGTTCATGACTCTTGCGATTGTCTCTTTTGAAAAATAAACAAATCCAGAGTTTCTCTTTACTGGGGCTTTGAGTTTAGTGCAGATCCTACCAACCTCTATACTGTTAAATTAGCAACAACAACAACAAAAATTACCCCACTCTTTAATGTCCAATTACACTGACACTATAAACAAATAAGCCGAGAGTCAAACTACTACATTCATTTGCTGTTGTTTATTTAATAATTTTGCTGAGTCTTTGATGCAGTCCTGCTAATGGAGTTTATTACCCTGACAAAATCAGCAGTGGTGCTGGAAGAATGAAGATAATCTCTCTGGTTTTCTTTTCCCTTGGAGGCAACTAGTCAAATAGACAGGCCTGTTGTATTGCAATTTCCTGTAGCTACTGTGAATTGCATTTTCCACTCTGGTGCTACAGTAAGAATTACTAGGGTTACCATACGTCCAGATTTTCCCGGACATGTCCGGCTTTTTGAGCCTCAAATCCCTGTCCAGGAGGAAATCCCAAAAAGCCAGACATGTCCGGGAAAATAGGGAGGGAGGGGTCATGGGGCTTGGGTCCGGGCCGGAGACTGGGGCCGGCGGTGTTCGGCCAGGGGCCGGAGCCACTGGGGCCGGCAATGCTCGGCTGCGGGCCGGGGCCGCTGGGGCTGGCGGTGCTTGGCTGGGGGCCGGCGGCCGGAGCTGCTGGGGCCGGCAGTGCTCGGCCGGGGGCCGGGGCCATTGGGGCGGGAGACGCCGGGGCCAGAGCCTCTTGGCCTGGGCCGGCCAGCCGCCAGAGGGAGCTGCTCAGCCGGGGGGCCGGACTGGGCCGCACCATGCCCCGCCCCAGCCCCAGCCCCAGCTTACCTGCTGCCTCCCTGTTTCAGGCTTCCCGCGAACATTTGATTCGCGGGAAGCAGGGGAGGGGGAGGAGCAGGGGGGTGGAGTGTTCAGGGAAGGGGGCAGAGTTGGGGCGGGGACTTTGGGGAAGGGGCGGGGGCGGGAAGGGGTGGAGTTGGGGCGGGGCTGGGGGCGGGGAAGGGGCAGAGTTGGGCGGGGCCGGAGTGTCCTCCTATTTTAAAATTAAAATATGGTAACCCTAATTAAACTGCTGTCTCTGGAGCAGAGTTCAGATGCTCTCCTGAAGCACACTGAGCCTCTGAAACACGCAGAATGACACACACAAGCTGTGATATTTCATGTCCAGTAGAATCATTTTTGGGAGTGAATTTTTAGTGTTCATGAAGGTGAGGGCCTCGTAAACTTGGTAGGAGGCAGATTATGATGCTGCTACACTTGCCTCCTTCAGCTCTCTCCTCAAGACCAAATGCTTCTGTGACACCTTGTGACCCTAAGGGCACCCCAATTCTAGATGCCAATGGGCTCCCTGGTGTGGAACGGTAAATCTCAGCTGGCCTGACCAGCTCAGTACTTACTTGTCATATTTATTTAAAAGGTGTCTTGTAATATATCATTTGAAAACTAATAGCACACTCATCATTAATGTCACTGAAATGCATGTGAAATTATTGCCACAAGTACTCCTGTTCTTTTTGCGGATACAGACTAACACGGCTGCTACTCTGAAACCTATATATGATATGTTATATATGATATTATGTTTCAGTCAGTAAAAAGACAAAGGAGGCAAAACAGGGTTTTTTCCCCAGACAGGAAGAAAGCAATCACTTTGGCTTAATTGCAAATCAAGCCAGGTGTGACCAGACACAAGGACAATGGGTTATTCATTTGCATCGGAGATTGCAGGAAGATTGCTTGCACTGTAAATCATAGAGGACTGCAAAACTAACATGGCATCAGCTCCCTAGTGGACACAGAAAGCTGAGCCCTCAAGAGAAGTTCCTGGCTTTGAAGACAAAGAAACTTTGGGGACATAAGGACCTGCTGAAAGACTTTGGGGTATCCATCAGCTGAGAGAACAAAGCAGCCAGCGCTTTGTATCTATGAAAGATGGGACCTGCTAAAACAGGCTGGCAAATGCTGACAGCTTGGTGTGAGTAAGAAACTATGTCAGGCAAGGCTAGGTCTTGCTGGAATTAAGTTTTAGACACTAGAAAGCGTGTTATTTTTGTTTTGTTTGTAACCTTTTCAGACCTCTTTCTCTCTTCCTTGACATCACTTAAATCTCTATTCTTTCTTAATAAACTTCTTGGTTTTACTACAAACCATCTCAGTGCTGTTTTTTAAGGTGGTGTGTATAACTCCAGCTGAGCTAATAAGCTGTTGTGTGTACTGGCTCTTTGGAGGCAGCAAACTTGGTGTTCCCTCTGTGATTGTCCAATCAGAGAGACTGCACACTGCAGGGGAGATGGTTTTGGGGAGACTGGAAGGGGGGTTGTTGTCACCCTGCCAGGAGTAACCAGGCTGGTGGATGCCGGGGTGAGACTGTTGTACAGGGAAGCAGGCTGCTGGTGTCAGGGTTCTGAGCCAGAGCTGCACAGCACAGGGGTACCCCGGGTTACAAGCAGGCAGTGACAGAATCCCTTACTGGTCTGGGTGAACTCCAAAGCATCACACACCTACGAAAATTTGGGCAACTGATAATGGATAAGTTAAGGGGATGTAAAGCAAATGGAGCATACTTGATGCATCTCATAATTATAAATATCATACTTATTTCCAGACAAAAGTGCAATAAGATGAGTTAAGGTTGAGAATACATAAGAGTAATTTAGGGTAAAATACACTACAGGAAGGGTAATTATCCCACACCCAAGCATTATAAACCCAGGAAATTCAGAGTTACAACTAAACATGAAAGGAATCCAAACATGTTAAGGCATGCAAGTGCAGAGGCAGGGGATCCAAGGAACCTTAATGACAGGTTTCAGAGTAGCAGCCGTGTTAGTCTGTATCCGCAAAAAGAAGAACAGGAGTACTTGTGGCACCTTAGAGACTAACAAATTTTAATAAATTTGTTAGTCTCTAAGGTGCCACAAGTACTCCTGTTCTTCTTTTTTTAAGGAACCTTAAGTCTTCTCTGTAGCAACACCACCAATATATTGTGAAAGTGTGTGTGTATGGTGTATGTGTAATACATCTCAATATGAGTATTAGCCAATTGCTAGATTATGATAAAGGCGTTTTGATGTGAGGTCCTAGATTAGATTAAACTCCCACCCCAAGCCTGTGGCTCTGCCCTCTCTAGCAGCTATCTGCGCTGTCCCAGTCTAAAAAAAAAAAATTGTAAAACCTGTTGGGAAAGTAGGGCCCAACTCACCTAGTGGCTGGTCCCCCTGAAAGCCTAGGTCTTCAACTGGGGCATCTACAGGCCCAGGGTTCAAAGCCTACTGCTGAGTCATGTTGGGGGTGTTATAGGTGCATGTGATAGAATTTTTTAAAACCTAGTTTAATTCACACAGGGAGCAAATATCCTTTAAAATAGGTGTGGGATGTGTGTGTTAAAGTTTATTGTAGCCTGTAAATCATTGTGTGATGTTCCAAAATGCAGGTATTTCATATATCACACATTTTGCTTGCACATGTCCCACAGCAGCAGGTTTGAAGGTTGAGCCATACACCAGACACTGGCTGGGAGAGGGGAACCCAGAGGCAGAGGGAACACAGTAGGTAGAAAGAAGAACAGGAGGACTTGTGGCACCTTAGAGACTAACAAATTTATTAGAGCATAAGCTTTCGTGGACTACAGCCCACTTCTTCGAAAGCTTATGCTCTAATAAATTTGTTAGTCTCTAAGGTGCCACAAGTCCTCCTGTTCTTCTTTTTGCGGATACAGACTAACAGGGCTGCTACTCTGAAACTTTACAGTAGGTAGAGACCTTCTTGCAGAGTGCAGGCAAGCACTTTGCTGCTGAAGCCATTCCTGACTATATCCAGTTTCCAGACGTGCAGGAGAGGCTGTAGTGTTCTTTGGGAAGTGAGTAGTGGTGCAGATTCTTTCATGGTCCTTTAGCTGCTAGGCAATGTTATCACTGATAAATATGGCAGGTTGTTCTTGTGGTACTTGCTTTCTGTAACTTGTAAATGGTGATAAAATGTTACAGATGCACAGACCTTCTTAAGGCACATCACAGCCTCTCCCACCCTTCAAGGCAGTGGATACAGCCAGCAGTGGGATTGGCTGTGCAGTTTCCTTGAAGAGCTACCCTCCGAGATACACTAATAAATAATAATTAATATATGCCCACAGTCTCTCTCCCTAACCCTATAGCTCCTGTTAGTGCATATATAGTATGTAACCCTCACTGTGCCCCTATACAGGCAGCATAATCCACAATGGCCAGTAAGAAGAGCCTAGTAGCAATAGGGGAGGTGAGAGGTGCTAGGGAGATGTTTTGCTTTTGTTGTGGTGGCAATTTATTTATATCTGAAGTGGAAACTTACTAGCAGGTCTTCTGTCTCTTTATAAGCAAGCCTACCTTTGGCTACTGATCCCAACAGTCTCCCTTAGCCCGGAGCACTCATCACTTTTTCAGCTGACTATTGTCAATCGGGGGAGTTGTCTTTATTTCTGAAAATGTTTCCAAAGGTTTAAAGTAAATTCTGGAACAGGAATTTGGAGGATTGAAAGCAAATGCTATAAAAGCAAGGACTCTTTCTCTCCCCGTATTCAAGAAACTATGCATCAGAGCTGACACTGGTTGAAAATTGGGTTCAGTGGACATGCCCATTGCCATGACATAGCTGATCAATTGATGGACCTTTGCCCCTGCCCTTCCCACTACATTTTATTTTTCAACTAGGGGTATGTCTATAGTGCAAAAAAATGGTTTGCTAACTCAAATTAAAATAGCAGTGAACTCAGATTAAAATAGCAGCTGGGTTGGGCTGCCACTTCTCCAGCTTGCAAATCCTTCTGTGAAGTGTACCAAATACTCCTGCTGCACTTAGAAAGTGATCTTAATACAAAAGGGCCCAGGGAATGTGAAAAGGTAAAATGGATCAGGAGCCCAGACACTGTTCCGCACAATTCCCTTTGACAACAGAAAACAGTTGGAGGGAGCAGGGTGTGTGTCTGGAAATGGAGCATGCCACAGGGGAACTTATAGCAGTGCATACGCCGACTGGGGAGAGGATAGGGTGACTAGCTGTCCCGATTTTATAGGGACAGTCCTGATTTTGGGGTCTTTTTCTTATATAGGGTCCTATTGCCCCCCACCCCCTGTCCCGATTTTTCACATTTGCTGTCTGCTCATCCTAGGAGAGGAGGGTATGGTGCTATTCATGCATGATGGCCCATTGAAAGCCCAAAGCTGCCATACTCACAAAATGACCATACAATCCCTGTATGCAGCCAGTGACAGTAAAGCCATTTCTAACGGCAAGAGTCACATTGTCCAGGGTGTTTAAGATCTCCATTATGTTCAAATACCCTCATTTTTGTATCCAGTGGGATGGCACATTCAGAACTTTTAGTCAGCTGCCAGAAATCAAATTCCATTCACAATATAAGTGAAGCAATCCCTTTTCATGTGGCTTCATAAACTATGTATGCCATGGAGGAATTTGACTGCATGTGTGCTTGCCCTTTAACTGGTAAAGTTGTTTGGTAAGTCATTTAGTTTGTGAACCATCAACAAATTCTGAAAGCCACTAATTCAGGGATTTTCCTATACCACCGAGCTCCCCCATAACCTCCGGTGGTCGAACGGTGCAGATAAAAACCTGATGAGTCCTCCCACTCTCCTACATAGGAACTGGCAGACTGGATCAAGCCTTAGGTCTATCTACTACCCTGTCCTGTCTCCAACAGCAGTCAGCACCAGATGCTTCAGAAAAAGATGCAAGAACCTCATAGAAAGATAGTCTGTCCCCTACATTAGGTTTCATCCTAATTGCTAATAGTTAGAGATTGGTTTCAACCGTGAAGGATAAGGTTTAATACCTCTTCCTGAATGTGTTAGCAGCAACAACCATAACTGAATATACTTCGTACCCAGATAAGTACCAAATCCCTTTTTGAAACTCGCTAAGTTCTTGGCCTCAGTGGCTTCTTGTGGCAATGAGTTCCACAATCTAATGATGCATTGTGCGGACTTTTTCTTCTTTTTATCAGTTTTGAATGTAACATCTATAGCAAGGCTTCCCTTGTCCAGCTTCAGGCCCAGGTGCTGCCTTAGTCAGGGGCGGCTCCAGGCACCAGCGCAGCAAGCGTGTGCCTGGGGCAGCAAGCCGCGGGGGGCGGCGTGCCGGTCACCATGAGGGCGGCAGTCAGGCTGCCTTTGGCGGCATGCCTGCGGGAGGTCCGCCGGTCCTGTGGCTTCGGCGGCAATTCGGCGGCGGGTACGCCGAAGGCGCAGGACTGGCAGATCACCCGCAGGCATGCCGCCGAAGGCCGTTGACCAGCGGACCACCCGCAGGCATGCCGCCGAAGGCCTCCTGACTGCCATGCTTGGGGCAGCAAAAAACATAGAGCCGCCCCTGACCTCAGTCTCCCTTTTTAAAGCTTTCCCTCCAGGCTCACAATCCTTTACAATCCTTAGCTGGGGCTTCTACCCAGGAGGTTCCTGGTTCCTGCATGCCCCTCGCTGAGACTTAGTTCTCAACAGGTTCCTGCCCCACCAGATCCTTTTGCCTAGGAGCTCTGGACAATTGTTATCTTCCCTCTACCTCGTAAGCTCCCTTCCCAAACTCTCCCTGGGTCAACTCAGGCTGTCTTTATAGTCCCTCAAAAGCCTATTTTCTACTCACAGGTTCGTCCTTGTCACGTGATTGCTGCTGTCATTTCCTTTACCTGAGGGGGAAGGATAAGCCTGGTACAAGTGAAACTCAGCCCCAACCCCGTTAGAGGGCCAGCTCCCCAGTGACAACACCTTTTAATTTAATCAAATGACCCCTTGTTCTTGTGTTATGAGATAGAGAACTTTATTTTCTTTATCTGCCTTGTCTACGCCAGTCATTATGTTACATGCTTTATCCTGAGAGGGACAAGCTTCCACAGAGCTCTTCTTCAGGTCTGGGAAAGTGTGACAGCTAAATAGAAGGATGGAACTGATAAGGAGTTAACATGTTGCAAGAGTGTGGGCAGTTAACACCTTTATAGTGGCAGGACAGAAGAGCGTTAATGGGTCAAAAATTTCTGTAATGATCCATAAAACCAGTGTCTTTATTAAATCCATGATTTTTAGGGTACAGCTACACTAGAGAGCTTACAACGGCACTAATGCGCCACTGTAAGCTCTCTAATGTAGCCAGTCTAAGCTGACGGGAGAGAGCTCTCCCACTGGCTTAACTACTCCAGCCCCCGTGAGCGGGAGAAGTTATGTCAGTGGGAGAAGCTCTTCTGCCACCATAACGCTGTCCACAGCCAGACTTATGTCGGTGTAACTCATGTCGCAACATAAGTTTTACCGACATAAGCTGTAGTATAGACATAGCCTTAGTGTCTTGCAGCATCATGAATTTAAGCTCATAGGTTTGTTTTTTGAAGGTGTCATGGAGGTTTCCTTTGAGGATGAGGACTGAGGTGCCAGATATAGAGTTGTCATTTTGTAGCTCTATCTAGATATTATTGTGAGTGCCTGCTTTGTCACAGCTGTAGAGTCCATACTTGAATGGCCTGCTAATAAATAAAAAGTAATAAAAACCACGAGTTAGCTAAGCAGTTTGGCAGAGCCAAGCAGCAGTCTGAATGCTAATGGAAGGGAGCTGGGTTCAGCATGAAGTCACTTCAGGTCTCTTCCTCCCAAGGCCCGGAGGAAATATTTCTCACACATACACATGAAAGATCACCAGTATTTACAGGAGCCTGCAAAAACATTCATTTACATAAACCTTGCAATGTGAGATTCACTGAGAACCAAACGGCCATGCAAATACCTGCATGCCATTAGGCACCGCAGCAAGCAGTCTACTGAATGAAATGCTTACTGTGGATCATGAAGTATCTATCTGTAACTTTGGGCAAGAACCAGAAAGTTTGGGTTCTGTGTACATTGGGCAGCTGGTTGAATAGCTCTGGCCAAATAATTAAAGAAGTTTTATTTTAATACATTAATCCACTGATTAATTGAATGATGGGAAAGAGCAGTAGGAAGAAGCCTTTCCTTTTGCACTTTGAGGCGTCTCCCCCAAATTTTTCAAAACTGAATCCCACTTATGGAAAATGCAACTAATCACAATCTCACCACATCCAGCTACCCAAAGTGAGCAGTCAACTCACAGCACGTTGTGTAGATCTTCATAATAGGATACTTTCTCTCAGGTTTGTAGTTAACCATACTGACATTGAAAGGATCATCACTGGCATATGGGTTAGCACCTATCGAAATGATTGGGGTGGTTCACGCCTCAGAGCTATTAGTTCAGGCTCTGTGCAAATTCAGGGTGATATTGCTGCATCAGTTCCATTTGAGTCATGTCTTGTAGGTTTTCTTCACAACCATAACAGCTGGAGACATACTTCTCTTTTAATGAAATCTGAGACACTGGAGAACAATTGAAGGCTCTATCTGCACCTTCCCTGGCTAACCTTTCATGCCACCCCAAGGGGGGGATGTTCCAGAGTGTGTCTTAAAATGTCTAAGTGAGTTTCCCAACAGAAAGTTCTTCTCTGAGGGCCTCTGTTCATTGCCATGTGGGGATGTCAAGCTCAGGAAACTTACCAATTTGGTTTCTGTCAGAGTTGCACTCTAGCGACATTGACGTCTGAGTCAATTTAAGGGAGGGCACTACCTGAAAGCCTATGTTCCTCCTCCTTCACAGTGAAAAGCATAGAAACACGCTGCCACAGTGGGTTTGCTTAGTAGGCCAGCTGAATCCTCTTCATTTTACTCAATTTACTTTTATTTTACTTCAGTTTAATTTAGCCAAATTCATTTCCAAAAAGCTCTCCTCAAGCTGCAAGCCCAAAATGGGGGTTAAGAGATGCACCACTTGACCAGCAATGTAGCCTCAGTCCAGCGCACACAGTGGATGTTTGATGTGCCTAGGGGAGGCTTATATGTCCTTGTGATGCTCACTTTGTTGGGTGTTCACCCCTACAGCATCAGCCACTGGGGCTACAGGCCCGTCTTTTCGTGGCTATGTCTACACAGAAAAAGCTGTATGCCACCTAGCCTACCTGCATCAGCTTGAATCCAGTTAGCACAAGTAACAAGAGCAGTGAAGGCAGCACAACGCAGGTGTAATGGTCCTCACTTGGGGTCTGGTTGGGAAGTATGGCCTAGTGGTCTTTGCCACAACCCCTGACTGCCAAGAAGGTTGAGGGGAGGGGAGCCCAGGCCCTCCCACTCCACCAGGCTCCAATCCAGGACCCTTTGGGCTACCAGTCGTTTGGCAACCAAGGCTGCTTGAGGCTGTCCTCCTCCCTCTCCTCCAGGGTCAGCTCAGTCCAAGGCCTTCCCCTGGTGGGGAAAGCCAAACCAAAAGAAGTAAGAGGGAGTTCTTCTTCGAGTGCTTGCTCATATCCATTCCATTAGGTGTGTGCGCGCCGCGTGCACGATCGTCGGAAGATTTTTACCCTAGCAACACCGGCGGGTCGGCTGTGGAGCCCCCTAGAGTGGCGCCTTCATGGCGCTGAATATATACCCCAGCCGACCCGGCGCCCCCTCAGTTCCTTCTTACCGCCCCTGACGGTCGTTGGAACTGTGGAGCGCTGCTTAGCTGTTCTCCACTTTCCCTAGCTTATCTTGTTGTATCATAGTTGTAGTTATAGTTATAGTCTTAGAGTTTGTTGTAAGTTAGTTAAGTAGTTTTAAAGTTGTTCTAAATAGTCCAGGGGATTAAGGGGGTCGTCTCCCCCCTTTCTCCCCCGGCCGCGGGGCCGGGCTCATGCCCAACGCTCCCGGCTTCAAGCTGTGCGCCTCCTGCGCTAAACCTATGCCCACGAGCGACCCGCACGAATCCTGTCTGAAGTGCCTGGGAGAGTCACACCAGACAGACAAGTGTAAAATCTGTAAGGCCTTCCGTCCGAGAACCAAGAAGGAGCGGGACTTTCGGCTCAGGCAACTTCTGATGGAGGCGACTCTTAGCCCGGACGCTCCTTCCACGAGCAAGGCCCCGGCACCTAGCACCTCGGTGCGCAGTGCCCCGGCGGCACCGGCTGCGACGACCACGCGAGTGGCGTCAGACAAGCCTCCCCGGCACCGGACCTCGTCGGCACCGCAGACACAGCAAGTGCCTCGGCGCCGGTCCTTATCCCCAGGGCATAAAAAAGCCCATAAGACGGGGACATCAGTGCCGAAGACGCCAGCTCCCCCAGTGTCGGGGGTAGAGCCGCGTCCACCGGTGGAGCAACGAAAACAGGTGCCTCCGGCACCGTCGACTCCGGCGCCGAGGCCGTTGAGTCCGGTGCAAATAGCGTCTCCCCCCAGGCCGGCGGTGATACAGTGCCTCCCGTCGACTCCAGAGACCTTCGCGGCGAGAGACTTAATAGCTCTCACGGAGCCGGCACCGCCTCAACCACCGGCACCGACTGCACCGTTGACTCGCCCGGTCCAGTCGAGGGGGAAACCTGCCTTGATGCGCCCGCCATCACAAGGGCTGGAACCTCGGCACCGATCCAGGTCCCGAAGCAGGTCCCCACGCCGCTCGCAGTCCCGGCACCGAATATCGTCTCGGCACCGGTCGTACTCGCGGCCAAGATCTTCTTCGCGGCACCGCTCTTCGTCTCGGCACCGATATGATCGTCGGCACCGATCAACGTCGAGACGTAGTTCTCGGCACCGCTACGGTCGACGCTCGACGTCGAGAGGTCGCTCCCGGCACCGGGCATACTCCAGGTCCTCGTCGAGGTCCAGATCCGACTCCCGCCACCGACGAGGTCATCGGCACCGGTCGCGGTCCCGGCACCGATCGCCGGCACCGCGCAGAGATAGATCATCTCCGGACCGGCACCGTGCGGCACCGCAGCCCACCGGGATGGTTTCATCTCTCTCGGCACCGCCATGGCCGTCTAGATCGGTGTCTCGTTCCTCGGAGGACCTGTCGAGATCGGCATACCCCCCTCAAGGGCACGCCGAGGAACAAAATTTCGGCCACTGGCAAGAGATGGCAGAGGACCACTCTCATGGACCATCTCACTGGTCGTTTTGGACCCCGTGGGCGTACCACCAAGAGCAAGGGGCTCCAATACCATCGACCTCTCGCTCGGGTCACTCGGTCAGAAGGGCCCCAGAATCCACCATCTCTCGGCCTCCGCCAGGAGGCATGGAGGCTTCGGTGTCCACGCCACCCGACACCAGGGACCCAAGTGCAGGTGATGCCCCGGCCCAAGAGCAAGGGGATCAGGACCCCCCCTTGGATCCGGTACCACCGGAGCCATACTCTTCCTCCTCTCCGGACGAGGCAGTGGCGGGCACTTCATGTACGGGTCCCCCTCCGATAGATCTTCGGGCTCACCAGGATCTCCTGCGTAGGATGGCCCGTAATATGGACCTGCAGGCGGAGGAGATAGTGGAGGTGCACGACCCGATCGTGAACATCCTTGGAGCAGATGCCCCATCGAGGGTGGCGTTACCTCTGATCCGCACGATCCAAACGAATGCGGATACGATATGGCAAACTCCTGCCTCCATTCCACCCACAGCGAGAGGGGTGGAAAGAAAATACTTTGTCCCCTCTAAGGACTATGGGTACTTGTATACCCACCCCCAACCGTGCTCACTGGTGGTGGAATCAGTGAATGCACGAGAGCGCCACGGCCAGCAGGCTGCAGCGCCTAAATCAAAAGAGGCTAAGCGGCTCGACCTGTTTGGCCGTAAGGTTTACTCAGCCGGAGGGCTACAACTTAGAGCGGCGAACCAACAGGCGCTACTGAGCCGCTACAATTTCAACTCCTGGAACTCTATGGGGAAGTTTAAGGAGTTGATTCCCCAAGAGTCCAGGGAAGAGTTTGGAGCCATGGTAGAGGAGGGCAAGAAGGTGGCTCGGACCTCCTTGCAGGCCTCCTTGGACATTGCAGACTCAGCGGCGAGGACCCTGGCTTCGGGTATCGCTATGCGCAGGATCTCCTGGCTTCAGGTTTCGGGTTTGCCTCCGGAGCTGCAGCAAACCCTACAAGATCTGCCTTTTGAGGGTCATGGATTGTTCTCAGATAAGACGGACTCTCGCCTGCAGAGCCTCAAGGACTCGAGAACAATCATGCGCTCCCTGGGGATGCATGTTGTGGGCCCCCAGCGCAGGCCATTTAGGCCGCAGCCTCAGCGCTTCTACCCCCCCCCCGCCTCGTCAGAGACAGGACTCGGCCCGGAGGCGAGGGCGAGGTGGTAGAAGAAGGTGGACCGGCCCTCAACCCGGCCAGAACCAGGGGCCACCTCGACCACCTTCAGGCCCCAGGCAGAACTTTTGAAGGTGCGGTCGAGGACGGCGCCCCAGTCATCCCCCAGGATCCAGCCCCCTCCTTTCGGGATCGCCTCTCCCACTTCCACCGTGCTTGGTCCCTTATAACTTCGGACCGTTGGGTCCTCCGCACGGTGGAGAGGGGATACGCTATCCAGTTTTCTTCTATCCCCCCCTCCTCCCCCCCTTCCCCGTCCCTCTTCAGGGACCCTTCTCACGAGCAACTTCTTATACAGGAAGTTTCTACGCTCCTCGCTATGGGGGCCATAGAGGAGGTTCCAGTGGAATTAAGGGGCAGGGGATTCTATTCCCGTTATTTCCTCATCCCCAAGTCCAAAGGAGGTCTGCGACCCATCTTGGACTTGCGCGGACTCAACAAATTCGTAGTAAAGTTGAAGTTCCGCATGGTCTCTCTGGGGGCCATTATCCCTTCCCTCGATCCTGGAGACTGGTTTGCCGCCCTCGACATGAAAGACGCATACTTTCACATTGCTATTTACCCGCCTCACAGACGCTTCCTCCGATTCGTGGTAAACAGGGTGCACTACCAATTTGCAGTCCTTCCCTTCGGACTATCTTCGGCCCCACGGGTCTTCACGAAATGTATGGCTGTCGTGGCAGCGTACCTTCGTCGGCAAGGGATACAGGTGTTCCCGTACCTAGACGACTGGCTGGTACGCGGTCGCACCAAGGAACAAGTTCGCGATCACGTCCACATAATAGTGCGCACATTCAACAAGTTGGGTATCCTACTCAACAAGGACAAATCCACTCTAGAACCTACCCAGAGAATAGAATTCATCGGTGCGGTTCTAGACTCCAGACGCGCACAAGCCATCCTTCCAGACAATCGCTTTTGCACCATCACAAGCCTCATCCAGGGACTCAAGGCCTTCCCAACTACCACGGTGAGGTCGTGCCTTACCCTCCTGGGTCACATGGCTTCATGCACGTACGTAACCAGGCATGCCAGACTTCGGCTTCGCCCACTTCAGACCTGGGTGTCATCAATATACCGCCCACATCGGGACAGCCTGAATATGGTGGTCACAATCCCGAACTCGGTCCTGACCTCCCTCACATGGTGGCTAGATCACAATGTGGTTTGCGAGGGGATGCCGTTTCACGCCCCACAACCCTCTCTGCACCTGGTCACAGACGCTTCATCTCTGGGTTGGGGCGCCCATCTCAACGAGCACCATACCCAGGGCCTGTGGACTGCACCTCAGCTAGCCCTACACATCAATGTTCGGGAACTGATGGCGGTGCGCCTGGCGTGCCAGGCATTTCTCAATCTCCTACGTGGCCGCTGTGTGTTAGTTCTCACCGACAACACCACGGCCATGTTTTACATCAACAAGCAAGGAGGAGCACGTTCGTCAATTCTATGCCAAGAGGCCATTCGCCTGTGGGACTTCTGCATCGCCCACTCAATCCATCTCACGGCATCGTTCCTCCCTGGAGTCCAGAACACTTTAGCGGACCGACTCAGCAGGTCCTTTCAAACGCACGAGTGGTCTATCCGTCCGGACATCATACATTCCGTCTTCCAGAAGTGGGGGTTTCCCCAGATAGACCTGTTTGCATCTCGAGACAACAGGAAGTGCCACGTGTTCTGCTCCCTGCAAGGTCGAGCTCCGGGCTCCCTCTCGGATGCGTTTCTCCTTCCCTGGAAAGACCACCTGTTTTATGCCTTCCCTCCGTTTCCTCTGGTCCACAAGGTACTGCTCAAATTGCGCAGAGACCAGGCACAGGTGATTCTGATCGCTCCAGCGTGGCCGAGACAACATTGGTACACCACGCTGTTGGAACTCTCGGTTCAGACACCGATCCCGCTTCCGTTGTATCCGGATCTCATCACGCAGAACCACGGCCGGCTGCGTCACCCCGACCTGCAATCACTCCACCTCACGGCGTGGCTGCTCCATGGTTCACCCAGGCAGAGCAACAGTGTTCTCACTCTGTCCAACAGATTCTGCTGAGCAGTAGGAAGCCCTCAACACAGACCACATACTTGGCCAAGTGGAAGCGGTTCTCCTGTTGGTGCGAACAACGAGCCACGTCCCCATTGCACGCACCTATTCCTCTTATTTTGGAATATCTCCTCTTCCTAAAACAGCAAGGGTTGGCGATATCTTCAATTAGAGTTCACCTGGCAGCTATATCGGCCTTCCATCCAGGGGAACTCGCGTCCTCGGTGTTCTCTAACCCGATGGTCGTTAGATTCCTCAAGGGCTTAGACCGGATGTACCCACAACAACGTCAGCCCGTTCCGACGTGGGACCTCAACCTGGTTCTCTCCAAGCTCACAGGTCCTCCATTCGAGCCACTGGCCACCTGTTCACTTCTGTACCTATCCTGGAAGACAGCCTTCCTCGTAGCCATCACCTCAGCAAGGCGCGTTTCTGAACTCAGGGCGCTTACATCCGAGCCCCCTTACACAGTTTTCCATAAGGATAAAGTGCAGCTCCGCCCACATCCTGCCTTTCTCCCTAAGGTGGTTTCTCCATTTCATATCAACCAGGATATATTTCTCCCGGTTTTTCACCCTAAACCACATGCTTCTCGCCAGGATCAACGTTTGCATTCCCTGGACGTACGCAGGGCCCTGGCCTTCTACATTGACCGCACAAGGTCCTTTAGAAAGACGACGCAACTCTTCGTTGCAGTAGCTGACCGAATGAAAGGCTCACCGGTCTCCTCACAACGCCTATCCTCCTGGATTACGTCTTGCATCCGGACTTGCTATGACCTGGCAGGTGTCTCAGCACCGCACCTCACCGCT
The DNA here is from genome assembly GCF_011386835.1 of Chrysemys picta bellii. Lineage (NCBI taxonomy): Eukaryota > Metazoa > Chordata > Testudines > Emydidae > Chrysemys > Chrysemys picta. Next base: position 204,363,117 of record NC_088791.1, read on the forward strand.
CACTCTACGAGGGCCCAAGCGTCCTCGACGGCTTTCCTGGCGCAAGTTCCGATCCAGGACATTTGTAGAGCTGCGGTTTGGTCGTCAGTCCACACGTTTACAGAACACTATGCACTAGTGCAGCAGTCCAGGGACGATGCTGCCTTCGGATCAGCAGTTTTGCACACAGCAATGTCTCACTCCGACCCCACCACCTAAGTTGGGCTTGGGAGTCACCTAATGGAATGGATATGAGCAAGCACTCGAAGAAGAAAAGACGGTTACTCACCGTTGTAACTGTTGTTCTTCGAGATGTGTTGCTCATATCCATTCCAAACCCGCCCCCCTTCCCCACTGTCGGAGTAGCCGGCAAGAAGGAACTGAGGGGGCGCCGGGTCGGCTGGGGTATATATTCAGCGCCATGAAGGCGCCACTCTAGGGGGCTCCACAGCCGACCCGCCGGTGTTGCTAGGGTAAAAATCTTCCGACGATCGTGCACGCGGCGCGCACACACCTAATGGAATGGATATGAGCAACACATCTCGAAGAACAACAGTTACAACGGTGAGTAACCGTCTTTTACCAACGTCCAAGGTCACAGGATACTTCCCTCTCTGGTTGTCTCTGGGGTGAGTCCTCCCTTCGCACAGGGAGGGCCCCTTTGGGCAGTTATGTCAGAGCCCTTAGGCTTCCCTCGGCTCGGCTCTGCTGGAGCTGTGGGCTGCAGGTCTGCTCCCCTCCAGCTCTGAGCAAATGAACTGAGCAAACTGCACCCTCTGCTGAATTGATCCCTACAGTATATTGTAATGAACTGACTAGTGTGTATGTGCCCCTTTGGTCTCTAATGGAATCAGAACCACTCGACTATGTATCATTAGGGTGACCAGACATCCTGTTTTTAAAGGGACAGTCCCATATTTAAGCCCCCCTGCAGGTGTCCCAACTTTTTCTTAAAAATGGGCAAACTGTCCCGTATTTTCTATCTCCCCCACCATCAGTACTGGCCGGATTCCTGCTTGCCAGCCGCTCGCCCACCAACCAATGATAGGGCTGGTGGTGGAGCAAAGATGCAGCATGCTGGGCTGGCTGCTCGTCCTGCTGGTCCGTCAGCACAGCCCCTGCTGTGTGCCGGCTCTCGGCCAACAGAGCCCTGCCCTGTTTCTGGCCGGCACTGGCTGTGCACTGTGAGCTGCGGTGGTTGGTGAGTGTGGGCGGGCAGCGACTGGTTATGTGTCACCTCTGCTGCCCAGTACTGGGCAGGCGGGCGGCGCTCCTTGAGCCCCCCTCCCCCCAGTGTGGTCCCAGCACTGGGAGGATGGGTGGCACGGTGTGGTGTGGTCTTGCGCACCATGGTGCCCAGCCTGCCTGCCCCAGCCTCTCAGCCACTGAAGGGAGCAGCAGGCAGGAGGGGGCCTGGTGGAGCATGGACAGGGCCACACTAGGCTGTTTGGGGACTTTCACATTTTTGAAAAATTCCAACTCGTCTAGGAGCTGGTTTAAAAAAAAGAGAGAGAGAGAGAAATTTGGGAAAAGGTTTGAAAACATTTTATGCAAAGTTTTCATTGAAATTTCAAAAATTCACAACCAACCTACAGTTGTCACAAACTTCTGTTTACTACCAAGAGGAATTAACTTGTATGCACACCACACGTCACTGCTAGATGAACCCTAGCAAACTCCTACCATGAAGCAACATTCACTTAGGATCCCCTTGTGACGTTGTGCAGTCTATATGGTTTTATAAAAACTTGATAATAAGTCAATATAATGTAACTGAGATAGTTTTAGAGAAAATACGGTAATAAGTGAATGTAAGTAACTGGGATATGCTTCATGCAAAAGGTCTCTTGTAAGGTATCATTACAAAGCTTATAATCTACTGAGTGTGATCATCTGATTTGTATAAATGTACCACTCTTGTATCTAAAACTAGAAATATAAAATGTAACTCTGAGGGCCTATTGTAATTGTGTAAAGTGTGGACCATTAATGATGGTTTGGAATCTTGATGACTCCCATTGTCTGCAGATGGCTGTATTTACCTGTGAGTCTTCCTGTATATGTGTGTGCTGGCAAGTGAGTAATGAAGTCTTGCAGTGACATGTGATCATGTCACCTGAACTGGAATCCATCTTTAACCTGGTGCTTTTCCAGTGAGGGGGGGTGGAAACCCAGAGAGACAAAGAGTTCCCGCCTTATGCAAAAGATATATAAAGGGGGGGAAGAGAACAGAGAAAGGAAGAAGCCATCATGAAGATTCCCCTAGCTACCACCTGAGCTGCAACAAGAGCTGTACCAGGGGAAAGAATTGTGCCCAGGCCTGGAAGGTGTCCAGTCTGAGAAAAACTTACTGAAACATCTCTGAGGGTGAGATTATCTGTATTTAGTTTGATTAGGCATAGATTTGCGCATTTTATTTTATTTTGCTTGGTGACTTACTTTGTTCTGTCTGTTACTACTTTGAACCACTTAAATCCTACTGTCTGTATTTAATAAAATCACTTTTTATTTAGTAATTTACTCAGAGTATGTATTAATACCTGGGGGAGCAAACAACTGTGCATATCTCTCTATCAGTGTTATAGAGGGCGAACAATTTCTGAGTTTGCCCTGCATAAGCTTTATGCAGGGTAAAACGGATTTATCTGGGTTTAGACCCCATTGGGAGTTGGGCATCTGAGTGCTAAAGACAAGCGCGCTACTGTGAGCTGTTTTCAGGTAAACTTGCAGCTTTGGGACAGGAGATTCAGACCCTGGATCTGTGTATGGAGCCAGACAGGAGTGTCTGGCTCAGCAAGACAGGGTGCTGGAGTCCTGAGCTGGCAGGGAAAACAGAAGCAGGGGTAGTCTTTGCACATCGGGTGGCAGCTCCCAAGGGGGTTTCTGTGATCCAACCCGTCACACCCCTCACCTCTGCTTTTTGCCACAGAGAGTATGAAAAGAATGGAAGACTTGCTTCGTTGGCCAAAATTCTGTCCAGGGGGATGACAGAGTGGGGCGAGGAAGAACAGTGAGCCCATACTTCTTAGCCATCTTTCTTCTCCCATACCCAACCCTGTGGCAATCCCTCTGTGTGAACCACATCACTATTCTCCAGCCAGCCCTCAGGAATTTTCCTGTTTCCTCTACAGTCTCAAACCCAGATTGAGGTCGGGTTACAAGGTGGCCAGGGTGCAGCTAGGGAAATTGTACTAACAAGGGAACGTTGAGGTCCCAGAATATAGTAGGAAGGTGCTAGTTCTCTGTGCATGTGCCCCGAGATCAGCAAGAAAATCCAATAGATTTAGGGGCAGCTGCACAGTGGTTATACAATAGATTTGGAAGTTTACAACACTAGTTCTACCACAATATACATAAACCGCTGCTTATGATACTGCTGGATCCATTCATTAAACTACAGCTTTAGAAAACTTAAGAGACATGAATCGATACAAAAGCTACAGAACTTAAAGCATCTAGCAAAAGCACTAGGATTGCAATGCTGCACTGTTTAATTTACATCGTCTCCAAGGTTTTCATGAGTACAAAGCAATATTATACAGTTCAGTGGAGCCAACCTATGCAGTTTTATTAAGGAATCATTCATTGCTTTGATCCTATATGAAAGACAGCTATATATTTGCAGACCGGAATATTCTGCTGGTGAGGAATATTTTCTCTTGGCAGGAACCCAAGCATCAAAATGTAGGTTTTTGCAGCTGTGGTGAGTAATCTGTCAGCAGGGAAACCATGACAGCCTAGAGGGGAGGGGAAAAAAACCCAGTCATATTGGAAACAGACACTGCAAACCAAATAAACACAGAAAGATATTTTTGAGTTCCAAGGCTTTGTGCTGAAAACAATTTTTCCCAGCAGAAACTGCATGCTTAGATTTATTTTCTAGAATTTCCAATGGCGAAACATCAAATAGTTTAAAAATTAGAGTGTTCTGTTTGTATTCAATAGGTTTCCTCTGTGCACACCATACATGAATGCACAGTAGTGGAGGAGTTCAGAAAAACAATGCTAGAACCAATATCAATACTGGACCAAATCCTGAAGTTTTAACTGAATTCTGTCTGCAGTTACTCCTGATCTGTGCTTGTGTTTATGGGACCAAAATTTGACCCTCAATGAAGATATGAGCAAAATTTCCATTGACATCAATAGGAGTTTTACTTGAATAAGGACCTCAAGATTTGACCCAGTTTAACCACAGTTGTTGTTGCCCCATAAGATAGAAAACCCTGGCTTTATTGTGTGTCATGCAACTTCCTTGTGCTTCATACTTTCTGACAATCTTTAGGTATATCAACCGTAGAATGAGAGTATTGGAAAGTGACAATCAGAGAGAAGTAAGATTGTATCTAATCGGATTTGTTTTTCTCTACGTGTTCGTATACACAGATGCTGCACTTCTGTTCTTTATCTATTTTTGTCCAGGTATTACTCTAGTTTATATTGCCACTAATTTACAGTAATATTTGATTGGAAAGGTGTGCTTAGAACAAATGCAAGTTCCTCTGAGAGTGCTGGTGACTCCATTTCTGTTTTCTCACTTGGGGGAGGTCGATGTTTGTCAGCATGACTGTTCTAAAACCTACAGTAAATAGTAGTTGTGAAAAATATGACACTGGTAGGAATATTGAGGATGGAGTTACAATTTGGGTTTAATGCTGAATATATTCTTGTAGCTCGTATGGTACACTTAGCGTTATACAGGGCCATAGCCCAATATGTAAGTAGAGAGCACATACTTTTACTTCAAAGGCTTCATTTTGCACTACCTTCCGTGGCAGCTCTGATAGCCATCTCTGATGGCATCTGCTATAAACATTTTTAAAAATTGTAGCCTCTATAGCACCATTCTTGGGATTGGTATTTGGAGTGTTTGAAAGAGGTGTATCTAAGGGATTGTCAACACTCTTGAGGTTATAGCAGCATAGCTACGGTGCCAGTGCCGTAACCCTACAATGTAGGCACACACTACAGTGACAGAAGGGTTCTTCCATTGCAGTAGTAACTACACCTACCTCCTCAAGCGATGGTAGCTAGGTCAATGGAAGAATGCTTCCACTGACCTACCAGCATCTGCACTGGGAGTTTAGATCAGTGTAGCTGCAGCACTCAGGGGTGTGGATTTTTCACACCCGAGTGCCAAAGGTGCGTCAACCTAAGTTTTACGTGTAGACAAGGCTCAAGCTAATTGCTAGTGTAACTCAATGACTTCCATATAATAAATTGCAGTTAAAAGAGTAGATTTCACTTGATTAAAACAAACTGGGTCAAGCAAGAGTAGATTAAGGTACAAGCAGGAAAGAGTTGACATTTGATGCACTTAAAACCATGACATAGTAGGGTGGGGTTTTGAAACATTTATATTAAGGCATGTGCTTTACTGAGGAGTCATGCTAAATCCAAATCTGGATTGAAGGGTAGAACGATCGTCAAGTACTGCCTAACCCCAAACGATCGTCAAGTACTGCCTAACCTGGGCAGCAGGTATCGTAGGCAGGGATAGGTTGTGCCTCCCCAAACAGCCTAGCATGGCCCCGCCCACGCTCCACCCGCAGGCCAGGTCCCCTCTCTGTGGTTCCCAGAGCCCTGGCTGGCCCAGGCTGGCTAGCCTGCCTCTTGTAGGGACTCAGAGTGGCTGGTGCTGTGGCTGGGCCGCTCGGCACACTGGGGCTGGGGGCGCTGCCACTCAGTGCACCAGGACTGGCTGTGCTGCCGCCTGGAGCACTGGGGCTGGGGCCTTGCCGCCCAGCTGCCTGGAGTTGGGGCCGGGGTCCACGGTGGGGGGTGCTCTGAGCTCCTTCAGGGGAGGGGGGCAGAAGGGGAGAAGAGAGGTGGGGCCTTGGGCACAAGGGGAGGGGCTGGGGACTAGCCTCCTCCAATGGCTGGGTCACCAGCCGCCCACGCCCAAACTGTTCTTATTTGCTTTTCATACCATAATTGTCCATTTTCTGTTTTCAGCCTCCTGGAAAGCTAGTGATCGTGGAGAATAAAATACTTCATCATTAACTTCTTCTGGCTTTCTTGGTAAACAGTGTAAAAAGGTCCAGTCAGAGGCCGCATGTTTTCCAGTCTAAAGATAAAAAAGCATGAAAAAGTTGAGTGATGTGATGGTCCATTAGCAAGATCTTTAAGTGGTGAGAAACTGGTCTGGGCCAGATTCTGATCCCATTTACATTTGGTGTGAACCCCAAGTAATTCCACTGACGTCAGCAGAGTTAGTCCACATGGATACCAGTGCAAATAAGATAAGAATCCAGGGTGAAATCCTGGGCCCATTCAAGTAAATGGGAATTTTACCACTGATTTCAGTGGGGCCAAGATTTCACCCCTAGACTTTTGTCTTTGAAAGGAGAGTATGAATTGTGGTGAAGCAGCAGGTCAATCAATAAGTACACTCTGGACAGTAACACCACATGCCAACAAAATATATGGATAATGGCAATAACTGCATATTAAGACATGCGTAAAAAGGCCTTGGTCAATTCTTTTGATATGAGTAACTCATAATACGTCAATCTAATAGATGAACAATGGATTATAGCATTTTAAGCAAGTTGAGCCATGTCTTCTACTAGCATTCTGGGGACCTAGAGTTAAAATATGGTCAGTTAGATCACTGATTCTAATAGAGACTAAAATGTCATTATTTATATTCCAATCATTAATATTCTGTTTCCATTTTCTCTAGCAGTGGTTACTCTGATAAATATTTCAGCTAAATGGGTTTTTAAAAATATTTATTTAAAGCTTTGCCCGTTTACAGATACATGCAAATCTGCCCAAAATGGTGCCCTGGCCGTGCTCTCTATGAATTGCAATATGAGCATTATTGTGACTTAGCCTGAGAAACATTCAAAAGATCTTCTCTTGCAGTGTGGATATAATAAGGTGGGGTGGGCTGGGAGGAACAAACAGTTAAATACAGAGTCCTTGAGAAGGGGAGAAGCAAAGCCTTCCCTCTGTTTGTGCCCCAGATTTGTGTGTCCAGTAAGGGCCCATCCAGAAAGGCCAGACTGAAGGAGAAAGTTTGGCAGGGGAAGCCTCAGGTAACTCAGACAGCAATTATGTTGGTTAGGGGGCTTTGCGTTGGTGTGAAGGGTACACCAATACCCGTGACCCTTCCTCATAAGAGCTATCAAATGAATGCTTTGACGATGTTGATCTTTAAAAATGGAATCTACAGAAGTGGACCAGAACAAATAAACTCAATACTGCCAACCTCAAGAGATCAAAAATCATGAGTCTGACACCTCCCCTGCTGCCCCCAAAAATCAGGAGATATTTTTAAAAAAAGATTATATTGTGGTTTTTTGGTCTGTCTTTTGATTTTTTGAACAACCCCCTGCACATCCCCAGTGTGTTTGTGCATGGCAACTAGTGTTGTCCACTCTCCCAGATGTATTGAGTAAGATGATTCTGGCTTCTGCTGCAGGAACTCTCACTCCTAATCTGCCCACCCTCTGCCCAGCAATTAATCCTGTCCCCTTCACCTCTCAGTTTTGCCCTCACCCAGGTCCCACCCCATCAGCCTCCACCCCCCTCAGTCCAGCCCACCCCGCCCCCCAGCCTCATCTCTGCTTCTCCTGGTGTTCTTCATTCCTTTCTCACAGACCTGCGGGGGGTAGGGGTGGGGAAGGGGCATCTTCCCTTACCAGGCTGGAGGGGGCAGCTCCAGGGGCTCTTCACCCCCCTCTGCCCTTTCCTAGGCCAGGTACTGTGGGGGGAGGAGTAGAGGCACAGTCCTGTCTGTGTTTCTTATGGGAGGAGGGAGCAGAGCTTCCCTGAGCTGCTGGGCACTTTGCGCTCCCCTTCCCTCCCCCGTGAGAACAGCAAATGAAGGGGAAGAGACTCAGCCAGCTTCTGGCAGGGCTGAACTTTACAATGGGGGGAGGAGCTTCTTGCATCATTGCAAGACCAGCTCCAAAGCCCTCTGAAATCCCATCACTCACAAAGCATTCACAAGAGCTGGAAATTGACCTTTACCTGCATTGTGATCTGGTAACCTTGGAAAGCCTTCAATCGCTTTGCCTTCTCCTCTTCTTGTCCCATGCTTATCCATGTGTCTGTAACTAGGACATTGGCTCCACTTGCAGCTTCCAAGGGATCAGTCGTGAAAAACAATTTGGTGCTATACTAAGGTACAGTAAGGCAAGGGAGGTCAAACAACTTCATTCAAAACATAAAGTAAACCATATTTAACATATTGGCTCATACCTCTTTGGAGTACTCTTCAGCTACTTTAACGATGTTGGGGTCCGGTTCAAAGCCCTGTCAAAAAGAGGATAACATTACAATGCACATTTACATTATTATTTTATTGAGCTAGGGTTACCATACGTCCGTTTTTTCCCGGACATGTCCGGCTTTTCGGCAATCAAACCCCCGTCCGGGAGGAATTGCCAAAAAGCCGAACATGTCCGGGAAAATGCCGGCCGGGCACTTCCCCTCCCGCCGCGGCTCTGCTCCTCCCCGGACTCTTCGGCTCTGTTTAAGAGCCGAGCTGCCCGAGCGCTATGGGCTTCAGGCAGCCCCCTCGCCTCCGGACCCCAGCTGCCGGCCGGGCACTTCCCCTCCCGGGCTCCAGCGGCGCAGGGTCCGGAGGCATGGGGGCTGCCCGAAGGCGGTAGTGCTCGGGCAGCTTGGCTCTTAAACAGAGCCGAAGAGTCAGGGGAGGAGCAGAGCCTCCGACCGCAGCGGCTCTGCTCCTCCCCTGACTCTTCAGCTCTGTTTAAGAGCCGAGCGCTACGGGCAGCCCCCATGCCTCCGGACCCTGCGCCGTCGGAGCCCGGGAGGGGAAGTGCCCGGCCTGGGGCGCAGGGTCCGGAGGCATAGGGGCTGCCCGAAGCCCGATCGCTACCGGCTTCACGGGTTTGCTGGGCAGCCTCCAGACCCTGCGCCCCTGGCTGGGCGCTTCCCCTCCCGGGCTCCAGCTGCACTGGGGAAGCGCCGGCCGGGGGCGCAGGGTCTGGGGGCTGCCCGGCAAACCGTGAAGCCGTAGCGCTCGGGCAGCCCTTTTCGCGTGGCTGGGAGTGGGAGGGAGGACGGGGCGGAGGTAGGGCGGGGTTGGGGTGGGAAAGGGGCGGAGTTGGGGCGGGGCTGGGGAAATGGGCGGGGCCAGGGCCCATGGAGGGTCCTCTTTTTTTATATTTATATATATTTTTTGCTAAATATGGTAACCCTAATTGAGCTGGTCGGAAAAACATTGATGGAACCATTTCCCATGGAAGAATGCTGTTCTGTCGAAATCAAAATGCTCCGCAAAACTGCGTTGATTTTTACTGAAATTTAATTTTGGAGAAAAACTGGAGAAAGGTGTGTTGGAATTCCCTTGAAGAACTCTTTCCACTTGACTTATCAAGAACCCTGCTCTACTCCAGACTTTGTCACTCAGATATTTTTACTTGGCATACAGCAATGCAAAGCTGAGTTGATCAGACTCAAATGCAAGGATGGGTAGGGCACACCACACACTCAAAATTACCCAGCAAACCACTTCCTTTATATACAGTTACACTTTACATTGCATTTACTTGCATTACACGTTTTGGGTTTGGTTTGGTTACGTTGCATATCCTGTCCATATATTGTTATTCTTGTTCCTAGTAAATGTTTCTCTGGGTGTTCTCCCTCTTATCTTAGAATGTCTGAGCCAGCTATCTTTTTAGCCTAATGACCTATTTACTTATCTTATTTCGTACAAATGTTCGGTTTTCAACCTAAATGATCTCTTTAGCTCCCTAATCTTATCCTCCAAGAAATGTTGAGGTCTCCCTCCAGGTGTTAGTTACTCATGCCAGGCCAGGCCTCATCAACAAGGTGTTCCAACAATGTTAAAACATTCCATTCTGACACTTTTTAAACAGATTTATTTCAATTTTTCATTTTGAAATAACTTTGTCTTGATTTTTTATTCTGTATTATACTATACGTTATCAGATTTTTAAGTCAAAATTAAAACAAAACAATGTTGTCTAAATGAAACATTTCAGTCAATGTAAAGTAAGGAGTTCTTTGTAATTTTCCTTTCTAGAGAATTTTGAAACTTTCAAGTTTCATTCCAATTTGGAACAAAATGAAATTTTGAATTATTTTGAAAGGTTTCAGAGTAGCAGCCGTGTTAGTCTGTATCCGCAAAAAGAAGAACAGGAGGACTTGTGGCACCTTAGAGACTAACAAATTTATTAGAGCATAAGCTTTCGTGGACTACAGCCCACTTCTTCCATTCTATATGCATCCGAAGAAGTGGGCTGTAGTCCACGAAAGCTTATGCTCTAATAAATTTGTTAGTCTCTAAGGTGCCACAAGTCCTCCTGTTCTTCTTTTTGTGAATTATTTTGGGAAGCCCAATGTCCATCCCCTGCATAATTCTATTATTTATATTTAAGTAGGTGCTGAAAGGCCCCAGTCAGGATCAGGACCTCATTAAGTAGAGTGCTGCACAAACACATTGTAGAAGGGCAGTCCCTGCCCCAATGAGTCATTTTACATTTTAATTATATTATATATATCTATATAGATAGATAGATATAAGCAAATCTATGTAAAAAGTCTACCAAACAAAACATCCATTGAGATTAAGGCAACTATGATACCAAATAGCAAAGATTTATATTCCAGCTTGACACCCTCTTCTTCTGAATCTGCTGTGCCTAAGCCAGTGTTTCTGAACGGATTAATCAGAAAGGAAATCAGGGGCATCATGAGATGTTGAAAATTTTATTATAATCTAAAGCAAAGAAAATCTCGCTCCTCCACTCCCCACACACCCTTACCCTTCAAGGGAAGCATTCTCTGTCAGCCTTTCAGGACACACACAAATAAATTATATGGGCTTTGTTCTCATTGATATACTTTGATGGTAAATATAAAATGGTTTGGTGTTTGTTTGTTTACTTTGAATAAGTGGTTGCCAACTTGAAAAGATTGTGAAACACTGGTTTAGGCTATGTGCTATTGTAATCCACACACTGTCTGGGTGTGGTGTTCTGTCCCATCTAGTGGCACCGAGACCACTTAGAGAGAATTAAATGAGTCTGGTCTACAGCCTTAGTTAAGGGACAGTTGGCTTTTAGCTTATCCTGTAGAGGCTCATGCACTAAGCTCCAAAAGTCCCAGGTTCAATCCCTCCACCGACGACCGGGGTTCATTGGTGTTACACTAAGTCTTCCTGGGGATCTTCTTAAATCAAAATACTGAGACCCAATAGCGAAGCACATAAATGGTGTTCTTTGTTAGACTGTAAGCAACGTGGGGTAGAGAGCTTATCTCAGTCTTTGCGTGAAACTGCACTTTAGCCCCTCTAGAAATAAATAATAATTCATCATGTTTTCACTGTGGACTACATTGTGGTGGGTGGTGGCACAATGAGGGGGGAGGAACCTCTTCATGCTTGTGTGGCCTGTGTACAGGCTAGCCAGATTTGCAGCTTCTGGGAGGCATGCAAGTGTCTGAGAATAGAACTTGAGCCTTAGATAGTTTTACTTCCCTTCCTCCAAGTGCAGGACTCTCTTACCTTTGGAGTAGCAACACGCAGATGCATCCCAAATTTAGCAGCACTCATCAGGATGGAATTCAGGACATTGTTTCCATCACCAATCCAGCTTATTGTGAGCCCCTTCAGATAGCCATAGTGTTCCTGACAAGCAAATAACAATACCACAGTTATGATTTTGGAGATTCGTCAAACAAGTGGCAATAGGTGCCAGGAGTGGTGACAACACTAGGCTGAGTCAGTGTAACTTTGCCACCTTCCGTTATGAGCAGCTGTCATGTGTGGAGCATTGCTTTGATCAAACCTGTAGCAGTCACAGGATGGTCACTCCAGAAACAAGCAATAAGACTTTACAAAGCTGAACAGAAAAAAAAAAGCATCCTACAGCTGAACTTAAATCTAGGGTTACCATTCGTCCGGATTCCCCCGGACATGTCCGGCTTTTTCGGGTTAAAAATAGCGTCCGGGGGGAATTTGTCAATGTCCGGACTTCCCCTCCTCCCCCCTCCCATGCAGAGCGTGCGCGCGCTTACAAAGCAGCCGGTGCTCCAAAAGCCAGAGCCAGAGCCCTGCTTGCACTTCCCCCTCCTCCCTCCTGAAACTTGACACCACTCCCCTCCTCTCCCTCCCTCCCTGCACTCACAGATCGCGGGCTGTTCGTCTGGAGCTCCGAGCCTGCTGCCCTCCCCCGCTGTCGAGCGTGCTAGGGGGCCGGGGGCCAGAGAAGCGGCAGGGAGGTTCGGGGGGGGGGGGTAATCAAGAGACAGGGAGCAGGGGGGAGGGTTGAATGGGTCAGGGAGTTCGGGGGGGGGCTGTCTGGGGGTTGGGGGTGTAAGGTTTTGGGTAGTCAGGGTACAGGTGGGGGGGTCTCAGGAGGGGGCAGTTAGGGGACAAGGAGCGGGGGGGGTGTTTGGGAGTTCTGGGGGGGGCTGTCTGGGGGTTGGGGGTGTAAGGTTTTGGGCAGTCAGGGTACAGGTGTGGGGGGGGTGTCTCAGGAGGGGGCAGTTAGGGGACAAGGAACAGGGAGGCTTAGGTAGGGGGTGGGGTTCTGGGGGGCAGTTAGGAGCAGGGGTCCCAGGAGGGGGCAGTCAGGGGACAAGGAGCGGGGGGAGGAGTTCGGGGCGGACTTTCTGGGGGAGGGTGGATAAGGTTTTGGGCAGTGAGGGTACAGGTAGGGGGTAGGGTCCTGGGGGGCAGTTAGGGAGAGGGGTCTTAGGAAGGGGCAGTTAGGGGATAAGGAACAGGGAGGCTTAGGTAGGGGGTGGGGTTCTGGAGGGCAGTTAGGAGCAGGGGTCCCAGGAGGGGGCAGTCAGGGGACAGGGAGCAGAGGGGTTTAGATGGGTCAGGAGTTCTGGGAGGGGCTGTCAGGGGGTGGGGGTGTGGATAACGGTTGGGGCAGTCAGGGGACAGGTAGGGGGGTAGGGTACTAGGGGGCCAGTTAGGATGTGGGGAAGGTCTCAGGAGGAGGCAGTCAGGGGACAAGAGGCAGGGAGGCTTAGGGAGGGTGTGGAGTCCTGGGGGGCAGTCAGGGGACAAGGAGTGGGGGGGAGGGTTGGGGGTTCTGAGGGGGCAGGAAGTGGGAGGGAGTGGAAGGGGCAGGGGCGGGGCTAGGACAGGGGCGGGGCTAGGACAGGGGCGGGGCTAGGGCGGGGCTCCTCCCGTCCTCTTTTTTGATTGTTGAAATATGGTAACCCTACTTAAATCCAAGAAAAGACAACTGAATGAATGTACCCCCTTGTCTTACACCAGCAGTTCTCAAACTCTGGGTTAGGCCCCCAAAGTGGGTCATGACCCCATTTTAATGGGGTCACCAGGGCTGGCATTAGACTTCCTGGGGCCCAGGAGCCCAAAGCCAAAGCCCCACTGCCCAGGGCCAAAGCAAAGAGCTTCAGCCCTGAGCAGCGGGGCTCAGGCTTTGGCTTCAGTGCTAGGCGATGGGGCTCAGACTACAGGCCTCCCGCCCAGGGCTGAAGCCTGTGGGCTTTAGCTTTGCCCCCCCGGGTCGTGTAGTAATTTTTGTTATCAGAAGGAGGTCACAGTGCAATGAAGTTTGAGAACCCTGTCTTACACTATAGCAGAGTGTTATTGCGTCACCTTGACTTAAACTTTGATTGTAGTATTTTCATAGCAGAAATATATATATCTATCAAAAGGTAAAGGGCAGGATTTTCAAAAGCTCTTAGGTGATTTACAAAGAGAAGCTATATTGAAAGCGAAGAAGAATTGTGCTCCTATGACACTTAGATGCTTTGAAAATCCCACTCCAAGTCTATTGGGAGTCAAGTGGGGCGAAATTCCTATTTCTATTTTTAGCTTTGCTAAAACTTTTGATACACGTGCAAACATCAACATTTTAAAACCAGCTATGGGCATTCACTGTTAGGCCTTGTCTGCACTGAGGATTTGCCCCAGTTACGGCCATTGGTGTAGCTGCAGCAGTAAACATTTGTATAGTTAAGGAAAGCCACATTTAGCAGTGGTAGAGGTTTCAAACTGGGGTAAATGCCGCAAACACAGAGTCCAGTGGCACCTTAAAGACTAACAGATTTATTTGGGCATAAGCTTTCGTGAGTAAAAAACCCACCTCTTCAGATGTATGTAATTTTCACTCCATGCATCTGAAGAGGTGCGTTTTTTACTCACAAAAGCTTATGCCCAAATAAATCTGTTAGTCTTTAAGGTGCCCCTGGACTCCTCATTGTTTTTGTGGATACAGACTAACTCGGCTACCCCCTGATACTTGACACCAGTACAAATAGTGGCTTTGCCTGTTTACACTTGGGGTTTGTACCAGGGCAGCTATACCAGAAGCTGGCCATTAATGGCTGAAAATGGGGGCAACTACTCAGTATAGGCAAGACCCAAGCAGGAGCAATTGGAAATGAGCTCCACTTCTCTGCTGATCAGACCAATTGAAGGTCCTTTTCAAAAAAGGGCTTACTTAAAATAAGCATATCTGGATGTACCATAGTAACTACTGGGCAATGGGCTTTTTAAACAAAGATAAAACCAAATATGTTCACTCTTTTCCCTGTGCCCCCAGTATGGCGGAGAGGACTCGAAACATGATCTAGAGCCCTTCATCCCTAGGTCACCAGTTCAGGCCCAGCTTGCTGTTGTATTGTAGTAGCCAAAAGCCCTTGCCACTGAACAATTGTTTCAGTCATTAAAATTAAAAGACTTGGGGTTTGGCACAGTGGATCCATTGAGCTAACTAGCATCTATGTAGACAGTCTCAGCAGAGATCATGGGGGCCTGAACAAGAATAGGGAGGGAACTCCCCTTTCTCTCCCAGAGATGGCCCCTCCAAAGCAAATGTTTGTGGACTTGTTCCAGGGTAAAAATATCATAATTTCTGCCAGTGACCGCAGCTTTGTGTGTCAAAAAATAGCAACATTTGGGATATTTAATGTAATTCATAGAAAAGTACGTGAGAGCCAATTTCTGGTGCCTGACTTCACCCCTGGCCCCATATTGTCCTTTGGGAGGCTTCACAAATCCCCAGTAGTAAACCCAGCATTGTCAATTTTGTTTGTCCTTGTAGCTGGCAGGCAATTGCATCTCCTCCCAGCACAGCTACAACCATTTCACCAGCTGGAATCATAATGCAAATGACTCCTATGCAGATCACTGGCTGAAAGGATGTTTCTGATATAGTATTAGGTGTTTACAAAAGAACAGGATAGGACTTGGTGGATACAGAGTATTGGAGAGTAACAGCTGGACAGATTTTCCAGCATCCCCAAAAGCCCCATTGTATCCCATTCTAGTGGTGTCCTTGGAGGAGGCCATGCCAAACCTATAGTTTCAGGGGTTAATTCTCATCTAGGGTACAGCAGGAGCAGGGTGGAAGTACCAACTGGGAGCTAATTAGTTGCAACTGAGCCTGTTTGGGCTCATTACTTTAAAATAAAAGTTACAAATTGTAGTATGTGAGGCATTTGCTGGTGGGCCATGGAAAGCTGGCCACGCCTATGGTGCCAGCTCCTTGTTATTTGCAGATGCTAAACTGCATTAAAAGAAGCAAACATATATTAAATACTTTCCTATGTGATGTTCCCATGTAGCCAGTTTGCCAAAGAGATGCTATGGGATGGCAAATAGGAGCAGAGATGGTCCACACAGCCATCTTTATATTAAAATGCAGCCCATGCTAAAACATTGAGAAATGCAGCCTTAAAAGATGGTTGCGAGATACAAGGGGGTTGTGCTGACTGAAACCCAGAGGAAAGGAGCTCCGAGGAAGCTTAGGAGCTACCCTATATGGTTTGTACTTCTCCTTTTTCTATTTTAGAGTTCACTGCTTGTAAAACTGCACAGAAGGAATACAGTGAGAGACTTTTGCTGTAATGGTAACAATCTAGGTTAAATCAGAATCATGACAGCGAAGCCAGAGAGAGTGACATGTTCATACCTGAACCTCAGGTGACTTTTCTCTCCTGTCATTCTGCCCCCAACCCTAGTACGCTGCCTTAGGTATTTTATCCAGTTGGCTAAGATTGCGCTACAGTTTCTCTTTACATTTTAGGCACGACAACCAAGGATTTTGGTTTTTAGTAAAACCACAAAAACTGAACGTTCTTAAAGTCTGGAGCCCTTTCCCCCACATGATTGCCTCCCTTTGGCAGTCTGGGAGTGCTCTGAAATGCAACAAAACTTGGCTTCTGTTCTTTACTGAAAGACCCACCTAAATGATTAAAGTTGCCCATACAATCTATTTCTTTTCATGTCGATACTTAGTTTCCAGGTTTCATTCAGTCCCTACCCTGGGCTGCAGCTTATCAGAAAATTTCAGAAAAAAGACAAACTTTATACACAGCACTTGTTATTTTGTTAGCTTGCTTATTTTAAAGAAGGCCAGGCCACAAGCCTCTCCTTCTGAAAGTGGAAGAGGCTAGTTTAGTTAATTAGGAAGTTTCAGGTCTAACTTATCATCTGATCTTATTTCTAGCCAACCACAAACTGTGACACCAGCTTGAGTTGATACTGTAAATTATTGACAATATTAACCATACAGGATTCAATTATAGCATGCATTTGAATAATGAGTCAATATTTTGGCATAATTTAAAATGTAAATCCAGGGGGTTAGCCAGAAAACATATTTGCACAGGAGGCAGCGTGGTTCGGTGGATAATGCTTCAGAGTGGGAGTCAGGATTCCTGTCTTCTATTCCTGGCTCTGCCACTGACTTGCTATGACACCCTGGGCCAGTCACTTCACCTCTGTTTCCCCATCTTGTCTATTTAAATTGTAAAGTCTCCAGGGCAGGGACTGTCTTTTACTAAGTGTATGTACCACACCTAGTACAATAGGGACCTGGTTTGGTTGGGATCTTTAGGTGCTACCATAATATAAGCACTCATCATTTGATAGATCCATCTGTGGCTATTAGCCAGGATGGGCAGGGATGGTGTCCCTAGCCTCTGTTTGCCAGAAGCTGGGAATGGGAGACAGGGGTGGATCACTTGATGCTTACCTGTTTTGTTCATTCCCTCTGGGGCACCTGGCACTGGCCACTGTTGGAAGACAGAATACTGGGCTAGATGGACCTTTGGTCTGACCCAGTATGGCCGTTCTTATGAAGTGAGTGACAAGAATCTCTTAGTTTGGGTTCTGTGGGCCACATAGCTTCTTTTGCCATAAACTAACAGGGACCATATGGCAGCTGTCTTTGATTTGGGCAATAGTGCAATAACTCATACTATTGAAAATACTTAAAGAGGAGCTTCTCATAAAGTCTACAACAACAAAGGTATGGAAAACTTAAAGGGGGAGAAGGACCATGTTCTGTAAGGTTCTGAAAGAAAAAGTCAAAACTAGGAAGACAATAGAGTGAGCAACAAACAAAAATTAAAAAGCAGCATGGTATTTGTATTTCCTGATGTGCCCAGCATTCACTATCTATGAGGATGGAGCAGTCACTCAACAATGGCAGAAATAGACAAGCAGACTCTGAAATCTGTCAGCTGTACTTGATATTGAAATTCCAAGTTTTACTTCTGCTACTCTGTGGACAAAGAGGTCAATGGCATTTATATATCACTGGTCAACTAACCAGCTAGCAAAGGTGAGGATCGCCTTGAGAAAGAGTGAGCATTGTGCCTGACCACCTCTCTCCAAAAAGGATTGAGGTATAGGAAACATTTGACTTCAGACAAGAGAGATAAGAACCAGTGAGGCATTGACAAACTGACCCACACTTACATGTGAGTCAGCTGACGTGGACAGAGAGATCAAGATCTAAATTGTGCTAAATTGTTCATCAGTCAAGCTTCACAGAACACCCCTTAGTAAGGCAGAGCTTATATTTAACAGAGTGTTAAGCATTGGATGAACTATGGAAGTGGCAATCATGGGCCTTAAGCATGAAAGAGAATGGAAAACCTGTGTGTACACTAAAGGCATACAAGCCTATAGTCCTAGAAGGCCAGGTCTCAAGAACACCTAAAATTGGGTCTCAAAACACTTGCAGAAGATCTGGTGGGTCATAACTACACCTAGGAGGATACTCAGCTCACCAACTGGTTGGAAAAGAAGGTCATAGTTGTGGCAAGAAAAAACACTTCATTGCACAATGCCTATTCTAGGTGACAGAGTTAAAGCTGAGCATTGGAAAAGGGAAAGCTGTCTCACGGAGTTAATGCGTGAGAACTCCAGGTTAGTCAGGCAATGGCTACAGAATAAGACGACACTGAATCGGAGGCATCTGAACACAGTCTTCATGAGTGGAGAACAACTCAGCCTGTTAGAAATGCAGTGCTCTGTACACAGGACAGGAATAGAGAAAGCTCTGAAAATAAACCAGAAGCATTTTCTGGAATATGCGTGTGTAAACGAATATAGTAAAAGTGATGCTGTAAAAAAGAAGAACAAATTAATTGGAATTATAACAGAGAAGAGTAAAATGATGTTAAAGCATTCAGAGATTTGTGGGAAATAGAGCTCCACTGGCACACACAGAAAAAAGAAAAGGCAGTCCTCTATTGGAGGAACTCTGATGGCATACTGACAAAGGAGAAATTGCAGAAAAATATTTATAAAGCTGAGGTAATAGATGTTATTAAAGAAAAACCTTCCTGAAGTTAAAGTAAGTGTGTATCTAAACAAGTCTAACATTTCTCTGTTGCTATTGCATTTTGCGTGTACATCTGTCCAATAAATTTCATATGTACGCAGCCTATCTATTCAGATATCACAAAAACGCCGTTTTAGCTGATTTTAAAAATAACTAGGAGCATGCTAGGTGTGATATCCTACCTCTATTCTTGGAACTGGTGAAATTCACTGAGTTATTAAAATACTGTTTTTTTGCAACTACAACACAGTACGCAACATGCCAATATGTTCCCTGCTACTGTCTGATGCATGAGAGAACAAAACCAAGGAAATCCCACAGCAGAAGTGCCAGACAGAGAGGAAAAGAGGCTATGTGGGTAGACACCACCAATAATCTGTGGGTGAGATTTTTACCCATGCGCCACCTCTTTTACTCTGGGTAAAAGGGCCAGAGCAGTATAAGGGGAGGAGGCCAAAAGTCCCACGTCTGGCTGGGGGAAGATTCACCTGGCACAGGCAGCGTGGGAGACAGCGGTGAGTCTGCCTTCTGAAGAACCCCTTGCAAACCTTGGCATGGAGGAAGTGGTGGAGAGGTTTGGGGTTGGCAGGGGTGTATCAAGGTGGGTCTACATTTTGGGCAGTAAGGGTGAAGTAACATAAACAGGCCTCCAGACTTGTCTACATTATGTGGATGGATGCAGAACAGTCCAGAATCAGGAGAGTACTAAAGTGGCTTAGCTCACACTCCCCCTAGGCTGCAAGTTGTGTACTACACCTCTTAGAGGCAAAACACAAAATCTCATCCTATCTATCTACCTGTAACCCAGGGGTGAGCAAACTTTTTGCCCTGAGGGCCACACTGGGGTTGCAAAACTGTATGGAGGGCCAGGTAGGGAAGGCTGGGCCCCCCATACAGCCCCCTCCCACTTCCCGCCAGGGCTGGCTCCAGGGTTTTGGCCACCCCAAGCAGCCAAAAAAAAAAAAAGCCGCGATCGCGATCTGCGGCGGCAATTCGGCAGAAGGTCCTTCGCTACGAGTGGGAGTGAGAGACCGTCCGCCGAATTGCCACCGAATAGCTGGACCTGCTGCCCCTCTCCGGAGTGGCCGCCCCAAGCCTGGAGCTGGCCCTGCTTCCCGCCCCCCTCACTGCCCCCCTCAGAACCTCCAACCCATCCAACTCCCCCGCTCCTTGTCCCCTAACCGCCCCCTACTGGGACTCCTACCCCTAGCCACCCCCTGGGACCTAAACCCCTGTCCAGCCCCCCTGCTCCCAGTCACCCGATCCCTATCCACACCCTCCGCCCCCTGACAGGCCTCCGAGGACCCCACGCCTATCCAACTCCCCCATCCCATGACCGCCCCCGCCACCGCAGAACCTCTGCCTCATCCAACCGCCCGCTGCTTCCTGTCTGCTGACTGCCCCCCAGGACTCCCTACCCCTTATCCAACCCCCTCCAGCCCCCTTACCATGCTGCTCAGAGCAGCATGTCTGGCAGCTGCGCCACCAGGCCAGAGCGAGATACGCTGCTTGGCAGGAGCTCGCAGCCCCACCGCCCAGCAGGGCCGGCTCCAGGCACCAGCCAACCAAGCATGCGCTTGGGGCGGCCCCTAGTAAGGGGCGGCCAATCTTGGGGCGGTGGGGGGTTCGGCAGCGTGGCGCTCGGCGGGGGGTGTTCGGCGGCGCTCCGCGCGGGGGAGGTTCAGCAGTGCGGCATTCGGTGGGGGGTGTTTCAGTGGGGCGGGGTGGCGCTGGGGGGTGTGTGTATTACGGCGGGGCGGCGCTTTTTTTTGCTGCTTGGGGTGGCAACAAAGTTAGAGCCAGCCCTGCCGCCCAGAGCGCTGCCCGCACGGCAGCGTGGCTGCGGGGAAGGGGCCGGGAGCTCAAGGGCCAGGCAGGATGGTCCTGCAGGCCGGATGTGGCCCATGGGCCGTAGTTTTCCCACCTCTGCTCTAATGTCTCCCAGAAAAACACAGGGCAGGGCTGTGCAGAAAATGGGAGTCAGGAACCAGCTACCTATGTGTCATGTTTTTCTCTCCAAACCACAGAAGTGAAGTCAGAAAGAAACATGGAAGTTAATACTACATGCTTTCTAAGCTCCATCAGAAAGGCATCCCAGAGTACAGGTGACAGTGCAGTAGTGAGTGGCAGTGCAGCTGGTAAGTAGGGAATATTAATACCGTTATATAAAACATATGAGTCATATATGACTATTGAAAACTTGCTAATCTCTGGTGGGAAAATAAGTGCTAATAGGTAGAGTGTTTATGAGACAAAAAATAAAAGGCCAGATGAAACTGTTTTACAATTACACTCAGCATTTAAATGAAACAAATGACTTTTTATCATTTCCAAAGTTCTAGTTATGACTCACTGCCTTACATAAATTAAGCTTCACACAAAGGCTGGCTGAATGCATCTCTCTCAAGTGTACCTCATTCTGAGGGATGACTCATTTCAGTCCCGAGGTTACCTCTGTTCCATAAAGACTTGGTGTCCCCTCACTTTTATAGCTGAAGATGACTTCTAACAAAAACAGGGTCATCAAATGTAGGAGTCATTTATGCTAAAGCAGTGATACTCAGACTGAGGCTCCTGAGTCGTAAACAACACATAACGTGTCTCCTGTGGCTCTTTGCAGCACATATTAAAACAGTTTGACTTAATTATTAACCAGTCAGGATGCTTTTACTATCTTATTAACCAATTGTAGTTAATAAAATAGTAATACTTGGTCAGTCAATTTGCTGTGAGAATAATATATATCTATATAAAAATGAAATATTTCCCCTGTCATACTGTTTAAATATGAATACATAATACCATAGTAAATGAAACAATGAATTCACACTACTGGGGCGCTTTTGGGTAATGTTGATTGCTAATTTGGCTCCTGAACCACTGAGGTCTGAGTATCACTGCACTAAAGGAATGAGCCTGACAGCATGTAAAGTTTCCTGCATGAATAATTTTTTCTCCCCCTCATTCTGGGTATTTGCCACATACTCTCCCACATTTGGACCGTCACAGGCTGAGAGATGACGGAATGATCTAGGAAATGGATAAGAACAGCCATACTGGGTCAGACCAAAGCTCCATATAGCCCAGTATCCTGTCTTCCGACAGTGGCCAATGCCAGGTGCCCCAGAGAGAATGAACAGAACAGGTAATCACCAAGTGATCCATCCCCTGTCTCCCATTCCCTGCTTCTGGCAAACAGAGGCTAGGGACACCATCCGTGCCCATCCTGGCTAAAACCACTGATGGGCCTATCCTCCATGATCTAGTTCTTTTTTGAACCCTGTTATAGTGTTGGCCGTCACAAAAATCCTCTGGTAAGGCATTCCACAGGTCGACTGTGCATTGTGTGAAGAAATACTTCCTTTTGTTTGTTTTAAACCTGCTGCCTATTACTTTCATTTGGTGACCCCTAGTTCTTGTGTTATGAGAAGGAATAAATAACAGTTCCTTATTTACTTTCTCCACACCAGTCTTGATTTTACAGACTTCTATCATATCCCCCCTTAATTGTCTCTCAATCACATCCATACAAAGTAGTTTCTATTCATTCAGAAAGTAAGGAAGCATTTGCCAAAATTTTCATCCAGCCCTACAATGTACTGATGAATTTTATAAGCCAGTTCTTCACCTGGTTGTAAATTGGCATAGCTCTATTAACTTCAGTAAAACTACATTGATTTGCATTGGCTGAGGATCTGGCCTTGTATGTGTACAATGTTATATAGTTAGCACATAAAATACTATATTAAAATCAGAACAACAAAATATGATCCTAATTCATTCCTTCTCAGTATAAGCAAGGTTTAATGTATCCTCATTAAGGACTTACACTAGTTTAACTAGATTGATTTTTAAACTAGTGTACCTTTCTAATATAGACAAGGTCTCAGTCTCAACTATAAACAGGTTAGGGCAAAGACTTCAGAATGAAAAACTGTCTCCATGGCAAATCTCTCATTGACTTCAGTGGGGACAGGACCTCACCATTATCTTAATCTGTAAAGCACCCGGCACATTTTTTTTTTTTTTTTTTTGCACTATGGGCTCAATCCGGCAAGTAATTTAATTATAAGCTTAACTTCATTCCTACATAAATTGATGGGACTACTCAATTGCTTAAAGTGTGTTGTCCAATGGGGGCCTCTAATATCAACACATATTCCAAATTACTTATCAGTTCCATCTCAAAACATCTAAGGATAAACTGCTTGGAATAGGACTTTTCCCAATATTTAGCAAGACTGATTAGTTTTCTAAAAGCTGTGTTATTATAAAGAGAAGGGTATTATTACCTGGAGTGTAAGGTAATCAGCTAAAATCTGGATAGGATGGTATGAATCAGACAATCCATTGACTATTGGGATTGAGGCTTCTTTCGCCAACAGGTCCAGATCAGATTGTTTATAAACTCTGGCCAAGACTGCATTTGTCATGCTAGACAGCACCCTACGGTAAAGCAAAAGATATCAAAGTCAAACATCATAAATATATTGCTACTTTATTCTTCAATGTGCAATGTATAAATATTAATAAGTGGTGGTAATGAATAAATTTTTTCCAGTTGCTTGAATAATATACAATATCTGCATAATCCACTAAAATGCAGACATTTAACAAGCTGTAAGAAGTAAAAGAAAATTCTTGCTCCACACACAACCCCATTCAATGATTTTCTATTTCATTTTTGATTGTCACTAAAGCAAAACTAATGATGCAACATTAATAAATGTGCAGGTAACAGAGGTGATTGAAATGATAGGGATTCAACTCAAAAGGTGTAAAGAACAACAGTACCATCCTAATGTGTAACATATATAAATAATTATATTTTGTGACACACACAGTAACACTATTAAAGTGGCATCAAGGTTCTAAATTAAATGACAGGGATAAAGACATTTGGCATTCATTACTGGCACTCAAGCTACAGCTCATGGTTTTGTGCCTTGGAAGTAGAGTTTCAGGGATGAGTCTGCTATGAGAGCACTGCATTTTCTGTCATATGGATATTTTTAGGCGAATCTAGCATGAAATCGGATGCTTAGCTTTGCAATTCTGTGCTTTTGTGGAAGTAATCAGGCCCTCAAGTATTATTCTTTTGAATTATTTTGTATGTTTTAATGTTCTCTAGTAGCATCTTAAAACCAAATAGGCAAAACTGTGAACAGAAGGGTATGGAACTGTGACACAGAGGCCATTGGTGGTTCATTACTCTGTCAGCAATTCTTGTCAGGCCTGGCACACTCACTCCATTTCCCACAGTTGTCATAATCTGTACCTAAAAAGTGTCATGTAAGGCATCATACACAAATTGGTTTCACACTGGTCCCGAAAATCATCGTGTGGTATATGTACAGAATGCGTACAAACAGTTATAAATATGCACTAGAATTAGATTCTTAAAATGTGTTTGGCAAGCAGTGCATACGCCCAGTCTGCCCTAAAAACAGGAATGTGTATTTGCTTGTCTGCCCAGCCTGGTTGTCTGTCAGAGACAATGAAGCTACATTTACATAAGAGGGAAACAAAGCCATCAACCTAGTGAGCTGGGGAGATAGTTAAGAGGCTATCACAACAGGGGCAGGAGACTGCAAAAATGAACATGGTGTCAGCTCCCTGGTGGACACAGCAAGCTGAGTTCCCAGCAAGGCTTCCTGGCTCTTGAAGCAGCGTCAATGAACTTTGGGAGGATATAAAGAGAGAGAAAAAGCCATTCTGGCATCTTTCACCTGACAAAACAAAGGAACTAAGCTCTGTAAAGGGTTGTGGTCACCTATGCTGGAAAAGAGACTTAGTGAGAAACACTTCTTTGAACAAGAGAGTCTAATTAGTTAAATAAGGTTTTAGTCATAGAAGCATATTTTTATTTTTGTTTGTATGTAACCTATCTTTATTCCTTATACTTGGTATCACTTAAACCTATGTCCTTTTCTTAAATAAACTTGTTTTACTTTTACTATAAACAAATTCAGTGCAGTGCAGTGTGTTAACCCAAGTTAAATTAAGAGGCTGCAGTGTATTGTCTCTTTAAAGGAGCAAAAAAACGTTAATAACTTCTGTAAGGGTTCAGTGAGAAGGCTGGACACTGCAGGGCAGATGTTTTCGGGGAAATTCAGGACTGGGAGGGTGTTGGGGTCACTCCGCAAAAAGTAACTGAGCAGTGGGAGCCAGGGTGTTACCGGTTGGCATCAGATCTGGGAACCCCAGCAGCATAGCATTTAAGGCACCCACAGTTGCAAGGTAGGCCTCGGTTGAACCCTAAAGTGTCACAGGAATGCTCTTACAATTGGTGGATTTCTGACTTGCCTCTGGAAAGATAGGTCCCAGTGTCAGAGTCCTTACACAGGCAGGTCTCTCATTGAAGTCAATTACATTGTTCTTCCAACTGAAGTCAAACATTCCTTATTCAGATAAGATTCCCATTAAGGGAAATCATTGATGCTACCTATATAGGTAAAGAGGAAGAACTGAACAGGATAATCTGTAAGGTTGCTGTCTGTGCCATTATTTTTTTCTAGCTAACAAGTTATAAAGGTGTTACTTTTGTTTAATCTACCTTGGATGGGTATTTAGGGAAATGTGGTTTTATGCAAACTAGTCACCATATGACTGATAAAGAGCTTCAAGAAGATGGATCCCTTTCAATGTAAGGTAGCTACAGGGAACTCAGCCATAACATGGCCTGCTGCTAGATTTCTTGCCTAACCTGTTGAAAAGTTAGCCACTGCAGTGAGTACTGGAATCAGTGAATACTGACCATGTGCCTTATGATTAAGGTATCACCTTGTAACCCTGACTCATGTCACAGAACTGGAGCCAGGAAATAAAGGTCATTGCTCTTATCAGCATTATGGTGTCAAACACACCTTTATTATGCTGCTAGAAAGCCCAACTGAGAACTGAAGGTCCTGTTAGAATCTAGACCACACTGAAGTCACCAGGAAGCTGGAGCTGGCCTGAGAGAAGACCAGACTCACCCATAACTGAATCAGGCTGAAGCTAATTTTGAAAGAAATAGCAGACAGCTGTGTTTGCCCAGAAAGAGATACTTGGACTGAATCAGAGTCATCTTGAGAGAAGCTGGGGCCAATTAGGGTGTCTGAGTTTCTGAAGACAATTGGAGGGGCAAGGCCCATGACTCTGGGGCTGACTATCAGTGGTTACCCTGTATCTGGCAAAGTTACCAGGATTCCTATGTTGATACTAAATCAATGTAACTCTTATGATTTTTGTGAGTTTTGAAATGTCTGGTGTTTTTCTTAAAGCCCCCAGATACTGCAGACGTGATTATGTGTGAACCTCAACTTTCATTTTAAACTTTAAGTTTCTAGCCCTGATGGGTGTGGAGGAAAGCTTGAAAATATGACCCAAGTGCACCTTAAAGGCTCAAAAACCAAAAGGCAAAGAAAAAGAAATTCAGTTATTTTTTTTTAAATCTTGTGATTTTGAAGCTAATCTTGAGATTTGGGAGCACTGGGTGTGGCAATAGTGCAGACTCATGTAACAGCTCCCAGAGAACCAAGGAGATAGGGAAGTGTTTCTATCCAAAATGTATATCCCTATTGTTTAAAAATGTTTATTGAATAAATGGTTTAATTTTCTAATTCAATGCTACCAAGTCAATAGTGGGGTTGTTAAAATGGCTTTGGGGCATATTTGTTCTTGTATAAGTGGTGGGTAGGTCAAGGGTGCAAGCCTATCCCACACAAATGTAGGAACTGACCCCTGATAATCTCAGTGGACTATCAAGTTTAACGACTGACTGCTTCAGTGCCACTGCCGCAGCTCAGCATCGGTGCTGCCGTGATGTGTGCTGGCCTGCATTGATGTCACAGTAGAAGAATATGGCATACCAGGTACATGGAATGCTGCCAGCGTTTCAGTTTGCCTGATATGCCGGACACACTAAGCAGCAGTGAAAATGTTAAAGACCCTTCATAGGCTAGAACTCTGTTATTGTGTAAGTGTCTGTCTTTAAGAGCTATTACACAGCACAGAGGAGCTTTGTTATGGCCAAATTACAAATCACTAAAATGTGTTCTCAGCGGAAACACTGACAAACACTGACCTGCAATGGGGCTGTATTTCAACTATAATAAAACCTGTGGGCCTTTTACAGCCCTCTATCCCCCTTTACGTTAAGCCTCAGCCTCCACTATTTCTAAGCCTTTGGAGCCCTAGGTATGAAGCTGTAATTATTTGAAATACTCTCCAGACTCGTTAAAACTCCAGTATTCCTTGTTTTTTATTGTTTGTTTATTTTCATGCTCCTTGAACCAGGCTTCTATACTGGTACCTTCCTAGATGCTAATAAAACATGCACAAGCACCAGGTGACTCGCAATATTTCATTTGTTCTTTGTGTGAATAGCTCAGTCCTGCTCCTGGGGAAGTCAGAAAGGATTTTGCTATTGACTTCATTCAGAGCAGGAGCAGGCCAACTGTATTTATCAGAACATCTTTGTTATGTAGAGCAGCCTGCCTGCCAGGTCAGTAAATGACCAACAGCCTCCAAACTAAATACAGGGTCTGTGTTTTTCTGGTGCGGTATTGCCTGGGATGGCTCTCTCAAGTGGTGGGGGGTACTCTCACCCTTTCCCCCCCATCCCTGGAACCAGTTGCTAACAGCAAAGTCTATACTCCTCATCTTCCCTGACAAGCCATGCCTTCTTCCTCCCTCTATCACCTTTGTCAACTTCCCTACCCTCCCTGTCAGTTTGGTTTGCAGGCTGGAGGCCATCCTCCACTTCTCTCTTTCCTTTGATCCCCTTACCTTCATGCTGCCACCACATGGTGCCCTTCTCCAAAATCCATCCATTCCTTAAGCAACAACCTTTAGCCCCACTCTAAACAATTCTAATTTGAATTACTGCAACCTTTCTTCTCTGGCATCAGTCCATCCATCTTCTCAGTCCATCCAAAGTGCAGCTGCAAATATCTTTGCTCTGACCACATCCAGTCCCTCTTTAAATCCCCTCAACCTTTGCCTCAATCAGATGTAGTCTTCACATTCCAGCTTTGGCAAATATCTCCCAGCTGCCATTGTGATTTTTGTGTCATCTGATCCCCTTAGGCTTTCCCTCTCCCAGGCTTCTCAACTGTCCACTGCTGCTTGCTTTTCAAACCCTCTTAAATGGTGTGTTCTCACTTTACTGCTAGCCAGTAAGAAAACAGCAGGCGGGAAGGGGCTCGGAGAACAGTGCTCTCTTGAGGGGGTGAGGAGCTCTCCATCTGCCTTTAACAGAGCAGGGGATGCTCTGCCCCTTCTCTTGTAATACTTCCCTGTCCCTAATGTCACTGGAGTTAGAGTAGGGATGAATGTGGTCCGGTAAGTTTGAATGGCCTACCTGCATTAACAATAGCTGCTCTAGCAGCTTCATTTGAGGCAACATTCTTAGGTGTAGAAAGAAAGTCACTTTGGAGGAATGAGGTTGAATCCCATTGTAGCATTTGAATTCAAATAGAAGGGAGATGAAGTAGGACTGAAC
Organism: Chrysemys picta bellii; assembly: GCF_011386835.1. Classification (NCBI taxonomy): domain Eukaryota; kingdom Metazoa; phylum Chordata; order Testudines; family Emydidae; genus Chrysemys; species Chrysemys picta. The sequence continues at coordinate 204,391,149 of NC_088791.1, forward strand.
AAAGGAACAACCCAGAGATGGAACCTGAGACTGTACTGTGCCACACTGACAGCTTAAAGAACAGGAGTACTTGTGGCACCTTAGAGACTAACAAATTTATTAGAGCATAAGCTTTCGTGGACTACAGCCCACTTCTTCGGATGCATATAGAATGGAACATATATTGAGGAGATATATATACACACATACAGAGAGCATGAACAGGTGGGAGTTGTCTTCATGCTCTCTGTATGTGTATACATATCTCCTCAATATATGTTCCATTCTATATGCATCCGGAGAAGTGGGCTGTAGCCCACGAAAGCTTATGCTCTAATAAATTTGTTAGTCTCTAAGGTGCCACAAGTACTCCTGTTCTTTTTGCGGATACAGACTAACACGGCTGCTACTCTGAAACTGACAGCTTAGGCTGCCACTCTCTGCAGCTCCCATCATTCAATGGGTGTTAGAAACCTACACGTATAGCTCCCAAAGCAAGCCATTGGGTGGGGCTTTAACTAAAACATGTTAACATTAATTACAATTAATGTATATTCTGGTGTCTTCAATATTGTGTGTTTAGTGGGACACAGGAGGAGAGTAAGCTAAGTGTCCTCCAGCCTGAAGAGACTGCAAGCCTGACTTTCTATCATCACTGCCCCATATCCACTCTCCTTCAACAGATGAAGGTGGAAAAGGACACTTTAAAATGTCCAAAAGTTTGGCCTTTTTCTTATGTTTTCCTTGGATTTCATTGCAGAGGGAAAAGCAATGCAGTATTGAGAAACAATCACTCCAGCTAACGACCACAAAGAACATAGTCAGCAGGAGAGAAAAAAACACAGCTCGCTGATTGTGTTTCTTGAATTGAGCTTGACAAGCCTGAGGTTGTGTGTCTTTCGACAGAGCAGAAAGGACCTTTTGAAAGGTACTAACCTTGGAGCATCTGAGCACTGACATATTAATCTTAAACTGCAGAGGGGCTTCTTAGAAAGCAGCACAATACTCCAGATTGGATGAGTCATTAATAAAAGCTTAATGGGGAGCAAGGCAAAGTGACAGCATCTGCAAGAAATAGCCTCACACTTCTGTGGTTTTTAAAGCTCTGGTCAACTTCCTATAGAATGGAGTGGAGGGGGGGGGGGCGGGAAGAATCCAAGGGCTTAATTCACCCCCACTGGATGGAAAAAATGCAAAAAGGTGACAAGTGAATTTTGCAAACTGCTATAATGCGGAGAATTTTGGGTGCCTTTGAAATTTCATAGAAAATAAATACTTGGGGAGTCTAAAATCATGCAAAAAGTTATCACCAACCTGGTGTTTTTATTTCACATTTTCTCACCAATTTCAGCCAGATCTACCACTTTCACATATGTAAAACAATCCTATGATATTTTACCAACCGTGCTGTATCTGTGAGATTCTCGTTAACACCCAAATGTATGTCCTGGGTTGTAAGGAAACAAGGATGTCCCCCAAGGAGAGCAAACCCTGCAAAGATTAAAAACAAAACACAATCTGAATGGTTACAACTTGAGATTTAAAAATAAATCCCAGAGAACAGGTATTTGCAACAACAACAACTGCAGTAAGAGAGGCACCCCCTTGTTTGGAACTTTTAATTCCAGACGTCACAAAACACTGGTAAATACACACTAGGGTGAAATCCATTCAAGTACAGACAGCCCTCCTAAAGGCCTTTAGATATCACTTCAGTTCTATGTTCAAGGCAAAATCCATGCAAGTTCATGCATGGTAATAACCATCACTGAATCCCCACATTAATGGCTGGGTTATTCTTTTCTCACACTAGTTTATAGCCACTGATCTTAGTGAAGGTACACATGTGTATACATCTAGTTTAAGGGAGATTAGGATCAGGCCCTCAGGATGAAATTCACTCCTGTGCAGGCATAAGACCTATGTGCCATTTTAAGTGGGACTTAAGTACTGGGCCTCTGCACTGATGTGATTTTTACCTTATGGGCCAGATCCTGGCCTCTGTTCTGCCTGCTTTTTCACTGCTCCAGTGTGTGATAGCTATCTTAAAGAGCTGGTTGAGAATGATCCCAACATAAGGGAAAATCGCCCTATGCCACTTGCCTTCCTAGCCTCAGCATGTTGGCCACAGTCTGGGTGGGGAAGGCCTGGCTGGAGTGTTGCTGTGGGGGCTGTTGCAGATGGGCATAATTTAGCCCCACTCTGACAATGTTCTAAATGAGATGCTTGAGGGAGCACAAGGCTGGTTTAAAGCCATATTTATGCCCCAACTGCTGAGACGCAGTGATTGTAGCTCTGGTGCCGCTGAAGGTCTGGGCCTAAGGGATTAAATTGGGCTTAAGTGGCCTTGTGAGGCTCCCTCTGCACTGGGGTAAATTTCATCCACTAGAGAACAGGAGAATGGACTGGGTGATCTAGCAGGTCTTCCCATCTCCCATTTTGATTATAGGAAGTAACCAAACAAACCCTAGTATCATCATAGCATCCCACAGGCAGATCAGCATTATCACGGTAATTTGCTATCCTCTGGAGTGGAAAATACCTCTTCGGTAGTTTAGAGGGGAACATGGATCAGCGTTCATGTCACACTCCTGGTCAGTACTTGGCCTGGGCAGGGGAAGCTAAGGATCCAACCAGTGGACCAAATTTGGTGATGAATCCTGGTCACATGCCACCTGAGGCACATTGCACATATGCTAAGTAGTTTAAACACAGCATTTTCTGGAAATAAGATGACATTATTGTTCATTTGTGGTGAAGAGAGGGCCACATAAACTATAGAAGAGTTAAGACCCTCTTGTCTGGGAAGCTGTGATCCAAAAGGTGCTGGGAAACTGTTGCTTTGTTAAACCTTAAGGAAGTTTAAAGTAGATCAGCTTTGTTCTCAGCAGCAGATAGCAGTGCAGGCATTGCCATTACTACAGCTTTTCATGTGCTTTTGCAAGCATATTAAATATTGAAAGGATAACACCACAACTATTGTTCTTTACAAATGATTGATCTTGGGGTGAATATTAGTAGTTAAAACAAAACAACTATCGTGAGGATCCGAGCTCATGCTGGAAAGTAGAGACAGGTGATGAAGCCATGCACATGCTTCTCACTGTGGCCAGTTTTAAAAAGGAAGCAAAGACATGTGTGTAGGAGGCAAAGCATATGTTCATAGAGCAACATGTGTGCCTTTTGTAAAATATACACTTCGGTGAGATTTCATGGAGCATAAGTCAGAGCAGAACATGTCCCTGTAGGTCCCACAAATCCTTCTCCTTAAAACCACTCAACATCTAGCAGAGTGGTTTTCCCCTTTAAGGCTGGAAGGCCTGGGGCTACCCAACCCTGATTACTAAAGATTCAGCCCTTTGTGGAATCAGGTAGTTTCCTATAAAGGGCGGCAGGTGGATAGCATGAAGGGGAGAAAATTCATGAAATAAGAAAGGTGCTTGTAGGAAAGTACTGGATTGATACAGGGTTGTTAGAAAAGTACAGGCTAGTGCTGACAGAAGAATGAAGTCATGGCCAGAGGGCTGCACTCCAGTCAGAAAGATAGAGATTGGCAGCTCTGGGTGGAGTAGGCTGAGACTAGAGGAAGAGTTTTGTGTGTAGCAGAAGAACAAGGGTGAATACTATATTGACCTTTGTGTTATGGCTATGGACTTTATCTGGGGGATTTTGAAGACTGCTTGAACCATTTCTGTAATTAAACCAACCCTAGGGGGAGATGCTGTTGACCAAAAGAGCGATTATGTATGTGGTGTTCTTAAGGGGCCTGTGAGAAGGGGCTTACAGAGTAGGGTGCCTGCAAAGTGACTGCTACCTATGAGGGGGCGCTCAGTAAAATGACCACCTGGTTACAATCTCCTATAAGAAGTTATCTGGGGGCTTGTTACAAAATGAGAAGTCAAGGCTGGACATCCATGGACCACATTCCATTACACGTGGTGGAAGAGGTATGACTACTCCCCAGCCTGGTACAAATATACTGCAAAAACAGTGATTGTTTTTGTTGCCTTATATAGAGTCCACCTATGCAATCCATTTCTACCAAGATTATGAATAATTGGTGCAGAGAGTTGTGCATGCTTATCATTGTTGAGTCTTGGGCTGAGATCCTCACCCACAGACCCCAACAACTTGCTCTTATCATGGAGGGCCTGAGGAATAGTCTCTCTGAGTGGACAATTTCATTGTTCTTCCACTTCTGACTGTGAGTTGGCTGCCACTGCCTGACAGAATTTGGCATGTAGTGTAGAAAATGCATTTTAAAGATTTAAAATTAAAAGCTCTACTTAACAGCAATTAGGGGAACATTCCTAAGGGCTGCAGTCTGAAACCTAAAGACTATTTTTTAAGGATTGCTTTGGAAGAGGATAATAAGGTACCAAAGTAATCTGCCTTGGTAGTATAGCCAGTTTAGACAGTATCCACTACTGGGCACTCTAAATGCCAGGTAGTGTATTCCCTGATATGTTTCACTCATCCATTAGGATGATATAACTTTGTGTGAATATATGTACATGGTGTGTTTATACCATTATGGACCTCACTTTTCTTTCACATTGGTGTGAATTGGGAGTAAGTCCTTTCTAGTCAATAGTGGTATTCCACTATAGAGGAATCAGGCCCTGGGTCTCATGACATGCCAGAATATATCTGAAGTTACCCTCAACTTTGAGTATTATTTGTGTGTCCCTCCCCTATTTCAAACTTGCAGCATATTGTCCATATTTCAGTGTCTGTAGAATGGCCTTATTTACTACCAGTCAGTTCACTGATATTTAAGTGCAGTTACAATTGGGGAGGCAGGGCATGATTGAGAGGCGGTATGATTTATGCTAGCTATAATGGAAACATAGGATGGGATTCACCTTTATACCATGACAGAGGGGAAACTTTATTTTACAGACAATATATGACAATGTGGAATGCCCTTTTTTTCAACATACAAGGATGATATGTATGGGACGGTGACTGCAAACAGATGACATTTCCCACGGTTATAGGAAGTGATAGTAATAAATTTGGTAGGCTCTGAAAAAAATGGGTTTTTTACAAACACTGAAAGTTACTGACAATTCTTAACTTACACTATTAGTTTTAATCTGAATAACATGCTAAAATAATACATGTATTAGAAATCTTCCATATCAAATTAACATCAAGATTGTATTTGTTCAAAAGGACACCATTTCTCCATTACATTTCAAATCCCATCAGAATATTGAGTTAGAAATAATACACGTTGGATGAACTACAAATGTAAAATATGCTCTCATATAGCATTGCAAATTAACATGTATTTATTTTTCAAGAACTGAGTTCTTTAAAGATATGAAAATGGAAGAATCTCTTTATTTTTTTTAACATTTCCACAATGTTAACACACACCAGTTTTCTCTTAGATATTGCACTGTGCAATAGTGAAATACAGTCATTTCCAGCTCAATTGTCCACCAGCTTCATGGAGTGTTGTAATGTTTGCTTACGCAAATCCATGAGGACAGATTATCAAAGCCTTGGGACACATGTGACCTCTTTCAAGACCTCAGGGTGATTTGTGCCTGAGAAATGCCATTAGAGATAACGTGTGCCTCTGAAGTCTTGCAAATAACCATTGTAGGCCTCACTTACACTTTAGAAAATTGGTAGGAAATGAATTTATTTCACAACACAGGAGTGTGAGGCATTTGTTATGATTTCAGAGGAAGCTGACGTTTCACCTTAAATAGCAGCTGGGATGTACAGAATTACCATGGAGGTGGAGGGAGGGGGAATACTTGAATCTGCTGTGGAAGCCAGATCTTAGAAGCAAAGGGCAAAATGATGCCAGTATCTGTGCTAGACGGAGGAGGGAGTGCAGGGAACAGTCTGACACGTGCCTGGTACACAAGTGCAGGAGACGAACACTAGGTGGCTCTAGGAGGTCTGATGTATAAGGGGGATGGCTGACCTTAACAGGAGTTGTTGGGACATTGATCAGGGGTTGAAACCCCTCTGAAGCTATGCTGATCATGATCTGGAAGGAGGAGTAGAGAGAACCATGGAGCCAGCAGGAAGACACAGGACCTCCATGCAGACACCGGTGGCGCCACAAATTGTTTAAGATTCATATGTATTTTGGGGGAATCTTCAGACTTGAGAGCAGAACAGTCTGTTCCTTCCTTCCCTTCTTCCTGTGTTTTCCCTTGCTTCTTACAGAGAAATCTGGATGAAACTCAGTGAGAGGGGCCTTACAAAGTTACCTGTCCCTTGCATGGGACAATTCTACTTGAGGGAGGTTGGGCCCAGTACAGTTTACTTCAGCGTAAATGTGGGAAGAGCAAAGATTTCCCCACCTGGTGGGTATAAATGTCTTCATAAAGAATCCTAAATGATTTATTGGATGCAAAGTTAGAATGGTTAGGTCTGTGCAAAAATATTATGGTCCCAATCCTGCAAACATGTAAGCATCTGCTACGACATGAGTAGAATTATGTATGTGTTTATTCTTTTAGCATCCTTGTCTACGGTGCCTGGTATTATTAGGCCAATATCCCCGTTTCTCCATCCCATCCCAAGTTTGTTTCTCTAGAGGTAGTCATGGGGTTTTTCTCTAATTTAAATTATGATTCTCAGTCTAAATACATACTCTGAGGGCTTGTCTACATGGAGCCTGAGTGTGCAGCAAGCCAGTGTGTGAATGGACAATACACTAGCTTTCTGCACACTAACTAGTTGTAGGGACCTTGCTGTCACTCACTAAAAATTTCATATTGTGCTCTGGCATACTGCTGTGTCAAACAACAGTATGTCAAAGCACACTACGGAACCTGTAGTGTACAGACGAAGGGTCTACATGGTGACTTAACACATGGCAGGCTTGTGTTCACATCCTGGCTTACCGCACACTAAGTTTCCATGTAGACAAGCCTTGAGATTGACAACAGTCATGCATAATAAATTAGAAAGATGTTAGTTATGACAGCCTGTGCGGAATTAAATTGGTGTTACTTGCTAAAATGAGTGAAGGGAAAGTGTACAGCTAGCTAATATGGCATGAAACTTACATCATGAAAACCTTCTGCTTTCTGTTGTTTTATTTCAGTTCTAACTTATTTGGAGTTGACCCTGGGGGATTTTAGTGATCAAAGAGATGTGCCTGTAGTATTAATGAGGCATAACAGAACAAGACACTGCTCACACTGTTGAGTAAACTGCCATTCTCCTCAGACTTGACTTTCATCCTTGCTGCTCTCCAACCTCCGATGTCTTCTGAGTAAAAACTGCTAACTACATGATTAAGTAATGGTTTCATGATATGGACAAATGTACGCTGCAGAGAAAATATTTGTTATAACATGGTTTTGTCTAGATTTACCTGTTTCAGTGGATAATCTTGTTCGGGTACTTCTTTTCTCAAAAATCATGGCTAAAGATTTTCCTTGCAACAAAGGCAAATACTGAAAAACAAGAACGGAAAGGGATTTGGAAAATTGTTCACTCATTATTCATTATCTAATATTTGCTTCACAGTTTAATGGCTGCAGGAAATTAATAATAAAAGCAGTCATTGTATCATTTCTAATCCCTTGCCCCTCCAAATTCGTCACTAGCATTGGGAAGAGTTTGGGAGAAACAGAAAGTTCTAGGGGCAAAAAGCATCTACATTTTTTTGTTTTGTTGTTTTAAACAAATGAAAGAGATCTCTGATTCTTATCTTGCTCCTACACTACATACAGAATAATGCTCCTATTCCTGTAAATCTTTACTTCTGCTTGTAGCCCAACTGAAATCATTGGGAATATCCAATAACAGGGAATTAGATAAGGGGTACACACTTTTGAACAGCATAATTCCCCTACTTCATCCAAAGAACAACATTTTGCCTTTTACTGGCTGGCCCTTCATTTGATGTATACAATTTACACTAATTAAGGGTTGAAGTGGTTGTTTAGGACAAGCCAGTTTAGTTGCTGATTCACATTACCTTGTATGACAATCTTGATTTGGTGAGCTGAGTGACTGAACAAGTAAAATGGATTTTAAGTGACATTTTACATACCTCTCCCTTGTCCTTTATTCTTTGTTTCAAATCTGATGCCGTCCATAGCAAATACTTTATTTCTTCTGCTGTGTAACTTTGCAGAGTTAGGAGGTCACGACCTTTCAGATTAATATTAGTTTGAGTTGGTTGCCCAGACCTACAACAAAAACAGGCTCTTTGTCATTGGGTATTAATATGTTACGCATGCTAAAGCTAATGTACAACCAGTTAGCCCTCTTTCACTACTATCATTTGACGCAGCAAGATAACCTTCATGGCCTGTGATAATTAATTTGTGACTTTTCATCTCACACTAGGGTGACCAGATAGCAAGTGTAAAAAATCAGGACGGGGATGCGGGGTAATAGGTGCCTGTATAAGAAAAAGCCCCCAAAATCGGGACTGTCCCTATAAAAGCGGGACACCTGGTCACCCTATCTCACACAGCCACAACACTGCACTGTTCGCTATATTAATCACCATTGTAACCATCTCTCTTATTATCATCCATGAAACTGATTTTGTTTCTTATAACTTCTAGTATTTGTATCAGGGTTATATAATCAAATAAACCCAAATGTAGAAAACCACTCAGGGTCTGGTTAAACACTTAAGGCTGCATTGTAGCTTGTTTTGTACAGGGGTGCAAAGAGTTGGGGCAAGATGGCTCCCTGTGCTCTTTTTCCCAATCCCAACTCTGGGGTGCTGGCTCAGGACTGCTCAGATGGATATAAATAAAGTTTGATTTGTGAACCACACGCACACATTTTCAAATTCATTTCCAGAAACTGATATTGCCAGTAAGAGAATCCAGCAGCTCATTGCTCAATATTTGATGAGAGAGGGGGTAGGTTTGAGGGCTCATTCCAGAACCAGATGAAATGGAATATTTCTAGTCTCCCACAGAAGTGACACTGCAAAGTTCATATTATCTTAGATGGCACATGACTTGAGCAAACAGCCGAGTAAAGCCAATATTCTATAACCTTAAACCAAATAATGGAGACTGATGGGTAATTTAACCCTTTCTCTGCTAAACAGGGACTGATTATATCTGCAACCCTCTTTATTGTAACACAACTTGCACTTCACTAGTTCTAAAGTTTAGAAGGTCCTGCGCCAAGTATGTCTTTCTCATTAACTGCAGTGACTTTAATTAGATCAGAGTCAAAACACCAAGAAGAATGAAGTAATACATGAATGGAGTTGGTGGGGTTTTATTGGCAAATACCTCCAAGCCAATGCTCAGTTGCAACTGCTTCCAGCTGACAAGTCTTGGAGGCCAGGAATTTCAGAAAAAAAATTCCCCGGAGTGCTACTAGCAGTTGAGCTGAATGGGAGCACCATGCCATACGAAGCTCTGGTGGCTTTTTCTGTCTTTACCATCATGTCAAAATAGTGGGACTCTTTTTCTACAATCCCTCTGGCATAGGCAGGACCTGGAACTCTGCACACTCAAGGTTCCAGACCTTAAGTTGTGGCACCACACACAGGCACTGCAGTTCTTAAATCTTCATGTGCAAATATGACAGATCTCATAGTCTGTCACGTTTTCAACCCAAGAAGCAGTAGTTCTCCCTATAACTGAATATCCATTCGAAACACTGTTTTATTACTGACCCCTTTAAAAATGTTTGCTCCATCAGATAAATTCCGTCCTCAACTCCTTTGGTGCAGAGGGCTTCTTTGCAGTGGAAATGATGCAGTAGCTGCACAAGTAGGGGTAGGATGTGGGGCGGTTGCCCTGCATGGCATAAAGCCCAACCTATTGGGATTCACTATATGCTGTCATACAGAGGGGTGGTGGACTGCAGGGAGGCGCTGGGTCACCACTGGATCCACCACTAAGCTAACCTGGTTCTTATCCCCAGGGGCAGGGAAAACTATTCCCAAAGAGGCTACTCTAGCCATTAAAGATATATACTGCAACCTTGCTCCCACTAAAGTCAATTGCAGAACACCCATGGATGTCAGTGGGTGGAGGATCTAGCACAAAAAGAGATTCCACCAAAGTTGGCACAGGAATGTCAATTGAAAACTTTCCTATTTAAAAAGATTCAGAAGATTCAAAAAGATTTATACCTGGTCAGAAGTGGTTAGTAGTGTGCACTAGCATCTGGGCCTGATCCTGCACTCATTCTGCACATTCACACACAACACCTGTTGACATCAGGGAGTTTTGCATATGAAATAACTGCAGCATCAGACTGGATTGTTTTACTGTTTTCCTCACCCCCACCCCCTCCAAATGTGGAAGTTTGTTTCAGGGGATATGTATGGCATAGAGACAAGGAATAAGAGTAGCCTTATGATGGTATTTACCAAAGAGAAAATGGGACACCATGTGGGGCTAGCCTGAGCACCCCACAACTCCCATGGGTCTGTCCTGAGCCATTCGCCCAAGTCCCCCTACGCCCCCCACCCAGGGCTGGCCCGAGCACCCATACCTGCACAAGGTTGGCATCACTGCGTGCAAGCCCCGTCTGCCCCCTCTGTGCAAGGCTGGGGGCTGGCATGGCTGCTTGCTTGAGCCCTGCCTCCCCCCCCTTATATAGGGCTGACATCACCGCTTGTCCCCTCACATGTTCAGCCGCACCCCACCTTTTTGTCAAAAGGGGGCATTTGTCCCATTTGCTCTTGCCAACTGACAGGGCTTAAAAAAGGAACTGTCCCAGCCTAAACAGGACATATGGTCACCGTAGAGTAGCCCATATTATTTTTTAAATCTGACACTGATGGGTTGTTATAGGATGGAATTTTCACAAGCATTGGTATAACTGTGTGAAGTCAATGGTAAAACACTCACTGACTTCCATGGGAGCAGAGTAAGGCCAACCTGGAGCACTTTTGGAAACCTCACCCATAATTATTTTACATTTTCTTAGTAACAAACATCTATTAGTTGTATTTTAGTAGCTCTGGGCCAGGTTTACAAAGGCACCTAAAGACGTGTGTAGTAGAGCTGGTTGAAAAATTTCTGACAGAACTTTTCCTCCAGAAAATGCTGCTTTGTGGAAACATTCTGTGGGAAGGTACATTGACACTTTCCATAGAAACCAACCTGCCTAGTTTCCTGCTAGCCCAGGCTCCCCAGCCTGCTGGGCAGCTGCCATCTGGAGCTTCCTAACTCTGCAAGCAGACAGCTCTTTGAGGAGTCAGGCAACACCAAGAGGCAGCTGCCCTGGGAGTCAGGCAGCCAGGAGCAAGCTGAAAGCTCCCATTTCTGGTTCTCCCAGAAAGGAATTTTTCAGAATTTTCCTCTCCAGAATATTTTTGATTTTTTTTTTACTTTGCCCTGACTTGGAACAATTTTTTCTCTCCAAAACATGGACATTTTCCACTGAGAGAGAAATTCCATTTTCCTGCCAGCTCTAATAGTTAGTCATCTAGTGCAATATACAAAAGCACCTAACTCTCACGGTTAGGAGATTTTGTAAATCCCACTAGATGCCTAGCCATATATCTAGATGCCTAAATCCCTTTGGAAATCTGGCTCTTTGAAGTTCACAACATTTGTTAAACCAACAGACTAGTAGATCCTAATTTTTAAATCTATATGTTCTGTTGTTCTTAGCGAGATATTTCTGAAGGGATAGGTTTTGTGGGCTAACAAGATCTATAACTTTGTCTAGCAAAACGTAAAAATAAAACACTATAAAAATAAAGCAATAAAATAAAATTCAAAATTAAAATTGAATAACTAAGAAAACAACTAAAAATCACACAAAGCACTCAGTGCTATCCTTGCAACCCATACAGGTATGGTATAACCAGCAAAATCCTTGACTTGCATGTATGTTCAAGTGCTCTAGCTGATTTTACAAGATACACACTGACATATACCTGGGCGCTGAAGAGCAGATTTGACTTTGAGCCTTCATATGTATTGGGTAGTCTTCACAATCTCATGAAAAATAAAATAGCAAGGCAGACTAAATAACAGCTTAAATGTGATTCTGCTTCTAACTTTTATGGATATATACTGTAAGAAAACTTTGTTTCTTAATTGTTTCCCTTTTTTTAGATTAGGGCAGGGTGAGCAGGTCACTGAACTGATTGGAACATAAAGAGATGGCATGGATTTTGTCTGTTTGTTTGTTTGCTTGCTTTTTTCTGAATGGCTCTGGGGAGCAAATGGAAATATTCAATTATTTGACTTCCAGGTTTTTAGCAGATCATCTGAAGTCTAATGTTAAATGTCACCAGACTTTGGGGCCCATGCATTAGTTCTACTTCTATGGCTCTGCAACCTCTTGCTGCTCAGTCACTCCACTCTCCCTCACTGAGTTGTCTCTAACATTTTATTGTTTCCAGCTCTAAAAAAATTTCAGCCAAATTCTGCATGACCCATACTGCTTTCCAAGATTTATTAGCTATGGTCGTCAGCAATGTGTAGTGTTCCTTTGAGGGCCGCCAGTGTCTTTTCAAATGAGGTATTACTGACCAAATAAATTCTAGTGGCAGTTGGTATACGGGGAAGCAAAATTAAAGTGTAATGAAAAAAATCATAAGCCAAATAGTTTTTTTCTTTTTGAATGGGAATGGCAATTTCCTTCAATCATTATAATAACTGGTTGACTTCCTTGAGCTCTAAACCATCATTTGGTTAGCTGGCATTGATCAGAGCTTATGGTGATATCTTAAATTTGTAATGGTTGTGTTAACACAGTCTCCCTTATAATCCGATTTAGAGGGTAGTTATGGCTCAAAAAGTGAGACTGTAAAAATAGCATAGAGAGCCCAATTAAGTTAGGTGGCCACATTTGAGAAAGGGGAGCCACTGTAGTTATTTCCCCATAATGACTTCCATATCAAGTTTGCTAACCAAAGCAATATTTTGCTAGTCACCAGCAATGCATATGCCAAGCTGGGACTACTACAGAGCATCCTTCATATGGGGGAACGAATAAATCAGAGAGCTCAGAAAACATTTTCAAACTGGTCCAAAGGAGAAAGAAGGCAAATGAAAATGACTTTTATGGTTTAATGGGATCTGTGCGTATGTAACCCTTGCATACAGTTTTTGAACACTTAAAACTTGTTACATCCTGTTCCCATTGGAGTCAATGTCAAAACATCCAAAGATCTCAATGATGCAGCGTCAAGCCCTAAGTCTCTAATTTTAACTTGTTTCTCACGTTGTGACAAGGATTGAAAACAGAGTAATTAAATATTGTCATAGATGTATTTTTCAGAGGCCCACATGAGATGCCAAATCTACACTGTTGAAACAATTACAGCGAAGTGCTGCTCTCAGATCTCCATGGTTAGTCTTGACCCTGGTATTATGCTCTTCCTGCATGCATGGATTATATGGCGAGAGAGCAGAACACTAACGCTGAGATTCACTGTGAAGCTGCGAAGGGAGAATTTTCCCCTTCAGTATTTGATCAAAATACTTGTCTGTAGAAATTACAGTCCCTTACATTATATTCAGATATGTGACTGGGTGTTTATGATACGTGATGATGGTACCTCCAGAGATTAATTGAATTGAAGAAAAAACAAATATTTCAGTGTGTGCTGCTGACCATTTGCAAAGAATTTAACATGATTCCACAAGGACTGAAAAGTGAAAGGATAAAAACCCTCCAGTCTCATGTGCAATTACAGTCTGCTGCTGAAAACAAAGGGCAAAACAGCTCTAAGAACACTGAAGGAGGCCTTTAGCTGAGATACTGATCTCTCTACAGAACTCATTACTTTAGTTTCCAGGTTTATGATTCAATGTTGCTAACTGAAGGACAAATCTAAATGATACACTTACCGAAAATGTTGCACCAGTTGCTTGCTGCTATTTCTTAAAGTTGCAGCATTGAGCAGGTTCCGCAAATTAAAGAGCATTTTCTTTTAGAATGAAAGTTGCCTTAGTCCTGGGAGCAAAGTCAACTGATCTGAAGTTACATGAATCAGAGAATGCCTTATATGCTTCAGGGAGAGAGCAAAGGTAGTATCATGATGAGGCAACCTTATCTTGCATTTTCCTAGTTGTGAAATTTGAGCCAGCCCAGAGCTGAGGTTGAATCTCCCCTTATTCAGATTCTACAGATAGATGTTTCTCACAAGGTCAGTTGCTCAACTCATTGTGCGATTGCATGAGGGACCATTACATTACGGCAGTATCAATGTTATTTCTTAACAATGCCATGCTATTAGGTATTTGTACACGAGAGTAAGATCATGGATAAAACTAAGAAGAATGCGGAGCAGCTAAATTTATTTTTAAGTATACCTCTACCCCGATATAATGCTGTCCTTGGGAGCCAAAAAATCTTACCGCGTTATAGGTGAAACCGCGTTATATTGAACTTGCTTTGATCCGCCGGAGTGTGCAGCCCCGCTCCCCTGGAGTGCTGCTTTACTGCGTTATATCCAAATTCATGTTATATCGGGTTGTGTTATATCGGGGTAGAGGTGTATTCTAAAATTGTTTGCCTTTTAGGAGAAAACTTTCAAATTGTGCCACGGTGCTCTACATGTAAGATTCTCAATGAGGTTAAAGAGTTTAATCATTTTGTTTGTCTCTGGAAATTTACCCCTTCATCTTAAGCTACTTACAAGATTTGGTTAGGGTGACCATATTTCCTAAAGGGAAAATGGGACACTGCACGGGGCTAGCCCCAGGTGCCCCACTCCCCGTCTGCAAGGCTGGCCCAAGCTGCTCGCCAGAGCCCTGGCCGCCACCCTCCCACCCCCTTGCGAGGCTGGAGCATGATCACCGCTTGTCTGAGCCCTGCCTGCATGGGGCTGGCATCGCCACTCACCTCCCCCCACCCCACACATTCCTCCGCACCATACTTTTTTGGCAAAAGTGGGCATTCTGTTTGCTCTTGCCAACTGATCAAGTTGGCGAAAGCAAACGGGACAAATGCCTACTTTTGGCAAAAAAGACAGGATTATTGGGACAGGACATAAAAAATTGACTGTCCTGGCCAAAAATGGGACGTATGGTCACCTTATACTTGGTGAATTATGATATTGAAAAATGTGCTCCTTTGATAGCATCATTTTATCCGCTACATTCAGAAACTCATCTAGAAGCTTCATATATTCTTGGCAACTTTGGTTTTATTTTGCCTCAACTGAAAATAATGGGTTTTCTCCCATTGACTTTAGAAGAAGAATTGATCCTCATTTCTTTGTTTTTTAATCTTGTTCCAATTTTCTGTTTTTCATGATCACATTTGTTTATTATTTTGTAATGATCCTATAAACTAGTCCAAACCTTTCTAAAGTAATCAACAAGAAACATGTTGTCTTTTTGTTTAATGGCCTATAGGTTTCTTTGTGTACAGTGTTGTTCTAGCTTTGTTGGTCCCAGAATATTAGAGAAACAAAGTGAGCGAAATAAATCTTTTATTGGCCCAACTTCTGTTGGAGGGTAAAATGCTGAAGAAGCTCTGTGTAGCTCAAAAGCTCGTCCTTCACCAACAGAAGTTGGGCCAATAAAAGCTATCACCTCACCAACCTTGTCTCTCACTGTTTCTTTGATATTCTCTATGGAGAAGGCAAGGGGACATGCCATATGCTCAACGTAGTTGGGGCAATGCTCTATAAATTGCTAAAGTGTTTTTGCAAGGAAATCTGCTTTATTTTTTGCCCTCTCATAGTGAAGTATTGCTGACAGCAGAGAAAATAATTTAATCGAAGAGGCAGAATGGTCCAGTGGTTAGGGGGTTAGGCTGGGATTTGAGAGACCTGCTGGATTCAATTGCCTATTCTGCTACAGATCTCCTGTGTGACCTTGGCATCTCAATTTGGGGCCAGATGTTCAAAGTACCTAAGCTGATTAGGTGCTTAACTCCCATTGAAATGAAATGAGAGTTAGACACCTAACCTTCTTAAGGATTTTTAAAAATCCCATTAGACACCTCTCTCTGTCATTAGGCACCTAAATACCTTTGAAAATCTGGCCATTAATTTCTCAGTTCCTCATCTGGGAAGTGGAGATAATAATACTTTCCTACCTCATTGGGGTGTTGTGAGGCAAAATAAAGACATTAATGATTATGAAGTACTCAGATACTACAGTGATGGAGGTTGGGGGGAGGGTGTATCAGTACCACAGACAATCTCGTTATCTCCATACTGATTAGGGTTACCATATTTAAAAAATAAAAAAAGAGGACACTCCACGGGCCGTGGCCCCGCCCCTTTCTCACCCCCGGTCCTGCCCCAACCCCGCCCCAGCTCCGCCCATTCGCCACCCCCTTCCCCAAAGTCCCCGCCCTAACTCCCCCTCCTCCCTCCCAGCCACGTGAAAAGGGCTGCCCGAGTGCTACCGGCTTCATGGTTTGCCGGGCAGCCTCCAGACCCTGCGCTCCTGGCCGGCGCTTCCCCAGCGCAGCTGGACCCGGGAGGGGAAGCGCCCAGCCAGGGGCGCAGGGTCTGGAGGCTGCCCGGCAAACCGTGAAGCTGATAGTGCTCGGGCTTCGCACAGCCCCTATGCCTCCGGACCCTGCGCCCCCGGCCAGGCACTTCCCTTCCCGGGCTCCGGCGGCTGTGCTCCTCCCCAACTCTTTGGCTCTGTTTAAGAGCCGAGTTGCCCGAGCGCTACCGGCTTCGGGCAGCCCCCATGCCTCTGGACCCTGCGCCCCCAGAGCCCGGGAGGGGAAGTGCCCGGCCGGCAGCTCAGGGTCCGGAGGCATGGGGGCTGCCCGAAGCCGGTAGCGCTCGGGCAGCTCAGCTTTAAACAGAGCAGAAGAGTCAAGGTAGGGAACACAGCAGCCGCGGGAGGGGAAGTGCCCGGCCGGCGGTATTTTTCCCGGACGTGTTCGGCTTTTTGGCAATTCCCCCCAGACGGGGGTTTGCTTATCAAAAAGCCGGACATGTCCAGGAAAAACCGGACATATGGTAACCCTAATACTGATTCTTGCCTGCATATTTATACCTGCGTCTGGAAACTTCCATTACATGCGTCTGACGAAGTGGGCATTCACCCACGAAAGCTTATGCTCCAATACATCTGTTAGTCTTAAAGGTGCCACAGGACTCTCTGTTGCTTTTTACAGACAGAAGGAAAATTAAGGCTCGTATACATACAGTCATTTGTTCCCTCAACATTTGGCAGCAGTATTTTAAAGCTATAGAATGCAATGTGAACTGGCAATAAAAGGGCCCAGTCCAAAGTCCACTGAAATCAATGGCAGGACTACAACTGCTCCAGTTCCAAGCTCAGTAGTGACAAGAGTATTTCAGTTTGTCCTTGAATACAAATGTAGCAGCCTTAGATGCAATCAGGTAATGTGTAATAATAAAAAATAATAATTAATAATATAATAAAGTATAAAAGCATTTGTTTCCTTGACAAAACTTCTTTGTTACTAGGCTTTCTCTTTAACTATTAGTTTAAAAAAATACTGAAATGAAAGCAGAATCACCAGCAAACACATCTTTTTATTATATTATTTATATTGCAGTAGAATTTAGCAGCCTTAGTTATGGGCCAAAACCTGCTCATTCTAGGTACTGTACACGCTCTTTTAGAGTATAGATTGCTATATTTTTTCTTTAAGCAGGGCACCGTAATAGTTACAGCCCAATACAATATGCACTGTTGCCAACTCCCATGATTTTATTGCAAGCCTCATGATAGTTGGTCTTTTACTTAAAGCCCCAGCTCCTGGAGTCAGGAGATTATGTGAGCATTTCAGCATTCATTTTTTTTAAAGTAAGTTTGTAACCCACATGGCTATGGAGAAAAGCTTGAAAATGTGCCCTAAGTACACCCTGAAAGTTCAGAAATTATAAGGCAAGTAAAGAGAATGTGAAAATATAAATATATATATTTTGCAATCTCATGATTTTGGGATACCTGACTCATGATTAGTGAATGCTAGGGTTTGGCAGTGCTGAGTATATGCATACATATTATGCACTAGCCAGCTATGAACAAGAACCAGTCTGGATTCTGATCACCCCAGAAACCACTGAAACTTAGTTCTTTGTACCATGTCATCTGACCTCTTTGATGTTCAGGCAATCTTATGACTCGCATTAGTTACCATGTGTGTCTGCTCCCTATCTCTTTTTGTCTACAGTAACATGTGATAATGTATGAAGTTTTTCTTGATGACCCAGAGTCCATTCTGAGGCACGAGGCCCAAGCTGGGTGGTGTTTGTTTTATAAAAAAATTCATTCGCATTTTAAAATGAAGTGTAATTTTAAAAAATGACTTAGAAATGGGGTTTTAAATTAGGAACTATATTTTGAGTACCATAATTGTATTTTTATTTACAAACACATTTGTATTAAAAACTGTTTTCCAAACAAAATCACTGCAAACTGTAAGAGCCAAGGCCAACATCCACAAAGGTATTTAGGTTCCTAACTTCTAGAAAACAGCATTTTCAAGTTTCAGCCTAAACTGAAATTGACAAGATTTCTAATTTACTTTCAGGAGCCCTCATATCTTTTCAGTTTCCCTCCTTCTTTTACATCTGATCTGACTATTCTCAAATGACCTCCTCTATGCTAACTTTTTTTCAGCTTAGGCAGGCTGGACACTGCTCCTTCTAGGGCCTTTTAATATTGCCCCATACATCAACAAAGAGAGTTGCTATTGTCCTCCTTTTCAGTCTGTTTGCCCAGAAAACAAGGGCTAGCCCTGAGACTGTTTTAAAAATGTTTTCTTTTATTCATTCAACCCTGGAATCAAAAGCTACTTCCTCTTAATGTTCCCAATTTCATCCCTTTCATAAGCTGTATTTGGCATCTGACGTACCCTCTTTACTTTGTTAAGTAAGTCAAGTTGCAAAGTAACTTGTGTTCATTTATTTGCTTAGTTGAACCTTTGATTCATGGGCGGTGGGTATAACAGGCCAGCTGCTGTGGCTGCCGGACCCTCGATTGCGAGGTTTTGGGGGGGGGGGATGGTTTTGATTTATTATGGCCCATGGACTCCAGGGAGATTACTGATGAACCCAGGAAGCTGAATAGCAAATACTGCCTCCTCAGCCACCCTGGAACCTGCATGGGACATATCAAAAGCTTCTTCCGGACCTTAGAGACACTTTTCCCCAGGCAGCTTGGGCTCTGGGGAGGGCAGGAAGGGGAGGTGTGGCTGCAGCTGGCCCGGGATTCCTCCGGGGGGAGAGGGAAGCTCGGGACTTCGGCCGGCCCGGGGCCCTTCTGGACAGGGGGGCTCTGACCGTGGGGGGAGGGTGCAGGGGGTCTCAGGGCTCCAGCCTTGGAGAGGGCAGCATGTGGGCAGAAGGGGCGGAGCTGGGGCTAGCCAACCTGAAGGGGGATTCCACCCGCTGCCCATGCTTTGATTGCTTTTTCTGATTTCACCATTGCATCCCATATCTTCTTTTAATCTAGAAATTCTCCACCCTAAAAATATTCAAAATGTTATGAGATGCGGCATGTTTCAGGTGTCTCTGAGGATATCTGTACTGTTTCTTTAAAAGGTGGAGTGTGTGTGAGATGCGGGGAGTGGGAATGAATCTAGGCAGAAGCTTGAGAGAGAGAAAATACTGTTTTCGTTATTCTAATAATTCTTCAGGTTCACGGAGGATGTGGAGAAAGACTCCTTCACTGATTCTGTACCACTGTTGCATGACATTTATGATGGTCATGGAACTGTTCTGTAATAATTTATAAATACTGTATGTTGACCTGTTTATTGTGATGTTTACTATATGAATAGATTGGTTCAGTTTATTGGGGGCTGTAAGGAAAAACAAGCAGAAAGGAAAAAGAATGACTCAAGATAAGCCACCCCTCAGCAAACACTTGAGAGGTAAAAGACAACACCTGGTTTCTTAGCTTTAAAGATTTTACTTCTCCCTAATCAACCTGCAAAATGATGTTTGTCCTGAAGGACCAAAGCTCAGGAATTCAGAAGAACAAAAAAACTCTGGCAGTTTACAAAGGATCTCTCTCTCTCCCTCTCTCTCTATCTCTCAAGAAGGGAATGAGTTCAATGAGTTGTTTGGGAGACCAGACTAAGGTGCAGGCATCTGCAGGAGTGTCTGAAGAAGTTAGGCTTTCCTAGGCTACCAACAGGGGATAGCAGGGGTTTAGGTAAGGCAGACATGCGTGTACACTAAAAATCCTTTTTCTCTACATACTGTATTTTGTTCCTACACATAAAATAAATAATACTTTGGTTTTAAAAAGACTGCCTGATCGTTGTGTACCACTGATCACACACTCCCAAAGTGTGCCAAACCCTGCTGGATCTGCTGAGCAAGAAGAGTTGATAAACAAGGTAATGTAGCCCAGGTCAGAGGCTAAGAGAGGGAGAATTATGGAATTCCGTCTGGGATAGGTAAAGGCATAAGGCCTGACAACCGCGGGGGAGCATTCAGAGACCAGGGAAGGGAAAGAAGTGCAGCTAACCCTGCAAACATGACTATATCCACAACTTTATGAAGCAGATATCTGGATTTAGCAGGCTTAATTCTCCTCTCACAGCTGCGGTTTAGGATCTGGTCCTATAGGCCAGAAACACTAAAGCTAAGGAAATATTTCAGTAAACAGAAATGGAGGCTGAGACCCAGGGCCAGCCCACAACATTTTGGCACCTGAGGCGGGGAGCTCAAATGATGCCCCCATGCCTCCTCGCTTGGGCCAAAACTTTGAAAGGTCTCAATTCTGCCTTCTTCCTGTTCTACTCCTCTCATGGTACTGCTCTGCTACCTACCCCAATAAAGGAGAACTAACAACTTAAAATGCCTTGTTCAAAAATTTTAAGTAACACTTAACTTTCAAACGCCTGAACAGCAAATGTAACTTTTCTTGTCTGCACAGTAAACACTGGCATTTTTATCTGTTTGAATAATCAAAGTGGTGCTTTCTGTGCCTTCTTGGTTGCAAAGATCTGAACTGCTTCCTGAAGGTCCACAGTCTGGGCCAGCTCATGCTCTATTCAGATGGTTGCAAGGCCGACCAGCCTCTCCTGTGTCATTGTGGAGCGTAGATGTGCTTTTATTAACTTCAACTTGGAGAAGCTGCGTTCTCCACTGGCAACTGTTACAGGAAGTGTTAGAAGTATGCGCAGAGCAACAAAAGCATTTGGAAAGAGGGTGGTCATCTTATTTGTGCACATATATTCCAGAACAACCTTTGGAGTTGATCCTGCTGAAATGTATCTTGAAAGGGCTTTCAGTTCATCACCTAAATCACTCGCATCAATTTAGTGCATGTCATCATGTGTCAACACTGTCTCTAGTGCCCTGCATTGCTGGTGTAGGTCTTCTTCAGGTATAGTGAGGAGTTTTGGACTATCATACAACATCCCAAATATACTGCTGGGTTCCTTGAGCTGCATGAAACGTTCTTCAACTGACTGTAGTGCACAGTCTAGCACCTGGTTAAAGAATTCAACTTTGAATTATTGTTTGGGGTCTCTTATGGGATTAGCCCATGCCCCATAATCAAAATGTCTTCTTCGGTGACTCTTGTATTCTTGAATGGGTGGGGAAATAGCTTCAGTGTGAAGTTCCTCTTCCAACTTCTGTGCACTCTTCAGAATGTTTTGAAATCCCTCATCTGACCGGTAAGACTGTAGGTATGACTTTGCTTTGTCCAGTTGTGCCATTGCTCCAGATATATCAAGGTCAACACCTTGGAGTCTCTTGCTTACAACATTTATTTCAAACAGTATGTCATGCCACAACACTAAGCCACACAGAAATTTTAAGTTATGTATGTTTCTGGTGATTCCATTTTCCTCTGTCACGGTTCTCCCACGAACAGTTCCTGTCATAGCATTATCCTCCATAATAGCAACTATGGCATCATCTATCTTCCCAATTTGGTGTTTGATAGGCTTTATCGTCTCCACTCGACTTTCCCATCGTGTGGCACTCAATGGTTTCAGTGTCAGAGAAGATATTCCCAGATGTTGCTTCAAAATTTGCCATCGATGAGTTGATGCAGAGAACAATACATAGATGCTTTGAATTACATTAAAAAATTCAGCAGCCTCACTAGAAGATGCTGCTGCATCACTGACCACCAAGTTCAATGAATGAGAACTGCATGGGACAAAAAAAGCTTGAGGGTTTTGTGAATAATTTGAACAAGAGTATTGTCAAGCTTATTCAATGTTAGGCCTAAAACTTCTGGAAGCCTCAAAGATGAAGCATAGCAACCAGAGTGAGTGTAGCAAGTTCAAACTAGGAAATATTCTAGACTTGTGGTCAGCTTCAAAAAGCAAGCTTTGCAAAATTAGATACGGACTTGTGGTCAAGGTGTAAAGCAACCAAGCACTTCTTTAATCTGCTTCAAATGTTTTGTGTCTAATACATTAACCACAATTAGAACAATTGGTTGTATTTGGAGAATATGAGCTGTGCACCTGTGCATAGATCATAATTTCAAAGTAACCACAACCACCACAGTAAACATTTGGCCTAACCCGATTGGCTGACCTGCTTCAAAACATAGCGGGCAGATGAGATTAAATGTGTAGAGCCTCAGGTGGGTTTGTGTGTGTGTCTTGGTCTAAGAGGTCGTTCTCTTTGATTGGTCTGACCCACACCCCCCAACCGAGGAAACTTGAACTACACCAACTATCTGTACCTGGCCAGTGCAAAGAGCGGTCGACTAAAGGGTAATGTATTCTCGTCAGGGTAAGGTTTTGAAATTAAAAAAAAAGTCTGGTTGCGTGCAGAATAAGGTAACGGAGTAAAGAAGTCTGGGTTGCTCAAGCTGATTTGATCTCAAGTTGTACTAACACTATAATATTAAGAATGGTAGTGTCAGGATAATTTGATCTCAGGTTATATCAATGCTGCAGTATTAAAAATAGTAAATGTTTAATAATAGTATTAGATTTTTTAGGAATATTAGTAAGCTATTAATCAATTTATAGTATCTCTGTACTTGTGTTTATTAAGGGCAGGAATAGTACTTGTAAGGTTCATAGTTAATGAGTAATAATAACTTTGCATATATTGTGGTTGTCATCAGTATAACTTGCAATGCTAAGGATAGGGTTTTATAGTAGTCAGTAATTAATGCAGAATATTACTTATACTTGTGCTTGTCTTCAGCATAACCTGTCATTTATATTGATCTTATTCAGTGCTGGTCTTTAATCTTCCTTTTCTTATTCTGTCTGTGTTGTTTTTGTAGCCGTAAGTCATTAAAAACCTTTCTTGAGGAATAATCAGTAGTTTTAATTTCTTTATGCGGACACCACTTAACCTCATTACATCTGTGTTGGGTGGTGGGAAGTAGTGATCACCCAGGGTACAATTAGAGCCCTGATGTGTGTCTCCCTCTTCCATAATCTCCACAGGTTTAATTCTTGGATCTGTGTCTGCACTCCTCTGTTCTTTCCTCTCATGTTGGCACCATTATCGTAGCCCTGACCTCTCATGCCAGCTATCGCAATTCCCGTATCTTCCAGCTTTTTAAGAAGCACATTTGTCATACCAGCTCCTGTAGTATCAACAATGTCAATAAATTCTAGAAAATGCTCTCTGACAGTCACCATTGCAGGGACATTTTCACTAGGTTCTGTTGTTGTTACAAAACGCACCATTAAAGTCATTTGTTCCGTATAGCTGATGTCAGGTGTGCAGTCCAGAATAACAGAGTAATATCTTGCTGACTTCAGATCTGCCACAATCTTCTGTTTGACTTTTGTTGCCAGTAACTGTATGATCTCATTTTGAATTGTTTTTCCAAGTAGTGGTGTGTATACATTTCTTGGGTGGTGACTCTTCTTAGATGCTCCTGGACCACAGCATCAAACTCAGCCATCAGCTCCACAGTTTTAAGGAAGTTTCCATTGTTTGGCACATACAGCTGATCTGAAGTGCCACGCAGTGCTAGGTTTTGGGCAGCAAGCATTCTCACAATGGCAATGAGCCTTTTCAGAACATTTTGCCAATAAAGAGACTCTGATGCAATCTTCTCTTGATGCTGATCATCTATCGTGGCCTTTAACCTTAGTCTTATCTCAAGCTCTTTCCACCTATGGAATGCTCTCTGGTGATTTGCTGCCTTCTCATGGCATGCCAGATTTCTAGCCAGATTTTTCCAGGCCTTTGTTCCTGTAGAACCCAATGTGGCTGAAACATTAGACTGGAAGAGTTTGCAACAAAAACAGTATGCAGCATTCTGGGGTTTTGAGTGCATAAGACATGGCCTCTTCACTTTGTCACCATTGGGGATTTCACGCCAGTTATGTGTTGGATGGAAACTTCTATTTTCATTGTCTTTGGGGAACATGAAGTTTTTCACTTGCTGGTCCCATGCAGTACAAGGTAGTCCTTCAGGCTACTGCTCAAGTGGGTTCACAGTCCTGGATCATCTAGACTTAAGGAACTAAACTCAACAGCAGCTGTTTCTTGTGCCTCCACCACACTCTTCTCTGATCTACACTTTTCTTCAGGAATGTTCATGGTTACATCCATTTGAGATGGAGATATGGATGCTGCAGTAGCTGCCAGGTCACTTGCACTCTGACTAACTGGAAGATCAGGCATCTCCTCACCACTCACATCCTCACTGGGGCCAGAAGGCTCACCGTGAACATTTCTGTCTGTGTATCTCAGGAGAGCTCCTTCCTGCTTAGATAGAAAAGCTTCCTTTGCTTTCTTTCTTTTTCTGAATGCTGCCACAGAGGAGCGTTTTCTTCTTTCACTCATGACTGCTGTTCTGTGCCAGCTATAGTGGCTCTCAACATTCAGTTGAAGGGGACAAATAAGCTAGGGTTACCATATTCAAACATTTAAAAAAGAGGACACTCCACGCAGCCCTGGCCCCACCTCCGCCCCTTCCCGCCCCCGGCCCCACCCCAACCCCACCCCTTCCCCGCCCCCATTCCAACCCCTTCCCCAAAGTCCCTGCCCCAACTCTGCCCCCTCCTCTGAGCACCCCACATTCCCCCTCCTCCCTCCCGCTCTGATCTTGGTTGGGGGTTGCTAAGTGCTTCCCTGCTCCCCACTCGCCCTGCAGCCCCTGCACCCCGCCCGCTCCTGCAGCCTCTGTGCCCACTGGCCCTGCAACCCCTGCACCCACCCACCCCTGCAGCCTCTGCGCCCCCCGCCTGCCCTGCCCCTGCAGCCTCTATGCCCCTGCCTGCCTCGCTCCTCCTCACCCTGCAGCCTCTGCACCCCACCGCCTGCCCTGCCCCTGCCTGCCCTGCTCCTCCTCGCCCTGCAGCCCCTGCACTCCCCGTCCCTGCAGCCTCTGCGCCCCTGCCTGCCCTGCCCCTGCACTCCCCGCCCCTGCAGCCTCTCTGCCCCTGCCTGCCCTGCTCCTCCTCGGCCTGCAGCCTCCGCACCCCCCCGGCTGCCCTGGCTCTGCGCCCCCCTGCTCCTCCTCGCCCTGCAGCCCCTGCACCCCCCCCCCTGCAGCCTCTGCACCCCCGTCTGCCCTGCCCCTGTGCCTGTCTGCCCCTGCAGCCTCTATGCCCCTCCTCGCCCTGCAGCCTCTGCACCCCCCCCGCCTGCCCTGCTCCCCCGGCAGCCTCTGCCTGTCGGGGGCTTCGGATGCTCAGCAGCGACCGGGGCAGCGCGGGTCCCTGCAGCCCCGGCACACGCCGCACTCCTGCCCCACGCCGCAGCTTCCTTCCTGCCGCGCGGGGTGAAGGGGCCACAGGAAGGGTCCCCCAGTGGCCGGGGAGTCCCCGCCCGCGAGGGAAGCCCGAGCCGCTGGCTGGGCCCGGCCTCCCTGTGGTCCTGCGGGCTCGGCTGGGGCACACGGTCCGCCCGGCCTCCGGGGGCAGCAGCGGTCCCTCCGCTGCCTTCTGTGGCTGTGCCCCTCCCTTTCCCCGCCCGAGCTCGCTACAATGTAGCCAGGCGGTTGGGCTGCGCTGCGGACCTGGCGGGTTGTGCTGGGGCCGGGCGGACCCTGGCTTATGCTGCCTCCCTATTTCCCCGGACATGTCCGGCTTTTTGGCAATTCCCCCCAGACGGGGATTTGAGCACCAAAAAGCCGGATATGTCCGGGGAAATCTGGACGTATGGTAACCCTAAATAAGCAGGCTGGTAGCAGGGCCTGAGTGAGGGAAGATATCAGTGTCTTCAGGACCTAACTGGCTCCTACTACTTCAGTTGACTGCCTGTTCTCCTCAAGTGGGTTCAGGGAAGCAGCAGGAAACAGGAAGTTCCCTGAGAAGTTGGTGTTAATCAGTCCAGGCTCGTGGGGGTGCTAGAGAGGTACATAAGAGGTTCCTCCTCCTCTCTCTCCCTGCAGCTCCTGCTGCTTTCTGTTATTCCCTTTCACCATTTCTCCTGCCTGCCTGTCATGTCCAGGGCTGGAGCATGGAAAAGTGCAAGATATCCTCATCAACTGCTCTCCCTTCTCCTTGCTTGTTGACTTCTTGCTGTAAGTAATCTTGTTCCAAGAAAACTGCTAATTCTACAGCTGTCATACATGTCAGGGGGAAGCTGATGATTGAAGAATGTGGGCAACTCTGTGAAAGTGTTCAGAGACTCTTCTGATACATGTGATGGAGCTATTTAACTAAAATCAAAAGTGGGAGAGAGTATTTGTTAAAAATGTAGGTACGGAAAAAAACTATCATAACCTATTCTGTTACAAGTAGTATCTAAAGTACCTTTCCAGCTTGTTTTCACTCAATTTTTAGTGTTGCTGAGATTGAAAATTGACATCTTAACAGTTGGAAAAGTAAATCTTTCTCACTTAATGTACAAGCTTAATATTTGAGAATAACAGGAAAATAAAGCTTCAAATGAGCAATCTGGCTAGGTTGGAAACACCTTTTATAAAATATGAACTCAGAACCAATGGGCAAAACTAAGGTTACGTCTTCACTGTGCACCTGACAGCAGCACAGTAGAGCTCTAAATAAAACCGTCCCCAATGAGGGATAGTAGCTTTGTTGGCAGGAGAGCGTCTCCCGCTGACATAACGCTGTCCACACCGGCGCTTTTTGTCGGTAAAACTTTTGTCAGTCAGGAGTGTGTTTTTTCACACCCTCGACCAACAAAAGTTTTACCGACGAAAGTGCAGTGTAGATATAGCCTCAGATGCATCTAGCTACTACAACCTGAAAACATGTTTGGTTAGTGTTAGTGATTGGACTAGCAATTTGTTATGATTTGGTAGTGCTTTGTGCTCACTTTGCATAAGGATGAAATAACTGCCCAGGCTGCAAAGCTGTGGAGAATCAGGCCCAATGATTCCAAATTAAGCCATTGACCCAGCAATAACTTATATGCACATGAGCACTCGATGGAATTCAGAGGGATTACTCATATGCGTAAAGAAGTTAAGCATGTGTTTGCAGGATTGGACCTATGACTGTGAAAAATACTTATTGTGAATCCCAAATCTATGGAAATCTGAAACACTTGTGAAATGTCAGGGGGAGAGAAGCATTCCATAAATGTGACCAAAACCTGTCCTTGTGTTTGAGCACAACCTTCACATTTGTGAAATTTCAAATGCTGAAATGTCCTTACAAAGAAGATCAAATGATTGGACAAAAGTGGGCAATTGTGCATGTGCCAAAATGGCTATATTGCAAATGTCTTTCAAAAAGGAACGTATGACATGCAACCCATACATTTTACAAGTACTTTTTTGAAAGATTGTGAAAACCGTTGGCTATTTTCACTCAGCCCTCCTGTCTTCAAACTCTGTTTCTCCAGTACCAGGCCTTGAATTGGGCCAACCTATGCAAGGTTGGCAACTGCATTTTTCCTTTTTTTGAGGTAACCTCTTACTTACTGTGTATATGTGTTACTGTGTCTGTGCCATCCCTGTTCTGCACTGCCCCAGTGGTGTGGCTGGGGCCATGCCCCAGGTCTCTGTGTACAGAGATGTTCTATGTGGGATTCTTTCCCAGTTGACAGCCTGAGAGCTTGTCTGGCGGGGGGAGGCAGTGAAGAAGGATCAGCCCTGGCGTTATTCCCCTGCATACATACAGCACAAGGGCAGGCCGCAGTCCCAGTTAAAGTGGAGCCTGGCTCCTAACTCCCCTGCGGGGTGACTGAGCCAGCCAGGGCTGCACCACCACAGCTCCGGGCCGGGGGCTGCTGTGTGCAGACAGGAGCCAGGCTTGGGCAGGTACGTGGTTGGGAGCCGGGGTTCACGGGCAGCCAAGACCTCGCCTTAGAGCCCAGCAGGGCAGAAAACCCTGCAGCCAATCAACCAACCAGCCCAGCCCCCATCCCCCGAGCCGGGGGCCGGGCCGGGCCTTATTGGAAAAACCCGGGAGGTCCGGGAGCCGCCCCGTGGTTGCTGGTGGGACTGGTACAGCCCCCGCCCCGAGCCCAGCGCCGGCCGGCAGGGGGCGCGCGCGGCTCCCCATGGCCGGGCCCCGCCTCCTGTTGCTAGTGGCAGGAGGTTTGTTTACTTCCGGGATGCCCCAGTGCCGGAGCCCGAGCCGCCATGGGGGAGGTGGAGGAGCCGGTGCCCGGTGAGTCTCCCGGGTCCCTGGGGGCGGGGGGCGGCGGGGTGCCGCGGGCTGAGGGTGTCCCTCCGGCGGGGCAGGGTTAGCTGCCCCCACCCCCGAAACACGGGCAGCCTCCGTGTGAACAAAGTGCCCGGGAGGTGCCGGGGGGGCAGCGAACTCGCCGTTCCCGGGCCCCGGATTTCCCTTGCGGGCGGGGCTGCTCTGTCCCGTGCCCGTCGTGGCGCGCCCCTCTCCCGCCCAGGTGCCTGCGCCGCTGGGCTTCAACGCCCCCCGCCTCCTCCTCCTCCTCCATCCCGGCTTCCCGGGGCTGCGGTTTCTGAGTGTTTAAGCGGAAGGATCCTGACTCCCGTGCACGCGCTGCCCGGGGGCTGCGGAGAGGGTCCAATAATGACCGGTTCCCCCCCACCCGCCGGGGGGCTGCGGCGGGTGCGCCGGGGAGAGCCCGGCTCGGGCCCAGCTGTTCTCCCGCCCCGGGGCGTTCGGGGGTGGAACGTTGGTACATTTCTTTGGCCAACCTGCCGGCTGTTGTTAGAAGTTAGTGATACATCATTGATGAATGTTTGGTTTTTACCTTTTGCAATTTGGGCCATACATGTCCTCTTGAGCGCTAGTAAGAATTGCAGCTCCTATTATAGATAGTTCATTTGCATCCTAACTAGTGCTAGGTTTATCGGTTTTCATGCTACAGATCATAAGATAACTGCTGGTTGAGGTTACATGCAAGTGCCCCCGTATCATAGTAGCACACAATTATATGGATTTAGTCTTCTAATGCTTTTTTATGAGATTCATCACACTCACCTCTGTTGAAGAAAGGTATCAGCCCAGGTGTACCATTGGGCCCTCCCAGTATGGTGTTCCTTATGTAATTCCATATAAAGCTGTTTATTCTATGGGTATTTTTTCACAGGGAAATAAAATAGTGTCTGTTGCAGAGCAAATGCTGTCATGTACAAAGTGTGTTTAGAAAAGAAAATAATAATTTAGGCAAATAAAATATTGTCCCCGGAAACTAATAAAACATTTTATCCTGGCAATTTTCCAGCTGGTAAAGAATATGGCTTAGTCTATGACATTTTATAATAATGTCAATTGGACCTAAAATATCTGAGTATTCTTATTATGTATTAAGAACATAAGAATGGCCATACTGTGTCAGACCAATGGTCCATCTAGCCCAGTATTCTGTCTTCTGACAGTGGACAATGCCAGATGCCACAGAGGGAATGAACAGAACAGGTAATCATCAATTGATCCATCCCCGGTTGCACATTCCCAGCTTCTGGCAAACAGAGGCTAGGCACTCAGAGCATGGTTTTGCATTCCTGCCCATACTGCCTATTAGCCATTGATGGACTTATTCTCCATGAACTCATCTAGTTATTTTTTGAACCCTGTTTTAGTATTACAAGCTGTATTGTTATCCTGGGGAATATTGTAAAGATATTTACTAAATTGCTAACTTTAGCATCGAATAAGTTTTCAAAGTATGTGTGTTTTATGATGTGATTACCTGATGCAGTGCAAATTGTGACTACCTCTGTCTTTTTTGTGTGTATTGAATTGAGAATACAGTAAAAGCTGTTTTATCTGACATATCACCAACCGGAAAGCTCTATAAACCAACATTTCTGATCTTTGTTGAAATTCCAGTTTATAGTCCAGTTGGTTTGGGGCCGGTAGGGCGTGGTTGGGGTGTGGGTGTGGAATGCGGGCTCTGGGAGGGAGTTCGGGTGTGGGAGGGGGCTCAGGGCAGCAGGTTGGGGCATGGAGAGGGTGCGGGATACCAGATCTGGGGAGCGCTCACCTCAGGTGCTCCCTGCAAGTGGCGACCTGAACTGGTTGCTCCTAGGCAGAGGCATGGCAGGTGGCTCTGTGCACTGCCCACGCCCCGAGTGCTAGCTCCGCAGCTCCCATGGACTGGGAACCACGGCCAGTGGGAGCTACGGGGGTGGCGCGTGCGGGCAGAGACAGCATGTGGAGCCGTCTGCTGTGCCTCCTTCTAGGAGCAGCCGGGACAGGTCACCACTTGCAGGGAGCCGCCTGAGATGAGTGCCCCCCTGGATCTGGCACTCTGCACCCTCTCCCGCATCCCAACCCGCTGTCCCAAGCCCCCTTCTGCACCCAAACTCCCTCCCAGAGCCTGCGCCCCGCACTCCCGCTGCACCTAACTTCCTCCCTCTTAGTTAACCGGCATTTTTCACTTATTGACACCTCCTGTTCCCCCAACATGCCAGGGAAAAAAAAACCTTTTACGCGCTCGCGCTCTCTCTCTCTCTCTATTTTCAGCCATAGGGCTCTTAACAGAACAAAATATGCTACTATTCAGCTTGGCAAACACCTCTACCCTGGTATTAATGTCAAGGGAATCACTCTAAGCCAGGCGTGGCCAACCTGTGGCTTCTAAGCCACATGTGGCTCTTCAGAAGTTAACATGTGGCTCCTTGTATAGGCACCGACTCCGGGGCTGGAGCTACAGGTGCCAACTTTCCAATGTGCCGAGGAGTGCTCACCGCTCAACCCTGGCTCTGCCACAGGCCCTGCCCCCACTCCACCCCTTCCCATCCCCTCTCCTGAGCCTGCCATGTCCTCGCTCTTCCCCCTCTCTCCCCCAGAGCCTCCTGCACACCATGAAATGGCTGATCGGGAGGGAGGGGGAGGCGCTAATTGGCGGGCCTGCTGGTGGGTGGGAGGCGCTGGGAGCGGGAGGGCAGGGAGCTGATGTGGGGCTGCTGATGTATTACTGTGGCTCTTTGGCAATGTACATTGGTAAATTCTGGCTCCTTCTCAGGCTCAGTTGGCCATCCCTGCTCTAAGCATATCCAAATGACATGGAAAATGGACACCTCTCTGTAGGGGGACCAAGGCAAAAATTAAGACCACACTTTTGGTTAATATTTATTAGTTCAAGAGTAGCATTGTGGATATAGTAAAAAAAAAAGATACTTTTAATAGATTCCAAGGCCAAAGGGACCATTGTGATCATCTCGTCTGACTTGTATAACACAGACACAGATATGTTCCTAGAGCATATCTTTTAGAAAAACATTCAATCTTGATTTAAAAATGGCAAGTGATGGAGAGTCCACCAGGACCCTTGGTGAATTGTTTCAATGGTTAATTACTCCCAATGTTAGGCAAATTCAGACTGGAATAAATTTAACTTCAACTTCCAACCATTAATCATGTTAATCCCTCTCTCTGCTAGATTGAAGAGCCCATTATAAAATGTTTGTTCCCCAGGTAGATACTTATCGACTGTAATCAAATCACCCTTAGCCTTTTCTTTAAGTTAAACAGAGTGAGCTCTTTGAGCCTATCACTATAAGGCATGATTTCTAATCCTTTAATCATTCTTGTGGTTCTTCTCAAAACCCTCTCCAGTTCATCAACATCCTTTTTGAATTGTGGGCACCAGAAAGGGACACAGTATTCCAGCACCAGTCAAACCAGTGCCAAATATAGAGGTAAAATAACCTCTCTGTTCCTACTCAAAATTCCCTTATTTATGCATTCCAAAATTGCATGAGTTGTTTTGGACACATCACCACCCTGAGAGCTCACATTCTGCTGGTTGTCCACCAGAACCCCCCACATCTTTTTCAGAGTCATTGCTTCCCAGGATAGAGCCCCCCATTCTGTACCTCTGGCCTACATTCTTTGTTCCTGGGTATATACATTAGTTGTATTAAAATGCATATTGTTTGCTTGCCCCCAGTTGACCAAGCACTCCAGATTGCTCAGAATCAGTGACCTGTCCTCTTCATTATTTACCACCCAATTTTTGTGTCATCTGTATATTTACCAGTGATGATTTTATGGTTTCTTCCAGGTCATGGATACAAATGTTAAATAGCACAAGGCCAAGAACCGATCCCTGTGGGACCCCACTAGAAACACACCCGCTCTATGATGATTCCTCATTTACAATCACATTTTGAGACCTAGTAGTTAGCCATTTTTAATCCATTTAATGTGTCTTGTTAATTTTATATCATTCTATTTTTTTAATCAAAATTTCGTGTGGTACCAAGTCAAATACCTTACAGAAATCTGTCTGTTACACCAAAACTATTTTTATCAACCAAATTTGTAATCTCATAAAGAAAATCTAAAATTAGTCTGACAGGATCTATTTTCCATAAACCCATATTGATTTGCATTAAGTATGTTACCCTCCTTATTTCTTTATTAGAGACCTGTATCAGCCATTTCACTATCGTGCCTGGGATTGATGTCATGTTGACAGGCCTATAATTATTCGGGTAATCCCGTTTATGTTTTGAAAAACTGACATATTAGCTTTCTTCCAGTCTTCTGGAACTTCCCCAGAGCTCCAAGATGTATTAAAAATCAACATTAACTGCTCAGCGAGCTCCTCAGCCAACTCTTGGATGCAAGTTATCTAGACCTGCTGTTTTAAAAATGTCTGACTTTAGTAGGTTCTGTCTAACATCCTCCAGAGATACTAGTGGAATGGGAAGAGTGTTATCATGATACGATAAAAGTATATCATCTGTTTTTTCCTCAAATACAGAACAGAAATATTTATTGAACACTTCTGCCTTTTTTGCATTATTGGTAATTCTACTATTTCCATCTTGTAATGGACCAATACCATTGTCTGAATTCTTTTTGTTCCTAATATATTTTAAAAAACTCCTCCTTATTAGCCTTAACTCTGCAGGCCATAGATTTCTCCTTGTGTACCTTTGCTTCCCTTATCAGTTTTATGCAGTTCCTAACTTCTGATTTATATTTATTACCATCAGCTTCCCAGTTCTTCCATTTGTTTTATACTTAAAATTTTTTTTTATAGCTGTCTTCACTTCCTGTCTAAACCTGGTCATTTTTAAAATCAGTATGGCCTTCTTCCTCAATTGGTGGCTTTTTTGGGCCTCTCTTAAAGTGTTCTTAAATGATTCCCAATTATCATTCACATTTTTTTGATTAAATTCGTCCTCCCAATTGATTTGGCTCATAATTGTTTCCAACTTTGTGAAACTGGCCCTATTAAAGCACCAAGTATATATATTATTGGTCTGGACTTTATTCTGTTGGAACATTATAATTGTGATCAAGTCATGATCACTTGTATCTAAGCTACTATTACTTTTTAGTTCTGTGATCAGTTCCTCTTTATTCTATTTAGACAAAGTCTAATAAAGAATTCCCCCATGTTGGGTGCAACAGTTTTTGAATTAGGAAATTGTCATCTATAATTAAGGCTAAGATTATGTCATGGAAGTCACGTATTCTGTGATATTTTCTGCTTCTGCCCCGGGGCAGTTGGGGCTAAAGATGTCAGCTGGCAGGGGCCCTGGAGCTCTGAGCCGCTATGGGTGATGGGGGGGCCCCTGCAGATCCCAGCCGCCGGGTGGACGGGACTCAGAGCTCCAATCTGCTGCAGGTAATGGGGCCCCTGGAGCTTTGAGCTGACAGCGTCGGTGGGTACTGGACCCCCTTCCCCATTTTTTCATTCTCCTGCACTAATGCTAGTTTTCAGCAGAGAAAGCTATGAAAATCTCAAAGCTCTGTGGGCAGCAGATGCAGTTCTGGAATGTCTCCGGAACAAAATGATGTGTAAAATAAGCATATTCTTCCTAAGTGCAGGGAAAACTTCTTTAAGAAGACTTTAAATGTTGAGCATTAGAAATTGAAGCTGAGAAACAAAGTTGGGAATTTTGGGGCAAAATAGCACAATAGAAAGAAATGCAGCATTACAATCATTTATTAATTTTCAATGTAACCAATATCTCTAGAACTATATGACAGTATTTTACAGGAATAGTCATGAACATTACTGTATGTATAGGCATGAGGGGCTGTGTAGTTTTGTATGTATAGGGCTTTCACCTTTCAAAACAATGAAAATTCTTTTTGCGG
Organism: Chrysemys picta bellii; assembly: GCF_011386835.1. Classification (NCBI taxonomy): domain Eukaryota; kingdom Metazoa; phylum Chordata; order Testudines; family Emydidae; genus Chrysemys; species Chrysemys picta. The sequence continues at coordinate 204,425,385 of NC_088791.1, forward strand.
AAGAATGGTGTAATGGTTAAAGCACAGGACTCGCAGTTAGGAGATCTGAGTTCTGGTCCTGGTTCTGGCTTTGCCACAGTCTTCCTGCTTGATGTTGGGCAAATCCTTCAATTTAAATGTCCATTTCCCCACCTGTACTATGAGGATAACGTATTTATTTCAAATTCAAAGGTTATGGTAAGAGCTTAATTCATAAATGTTTGTAATGCATTTTGAGATACTCTAATATATTGCACTTCGAGAGTGCCTTCTGTTTATTTAAAAGGTTTAATAAAGCACACAATAAACTTGAGACTCTTTTTGCTCTTCGAAGTGGGAAGAATTGTGAGTGTTAGAAATAAAGATCTCCAGGGTTGGACTTTTTTTTTTTATTTTTATTTTTTTTAAAGATCATAATTTTAAAATGGAAGTTGGTTTTGGCAACTCTTGTTTTTTAAGGGCTGAGAGTCTTGCTTTTAGGGGGCAATTTTTAGAGCAAATGTATCTTTTCAGATGAGTGAGGAAGAGTGGTCAGATTTGGAGCCTGTCAACCTTTTCAGTGTCTCTGTCTAATCCAATTTGGAAAACCTGTTTGAATTCAAGTGTAAACGTAAGTGAGTGTGGTTTTTTTTTTTTTTTTTGGTCTCAACCTGCTTTCAGGATGAGCTTTTTGTGTTTTACTTTTTTGGGTCAATTTTTTCATTTTTTTGAAGCCCTCTTACATGTGGCAATATTGCTGTATTTCTTAGAGGATAGTGGTAAAGGACAAAAGAACTTGGTTATATTCTTAATGCAAAATATATCTACATCTGTATCTAATCTGTTAGCAAAGCCCATGAGACTAGGAAGGAATGGAGGGAAGAAAATGTGATCCTAAAAATGGTAGCCTTGAGGAAGCTGACTGAGAGAAACCACCAGAGCTTGAAGAGAATTAAAGAAATATAAAAAGACAGTGGAAAATAAAAAGGATGCTTGGATTAATGGGAAGTGACTATTTTGGATAAATGAGGTATAACTAATTTGCACTAATACTGAAACTGTCTTATTTATGTTTTAGAATCAGGTGCCGTTTTCACATTTGGAAAAAGCAAATTTGCAGAAAATATTCCTAGCAAGTTCTGGTTTAAAAATGACAAGCCTTTGTATATGTCATGTGGAGATGAACATACTGCTATTGTTACAGGTTAGTATCAACACAGTTTAAGGAACATGTTTTGTAATACACGGCTTGTAAATGTATGGTTTAGTTTCACGTCTGTGGTAGTATTATAAAGAAACAATCCCCCCCCCCCTTTGAATGAGTGCCTTCATTCCCATTGAAGTCACTGGGAATTAAATTCTGAGCACTCTAAACAGGAGATGCCTGGTGCCCCACGTGAGTGAGTCTTTAGTGCAAAATGACAGCATTGGATCAAAATAAGAACATAAGAATGGCCATACTGGGTCAGTCCAATGGTCCATCTAGCCTGGTATCCTGAGCAGATGTTTTCAGAGAACTATCCACAATGGCCCCAAGATCTCTTTCATGAGTGGTAACAACTGATTTATACCCCTTATTTTGTATGTATAGCTGGGGTTATGTTTTCCAATGTGCATTATTTTGCATTTATCAACATTGAATTTCATCTGCCATTTTGTTTCCCAGTCACCCGTTTAATGAGATCTCTTTGTAACTCTTTAGTCAATATTGGACTTAACTATCTTGAGTAATTTTGTATCCTCTGCAAACTTTGCCATCTCACTGTTTACCCCTTTTTCCAGATCAATTATGAATATGTTGAACAGCACAGGTCCCAGTATGTATCCTTGGGGGACCAGCTGTTTATCTCGCTCTCCACCATGAAAACATACCATTTATTCCGACCCTTTGTTTCCTGACTTTTAACCAGTTACTGATCCGTGAGAGGACCTTCCCTGCAGCTATCAAAATGAATTTGATCAACTTGAAAAAGAACACTGAGACTGACAGTATCTAATAACTATTCTTAAATAGAGAAAGTTTATATAGTGGAAATAATCAGGACTTGAACTGAAAATGAACCTGGAGGGTTCTTATTTATTTGAGAAGCAATGCTGAATGCAACTAGGCAGGGCCGGGTCCAAGGTTTTTGCCGCCCCAAGCAGCCCCCCACCAAAAAAGTCGCGATCTGCAGCACTTCGGTGGGAGGTCCTTCGCTCCGAGCAGGAGTGAGGGACCCTCCGCCAAATTGCTGCCGAATAGCTGGATGTGCCACCCCCCTCTGGAGTGGCCGCCCCAAGCACCTGCTTGCTAAGCTGGTGCCTGGAGCCGGCCCTGCAACTAGCAAAGGTCAATAAGAATCCTCGTCTGAAATTTAATATTCAAGATGGTATATGTCTAAAATTAAAACTTTTTGGAGTTATAAATTATGTGTGAATGGAAAATAGCCCTAAAAATCAATTCCAAAACATTTTAATAAATGCTACTACTGTACAGTAAATTACAACAACCACATAGAAAAAGTTTTGATGGAGCATAGTAAGCACACTTTTAATAAAAATCTCATTTTTGTTTCTTTGAAATGCTAGTAGCAGTAACCAATAAAGAATTAGAGTCCTGTTTGAACTAATGCAAAAGAGACTAGTTTAGTTGGTGATCCTGTCATTAAATATATTGGCAGTTAATCTCATATAAATGCCAGCATTAAAAAAAATAGGAAATGGAATTTTGATACAAAAAGTTCATGATGTATTTTCAGAGTGGATTTTTATTCTGAGGTAGAATTCTCCCCATCTGCCACCCAAAGGGTAGGTCTGTACTTACCTCCAGGTCCGGCGGTAAGCAATCGATCTTCTGGGATCGATCCTGGAAGTGCTCGCCGTCGACGCCGGTACTCCAGCTCGGCGAGAGGAATACGCGGCATCGACGGGAGAGCCTGCCTGCCGCATCTGGACTCGCGGTAAGTTCGAACTAAGGTACTTCGACTTCAGCTATGTTATTAACGTAGCTGAAGTTGCGTACCTTAGTTCGAAGTTGGGGGGGGTTAGTGTGGACCAGGCCTAAGACATTTGAAATAGGTGTTTCCCCCTTGTTACTTCTGTGTTGCTTAAATGTTCGCTTGTTATATAGGTGTTTGAGGGTATCCGGTCTGTCCCCATGCTAGGCTGCTTATAGTTTGCATGTGGGGAAATTGGGATGTGTGAAAAACAAGTGTTTTAACAATGAAAATGCTTTTATGCCTTTATAACAGACTGCAAAATGTGTTGTAGTGAAAAACCAAAGTGTTTAGTGCACAGCAGGGTTTTTCCAGTCTAACTTCAGAGAAAGTGGTTCTGTGATTTAATTATACTTGACCAAAACTTCAAAGTATTTTTTCAGGTTGTGGAAGTTTTATTAAATAGTTTCTATTTACCACTTAACATTCCTGATAAACTAAACTTTTATTTTTATTCTTCTCTAACTTTATTGGCAAGACATTACATTAGGAAAGAGTGGCCATTACCAAAAAACCAACCCTTCCCAACAGTTGTTTTTGGGGTTGTGTGTTAAGAATTATGTAGGTTTTAAAACTGTACAATGATGTTAAAAATCTTTTAAAAACTAAATGTTTGTATTATAGAATAAGTGCTTTTGCTGTGGTATTTCAAAAATGAAAACTAACCGACTTATGCACTTTGAAATAGAGTCAGAGTTTCTGTAAACCCAAACTCAAAGCCTTCACTGGGGAACCAGATTGCTGAAGCACAAAACAGCTACAAGTTAGGTGGGTGAACATGCGGGTTCAGGCAGCTGAAAAATCAGTTGACATGGCCATTCTCTGATGAACTCTCAGCTGTCAGAGCTTTATGAAGCTTGAGCAGGGGTGCACTCTGCTCCGCCTATTGGGAAGTACTGTGAATGAGTTGTGGAAGCACTGCCTTTTCCTCATCAGAGTGAACATCTTCTGGAGGGTAGGTCTACACAGTAGCTAGAAGGTGTGATTTGCAGCTCGGATAGACGTTCACTAGCTCTGCTTGAGCCAGCATGCTAAAAATAGCACTGTGGCTGCGGTGGCAAGGGTAACAGCTTGGTCTAGCCACCTGATTACAGTCCTCCCTGACCTCTGGATATGTACTCATGCAGCTAGCAAGAACCACTGTCGGTGCCATCAAAGCCACGCTGCTATTCTAAGCATGCTAGCTCCAGCAGCACTTGTACATGTATGTCCTCTTGAGAGTGGTGTAAACATACCCTCCCAGCTGTTGTGTAGACATACCCTCGTATACAAGGACCTTTGCTAGAGCAGGTATTGTAATTTACACCTTGCTATGCCAACTTAGCTAAATTTGGTCCATGGTATTACACAAGATCACCATTAAAAAAAATAAATGTTAAGCGCTGAGCAAACAGTCAAATGCAGCTGTTTGATCTTCAGATGTGTCTGAAAAAGATGTTAGGTTTTTCAAATTGTTGATCTGCTACTCTTCTACCCTCAATCTCTGGATCTCCTGTGTGAAATCACTTGTGTATGTGTAATGACGGAGCCCATAGAGTTCATCAAAAACTCAGTATCTACTAATTTCTTGAAAAATGTGATTCTGGCATTCCTTCTTAGCTAAGTTTTGTAGTACAGCTTTTACATTGTAGGCTTACAGAACTGTCTGAATGTATGAGGTTTTTCATGTGTCCTTTTGGTAAATATTTACATCCAGATGCTAAATCTAATTCACAGGAGAACACACTCTTCTGGGAACAAGGCATACGGCAGACACATGTTCAAGAAGAAAACCCATACAATATGTGGCCATATTTATAGAAGTTAAATACAGACAATGTTCTGCAGAAGTTCAAATTTGGAAAATCCGTCCCACAGGCCTAATTGTGCACATACATCTGTAGAAATCACAGGGAAAATTTTGACACACACAGAAAACCAAACCCAAACAAAACAAACAACCCTCCATTCCCCAAACAACCTCTTCCGGTGCTTTAATAGGGCCAAAATCTGGACATTGTATAAAATATACAAAATGCAGGCATGTAAATATGGAAGAAGTATATGCACCCTATTCTGACTTTCATCAGTCACTTGCACAGATAATTCTAGATAGGAAAATGAGTAATCTGGTTGTTAATGTGTCCATACTGTTGCTGTGTAAATAGATGCAGAGAGACCATGTTTCCTGATCCATAGGTCCTGTCCAGGAATACTTCTCCATTTTGTGTCATGGAGGTTCTGTGGAACAGCCTATCAATAGTGTATGTAGGGGAAGCCATAACTGGAATAAACAACTTCTGCCTTATGTGCCCTCTTCTGAGTGCAGGTTTTCTGGCAGATCTCTGTGTACAATGCCCTGTTAAAAATTTGGCTGATATTACTGAAGAGATCTGCCAAAAAAAAAAAAAAATCATCAAAAGTGTAGAATATGGCCTCAAGAATGTATTCACAACTGCCAATTCGTCTCAATTGTTCACATCTTAAAAAGTGTCTGAGACTGTTTTGTTATGGATAACAAAGCAAACTGTTTTGTTATGGAGAAGGCTGTTTTTTGTGGGTTTTTTTTAAGCCATTCTCACTACTAACTGTGGCTGACCAACTACAGAGCAAGCCTGCGATGTTAATTTGTAGAAAAAATTCAATTCCATCCATGTGTATTGTAATTGACTATATTTTTGAAAATAGTCTGTTAGTTAAATATTAAATAGTGTTAAACAATTTCATTGTAAAATAAAGAATATTTAACTTCTCTCATTTTCCTTATAAAAAGCTTTAATAATTAATGTATTGTATGCCATGAGTTGATGGCTATCCTTAATTATGGTTTGCTCTAAAGTTGCTGTATATTCAAAGACTTTTATGCGTTCCCACTGATGTCTTTATTTTGCAGGAAATGGTAAACTTTACATGTTTGGCAGCAATAACTGGGGCCAGTTAGGACTAGGAACAAAGAATACTATCAACAAGCCAACTTGTGTAAAAGGTTTGTCTTATTTTCTTCTTTGGCTTTTTGATAGATGGCTTGAATGAAAAAGTGATTTATAGTATCAATTTCCAAATTAAATACAAGGTCCCTATTTGATCTTCTGTCACCTCACAATTCTAGGTCTTGTGGAGTTTGAGGACTACTCAAGACTCACAGAATCCAATCTTTTTGGATACCCATTAAGAATTCCCATTCAGTGTCATCTCTGTTTCTGTCCAACTTCATTCCATATGCAGGGAAGTTATTGGACTGTTGATCTCTGAAGTGCTGTTTTGTGCTTAGACACCAAGAGAAAGTATCCTTATATGTATGCATTGTTGTTGTAGCCGTGTTGGTCCCAAGATATTAGAGGGACAAGGCGAGTGAGGTAATATTTTTCATGGGACCAACTTCTGTTGGTGAGAGAGGCAAGCTTTTGACCTTACACAGAGCTCTTCGTCAGGTCTGAAGTTGGTCCAATAAAATATATTACCTCACCCACGTTGTATCTCTAATATCATTATGTGTAACCTTATGCCAATGCAACCCCTGGCAGAGAGACCGTCTCACTATCCGTCCTACTACTTTTTGAGCAAATATTAGAAATACCTGAAGGTGTTCCAAAAAAGCAGAGCCATTAATGGATTCACCCACATCCACTACACACATCATTAATTAAAGAAGGAATGAAATAGTACAGATTATGGAATCTCCATTACAAACTCTTACAGTTTCTCCCAGCCAGCTCTACCTTCTCTAACAAATCAATAATTCTTTCCCCATCAAAAAATTTATTCTCTCAGTTCACCCCATTATCAGTACATCATTCTCAACCATCAAATGAATTAACTCCCTTCCTCTCTGTCATTAGATTTGTTCAGTTGCCCATCATCAAATACAAATTATTCAGCCTGTTCAAACCCTTTCCATCAAGGAATCAATTAATTCTGCCCCAAACATCTTTCCAGAGCCTTTTGCTGCTTCTGTCCTCTCCTTCTACCTGTTTTGGGCTGATGACAGAGGGGGGAGCAGGATCACTGGGAGCTTCACCTCCTCGGTCCACAGCCATGTGAGGATACGCGGTTGATTCTTGCCTCGGCTACGATAGAGTGGGAGCTCTCCCTTTGCTTCTGCTCTCAGACTATGGCAGGCAATGGAGAGAGTGAGGAGATCCCAGAACAGAGCTCCTTCTTTCAGGAAGCGGGGAGGGCTGGGAGTAGGGCTGGACAGGACAGCTTTTTCACTGTCCTTGGTACTGGCCAGCTGTGGAAAGGACAGATGGTGACTCCAAGCTGGTGATAGTTGGCTGTGGAATGGGATGGCAGCAATTCCCTGCTCAAGCCCTGCTTGGGGCCAAGCAGCAGTAGTAGCATGTTGCTGTTGCAATCCCTTCTTGGGCTTGCCCAGGAGCAGATGATCGTTGCGGGGCAGTGAGGGTAAACTCTATCAGTAATGCCCAAACTGCCAGCTATGTTATGCATCATGCATCTGATGAAGTGGGTTCTATCCCACAAAAGCTTATGCTCAAATAAATGTGTTAGTCTCTAAGGTGCCACAAGGACTCCTCGTTGTTTTAGCTATGTTACAGGCACTGTGTAGCAGGGCTGATATACTGTGAGGTGCCATACACCTGGTTGCCATGGGGATACTCCTGGCCTTACAGGCTATAGATGGCACACAGCAGAGGGAGGAGGTACATATGGGGAGAATGCAGGCTTCTCAAGAGTTAATTCAGATAATCGCCATACCTAAAAGAGGCAGAATGTAGGGTTCTCTGCATATGCTCTGTGATCCCACAGTACTTCCATTTTTTTCCAGGTGCAGCAGCAAGTAAAAGGGCTCGGAAGAGCATGGCAACTTCTGAGTACAGTAGAACCTCAGAGTTACGTGCACCTTGGGAATGGAGGTTGTTTGTAACTCTGAAATGTTCATAATTCTGAACAAAACATTATGATTGTTCTTTCAAAATTTTACAAGTGAACATTGACTTAATACAGCTTTGAAACTTTACTAGGCAGATGAAAATGCTGCTTTCCCTTTTTTATTAGTAGTTTACGTTGAACACAGTACTGTACTGTATTTGCATTTTTTTTTGGTCTCTGCTGCTGCCTGATTGTGTACTCCCAGTTCAAAATGAGGTTGTGTGGTTGACTGGTCAGTTTGTAACTCTGGTGTTTGTAACTCTGAGGTTCTACTGTATGGTGTTGGTGGGTGTTGGGCAGGATGGAAAAGGGGTCAGAACAGGGAGGATTTGTGTTTGTGTGGGACAGTTCTAAGCCTGGGTGGCTGGTGGGAGAGGGTTCCGAGTTGAGGGGGTAAGTCTGAGCTGTGGAGTGACTGGGTAGGAAGTGGAAGGGCTGTCAGTCTGGCAGGATGGGGATGTTTTGGAGCTGGTGGAGGTTGGTTTGTGGGGAGCTTGAGAAGGGTCTGAAAAAGGAGAGAGATGCCCTAGGTTGGCAGCATTGAGGGCTGGTGGAAATCAAATCAGTTTGTGAATGAGTATGGGTGTATTGCTAGTGGGTGTGTGGATGTGGTAGAGAGAAACAGTAAGAAGGATAGTAGGGTAAGTGATAAATAGATTGTAGGGACAGAAATTGGGAAGTAGAAAGAAGGTGAGAGGTCACATAGGGATAAATATTTTTCTCTCTTTCTGAAATGGGGAGGAGTTACTAAAGGAGCGTGGATGCCCCTTTTTCTTTCCTCTTTTCTACCAAAACACTTCCCCATGACAAGCCCCTTCCCCCACACAGGGTCCAGTTTTTCACTTCAAAAGCACTAGGGAGGGATAGAGGAGGAATGCGGGTGTGCGCACGTAGATGGTGGTGGGTGTAGAGGGAGGTAGCTACCTGAAGCCACACTGCTTATTCTGGGCACTAGCCCACAGTATGCTTGCTACTAACAGCTGGTGATTACACTGATTAATGTGACCAGTTGAGAGGGTGATGTAGAACGTGACAGCCAGGGGGAGAGAAGAACAATAGAGAATTAATATGTGGGGGGTGAAAAGGTAGGGTAGTAGGAGGCAACAGAATTGGATGATTATAAGGACACAAAATGGCAGGAGAAGGAAAATAGTGGGTTAGTAACATCATTTAAGTACTGAAAATTGGAGCAAGTGCCACCCATATCGTCACCAGTTCAACTTACTGCAGTCTACTGAGGGTTACCTTACCATGGTAAGATGTGGTATCTGGTTGACTGTGGTATATTAGCGCTCATGCAGCTAATATGAATGACAGCTACAAACATTTGGGGAATCTTTCTATTTTTGTTTACCATGGGGTGATTTTGATTGACACATTCTTATGAAATAAAGAGAAATGTTAGGTTAGAGTGTTCAGTTTGTATTGTAACTTTACCTCCTGTTGGTAAAAATATGAAAAGAGCAGATGGCTATATGCAGATTGCAAAGTGTTGTTTAATAAATGTAACTATTAACTTGTTTGTAAACTCATTCTCTGACTTTAATTCATAGCTTTAAAACCAGAAAAAGTTAAACTTGCTGCTTGCGGGAGAAACCACACTTTAGTTTACACAGGTATGTAATCTACATTATTTACATACGAGGGAAATATTTAAGGCAAAATTCTGCCCTTGGTTTCATGCATAGTTCTAATTCTATAATGGGAGCCCCCTATGAGCATCTAGGGGGAAAATGTGGCAGTGAAAATTCAACCACTTGTCATGCATTCTGTGCTCTGAATTCCTGAAATAGCTTTTCCATGCCATGGTGTTTATATAGGAATTTGCAAACAATAGCCAGCTTGAAGAATTTCCTCCTGCCCGATTTTGATGTGAGGGTAACACTTTTGTATAACTTCAGAAAAGGTCTGGATATACAGCACATAACCTTTAGAACCCTCTTCTAGTCTTCCTAAAAGGCAATATGCTCTGTCTCCCACTCTTGGGTTTGAGAAATTGGTTTGCTAAGCTTTAGAAGTTGGCACTTTCATTTTACAGAGATAATATGCAAGGATTGATATGTTTTTAAAATTTGTAGAAAGGAACTACCCTCTATATGGCACCAATCTTTGGAGCCTACAGTGATATGAAGAGAGTGGTTGATTTACTAAGGTTTTAATACATGTGTGAACTCAGGCTATAGTAAATTATTCTTACAATATAACAGAACACTTTAATAAGGATTGACTATATCAAATTGAACAAAGTACAGATTTACAACTTGAAACAGGTATTGTGGCTGGATAATTTTTATGACCACCATTAACATTTGTCGTTATGCACGTTAAAATAACATTAAGGGTAATTAAAATTCATGCTTCAGGCACAAGCTAATTAACCCTGGGTTAAGAAAGAAATTCTTTCCCCTACCCTTTTTATGGTGGTGTACACCTGGAAGCATCTATTTATCTATCTTGGGTACTTATATGGTCCCATCACCATAGTATCTTAGTAACGCACAAACTTTAATGTATTTATCTATCACAGCACCCCTGTGAGATAGGGAAGTGCTGTTATCTCCGTTTGACATCTGGGGAATTGAGACACTGAGAGGCTAAGTGACTTGCCCAAGGTGTCACAGGAAGTTGTGGTAGAGCAGGGAATTGAACCTATGCCTCAAGTCCTAGCCTAGTGCCCTAACCACTAGACCATCCTCCCTCTTTTGGAGCTTCTTTGCCTTCTTCTGAAGTATAAGGTGCTGTTGACGTCCAGTGGGAAGATACTGAACTAGATGGACTATTGGTTCAGACTGGTATGACAGATCCTATATACTATATATACTATAACTGTTTTGAGATGTATTTGAAAGAAATGAGAACTGAAATCTAAAACCTTTTTGTTACAATTATCATTTGATAAAGTCTTAGAACATGTACAGTAATAGTGTACATGAGATTTTGTTTTTTTGAAATTTTACAATATAGAAAAAATTTGCAACACTAGAAGTACGATACATACTGTAGCTACAATGACTATAGTAATTGATTAAAAGTGCAGTGTACGAGCTAAGTATTATTAAAGCAAGGATATATGTATACAGTATTTTTTCCAAGGTAGTGGTGTAATGAGAGATGGAACCTTTTACCTCTAGGTTACCTCCCCACCTCCTTCAGACCCACCTTCAAGATTCTCTTCTGCTGTGATGCTTACCAGAAATCAGCCAGATTGGCTAAGTCAGAAACAAAATCAATGGGACTTATGTTCCTAAGACACTTGGGTGCTTTTGAAAATCCCACGTATGCGTACCTAAATATGGGTTTAGGAACCTAACATTAAGGTCCAGATTTTTAAGAATTTTGGTCTCTGAATGCATAACAATTCATAATAACAAAAGCAAAAGCCTCGCAAACCCCATCACCTATTACTTTTAAATGATTCAGATCCAGGGTAAAGCGATTAAAGAAAACACTTATTTAAAAAAAAATAATAAATTGGATTGAATATTTGTACAACTAATTTGAAGAATTGTGCTATTGTAACTTTACATTAACATTTATAATGAACTAAATTAAGCTTTTTAAACAAAATCCCACTACTAGTGGGCTCTCATTTCAATTTTCAAAACTGCTATACACACACACACACAAAAAAACCCTGACAAAAATTTGAAAAGGCTTTGATCCTGCAAATCCTTAAGTGGGTATATTACTTTGCTTTATGAATGGTCCCACTGACTTCAGTTGGACTACTCATATACTTAAAGTTAAGCACAGGCATAAACGTTGCAACATCAGGGGCTAAAACTGTATTTTTAATAACTTGTCTTAGTGGCATAAAATCTTTGTCACTTCAAGACAAAATTGCTACATTGTTAACCCTGGCACAAGTTATTTAGTCTTTCAGTACATTAACGGTGTTATTGTGAACTGTTATGTGCACAGAGATCAAAATTCTTAAAAAGTAGGAACCTAGTATTACATGTAGGCACACATGTGTGGGATTTTCTAAAGCACCGAAGTGCCTTAGGAGCTCAAGTCATGTTGACTTCAAACAGCAAACCCCGATGGATGAGTACAGCCTGGTAAAACATTTCAGCTGTCTTGTCTTGAGGAGGTTCAACATATGGGAAGAGGGTGTCTGGAAATATAGCCTGGGCTATCTGCTTGTCGATTCTGTGGTGTTCTTCCACTAAAAGTGTTAGTGAGGCCCTGGGCTAAACTCTTTCATCACAGATGAGCATTTTAAATATTAAACTCTTTAGTAGAAGAAATATAAAATCTGAAATTATTTTAATTAGGAAGCTAAAGAAACAAGTACAAAACATCAGCTTTGCCAATTTAAAACTGGATTGAGGAAAAAAAAAATACAGAGCTAGCAACAAATAAATAAAAATCTGATTGAAATAATAGTACCTAGGTCATATAGCACTTTTCATCAGTAGATGTCAAAGCACTTTAGAAGGAGGTCAGTATAAAAAAAAAATTAAGAATGATTTAACTAAAAAGATTTTTAAATTAAGATATTATTTTTATCTACCCTGTTCAAAACCATCAAGCTATGTACATAACTAATTAGGTGATTTTAATATTGTTACCCTGGCCATGCCTCCCCATTTGCTTCCAGTTTTCTCACACTTGCTTATTATGTTTTGTTTTAAAGTAGCTTGTAAACTATTGAGGCAAAGAAGGTGTCTCTCTATGTGTGCACATAGTACCTACTACAATGGGCCCCCAAGACTGGAGTGTTTTGTTGTTATCACAACGTAAATTAATAAGAAACCAGTCATACAACTTAATTCATTAACTAAATAGCATATATTTTGATAGCATATATTTTCCCAGTTATTTGTAAATGCACTGACCAGTAGTCCATGGCTGTATACCAAGTGATATGTTAAACATCTTTGTAATGCTGCTCCTATATACAAACATAATTTTATTACATTTTAAAATCCAATAAAAATTGCTTAGGTGAAGTTCAGCTGTAAGTAGAGTCCAACATAAAGCCTGTGCACCACTTAAGCCCTTGAAATAGAGTTTATCTGGGACTGAAGGGTGGCAAAGGTCTTGAATAGCTCTCTGCATAAAGCTGAATTTTACCTGTAGTGATTCGTAGTCTTCAGAGGAACTTGGCCCTCTGCAAAATTAGGGTAAAAAAATGTATCTTGTATTACTCAGTTGGAATATTCCTTGGGATTCTTGTGTAACACCTGAGTTACTTTCATATACTTTGTAACGTCTGAGTTTTTCAGTTTTTTTCAGAGCAGATTAGATTCTCCTGATATCCTTACTGTGTTTTACATTTTTAATGTAGTGTGTCTTGAGGGAGAACTAAATTATAAAGAATCTTTTTTTTTTTAACCTTTATGTACAAGCAACAGTCCAACTGGAAAATGTAAAACTCTTTTTATGTACATATGTGACAGAGAAACAAAATCTGATGTACCAGAATTGAAGAAAACAATCAGTGACAAACTTCACCCTAATTTTAGCTAGTTACCAAAAGGCTCTTTTTTTTTAGTTTTCCATTCATCTATAAGTTGCCTTTGATAACCTGGACTTTTCAGCTATTACTCAGCCTGCAGACATTTTTAAGTCAAGGCTCTTCGAAGGTGATTTTATGTCTCTTGAGCTTTAAAAGAACTAGAGAGTATGTAGAGTTCCTTCACTTTTGACATCTGTCCCCAAGCTGAGGGAAAACCCAGCCTTCTCTGGATGCATGTGTATTCTAAAATGGAAAGGAAGACTGTTAGAACTTCCCCGTTCAAAAGTGCCCAGGAAAGCTTCCTCGGGACATACAGCAGCAACTCATAATATCAGTGTTAAAATATTTTAGGACAGCTTAGCACAGCTTTTTTTGCAATACTTTTTCTGTAGGAAGAAATGGAGCTCAAACTTTCTGATTTGCTGTCACTTACTCTACATATTACATGTGCTTTTCTATGTGCAGAACGAGGACATGTATATGCTGCTGGAGGTAACAGTGAAGGGCAGTTGGGATTAGGTGACACAGAGGAAAGAAGCACGTTTCATCTAATTAGTTTTTTTACCAACCAGTACAAGATCAAACAGCTGGCAGCTGGATCTTACACATCAGCAGCACTAACCGGTGAGAGCAACAGCTAATAACAAATGCCTATACCGTGAAAAGGTAAAAAAACATGTTAACAACATAGTTTATCCTTTGACAGCCCCATTGACCCTGACGGAAGCCTTACACCATGATCATTTGCTTTTCAAAAGCAGTAATTAGCAGTGGAGACTTGATAAGTCTGTGTGGTGGTAGAAAGGCTTTCAGCGATCTGATGCTAGGCCCCTTTTCTTCCTTTGCAATCTCATTCATGTCTCTTTCACAAATCCTACCTTATAGCAGCCAGTAAGAGGTGTGCTAGGCTATTTTCCTTTCTACCAATGGCTAAGGCTCTCCTCGGATTTGCGAAGCGGCCCTGTGCAGTTTTAGTTCCAAATACTGCCCACCCTGCAGCTAGAGAGGTTTTGTGCAGAGCTAGCTTCCCACAACTTGGCATTGCTGTACAGAGAAGGCTGGATGGTGGCTGAAGATTATTGTATCGTTCCTTTGCCTCAGCCACTCCTTATTGCTGACATGGGTCTCTGTGCAGATGAGACTGTGTCTGAGACAAATAGGAGAACAGCTACTCTAGTCAGCATGAGGGAGACCGAATGAAGTTGGGGTGAGTGGGAGAGGGATAGGAGAAGAAGAGAATCAGTGGGGTGAGTGGAAAAGCTGGGATAGAGAATCAATTTGGAGGAAGGAGAAATGGGAATCCTATTGAGGAAGCAAGTGGAGACATGCCATCCTGAAGTTACTAATAGGATAGGAATAAGCCTAACATCCATAACATTCCACAGACCACCAGCAACTTGGGAGTCTGACATCCTCCAGTCGTATTGCTTACTGGAGAAACATGTCTGGAAATAAATATTAAATGTTGCCATCTCTGGTCTTATACTACCTGGTCACTAAATATTCCATGGCACATTTCAGAAGATTGTGAGGGATGGGATGCCATGGTATCCCTGGCCCCATGCTTTTGCTATGTTTGGAGTGCCGGTTGATAGCTGTCCTCATCCTTCAGCAATGGCTATGTTTTAGCAGCGTCATATAGAGTGTGTGAACTGCCTCTGGATGGAAGCCACAAGTAAATGTAAATATTATTGTTAGCCCAGCTTTGGTTTTAAATCTGACTTTCTGCCATTTTATTTTAGAGGATGGACAGCTTTTCGTGTGGGGTGACAATTCTGAAGGTCAGATTGGCCTGGCTGGTGAAACCAGTGTGTGTGTACCTTGGCAAGTGGATGTTGGAAAGCCTGTTTCCTGGGTCTCCTGTGGATATTACCATTCTGCTTTGGTAACAAGTAAGATGATCTACTGTGTAATAGAGCTAACTAAACCAATGGGCCTCAAATTGTGGTCCTTATTTTCATCTGCTTAATTGCATTAAAAATAGCTAACGACACATTAAATACTTCCCTAATGATATATGCCATGGGTACATTATATGATCACAAATACAAAGGGAAATGGTCTGTACACTTCTGAATTAGAGGTAAGTCTTGCAGGAACAATCTCTCTAAAATTTGCTCCATGCTATGAAATGATTTGGGAAACTGATGTATTCTGTTCATGATTCTTTATTGTAACTGAATTAATACTATAATGGGAAAACAAATTACAATGAGGGTTAGTGTGTGGACAGTGTTATGGAAAAGGGCATAATACTGAATGAATGTCTTATCACACTGATTTTATTTTAGTGAGACATATGACAAATACCTTAGAATCATAGAATATCAGGGTTGGAAGGGACCTCAGGAGGTCATTTGTCCAACCCCCTGCTCAAAGCAGGACCAATCCCCAGACAGATTTTTGCCCCAGATCCCTATATGGCCCCCTCAAGGATTGAACTCCCAACCCTGGGTTTAGCAGGCCAATGCTCAAACCACTGAGCTATCCCCTTAGGTGAATTCGATTTCTATTTTGTTCAATAATCCAGCATCTCTGAGACTATTCATATTTGCTCATGTGTACTGACCTTCTTCTCTTCTGCCTTTCCCTCCCTTCTCCAAAAAATGCAAATCTCAAATGGGCACCTATCACATTTTTCAGGAAAATGCATCTTTCCTGCTAATTTGCTGCCTTAATTGTCAAGGTTTGATGCTATAAATTTGAATTTCTGGGGCAAACTGAACATATGCTGTATAAAGTAGAAATGTCTTCAGGGAATGAGTGCTATGTATGGCTGTTTACAGCTGTACAATAAAAAAAAAGTTAAATATTTTTAGAAAGCATGCTGAAAATAGACATCTGGAATTTTGTCAAAGCAGCATCAAAAGATTTAACAGGGAGCATAATGTATCAAAAGCAATAATCCACCCATGAAAACACATAAGCTTGCTGAGAATTATGAAGATATGTGCAGCTCAAAGGAGGCAAAGAAGGGAGGAATCTGCAAAGACTGTTAAGATCTGTGTTTCCTTCAGGGAAATAATGACAGTTAATATACAGATAATTTTTACTGTGCAGGATTTGGGCTAGGAGGCACTCTGACATTTGTATAGCTCATTTCCCCTCTCCTCTCCCCTCCCCAAAATCACATTGCCTGATTTGATTGAATTAAAGTGAAAATGATATTAAAGGCATGGACAACTATTTATTCTCATCATATGTGTGGACCCCAAATAATACAAAGTCTTTAATCTTATCTCAGTCCCAATAGAGTACTAAAGACTTCAGTAGATCATTAATTTTGGATTACAGACCTTTTAACAGGCATCCAGAAACTACATCTGGTGCTTTACTCAACCTGCTTGATAAATGACAGATTTCTACAGATAACATCTGTGTGGATCCCTGAGAGTATGCCACAAACAGAATGAAAGCATTTAGTGACTATAAAGTATATGTAGTAGGGTGTTTTGCCTATAGTATGCAACTTTGTATTAATGATGCTTTCTTAAAATAAATAAGTTAAATGCTTATGATTGACCAAGAAGTTTAGCAGCCATTAAATATTCTTCAGCTTCCAAGCACCACAATCTACAAATAGATGTGTATGTCAAAACCCCCCAGCTCTTCCAGGGCATAGCGAGAAGGTAGTATACTAAATACTTGATGAACAAATGGTTTTTGATAGCTTACTATGATGTGGAGCCAAAAATTGAGTTGCTAATTTGGCCACAGTAGAATTTAGTAGAACTATAATCCAAATTTTTTAGCCCCGTGAGAATTTAACCCAGGAGAGAGGTTTGAGAGATACTTGCACATACTTAATAGCCCTAGCTGTCAGACTTGATAGACTTTCTCAGCATGCCAGTACTAGATCAAGGTGTTGGGCCCATGGAAAAATATTTAACTTTTTTTTTTTTTGTAAGTGTTTTAGCAGTCAGATATCTGAAGAGGGATATAGTGTATCTGGTGTCAAAGAAGGTTCATGTTAACTTAATGGATTAAATTCTACCATGTGGGTAAGTGGGCCCTACTGAAGCCAAGAAGAGCTTTGTGCACATTTGTGAGAGCAGAATATGGCCAAAAGTGTATAATAATAAATCTTTTGAGCTTTGGTCTAGCCACTACCACTGATAGGTCTTCTCCATATGCAGATCAGGCAGAAAGATGGCCAGTTACTTTCTTTGTAGTCTTTGGATCATTGGCTGCTCTCCTTTTCTCCCACTCTCAATTTTTTCTCTTGTTTCACTAAGGAGAAGCAGCAAAGATGGCTTTTGGCTTTTAGTCCTATTTGGACTTTTTCTGTAGTGTGTTTGCCAGCTTTTCTTTTTCTTTCTTTCTGCCCTTTCAGCGGTAGGACTAAAATTTATGTATATTTTTGTGATTACACTGTTCAGGGTCATATCTATTGGGTTCTCTTGCCAAATCTATAAGCAAGGAGGTGCTTCTGGGAATAGATGTAAGACATGGCTTACCTCTGCAATGCAGATACCCCCTCTGCACAAGAATGGGCTGAGGGGAATGGTGTGCCTGCCCACTACCCTGGTCCCCCATGCAGAAATGGATCCTCTATGTCAAAGGAGAATTTGAATGATGTTTTGGATTAGAACTCCCCTTGTGCTTTTCCCTTGCCAGAAGCAGGTAAGATAGACTTTCAAGCCCCCACGATGGCATCCTTGCTAAATGATTCTTTGATTGACATAGGTAGAAACCTTTGGAGAAGCCCCTCTAAAGAGTGCTTTGCAGGTTCCCATGGGTCCCTTTCATGTGTGTTCCTTATTTTCATGGAACTGTTTTCAGCCAAGCTTGGAAGTCCGCACTTCACCAAGCTCCTTCATAGACCTCTGCTGTGTGAGAGGTGCTATTATTTGATCCAGAGGTACAGCCTTCAGAATCACATAGGAAAGGAATGTTCAAGTCATGTCACATATCCCGTAAAGTTGTGCCAATAGTGGAAGTAGAAATGGAGACTGTGCTCTCTTCTCGAATGATTCCAAAAAGGAAAAGAGTATTCTTAACTGCAAATGATACAGGAGATAAATTCCTGAAGGGAGTCCCCAGGTACATCCCTGGCTAGGTCCATGAGCACTATGTTGGCTACAGAAATGTAGGAAGCCTGACTGTTGTTGCTCTCTCTCCCTGTCCCTGCCCCATGAATGTCTCTGTAGCAGCATGGACCAAATCTTTCTCTGTTCCATTAGGGCCATTAACTTCCCAAAAGCTTGTTGCGGGGGGGGGGGGGAAGAGTCAAGAAATGTCATCATTTGCCCCCTCCCCACAGTTATTATCCAAATGTTGGAAGTTGAGAAGTTTTGACCAGCTCTGTTTGGACAAAAATATAGAAGGGTCATTAGTATGTAGACTGCCTCCTCTACTTCCAGACCATGCATGGAATGGCTCTCCGCACAAGAATATTTCCTGTGTAGAAGCTCAGCTTCCCAAAGAATTCTGAAACTTCACTAATAATTTTCTGGTTGCTCTTGGGCACTTAGGGTTTGCTTATGCTCACAGCAAATGTTGGTTCCTCTGTCATAATGCAAGAGACCTCTCTAGCCACATCAGTGGTCAGTAAGAGCCTTAGCATGTACCCCACGGTCCATCCTTTCCAAATACACTTTCAGATATTGAGTTCCTTTCCTTCTAGCTATTTCAGCTGATTTGGGCTGCAATACATGCTTCAGCTCCTCTGGATCACCATGTGTGGAATCCTGGGGCTACTGGATCTGTAAACACAATTCCTATGTTGTCTTCCCTGGCCTACCTTCCTGGTGCCTATTCTCTATTGGCTTATGTGGGTTGGCATGAAGATCCCCCTCCTAACCCCTCTCAGTGGGGGGTGGGGGGAGTGGGGCGGAAGATTTTCCTTTTCATTTCTAAGATAGGCCCCTCTGGGCCAGGGTGTAGTAGGACAGAGGGCCCTTCACATTAGGGAGAATTTTACCTTTTTGAGACATTTGGGAGAATTTTATCTAACAGAGAGATTTGATATTAGAAAAGCTGAGTAAATAATCATATTAGATGGAAGCATTTTGGATTGGACTTGCCAAATATCTAAACTTAATATATTTGTAAAACTGTACTCAAATCACCTGACTTTGGAGCTTTGTAGGACTTCTTATGTTTATTTGAAAGTTATGCTTCAACATTTCCTAAACTGCTTTTGCCCAAGAGGGTCTTCTTAATGTATTCACAAATTTACTGTAGTAATTGGGGCTATCTTTCTTAGCTGGATTATGAAGTTTAGAAAAG
The DNA here is from genome assembly GCF_011386835.1 of Chrysemys picta bellii. Classification (NCBI taxonomy): domain Eukaryota; kingdom Metazoa; phylum Chordata; order Testudines; family Emydidae; genus Chrysemys; species Chrysemys picta. The sequence goes on from NC_088791.1 coordinate 204,444,882, forward strand.
AAATTGAATAAGCCTGGTTAGTTTGGGAAGTTAATGGAAGATTGATCACTTGAATCTATAACCCTTTTAATTAGGATTGTGAGCAGGTTAATAGATATGGTGCACTGGTGTTTTTCCAGATTTATGAAAAATGGATGCTGAATTTTAAAAAGAATGCTTTAAATTTTAAATTTTTAAAAAGAATGCTTTAGCTTCTTTTGAGAGAGAGCTGCACATGAGATTCTAACAGCCAGTAGCTCACTGACTTGATTCTAGAAATAAATGAGATACACTTAAATAGAGATGCATAAAAATAATGACTTGTGTTTTTCAACATTTGCAGCCATTGATTTACTCTTTTCTTTCTCTTCTTTCACCCCAAAACACTGGGGCCTCTCTGATAATCCTTAACAGAATCCCGAAGTAAGAGCCTGGTACTGCAGCCTCTTCTGTATCATTCTGACCCCGAGTTGCAAAAAGTGTTAGATTATCTAATGGATTTACAGAAACTTTAGGAATGGTTACAGTTTTCACATTATCTTTGTTATGGAGGCACTAGTTGTGATTCCATAGTTAAGGTAGTGATCCGTTTTGCACTTAACGCAGGGATTCAATTCTGTTTTACAGGTGTTCTCCTCAAACTTACAACACTTACTTTTTGAGTACAGAATTAATTTTCTGAGGATATACAAATAAATCCATTAGCTTTTTGCATTGAGATGAATTAAACTGGGTTCTTTATGAAATTTAGCATCTGGGGTCTGTCTTTTTTGTCCCAAAGGATCTTAGCAACAGAGTAACACACACTTCAAACTTTTCATATAGTTAAAATTAATTGATATCTTGTGCATAGGCTGTATTTGAAGAAATTAGATTGTAATTAATGTATTAGGCTACAGACAGTCTCAAGTCAACAGCCCAGGTAACTCTTAAGTGGAGCTGTTGTGACGTCAATGGTAATTCAACTAGTTGCCATCCTTCCTCTACAGCTGAATTACATTCAGCATTTCTACTGATGGTAATTACTCAGTGGTATGAAGGAGACAGAGAGCTGTATAAAATTGGCAGATTTAGTCCAGTGATCATTGCTCTTTAAAGGTTCTGTACCTGCCAGCTGGCTTATGTGTCAGTTGGTTGACCTGATAGCACTGCTGCCTTGTCTCCACCGCACATTGAGGAAGCACTGCTGAGGAAGTGGGAGGCAGGAGTGTAGGAGAAGCCATTAAAGCAGAGTGTCATTGGGAATTGATCTAGCACCGATTTTGTTAACACAGCCTTCTAAATGCCTAAATCAGTTGCATATTAAGGGCCAGATTCACCAGAACACTTCAGCTGCTTTGTGGTGCTCTGGGGAGACAAACTTAACGGGTCAGTGCACTCTGGCTACTTTGCTGTACCAATGAATGTGTCCTTAAGTTAAAACTTAAATGATTTAAGGTTAATACTACATATGTTCAGATAATTAGAAATATTGCATATTAGTATTGTTTGGGGATTTCTTTTTTAGTACTCGTGTGGACACTCTTTAGGGAAATTCCCAGAGAAAAAACTGCTTTAAAATGGAACGAAGATTGAGAAGAAGTATCAGTAATTTAGGGGTAAACAATGTTTCAGTATGTTGTAATTATCCCCCAAATCAGCAATATAAACCAGGAATTTCAGTGTTAACTGTATTTTTTTAAAGTGTACCCTTATGTTAAAGTAAGAAATTCCCAGTTAAGGCATGCAAACAACCTTATATTTGCCCTGTACCAGCACTATAAAGGAGGAAAAAAGTGAAGAAAAAAATCTGTCTTGAAAAATCATTTGTGTATCCTGTGCAAGATCCAGGCAGATTTGCAGTTGGAGGAGTGCATGGACTGTTCTCTAATTACTTCCTCCAAGGAGGTGGTGACAGGAAGAAATGCTGCATATTGTCCGAGCTTCTGGTGGCATTCTGCTTCTCTGACTAATCTAGTCCTTCTCCTGGGATAGGAGGCTCTGTGCTACCCTTTGCCACCCACTAACTGCTGTTGACACAATCTAGCCCCAAATAACTAAGAACCAAAATTCTACAAAATTAAACATTGGCTCAGCAGAAAAACACAATGGGCCAAATTCAGCCCTGGGCAATTCAGATGATTTAAATAGAATTACCTCAGCAATTAATTTGAGCCACAGCTCTATACACTCAGTGAGTGTTTTACCGGAGTAAAAGCTGAATACGGATTTGATAAAGGGAAGAGGGAAATGGAATGCATGCAACACAAATAGTGCATTTCATTTGAACTCTGAATTGCTACTTTTTCATTTTTCAAAATAAAAAAACATTTTAATTCCTTGCTTTTGCCTATTCTGCCCATTTAGGTTTCATTGACTTCAGTAGGCTTTGGAACTGGTAATTGATTTTATTAACCTTGCTTTTTAATGATTTTATTCATACCCATTTGCTTTGGACAAGTGTGTATGTAGGCTTAACTACCTGTTTCTATTTTGAGTTTGAGTATGTGATTATTTTTAATTCCTTCTTATTTTCAATTTCTGTCCTCTAGACTTATTTGGTTTTGGCATGATTGTTGCCCTTAGGACCTCAAAATCCAAATGACAGAGATGGGGAAAGGGATAAACATGAGGGAAGGATTCTAATGTAAAATTGCTTGGGCCATGCAAGGAAATATAGTGTTATATACTATGCAGTTACTTATGGGCTCATGTTTTGGAGTCTGATTTGTGTGTATTAAGAGCATTTAAAATGTAGTTTTATGAAAGTGCGTTTGAATTCATAGCATTTGGATATGATCCTTTAAACATTTGCTGTGTGTATTAATACTTCCTCTTAATTCTATAAATGTGGTTTGTTAATGCTTAAGTTTATTGGGCTATAATTATGGAAAATTAGTAGATCTCAGAAATGTTCTCTAGATAGATATCTATAATTATGCTTCAATAATGGGACAGTTGCCCAGTGTTTTAAGTAATGGCTACAGCCACATAATTAACATGTTTCCCTGAGCACCCAGCCCTTAGTCTAAACATTTTTGTCTTGGAGTTGTTTCATATGAGAGATTTATTTATCCTTTTGCTTTGGTAAATCCAGCTGTGATTAAAAAACAAAATCAAACTGTTTCTTAGAGGATATATGGAGATGTAAATAATTTTTATGGTGATTCTTTCTGCTTCATTGGAAAGTTTCTTTTTGACTTAAATAGGTTTTGGGTCAAACCCCTAGTCAGTAAACACCTTTTCGTAATACTTAGCTGTTATATAGCATTTTTATCCATAGAAATGCTTTAAAAAGGGGAAAGTAAGTTTCATTGTCCCCACTTTATGGTTGCAGAAACAGCTACAGAGTGCTGGATAACCCAGCTGGTCAGTGCAGAGCTGGGAATAGAACCCAGGCCTCTTGATTCCTGTTATTTACGACTGGCTTAATGCCTATTGCTTTTACAGTTTGCCAGAGCACCATCATGGAGTAACTCTAATTGTGGCTTAAAAAAAAAAAAATGACTGCATTCGGCTGCTTCAGGTATAGAGGGAGTCTCAGTGTGAACATCAGTTCTAAGGAGCAACTCAAGTACTATGGGAAATGTTTCTAACGACTTCTTTCAGGCTTGGTGAGGACCCATAGCTATGTCCTTGGAGCTTCACCCAGAAACCAAAGATCTCTCCCACTTGACCTAGCTCTTACCTAGGATAGCAGAATGCTAACACAGCTTTTGGAACAGAAAATCAGATTGGAATTTAAAGACTGGCACAGCATTAGACAGTAAATTTGACATATTTAACTCTTCTATCAATATAGTAGAAGGGTAAACAGATGGCCAGATTAGATAACTCAGACTGACGTAAAAAACAAAGGTGGAAACTGAAAAGTGTTAAAACAAAGGAAACTCTTTTATAAAAGAACGGATTGCTGTATTTAGGATTGAACAGATTGCGAACCCGGTGCCCGTAAAACTAACTCTAGGTGTCTGGGAAGGATTTTCTTTTATTTAATTGCTGTGCTGACCAGAAAGCTGTTATGTAATACTGAGGTGGAGAAATCTCTTCTGATGGAGATAATGCCATAGTGAACCTTGGAGTACTAGATATAGTGCCATCTATTTCTAGTCTTCAGAACAATGGTTCTTTTCTTGTCATGTAGCTCATTAACAAACCTTTTTACAATATTTGCACTGCTTTCCTATTCTGTCCCCTCACTCTCCATCGGAAGAGAGCGTGGACTTTCAAACAAAACATGTATCCCATTAGTAGGGCCAGTCTTTACTAAGACCCCTGCAAGCAACTCCAATTGACTTATATAGTGACTAGAATGGGAGTTGTGATGCATTGTCACCTCTCAGAATCAAGTATTGTTTTGCTTTTCTTCTTGACAGACTTCTCACATAGGGAAATGTTAAAACTCTCATTTTGTTTGATTGATAATTTAAAACAAAAGTCCAAAAAGCAACGGGTACTTTACAAATCATGAAAGCATGAGAAAATAACTTGGCCCAGCTCTGCCTTTTAGTGAAGTACTAAGAATCCTGCTCTGTTTTGTATTTCCACAGGAGATGGTGAGCTCTACACTTTTGGAGAGCCTGAGAATGGGAAGCTAGGTTTGTTGCCTGAACAACTGAAAAACAATAGGGTTCCACAGCCTGTTCCTGGAATTTTGGAAAGGGTTAATAAGGTAGCTTGTGGTGGAGGACATACAGTGGCACTTACAGGTATGAAAACGAGTTGGCTTTTCTCTGATCCTGTAATTAAAAGAATCACTTTGCTTGATAGAGCAAACACTCTTATGAAATGTCAGACAATGCCTAGAGAAACTTTTCTTCTATCTTATTACATTGAAAATGAAATCTGTTTTTTTTCCCGTGAGTTCTACAAGAAAGCCTCCCCTTGTGAAATTTTAAATGACCTTGAATATGTGTTAGAGAGTCACTTTTCTGACTATAACCACTGTTTAATGGCTATAAAGAAAAATGTATGATCTATTGGGGAAAAATACAGGACTGGGATCCATGAACTGATTATTTCTAATCTACTCCTGCAGGAATTCTGCACATCTGCAGATATTCAGAATTCATGCATCCTGCAGAATTTTTTTTCCTGCAGAAAATATATTTCTGCCAAAGTGTTGCAGTTCCACCTTTCACCCACCAGAGGCCACTGTGGTGCCACAACAGCTAGCAGCATAAACACAGCTGGCTGTTGTGGCACCACAGGGGCCTCTGGTGGAAAAAAGGTGGAACTGCAGCACTTCTTTGGCAGAAAAAAAATTCTGCAGGACACATGAATTCTGGGAAAGAATTGTCTGTAGTAACTCAGAGCTCTCCCCATCTAGTGTCCCATCACCAGCCACTGGAGATATTTGCTTCTAGCAGTTGCAGATCGGCTACATGCCCTTGTAGGCTGTCTCATCATACCATCCTCTCCATAAATTTATCAAGCTCAGTCTTGAAGCCAGTTAGGTTTTTTGCTCTCACTGCTTCCCTTGGAAGGCTGTTTCAGAACTTCACTTCTCTGATGGTTAGAAACCTTCACCTAATTTTGAGCCTAAACTTGTTGATAGCCAGTTTATATCCATTTGTTCTTGTGTCCATATTGATGCTTGACTTCTCCCTCCCTCTTATTTATCCCTCTGATGTATTTATAGAGAGCAAGCATATCTCCCCTCAGCCTTCTTTTGGTTAGGCTAAACAACCCAAGCAATTTGAGTCTCCTCTCATAAGGTAGGTTTTCCATTCCTCAAATCATCCTAGTAGCCCTTCTCTGCACCTGTTCCAGTTTGAATTCATCTTTCCTAAATGATCTGGGAAACCAGAATTGCACACAATATTCCAGATGAGGTCTCATCAGTGCCTTGTACAATGGTACTAACACTTCCCTGTCTCTACTGGAAATACGTCGCCTGATGCATCCTAGGACTGTAAAAAGCAACAGAGGGTCCTGTGGCACCTTTGAGACTAACTGAAGTATTGGGAGCATAAGCTTTCGTGGGTAAGAACCTCACTTCTTCAGTGTTAGCCTTTTTCACGGCCTCATCACATTGACAGCTCATAGTCATCCTGTGATCAACCAATACACCCAGGACTTTCTCCTCTGTCGCTCACAGCTTATAACAAAAATTCATGTTGCTTAGTCTCCAAAGGCAGGGTGTTGCACTTTGCACTATTAAATGTCATCCCATTTCTATTAGTTCAGTTTACAAGGTCATCCCGATCTTCTTGTATAACTCATCTGTCTCTAAGGATTGTGATAAAAAAGCTTTAAGAACATGAAGCAAGAATAACAGGCACAGCAGCTGTGAAGCTGTGTGTGAGCAGATACTGTTGGTGCACTGTTTGGCATGAAGGGACAGATCCTGAGTATACCCTGTTCCCTCACCCCACTGGCAGGCTGAATAAGGCCCAGATCACTCCTAATACTCCATGAATGCAGATAACTGCATTCTATTACCTATTTCTGAGGGCTACCTCCTCAGGCTCCGGATGAGGAGAGCAGAAGTGACCAAACTCCTTAGTCTCTACTCTTATTGTCAACTGTGCTGCTATTCTTTTTAGAAGTTGAGCAAACAGAACAGATTTTATCAAAGTTCTTAATGGTGTTGCTACAGCCTATAGATGATACCCAATCAAGCAAACAAAACATTGTATGAAGCCAGACTATAGTATGGTGCAAGAAGCAAGCAAGGAAAAAAGGAATTGGGCAATATAATTGAATTAACTGAAGTTCAGCTGCCCAAAATGATCTGGGAAAAATTAGTTTTCCTGAGGAGAGGAGAAAATTAAGGCAATATGCAGAGCTCGTTTTCAAAGGTCTCCTGAAATTCAAAGATGAGGAGGCAAATGGGAATTACAGGCTAATATGGATAGGGAAGGGATATTTGTAATATTTGAGCTCTCTCATTATGTAAAAATACTCTTGGAATTGTGCCTTCATGCTTCACACCAAACCTGAATCCTTCTAGAAATCTCTAGCCATCGGGGAATGCATGGATCTCATCTTGAGCCACGGAGCCCTCTTATAAGGAATCATATTCCCCCTACACCCTTATTTCCTCTCTTCACCATCACAGCAAATCAAAAATCTGGACTCTTTGACTACAACTGCTTCATCTGTAATTGCAGCTACCACTTTGAGGTGAGACTTGGAGGAAGTGTTCTGCTGTATGTATCTATTGACATGTATACAAAGGTGGAGATATGAATAAGGTGATAGAGAAGAAGAAAGATTGAAGTCCTTGGTCATTTGCCAAACTACCCCCCTTTTTTAAGAAAAAATATTTCATATATCACAAATCCTCTCAACTTGCCCCAAAGCCAGACTGACCAGAAGAAATCTCAAACCTTATTTTGGCTTGAAAAAAATCTAAAATCCTATTGTCAGAAGCACAGTTATGCTGCTTGTACCTTTGGGCCTTTTTTCTGCTGTAAAAGAGAATGCTTAAGTCCTAACCAGGGCCGGCTCTAGCATTTCTGCCACCCCAAGCAGGGAGTGAGGGACCTGCCGCCCCCGAATTGTCGCAGGTGCCGCCCCTCTCCCTTGGCCGCCCCAAGCACCTGCTTGTTAAGCTGGTGCCTGGAGCCAGCCCTGGTCCTAACTCAAACTATCTTGAACTTATCCCATTTTACTAAGTTTTGGAGGGGACCATCTGTATTCTGTTGTGGTGGCATGGAATGGAATCATGTCCAACAGTAAGTGCTCAAGATAGTTTGGAACAGTTTTGCTATGCCTTTGCACTCTAGCCACCAAAACTTCTTCCCTTTATCATCTCTTTACAGGGAACCCTTTCATGAGAAACTGCTGAAAGGGATGTAGTCATAACCCTTCTCTATCTTGAGTAGAGTAACAGAAGTGGTTCCTTGGCAGTATCGGAGACAGAGATGCTGTTTCCAATGCTTCCTGAGCTCTAATGGTTTTTGTTTGGTTGGGGTTTTTGGGACGTATCTTCTATTATAGGCTCAAGCACTCTGAAAATTCAGAATAGTGGCCTTGGCCTCAATAATTGCATTACAAATCTAAGGGATGATTTGCCTGACCCTCTTGTTTCTATGTATTCCATAAAGACTGCTCATAGGAAATACCTTCTTTTCTGTGTTGGAGAGGATCATTACCTGTATTTGATTTTTCTTTTGCATCCTTGGTCTTTAACAAATGTCTTACTGTGGTGGCAACTCACTTGAGAAAGCAGTGCATTCTTTTTTTCTCATTCCATGGCAACTGACTACTAAAAGCACAGATGTTCATAGAGGCTTAAATTGTCTTAGAGAAGAGTATGTTCCATACCTTGGTTTAGACTTAGCAAACAATATGATAAACATCCAACTTCACTTAAACTCATTATGTTCATCAGAGCAAGGATGACAAAGGTCTCTTTGTCTCCAGAGAAATTTCAAGACATATTTGAATGTTCCTAAGGCTATTAGAATTTATGGCATCATGCATCCTGGGAAATCCATTTGCCAAATTGAGGGCGAGACTTCAGTTCTGGCTAAAGAAAGTGTCTGCTTCAAGAACAATCTGTATTCGTAGCTGGGAAGTCTAGGTATCTATCAGTTATTCTTCCATTAATTGGAATTAAGGGATCTTTCTGATTTCTTATTTTATTTTACTTGTTAGCAATCCCTTTCTGGATATTTTTTCCTAGCACTGAATCTTCCAGCAGAGGGAGCTTTAATATTAAATTTAGTAGGAAGATAATTTTACAAAATATTCTGCATACTTAAAAAAAAGTCTTACTCTTTATATTTCATAGTCTTTTGATTTTGCAGAAGTGATCCTTAAAACTGTTTTAAAAGAGCGATGAGGAGAAAAGATATCCTGTAAGCAGAAATACTGCTTCTTTTTTTCAGCTTTATGTTACTGTATTCTTTGTTGACCTGAAGTTGCAATTAAAGTCAATGAATATGTTGGGCTAATAATGCTGGGTCTGCTCCACTTCTATTTTCTTCCCATCCCTCTTCTTCTCCCACAAAAGAGACAAGATAAAGGTGGGAGAGTGGTTGGGAGATAGCGCTGGAGTAAATGTAATGTGTGATTTGTTTTTAAATGTGCTACCAGTTTATTGCTCCTCTGAGAATGCAGCCAAAAAGCGTTCAGTTACTGTACGTAGATGGCTGGTGTGATGGCCTGGCATCCTCCCCGGGGTGGGAGGAGCTTGTGCTTCTCCTGCTTCTGGTGCTATGGAGTGGCGTCTACCTCCATGGGTAGGAGACCTTCCTGCCCTGGTGCTGCAGTCTGGCTTTTACCCCACAAGTGGGAGGAGCACCTACTCGCCCTGCTTGTGTACAGTGTGACTTCTACCTAAGTTTGATTTTCTGTGGGAGTACAATGTACATTCAGACATACTCACTTCCATTCCGAAGTCTTGAGTTCTCTCTTTCTTTTGGTAGCGAGATGTGTGGTTCCTTTACTTCCACTTAAAAAATATCAGATATTTTCAACATATGCAAACATAAAACTATTTTTAAATGCTTTTATTTAGCTGCTGCATGTAACCTTGCCATCTGAATGACCTTGCTTCTTGAACAGAGAAAAACGTTTTAAAAGCAAATGTTCCTGACACTTGCTGGTGGTTGTATGGATAATGAATATGAAGAGGAAAATTAAGCCTGGAGTTTCCAGATACATTGCAATAACAACATTGTCAGTGTTTTTAATATTTCAGTAATACCAGACCTGCAAAGATTTGGGTCATCATACATAATAGATTTTTAAATGTGGCAGGAAGTTCAAGAGTAGGCTATTGAAGAGGAAAATATACATAATGAAATTTTTTAATAATCGTGGGCTTGTGTTGATCTCAGCTGTAATATCTAACATTGTATAATTTTCATTGGCTTATTTTCACATGTGCATTTAGTCAATAGCTTATTTTGCAAATATGCCATGAAACAAAATATGTAGCAGCTCGTACCAGTTTATTTTCTATATGTTTAGTTAAATCTTTCGGAGGAAGGATGGTTTTTCATTTCATGTTTCTTTTGATTTTTCTCTTTCATTGTGATTACACTTTATGAATTGATAAAATGTAAAACTTTATAAAAAAAAAAGTTGGAGTGTGATTTGATTTCTGTTTTGCCAGTAGTGGGAAGATTATAATTATAATTATAATTAACTGTTTACTTTCCATGTACAATTTTCAGAAACAGATGTATATACCTTTGGCCTTGGACAATATGGGCAACTTGGACATGGTACATTTATTTTTGAAACCTCGGTACCAAAGGCAGTGGAACATCTGAAGAGGCATAAAATATGTAACATTGCATGTGGGGAAAATCATACAGCTGTAATAGCAGGTATGTATGCTGAAACTTCTGAAATGTACTTAAAATGATGATGTATTATCATTTATGATATGGACTTTTTTATTATAAAATGAGCACCGTGAGGAACAAACATGCAGATTTAATGTAAGGTTAAGTGACTGCCCAAGGCCATCCAGCGGTCCGTGGAAGAGCCAGATTGGAGTTTAGGAATTCTGTTTTTGACTTTCTGTATATAGTTATTCCTGTAGACCACACCACCTTTTAAGGAAGCTGTAGCCTCACAAACTCCTGCCTGACACTCTTGCATGAGTCTCAGTTTTGCTATACAGTTGTATTGTATTTTTTCTTAGTGCTTTATTTTTTCGTTACCTAGACTAACAATCCCAGTCAATACTTTTGTCTGAAAATGTATTTATCTTCTGGACCATATTTAGTAGTTCAAAAATCATACAAATATTTGTTCATATTTGATTTTTGAAAATGAAATATACCTTGCTTTCAAAATATATTTAATTCTACTCTTATAACAATTTTGTCATGTGCTTTTAATGGACCTTCTACATGTTTCTTTTTCCATGTAGACAATGGCCTTATGTTTACTTTTGGAGATGGACGGCATGGCAAGTTAGGACTTGGAGAAGAGAATTTTACTAATCAATTCATACCCACCTTATGTTCTAATTTCTTGAAGTTTGCAGTCTATTTGGTAAGGCTTTGCTTTGTTCTTTTTTCTCAAACTTTGAAATGCATATACTTTATAAACATACCTTATTAAGGGAAATCTGACAGTTTAAAATCATATTTATAATATTTTCTTATAGTATTAATACTGTAGATTAATACTGAAAGAATGTTAAAATGTTTTGTTTTATTTACCGCTTCCCATTCTGCTGCTTCACTTCTCGCTCTGTGATCAGTTTGGACCATAAAAATAAACAAGTCCGTTTTTCTTTCAGATTGTTGTGCACTTCCACAACACTGCAATGTTTAGGTTGCAAACACTTCAAAGGAATCTATACATTTCAAACAAAAAACTTTTTAACATTTTGGTAGTTTTAGTTTTAAGAATAGCCTTCCATCCCAATGTGTGGACCTAAACCACCTGGTGTATATCACTTTAATATCTAAGATTATTTATAATGTAGGTTATTTACAAAAGTTTAATAAAATGAAAATGTATTCATTTTTTAATCCAAACATGATGAGAAAAGAGAGGCAATATTGTTCTTTTAGGTTATTGTTTTAGTCTTCCTGCTGGTATTGAAGAAAATTGCTGTAATGCTAGCTCCAAACATTCAGAAACTGAGTCAGGCCCCAAAAGATCAATTAAACAAAACAAGCCATTTTGGATTCTTTTTATTTGCTTCTGTTTTTTGGGCCATCAACATGCCACGTGGGTCATGTTTTCAATCTTTTCTCTACAACTATGAGGGATAGAAACTTTTTAAAAAAAAGAAAGCTGAGATTCTCATGTCATAACTTGTCTTCCATACTGGCTAGGGCTCTAGATAAAACATCAGATATTATGAGACTTGTGGTAGTTTGCAAGAGATGGTAACATTGTGTATATGTAATATTGGCTAACATCAAAATGATTTACTAAACTCCTTTGAAAATTGATGCAGAATTCGTTGCTTGCTTCTGGAGAGTTAGCTAGTTTTATTCTGTTTTACGATATATTGTACTTAAAAAGTTTCGATCCATTATATTTTTTTAAACATCAGTGATTACAGTTTGTACTCTAACATACTGAAGTCTGTAACTAAGTGTGGAGCAAAACATTTGGAGCTTCTAACATATTTCTTAGTCCTTGGTCCAGAAGATGAATGCAGGCCAATGAGATCTTTTTGTGTTTACACTGTAGGTTGCTTGTGGTGGCTGTCACATGCTAGTTTTTGCCACTCCAAGGCCTAAAGGGTCTGAAGAAATACATGAAGATTTACGTGAAAACTGTTTGGCTGCTACTATCTCTAAACTGGGTGCTGATTCATTAGTAACTAACACCTTGCAGAGAACGTTATCGGCTCGAATGCGACGGAGAGAGAGGGTAAATTCAGAGCTAACTATTTTTGACATTTATTAAGTTTCCATGATTTTTTTTTACAGGAAAAGAGACTTTTTAAAAAAAATTAAATTTATAGCTTACACTCACCAGATAAATATCCCTCTTTGAAATAAATGTTTGTATTTCAAGGTTCTTCTTTGAGTACTGTTCCTGTGAGTGCTCCACTTCAGGTGTGCCTGCACCTTGCACCTTTAATTGGAGATTTTGGTAACCGTGCCTATTCAGGTGCCCCACACATCCTTGTGCCTTGCAGCAAGGCTATATGGGGCTGTGCAGACAAACTGCCCTCAGTTCCTTCTCAACTGCCTTCAGCCTGAGACAGTGTCTACTGTGTGCCTGTTCTCTTTATTATTCAGCAGTTAGTTAGTTAGGGTATGTCTACACTATGGGATTACTCCGAATTTACAGAATTTGATTTTTGGCAACCGATTGTATAAAGTCGAGTGTATGCGGCCACACTAAGCACATTAATTCGGCGGTGTGCATCCATGTGCCAAGGCTAGCGTCGACTTCTGGAGCGTTGCACTGTGGGTAACTATCCCATAGTTCCCGCAGTCTCCCCCGCCCATTGGAATTCTGGGTTGAGATCCCAATGCCTGATGGGGCCAAAAATTTGTCACGGGTGGTTATGGGTAAATATCGTCAGTCAATCCTCCCTCCGTGAAAGCAACGGCAGATAATCATTTCGTGCCCTTTTCCTTGGATTGCCGAGACAGACGCCATAGCACAGCAACCATGGAGCCCGTTGAGCCTTTTTTCACTGTCCCCAGTATGTCTACTGGATGCTGCTGACCGATGCGGTACTGCAGCGCTACACAGCAGCATCCCCTTGCCTTTGCAAGTTGGCAAAGACGGTTACCAGCCATACTGTACCGTCTGCTGCTGTCATGGGTGCTCCTGGCCGGCCTCGGTGAGGTTGGTCGGGGGCGCCTGGACAAAAATGGGAATGACTCCCCAGGTCATTCTTTTCTTTAAGTTTTGTCTAATGGAGAGTCAGTCCTGCCTAGAATATCAGGCAAGCCTACTAAAGGACCAGAGAGGCAAACGGCCGCTCCAGGTCAGAGCCCCAGACATCCCGCAGAAATGATGAGCTGCATGCCATTCTAGGGGATGCCCCTACAACAACCTCACCCATTGCTTCCCTCCTCTCCCACCCCTCCCGGGCTACCTTGGCAGTTATCCCCCCATTTGTGTGATGAAGTAATAAAAAATGCATGAATTTGAAACAACACTGACTTTATTGCCTCTGCAAGCAGAGATCAAAGGGGGGGAGGGGAGGGCAGGGTGGTTGGCTTACAGCGAAGTAGAGTGCACCACCATTCTGCACTTGCTCAGCCTATAGCTGAAAATAGGAATCTGTGATAAGCACTAAGATAGAAGCTCAGGCAGGACTGAATCTCCATTTGTGTGTGGGCCTTTGGTTGACACTGGTAAAATACAAAATGTCCCAGGATCTGTATGTTGGGGGACAGTTCTAAACGGCAGCTTTATTTTTTTATTTGCAGCAAAATGTAGAGGTCTAAGTATCTGATTGTGAGCCCTGGTAGCAAGGGGTAGGCTGGGGTAGGTGTGACCGCGCGGTGTTTCCACCTGGGAGAGCAGCCTGAGGCAGAAGCCTCCAACTGGCATGATATTCCAGGCAGGACTGAATCTCCATTACACTAAACTTAAAGAAGAGAATGACCTGGAGTCATTCCCATGTCTGCCCAGGCGCCCCCGACCAACCTCACCAAGGCCAGCCAGCAGCACCCACGGGATGACAATGACGGTTACCAGTCATACTGCACCGTCTGCAAGGCAAGGCAAAGGGATGCTGCTGTGTAGCGCTGCAGCACCGCATCTGCCAGCAGCATCCAGTAGATATACGGTGACAGTGAAAAAAGGCAAGAAATGAATTTTTCCCCTTTGCTTTCACGGCGGGGGAGGGGGAGCGGGGGAGGAGGAGGGAGAGGGGAGGAGCTGACGACATATACCCTGAACCACCCGCTACTATGTTTTTGACCCTTTAGGCATTGGGAGCTCAACCCAGAATTCAAATGGTTTTTGGAGAGTGCAGGAGCTGTGGGATAGCTACAGTCGTCAGTCGCCCCTCCCTCAGTAAGCGTCCATTTGATTCTTTGGCTTTCTGGTACGCTTGTCACAGCTCCTTCAGTTTCACACAGCACTGTGTTGAGTCCCTGTTGTGGCCTCTGTCCATCATGGCCTTGGAGACTTTTTCAAATGTTTTGGCATTTCGTCTTTTGGAACGGAGTTCTGATAGAACAGATTCATCTCCCCATACAGAGATCAGATTCAGTATCTCCTGTACGGTCCATGCTGGAGCTCTTAGGGAGCTGATGGTCACCTGTGCTGATCAGCGCTCCACGCTGGGTAAACAGGAAATGAAATTCAAAAGTTCGTGGGGCTTTTCCTGTCTACCTGGCCAGTGCATCTGAGTTCAGATTGCTATCCAGGGCGGTCACAATGGTGCACTGTGGGATAGCTCCCGGAGGCCAATAGCGTCCGCACTAACCCTAATTCAAACCGGCAATGTTGATTTCAGTGCTACTCCCCTCGTCGGGGAGGAGTACAGAAATCGATTTTAAGAGCCCTTTATGTTGACAAAAATAGTTTTGGCTTAGTTGTGTGGATGGGTGCAGGGTTAATTCGATTTAACGCTGCTAAATTCAACCTAAACTCATAATGTAGACCAGGCCGTTGTATGCAGTTAGTTATTTTATTTAGTGTTTGTAGTTCCCTTTTTTCTTTTCCTTTCTCTAAAAAAAAATATTGTTGTAAAATCTTTCCCTATTTAGGGGTCATTTTTTGTTATTTTGCTTGGGTGATCCAGGTTCCGCAGGATTTAAAAGGTGCCTCTATTGCTGTGAGGCTGTCCCAATCAGGCATTCTCAGTGCCTTCGTTGTTTGTGAGATACTCCTATTCCCAGTAAGTGCATAATCTGCACTTCCTTCAATGACAGATCCTGAAAAAATAGGGAGATCAAGTTTAAACTCCTGATGATGGCGCAAGCCTTAAAACTGGCTTCAGATCCAGGGCGGAAGATGACCCTGTATATAGATGTCCCAGGACAGCTTGTGCCCCATCCACATCAGTATCCTGGTCACTGGAGGTCGATAGAGATGGAGGCAGTATCATGGCACTGATTGCATCTATGGCACCAAAGACCTCAGCAAAGGTAGCCTTGGCATCTGCCTCTATTCAGAAAGAGATAAAGAGTAAATCTCTGAGAAAGTCTTGATCAGTGGTGCACAAGAAGGCTATGTAGACCTCAGGTCCCCAGGGGAGTATCATGCAGGGGCTAAGTGATTCCGGTACTGCAAAGACCGGGAAGACCGTTTCAAGGAGTCAGTCCTCAAAGACAGACTCAGTACCGAACTCAGGTATCATACCCAGAGCCATAGACACTCTTCCCAGAAGAATTTTAGTCTCATCCCTGAACATCAGTTGGTACTGGCCACTTGGAAGTCTTTGCTACTGAAGACTGCTCGACTGGTGTAATTAGAGTCTACTTATTCCTATGCCAAGCACTTGGTGCCAGCTACATCAGTACCGAAGCTGTCCTCCACGGGTTCTTTCTTGGCCCTGTCGTTGATGCCATAGAATTTAGATACTCTAAGGATCTTCTAGTATCTTCAGAGTCAGAATCTCCTCTGCTAACTGGTACCGGGGGTTTACCCTCATCAAGTTTTACTTGGTCACTGACCCCATCCATCATCTAGAATATCATACTCACCCTCGTTTACAACACAAGCAGAACAGTTATTTTCCCTCCTCCCCCCCTTGGATATGTTGATGAGGATCCTCGGACTCTCAAATTTCAGAATAGGCTTCCCCTGTCTACTCTAGAACACATTGCTGCCTCTCCTACACTGAGGCATTGGAGGAGGATAGACCTCAAAGGACACCCATGTGGCAAGAAGAGAGATGGTTGCCTCCACCTATCCCATATGCCCCCCCACCAGTGGCCTTGTTGGGAGCTATGGGCATTCTGTCAACAGTTTTGTGATGAAGTTATCACACCACCGAAGGAAGCAAAGAAGAGTACATTCCCCAACCACCTGTGGCACTATGAATGCCAGGGGAGAGAACCTTTGTGGAGTTGGAATCAAGGGCAGACAAGGAGGTAACACCTCTTACAAATATTTTCTCATCGTCTGAAGAAGTTGTGATGTCTCCACCATTTTCTCTGGCAGATGATTTCAGGTAGTTACAGGAACTGATGAAATTGCTGACACACAGTTCAGGAGTCACACCATAAACTCCTACATATTTTACCTATGTCAAAATTCTTGAGGATTGCCATTCCGGTCAACAAAGCTCTTATGGAACCTGCTAAGACTGTTTGGCAAACCCCAGCTACCGCACTGCTTATCCGCAAGGAGGTGGATTAAAAAGTATTATGTCCCTTCCAGGAAATCATAATTTCTATTTTCTCACCTAGTGCCAAATTCTCAGGTAGTGAAGTCTGTAAATGAATGGGGTAAACAATATATCTCAAAGTCCACCCCATACAGCAAGGACCACAAGAAGCGCTATCTTTTTGGCCATAAAGCTTCAGCCACACTTCATTTTAGAATAGTGAACCATCGGGTGCTCATAGCAAAGTATGCCAATTTGAATTACAACAAATTTAATTCCTTTATTGATCATTTGCCAGAGAAACATTGTGACCAATTTAAGGTCATTATTCAAGAGGGTCAGCTCCTGGCAAAAACATTGCTCCAGGTCTCCTTGGATGCTTCAGATACTGCAGCACAGTCTGAGAAAAGCGTCTTGGGCTGCAGCTGTTGTAAGGCTTCCCAATAGAGGTCCAGAGTACCACTGAGGACCTTCCCTTTGATATTCACAAGCTTTTTGAGACTCAATGGATACATCTTTCCACATTTTAAAGGACTCGAAAGCTATGCTGAGATCCTGATTTATACGCCTGTAAATAAGAGATTTAGTAAGTCTCAGAGGGCACAAAGATCATGCCCAGCCCCCAATTCAACTTACCATAGATCATCTGAGCCCCTGGCCAGGAAACCAAGATTTGTGACTCTTGACCTATAAGACACGTTTTCATGTC
This sequence comes from Chrysemys picta bellii, assembly GCF_011386835.1. NCBI lineage: Eukaryota > Metazoa > Chordata > Testudines > Emydidae > Chrysemys > Chrysemys picta. Next base: position 204,462,233 of record NC_088791.1, read on the forward strand.
GCTATTCACCTTTCATACAAGAGGTTTCTTCATTTTCTAATCAACAACAAACACAAATATCACATGCTCCCTTTCAGGCTATCTTCTGCTCCAGGGTATTCTCAAAAATTCTGGTGGTAGTTGCCACCCACCTACGTTGTCTGGGTATAATAATTTCCCCGTATCTGGATGATTTGTTGATTGGGGCAGATCTTATCAGGAAGTGTTGGTGGCTGTAAAGATGACGTGTTCTCTGTTCCACAGCCTGGGCCTTCAACTCAACCTCTAAGTCTGTTTTGACTCCAGTACAGTATCTAGATATCATAGGAGCTTGCCTGGATGCAGTGACAGGCAGAACATGTGTCTCTTCCAGCAGATATCTCACACTGAGTCTTATCTCAAGGATTCATGGCAGTCCTCAAGTAACAGTAAGAGATTGTCATCAACTGCTGGGGCACACATCAGTTTACGTCTTTGTAGTGCAACATGCCAGATTACATTTCCGAAGTCTCCCTGGATGGCTTTGAATGGCTTACAAATCAAGCAAGCACATTAAGGGAAGATTAGTGTCTGTTCCCCAATGGGTTCTATGGTCATTCAACTGGTTGAAGGACCTGACCAAAACCTGCACAGTACCCTCCTACCATAATGATAATGTCAGATGATTCAGTGTTGGGTAGAGGGATACATCTGGGACCTCAGAAGATACAAGGCAAATGCTCACTACAAGAGCAGCTTCTCCTCATCAATTGTCTGTAATTGAGAGTGGTCAGAATTGCTGGCCTATGCTTTACACTTCTAATCAGAGTCAAGTCAGTAAAGAGAATGACAGACAATGTGAAATACATGTACTATATCAACTGTCAGGGAGGAGCACATTCCCCATCTCTGTGCTGAAGTGATCAAACCTCTGGCATTGGTGCATAGCCAACCAGATAGTCATTGCAGTTTCTTTCCTCCCTGGTATTCAGAATACCATGGCAGATGACCTCAGCAGAGATTTCTTTCTAAATTACGATTGATAACTGGACTCTTGAGTCCTTGACACAGTATTCATAGCTTGAGGGTTCCCAGAGGCTCACCTGTTTGCAACAGCAGCCAGTGCAAAATGCATCAAGTATTGCTCCAGAAGGGTCTCAGTCCTCAGCCCATAGGAGACACTTTTTTCATTTAATGGACTAGGGATCTTCTTTACGCTTATCCACAGACACTGTTGTTGTTGAAGGTTCTTAACAAGGTCACACAAGATCAGGCCAGGTTAATAGTGCTTGCACCAGCGTTATTCAAACAAGTTTTGGATCCCTGTCTAATTAGACTCAATTCTGGTGCTCCATAGCATCTTCCAGTCAGTTCTCATCTGCTGACTCAGCATGCCAGTTAAACACTTCACCCCAACCTGCAGATTGGTTCCTCAAAGGTTTTCTGAAGTAGAGAGATCCTGTTAATCAGAAGTACAACACGTTTTATTAGATCAGTGTTCTTCATTGCAAGGCCTGTGAGCCAGTGGTGACTCCCATCGACCCTAAGCGTGGCTTGCTAAATTCCTCTAAGCTGCACGGCTGCGCAGCAGGCTACAAATAGCCATGCAGCAGCTCTAAAGGGCCATCCAGCAGGGACCTGGAGAGGAGAGAGGTGAGGCTGGGCAGGAACTGGGGAGGGGATCAAGTTGGGGCTTGCAGGGCTGCTGTGGGCCTCTCCCCCGGCCCCGGAGCTCCCTGTTGCCAGAGGGGAGAGACGGGCCCCTCTCCCAGAGCTCCGGGCTGCCTGCCAGCAGGGGGGAGAAAGACCCCTTCCCCGGAGCTAGCTGCTGTCAGCAGGGAGAGGGCTGGGGGGAGTCCTCTAGCCCCAGGGCAGCCTGCCTGCACCTCAAACGCCTCATCCCTGGCCCCACCTCAGAGCCCATACCCCCCAGTCAGAGCCCTCAGACCCCCAACCCTCTGCCCCAGCCCTGAGCCCCCTCCTGCACCTTGAACCCCTTATCCCCAGCCCCACCCCACAGCCAGAGGGGTGAAAAGAAAACAGAGGAATAAATTGACCAACAAACATTTGGATTGCCTTACTAGGATTGCGATGACAGATTACAAATACTGCATAAACAAAGTCAAGGAGGAACAGGCACACTTTCACTCATCCAGTTTTTAAAGTAAGTTTTGCATTATTCTGCTCTTAAAAAGTTTACTCGCATAGGTGCCTTTTTAATTCCATATATTTTCCTGGTTATTATTTTATAAAAGGAGTATCGTTTTATTGTACAAGTAGACTTTGTTTTAGTTACACGAGTGGCTCTGTAACATTACATCATTAAGGAATAGGAAGCAATGTGTTAATTTAGTAGTTGATGTGGCTCTCACATTGAAGGTTTTTTTCCAAAGTGGCCCCCACTTCAGAAATAGTGAGGAGCACTGTATTAGATAGTAGAAAAAAATCTACAAGAAATACTTACCTCCTGAAATGAAAATATCATCTTTGGTGTAACATTAAGGACTCACTGTTCTCTTCCCATTGTATTGGATTACCTGTTGGAATTGAAAACATCAGGATTTTTTGTGAATTCCATTAGGCTCCACTTAGCTTCAATTCACTTTATCCATAAGGATTTTTTTTTGGTCTTCGTTCACCCAATCATGGCAAGATTCCTAAGAGGTCTATTGGATCTCTCCCCTCAAATCAGAGATATTAGTCCCAGCTGGGACCTGAACCTAGTTCTTAATTGCCTCATGAAACATCCTTTTGAGCCACTAGCTGTGTGTTCTTTATTAAATTTATCAATTAAGATAGCTTTTCTGGTGGCCATCATGTCTGCCTTCAGGGTTGGAGAACTGAGGGCTTTAACGGCAGACTCCCCATTTATGGTATTCACCAGAGACAAAGTATGCTGTGGCCCCTTCCAAGATTTTTGCCAAAGGTGTCATCAGAATTTCATATTAAACTATTTATCTCCTGTTTTCCCCCTCCCCCCCCCAACCACATCAGAGTCAGGAAGCTATATTCTATATCCTAAATGTTAGGAGGGTATTAGCCTTTTATCTAGCTAGGACCAGGCTGTTTAGATCTAGATTGTTTGTCTCCATTGCGGACAGAAACAGGGCATCGGTAATGTTCAAACAGAAGGTTATCAAAGTGGATCTCCGGCTGTATTAAGGTCTATTACAACCAAACTCAGGTTCAGCCTCCTTCGAGAGTGATAGCACATTCCATAAGAGCACTATATAAAATCTGTAGCCTTACTTAAAGTCATACCAGTTGCAGAAATCTGTAGAGCATCAACATAGTCCTTTGTTCATGCTTTTTCTAACCATTATGCCTTCGTTCCTGCTGCAAGATCAGATGCTGCAGTAGACAATGCAGTTCTTTCCTCTGCTCTTAATCTCCCGCCTCCTTACAGGGTGCTGCTTGAGAGTCACCTGAAGTGGAGCATTCACAGGAACACTAATTGAAGGAGGAGAGGTTATTCACCCTATGTAGTAACTGGAGTTCTTTGAGATGTGTGTCCCTGTAAGTGCTCCACTAGCTGCCCTCCTTCCCTTCTGCTTTAGCGTCTCCCTGGTGGGACTTTATGGTAGAGAAGGAACTGAGGGTGATTCACTTTTGCACCCCCGTATAGCCTGAATGTGGGGCAGAAGGATATGTAGGATGCATGTGCAGGCGGAACAGGCATTGCAACTAAAATCTCCAGTCAAAGGTGCAGGGTGCAAGCACACCTGATGTGGAGCACCCACAGTGACACACATCTGGAAGAACTCCAGTTACTGCACAAGATGAGTAACCTCTTCTTACTTGATGATGGGGAAAAAATGGGTAATTGCCCTGTTTTGCTTTTTTATGATCTGTAGAGGCCTGAAATTTAACAATGTGTAAGAGCCTGCTGCTTTTTGTTCCTCTCTTTAGAGATATCAGGAATGTTGAATCTCACTTTCCCTGTTTTTCCAGGGGCTTCCTTTGGAGGCCCCTGAGAAGTAAATTAGGAGATTTCTTGTCTGTTTATCTAATGTGTGAGTTAAATTGGTGTTTGGTTTTTGTTTTGTTAACCTGAATAAAAATTACTTCCTCTTAAGTAATAAGGTTTTGCTTCCTTGATATCTGTGGTGTCATAAAACCACCAGTTCGCCAGTTGTCCATAGTGTCTTTTGGGGGGTGGGGAGAAACAGTGTAGAGAACATTTGAATTTATAATGTAAAAACCAGGAAAAGAAAAAGGGGATGACTTTAGCATTGGGGAGGAGAAACTTTTCATGCCTTCTTTATACATCATGAAGAAACAGGAAATCACACAAGCCCATTTTTCTTCAGAAACCAGCTTCCAAGCTTTGTTTATGCTAAGCTCTGATGCTATTATTATGTATCATGTAATGAAACATACTATAATATTTCTACAGATTCTTACATTTGAAATGAGTGTAGAAATGTGTGAATTTTTGAATTTTGATCTGTTCAAATTACTGTTAGTTTAATATTAAAAAGATATCTCTCTTGAAGGCCATTGTGCCCTTTTGATACCTTTTGAATTTTGAAATCCAGTTTCCATTCTACAGAATGTAGATAAATACAGAATAAAGGGAAAATATTCTATGTACCTAAATTGTGAATTAAATAAACTCTCATTCTTTTAAAATCATAATGGAAGCTCTTTTTTATTGTTGCTTATTTTAAGATATCGAACAATTATTTGACTGTTGTGTGGAAAGCATCAGCTTAATATACCTATCAATTTTTTTAGGACTTCAAATAATTGAAGAGTACAAACAGCTTTTATCATACTTAATTACAGTATTTTCCTCTAGCAAATACTGTAATTAAAGTATGAGAAGGTGATTTTCTCTTATCAGTCTCAGAATGTTCTCAACACTTTCTTTAAAAAAAAATTTTTTTAAGGAAAAATCTCCAGAACAGTTTTGTCGAATGGTGCGAACGTTACCTCCATTGGGAGAAGGCTCCCTAAAACCAACTTTATGTGCTGCCAGCAACACTGTCCCACTCAGTTTACTCACAACAAACCATCCTGCTGTAACGGAAGTGAATACAAATAAAGCGATTGAATCTACTGTGGACTGTAAAACAGGTGAAACATAATGTTTCTGTTTGTTGCCGTCTTCCAAGCGCTAGATATATACTGTTTGTACTTATGTGAGAGAACCACTCATTTGAAGATTGAGGACTTTCATAACTTGCGACTGAGCACCACACCTGGGTCTCAACCCAGTGTTTGCTGGCCAGACTCTGAGAGAGCACAAAAACAAAGGCTGGAAAGTAGTGCTGGGGAATCTGTTCCTCCCCAGCCCTTTTGTGGAAAAGATGTTTAAGGATTTCGCAGGGAGGGTTAATTGAAAGAAAAAACAACTGCTACTGTTTACCTATAGTTCCTGCTATCTAAAGACCTCAAACATACATGAGTTTAGCCTCACAACAGCCCTGTAAAGTAGGTAATTGTTATCCTCATTTTATAAATAAGGAAACTGCCACACAGAGTGATTAAGTGACTTGTCCAAGACACTACAAGTGTCAGTGGCAGAATTAGGAAGAAAACCTGGGTCTTTCCCAATTCTGTACCTTAACCACAAGACTGTTTCTTCCTTGGAAATTAAAAAGTACAATATTACTAAAAGGCTCACCTGAAAGGAACTTTGCTTCAGGTGACTCTTTTGCATTGAAAATCTGCAAAAATGAGCTGAGACTTGCAATGCCCTGGGATGCATTGGTCTGCTAGACTTCATTCTGGTCTTAACCTAAACTAATGTGGAGGAACTGCCACCCGGGGTTAGGGGATGGGGCATGTCAGGGAGCTAAGGCACCATCTGTGTAAGGATAATAATACTTCCCTACCACATAAGGGTGATGTTTGGCTTGCTATATATCACCTGCTCCAATTTATTGTACTTATTGTTTATATTTCTTGTTTTATTTTTAAGAGGATCGGAAGCAGGAAAAAGAGAAACCTGAAGAAAGTACCACAGAGGAAGATTCAGATAAGGAAAGTGATGACAGAAGCCTTGGAAACACAACGGATGTTCTAAATATGGTAAAATACTCACTACTAAAATTGTGGCTTAGCAATCATTTTGAGGGAAAACATAGCAGTAACATTTTTTGTGATATGGCTGTAATAAAAGTAGTCACCATACCTTGGTACCCCCAAGTTCTAGGGGCTCCCTTTATGCCAGCACAGACCCCAATCTGGGGCATCTGTTACTACAAGGAGCACAATCCCTTTATGTCCTTGGCATGTTTGAGTTAGTGGACTCCACCTCTTTGTTTTTCCTCCTCAGAGAATAGGACCTTTCATGTCTCCCAGGATGGACAATTGGTATTTGTTTCTTGAATATTAATAGTCACAATCCAAATTATAATTGTGTTTAAACCAGATACCATTCATTCAAGAAAGAGAGAAAAGTAGATAAAAACAAAAAATAAAATGGTAGCATGAACTTTATTCTCATCTATGCAAGAACTGCACAGAGTCCTGCTAAAATGTACTAGCCATCTTAGTTGCAAAGGTTGAAGGTTGGTAGTGCTAACCATATTCACTGATGTATGTGCACCTCTTGCTTTGTCTTTGTTTCCTAATTGATTCATCATAGGAGCCTGTCACAGGGCGTGGTCCTCATAGCCAGATTGCCGCCTCCTCCTGGTCATGCTGGGGATTAGCTCAAGGCCAACACCCATATCCCCAACCAGGCCTATGGCTCCTCTCTTAGCTTCCAGACCTGCAGCGTCCTCTTTGCAACTCAGCCCTCCGGCCGTATCATTATCCAGGTTTCCCCCTTCGGGGGGGGGGGGAAGAGAGTTGGATATCTCTGTCCAACAGTCCAGCCACTTCCCCAAGCCCGCTCACTACTCCGGGCCCCAACCGAGGGTCCCTGTAAACATTTGTAAAAGAATGGTGAAAATACTCCATACATATTTGGTGTAAAAATTGCCAAATATACAAATTAAAATAGGTCTTGAAGAATTTACTAACATATGAAGAAATCTGTTTTTAATATCTTGCATTCATCATGTACTGTCTGTATGCCAGGCATATTTTCACTTTTTTGTGTTTTTTGTTTTTTTGTATACTGGGTTATGAACAAATTCAGAGGTGCCTTTCTGTTAATAGACCGATATAGAAGTAGTAGAAATATATTTTTAAGTAGCTGTTTGAAAAGATCTCTGTTTCAGGAAAATGTATCAAGATGGAAATAGAAGTGATTATTCTTCCCCGTGCGAAATTACCTGTTTACAGCACAGCTACTCCAATTCTAAATGGCAGCAATGACAGTTTTTTGTAGGCCCCAAAGGCATGAAAAGCCTTGGTGGTGTTTTTTTTATGGTGTTAGTAGACGGGATATGTGGGTATTTATATTTTTAAAAAACTCTCTTAGAAACTAAAATGTTGTTGGTTCGGGGGAAAATCAGCAATTCTGTACATGGTTCTGATCATGAGATAAGGTATTAGTTACTGCCATTCAGTCGGCGATTGATCTTATTGCAGCGGGGACAGATTTTCTTTCTAAAAGAGAATTGATTGTGACCATGGGAGAAACTGAGGATCCCCCCCCCTTTCATATTTAAGTGAAAAGGCACTACGGTAGTAGTCAGAACTCTGTGATGCATGGAAGGTGGCTTCAAAGTGTACTTGTAGATGGTTACAGAATGGCAAACTGTTGGTTCATTAAAAGCGGAATTGAACTGTTTGCTAAAAATGGTAATTTGACAGTCTTTTTCCTCAGGCTGTGTGCATAGTGGTATTAAGATGTTCATGTATTTCATGATACCATGCTGTAGCTGTTTTGGACTCTGACACTGCCTCAGTTTCCCCTCTGTGGTGTTCTCAAAACTGCATCATGACTCTTGGAAATCAAATAAATGTGGGGGTTAATTTAGTAAAACATCACAGTTGAAATTGCAGCTTTCATCTTAAATGAAAACATGTCTTTTCCTGACTCAACTGTTTTCTCATATCCTTGTTAGTCTTAACAGTTCTTTAGCAAAACCCAGGTGTTGCTGCCTGGAGTTTCCTCATGCCTTTTTTATTATTAATTTTTTATTATTATTATTATTTTATTATTTCTTCTTATCTCAGAAAGTGCTATCTTACTACGGTCTGCAAGACAGTGTGGTGGTATAAGTCCCCATAGATCAATCTTTGCTTTTCTTTTAGCTGCATTAGAATTTTGAATTATAGCGAAATTAATATCCTATTCTGTAGTTTCTTAGATGTATAGGACTTGAATGTTTCCTGGCCAAGACTTTAAAAAGTGTATGTCTGAAATTAGGCTCCTAAATCTATATCAAGGCACATAAGTCGATGGCCTGAATTTTCAAATATGCTTAGCATCCAGGAATTCACAGTGAAAAACAGTGGGAGCTGTGGGGTGCTCAAGACATTTAAAATTAAGCCACTGATTTGGAAGCCTAACTTTAGGCACCCTTTAAAAAAAAAAATACAAAAAGGTGTCCCCTAGATCCTAAGATCACTTGAATGAGCCCAGTGTGAATATACTGGAGACCTCTTAAATGTCATCTTGTAGATTATTATTTTTAAATGGTCTGAAGAATTTAATTTACATAATTAAACAATAGAATACATTTATTCACAGCAGTTTCAATTACAATTTAATTGACAGGCTTAATGTTTGGGAAATATTTTTAGATCCTCTGATGAAACCTATTAAATGTAAAAAAAGGTATCATTCTTATTTAACTCATGTTTATTAATTAGCTTACATTTCATTCTTTAATTTGTATCCCCATTCTTTTCAGACACATATGATGAGATTGAATCCCAGTGACCAGTCCTTAAAATTATCACCAGTTCAAAAACAAAAGGTACTGTAATTAATCATGTTTGAAATGTAGAAAATGTATAACTCTTTTCAGAGGGCATCCTCTTTCTTTCCTTTCTCTTTTTTGCTCCTAATTCTCATAAAGGAAACCTCAATTTCTATAGACTTCTTCCTACATAAAACTTTTAGGCCTGGATGCTGCAAATGGCTCCATTGGGTAGATCCCTGAGTTTACAAGGAAATCACTGGGGCTCTGTGCAGATGCAGGGGGCTGTCTGGAGCAGTTTGAGATGAGACATCATAATATTACTGTAATTGAAGGGGCAGTATACTGTAACTTACATTATACATTTTGTAACATACAGTAATGATAACTTGCCATTTACTTGATTGCTGATACTAGAATATTTGGATTAAAATCCAGGTCAAAATATATGTAAAGTAACCATGTTTACAAAATGCTGGATGTAATTTTACAGTAAAATGTAATGATTCACTGGGCAATAATACTTTTATTCCATTATAAAGTTGAGACTTCTGTCTTACCATCCTGTATTAATTTTAAAGTGATAACAGAATTTTGATATTAGGGGTACATTAATATCCGCTCATAATCTTATATTTCAAAATTGATTACACAAAATATGATTGATAAATGAAGTATATAAGAAGAAAATTTTAAATTTAAGCCAGAAAAAGACAAAGTAGCGTTAGATCAATAGTAAATACACTGATCCCAGAATTGGTAGAGTGCATTTAACCTACTCAATAAGTGTTTCATTCTTTAAACAGTTATGTATTATTTAAATTAATTTTATTTGGAATATTCTGTATTTTATGCCATTTTTTTTAGTCCTATCAAACACATCTTTTCTTATTCAAATGTGTCTATAGTCTTTTCCATTTGTTCTCATTTAATTTGTTCTTAATGCTTTCCTTCTTTCTTTTTAATTTTCTGCTTCTCATGTGGAATAGAAGAACAATAAAAATGTGACACTGAAAAGTGATGGTAAGGGTGGGTTGAAAAAGACTGATCTTAATTTCATGCAGGAGGGTTCAAAATCAACGGATGGTTCTTTGCAAAAGCAGTCTTTAAATTCAGTGTCTCTTGGAAATGGTTCAGATCTAGAATGCAGTGATTATGATGCCTTTGTGGGGAAAATTAAGGCTAATAAAAAGCATATACAAGATAAACTAGAACAGGCATACACTATTAGCAAACTGAAGTCTGATGTTCAGCAAACTGTTAAACATCAACTCAAATTAGTGAAAAGGAAGAAAGACTCTGCAGAAAATCTTAAACCTAGAAAACAAGACACATCTTACGGTCTTTCCAGTAATAAATCTAAAGAATTATTTTTTTCCACTGAAAAGTTAAAAAAAGCTATTAAATCTAAGCACCCCCCTAAAACAGATATACTGCCTGCTGCAGCCAGTAACAAACCAGTGACCATTTCAGTAACTGCACAAAACCAAAAACCTGTTAAACAAGAAAGTAAAGATGCAGTGGATGAAGATAGGACATCTGACAAATATGGAGAAATATATGTCAGAGGGGAAGAAAGTAATGAAGAACAGAGAGGACTTAAGAAAAAGGAGAGATTCATTAAACAAATAGCAGTATCTGTGTCATCATCTTCAAGTGAGGAAAGTAGTAATGATTTTGCAAAATATGTACTTCAGAGGAGAAAAATGCACAAGGATCGTTATAAAGACACCGGAAAACAGAAGCAAATAGAAGCAGTAGAAAATGTGAATGATTTAGAAGAAAGAGATACTGAGACAGAAGAAGAGCAAGATACAAATAAACAGAGAGAGAGTGCAGAAGAGACCAATATAAAAAGCCTGAATGAAGAGGAAACAAAAGTGAAGAGGTTTGATGATAAACCTGATGAGGCCCCACAGCGAGATGCTAAGAATGAAAAATTTAATCAGGCAGAGAAGAGTGAAGAAAGTGAAATGGGAATGAAAGATGGTGAAAGGGAAAAGGAGAACCAGGATGAAAAAACTAATAGTGAAGTAGAATCTGGAGAGGAGGAAGATGAAAATGAGGTTAGAAAAGATGATGATGATGATAATACCTCAGTAGTAAGAGATGGAGATGAAGAGGACAAAGGTAATGGAGAAGAAAGTGAAAAAGCTGAATCACTGTATGAAACGGAAGATGATCATGAGAGAAAGGCAAAGGCTGAAGAGAATCATCACAGAAGAGGCACAGAAGAGAGAAGTCAAAAGGGTCATTTTAAAGAGGAAGAAACAGTGAGCAAGGGAGAAGTGGAGAAGAAAGATGAAGAGACGGTAGAAGGAGGAAAGGAGGGTAAATGTAAGGAGGAGCAGAGTGAAGACACAGAAGTAGAGGCTGAGAGTGAGGGTGGAGAGGAGGATGAAGAGGAAGAGGATGAAGACAGTGAAAGGGAGGAAGAGGGAGGTGAAGGGGAGGGAGAGGAGGAAGAAGAGGCAGAGAAGGAGGATGAAGAAGAGAGGGAAGTGGAATGGGAGGAAGGGGAGGATGAAGAAGAGGGGGAGGAAGGGGAGGATGCAGATGAAGAAGAGGGGGAAGGGGAAGAAGAGGGGGAGGATGAAGATGAAGAAGAGGGGGAAGGGGAAGAAGAGGGGGAGGATGAAGATGAAGAAGAGGGGGAAGGGAAAGAAGAGGGAGAAGATGAAGAAGAGGGAGAGGGAGAGGGAGAGGGGGAAGGGGAGGGGGAAGAAGAGGGAGAGGATGAAGATGAAGAAGAGGGGGAAGGGGAAGAAGAGGGTGAGGAGGAAGAAGAGGGAGAGGAGGAGGGGGAAGATGAGAGGGAGGATGGGGAGGGAGACAGTGAAGATGAGGGGGAAGAAGGGGAGGAAGAAGAGAATGTTGGAGAAAAAATAAAAGAAAATAAGCATCTGCAGAAGCATAATAAAAAAAAGCAGGAGAAGAAAGGAAGTGCTGTACAGAGCTCTAAACAGAAAGTAAAGACAAAACAACATGTAGTGAATGGATTACACAATTCAGAACAATTTTGGAACAATGTGCTACCTCATTATTTGACACTAAAATAGTATGAGATGCTGGAGATTTACTTCAAACAGATTCATTCAGGATATTATTGTGCCATACCACGTTTATTTAGCTATAATCCTTTTTTTTAAAAGTGTTTTGTTTTTTTTTAATTGTCTCAATAAATGTATTATACGAACACCAAGTGCCAGTTTCCTAAAGGGCTACAGAAAACATTAAGAGTTTGGTGACCTTTATCAGACCAAATTATCAGATATAAATTCTGGTGAAATCACTTTCATCTTTACTGTGTACCACACTATTAAAGTTGCAGAAAGTGATTCCCTGGGAGACACAGCATTTGCTTGATGCAAATTTTGTCATAATTTTAGGATGATGGCATGAATTGTGTTGTAACAATGTAATTTTAATTGCCTTTTTAATCAGATTTCTGGAGCTGAAACATTTAGTTTTGATTATGGGGTAACTACCATGTTGATGTGCCTTACATGAATGGAATATCAATAAATCATAAAAATTCAGTTTTGAGAACTATATCACCACTGTGTTCTTTTCCTCTTAATTTCTACTAGGCCAATGTATTCATTTGTTCTTATAGACAAATACTTTGTTAGAAAATGCCAAATAAATCCGAGAAAGGACAGTGTGTGCCAGTATGTGGTCAGTACTTGGTTTCTGTAAACTGAGGCCTTGATGTTTCAAAAGGACTTCAGCTTAGTCTCTGATTCTGGTGCCAACATGCAATTGTGTGCTAAAAAATATGAACACGAAATCAGGGGCCTCTGAAAATCTGACCCCAAATATATTGTGGTTAGAATACATCCAGTTAGTGATGATAAAACTATTTAATTATTAGAGGCAATTCACCTCAGATCCATACAGAGCCATGAAATGTTTCTTCATTCTTATTTACTTGTTAAGCATTGTTAATGTACTCTGGGCCATACAATACAGAGAAGACATGGTCCCTGCCTCACGGAGCTCATCAGACAGGCACCCAATACCCCTAGGTAACAAAGGATGGGAATTTGGATCACAATGATCTTGATCCTGCAAACACACACATGCTTAATTTTACTGCCATGAGTAATTCCAAGTCGGATTTCTCACAGTACTAAAGTTAAGCATGTGTGTAACTGTTTGCAGGATCGGGGCCTAAGTGATGAAAGGAAGATGTAGTAAGTCTAGAATCTAGATGAAATAGAATGGAAATTGGCATAAAAGAGCTAAATGGCTGAAAAGACAATTTTTTGGAATTTCTAAAAGATTTGGTGTTCCCCTAAACTCTAAATAATCAAAGTTCCCCTTTTTTCAATTTTTAAAACTCTTAGCAAAGAATTTTTAAAGGATTTGCCCTATGTTTGTAATGGTGTGCCTGGTGAGGGGAAGTGAAAAATGGGTGATTTTTGTCATCCAGCATTTTCTTTAGTACTTCCATACCATATTGGTGGCTTCTATAGGAAACCCTAAAGTAGACAAATCTCTGTTGACTAACCTGTGGAGTGGTCTTGACAGTCTCTGAAGAGAGTTCCTTCAATCTCTCTTTCAAAATGAGAACAAGACGAGAAAGAGGAAATCAAAATGTGCGGGGAGAAATTAACAGATGTCGAGCAGTAAAAATGTTAATCAGTACTTGTATTGAGGTTATGAAACATTTTTTTAAAAATGTTGTTTTGTAACATCTTGGTATTAAAATATTTTAATTCATTGTCTCCAGAATTTATTTCCAAAAAAGGTTGTAGTAAGTTAGTAATAAGAACGGCCATACTGGGTCAGACCAAAGGTCCATCCAGCCTAGTATCCTGTCTACCGACTGTGGCCAATGCCAGGTGCCCCAGAGGAAATGAACAGAACAGGTAATCCTCAAGTGATCCATTACCTGTCGCCCATTCCCAGTTTCTGGCAAACAGGGGCTAGGGATACCATCCCTGCCATTCTGACTAATAGCCATTGATTGACCTATCCTCCATGAAAATCACCAAACACCATAAATCTTAATCAGCTATACTATTTGTTCTCCTGTTTTTCAATTAGTCACTCGTTCCTTTTCACGAGCTTCAGAAAATATTTTCACTAGCAATAATGTGAGTTTGTCTGATGACTTTCACAACCTAATTAGTTTTGTGGCTTAGACTTTTGCCTCTGAAAACATAACACTTGTACATTTCTGAATTTTCTAGATTGTGCTGTTCAAGGTAGTCCTCAAAATTAAATGAACTCCAAATGCAACTGTTTCTAGCTCAGGTGCATACATAATATTGATCTGAGGACCTTATTGGTTTGATATCAGTGTGGTAAAGGGGTGCATGTATGCATTCTGATACCAAAGCAGAGTGGCCTGTGTAAACAGTATGTATGTTGCACAACAGAATTGGTTGAGGAACTGAAAACAGACTTTTCTAATGGAGATTAATTTATATGGCTTAAATGCTGCAAAAGAATTGAACTGTTATGAAAATATTTAGATACATTACTAAGTTGATCTCAAGTGATGCATTATCAGTCCTAGGGCTCCTGGAGTATTGTTGTGATTTAACTTAGGGTAATGCTGAAAAGAGATTTGTATAGGACTGAAACTGTTTTCCTTAGACCGAACACCTGGCATAGTTATGACAAACCCTAATCGTTTCCTTTCAGGCCTCTAACTATATGTGCTGTTTCTGGTGATAGATACGAGTCTTCTTTAGTTTAGGCGACGAGCTATTGCTTTTGAGACCAATGATCTCTACTCCAAATCCAAGCAGGGATTGATTCTTCACTGACAGCTAGAACATTGCTTTCAAGCCACCGCTTGTGTAAATAGAGTCCCCTTGCTGAAGTGGGGAGTACAGTTTTCTATATCCATTAGGAAGGGGAAGAAGGGAAGCTAAGTCATGGCCTCATCTCCTCCCTGGTTTGGGGAACTGCAAGAGCAAACAGTCTCTTCTCCTTGGAGTGCAGGGATTACTATTGTGAATGGCCTTTGTACAGCCATGCGGTGGGAGGGGAAGCTTCTTTCTGACCAACCATCATCTTGGCCTGACTGGATAGGGATGCGTAGAGTGAAGAGGCTGATTTAATATTGCTATGTGGATAACTCCTTTTGTAGGGGGATAAGCACATTACAGCTGCAGCTCTTCTAAGGAACTGTTTCATAAACTGCACAATACACCAACATTACTGGGCTCTTGTGGGACTTCTAACTTCATGAACATAACTGGAACTGACACCTATTCAGCCCTGCTCAAATTTTCATACCGTCATTCAGTTGTATAGTACTTCCCTGGCAATACTATGATAGTTCAGTCTGGGTTATATATTCCTTGGCAGATGCACAAAGATTTATTTGCGGGACTTAAGCAGCACTGGAACAGTACTTCTGAAATCTTCTTTAGTAGACTCAAAATTTTGAAAGAGATGTCACCCCTTCATACTTCCAAACTTATTTGAATTCAACAAAAGTAAGCTTTGGCATGACTTTATCTGAAAATGCCAATATACATAAATATAGTCATTTATTCAGAAAGTTCTACCTTTAGTAAAGTTTACAGTCAATGCTGTTTACCAAAAACACGGAGAATATGTCCTACAGACTAGAGAAGATGTTTATGTATTTTACTCTCTTCAGCTTTTCTCATTTATAAAGGCAAATTGCTATCCCTTAGGAAAGCAGTTCTCAACCAAGGGTCAACCACTGGCGGGGCTGCAAGCAGGTTTCAGGGAGTCCCCCAAAATAAACCAGAGAGCATGGCCAGTATTAGACTCAGGGTAGAAAGTTGAAGCCCAAGACACGTGGGGCTGAAGCCAAAGCCCAAGCAACTCAGCTTTGCAGGGCCCCTGTGGTATGGGGCCACACCTGCCTGCTACCCCTTAAGGCCAGCCCTGGCTTTTAATCTACTGGATATGCAGAAAAACAGCTGTTGTGGCACAGGCAGGCTATGGAGGTTTTTATAGCATGATGGGAGGGCCTCAGAAAGAAAAAGGTTGAGAACCCCTGCCAGAGAAGGCATTTTAAAATATCAGCTTCCCCATTTTTGGTGGCTGTAGAATGCAATATTGGGGCCTTCTGTGCTGCTGTCCTTTTCAACATAGACATCATGGTCCAGTTTATGTGCTGTGCCAGGCAGCGGGGCTGTCTTGGGTTTGTCTACACTGCAGCAGAGAGTGAGTCTCCCAGCCCGGGTAGACAGACTCGTGCTAGTGGGGCTCTATATACATAAAAAATGACTATATTTATGTATATAGCTTGCATGCTAAAAGTAGCAGTGTGGGCATCGCCACTCGGGCTTTCAAGACTGAGATTGAGCCCCACTGTTAACAGCCACATTGCCATTTTGAATGTGCTAGCTCAGCTCAGACACTAGGCTGGGAAGCATGCTTCCAACTCCAATGTGGACATACCCTAACTACAACCCCTCCACCAGGTCTGAGGGGAAGTCATAGGGACTGGCTATACCAGCTGTGTGCCAGCTGAGAGCTCCCACATGACTGGGGACTTCTTAGCTGGCCAGATCTGACTGCTCTCTGGCCTTTTCACATTGTTTAGGTAGTGCAAATGAGCAAGAACACAACCAAGTTGCTAGCTCCTTAAGTCCACCCAGCCCCCTTTTTTATATTCCCAGACACAAATCTACATTAACATAGAGTTGAGTTGGGGAGTACATATCAGTAACTTAAGGGTAAAAAGATTACAGGGATGTTTTAATTCGCTGCAAATCAAGCATTGCAAATCCAGAAAATTCAGAGTTTAATATAAATTTAAAAGAAATCCAACCTTCCTAAAGAATGGTAATGCACAGTTAAGGAACCCAGACAGGGTTAACTTTGCCCTGTATTGATGCCATGAGGTAAACATAGAGTTATGATTAGTGTATAATAATGTTTGTAGTCCTAGACTAAATTAAATTGATTTTTAATGAGACAGTAAATTTTTTCCTCATGGCATCACTTCAGGGTGGAGTTAAAAAGACGTAGGGTGCTAAACTTTTTAAAGGAACCATTTTAAAATTAATTTTAACTCATGAACTAATAGATTAACTTGTAAATTCTTAAATGATTTTGTGCCCAAAGAGTAAATGCTGTAATTTTGAAGAGGATATACTGTATTTTTCATATGTAACGAAGTAGTTTAATTCCCCTTCTTAAGAGAAAAACTCACCCTTTACTATGGAATCACGAGCAGTGCTTCTGTAATGTGTCACTTGGACAACTGTCACTGACACAGGATAGACTCCACTGAATATGCTCAAGGTATTGTTTATTGAGGAACATAGACAAGTTTGTGTGTAAAATTGTTAGTAAATGTCCCAAGAAGATTCTTAACTTTTTCTCTTTTCTCTATTAATTTAGCAAAAAAAAAATTTGGTCATGAGTGGGCCTTTAAGAATAATCTTTTAAAAAAAGAAAATTGTTTTTCTGGTTTTTTTTTGTTGTTGTTTTTTTTTTTTAGTTTCTTTCTTTTTTAAAAAAATCGCTCTTGGCTGAAAAATTGTAGTTAGCTTTAGTTTCTGTTTCAATCAGGAATTTAAAATAACTCTTTGGGCTCCTCAGTCCACATGACACAACATTCCTCACCCTCAGAATTGCTGACAGTTTATACATTTATAAAGTTTTAATTTTTAAATTAAATAGAACTTTATTTTTGTTGGTTCAACATGTGAATACAACTTAGTTATTCTTGGATAAGCACATAAGAATAGTAAGTACATTTTGTACTTTGTTTTTCCTACTGCAAGAATATTTTGAGAACCATTATTTAAATACAAAAGAGAGAGAACAAAGGCTGAGCGTCTTATTAACTCACTTTGCTTTTTTTCTAGGGCTGTCAAGTAATTACAAAAATTAATCAGGATTAATCGTGCAATAAAAAAAATTAATCATGAGATTAATCGCACTGTTAAACAATAATAGAAAACCATTTATTTAAATATTTTGGATGTTTTCTACATTTTCAAATATACTGATTTGAATTATAACACAGAATGCAAAGTGTACAGTGCTTTATATTTAATTTTGATTACAAATATTTACACTGTAAAAACAAAATAAATATTTTTCAATTCACTTAATAAAAGTACTGTAGTGCAATTTCTTTATCATGAAAGTTGAACTTACAAATGTAGAATTATGTACCAAAAAACCTGCATTCAAAAATAAAACAATGTAAAAACCTTAGAGCCTACAAGTCCACTCAGTCCTATTTCTTGTTCAGCCAATTTCTCAGACAAAGAAGTTTGTTTACATTTGCGGGAGATAATACTGCCCGCTTCTTGTTCACAATGTCCCCTGAAAATGAGAACAAGTGTTCTCATGGCACTGTTGTAGCCAGTGTTGCAAGATATTTCCATGCCAGATGTGCTAAAGATTCATATGTCCCTTCATGCTTCAACCACCATTTCAGAAGACTTGTGTCCATGCTGATGACGGGTTCTGTTCGATAACCATCAAAGCAGTGCGGACCGACGCATGTTCATTTTCATCATCTGAGACAAATACCACCAGCAGATTTTCTTTTTTGGTGGTTCGGGTTCTGTAGTTTCTGCATCAGAGTGTTGCTCTTTTAAGACTTCTGAAAGCATGCTCCACATCTTATCCCTCTCAGATTTTGGAAGGCACTTCAGATTTTTAAACCTTGGGTTGAGTGCTGTAGCTATCTTTAGAAATCTCACATTGGTACTTTCTTTGCATTTTGTCAAATCTGCAGTGAAAGTGTTCTTAAAACAAACAGCATGTGCTGGGTCATCATCCGAGACTGCTATAAAATGAAATATATGGCAGAATGATGGTAAAACACAGAGCAGGAGACATGCAATTCTCCCTCAGGAGTTCAGTCACAAATGTACTTAACGCATTATTTTTTTAATGAACGTCATCAGCATGGAAGCATGTCCTCTGGAATGGTGGCTGAAACATGAAGGGGGCATATGAATGTTTAGCATATCTGGCATGTAAATATCTTGTGACACCGACTACAATAGTGCCGTGCGAACACCTGTTCTCACTTGCAGGCGACATTGTAATTAAGAAGCAGGCAGCATTATCTCCCATAAATGTAAACACACTTGTTTGTGTTAGCGATTGGCTGAACAAGAAGCAGGACTGAGTGGACTTGTAGGATCTAAAGTTTTTCATTGTTTTTTGAGTGCAGTTATGTACCCCCCAAAAAATCTACATTTACACGATAGAGATTGCACTACAATACTAGTATAAGGTGAATTGAAAAATACCGTTTCTTTTGTTTATCATTTTACAGTGCAAATATTTGTAATAAAAGAAATATAAAACAAGCAGTGTTAACTTTGTATTCTGTGTTGTAATTGAAAACAATATATTTGAAAATGTAGAAAAACATCCAAAATATTTAGTAAATTTCAATTGGTATTCTATTGTTTAACTATGTGATTAAAACTGCGATTAATCACGATTAATTTTTTTGAGTTAATCACATGAGTTAACTACGATTAATTGACAACTGTACTTTTTTCATTACTTTAATTTTTATAAACAAGCCAGATAATTGTCTTAGACATGATGGCCTTACATCTGTCTTTTAAAGTTATCATGATATCCCATTTCTTAGCCCTTGTATCGTCTACTCCAACCTCTTTCTGGGTTGCTTTACTCATGAGAAGTCTGTAGATAAAGTTGCTTTTTCTTTTAAAGAAAGAAATCAGTCAAAGACTGGGTAATTTTCACAGTAAATGACACTGTTAACCAATGACAGACAAACCCACAATAAAAACTTCTAAAATGGCATATGCAAGCATTGATCTGTACCAAGGTTAATATGACTGCTAGTGCTTTAGTTAGATTAAAGTTGGGATTTCCAAAGGGGCCTCAGGGAGCCCAACCCCCATTAACTCTCATTGAAGCTCCTTTGAAATCCCAGTCTGAATAAGCTTCACTTTACATAGTGTTAGATTTTAACTTCAAATCACAACCTGCATTTGGGGGGTTTGAAGAACATGCTGCTGCAAAATCCTTGGAGGTACGGTGTCTGACTCCCCCAGAATTCTTCATGGGGCTTTAGGGAGAGTACATGATGGAATGGCAGCTTGATCACCTTTTGCAAACGTTCAATGTATACCGTCCCGTGACTTTGTGTCAGGTCAACTCCACGGGCCAGAACTATCCTGGAGCAGTCTTTATGGCTGATTACTGTCACCTTCTTCCCTTCCTAACTTATGCAGGCCCATACTCTGGCCCACAATCTTCTCCTGTGATGCAATATGAGAACTTCAAATGATGTAATGTTATATGCAAAGTATTCTATTTTCATGACGCAACAAGAAAGAATTTCAGCATTTCTTTTGGCTTTGTGCCAAGATTTAAGATGTTGGCACTAAAATGGTGTTTTATCATGTATAGCTTGATGTTTGCTGTATATTGATGGTTATATATAGGAAACCTAAATAAGAAGGGACTGTGGTAATATGAAAATATGTAATTTGAAGCTGTAAATATGTTTTGAACTATTCATTATGATTTCAACAGAATTTGTGGCATTATTTCTAATTTTAGAATAAATATCAAAGAAAAGTATCCTGACATCTGTTTACCATACTGCTGGTACACTGGAAATGCACCTAGAGTCTGATTCTGCATCCACTGAAGTCAATGACAACATTGCCATTGACTTAATTTGGTACAGGTTCGACCCCATATATAGCAAATCACGTGAACACCTAACAATCTGGTCAGTTGTGAGATCTGTACATTTTAATGGAATGTACAGAAGCTGATGTACACTAACAAACTGTCTTTTGAAACTCATTTCTAGCAGTGCAGTGCAAATATATGAACGTTTGGGATTGTGGCAGTATGTAAGCAACTGAGCCAAATGTTCTGATTGTGCAATTTGGAAATCTCCACTGTCATCCTGAGTTACATTTTGCAATATGTTCTTGATTTGGAGAAGCTCACTGAGCCCAGAATATGATTGTACACTTAAACCTAGGCTTTTGTATGTGAAAATATTTGGATGAGGTATGGGTATTTTTGTTTAAGAAAAACTAATTTGTACTGCTGAGAACCTCATAGACTATTATTAGTCTATATAGCAAAACAAGTATGCTTGATCACTGTTTCATTTAGAGATTTGTAACTGTGCCCATTGCATCCTTAATTAGGAAGCTTATGCTCAGGATCCCAAGGCTGAGTTCATTATCTTTTATATCCTTGCAACCGTTTAGAGTAAAGAACCCTTAGGTAAAATCCAGGGATCTGGAATGGAATTTTCAAACACACCTCAGTTACTTAACAACAACAAAATCTCAAGAACCCGTTCCTTGCTGTTGGAGATCTAGATATCAGACTTCTGAATAACCAGAATCTTATACTGAACCCTGAAGATCTGCATGCTCTCTCACGGAGAAAGATCAGGCATGTTTGCCCTCAATTGTGATTGCTTTCCCACCTATGAGCCCTCCACTGCCATACTGTGTCCCAGATTATGTAAGGCTTTATAGATTAGCCAATATTCTGAACTGCACCTGGAAATGGACAAGTAGCAAATGCAGAGCATAAAGTATTCATTACACACTCAATATGTAACTGATAACCTACTAAAGTGATGCTCCTCTGTGGTCCACACTTTTAACTTCCAGGTGCTTATCAAAGGTAGCTTCAAATAGGACACATTGTATTAATCAAAAAAATCCTGTGGTTGGAAAGGCATGGATCTCTATGACATTGGAGAGGAATGTTCACCACTTCCAGGTCGACTGTAGATAAAAGGCACTTTGTACGCGTCACGTGGCAATCCCAGGAGCAGGCATGGATCTGTATGAGCTCAGAATTGTGAACCACTGGGGCAGAGGTCGGATATATATATTTTTTAAATTTATTAGAGGCTTAAAGAATGTATTTGGGTTTTATCAAGCAGCTGCCTCAGGCTCGACTCGTCTGACACATCTTAAAACAACAGAATTTAAAGTCGGATACATTTATTGTCTTCTCTGCAATAAAATCGGAGTGCATCCCAGATGGCATAGTGCAGGCAAACTACATTTTAGAGTAGTCCATTTACACATCCAGGGTAGAATTTTTAAAGGTGCCTGTGTGACTTAGGAACCCGCATCCAGTTGGAAGTTAATAGGACTTGTGTTCCTAAGTATCTGAGGTGTGTTTGAAAATTCCACTGCAGTTCCCTGGATTTTACCTAAGGGTTCTTTACTCTAAACGGTTCCCAGGATATAAAAGACAACGGACTCAGTCTTGGGATCCTGAGCCTTTAGTGGTTTGGGCGGAATCCTTCCTTTTGTATCACAGTAATATCAAACTAGGAATCATCTCCAAGAAAGTCAGCCTGATGGGAAGGATGTTTAGGAGTGACCTGAAGGAACTGTGGCATCCCTTCTGCTGTGTGTGGAGGGCTGAGAGGCTGAAGAATCTGCATTTGGAAGAAGGGCCCTCTTAAAGGATAGAGGCAAAAATTGCCCAGATCATATCAGCAGGAGGACAGGCTCACTATAGTAGGGCTCACTGCTGCAGGAGCAGCTTGGGGAATCCACACTATAGGCTGGCTGGAGGAGGAAATGTGGCTGCGGCAGGACTTGAGTCTTGAGGGGCTTGCAGTATTCCAGGCAGGGAAGGAAAAGAGTCCCAGCCTTATCTCCATGACAGATTGGAGGGGATGCTACTAGACTACTGGTTGCTGGGGTCTCTACTTGAAGCAAGGATTTATTGGGAGAGCGTATATCTCTGCTGCCTGTTCTCTTCTCCTTTTCCTTTCAGTGTGGCTCTTTCATCCTTCTTGTCTTCCTTGTCTATTGTTGGAGAGTTGGAATAAAAGAAAGACAAAGAAAAATGAGAGAGCTGGATATGAACAATGAGGCAAAATGTCTGTTTCCAGGCCCAAAGAGCGGGGAGGGAGAAAACTGGTATAAAATGCATGGACAAATGCTGACGGATCTTTTGCCCAGTTTCTTGGTGGGCAAAATCATGAAGGAGTTTGTCCTATACGAGCAGTCTCTGTCTATGGGATAGAAGATGAGGGATGTATTATCACCATCTTCAAGCAATTCACAGGGCTGTTCATAATTTACTGCAAAAATTGCAACGATTGCATTATTGGAGATAAAGGCTGCTCAATCTTGCTCTGAATTACCGTAAAAAGAAGGGGAAGTGCTCGGATACAGATCCAGGTACTCAACCAGAAAGAAAAACACAAGTTTTTTTCTTTACATTAAAAGCACTTCTAGCTTGGAAGAGTCAGATTCTCCCACATAGCCAGGTCCCTTACAGAGGTGTTCAGAAGAAGATTTTATCTCATCTCGTGAAGCAGATATAGAAACTAAAACCCTAAAGGTTTTTAACTACACTGAATGGGTTGATAAGTGCATTTTTAAAGCATCTGACCTCTAGTAGCCAGCTGAAAGAATAATTGATTATTTGGTTCGGCCACTCAGCACTTGAAACACCATAAAGAGGCCTCATGTTCATAAAGTGTTGAGCACTCATTCATTGAAAATCAGACCTTTTTAAGAGGTTTCATTTTAGATACAAAAAAAAATGGAGGCACCCAAAATCACTAATCACTTTGAAAATTTAGTCCAGAATATCTAATGTTTAGAAAAAGGTGAAATTTTGGAGATATCCCATCTCCTAGAACTGGAAGGGACCTTGAAAGGTCATCAAGTCCAGCCCCCTGCCTTAACTAGCAGGACCAAGTACTGATTTTTGCCCCAGATCCCTAAGTGGCCCCCTCAAGGATTGAACTCACAACCCTGGGTTTAGCAGGCCAATGCTCAAACCACTGAGCTATCCCTCCCCCCCAGGAGGGGGGAGGGATAGGAATAATAATTTCTCTGTTTCCAAGGCAAGATACCAGTGAAAACATTGCATCTGTCCACTACTCAGTTGAGAAATTTGTGGAAGCTGCATGGCATACACTTGATGTTTAAAGCTTCCTTCTTTAAGCATTTGGAAAAGGTATACAAATTACAGCCAGAAACCTGGGCTAATGTTCCTAAGCTAGTCTCTCCAGTGTCCATTAGTATTCATAATTAATTTCCTTTGCATCATATTTTTCAGAGATTCACTAAGTGGTTGATATAAGTGTACTGTGATTTGATAGTCTATCCGAGTTTGACTATCTATTTATTTTTGTGTCTGGAGCTGCTTTTGGTATGACTTTTCCCAAATGACTGAAGATTAAAAGATATTTACATTGCTACCTAACGTTGTCTGGAAGAAGTGAGAGTGTTAAGTTTGTTGTATGATACTTTGCAAAACTCCTTAAAACTGACTTCAGATTCTACGGTTGTCCATTTTAGCAAGAAGATTAGTTAAGCCTGAGGCCATCTAAGTTGTATCTGTTTGCTTTTTCCAAACAGCCTGCTTCCTTTCAGAAGATGCAGTTTTGTATATTAAGGACATAGCCTACCTGAGCTATTTCTGATGCTAACTTGCCCTAGGAATATGTAAATAAAAATCTTTCAGACTTGATGGTAATCCTCTGGATCCACTGTTGGCAGAAAAGATGTTAATGTTCACTTAGATTGCTTGTAAAATAAAAGGGATTAAGCAGATACTTAAAACAAACACTAATACAAACAACTATAATTATTAAACAATTACAAAAGTACAAAAGTACAGTAGTTGTTTAATCTTTGCTTGGACAAGATGGCAAAGACTGGGCCTTCCTTGTGGAGATTCACAGCAGCAATCGTCATAGGACGAACTGTATTACCATATAGAAACAGCTTTGTCCAATACATATGTCCCTGCTCCCCACCCAGAGTAAAAGCTCAAGACAAAGCACTGATATAAGGAATAATTACCCATTTCAGATTTGTCAATCAGTTCCAAAATTACTTTAATCTGAGATAGTGTGTAAAAGAAGAGACACTGCAGGATAAATGTTTCCAGATACTAAAAAACCTGATATTAGAAGGAAGTAAGAAGTAGATGGATTGGTATTGTAAAACACAAAAGTGCAATTAAAATGTAGATAGAATCATGCTGGATTATTCATCAAATTAGTATTTAGTGTTAAGTATAATATGTGTTAAAGGAGTTAGTTTCCAATAAGGGAGATGAACAGTAAATGATACTTATGAATTTACTGTATCCTTAGCTGTACCTGTGAGGGGACAGCAGACAGGTTAATATACTTTGTAATTTGCAAGATTTGTGTTTCTCCATGTATTAATGTTATGGGTAAAATTTTCAGAAGTGCCTAAGATTTAAGATCCTAAGTCCCATATTCAGAAGTGACAAGAACA
Organism: Chrysemys picta bellii; assembly: GCF_011386835.1. Classification (NCBI taxonomy): domain Eukaryota; kingdom Metazoa; phylum Chordata; order Testudines; family Emydidae; genus Chrysemys; species Chrysemys picta. The sequence goes on from NC_088791.1 coordinate 204,487,182, forward strand.
TAAATCCCACTGAAAGTGACTTTTGAAAATGGGACTTATGTTCCTATGTCTCTTAGGCAATTTTGGAATTTTACCCTATGGCTAGTATATGCTTAACAGATACCATCTATGCCAGGCAACCTTGACTGGTGGTCTGACAACTTGTCTGTCTCCTTTACCCCAGTTGTCCTGGGCTCTGCAACTGTAAGTCTGCCAAACTGTATGGCATCAGCACCCAGATGCCCCAAACAAATCAAAGCTCCAGCGTGCTGCCCACTGTAGAAACACATAAGGAGAAATATGCCTTGAAGAGTTTATACTGTAACGTTGGACAAGTTGCGCTAAGTGGGCATTCTATACAGTTGGAGGGAATGGAGAAAGAGTAACACAGGGATAACAGAGATCGGAACATGTAGTTTGGACTATGGGGGCATGAATAGCAGTGTGCACCCAAAGTGCTGTGGTGTAATTGCCCTATGTGGATGCTCTGGGCATGAATGAAAAGGTTCCGAGTTTGCATTAATGTAGTCCTGTTTGAAGAGGACTATGTTAATGCGAACTAGGAACCTTTTCATTCACGCCCGCAGTGTTCACATGAGGGAGTTACAGTGCAACACTGCTGCCTGCATAGTCCAAACTGCCAGGGGGATGTAAACATAGCGTTTAATAAAACATTGCGAGCACAATCAGCAGGTTTCAGATAATGCTTTATATAATCTTTTAGTAAAATAAAATGAATTATTTGAATAAAAGTGATTAATTTTGCTCAAAGTTTCTCTCTTAAGCAAGAATTAGTAATTGTTCCCTAAATTTTACTGTCAGAACTCTTTTTAAAGTATGCAGTGGGGCTTTTGCATCCATAAAAACATAGAAGGAAGTCCTAGCTTGACAGCTACCTTAATAACTTATAGCTGAAAGAATAAGCTCTTAAATCCATCCGAGTGCTTAACTCATGCTTTTACATAGTTTTTGTCATCAAACTCTACGAACAGGTTTTTTTGTGGTGGATCCTGAAACTGTGGACACTTATGGTGAATAGCTGAAACTAACAAAGTTACTATATTAATAGTTAGAAATTTAAATTAGGCTCTCAATTTATAATGGTAAATGGCTGAGAGTATTTGGGTTTTAAGATGTTAAGCTTGCACTATTGCTCAGTAAGAGATTACCAGACATATTTATTAGCACTGCTTAGAGCTTAAGAAAGCAGTACCTCCAGTCATCACATTACATAATCCAAGATCAGAGCAATGAGCACAACAGTCTTAAAGAAATGTTTTACAGATCAAGACACCCACATATTTCTAACCCCCTGACGGTTAACCGTGGTCATATAATTTTTTTTTTTTTAAATGGCTGTCCTTGTCCACACTCAAGGCAAAGTCATACTTAATTACTCTTGGAAGGATTAGATTTTTATGTGTAAATGTCAGTAAATGTCAATTTCACCATACTTACACAAACTGATGAAAAAAATACTTCAGTACATCAATAATACAATAATAAAAATACATCAATAATAATTATAGAAATTTACAAATAGGCAAAGTAAGAAAAATGCTGCTTGAGAACTTACAAGTGTTTGAGTTAAGGATATTTACTTTGTATATTTTGATGTGATATTTGTTTTGACAGTTATAAAGCTTTGACTTTTTGAATCTCAACATCTCCATAATTTCCCACAACTGTGAAAATTTCAACTGCTAAAAATAAAAAGTGAAACCTATAATTTTGCACAACTATGAAAATTTAAATGGAGAAAAATTAAAAATGCTTAAAAATAAACATCGATATTATCTGTCAAAATTATACAAAAAATGAATTCTACCAAACCTCTACTTAATATTGTTAGAACAAGTGTTCTCACATTTTAATTAGCATGATGCATTTTCCCCATAGAGACAAGCCCCCAGAGGGCAAAATCCTGTCCTTGCCATCTCTGAGGTGCACTGGAGAGAACAACAAATATTTGCCAAGTGGAAGATCCCTGTGAAGTCCTGCCTCAGCAGGGTCAGATGGTCTATGGCAATGCACTCTGTAGCAACCCTCACCCCTGCTCATAAAACGATTAGTGTTCATTTTCCCTCATACCTTATGATGAAGGCAGCATTCACCCTGGCTGTGTGTCCATGTCAGCTTGTACCCATGGGGCCTATCAGCCAGAGCCGGCGCTTCCACTAGGCGACCCTAGGTGGTCGCCTAGGGCGGCAGGATGTGGGGAGCGGCATTTTGCCACCCTCTGCATAATTTTGGCGGCGGGGGGCTTCTTCCGCTCCGGGTCGTCGGCGGAAATTCGGCGGCGGGTCCTTCACTCGCTCCGGGACCCACCACTGAAGTGCCCTGAAGACCTGGAGCGGAAGGACCCCCACCGCCGAGAATGCAGCTTCAGAGGAGGAGCTGCCGCCTAGGATGGCAAAAACCCTGGCGCCACTCTTGCTATCAGCTGCTCTGTCTGGGTGCCCCACCAAGTACTCAGGGTCTTGCTATTCTGCCCAGCTGCTGTATGGGAGTGTTGTGGGTGGCTCTCAAACTCTCAACCTGTCCACACTCAAACCACAATGCACCCATGCAAGAGGCCATGACTTCTCAGTATTTATGAAGCTTTAACAGAGGTTTATTCCCCTGCGAATCTGGGGGAAGGGGGGATCTGACCTGTAAAAGTCTCTCAAGAACCATGAGCCTATTGGCCACATCCTAACTAGATTATAGCATAAACCCCAATCCTTCAGTTTGCCTGAGCTGTACTCTGCACAGGACCCAAGGTGTGTGTGTTAGGGGGTGGAAAGAGCAAAGGTAGCTTTATACCACCACTCACCTCCCCTGTCCCAGGGGCTGCTGGGTTGGTTTGGCTCCTTGATGTAATTTAGAGCAGCCAGCTTTAAATATGCTGCTTGTAAAGGCCTATTTGGGTCTGTTACACTGGACTGTGAATGCCAGATTGTTGGGGATGTTCTGGCTGCATCCCCTCCTACCTCACACACTTGGAAGCTAGGGAGGAGCTCTGCCAGCTCTACATTCACCCACAGTGAGGTAATCCCCAACCACCTATTTAGGGAAACTTTCTGGCCCTTTTGCACCACCCAGGTAGCTCACAGGGGGGGCCTTATTGCAAGGCAGGGTCTGACCCATTGGATCTAGTTTCTGATTTCTTTAAAAGGTGAAACCTTAAATTTAAAAGCCTGATATTAAAAAGGTGACATTTGAGGTTGCAAATTGTTCTTAATAAACTGGAGGTAAACAAAAAATGACTCATTTATCTGCTATGTGAAATTGTAAAACAAATACAGCTGCATAAACATCTCTAAAGAACAATCTTTAAAACTGTAGTGTAGCCAAAACATTTAGAACTAACTTGACTACTTTTCAAACATTTCACCCAGGGAAAGTGTGCATGACAAAGCAGACTCCACTGTATACTTCTGCCTTCTGGAAATTTTGCAGGCACAAATGATTTTCTGTCTGCAAAGCCTTTTGCGTCATATAATGCTGGGAATCTGTCCCCACAAATATACTTGCTTTTCCTTCGATTGACTTGTGTCCTTAGGTGTGAAATAGCACAGTAATTGGTAAACTTTTCTGAATTGTTGACTTTGAAGGTAATGTTGTTGGAGATTGTTGGGATTGAGCCTGTACAGCACAGACAGAGTGTTGCACACCGTAGGTGATGAGCTGGACAGTAGTGAGGGAACCTGTTCCTGCATTATTGAGAGGGCGGCTGAGTAGCTGCCAACTTATTCTTGCCTATTAGGAGGAGTGGGGCCATGGAAAGAGCACATAGCTAAGTGCCTCATTCTCAGTCTCCTCTGTCAGTCTTCTCCATGGTAATTGTGGAGAGACCAGATTTTTGCTCTGAGCTAAGCTTAGGACCAGCCCTCAGGAAGAAATCCCCAGAATTCTCTGCGTCTAGGTGGCATACAAAACAGACTTCGGGGCCCCTTTGTAGCAGAGCTTTCACAGACTTTTAAAAAGAATTTCAACTAAATGTCTCTGTTTCCTCATTGGTTTCAAAGTTTTTCTTCTTAAAACTGTAAACTTAAAAAAAAAAATCTTGACTTTCTGAGGAGGATTTGAAGGATAGCACCTCTCCTCCTGCTTCAGAAATGGTAGGCACAAACAAGGTCCCAGTAACTGAGCTCTCAGCTGGTGTATGGGAAAGGCTATGTGGAGACAGTTCAGCAGGCTGCATTAAAACTTGGCTTCTAGTCAATGTGGTGGTTGAGGCCTATGCAAAGAGAGAGGAAACAACCACATGAAAACTCCCTTCATTGAGACCAAACCAGAATCAGTGGCATGGAACTGGGGCTAAATTTTATTTCAAAGTCCCTCTGCGTCTTCTCTAGGCATGAGACCCCATTCCCCCAGCTTGTAGAGCAAGCAGGATAGTTTCACCTGAGCCTCCTGAATCTTGGCAGAAGGCAAAAGTTCTCCCTGTAGTAGGGTTACCATATTTCAACAATCAAAAAAGAGGACACGGGGTGCCGCCCTAGCCCCACCCCAGACCCGCCCCCTCCCACTTCCCACCCCCCTCAGAATCCCCCTACCCCCTACCTGTCCCCCCCCACCCTAACTGCCCCCAGGATCCCACCCCCTATCTAAGTCTCCCTGCTCCCTGTCCCCTGCCTGCCCCAACTGCTCTCTACACCCCCTTCTCCTGACAGCCCCCCCAGAACCCCCGACCAATCTAACCCCCCCGTTCCCTGTTCCTTGCCTGCCCCAAATGCTCTCTACACCCCCTTCTCCTGACAGCCCCCCCAGAACCCCTGACCAATCTAACCCCCCCGTTCCCTGTCCCTTGCCTGCCCCCCCCCCCAGGCCGAGGGAGAGCTGCGGGCTCCACGTGCAGCCAAACACTGTGGCGCTGCTCTGCGGGGGAGGGGGAGGGACTCTGGCTGCTAGAGGCCCCAGTGGCTGCGAGCGGCTTTCAATCAGGCCCAGCCGTCCAATCAGCAGTGCCGCACTCTGCATGAGGGGAAGGGGGAAATACCGGACATTTCTACCTTATTAGAAATCCCCCCCGGACGGCCATTTAACGCTCAAAAAGCCGGACATATCCGGGGAAACCCGGACGGATGGTAACCCTACCTTGTAGTGAGCAGGATAAAGAAATTCCTGCTCCCAGCCTGGCAAGGTCCACGCTGAGGTGGTTAAGAAGGCCACAAGGTATTTTCCCTTCCCACAAGCTGTTTTACCTGCATGACCTTAGCTGCTACGAAAGGTGCCGAAGAGTCATTTGTCACCAGGAGATCCAGGTCACTCCCCACTTAGCCGAGGCCTCGCAGCAGGGAATATAGAGTGAAGCATTTTAGATCACCTTTCCTGGAAGAGGGACCTACCACCTTTCTCCTTCCAGCCTCCAGGGGTGTGACATGAGGTCATAAAGTGGCTACTCTTTTCCTTTAGGGAGACATGTAGGATATATGCCTGCAGACTGTCCTTTCAATCTCCATGGTAACTCTTCTCCTCACAGGCCCCCCTCCCCTTTCACAGTTTTGGCTCAGGCCTGGTGAAGAATGTTGTTCATGGTCTTAAAACCTCTCATGAGAGAGTCTGCCCTCTAAAGCCTCTAAAGAGAAGGACACATCTCTAGAGTTCGGGTTATGAACAAGATACCTCAGTGTCTTAACTAAGCTTCCCAGAAATAAGCATGAATGGGAGGCCTAACTTTGTAGGTGCTTGTGTTTTTAGAAATTAAAACACAAAACAAATTAAAAAACCCACTTTGCAAAGTTGAAGAACGGTGTAATTCTTCACTTGGTTTATGAGGGTGTGATTGAGACCTACTTGTAGGTAAGGACTAAAAGGTCTTCATTAATCTGCCTAAGATTAAGCCTGCTGCAGCCTTCTTAGTAAAGGACATAGTCATATCAGCCAAGAGAGTACTTCTGTCAAACCCACAGACAGGAGAATAAGATCATCACTCAGGCTAAACTTGGGCTAGGTCTACACTACGGGGGGGAAGCGGGAGGGGCGACCTAAGATATGCAACTTCAACTATGTGAATAGCGTAGCTGAAGTTGCGCATTTTAGGTTGATTTACCTGGCTGTGAGGATGGCGGCGAGTCGACCGCTGCCACGCCGCCGTCGACTCCGCTTCCGCCTCTTGCCGTGGTAGATTTCCGGAGTCGACGGCAGAGCGATCAGGGATCGATTTTATCGCGTCTTCACTAGACGCAATAAGTCGATCCCCAATAGATCGATTGCTACCCGCCGATCCAGCGGGTAGTGAAGACGTGCCCTGGGATACAGTAGCCTGAGAATATTGGCTGTAGTCTCTTATTGTGGAGGTCTGTGCTCAACTGGAAAGCCATTGTGTGCGTGCATTAACACCTGCCCCCCATCCCAACCTTTCCAAAACCCACCATCAAGAATGTGCTTTAAACTCGGCTTCCCTAGCAGCTTTTTCAGTGCATGATGTCTCACCTGATTCTGACTTGCTGTATATTCAGAACTTCCAAAGATGTGTCTCAGGAACAACTGTGGCTCCACTTGATGAAATTGGAATTGTGTGCTAGCATCTAATATCCTTTCAAATATTTTGTTGGTAAGCTCTTTGGGAAGCACTGAGACGAAGCAGTCCCTGGGGCTTTAGAGAAAGGGAAAAGTCTCTCCTTTCTTCCAGTGAGAGAATCTTCAAACTATCTTTTTTCAACAGGTTTTCCCTTTGAGGCTGCTGTCATTCTAGGTCCTAGCATAGAGATTACACAATAGGAGAAGGTCACTGCTGCCTTTCCTGAGAGTTGGAAGACCCCATCTGGGATTCTCTGGAAAACCATCCAACCCCAAGAGCTTCTCTTGGTTTTTTGGTTTCCCATGTTTGGGTAGCCCCCTCTTCTCCCCCTGTCTGAGGGGTGCCTCCCCGTAATCCCTCATCTGGGAGTGAACTGCCTCAGAAAATGGAGGTTGAGCTAATCAGGGAAGGCTATTCAATAGAACCCACTCATTGTCCTACGGACAAGTTTATTCTTTTCCCCACGGTAAATTAAAATAAACCAACACTATCAACAAGACCCTTCATGGCATCAGAAGATGAAGGATGCAGTGATCCATCTCCTAGCTGTGGAACAATGGAATCAATTTGGTGGAGGGACAGATATTTTGGAAAAGGCACAAGATTCTTTGTGGTACAAAGAGAAACAGTGACATGCAGACCACTTTAGATCTCAGGTCTCTCAATGAGTCCATAAGGAGAGTAATCTAGGTGGAAATACTGAAATCAATTATACATTATTTTCCCAAAACTTCAGAATATGAAAATAAACCTCCTGGAGAGATACTAGAGATACATCAGCTTCTGCTATAAGAAGTATTTTCAATAGAGTACTCCGTTTTGGTTTGTAACTTCTACATGGGTATTCATAAATACCATATCATCCCTCCCTTCAAGTGAAAGGAATATCGTTGTCTGGACTGCTTTCTCATCATGTTACACAGAGCCCAGCAGCCATCACTAAAAGCCTTCAGAAACATTACTTTGCGCGAACAAGTGGAAGGGCCAATTATGGCCTTTACAAAACTCTAGTATCTAAGTTATTGTCCAAAACAATAGTTATTTCAAAAGAGAGAGGGAGGAAGATAGTGTCTGATTTGCAAACCTGAGCACACCCTTGTTGTCAGATGCTACTGGTGTGGGGCTTCTGCTTTCTCCTGTTGATATCACTCGGCTGCGTGCGTGTGTTCCCTCTGTGTGCGGCCCCAGCTCTGCGCAGATAGCTGACACAGCAAACCTGACGAGAACCCCCAATAACCACAGAGTCTAGTAAGGTACAAAGGCACCTCGGCCAGGTTTATTGCGACACAATTGCAGTTCCCTGTAGATTACTTAGTCTACTGGGCATACTACTAATAGATGCCTCTTGGCAAGGATCCGGCTCAGTGGTGGGACTTTCCACTGCCCCCGTGGCCGGACAAAGACACCACCCCAGGGATACATTCTTACACACTGGTACAAACAAGTTACACATCACTCCTGACGTATTAAGGTGCAACCCCTTCACGTAGTAAGGTGCCGCCTCGCACCTTGTACATGTTGGTTCGATCAAAACAACTCTGTCCATCATTTTACCCTTTTGCCCCTGTCATTGGGATGGGTCGGCCTGTTCCATGTTATCTGTGGAATGTTCCAGTATAGTGTTTGTTCTGATATCTGGTGTCCAGTACCTTTTAGGTATGTCTCTTTTTGCAACATCAGCCCTTTCCTTGCCAGCTTCTGTGAGCAGGGCCTGCCTCTGGCTGACAGCTTAACTTTGCTTTATGTTAGCAAAGTCCTGACCATTACTTTAGTTCAGGCCTTAGGCCTCATACCAGGCCTCTGATACCAAGGTTTATCTCTCAGGGCCTCCTCTTACTACAACCCTCTCCTCAGAGAAAATCTCTGAATTGACTCCTGAGCTAGTTGGTCTCATATGTATACCCAGCACAGTTCTTGTTTCACTTCTAGTGAGCAACTGCAGCAAATCAGTATACATAGATCTTGGTTCAGTTCAGTACTAGCATCTCTTGGTGAATTCATTCTTACTATTACTTAACAGCTGTGTGGTATTAGGTCCAGAGACACATAGAAGCAAAGTATAGATACCAGACTCCATGTAGGGGGAACATATCTTATTTGTTCTTGGAGGGTTGGGATGTATAGCGTGTACCTGCCTGCTAAGAAGGCAGAAAACCTTCAGGACTGCTGAGAGAAGTAGTCTAGTTCATATCCTATGCAGAAGCTGTTGCTGTACTCCTCAAGATTCTACACCAAGAAGGAAAGTCATGGTCGATTGGCTCAGGAAGACAAGCTTAGAACCTTTCGGTGCATCACAGGCCGGGTTGGAAGCCTACTGATGAACCTATTTGCATGCTAAAACCAAAATAGGTACTACAGGAAGAAGAGACACTCAAAAGCAGAGGCTATGGTTCCCTTATCTCAGAGGAGTGAAGTTCTAGAACAGGCTTCAAGACTGAGATTGTTAAGTTTATGGAGACAGTGGTATGATGAGACTGCCTACAATAGCATGTAGCTGATCTGTGACTGCTAGCAGCAAATATCTCCAGTGGCTGGTGATGGGGCACTAGCTGGTGTCAGAGAAAAAGAGAGTTCTCACTCTCAGGTTGGGTGCAGCAAGTCAAATACTTTATTTTCTCTAGCAATTGTGTGGAGGGAGAGAGCAGAACAAGTCTCTCTCCAGGTAAACAATTACAGCAAGCATTTATACCTTTGTTACATACAATAATGGGCGACAGCTGCATTTTGTTTATACATATGTCCTCCTGATATCTTATTTTCCTCAACAATTTAGACTATAGTCTACATTCCATACTTATCTAATACAAGGTCACAACAACTTCTCATACAGTTCTTTCCCACTCGCCTCACATAATCCTTGCTTCTACAAATCTCGCGTTATTAGGGTTACAGTTAGCCTGACTCTTGCTCACACAAGGGGACTGTTTGAATATGAAATCCCCTTCAAATCCCTGTCAGTTCTTTCTCTACTTCCACACTGGGGAAGGCTCTGAGTTACTACAGATAATTCTTTCCCAGATGTCTGGATGGTGGGTCTTGCCCACATGCTCAGGGTCTAACTGATCGCCATATTTGGGGTTGGGAATGAATTTTCCCCCAGTTAGGTTGGCAGAGACCCTTTCGGGTTTTTGCCTTCCTCTGCAGCATGGGGGCACAGGTCACTTGCAGGTTTAAACTAGTGTAAATGGTGGATTCTCTGTAACTTGCAGTCTTTAAATCATGATTTGAGCACTTCAGTAACTCTGCCAGAGACTGTGGGTCTATTACAGAAGTGGATGAGTGAGGTTCAGTGACCTGTAACGTGCAGGAGATCGGACTAGATAAATGATCGTGATGGTCCCTTCTGACCTTAAAGTCTATGATCTATAAGTCTATGCCATCCCCACTCTACCCCCCTACTGAGAGTAATGATTTTAAAGAAGTTTGTGAAGGAACAGACCTTGGCAATCATAATCACCTTCCCATTAACCTTCAGGTCTTGGTTCATAGACCTGATTTAGATGTAACTGGAATCTCCTCTCAGATTGGTTCCTATCCTGAACCAATATCCAGCATATTATAACCCATCGTCTGGGAAGCTGAAAGGAAAGAATTACAGTCACTCATTCTAAGAAGGTGAATAAACACCCTCCTAGCCACTTGGAGGAAATTCTCAAATGATGTCTATGTCTCACTTGAGGTTTAGATGTTGGTGTTATAAGGGGTATACATCAGAGCAAAGTCAGATGAAGCAAAGAATGTTCTGGTGTTGTTACAAGATGGCCTGACCATGGGGTTCAAGGCCAACATATTTTGGAAAGACAGGTCACTGACTGCAGGAATGTTGCACTGTAATAAACCCATGAGAATCTCTCATCACCGTCACATAACAGATCTCTGAGGACCATTACTCTTATCAGTCCTCTGGCAATATGCAGATTCTGGTCTTGATCTGTGTGCTACAAGTCCTAATAAAACCACTTTTCAGCTTCACAGTTGGTAGGTCTCTTCCTCTTCTCAATGAAAGCATTTTGCCTACTGCATTGCCACCTTCTTGTCCAAGGGGGTTTTGGAGCTTGGCATGCTCTCAATGAAACCCCAGTTACATGTTCTGCCAAAGGCAGTAGTCCTGTGAACTAACCAGGCATCCATCCCCAAGACCACACCAATCTTTTGCATTTAATAGGAAGTGGTATTGTTGCCTTTCTGATTGAATACAAACATCCTGAGGAAGTAGAAATGCATAAGTTAGATGTGAACAGAGCCTACAGAGGAATAAAGGTATATATAGCAAAGGCATTCAAAGCATCAGGTACAGCTCTCATTACTATGCACTTTGAAAAAAGCAGCAATTTTGTGGGCAGAGAGATTACACATCTTGTGAGAAGGAGAGTCCTTAAGGCTACTGGAGGGTCATCTGATCACAATTGTTCCAACACTCTAGGGCTGACATCCTCACCCATGCTGATGCAGTGTTTGGTAGAAGGGTGTTACTGAATGGGATGCTCCACCAATCTTGGAAGTTTCTTCTCAGTTCTGTATGGGTAAATTGAATCCTCCCTTCCTTACTACGGATGATTTGCTGCTTTCTGCATCCCGTTGTGAAGAGTGTCTGACATGGAGGGGAGTGAGAAAGGGAAAATTCTGCCTTATCTGTGAATTTTTGTCCTAGGACCCTTTATGGGAGATAGTCTGACCCTCACTCAGAGGATTGTACTATGTCCAGGGTTGCACCCTCCTCCCTTCTGCCTATTGCTCACTTGTTAAGTAGTTTGAAAGGAAAGGGGGTTCCTCTACCAAATCCCTCAATTTCATGTCAAGGCTGACATGTTGAGCCAAATAATAATTTTAAACTTTTACATAATTTAGTATTTGGAAGTTATGAGTCTGGAGAGTTCTTCCTGAGGGCTGGTCCTAAGCCTAGACTCAGAGCAAGGTCTGGCCTGCCTCTGGTTTCCAGGGAGACTGGGAACACCCCAATGTGAAATCTATCTGACACGGAGCATCTTAGAATGAAAATTCAGAGGTAAGACAGAATTTTCCCGTTTGCGTGCTGAGGATCACACTCTGACACTCCCCAGGGGTGCCCAGGGTTTTGAGGCACCTCAGCACCACCTGCCCTTAGCATGAGGGCATCTTGTCTGTGCCTGCTGTGGCTAGGGTGACCAGATGTCCCGATTTTATAGGGACAGTCCTGATTTTGGGGTCTTTTTCTTATATCAGCTCCTATTACTCCCCACCCAGTCCCGATTTTTCACACTTGCTGTCTGGTCACCCTAGCTGTGCCTCAGCTCCCTGAAACCACCAGCCTGTGGTGGCTTCTGCAGTGCTCTCTCTCTCTCTCTGGGCAGGTTAGTGAAAGGCACACATCAACTCCCGAGCCCTCCGAGCATTCCTGGTAGTGTCCAGCCCCTTGTCCACGGGACACTCACAGTATTACCTGGCCCACTGTTCACAAAGGAACAGTATGCAGCAGCTCATTAGATTCAACTCAACCACTTTGCTTAACACCACAGCACTTTGACATATTCAGTATGAAAACAAGGATAAGTTTATTGTCAAAGCACAAAGATTCAAGTGGTAGCAAGTAAGAACACTGGAAACAAACAGTTACATGTAAAACAAAATCATAACATGCTTCCTGGAGACAAACCTTAACTAACAGGTTTACCTCCTGTCTAAAGAAGCTATCTCACCTGCAGTTACTAGCCAACATTTTCATCCAAGCTTATTTGAAGCCCCTCTTTCATTAAGAGAACGTGCTGTCTGTTTATTTCCTAGATGAAGGATTATAGGGTCTTTTTTTGTACTTTAGAGTCCCACAACCTTTGATGTGCACTTCAAGATAGGGTTCTGTCCCCAGCTGTTTGCTTCTTCTTGTTGCTTGTCTTTCTTTGAAGTTCTTACAACCTTCCATTAGCATTCTGTTCAGACTGGTGGGAGGGGACCCATTCTGAACTATACAATACTTAATTTACATGTAAACAGATACCTAGATAAACTTTGCTTGTCTGACAGCAAACTTGTTTTTCACCTTTGCTGGTGGCCAGTCCCTAGACACAGAGTTTAAGAACATAATTTTCTGAGTGTGTAGATGATTCCTTGCACAACATTTTGCAATTATATTGATGATCAGTATGACACTGATTTTTATTTGAGACGTCACATGACACACTTTGGTGAACTAGAATGTACATGCCAGACCCAAGAGATCCCTGTAACCTTTGTGCACCCTCTTGCTAGTTGGTATTAAAAGGTTGGTGGGTCACATACACTTAATGCAGTAACTCCTGAGATATGCCCATTTTCCACCTAAGACCCACCCTCCTTTTTTTTTAAACTTTGTGCTCTGAAGACCAAGGGAGTAGGCCTATCAGGACTTTAATCTTCTATGCAGTTTGGAGAGGACTAGGTGTATGGGATGAAATTTACCCTTGTGAAATGGACCAGCACAAGATCTATGAACCACTTAATTACTCAGAATAGCACTAAAGTGGGACTTAAGAGCTGCATAGGCCTTTTGCTGGCCCGTTGCACAGTGATGTATTTCACCCTTACTGATGTATAGATTTATAGATTTTTAAGGCCAAAAGGGACCACTATGACCATCTAGTCGTACCTTCCACACAAGACATGGAATTTCACCCATTAAGTTCTGCATCGAGTCCATAACATCTGGTTGAGGTGGACCATACCTTTTAGAAAGCCATACAGTCTTGTGCATATGTGTAATCTCCTCTCACATATGCACTGGAGTACACTCACATTATACAATGTAGAAGCACTTGAAGATCCAGGCCTGCATGTGTACCATACTAAAGATAAATAACACACCAATTTTACAGAACTGTGAGATGAAAACATTTCCAGTATTTTATCTGTAAATTCTTCCCCCCCCCCCCCCGAGCTGGCCTGAAAAAGGCAGTTTTTGCTGAACCCTTAGTATTTTTTTCCGTTGCTTTATAGATGCTTGAATAAATAATATAGAAATTAAGCTGGTGTGTAAGAGACTGTTATTTGTAACTTGATGATTAATGTGTTCCTCAGTAAAAACAAAAAATTCAACAACAAAATCATACCCCTCTGAAACCTCTTATCACTCTTCTCATATTTGTTCCAAAAGCCAGCAGGCATGATTCTTGCTGGCAGCTTGTCAACATTCTCAAACTGATGACTGCCCACTATGTAAGGCCCCTGTGGAATTCACAGTTGGCTCTCCATTTGCAATCTGCACAACCTGCTGCCAGGAAAGCTGACAATGATATGCGAGTTTGCAAGACCCAATAGTAATATAAAATATTACTTAGGGCTGGTCCTGCTTTGAGCAGGGGGTCGGACTAGGTGACCTCCTGAGGTCTCTTCCAACCCTGATATTCTATGATTCTATTATAATGTAGGCAAAACAAAGTAGTGCATCTGTGGGCAATGGCTTTCACAGTACTTGATGGATAGGTGAACTACAGCAAATCTCTTGGGTTGCTTGTGATTCCCTTTTTCTTTTTTCAAGGTTGTGTATGGGGATGTTTTTTCATTGCGTGCAATGAAGACTGTTCTTATAGAACTATATAAAACTGCAGTGAAATCTGTTGGAGGGAGCAAATGGGAAGGGAATCTCAGTGCAGATTTTATGTTGGCAGAGTGAGCTGCAGTGCCCATTACAAACTCCATAGATCCCCAAAGGTCAGGTCCATCCACATCAGCAGAAGCTCCCCTGTATTTCCCCTGTCTTCCTAGTAGTACACTTACAATACTGCTGTACTACCAAGGATTCTTCCTGACCGTAACTGCCCATGACCACTGCTTAAATTTCATTCCCCAACAGAGATGGGGCTCAGTAGGAAAGTTAATACACTCCCAAGCTGCATTTCCCTTTCCAGCTAATCTCTGTGGGATCAGTGTGGGGATGATGTGTGTCCATACAGTCCAGCTTCCACCCTATAGTCACTCCCTGCCCAGAAGGCAAAGTGCCATCTGCAGGGTGTAGAGAGTGAGGGGGTTGCTGCTAGAGAAGTGACTCCTGCACCTCCCACCCCCTCAATGTGAAAGTGGGGAGATCCATGTATGGATCATGGGGGCACAGTCTGGCCATAGACATTAAGTTGACAAGCTCTGTCGGGTTATGAACACCAGCACTCTAAAAAAGGCGGAATTATGCTGCTGGAAACTTACATTTTCTCTGTTTTGAAATAGTGAACCATGCAATTAGATAACATGTAAACTTGGCATATCCAAGCTTAGGATTTTATTATTGTTTAAAGGGAGCTGGCCTGGTTCTGCCCTTAGATACATATGCATGCAGTGACTTCAGTGGAAGCTGCATGTGTGTATGGAAGGTAGTGTTTTCAGCCTGGGGACAAGTCTCTGGGGGTGGGAGGGCACTAGACTAGTCCATGAAAAGTGAAGCAGTGGAAGTGTGGAAAGCTGCATGAAGTTGGATTCACTCTGATTGCTCTCTGCAAACATGCTTCTGTGGGTAAAGTGGTGGGCAGCTTCCTGAAATCTACCTAGCCTTTCTGCTCCTGCAGCAGCCTCAAATACACCTGCTCATAACAGCAACTCAGCCAGGAAGGCGCTCATCAGCACAAGCATTTGTGTCCACCTTCATGATATGCAGCATGGCTGCAAGATCCCATGCCCCAGCCCCACAGAACCACCAATGAATGGCCTTTGCCCTGAGCAGCAAGTATCCACAGTGAGCTACTAGGAGAGTGTAGCCAAAAAGGAGAGGAGGAAAAAACAGAGAGAATGGACAGAAAATAGGAGAGACAGCAATTATGCCTGAGCATGAAGTGAGGGGCTACCAGGTGAGGAGTGCCCATCCACCAACCAATCAAAACAGGGCATCAAAAAAAAAAATCATAAAAGCTGGGAACCACTGATTTAAGTTACAACTGGGATCGTTGTGTTATGTTCAATAGCTCAATGAATGTTTCTGTGAAATGTTGCTTGGAATATCTAAATGTACTATAAGAATGGTAGCTAAACAACCATACAGTGCAAGGATGTAATACCATCTATGTTCTCTGGTGAAATGATAAACTGAGAGCAGAGCTCTGCTGATTTGTCTGTCATTAGAAGTCCAAGCTAGAATTTTAGATTAGGCTGTTATATGTTCATTGTATATTTGCAATAGGAGAGACAATGTTTCTGTTTAAAAAAAAAAGTTACATTTCATGTTACCAAAACTGTATAACTAGCACAGCAAAGGTGATTGGACTAAATGATGTCATGTAAATCATACAATTTACTCGTTGTTTTCTTTGTAACAATTTTTCACAGAGACATGTTCTTTGATGCAAATTGGTTTTTCATAACACTCCATGGTTATCGCAAAAATAAAACAGTATTTGTAGAAAAGTCTGGATATAGTAAGGTGCTATACTGGGTTGAGATCAAACATGCTGTAAATGATAGCGTCTATAGGGAACCAGAGCATTCCATTTGCGGTGACTTTAGTATTTGAATCAACTCTCTGAAAAATAAACCTGGTATTTAACAAGTTCCTTTTCTTAAAGTGTTGGAAGCATTACCGATTTCATTATTCACATAGATATCAAATAAAAAGAATTATCCAGGATTTCCAAAAAAGCATTCGCATTCATTGTTTTTCTGTTGTAAGGGGACATGTTATTCGTCAGAAAAAGGGTATTACTGGCCACAGCTCCAGAATTAAGGCTGAGTTGAGTTTTGTACTTAAAGCAGGTATAAAAATAAGACTCCAAGGTCAGAGCCTAAATAAGAACTCGTAATACTCTGAAATAAAATGCTTTTGTCTTTTCATCTTTTCAGCTGCCCGTGAAGGGAACAGTTAGGGCCAGAGTATCCGAATCCATTCCAATATGAGGCGTAGAGCTGTTGTAGGGTATTGGTTACTAGTGCTGCAGAACATTGTTTTAAATTTTTTTTATTTTTTCCATTTTGTCACAGGATCAAAAAAATTCTGAAGATGAAGAGACTGATAATGAAGAAGAAGAAGAAGAAGAAATAACAGACAAAGAAGAGGAGGAGGAAGAGGAGGGAGGCAGCAATGATGATGGGAAAGTGCATGAAAAAGAGGAACATGACAGTAAAACACCTGAGGGAGAAGGAAGCAATAACACCACTTCAGAAACTCCAGAGGTGAAGCACTTCTTTTAAATTGTTGTATGGCGAAGGAATTAACTGTATAATTTCTTATAACATGCATGCTGTTAAATTCCTGCGCTCAGCATTGAAAACTTACCCCCTATGTTTGAGTCCAAATTCGTTTTTCCTTCGTATGTGGTTTTAATAGCAATAGGGGTGCAGTTATAATTCAGTTATTTTATTTTGTAGCCAAAAGAAATATTCTGGAATGCTTTGTCTAAATAAATATATTTCCTATTTTTTTAAGATTAGCTACTTAGATGAACAGGCATGTTATTTTTTTTTTATCTTATTTCATCTTTTACCAATTAAGTAAGACCTACAATGGTACTATATTTTTTCAGGAATTATACTAATATAATAATGCATTATTTAAAAAAAATACAATGAATTTCACACGCTGCAGTTAAATATAGTTTTTTAAAGGCCTTGAAAGTACAGTATACAGATTTAATTATTTTATGTATTATTTATAGGAAGAGAAGACCCCTCAAGAAGAGAAAATACTTCAGCAAGGTACAAAAACCTTCCATTCAGAATCTAACCATTACAGCTCTTCTAAATACAAACTACACATTTTACGTGGCAACATTTATATATGTATCTAGGTTATATAAATGTTAAATGATGCAGACACTTTGTAAGACATACAAAGCAATGCTGTAAAGCCAGCAACACAGCAAAGTTACCAGTTTTATTTGCCTCCAAGAAAGAAATCTTTTTTTCCCCAAGATATTTTCAGGTGTGTAGTAGGGGAAGCTTATCATAGTGGCATGCTCCTTGCAGGAATATTCTGTATTTTTTTACATGCTTGTTGCCACAGGCAGACTATTAAAGGAGAAATCATTGAAGTTCTAGCTCACAGGTGGCAAACTGATTGTAGTGGCCGGTATCTGTGCTGACTGTTTGGCACAGGAAACTTGTTGCCATGTGTTTCCTTGCCTCACCTTGGGGGAATCTGTGTCAGACAGACAGATATCTTCTCCTCACCCCCTTAGCTGACTAGAAGGGAAAGAGCACTAGAGAGCTTTGCACACTGCCTTCTTCAGGTTTCCATCTAGTAACTAGTATGCATGAAACTGTATGGGGAATACTCAGAAACAAAGGAAGAAATGAAACCATCTATATGGTTATGAAAACTGTAGGGTCTGATTAGCTGCTTGTCTTCATTACCTCACTAGGGAAAAAGACAGGCTGCCAGTCATGGATTAATTAAAATGTTATTTCAAAATTCTTGAAAAGATTATGGGTAATATTTTCAAAAGCACCTGAATGACCTAGGAATCTAAGTTCCACTTTCAAGAGTAAAATTTTTTTTTTGCACTCGTAAGTGTAGCATACCATCAGTTTCCTTATCTGAGGGGAGTTATTCCACTCCTACTGTCTGTTGAAATAGTAACTGAACTCTGCCAATTTTAAATCTGCAAGAGAGGCATTATTGAAGCCAAATCTATTAGTTGTGCAGTGTCCTGGTCCAACTACAGGGAACTGATTGCAGAGATAGCAGTTAGGACTGGGGGGTTGCTGCATTGTTGTAATTGTTCAGCTGGAAAAAAGCAACAGGGAGAAAATTACAGTTCCAGTCAACATTTTGCACATCTCTGGGAATTCTGGGAAATTCCACTTGCAGTGGTGCCCACCTCCACTTTACAGTAGTAGTGAAGAGAGAGTCCACGAGTATAATGTGACAGGTTCCCCGAGGTACAGCCTGGAAGTGGGGTACCGCTAAGCTCTCTGTCTTACCAACGTGGGCTCCCTCTCACACCATGATTATGTGACAAGCTGCAAACCCCTCCAGGTCCTGCACTCACACAAACATTCACAGGCAGGGACACATACAGGTGAGTTACATGAATGCTTTCACCAGCCACTCACAATAGAGAGGCTCCAGCCAATTCCCCCCAGCTCCTCAGCCTAGGACCCCAGAGTTGTACCGTCTTGCCCTGGTCAGAAGCCTGACAAGTGTACGTTTATTACCCAGTCCCTCAATGTGGAAAGGACAACACACCTGTTCCTGAGCAGATTTCCCTTTACACTTCAAACAACACACTGTTTAGGTAAAAACTATAAAACAGATTTATTAACCACAGAAAGATAGATTTTAAGTGATTATAAGTAATACTGTACAGAGCAAAGTTGGTTATTTAAGAAATAAAACAAATTTGCAATCTGAGTTCTATTAACTAGACAGGATTTCTAGCAGTGTCTCACCCTAATAGTACAAGCAGTTTACAGATCTTCCATACATAGGTTGGAACGCCTTTCCAGCCTGGGACAACCCTCCCCCATTCAAAGTCTTTTTCCTCCCGACCTCCTTCCAGGTGTTGGAGTTGTGGGGGAATGAAGCCAAATGATGATGTCGCTTCCCCCTTTTATAGCTTCTTCCAGCTTGCTGGAAAGATCCTCTGCTGTGATGGGAGTTAAACAGACTCCATTGTGTATATGCCATCTCAGTGAGGTTCCATTGTATAGTTCCTGGGGTAATCCTTAAAAGTACATGTATTCCCCTTAATGGACCATCAACACCATCTGGCTTCTTCATTGTTGTACCTGAAAGGCTGCTTGTGGGTGTTCCCAACCTCACAACATATTTCAGTAGCACATACATAGTAAACTTCATAACTTCACATACGATGATAGCACAAACAATGCAACAGGATATTAATGCTCAGCAGATCAGGACTTTTAAAATGATACCCCACAAGGCATACTTTGTGTAAAGCACATCATAATTCTATCACCATGGTATATAGGGGGTGCTAGAGTGTTGCTCTGGGGTACAGATGTCCCAGGCTCAAAGTAACCCTATCCTTCCCTATTCATACACAGTGGACAAGGATAAAATAAAATATCTACTAAAGCACGATACCTTGTGTGGAGGGATCCTTATTTCCTGATTGCTTAGCATCATCTTTGAATCATCAGGCTCCCCTTCCAGCTGATTCTCAGGCTCCAGGGCACACTCCTTTAAGTTCTTGGTGCGTGTGCTGTTCTCACCTTCCTGGCAGACGTTAATAAACCAAGAAACTGACTTAATGGGTATACCTAATCAGGTGAAATCCTAGCCCCATTGAAGTCAATGGCAAAACTCCCATTGACTTCAGTGGGGCCAGGATTTCACCCTACGTCTTCAAGAAAGGGGCAGACAATGCTGCAGCATTCCAGGTGCACTTTTCCTGCACCTTATTGTAACCAGACCACCCGCCCCTTCATCACCAGCCCCTAGCATTGCACGGCATTGAGCAAAAAGGCCAATTCATAAGCCTTTTCACCACTTGGATGTAGCCCACTGTAAGTAAGAATCTATTTTCCTACCATCACCACTGAAAGGGATAACCATCTCAGATGAAATTTGGAATTGTGGGATAGTATGCAGCAACGTTGATATAGTGAGCCTAAAGCTTTCTTACAGGTTTGAGAACATCAGGGAAGATTATGCTGTCCTTTGGAAAGATACTGGAATGTACATGTTGGAATGCAAAAAGGCGAGCCTTTTTTTTTTTTTCAACTTCTGGAATAAAAAATGATTACTGCCTTGATGGAAATCAGTGATGCGTCATAAAGTAACACATCACTCCATCTAATTACAAAGAAGCTAGGGCATCTCTGTCCAATATTGTGGACAATAGGTAGCCCAGAACAGAACTTTAAATATTTTCCCAACCCCCAATAAATCTGGGGTTCTTTGATTCTAGCAGGAGGATTTATATCATTAAGGCTGGCACTAGAGGGCAATTTGGACATATGAAAATCGAGATGAATTCTGTCCCTTTCTGTATTGTTGATACAGAACAAAGACTCATGCTGAAATACAACTCTTGCACCAGGAGTCACTCTCTGCTGGTTAGGATATGTTTTCTAAATTCATGTGCAATACACTCTGTCTTCTGTTAACCATACGCAGTTGTAGGTGGATTAGTCAAAATATTTTACATATTTGCCAATGCCCTCAGTATTAATTCTGCTTTTGAAAATCAAATATCTGGGGTATGGTAAACAAATATAAATAGAAATGAGAAAAATTAAAACAGAATTGTTCAGGTTTGGCTGGGCATCAAGTTGAACTGAATATTTTATTCTGTCTGTTCCATTTTAGATGCAGAACTAATTTGTGTGTCTGAGTGTTAAAAATAATTAAAAGCACAGATCTCTTTTTGCAGCTGTGAAAAAAAGATTAATATAATGTTTTGTGTTGTTTTAGAGAGAGAAAATACCCCCAACACTCATCCTGATAACAATTCTTCAAGGGCAATTTTGGAAAGTGGTGATGATAGAATATCTGGAGGAATACTTGGAAGGACTAAAAAGGTAAACCACCTGAGTTTTCAGTTCTGTGTAATATGACTAATAATAAAATAATAATAATAGTGGTGAGCAGTTACTGAAATTTTTGATCCTTGTCCACATAAGTGAGCCCCATCTTCATAGCCGACTGAAAAGCCCCAGTGAACATCCCTTTGTATGTGCTGGCTAATGTTGAAGAGTATCCATTATTGTGGATCATTCTTGGAATTGCAGAGGGCTTGCAAACCTTACTCACATTCAACAGTAACTTATTGCATGAGTGATTCCATTGACTCCAATATGCAGATAGAGAGGATAAGACATCATGTGAAAGCATTATGAGACACGGCACCATAATGGAAGCAAGGCAAGAGGTTGAGATAGGGGAAATATCCAAACTTGGACTACTGATGGCAGGCTTATCTCTTAAATATCCTACATTTGCTATACATCTCACTTGTTTAGATATTTCCCTTTTTGTGTCATACCATCTTGTCATGTTTCTATATGTCCCATAGTGTGGCAGTGGTTTATGCTGCTTTTACACCAGGTTTTCCCTCTTCCTTTGGTTATTCTCTACTGTGACCATATTTTTAGTAGAGCAAGGAGTGAACCAGAGGCTAATCAGAGGAAGTGTGGACCTGATGGCACGTGAACAGCCTTAGGAATACTCAGTGTGGAGTTGGGGGTTCAGCACAGTATGACTGGTGAAGAACTTCTGGGTACGTCTACATGTGAGCCTCCCAACCCGGGTTCAATAGATTCAGACTTGCAGGGCTCGTGCTACTGCGCTAAAAATAGACTGTGTAGACTGTGCTTGAAGTTGCAGCTTAGGCTGGATCTTGAGCTCTGAAGCCTAGGGAGGGGCCCATGCTCCAACCCAAGGCATAACTTCAAAGGGCTGTCTACACAGCTGTGTTTAGTGCAGTAGCATAAGCCAGAGTGTCTGGACCCCAGGTTGGGACTCTGACTGCCACGGGCTGTGTAGACACACTCTGTAGGGGAAAGGACAAGCAAAGGGAAAAGATCTAAGAGACCAAAGAAGGAAGACAAACATGGTTTGGAGGGTGCAGAGAGAATACTGTCCCCCATTTCAAGGGCCTGTGTCCTATTTGCAGTGTTGGAAATGTAAAGAAGTCTGAGAAGACATAGCCAACACATTTGACATAGAGTACCTATTGCTATGGAAACACCCAGGTGAAATCCTGACCCCACTGAACTCAAATGATGGAAAAACACCCATTGACTTAAATGGAGCTAGGAATTTATCCCCCATGTTCAAAAATCTCCTCCAAAGCAGAAGACTGTAGAAAATAAGATAATATTATAACCCAGAAATCACACCATAAAAAAATGGTATAAAGAAGCATTCTGTTAAAATTTTATTTGAATAAATGTTGCTTTGCTCCAAGTAACCAACCAAGTCTCACCTCCCTCCCGGAGGTTTGACTTTTTGGGTATACGTTAGATACTGTGGGGGAGAAGTATTGTTGAAGTTGAAAACAATTCTGTGCCGGTAAAAGAAGGTTAAGTGGTTTTTATTACTGGAATCTCTTTGACAGACACCTTAGTGTAAAAATACTTATAGATACAACGTACTGTATGTTTTAAAAGAAATTTTCTATGGCTATGTTGCTCTCTGATTGAAGCTTAAAATAGGCTATTCTCTAAACTAATATGAATGCAGATAATATGAATAACAGCAGAATAGAACACTGTCAAAAGATAAGTATTGCCTGCTTGAAAAGTAAACCTCTTTACTCCAACCCCAGATTTTTAAATAACTATCTGTCTTTTCCAAAGTATTTTATACAGTTCCCAAAGAACATGCATATGAACTCTGAACCTTCTGACACACACAACTCTCCATATCCTGGCAAAAAAGCAAAAGGAAGTAGTGTTGTTTCATCAATTTCAACAGCTAGTTTAAATCAGATACAGGATTGCTTTCTTGTATAACTGACAGTGAATAAATTAGAGAACCTGTCTAGGATTTTTAGATTAACCTTTTTTAAAAAGTGCAAATGACGAGCCTGATCCTGCAAACTCTTACTTACCTGATTACTCATATTGACTTGAATGAGACTGTTCTTTGCATAATTAAGAGCTAATCTTTTTCAGGGTGTGCGGGGTCTATCACAGATTTAGGATCTGATTCAACTCCCGTTAAAGTCATTGGAAGTCTTTCTGATGACTTCAGTGAAAGTTGGATCAGGCCCATAATTCTTATCTGATCTTATACAACGTACCTCAAGAAGGAAATAATTCTCCACTTTGAGTTTTACTGAGATGAAAACATATGGAATGGATATCCATGGAGTTCTTTATAGAGGGGACCACCTTACATGGACACTTGTAGGGTTGGAACTCAAATGCTCAGTCATTCAAGGTACTGAGCACTCTGTCCCCAATCCAGCAAAGCATTTAAATACACGCTTAATTTTAAGCACGAGTAGTCCCATTCACTTCAAAGTTTGTTGTCATTGACTTCATTAGGACTACACACATACTTAAAATTAAGCATATAACTAAATGGTTTGCCTCTGTTCATGACATATGTTTGCAGGATCCGGTTTTAAATTCTCAATAGGGCTTTATTCTTAATAAAAAAATTAATCGCAATTAATCATGCTGTTTTAAACAATAACAGAATACCATTTATTTAAATATTTTTGGATGTTTCCTACACTTTCAAATATATTGATTTCAATTACAACACAGAATGCAAAGTGTACAGTGCTCACTTTATATTTATTTTTATTACCAATATTTGCACTGTAAAAAACAAAAGAAATAGTATTTTTCAATTCACCTAATACAAGTACTGTAGTGAAATCTCTTTATCATGAAAGTTGAACTTACAAGTATAAAATTATGTACAAAATATAACTGGATTCAAAAATAAAACAATGTAAAACTTTAGAGCCTATAAGTCCACTCAGTCCTACTTCTTGTTCAGCCAGTCACTTAGACAAACAAGTTTGTTTACATTTTCAGGAGATAATGCTCCTTGTTTACAATGTCACCTGAAAGTGAGAACAAGTGTTCGCATGGCAGTGTTATAGCCGGTGTTGCAAAATATTTACGTGCCAAATGCGCTAAAGATTCATATGTTCCTCATACTTCAACCACCATTCCAGAGGACTTGCATCCACGCTGATGACAGGTTCTGCTAGATAATGATCCAAAGGAGTGTGGACTGACGCATGTTCATTTTCATCATCTGAGTCAGACACCACCAGCAGAAGATTCCTTTTCTTTTTTGATGGTTTGGGTTCTGTAGTTTCTGTATCAGAGTGTAGCTCTTTTAAGACTTCTGAAAGCATGCTCCACACCTCATCCCTCTCAGATTCTTAAATCTTGGGTCGAGTGCTGTAGCTATCTTTAGAAATCTCAGATTGGTACCTTCTTTGCGTGTTGTCAAATCTGCAATGAAAGTGTTCTTAAAACGAACAGCATGTGCTGGGTCATCATCTGAGACTGCTATAACATGAAATATATGGCAGAATGAGGGTAAAACACAGAGCAGGAGACATACAATTCTCCCTCAAGGAGTTCAGTCACAAATTTAATTAAGGCGTTAGTTTTTTTAACGAGCATCGTCAGCATGGAAGCATGTCCTCTGGAATGGTGGCTAAAGTGTGAAGGGGCATACGAATGTTTAGCGTTTCTGGCACGTAAATACCTTGCAATGCCAGCTACAAAAGTGTCATGCGAACGCCTATTCTCACTTTCAGGTGATGTAAATTTGAAGCGGGCAGCATTATCTCCCGTAAAGGTAAACAAACTTGTTTGTCTTAGCAATTGACTGAACAAGAAGTAGGACTGAGTGGATTGTAGGATCTAAAGTTTTACATGGTTTTGTTCTTGAGTGCAGTTATGTAACAAAAAAAATCTCTATATATATATGTTGCACTTCCACCATGAAGAGATTGCATTACCGTTCTTGTATGTGGTGAACTGAAAAATACTATTTCTATTGTTTATCATTTTTACAATATTTTTAATAAAAAAATAATAATATAAAGTGAGCACTGTACACTGAGCACTTTTTATTCTGTTGTAATTGAAATCAATATATTTGAAAATGTAGAAAAACATCCAAAAATATTTAATACATTTCAGTTGTTTAACAGTGCGATTAAAACTGTGATTGATAGCAATTTTTTTAACTGTGATTAATTTTTTGAGCCCTAATTCTTAAAACTGAAAAAATATTACAAATTTCATTTATTTTTCATCATTTATGCTGCTTGTTTACTTCTTGCAATTTTCTGAGTTTGGTCTGTGTAAACAAACTTGTGTTATTCATCAGTGTAAGCTCAGTTTCACTTTCTGGTTCTTACATACTTGGGCAATATGGCAATATTTGGGTTACAAATACTGCAAAAGAATGTTATCCATTTAACATTTTTAAAAGATCATGGAAACATTTATGTTTATATTATGTGTTGTAAAGGTGTGTTTTTTATTGTTTATTTTACCCAACATAACTGTGTGGCCTAAGTTCATTTGAGAGTGCAACTTTTAACTTGTGTGCAGGGTTTTTTGTACATATTGAAAATCACTATTGTCTAAGGGGGTAATATATCATCTTTTATTTTAGTTTTCTCTGTTTAAGCGAAAGTCGTTGACAAGTCAGAAAAATGTACATAACAGCAATGAAGGTAAATCTGAAAAGCCACTCCAAAGTGAAAAGGATAAAGGAAAGGAAGCAGATTTATCTGGTGATGACAGGAAAGACGAAAACCAAAATCACACGAGGGAGAATCCTAAGGAAACCACAACTAACCAGGGCAGAAAGACCAAGTCCTCTACTTGTGTAATACTGTAATGCTGTCAGAATATATATTTGATAGGCTGCAAGCACATGTTGCAATTTATACTTGAAAACAATTATGACGTCTTATTGTTACTGATGACAGATTTAAAAAAAATAATTAAGTTGTTTGCCTTGGTTTTGGACTTGAAGACCATGGTTTTGGTATTTATTTCTTTTGATAATTTTAGTAATTGAAACTGATGAGCTTATCAGAATGTTACTGAAGTGTTGTGGCCTTATCTGTTCAGTGTTGTAATAAAAATATATTTTTGTATGTGAAAAGTTGGATTCAGGCATTTTAATAATTTTTGCTAAATAATTGTATTCTATGCTTGAATCTACATGGTACCACTTACAGTCTGATATGGTGCAAAGCTGTAAATAGCTACTGTAGTGTATTATTTGGTTCAACAACACAGCTAGGAATATTTAGAAATGAACATTAGGAAGGGTATTGAGCCACTTAGAAATCATCTGTCTTGTTCCATTTTGAAAAGAAAAATAGCAATAAAACTCTACAGTATGTAAAAATATAGGCCCTGATTCAGCAAGGTACTGTAAGCATGTATCTAGCTTTATGAATATGTATAGTTCCAGTGAAGTCAATGAGATACCTCACTGCAAGTAATGTGCTTATGTGCCTGGCCAAATCAGGGCCTTGCAGAAACACCACTCATTTCTGAGAGATGCTGTGTGCCTTCAACTCTTGATGAAATCAGTGAGAGTTGTTGAGGGAATTCGCCTCTACATAGAATCAAGCCAACAGCAGGGCAGAATGAAATCAGTTGTCAATATTGCCATTTTACCATTTTACTGGAAACCTATTCCTGCATCCTTGAGCACCCAAATCTTCACCGTACTTTAGTGGAGGTTTTGTTAGCATACAAACTACAGTATCTGAGACCCTTAATTATGATTACATATGGTGGACATCTTGAAGTAAGCAAAACTTTATATTTAGTAAAGTAAATAAATTGATCATATAGACAAGGCTACTAAGATATTCATCTTTATAGAGCCGCTGATGCTTTGTCAAAAAACTTTGAAAAGCATTCTGTAGTATTAAGAAATCATTTGAGTTTATGTATAATTTTCTGTATTTTTCTTCCTTTTCATTTTATGAAGGACATTTGCAGGAAAACATTTTCATCGTTAACAGTTCATGTGTTGCAGCTGCCTGCTTTCCACCTGGAGTTAATATCCTCTGTTTGGGACATCTGAATGAATTACTATGGGAAATATTGATGTTGCAAACAGATCATTATGGGCTAAATCCCTCTTGTTTTTCTCAGGCAAGTACTTTCAGTAGCTTCAATGGCTCTGCTCTAAGGGAGGAGAAAGGATTTGGCCCTCTCTCCGGTGGGGATTATGCAGAAGGAGCAAGTGAATGCTTCAGCCAATTTCCAGACCCTCAGTGGGATGCAAATGTTTTTTTCTTTCAGAATTTGTCATTTTTATTTGTTGTTTACATTTCTTATATTTAACACACAGTTCTAATTACTAAATTCATAAAAAGACAAGATTCCTTAAAATTCAGCTGCAAATAAATAAGAAATAAGAATGTAGTTTATTAATAAATGTAAAAACACATCCTGTCCTGTGATTAATCTGATCCCAGGATTGTGTTTTCGTATTCAAAAGTCATTAGTTATTAAACAAAGATAAACATGTAACGTAGAACATATAATATAAAACCAGAATTGTAGCCAAATTGAATCCTTTTCAAAATATTTCATAAGAGACAAGCTGATCTTTAAAAAACAACTAGGAAAAAGTTATTTAATTTCACTGACTTGTGCACACTTCTGAATCTGCCTTTGGCCCAACTTCACCTCTGATTTATCTATTTTTCCTAGTTTCAGGGCTGCTTAGGCTTTATATAACCCTGTCACAAGTGACTAGAGCTGTTCTTAACCTAGAAATTGGTCCAACTGAATGCTTAGTTCGTATAAGTATGGCAAATACCCAAATACTTTAATGGAGCCTCCCCTGGACTGCAGTAAGTAGCATCATATTAAAAGCCTGCATTCTGTGTCATCCTTTTCCAGAGTTAATTAAGATCCTGTCCTTTTGTTCTGCTATTTTTCCATGTGACAGCTTTGAGTTCTACAGAAGTACATTAAATATGTTATTTTCTTTCTAGCAAAATACATGGTATTTACTGTTTTCCTCTTTTTCTCAGTGGACATTTGACTTCTGTTCTGCTTGGATAGGAAAAAATCTGAATAGGAAAAAATCTTGGAAGAGGAGTGATAAACTACATGGTTTCCTTCAGTGAGTTGAAATTAGTTTTACATTTTTAAAGGGGGCTGGAATTGATCCCAAAGGAAGGTACCCTAAGGAGTATTTCTTTTTTTTAAAGTGTGAGTTCAGTTAGTGAAGAGTAATTCTCTTAAATATGATGTTATTCTACAAGGGGAGGTTTTCTTAAAGCTATTGACACAGCAAAACACACTTGGAAGCACATTCTATTGTGATCCAATTACTTTGTATAGCATATTTTTTCTGTTCCCTTTTGCCCTTCCAAGTACAGTTACATGAAAACGGGATGTTTGCTGCCACAAAAGTCAAGACTCTTAACAGGCAGTGTGCACTGATTAAAAATAAATGATTTTTCATCTTTAATAATACCACATATTGTATAGTTTACTGCACGATAAAAAGGATATTGTTCACTAAAAGGTATTTTGTCAGATAAATAATAGCAGAAGGTTCCATCATAGAAATGATTTGGAGCACTGCTTTTGTTTTTTACCATTTACCCTTATTTTCCAAAGCTAAGTATTTCAGCATAAATCACTATTCCTGGATTACATGGTCCTGGTTCATGCCAGTGGGATGGCTCTTTAAACTTCATTTTTTTTCTAAAACTCGCCATCAAAATTATCATGCAGTGGAGGTTGTGTGCTTCACAAGTATATAACTATAGCATCTCTATCTTGACAGCCAACTCTTTTCCTCCCTCTGGCCCCTGACCAGCAGTTAAGTTGCTCACTCTTAGGCTAGGTCTACACTACCCGCCTGAATCGGCGGGTAGAATTCGATCTCTCGGGGATCGAATTAGCGCGTCTCGTCGGGACGCGACAATCGATCCCCAAATCGACACGCTTACTCCACCAGCGGAGGTAGGAGTAAGCGCCGTCGACGGGGAGCCGCGGAGGTTGATTTTGCTGCCGTTCTCACAGCGGGGTAAGTCGGCTCCGATACATCGAATTCAGCTACGCTATTCGCGTAGCTGAATTTGCGTATCTTAAATCGACCCCCCCCTGTAGTGAAGACCTGCCCTTAATCAATACTGTACCTGCTGCTTTAAATATATCTTTAGAGCTTTTTATCCTTTCAAGAAAATGGCTGAGTGCAGCTATCTTTTGCTCTTTGCTTTAAGATGCTCTGCTTTGGTATTTTTATATAATGCTTTTTAAAAAGATGGCTTAGCTTATAGATAGAGAAATAGTAAATCAGCATTGATGACAAAAAGCACAGGATCTGGCCCTACATCTACCATCACTTCAAGGGTGTTCAAAAACCCTGCCTGAGATCAAGAGACAATACAGCCCACACAATAATGTTGGTGATATAATAGCAAAACTCCCATTGACTTTGTTGGTGCAGGATCATGGAAGTGGGGCATAAACACACATTTCTGATTGTTTTTCATATTCCCAAAGAACATAGTGCTATACCGAGTGGTAATTTTTATTACTTTTTTCCCGGATAGCTTATATACATATATTGTGTCCATCCCTTATCTCTAATTACCCAGGTGAAGTCAATGGAGTTGATGTAAATCAGATCACATTTTGGCATGTTTATCATGTGTACATGAGCCTATCTTCTTCTAAGGCTGTGGGTAACATAAATGTGAGTTCAGGTAGAATTTAAGCCTGAGTATGACATTAAAATGGTCCAGCTATCACAATTTGGTTTTTGACAAATGATGTCCAAAAAAACTTTATAATGTAGTTATAGTTTTAGTGTAGTTATCAGAAACACACTTACAAAAATGCATGGAATTTGACATGTTCTATTATATTTCTTTTACAAACATCTCTGCGTCGCTTCAGTTGCCCAAAATTGAACAAATATATCCAGACTTACATTCTTAAGATATTTGTTAATAGTATTGCCCACAGCATATCCCATTGCCTCCTTTGTGTACTAGAGGAGAAAAAAACTCCTTATTTCAGTTTTTAATGCTTATGAAAAAGTGTGTTAATAGCCCTAGACAAAGCCATAATGTAGCTATCTGCTTCTTCTTCAACTGATGGAGTAATTGCAGTTTAGGCCTGACCTATAACACCCTTACTTTTCTAGCTGTGGAATCTCCTGAACACAACCCTGCCATAAGTATCAAGTTATGAAGTTAGCAAATATCTTTAAACTGATTGGCAGATTTTAAGGTTAAGTTTTAATAGACAATACAGTATATTTTCAATCAGTTTGCATGTGGGAAAATGGATAAGCTACTACGGTAATAGATTTAGAAAGCTTTATCATAAATGTATTGAACACAGAGGCCTGTAATCTTTTAAATCCCTATAAAATTTACTTATGTAAGTTAGAACTTTCACAGATACAACCAATGAAACTCAGTTATGGAGGGATGCATCTGCCTCTATATTTTAAATGAGAAACCAGCTTCCCATTATGAGCCTCCTTTTTCAGTCCCACAGAAACAAATTATTCCCCCTGAAATTTCACATGCTACATCTAAGGATATTTCCCTGTGAAATTTAAAGGCTGTTATTTGGCAGCTCTTCATTGAGTCCTTTTCAATACTCTGTAATGTGACACCATTTTTCGGCTTAATAGTCGTGCTGCATACTTCCTACCAATAACAAATGTCAGTGCTACCAACATTTAAAACCATCCTGTGATACAAAGTACAAGAATAATACTCCTGCACTTTGGTCCTCCACCTTCTTAACAGAAGAAGGTAATAACTATTTGATGCATTACTCTGTCAACTGCATATGTCCCATTTTAAGAAAAATAGTTAGGATCTCTCCTAAGGTGGTTATTGCAAACAGCGAAGTGACTCTTAAGTAGCACTAGTAATTTGCAGTCTAAAGAAGAATGAAACTTCCTTAGTTCTATATCTTTCAGGCAATTTTATCCAGTGATTGAGATAAAAACCTGGTGATACGCTGGCCTCTAGTGGTTCCTGTCTGGCTGTAGTTTATGAAAGACAGCTGGCTGCTGCGCCCCCTGCTGCTGAACTTTAAAACTAGAATGTCACTGACAGAAAAACTACAAAATGAGTAAGTTCTCTTCTGCATATACAGTATAGGGATACATTTTTCCAAGACACACACTGAAGAAGCATGGGTCCTGTGGAAAAAATAGTATGTAATCATGTAATTAAAGTCTGTATCATAATGCAGACCCAACAGGGGACTGAATTAAGGTTGAAACTGAAAAAAAAATACATTGTATGGTATCATATAGACACCTATATGGTTCATCACCCACTACACAGCCCTCTGCCACTTGAGCTAATGGAGTAACTGATAGCGGTAGTAGTTAGGTCGTCATCCTCTGTGTAGAGTGACCAGACAGCAAGTGTGAAAAATCGGGATGGGGATGGGGGGTAATAGGAGCCTATATAAGAAAAAGACCCAAAAATTGGGTCTGTCCCTATAAAATCAGTATTCCTGGTCACCCTAGATGAACCAGCCTTAGAGGGGGATGAGGCATACACTTTGCCAGAGGGTTTCGCAGATATTTGCAGACAGCAGAGGAATGGTGAGGTTCTGGAATCCTGATTTCCATTCCAGGCTCTGGAGGGGATTGTGCTCTAGCGGGTATAGACGCTTCTGCCCTGTTTTCCCCCAAGTCTGAATGCTTCTACCCAGCCTGTCCCAGCTCTCTCCCCTAAGCTTCTCATCCCAAATCCCCCTCGGTTTCTCATCCCAGTTCCAGTCTCCTCTTCTGATACCCTTGTTCGAGTCTCAGAAACTTTATTTTAAAAGAAAATCAGCTTAGGGCAGACACCCATCATGGAAGACTTCAGCCCAGGCAGTTTACATTTGACAAAGCCATAACTAACTGAAAGCAGGGTCTTATAATTGAAAGTGTTGGGCCACCTGAACTGTCGGCCTCTCTAGCTGTGCTGCCTGTAATAAACTGTTAATTCAAAGTAAAAAAGCAGCTCCTAAGTGTTTGATCTAAGAATTTTAGCTGGTTTATATTTTTTTAAAATATTTCCTGGATAGTCCTGCTTCTGCTGCAATCTACGGCCTGATCCCACAAACACTTACACCAGTGAGTAACTTTAAACATCTGAGCACCTTCATTCAATAAGCCTATTCACACGAGTAAAATTTCAAGCAGAGACGTTTGCAAGAGTCGACACCAAATTTGTCACTCTCTCACCTGACTACCATCAGCATCATAGCCTGGGCTTCCAAAAGCCAATTATATGCATCTGTATTGTTGCATTTTATCATACTTCTTTTACTTTTATGGGGAAAACATCAGATCACTAAACATTATTGGCAATTTCCTTTTAAAGAAAAAAAAATCAATAATTTTACTGGAGCCACATCTATGTTGATAATGGGCCATGGGAGAAATGTTTTTTTTAAAAAATTGCATCCTTAAATTAGCTGTAAGCTCTACTGCAGTACAAATAATATAATAAATGACTATCTAGCAGTACTTAACTTTGCTTTGTTCCTTACTGTGTACAAATCTGATGTATTATGATGTCCTTAACACATATTCCCATTCTATATTTTTGCTTTATTTTGTTTTTAAGACATCATGTGAATTCGTTTGTTTTTAAATTATTCCTGGACCGTATTTCATTTGTACCTGAAACACTTAAGAACTGACAGTCTTCAGTGGAAGTCATGGTGGTAATGTTTTGTGTAATGCAAGTAGTCACTGGAACGCTGTATAACCACAGGTTTAAATAGTTCACATTTTTTCTATAACTATTTGAAAGTTAAACAGAAGGAAAAAATGACCAAGATTATGCTCTTGGGTCACTAGATCTGAATTTTGTTTGTAATAGAGTCCCAGTGCAAAATGCTTTGGCTATTAAAATATCACTTGAGAAAGTGCCTGTGCGGGGGGGAGGGATAGCTCAGTGGTTTGAGCATTGGCCTGCTAAACCCAGGGTTGTGATCCTTGAGGGGGCCATTTAGGGATCTGGGGCAAAAAATCTGTCTGGGGATTGGTCCTGCTTGGAGCAGGGGACTGGACTAGATGACCTCCTGAGGTCCCTTCCAACCCTGAGATTCTAAGAACTATAACATTGATAACTATGCTATTATTTGGGATTTCTGATATGATGAGGAGTTTCCTGCTTCCTTTCTTCAAAGGTGCCTTAGACTTGCTTCTGAAATCTTTGTCTGGATTATTTTAGAGATATTGTCCTAACACAGGCGTAGAGCAAGATATGTGTTCTACAACACCTATGAGGTTTAGTGTCAAATTATAGTGGATTGTATACATGCCTCCAAAACAGGCGCACACACAGAGTTAGAATCATCCAATACAACAAGGGTTCTTAACGTTTTTCTTTCTGAGGCTCCCAGAACATGCTATAAAAACTCCACGGCCCACCATAACTGTTTTTCTGCATATATAAGCCAGGGCCAGCGTTAGGGGGTAGCAAGCAGGGCAATTGCCTGGGGCCCCGTGCCACAGGGGGCTCCGCAAAGCTAAATTGCAGAGGCTTTGGCTTCAGCCCTGGATGGCGGGGCTCAGAGCCCAGGGCTTCGGCTTTCTCTACTGGGTCACAGTGAGTCTAATGCTGGCTCTGCTTGGCGGACCCCCTAGAACCTGCTCGTGGCCCCCTGGTTGAGAACTACTGCAATACAACATGTAAATTACAACTGCTTGAGTCAGCCTGGCCTCTTGCAGTATATGAGGGATTCATCATAAGGGAGGATAGGCAGGTTTGCCACTGCCATTCTGTTTGTATTTCCTACTGAATGGGCATGCCATGTTAAGTTACTAGAAGAAGCTGCATGAGAGATGTGCAGAATCAGTGCCTATGCTTTGAGCTGCTCTGAGACCCCAGGGTCTCATTTCAGAAAAATTCAGGGGTGGAGTGAGGGGCAAAGCATCTAGAACATTATATGTGATTATATTACAGCTTGCAAAGTCTTGGTGGTTAGGGTGTGTGTGGGGGTGGTGGTGGTGGTGGAGTGGTGTATATAGACTTATGAAAATCTGGGGGGGGGGGAGTGTGCAAAACAAGGTCTGAGGGAGGGACAACTTCCCTTGCCCCATAGCAAATGATAACCCTGACTGGGACCCCCTGTTGCAGAGGAGGTTGCAGCTGCATTCTGCAGCTCAGCATCTCCCACAGTTCTGATGTCTGGTGTGCTCACCTCCCTTTGCAGCTCTCAGAAGTAGATCAGAGTTTTGGAGCCTCATGGGGGGTGACCTCGTTCACTAAGCCTGTTCACCTCAGCTCCTGCTTGCTTCCAGGTTTGGTGCATGGTGGTTTTTCCATTTGCAGCTTTCACTTCTGCCTAAGGGGGGCTTTTTGTCAAAATTGGGGGCAGTGGTGAGCAGTGATCTCCCTCCTAGCTCCTCCTACCCCGGGGCCAGTTTTTTAGCCAGGTGTTGGAACTCCCCAGAGTTTCACCTGCAGTGCCTCCCTGCTGGCTCCTCTGCACCATCATCCAGATATGGCAGAGCAGCTGAAAAAGCATAGAATGAGATCCAATGGTGCTCCATCTGTGAGACTGCCCTCTCAGGCTTGGCAGATGGTGAGTTGTGGCCAGCTTGCACCTAGCCTTCTATCCCTAACTCTGTTAAGATCCCAGTACTATGAGTTAGGTCCTGGGGAAGGTGTGTGTGATCCTCTGCCTACTGGAGCAGCCACAACTCTGACATGGAAATAATGGACCAGGAGTTTATGGGCAGAGCAGGGAGAGTCTCCAAGGATGAGGAGAACCCAGTCAGCTGACACAGGGGCCCCTGGAGAACAGAGAAGAACAGACTTGTCACAAATCCCACCCCACCAAATCCTAAAATGGGTCCTGCACACCCTGGGAAAAGAAGCAGGGCTCATAAGCACCCTCCCTCTCCTTCCCAATTTGTCCAGGAAGACTCTGGAAGCTTTTTCCCCTCTCCCCCCCATGGGGAAATGGGACCCAGCAGGCAAGGCTCAGAAAGAGATCTTGTGAGAGGACTTCAGGCCCTCAGGAAGGTCACAAAAGGCCTCACAAAAAGCCAAAGTGGAGCTTAAATGCTCTCTAAGCGAGCTAAAAAAAATCAAAGAATGCAAAAAATGGGGAATAAAAAGCAAAAAGATCTAGGAGGTCTGAGTCTTCTGACTCCTCATCCACTTCCCCTTTCTCCTCCCCAAAGGCTTGTGAATTATCAGGCTCTATTTCTGATCCAGACCAGGGAAAGATTCAGCATACATTCTATCTACCTGAGTAATTTGAGGCCATGTGAAACAAGGTTGTATCCACTATTCATATTCAACCTGAAAAAAATCCCAAGAATAAGCCTCTGAGCTAATTTCTCTCCTCAAAATCCTCCCCCGAGGCCGTGATTCCCCTACACTCCTCCTTCAAGGAAGTAATCCAGGATGAATGGGATAAGCCAAATGGGGCAAGTACATTAACAGAAATGATATTAAATTCTATGGGATACAGGGGAACGGGAAAGGGAGTTCTATCATAAGGACCCCCACCAATAGAAAAATGAAGGACCCTCTCAAAAAAGACTTTGAGGCCTCCTTAACCTCCTTCAGAGCATCCCTTGCATGTACTTGGTTTGCGAGGGCATCACTCTCCTGGCTGGAAGATCTCAGAGCCCTCAAGGATCGAGATCACCCTGTCTTCGCCACTATTTTAAAGAAAGTTTCCCTGGCAACAGCATTCATTGTTGATGCCTCAGTGGACATGATGAGATTTTCAGCTAAAGCCATGGCCTCCAGCTCAGTGACCCTGTGCCACTGAGAGCTCTGTCCCTGGAAGGTGGATAGTCTCTCAAAACAGATGCTGTGCTCTGCCAAATTCACAAACCCTGCTTTTTGGAGACAAGCTAGTGGCAGACAATGCTGCAAAATCTAAACAGTCCCTTCCAATGCCACACCAGGCCTTTAAGAGAGCGTACAACCTGGCCTTCAAACACAGGCATTCCTTTTGGCCTTCAACCTTACAGAAATACCAGCAAAGAGATAAGCAGGTTCTCCAGAGGAAAGCCATGGAACTGTGACTTAGAAGGAAAAGCCCAAGAGACCCTTGCTGCTCCCAAAGCCTCTTTATGACAAAGACTGCATAGGTCTCTGCCCAGATTTGAAGCTGAAGCTTGGGAGCAGGGATTTCCTATTTCCTGGAGGAATGGATTGCTTTGATCCCAGACCAGTGAGTCAGGGAGATAGGAAGGCAGGGATATGCCCTTGAGTTACAGGCTCCACCCCATCTGTTTTTCATCCAGTCCCCATCTTGAATGATCCTGTAAAGCATGATCTAATCCAGAACAAGAGTTCTCACCTCCCAGGTATGGGAGTAATAGAGTATGCCCTCAGAAGAAAGATTCTCAGGGTGCTATTCCATCTTCTTTATCATTTAGAAGTGAACAGGGCGGGATCCAAGCCATTCTAGATCTCAAAAGGCTCAACAAGTGGACGAAGAAATTGAAGTTCTGGAGAGAGATCCTAACCTCTATGGCAGTGATTCCCAAACTGAGGTTCGTGAACCCCTGGAGGTTCATGAAATGTTACAGTGGGTTCTCGGGAAAAAATTCCCTAATGACGGACAGAGCTGTCCATAGGGACCCCGGGCAGCACGGGGCCAGCAACCCGGAGCCTTGGGGACTTCCAAGAGCTAAGCAGATCAAAGCAAGCATATCTATCACACTGAGGAGATTTAAACTTCAAGACTTCTTATACGAAATAGAAAAGGAGGTGGATTTTTTTGCTGTTTTTAAAATTAAATAGGCTGCTAGTGTTGTTTTTAAATTATTCTGAAGAACAAGTTTAAGTTTTGTTGTAACATGTATTGTTTGCCTTGACTGCTCAAGACCTGAATGCTTGTGTAGGAGAAACTCTTCGAGTTAGCTTCTTAAATACCTTCATGCTGTTTCACATCTGATACTCCTTGATGAAACATAGGAGCCAGAGGCGCCAGTACGGGGGGGGGCGACGAGGGTCACGTGCCGCCCCTGCGTCAGCACGCCCCCTCACGGGTCCCTCCCTTTTTTTTCTGGCAGCCCCTGTGGGCCTCCTTACTTTTCCAGCGGTGCCCCCCAGGCCCTGGGGTGCATGGGGGCTTTGCCCCCGCACCCCTTTTTTCTACTGGTGCCTCTGATAGGAGCCTTGTCTTATAACAGGCTTAATCAAAAGTGATACAAGCTACAAAAGTGAGATCTTGGAAGAGTGTTGCCGTTTTCATAATGTAATAAAAATACTGTAATGATAAATAATAATAAATAGTGTGTAATAAGCATGTCATAAAAACAAACTTTATACACCTCTACCTCGATATAACACTGTCCTCGGGAGCCAAAAAATCTTACCGCGTTATAGGTGAAACCGTGTTGTATCGAACTTGCTTTGATCCGCTGGAGCACGCAACCCCCCGCCCCCCCCCGGAGCACTGCTTTACCGCGTTATATCCGAATTCATGTTATATCGAGTCACGTTATATCGGGGTAGAGGTGTATTTCCAAGATCACTGCTTTTATAATTTGTGCTGAGGTAAGGAAGAAAATCCCTGGAAATATTCATTTTTAGGAGGGGGTTCACGAAACTTGAAATTTTAGTGAAAGGGGTTCGCGGGTTGTTAAAGTTTGGGAACCACTGCTGTATGGTGTCATCCCTGTCCCATTTTACTCATCCTTGCCAAACACTCCCCTCCCCGCTCCTCCCCCTGGTCTTTACAAAGGTGGTGATCATACCCAGAGTCAGGTCACAGGGGATCCACTGGAAACCCTTTCTGGATGACATCTTAATCAGTGCTCCATCCCAAGCAGCAGCCCACAGAGCTACATAATTGACCTTGAATCTCCTGCAGAGGCATGGCTTTATTATCAGCATCAAGAAAAGTTCTTTTATTCTGTCCACCCAAATAACTCAGTCGGCAGTGGGCACAGACACTTGGATAGCAAGGATATATCCATCTCTAGAGAGATACCAGAAGTTTCAAGATCTCCTCGCATTTGTTTTGGAACTGTAAGAGACCCAGTATTGCACTGGTCCTTCAACTCCTAAGCCTCCTAGTATCATGCTTGGGGATCATTCCGTGGGGGTAATCACACATCAGGTGCCTTTTTTCTACTGGTGCCTCTGATAGGAGCCTTGTCTTATAACAGGCTTAATCAAAAGTGATACAAGCTACAAAAGTGAGATCTTGGAAGAGTGTTGCCATTTTCATAATGTAATAAAAATACTGTAATGATAAATAATAATAAATAGTGTGTAATAAGCATGTCATAAAAACAAACTTTGTACACCTCTACCTCGATATAACAC
Organism: Chrysemys picta bellii; assembly: GCF_011386835.1. Taxonomy (NCBI): domain Eukaryota; kingdom Metazoa; phylum Chordata; order Testudines; family Emydidae; genus Chrysemys; species Chrysemys picta. Next base: position 204,525,327 of record NC_088791.1, read on the forward strand.
TGTCCTCGGGAGCCAAAAAATCTTACCGCGTTATAGGTGAAACCGCGTTATATCGAACTCGCTTTGATCTGCTGTAGCATGCCTCCCTACCCCCCGGAGCACTGCTTTACCGCGTTATATCTGAATTTGTGTTATATCGGGTCGCGTTATATCGGGGTAGAGGTGTATTTCCATGTTGTTCTACACTTCCCAAGAGATGGCTCTATAGTAGAACCTCAGAGTTACGGACACCTCGGGAATGGAGGTTGTTCGTAACTCTGAAATGTTCGTAATTCTGAACAAAACATTATGGTGGTTCTTTCAAAAGTTTATAACTGAACATTGACTTAATACAGCTTTGAAACTTTACTGTGCAGAATTAAAATGCTGCTTTCCATTTTTTTTTAGTAGTTTATGTTTAACTCAGTACTGTACTGCATTTGCTGCTGCTGCTGCTGCTTTTTTGGGGGGTCTCTGTTGCTGCCAGATTGTGTATTTCCAGTTCCAAATGTGTGTCGTTGACTGGTCAGTTTGTAACTCTAGTGTTCATAACTCTGAGGTTCTACTGTATCTTCATTCTGTCCAGTGCCACAGCATCCACTGAGCAGAGGTGGCACACCTTAGTTATCAGAAGGGCTCTGAAAATTTACTTCAAACACAGAGTCCATGAGGAGATCAGGTGCCCTGTTTGTATCCTTTCATCTGAAATGCCAAGGACTCAGAGCTTGCAAGTCGTCTGTTGCTAGGTGGATTAGACTATGCATTGTGGAAGTGTACAAGGCATTGGAGATTCTGGTTCCAAAGGGGTTCAGGGCACACTCGAACCCTGGCAACTTCGTGGGCAGAAAGAGCTAATGCATCCACCACAGCAGAAGTTTGTAAGGCAATCACCTGGTCAAATGCTACCATTTTTATCAATAACTACAAGGTGGACTTCCTTTGGCAGGAAGATGCTGTGGTATGGCCCAGAAATGATTTTGCACTTTAATAAAATATGGATGGGGAGGGATATAGTTTTCCTTTTTCTGACCTTTTCTATAACCCTCCTTACATCTGTTCATTGCTCGCTACTTCCCAGATGTCAAGAACTATGGGAGATACTGGGCTACAGAATGGAAAATTTATTGCTGATAATTTCCTTTCTGGTAGTAGCATCTCCCACAATTCTACTCATCCTGGATGGCTCATGAGTCAAGGTTCAGATACTAAGTGGACCGTCTTCTTTGGTCTTAAGTATATACCGGTAGTTACTTTGTTATTTGTTATTAATGATGTTATGGAAATTCTACAGTTTGGGAATAACTCATCTGTAAGGAAGCTGGAACTGAGAAGGCGTGGCCAGACCATGCAGCTCCAAAACTCTGATCTGCCTGTGTGAGCTGCAAAAAGAGAAGAGCAGCCCAGATGTCAGGAACTTGGGGGGACACTGCTAGGAGAATAGAAACTATCTGTAAGAAATTTTACATCCTTGATTCTGCTGGCAATGGTTCCTGGTACAACACTACTCTATTTGTGCAGATTAATCCTATTCTTGGCAAGAATAATCTGCATGTGGGTAGATAACATGTTGGTTTAAAGGACATATGCAAACACATACAGGGACCATGAGACCCCTGATCTTTTAGCCCAGCCTCTGACACCCCTCTGTGGATCCTACTATGGAGGATTTATGTGCAGTGACCTGGGTTTTAGTTTCTCTCCTTTGTTTTGAAACATCACTCTCTGAGAAGTGACCATCCTCCACGAGAAAACTGATGCCCTTTAAAAAAAAATCAGAAAAAGAAAACTCCCTCCCCCAGTTTGGCACCTTTCCCTGTTCTGCAGAGGCCTGCTCCAAATCCTACTGTTGTCTTGACCTGGGCTCCCAGGTCTTGGCTGGAATCGCTCTCCTTTTACAATCTTAGAATCATAGAATATCAGGGTTGGAGAGACCTCAGGAGGTCATCTAGTCCAACCCCCTGCTCAAAGCAGGACCAACCCCAACTAAATCATCCCAGGCAGGGCTTTGTCAAGCCTGACCTTGGCCTTCACTGTCTTTGAAGGCTACATGCCAGCAGGACCCCACTCCCTTACACTATCCCTTCAACATTATTTTACCCACATCAGATGCTTCCTTTCTAGGGTGGGGGAAGGTGAGTTCTTATTCTAGCTACTGCCAACCCACAGTTTTGCCAATTCCCATGATTTTTATCACAAGTTTTGCGAACTTTGATATTTTCCTTAAAGTCCCAACTCTTTTAGATTAGTGATTACTGTATAGTCTTTTGTCTGGTGAAAAAAAATTCCCTGGAACCTAGCCCGCCCTATTTACATTAATTCTTATGGGGAAATTGGATTTGCTTACCATCGTTTCGCTTAAAGTCGCATTTTTCAGGAACATAACCACAATGTTAAGCGAGGAGTTACTGTACATGAGAATCTCAGCTTTCATTTAAAAAAACAAAGTAAAGTTTCTGACCCTTCTGCTTATGGAGGAAAGCCTGAAAATGTGACAGAAGAGCAGCCTAGTACCTCAAAACCCAAGGGCAAATACCTCCCACTCCCCAAAAAATACTTTTTAAAAATCTCATGATTTGGGGGGCTTGATTCATGACTTTTGAGCACTGGAGGTTGGCAATACTGCAATCTTCTGAGCAACCAAAGCAGCTCAAGTGCAGGACATCTGAAATGGGGGCTGTGGGGAATGGAATTTTCCAGGCCTTAAACTGGCAATAAGTGCCATCCCTCTTGTCCCACTGCTGTTACAGGAGGGGCTCTGAGCTGGCACCCATTTGCTTCTTTCTCTGGTCCACTGTTGCCAGAGAAGGGATTGGAACTAGTAGCATATTGCCTTCCCCTCATACAGCTCCTGAAAGGGGATCTGGACTGGTAATCACTAGTGGAGGTGGAAGGAGATCTCATGGCAAGTTTCCTCCCACTGTTCCCACACTAAAGAGGGTAGTGGTCCCAGCTTGCAAATTGCTGAGTCAATGCCAGATGGCATCCCTCTCAAGTGTCCCACATAGAGCAGGACATCTCACAACTGGCCCTGATTTGTAAAGTTGTCCTTTGGTCCCACATTGCCATTGGAAAGTCCCACCTTGGCACCTGGACACAACCACACCCAGTGGCAGATACCTCCACCTTGCCTGATACATGTGGTGCTGCCTCTGTCCCCCTCCCTTCTAGGGTAGCATGCAGCTGAGAAAGTTTGCTGGGGAGCAAATGGGGCGATGGATGTGGATAGCTTGTGCAGGCCCCATTTTGGGTGAATGTCTCTGACATGGGAAGCAGGGGGGAGGGTGTGCTGAGGGTCACTGACACAGGGGACAGAGACGGGGAGGGAAGACTGGGGGTCTCTGATGCAAAATATAGTGAATGTGGCCCTGCCTCAGCACGGGGCTGGGTCAGCAGGGAACTGGACTTAATGGCCTCTCAGGGTCCCTTGCATCTCTTCATTTCTAATATTCTATGATCAGAACAAATGGTCTTTTTCTTTTAAATAGTGGATTTGCACATAACGTGCTTTCAGTACCCAGAATCGTTTAGTTCCATTGTAAGACGCTCCAGGCTATTTACAAGCTTGTATGTAATTTAAAAAACAACAGTGTGTTCAAGAAAAAAAAATGATGTCCCTCATTTCAGAGTCTCGGGATTGAGACCTAAGCGGTGTGGTGGGGGTCCCAAGCAGACACACTGCAGTTTACTATCAGGGTGGGATCCTTTGTCTGGTGATTTTGCTGGGGGGAAGGAGTCCCTTGCATACAGGCCGAGCTATGCCAGTGTTGGCAAGGTGGAACAGAGAGAGTCCCCCGAGCTGTCTGTCAGAGGTAGGTATTGTCTGCCCAGGACAGGGCTGGGCCCTGGGGTGTGGGGCTTTGATCGCTTCCAGGAGGGAGAGCGGAGAAGAACAGCCAGCGATCAGGGCTGAGCGTCCATGGCTCCTGCAGAAACTCTTGCAAAATCCGCCCGAGGGGAGAACCCAGAGCCGCTTTCAAAGGGAGCTGAAAGGAGTGAGACTTGGCGGGAGAGGCTGGGAAGGCAGCTGGGCCACAGGCTCCCTGCAGCTCCGCTCGGCGCCCCGGGCCGCGGGGGGGCGCGGGCTGGGGGAGCTCAGAGCTGCGGCGGCAGCAGGAGGAGGAGTTTGCCGCTGAGCCCCCGAGCCCGCTCGGAGAATGTCTCTGTCCCGCTCCTCCGCCTGCCCCTTAGTCTCTCAGCCTCCAGCGGGGAAGGGACTCAGCCGCGCAACATGGGGAGCCGCTCGCTCTGCTTAGCCTTGCTGCTGGCCTTGGGCGTGTGCCTGAGCCTCGCGTACGAAGGTAGGGGAGCGGGGCGCCTCTGCTGAGGCCGGGGCTCCCAGCCCTGAGACGCTGCTGCAGAGGGGAGGGAAGCAGCGGGGCAGGGGCTCCGCAGTCACTCGCCTTCCTTTGCAGCAACAGCCCCGGGCCAGGCTCCCCGGAGAGGGACCTTGTGCCCGTCCCTTTCTAGCCTCCCCTGACCCAGCCTAGGTGCGCCCTGCTGGCCTCCCGGACTCCGGGCGGAGTCCTCCCTCGCCAATCCTCCCTCCCCCCCCCCCTTCGCCAGGTGTTAGCTTGGCTGCTCCCCAGCGCTCCCTCCCCCAGCCTGCTGTGTGACTTGGGTTGGGACGGGAGCGGGATACCAACGTGCCTTGATTTCCCTGCGCATAGACCCAGGAGCGGTCCCCTGCCTGGGCTCCTCGCGTTCATTCAAACGCTGGTCTGTTGACGTGGGAGTAGCTGTGAAAAATCTCCTGCACAAACTCATGCAAACTTCTAACTTTACTTCATCGGCACTGCAGGAGACTGCAGAGGCGCGCTGGGCATTTCTTGTTGCCCTGGCAGGCAGTGTTACAACTCCTTTTCCCTTCCTTTATTGAAATTGAAGTCACTCATCTTTCCAGGACTAAGCCCTGCACAAACTAGACACTGAGAGGCAGAGTTACTAGCCTGGAAAGGCTTTCTGTATTTCCATTGAAGTCAGCCCTTTCTGAAGAAAGTACAGTCCTGGCGATGTGGGGGAGAGATAACATATGGGATCTCTTAGTTTGCACTAGTAAAATGTTAAGTGATCTACACATGTTTTTACAGAAATGCAAGCCCAGTGTCATCTGCTTTTTAATGGCTTTTTAATCTTTATTGAGTTTCCATTCTTTGTGGCACCCTCTTACTGTTTGACAAATGTGTGCTATTTTATTTGGCAAACATGGATTTACTTTGTGTTTCTAATGGCACTGAATTGAACAAAGCCTTTCTTGTTCTTTTAGCTCCCTCGCATTTGTACCAGCATCATAAAAGCTATCAGAAGAGGGCTCTTGAAATAGTGTTTGTTACTTACTTGCTCTATGGGAATCTGCAAGAGGTCTGCACACCTATTTTTTTTTAAATTGCTGGTTCTGAAAAAAAAGTGGCTTAAAAAAGGTTAAATAAAATTCTCTGTGACAGAGTTTTGGATTATTTGTTTTTAAAACATGCAATTTTTTTGTTTTAAACTCCTTAAAGCGACTGTGTCGATGGTGGTACCACAATGCATATTCATGTGTCAAAGGTTATCAGCCTTCCAAAATGATAGCTACAATAACACTTAAATTAGGGGACCAAAGCCAGCATCTCTGCCCAGTGCTCTGGATTTCCTGGTCTGTTGATGCACGCCTAATGGTATGGTACCTTGACTCATCACACCTTTTTTCCTGTAAAGCTGGTGGAAGACAGTTAAGGTGCACATAGAAGCTCATGTAAGGAGCATGGAACGTCTGTGGTATTTTTAGGTGAGGAGAAGGGCAAATGTGGGACCTCTCGGCTTCCCAATGTTCTTTAAGGATCTCAGTACTCAATATAGGGTTACTGAGGATTTCTTCATCTAGCTTCCCTTCCCCATATCCCATCTGTGTCTGGGCACAAAGAGGGTTAATCTTAGTTTACATTTTCAAGGACAAAAAGTTTGCATGGTGATGTAGTTTTGCTTCTTAGTGGTTACAGCAGGTTGCTTTTGTTTGTTTTTGTTAATCGTTTTAATTTAATTAAAGGTTAATTAACTAAACGTATTTTAGAATAATCTTGTGAAGTGCCACAACTGGACCATAAATAGGTATGTTATAGCCATCATACTCCTAAAAAACAATACTGCACTTATTCTAATGCTGTCATTCTCAAAGTATCACATGTGTTTTATCAAGTTTTAAGCTGGAAACTGAAATTTGGGTTCATTCCTAAGGCAAAAGGAAATCAGAGTCTGTAGCTGTCTGCTCCTTTAAAACAGCTCTCTTGCCAAATTAAGGTATGTCAAGATGGTAACAGTGTAAACCAGGGGTCGGCAACCTTCGGCACATGTGCCAAACACGGCACGCGAGCCGATTCTGAGTGGCACGCAGCTCCCTGCTGCGGTCCTGGCGCCCGGCCCCCAGCCCCACTCAGCGCCCCCCCCCCCCGCTCTCTCCTGCGGGGGCAGGAGGCAGAAGCTTGGTTCTGCGGCAGCCAAGCTTCCCCCCTCCCCGCTTCTTCCCCCAGCATGGTGCTTTCTGGCCTCTCCTCCTCTCTGTCCCTGGCCAATCAGCTGATGGCCCTAGTGAGGGGGCGGGGGAAGAGCAGCAGCATGCACACAGCTCCGTAGAGGAGGCAGAGAGAGGTAGGGAGAGAGCCTGGGGGAAGGGGGTGGAACAGGGCATATCCCTTCCAGACCCCTGCCATGAGCCGCTCAGAGCAGGGGGCTGGGAGCACCCCCACGAGCCGAGCACCCCAGCCCTCTGCCCTGACCCCCCCCACACTCAGCCTTCTGCCCTGCACCCCCCACACCCCTCAGCCCTCTGCCCTGAACCCCCCAACCCCAACACACACCCAGCCTTCTGCCCTGCACCCCCACAGCCCTATCCCTCTGCCCTGAACCCCCCCATACACTCAGCCTTCTGCCCTGCACCCCCACACTCCCAGCCCTCTGCCCTGACCCTTGAATGCCCCCCACACCCAGCCTTCTGTCCTAGACCCCCCACACACCCCAGCCTTCTGCCCTGAACCCCCTCCCCCACCCCTCTGCCCTGACCCCTGAAACACCCCACCCCCCAGGTCTGGGGTCCCGGCCGCAGGCCCTGCTCAGCCCGCTGCCGGCCTAGGTGAACAGAACCGCAGGCTGGCAGAGAGCTGAGCAGGCTGGTGGCGTAAGATCAGCATTTTAATTTAATTTTAAATGACACTTCTTAAACATTTTGAAAACCTTGTTTACTTTACATACAATAGTTTAGTTATATAATATAGACTTATAGAAAGAGACCTTCTAAAAACGTTAAAATGTATTACCGGCACGGAAAACCTTAAATTAGAGTGAATAAATGAAGACTCGGCACACCACTTCTGAAAGGTTGCCGACCCCTGGTGTAAACTGACCTACAGTAACAGCTTAATACAGATCTACCCATCTGAAATTAATGCACAAAACAAAGCTGTTCAAAACTAATGGGTATTTGTCAATTCAGCTAAGAATGTATTTGTCTAGGACCACAGAAGATAGAAGCAGTAAACAGGTAAGTGTGATTCATAATGCAATCCAGGAATCTATAACTGTAGAACCTCTGCTCATTGGTGATATAAATTGTTTTTTGGGTCCAGGAGCATTCTTTGCTTGAACAATAGTACTGATCTTTGGGGATAGTAAAATTAGATATGTGACTATTATAATGAGCTGAAATTTGCCTATTTTTGTTAGCATGTTTCAGTTAATTTCCCTCCAACACAAAGATGCTGGAACACAAATTTGCATTGTTTCTGTAATAAACACTAAGATATTAGAAACATCAATTGCTAATTCAATGAAGTCAACAGAAATATCTGCCCTGCCATTTCTGTGAGAGTTGCTGCTGCCAAACTCTGTTTCTTTGCTTGGGAGGACAACTGAGTGCCTTACATTGCAGGTCATCTTGATGCTATTCTTTAACTGGTCTGCATGAAAATGCTAATATCCAGTGTTTGGCTTTCTTCTTAAAGCCCGAACATGTCGCTACTGCTCTGTGTCCAGTCTCTGCTTACCCAGACTTCAAAAATCCAAGTCTTTGCCCATAATCTTTGAGTTGATCGCACAGTGGTGTGCTTGTTTCAGCTTTCATTGCATTTGAAAATCCAGTTTTCCTTTTACTTGTAGTGGTAAAGACTCTGAGGCAGTGAAAATCAGCAGCAACTGTATTGATAAACCTACTGTATAGTTAAAAGATTACACATTCCATTGGCCTTATCGTTTAATATATTAAAAATGTATTTGTTTTCTTCTCAAATATTTCTTTTTGGTAAATATAAAATCTACTGTAATTGTAAATGTGTTTTCTTTTCTCCCCGGAGTTACTTTAATCTAGAATGGTCAGCTGTTAAATATGGAACACCTTTGAGTAGACAAGGATAGGCTTTTAAGTGATGAGTTAAAAAATCTCATTGGTGTCAGTACTATCTTAAATACAAACGAATCATACTGTACATCCATTTTAACTGTGTGTTACAGTCAAAAAATGTGGTAATTGGTCATTTCTGCTGATAAAGAAAAGCACCCTGTGTTGGATCCAGGCAGAGCTTCTGTTATTTCAATAATAATTTGTTACCTAAACATGGAAAATAGTTTGTTTTGGCTACTGCTCTTGAAGTGAGACAGTTCAGCTTGCCAACTTATTAGCAATGCTGTGTTTCTGGGCCCCATATTCTGAATTCAACAGTATACAGTATTCAGAAGCAGTGCTCGCCCTTCGGGGGCCCTAAGCAGGAATATTTTGGGCCCTCCCCACAACACATGCTTAAAAAGAGAATGGGGGACGCCTTGAGCTGCTCAGGAACCTAAACAATTTCCTAGTTTGCCTTTGCCTAGCGCTAGCTCTGACAGTATTCTACACACCATGCTCCAAATACTTTAATCAAGTCATTGTGAAAAAAAGTCTCTGAATAGCAGTTGATGGTTCTGATGGTGTGCAGTAAAAAGTACTCAGGTCAAGATTACTTTAATCTTGTTTGGATAATTGTATGGGATATTCACATACTTCTGTATTTTCCTATCACTTTGTTAATCACCAAAACGATTACAGTGTCATCTAGAATACCTAGATTCCTTGTAACAGGTTTAAATCCCAGCAGGTTAACTCAACCCTTTGTCTTTTGGAGGTGGTTAAATTCAGTTCCATGCAGTTTTACTGTGGCAAAGTCTTTCTGAAGAAGTTTTAAACACAGGTGTCCTTTTTGCTCTTTATTTAAAGGTGCCAGGACGTCTTTTGGTATTTGGCCAAATCTTCTCTCGAGGATTAGAGAGGGAAAATAATTACAGTAACTCCTCGCTTAGCCTTGTAGTGATGTTCTTGAAAAATGCTACTTTAAGCTAAACCATGTTAAGCAAATCCAATTTCCCCATAAGTATTAATGTAAATAGTGGAGGTTAGGTTCCAGGGAAATTTTTTTCACCACACACACACACACACACACACAATAAGTTTTAAACAAACAGTTCAATACTGTAAACAGCAATGATGATTGTGAAGCTTGGTTGAGATAGTGAAGTCAAAGGGTGGAAGAGGGTGGGCTATTTCACAGGGAATGCCTTGGTGCTAAATGATGAACTAACACTCGGCTGAGCCCTCAAGGGTTAACATGTTGTTAATGCAGCCTCACACTCTACAAGGCAGCACAAATGCAGGGAGGGGATACAGCATGGCAGAGACAGAGAGAGACACCCTGCTATGAGAGAGATGCGCATTGCCCCTTTAAGTACGCTGACCCCACTCTAAGTACATTGCCTGTTTAAGTAGATTAGCAAGTTGAGACAGCAGCTGCTGCTCCCTCGGTCCTGAGCCCTGTCGTGTCTCCCCCCCTGCTCTGTGGAGATAAGGTACAGGGGCGGAGGGGGACACCCTGACATCAGCACCCTTTTCTCCCACCCCCCTCTGCACAGCAAGCAGGAGGAGCACACGGCAGTGAGGGAGGGACAACTGAACTGCCTGTCACTTGATAGCCTGCTGGACAGCTGCCGCACAGGGAATTTAGGGGAGCTGATAGGGGGGCTGATGGCCCACCCTGGTTCCAAGCCCCCACCAGCCAGCTCCAACGGGCTGCTCTTTCTGCAAGCAGTGGACAAAGCAGGCGGCTGTCAAACAACGTTATAAGGGAGCATTGCGCAACTTTAAATGGGCATGTTCCCTAATTGATCAGCAATGTCACAATGAAACAATGTTAACCAGGACGACTTTAAGTGAGGAGTGGTGGAACATTTCGTTAGAGACCTCTGCTCTTTGCAGTCTCTTCTTGTGGAGGTTCCCTCCTCTGATCTTTTTCCTTAGGCAATCGTAGGCTTTAGGATAGTTCAGCAACACGGTTAAAGTCCTGAATTGTAACCATTCTGTATAGGTGGTTGTACTGCTCTCATCACCATAGTATTTGAGCACCTTCCAGTAGTGCATTAACCAGGGGAGGGGACAGACGTTAACAGTGCCTGGAGCGGTAAAGTGATTCCTGTATGTATATATTTCAGCCAGTTCTTTGGGATCCTGGGAATGAAATAATAAGACTCTGAATGAGTATATGATAATTATGAGAGGAACTCAATGTGCTTTCTTCTCTGTATCACATCAGTTTCAGTGGATGGAAATGAGGAAAATCATATCTAAAATAAAGTTCGTAGTAAGAAGGCACAGTTTTAAAGAAGAGATCTCAGACAGGAACAGAATGTAAGTGACCAGTGGATGGACCTTGAATCTTTTGAGTGACTGGCTTGAAGAGAAAGATATGAAAACAATTTAAGAAGTGTATCAAATATTGAAAACAAAGCAGTCAAAAACTTTTAAAAGTTGATTATTTTGAGGAAGGCTATATGTATATACTCACATCATGATATTTCTCAGCCTCCTAGTTTCACTGGTTTTTGAAAAATAGCTGTTTTTAAGTATTATTATTTGTGTTACAGAGATGCCTAGAAGCCCCAATTGTTGTACATGCATGCAGATAGTCTCTGCCCTGAAGAGTTTTCAACCTAAACAGACAAAGGATGAGAGGGGAAACTGAGGCAGAGATGTTAAGTGACTTGTTCGAGGTCATGCAGCAGGCTATTGGCAAAATTGGTATTATAACCCAGCCCCTTGTCCTGATTGTCAGTCCAGGGCCCTATCCACTGGCCCATGCAGTAGAGCAATTCTGGGAATACCTGTACTACTTGTGCTGTGAAGCACATGGCTTTCAACTTCCTGTCCTGGGTGTCTGAGAATTGTTTTCAGATAGTTTGCTGTCTTTTTATTAATAATCATGTAGAAAATAGTGTGTGTATGTGGGATCTGTTAGTGCTTTTGGATGTGCATAAACCACTCCTGTGGAGTTTAGTGGGAGCTGCACCCATGAATCCTAAGGCAGAACAAGAGTTTTACTTTTGGCCAGCTATGCCTTCTATTTACAGATCTTAATTTCCTGTACCTACAGGAAAGTGTTACAAAAAATAACACAGTACAGTATGCCAAACAGTAAAACATAGTAACCTCTACACGTGACCAGCCTTTTTCCACCCAACCCACTTTACTGAAAGGTTCCTGCACAGTAGAGCCATTAAGTCCTCTGACAGGTAGACTTAGACAACTAACAATTCAGCAACATCTTGGGAATTTTGTGCTGATGAGAAACCAAACATGAGATAATATAAATAAAAGGGTGAGGTTTCAAAAAATCACTGAGTATATGGGATGGCCAGCTCTTATTTTACCTGCATTAAAATAGACCTCCTTAGCAAGATTCTATAGTGTAAACAGAACAACCACATAATGGCTTGGATGGGCATATGTATGCAAGCATTGGTGATGGCAAAGGAGACGTGCAAGACAGCTGCTGCTGACAAGTTACTTGCATCTGCAAGTTAGTGAATCCATGTTATTGGTTGTTACAGTTCACCTCTGCTGCAATAAACAAAGATGCCTATGACTGCCATTTTGAATATTAAAGCTACGGATTCACAAACAATTTGATAATGAGAAGATGCCTTTTACTGGGGTTTTGTCATCTCCTTAGATAGCAGTAGGCTGAAACAGTAGTTATAGAAAACAAATTCCGTCCTGGAATGTCAGGGCAAATAGAATGGGTACAGTTCAGGTGACGTTATGGCTGAGAAAGATATGGAGTACAAAACCGGGAACACTGTTGTGCCAATGCTCCATTATCACATGGAACTAGTCCATTGAATAAGACACTGAGCTGGGAGTCTGGAGACCTTGTTTCTATTTCCAGCCATGTCATTTATTCATTGTGCAACCTTGGGCAAGTCACTTAGCCTCCCTCTGCTTCAATTTCCCCATCTGTAAAATAGGAATAGTAATAATACCTAGCTCTGTAAAAGTGCTTTGAGATTAATGGATAAAAAGCGCTACATAGGTGAAAAGTATAATTTAGGTTTCAGGCACATTTAGATACTAGAGTAGAGAGTATTACTGGGGCTACATGTGGACTTCAGCAGCATTTCGGGTATCTTGACAGCTTTTACGGGCTTTGGATATCTGTGTGAAAGCCATTCAAGCAATGGTCTTATACATTCTTTTACACGGATTTGCTCCAAGTCCAACCAATGAAGCTGGATGTATTGCTTGTATATATCCAAGTTGAAAGTCAAAAATCACTTGAGACTGGATTACTGCAGAGATGATTCATTGATAATTCTTTAACATGGCAACAGCAGTTATCTTTGATGCCAGCTATGAAGGTGATGAAGACTGTTATACAGGGCTGTGACAGCATCTGGGGCAAAGAATACTAGGTAGCCTCGAACACGTGTTTGCTGTTTCGGGTTTCGAACTGGACCTTGTCAGTCTCTGAATTACTTCATTTTGCCAGGAGTGAAATGCTGGAAAGTTTTGAGAAATGATCTTTTAATCAAGGCGTGGACTTTTTTTTTAGTTCAGTAAATTAAAAGATTAGTGCATACAGTGTTGCTGGCTGGCAGTGAGCACTCTTTCATGGTTTCTAGCTATTAATTATATTTAAAGGAGCACCATAAAAGTTGTTCAGACTAAAAAATTACGTTGCAAGACCTTAAAAGTGGTTCCAAATTATATGTCTTAACTTCCATGATTCTGATCTTTGCTGTAACTTGAAATAACTGCTCATAAACTCCAGATTTCCTGGAGCATTAAATAACCTAAACTTCTTATGTATTGTTTCATCTTTATATGAAGATGGGCAGGGTGATTTGTCATGTTTGTAAAGGGATTCTGTCAACATGAAACTACTCAGTTTTACCAAATGAACAAATCATTCTGGTGAAGTTGTCCTGCCCCTAAATTCCCCTTTAAAACAAACAAACAAGCCTACCCAAAACAAGAAACCTGGCCAAACGAGTTAAAACATATTAATGTTTTCCTCCTTTCTTTTGCGATTCAAAGGACACAGGTAAACAAGCAAAAGTGACTATACAGGGAAAAAGTAGATACTGACTTGACACAAAGTGCTGTCAAATGCAGGAAATAAACTTTAAAAAGAGAAAAATATTTCTCTTTCTCAGTCATAGTATAATATTAGGGGTTACTTGGTAGCAATGCATTTTTTTCCCAAAGAGAAATGTTTAAGTTGATGTCCATGCTATTAATCTTGCATAGTGAAGAGAGAAAGGGCTTTTAGGATGGGAGTGATAAATTAAGATGACCAGCATGCATAGTTGAATATATCTAACAACTTGCTACTAGCTAATATTAACACTGGACGTTTCCGCTGAAAAGATTATTCCATGAGAAAAGAATCACTAGTGGTTTTATGGTCTGAGATGGTGTTTCTGTTCACTTCTGTTTTATCTCAGCTTGTCTTTCTAACAACTTCTGAATGTGTTGCTGCCACCTAATACTCAACATGCCAGCCTTTGTGGTCCATTTGTTAAATTTTGAAACACACCCCTTCACACTTTTTCCCACATTCTGGATGAGCTCCCTGTAAATATCTGCAAAACTACCTCTTTGTCCTCCTTCAAATCCCTTCTTAAAACTCTCCTTTGCTACGATGTCTGCAAACTACTTGACAACGGTTAGGCTGCTGGTGTGCTGAAACCAACAGCCTATCATGCTGGCCAGTGTTGTCTCACTTGTATGTGGTGCTCCCCTTGTTTGTTTTTATTATAATTACCTATTGTCTCTTGGCTTATACTTAGATTGTAAGCTCTCTGGGACACAGACAATTGTTTAGGTCTGTGTTTGTACTGCGTATAGCACAATAGGGTCCTGATCTGTGATTCGGTCGTCATGGCACTACCACAGTACAAATAATAATAAAGAACATAGTCATTGACTTTTAGTTTTTCCCCAGGTGCTCCACCCCCGCTCTGCCCTGAGGTCCCGGCCCTGCTCAGTCCTTTCCCCCAAGGCCCTTGCCTATCTGCCGCTCATCACTTGCTCCCTTCCCCTTAGCTCCTCCCCGAACCACTGATCAGCTGTTTGGTGGCCCCCACGGAGCTTGCGCCTATGATAAACAGTGTTCCCGGTTTTGTACTCCATATCTTTCTCAGCCATAACGTCACCTGAACTGTACCCATTCTATTTCCAAAACATTTTCCTGCCAAGTCCTCTCCTTGTATCCCTTTGGTTACTGCTGAAACACTGTCTATCTTGCCATCAGTGTCTCAGTCTTGGCGCTATCTTCAACTCCCCCCTCTCCCTCTCCTTTTCTCCTCATAGGTTAATATAGCAGTCACATTGGGGGTATGCTTCCAAGCTCCACCCCAAACCAAATGCCATCCATTTGAGATGTCAAAATGAAGGACCATTCATAGCAGACAGAGCTCTTGTTTAATATATGATCCTATGTGCTCTACTGGGCTGTTCGGGTTTGCATGTGCTTTGGTAGGGCTAGATGGGCTCTGCAGGCCTGGCTTTCCCAGCGCGGGGCTTGGAGACCCTTCCTTCTCTTTCCAGACACATGTGTTAATCCACACTGAAATAGATAACTTAAATGTCAACATTGTTATCATTATTGGGCACCTTGCTGAGAGAGGGACATGGCCTGTTCACACCTCCCTGAAGTATTGTTTCAGCTGGCCCTCTGCAGACCCAGGCTGACATCATCTCATGGGTTATGCTCATTTAATCTTCTCAGCATCATCTTCATAATCATAAGGGCTAGTTTATTAAATTAAAGCGTAAGTTGTGGAGTACAACGTGGCAGCCCCTGCAAAAATACCATGTTGCTGAGACACTGCAAACCACTCCAAGTCAAGGCAGGTTAAATAGGACATTTTTTGGTGAGGTTGTTATGTATCCTATTCAGTCAGTAGGGGCCTGATCCAAAGCCCATTGAAGTCAATGGAGAGACTTCTGTTGGCTTCAGTGGGCTTTTGATTAGGCCCTGTGAGAACCCAGGGCAAACTGCTCTGTCTAAATCAGGCCAGGCATATGAATGAAAATGGGAAGAGTATATAGATGCATGAAATGTTCACACTTCATTTTGACTTTCTGAGATAGCTTAAACAATCTCAGGCTATCATGAGTTGTTTAAAACAAGATCATACAAGCGGCTGGGAAGTCTTGATGACTGTAACAAAACATTTGTGTGCTACTTACGCTCCTCTTCATGAGTAACGGAACCTGACGGCTCTGATGCTGCTGGTAGCTTTCAGAGACACAGTAATGGTATTCTCTGATATGAGAAATTGCAATTGCCTTCTTGAGAAGAATGCATACTCTGGTAGTTCCTCGAATTAGCCCCCTGTAGATGATATAGGTATGTTGAAATGGGTTATTGATATTTACTGCATTGTTTCAGCCACCACAGCTTCCAGATTTGAATTATAAATGTATTATAAAAATGCTTTAAGAAGACAGAGGAGAGCTTTGTAGCTTTATAACAACATGGCTGAAGATAAGTTAGACATAAATTGCCTAATCTTTTGTTTCAGGAAGTTTTGTGGCTAAGGTTATAACCATGTGTGAAAGTTAAATATGTGTGCATTTGAATAATCTTCATGAATGAGTTAGAAAATTGTTTTCTATAACTTGCTCTGAAGTTGGTGCAATTAGACAGAGGAGACCATTACCACTATAGAAGGTTTTCCTGATGATCTTGCCAATTTGTACTTCTTGCACAACTTTGTGTGGACAGCATTATTCAAATCATACATGTGAAAAGACTGGTTAAAGCAGCTGGCCCTTAGAAGTACAGTATAAATACATCTGAGATTTCAAGGGGATGTAATGAAGAGTTTGATGTGTAGATTATCAGTTTGTGATAAAGCTAGACAAATATATTATGTTCCACCACCACCCAATTCTCTTGTTTGTCTGTTCAGGAAATGCCATTTCCTTTTAAGGAACTAGAAGTAGACATGTGGACATATGGACCCTAAGAATAGCATCATAGTTTGAATGTAGTTGTGTATTCATTCTATCAGTCAGGTTTCTTCAGCTCTGCTTTGTAATGCTGAATGGTTTACCCAAAGCCTACAGTTAACCAGCGTGGGCTAGCAAACTGTGAGTCAGTGTTAACCAAGTCTGACTGTACCACCAATGTTAAACCTTCCAGGGACTGTGGTCCATGCTGGCATCATTCAGAGGATCTTTGTCAGACTTGTTGCCATAGACTTGCCACCTAGGATGAGACATTGTCTCCAACTTGTGTCGGAGCTGAGTTATAAGCCTAAATAAGTTACAGTTTCCTCTGGAGTTTTTAACTTTTGGTCAGTGGGGAAAAAAAAGCTTCAAAGTAATTGCTGCATATTTATAAGGAATATTTAATTTGAATCTCATCTGAATACATGCATTCTTTTTGTCTGGCTTCACCATGTCACTCACAAGTAAAACAGGCCACAAAGAATATGCATTCATCTGGCTATTTTACAAGATTAAAAACACATTAGGACTGAAAACAGTCCATGTGCCAGACATCCCCTATGCTGGAGACTAAATGTTCTAGTCAGAGGCAGATCCCACAGACTGAATGTTTGCCTCCAAGTTCCAGAGGCAATGCTCTGGTGGGAAATCCAGTCTCCCCAGCCGCCACACACTCCCAGCGGCTAGGAAAGGAGTGGATATTGGGTGTCCTGCCAGGGTGCATCTCTGGCCTCTGACTGAGGGATCCATCTTTCATATCAGCTTCTGGTTAGTAGATGTTTGATAAATGTGAAGTCCCTTCCCCTCTCCCCACTCTACTTCTGGCTGTTGGAAGTAAGAATGAGCTTTCTCGCCAACCCCCAGATACCCAGAACTTCCAGTTAGTTGTGGGGAGTCTGCTACTCTCTCCCTTCACTGCCATTTGTTTTTGGGTTCTTTTCCTTCCCAGAAATACCTATTGAGAATTCCACAACAGCAACATAGGTAAGTGCCATGTCAATTTAACTCTGCGGCTGCTTGGGAAAGCTACATATGCAGTAGCCTACCTCAGCTGCTGATATGTAGTGTTCCCCAGCAGCAGCAGCTACAACAAATTGACTTGGCTCTTACCTGTGTTGCTGTTGTAAGGTTCTGAATAGCAACAGTGAAACTGAGCACCAACTTGTTAATTTCGCTCTGCCGCTGTTTGCTTCCCTCCAATCCCTTTCTGAGCTCAGTCCCCTGAGTCTCAAGGAAGCCCTCTGTATGCTTTTCCAGATCTTATAGGTATATGTGAAGTGGAGTTATACTTAATCATACCATTTTTAGAAAAAATTGAAGGTCAGTTTTAAAAACATAGTCCAAGTAAGGTTAAATCCCTCCTTTTTGTATGAACAATCATTTGTCCTTGGTAGAAAACTGCCTGGCCTCCAGTATATTTTCTTCATTATTGTATTAGAAGAAAAGAGACAATATATTGAAGGCAGCATGTTACAATTGATAGGATACTAGACTGGGAGTCTGGTTCCATTCACATCTCTGCTATTGACTTATTTTGTGGCCTTGGGAAACTTGTTTAACCACTCTGGCCCAGATCTTCAAAGGTATGTCAGTGCCTAACGCCTGTTGATTTCAGTGGGTGTTAGGTGCCTAAATAACTTTGAGGATCTAAACCTCTGTGTCTGTTTTCCTCTCGGTAAAGGAGAGATAATAATATTTGTCCCCCACAATAAAACACTTTGAGAGCTTTGGCTGAGAAGCGTTGTGTAAATGCCGAGTACTATAGTTACTATTATATGTGCAGTGCATCATCATAATTGAAAACACATGCAGAATTTACACTCTATTTAGTTACAAAGCCTTCACAAAGAGCTCTTGAGCTATTTTTAGATCTGAGATCTCCTGGTCTCTGAAAGTGTGAGATTTATGACTAGCATCATGCCTTGGAGTGTCATGTGTACCATCTTCTCAAATAGTTTTTTCCTCTGTCTTTTTATTGTTTCATTTACAGCTCTTTGACACACATTCCATTATTTTTTATCATTATCAGAAACCACCATTTAAAATATATTGGTTTAGAGTTTAAATGTGATGAGTACTTGATAATATATTTAAGTGATTTGATATAAAACCTTTTTGGGGAGACACAGCAATGACAACCATAACTGTAGACAGGTTTTCTGTGATGAAATTTGCAGCTAGCTGGTCCAAATTCTGAGGCCTGGTCTAGACTACAAAGGTCAGCATAAGCTGCCTTGCATCAAACTAGTTGCATAGGTGTCTACACTTATATTTGTCTTGCAGCGAAGTAAGCGCCCTGTTGTGGCGATGCATTAGCACAACCTCCCCAAATGGCATAGCGCCATAGTCAATGTACTGAGGTCGAAGCAGTGTGAGTGTACTCGCTGAATTACCTATGTCAACCCTAACAGTCCTCCAGCAGCTGTCCCACAATGCCTGACACTGACCACTCTGGTCACAGTATTGAACTCATTGCTCAGGGGTCACAGAGACTGAAAGTCTGCCCGCCCCCCCTTAAAACCCTGCAAAATTTTAAAATGCCTTTTCCTGATAGCCCAACTTGGTGAGCACATCAAGCTGCTCCCCATTGTTATGTGTAACTGCCCAGCTGACCAGCCTGGAGTAGACAGGAAATATCAGATCTCCTGGAGCTGTGCCGAGAAGAGGCTGTGCAAGCACAGCTACAGACCAGCCGTAGAAATGTGGCCATCTACAATAGGATACAGGAGAATTGGTGCGAAAGGGATCAACTGCAAAGCTGCGTAAAAGCAAAGGAACTGTGGCAGGCATACCAGAAGGCCAGCCTTCGATCCAGTGCTGAGCCACAGACCTGCTGCATTTACAAAGAGCTGCATGCCATACCTGGTGGAGACCCCACCACCACCCTGCAGGCCACCCTGGATACCTCTGAGGAGCCTGGGACACAGACCCCTGCCATGAACAGCGAGAAGGAGGTGGTGGTGGATGGGGGACATGCAGCTGGGGAGGTCCAGCTGTGCCTTATGCCAGGACCTGTTTGACTTCACTGTAGTTCAGTCAATCCTGGCAGTCGAGCATGCACAAGCCCAGTGGACGGGAAGAAACCGTGGGTAAGTGTGTATATGTATTTCCCATTACAGTGATGCACACAGCTATTGACTTTTTGTTAATCTGCTCGTACCAGAAGAGGTACCAGTACAACAACATGAGGTAGCACTGTTATCCACTTTTCACTCCCCTGTGGAGTTAGGCAGAGGGGCTATGCAGAGCAGTTTGTGTATACAGGGATGTCCCTTGAATCTCCTGAGAGATCTCGATGCAACTTTCATGGAGGTACTCTGCAATCCTCTCCCAAAGGTTTCTAGGAATAGCAGCCTTATTTCTTTCTCCACAATAGGACACTCTCCCACACCAGCCTGCAATAACTTTGGCAGGCACCATTGCAGTACACAGGCTGGCAGCATACAGGCCAGAACAGCTTTGGGGTGCCAGTAGCAGCTGTGCTCTCTGTGCCTTAGGCCTGGTCCCCACTAAGTCCCCACTTCGTACTAAGGTACGCAAATTCAGCTACGTTAATAATGTAGCTGAATTCGAAGTACCTTAGTCCAAACTTACTGCGGTCCAGACGCGGCAGGAAGGCTCCCCCGTCGATGCCGCGTACTCCTCTCGGCGAGCTGGAGTACCGGCGCCGACTGCGAGCACTTCCGGGATCGATCCGGGATCGATTTATCGCGTCTTAACCAGACGCGATAAATCGATCCCAGAACATCGATTGCCTGCCGCCGGACCCTCCGGTAAGTGAAGACAAGGCCTTAGGAGTGAGATATCAGCTAAACTCACCATCACTTGTGAACAATGGTACCAGTATTCAGTGCCATTGCCATTTACTCATAGTTTCATGTGACCAAACAGTTCCATCCTTATTTCCCTCGCCCCTGGTAGGCCATACTCACCAGGACTGGCGCTGTGAGTGGTGCCGTGCACAATCTCCACACCCGAAGAACACCTGAGCCAGATAAGGAGAAGAAGAAAGAGGACTTGGGGTGACGTTCAATGAGAGTCTGCAAGCCAGTGCTGCTTCAGACTTCAAGCAGAGGGCCTGGAGGATGAATATTTCAGACTATATGGAGAGATATGGAGGAGCCCAGTAGGAAAAGGAAATGTAGATGCACCTGGACATAATGGGGCTTCTCGGGCAGCAAACACAGATGCTGCAGACTCTTGTGGACCTACAGGTTCAACAATCACAGGCTCGCCTCCCTTTGCAGTACATGGAGAACTCTGTTACAGCACTTCCCTACGCCCCCCTCAACATTCCCATGTAGCATCAGCAGCTGCATCCCTACCCCTACTACTCCACCTCAGGGGAGAGTAAAGATAACCACAACATTACATATACTGACCTGTGAGTACCACTGCGTTTGTATGTGTATTTTTCTTTGCACTGGTTGTGCTTCTCAATAAAATTATATTCTTTGGAAAATAATTCATCTTTATTAGTTCACAACATATTCTGCATAATGCCTTGTGATACAGAAAGCACCCACTTGTTTTTTTGTATGGTGTGACAGAACTCATAGGATCAATGACTAACAGTTTAATAATTATAAATGTACATCAAGTACCACAAAATTAATACGTGCATTGACGGTGTTATATTTGTAGATGTGCACCACACAATTCCTAACAGGCCCCCAAACTGCAGGGCCAAGTAAAGCACAGTACATCAAACACATTACTGTTAGTGCTTTTTTTTTTCCCAAGGCCTCCCTCATCTGTATAGCTCCATGTTAAGCTCTTCTAATAGCCCTTGTGTCTGGTTGTTTAAATTCAGCAGACAGCCACTCCACCTCCTCCCTCCACCCCAGAGGCAATGTTTTGGGGGGAGGGATAGCTCAGTGGTTTGAGCATTGGCCTGCTAAATCCAGTGTTGTGAGTTAAATCCTTGAGGGGTCCTTTTAGGGAACTGGGGTAAAAATCTGTTTGGGGATTGGGCCTGCTTTGAGCAGGGGGTTGGACTAGATGACCTCCTGAGGTCCTTTCCAACCCTGGTATTCTATGATTTTGCCTCACAGATATTATTCAGGACACAGCAGGTAGCTATAACCATTGTGATATTTTTCTCACAGAGAACCAGTCTTGTGAGTAAACAACGCCACTGTACCTTTAGCCTATCAAAAGCACATTCAACTGTCATTCTGCACATGCTAAGCCAGTAGTTGAATCTTTCCTTTGGTGCTGTTGAGGTGGCTGGTGTATGGCTTCATGAGCCAGGGAAGCAAGAGTTAGAATGGGTCCCCCAGGATCACTATTGGCATTTCAACGTCACCAATGATAATCCACCGGTTGGGAAAGAAAGTCCCTGCTTGCAGTTTTCTGAGGAGTCCCATGTTCTTGAAGATAAAAGCATTATGCCTCTTCCCTGATCAACTCATGCTGATGTTAGTGAAATGTCCCTGGTGATCCACCAATGCTGCATAACCATAGAAAAGTAGCCTTTTCTATTGATATACTTTGGGGCAAGGTAGGCTGGTGCCAAAATAGGGATATGCATGCCATCAATTGCACCATTGCAGTTTGGGAACCCCCTTGCTGCAAATCCATCCCCTATGTACTGCACATTGCTGAGAGTCACAGTCCTGCATAGCAGGAGGTGATTAATGACTCTACCCTCTTGCATAACAGTAGTCCCCACCGTGGATTTTCCAACTCAAAAATGATTTCCCACTGACCAGTACTAATCCAGTGTGCACATTTCCACACTGAGATCGCTATTCATGTCTCCAGCATAAATGCAGCTCTCATTCTGGTGTCCATGCAGTGGAGGGCTGGGACAAGCTTGGCACACAAATCCAGGAATGTGGCCTTTCACATCTGAAAGTTCTGCAGCCACTGCTTATTGTCCTAAGCCTGCATTATGATATGATCCCACCAGTCAGTGCTCGTTTCTCGGGCCCAGAAGCAGCACTTTGCTGTTTGAAGCTGCTCTGTAAACACCAGCAGCAACTTCAACTGGTTTTCACTATGTCCCACAGCAATCTGTTCTCCATGAAATCTTTGTGCTGATGTGGTTCTTGCGGCGCTGCAAATACTGTAAGGTTGTACGTCCTGTGCTTACCACGCTTGTGACAATAGTGCAGAGCTGTGCAGGCTTCATGCTCTGTCAGAGATGGCGGACAGTGAGGAGAGCCATGTGGGTTCATAGAATTTTTTTTAAAGTTGTGAAAATTATGGGATATGGATGATGTTATAGGGTGGAGAAAGTTGCATGCTCGGCACTTGATCCTTTGCTCCCAGTCAGCAGTGTGCAACTTGTTTCTGCCCCCCATGCACTGCCAAAACTTCCCAAAAGACAGAGCACTGGACGGTGGCGGGTTGCACACTGAGATCCTTACCCCATGGTGCACTGCACTGTCATCAACACAAGCACTCCTGGTGAGTATGTGCAACCCAACACAAGGAGCCAAATGTGCCTTGCATGAATGATATACTAACTGCAGTGGCTTTATGCCAACGTAACTTGCGTCAGCCATAGTTTGTAGTGCAGACATGGCCTGACTGCCTGTAGAACAGAGTGAAGTGATATTTCCAGAACTATCAGCAACATTAATTATCTCTGGCTTTTTGATGGTGGTGGAAAGGAGGTCAGTAGCACATTTTACACCTTAATCAAAGACTCAGAAGGCAACCGTGCTAAATAATAATTCAGCTGAATGATGGTTATTACTGCTTTATCAGAAAATAAAAATGTTCAAATTTTTTGGTTATGATTTTGAACTATTTTGACAAAAAGATCTCTCTGATTGGCAGTTGTGTGCCTGGGTTTATGACTAAATGCTCAATACAAGACTATATTAATCAAATTACTATGCTTTTAGATGGTTTAGGATGGCATTCAGACCTCTTGGGCATGATAGCAGAGTGTGTTGATCAGAGAAACTCATTTTGTGCCTGAAAGTCCTTTGATTATGCTCAGTTAATTAGACATTCTTAAGAAATAGGTGGGCAAGAATGTCATATTCTTAGAATTTATTGTGTGTTCCAGCATTAATAATTCAAGTGTATGTTTTCTTACATACAAACCATATTTTAAATGGTATTTCTGAACAAAAACACTCAACTGGTACCCTTTAAAAGATAACAAGGAATTGGAATGTACAGTACAGCACAGAGGGAACCCGAATAGCACTAACTCAGAGCCAAAGCTGGGGGAATGGAAGTAAGTCTCCCATCAAGTCTAAATGGACTCACGACAATAAGCCTCTATGATGAAAATGAAATAGATTATTTCTTCATTTATTGTAATATGTCTTCTTAGGACAGTCCTGGAGTATTCCTTCTTCTCTGGGTGCTTAACAAAGTCATTCTTCCATTATTATAGAAGGGAATGGAAGAAAGAAAAGAGAACTTGCAGTTTGTAAGAAGTGACATGATGTACAATGACATTTATTATTACTGTAGTTATTAATGTGTGCTGTAGTAGTTCCTGAAGATCTCGATCAAGCTCAGGGCCCTGTTATGCTGGACAGACCCACAGGAAGTCATGGTCTCTTCCCCAAAGTGTTTGGAATCCTATTTAAAGCAAGACACAATAATTTGTGAGTGTGACAGACAAAGCAGGGAAGTGTGGGTGGGAAGGCAATGGTAAGAACTTGTGGTTATGTTGTTAGATATTGCACAATTGGTGGTTTCAAATCATCCAATTTAAATAAATCAACTGAAAAACTTGGTTCATTGGGCTGCTCAACCAACTGCAGATTTTTCAAGTTCCCATGAGAACTAACACACAGCAACCTGGTATGGATTAGATCTTCCCCACAACTGCTTTGAAAGCTGTATTATTTTATTCTCAAATAGGCTCTTTGTCCCAGATCCACAAAAGTACTTAGGCACCTTCACCTCAGATTTAGGCCCACAAAACTCCCACCAAATGCTGTAGGTGCTTAAACTGTCAGAGCACCTAAATTTTCAGGGTAAAATATCCGTAGGCACTTACGTTTTTGCCTCTGGGCGTGCGCAATGCTGCCTCACTCTAGGCATCCAGATGCCTATTTCCTGCCCAGGCCCCAGAATGATCCACAAACAGGAGGTAGACAGGCATTCATCTGCCTTAGTCATGTGTGGGGCCCTTTGCTTGATCCTATGGTGATAGACTTTGAGTTGTTTGAAACTGCCACAGGACTGGTTTTACTGTTAGTGGGAGAATACACTTCTACCTCGATATAACGCTGTCCTCGGGAGCCAAAAAATCTTACCGCGTTATAGGTGAAACCGCGTTATATTGAACTTGCTTTGATCTGCCGGAGTGCGCAACCCTTCCCCCCCCCGAGAGCACTGCTTTACCGCGTTATATCCGAATTTGTGTTATATCGGGTCGCGTTATATCAGGGTAGCAGTGTACTACAAAGCCTTCCATTGCAGGGGGAGGTGAAGGGAAATGGTGCTGGGGGTAAATGGTAACAGGAGTAAATGAGCTAAAAATAGGGCCTATTGAACCCCAATTTCTCTAGGATGTTCAGGCTTACTTGGTTTCCAGCTTAAATGGGCATGATTTAAAGTGATGCCATACATACCTAATTAGGTAACACTGACTAAAGCATGCAAAATACAATAATTATGGAGCAGCCTGCTTACTCAGCATAGGGCCTGTCATAAACGTACAGTTAAGGGTTAATTCCTCTTTTAACTGTAAAGGGTTAGGAAGCTCCCATAACGTAGCTGACACCTGACCAGAAGGACCAATAAGGGGACAAGATACTTTAAAATCTGGAAGGGGGGAAAAATCTTTGGTCTGTGCCGTGTGGGCTTTTGCCAGAAACAGAGAAAGAAGGAACCATCCAACTCCTATAGCAGGGGTAGGCAACCTATGGCATGCGTGCTGAAGGCGTCACACAAGCTGATTTTCAGTGGCACTCACACTGCCCGGGTCCTGGCCACCGGTACGGGGGGGCTCTGCATTTTAATTTAATTTAAAATGAAGCTTCTTAAACATTTTAAAAACCTTATTTACTTTACATACAACAATAGTTTAGTTATATATTATAGACTTATAGAAAGAGACCTTCTAAAAACTTTAAAATGTATGACTGGCACGCGAAACCTTAAATTAGAGTGAATAAATGAAGACTCAGCACACTTCTGAAAGGTTGCCGACCCCTGTCCTATAGGGAGTGAGTATTTAGAGAAGGAATGTGTTAGATTACTTTTATTTTCTTGTTTGTGGGTTCTTTTGCAAATAAGAGGGAAGATAAATTTGGGTTCTTTGTGTAACTTTAAAGTTTTGCCCAGAGGGAAACCCTCTGAGTTTTAAATTGATTGTCTATGAGATTATCTTTCATTCTAATCTTACAGAGGTACTCTGTTCACCTTTTTTCTTTAATTAAAATTCTTCTTTTAAGAACCTGATTGTTTTAAGATCCAAGGGTTCATTGTTTTAAGATCCAAGGGTTTTGGATCTGTGTTCACAAGGACTAACTGGTGAGGGGGATTCTCAAGTCTACCTAGGAAAAGGGGTGTAGGGGCTTGGGGGAAGAATCATTCTCAAGTCTGCCCAGGAAAGGGGGTTAGGGACTTGGGAGATATTTGGGGGAAGGCAGAGTTCCAAGTGGCTCTCCCTAAATATTTGGTTAACGCTTGGTGGTGGCAGTGTACTATTAACCTAAGCTGGTAAAAATAAGCTTAGGGGGTCTTTCATGCAGGTCCCCACATCTGCACCCTAAAGTTCAGAGTGGGAAAGGAACCTTGACAGGGCCTGATCCTGTGTTCTGTGTACACCCAAAATTCCCATCGGTTTCAGTCAGAGTTTTGCATGCATGAGAAATGCAGGATTGGTCTTATATCCCATGTTCTGGGCAGCTGGCCAGGATCTCTCTCTAACTTGTACTATCAGACAGGCAGGAAACATTTTTTATGTGTCCTACCCAATTTACAAAACAAAAAGGAGCACTTAGAACTAGACAGGAGCTTGGATACATTGACCAATGTGGAATTCTCACTCAGGGTCTCATCCTGCTCCAGTTGAAGTCCGTCCCAAGGCTCCCATTGATCTCAGTGATTCAGAATCAGGCCTTCAGTCAGCATTGTAAACAGGAAGCAAATGCATTCAATCAAGAAATCCAAGTAGAGTCAGTTGCCTGGCATGACAGTGTCTGTGTGGTCCAAGCCATTGTTAAGCTTTTTCCAGGGCTATGCTGCCTTCACATCTGATGAGAGGCTGTTTCTTCAGTGGGTACAGAACTGCTCTTCCATTACCCAAAAGGATTTTCAGGTCAGAAATTAAAACTTACCTTTGTGACACCATGATGCCTTCTGTACACCATCACTATTGCTCAAGTCCACCACAACTATTATGAATGTGGTCACTCGTCCATTTTTCCCTCCCGTGAGGTGCGGGTGATTTCTAATAGGGAGTCTTGACCTTTTTTTCCATCATATTAGGATGTACTTTGGTGTACCTTTCCACACTACTCGGTTGTTTCCATACCCCGGGGCAATCCTAGGTGTCTCAGATTTTTTGTCCCCAAATGGATCTCTGCTACCTCCATATTTCTTTACAAATAGTGACTTTTAATAGTGCTTTATAAAGCAGTTTAATGTTCCTGTGGTTCCTTTTATTGCCTTAATTCCCTGCCTCTGTGGTTTGTCAGTGAGAGTAATATGCTCCATTCATGTGTCTGTCGGGGCCATCAAGTCTAGCAGAGAAGCTTGAATTTTGTCAGCATGTCTCTCTAAATGTGCAAACTCTAAAAGTTCCAGAGTGAATTTTTCAGACTTTGATGTCTCTGTGTCATGAGGACTATGTGGTGAGAAATATAATGGGGTCCAGATTCTTTGTTCTGTGAGGCAGGCAATATGTTGCTTTTTCTCATCCCTCACCCCCACCAGAATTCCTTAGATATGGGATAGCTTAAACATTATTTCGACAATAGCTTATGAAGATTATAAAATAGTGTAAATAAAAACTGTAAGAACAAACAAAACTGTAAATCTTCTTTAAAACTCTCAAAGAAAACAGCTGTTTTTCTCTGTAATTGGCCCACCCTTCCTGCCCCAACCTCCATTCTAATCTTCTTAGGATCTGTGGATGCTTTGTATGCAGTGTGTATGATGTTTGGACCTTTTTTGCATTCTGTACTAAATAAGTGTTGACACCTGACTCTCATATTTCAATAATCAAGACCATACTCTTTTATGGCAAGCAATAACTTCAAATTGCTGAGATTAGTATGTAAGTTTCTCTTCCAGACGACTGGCTGGGTGTTGATAATGCTTGCCAAACTTTCTTTAAAAATAATAAAACAGAAATCTTTTTTTTCTTTCAAAGAATGGCTTTCTTTGAACACAGATTGCCTGGAGAACAGTTATATTTATGTAACATGTTCAGCACTGTAGTGTGTGTTACATTGTATACAATGCAACTTCATCTGTTTCATAAAAACTATTCAGAAATTCTACTTTACAGAATTAAATGATACAATTAGAGATAAGTTAGGGAGAGAAAAGTTATCAGCAGTAGGCGGGGGTTGGAGGGAAGCATGATTAGTTGAGATTTGAAATGAGCTAGTGGTGGAAGAGAGAGAGACAGGCAGGCTGTATCAGATGGCAGACAAAGCAATGGCGAAGACTCCTGGACTAACTGTGGCCAGGTAGTGTGGTGTCAAGGGAAGAAGAGAGCAAGAGCAGTCATGAGGAAAAGAAGGATGGGATGAAGATGGAAGTAGTGAAGGAGAGGGAGTTGGAGGGCAGAGAATGGGGAGGAGGAGAAGAGAGGTAAGCAGGCCTGACTCTGCTGCTGGTGTGGTGAGGGCAGTGATGCCAGTGTCTGGGGCAGTGAGTTCTCTAGGATTTTCCCAATTTGGCTGACCTGGTTGTTTCTAGTGAAACCCTGGTTTGGCTAGGGACAGAGAGTGGAAATTAGTCTGGAAGGCTTGTGGTGAGGACTAAAATGGGGCAGTTGCCTTTTTCTCCTGTTTCCTCTTCTTCCAATCCTATACCTCCCGAAAGCCCTGCAAACCTGCTATACATGCCTCCCCTGGCAGTTGTCTCAGCGGTAACGCTCTGCCTGTGGAACTTGCTGTCTGAAGAGTTTTGTTAGAATCCTCCTGTGGCTGCTTTGAAGATCTCCTAAGTTTTTTCTAATTGTCTGATTAGTCAGTGTGTGTTGACAGGGGAGGAGATTGTTGGACTTAGTTTTTGTTAATTTATCATATCAGTGTTGCCCCCTTGAGTTTTAAAAAATAGTATCTTCAAAATGATTAAAAATATTAGATTAAAATATAATGTGTTGGGTTTTTTTAATTTGCCTTCTAGTTTGAGCCTTTAGGGTTCAGGTTTTTGAGCTTTTTGCTGCTATCTTGAGGACTAGAAAATTTAATTTTTCAAATTTTTAATAAAAGCTGAGATTGTCCCGTAATCACATGACTCCAGTGGCTGACCAATATCCTGAGTCTTGCAATAAAATCATGAGAGTTGGAAACACTGAATTTACATTTTCTTAGCTACAGTGCTCTGGTGACTTTTTGTAACATGCACTTAGCAGTGCTTTTACCTCAGAATCGTATAATGACAGCATCCTGACAACAGCACCAATCACCACAGATCCAAACGGAAACTTGGTGGTCTTCTTGTTTGAGAGAGGAAAGTGAAATCTTAGGTATGTGCAGGACCCATGGATCTTGCAAGGTATGTCATGGGGGGTGTTGATCACTGTAGCAGTGGAGATATGTCTGCAGGTTTCACATCTGTTGTTCTGGCAGAGTCTGTTGTCACTTTGAGTTGGTGTGTCCTGGACTCCAGCCCCTGCCAGACACATCTCCACTGCTACAATGATCAACATCCCCCACAACTCTCCTTTCAAGATCTATGGGTCCTACACATGCCTATCATGACCTGTGGTTTACCACATCCAGTGCACTAACTATTCCAATAACAATTATGTAGGAGAAATCAGACAATCACTATGCTCTCAAATGAACTCAGAAGAAAGTGCTAAAAGACAAAAACACCTTGTCACCTGCAGGTGAACACTTTTCACAAAGTGATCACTCTATATCTGACTTATCAGTCCTCATCCTCAAAGGAAACCTGCACAACACTTTCAAAAAAACGAGCCTGGGAACTTAAATTCATAACTCCACTAGACACTAAAAATCATGGAATGAATAAAGAGACACTGGATTTATGGCTTATTGCCACCCTCTATAACCCACTAACAACCACCCAGCTGCTTTTGCCCCCATCTTCCCCCCCCCTCTGACTGGAGGGGTGTTAACAGGCCACTTCACTTTGAATGGTCCCTTGAAATGTGTGTTAACTACTTATGTTAACACTCTGTTCCATCTTGATTTGAGCTGACACACTCTCAGTACATTTCCCAGACCTGAGGAAGAGCTCTGTGTGGCTTGAAAGCTTGTCTCTCTCACCAACCAAAGTTGGTCCAATAAAAGATATTACCTCACCCACCTTGTCCTTCTCCCTCTTTCGCATATGTAACCTATGGTGTATA
Organism: Chrysemys picta bellii; assembly: GCF_011386835.1. Taxonomy (NCBI): domain Eukaryota; kingdom Metazoa; phylum Chordata; order Testudines; family Emydidae; genus Chrysemys; species Chrysemys picta. The sequence goes on from NC_088791.1 coordinate 204,555,074, forward strand.
AGCAATATATACAGTCAGATAATCACAAAACTACGGAATACACTGATTTGGCCAGGCATACACTGTGTGACTATCATAGGAATGGTTCACATAGATAAATACACAACTTTATACACCATCTTTTCATTTGACTTTGTAAATTAAGGAATCAAATAAATAACTTTGTTGAATTGTATTGTTTTACATTTGAGCAAATTGGAAACATTTTTTCTCTTTTGTTAATGACTGTTGTTGCTAACGATCTATGGGATTGTGACAATTCATGGCCATAAACAAAGATTTTCTTTGTTTTAGAATACCTTAAGCCAAAATCAAATTCCGATGGCCTTCCTCACAGACTGAACAAAAGAAACTTTTTTCACAGCCCAATATTTATCACCCAGGCTTTGCATTATTAGTCTTCATTAGAAATTCTCCATTCCTAATGGCATAGTTCACAGTGCTGTAATAAATGGAGTATATATATCCATAGGGTTACCATATTTCAGCAAGCAAAAAAGAGGATGGGAGGAGCCCCGCCCCTATCCTGCCCTAGCCCTGCCCCTGCCCCTGCCCCTTCCACTCCCTCCCACTTCCCACCCCCCTCAGAACCTCCAACCCTCCCCCTGCTCCTTGTCCCCTGACTGCCCCCTCCTGGGACCCCTGCCCCTAACTGCCCCCCAGGACTCCACCCCCTTCCTAAGCCTCCCTGCCTCTTGTCCCCTGACTGCCCCCTCCTAAGACCCCCCCCCCACCCTATGCTCCCCAGGACCCTACTCCCTACCTGTACCCTGACTGCCCAAAACCTTATCCACACCCCCCCAGAAAGCCCCCCCGAACTCCTGACCCCCCCGTCTCTTGACTGCCCCCTCCAGAACCTCCCTGCCCCTTCTCCGACCCCCTGGCCCCCTTACCCTGCCACTCGTCCCAGCAGGCTGGGCAGCAGGGGAGGAGCTCCAGACTGCCAGAGGCGATCTGCGAATGCAGGGAGGGAGTGATCTCTGCTGCAGGGGGGAGGAGGAGGGGCTCTCTCTGGCTGTTGGAGCACCATGTAAATGGCACCATCGGGCCGGCTGCCCTGTTAGCCGCGCACGCTCTGCATGGCGGGGGGGGGGGAGGGGAGGTCCAGACATTTACAAATCCCCCCCGGACACAATTTTTAGCTCAAAAAGCCGGACATGTCCGGGGAAAGCCGGACGAATGGTAACCCTATATATCCATTTGTCACTTCTAAATAAACCGATCAGATGCTGCTCATTTGGCACATATTTGCTTTAATGAATTTTGAGGCAAACAGTCTATTCTTAAAGAAAGCTTCCTGCAGTACTTTTTCCCCATATGATTCCTGGCCAAAGCTCCCAATGGTGGCAGATCTACCAAGGAGAGATTGTAGTTGCTTTTCTCCTCCACAGCCTGCTCTTTGCAAGGGAGTTTGCAAATGACTGCATATGAGTGTGGGTGAATGGGAGAAGGCATGGCCAGGCCCCTCTAGAGCCCCTGCCATTAGGGCTCCTTCATAGCCCTGGCTATAATCTAAAGTTGCTTTGTCAGTGGTAAATCCCAAGGGAAGACAGTGGCCATATCATCTCTAGGTGTCAGACTCTTGTATATCACATCTCCTTGAACAGCCTCAGTGACTTTGCCCAGTGTTTACTAAAGATTCCTATAGACCAGTGGTTCTCAAACTTACTTGATCGTGCCCTCCTTCTTTATGTCTGTAATAGTTAATGCTCTCCAACCTCCTGCCACACAAGTACGTATACCAATATATGCAGCGGTGGTGTTTCACTTGAACCAGTTTCGGTTTCTTTGTTTTTCACTTGAGTTGTTTTAATTTGGAAATGCCACCATGCAGCCTCATGGGAGCGGTAATGTGAGTACCTCAGGCCCCCATTCTTCTCTGTGGGTCAACCCCATGGCAAGAATCTCTCTCCTATGGCACACCGCAGTTAAACCTCTTGCTGAGCCAATGTGGCACATCATGGGAATCACTAGCCACGGTGCACCATGGGAGACCTAGCCAGCTGGGGAACCCAGCCCGTAGAGGTGAATGGGGGCAGCATGAGGAAGCTGAATCATAGCTCCCATGAAGCACTGCAGTGGCATTTCCAAATCCTTACTTTTTTTTTTTTTTTTTTGATTTTCAGTTGCTTGTTTTTTGGCAAAATGTCAATTTTTTCATGAGACAGCAGATACTTTTTACAAAAAAGTTCATTTGGTTAAAACCCCAATTTTCCCCTGAAAAACATTTTTGATGGAAAAATGTTCTCCTAGTGGAGATTTTCATTGATTTGGTTTTGGTCCATTTTATGGGCCAAAAGTTTTATTTTCCGTGGAAATTTGTGAAATAGCCATTTTCACATGGACTCGTTCAAAAATTCACAAAGTATAGCCAAAGAAAAATTTTAAAAGTTGAGATTTTGGAAATTCATCATTTTTAATTAAAAATAAGGCCACAATGGAGGGGATACTTTATTTTCTAATTCTTTAGATGTATAAAATATAAAGAGGCCCAGTGTTGTTGGTCCTCCTTACGTAAGTTGACTTGACTTATGCCTCTTTATTCCATGTGGAACATAGGACCTTCACTACTGCCTTCCATTTTTAAATGTGTAGAGTGTAGGTTTCCATAACAGATTTGTTTTTTTACAGGAGTGGGTCAGTAGCCCAATCCTAACCCTCTACCAGGAAGATCAGTGGACTTCCTTTGGTCTGGCTCCTACCCTTCGATCTGTGTGATGTGGGTGTCCGTCCCTACCAGTTATACTCCCGCCAACATACCTCTTGGGGTCATGGGAATGTGCATCCGGGTGCGCATGTCACCAGCAAACACACATGATCAGCATGATAAAAGGAAATCCATTTACAGCAGATTTAGTAATCCAGCATCCATGTGCACCAAATCCAGGCTTCCTTCTGGCTATTAGTTAGGATGGGCAGGGATGGTGTCCCTACCTTCCGTTTGCCAGAAGCTTGGAATTGGATACAGGGGAGGATCGCTTGATGATTACCTATTCTGTTCATTCCCTCTGGGGCACCTGGCATTGGCCACTGTTGGAAGACAGGATACTCAGCTAGATGGATCTTTGGGCTGACCCAGTATGGCCGTTCTTATTTTCTTACCATACACTTGTGTTACTAATGGTGGTCGTGTTCCCTCATTGAGTCTGACAGTTCTTCCTTCTGCTTTCCTCAATGTTGTTTGCCTTTTATCTCAGTTGAGTCTTACCCACCTACCCAATTTATAAATCCCATGCCAATCTAAAAGAGATCTCAAACATCAGTGGCATAAAATGTAATCTGATACAGCCAGTCTCAAATGCAAGGGAATTCTACAAATGTATGCCATTTCCACAAAGGAAGCAAAATGATCCTGCTATAGAAGCAGCACAGTCACAACTCACAGAACTTTTCTGGACTTTTTTTATGACCCCAGAGTGCTTCCACCCAACCCCAGAACCCACTTGCTTATATCACAGAGAGAGGATTACCTGCATCTGTGATAGCCTCATGTTCTACCAAGAACAACAAGCTCAGTGCAGGACCAGAAATGTATTACTCTCCTTCCAAGACTTCAACCCAGCCACACGTGAAATAACTATGAAAACTTTAACAGACAAGAAGTCCAGCAACTGTACCTCCACCTCCTCCCATTCCTGGATGGTAAAGGAAAGTAGAAAAAACACTTGCTCTTTCAATTAAGGGAACCCAAAAATATGCAATAAACTGACCAATACTAAAGAGACCATCAGTCAATGCTAGTGACCTTGCAAACTTCTACCCATTCTCTGACCTACATTTCTAAGCCAGTTATTTGTGAAGTTAGCAATCTGTTAGTTGTCAATAATCTGGAGCTCCCTAAATCAGGATTTAGGCCAGGACATAGGCTAGAAACAGCATTTGCTGCTCTAATGTGACTTCCTTCTGTCCAGTGAAAAGGGTAGTCTATCTCTACTTATTCTCCTGGACCTCTCTATGGCATTTTAATACCATTGATTGAATGCCCCTGCTCCACCTCCAGTGGGCTGAAAGAATAAACAAAGCCACGCTAAACTAAATGTGGTCTTCAAATCATTATGGGCACTGTCCTTTCATCTCAGCATTCACCCGTGGAGTCACACAAGGATTAGTCCTCCTCTTCATATTAGTAAACAAGTGAGATCATTGGGACAGCTGATGAGACAACATGGGCTGCAGTGCCAGCAATGCTCAGCTCCACATCATTTTCCTTCAAATGTGAACTGTACCATCTCCCAGCTTCCTCAGTGCCTGGCCAAAATTAGTTCCTGAGTGAAGAGCAGCAGGTGATCCTACTAGGCTGGGAGTTTCCAATCAAGATAGGGGCCTAAGTGCTGTACAAACATTTAGGAAGACATGATCTCAGTCCTCAGCAAGTTAATATTTAGTTGAGAAAACTCAGACACTACAGTGATGGGGCCATAGCAATACCTATCTAGATCAGTGCTTTTGACTAGTGTTTAAAACCGTGTGTATAAACCACAGTAGAGCCAGCACTCTATCCTGATCAACAAAACCAGAAGCTACCAACCAGAAGATTAAAAAAAATGCTCCACTAATATCAACCTTCATAGCTGTTTGCCCTCCTCATAGAAGCCCAAATGACCATGCAAGGTACCGAACAGTGTACCGTAGGTGCAAGGTGTCATATGGAATATAGATAAGCACTATAGAAATAGTCTAACTTTATTTTTTTTAAAAAAACAAACAATTATGCAGCCAAAGGTGAATTTGAATGAGATTTCACTCTGGGACACCCCTTGGTGGAGTTATAGCCTGTATTACTAGCTGTAGTTTTGTACTTGTTATGATTATGAAATATTTTGGAATTCTACTTCCTGATACTCAGTCTCATATGACTAAAAAATAAATAAATCACATTCTGTATCTTTTTGGGGGTCTGGGGGGGATTTTGCATGCAAAATACAAGACAGTTTATTAGATGATTTGTTCCTTAAAAGCCTACATGCAGTATTAAAGTGACATTACCACTCATTTTTGGGGGGAGTGGGAAAATGTTTTTTGTGTTAAAGTGGCAGGTTGTTTAGAGGCCTTAAAAAAAATCAATTTTTACCTGAAAGAAGACTGATATAATTTTAATCTTCTGAGATACAATAGTATCAGGGTGACTGTCTGATGGGAAACTTACAACACCGTTTGAGTTGTCATTTTACAATAAATTATTCTGAAAAATCTTACCTATATACGTTCATGAAAGTAAAGCTACCCATGCAAGATTTTATTCTTTGAGGTGAGAGGCAACTTGTTGTTTTGTTTTAAATCTCCAGTATGCAATCACAGGAGGGGTGGTTGAATGGTCAGGGACATTCTGTCTGAATAACTGGAGCTGAGATTGAATTATTTATCAGTAAATGAATGGTTATTTTCATAGCCAGCTTTCATGGACGTTGGTGAAGTGGTAATCATTTCAGCCCTCAATTCATATCTCCACTGGCAGAAATCAGCTGCAGAATTTCTTTATGGCCCCATTAGGTTACCAAGTGGGCAAGTGTCAATATCTTTCTGGAGAGAACCTGAGCTCTGAAGCCCAAATTTTATTTTTCTAATTCACAGTTCCTGTGTAACCCGATAAGAATGATAGTCTCCTGTGTCTAAGCATACTGCTGCTGGAACATAAATTTATCAATCATCCCTGATCTCTTTTGAAGTTATTAATTGCATGGTATTCTAAAGACATTGTATTTTTCTGACTCATGATATCTGTCAAAATGTATCTCTTGAATGCAAGTTAAAACCCGTGATTTAAAATGTTGTGTGTGCATCTTAAGGAATACCCTGACAGTAAACAAATCTACATACAGCCATCAGGGATTTTCCTCATGAGAAATTCTCTTCTGTGCCTGAAATAACCAGCACCTGCAAGCAGTAGAGGGAAATTTATGGCATATGGCTTGAGACGGGGGGTGGGGAGATAGGAGAATTGATATCTTTGTTTTCCACATGAGTATTTATGTAAGATAAGGACAGCTCTAGAGGTTTCTGAAAGTTGGGTGTCTGAGCTTCCAAGCTGAGCATGCACTAATTGGAAAAACTTTAAGCCATGCCAGATGTATGAACTGGGTTCTTGTGATGGGTTGTACCCCCCGGGATGCAGTCTGGCAGCTGTTAGAACCGCTGTGCCCCCTAACCATTCAGCTGGGATGGCCTTTCTCACACTGCTTTGCTGATGATACACAGCCAGCCTCTTCATACCCTGTTAGCACCCAACATGACAGCAGGTGGCACCACACACCCAACTAAGTTACCTGAGTGCTTTACCTAAGCCACTCATGGACCCACAATCGAGCACCAGCCAATTTCCCAGCTCCCCAGCCTTGCACTCCTACTGGAGAATAAACCCAGAATTATACCATCTTGTACTGCACAGGGATCTGTACAATGCATGCTCATTAATATGGTTCGTCCCCCGCTCAATGTGGGAAAGATATGCACCAAGCCTTTGCTAGCTGAGCTGAGATTTTCCCAAGCACTTCACTCAAAAACACACTGGTTAAGATAAAACATAAAACAAGTTTATTAACTACACAAAGATAGATTTTAAGTCATTATAAGTGATAGCAAACAGCTCAAAGCAGGTTAGGCAGGAAATTAAACAAAAACACATTCTAAGCCTAATGTACTAGATAGGATTTGAATCAGCAATATCTCACCCTGACCGATGATACAAGCAGGCTTGCAGATTCTTGAGGCACAGGCTCTGTTTGCTTTGCAGCCTGGATTCCCCTCCCCTGTTCCAAGTCCTTTGTCTTCCAGAGCTTCTTTAGGTGTTGAGTTGGGGAAGAGTGAAGACCAGACATGATGTCACTCCCCACCTTATATAGTTTCTCCATATGGCATATGTTCCAAGCTAAGTTTCCAGCCCAGCTTGTCGAAAAATAGAAAATGGAGTTCATTGTCATGTGGTCTGGTCATATGCCCTTGCATGCATCGCTGAGTCATAGAAGGCATTATTCCGAGGCTGGCTGAAGTGTTCCCAGGTGAGGACAAACCTTTTCAGTGGTTCTTTGTCTTCCTGATGGGCCATTAGCACTGTCTAGCTTCTTCATTGTTGTAGCTGAAAGGCTAGCTGTGGGTGTTTCCAACTTCACAACATCTTTCAGTAACACATACATAGCAAAACTTCATAACTTCTCATACAATGATAGTACATACAACCCAACAGGATATTAATGTTCAACAGATCAAGACTTTTAGAATGATACCTTACAAGGCATACTTTGTACAAGATGCCACATAATTATATCATCATCATACCATAAGCATATTACTATGGTGAATGTGGGGTGCAAAGTGTCACAGTTCTGATTTCTGAATACACTATGATACCCTTGATATGCAGCACATCCCAGTCCAACGGAACTCTGGTTTAATAAAAAATGCTGCAGCTTCCCTGTTCTGTTTTGCACTCCATTCCTCTGCATACATGCTCAGGACTGTTGTCTTGACCTTTCTCAAGTAGTAGCATGCAGTGTAGCCAGTTATTGCACCTCATACAAAGATCAGATGTAAAGTTTATCATCAAGAGTTACTGTAGGGTTTGAAAGTGAATCAGGATGAGGATATGTTATGTTATTTTCATCCTGTGTTTATAAAATTGCACTCTATATTAATGAAAATGTTTAATCAATGGTTTGGTTTAAAAAAAGTGCTGTGAATTGATTTCTGTGGCTCAGCTGATACTTTAAAAAATGTATGGTAATCTCAAATATGAACTGGGCCCATCAGAGCTATTCTATACAAACTAAGTATACAATATAAAATTCAATTTCAGTTATGTTGCAAATCATGGGTTAAAGACACTCCCTAAAAAAAAAAAACTTTTCCCTCCCATCACAACTTTTATTCCCCCTCCCTATTCAAGCCCTGAACAAATCTGAGTAAATCAAAACAATACAATTACCTAACAGATTCAAATCTGCTTTCCTTAATTTGTGTGACTCCCTCAAAGATTAAGCAAGATGTGAAGAATTTCTTTAAATCTTTCCTCGCTACTCATTCCTTTACTGCCAAATTGTATTTTACCTTTCAGTGTATTTTGTGAAGTGCTGTGTCCTCTGAGAGGAGTGTGTAACATTAAGCACATGTTTAAATTCCATTTACTTCAACTTTTCAGAAGTTGGGGCTCTATGAATAAAAAAGAAGTGTGTGTATATCTGATACTATCATATAAATGTATGAAAACCTATATTCACAACAGGTGCTGCCTTCTCCTGCAAAGATGGTGACCATTCTTGCTGCATTTCTTTCCTCCCTCCCTAATATCTCCCTGTCTGACTTTCTAGGTCTCAAGCTTTAGCTATTTCTGCCTTCCCGGAAGAGGTTCTATAGATTTAGATGCAACAGGTTAGCTTCTCCATTCATACTCTTTGCATGGTTCGTGTTACTGTAGAACATAAAAAATTCTACAGTGGGAAAAGAGAAAAGTTAGAGGGGATTTGATAGAGGTATTAAAAATTGATGAGAAAACAGATCAGTCCTTTCTTTTTCTTGTGCTTAAGGGTATAAACTGATCATCTGTTGGGGTTGGGAAGGAATTTCCAAACTCTTCCCTATGGTGCAGCTTGACACAATTGCTGCAACTGACATTGGTTTTGGCTGTTGATTTTACAGTATGTTTTGTAATTTTATGTAATCCTCACACAACATGACAAACTCTGAACAAAAGAATGAGGGGAAGAGAAAGTCTTGAAGTCGTATGTCCATATTATGTTGCAAAAATAGTGCTTGGGAGCACACCCAAGCCTTAAAATATTAGTCTGTGGCTGTATGATTACAATTGATTTGAACGTTGTCACTCACCCTAGTGCCAAGCTAGTGAATGGAATACTGCCTCTCAGAATAAAGCCTTTACATTCTATTTTAGCTTGTAACTATTATTTGGGGCCACTTTTAAGTGGTGTAGTCCTGTTCGATGTTTTGGTGCCAAGGCTAACATTGTCTAATGGCAACAAACTGTAGAAACTTGTGATTGGTTTCAAGTAATATGTAGGTGTAACAATGCGGATTCACCCCTGCGGCGCCTCCTGCTGGTTGTCCATGGGAATTAGCTCTTCCAGTATCCTTGAGCGCCCCCTGCAGGCTGGTGATCCGCCTTGCCACTGGCCCTATGTCCCTCCCAGGACCCCGGTGCCCCTTTCTCTGGGTGCTGCCCCCTGGCAGTATCCCCACAGTTCTGGGTCTCCCCCTCCCAGAGGAATCCCCACCCACTATCCCCACTTCGCCTCAGTCTTGGCTACTGCCCAGTCTCCATCTAGCCCCATTCACTGGGGCAGACTGCAGTATCAGCCACTCATCACAGGCAAGGGTTCGGCCCTGCTGCCTCTCTCTATAGCTGGGCTGCCCCTTTCCAGCCCCGGTACTGGTCTTAGGCCTTCAGCTAGGTTTTCCAGGCTGGAGCTTCCCAGCTCCTCTAGCCTTTCCCCAGCCCTGCTCCACTCCCAGTACCCTGCTCAGCTCCCTTGCAGCCAGGCCCTTCTCTTTCTACAAGCAGAGAGAGACCATTTGCTCCTGATTTCCCTGGCCTTTATAGGGTCAGCTGGGTCTGTTTGGGGCATGGCCACAGTTGAGGCTGTTTCCCCCAATCAGCCCATCTTTTCCCCCTGCCCCAGCCCTCTCAAAGGGCTGTTTTAAGCCCTTCTGGGCAGGAGCAGGTGACCACCCCACTACAGTAGGTTATTTTAGTTGTGGGCTCTTAATCTGACACAACACAGAAATGGTGCTTGGAGATTCCCTCCCATGTCAGTCATAGTGAAAATATCTCTGTGGCCCTCTTCACCCCCACCTCCTTTCCTGGCTATATGTTATTATTTATTTTAATGTTAACACAATATACAATAGAACTTCAGAGTTACGGACACCTCAGGAATTGAAGTTGTTCGTAACTCTGAAATGTTCATAACTTTGAACAAAACGTTAGGGTGGTTCTTTCAAAAGTTTACAACTGAACATTGACTTAGTACAACTTTGAAACTTTACTGTGCAGATGAAAAATGCTGCTTTTATCCATCTTAATTTAAATAAACACCTTGTCAAATCTTGGTTTTAAACGTTCCCTTTTTTTGGTAGTTCACATTTCACACTGTACTGTACCGTATTTGCTTTTTATTTTATTTATTTATTTGTCTCTGCTGCTGCCTGATTCTGTACTTCCGGTTCCAAATGAGGGGTGTGGTTAACTGGTCAGTTCGTAACTCTGAGGTTCTACTGTAATGTGCTAGGGTTCAGAGGTAATGTGCTAGACTCTATTCACGTACAGAGGAGGACACAGTCCCTGCCCTGAAGAGATTGTAATTTTAGGCCTGATCCAAGCAGATCTATGCAGATGGACCTTGGCACCATCCAGTCCCTCATTCCGTTACTTTGATTCCACATAGGTCAAGGGTTCACCCATGTGAAACCACTTGCATGTGTAAGGCATATCTGGTAATGGGACTGAACACTGCCTGCTTGCACTCCCGTTATGCATGTGAGTAGTCCATTGGATTTTAATGGAAACCCTTGTATGTAAAGTTACTCGCATGTATAAGTGTTTCCAGCATAATGTTCCATGTTTGATATTTAACCCTCGCTACCTATTTAATGTTTAAAACTTGTATTGTTTATGTTGAACCTTTGCCCAAGAACCTCTTGCATCTGAAGAAGTGAGGTTCTTACCCACGAAAGCTTATGCTCCCAATACTTCTGTTAGTCTTAAAGGTGCCACAGGACCCTCTGTTGCTTTTTACAGATTCAGACTAACACGGCTACCCCTCTGATACTTTGCCCATTGTTAATCATTATTTTAATTCTTGTCTTGCTGCTTGCCAACCAGGCTGAATTGAAGAGCTCCAATGAGAAAATTCTCCTCTTAGCCAAAAATAAAAGTTTTTCAAGTGGTAATGAGTGCTCTCCTACATTTTGTGGTCAAAATCATTAAGAATCTCTCCTCTAATTCCAAGAGACAGGGCACTGTGTCATTCCTCCCCCCACCCCTTCTCTTTTAAGCTTGGTTCCCTATAATATTTGAAAACGTCTGCTATGTGCTACCTATCCAACAGAGAGGTTTGCTGGTCATTACTGAAATTGATTCCTGTAACACATGTGGTTATGTTTGTGCATGGGGCTGATGGCCCCGAGCAAGAAGCTCAGTATTGGCTCGGTGGTCTGCCATGTGCAAGGGAATCTTGTAGCAGAGAAGGTGAATTTCTAAATAAACTGAGGGACAGGAAAGTCCTCTTGAAATGTCCTCCGCAATCTGACATCCTTCCTCTTCTTTCTGCCAAGAACCAGACAATCTCTTAGGAAGATCCTGTCTAGCTAATCACATTTGCAGACTGGTTGTGGCTTTTCCACATGTACACACCATAAATTCTTGTGTACCTCACTAGCAGGTAATAGATGAAGGGTATGACACATATGTGGGGATAATTAAATGGTTCTGGAGAAGTAATACAAAGAATGTGGTAATACAAAACATCCCTGCATGTTTTGGCATGGTACTTTGTTTATAAAGAAATGGTCCAAAATACATATTGTGCACTGTTTGTGAATGTGAGCCCTTTATTGTATTGCCTACTGGTTCAGCAATGTGGTTGCAATCTCCTAATTTCTACCTTACTTTGTCAATTACTGCAGTAAGACCCCAAACCAACAAAGCATGTGAGAAGTGCCACTGAAGTCAGTGGGACTGTCCATATGCTCCATCTGATGTCAATAAGATTAATCATGTGTGGAGGCCCCTGTTCAGCAGAACATTTTTACCAGATGCGTGACTCCATCCCTGTTCAGCAAAGTATTTAACTGCGAGTAGTCCCACTGAAGACCTCACATACTTAAAATGAAGCACTTGTTTAAGTGCTTTGATGAATTGGAGCCAATGTAGTGTGCTGAGTCAGGGCCTAACTGCTGATCCCTGGGCAGGATCACAATTAGAACATTTTAAGTGTATTTGACAGTTTGTATCGCAAAAGTCTACTTCACAAAATGTATTTAAAATAAAATGCTTTAAGGACGTTTTTACACAAGTGGGTAAACGTAGTTTTTAAGTGCCTCGTTTACTTAGGCTTGACAGTTTACACACAAAGGTATGATTGTTTCATGAATTGATCCTATATAATTTATTCCTTGTTCTTAATAATAGGGTCGGTATGTTTGACTGTATCAAAATATTGGTCCAATTTATTGTTTCAGTTCCTTTTGAAATGTTTTGCCAAATGCTTCTCTGTGTTTCTTTATCAAGTACAGACTGTTGGATTATTGGGGGCAGTCATTACCAATCTTTTTCTGTTGGCCTGAATTTAAATCTATTTAAATGTTATACTCTAATACAGTGTTTCCCAAACTTGGGACGCCGCTTGTTTAGGGAAAGCCCCTGGCAGGCCGGGCCGGTTTGTTTACCTGCCGCGTCCGCAGGTCCAGACAATCGCGGCTCCCACTGGCCGCGGTTCGTTGCTCCAGGCCAATGGGAGCTGCTGGAAGTGGAGTGGGCTGAGGGATGTACTGGCTGCCGCTTCCAGCAGCCTCCATTGGCCTGGAGCAGCGAACCGCGGCCAGTGGGAGCCGCGATCGGCCGGACCTGCGGACGGAGCAGGTAAACAAACTGGCCCAGCCCACTAGGGGTTTTCCCTACACAAGCGGCGTCCCAAGTTTGGGAAACACTGATCTAATAAAATATATAAAACAGTAGGCTCTCCTCCTCAAATATTAAACATGGTGATTATTCTGTGAATAAGAAGTATTTTTTTCCTAAAGCAAATCCTATGATCATCAGATTCCATGGATTAATCTTGATGATAGTTTCTTGTTAAAATTGAATAGTTTGATGTTGTGGCTTTTGCCTGTACTCAGCTGGAATGAGAGCTGCAGCCAGTTTTGGTAAGACACCACCAAAATATAAAGCATTCCATAGATGTATTTTTAATGTAGCATTGTGTTCCCCCTTCCTCTTAAAATAATCCATGTTTGTTACTACTGTAATAACATTATTTAGCACTTTATAGCCAAACAATGAATAAACATTAAGTAATGAACCTTCTCAGCACTCCTGTGAGATACGAAATCATATTTCTCATTTTATAGATGGGGAAACTAAGACCTAAGTGAAGTGGCATTTCCAGCGTCATACAGTCAGTGAGTGGCACAGCTAGGAATGGAATGAGGGACTCCTGACTCACAAGTCCATATGCCAGGGATCGGCAACCTTTGGCACACGGCCCACCAGAGTAAGCCCCCTTGTGGCCCGGGCTGGTTTGTTTACCTGCCGTGTCCGCGGGTTTGGCCGATCGCGGCTCCCACTGGCCGCTCCAGGCCTATGGGGGCTGTGGGAAGTGGCGGCCAGCATATCTCTCGGCCTGTGCTGCTTCCCACATCCCCCATTGGCCTGGAGCGGTGAACCACGGCCAATGGGAGCCACGATCGGCCGAACCTGCGGACGGGGCAGGTAAACAAACTGGCCCGGCCTGCCAGGGGGCTTACCCTGGCGGGCCACGTGCCAAAGGTTGCCGATCCCTGCCATACGCCATCCACTGAATCATGCTAGCTTTTCTAGTATGCTATCTTAAAGCAAATGGACAGTCCTGGTTCATTTATGATATGGCTACTTATTTAGGGGTAAATCCAGCCCACTCTTCCTTATGTTTCCACTAAGGAAAAGGGAAAGGCTAGAAGTAGGGAGAGCAGCATAGAGGGCATGAGAGAAGATGGGACATGGGGAAATTGAAGGAAATTTCCTACTGCCCAGATATACCATCCTTCTCCCTCCCTGTAAATGCCATTGAAGGGTTCCTTGCCATCCTTCTACCCAGCACCCAGCCTAGCTAGCTGGGATGGGCTCTGGATTTGCACCTTAGGGTTTGATCCTGCACCTATACAGGTCAATGGCAAAACTTCCATTGACTTCAATTGGAGTCTATACCTTTGCTGGTATAACACATCTGTGTTGAAGTCCAGTGTTTGCCGTTCTGCTTTGTGCAAAAAGATGTCACCAAAAAAGCATAAATGACACACTCTACAAGTAAAGCAAGGTCAACAGTTTTACATTCACCTTTGGGATTCCCATAATCCATTTCCTGATTAAAATAATGATGACAAAGATCAGCATTACTACTACAAGCACAATCAGCACATAATGAAAACCAGAGATGTGATTGCTATCTTCCATTTGTAATAAGAAAATGAGCAGATGGATGCTATTGAGGGATGCTGAATAAAATTGTTTACTTTTATTTGGTTTTGATGAATCTCAGATGAGTAGAGTCTTAGTTCAGATTTAGCATGATTAACCTAAGATTTCAAAAATGTGTTAAAAGTGTAGGGAAAATTTGTTCAGAAGTGCTTATATCCCAATTTCCAAAATGATCAGGCACTTAGGAACCTAGATTCCATTGACTTTAAATGGGACTTAGGGAGCCTAGACACTTTAAAAACGTTTACCCATAATGTTTCATTAAAAACTGTCTCAAATTATTAAGACAAGAATCTCCTAATTTTGCTGGAATAGACGATGCTCATTGAAATATCAATATATTCATGTGGTGCTTTGAGACTGCAGCTTGCACTTGATATTACACAATGTAATTTGAAATTATACTAAATTCAATATTGCATACTGGAAGGCTGTTAAGATGCAATATTTATACAGGCATCAGCAGCTTTTCATGAAATTTAAACTAAGTAACAAATGCAGAGGGCTAGGGAGTCTGCTGTACAAAAATATGCGTAAGAAAAGACATTTGATTGAAAATTGCCCTCAAGGGCCTGATCTAAAGCCCATTGAAGTCAAGGGAAGGACTCTCACTGACTTGATTTCAGTGTGCATTGGATCAGGCCAAAATTAAATTGCACTTTTGCTACTGTTCTTGTAAATCAAAATAAACTAGGGTCAATTAATCACAGTTAGCTCAAGTGATTAATGCAAAACAAATTAACTAGATTAAAAAATCATGATTAATTGCAGATTTAATTGTACTGTTAAACAATAATAAATACCAATTTAAATTTATTATAAATATTTTGGATGTTTTTCTACATTTTCAAATATATTGATTTCAATTATAACACAGAGCACAAAGTGTACAGCACTCACTTTATATTATTTTGATTACTAATATTTGCGTGGTAAAAAAGACACAAAAAATAGTATTTTTCAGTTCACCTCATACAAGTACTGTAGTGCAGTCTCTATTGTGAAAGTGCAATTTACAAATGTGGCACTTTTTTTCACATAACTGCACTCAAAAACAAAACAATATAAACATTTAGAGTCTACAAGTCCACTCAGTCCTACTTCTTGTTCAGCCGATCGCTCAGACCAGGGGTCGGCAACGTTCGGCACGCGGCTCACCAGGGTAAGCTCCCTGGCGGGCCGGGCCAGTTTATTTACCTGCTGACGCGGCAGGTTCGTCCGATCGCGGCCCCCACTGGCCGCG
Source organism: Chrysemys picta bellii (assembly GCF_011386835.1). Taxonomy (NCBI): domain Eukaryota; kingdom Metazoa; phylum Chordata; order Testudines; family Emydidae; genus Chrysemys; species Chrysemys picta. The sequence goes on from NC_088791.1 coordinate 204,570,496, forward strand.
GTTCGCCGTCCCGGGCCAATGGGGGCGGTGGGAAGCCGCGGCCAGCACATCCCTCGCCCGCGCCGCTTCCCGCCACCCCCATTGGCCCAGGACAGCGAACTGCAGCGAATGGGGGCCGTGATCGGCCGAACCTGCCGCGTCAGCAGGTAACTAAATTGGCCTGGTCCGCCAGGGTGCTTACCCTGGCAAGCTGCGTGCCGAACGTTGCTGACCCCTGGCTCAGACAAACAAGTTTGTTTACATTTACGGGAGATAATGCTGCCCGCTTCTAATTTACAATGTCACATGAAAGTGAGAACAGGTGTTCGTATGGCACTGTTGGAGCCGGTGTTGCAAGGTATTTATGTGCCAGAAAAGCTAAACATTCATATGCCTCTTCATGCTTCGACTTATAGATTGCATTTTTAAAATCTTTTTTACAGTGAAAATATTTGTAATAAAAATCACAATATAAAGTGAGCACCGTGCACTTTGCATTGTGTTGTAATTGAAATCAATATATTTGAAAATGTAGAAAAACATCCAAAATATTTATAATACATTTTAATGGGTATTCTGTTATTGTTTAACAGTGTGATTAAAACTGTGATTAATTGCGACAGGTTTATTTTATAGCTATCAAAGGATTGTTTTTTTTAATCTTGATTTTCAAGCACAGAGACTTAAAGGATTCACATAGGGCTAGTTCTACCCCCAATGCCAGGAGTGAGTAGTTGAATTGGGTTCATGCATCCTTTTCTCTCTCCCATAGCCCATGGAGGGGCTACCAAAATTACTCTATTGTATGTTACTCTAGTCCAGTGGGTGAAGAGCCCTAGGCACCTCTATCACAGTTCTATTGTAAGGGATAAGATCAGAGGATCTGCACAGTGCCTGCCTTCCCATATGCGCCCCCCCCCCCGCATAGCTGAGCTCTGTGCTGCACAAAGGGTATGGACACAATGGAACCCACTGCCAAGTCCACTTCCAGTTCAGCTGTGGAAGTGAGGGCTGGATTTCTCCTATTTGGAGTTTGTGGCCTATTGCAGGTTTTCTATGGAACATCAGTAAAGCAGAGCAGAGAACCTAGTGCAAATTCCTAACAGGTTCTGTGTTTGCCACACGTTTCAAATCGAGGCTTTCAACGTGCTAATTAAGCTGCTTCATGCAGCTTTGTGGGATGAGGATGGGATGCCATGCTGTCAGAGCGGAGCAGGCGCGCTTTCTGGGGAGTTTACTAGCAGCAGTGGCATGAATGGGAAGGACAAAACTGCAGACATAAAGGAGCAGCAAATTGGGCATAGACCATGGGGGAAACAAGCAGTGCAGACATGAAAACGAAAACTACACAGTAACGAAGCTGTTTCTGCTGGAGGCTGGAATGGAAGGAAAGACAGAAGAGGAGAGAGAGGAGTTGTTATTTCTATTTTTAAATACATGGGAGGTGTTCAGACACTGTCTATGTGGTGACAAGTATCTCTGCAAGACAGATTGATTAGCCAGCAGCTCTTCATCCATGTGCTAATTTTGCCTAGGCAATGGAAGCTACAGGCTTTGACTTCAGGAGTGGCTGCTGGGTGCTCAGCACTTGAAATCAGGCCACATATTTAGGTGCCTAAATATGGTCTTAGTAGCCTCACTTTAGGCATCCATTTTTGAAAATCTTGGCCTGGTGTCTTAATGACCCCATGTTAACTATTTCGATATTTGTAATTTCAGGAACTTAATTTGGAAGTTCCAGCTGCAGTAGAGACATTCCCTTAATGTCTGACCCATTATATGATAGAATTTTTAAAGATCAGGAAACTTGATCCCCTGAGTCTGTAGAAGCCACTACTGTTAAGAAAATCTGACTCGCACTAAAGTTAGGTATAACTGTCCCTTTGCTCAAACAAGTTTAAGGTCTAAAGCTTCTGATTAAACTAATACATTTTAAATATTGCTCAGGCATATTTTGCAGCAGATAGTAGATAATGTTTTCACCCCTCAGCTCACAGAGGGCTAGTTAATGATGCAGGTGATGTTGCTTTGAGTGTTTATCGAGAATTTTTGACAGAAAGCAATTCCTACCCACCCTGCTACTACAGCAATTGTCCAGATCCTTCAAAGAAAGCCGACCTGTCGTTTCTTTAGCTTGAATGACTACGGAAGACTTAATACAAAAAAAAAAAAAAAAAACCTTTTGATTGGGTAGAACTATGTTTGCAGGGAACGTAACCAATGTTTCACTTACATAAGTTGTGCTGTAAACCATGGTTGTTCTTCAGTCACACATATTTACTGCAGCTGTTTGGCAGTTTTACTACAGCTGGTTGGCATGATGGCTGTTAACAGCCACTTATACTGTGGAACCATCTTACAGTGAAATCACTCATTGTTCGACTCCCCTTCTCAAATAACTTCACACTAGCTGGAAGTTCCCTCTGAGAGAAATTGTGATTTGCATTTTCCAATACATCTTGCATAATAACAATCTGAGATTTTCATTCTACCTTATCCAAATTCACTATAAACTGGTTCCACTATAAATCTAATCATCATGGAAGCTTATGCTGTCAGCATTGCTTAGGTTGTTGCATCCTAATCTCACTTGCACGTCTCTGCAAGAGCTTTTCTTGTTCTTTTAAATTATATTTCCTTTCTTGCTGCAGTTTTTCTTTTCGTTTTGTATTGTAGGATCGGGATATTCACCCATAGAAGATGATGAAGATGTTTATGCACGCAATAGATATAAAGGTGAATGCTTTGCTTCTGTGCTAAAGAAAATCGGCTGGTTGCTGGGACATCTTCTCTCTTTCCTTCCTGCATCATAAAGTCTTAGAGTGATCCAGCTCCATGTTTGTGTTCAGATTTTTCAGACAAGATAAGCTTTTCATTTTTTTTATTTTTCTAAACAATGGAAAATGAAACAAGCACTGTGCATTGTTTAGCTTACATGAGTAAATTATTGTTTTTTAGTCCCTTCACCCTCGAAAGGTCAAGCTGCTAGCTCATGAATATTAAAAATAAGCTGTCTTCTGCCTCTTTCATACCTCATAGCCAAAGCCAACAATGATAATCCTGTTCAGAATCTGGACCTGTTGATGGTAAGGTATGGAAGCGCATGAAAGAGAGCTTGATTTTTATAAGCTTCTTACTATAGTCCTTGACATTTCAGGTTCATCTTGTAACCTGGAGTGAAGAGTAAAATGTGTTTGCCAATGAACATACAAGACATTAAACAAAATGTGCTGGCACATTAATGAGATAATTGAATTCTGCAAGTATAGAAATCAGATTCAGATTTTCTTCCCTATTCCTAACAAATTTACTGCCCAATGGGATCTGATAGCAAAATCACTGGTGAATCTGTTACATATGTGCCTAGTTCTTGAAGAATCTGGTTCCACACTCAGCCCCCTGCCCTCCCCTCACCCCAAAAAAGATATTTTAGTGAAGTTTTGCATCAGTAAACTAATCTATGGACATGCAAGAAGACACTGTATTGCATTGTTGTGGTAACGTAGGAGTATTGGGCATTAATGTAGCTTTGCTTAATGTTAGTACGAGACCGAGAATAAAACACGATTTTTACACAAGAATACGCATGCAAATATATCAGCTACTTATGAGTACCAAAGGAGAAGGTACAAAATACTGTCTATCTTAGATTTTTATAAATATTTATTTTGCTCCCCCGTTCCCCCCCCAAAAAGTGTATCCCAGTGTGAAAATCCTGCTTTAAAAGTATAATCAGAAAAAAATTATTTTCCCATAGCTTTATATGGTAAATGTCTTGTTCTTTATCTTTAACATTTAATCCTCTGTGGATACTTAAACAAAGAATTCAAGTGATTCAGTAAAGATAAATGAATGCCGACTGGACTGTGGATTAGTGGTCAAAATGTAGACTCTGTCTAGGAACTGTCTTTTAGAAAAGTGATCCAAAACAAATTATTTCAATGGCTGCAAGGATGTCACAGTGGTATGTGAAACACAGTGCTTTATTCTCACAAATATTAAAAACTGTATTGAATTTGGAAGCTCTAATGTGAGTTTTAGTAGCAGATTAGACAACTCAGATCCAAAAATCAAAGGCATGAAGCTGAGAAGACCTAAGTTGTATTAACTTGCTTGCATTTATTTGAGTTGACAAGCAGGTCACATAAAAACAACAAACAAACAAAAAACAGATATGGACCTGATTTGCTAAGATTGGATCTGGATCAGAAGCTCACCAAAATGTGAGGGTGTTCATATCCCGGGTTTTGGTTATGGACCATTTCTCCTTGTAAAAATTTCAGAGTATCAAATATACTAACCATTATGCATGCCTTTTGAAAAATGTGCATTAGTACATGCCTAGCATGGCATGGTGTGTATGTGCATCTTAAGCAGAGCTATGTAAACCCAGCAGATTTTCAGTTCACAGTGCTGTCTGCAAATTAAACCCTGTAGTTTGTTTGTCACGGATTGGCCACGTGCCAAACCCTCCATGCTCATCTGGATGTTTTTCAACCAACTCAGACTTCCAAGGAAACATCTCTACTGAGTTCCTTCCCAATAACTTAGCTAAGAGTTCCCTTCTTCCCTGGTGACCCCTCTGTTCAACTGCCTAATCAACCAATAAGCCCCATTGTATTAAAAAGCCCCTCTGCATTTTGCATACTGAGCTTACAGGAACATTGATCCAAAACCAGCATTTGAACAGTGCTGACAGACACTTTGGAAAGTGTGCTGTCAAGAAGAACGCTTCTCCCCTAACTGACATGTAAGATGCCTGCTCTACCTGGGGTTCCCATGAGAAGAAAAAGCCTCCAGAGTGCAGTATTTCTTTGTTCACCACAGCACAAAAGCCACTTTGATCCAGGCCCTTAAGGGTATATCTACACTGCAGCTGGAAGTGGGCCTCCAGCCCGAGTAGACAGACATGTGTTAGTAGGACTCCAGCTAGTGCACCAAAAATAGCCATGTGGATGAGGCAGTTCTGTAAGAGAACATAAGTATGTCACTGAGTTAAACAACTTCAGAAACAGGCTGTGCTACTTTAAAATGCTTTTTGTGAAATAAACTAAAACCCTGGCAGTCACACGCTTTTCCATTCTCTGTCTCTCCACTGTCCAATGCTGTTTCTGTGGTTCTAGTAACAGCACAGTAGAATTATTGTGGAAGTTTAAATTTCCACTGGGGGAGATGTAAAAATATCTAACCATTTTATGTAGAGGAATTATACACTGAATAAAAACTACAACATGTATGGTATGTGAAATAAGAGCACATGAAATATGTTCATGGAATTGATCCCAAATATGAGGAAAGACATTTGAAATGTGGAGATGAAATTAATCGACAGAGCCAATAATAAATATCTGTGAAACTGATTCCATTTGTGAAAGACTACTTTTAGATGACTCTTGTGGTTTTGCCACTGTTTAGGCATGAGGTTCTGGAAACCCTCCCAGATCCCATAAAGGCTCATTATATACCTTCTGAATATCGCATGTGGTGTGACATTTCAGTGCTTGTCTTCCTTTTGGCCTACACTCTTACCTCCTTAAATGGTGTCCTTGTCAAATCCCAGAGTTAAGCAGAGTCACCTTAGGTATTACTTGGATAGAAGACCCCCTCAGAAAACTCACTTGTTGTTCCTCACGACCCCAGAAAAGTAGTTTTGGCTGCCTAGGAAAGGTTTGTAGCTGACACACCTCAGTGTGCATACTGAACCAGTGCCCCAGCATGGTATTAGTGGAAGCTTTCCTGATGGAGGATTTCTCTTGAATATGTATATTTATAGCCTTGACCACCTATAGTCATTAAAGACACACACCCCCTTTTTGCAATAGTTAAGTATGGTTGTTAATCCCAGCATCGTGGCCAAATGCAAACTCTTCTCTGATTTGGCAGTCCCTGTAATCCATTGATTCTCATGTCTAACCTATGCTTTATTGGATGCTTTAGAGGAAGATGAAGCACATATTTCAGGGCAGTTTTCTGTGTTCCTCCATTTGTGTGCAAGGTGCTAGAATGGGTTGGGGTTGGGGAAAAGATGACTCTCAGACATTTTTGTGTTTCCTTTGTTCTGGCCCCAATCCCCAGCACAACTCGGAGCAGCCCAGGATTATTGGCTGCTTGGGCTTTCTACCCTGTTCCTCATCAGCTTGGTGCCTCTCGGATGGGATCTCTGCACCTCCATTCCTAAATTGAATTTGGGCAAAGTATTCTTTCCTTCCTGAACGATTGTATAGAATTGCTGGTGGATGAGTGCCACATTTCAGGACCAGTGCTGGCATATTTTAAAGATGAGTCTGAACCAAAACCCCAGATCCAAACTCTTCAGATTTTGGAACAGTTTAAGATCTGGATATGAACTTTGCATCTTGGGTCCATTTCCATTTGTGTGTGTACGTACACTTGTGCTAGAAATAAGCAATAACGCAAGACTGAGTGTATATTTCATCAGTTAATATAAGCACACCTTGAAACACATAAAACATGCATATACTGGCTGACATTCAAACCCAGTGCTCGAGTGCATACGTTGTACTTGGAGACTGTGAGTTAACACCCATTCAGGATGAATGAAGCTAGTTCTTAACTCTCTAAGAGCTTTTGTTTCAATTTGTCAGACCTGGACAGACAGAGCTACAGATTTAGTAAGAAAGACAACACTGCACCCATCCACATTTAGGTTTTCTTCATAGTTGGGATGAGAAAATTAGCATATTTAAAGTGATATCTTAAAAATATTGTGGAACTGATGGGGCCATGAGAGAAGTGTTATCCTGGCATGCTGTTGAGTTTTGGCTCAGTCTGACACCTGAGATGGAAACTGGAAATTCATTCAGCACAAGTGAAACACCTACACATATGCCTAGAATCTCTCCTTCTTGTGTCCAAGCAACCAAACGTGACATTTCTGTAATATGATGTATATAATAATGCCCTTCATAAAAGGGAGCTTGAGCCTTCATGGAGTTCACCAATGGCCATGTCTGTTTCTATGGTGCCCTGATATGTGTGTATCTGATGGTCCTGAAAGAAGTTTTGAATGAAAGGGTATTAAGACAAGAGTAAGGAAAATAAAATTATGCCACATATAAAGATAAAGCTTCACTGGGATTGAACTTGCATTTAATTGCCAGCTTCTGTGACCAAGGGCAGGTAAATGCATCCTCTGTGGGGTATTAAAACATAAATACATTGGTGATCATGAAACTGTCCACATGGTGGCACACTTATTCCACCAGCATGACATTCAGACACCCAATTTAATAGAAACCCTCATTAATTTGTAACAGGTAGGAACAGCTCACCTTTAAAGGCCTGACACTGTGATATGTTTAGCACCTTGCTGGATCAGGCCAGGAACTTACATCTCTGCATGTGCTTTTGTACATTTTCCTTTTTAATAAACTCTACAACATCAAACAAACATAATGACTTTGCAAGTATGTCTTAAGCTAATTAGTCTTTAGTAAAATGTGTGTGTTCTGTGTTTGTTTTTCCATTCTCTTTGCCAGAAACGCCCTGGTGTTCTCCCATTAAGGTGAAACATGGTAATGCAAACTGCAGAACACCTCAAGGAGAATATTACAAAAATGTCTTGGGGACGAGATGTGATATCCGTTGCCAGAAAGGCTATGAACTGCATGGTCCTCAACAGCTTATTTGTCAGTCAAACAAACGCTGGTCTGGGAAAGTTTTGTGTAAACGTGAGTAGATCATACTTGTGTGTGTATGTGTGCACATGTATCGCTGTTTGTGTGATAAACTCATCTCTGTCTAATATTTAATGTCTATGTGAGTAGCTTTTATATTTAATGTCAGTGCTGGGATGGGGAGAAACTTAACTGATAGGAGCTGCTCTTAGAGTTAACTCTGTTTATCTTTGGGCTCTCATTCATATTTTGAATTTAAAAATAAATATGTCTTTGTGAAGCCGTAGCTAACTTAGCTGCACGTGTTTCAGACATTATTTACATAGCCCCTGTGATGTACATGGTGCTGTGTGATAGGTGGACTGTGTCAAATAGCTGAATGCAGAGAAGCTTGCAGTCTCAAATCATGGCAGGGGCATTATAGAGGAGTGAGAAAACAGAGTGAAGAGAGACATTAAAGGCAGGAATGCTTCATGGAATAGGTGGGCTCTGAGTCTGTAGAAATCTTTCTGAAACTGAGGGGTTATAAGAATTCCCCTTTGCAAACATATTAAAATACTGTGCGTAGTTAATTCTAGCTGCACTGTTAATTGTATGTCATTTTGCAAAATTTGAATGTCACCAGGTTGAATGGGCCCATCATTAGTTTGTGAGCGAAAACATTTTGACAAAAGAAGGGAGTGGGCAGCTGGCCTTTCCTTAAAATAATTTCATTCCATTGGGCTACCTTTGCTGTATGATAGCCAAATTTGAAGTCTGTTTGAGGAGGGAAAATCATATGAGTGGTTTCACTTGCTCTGACTGAAAAAATCCTAACCATGTTTTGTTCACATACAGTACTGCACATTTGTTCCCCCCCCCCACTCCTCTAGAATGGCAAAACAGAAGATACTGGATACATTTGTTTTCTTTTACAGAAATACGGTGCCCAACGCTGTCCATGCCAACTAATGGGGGATTCAAGTGCATAGACGGCGCGTACTTTAACTCCAGATGTGAGTATTACTGTTCCCCAGGATACCAGCTAAAAGGAGACCGGACAGTAACATGTATGGACAACAAAGTTTGGAGTGGCAGACCAGCCTCTTGTGTTGGTAAGTAAGATGAGGTTTGCACTTCCTAGGGAGCCTAGATTTAAAGCTTTCGTAGCCTGTTAATGTTAAAATATTTTAAATGCATTGGAAACATGGCTACTGCATCCATGTCAGTGAGAAAACAGAGTGTCTTTTAGAGAAGCATTGGAACAATTTGCCTAGGGGTATAATGGATTCTCCATCACTTTAAATCAGGATGGGATCTCTTTCTAAAATACTTGCTGTAGCTCAGACAGAAATTAAGGGCTTGATGAAGAAATTACGGGGTAACGTTCTATGGCCTGTGCTATGCTCATAATAGTCCCTTCTGACCTTAATGTCTATGAAGCCTGTTGTAATTATTTGTCCTTCCTCAGCAGCATCTTGTACCTGCGGCATTGTGTCACAGACACAACATCTTAAGCCTAGAAGAGAATCAGAACTAACCAGTATGGTGGGACTTCCTCGGTTACTTTTGCATCTTGGGGTCATGGACTCCCAGTGAATTCTGGGGAAATGAGGACAGGCTTTTCTGACGGGAAAAGTTACATTAGGCTAGGATACATTTTCAGCCCCGTTTACAGAATTCTCCTTTGTACTAATAAGATTTCATCAGAAGATATAGCCAAAGTGTCTCAGCTGCTGCTGAAGTTCTTGGGAAGCTCCTGATAAGGGCTCACTTTCCAGTCACCCAGATGTGCAGGTCTTTAGCCATTTGAATGGGCCACCAACAATTTGATTTCATGGCTGGAGCAATATTTGTGTTTTTAATGGTGTGTGTGTGTGTGTGTGTGATACTATGGTTTTCCTCAAGATGCCTGTGGCTCAGTCTAGCTTAGCGGGTGAAACAACATTGGAGTCTCCCTGCTGTGGCTTTACATTCATGGGGTTTTGTTCAATTTTACTGTTACTTTTTGTCTTGCAATTTTATACATGCTCCTGCCTGTCTATCTTCAGACTGTTTGTGGTTTGTCTTGTGTTTTATATGCAAATTCAAGTCTGGCCCTTTTGCAGGGTTGGTTTTATATGTGGTGGGGGAAGGGTGAAATGTCATCACCTTTTCTACGACCTCACCAATTTGCACTGCTGACCTGGGCATCTCACTGCAAATGACAGTGTAGCACGTGTACTTGAAATGTTCCTTTAACAAATGCAGACTATCAATATTTATAACTTCACAGCATGTGAATGTGTTCTATAGTAATTCTGTAAGACAGTGCCATAATTAAGTCCTAAATGCAGCACGTTGCTGTTCAGTAAAGAGAGACACCGACCCCCCACCCATGTTTTGGGTGCAAATTGTGGAGTGTGCAGGTTAGTGACGTGCTTATTAATGAAGTTAAGGTTGCCAGGCATCCAGTTTTCGATGGGAACACCCAGTCAAAAAGGGACGCTGGTGGCTCTGGTTGACACCACCGACCAGGCCATTAAAAGTCTGGTCAGCAGTGCAGCAGGGGCCCCGGGCTAAGGCAGGCTCCCTGCCTGCTCTATCTCCGTGTGGCTCCTGGAAGCGGCCACTGGGTCCCTGCAGCCGCTAGGCACATGGGCGGCCAGGGAGTCTAAGCTTGCTGCCCGCACCCCAAGTGCTGGCTAAGCAGCTCTCATTATCCGGGAACCACGACCAATGGGAGCAGCTGGGGCGGCTCCTGCGGGCACGAGGGCAGCGTGCAGAGCCTTCCTGGCCGCCCATGTGCCTAGGCGCTGCAGGGACCCGGCGGCCGCTTCCTGGGAGCTGCAGTAAATACCACTGGGACCCCACACCTTCTCCTGTACCCCAAGTCCCCTGTCCTAGCCCTGAGCCTGCTCCTGCACCCTGAACCCCTCATCCCCAGCCCCACCCCAGAGCCTGTACCCCCAGCTGGAGCCCTCAACCCCCTCCCCCACACCCAACCTCTTGCCCCAGCACGGAGCCCCCTCCTGTACCCCAAACCCCTCAGCTCCAGCCCAAAGCCTGCACCCCCAGGCAGAGTCCTCAACCCCCACACCGCAATCCCCTGCCCCAGCCCAGAGTTCTCCACCCCCCTGCACCCGTACTCCAGCCCAGAGCCCTCTCCTGCATCCTGAACCCCTCATTTCTGGCCCCACCTGAAGCCCACACCCCCAGCCCAGAGGCCATACCCCCCTGCACCCTAGCCCCCCGCCCCAGCCCAGAGCCCTCTCCCGCACCCCAAACCTCTCATCCCCAGCCTCACCCCAAAGCCCTCACCCCCTCCCACACCCCAACCCCCTGCCCCAGCCTGGTGAGGGTGGGGGAGAGCAAGTGACGGACAGAAGAGGGATGGAACGAGCAGTGGTTGGGATCTCTGAGAAGGGTCGGTGCAGAAAAGATGTTCCCAAACTGTGATCTGTGAAGAACTTGCTGGTGGCCTGCAGAGAGCTGGCTAGTCCTATGGTTCTGTCTCTCCTCCTTGTTTACAGCTGAGAGGGATAGAACAAGTGGGAGGGAGAGAGGAAATGAAGACCAAAGGGAGACATTTTACATGTTACTTTTTCATGAAGGCAATTCCTATAGGTGCCCCAGGGGCATTAAGCGATCACGAATGGGACAGGAGGTGGGATCCACCCCACTTTGAATGGGAAGGGAGGTGTCTGTGGGATCCTCTTGCTACTAAGATGTGGTCCATGCTATGCAAAAAATATTTAAAATCCTGAATTAATGGTGTTTTTGCAAAATGTCAGGTTTAGCTCCACCCTTTGTTACTGTAGCTTCACTGTTTAAATTTATCCAGCTCAAAGCAACTGTAACTGAATCTTGGCAACAGCAATCACATAGAGCTTGTGGGTACAATATTAAAAATGCAGCTACATACAGAAGTCATGAGCTAATTTCATATTGTTCAGTGAGATGGGCTGCACTGATTGGCCTATGTATTTGTTTATTTAAACATATCATTTCAACATGTAAATCCTATTTTGCTTTTTAAATGTGGGTGAGAATTAGTCTGCAGACTGCAAGGTGTTCATTTATCCAAAGCCACATGCATGTTCAGCAGTAACCTTGGGAAAGAACAAAAGGTCAGGTTTAGTCTATTCCACCCAGAGAACAAGCTGTAACCCTGCCGTCATATTTAAAATAAAATAACTGACATTTAAAAGTAGCACCAGACACAGATCAGCTATTAGCAAAACAAGACTTTGAAATCTCAGGTGGTGGTTATATTTTTCTGACTCTTTTTAAACACACGTGCCAATATTTTTGAACCTAAAGTTAGGCTTCTAAATCTGTATTTAGGCTCCTAAATAGAAATCCTCTGATTTTCAGAGATATTGAGTACCCACAAACCCCACTGAAGTCAATGGGATGTGTTGTCAGTATTGTATTGATTTTTGTTCTTTGTTAAAATTTTGTTCTGGTCCCTTACTGTACTCCCTGGCTCAAAATTGCAAAGATGTAACCGAGTACAGAGTTTGGCCCATTTTATGTGTAATACTGACAGACTACAGTTGTTGGTGGGTGGGATTGAACCTGGGATCTCTGGAGCTTAGTGTATGAGCCTCTACTACATGAGCTAAAAGCCAACTGGATCGTAGCTAAGGCTGGAGAGCAAACTCATTTTCTCTCTCTCTCTCCCTTTAAGTGGTCTCGGTGCAACTAGATGGGACAGAACACCACACCCAGGAGGTGTGTGGGTTACATATGTTCTGATGGTTCTTCATGATGAAGCAGCTCATTTTGCACTAGAAAATAAACTTTAAAAACCCAACTTATGTGCTCCTACAGCTTCCTTTCTTGTGCCAATAACAACCGGTTGGAGCAGTTGGAAGTTTAATGAGTGAAAAGTCTTTAGCTGAAAACGGTCTTTCTCACTAATGAAACTTCCAGGAAAAACTCCTGACTTTTTTGGACTGTTTTTGTTTTTCACAAAATTTATGTTTGCAACATTTTTACCAAAATGATTAAGTAAAAGTTTTATTGGAATCATTATCAAAATAGTTACCGAAGTGCAGCAAATTTTGGTAACAATGTTAAGAAAAGTTTGGTTTAGAAAATAATGTTGATTAAAAAATTTCAGAAAGAATTATGAGGAACAAAATATGTGTCCTTTTCCAACCCTGAGAAGTGGAAAAAAAACATTTTTTCCCCACAACACCCTTCCTCTCCCCAGTTTCTCAGCAAGCTGTACTTTCTAGTAGGGTTCGTGTTTGGGGTTGGTGGCTGGCCCCAGGCTGGGGGTAGGCTTGCAAACAGGGAGTAGCCATGGGCCAAATTTAGGTTTGGGAATCTTGGATGTTTTGGGGCTAGATTTAAGACCAGCTTTTGGGCCCAGTTACCATTAGGACTGGATGATAGCTCTGTGCTAGTGTTAGGGTTGGTTACTAGGTCTCAAGCTAGGGTGAGGGTCAGGACTGGGAAGAGGTAACAGGATAGGGTTAGGGCTGGGCACATTTGCCAGCTGTGGGCTAGAGCTGGTTGAAATTTGCTCCCCCTCCCCCCCATGGTTTTTAAAAAAATGAAATGTGACTTTTTTCTAAATGAATTTTTTCACACTTGAATACTTGAATTCCTTGAAAACTTTTGTTCAATCGAAACTAGGTTTTTCAGGGGGTGGGGAGGAATGGCAGTAACCATTTTGTATAGAAAATATTATCAAATTGTGGGGAAATTAGTCCACTTCAGTCCCTGGGAAATGGAAATACCTCAAAACTTTGAAAATTCTTATTTTTCAGCCAGCTGTATAACAGATGTTGTGGTAAATAGCCTTCACCATTCTACTACATCCTTTATGTTACATCCTATAGAAATGTTAAGATCGGGGTGAAAGTAACTTAAAGGACTTACTGGTATGCCGGAGTCCTGAGCAGGGGGGCGGGGGCCTCAACCGGAAGGGGCGTGGCCTCAACTGGAAAGAGGCAGTCTGTTAAATCAAGATTTAAAGGGCCTGGGGTTCCAGCTGCAGTAGCTGCGGCTGGGAGCCCCAGGCCCTTTAAATCATCACCAGAGCTACCAGCTGCAGAGGTGGCTGGGAGCCCCTGGGCTCGGGATCAATTTAAAGGGCCTGGGGCTCTGGCTGCCACTACCACAGCGGAGCCCCAGGCCCTTTAAATCACCAATGGAGCCCCGGGGACTCCTGGCTGCAGCCGCTAGCCCAGGACTCGGGGCTTTGGCAGAGATTTAAAGTGCCTGGGGCACCACTGCGGTAGTGGCACCTGGACCCCCTGGCCCTTTAAATCACTGCTGGAGCCCCGCCGCGACTACCCCAGGGCTATGGCAGCGGGGCTCGGGTGGCGATGTAAAGGCCCGGGGCTCCAGCTGCTGCTGGGAGCCCCAGGCCCTTTAAATCGCTGGCCTGGGGAAGCCGATCCAGGACGGCGTACCGGCAAGAACCGGCTTACTTTCTCCTCTGGTTAAGACCAACAATTAAGTAACCATTCTGAGAGAGTCTGAAATTGGTCTTGATTCTGAATTAATAATTTAAAGGCACTGATCATGGATTATTGAATGATGATTTAAAATGCAGCATAATGTTTTCTGGGGGGGAAGTTCAGGTTTTTTTTTTTTATATAACTCAGATCTATTGATTCTTCTTTCCATTACATGCTTTTTACGTGGAATAAGTATTTTGAATTAACTACAGCAATCTTTAATCACATCTACAGTCAGTTGTAGTGTTTATTTGGCACCAAATCTTAATACTCATCTGAGTACCTGTATGTGGTGGATAAAGTTTTTGTATTCTCTACCATCCCTCCCTTCCCTGGCCTTGCCTCCCCCACTCTCTCAAAAACAAATACATTTAAACCTTTAACAAGCCAAAGAAACAAGTGGTCAACAATCCTTTTAAATGTGCAAGGTGGCCCAGGTCAGAAGTGTAGGAGTTCAGAAAGCCGCAGGCTCTTTGAAAACTTGTCCTCATCCCTTTTCCACTGAGATCAACAGGCTGCATTTATTCAGTAGAATGTTACTGACCTTTTGTTCTGGAGCCGTCATTAAAGCAAGATGATTTCCACAGGCAGAGTCAAGTACCCTTGCTGCTACAACCTAGTAGCCAAGAAGCACTAATAAAGTATGAGAAAGTAGCTGAGGAAAATCATGGTTGAGCAGCTCCAATTTTTTCATTAAATGCCTGCCTCCCTCCCCAACAGGATATAAACCTTCCAAACAAGATCAGTCCACCTACTAAATAGCCTTAATGTCAGAAACGCCTAATAAATGGTTTAAATAAACCAGTTCATATGCCATGTCAGCAAAGAGATTCAGAGGATGACTGAAAATCTATTTTATCCCATGCCATGGTGCCTCTTTAATATCCTATGATATGTAACCACGGGTTGGATGCAACTGGTATACTAGGGTATTGGGAGAGTGGAGTAAATCCTGGAGCTGCTTGATTCAACATAGAGCATTAGATACTAGGCCTTGTAATCTCTGCACATGGCATTCTCCTATTAAATAAGAGGGTGATTGCAATTTGCACTACCTGGTCCTAGTGCAAATTAGAGATAAGAGAGCAAAGCACTCGAGCATGTGCATAACTTCAAGCACACGCTTAAGAACTCTGCTGGATCAGGTCCTAGATATGGCTTTCAGGCCCTGGCAGTCTGTAAGTGCGGCCTCAGTGGGCAAAGTTGGAGTGCCCTGCTGTAGTCAGCTGGATTGTTTTGAGGTTTGTTTGGTGTGATCTGGTGGGGTTTTGTGTGTGTGTGTGTGTGTGTGTGTGTGTGTATGTATAAATGCTTAAAGGCTATTGAAGAAGCCACAGACAATAACCTTTCTGGTGACTGTGGTCTTAATAAAGTGAAAATTCATGCTTGTTCATACAAACCAGTGTCCTCTGCTGCTTAATGATGGAATCTTCTTCCTGACGAATTGGATACTTAAAACATGAGTATCCTAAACACTGTCCTGCTCCTTCTTCCATCATTGACGTGGTATTTTATTTAGTTATATGGCGCCTTTAATCCCAAAATGCTGGGCAATGGCTACAAAGGAAACTCAGTAACCAGCCACAGAAAGACAAAAAACAACAAAGACTTCACTATTAGTATCCCCAATACAAATGCAACATTAGCCATCATTAAAGGAGATAGGTGGGGAATGTCATTGCCCTAAGGAAGTAACATAGGGCAAAACTCCCATTGGCTTTTGTGTGGCTAGGATTTCACACTTAGTATGCAGTGCAGATTTAAAATGATGGAGTGAGGAAGAAAAGTGAGGGGGAAAGGCGAACAGGAAAGTGTTTCCCTAAAGCATCCCCTAGAGGGAGAGTGGAAGTGTGAAAATGCTTCTTATTTAGAGACTACAGCAGATGAATGAATTGCAGTGAGAAGAATTTGAGAAGCTGAATGAAATCAACACTTAGGGAGGTGACAAGACAGGAGGAGCAGTCAGGTGACAGGGTTGAAGGGAAGAGTAAGAATTTTAAAGCGGCAATGAAGAGAGCTGAAGGAAAGAGAAAATGTGAGTAACAGGGCAAAGGCAAGTGCGCTGTGTGACTGGAATGCAGAGAGGTGGATTGGTATCAAATTCAATGGCATAAATAACGATTCAAAGTCAAAGCAAGTCTTGTATCTAGAGCTGGAGCAAATCATGAAAACTGTTGTTCACAAATGTGTTGGTGTCTTCTCAATAAAGCTTCACTTTGAGTGTGTTTGCAGCACTTTCTGTTCATTTTCCACAAGCAAGATTTTGCTCTCACCAGAGCTGGCAGAAAGTGAATTTAGGGCTGAAGCATAATATTATTGTAGTTTCTTATTTAATTGTATTTCTGTAGAGTCAGCTACAGTTGTAGACCAGGACCCCATTATAGACGTTGGCTCATGCAATAAGGGAAAAGAAAAAATACCACGTCACTTAGGTGAAAGGTATACTTGTAGGAGACATAAAATTAATTCATGGGTTGAAAAAAACATTTGCCAAACAGCTTTGCACGGCAAAGAAATCTGTTTAAAAAAATGCAGTCTCTTGGCAGATAATACGCACATGCAAAAGGGGCTTAATGTGCTACACAATTTGTTCACTGGGAATTGCTCACACAGTATGAGCCTGTTATTCCTGTTAGCTGCTGTCCTGCTGACTATTCTGTGTAACCTATTAGA
The DNA here is from genome assembly GCF_011386835.1 of Chrysemys picta bellii. Lineage (NCBI taxonomy): Eukaryota > Metazoa > Chordata > Testudines > Emydidae > Chrysemys > Chrysemys picta. The sequence goes on from NC_088791.1 coordinate 204,587,222, forward strand.
GGGTGACTTGATTGGCAGCACTGCAGGGAGAGATGTGGGTGGTGGAGATGGTTCACGAGGGGTTGGGGGTTGTTTGTTTTGTTAAAAGGCTGTTTGTACCATTCCTGCAGCTTTATGGACAGCGACTGTGTGTTATATTTGAATATGATGGAGACAGGAGTCTCCGCTAACACCTAGGGACTGCTTTATATTTTCTAGGCACTTAAATAACACCACTGGGAGGTGGGTAAGTATAATTTCAGTTGTCCAGATAAGGAAACCAAGGCACAGCTCATGAGTGTGTGTCTACACAGCCCATGGAAGCGAGCCTCCCAGCCTGGCTCGACAGACTCAGGCTCGCAGTACTGGCACTAGTGCACTAAAAATAGCTGTATTGACAGCACTTTGAAGTAGCAACAGGAGCTCTGAAGCCTACATAGAGGGGTAGGCCTCAGAGCCCGAGCTCCAGCCCAAGCAGCAACTTCAAAGCTCTGCCTATACAGTTATTTATAGAGCGCTAGCACAAGACCCGCTAGCCTGAGTCTGTCGACCTGGACAGGGAGGCTCGCTTCCATGGGCTGGGTAGACATAGCATAAGTGACTTGCTCAAGGACATATAGTCAGTGGCAGAGCTTTGGAGAGAATCATAGAAGTTCCTGGCTTTCAGCCTCAAGCTCAGTTCGCTAGTCAATGCTGCCTCAACCTTGCTGGTGATTGGATAAAAAAATTCATTACCATGATGATGTTGGTACTTCATTAATTATTATTTTATTTATTTATTTATTTATTTATTTGTTATTTAGTCTACCTGGGAGATGAAAATAGAATTTATTATGCCTATCTCTCACTCTTCCTCCCCAACCCTACCCCTTTGAAAATGGGAGACATTAACATGTGCTCTATGTGCACTGGGTTCTGATGTTAGAAATCATAGAACCATAGGGTTAGAAGGGACCACAAGGGTCATCTAATCTAACCCCCTGCCAACGTGCAGAATTTGCTGGGTCTAAACCATCCAAGACAGATGGCAATCCCTACCCAGCCTCCTTTTGAAAACCTCCAGCAAAGGAGATTCCATGACTTCTCTAGGCATCTGTGCCAGTATCCTACTGTTCTTACAGCTAGGAAGTTTTTCCTGAGATTCAATCTAAATCTGCTATGCTGTAGTTTGATCCCACTGCCTCTTGTCCTGCCAGCTGTGGCAAGAGAACAATTTTTCTCCATCTTTTTCATGGCCTTTCAAGTATCTGAAGCCTGCTATCATGTCCCCCCTTCACCTCCTCTTATCCAAACTAAACATACCCTGTTCCTTCAGCCTTTGCTCATATGGCTTGTGTTCCATCCCTTTGATCACCTTTGTCACTCGCATCTGGATCCTTTCCACGATCTCTACAGCCTTTCTATACACCAGTGACTAAAATTGGACACAGCACTCCAGCTGAGGCCTAACCAGCACTGAGTAGAGCAGTACTATCACCTCCCATGACTTGTATGCTATGCTTCTGTTAATGCAACCTAAAACTGCATTTGCTTTTTTTGCAACAGCATCACATTGCTGACTCATGTTTAGGTTGCGATCCACCACAACTCCCGGATCCTTCTCAGCAGTGCTGCTGCCAAGTCAGTTATCTGCCATTCTGTATTTGTGCATTTGGTTTTTCTTCTCTAAGCGTAGCACCTCGTGTAGGCAGATTGGTGTGAAGCTGTATCACAGGGGTCGGCAACGTTTGGCACGCGGCTCGCCAGGGTAAGCACCCTGGCGGGCCGGGCCAGTTTATTTGCCTGCTGACCCGGCAGGTTTGGCCAATCGCGGCCCCCACTGGACGCGGTTCACCGTCCCGGGCCCATGGGGGTGGTGGGAAGCCGCAGCCAGCACATTCCTCGCCCGCGCCGCTTCCTGCCGCCCCCATTGGCCCGGGATGGTGAACCGCGGGCAGTGGGGGCCGCAATCGGCCGAACCTGCCACGTCAGCAGGTAACTAAACTGGCCCGGCCTGCCAGGGTGCTTACCCTGGCGAGCCGCGTGCCAAACGTTGCCGACCCCTGGTGTATCACAATGTACACTGAGAGCTGAGTAGTGAAAAGAATTAAACTATGGGTTATCTGGTGCTTATTTTAACAGATATGGAACCTCCTAGAATCCAGTGCCCAAGTGTGAAGGAGAAAACAGCCGAGCCAAATAAGCTGACAGCCCGTGTGTTCTGGGAAACCCCAGAAGGAAGGGACACTGCTGATGGTATTTTGACAGAGTAGGTGAAACTCTGTCTATTATATTAAGTAAAACCCTGAGGTCACTTGTTTTGCCTTTTCCTAGACCCCCTTTCACTAATCTAGGTGATATGCTTGGTCAACATCCTTCCCCACCAGTTCTGTGAAGGAGTGAGCACTTGCTATTGGGTCCATGTGACCCGTCAAATTATAATGCAGGCTTTGCTGAAAAAGAAAATCTGACATCTCCGACACCGAGGTAGATCGTTCAGGAGTTAGCATATAAATAGCCAGCAGATTGTTTTAAAGCTAATGAGATCAATCTGTTAGCATTTTTGCCCACACCTGTGTTGCAATAAATAGATTTCCAAAGGGCCTTCTATGGCTCTGTTCTCTCCTAGGGGCAACACTTTGCATATGGGGCAGCACCTTTTAGTGAGAGGTGCTGTACTGCATGAGGAGAACTGTGACTGTGTTAAAATAAACAAGACCATTGTGTGCTAATAACAATCTCATATGCATCTTTAAGCTTTCACATAATGTAACATAGTTACTATGATACTGAGTTCTTCAGTAAGTTACTTTTCAAGTGACAACATCAACTTGAAATCTATAATATTAAAAAAGGAGAAAAATGTAGTTTCAGGTACTACATTTGCTTTGGAGACCCCCGGCAATTCTTATAGTTTTACAATGACATTTTCCCTCCCCTCCCTGCCCCCCAGTGTTTTTCTCTTGCCTGTTAGGATGTTAAAGACCCGCACAAACAATAGGGGAAACTTACTAATTTCTATGCTGATGGTGTCCCTTTTAATGGCAGCATTGTCTGCCACTTCCACTGATACAAGACGGGCATGATCAAAATACTTTAATGATGAGAATAGGGAAAATCATTTAGTTTACTGCAATAAGCTTAATCAATCCATCTGTGAACTCACAGAAGCTGTTAAAAGAATTGAATAGTTGAGAAAATCGACTTTCTGTTCACTGAAAGGTAAAGGACATTTACAATTTGAACTCTTTAATGAGGACATTTGAGAAAAAGCACATCAAAAGAAACAAGCTCAGGGCATTTTTATATATCAGAGTATAAGCTGGAGGAATTCATTAGATAAATAAAAAATGCTAGTGCTTGTGATTGCAAAAGAAGAACTATGATGTTAAGAGCCACTAAAGAAGCTCTCATCCTAAAATAAGAACTTTGGCCTATCTGTTGTTCGGTGTCAGAATGAGAAAATTACTAATAATGCTCCCTGCCTCCTACACACACACAAACACTCCCAGTGAAATGGTGTCACATGATAAAAATAAGAGCTGTAAAATCCAATGTAATGGGACCAATAACTGATCCCAATCCAGTGAAATAGCTATTATTCTATGGAAACTTTCTGTGAAGGACATATGCATTTTCAGAATTTCTGTTGTCAACTCTTGTGATTTTACTGCAAGTCTTGTGATGTTTGCTGCTTTTCTTAAAGTCTTGGTTCCTGGAGCCAGGTGAGTCTGTGAGTATCTCAGTTTTTTCTTAATGAAAGTTTATAGCCCTAATTATTGTAGAGAAATGTGACCCGAGTGCACCCTAAAGGCTTTAAAACCCGAAAGTAAATAATGCCCCCCTCCAAAATTTATCCAAAAAAATCATAAGATTATTTCTAAGGCAGTCTCATGACTTTGAAGCCTGACTCATGTTTTTTGAATGGTTGAGGTTAGCAAAACTGTTTACTGTGCTGGTAAGATGGTTCAAGGTCTGATGAAACTAAGCTGCCATGCAAGAACCCTGGGTTCAGGCACCACCTTAAGCCCCATTTGTTCAGCTGGAAGCATAACATTCAGAGGCTCATTACCAAGGGACTTGCCTAACAGGTGATTAAGGAATGTTTATTCAATCTCAAGGCTTCTTGTCCTCTGAGCTCCAGGCAGCAAGTAGTCACAATTTCTGCATATGGAGGGATGAGAGGGACTCTATTGTGGTAAAAATATGGCTCTGAGTGGATTGAAGCTTCTTGAACCATGCTTAGTCTGGCCCTGGTCTGTGAGTTTCTGCCTTGAGAGTTGAGAACTCTCTTGACATATGCTTTGGTTGGAAATGAGCAGTTGAGCTGAAGCCTGCAAGGGGATGCCTGCCTTTCCCAGCACAAAGAGAGAGATTAAATCCTGATTCCTCCCACCCTTTTCGTATGTATAGTCTGGCACAGAGAGGTAACCTGCCATGTTAACAGATGGTTTTTTAAAAACAAACAATGAGAGAGACAAGGTGGGTGAGGTAATATCTTTTATTGGACCAACTTCTGTTGGTGAGAGAGACAAGCTATGGAGCTGCACAGAGCATTGTGCAGGTTGAAGACTTATACCTTCCACAAACAGAAGTTGGTCCAATATTTCCTCACCTATCTTGTCTCGCTAATATCCTAGGACCAACACGGCAACAACAGTGCAAGCAAACAAACAAACAGTGGTACTCTACTAGCCCTGACTGATGTTCAAATCCTGTACAACCAACTATCCTGCTATAATGAATGATGCTCAGTTCTAGATTCTCCATCCAGGTATTTTTGTTTCCATGGAAAGAAACAAACTCATGCCTTTTTTAACTGTTACATGAAATTTAAATAAATAAATAAAATGCCAGTGACAGTTGTCTTACAGCGATGTGAGTCACACTACCTTTGTCTACACTAAGCTGTTAGCGGTAGTGGGTAACTTGCTAGGAGTAGCCAGGCTGCTGCGACTTTACCTCTTAAATATTGTGGGCTCTGCCACTCATCCTCCTCTTGTTTTCTGTCACTCGACAAACTCTCAGCACAGCCAGGCAATCTGAACATTCCCCAGTGACAGAAGGGCTTTCCATCTGAAGGCTGTTAATATTTTCCTACTGGAGAAACCCTAACTTAATTTCTGAACACCCGGTCTATTTTATTTCATTTTTTAGTGTGATTTTGAAAGGCCCATCCCCTGGGTCACATTTTTCAGAAGGTGACCACAAGATCCAATACACGGTGTATGACAGAGCAGAAAACAAAGGCACTTGCAAATTTCTTGTTAAAGTCAGAGGTAAGAACAGTGTCAAATTGTGTAAACAAAACCAGTTAATACTTATGTAAGGATCCAAGTGACAGCCAGTCTTTCTGTATTTGTGTGTGTGTGTGTGTGTGTGTGTGTGTGTGTGTGTGTGTGTGTGTGTGTGTGTGAGAGAGAGAGAGAGAGAGAGAGAGAGAGAGAGAAAACGAACTTTTCCCACTGGAAGAATATTCTGTCTCATACAATTTGAAAATGCCTGAATCACCTGAGGGAAGTTAGGGAGCCAGTGAACTGAGCTCTGGGGATGGATCTAGGGGTCAGATGAGCAGTGGGGGTCTAGGAAACAGATAGGAGCTCTACTGAGCAGCCCCTGCCCTCCAGCTCTGCTTCTCAAATCTGTGCCTCCCCCTCTGCCCATGCTTCCCCTGCCCACTTCCTCCCATTATCTAGGCCCTCCCAGGTCCATGCCTCCCCTAATATCTAGTTGTTGACCAACAGGTGAGTCAGATCTGTACAGGGCTGCCATCTGACAAACACTAGGACATTTGTCAGGGAGAGCAGCTGCTTCTGTCACGGAGTTGAAAGCTGTGGGTCTCTGACAACCTGGGCTTCAACTGCCCCTCCCCTCCACAATCCCATGTTATTAATATATAAACTAGCATGTATGCATAAATGATCCAGGAATCAATAGCTAGATTCATATTTAAAAAAAGAAATAAGTGCTGGGTTCTCTTTGAAAGCTAATAACAAGCAGCGAGCCAGAATGTCACCTTAATATTAGTACAATATGATTTCATTAGTAGCACTGCTCCAGAGACGGGGAATTATTTGATGTTCTCTCTTTTTTGTATTTAAAGTTAGGCGCTGTGGTAAACTGAATGCCCCAGAAAATGGCTACATAAAATGTACAGGTGATGGAGATAACTATGGTGTCACCTGTGAGTTTTCCTGCATTGGTGGATATGAGCTGCAGGGAAGCCCAGCCAGAGTGTGCCAGTACAATTTAGGCTGGTCAGGAACGGAGCCAACCTGTACACGTACGTGAGTACTTTCTTACCTCCTGAAAGGTCAGCGAACGGGATTGCTTGTACTTATTGCACAAAGAATTTGCCTATGGCACTGCACACAGGTTCATGATTTATGTGTATGGCTGTCCGTTGTTCAAAGGCTGGCCCTGGGTGTGTACAGAATCAACCTGGATACTTCTGCTAACGAATATACAACTGTAGCATTTTTCACAAGTCTCTTGGTAATTCTTTGGAGCATATTGTGTATTGGGGAGGACAGAGAGAAGCCAACAAGCTCTGTGGTTAATTACCTGAAAGCTTCTTATTCCCCTCGCATCAGTTCTATCACATCTTTTCACATCTTTTTGTAAGTTTGACTCTCTCTTCTTTTTTTCCACCGGTATCAGTGTGAACAGATTTTCTTACTCTGGCTTTTGAGTTTTCTTTCTTTCTCCTCTAGTTCTCATTCCATAGTGCTCTTTAGATACCAGTTCTTTGCCAATAAAATGGATTATCCAGGCACATTGGATTACTGAATGCCCTACATTTTACTACTGACACTGGGCCCAGGCAAATTTTACAAACTGGATCCCATGTGGCATTTGGAATAGGTGGTGATTTTTACTGGATTGAGAGAGGGAGGGTAAAGCCACATTTTTTTTATCCATTAGAAATAACAAGTGCAATATTTTATCTTTCCTCTTCCCACACATCATTTGCCTCTTTTTGCAACTTTATCCTTGGATGAGGATAGTGTCTTACAATTATATAGTACCTTTAATCTCAAAGCTCTTTGCATTCTGGAGTCGTTACAGACAGCACTAAAGTAGAACATTGCAGCAACTGTTTAACTGCACCCAACATTACACAACATTTTTTTTAAAAAGGGAATGGAAAACAAACTGATGACCAGTTGAAACCACATTAACTACAGAGGGTGAAATTTAAAAAATCACCTAAGTGACTTAGGCACATAACTTAGACACCAGAGTTACTCATGCACGAGTGATAATTTCATCCAAAATCATCAAATCTGACAGCTTTAAAAAGCATTCTGCATAATGCTTTTTTGGCTTAGGGGCAAAATTTCTCCATTACTGCTTCAGGGAATAGAATGAATAATAGATTCCTAAAGACTCTTTCAAATAAGTTCTGTTTAAGCTATAGAAACGTGCCCAGCATTGTGCAGTCCTCAGTATTAACTTGTGTTTTAAAAACTAAGGGAGGAGTATCTTCACATAATTCCCCAAATTAGATCATGTTCTCAAATGTTTTGTCCAGGCCAAATGCTGGATCCCTCAAGCAATCAGGATTCCACCATTTTCCAAACAAAACTATTCTACAATCTGAGAGATCTTGCCATCAGGAAAAAATATTTCTCCTGCTCAACCTAAATTTTTTTCCTCCATGATGTGGTGCCTCTGTATACAACTCAAACTTGCACTGGTTATTTTTGCTACCATATCACTTTGCAAATGCAGATCTAGTCTGCTGTTCCTTATCTCCCCGCACCCTGTGTGAACATGACTCTTTCCTGGTTTCTATTCTTATTGTAGGTCTGAGTTTCATGTCTTTTTTATCTAGATGTATTGCCTTACATTTTCCCCAGCTGAATCTTATCTTATTTTCTGTCCATAATTCTAATCTCTCTAGATCCCATTACACTGGTTCATGCTAGCAGTTTAGTGGCATCTCTAACATTAATTAATGTGCTACTTGCATGTCCTCATCCAGATTGTTACTGCGGAAGCTGTTAAATATGATAGAATCCTGTGCCAACTCCTGCAGCCATCCCCTGCTGAGGGTCACTAAAAATCTTTAACTCCCAATTAGCTACCTTGTCATCCATAATTACCCTTACTTATGGTCCTTCGGACAGTTTTCAGGTCACGACAGTGCTCATTAGCCAAGTTGATTGGCTCTAATTTGGCACATATATTCTCTGACTGTTTCAAATGCTCAATACTAAAAGCTAAAGTTTATTACACCTACCACTTTTCCACTTATTTTCTTATTCTGAAACAACCCCCTCCCCTCACCAATGTCGTTCATCTTGCAAGACTCCCCCTGCCCCCCCAATAACTCCATGCTGCTTGTCTTTCATGGTCCATTTACTCTCTCAGTGTTTAGAAAGTATTTTCTCTTAGCCTTGGCTCCATTATTGTACTCATGATAGAAGCTGGACCTCAGGTGCAGAGATTGTCAGGTTCACTCTTCCTTACCTACGGTTCCTTTTGTGTGGGGAGGGAGCACTATATGCTAGTTCTGTTTACTGAGGAACCTGATCTTCTTCGTTGCCGTAAAAATTAAACAAGCTTTCACAGCTTTGGGTGGCACTAAAGCTGTGTCTACACTTGGAGACATACTTGTGCTAGCTCTCATCCAGCTAGCAAGCTAAAAATAGTCATGTAGCCATGCAGCGGTGAGAGGCAGCATGGGCTAGCGGTGCGGAGTACAGACCCACGGGTCCAGGTGGGTTTGTAGTCGGGGGCAGCTAGCCCTACTCACTGCTGCCCGGGCTGCGATTTTGAGAGCGCTCGCTCGATGAGAGCAAGTACGAGTACGTCTGTTCGAGCTGCAACTCACACCCCCAGCTCTAAGCTTAGATAAAGCCTTAGAGAGAGAGGGGGACTGCTTGAAATCCTGGCCCCATTGCAGCCTATGGCAAAACTCCCATTGATTTCAGTGGGACCAGGTTTGCACCTTTTGACTTTGGCCCTTTAACATCCATACCCAGCCCCTGCCTACCTCTCAGGGCATGCCTGTCCAGCTGAATAGCTGTGCCTGCTGAAGTCTGAAAAAGGTCTGTTTCTGGGAGCTCCACGGCTTTTGTTTTTTAATTCCAGCTATGAATATTAATGTTGCTGTGAGAACTGCAGCGGCCCTCTTGGATCAGTTTTATGAGAAACGGAGACTACTAATTGTATCAACTCCTACTGCAGCCAATTTTTTCTACAGGTTGCAATTGGGAATGCTGCAGGTAAGACATGGGCATTTTTTCCCGTTTTTCTTTTTTAAACTCAAGAGCCAGATCCTCAATTGGTGTAAATCAGTCAGTCTTCATTGACTTGCCTTCTCCCTGCAATGGAGCTATGCCCATTTGCAGCACTGAGCATTTGGCCCAAGAGCTGCTAGTTTTGTAGTAAACATGTTTGCAAGGCTCTGGAATATCATCAGTTTCAACATTGCTCCAAACTGGACCGCTCTAATTCACATTACCCATGGGTATAGTAGAGTTCAGTGGGGTAAATGAACCAAACACTGGCCTTCACGTGGCTCTAGTTTGACCCTATTCTATCTTCCCAAGAGAAATTAATGTTGTGCTCATAACCAGCTAATACCAGCATCACCATCCAGTTCTTAGCAAACTCCTGAAGGATTTTAAAGAAACCTCCAGTCGTTCTTGTTGGTAAGCTGTTCATCCATGTCAAGCTTGTGTTGGCTGTCTGCAAAAGTAACTAATACACCAGTAACCAAAGGAGCCCGGAATCCAAATTAATCATCAGCCAAAGAATTGTTTTCTCGCTAGTCCTGAATGTAGCCTCAACGCGGTCCTGTTTCTAGGACTTGCAGAAAACGCTCCAAATTATTTAGTATAAACTCCAATAGTATTTTTTCTCAAGGTAAACTAAGACCAGTCTTTATAGAAGAGACACATCTTTGTGGTGTTTGCTCCAAAAACATGGAATGACGACAACAGTCTTAGTTATTCCCATTGAAATTGATGGGACTCAGGTGCCTAAATACCTTTGTGAATCCCACCCTCAGGGCTTATCAGTTTATCTAACGTAAACTTTACTCAGACTGTTGTCAGAGTAAGTGGCATGCAATAGGGGTGCACAAGTGCCCAGAAGAGAGAGAGATTGTTTGTCAGCCCAGCTGGGAATGGAGCCATGATTGGTGGCCGTGAGGACTGTAAATTTACTGCCTGCCACCACTGGAACAAAAATCAGCAGTGATAATTGTGTGTCACTTGCAAATCTGGACTCCTAAACTTACTCTGATTTCCCCCCATATATTCCAGAAGCCAGTTGCGTAATGTAAAAAAACCCCATTTTTTTAAATGGTGTTTCAGCATTTTATTTTTAAAACATGAGTGTCTTGACCAATTAATACAACCAAATTTTCAATTCCTAGGTGACTTTTTGACCAGGTTAAATTTAAGTGTTGCAATCCTTCCCCCCCCCCCCCCCCACTGCTCTCCATGATCCTCAGATAATTTGGCATAAGAGAGCACTTTTCTATAGCGGGCTCACATTTCACATTCTTTGTTTGGGTGCCAGATTAAAGTGCTGGCACAATTTTTAATAGACTGGCATCTTTTCAATTCATTACCAAGACATCTAAATTGTACTTTGGTGGTCTTCCCCTCCCACCACCCCCAATAATCAACTACAAATCCATTAATGTAGCAGAACTGCCGCCTTCATGACTCCAGAAAACATTCTCAAGTTCCCACTGCTGACGTCTAAATTAAAATAAGAAAGCATTTAGAGAGAGCAAAGATTTGGAGCTCTGTGTAGAACATCACCTTATTGTGCATTTAATGTAAACAACTGTTATCATTAAAGCCAATCATGATATGTATTCCTGGTTTTTCTCTTGACCCCTTTAGCCAGAGCAATGTGGTTTAGACCTCCGACATGTTACAGTGATCGAATTGGTTGGTGTCTTTCCAGCACAGATAGGAAGAATAGGAGTGAAGTTGCTGCCTGCAGCACTTGCTTTGCAACTCAGGTAAAATGAAAAATCTCACCATCATTCAGTTACACCTCAGCAGCTGTGGGTGTAATGTCGTCTTTTTTGTTTCTTGGATCCTTTTTATAATAGAACCTTATTTATCCCAATATAACACTGGCAGTGAAATGTATTATGTGTAATGTTAGATCCTCTTCACACAAACTGACTTATTTCCAAGAATGAATTTTATATAGACAGGGTGGTACTGAATGATATCAGGGTGGGGGGGGAGGGGAAGGGGTGCAGGGGGTTGCTATCTGTTTTTTTAAACTATTTGCAGCACAGCTAAGCCTCAGAGTTTGTTTGGTCCTGATTGTGCTCTAGCTACTACACAGTCACTGTAAGCTGGTCTTTGCTCTCTGTAAAAGGAATGTCGACAATTTTGCACAGATGAACTAGCACTTCAAAATGTTTCCTATTGAAACACGCTGTGAGCAGTTGACTCTCACAACGTTCTCAGTTTTGTTGCCACTTGTGATAACTAGGTGGTTTGAGCAGCCAGGAAGACTCTTCCCACCTCACTTTCTCCTGCTAGCGGATTCCTCACAGAAGCAGTCATGGCACTAGTGTGCCTCTAGTCCTTTTCAACTGCAACAGCCTAGAATGTACAGAGCAATAAGTGTGTATGTCTGTGTTGCACCTGGCCCAGCGATGGAGGCCTGTGAGTGCTACTTCCTAGTCTATGGAATAGAAGTGTTTGGTTTCCCCTTGATTTCACAAATTACATTGAAAATTAACACGGTGGGAGGATTGCACTCAAGCAGCAGTCAGTCTGCCCCTCTCTCCCCCTCCCACCCCTGGTTATCTCTGCTTCTCTTTCAGGCAGTGACATATGTCCCAAAGGGAAAACGGAACACCCTTGTGGGGCTGCGCAGAGCTGCTCACTCGAGGCCACCCCCCAATCCTACCTCCCTGCGCAGGGCTGGCCTGAGCTGCTTCCCTTAGCCCTGCCCCGTCCCTGCGCTGCTGCCTGAGCCCATCCTCCCCCCGCATGGGGCTGGCAGTGCCGCTCACCCCCTCGCACGTTCCTCTGCACCCTACTTTTTTGACCAAAGCAGCCACTTGTCCTGTTTGCTCTTGCCGACTGATCAAGTTGGTTAGAGCAAACGGGACAAGTGTCCACTTCTGCCAAAAAAGTTGGGACAGCGGGACAGGGATTAAACAAGGGCCTGTCCTGGGCCAAACGGGCTGTCTGGTCACCCTAGGCACTTGGGGTCTTTATTAAAGGCTGAACGAGGAACCGCTGTGTCTGCTGCCAGTCCACCCCAGCCGAACCAGCCCTGCTCTCTGTGTAGTGCTACTGAACACTGCAGCCAGGCTAGAAGTGGTTTCCCTTTGAAGTCCCACTTTTAGGAATGCTACAGGCCGGGCCGCTTCAGAAGGGAAACCACCATGGCCTTGCCCAGCCTGCTTGTGGCAGTCAGCAGTTACACAGGCACCTAGGCTGCTTTAATGGCACTAAGGCTGGACTGGGAGTGGGTTAGGCTTTCTCCCTTGCAGTAAGATTAAGTGGGACTCGAAGTGCTGGGGTGGTGGGGGGGGAAGAGCCAGAGCCAGCTGTTGGGGGAGAGAGGCAAAGGGGCAGGTGTAAATGATTTCTTCCCCACACTGACATAGGGGGCTTTTCTGTCATGCCAAATTAGGACTGATCCCTTTGAAGTCCACTGGCAAACCTCTTAGGGAGCAGATGCTTAAGGTACCGCTGTACAGTGCACACTCCTTTCAGCAGCACGCAGAGTACATACACTACACTTCCCCACAGCCCAGGTGTAAATAGCAGTGGAGCTGGCAAGGCATTGCTTAGGTAAAGATGCCCCTGAGCCCTGTGGATACGTACCTGGCTTGTACCCCACGTGGCTCTCTACTTGCCCAGATCAGAAGTCAGACCTAGCATAAAATGAAAGATTGCAGCTGCCTTGACTGTCCTTTAATGTAGTGGCACAGCCTGCAGCACCTGTAAGTCCCTGAGTGCCACCTGGCCTCCTGCTCGGAGAGGAAGAATATGGTGCTGGGCCTGCTAGGAGCTGTATTCTCTGCAGGCCTCACCTCCCAGTGAAGCACAACTGTGGGCTGCATTTTGGAACTCTGGTTCCTGTAGCTTGGCCACCCCGGCCTGCCATCTCCAACGCTTTCCTGCTTTTCACAACTGTGTTAGATGTTCACGGGGCCTTATGGGAATAAGGCTGTTCAAAAAATGATTTCTGAATTTTTCAGGTTGTTGCTGCGCATCCCCCATTATAACTTCAGTGTGGTGGTGATGGACAAGCACGGCATGGACAAAGAGCGTTACTCTTTCCCACCTACGCCGGCGCAGCTCTTTGCGCTCATTGACACCTTCCCTTTGAGAAAAGAAGAGATGAAATTGCAAGCAGAAACTGGCCAGTCATGTACCTGATTCAGAATCATGGCATTTCCTCTGGTAGTGAATTGTATGATCATCCCTAATCTCCCCCGGGGTGCTACACAACGCATGGCTTTTTAAAATCACTGATGTACAGATTTTGTGTGTGTATTTTTAAGTCTATTTTATTGTGTAGCTTCTCTGCATAGGACAGATGCATGATGCTTTCTTGAACTTTCAGCCATCTTTAGAGAAATTTGTACTTAGTACTACTCCCCTCTCGAAACCTCTGTACAGCTGTTAAGGAATCTAGTTCGTGGCTCCAGGAATTATTTTGGACGTTTCATGCAGTGAAGTTTCTTTCTTACTGTTTATAAATCTTTTATTAATAAAATATTGTTTTGCAAACTCAGATAGTTTTGTTTAAAGGTCCTTGTGTGTATAAAAGCTGATCTCAAAACTAGGGGTCAGCCCAAACCAAAAACCCAGATCCAAATTCTTCTGGACAGTGCAATGTTGAAAATTTTGATCCAGACTTCGAAGCGTGGGTTTTCAATGCAGAATCCCTCAGCATCACTAGTTATTCTCTGCTCCGGTTGTACAAAGCAGTCTGACGTGTAGTGTGTTTCATACAATCTTTAGCTCACTTTCCAGAGTTTAATACAATTACAGTCATAAATGGTAGTTGACAGACAGATGCCTAGGCAATGCTGAACAGTTGTCTTTTCCACAGCGTTGAAATTAAATGGAAAGCTACTGGAAGGCTGTTGCAGATGGCAGGAGCTGCAGAAGAGAAAAGGAGGCTCCTGTACTGGCAGTCACCTGATTGTTTGGGGAGACACATGAGGGGTTGAGAGAGAGCAGTAAGAAGTCCAGTAAAGTAGAACTCCAGCTGGAGGGTTTGTAAATCAAGGGCAATTTTAACTGGATCTTGAAATGAACAGGAAAGGCACTGGATTTGGGAGAAAGGGAGGGCGATGTGTTTGCACTTCATGGTGTATGAGTGAATGGAAAAATGTGTTCTCTCTGATAGACTTTGTTCATGTCCAATGAGCCTGTTAGAAGAGTCCTCTCATTCCTTCAGCTTAGAGCCAGACCAAGCCTTTGATGTGATGATGGGGATGTCAGACCGCCCACACTGCAAAACTCACACAGAAGTGATCATTGCCAGAGCTGTGAAACCACTAAACTACAAATTATCAATTTAGGAATTAAACCATTCAGGAGTTTTATTTTTTCAGCACTATTACTCCTTCCTTAGGAGGGTTGGGAGTGTTAGACAAAGTTAATATAAGGTTTCTGCTTTTTAATAGATGCCCCACAAGCCTGATAGTAGGAAGCAAAGAATATCATTCCCATGGAGGCCAAGTGAATAAAGCAGGAAAGTATATATACACAAGTTAGCTGAGGTACATCAGGAATACTCGTGCATTCCCTATAGTCCCACTGAGGCAACTGATGATGCCTGAATGTCCATTTTATAATATCTTAACCTACAGCGTGAGGGCTAATTGCCACTTCCCAGTCTTGCATGCTAACAGAATGTGCTGTAATCTCTGGTGCTGGAGTAGATCCTCTTGTTTTATAAGCTTCTGTTATATGTGCTGAGATTCGGATTTGCCTTTCCACTAGGCTTCTGCAGCTGAGAGAACAAAAAGGGCAGTAGCATGTCTGTACCTAGCCTGTACAGGTAAATGTGTAACAGTTATCCGACAGCTACGACGTGCCCTTATCTTCTTTTTCTGCTTCAGCTCACAAAAGGACAGCACCCAGCTTTCCAGTGCCCTTTGAATTACACGCTGCTACAACTCCCTTTTGAAGTAAATACAGATGCTATTCATACAACCACTTAGTCAGGCTCTGAGGTTACGGCAATCCAAAACGTGACATCACTAGGCCCTAAAGGAAAATTGATTGAAGTGCTTGAAAATGTAGGTGCGCTCCTGATTGAAGCACATAAGTGTAGTTCTACATGGGCCATCTATGGCCCTCTTCTGCCTGATGAGAGCAGCTGCTCTTTCTCCCCTGATTATATATAGAGAAGGGACAGTTGTTACTTGTTTGACATTTGTATTGTGTTTGCTAATGCAAATGTGTGGGGGAGTTGGGTGCCTATTGTGCTCACCTTTGGCATCTGCTCCAGCCCCCACGTTCCGGAACCTCTGTTCTGCTGTTAGATAGCTCGTCTCTGCATTGACTGGAAATGCTGCCAGAAGGCAATGGTTTGGTCTATATCTTGAATTGCAGCCTCTCTGGAGAGAGCTTGGATTTGAAGGCCAGAAAGGGGTGTGTGGTCTCAATTTCACCACACCAAGGCTCTGAAGACTCCAGAAAGGTTAGTAGACAGAGGGAGAGGCCCTGAGCCTAGATGTGAAGACAGTTATTAGCAAGTGGGCAGAATTCCCTGTGCTGCTTTCCCCTTAGGAATTGGCACTTACATGTCCTTGAGATGTAGAAGGCAGAAATCCCAGGGAACAATTTGTGTAAATATAATAGAAACTGAGATCCGTTCCAGTACCCATACATTAAGTTGATCTACACAGAAATAACATTGTGCAATGGTTCCAAGCATTAGAGAAACCGGTCTGACTCTAAATACCCATGTTGGTAGGCAAGATAGTTCACAAGCATGAGGAACAGAAAATTCCTTCCTCCAGAAACAGCATAGACTTGTATCTTTGCTCTGATACTTGCACATCTGTATGAAATTTAGTAGGTTTGGCAGAAAAAGACATGTCTGCTACAATGAAAACTCTCTTTTAAAACATGGATGTGTGGTAGAGGTTAGGGATGGTTTCCAGAAGCAGCACCCACAGAGATTTCCCACCTTTTACTGAGGTTGGTTGGTTGTTTCATACAACAAACTCTGGAGCATAACCAGGGCTTCTACATCAACACTACACTAAATGAGAAACTTATTCCTGTTCTGAACACTAGCATAATAAAACAAAACCGAACATTTTAAACCAGGAAGGCAGTTTACTTTGTCTGTCATAAACTAGCGCCAAAAATCACAGCTATAGTTGGTTGCGTTAGACAGCAATTTTTCTTAAGCTCAGAGCAATTGGTGGCATAATTTCCCCACACATGGAGGGAATCTAACTAGCTCTTTTTTAGGAAGAGAAGCCCCACCACACAGACACTTAGTACTTGAAATCTGAAGGGGAAAATGCAATGTGTGTTTCTTATTGTTGAAGTCTGCTCCTCCCTCCATGAGGCCGGAAGGTTTTATATTTTGGATAATTTAAAACACAAATAACTTGTTGTTCTGATGTTGGACAACTCGCTAATAAAATCAGTTTGCCGATTTATTATAACTCAGTACTTAGATGAGAGCGTGTCTCAGATTATACAGCATAAATAATGAAATCGGAGTAAAATAATTTCAAAAGAGACTCCACTAGTAAGGTGCAGCGGTCTACCCTTCTTACTACTAACACACCATTTTTACATACACACACACTGTAACAAAGACAAAGGCTAAATTGTGAAAGTTGAACTCCAGGTTATTTAGTTTTAACACTATGTAATTTCTAGGCTCTGATCCTTACCTCAACCTTTTGCTCCCTCGATTGGCAGGGGTTTCAGCACTGCAGGTGTGCCACACAGAGTAACTCCTTCATATCATCTATCAGCATAGCCCCTACAGGCCACTTTGGCTGGAATAGGGAGAATCAGCTACTGCCAGGTTGGTGCCTTGTTCCTTGAAGAGGGAGTGGGACAGTCACCTTCTGGGGTGCAGTTCAGACCAGTGAGAAGTTGTGTCACCACTGGTATTATAACCCTGAGTGCCACAAAATGCTGCTTCTACTTGTAGCTTTCTGCCTGGGGGAGAGAGACAGTCAGCCAGCAGCCGGCATACACATCATGTTCTGTCTGCGGGACAGCTTTGATTCAACCTCTTTGAATTCAACAGCCTGCTGGCCATTATCACAGACACACTCTTGTCTTTACCAGACTTGGTTGATGTTAGCAGGTGACCCCAACACACCCCTAGTCCTGAACTTTCCCAAACCTGTGTGCTCTGCAATGCCCAGCTCTCTCCTGCAACATTCAGAGGAATAAGAAGCTCCCTTTGGTCCTTTAAAGAGAAAACCAAACAGCTTGCCACATCAATTGGAGTTAACATTCACTTTAATTCAAACACAGCACTGTTGGTATAGACCGGGGTGGGCAAACTTTTTGGCCCGAGGGCCACATCTGGGTGGGGAATTTGCATGCAGGGCTATGAATGTAGGGCTGGGGCGCAGGAGGGAGTAAGGTGTGCAGGAAGGGGCTCAGGGCAAGGGGTGGGGCAGAGGAGGGGTGCGGGGTGTACAAGGGAGCTCAGGGAAGGGTTGGGGTGCAGGAGGGGGTGCACAGTGTGGGAGGGGCCTCAGGGCAGGGGAATGGGGTGCAGGCAGGGGGCTCAGGGCAGGAAGTTCAGGTGCAGGAGGGGTTCAGGGTGCGGGCTCTGGCCTGGCGCCGCTTACCTGGAGCGGCTCCGGGGTGGCAGTGGCGCACATCGGGGCCAGTGGGAGCTTCAGAGGAGGTACCCACAGGCAAGGGCAGCATGCGGAGCCCTCTGCCCCCCATCCCCCAGGGGCTGCAGGGATGTGCTGCAGGCCGCTTCTGGGAGCGGCACGGGGCCTGAGGTGCCACGAGGATGGCAGTCCCGCAGGCTGGATCCAAAGCCCTGAGGGGCCGGATCCGGCCTGCTGGCTGTAGTTTGCCGACCCCTGCGATAGATTAATAGTAACAAAGTTTATCAATAAAAGAAGATAGGATTTTAAGAGAGTTCAATTATAAGAGAGAAAGTTAGAAATGATCAAACAAATAAAAATGAAAACTTAACCTAGCAAGGTACAAAAACTTTGTTAAAGATGGTTTTCTCACGCAGTCTTCCAGCAAGATGGTGGCTGACCCCACACTGCCTTGGGCAGAATCTCCTTCAGAAGCCCTAAAAAGCCAGTTCCTTTGTCTTCTTAGGTGAAAGAGAACTTTGGGTTCTCTGCCCCTTTCTTTTACAGTCCAGTGAACCTTGGAAATGGATTCATCTGAAGAATACCCCTTAAAGTAAAGTAAAGTTTAGTCAAGCAGTGAGGAAGGCAAGATGGAGTCTGGCGGTAAAGGAAACTTCGGGCTCTTTCTTACCCTGCTGGTGTTTGCTAAAATGCAAATTGTTCAGTTTCCCGCAGTCTCCCGTCTCCTTGTTAGTTTGATGGCCTTCTTTACTGCTTCTACGTACGTTGGGGTAGACACACATTCCTTTGTTTAGGATAGACCTGTTTAACAACTCCCCCTGACCTGCTCGGCTTAAACACACTTTAGTCATAATTCCAGCACATATCCATAATTCCTAATACACATCACATAAGAATATTACTGACCAGTGAGTAATTAGTTTTTCAATGATACCACACAAGGCACATTTTGTACAAAGATTATTACAATAGTGTGTAGGGCGTGGACACGGGGGTTACAGACACTCCTATGGTTCTGTGACCTGTTAGAAAGGGGACATCAGCAGCAAGGCTACATGGCTTCAAAGGACACCATTTAAAAACCTGCACATGGTGTCTCTCTATTGTTTCAGGTTAATTCCCAGTCGCTGGGCCTCTCATCCATATCACACAAAAAAATTGGTACTGATGGCCTTGGAGAATATTTTGATGTGTAGCTAATCACCACCCACTGCTGCTACAGCTCCCAAAGGAAACCATTTACAAGCAGAGAGGCCTGTAGCTCTGAAAGGAGTAAATGAATAAAAACAACTCTCACTCCAAAGCCAAACAAGCAGCCAATTACATCTGAATACAACGAGGCAGTAATACACAAACGTAGTGCAATACCACAGTGAAACAGGAGCTTCAGGAATGATGGTAGGTATTTATATTGCACACAACGCACTTACCATACAGATTAGTACTTACACAAGCACCCAGGTGCGACCTTTTTTTTTTTAATGGGTTCAGGTCAGTGCATATGTATTGGGATTTACCCAGATAAATTGCAGTCTCGGGTATCCAGGGCTTCAGGCGAGGAAAAAGGAGAGGAAGTTATGCATAGAGATCTGCAGGCAATACATTTGCCAAACAGACATGTCAGGTTATGTTTGCAGAAGCTGTTGGAGCCAGAGTGGGGCTGGAAACGGCTTAGGAAAGATCCCCTCTGTCATAATTGCTGCTAGCTTTTTATTTGCGGATGGCTTGAGGGTTTTGGAAGCCAGGCTCCCACTTCCACAAAGGCCTGAGCCAGCAGTGAGCACTAATTCGAAAGGAAGGGTGAGGAGAAGAGAGAGATCTGCCACTGAGAAGCAGAGGCTCGCTGTGGAGTGACATATGTGAGCCATGCCAAGATGTATGAAGCTGACAGACTAGGCCTAGACTGCTGCGATAGTTCAGAACCAGGTGAGCAAGGCAGGCCCAGAGTGTCTCATCAGAAGATGAAGCTTTATTGGGGGTGGGAATTCTTTGCCTTGTCTAGTTTTTCAGTCAGTCAGTCAGATCAGAAGAACAAACCCCACTAACCTGGAAAAAGCTAGCTGGGCAAAATAAGAGAACATTCTAGAAGACGAGACAAGAACAGTCACCTGGGCAAGCCAGAGTGATACTGAACAATCTAGGATGATGCAATTTCATTCCTACTTGTTTGTCCTGTGATGTGGCTGAAAGTGTGAATTAACCTGAAACAGAGTAGTGTTGCTTAAAAAGACATGTAATGATTAGTAATAACACTAAGCTGCAAGGTTAACCCTTTGAACACAATTGGACTTCCAGGTGGATGGCACCTTGAAATTGGACATATTTAGCAGGTTGGGGAGGGAGGGACCGGGTGCTTGTCAGAATGAGATAGTAGAGGATCCTTACAGAGGGTTTAGGCCAAGATTTGTTCTGGTGGGTAGTGGAGAATAATGTATTCCTGGCTCAAACCAGCACTTTTAGACCTTCCCTTTCACAAACATTAAATCTACTCATAACAAAAATATAAAAATTAACATAAAAAGAGCAGCTAAGGGAGGGAGAGAAGACAAAGCAATAGCAGGAAGGAGAAGAGAAAAGCACACAAGAAGTACAGTAACATTACACTTATCAGGTCTTAGATCATAGCATACATTTAGTATTATTGGCTGCATGTAGATGAAGTCCCTTGTTCATCACGGTTAGAAAAGGGCAACAGCATGTTCGCTGTAAGGGGCCCAAGAGGTTTGATGTAAAGCATTTTAGCAGAGACGGGAACACAGCACCATGTTTAATTAGTTTTATTGTAAGAGAAAGAACATTGTATTTTACAATAACTACAAATGGGTTCACCATCAACCTTCTTCCACAGTCCACAAGTCTGAATGTACAGTACACAGGAAAGGACAAGACCAAGCTGGGCAGGAAAGTTTTGGCTCGATTTTGGCATAGCTTCTTATAATGCAATGTTGTGAATGTTAACAGTGTTCATTTCCACTCTAATTGTACCAAATGGAGAGCTAGCAACAGAGAGTTTGAACAGGAAAGAATTCAGAAGACGAGGACACATGATATTCTCTAACTGTTGCAACAAAGACTAATTTTGTTGTTAAACAAACCCCAAAAGTAAGTAAAAGGGGAGCTCATACATGCTATCCAAAGCAGCCTAAGGCTAAAAAGCATCAAGTTCTCCAGAAGAGGACTAGAAGTATGCAGCTGTGTATAATTCATGGTCACAAATAAGAACTATTGCAATAGCTAATCTAAATCATGACACCGGATGTGGGAAGGATAGATTCTCAAAAACAAACCAAAAGCCACTTGTTCACAAGTTCAGGCTCACGCACTAGCATTAATATACACTATTTAGCTACATGTCCATTATCACCACCATGTCAGACAGCACCCCTCACCCACTGGGCACAGTGTTTGGAATCCGCTAACATGGTCTAGCGCATCTCATGGACAATTAAGGAAGAATACACCATTACTACTTAGAGCTTGCCATCCCCTATGGGAATTGCTCGGATCCAACCCTTTCCCACAGCCTGTATCCCAGGCCTCCTAAATCTTGCCCTCAGCATCTTTGAATATTAATTATTTTTTAAAATCTAGGGAATAAAGTTCCCAATGCATTATTACCATTCTGCATGCAGGTCAGCTCTAAGGAAGAATCATTTGTTTGTTTTCTGGTGTTGGGTTGTGTGTTGGTGTTGTTGTTTTGCTATTGTTGCAAAGAGCTAAAAACCAGTATCCCAGGCTGGGAAATAAAACTTCAGTTCTCCTTTATAATGAGGAAAAGAAGTAGGGCCAGTATCAAAGTGGGCCTGTGATTGCTGCGCACTACCCAGGGTCCTTGCCATCTGAGGCCAGCATTTAGACTCAACCATGAATTTAAGAATTTGACATATCAGATGTGATCCTTAGTGAAGGATTTATTGAAGGCTACATGGAGGGGTGAGTGGGAGAGGGAGAGCTATGGGAAGATTCAGATGCAACCTTTATTGTAGAATGTGAGCTGATAAACAAGGTGACTGTGGTACTATGACTTTGAACCCCCTTTTTAATGGTGGACGTGATCCAGAATTAAAAGGAAAAGAAGATGGGATTGGGGAGGGGACACAGTTTCAACTATCATCCTCCTATATTTCAGTCTTTTCCTTTTCCGTGATGCCAGCAGATCGAGGAACGTGATCGTTCCCCTTTATTCGACATTGGTGAGGCCTCATCTGGAATACTGTGTCCAGTTTTGGTCCCCACATTACAAAAAGGATGTGGAAAAATTGGAAAGAGTCCAGCGGAGGGCAACAAAAATGATTAGGGGTCTGGAGCACATGACTTATGAGGAGAGGCTGAGGAAACTGGGATTGTTTAGTCTCCAGAAGAGAAGAATGAGGGGGGATTTGATAGCAGCCTTCAACTACCTGAAGGGGGGTTCCAAAGAGGATGGAGCTCGGCTGTTCTCAGTGGTGGCAGATGACAGAACAAGGAGCAATGGTCTCAAGTTGCAGTGGGGGAGGTCCAGGTTGGATATCAGGAAAAACTATTTCACTAGGAGGGTGGTGAAACACTGGAATGCATTACCTAGGGAGGTGGTGGAGTCTCCTTCCTGGGAGATTTTTAAGGTCCGGCTTGACAAAGCCCTGGCTGGGATGATTTAGCTGGGAATTGGTCCTGCTTTGAGCAGAGGGTTGGACTAGATGACCTCTTGAGGTCCCTTCCAACTCTGATATTCTATGATTCTATAGGATATTCAAAGCTTGCTTTGCTGTTGTACTTTTGTAAACTTCTTCCGGAACACTGCTCAGAACCGTGGCAAATTACACAGGCTAACCAAGCAGGGAAATATATAACATGAGTTTACACAATTAAATCTTTCCTCTGAAAAGCAAGGGCTAGTTTTATGTCTCCCTAGTGTAATCTTTATCGAAAGGGCATGATGTGGTAAGGTTCCGACTTAATCAATGCACTATGATATACGGCACTTATCACCCAGAACCCTCCTCTCAGGTTTGCCAGCCAAAGCCCCTTGAGAATGGTGGCACAAAATCACTTTGCTGAGCTGCCAACTGAGAAAGTGATGTTGGAACTTCTTGCAATGGGGTCATGGAAAAGCAATGACAGTGCGAGTCTTGAAGGACGATAAGGGGGTTCCCTCTATGCCTTTGCGATGCCCCTCCCATGGCCCATTAGCAAAGAAAAGGGGTGCGTTGATAAAATGTCTAATCGCATTAGAGACAAGATGCCAGGGCAATGGGCAGTGACAAGGCAGTATAAGGAGATGTTTATTGCTCTGGCTCAAGATTTTACAGTGATATTTGTATCTTTTATTATAGTTTTTAATGTTTGTAACTTCATGCTTTTTAAATAAGTCAAACCCACTGATAATTAGGGGAAGAGTAAGGTAGAGAATGAAGCTTTGTAGTTAAATCGTTAGAAAAATACATATTTTATTATACTGCATTGTGCTTGACTTGTTTTATTTTTAAATCAATACTGTTAAAAATAGATTCTTCTTGTTCCCAAGTATTGTAGCTATATAAAACTGTGCTAAAGAATAGTTTAGAATTATCTACTGTGTCAAGTCTTATTATTCAGGACTAGAATTTATAAATCAGGGTTAAATGTAAGAGTAATTAGATTGAGATTTCTGTAGAAATCTGCCTTGAGTAATGGTTCATGTACTTTCAGTGCCACAAATCTATACACAAGGGAGGTTTTAACTTGGTCCCCTTATTGGTAGGGTGACCAGATGTCCCATTTTTAAAGAGACAGTCCCTTTTTTTTGGACTTTTTCTTATATAGGCGCCTATTACCCCACATCCCCAGTCCCGTTTTTTTCACGGTTGCTATCTGGTAACCCTACTTATTGGCCATTTTAGTGCTCAGTCTGGTGACACACTGTACATAATGGCACAGAATTATAAGCAATTAATCAAATATCTGGAAAACAAAAAGTCAGATGTGCAATCAGTTATCTTGTACTTTTCCCATCCCATACACCATTTATATAAAGAAGAGAACAGGTACTTAAAGGGTATTATTAATGTGACAATGTTTTCCACACACCAAATGCTTTCTACAAATGTACTGATCACCCCATTGAAGATCAAAGCTTTCTAAACAGCTGCTGGGGTTTACAGCATTGATTCATTTAGCCCATGTGTGATAGGTGTACATTAAAATAAAACAAAAACTAAACTGTCTGTACTAAGCTGTGAGACACTCACTGCACTGCCCAGATCCCATCCATAAACAAACAGCAGCCTCCTAACGCAAATACTTCCCATTTGGAATTTATTGTCTTATTCCATATACTTAATATAAAACTACAGATAATGGATGAAGCCTCTTTATTATCTGGCCCATACTACTCAACCTTTTAGGCTAAGACTCAGGGTGAAATCCTGGCCCCACTGAAGTCAATGGCAAAATTCCCACTGTCTTCAATAGGGTCAGGATTTACCCTCAATCATTTTCTTTAGTTTAATAACTGTTACTTTTTTAAAATTTGGCCAAACACATAAATGAAAATAGAGCTTGAGCCTCCATGTCAGTGTAATGTAAACGCTCCTAAAACAAACATGTCTCTGTGATTTAAACCCCTTAGGAAATCCAGCCTCTAAGTCCATTAAAGAGATGGGGTAGTTTAGGCCCCAATTATAGGGTATTTTTTGAGAGGACAACTGTTGAAGAAAACCCATTTTTAAGAGAATTATTGTGAAACTAAAAGAAACATTTAATAAAAGAGTGCATCGGGGTGTGTTTGCGTGTTTGGTTTCTGTGCTTAAAATTATACATTCCTCTGGGCTTTTGTGAACAGAAGTTCTCCCACTCCCATGAAAATGCATGAGAATAGGAGAGTAAAATTGACTAGAAACAGACTAGTCTCTTTTCACTGCCCTAACTGAGTGAAATTCCAAAAGTAAACAAATGTAAACAGCCAAATGGAATAAAGAAAATTACAGCCAGGATCTTCTAAAAGCACCTACTGATTTTGGGTGTCGAATCTGAGCTGCTTTAAAGGGGTCAGATTATCAGAGGAGGTGTGTTCAGCCCTTCCTGAAAATCAGAGCCCTTTAAAGCGTCTCTAACTGGGCACCCAAAATCACTAGTCACTTTTCAAAGTCTTGTCCTAGATTTTTAGAAATCTGTTTTAGTAACCTATGGTGTTCTTTGTAATGCAAACAACGAGATATTTAAAAACATATATATTTTCCACCTAACATTACTACATTATTATTTTAACAGGTAACTTGTGACATGTTCAGCAGTTTCATGCCACTCAAGCCAAACCCAGAAACAGAACAGGTGGAAAAAATAAGATTATAAAGGAGAGAAAAGACATACAATTTGAAGGTTTTGGCCTCAATTGTAAATGGGAGATATAATGGTAGTGGACAGGGCATTTCTTCAGTTTCAGGTACAAAACTCAAGCTGTAGTTATTTAGCCATTAGTACTTCATGTCATAAAACCTGGGGCTTCAGCTGTTACTGCATTGTGAATGGTGGGATTTTTACCTCTCAAATAAGCATGATTGTGGTAACTCTTCTTCAGAGAAAGCTTTAGGTCCTGAATTCTGACCGTATGAGAAAAAGAAGAGAGAGAGAATCTGTACTTATATATGGGGTTGAGGTGACAGAGTTTTTGTATTGGTTTATTTTGTTTGTGGTTGCTAAATATTTTTCACAGTGATACTGTCTTGCTCCCAAAAGTAAAATGCTTGAAAAATAATTAAGGATGAGAATAGCAGTAGATGTATTTACTGTTGATGACAGGGAGCACAATTTTAATTATGTATCATTGAGATGAAACGTAATTTACCCAATTTATTGCTGTTTCTTAGGTTTGTATAAGATACCTATCACCATAGCACACGAGTGCTGAACTTAGTGTATCACATAAATCTGCAAATACTGTACACGTTATATTTGGTAAGGATCAATTATTCCTTGCTATGGTTCTGCTGCTGTATAAACACAGCTACAGCCCATAAGCAGGTATAGAAAACATTGTGCTCTGTACACATGAGGGTCTAGATCTTAGCGGGCAGAAAATGTAAGCTTGGTGGTATTGAGACAAGGACAGATCTCATTACACACAAAGCAGTCTTTAGGAAACCAAATTAATATAGAACAACTATGCCATTTAACATGGAGTAATTGAAATCATAAGACAACATTTTTATATTAAAATGCATTAGTACTATAAGTGCAAGGACTCATATTAGTAACAGTCAGCAGCAAAATCCCATTCGAAATCATATCATGGTTAATAATTAATAAATCAGCAGGATATGCTTGACTAGGATTCCAACCCATTCAGAAAACTTCCCCATTTAAACCCCAATTCAGCAAAGCAGTTAGGCATACGCTTAATTAAATCATTTCCTTAAATGTTTTACTGAATTGGGACTTAGTCCATTAAACCTGAAACAGCACGTGTGGGTAAACGTCAGCATCTCATCAGTTATGACAGATGTTTGAACTTCTCTCCTCTTCTGGACAGTGATGTCTGAATTATTAAATGAGTTATAAGCAAAAGTTATAATGCAGCCATAAGTAACGGTGCTTAGTTCTGGAAGCTGCTTAGGGATGTATAATAATCTGTTTTCATAAGAGGCTCTTTGATCTGGGGGAACCGTAGCTTGCATTCTGAATGGTGCACTGAAATACACAACACACGCATCACTGCAGAGTAGAGCATTCCTGTTATTTTATATCCACACATCTGCTGCCTATTTCTAAATACCCAAATAATGGCTGCTGTGTGCAGTGTATCAGCTTTTCTTGCAGTGATGCTTGTTGCAAGGCTTGCTGTCATGCACAGTTCAAATAACTGAACAAGTAAACAGGGGGAAGGGATGTTGCTAATTATTCTTTCAGACTGCTTGGAATCTGGTGGTTTCTAATCTCATTTCAAATACCAAACTTTTGAGTGCTTCAAATTGGCTTATACCATAAATAATTAGTCATCAAATGACTAAAGCATTTGCTTGCTCCATATTCTTCATCGATGTTGACACTAGTAGACCATATTTCTGTCTCTGAGACAAAGAAAGCTCGATTTATATTCTATATTCGGTATCTTTCTTACTGACTTCAGTAGGAGTTTCACTAGGGTAAGGAGCATTGTCTTAAGAATACGGATGCACGAAAGTGCAGAATGCATTATAATCCAACTCTGGAGCCTTAAAATCCAAGGCAAAGAGGAGTCTTTCTTCCCCACTTTCGCATATGCAAAGTTACAACAGACTGAATTCCACTAACGCCAGGCATCCTTGTGGTACCCCACAACAGTTAAGAGTCACGTCAGCAAAACAGCTGGAGTTTATCCTTGTGCAAGCCATTTGTTCTCAGAGTCTGCGTTTTCCCATGCTAGATCTCAGCATTAATATACCTTCCACAGAAACTCCGGGATTGTCCATCATCGTTTGCCAGAGGTGCTGCTCTTCCCCGTGAGAATCCATCCAATCAACTTCTTTCCCGTTACTTACACCTGGCAATTGCAAAAACATGGAGAGTTTTGGCATGCTAGTGAGACGTAACTTAATATGGCTCCTTATCTGTTTCAAGAAGGTATATGCAGTGTAGTTGTAGCCCTGTCAGTCCCAGGATATTTGAGTGACAAGGTGGCTGAGGTAATATCTTTTATTGAACTAACTTCTGTTGGTGAGCGAGACAAGCTTTCGAGCTTACACAGAGCTCTTCTTCAGATCTGGGAAAGGTACTAAGAGTGTCACAGCTAACTACTTATGCTAAACTATCTGTTCAATCTTCTATTTAGCTGTGACACTCTTAGTACCTTTCCCAGATCTGAGGAAGAGCTCTCTGTAGCTCCAAACCTTGTCTCTCACCAACAGAAGTTGGTCCAATAAAAGATATTACCTCACCCACTTTATCTCTCTCAAGAAGGTACAGAAAGACAGCGTCTTCCTTCACTGCACTACTGTGTGCAAGACACTACTATCAAGCATGTGCCTTACAAAGATTATGGATTTTTCTGGTGAGGAAGGTTTACACTTATCTATTGAGGAAAAAAACCTGGCAGACCATAAAAGGAAAATAAAGAACAACAAAGAAACCAGAAGTATTTCATAAGTAAATGAACAAAGTTTTTTAGAAATATCTCAAAAAGAATGATGCAATAGAAACTGTAAAAGGTGATTTGTCAGCCTGGGTTTGGCTGGGTTTTTGTCTGGTTTTGCTGTAAATTCAGCATCTCCCCATTATAATTTTAAAAAAGAATCTATATAAGCTTAAAAAACAAATAAGTAACATATGTATCTGATTTCCTGAAAGACGTTGGATTGTCATCAATTAGCTGAAAACTAAAGTCCTTTTGGTAGCCACAAAATAGGCATATCATGGGCAGAGGCCAGCAAAATTTCCCAACATGGCTCTATCCCACAACTACTGTCTCCCTAGCTGAGAAGGAATGGACGACTCTTTCTTCATAGCTGCCCCTTCATCAGCCAGAGGGGTTGCTGTTGAGTAACATGAAACTCTCATTTCTCACTCAGATGGTAAGAAGTGTTTCCATAATTCTCACAGTCCTGGTTGGCTTCGGAAGCATAGTTACAACAGGGTAGCAAACTAATGTCTCTCACTGGATAGCATAAAGAAATAAGTTGCCTCTAGACTATTAAGCCACCCTTTTTTCATTTCTCATAGTTCCTCTGTGCCCCATATTCACAGCATTCCCATCCTTTATATGGTTATGAGATATGTGCTGAAGAAAGTGATGATTCCCAATCAAACATGGCCCTTACCGCTTCCAGTGCTCAAACGGACACCTCCCAAAAAGATGTTACTGGAGAGTGACTCCTTGTCCCAGACTGTCAGTTCTAGGCATAAGTTGTGTAGATCCGTAGGATTCAAGCCACTGAAAGTGAAGCTGTGATTCCAGTGGGGGTTAACACTCTTCTTTATTACAGGAGTTTTATGTTTTGTTGCTTTGTTGTTATCTGGGAGCAGATATCTGAGGGGGACAGAAAGAAAGAGAAAGAGAAGGGAAAAAAAACAGGTAGATGAGACTTCACGTCAGTCATATTTATCATTTGTATTACTGTATCACCTAGAAGTCAACCAAAATCAGGGCCCCATGGTGCTGAGTGCAGTACAAATGCATAGTGAGAACTGTCCATTCCCTGATGACCTTTCCTTCTAAGTAGACAAAACAGAGAAAGGATGGAAGAAAAGAAGCAGTATTATCCCCATTTTACAGATGGAAAACCAAGGCAGAGAGAGATTACAACCCCAAATCAGCAAAGCATTTAAGTACACGTTGAAGTCCCATTGAAGTCAAGTTAAGCATATGCCTAAGTGCTGTGCTGAATTGGGACCCAAGTGACTTGTCCAGGTTGTCTGGCTCAGAGACAGGAATTGAATCCAGCTCTCCTGTATCCCAGGTTAAGGCACTGACCTTAACTACAAAACTCTCAATTTCAATGGGATTCCTCCTGGAGAACAATGCTTCTCCATGTAAATAAGGGTTTCAGATTCATGATGAGAAGCAACACTATTACATGATGATACACACATCTAACCTAACTTGGGCAAAAATAAGTGGGTGGTAGGGAAGGAACATTAGCAGCTTGTCAGTGGATGGTATTATCCCCTATGAATCGAAATAAGCTTATGTTTACATTTACACCAGAAGCCTAATTCCTCACTAAAACACAGAGCCTCTGATGCGCTGAAGTCTGACAATTTTTTCAAGTCCATAAGCCTTATATTTTAACCAGAGTACTCTTTCCTTGAAACTCTGTAAACACAATATATTATTTTCAAAGTCAGAGTAGTGGATAAATCTCCCTGATCTGTACCTACCCTTCCCCCAGTACAGTTTATGGGTTCATCTCAGCTATAGAAAATATATTTTGAAAAACCATGTAACCTGATGGAAAATAGTTTGTCCAAGGGAAATTGGTTCAAGCTCCACTTACATAAAACAACCCATGCCAGCAACAACAGATGTGTGTGATGAGCTAGCCAGAGACAGTTCACAGTGTCAGCAACAGCAATGTGCTGCCAATTCATAAACAAGGGGATCCAACAACAAAAATTCTCCTTAGCCTGGTGTAAACTCCACATCTCAAGTGTGTACAAGCTGCAGAGAGGAGAGTGAGGGACCAGACAATCTGTTTCTTTGTTTTCCTATTTTAACAAAAACGCTTTTCTCATAGTTCTAACCAACCATAGAGAAAACAGCACCTGAGTAAAATTAATGCTCTGATTTAAAATCACATATTATGACCTAAATTTAAATATAGTGAACAAAGAGAATTTAAAGTAAAAATCCATTTTGAGGTGCAAGTTCTTTTTCAGGAGTAAAGTTCAGTAGCTATCAGACAAAAATGATATTGATCAGATAAACTAGGATTCAATGCAAAAGCTAGTTTTA
Source organism: Chrysemys picta bellii (assembly GCF_011386835.1). NCBI lineage: Eukaryota > Metazoa > Chordata > Testudines > Emydidae > Chrysemys > Chrysemys picta. Next base: position 204,617,359 of record NC_088791.1, read on the forward strand.
CTCTTGATGTGCTATGCAAAATACGGGAAAGTAAAAATTACCCTTTAACAAATGTGTCAGAAGTGCCTCCTGACTTCACAGCTGTTAAATTCTTGGCTTCCTTGATGAGGACCTCCAACATACCCCCAGAAGGCAGCTGTGTGTTTCCTTTCTTTCCTTTTTTTAAACTCTTCTTTCCTGTACATAAAACAAACCAACAACAAAATCAAGAACTTAATACTGCATAACCAATTTGGAAATGTAAGCCTTTTTGGCCAGAGACTCTGCCACTTGTTTACTTCAACAGGATCATTCGTGGAGTGAAGTACTGCTTGTGTCTACAATCTGGCCCTTTATCTGTAAACACAGTGGGGAAAAAGGAGGAGATCACCCAACACCTGGTAAAAAAATTTGACTCAAACATGGTCAATCCTTGACAGACATCACAGGGCTGGGCTATCCTTAGTCTCCAAGTACAAATATGGTAGTACTAATACATTGAAGGGAAAAGGTCAAGTTTTCTTTAAATCCTCTCCTCTTCTCTATTACAGATGACAAATAATACATTCTGAGTTGTGGCGGCAAACAGATGCTCTTATCCAACAGTCTCCCCCCCATAGGCAGAATCTGAAACATCGCTCATAAAACCTGATATAAAGACGTGTATGGTACAAGTTCACTCCAGAAGAGATACCTTGCTGCATGGAGTTTTTTAAATGATTTAGTTAAAATCTAGATTAATGAATATAAAAATTGTTCAGATCCATGTGCTGTGAAGGCCATTCATTCACACCTCTGTTGTCACTGTGCTTTCTGAGTAAAATTAATACTTAAGAACTCAAGAAATCTGGGGCATACAAATTACAATATGGAGCAACTGGTTTCGTCAGACCAAAGACTATCAGATTATAGCAGAGGGCCTTGGAATTTACTGCTAATAAACTGAATGTAATTCATCTGAGAAAAGAGTCTAATATGCTACCAATGCTTGCAAAGTTGTATTGTGTCTTTTGGCAATAAATTCCTCTTGTGCTCAAATCTCTCTGCCTGTGGTCTGTGTGTATACTGTGTGTCCAAGCTATCTGGTCATAGCTACCTCTTTGGACCATCACTTCTCTGGACACTACTGCAGTACATGTAGTAACTAATAATCTTTTCCTCCACAGAAACACTGCCCATTTCAGAGGACTATAATGGACCACCCTAGACAATTCTAATAGGCGCTTACGGGATATAATTACAGTAGGAGTAATGGGATGAAACTGAGCAAAGGAAATCATAGACTAAATCATGTAAAAAGGTTCTGAACAGCGAGAGGAACTGTGCTAGCCCCATTACTCTGATCATCCATGTACTGTTTAAAACTAGATGGCACAAAGCATAACAACAACTCTGGATTAGAGTATTGCTTTGGATAATGACCGTCCTAAACCATGGCTATTGACCAGCTGGGTCTTTTTACTGATGTCACAGCTGTGCAACAACTCCTAATGGTGCATAAATGGCATCTCATTACTGGGGGCGGGGGAGCAGCATCTTTCCTTTGAAAATTCCCTCAGATACAGGTGCCTAATTTATTGCCACAGAACTTCAACTGTCTGCAATTCTGTGACTTTATACCTCAGCTTTCATCATACAGGTTATTTCCAATACTCAGAGGACGCTGCCATCAATGTTCATTTTACCTTGAAACTGTCCGAGGGGAAGCATTAGGTTTTTCTCAGGGGGAATGTAGTGTAAAACAACTATCAGCTCTCCTTTATACTGAAGCCCGACATCCGCTGCAACCTCCAGCTGATGGAGAGGAAAGAAAAACAGAAATCCATCTAAGCTTAATTATTTACCCAGTCGTTTTCAATTATTTCTATTGTACAGGTAAGCCATGATAGATGCTTAAATGGGTCATGCCACTGCACAGTGCTCATAGCTAATTAGCCCTCACTGATTGAATACAGACAGCCACATTTTTGAAAACTTCATAGTTGAGGGAGTGCGAAAAGCTCAGAAGAACAGACGTCATATGCCCTGCACTAGATGCTGTTCAGTAAACATAAACGGGAGAGAGAAATTCAGTTTATTAGAATGAAGAAAAATTCCAACCCATGTCAAGCACTGATTTACAGCAAACAAACAGATCCAAGTAAACTGGATATATAAACTGTAGCCCTTTAGGACCAGATTCTGATATTAATCAACATGAATAAGGGTACCTTACTCCATAACTAGCCCCCATTGATTTCAATACGATTATTCTTGGAATAAGGGGGCATAATCTGGCCCTGAAACAGAACAGAGATTTACAGATATAAATATTACTTCCCAAATGTCTTTTCCTCTTCTTCCCAAACATCATTTCTCAACATTCTGCACCTCTTTTTCCCCATTAAATTTCTCAATTCAGTCCAGAAGGAGTGTGCTCTATGCTTTTTTATAACATTAATCAAAAGCAATATTAGACTCATGTATTTTTTTAATTTAAATAAGAAAATGGGTTATAAGGACATTTTTAAAAACTAGCTGCTTTTGTAGGCTTCCCCTACCCATAAAATTAATAAATCATATATCAGTAAACAGTGATTTCTCCTAGAGAAATGGAATACAATGGAGAAATTGCTCATGAAATACATTAAGTTCCCAATCCTGTGGAACATTTAAGCATGTACCTAACTTTGCTCACACAGGTAGCCCCATTGATGTCAGTGGGACAACTCATGCAATCAGAATGTGCTTCATAAGCTTGGAACTTAAAGGTGTGTTAGATCCAGATACCTAGATCTCCTGGGCTTAATCTGAGCAAGGGAGATTGAGATTAGCTATTAAGAGAATCTTTCTAACTATAAGGAGGAAGGGCTCTGAAATAGGCTTCTAAGGGAGGTTGTGGAATCCCCATCACTGGAGGTTTTTAAGAACAGGTTGGACAGACACGTCAGGGATGGTCTAGGATTATTTGGTCCTACCTCAATGCAGGGAACTGGACTTTCTGACCTTTCAAGATCCCTTTCAGCCCTACAATTCTATGACTATGATACATGAAGTGCTGCCCAGTATGACAACACTGAGTGATTGGGCAATATGCTATGCATGGAATTACATTCTGAGCACTGCATCAAGATACTGCACTGCTTATGAAATAATTGTACTGGTGAGAACTTACAGCTGAAACTTGTTCAACTTGCCTCCTGATCCCAATAACTAGGTGAAGAATTTTACTTTCAGGAAAAGAAATAACCTCAGAAAGATGTAAGGTGACATACAGAAGCTCAGCCTGCCTTTAAAGTTAGACTGCAGGTTAAGGCACTATCACCTGATTAATAAAAATATTTAGGGCTAGATCCTGCCATCTGCTCATACACAGGGAGGGGATTCAGAGGAAGGTGCAACAAACTCTATAGTGGACAATTGCAGAATAACCTGCCCATCGGGGAAAATTTCATTTTAAGACGAAGCAAAGGATGCACCCCACCCATGTACTTACTTGCGACACTGATACTGACTTGGACTCTTTATACATTCCATGGGCGGCGTACCCGAGCCCACTTATCCACTGATGCTTTAAAAACTCCCGCACCCCAATCTGGGTCTATGCTGGTTATGTGATATGTATGTATCTTGTGATCCTTGTAACTGATACCTGTAATCCCTCACAACTCAAGCCAGACCCCAGATGTACAGTACCTTCCCTCTTAACTCATCTACATTTAATTTTAAACATTAACTTTAATAAAAATTTTAAATCCCTGTCTGCCAGGAAGCTTTATTATGCCCTGAAGCATGTGAGTTTAGTCTCACAACTTCCCTGTGAAGATGGTCAGAATAATTTCCCCCATTTCACAGATGGGGGAAGTGAAGCACTAAATTAAGGCCCTAATTTTTAGAACTGACCTGCTCAAATTACCCAGGAATTAACACTCAGGTCTCCTGACTCCCAGCCCTGTGCTTTAACCCTAAAGTTATTCTCCTGACCATTCTGATCTAACCACTCTCCCCTTAGAGGACTGACCATCCAGCGCTCAGAGGACAAATGGATTTTAAAACCCTCAACTTTTTTCTTAAACCAGCTGAATAGCATCAGATTACAACAAATGTCAACCCTTAGCAAAATTTAACTGGAGCTCTTGTCAGAGACATGGAGTTCATATTGTAGGACAGTATTCTGCCTAGCATATATATAAACAAACCAGATCTTTAATTCTGTTTGCAATAATTTGTCATTCAGAAAAAAACTCTTTTTTTTTTTGCTTACCAACAAACTGAGCTACACTTACAAAATAATAATAGAATCATAGAAATGTAGGGCTGGAAGGGCTCTTGAGTGGTCAACTAGTCCAGCCCCCTGAGCTGAGGCAGGACCAAGTAAACCTAGACCAACCCTGACAAGTTTTTGTCCAACCTGTTCTGAGAAACCTCCAATAAGGATGATTCTACAAACTCCCTTGGAAGCCCAGCCCAAAGCTTAACTCCCCTTATAGTTAGAATTTTTTCCTAATATCGAACCTAAATCTCCCTTGCTGCATATTTAAACCATTACTTCTTGCCCTACCTTCACTGAACGTGAGAAACATTATTTCTGAAAACATTATCCAGATCATCCTAGCAGGCAAATGAGACATATTCTAGTTCTCTTTTATCTGGTAACAATGAAGCAGAATTAATAGCTCTTATAATGAGCTTGGAAATAATCAGACAGCATTTCCTAGTTGGAATGTCTGAAATGCTTAGACCTGATTACTTTTTGATCTGAGTGAAAGTGCTCCATCAGTGCCTTTGTTGTTATGATTTAAAAAAAAATTAAAATGATGTGAAGCTGAACAGAGACTGAGCAACAAGTCTTACAGTCCAGTAGTTTCACAACGTAACATTATGATCAGCCTGAACACAAAATGTGAGTGTATCTCATGTAAAATGCTCAATTCTAAATAAGAGCTAAACCCTACACTAGCCAGTTCTGCTACAGAGAAATAGGAATGCTGACAAATACGCCCTCTGCTCCAGGAATCGAGCCAGTTTTGGTCCCTCCACTACAGAAGGGATGTGGACAAATTGGAGAGAGTCCAGCGGAGGGCAACGGAAATGATTAGGGGGCTGGGGCACATGACTTACGAGGAGAGGCTGAGGGAACTGGGGCTATTTAGTCTGCTGAAGAGAAGAGTGAGGGGGGATTTGATAGCAGCCTTCAATTACCTGAAGGGGGGTTCCAAAGAGGATGGAGCTCGGCTGTTCTCAGTGGTGGCAGATGACAGAACAAGAAACAATGGTCTCAAGTTGCAGTGGGGGAGGTCTAGATTGGATATTAGGAAACACTATTTCACTAGGAGGGTCTCTTCCAACCCTAATATTCTATGATTCTATGAACTTCTCCAAAATCAAAACAAAAGATTTAGTTTTGGGTCAAATGAAATGTTTTGTTCAACCCAATACTACATTTTTCAACTTGAAAAATCTGAAAAAAGTTGTTTCAGGCCAACCTGAAATGATTTTTGATTTTTTTTTTTTTTTAAATTTGGTTTGGTGGCTGAACCAAAAAATTGGTTACTCACACAAGCTCTACTCACAACCACCTTCCCCCAGCCTGATCTCTGCACACTTAACGAGTTTTTGCTCCCTTCTTTGTGGTGAAGGGGAACCTAGAAGATTAAGATGCTCACTTACTTTAGCTCCCTTGCTCAAGTGTAACGATTGTAAATCACATCATTTATTTGACAGATCTGAGTGAGACTGTTTCATGCTGCAGCAGCTGTCCCTGGTCGTGCTAGTCCGGGAGCGTGCAAGCCAGTGAGCCTGGTGCCCGCTCTAGTGGTACAGCCATGCCAGAGAAGCTGCCCGCACAGGCCTACTGAGTGGCGGCCTAGAGTGCGGCTGCTTTCGCCACTGCCATTCCCGATAGAGCCCTGCAGCGCCTCGGATATCCGCAGATATAAAGCGAGTGTCTGTACAGGGCTCTAGGATTCTGATTAGTATAACAGCAAGCATCTTAGAAGCATATAATCTTAATATTTATAAACAGCTCTTTAAAGTTGTTCCAATTCCAAAAACAAACACTTTAGCCCTCTCCGGTGAGGGATACCATAAGTGCCAGAAGACATAGCACATTAGTTAAGCACTATAGATGCCATATTCCATAGAATTACTGTTTTGTGTACCAAATAGTATGATGCTATAACCTACCTGTTAATTCAATATGAATAAAAGAGCAATGCCGAACCTCACTACCACAGAAAATTGTTAATACTTAAAACTGATGCATGAAGAAAGGTCTATTCCTTTAGCGGGTGATTGTTTGAGAAAGATCCATTGTTTCATGTGCTATTTCTTTAACAGGTCCCTTTTGATTGTGTCTACTATTGGATGCATGTGTATATTTATTCTTTTAATAGGTTTGGTTTTGAATAGGCATTCATATATACTGACATAGACAGTATGTGTTGGTTTGTTAGAAGTGTTATTCCTTTCACAGGTCCATCCCAGAAGCAGTTTATTAGAAACATATAATTTTACAGCTACACTTCAGTGGGGAAAAACAAAACAAAAACAAAACCTCATTGATCTTGCTTTACTGTTATTCCACTAAAACTGGAGAGCCTCACCTTGGGTTGAAGCACAAACCATTCATCTGTCTGATTTTCAAAATTCCAGGAGTCCAAAGGAATTTCCACCTCCCCAAGAAAGCTGTTGTGCCCAAATCTGTCATAGTGCCAGACAGAAAGCTGGAGGGTCCTGGTCTCTAGCTGTGTATGGCTGATGACATACTATTGAAAGACAAACAGAGTGGAGGATCTATTCAATGAGAGCCAAGTCCAGTTCCATAAGGGCACTATATAAAAAACATACAACCTTATCTTCATAAAGTACATGGTAGCTGACAAATGAAGCATGGTAGAGACATTTGTTTTCTTTCCAAGTGAAGATCAATTCAATTGCAGAAGGTTATTATTCAAGAGAGATCTATAAAGGATAACTGTTCACTTTACAGCCTGCATTTATCTTTTTACATTATTGTTGTTGTCACTTGTCTGTATTATTTCTTTACCAGATTATTTTAAGAAGTTCCCTTTGCAGTAAAAATCTTTATTTGATTCTTACACAGTAGCTTCCATGGTAATTAAATAGAACATAAGATAAAAGTCTATTCTATAACAAAGAGCCTTTATAAAAAAAAATTGGCAGCACGGTAATGAACTTTCTAAAGTGTCCCCTCTTCTCAGTAAAGTGTCTCCACAATTTTTCAAAAGCCCAAATGGTTACAAGTGATAATAATTAAAATATATATTAACTAGCAGATTGTAAGAGGCCAGCAGTTACCCCATTAGAATGATGAGACTTTGCCTTGAAGGCCTGAAAAGACCAAAAGGATTGATTCTAAGACAGTTTTTAAATGATACAGTTAGGACAAACAGTTCTTCTGCTATTGAATCTAGCTATTTAGCTCTCACTCACAAGTCTGAGTAAGCCACCTTTATCAGTATATATATATATATATATAAAATTTCATCAGATTGCGTAGATGGGGCCTAATAAAGTTTGGAAGGCATGTTAGGATTGTCCTAGAGAACAGCATTAAATGTGATCTTTGCTAAATGGATACTAACTCACTTTTTCCCAGTGCAGACCAGACGCAACTATACTATAAACCATTTTACAAATGGTGCTATAAAACAGGACCCCCTTGGTAAACAATCTGGCCAGACCAGGTGTATTTAGTTTGTGAAATGATTTTATAGCTAGATTAGGCCAACTACACTGGCCAAAAGCAACAGAGGGTCCTGTGGCACCTTTAAGACTAATAGAAGTATTGGGAGCATAAGCTTTCATGGGTAAGAACCTCACTTCTTCAGATGCAAGTAATGGAAATCTCCAGAGGCAGGTATAAATCAGTATGGAGATAACGAGGTTAGTTCAATCAGGGAGGGTGAGGTGCTCTGCTAGCAGTTGAGGTGTGAACACCAAGGGAGGAGAAACTGCTTCTGTAGTTGGACTTTCTCTGTACACTGGCCAGAGTGTATATTATATTAGCCCCTCTAACAGGAAACTTGTTTTAGCATATTTTTATTAGCCGCTATAGAAAAAAAACACCCTGTTTAAGTATTTGGGGTGGGATTTTCAAAAGTACCTAAAGGACTTCGGAATATAAATGGGATTTGTGAGGTAATTTAGCTACTTTAGAAACTCCCATCACCCTTGGTTCCAAACTCACTGTAGAGGGTGTGACGTTACACCCCATATCCTTCATAGAGATATTGTTATGAATATGGCATAACTAAGATGTTTTGTGCAAGATGGGTCATGTGAGGTATCATTGAAAAGATTACTATCTACTGAATGTGTTTATCCAATTTACATGCATGTATCATTTCTGTATCTGAAGTCAGGAATATTGACTATGTAACAATTACAACTGTGTGTACTTGGGGGAACGCCTACAAGACAGTATGAAATCAGCCTCTAAGAGTCATTAGGAAGAACAATAAGACTTGGAAGATACTAATCTCCCACCTTCCTGAGAAGCTTCCTGGGTTTCTGCACTACAAGGTCATGTGATAATGTCACCTGATACAGAGTACCACCTTGGACACTGCTAGTATTTTTCCACTGGAAACAAAGAATTCCCGACTTATGTAAGTTCTATTTAAGGCTGGGAAGTGGGTCAACAAGGCTCTTCTCCATTGCCTCCCTGCCCAAGAAGGAAAACTTCTAAAAATACCTGAAGGAACAAAGCAGCGGAAAGGCAAGGGCTGAGTCCAGGCTGAGACAGGGGTCTAGCTTGTAAAGAGACAACTGGAACTCTGAGCTACAGAAACTCTGCAACCTGCCTAAACAACATTTAGGGTGAGAAATTAGTATCTGTAACCTGTTGTTGAGTGTTTTGTTTTATTTGCTCAGTAATCTGCTTTGTTATGTTTGCTAACCCTTATAATCACTAAAAAATTACCTTTTGTCATTAATATGCTTATTTCTTGTTTATTCCAAAACCCAGTTTGTGCAATTCATATGGGGGGGGGGGGGCGCGGAAGGGGGAAGCTGTACATATCTCCCTCCACATTGAGGGAGGGGGCGATTTTTATGAGCTTGCATTGTACAGCTCTCTCTATACAGCGCAAGACAATATTATTTTGGGTTTACATCCCAGAGGAGGTGTACACAGGAGTGCTGGCCATTCCCCTAGCTGAGCCCTCCCACAGAGAGCTGATCGCAGACTCAGTGTGATTCTACAGTTGGGTGTGTCCCTACTTGTGTGTGTGCTGGAAAGGAACTTGAGAGCTGGTCACAGCAACACAGAGTGAGGAAAACCCAGGCTATGAGACAGGTGGGCTCAGTGGGACCCCAGCACATCCGGTGGCACCCCAAAGGGGTGGGGGTCCAACCCATCACAGAGGGGATTTCAATGATTCTGAAACTGATCCCCGAAAATACAATAGTTGATTATCAAAAGTTATGTTATACCTGGAAAGGAAAAACAAAATAAAAACTCTCCCTCAATACTGAGAAGTCAAAAGCTACAATCACAATGACAGCTAGATATTTTAACTCAAATATTTCCATTTTTAGCATCATTTCCCAGTGTTTAAAATCAATTTCCCAATGTTTGGTTTATGGTATAAATAAATGAAATAAAAACCAAATTAAATTTAATGGCAAAGTTCAGCATGGATTACAGGCGTGGCAGTGTTCTCACCTTTAGTGTTTCATTAAACTCTGGATTGGTGGTGTTGCTTTTGATTTTGGTCTTGCGTTTACTTTGGCGAGATTTGTCTGGCAGGAGGTATGCTTTGACATAGCTGCAGATCAAGAAGTAAATTATTACCAGTGAATAAAAACAACCAAGTCTGAGAGGGCCACCTGGCAAAACTACACCAGAAGAGTTAGTCGGGAAATCAATTTTTGCAGAATAATCCATGCATAAATATTAGAGAGAATACACTCAACAGGCAAAAGTGAGCTATATATCTACAAACACACAAATGCACAGAGGATTCTGACAGCATCAAAATAATCACAAGAGCAAAGATTAAGTAATTTGACAGTCCTGAGAAATACGTATAACTTTATTAGCAATGTCCTGTGTTGTAGTTTTGACATTTTTGATTGACCATATATGCTAATAGGCAAAACTTGAAATTACACAAACTCATCCTTTGACATACCTTCATATATTTGCAGGGTTAGAGAATTTTAGAAATTGTTATTATTAGAGCTTGATTAATACATAAAAAATTCTTAAATATTTTAGGCTTTTTTAAATTCATATACTATCATATAGTTTACCAAAAAACTGGGTAGAAATATGGGGGTCAGGGGGAGAAACAAAAAAGACTGACCAAGCTTGGCACCTCCTCATTGCATTGCTTAGGCAATCAGATATTAAATCTGTTAACTTCCAGTTGAAGTCTAAAATGAATTTGCTTTGGTCATGTTCATGTCTTTTTGTGTTCACTTTCTACAAACATTCATGCAAATGAGTTTTACTAGCATGAATATTTTGGGGAAAAAACCCACATTTTAAGTTTGCATTCTCAAATATTGGTGGCAGAGATTGGATTTTAATAGATCATTAATAGCTGAAAACTGATTGTGACAGTTGCAGTCCTCCAGTGAAGTAAAATAAACAATACCACGTGGTTTATGTGAAAAATCACAAATAAGCAGCATACTCAAATAGCAAAACAGAGTAAACAAAATTAGGTAACGTTTTGTCAAGTAACTTTGAATAGCAGATTTGAGAAAGTCATGATCTGTCGATGGATATTCAGGGGGGGGAAAAAAAGCAAAATAATTCAAATAAATTACCTAGTTTATTTATGACAAATATTTGCAGAAACTATTAAAAATGAACAACATAATAGCCAATTATTCTCTTGGCTCTTGTTCTATTTAAGGATAGTTGTAGAAACAGCTCATTATTTTGTGGTAAGACTGATATTAATAGGGACTTCTCCTAGGACCATACAATTAACACTAGTTTGTTTGTACAGTGTCATGCTCTTGGCCTGGGGGCATGGATCAGCATTCATGTCACATTCCCCGTCAGTATCTGCCCCGGGCTGGGGAAGCTAAAGTTACAACCAGCAGACCAAATTCAGTGATGAATCCTGGTCACACTAAGAAGATGCTATTGGCCAAAAAGGCAAATTACAATTAATCCATGAGTGATTATTTTCTGTTGTCATCGCATAGGAGCTGAACTTTCCCCTACTTTGGAGAGCAGTAAGGCTGTGTATGCAGCCTGGGCCCAATTCACATAGTGTTACTCCAGTTGTACAGCAGTTCCACTGGTGTAAAAGTGAACTAACAGTGGTAAATATGGACTATTGTTCATATTACACTATTTTCCAGTAGTGGTGCAGTATCTATTTTTTTTATTATAAAAAAAGAGCAATGAATAAAGTGGAACTTAGGATTTACTGGTATATTTGATTTTAGAAAGAGGCATATTTGGAGTGAGGGATGAAGGATGCAATTTCTTTCTACTCTATAGGTTGTTTTTTCTGGCTGTGTTTTTATTACTAGGAAATGGCTATTTTAAATTAAGGGAATGTAGAGTTCTATAAAGGCGCCACACTAACACCTCTGGCAGATAAAGTCTCCTATCAAAGGCAGAGCAAACCTTCCCAACATTATCCCTCTAAAGGACTTCAACCTTGACTCTAGCAGTAAGAAATTAGTTCAGTCTCTGTGTCCATTCAGATCCCTGGCCCTTGTGCCCAAATTGCCAATAAAAACATGTCAATTATTTCCAAGTGTGATAATGGTTGTTAATCATATGAACTCTCGCCCATTACGAAACACACTGAAAACACTAACTCATTTCACATGGGATTCAAAGCAGTCAGAGTGTTATGGCTTCTGATCACTTGGGACCTAGAGGTGAAAGACTTCATATCCCATTACCAATTCACATAGTGTAGGGCTACAATAAGTTCTCACATGCAGTCTAGAGATTCAAACTGTGCAGTAAGACTGAGAGCACTTCTAGGAAAGGGTAAGAAGAAAATTCTCTGTGCTTACGGATCTGTTCTTTGCTTCTTTTCATCTGCTATGGCCAGGTTTCTGCAGTTTTTTACCAAGATGTTGAGGGCACCCGTTTTGTAGCTGTAGCTGAGGTGGAGAAGTATTTCCCCACTGACCTTCACGTTGCCATAGTCCCCAGTTTCACTGTAAACACTCATCATGCTGTTAATGCTAGTCTGAAATAAAGACCAAAAAAAGACGACTTGGAAGCTCAATCATTCTCTTTCCAGAACCAGCTTTTTTCAAATAATGAGAGCCTTGCAATTACTGTTCTGCTGAACCTGCTATGAAAACTAGGATATCAAAGGACGAACAGAATTGCCACTTACTTGATATAGAACGGTATCACAATATCTCAAATGCCTACACAGTGTTTCTTCATATGTTGAACTCAAAATGATTTATAAAGGTGGTTAAGTTAGTACGACCACCATTTCCAGTGGGGCAACTGAGTAACACAGAGGTTAAGTAAATTGTCTACAATCACATAGCAAGTCCCAGGAATAGAGAATTGCCATACTGGGGCAGACCAATGGTCCCGCTAGGTTAGTATGCTGTCTCAGACAGTGGTCAGTACCAGGTGCTTCAGAGGAAATTATATGAAACCCCATAATGGAAATGACACAAAAACATATACAGTATCCTGATACAGCAATGTCACCTCGTCGTGGGCATTTCTAAGAGCATAAGCATGTGTCACAAATTTTTTAATTGTCCCTAATACAACTACTGGGAAAGAATTAAATCTTTGTAAGACAAAAATTAGTCAGTTTGTACATTGCAGAAACCCAAGGCATTTTAAAACTCTGGTGTACATTTTTTGCTGGTTTTTAAATAATATTGATCAAAAACATATCTAACTTTTGGTGTCTTTAAATTGATGTAAAAAAAGCCTGTGTAAACCACCAAAAGAGTTCTCAGCACAAAGAAGGAATAAGAGGGAACATCAGAAAAGCAGAATGTCAGAAAAGCAGTTCACAGGAAGCAAGAGAACTCACAGTATCACCATCTGCGTCAGGTACATTTAAGTAGGAGCATTTCCTGTCAGAGCCTTCAGGAAAATTCTTTCAGGAAGACAATGCAAAGGTCAAGAGAAAATAGCATTAGATAGCTGCAGTAAGAATTCAGAAAAGAAATGACAAGTTCTACAGACTAGGTGGTAGGTACAGTAGTGATGTGCTGTTAAATCACAGTGATGCAGTACTTATAGCAGTGAGGCACTAAGCCATACCTAAATCGCCCTCCAATAATGAACTGTATAATTGTGTAATGAGTGAAAAAGTGTCTCCTGCTTGTCTGCAGGAATACAGGTTAGTGACAAATGAAGACAGAATCTGCTGTATTAAGGTAGCACCAAACAAATTAAATGTGAACACCGGCTCAGCAGACTGGGATTTTCATTTTGGTCAATAATACTGCAAACACTAGTTAACTCTGTATTTGAATATTCCAATTGAAATTAGCGGTCTTGTTTGAAAATTTAAGCATGCAAGTGTTTGCAGCACTGGGGCCTTCATAAGAAACTAGAATTGTGATTAGAGCAAGCTTCTCTGAACACTTGTAGGTTGAGAGGTTAATTCGGTGGAGTTTTTAAGGGTATATGTAAAACAAAAACAATTTTTTTTCTGGTTTTATCCTTTACTATTCCTTTAAAATTGGCCTCCAAATTTTGTGGAAAAAAATGCTTTTGGGTTTTTTTTTTTTTTACTAAAGTATTAAGATCAGGGGCCCGTTTTCCTCTTGTTGCTGAAAGACCTTGGGAAGATGTCTGAAGGATCTCACCAGTGAGGTCACAGGAGTTTATAACTTGATCACCAGCTCCTCTTCTAAACAACGAAGGGAGAATGTATGAGCCACAACTTAAGCTATAACCTCTTCTGACATTACTGGTTGGACCCTCCAAACATCTTGCTAAGGTCCTGCAGCAAAGAAAGGAAAGCAGGGACTAATGTGGTTATTCTTGATATCTCAAATCTAAAACCACACCACTAGGAAATGTCTCTCTTTTTTTCTGTTTAAGAGAAAAAGTCTGAGGTTAATTTTATACATCATAAAAGTGCTTTGGCTTTTATTGCTATTGGTGTGTTCTGTACTGCAGTTCAGCTTTAACACTATGGGGGGTACGGAGGTACCACCTTCCAACCAAAACAAGCTATTTGTAGCAATTCATACAAATTGGCTCTAACTTCTAGGCTAGGCCTGGTTCAAGTCACCATGCAAGTATCAATCTACATTACTGCACAAATTAGATTTTCCTCGAGTCTCAATACACTTAGGGCTACATTTTCAAAGGGTGTTGCCTAAGGTGCACCCCTAATATTTACACACTTCTATCTGTTATGCACATAAAATGGGGTTATTCAAATTTGAATGAAATTATCCATTGTGTGCACGAAAATGTCTATTTACCCATGTAGCAGAGTGTAACAATGTAAATGACAGCCTTTGAAAATCCGTTCCTTACTTGTTTATGTTAAAGTCAACACTTGGGGGGGGGGGGGGGCAAAAGATTGTTCTTTGATGAATCTGAGCCCATTCTTGAATTTTTTCCTCTGTTGGGAATGAAAATAACTAAAGCAGTCACAGTGGAGCCCGGAAATCAATCAGAAAATCCCTACATTGCTAATAAACCTTTAAAAGAATAACAAAGACTAATTTAGAAAACATTTTATAGCAACTGAAATATTTCACTTCTTACAATAAAAGCCTTTTGTTTTGCTGGATTTACCCTGGGAGTTGTGTTAAATATGATAAATGTGGCTGTTTAAAGAAAACTTACTCATGTAATGACTGTAAGTCTCAAATACCACTAAGAGTATCAGAGTGCTGAGCTTCATTTTACTAAACATCTGAGGCCTGTATTTATCAGCTTAGCATTTATATCTTACTGGTAAAATATAAGACACTGGAACAAGGAATCAGACTGATGCAATGGTCTTGACAAGTTGTTGTGTCCAGTGGAGGAACCCAAGAAAAATAACATCTCTTTTCTTTTAGCCCAAATACTGTTGTTTTGATTTTCAGGGCACTCTAAGTATCTACACTCTAACCTCCTTACTCAGATTTCTATAAAATTAGGGCTCATTTGACATTTATAATATTATTTTGTGCCACAGTACACAAAATTAGTTTCACTATCAGAGGCTCAAATTCAGCAACAAGCAAATTATTTGCAGAATTTGTACAATGCTGAAGGATGAGATGCACAGAATAAACTAAATAAAATCAGAAAAGTGTGAGTATTAGAGATGGGGAATATTGGCAACAACATACACTCAGAGTAGGTCAGAATAGACCAGTAAAACTGATCCACTCGGGGGGGGGGGGGGGGAGAGGGGAGAGAAAGCTGCTTGCTGATAGAAGCTTTTCCATTAACATAGCATGCAGTGACTTTAATAAGCATGCTGGGGTGGATGTAAAGAGGAAAGGAGCACTGAGGCATGAGATCATCTCAGTTCTACTGCAGCAGGAAAGCTGCATTTAGATTAGGAGAAAGGTCAAAAGAAATCTATATAGAAAGACAAAACATACTGCTGAAAATACCATGGAAAATGTTCATTAAATACAGTTACCACCTAAGGGCCCTTACCAAGGGAAGTATTGAGCACCTACAACTCCAGTCTGAGTGTTCAGACCAAGGAAAGGAATTCATCTATAAAACCTATAGCTTGCTAGTCTATAGGTTTTATAGATGTGTTGGCAATGAGTCAAATTCAAATTTGGTTAAGTGGGTGTAATTCAACTGATTTTGATGGAGTTACAGTTGCTTACTAGGGATGATTTGGCCTGACATGCCCAAGTCTCTTTTAACTCTGATTCCTTGAATTCCTTGAGACCCTGGAATAAAAGGGTTGACCCAGCTCTTTCTCCTTCCAAAGCAACAAGCTGAATTCCATGCTCACTATTGAATGCATGTCTTTTGGAGGTCTTTACTGGAATTCTGTCTGCTTTGTGTGAAGCATTAAAAACAATAGCACATTCCACAAAATAGAGTTCATTTCCTAGTGTCATGGCCCAAAACTTTCCTTTCCTTTATATCAAATGTCCTGATCACTAGTTCACCTTGCCACCATCCTCCAATCGAGAGATTGCTGCACTCCATTGGCACTGTGTATATTTGCTGCAATCTTGGGTCCAACCGAGCTACTCTGGCACAGGACCTAAGGATGGGCAAAGATGGCTGTATGCCCCTTTTGCAATCCCCCTATCCCTGGAACAGCTGGGGAGTCAATTAGTCAAATCTCAGGAGTGAGTTAAAACAGCCTAAGGATGGCTCTAATTTATGGTGCCTGCACCACTCACCCCCCTTCCCCTCAGCATGCCTCTTATCTCAGGGAGTATAAATTGATTATGTAGTGCTGGTTACACCAACTCTATCCCATCTGGGATTCCCCTGCTCTACGGGGATCCACAGCTAGCCACTTCAGACAAACTTAAGGTTGCTTTACACTGCTGGAATAGCACAAAGCAGCCTTCTTAGGGCTAAGGATCTGGTTCACTGTCTATAGTTTGGGAAGTGTCCTCGGAATGAAAAGCTGTTGCAGAAATATACAATCGTTTACATGGAAAGCAGAAATGCTTTCAGCAAACCTGATCCCCAAATATTTTACTCTATGCATATGAAATGACTTGAAACAGATGAGCCACACTGGGATTGTGTTGCATAGAGAATGGAATATATGTGGGGAGTCGGGGTCACCAGTGTACCAACTCCATGTGGGTTATGAAGCTACTGACACGTAATGCAAATACATACAATGAAAGCACTTGTATGTTGCAGGGAGCTTAAAAGGATGTTCAGTTTTTTCAAAGTGAGCCCAACCATTCACAACCCCTCCAAAGGATGCAATGAGAAGGAACAAAAGACAGAACAGGGTGGGATCCTCTTCCCATGAAATGAAGAGGCTTCAAATCAACCACTTCTCTAGTCTAATTCTGAAAAATTGAGCTCGTTGCACACTATAAATCCCTATTTTTAATCTCTCCAGGTACAGAGAGATCACTTCATCACTTAGCAGGAGCTAGGGTTGCCAATTTTGGTTGGACATATTCCTGGAGGTTTCATCACATGACATACTATTTAATTAAAGATTAATCTTTAACTCCTGGAGACTCCAGGGCAATCCTGTAGGGTTGGCAACCCTAGTCAAGAGCCCGTGAGCAATGGCTACTGTTTACTCTCTTCTACCGTCACCCCCAGACAAGACCTCTCTCCCCCAACTATCAATAAAAATCTTTTCTATCGTAAGGATAAATTGTGCCCCATCCGCTTCCCAACTCCTCAGAACTCAGGGAATTTCCACTGCTACACTTCAGCAAAACTATTAAAAAAGAATCAAGTCTGAGCATTTTCTTTCTGCTGTCTGGCACAATTTAAATAAATATAGACATTTGCTATCCTTGGTGTCTTGTGAAACACTATAAACAATGGATTTCTGCTTCAGTACTGATTGCAGAGAATGGCCTTTTAGCTTTACGGATAGAGATACTAAAAGCGCAATAACCAGAAAAATCACCAAGAAGTCAAAGTTGCTACTAAACAGCAGTAGGAAAGGAGGTCTGGATATGAATCATTACAAAAAATATCTAGTGAATGAAATTGAATGCTCAGGGTGTGTGCTGTGTCATTAGCCCACATCTACTTCAGCAAGAAACTGTTTGCTTAGTGACCAAGAATGAGGGAATTCTAGATGTTTTCCAATGGAGACCTTACTGTTGATAATCCAATTGCCAAAGGTCCACGATGTTTTAGATAATGAGAGGCCACTATGTCATCAGGGTCTTCCTCTATCTCGTCCAGGTAATCCTAACCGCAAAGAAAGAAAGTGTCATTCAATTACTGTAAGTCTGACTCCTTCCTTGGGTTTTATTCCATATTTTTCTGTTTAAGGAAGATTATGTCAACACACCTCCCACACTCAAGTCTCCAGAGGCTTTTGATTTACTCTTTCAACCACTTTACACAGCCACAATCAGTACAGCAGGAATAAAGGGCACGTCTGGCTCACCTTTCAGCTGTTTGAAAACTGTAAAACCTCCAGGCTTCTATGTCCCCAGAGTAGGAAATGGATTATTATCTTACATGGTGGGGCACTGTGTTACGAAGTCAATTTCCAAGCACCCTATGTTCTCAGTAGCACACCTGAATTACCCTGTTCTGCTATTACTGCTAGGCATCTTCACACACGCATTTAGGTTGGTGTTTTTCAAAGCTTAAGAAAATAAATATGAAAACTGGATGGCTTTGGATACAGTAATGGGTTATGGAGGCTGCAACCTTTAGGTCATCAACTAAGTTCAGCACAAATCCACAGTGACCAAAAATTATTATTACCATTAATTAGCTATTCAGTGAGCTGAGTTTCTGATCTCGGTCCAGTTCCTAATGGACATGTTTACATAACAACTAATCCGCACCACTAGTACTATTCATTTGCATCCTTGTTGGCAGTCATAGCAGACAGACCAAGGACAGACTAAATATTAAAAAACAAAACAAAACAAAAAACTACTTTTTGACTGGTACTTTGAATGCTCCGAGTCATGGTTGGGGACATTGAAAGAAACGTGTCCTACCACTGTCTGTGCTGAACATAGCTGCTGAATAAACAGAAACATGTGGCTTCTAGAAAAGTCAATTTGGAAATTTTCAAAAAGATTAAATTCACGGATCTCTTTTATTCAGCATTATAATGGTATTTTAAGTGCTCAAAAAAGCTGACTTGTGGGGACAGTGTTTCTGCCCAGCCTAAGAGCTGAAAAATCACTAAGCGCTGGGTGGAAGCTCTAGAGACTGACCTGCAGAGGTCATAGCAGAGAGGCAAGTGGCAGAAGGCGACTGGCTAACGGACTGAGCAGCTGGCCAGTGGAGTGGAAGTGCTCAGCTGGTGGAGCAAGCAAGCAAGCTGCCTTCTTCTTGGGTGGGCAGTGAACTCACACAGATGCACCTCTGAACCCTGGGTCCTCACTGACCAAGGACAACCACTGTGAGTGGGGTATGGTGTGGGAGCAGAGAGGGAACTTTTGGTTGCAGAACTCAAGAACATGAGGCGGAAGGCACTGTCCCATGGACTGCGCAGGGTGGGTGTCCTGCTCACAGGTTTATGAATCCTACTTGTGGCATTTCCCCTAATTAATGTTGGGTGACTTCCTTCCTTTCATTAAAAGTTTCTTATCTACACTCAGACTCTGTGCTTGCGAGAGGGGAAGTATTGCCTCTCAGACACACCTGTGACGTTATGAGTGTAATATAATATTTCATTGGAAGGTGACAGGGCCAGAAAGAGTTAATTAATTCACAGACTGACCTGACCCATGGGTGACCCTTAAGGACTAGTTAGGAAGATAGGTAAATGAATAGAGTTTTGAAATGCAAGTCTGCATTGTTAGAGATCTCAAGGGTAGATGTTTGCTCAGGTCTTGTGATGTAAGCAAACAAGTCTTGTCTATTGCTATAACTTTAATTCAAAGATCTAAAAAGGAATATTAACATTTATGATGATACTTGAGTGAAATAGTATTATCGTCTATATGTCTCTTTGAAGGTTATGGTAACCTGTATCTGAACTGTTTAATGGATAAATTACCCTGTGCTAATTGCCAGGATGTTTGGAAGGAGAGTTAAGCCTATTGTTTTCTCAGGCCGAAAGGCTGCTGGAAATGTATAAGAACCCTGGGACATGATACTACTTCATCTCAGATCTGTTTTGGGTTTCAAGAGGGGGAAACCTTAAGCCACAAGGATTGAGATCCCCAGTCATTGATTGGAGCCACCCTGAATATGGACATTGGACTATAACCTGGGACTATATCTAAAAGCTTGTCAACTACAAGCTCACCTCTGCTATGTATCTGAACCTCAAGAATTGAATTCAAGTCTGTATGTATATTGATCTTTTAACCAACACTCTCTCTCTTTTCTTTTTTAATAAATTTTAGTTTAGTTAATAAGAATCGGCTATAGCGTGTATTTCTGGTAAGATCTAAGTTATAATTGAACCTGGGTATGTGGCTGATCCTTTGGGATTGGAAGAACCTTTCCTTTTATATGATGAGATAAGAGTTTCAGTGATCATCATCATATCTGACAGGTGTGTTTTGACGGAGGCCTGAGGCTGGGTACTTTAAGGGAACTGCGTTGTTTGGACTTTTAAGTAACCAGTGAGGTACCATAGAAGCTGTTTTGTGCTGGCTTGGTAAATCTAAATATTGGAATAACCACCAGCGTTTGTGGTTTGTCTGCCCCGTTTTGTTTGCAGTTCACCCTGATTGAGTGACCTCAGCTGGCTCCCACAGGCAGCACCGTCACAACACCCCAGGATGGTGTGTAATTTTCCCAGGTTACTGTGGGGGACTTAAACCCCTAGATAAAGAACCTGACCCTGGCTGCTGCTGGCTCCACCTGGCAGAAGGGTTACATAAAGGTTATAACTGACATTTTCAAAGCTGCTGCCATTAGCTTCAATAGGAATTGACCACCCACATCTCTTAAGCAGAAGTTTTGAAAATTGGGAGACAGCATCCAAATTCCCCTTAGGGCTTTGAGAATCCCATCCTACATGCTGATCTAAACTACTGTTGTCTTTCTTCCAAACCAAACAGACGCTTATCTCCTGCAAGCTCAAGTCTCGCGGCTTTTTATGCAGGCCAGGAGAATAGAGTGGTAACTGGGCATGTAGGGAAGTGTTGTGGGTTAGAACTGTTAACATTTGTCAATAGATTCCCAGTTATTGCATGGGCAACTCACTTTCAGACAAAGGGTATATGTCTGACTGCAGCTAGTAGTGAGCCTCCCAGATAGACGAGCTTAAGCTAGCTTAGCTCAAGCTAGCATGCTAAAAGTAGCAATGCAGATGTTGTAGCACTGGCAGAGGCTTGAACTAGCTACCCAAGCTCAGATTCATGGCATTGGGTGGGCTTGAGAGCCTGAGCCTGCCACCCATGCTGTTAATTTCACACTGCTATTTTTAGCATGCTAGCTCAAGCCAAGCTAGTGTCAGTATGTCTACAAAGCTCACTGCCAATGGTGGTGTAGACAGACCCACAGATGGCCAAGTCCTTCACAGGTATAAATCAGGCTAGCTCCCTTGACTTTCCCTCTCCCCACTGACTTCAATGGAGCTACACTGATTTATACCAACTGAGAACCTGGCACAGAAATAAGCAGACTCCTCCAAAGGAGGTATTCTTATCTCTTGCTAGTGCAGGAGTTATATTGAAGGAGCAAATACAGAGACACAGCCAGAACTATTTTCTCCCTCAAAGTTATATATAATACTGTGACGTGCAGTCTATATGGTTTTATAAAAAATATGATAATAAGTGAATATAATGTAACTGGGATATGCTTCATGCAAAAGGTCTCTTGTAAGGTATCATTACAAAGCTTATAATCTACTGAGTGTGATCATCCTATTTGTATAAATGTACCACTCTGGTATCTAAAACTAGAAATATAAAATATAACTCTCAGGGCCTATTGTAATTATGTAAAGTATGGGCCATTAATGGTGGTTTGGAATCTTGATGACTCCCATTAACCAGGACCGTTGTCTGCAGATGGCTGTGTTTTATCTGTGAGTCTTCCTGTATATGTGTGTGCTGGCAAGTGAATAATGAAGTCTTGCAGTGACATGTGATCATGTCACCTGAACTGGAATCCATCTTTAACCTGGTGCTTTTCCAGTGGGGGAGGGGGGGGTGGAAACCCAGAGGGACAAAGGGTTCCCACCTTATGCAAAAGATATATAAAGGGGTGGAACAGAACAAAGGAGGTGAGGAGCCATCATTAAGATTCCCCTAGCTATCACCTGAGCTGAAACAAGAGCTGTACCAGGGGAAAGAATTGTGCTCAGGCCTGGAAGGTGTCCAGTCTGAGGAAGAAACTTACTGAAGCATCTCTAAGGGTGAGATTATCTGTATTTAGTTTGATTAGACATAGATTTGCATATTTTATTTTATTTTGCTTGGTGACTTACTTTGTTCTGTCTGTTACTACTTGGAACCACTTAAATCCTACTTTCTATATTTAATAAAATCACTTTTTACTTATTAATTAACTCAGAGTATGTATTAATACCTGGGGGAGCAAATAACTGTGCATATGTCTCTATCAGTGTTATAGAGGGCAAACAATTTATGAGTTTACCCTGCATAAGCTTGATACAGGGTAAAATGGATTTATTTGGGTTTAGACCTCATTGGGAGTTGGGCATCTGAGTGCTAAAGACAAGCACACTTCTGTGAGCTGTTTTCAGGTAAACCTGCAGCTTTGGGGCAAGTAATTCAGACCCTGGGTCTTTGTTGGAGCAGACGGGAGTGTCTGGCTCAGCAAAAGAGGATGCTGGAGTCCTGAGCTGGCAGGGAAAATAGGAACAGGGGTAGTCTTGGCACATCAGGTGGCAGCTCCCAGGGGGGTTTCTGTGATTCAACCTGTCACAAATACATCTATAGTTTAATGAAAAAAAAATGATAAGTAGTTTTTGATTGCCCAGCAAATAAATGTGGTGTATGAAACTTGGATCAACATTTTCAAACTTAGGCGCCTAAATATGGCTTTGGGTATTTAATTTCAGACACCCATGCTTAAACATTTTGGCCATCTCGTCCTCCTTGCCAAAGGAACTATGAAAATCTAACCATTAAAATCTGTAACTCACCTTATACGAACTGAGAGCATATTTTTGAAACCAAGAGATTGCTTGGAAAGCTAACATTTCACCTCAGACTCTCTCATTTGCCAGCAGAGCCACAGTTCATTTTACACAACAGCAGCAATGTTTCTCAAGGGTGCTATAGAAGCACAGCCACATAATTGGTTACTGTTGCTTATTAAAGTTAGAAGTGGTAGGAGACTAAGTAATCTTCATTCTCTCTGTCAGAGTTATAAAAATACACCTAATCCAATTCCTTCTACTAAAATAGCTGAGGAAGTGGTAAACAGTGCTTTGTATTACTATAAAGTGGTTGAATAGGTGTTTCTTAATAGACCTTTAAAAACTAATTCCGTTTGCTCTGATACACTTTTGAAATTGCTTCTTTTAATTCCCTGCTTTTCCATGTTCTGACAGAAGTATTTTTGTCAGTAACCCAAATGCACACAACTAAAGAGTTCTCTCAACTTTGAAGCGGACACCACAATTAACTTCTTTCCCCAGTGCTCCTTGATACATGTATTTCACTGTATTCAGTTTTTAAAATCTATTTGGAAATTGCAACCAAGAAGCATCATAGAATCAGAGAAAGAAAAGACTTATCAGTTATCCAGTCCATCTCCCTGAAAATGGAAGATAGTTCCCTACCAAAATCACCACCAGCTGATTGGTAGCAAGGGAGGCAAGTGCCCTCCCTCACTCTTTCAGCCCAGTTCATCCAGGCAATCTGCTTCTCGCATCCATGCAGGACATCCCCCACACCAACAGCAGCTGCCACTATCCAGGAACACACACTTCAAAGCCCAGCTACCACCACCAGCTGGCCAGGAGTAAGGGAGATGCAACCTTTTCAGCCTCCAGGAGTTGATTCTTCATTTTGCACACTACCCCTGAGATGCCTCTCCCCTCCCACACCACAACCTAAAACACTGTGAAGGCCACAACCTTCACCCCATAAGCACAACATTACTGCATCCCCAGTCTCTTTGGGACAACGGCTCCTGGGGTGAGTGTTTCTGTCTATCTTACCCCTTGATACCAGCATGGATGTCTGTGTGTAGCTACAGGTGACACGACATGATTGCCTGGATTATTTTTTATAACACAGTAGTGCCTGTGAGGCCCAATCAGGATGGGAGCCCCATTGTACTAGGTGCTATACAAACACACAGAGACATGATCCCTGCTCTGCAGAGCTTGCAATCCAAAAAGACACGTGACATATGAAGGGTGGGGGGGGGGAGAGGAATATAAGTCAATACATACAATTTTATATACAGTTGAAAAATTTAAAAATTGTTATAAATACATAAAACAAGAGCCAAATAACCCCATCTGTCCCTCACACATCATTAACTTGTTGATTTCTTATAGGCACTAAGGCCCAGGTGGGACTTGGATATATTTTAAGGCGGAGAAGGGAAATGGTTTATGGATCAGTTCAGGGAGGGCAGTCTATGTGCAAGGGGAAAACATGGGAGTGGGCATGGAGATGTTTGTGAGAAACTGAAAATAGTAGGAGGTGACTGGCATCACTGGGGAGCAGAGACAGGGAGGGTGACGTATTGCAAGACTGGAACTGACAAGCAGAGAGGGACAAAGTTGACGGGCTTTGATACTGAGGATAACTCAGTATAAAAATAAAAAATCCAATAAAGCAAGAGTTAGTGACGATCTGAAGTGTGTAATGTACTACATGAATGGTATTCTAAGATGAGACTCCATCCACTTATAAACTAAAAAATTCCCAGGTGAATAGCTATTGTATCTACCATAACTACAAAGAGCTTTAACTATAGCTATTACTTGGAATCAATCCATACACATCATGCTTGGAAGGTAATGTTGCCCAAGGATATCATTTGTTATCTGTCCACAAAATTCCACACAATTGAGGCACCTTCTTAACAAACTGACTCCCAAACACATTTGTCTCCATAAGCCCAACACTCTTCTACTCCAATTTGTAATATTACTGTAGTGTGCAGTGCTTTACAGTCTGCAATGATTGCAGCATAAGCTAGATGCAGACTTGAATTTATACAAGTCTGAGTTCATTCTCGTGCAGAACTAGTTTAAAGATTATGCTGACTTCAGAAGCTAGAGTAATAATTTTTCCACCCTGTTAGCTTTAGTGTCATTTCTAACTCACCAGGTCCTGGTCTAATGCGTCTGGTACAGATTTACTTCTTAAGCTTACAGCATCCTTGTTTTCTTCCGAGAAAGACCCACTCAAATCTATCTCAGATCTGCTGAGATCTGGAAAACAAAGGGGAAAGGAAGGTGTTCATTAATATATAATTTGTACAACAAATACTATTCTTTTCATATTGTCACTTTTTAGTAGTTGTTGCTACAACACCAAAATGTTTTTTTTTATTAAATCATAATAATCTTCATCAAGGAAGTTGTGCCATGGCACCCGATTGCGGGTATCTGAGCACCTTCAGCTGAATGATGGAAAAATAATTTTTATCATAATATTCAGCTTTTTGGATACCTCCTTTCCCTCAGCACTATTATGTGCTATATGGTTCTGTCCCCTATGGGTCACACACTATTCAACCTTTGGCTTTCTCAGGCAGGGCCACCTTCTTGGGTCATTATATCAGGAACATAGGCAGCAGGAGCTCTCGATGAATCTACATGTTCCTAATGACTCCTGCAACCCTTCACCTCAGCAAATAAGAAAAAAAAAAAAACCCAGAGTACAAGTTTCAATGTTGAGTGAATAATGATACTGTGACCCTGGGAGCTCCTCATACCAACAAGCCCATGGAGTATACCCATTATCATCATTTTGCCCATGATGTAATAAACAGATACCCTGGTATTACCTTTTGAAGTAACTCACAACAAGCCTGATACACTCATTGCCCCAACACACTGTCGTCATGCTATTCATTTAAGACGTGTCTTGTAATATATCATTTGAAAACTAAGAACATGCTGGTCATTAATGTCATTGTGAAATGTAGTTAACACCACCTTATGTGAAATTATGGATACTCTCTGATATTATGTTTCGGAGTCTGTAAACAGACAAAAGGAGGTAAAACTGGTGTTTTCCTAGACAAAAGAATCAGTGTTTCCTCTAATTTTTCCCACCCACGTGTGGAATGAATTTTGTTATGCATACCAATATGGAGGTGATGTGTGACAGGGATGAGAGGTTTGGGGTGCAGGAGGGTGCTCCGGGACTACGGCAGGGAGAGAGGACTCCCCCCCAGCTCTCTCTCCCTGCAGCAGCACCTGGGCTTGGGGGGAAAGTCGCCTCTCCCTGCTGTGGCAGCAGGATAGATTCCCCTCCCCTGGCCAGTTTGGGCCAGGGCTGGGTTTGGGCCGGGGAAGGAGTTCCCCGGCCACAGCAGGTACAGGCTGCGGCAGAGTTGGGGCCAGGGGAGGGGTGCTCTGGCCACAGCAGGTCTGGGCCGCTGCGGCTGGGTTTGGGCCGGGGAGGGGCACCCCTCCCTGGGTAAGTCCCTGGGCGAGTTCCCTGAGCCCCTGCACGGCGCTAAACAGGCTGCTGCATGGCCGCGCAGCTTAGAGGGAACTTAGAATGGAATGTGTATTTACTTGTCTGACCTGCTTGATCACAGGCAGAGGACCATGCAACTATATTTACATATAAGGTAAGCAAAGCAGTCAAGCTAACAAGCAGGAGAGAAGACCCCTTAACCATCACAATGAGGGACAAAATCTGCACCCCAGGAAGTCTTCCTTGCTCTTGAGACAGAGACAATGAACGTTGGTCAATATAAAGACAAGCAAAAGCCGTTTTGGTTATCCATCACCGGGGAGAACAAAGAAGACAGCGCTTTGTATCTATGAACGATGGGTCCTCCTGCTGAACTAGCTGGTGACTGCTGACAACTTGGTGTGAGTAAGAAACTATGTTAGGCAATGCTAGATCCCGCTACAATTACATTTTAGACACTAGAAAGTGTGTTATTTTTGTTTTGTTTGTAACCCTTTCAGACCTCTTTCACTCTTGCTTGACATCACTTAAATCTCTGTTCTTTGTTAATAAAACTTAGTTTTACTACAAACCGTCTCAGTGCTGTGTATTAAGGTGGCTTGTATAACCCCAGCTGAGCTAACAAGCTGTTGTGTGTACTTGCTCTTTGGAGGCAGCAAACTTAGTGTTGCCTCTGTAATGTAGCCTTAAGGATTAATCTGCTTGTCTGTATAAATATATCTTTCTTATAAAATAAGTGTTTGATGTATTGGATTTATAGATTTGCATTACAGCTAAACTTACTTTTTATATAAGAGACCTACCTACAGGTTAAACTCTGTATGTTAAAGCTAATGCGTAGTTAACACCTTTTGAGACCCTTTCCAGGAAAGAGTGGAACACCTACACAGATGTCTAGAGACCTTTACCTAGACCAATAATAAAATGGGGTGGAAAATGAGGGGTTTTGCCCACATTCTAACGTATTTACCACAAGTGCGTACATACCTGTCATTCATACGCACATGCATACTAGCCTATGGGTAAGTGTACCCTAACATTTCCGTGGGGGAAGAATGAAATATGGGCATAAGAGGGAGGATTAAATACCTTATAAAAAGGCAATTTGCCATTAGATAGGCAATCTACCCATCTACCTACTCCTGTCTACTCTTCATTGCCTCCACCTTTCAACTACGTATCGATACTACTCATCTTCCACACGACTATTAACTATTGATAGGTCGTTCTTCATTCTTTTCAAGACTGTAAGTTAAAAAGGGACTTAATTTCATTTACATTTTATTTAGATAAGGCATATAGAGTTAATTTAGAAAGCAAGTCACTTTGCAGTAGCTTCCTTTACTAGAGGTGTAAAAAACGCCCAAGGTATTGCCAGCACCAGATTATTATCAAGAACAGGGTGTAAGTATTAATCCATTTTGCTGTGTATAACCTTATATTCTTTTAAAGCACTAATACAAGTGTAACTCTGTAATTCTAATTGTTTTACCATTTACTTACTATCTTCATTGATGTTAATAAAAAGTCTTTATGACAACATCTGTTTCTGTGTAAACTTCCTGTCACAACCCCGAATTTCCTTTTATAAACTCTGTAAAGCCTGATTCAGGACAAACTCTATCTTCTGATTAAACAAATTGGTGAGCCAAATACCCATATTAATTATTACTCACAATAATTATTAAACTATTAAAAATTAATAAAATTATTAATTAATTAAAGAAACATAAAATTAAGTGGATAAATTAATTCAACACTACTAACCTACCCCAAATCAGGCTACAGTAAGCATCCAGAGAGACTGGGCACCACAGGGGAGATGGTTTTGGGGGAGACTTGGGACTGGAAAGGTTGCTAGCACTATCTCGCAAAAAGTAACCAGACTGGTGGAAGGCAAGTTGTGTGCAAGTTGTTGGTGTCAGGACTCTGAGCCAAAGCTGCACAGCACAGCACAGAGAACCAAGATTACAGGGCAGGTAGTGACAGAATCCCTTACTGGTCTGGGCGAACCTCCAAAACATCACAGACACCAGGAGGCAGTGAAGGTGCCTATGTTTGGTACTGCTGATTCCCATGTGGAGAGGAGAAGGGAAATCTCTCTGGGACATGGGAGGTCCTGACTTACCAGCTAATGGCAAATGGTGTAAAACATACTGGCTTCTTTGTGGAAGGATTCTCTTAGTTTTCTCCTAAAGAATACTCCATGCTGCTGCTGTTCTCCATACAAAGGAAAGAAGGAAGTCCCTTTAGGTCATGGGCCGAGAGGGCTTGGAAGTTTTGATTTGATCCCTCCACCCTGGGATGTAGCTGGTGCTGGTTTGGGGAAGGATTTCTCTAATCCATCTTCGAGATTATTCAATAGGAGAGGAAGCTGCTGTGATTTCTTTCAGCTTCCTATCTACCTTGGTGAAATGAAGCCAGTTATCAATTTCCAGGGAGACTTTATTGCATCAGGTAATGTGAGAGGGAGAATCCCTCCTTGCACAGAGAAAGCAGCAGTCAGAAATGCCTCTTCCTATAGGTGCAGTGCCTGTTCAAAGGCACTTTGCTGCTTTCAAGCAGGAAAAATCTATAGTGAAGAACATAGCGTCTTTGATTAGCTCTGTGGGATATGTTACCCACTCTCTGGTACAGGCTAACCCCAGCTGAAACAGAGTGGCTGAGCCCTGCTGTGATTCACAGACTGGCTCATAAATCTGAAAGGCTGAACAGAGAAGATTATGGGGATGGCTGAGTGACAGGAAGTGAGAGGATAAAGGGACTTCTGCCTTCAGGTTCAAATGAGAAAGAGAACAATCTTCACCAGTTCCTGTAAAATGGCTCTGAGTGCACTTTATTGTGTCAATGTCATTTTCTCACCATCCTCCAATGAAAGAATCATTTTATCTGTCCCTCTGCAAGAGGTAATGACAGGGTAACAGTTTATTACATCCTGGGCAAAATGAAAATAATGGCTATACTTCACAGACCTGATTCTCCACTGTCCTACATGTTCTGAGGCCATCTGAAAATGCCATCAAACCAGAATGGCACAATTATACACAGGTGCACATGACCTCACAAGGTTAAGTTTATTAACTTATGGACTCTCTCAGGAAAGTACCACTGAGCACAGAATGTTCCATTAGCTGAGAACTAACACAGATGACATTACATGGGGTTAGGATCTAAATTCCCTCTACGCTGTGCAGCCGTGCAGTTGACTATTAAGCGCTGCGCAGGCGCTCAGGGCTGCAGCAGGGAGAGATGCCCCTCCCCGAGCCCAGGCCCAGCCCAGACCTGCCGCGACCCAGGGACAGGTACCTGTCCCCGGGCCCAGCCCGGCCCAGATCTGCCACAGCCAGGGGAGAGGCACCCCTCCCCCCCAGCCCAGGTGCTGCTGCAGGGAGACAGAGCTGGCGAGGAGTCCTCTCTCCCCACAGTAGCCCCAAGGAGCCCCACTGCACCCCAAATCCCTCATCCTCAGCCCCACCCCAGAGCCTGCACCCCCAGATGAAGCCTTCACCTCCACACACACCTCAACCCTCTGCCCCAGCCAATAGCCCCTCATTCTCAGCCCCACCCCAGAGCCCGCACCCTCACAGCCAGAGCCCTCACCCTCCCCGCACCCCAACCCTCTGTCCTAGCCCTGAGTTCCTCATCCCTGGCTCCACCCCAGAGCCCTCACCCCCCCGCACCCCAGCCCTGAGCCCCCTCCCACACTCCAAACCCCTCGGCCCCACCTCCACCACATGAATTTTGTTATGTGCACCAATATGGAGGTGATGTGTCACACATAACAAAATTCATTCCACACATGGGTGGGAAAAATTAGAGGGTACACTGGTTAGGATCACAATTTTTCCCATATGAAACAAGTGAAAGGTATTTTCTTCCCTATTATAAACCTGATATTTTCAAAATTAACAACAGGAAACTCAACTGTACTTATATTTGACCATCTATTACGCATTAGAACAACAGAAAAAAAGGGTGGGGGAGGCCAAATGAATAATAATCTCACAGAAAGAATTAGGACTACTAATGAACATTTACCTGATGCTAGAGATGCCCTAGAAACTGCTATTGAAGGTGTTCCAGATGCATTCCTATGGTGTCTCTTCACTAAATCTTCAGGTACACTTTCACTTGCAGGCACAGAAGCGCCATTTTTTAAACCAGGGTCCTGCTGAATAAGAATAATATACATTCCCTAAGTATTGAGCCATATAATAGGAAGCTTATTTATGGTCATCATTACAGTCTAATTTCCATAACCCAAAAGAACATTACAAGTACACGATCAGTTATTAAATATTTGTATTATAATTAATCAGCATTGGGGCTCCGTTGTGCTCAGCATAATACAAAGGGAAATGACAATGCAATCCCTGCCTACAACCTAAGCTTTCAATTTAAGGGGACAAGTGGGGCAGGAAGGGGCAAGGGAGGCAAATAATACAATAAAATTTGTCATTTTTCAAAATTATAAATATACCTGATCTACACACCGTTTTTATACACTACAGCTTTGTTAGTTAGGAGCGTGACTGATCTGACATAGCTATAGCGGTACAAATCTTAGCCTGGACACAGTTATACTGGTATAAAAGTAGGTTATACCAGTACAGTTCCTATAAATAAACAGCTACAGGTATAACTGTATCCACACTAAAGGGATTATACAACTTTTGTGTATAGACAAGGCCATAGACAAAGTATGTGCCAATTTACTTATTTGCCCCTGAGCCAAGCCATCATAAATTGACTGATTTCTTATAGGTGTCATGGTACAGGTGGCTCATAAGGAGAGATCTGAAGAAGAAGAAATGGTAGAGCCTTTACAGATGAATTCAAGGAAGGCATTCTGTGCCTAAAGAGCAGCATGGAAGAAGGTGCAGAGAGCAGCTGACAAACACACAGGCATCTAACATGTACAGAAATAAGAATATTGTAATCAAACACGTCATTACCAATTATTGTGCAAGGCACTGGCACAGACACAAAAGAAGGCAGAATCCTTGCTCTGAATAGCTTTTACTCTCAGAATATAGACAATAGATAGGAAAAGGGGGAACAACAAAATATTAAGGTGGCCAGCCGGTGATGTAGTGGTTGGCTACCTGCTGATAATGTAAAGTTTTTAACAACACAAAGGTAAACAAATTTCTCCTACCCACAATCTGTCTGTTTTGAAATTTTAGAGTGTAAAGTCCTTGGAACAAAGACTGTGCTTTCTTTTGTATTTGGATAGTACCTAGCACATTGTGAATGCTATTGGATACATATGACAAGATAGGTTTGATAGCATATGCTGGCTCATATGAATTTGTGGGTTTTCACTGTTAAATATCCCTAACAAAAAAGACTAGGAATTGTTCTAGCCAAGAATATGGAAAGACATCCTGTTACGTTAAGGGCAGGGGAGCGGGGGAAGACTACATCGCAATTAAAAAACCAACCTTTGGTGCATATATTTGTAACTACAAGAGCTATAGAGAACCATAGGTAACATGAAGGAAGCTTGTCATGATATCAGTATCTGTAGACAGATTGCAATGGCCCACCTGTAGCAATCTATCATGGGAGCCAATGGGAAGAGAGCATACCTAAGAAAGGTTCCTGCCTTTACAGTGTCCCTGACTTTGCTAAGCATCACACCTGTATAAAATGAAGTGGCAACACACTAACAATCAAAAGCTTTCCCTACTGCATGCCAGAACCAGGCTAATGGAAATATTGCTTATTAGCAATCAGACTGACTATTGTGACTCATTTCTGCAGCTCAAATATGGTTAGCACTTGCAGCTGAATCTCTTTATGCCTGCCTTTGACAGCTGTGTATTCAGGAAAGGCAGGTCGTTCTCTTTCAACAACATAATGTTAATTCACTAACCAATGCTCAGCACAATTGAGATGAACATCTTGGAGCTCAAAGTGAAGTTAAAGTGGTATTTTTATAATCATGTGGAAAAGCATCACTGAGACAACTGAAGGTAATTTTGGCTACGGTCTTCTAGGCATTTGCAGGCACTTTTTTCCATTACAATTTTTTTTTCACATTATCAATTCAAATATATGCATAGTAAATATTAAAGCCGCTAGTCAATCAGTTTGACAGATAGTACTCTAAGTGCAGGAGAATAAAAACCAGAACAAGAAACTATCTTGATGGACAGAGTGAATCTCAAAAGCTTGCCAATGTTTAGTTAGTCCAGTTAAAAAAAAGACCACATAAGATGTAAGGGGGATTTATATATATCTATATACAGATAAAGTAATATCTTTCATTGGACCATCCTATGTTGGTGAGAGAGAGAGAAGCTTTTGAGCTACACAGAGCTCTTCTTCAGGTCTGGGAAAGGTATTTTCAGTGTCACAGCTAAATGCAAGGTAGAACAGATTGTTTAGCATAAGTTGTCAACACATATTCTAAGGGACCATTCAAAGTGAAGTGGCTCATTAACTCCCCTGTAGTCGGAGAACAAAGCCCGCTCTCTCTCTCTCTCTCTCTCTCTCACACACACACACACACACCTCTCTTCAGGAAACACTTAAGTGTCAGGTGGGATTAAGTTAAAATAGGGAATCACAGTCAGTGCTAGTACAAAGGCTGCAATCATTGCAAAATCTAAGATCAGACAAATCTCAAGGATAGTTGCCTTCCTGAAAACATAAATGAAGGATAATTATTATTACATCCTTCTCATATCAACATTTGTGCACAGGGCAGAAACTAGACTCTTCCATCCCTCTGTCATTAGTTGCTGTTTCGATTTGCTCTATACTGTTGGGATCAACTGTTCTGCCCTCCTTGCTAGTGGTTGTTCTTAAGATTTCTCTTAGGTGTCCTTGTTTCCTCACCACTAGTTGGTTTCCACTTAAGAGCTTCATGTGGGAGTCTGGGTGTTGGCAACTGGAGTATTTGCCCCAAATATGTACAGCGCTTCCTTCTGATTCTAGTGGAGATAAGCTGATTGTTGGTGATTTGTCTCATCTTTTCATTGGTGCTAAAGTCTCTCCAGCCAATGCCCAGAATCTTTTATAGACACTTAAGTTTTCTATCTAACATTTTAATAGCTCACCAGCTCTCACAGTTGCATGTTAGCACTCTTAAGATTACATTTAAAAAAATTCTCAGTTTTGTTTTGGTAATTTATATCTTTAATTTCCATAGTTTGTTGAGTTTAGTGAATGCTGTGGATGCCTTTCCTAGCCTTGATGTCACTTCTTTCCTGAGGTCTCTCTTGGCTAGTATATTGGGTTGCCAACCCTCTAGGATTGTCCTGGAATCTCCAGGAATTAAAGATTAATCTTTAATTGAAGATTATGTCATGTGATGAAACTTCCGGGAATACGTCCAACCACAACTGGCAACCCTACTAGTATAGTACTGTCCAGGTAAATGAATTGTTCTACTTCTTGATGTTTTTGCTCTCTATTACGATGTTACTGCTTGATGTCTGGGTTTCAAGGATGTTTGTTTTGGTGTCACTGATTTTGAGCACTGATTGGCCTTTGCAAAGGCATCTGCCTTCGTAGCTTTTCAGGAGTGTTGCTCAATAGCATGATATCACCAGCAAAGTCTAGGTCTTCTACACATTTGCCATTACCCATGACATGCCAATGTTTAGGTTGCTAATGCACATCTTCATTATTCAGTCTATGGCGATGCAAAACAACAGCAGAGATAGAATGCAGCCAGGCTTCATGCCAGTGTCCACAATGAACCACTCTGTTGTTTGGTTTTTCATCCTTCCATAGCATTTTGCTTCACTGTACAACGCTGTGATGATGTTGATGACTTTAGCTGGAATTCCATAAGACTGAAGAATATTCCACAATGTATGCCTATACAGGCTGTCAAATACCTTTTGGAAAAAAATCAATGAAATTGGTAAGGGGAGCCTGGCATTGTATATGTTCATCTTCTACAGTCCTTAGTGTGAATATCTGATCCATGCGTGTGATTATCTGATCCACACATGATTACTTGGGCCTGAATCCAATCTGTTCTTCCCTAAGCATTGCATCCATTGCCTCTTTTATTCTGTGTAGTTGTAATATTTGTAATAAAGAAGATTTTCCCTACAAAAGAGAGTAGTGTGACTCCTTTCTAGTTGTTACAGTCAGTAAGATCACCTTTTTTGGGCAGTCTGACAATGAATCCATGTTTCCACTGGTTGAGGGGGAGTCTCTTTTTCTGAGACTTCGCTGAACAGCTCTGCCAGTTTCGTTAGTCTGGTAACGTCATGTGCGCTTAGCATTTCTGCTGTGATTTGATCATCAACCCCAGCTTTGTTGTTTTTCAGCATCTTGATTGCAGCCTGTGCTTCTGATATCTCTATTGGACTGATGTGGAGATCAGGATAATTAACTGCTATAAAACATTGTAAAGCAATTTTGGAATGAGAAACCTCCACAGATGTTAGGAATTTGTACTAATTAAGCAGCAGTAAGAGCAATTTCCTTGATCACGTTGTCCTGCTAAATGACTGATGGGGGTTATAGCTTTTACCCAACACAACAGAACTACGTGAAATAGAATTGTACTAAAAGACTATATTCCCGCCTATCACTTTCAATACCTGCACAAGTACATCACCGCTTATAAACAGACGTCACGTAATAGCTATCAGTTCTTATCAGGTACCACCATTTTTTTTTAAAAAGCAACAAAATAGAGATTGACATAAGAATATTTGTAACAGGGGGGCTTGGAAGGCCAGTTGGCCTACTGGTTGGAAACTTCCTGCCTCCTGCTTCTGTGGTCGAGGTGCCTCAGTCTTTAAGGAGGAAGGTTAGTGGGACCCGGGCCCTCCCATTCCACCGGGTTCCAGCCCAAAGCCCTGTGTAAGTCAACCCCTGAGTAGAGGAGCTCTCAGCAGGGAGTCTATGTCCACTGCCCTGGGCTACTTCCCACTGTTGCCCCTTCAGTGTGGGGCATGGCCCCTATAGTACAAGTTTCTGTGATGCTTGTCTCTAGTATTGCCCCCTCATGGACTCTGGGCGGTGTCCTGCTGCGGTCCCAGCTTCCTCTGGCAGGGCAGCCATACATTTGGTGAGGTGGGAACCCCCTCAAGATCTCAGTGCTTCGGACACCCAGGCTCCTTGTAAGCCAGGTGCTCCTAGACCTCTTTCTCTGCCTCTTTTGGCCAGGAAGATGGTGCTTGGTTACTGGTGGCTACTTCAGGCAGCAAGCTAGTGATCCTTCCCTCAGGTAGGGAAGCAGCTAACTCCTGCCTCTTTGACAGTCAGCCCCGAACTGAGCCAGGCTCCCTCCTTCTCTCCCGCTCCAGGCCTGGCATTGGCTGCAGGTGGAACGGGGCGAGGCTAGCTGGGCCCGAAGGCTCTCTTTAACCCCTTCCATGCTGATGGGCGGTTTCTCTGCTTCACCACACTGTTGTTCAAAAATCAGGACACACTTGGAATTGTGAGGAGAGGACCTGACTGTGATGGGACCGCTCAGCAACCTAGCATTTGTGCAACAGTGATTTGTTAGTACTACAGATCAAACTTGTCCTGAATGAAGGAGAGAAATCTTTGGGAAGACTCACTATCCCAGAAGAAATGACACACCAATATCAAGAGGACTCCTTCCCTGGGACAGAAGTTCATTTATGGGAAGAAAGGAGAAGGTCCTTCCTCTCATTCACTCTGCTGTCATGCTTTGGCCCTGCCAGGGAAGGCTAATATGGCATTCAAGAATGTGGTAATATCTCTCTGAGGGAAAGAGGTGGTGCTTCCTCCCAGGGCCTTAGAGAGCTTAGCACAGCATCCAATTCTTAACTGACCCTTTGATCACTAATCCTGGACAAAGGTACAAAGACATTTAAAAAGCTAGGCCTAGAAACTGCTTGGATGTTCCCTTTCATGCCCAGCACCACCCAGAGGAGTTGTGGGAGCAGCTTTAAAGTCCCAACTACCTGGAGTGCCACACAGTACCCACCACAGAAGCAGGTCCTTCACACCTGTACCAGCCTCCTGATGTCAACAAAGCCTTCGAACTTGAACTCTCGTGACTCAGTTTTTCTCAGCTGGTTGCCTACCTGCCTCTCCTGTCAAATTCCTTCTGCTATCCTCATTATTTTCCTTCAATCTTTCCCTTCACAGCATCCCATGGGTTAAAACTTTGTGGAAACTGATGGGTGTGAATGCGCCCTTACATCTTAAGTAGTAATTTTTAACATTTAAGTAATAACGGTCAATAACAGGCCATTTTAGAATGAGAAAAATGTTTGTCAATCCAAAAAACAGGTCATTGATGGTGAGTTTAACAGATTTCATTACGGTCAGAGACTGTCACTTGTCACAACAGGATTAAGGAATAAATAGCATTATCTTTGGCAAGCTTAGCCTTTATTGGTTGCAAGCTGATCAGATATTGACTGTGGTGTGTACGGTTGTGGTGTCAGTGATATCTGAAGGGGAGATGTGTGTAGTTAGTAGCATTGCCACATTTACCCTGCCGTAATCTGAAGTCATGCTCCGTGTGCTCAGTGCTGGTGACCTCGGATGGACTGGAGTGGACGCATTGCTTCGGTACCCAGAGCTCACTGTGCCTTTCATGTTACCGGGAAGGGTCTCCGCGTCATTGTTGTTCAGCGAAAGAGTGCTCCCCCTGAGGAGACAGGACAAACAGATTCCTGATTTCAAAACATTGGCAACACAGCAAGTGGGAAAAATAGGAAACAAAGTTTACTAAAACTATCTTGTACCAGATAAGCTACATGTGATCTACTCTAAGGGTGGATCAGCTACAAACACCACATGGAAACTATGAATCTATATCTGGTGGCATGGAAGGGAAGAATTAGGTGACAGTTGGTTGGAGATATTGTCTGTATACATTGCTTGATGCATTTATTCTCAGAATTAGGAACATTTTAAACATGTCTCTGGTATACAGCATTAATATAATCCAAGAACTGCACAAGATTTGTTTTCCTGCATGTTTATTTCATAAGTACACTTATTTCCAGCAGCTGATTCATTGCTCCGCACATGGCATTCCCCATCACACTGTCCCTTGCTTTGCAATAGAAGTTAATGCGGCATGATGGTTCTGGATGCACCTGCAGATTCTTTCAGTGCCAACAGACACTCCAGGTGAGTCGGCTGGCTCAGCTGCTCCAAACCTCTCCATCTGTCTGTCTATCTGTCTGCTCCTCAAGAGGGACAATGCTCCGCACTGTCCCATTTGCCTTGTAATGAGAGTTCCTGGCCTGAACAAGCTGGCAGTTCCTACGTGACTCAGCTCACTAGTGAAATCACACCAAATTTTTTTGCCAACTTTGCAGTCATTCAACAAAACTGACAGAAAGAAACAGCATTCAGAATACAGGAATCTGACTATTAATACTCAGTGTTATCATCTCTAAATGGGCACTGATCCAGTAACTCCAGTCCCTGCCACCAGGAAAACCTGATCACAGGAGAGACTGGGATTACAACAGAAAGGTGACGGAGGGAAAACATTGCTAGAACTGAATTGACATTTTCACCCATATAAACAAAATGTCACTAGCCTGCTTAATAAATCTTCAGGGGTCTGTTGGCGTCCCCTTCATGCTAGACATGACACATGAGGGACATCTTCGCTTGGTTTATCCTGTCATATCATGTTTTGAATAACTGCACTGAAAACCTCTTTTGCCACACTGGTGACTTTTATAAGAGCCGCCGCTGAACCGAGGAACAAAATTCTTGACTGTGACAGCTAATGTCCTTCTAGTAACTTAAGTTAGAATACAGACTCATGAGATCAGTGTTGTATTCAAACTGAACCTATCCTATTTGGAGAGCTGAATACCCCTTAATAAGAAAAACACTTTGATGGCTTCTTATCTGTGAATGTAAGACTAAAATACTCTGCCACCCCAAAGAAAATGAAATATTTTAGGAACAGTGGGGAGGTGACCGATGTGTACTGAAGACCCCTGGATTTTAGTTCAGTGATGGCTCCATCAGTGAAAAGTTCGTATCAAAGAATAATTTTTAGGGTTCTCTCCCAACCCCCATTCCCCCATTGATTTATATAAAGACCTGACTCAGTATTGTTAGGAAAGAAAGCTAAAACTATTCTGTGTCAACTGTATTCTAGTGTTGCTGTTGGGTTTGGATTCTCATACCTCTCAACTTTCAAACTTGCAATACAAAATAACCAGAACGTGGAACACTTGGGTTTTGTTGCAAGTCACACCATAACTGAAAGATTGTAATGGATTTTTAACTAATAAACCTGTTCTTTAGGATGTTTTCTCACTATGTGAATTAAAAATAAAAGTTGTTAAAAAAGAAAGCTTGAGAAACAAATTCCGTAATGTGTAACCATAAGAAAACCTATGTGCATCATCAACCGGATTTGAAACCAGGACTTTCAGAAACACAGTGGGGGGGAAGGATAGCTCAGTGGTTTGAGCATTGGCCTGCTAAACCCAGGGTTGTGAGTTCAATCCTTGAGGGGGCCATATAGGGATCTGGGGCAAAAAAAATAGTTGGGGATTGGTCCTGCTTTGAGCAGAGGATTGGACTAGAGGACCTCAGTCCCCACCAGCTTGGGGGCCCCACTCTGAATCAGCAGCAGCCAGGGCCCCAGGCATGCGGGGCGGCACCCCCAACACTACTAGTTCCTGCGCCTTTGTCTTCCAGGACCGAGCATGCTGGCCAATCACAGTGGCCCGCGGGGCCCCCCCCCAAAGTGCAGGACCCAGAGCGGTCACTGCGATTCACCCTACCCAAGGGACAGCTCTGCACCTAGGGTCTTGGATGAGATCGTGCTCAGGTGGTTAAACTGTCCTGCTGCTCACACAACCATGGCTACACTTCTGTTTTTAGCATGCTACCTTGAACAGAGCTCGCTCGAGTATGTCTACTCAAGCCAGAATTGCACGTACCAGACCAGTGTAGACATACCCTGAAGGGAGGCAGTCCTGCAGTTAGAGGAGTTGTTACCAACATGTTAGCCAAGGACATAGATTGGTGTTCATTCAGTCTGAAACAGCAGGGCGGCTAAGTAAATGAGATTTAGGTCTCCATTTTGGAGACTTTGGTTCTTTTACCGTTTATGCTAGAAGTGACCTTCTGCAGCCTCACACTGAATTGTCAAAGATCCATGTATTTTTGTTGGGGTGGAGCAAGCCAATGTAAGAAGGGAGCTCATGACATCCTGGCTCTCAGACCAGTGCAGCTTTCCCTAAACCAAAGGTGTTGGAGCGAGAGTGTATTCACATTCTTTTCTTCCTTCCCTTTTGTTGAATATTGTTTGGTTTGGCAAGGCTGCTGAAAGAGGAGGCCAATTTATTCAAAAACGGCAACAGAGAAAAATCCAGGACATTGCTGGCATTCGAAGAAGTGAGGTTTTTGCCCACGAAAGCTTATGCCCAAATAAATCTGTTAGTCTTTAAGGTGCCACCAGACTCCTTGTTGTTTTCGCTGGTGTTGGAAGAAGCTGTTTAAGATTTTTTTATTATGATGATGATTATGATTTTGCAATTCCAAGCAGATGTATAGGATGGTTAAGAGAGATTTTGATGCTATTTTTAACAATTAGTATTTAACTCTTTAAATTTACAACAAAGTATTGTGACAAAGTTCCTCCTCTATCTTGGTGGGTCCTGCGCTTATTGGCGGATTTTCTTGCCTCAGAGATTCACCATGTGGGTTGGGGAACAGCCCAGAGACCTTCCCCTCTGGGAGAACCCACAGTCCAGGTCAATTGGGAGGTTTGGGGGGAACCCGGGCCTGCCCTTTACTCCGGGTTCCAGCCCTGTGGACTGCAGCTGTCTATAGTGCCTCCTGTAACAGCTGCATGACAGCTACAACTCCCTGGGCTACTTCCCCATGGCCTCCTCCAAACACCTTCCTTATTCTCAACACAGGACCTTCCTCCTGGTGTCTGATAATGGTTGTGCTCCTCAGTCCTCCAGCAGCACACCCTCTCACTCTCAGCTCCTTGCGCCTCTTGCTCCCAGCTCCTCACACTCCCACCACAAACTGAAGTGAGCTCCTTTTTAAAACCCAGGTGCCCTGATTAGCCTGCCTTAATTGATTCTAGAAGCTTCTTCTTAATTGGCTCCAGGTGTCCTAATTAGCCTGCCTGCCTTACCTGGTTCTAGCAGGTTCCTGATTACTCTAGTGCAGTCCCCGCTCTGGTCACTCAGGGAACAGAAAACTACTCATCCAGTGACCAGTATATTTGCCCTCTACCAGACTCCTGTACCCCACTGGTCTGGGTCTGTCACATATCCCTCCCCCCTGCTCAATGCCAAGGGGTTGGGCAGCTTGGGACACCAGACAGTGCACATGTGACAAGCCATCGGCGTTGCCATGACGGCTCCCTGCTCTGTGTTGCACACGGAACTGGAAAGGTTGGAGGGATAAGAACCATCTGGTCACCCTTGTGTTCTTCTCCTTGTTCCGCTGCATCCATTGAAGAGGGGCATGGTCGGTCATGAGGACAAATCTGCGCCAGAGCAGGTAGTAGCGCAATGTTTCCATGGCCCATTTTACAGCGAGGCATTCTCTCTCCACCACTGCATATTTTTGTTCCCTTGGAAGGAGTTTCCGTCTGAGGTATAGAATTGGGTGTTCCTCCTCCCCGACCATCTGTGATAGAACGGCCCCCAACCCTACTTCCGATGCATCCGTCTGCAGGACAAGCTCCTTGGTGAAATCAGGGGCTATCAGTACGGGGTTATTGCAGAGGGCAGTCCGTAGGTCTGTGAATGCTTCCTCTGCTACGTCAGACCATCTCACCAGATCAGGTCCACGGGCTTTCACTAGGTCTGTCAGGGGGCTTGCCCTTGTGGCAAAGTGGGGGATAAATCGTCGGTAATATCCCACCACACCTAGGAACGCCTGGACTTGTTTCTAGCGACTTGATTGGGGCCAATTTTGGATGGCCTCTAACTTGTTCACTTGGGGTTTTACCAGACCTTTTCCCACAATGTAGCCAAGATATTTGGCCTCTGTAAACCCTACAGTGCACCTGGCAGGGTTTGCTGTAAGGCCAGCTCGCCTGAAGGTATCGAGGACTGCCTCCACCTTCTCCAGGTGGGTTTCCCAGTCTGGGGTATGAATGACCACATTGTCCAAGTAAGCAGAAGCATAACTGTTATGCGGGCGTAATAGCTTGTCCATGAAGCGCTGGAAGGTAGCTGGGGCCCCATGTAGTCCAAAAGGGAGGACAGTATATTGAAAAAGACCTTCTGGTGTAGAGAACGCAGTCTTTTCCTTTGCGTCTTCCACAAGGGGAATCTGCCAGTATCCCCTTGGTCAAGTCTAGGATAGTCAAGTACCGGGCATTACCCAGACGGTCCACTAGCTCATCTATGCGAGGTATGGGGTACGCATCGAACTGGGATACTTGGTTTAGTTGCCGGAAGTCGTTGCAAAATCTTGTGGTGCCATCAAGTTTGGGCACCAGCACGATTGGGCTGGACCACTGACTGTGGGATTCTTCGATGATCCCCAACTCCAGCATTTTTTTTACTTCTGCTTTTATTTCCTCCCTTTTTGCCGCTGGCACCTGATAGGGCCTCATTGTTACTCTGGCCCCAGGGTTCGTGACGATGTGGTGATATGTCTCGGTTGTTCGACCCGGTTTTGTCGAGAACAAATCTTGGTTCCGGAAGATCATCTCAGACACCTCATTCTTCTGGTCTGGTGTTAAATCTGGAGACACTCTCACCTGTTTGGAAGGCTTGTTTTCCTGGGTTAGGTCTTTTTGGACCGTTGTGCATGCCAGCATTTCAGAAGGTTAACATGATAAATCTGTTCTTGTTTTCTGCGTCCTGGCTGCCGCACCTTGTAGGTTACTTCCCCCACGGGTTCAACTACCTCATAGGGCCCCTGCCATTGGGCCAGAAGCTTGCTTTCTGCTGTGGGTACCAACACCATAACCCGATCCCCTGGTTGGAACTGTCGCACTTTTGCCTGGCGATTGTAATGGGTTCCGCTGGGCCTCCTGTGCCTTCTCCAAATGTTCCCGTACAATAGAGGTAACCCGGGCTATCCGGTCTCGCATCTGCATTACATGCTCTATTATATTTCTCCCCTCATTGGGTTCCTCTTCCCAGATCTCTTTGGCAATATCTAGTATGCCACAGGGGTGACGCCCGTATAATAACTCAAAGGGGGAAAACCCAGTTGAGGCCTGTGGTATCTCCCGGATAGCGAACATAAGGTAGGGTAGTAAGGTGTCCCAATCCTTCCCATCCCGACTTACCACCTTCCTTATCATAACCTTGAGGGTTCGGTTAAACCTTTCTACCAACCCATCAGTCTGCGGATGGTAGACCGAAGTTCTCAGGGTATGTATATGGAGCAGCGTACAGAGGTCCTTCATTAGCTTTGACATAAATGGGGTTCCTTGGTCGGTTAATACCTCCTTCAGTAGCCCCATTCGGGCAAAGATCCCCACCAGCTCTTTGGCTATAGTTTTAGAGGCCGTGTTCCGCAGGGGGACGGCTTCTGGGTAGCGAGTAGCATAGTCCAAAACAACAAGTATATATTGGTGGCCCCGAGCCGTCTTCTCCGGGGGTCCCACTAGGTCCATGGCTATTCGCTCGAAGGGGACCTCTATGATAGAAAGGGGTACTAAAGGTGCCCTCAAGTGGGGACGGGGACTGTGCAGCTGACCCTTCGGGCAGGAGGCACAGTACCTCCGCACGTCTTTATGTACTCTGGGCCAGAAGAACCGTCGTAGGACTCGTGCCAGGGTCTTCTCTACCCCCAAATGCCCCCCAAAAAGATGACTATGAGCAAGACTTAATACAGCGTTCTGGTGTTTTTGAGGTACTAGGATCTGCTGTACCTTCTGCCCCTGTACTGGTGCAACCCGGTATAAGAGATCCTTCTTCATTATGAAGTAGGGTCCTGGTCCCTGGGTTTTTCCTTCCACGGGGACCCCATCTATTTCAGTCACCTCCTTCCTAATGTTGTCATACCTTGGGTCTACTGCCTGGTCCCGTCCAAAATTTCCTCTCCCGGGGCTAATCTGCCCAAGATCTAGGGGCCCAGTCTCTGTTGCCTCTACTGGTTCAGAAGCATTAGGGTGGGGGTCAGACTCCGGTGCTTCTCCCTCCTGCGTGGCCTCCTTTTCAGCTGCGTGGGTCCGCCTACCTACAAGAGCGACCCTCTGGCTTTGGGTCAGTATTCGGGTTCCCAAGGCCTTAGCTGCCCTTCTTTTCCTTTTTGTCTTTCTACCCTGTCTGGGAATGGAGAACAAATCTGGGGATATTTCAGAGAAGATTGGGGGTTGACAGTCTGCTGTGGATGCCTCACCAATTTTAGGGTCCCCATCTTTCTCCAATCCCCCTACTGGGAGTAAGTTTCCAAACCCTGGGAAGTCCCTCCCTATGAGCACCGGGTATGGGAGGTTAGGGACTACACCTGCTGCTACATCAGTAGTGCTCCCTTGGATCTCGATTTTGACTGGGATGATGGGGTAGTAACTAACTGTCCCAGGGACACGTTATCCCCATACATTTAGCCTGCAGCAGCTGACTACGCTTCACGAGCTTCCCTGAGATAAGCGTGATGGCACTCCCCGAATCAACCAGTGCCGTGGTCCCTACCGCATTTAGTTTCACTGGTCTGGTATACATATGTG
This sequence comes from Chrysemys picta bellii, assembly GCF_011386835.1. Lineage (NCBI taxonomy): Eukaryota > Metazoa > Chordata > Testudines > Emydidae > Chrysemys > Chrysemys picta. The sequence goes on from NC_088791.1 coordinate 204,661,067, forward strand.
GGGTTAGTGAGACCCCCACAAGGTGGATTAGGGAGCATGGATCTGCCCAGTTCCCCAGGTTACACTGCATAGGCTCCTCAGCATTGGGACACTGTGCAGCTATGTGTCCCCGCTCCCCACAGGCATAACATCTGTATGGAGCCCTAGGCATTCCCCAGTCTCTTGGTTTGGGCAGTCTAACATCACGATCCTCTTCTCCCTCAGTGCTCCGACTCTTTGTGGCCTCTAATGGGCCTTCAGCCTCTCTCTTTTTCCACCTGGGCCCTCCTGGTGGCCCAGTCACCCAAACTTTAGGGCTTGGTGCTGCTAGTTTAACCCGGGGTGCCTCTTCCTTAACTGGTCGGGTCAGCTGCCTCACCGTCCTTCGCCTCTCTACCAGGGCGACAACCTCATCATAGGTGGAGGGTTCGTTCTGGCTTACCCAGGCACGAAGGTCTGGTGGTAGTCCCCTCATGTATTGGTCGATGACCAGAACCGCTAGTATCTTTTCTGGACTCCGAGACTCTGTTTGCAACCACTTTCGTGCGAGATGGATGAGGTCATACAATTGGGACCGCAGGGTTTTGTCTTCCTGGTACCTCCAACCGTGATACTGCTGGGCCCGCACTTCTGTCGTTACCCCAGATCTGGCCAGGATCTCTGCTTTCAGCTGGGGGTAGTCTGCCGCAGCCTCTTCAGGCAGATCATGGTAGGCCGTCTGGGCCTCCCCACACAGGAATGGGGCAAGGATGCCAGACCACTGATCTCGAGGCCAGGCCTCCCGTAGGGCTGTCCTCTCAAAGGCCAGAAGGTATGCCTCTACATCATCCTCCCGTGTCATTTTCTGCAGCCAATGGCTGGCCTGTATGAGCCGCATCCCATCATGGCCGCGATTCAGCTCTGTAAGGGATTTTGCCTGGTTTACCAGTTCCCGCAACAGCTCGGTCATGAGCAGCCTGGTCCATCAGCAGGAGATTAGTCTCTTGCTGCAGCCGCACTGCCTCCTGTTGGGCGGCTGCCTGGACACGGGTAGCCTCCTGCTGGGCCGCCGTAGCTTGTATCAGTGCCCGCACTACGTCATCCATTGTGGTGAAAAAAAAAAAACCCTCTCCCCCCCTTTTTTTTTTGTTTTGTTTTTTGTTTAAATCACCCTCCTTCTTCCGCCGCGCTGTGCACCTCAAAATCCCACTCTTGACACCAGTGTGACAAAGTTCCTCCTCTATCTTGGTGTGTCCTGCGCTTATTGGCGGATTTTCTTGCCTCAGAGATTCACCATGTGGGTTGGGGAACAGCCCAGAGACCTTCCCCTCTGGGAGAACCCGCAGTCCAGGTCAATTGGGAGGTTTGGGGGGAACCCGGGCCCGCCCTCTACTCCGGGTTCCAGCCCTGTGGACTGCAGCTGTCTATAGTGCCTCCTGTAACAGCTGCATGACAGCTACAACTCCCTGGGCTACTTCCCCATGGCCTCCTCCAAACACCTTCCTTATTCTCAACACAGGACCTTCCTCCTGGTGTCTGATAATGGTTGTGCTCCTCAGTCCTCCAGCAGCACACCCTCACCCTCTCACTCTCAGCTCCTTGCGCCTCTTGCTCCCAGCTCCTCACACTCCCACCACAAACTGAAGTGAGCTCCTTTTTAAAACCCAGGTGCCCTGATTAGCCTGCCTTAATTGATTCTAGAAGCTTCTTCTTAATTGGCTCCAGGTGTCCTAATTAGCCTGCCTGCCTTAACTGGTTCTAGCAGGTTCCTGATTACTCTAGTGCAGCCCCTGCTCTGGTCACTCAGGGAACAGAAAACTACTCATCCAGTGACCAGTATATTTGCCCTCTACCAGACTCCTGTACCCCACTGGTCTGGGTCTGTCACAGTATACATAATAAATGTACCTTATGTATGTGCCATTGTTACTTTTTTAATCTGATAAGATATGAATAAGATACTATACTGTAAGCATCAATATGAGCTCTTCCCTAGTAATTCCAGACAGCACTATCTCAATGAATTCAACCTTTCCTATAGGCAGTGAGGTAATTCAGTCAACCAAACGGAGTCGCTCCTGAACACACAGACATGTCAAGATGTGCCTTTAGTAGCTCTATTGATACAAGCCACTGATTTGGACGGTGAGGCTGAGATGATGGATAGAGGTGAAAATTGCCATGCTGACTCAACACTGACGGAAGAAATCCTGAATCTTGCCACTGGCTGAGGCCACTACTTGATGTTTAGACCAACCTACGACCCACCAGAGCATTCCTAATGCCCATGGCCTGCTTCAACACAATATACTAATGGCCAATTCATTAGCATTTTGTCGTCATGTTTACATCATTTTAGTTTACACAAGTGTGTAAATAGACAATACTATACATAAAAACAACCTGTCTAAATACATATGAAACAAGCTGAATTTAAAATATAAATCAATACAGGTGACTTTAAATCTTATTAAAATATGTAGAATCTGTTTGGCCCACACAAGGTTGGGCTCGGGTTCATGTGACCCTCCTGTGTCATAAGGTTGGGCACCACTATTTTAGATGAAGCCCAAAGGGAAAAGTACTTTTGAAGGTTTTGATGAGTACCTGTAAGTCTGCCCTCATGTTTACCCTCTCTCTCTCTCAGGGTACGTTTACCCTGCAAGTGAAGGTGAAATTGCAGCCCAATAGGCATACTCATGCTAGCTTTAACCTGGCCAGAACAGGTAGCTATTGTAGTGTAGACGTTCCAGCATGGGCTAGAAACCAGACCAGAAGTCTGCTAGAGGCTCTGGACATGTACTCTGGTTGCTAGCCTGTGCTGCCACATCTACACTACCTTTACCACAGGTATGCCTACTCATGCTACAATCACACCTTCACTTGCACCGCAGACATAGTCTAAGGCTACATCTACACTATATGCTCAGGGTGTGATTCCCTTGCTTGTGTACGCGTACCCACACTAGCTAGTACAAGTATAAATCGCAGTGTAGCCACAGAAGCACGGGTTACGGCAAAACAGGGACAGTTTAGCTATGCTGAGCACATATCCATCAGTTTCAGGTAGATTTGTCCTTGGCCTGGCTAATCCATGCCTCTACAGCCACTATCCCTGCTACCATGACTACCCTGCTACTTATACTCATGCTAGCTGAATGGGAGTTAGTGCGAGTATGTGTACACAAGCAGGGGAATCACACCCGTAGCTCGTAGCCTAGACACAGCCTAAGCTTTTGTACTATGCTCACTGCAGCATATCTGAATACCCACTGCAAAGTCTATTCTGCCTGCTTTGCAAAACACATACTACAGAAGGGAACTTTAATGAAGTGGGTGATCTACTTCTTGTTCTATCTGAGGACATTGCATCGTATCAATGCTAAGCAGTAAGATAGATTCTTGAAAGCAAAGCTCTGTCACCCCAATCCTTCCAGTTAAGCAGAAAAAAATACCAGTACAAAACAAAAAAGAAACAGCAAAGAGCCCACATCTGTTTTAATAAAACTTCAAGGCACAAATCATGGCTGCATACAAAAGGTCCAATTACCTAAAGGAAACTGCATTTGGATTCTAGACAAGAGTTAACTTTGAAGTTGGCCTGGCTAATGAGATCTGTTCAGAGTGAATAAAAGCAGACTGATGTTTACAGTCTCCCTGAACTCTCCCAATCTTTCACCTTCTGCAGTACAATTAATAATTATAGTCAACAAATCAAAAGCCAGGAGGGAAATAAGTTGCTTGTTTAAATAATAGGACTCATCTGTAATTCATCAATTATGATAATGTTCTTTTCACATAATACCATTCACAATGAACTTGTCAGAATGCTGCCAAGGAGATTAATATTCAAGCCGCTGTTCATTTAATTGGCTTGGAAGTTTTGTATTTAAAAAAGCTACAGTTTTATGTTTATTCTTGGAAAAACACAAATATTGTGGCAGTTCTTTCCCCATCATCTGGGACCAGATTTTCAAAAGAGCTTAGGTCCTATTTCAGGCACAAAAATAAGTGGCCAGATCTTAAAATCTATGAATTTTGAAGGCTAGAAGAAACCATTATGATCATTTAGTTTGAACTCTTGCATAACACAGGCCCAAGAACCTCACACAATAAATTTCTACATCAAGTCCATAATTTCTGGTTCAGCTATAGCATATCTTTTAGAAAGACATCCAGTCTTGACTTAAAGAACTCAAGTGAAGGACAATCCACCATGTACCCTGGTAGGTCTTTCTAATGATTAATTACCCTTGCTGCTAAAAATTTGCACCTTCTTTCTATTCTGAATTTGTCTAATTTCAGTTCACAATCACTGGATTTCATTATGCCTTTTTCTGCTTACAATGGAGTAGAAAATGGGTCTGCTCTGCAGTGCCCTCTTCAGGGCCACGCCTGGTACAATCGTACCAGGCCCTCCCACTGGAGTCTGCAAGGGTCTGCCCCTATAGCCTGTGCTGTAACTCTGTGTCAGTCTCTAAACAGTCATGTAACAAAACAGCAACTCAGGATTTGGCTCTCTGCATCTTAAGACAAAGACGGGAGGGGGGGAAAAAAACCCTGAAATGCAAGTGCTTATTTGCAGCGCTTAGGTCAAGGCCCTGGCCTGGGGTTAGCCCCGAGGAGCTCCTCCTCTGTCCCAGTCTCACCCAGCTCTGCCCCTGACCAAAAGCAGGCATGCCTTCTTTAACTGGCCTTCTGGTTCTTCACTGGTCAATATTTCTCTTGGCCCTTCTAGGCCTCTGGAGGACTGTCTTGTTGGTCACCTTGTCTGAGTGGATTTTCCTTGGGCAACAAGTGTCAAGATGCTGATGCCTCCAGCAGGAGACAGAGAAGGTCTGACAGACCCCATCACAATCAGGTGCTGAGGTCTTTTAGCAGCCTGGCAGCAAGTTCTCAATTGGAGCAATGTGTCATAGCTCCCCTGAGGTATGACAATTTACAGCAGTTGATTATGTGCCCCCTTATCCTTATTGCAAGGGCTGAGCGCTACAAAATCTAGTGGTTTGTGACTGCTTGTTTGGAATTACCATCACAGTGCACCAGGGGACTGCAGGCCTTGCCCAGCACCATCAAACAACCAGAAAAACTCACTGCTTAACAAAGAATTAATAATAATTTTTAAAAGTACTTTCACATGTACTCTGTTCATTCTGTTGCCTTTTTTTGGAACGAATCTTGTGGAGTGTTAAGAAAACGTTACAGAGCAGTGGGATCAATTGCTCTCATTAGATAATGAGGACAGAACAAGCAGTAAGGAGCAGCACAGAAAATTTACTTACAGTTGCATAACTGTTCTTGTTATTAATAGAACAAACTGCTCTGGGAGACTATGGAATTCCCATCACTTCAGATATTCAAAGCTATGTGTAACACTGATCTATTACGGATTGCTCAGGAATAATTAAATTATTTTTGCCATGGTATGAGACCCACATGCTTTAAGGATACCAGCATAGGAGTTGGGAGCAGACCATTCTTAGTGAAAGCCCCGGACACTGGAATTAGTTCCACCCTTCGCCCCCAACACCACCAGAGTTCATGTCTGTGGGGATGGTGTATTTCCACTTGTGGGAAATAAGGAAAACAAACCCATCCAAGTGTTCAAGTGCTACTGTATACGTTTTGAGTTGCTAAAGAATATTCTAAATTTCCATTTGAGCATAAAGTGAAATTACACTATTTTTCAATCCACATCATAAGATTTCTAGGCAGGTAAAAAAATCAATACTGAGTGAACACAATTTGTATCCAGCATAATTTGGGGAAATTATGCAAATAAGAAAAGGAGTAAATATCAGTTGGCCAAATTCTGGATTTATTTTTGCACATTACAAAATCTGCATTCAAAATATGGGCATCAGGTTATTTAATACTCAACAGTATTATTGTTTGTAAATGGGCAATAACTGAGGTCTCTTACACCAGGAAAAACTGATCAAGGAATTAGATAGAATCAGAATAATTATGGAAAGACTATGGAAGTGAAACATTTTAAGAGCTCAACTGACATTTTGCCCAAGTTAGCTACTGCGGTCAGCTTTATGCTTGACTGACTACAGGCTCAGTTTTGCAAGGTGCTGAGCAGAGCTGGCCAAAGTAAGTGACCAAAAAGGACAAACTTTCCTGAAAAATGTTGACATTTTTCAACCAGCTCCAGTAGTGCTGAGCACTCAAGAGCGCAAAGGGCTACACAGGACTGCTCAGTGCCTTTCTGGATCAAGCTCTGAGCTATCATCAGACTTCTCTGTCCCTTACCTGTCAGAACAGGGAGTAGACCTGACACTGCGTAAACTTTGGGCATCAGCCTCTGAACTGCTGCTTCTTCCATCTTCAGCTTTCACACTGGCGATTTCTCCTTTGGTCACTGCCCTGATGGCCTTCCTGAGGAGCATACATTAAAAAAATGTGAAAATGTAAAGCACACAACACTTAAGCCAATGTTACTTTTGTGAGATCTTTCCTATTAGAAAAGAGAGCAGGCAATGGTTCTGATAGCACCATGCTGTGCTTCTAGGGGCTATGTGTTTTGAGTATTGCTGAGGTCAAAAATGGATGAGGCAGTCACAGGTTTAGTAAAACGCTCACCTATCTCTCTGACTCATATAAATAATAATAGTGCCATGTATATTACAGTAACAGTCAAAGCATGCCAGGAGTTGTACAAACACATAAGAAGAGACAGAGCCTGCCCCAAAGAGCTTATGAACTAATTAAAAAACAAACAAACACAGAGGCGGAAAGGGGCATGAAAAAGTCCCTACTTAATAGCAGGATGATTGTTAAATAATTGTGGCTGAGCTGCAGACAAGACATGGAAAATTGCGGAAAAGTAAAATGGACCTATATTAATTGCAGTAATTTGGAAAAGCCACAGAAGACCTATTTGTTAAAGAAAAATTTACTGGAACAATATAAACACTCAAGTATTACAATTTTTTTGATAATCAGATATTTTGCCGCAGCTATATTACAATCATTAATGACAGGGCTGACAGCAGGAGCCCAGCCAGAGTCCCTCTGTCAGCCCCGGGCGGCTGGCAGTCAGGGCTCCTACTGTCAGCCCTGGATGGCTGATAAAATTGCAGTGGAAGCCGAATATTGCGGGATCTGCAATTCTTGCAATACTGTGAATTGAATAGGGCCTTAGGTGTGACCATACAATCAATGTGGTCAGAGTGACAACCTCAGCTAGTAGTAGTTCTGATGGCACTAAGTATCATGTTAGTTCCTTTTGTTTCCTTTTTATTGGTTGGGGGTGAAATAGGTGGGTAATGATGTAAGAAAGGAGAGGAGCAAGAAGGGATAAGATTGAGGGAATGAGAGAAGAATGGGAAGATGGCGTAAAGTAAAGCAGACAGAAAAGGAGGAGATGATGAAAAGGGGAAGTGGGAGAGTCCCGTGTTGTATCTGGAGCAGAATTTTATCATTCCCTCCCACCTCCAAGAGCCCAAGGAAAGATGTCTTGGGTGATGTCAGGAATCAGAGTCTGAAGCTGGCTCCTGTTATGGCTGCTAAGACACCTTAGTTAAATTTGCTGATGGAGACTATACATTATATATTAGCTGTGTTGCAATAACAGATCTAATTGTTCCCATGGCTTTTCAAAAAGCTGTGTAAAATCACTCATGGTGATTGTAGGAAGTGCTTTGCTCTGATCTTCCAGTTATAAGATCAATCGCCCATCATCAAATATACTGCAGAACTGTTTATCACAGAGGGTGACTTATTGGTAAGCTAATACTCCTTCTTTTTCTCTTCTGGCCCTCTTAGATAGCTACTAGATGCACACTCAGTAAACTGACAGACAGGCCCAGCGTCTTCAAGGAGAGAAGATCATCCAAGATAAAAGGGATCTCAGAGTTCTGGAGGTAAGCTACTGTTGACAGCAGCTGGAGAACCACTTCCATTTGGCAGCATAGCCCTTCCTTGTAGAGAGCTTCCTGCTGGTAAGGATGTACTGTACCTATTCAGAGACGACCTCTCTCTAAGCACCAGATGGAGGGAGGCTGGGTTTGGATGGTTGGTTCTGCCCTCTGTTCTGAGACAGGTGCAGATGTATGAATGGGCGAAAGGCCACCAAATTGTGTTGGCCACGAAGGTGGTGCCAGGATTATTGTTGCCTTGTCCTGCTTTGACCTTCTTGAAGACATGGGGTAATAGATATATATTAGCGGACCTGACCACTGTACCAGAAAGGCATTCTCCTGGAGTTATGTCTATGGGCACTTAGGAGCTGTAGGCATTTCTTGTTTGCGTGGGTTGTAAAGAGGTCCCACAATGGGAAACCCCACTGCCAGAAAATGTCCTGCACCACTGAAGAATGGAGCTCCCACTTGTGATCCTGGTGGAAATGCCTGCTTAGGCTGTCTGCTAAGGTGTCCATTGCTTCCAGAAGGTGCGCTGCCAAGGAGGTTATCCAGTGCTGAATGCACCAGTTCCAGAGCATGACTGCTTCCATGCAGAGTGGGGCAGTCTTCGTTTCTTCCTGTTTGCTTATACAAAATACAGTAGAGTCGTGTTGTCTGACATGAGTTAGACATGCACAGACTGGATGAAGGGTAGGAACCTCTTGTATGCTTCGTGCACTGCTGAGAAGTCTGATGCTTAGTTTTGATTCTTGCAGAGTCCAGGACCCCTGAGAAATATAGTCATCCAGGTGCACGCCCCAGCCCAGAAGAGAGGCATCCGTTATGAGTGTCTTTGTGGGTGGTGATAGGGGGAACACAGGGAACCCCTATGCAAACAGTCTCTTTCATTTCCCACCCGGCGAGAGAGGTGAGGATGTTTGGAGGAAGTGAAACTTGTTTGTCCAGGGCATCTCTGCTTGGGAGCATAGACTGTCCACAACCATGCCAGGAGGCACCAGAGGTGGAGCCTCATGAAGGATATCACCTAGGTGCAGGCGGCCATGTGACCTAGAGGGACCAGGTTGGACAGGACTGCTATCTGGGGGCTGAGTCAGAGCTGAGTGATGATGTCCCTCATCATCCGGATTCTGTCCAGTGATAAGTATGCTTTGACCAAAGGGTGATCTTGGTGCACCATAAAGGGCAGGACTCTCTTGTGAGCTGGATGAATGTCTATATGAAAATACGGATCCTCCAAATCAAGGTCCACAAGTCAGTCACCTTCATTTAGGGATGGGATTATTGAGACCAAGGTGCTCATCCTGAATTTTGAATGGCGTATAAAGACATCAGCTGGTCCAGGATTGGTCTTCCAGCCCCCCTTCATTTTGGGTACAAGGAAATATCTTGAGTAACAACCCTTGTCCCTGTGTTGAGAAGGCATAGACTCTACTGCCCATAGCTGAATTAGAGAGTTCACCTCCTGTTTGAGAGACCTCTTGTGAAGAAGGATGGGAGGGGCGTTTTGGAGAAGGAGTAGAAAAGAGTTCTATGGTGTAGCCTATCAAGATTTTGTCTAGGACCTATCTGTCCAACATGATATGGTGCAGCATTGGGAGGAAATGGGACAGGCAGCCATCAAAGGGTGTGGGGATAATTGGTGGTGCGGATACTAGTTGACATCTTTCGAGCATCCCATCAAAATACTTTTTCCACAGGAGGCTGTGATTGAAGAGGGGAAGGTGATGGTGCACTGTGACTGCCATGCTGTTGTGCGTCACTTCTCAGGGAGCAAAAAGGCCCTTTGATGATAGATGGGCTGAGAGCCAGGACAGGATCTATGAGTTCCTCCTGTGCACCAGATATATATCCCCAAGGAGTGGAGAGCTGCACAAGACTCTTTAAAGGAGTGAAGTGACTCATCTGTTCCCTCGCTGAACAGGTTGTTACCCTTGAAGAGGAGATCATTTACTGTTGCCTGGACCTCCCTGGGGAAACCTGAGGGTTGCAGCCAGGAAGCCTACCTCATCATGACCAAAGTTGTCATATCTGCTTGCAGGGACAATCTGTCAACCAATTTCCCCTTGTCAGGGATGGCCTGGAACTGGAGACCCCACTCCGATAGCAGCTTATTAGCTAACTCCAACAGCTTGTTGTAATTAATAAGTCATACTTGGACATCAATATCCGGTTATTCACTATATGAAATAAAAGGCTAGCTGATGAAAAATTCTTCCTGCTGAAGAGATCCAGCCTGATGGCATCCTTGACTGAAGGACTGGTGCAGCGTGCTGCGTTCCATGACAGTCTGGACCATGAAAGAGTTCGGATTAGGGTGTGAGAACAAATATTCTGCCTCTTTGATGGAACAAAGCAATTTTTGTCTGCCCTTTTTGGGAGAGTGGCACAGGTGGCTGGAGTGTGCCCCACCACCTTAACAGCTGCCAATATGGCCTCATTACCAGGAAGTGCCACCTTGTCTGAAGGATGTCCAGGAACTTATGAGTTGGATCTTGGACCTCCTCCAAGGGGATCTTGAAGGTTTCTGCAATCCTCCTTAGGCCTTGTTACTGTCTATAGTCATCTTGTGGCAAGAGTGAGGCTGGTGCCACTCCCTCATCTGGAGAGGAGGAGGAAGAAAGTGCTATCAGTGGATGCAACTTTCCTCTTGAGTCCCTGCACTGGGCCAAAGTCAGTGACAAGATACCGGATTCAGTGAAGCTGCAGTCTGACCCAATATGACAATTCCCATGTTTTCCTAGCTTTCTCTGCAATAAATCTTTCCCCTTTGGAGCTGATTTGTCACTTGAAATATTGAAATTTTAACCATAGCAGATTTTCCCATTTGGGGGTGAATTGCAATAAAAAGGGAAGATAAGAAACAGGCATAAATCAGTTCTCTAAATATTTAGTTACTGTGCTACTAAGTGTTCACAGCAAAGACAGTGAATGCTCCACTCCACTAAGGAGGCAGACTTTCTGTATACCTTCACCATGGCTATTATCTGCATGAACTGTAATTAAATGCAATTTTTAGTGCCACCGATTCCTTAGGGTGTATTCCCTTCATCTGCATAGGAGTACTCAGAAGCAGCAGCTGCTTCTTTTATCCAACGTTAATGAGGCAAAATCAAGTGAAGTTTCTGATTGATTGTCAGAGATCCAGTTCACTCCTCCGTTCTCTTGACCATCACAGCCCTTATAATTTACATACTCAATATGCTGTAGATGCACCTGGACAGCAATTCAATCAGTAGTAATTAGCAAACTCTTAACCAAGTGCTTTTCCTATGAAGAGTGACCATAGGATCTATGTTCCATGTCAAAATTTGCTCAATTTACCAATAAAAAGTTGTTTTTCTAATTGCAAGCCTGGCTAACTCAGCCCACGATCCGAATGTTAAGCTGAGTTCTGTCCTCCCCATGGATCAGTACCAATTTATGCCCCAGTAACAACTATGCAACCCCACAGCACATATATCATTTACTCTTTACAAACATGTAGCCCTAGTTGCCTTATGACACATTTTATTGAGGGGATATTCTAAAGATAATGGGGTTGCACAGATGTCACTGAGGCTGTAATGTGCCCAAGAACTATTTTTATTTACTGAAGATGATTCATAAAAGGAAAACATAGCTTTCAGATCACAGGGTGAGTTTACAGAGCTGGAAGTTCGGGGCAAAACATCATTTTACTTGTAAACTGAGCTAATTTTATGTGGAAGCCACTCAGAGGAAACAAACATGGATCTTCAAGGTTCCATTTTTACAGCCATTTTTCAGAGTAGAAGCACACTTAGAGACACTTCAAATTCAAAGTGTAACCTCTTACCAGGAGGAAAAATCCAATAGTTGCCATTGCCTTTTGCTGCTACCTTGTAGCAAAAGGTAATTATAGCTGCATTTCCTAGGAGACTGCAGTCTAATTATAGCAATTGTTTCAAAGCAGATTGTTTCTAACCCTGGGAAATTTTGGTCTGATCTGCAATACTGGAGAGTGAGAGAGAGAGAGAGAGAGAGAGGCTGGAGAGACTCAAAATAAAATCTTCTCAGAGGTGCTGTACTCTGAATTATCAGTTTCCAAAGTTCAAGGCTTTACCCTATCTTTCTGGGTCCACTGAATATTGATTTCTGCCCACTTGTGGAGGAAGCTGGGGTATCTGGCCTTTGCTCTGCATTCTCCTGGGCGTGATCTTTGGCTTGTCCTCCTTCTTTCTTACCGGAAACAGTATCTGGAGGAGAAAAAAAATATATTCCGAGAAATAAAGGCAACATATGCCAAGTGTGCATCTGATATAAATAAAATATCTGTTTTTAACTAATAAAAAACCTGTTCAGACTATCACAAAACCATTTTTGCATAGCTTGGTTTCTTTTTTAAATAAGAAAGCATCACAAAAGTAACCAATTTTATTTTAGTTATTTTAGAAATTTGATGCAGGTGGCTTGTTGTTGGTTTTTTTGTTTGTTTTGTTTTTCAACATTTCCATTGGATTATGCCCCCAACTTTGTTGCTAATTAATAAATTAAATAAATTTAGTGATGGAGGAAAATGGAAAAATACACTTCACAGTTTATAGCACTTCCTGTGTTAAGTGAGAGAGAGCACATTCTCTGCATTAAAAATGTTTTCAACTGGGAGGAAAATGTGGACAAAATGCCTTGGACATTACTTTTTTCTCATTATACATCTAACAAAAATATAAATACACAAATACAGCAATAAAAACAAAATATACATCTCAATATCTTGCATAAAATAAAGACAGAAAACCATGAACGTTAGTCACGTGCCAATGGACAATTCTTGAGGTGGCACACAGACCAGAAAGGTCAGTATTTTGCCAAGTAGAATATCAGAATTCATAGTAATTATTTTTAATGGCAGCCAGCCTCCTTCTTCCTATATACACTTAGTCACTGTAACTTAGCTACTGAATATGATAAACACTACCTGGAAACACAGGCTGTACTTAGATGGTGGCACGTGGGTGAAGTGTTAAAATAGTTCAGCTGAGAGGAGGGACCTTTGTATTCAGAAATAACTCCTATTCCTTAAGCTGGTGAAGCTGTAGTGGAGGTGAGACATGCAGGCAGCTCTGAGGAATGTAATATGTGTTGGATCAGTGAAGCAGACCACATTATCCATGTGTAAACATGTTTGTGCATGTGCAATGGGAAGCTAGGTGATAGGAAAGTTTGAGTTCCATGGGGGTGGGGGGGGAGGAAGCAGTGGCAAAGATGGATAGTTAGTGTTTAGAGGTCAGCATAATTCATGCTGGAATGTCTGGATGTTAGCATCCAGAAAGTGAAATTTGAGAGATCTTGCACTACTGAATAATTTGTCTTTGTTTATTTAGGTCAAGATCTCATATAAATTGTAAGCTCTTCAGGGTAGAGAGAGTGTTCTTTTCAATGTTCTGTAAAGTATCCAGTACTCTTCAGACCTTAGTTGCAAAATAAAAAGTTGACTAATACATAATTACTATTCAAGTTCAGTGATAATTGGAAATTGTTTAGGAACACGTTACTAGATGCCAAAGAAGCCACAATCAAGGAAGAAGGCCATATTGGTTAAAAATATGACTGGGTTTAGAAGGCAACTATTAAAAAAAAATAAAAAAAAATAATATATAACAAACGGAAGAAAGGGGAAGTTGATAGTAATGAATATAATTGTAGAAAACTGAAAAGGGAACCAACGGGACAAGGAAAAATCTGTGGCCAATGGAGTTAAGGACAATACGGAGTTTTTAAAGTATATTAGGAACACAAAGAATCCAAACAACAGTATCATTCCATTACTAAATGGAAATGGTAGAATTACACCTCTACTCCAGTATAACGCGACCCGATATAACACAAATTCGGATATAACGCGGTAAAGCAGTGCTCCGGGGGGAGGGGAGGCTGCACACTCCGGTGGATCAAAGCAAGTTCGATATAACGCGGTTTCACCTATAACGCTGTAAGATTTTTTGGCTCCCGAGGACAGCGTTATATCGGGGTAGAGGTGTATCAATAATAATGAAGAAAGGCAAAAATCTTCAATAAATATTTGTTCTACACTGGGGGAGGGGGAGACTATGTAATCATGTCATATGATAACACTCTCTCCATTCCACTAGTATCTCAAGAATGTCAAACAAGAGCAACTAAAGTTAGACAGTTTATATCAGCCTATCAGGATAATTTGTATCCAAAAGTTTAAAAAAAGCTGGTTGAGGAGCTTGATGGACTGTTAATATTGATTTTCAATAACTCTTGTAACATCAGGGAAGTTCCAGAAGACCAGAAGAAAGCTAATGTCATGCCAATATTTTAACAAGATAAACAGAATGACCCAGGTAATTACAGGCTTGTGAGTTTGACATTTATCCCAGGCAAGATAATGAAGCAGCTGATATGGGACTTGATTAATAAAGAATAAAAGGAGTGTAATATAATTAATGCCAATCAGCATGGGTTTTGAAAAATAGATCCTGTCAAACTAATTTGATACTTTTTTTTTTCTTAAAGATCAAAAGTTTGGTTGATAAAGGTAATAGTGTTGATGTAATAGACTTAGACTTCTGTATGGCATTTGACCACACAACATTTTGTTTAAAAAGCTAGAATGATACAAAATTAAGATGGCACACATTGAATGGATGAAAAACTGATAGGTCTCAGAATGTAACTGAGAAAAGGGAAAATCACCATCGAACAAGTATATCTCTAGCGGGGCCCTGCAAGGATTGATTCCTGCCCTTATGCTATTTAACACTTCTAGTAATGACCTAGAAAAAAATATGTAATTATTACTGATAAAGTTTGCAGAGAGAGTGGTAAATAAATGAAGAGGGCACGTCACTGATACAGAGATATCTGGATTATTGGTAAGCTGGGCGCAAGCGAACAATGTGTGTTAATATGGCTACATGTAAATGTATACATCTAGGAACACTGGACGTAGGCCATACTTACAGGATGGTAATTATTCTGGGAAGCAACAGATCTGAAAAAGATTGGGTATGTGTGTTGTGATGGATAATCAGCTGATCATGCTGTGGCCAAAAGAACTAATGTGATCATGGAATGCATAAACAGGAGAATCTCATGTCATAGAATCATAGAATATCAGGGTTGGAAGGGACCTCAGGAGGTCATCTAGTCCAACCCCCTGCTCAAAGCAGAACCAATCCCCAACTAAATCATCCCAGCCAGAGCGTTGTCAAGCCTGACCTTAAAAACCTCTAAGGAAGGAGATTTCACCACCTCCCTAGGTAACCCTTTCTAGTGCTTCACGACCCTCCTAGTGAAAAAGTTTTCCCTAATATCCAACCTAAACCTCCCCCACTGCAACTTGAGACCATTACTCCTTGTTCTGTCTTCTGGTACCACTGAGAACAGTCTAGATCCATCCTCTTTGGAACCCCCCTTCAGGTAGTTGAAAGCAGCTCATTCTTCTCTTCTGCAGACTAAACAATCCCAATTCCCTCAGCCTCTCCTCATAAATTATGTGCTCCAGCCCCCTAATCATTTTTGTTGCCCTCCGCTGGACTCTTTCCAATTTTTTCCACATCCTTCTTGTAGTGTGGGGCCCAAAACTGGACACAGTACTCCAGATGAGGCCTCACCAATGTCGAATAGAGGGGAATGATCACGTCCCTCGATCTGCTGGCAATGCCCCTACTTATACAGCCCAAAACGCCGTTAGCCTTCTTGGCAACAAGGGCACACTGTTGACTTATATCCAGGTTTTCATCCACTGTAACCCCTAGGGCCTTTTCTGCAGAACTGCTGCCTAGCCACTTGGTCCCTAGCCTGTAGCAGTACATGGGATCCTTCCATCCTAAGTGCAGGACTCTGCACTTGTCTTTGTTGAACCTCATCAGGTTTCTTTTGGCCCAATCCTCTAATCCTCCTGTAGGAGTATAGAGGTTATTTTACCTCTGTATTTGGCACTGGTGCGACCACTGCTGGAGTAGTGGGCATCAGAACTGGACACAGAATTCAAGAAGGATGTTGATTAGTTGGAGAGGGTTCAGAGAAGAGCCACGATAATGATTAAAGGTTTAGAAAACCTGCCTTATAGTGATTGAACTCCTTGAGTCTATCTGTTTAGCTTAACAAAGAGAAGGTAAAGAAGTGACTTAATTACAGTCTATACATACCTACATGGGGAACAAATATTTAATAATGGGGTCTTCTATCTAGCAGAGAACGGTAGAATATGATCCAATGGCTGAAAGTGGAAGCTAGACAAATTCAGAGTGGAAATAAGGTATACATTTGAACAGTGAGAGTAATTAACCATTAGAACAGCGTACCAAGTATTGTGGTGGCTTCTCCATCACTGGCAACTTTTAAATCTAGATTAAATGTCTAACAGCTTTGCTCTAGGAATTATTTTGGGGAAGTTCTGTGGCCTGTGTTAAGCAGGAGGTCAGATTAGATGATCACAATGGTCCCTTCTGGCCTTAGAATCTATGACTCTATTAAAAGTAGTGACACAGGCTATGAATTCTATAATATGAAAGATAAAACCCACATTTGGTAAAAACATTTTGACAACTAGGTTTAAAATACAAGTCTAAACAGAGAACAACTTTTCTTGTGTGTTCTTATTTTTACCTGGGACTTTGCGTAGGATGGACTGTCTGACAACATCAGTTCCAAGGAGGTTGGATTGTTTGAAGCGCTTTGCTCTCTCTTCAAAAAACCATTCACCTGTCACTATCCTTAGCTGTCTACATGAGAAAGAAACAAAACAAAATGCACACATGAACTGATCCAACCAGCCAAAACTGTTTCTTAAATCCTCAGGACATTGTCCACCCAACATGCACACATACAGCTATGGATCACAGTACAAGCTAAAGAATCAAAAATTAGCTTGCAAAGTGTAATATAATAGAATAGATCTGGTAGAAAAATTGTGAAAACTCCCTCTTCCGAAAGTGAAAAATGGCTTTTTAGTTAAATGGAAGCTTGCACAAAAATTGATTTTCATCAAAATTTTCATTGTTTCAGGAAAAACTGGAAACCAAAACATTTTTGATCATCAATAGAAGTTAGAAGTTCGTGTTTTTTTATTAAGTGTCCAATAAACATTTCAGATTTTAGTTTATAATGCCTCCCCCCCGCCAATGTTTTTTAAGAGATGGGATGAGGGATAGATAGGAGGAGAGGAGAGCAGGGTCAGAAGTGAGGGTTTGGCAGAGAGGAGCAGGAGGCATAGGATAGGGCCACAGGAGCAGAAATCTCTACTAGGGCAACTCCCACCAGACTCCGTTGTCTGCAGAAGCTCTGCTTTGTTTTTTGCAGAAATGTTGGAAGGTTGGAAGTGAATGAGGCAAGGGACTGCAGGATGAGAAAGGAGGGTCTCATGATTAAGGCAGCTGAAGGTTGCCCTGGGGAACTGGATTCTATAGCTGCCTCTGCACAGATGCTGGGCAAGTCACTTAAAACAAATTTTTCACAGGTGTTCCTCATTTTCTGGGTAAGCAATATGAGACCCTGGGGTCTGATTTGCAGAAGTGCTGAGCATTCACAGCTACAACTGAAAGCAATGGAAGCTGTGCTTCAAACATGCATAATGCTAAGCACCAAGCCCTTAGGTATCCAAAATTAATTGGATTTCTGAAAATTTAGGCCTGAACATCAATGAGTTTCAGCTCCCCAGATGTAAAATAGGAAAAATAATATCACCTGATCTCACAAGAGCATTGTGTAAGGTAATCTGACGTTTACACCAGCTACAAATCACAACCCCAGCTGCAATATAAACATAACCATACTGGGTGTCTCTTCATTCCCAGAGGCCCTGTTTAGTCATAAGTGAAAAGCAGTTTGGTGGTCCCATTCTAGCTCACGTAACCACCAAAACTGAACCAGATATGTGGTTGCTGCTTAGAAGAAGCCCAACACTGTCTGGAAGAGCAGCGTTTGGCAGGTCAGCAATGAGGTGTGCTAGCAGAATTGTACAATGACGCTTACCCAGTGCCTGCTTGCCACATGCTTGGTTACTGACTGCTACCAGCCCTCATATTTAGGAGGAACAGAGTCAATCAAAACATTTTTTAAAGTAAAATAAATAAGCCTGATTTAAAAGGCTGTCTTATAACTGCTTAATACTAATAAAAATCACTACATACAGCATACAAAAGCATTTTTTTTTATTTATGGAAACTAGTTGGAACGGAGGAAGGAGTTACTATAGGCTACATTGAATCTTGAGTGTCCACTGGCCTTCATAGCTATTTAAAAACTACTCCAATAGTTCTTCTCGACACCTGTAAATCCACTGAACTCAACCCTAACACTGGGAGGCATTTCCAGTAGTGCATAATCTGGCATTGTAACAAGGAGTGGTCCATCTCAATCCTCAGGTGCCCCAGGAACCTCTCAGACTCTGCCCATTGAGTGGCAACTTCCTGTGATTTATATTCGCCAATGCCAATACTGTCCCATATATATACAATGCTTCTCTACCTTTAGCCCTTTCCTGCAGGGCTGAGGAGGAACAGAGGTCTCTCTTCCTTGAGATCTCTACACATACTGGGCTGAGCTAGCCCTGGTTACTCCTTCTCTTCCCCAGTACTTTCCTCCTGTGTCCTTCTTATACCCCTCTGCTGATGGACTATTGGCTCATCCAGCCTCCCAGCCTGATCAGCCAATTAGCTTACACATCCCCAATCAGCCTTCTCCAGGGGAGCTGATTGATGCCTAAGTGATCAGAGTGCTGGGCTCACCAGTTAGCTCCCAGCATTCTGTCACAGATATAAAACCACAAAACAGCTGTACGCTTCTATGGCTCCACTAGCAACTCCAACTGTACCAAGAAAAATCTATGCACTAAAATCACAATTTTCCCTCTCTTGGACAAGAATTATTCACACACACATACACTAAAAATACATTTTAAGATTACCGACTTTAACAGACCCCAAGCTAATCTATGGGCTATATTTCCATCATGCTTAGCTTGTAGTTTATGGAGAGTATCACATCCTACATCCTTTGGCTGGCAGAACCACTTAGCTTTATAGTTCTCGGGCCCTTATAAGAATTCATAGCTGAAAAGTCAAGAAATGTGTAAATTCATTCAGTCAACATTGATTGACAAAATCCTTAGTACTCTGAACTGTTTGTACACCCACCCCAATGAACTTTTTAAATTTTGAATAAAAGTTGGTGCTACTCATACATAAAACATTAATGTCTGTAAAGCATTCTTCCAGTCTGTTAAAAAACCTCTTTTTGAAACATTTTCAATTGATAGCACCTGTGTAAATTAGCTACATGTTCATAATAAAGAAGTTTCATGATAACTACTGATCTGCAGAATGCTGCTTCTCTGAAGCACCCAGAAAGATGCCCAATCCTGGTATTCTATTCAGGCAGCAAAGCAGTCCTATTCTGTGCTGTTATTTTCTGTAAGATATGTTATCGATGCTAATTGCTAGCTTTGCAAATGCAAATGACAGTAAATGGTTTTAATATGCTTAAGTGTTGCCACTCCTACTGACATCTCAATGAATACCATCAAGACATGATTAGCTGCAATGTGCAACCAATACTCAATTTCAAAGTATACAAGACTAAACAAAAAACACTTTCTCATGTTATTCCCCATGGAAATATCGCATGGACACATCACCTTTTGCTATAATTTCTGTAACAGTTAAAAGCTTTTGAGTACAAAATTGCACATTGTATAGAGACTACAAGTATTTCCCATGAATATTCACTCAAAACACTGATTTAGCTTCATTTGTGTTCATGACCAATTTGTGCTTGAGTACCATAACATCCCAACAAACAAGTTTATTCTCCTGTTCATAGAAACAGCAAATATTTTCACTTCCTTTTCTAATTGTTTCTTCCGCTTGCCCTTTTTCTTGGGAAAGAAAGGACAGGATTTCCCGGCAGTGAATCTATGGCAGTGGATGGACATTGTATGACAGAATTTTCCTCTACATTTAAAGAAAGCCTAAGTAACAGTTACTGTTTCAAAATCTTACATGACTCCAGCAGAGTGTGATTTTTCCTGACGTGCATTCATTTACAAACATATCAGATAAAGAGAATCATATTTAGTTTGTGTGAGAATGGATATGATTACAGATGATTTTAGGGCATTGATCAGTACTTCTTACTCAGACAAGACTCCAACTTAAGAGAGAGTTTTGCCTGGGTAAAGTCTGAAGAGTACTGAATAGGGCTCTATTGTCAAGAAGAATTCACACTAATGCAATTCTCTCTCATCCAATTATAGATTAAGTTTATTTGAGCACTACCAGAATAGGTTAAAAAAAGAATCAAAATCCAGACATATGCCTGCAAATGTGATAATGAAAGATTATTGCCTTATCTTTTTCTTTGCAGCCTGTTGATGACAATGCAAAAACAATTAATAGAAATCAATCAGTTATTGTCCAAAAGGCATTCAGAAAACCATTTCCACTCAATTTTTTTGTTTACTTTCTAAGGATGTTTGCTTAAAAACAAAACTGATTATTCATTGGAGAACACATAACTTCTGGTTAGCAGGAAGAACAATTTTCCCCTGGGTGTGATAAAAATATATATTGTCACTACTCACCAATAGCATGATCTTCTATGGGTGCTAATTCTTCATAGTAAGGCTTAACATAAGTTTAGTACTCTACATCCGTCTTACCTTTGACTAAATTCCCATTGCAAACTGAACTACAAAGTTCATTAACTCTTTCCAAGGTTACTCCCGAGTTTGACAATGAAACCCCAAAGTGCTGTTTCTCTCTTACTCGCACATCTTATTTTCCCAAGTCTTGTATCACCAACACTTCTCTTGATCCAAGAGAACTGGTGCACTCCTTCCAAACCACACACTCATAGATTCATAGACATTAAGGTTAGAAGGGGTGATTGTGATCATCTAGACTGACCTCCTGCACGTTGCAGCCACAGAACCTCATCCACTCACTCCTGTAATAGACCCCTAACCTCTGGCTGAGGTACACAAGTGCTCAAATTTAAAGACTTCAAGTTACAGAGAATCCACCATTTAAACTAGTTTAAACCTGCAAGTGACCCGTGACCCATGCTGCAGAGGAAGGCAAACCCCCCCCGCAGGTTTTGCCAATCTGACCCAGGGGAAAATTCCTTCCCAACCCCAAATATGGTGACTGGTTAGACCCAGAGCACGTGGGCAAGACCCACCAAGCAGACACCTGAGCAAGCATTCTCTGTAATAATTCTGAGCCTTCCCCATCTAGTGTCCCATCTCTGGCCACTGGGGATTTTTGCTACAAGCAGTCCTGTCATACCATCCCCTCCATAAATGTATCAATCTCAGTCTTGAAGCCAGTTAGGTGTTTTGCCCTCACTGCTTCCCATGGAAGGCTGTTTCAGACCTTCACTATTTGGTGAAGAAATCTGTCAGCTATCACATCCAGGAAAATCTGACCTCCAAGTTTACAGAGTCATTAAAAATCCTTGCTATTGGACTTGCAATTCCATGTGTCAGTTCCTTTAATATTCTTGGATGGAGATTATCCAGGCCCCCTGATTTAATCTCATTAAGCCGTTTGAGATTGACTTCCACCTTGGATGTGGTCATTTCTACCTCCATATTCACGTTCCAATTAGCCACCCTGCTACTAACCCTAAGATCTTCATTAGCCTCATTAAAAACTTCCATTGGTTTGCCAGGTGGGTAAAGCCAACATCCCCTGCACTGCCCTACAAGTGTTGAGGCTGTCCCTAGTCACAATACAGAAGCAGGCAAAGCCCTATCAATAAGGATTAGTGGAAAGATTACCCTGGAGAGTAGATCCTTCAGGAATCATCAGGTAATAGTACCGATACCTATTTTAGTTGCAAACCCTTAACACAGCAGAATCTGGAGAAGTATGGAATGAAAATGAAAATGAAAATGGACGAGTAACTCTTGGGTAACCCAAAAGGCTCAGTACTTGCTAGCTAGTTAGAATTCCTTGAAGTCACCAATGCTAGGTAAATGGCAGGTGAGGATCATATAAACCTAATTTAATTTTTGTTTTTGTAGCTTGCATCAGGGGCTCTTAGAGTTCTGAAGGCCCTTTTTATTGTTGTTGGGTGCACATTAATAAATACAGTAAATTACAGACAGACTGGCATAAAAGATGATTTTGTCTGTGATACAAAATGCAAGAGTAGAATAATGGTTGACATCATCCTGAACCTTTCGCTGTGATGCTCTTCAAAACTAGGACTCTTCCTTATTTGGTTTGTGAAGCAGATGCTCTTTGCTTAAGGCTAAGCCTCGGAGATATTTTAAGCCAAATTTCCTGTCAATGTAACTCAGGTTACGTCAATGAGTTACACCAGCAATGAATTTGGCCCACAATTTTTTCCCCTTTATCTGTTCAATTTATCGTGGGGGGTGGAGGGAAGAAGGAGAATCTTTTCTGTTTTCTTTTTAAATAATTATAAAGAATGTTATATAATGCATGAAAGATGTTGGACATAACATTCTATACGAGCATGGAGGGTTGTCAAATAAAAGGCTGAAAAAACAGAGTTTACAGTATTTTTGGCTAGTCCATTCATAACAAATTGTAATGCCAGACTCCCACCACCAGCCCAACTTGCAATAATGCTACTGTGAGAAGCTGATCACAGGATAGCCAAGAACAGTTCATTTAATCAGAAAAGGCAATTCACTGAATCATCAATACTCCCTCCAAATGGCGCATAAATGCAAAATGTACATTTGGATCTTATTGGATGTGGCAAATGTCTAATATAATTTGTGTTGCCTGCAAAACAAGTAGAAGCTGCTGACAGACGTTCCAATTTATTTTTGACAACAAATGCTCTTGGGATGTTTCATCTAAATGAAACCATTAATAGGGCTGGGCAGTGCTTTGGGTGAGATTTAACAACTCTCCTGTTTAGTTGTTTACATCCTTCTCATCTGGAAGAAACTTCATTGTGAGATCTGCATGACTGCTTACATGTCTAACAGATTCCTGGTAATAAGCAAATCCTGTCTGTTCATTAGTTCTCAATCCATGACCCGCAAACCACTGGTGGACTGCAGATGAGTTTTGGGTGGTTTGCCAATTGGTTGCCTGAAAATTAGCCATCCAGCTATTTGAAGCATGATGAGGGCTGCTACTTTGTTAAATAAAATAACCTAATTTCCATTTATGAGAAAGAATGGAAGAGTTAACTATTGTAACAGATCCTTTACACGACACATCTAACACCTCCACATAAGGATTTTTTTCTTAGGACACTCCTGCTGCAGAAGCTACTAGCACGGGGTTGGCAACCTTTCAGAAGTGGTGTGCCGAGTCTTCATTTATTCACTCTAATTTAAGGTTTCATGTGCCAGTAAAACATTTTAATGTTTTTAGAGGGTCTCTTTCTATAAGTCTATAATATATAACTAAACTATTGTTGTATGTAAAGTAAATAAGGTTTTTAACATATTTAAGAAGCTTCATTTAAAATTAAATTAAAATGCAGAGTCCCCTGGACCGTTGGCCAGGGCCTGGGCAGTGTGAGTGCCACTGAAAATCAGCTTGTGTGCCACCTTTGGCACACGTGCCATAGATTGCCTACCCCTGTACTAGCAGCACTACAGCTCACACTGTTATGGAGCTGGTGCTTACCTGCAGAGGCCCTTGCTCCTAAGGTCTGGTCTACACTAACCCCCCCAATTCGAACTAAGGTACACAACTTCAGCTACGTGAATAACGTAGCTGAAGTCGACATACCTTAGTTCGAACTTACCGTGGTCCAGACGCGGCAGGCAGGCTCCCCCGCCGACTCCGCGTAGTCCTCGCACCGAGCAGGATTACCGGAGTCGACGGCGAGCACTTCTGGGTTCGATTTATCGCGTCCAGACAAGACGCAATAAATCGAACCCAGAAGTTCGATTGCCAGCCGCCGAACCAGCGCGTAAGTATAGACAAGCCCTAAGGAAGCTTGCAGCACTGCAGCTATTAAGGACTATTAAGGACTTTATACCTGCTTGCTAGGTCACTGTTCCTGAAAATGCAAATTGAAAGCTAAACAGAGATGGAGTGGAGATGTTAAAGAAGCCATTTCATGCTGGTTTGAGCAGGCAAGAAACCATGTGACTGTGCAGTATTATGAAGGACTTGAACTATGTGACAGTACAGCTAAAAACTATAAATTGTATTTTCATTCACCACTCTAATCAAATTGATCATATTAAGCAGAAGCTACTGTATTTTAAAATCTAGATGCATCATTACCATCACTTTAGTTTTATATGTTCATGAAACTGACAAATTTGACATAAACATGACAAGTATGTATTTAATATTTGAACAGACATGCCTGAAGTAAACAATAAAAGTAAAACCCATCATCTGCTGCATGAAATGTGAAGAATAAGGACATATGAATCCTTACCAAGCATTTGACCTCCCTGGCCAAGTCTAATGACATGCATAGTGAAAGAAAATCATAAGTAGACAGTCATAGCAACTGACAGGTTGAACAGGCTTGGAAACCTCAGTGTCACCACCTTATATCTTTGTCTTTTTCATCATCAATGCAAATTTTTTTTTAGGCTCTTGAGTCACAGCAGTCTTGATTGTTAAAATGCTCATATCTCATAGACCATATGTATAGAAAATACTTACCTTCTAACAAGGCAAGGGAGTCCAAGCGTTAACCGTCAGACACCCATATACTATACTCCACATACTTTCAATTTATAGTGAACAATTTACAGAAAGGGCTTCAGGTTACAGTTGCTTAATCCTTCATCTCCTTTAGGAGCGTCGATCCATTTACCTACAAAAATATTTTTTCATTCAAAATATAAAATGAATTCCTAAATCTGTCTTGAAGTTTGAATTTAATAATTGCATCTCACATTCCAAAACTAAAACTGAAGCACTAGAAATGAAACTGTCTCTTGCACTCTATTATTTTCAGACACTGATAACTGTAACAAGATGGGAGTGTTTTTCCTAGCAATCTATTTTTCTTTCTCCCAATCCTGACGTGGGACCAAACTGCACTGTATGACTTAGATAATTTTTCAGTATATTTAATGGGACACCAAACCAAAGCTTTTAGAGTATTTTTTTAAACTGACCTGAGATCCAAATTCACATATGAAAACATTATATTCTTTTACCCCTCCAACCTCTGGCATTCTCAATAGCAAGTGTAGTGATAAACAATACCCTTTCCAATGCATTTTGTCAAAGTAAGGTTTGGATGGGTTCTCCAGTGTAGTGCCAGATAGAGTGTATTGCGACTAATAGCTTTAGTGAGCAAGCGAGTATGACAGCAATAACTTTATCTGTCTGCTTGCTTTTACCCCTATCTTAAATGACTGGGAATGTTTTAAAGAAAATCATGCACAATCATAGAATCATAGAAGTGTAGAACTGGAAGGGACCTCGAGAGGTCTTCTAGTCCAGTCCCCTGCACTCATGGCAGGACTAAGTTTTATTTAGACCATCCCTGACCGTCATCTATCTAACCTGCTCTTAAAAATCTCCAGTGACGGAGATTCCACAACCTTCCTGGGCAATTTATTCCAGTGCTTAACCACTCTGACAGTTAGGAAGTTTTCCCTAATGTCCATCCTAAACCTCCCTTGCTGCAATTTAAGCCCATTGCTTCTTGTCCTATCCTCAGAGGATAAAGAGAACAATTTTTCTCCCCCACTCCTTGTAATAACATTGGTGTACTTGAATCAGCTGAGTGCTGTACATTTTATTTGGGGTCTCTGATTACGAATATCTGATGATTCCGATATTAGTAATCAATCTACATAGTCCCGTGTCCTGAACTAAATGGCTCAATAGTGTGAGCAATTATTAGAAATCTTATAGTCCTTTGCAACTCTATCACCTACCCTTTCCTGCCAAGGGAGGTTGCGTTTGGTAGCAAACTCCTCTAGAACTAAAGCACAACACAGCTCTGTGGGGTTTAAATTTAAATATGATATTTTTCAGCCTTCCCTTCCTCTTCCTGGTGTGTTTCCTAATTATTAAATTGCCAGATAATCCCAGAGGTTTCCCCCTTTTTCTTTACAAGAGTGAATATGCACTTGAAGCTACCCATTTACTAGAACAGGTCAGGAATTTTCTATTGAAATATTTTTTCCAATGGAAAACGTGGTTTCCACAAAACAGAAATTTTCTGTGTGAAAATGTCAATTTTGCAGAGAATTTTCAATCAGGAAAATGTTAAAGTCATTTTTGGGTTGGGCCAATCTGAATTGAAACATTTTAGTTTGCTGAAGTGAACTGAAACATTTTGGCTTGGACCACTTTCATATTAAGTTGTGTCTGTCTGAGCTGCCAGAGTGCCTCATGAGTGTCGTAGCTTGGGTGCCCCACGTACTTCAGTCTCCCCTCTGTGGAACTGCCACATTAGTCAGGGAGGTCCAGGACAGGAATAGACCATAAAAAATATAGTCCAGTCAGGGAGTCTAGCCCAAATAGGAGAATGGGGACCTGGGGCACCTGAACTACAACCCCTGTAAGACATTGTGGCAGCTCAGGCAGACACCGTTTAACGTTGAACCAAACGAAGCATTTCGATTTGGTTAGATGAACTGCAACAAAACATTTCCACATCAAAATATTTCTTAGCTTTTCACTCAGGATGAAAACAAATGTCTAAATAGTGGAATTTTTAGTGGGACAGAAATTCATCCATCTCTACAATTTACCTCAGAAGAGTTTCAATTGGACAAGCAGGTTATTGACAGAACTGTGTGCTGTGACAGAGAACAAGAACTGTACCAGACCCCCAGTAAAGCAGAGTAGTTAACTCTGGCTTCCCTTTCATCTCCCATTGCACAGGTGCTCAGGGAAAAGCTATGCGAATGGCTGATGGGGAACCAGAGGTAGGAGAACACCTAGGGGAGGCAGGGCTCCACACCCAGGCATGGTAAACTGGATGATGAAGCCGGGGCTGATCAGAACTTTTATGTATGGTAACTTGCTACAGTTTATGGTTATTGAGATTAGCTCCTGCTGATAAAACTCTTGTTGATAACTACTATACAATCAATCCACCATCTTATACACCCACACATACGTGCAGGCGCACACACACACACACACCTTTCTGTGGGTTTGCTTCCACCCAGACTGTTTGCAGTGTGCTTTTGAGGAAAGAAAAAAAATTGTGTAATTATTTAAATTAAAAAAAATGAAAAGGAAAAGAGAGAGAACCAGGCAAATTGTCACTGAAGAGTCACTGAAATTAAAAGCAATAAGAACCACAAGGAAGATTTTTGTGTTAACTTGTTTGAAATTTCTCTGTTTTTAGGCTCGCTGTGTGCTATGGAAAGTAATTAACATTACTGATGACTTTTCCTGTTACTTGGAGACAGCATACTTATTTCCAAGATGCAGATAAAGCTCATTTCTGCTATGTACTGCTATGGAAACTTGGCTATCCAGGCATTTAACCTCATTTATTTATTCATTTCACAGGAGTAAAAGATATAGGCCATACATATATAATTAGGAATATTTATAGCCTGAAGTTTCAAACCAAGCTTCCTGGCATTTTGACGGCAGAACAGGGCTTTCCCCAACCTATTGCTGGCACCTTGTTAAACGGGTGTGTTTAAAACACAAACTGACCAAAGTTTTATTGACAACATTTTAGTAAATACACCAAAAAAACCCTATTCAAATGGAAAGTTTCAATCCAAGGTTAAACATTTCTCAGTTACTATTCATCTGAGAAAACTATTGATGACAATTGGCCCTTATGCAGGAAGGGGAGAAGGAGAGAAAACTCTTTGAAGTCCATTAGCGATCTCACAACACAGATTCAATTTATCCAGGGAAGTACTTAAATACTACAGTGATTAAAACTATAGAAGACATTAAGTTTATGAACAGGTGACTAAATACTATATTTAGGCTTGATATGATTAGATTTTTATCAGTAAATGTCAGTAAACGTTGATTTCACTGTACACACACAAACCAGCAAAAAAACATTTCCATCAATAATAGTAAAAAATGTAAAGCTAGGCAAAGTATGAAAAATGCTGCTTGAGAACTTATACAAATTAAATATGCTTAAATCAAACCCTAATATTTTGACATGTGATGTTGACAATTTGTGTTTTAATGGATATAAAACTTTAACTTTTTGAATATCAAGGTCTACTGCCCTCCCCCCAAGTTCCCTCAACTGTGAAAATTCAAATAGATAAAATTTGGAGGAAAAATGCTTAAAAATGAACAGCAATATTATCCGTCAAAATTATATTCACAAGCTTAACTATATTGTATTACACGTGGTGGCAGAATTAAGAATGTGGGGCAACCTTAGCTTTGCATTTCATAACTTTTGGGTACTTTTGCAACCTTGATCTCTGCCAATTAAAATGGGGATGCTCCAGATGACAAGATAACTAATTCTCTTGTTCCTGATCATGAATAATAGTGTTCATTATCTGTTTTCTAATGACGTATAGTTCTTTTGGAATACAATTTGCATATAAAGCTAGGTTTCTTTATGTTGTATTTAAAAATGCTTGAGGATCTCTCACTTTTTTATATTTAAATTTCCATCCAGAGAGTTTGATGAAGTTCTTCATTAGGCGATTTTTCTTCTGAGGGTTCTAGAATGTAGTGAATGTATAGTAATGGCCATCTCCCTCCCCCTATTAGCGGGGCTGAAGGCAAGTGTGGTTTGAGAGAGAGGCTGGGGCAATTAAAACAAAGTAGTGTTCTGGGGGAGTTGGAGCTGCCTTTTGCCGACTCTGGGAAAGTAGATGCTATTGTGGTGGTTTGACTGTACTAAAGTTTTGTTGGCGTTTTTCGACATGGTCTCTCCCCTCCTTCCTCCAGACACTCTGATGCTACAATATTATTCTTTCCATTTGTCTGATAAGTAGTTACAACATTTTTTTTAAAACTATAAGAATTTTTAAATAATTTGGAGACAAAGGCAGTGTATTCATAATTTGCCTCATCTTTCTCCAGATTTCTTGACATTTGAATGGAAAGCCACTGTAAGTATTAGAATAGTGCTGAAAATCTGTCATGGACTACATGACAAAATGTCTTCTTATTGCACAGGAAATGCCATGGTTACCTCTGACATAATGGGTAGGCAGGACTGAGATATCAAACTAGGGAAATCAAGAGGAGTGAAAGATGGAAGTTTATTAAAGAAAGAGACAGAGGTAACTGACAGGTGATGCTCAGATTTTCTTTCATGGCTATGTGTTTTGGCAACCATTTAAATTAGAATATCTACTCAGATCAGGGAAACTCTACAATACACTCATATGTCCAGCCATGATGGAAAAGCATAGATTTTTTTTCAGTAAACACACCAATAACAATACTTTGCTGTACCATAGTAGGCTTTCCAATGACTTGAAGAGAAATGGTTTTGAAGCTTACTGAAGAAAAAAATGGAAGATTCAAGCGTAATGAGATACTGAGCCTTTCACCTACAGATCATGGATTAAAATGATGGACTACACTGGTAATGACTAACAGTCTTTCTTGTCCAACAGCAGCTTAATGTCCTATGTGTGAGGAGCTGAATGATCTCATTTCATAGCAGATAGGTTTACACATCCAAAATAGAAGTTAATAGTACACAGGTGACCATTTCAGCAGAAAAGTCAAGAATTAGATGACCGAAGAGCCAAGAACTGAAGAGTAGAGTGTCTAAACCGCCCCCTCAGTCCTACTGGTGGTCCCTTTCAAAAGAAAGGCTAAGTCATATTGGTGGGAGCGGGGTAGAGAAGCTTGAGTAGCTGTTGCTCATGCTGTATCAGTCTTGTGGATAGACAGAATTTCATTCTTCAGGGGTGTCAAATTTGGAATCTTCCATGAATACTAAATTAAATTTAGTTTACAGGAGAGAAAACAAAAACACTTTTGCCAAAATCCAAGCACAATGAAACTACCAGGAAGGAATTAGACCCCTTATACAGATCCACACACATAACTGAAAAATAACATTAGGAGGTTTTTGCCCCTCTGTTCACACATCTTTCACTCCACGCAACCTGCATGACTAACTGCTCCCTCATGTCATATTCTCACTCATATCGGCGTCTTCTCCCTTCTCCTTCTGCCATCACATAACCCTCTCCTCATTCAAATGCAATTATTTCAAAATGCCTAAAACCCTAGTCTTCCCTGCAAAAAAATTAAATAAGATGTCTGAAAATATAACTGAACAAATCCAAACTAGAACTGTGGCAGTATCAGAAGGTATGAAAATCTTCACTGTCCAATCACAGTGTTCTTAGTTGCATCCCATCTCCCATTCTTCATTAGTACACTGTCTATTTAGATGGTAATCTCTTTGGGGCCGGAACTTATCATTACTTGTCTGCAAAGTGCCTTCTGCACAGTTCAGAATATAGAAATAGATACGACCTGCTTATAATAAGAACCTGTTCACTACATTTAAAAAATCTAGGAGTAAAACGGTACTTTATGAATTGCATAGTAAAAGTAAAATTATGCGTAATGCTGATACATCAGTCTAGCAGATTAAGCAAGCAATACTGTGGTGCCGTAAAATACATACAGACATGCTGTAACTTTGAAGTGCTCATATGCAATTCTGTTTAATAATGACTGCACTGAGGATTGCTTAGCAACATTTGATACCACACTCTATATTCTAACAGCAGAAAAGCAAAGGTTGACTTGCCTGTACATTTGACAGAATGCCATTCATTTCAGAACTCTATCTAATTCTATAGGCATGGGGAGATGTTTTACATTAAAGCCTTTTTAACAGATGTGGAGGTGTTAATATAACAGAGGCTAAGGAGATAAGGATAAAAGTGTTGCTGAAAGTACTTTTACTCTTATTTTTGCAGCCCTTCTCTTTTGCAAAACAACAGATCATATTAGACTGAACATCCAGGGACCTTACGTAGTTTTAGTTGTAATATTATTCAATTATTAGGTCTGTTCCTTTATAATGTAAACAGATGTATTACAAAACAATCTCTACTTATTTTCAGCTCATTCACGCCTGTGGTTTAGCATCTGTGATGCTAGGAGCACTCTTTAAAAAAGCCATAAAACAAATAAAATAAAAACCCAGCAACAACAAAAACAACAAGCAGGTGCTGAAGAGAAGATGATGAAATAAATATTGCTGAAAATATAAGCCACCTAAAATAAACCTTTTCCCTTCTATGCCTGCTGTGTTATGCCCTTGTGTTAAAGAGTGAGGAAGCAGCAGCAGCAGCAGCATAAACGTATTTATTACACAGATGGCCTCTAACTCCATATTTACAAAAGCTTCAGAACTTACGCAATCTTGGCACACACAGTGCACTTCCAGTTCCCATCAATTCCCAAAACACGACACTTGTTGCAAACTGTGAGTTTGCATTCTTGGCACTGGTCCCCCCTGTCAAAGATTAAGCCCAGGTTTTTCTGACAGCGAACACAGACCCTGCCGCAGTCCTGTCGGCAATGGCGGTTTCCACCTTTTCGTCTCACTTCCAACAACTCATTCTTCAATTTCCTGGAAATAAAAAATAAAGGGCACTTTAAATCTGAGATACCACTGGGTTCATAGCATTTCATGGTAATATTCTGTATCCTCTTAGGTTCAAGTAACAGAATCTCTAGGCAATGTGTATAAAATGATAACAGGATAAGAGTGCTAAGCACTATAAAAGACAACAGTAAAGAAGAGCTATGCAAATTTAAGTTATATTTTCACACCAAACCCCTTTACAGACAGACATACTAATTACACAACCACCCCACACTGAAATGCAGCCCTCCATAAGATAAAATGCACCAGTTATTTAGCAGGTCACAACACCACCATACTTTCAGCTATGAAAAAGTATAACGTAGCCAACTGGAAACTGCAAGGTATATATAAGGAGGCAAAATGTAAATGCCTTAGTATAAATTTGGCCAGGACATTTGGGTTAACATTTCTAGATAAGTTCATGGAGGATAGATCCATTAATGGCTATAAGTCAGGATGGGTAGGGATGGCGTCCCTAGCCTGTTTGGTTTGCCAGAAGCTGGGAATGGGCGACGGGATGTATCACTTGATGATTACCTGCTCTGTTCATTCCCTCTGTGGCACCTGGCATTGGCCACTCTTGGAAGACAGGATACTGGGCTAGATGGACCTTTGGTCTGACCTAGGATGGCCCTTCTTATGTTCTTCACATGACTGTCCTTGCAAAAAATACTAGGCAGTTAATACAGATCCTATGGTCAAGGCATCTGCTCTAAGGTTATCTGGAAGAAAAATCTCCAGTATCCACAGTGTCATCTAACATTATGCTGAGACATTGACTAAATAGTACTTATTCAGAGAAGAAAGCCAGTTAAGTTCCCACCACCACAAACACACAGACGATTATGAGCCTAAAGGTTAAGTGACAGATTGAACAGTGCAGGAACTGATCATTTCTATAGATCAGAAGAAAAAGAGGAAGAACTATTTCTTTTTTACTTTCCATTATCAAATTAATTAAGGAAAATTAATTATTAATGTATCTGATTAGGATACATTTATCATGTCACAATAAATATTTGGAGAATGGCATAACATACATGATATCAAGTATCAGAGGGATAGCCGTGTTAGTCAGTAGCCACAAAAACAACGAGGAGTCCAGTGGCACGTTAAAGACTAACAGATTTATTTGGGCATAAGCATCTGAAGAAGTGGTTTTTTTACCCACAAAAGCTTATGCCCAAATAAATCTGTTAGTCTTTAAGGTGTCACCAGACTCTTTGTTGTTTTTATAACATACATGGTGTTATAGGTTTTGATACCAGTGAACTTAAGACAAAATTAAGACAACACTGCTTTGGCTTCTTCAATTATTTTTCTTTTAACTAGCAGGGCTGATTGCAATTTTGATTTTCTTTCTGAAACAAGTATAATAGGCTCGAAATACACTGTTTCTTTATCAGTATTCATCCAGGGGAGCTTAGCATTGGGTGCCTAACATAGTGGTATATAAAGTGATTTAATGTGCAATAGCTTAGAATCAGTGAGACCAATAGTGGGTATGAAACATTAAAATTATCGTGTGCACAGACACCTTCCCCAGCTGTTCACACAATCTGTAAAATACAAACTCACCCTCTTCCTGAGCTTTAATAATAAAGTAAGCAACAAGGTAAATGATCAAATCAAACACTCTCCCTGGGCAAGCTACTCCTAGGGTTCCTCCCTCAACCCACATTCTTGATCTCTGCCCCACCCCCAGACTACCACTCCAACCTCCCCTTTTCAAACAATACAGACAATGAGTCACCTGCTTCTGAACAGAATCTCCTTAGTCCTTTCGCAGCAGGTTCAACACCTGCTAGCAGGCAGTTTCTCAAGCAAACACCAAGCACATCACAGATCGCTACTGGAGAAACAACTTCTATCATAACAAACATGACCTAATACGCCATCAAGCCTACTTTTCCAGAGCTAGTCACCACTAATGTTTTAAGGGTGTTGGTGTTTATTTTTCAGAAGTCATACAACAGAACTAGCTAGTATACCAATGTACAGAGACATGTAAAAGAAAAAACTAAGAGTAATATAATGATATTGTATGTGTGTCTAAAATTAGAAGACATCTTCTATACCAGTGTGTATAGATTTATGAAGCTTGTACACTGGTCGCATATGCAACACTTTAAAAGTAATTAAAGGGGGGAAATTATGTATTTCATCTTAAATAATATCTAGTTCTGATATACTATTACATTGTTACTAGAGGCAAGAAATTATTAGAATCTGCAGGATATACATTTAATCTTTGAAGAGTGACTGTATTTCTCCATATGTACAATCTCCCATTGAAATGTGTATATGGATCTTTCCATAGATGCAAAGGCAATCGTTAACTTTAATTACTAAGCAAAATCAACTTCACATTCAAAGGGCATTGTTAAGGTCTCTCCATGAGAAAGCAAAATTCTACCACTCAACCCAGTTCCAGGGTCTGGGACTGTAGCACAGCACAGCTGTTCTAGCTTACAGGCTGAAATAGCAGCCTCAGCCTCTCTGCACCAGTTGTGCCTGGTGCTGGGATCAGGAGAGTATATGAGGTCCATAGTTCTTTATTACTCTTTGGTTTTGCTTCACTCATTAAATAGCCTATGTGGTTCCTGTATGAAAAGAAGCTGACTAGAAGTGAATACCATAAACCACCCACCAGGAGTACTTTCTCCACTGTGATATACTGCATATATTGTTTAAAATCATGATGTGACTGATAAACCAACTAAATGGTATTTCACAGTAATTCAAATTCTGATTCTTCAAGATCTAATCTACTTAGTTTATTTGGTAGAAACGCACATTTGGTGTGAGCAGGATTATGCTTCATCCAATAGTACATTCTCTATTACTTTTTATAATTTATGTCTATTTGTTAACACTTTGGTGGGAAACTTGTATCCCTACTATAACAACATTTAGGCATGGTCTACCCTACACAGTAAGGTCAACGTAAGGCAGCTTACATCAATCTAATAATGTCTGTATACAGGTCCATTCCGCCAACATAACTCGCCTGCGACATTGACTTAATTTATCCATCTCCACAACAGATGTAGCGCTTCAATTGATGTTGTTAGGTCGACAAAGAGGCAGTGTAGACAGTGCATTGTTTATGTCTACTTTACTGGCCTCCAGGTGTCCCAGAGTGCTCCACTGTGACCGCTCTGGTGAATGTTTTCAACTCCTCTGCTCAGCAGCCAGGTACACAGGAAACAGCCCCTCCTCTGTTAAAGCCCCAGGAACTTTTGAGTTCCCAATTCCAGTTTGTTCAGCGTGGAGAGCTTTCCTTGGCTTACAGCTGAAAGTGTGGCCTTCAGCTCATCCTCCACACTGGTGGAGAGGCTCTCTCAGATAAGACAAAGGCGAAAGAGAACAGGGATGATGTGTTTAATGAGATTATGACTGCCTCTGGGACAGTGGACACCGAGCACTTTCAGAGAGAGAAATTCTCCACGCTCTCTGCTCTGTGAGCAAGACAGCAGCCCAAGAGAATGAGGTGGCCTGCAGCAGGAGATGATGGGGATTCTGAAGGAACAGACAGACATGTTGAGGGATCTGGTTGACCTTCAGGAGAAACACCTTGAGGCTAGACTCCCTCTGCAGCCCCCGCAGAACAGCATTCCTGCATCGCCATACTTCCCCTCCCCATCTCCCAAACATTCCAGGAAGAGAGGGGGGCAAAAGTTATATCCCTCCTACTCCACACCAGGGGACGGTATTAGCAATAAAAGGTGCACATACAATAATCTTTGACAGGCAAGGCCACTGTATTTAAAAGACAAGATTATGGTGTTTTCCCCCTTCTAATTTTACTCTAAAGACTGTCCAAGGTTACATTATTTTCCTGATCTTTCACTTCCAATATATTTGTGCAATAAAAGTCAAGGTCCTGAGAATGAAATAATCTTTACTACATCACACAATAGGGGAAGAAGAGGTCCAAGGAAACTAAGGAAACAGAGCAGATTTGCTGGAGACAAAAGCACAGCACGGTTCATAGTATGGGAAGGCACAACTCAAGAACAGAATACATTACTGTGGGTCATCACTAAATCGGGTTTTCAAAGCATCCTTGAGACACATTGCTCCACGCGGAGCTCTTCTTATTGCCATGCTATCTGGCTGCTCAAAATTAGCAGACAGCCTATCCGCCTCCATGCCCCACCCCCGTGGAAACTTCTCACCCTCTGCCTCACAGGTATTATGGAGCACACAGCAGACAGCGATCACCATGGGGATATTGCTTTCACTGAGGTCTAACCTAGTAAGAAAACTGTACCAGCAATTCTTCATATGGCCAAAGGCACATTTAACCATCATTCTGCACCTGCTCAGCCTATTCCTTGCTGCTGTCCAGGTGTCTGGCTGCATGAGCCATGGGAGTAAGAAGAAGGCTGGGTCTCCCAGGATCACTATTGGCATTTCAACATCACCAATGGTTATTTTGTGGTCCCGAAAGAAAGTCTCTGCTTGCAGCTTTCTGAACAGATCTGTCTCCTTAAAGATGCGAGTATCATGCCCCTTCCCAGACCATTCCATATCTATGTTGGGGAAACGGCCCCAGTGATCCACCAGCGCTTGCAAAACCATAGACAAGTATCCCTTTCTGTTTATAGGGTGCTACACAACGGCAAAGGAATTACAGCACAGTAATCCCTGGCAAACACTACCTTGTTCCCCCCGTGGAGATGCTTTCAATTTCAATTACTGCTAGCACTGGTCATTAAGAAGGTGGACAGAGATTTTTATGGGTCACCTTATTTGGCTTTGTGTTGGTTTTTATATTTTAGTGTTCTGGTATCTTCAATGTCACTTCAAATGGTTGTACAGTGTTGCCAAGTGTCTCAGTATGTATTTGCTCCATACACACAATTATTGTTTGTGAAGTGCACTGCCATTACAGTGTCCTCCACTTGCTATATACTTTCACTTTAAGAATTGTAACCGGTGTTTTTGCATTATAAATAGATTTACTGATTTGTTTAGAGTTGTAATTATTTCTTACAACACTAAACATAGTTCACTTATAGAACGTGGCAGGCAGGTCCGAGCTGACATCTGAAGAATATCTCAAGTAGGATTGTCCAATAACCAAATATTCTGTTCAGGTGAAAGTTCCCAAAAAGCCTGAACAAAAAAAAAACAGTTTCAGGTCAACTCAAAACAAAAATGTTTTGAAGTTTTCAGCGAACTGAAACATCAAAAAATGTTTCATTTCATGTCAATCAAAATATTTTGGTTGACTTGAAACAAAATGTTTAGTTTCAATGTCAAGGCTTTTAAAACATTTTTAAATTGTTTTTTAAATAAAATTGGAAGTTAATTTGTAATAAAAAGTCAACATGTTTAGTTGCTGAAATGGCAAATGAACCATTTCAACATTTCTAATTTTTTTTCTTTATTTGAATAAAATAAGATGCCAAAATGGACCCAAATTCATAAACTGTTTCAGTTGACGTGAATCTGAATATTCTGGTGAAAAAAAGGTTTCACCTGAAAAATTTTGCCCAGCTCTAATCTTGCATCTTACAAAGTACAGCAGAACATATGTAAAACCTTATTCTTTCAGCTAATGAAAGCTTTTTTTCCCCCTCCTGTCCAGCAGAAAAGGAGAATAGTCAATATGAATGTATTGAGGACTGCATAAGAACTGCAAGAGAAGGGTTTTTTGGTCCTGCTTGCAGGCTAGAGGGCTCTGTAGGAAAGCATCAGAGTGAGTATGGAAAGAGACTGCTTCAAGCAAGTTTGGGTTAAGTACTGTCTCATCGTCTCTTGCTGATCTGGGGTCCTTGTGTGTTATTGCTCTGAATTCTAAGAAATAACATAGTATTACGCTGCAACCTTCCAGCCAGGACCAGCTCTGGGCACCAGCAAAGCAGCATGTGCTTGGGGCAGCACAATTCCAGGGGTGGCATTCTGGCCATCTTTTTTTTTTTTTTTTTTGGCTTGGGCAGTTGTGCTCTCGGAGCTTGGGGTGGCAAATTTTTTGCTTGGGGCAGCAAAAAACCTAGAGCCGGCCCTGCTTCCAACAAGAATATTTATGTTTTTATCTAACTTCTCTGTGTGTATGCAGTGAACATAAAGCGTCAGGACAAAAATCCTTATTCATAAATATTATTAAAAGAAATAGCCCAACTTCAGTAAGTTATTCCACATAAGTAAACTCTGAAGTGATGGAAAACTTTTTTTTGCTGAAGTTGCTTTAGCACCAGGCAGCCCTATTTCAGAATCTATATACATAGATAGCTGTACTCATGGAGTTTAATAAAGCCAGTGCCTGGAAAAACTGCTTAGAGTCTACAGGCTTTATTTTTTCTAGATACTCACCAGCCTGAGTTTCTAGATTCTTGCTTTTCTCTCCAGCTCATCCATTATCTACAAACTATCTTTAATAACCTGAACAAGCACTAGTGAGTTCTAGCCCTGCCTCTCTGCTCCTCTGTGATAATGTGTGTGTCTTGGTATCTCAGGATTGCCAAACGGTGCTTGATTGACCCTTTGAATAGAAAGGTGTGACTTTTCTTGCCTTCCTGTGATGCTACGCCCCACATTCTTCAAAGAGATATGCTTATAATATGAATATGGCATAACTAAGATATGTTTTATGCAAGATGGGTCATGTGAGGCAACATTGGAAAGGTTATGATTTACTGAAGGTGATTATCCAATTTGTATGCATGTATCATTTCTGTATCTGAAGTCAGAAATATTGACCATGTAATAATTACAACTATGCTTTTACCTGGGAAACGCCCACTGGACAGTATGCAAACAGCCTGGATGGGCCATTAGGAAGGATAATAGGGCTTTGAAGATGCTAATCTCCCTCCTTCCTGAGAAGTTTCCTGGGATGCTGCTTTAACACTGCAGGGTCAGGTGATCATATCACTGGTACCGGACATCATTTTGGACTTCTGGTATTTTTCCACTGGAAGGGATGGGGGTCAAAATAGGAAACAAAGGATTCCTGCCCTATGTAAATCCTATTTAAGGTGGGGAGTGAGTTAATCTTGGCTCTTCTCCATTGCCTCCCTGGAAGCACCTGAAGAAACAAAGGAACTAAGCGGGGGAAGTGGGGGAACCCCAGGCGAGAAAGGTCAGCCTGTGATGGATATAATTGCAGATTTAAGCTGCAAGCAGTACAGTTACCTTCAAGAAACTCTGCAACCTGCATAAAACAACTTTTAGGGTGATAAATTACTATTTGTAGCCAGTTTTTTTAATGTATTAAGCCTAGTTTACACGTTTGTTTTATATGCTCATTGGTCTGCTTTGTTCTGTTTGCTATCCCTTATAATCACTTAAAATCTACCTTTTGTAGTTGTTAAACTTATTTTGCTTATTCTAAAACCCTGTTTGTACAATTCATAAGTGGGGGGCAAAAAGCTGTGCATATTTTCCTCCACATTGAGGGAGGGAGCGAATTTCATGAGTTTACTCTGTATAGCTCTCTATGCAGCACAAGACAATATAACTTTGGGTTTACACTCCAGAGGGTATGTGCACCAGAGTGCTGGGCAATTCCCCAAGTTGAGTCTTCCCACACAGAACTGATTGCAGACGCTGTGTGATTCTACAGCTGGGTGTGTGTGTGCAGCATGACAGGGTGAGGGAGCCAAAGCTGGTGGAATGGGCGGGCTCAGTGAGATCCCAATACGTCAGGTGGCACCCCAGAAGGGGGGTCCAACCCATCACACCTTCCCATCGAAATCAGGAGCTTTTAGTGATTATTAGCATAATCACCCAATATTTGTGCAGGTGCAGCTTTGGGGGCAGCAGGATAATCTCTGACCCTCCGAACACTTCGTATGTTCATGTTTTATTCAATATTGCATAGGCCTGTTCAATTCTATATGGTAACTCCACAGGAATCTATACCATTCAGTGCCTGTTTTTTCTGGGACCTGAATTCTTCCCACTAAGCACCTGTCTGTACCCTGCACAGGGGTTCACTCTATCACTGAGAACAGGTCCATTCAAAGTGACCCACATGGGATTTTCTATTCATACTAGTAGGCTATATGAAGAAGGCCTGAAAGCTGCTTCGGGGGGTGGGGTGGGGGGAGGAAGGGTTCATTTGATTGTTTGTTTGATCTTAGAAATAGCTAGCAGGAAAGTCAGCTCAGTTGCTCCCCAGCTGCTGGAGGATTTGGGGGGCTCTCAGTGGATGTATATTATTAGCTCTCAGATCTTAATTGAAGGGTTATGAAAGTTGAACCTCTAGCAAGAGCTTCATTTCCCAGCAATGTCAGTCAGTCATTGCAGTTATATCTGTTGAAAACCGCGACATTTAAAGTGACTAAAAATCCCCTCCCCTCTCAATTGCTCAGCGGTTACAGTCTTGGCTCTTGTGCGGTCACTATTTCAAAGGTTGTCCAGTCACCATAGAGTCTTACAGGATGGAAAGGATCTGAGTTTCTAATATAAAAATAAGCCCAAATGTTACCCCTCACAATTTTCATGCCTTCTTTTTGCATTATAAAGCAGCAAAACTGGGCACAAAGTCTTTTTCTGTTCTGCACAGCACCTTTAAAATGTAGAAATCCCTTTGGGTCTCAGCTCAAATCAGTAAGCAGTTCTCCTCCTTAATCAAAGTGGAAATGTTTCCTCTGAGGTTAACATTTCCTATCTTGGCTAAAGTGTCAGTCTCTCCTTTGGTACTATATTTAAAGAGGCAGTATCCTTATTTTCCAGTAATTCCATCTGTTCAGTAATTCCTATTCTTTATCCAATACAAATTCTTGATTGATGACATTCATTCTGCTAAGGTTGCTCATCTTGCAGATTGACTTTTTTTAAAGTGTATTGCTGTCTTAAAAGCTTTCTTCAAATCCTGGTAAAATAAATTGCCCCTCAACTTCCCTACTGACTTATATTCATCAGAAAACATTCAGGCAGATGTGTTGGTCAAAAGCTTTGCTTTGGGATTCCTTGCAGAGGCTATTGGATTGAACCACAGACAGACTGTAACAAATGGGGTCACATTTCAGAATATGAAGAATTAAGTGTTCCAAGGGCGAGGAAGAGTAGGAGGAGGTAGATGAGTCATCTGAAAATAATCCATCATCACAGCAGCCTCTAAACAACCACTGCATAGCTATGACCGTTAAACATTACTGAAAAGGGATAACAAATGTAACACCATCTCTTCTACAGGCAGCACAGGAGGCAAGTTTTCATAAATTCTAAAGCAACAGACTCTCAAGCTAGCAGTTG
This sequence comes from Chrysemys picta bellii, assembly GCF_011386835.1. Classification (NCBI taxonomy): domain Eukaryota; kingdom Metazoa; phylum Chordata; order Testudines; family Emydidae; genus Chrysemys; species Chrysemys picta. Next base: position 204,701,608 of record NC_088791.1, read on the forward strand.
GACGCATTTGTACTCACACATGATATACAAGAAATAAAACACAACCAAAACATTTTCTAGGAGTACAAAGAGAATCCAAGAGAAGGCAAACCCAGCAGAATCCCATTTATTAAACTGCTGGGAGAAATATCCTATAATACCCCTAAGGAATCTAAATTATCTATATTATTAGGGGTTTGATAGAAGAGACAAGTATTAACATCTGTCTCTGCTAACACTCAGCTATTCTTTTAAATGCAAATGGTATATTAAAAAACACTTCAGAGGGAACATACCAAGTGCACTGAAGATGCATTTTGTTTCTTATACCCAATAACTAGGCAGCGCTGACATAGGTAATAATCTAAACCTTTCTAAATGGAGCATAAAATCAAGGAACATGCCCTCATAAAATATCAAAGTGGAAGGCAGAATAGTCTTAGTATACAGCAAATTTGATAAATGACTCAGAAGAGCAAGGGCGAGGATAATAGATAATGTCCATGTGATAAGGAACGCTGTAAAATGTGATGTCTCTTATATCACCACCTTTTCCACCATGGCATGCAGTTTTAATTTTAATTTTTTTCCTTTTTCTTCCTTACACCTTACCCCCGCACCCTAACTTTTCAGAACTACCTCACTTTGAAAAAAGTAGTAGAGTCAGTGTTCCAGTTTTCCTTTTGCCACTCTAATTGTTCCAAAGTTTGCAAAGTTATGAAAAATTGCAGACTGAATTAAGAAAAAGAAAAAAAAACCTAGACATTCAGTGCATTGTTAGTGCATTCACTGGGGAAAACAGGGTGGGTGGGGAGGAGGATGACAAAAAAGAGTGAGTTCATTCCATAGCCTTGGATCAGCCCCCAGAAAACTACGTCTCTTGTACATCTGAACTTCTACCCTTACGGTAGAAAATTCCATTATGCCCGAGGAGCTGAGTTGCCAGCCACAGTCATCATTTGGAGCTGTTGGTGTTTGAGCTATTCTGGACCTACGCCATACACAGGCTGAGGAAGCTAATTCAGCCCTAGAGTAACAGAAGCAGCTATAAAGTTACTCTGCCTTCCACCAGAATGATTTCCAGCATGCAGACCCGTACTTGGAACTGGATTTGCTTCTTTACATTTTATCTTGCATTGGATGGGATGATGAAGAGTAAAATTTAATTTTATTAAGAACCAATTGATAAACTAATAATGATTTCAAGTGGCATCTCACCACACTGAAAATCAGGCCATTTGTCTGCCTAAATATGGTTTCAGGTGCTCAATTTTCAGGAACCCAGGTGTGAAAATTTTGGGCTATTCAATTTGCTTATATAATTATTTGATTTATATTATAAAACCTGGTTTTCAGATGTTTGATGAGTTATTTTGGATACACAGTTTGAAGTGGGCAACAGGAATAGTGGAAATGCAAAGGGAGTTTTGGAGTAAGACCAGGAATTAGCTAAGGGAAAAGGAAACTGAAGGAGTAGGGTGGTAGAAAAGGGAAAGAAAAGGAGGGAGGTGGGGGAGAGGAGGCAGGTGAGAAGCATGAATAAGGAGAATGATATTGTACAGCTGAACAGTTGCAGTGCGGAGTGCATTGAAGGGAAACCAATCACCAATGACAAAACTGAAAATAAGAAAAAAAATCTCATCCAAGTTTCAGAGCTGAATGAATGTGATATCAGAAGCTACAGCAATTCCTGTAAGTTGGTGTGGGAAGCAAACTGGTGGCTGGAAAGCTCTTCCCCAGTGTCCCCTCAACTACAGCAGTGCTGGCTGCTTTGGGCTAGTACCACCAAGGTTCAAGCTCATGCTAGCTACTTCTGCTCATTCCTATAAGGCAGAGGAATGCAAATCACTGGGCCTAGAGTCTCAGGTTATCCTTTGGATCCTGGTTCCAAGATATATTGTTGTGAATTTGTGGTAAGAAAACCCTTTTAAAATGCCTGCTTATAAATTCTTCCCCTTCTATAGTGCAGAGATACTGTCAGACAACTAAAAACAGCAAATGAGATCAAGAAATTATGTTGTACTCATGCACTTTTAGGCTTATTTTTTGGAAACAAGATGGAAATATATTCTCTTTGGAATGTTAAAAACCCTCCTGGGAGAGAAGGAAGGTGGTAAGAAGAAGAAAGGAAAAAAAGAGAAAGTTTAAATTATCACACAGGAGGAACCTTTGGCTGCCAGAATTTTTAAAGATAAAATTACAAACTATGTTAGCAAGATGAAATACTTTCTGAGTTACAAACTGTTGGATTCTTACTATATGTTGGTAGAATCAATGGTAACCCCAGTACGATAAAAAAAGCCACACAAGTTATTAATTAGTTCAGAAATGGAACATTCTTAAATTTTAAATAGAATGGAGACCGCAGGCATCTGTGCTTATGGTACTAAAAACAGTAACTGTTTATACACAAGAAGTATCTTATTTCAAATAATAATGTACTAATGGAGCAATTTACTTGTCAAATGCGATAGTTACCAATCAGCTTCTCTCTTCCCAGGCACATATGAATGAAACATACGCTATCATATAAGGTATATTTTCCTTAAAGAACTATTAATCAGTCTTGCAAAAACATATACTGTACACAGTGTATACAATCCATAGTATTTTACATTTGCCCTTACAAACACCTTCAGATACATCACCTGACAAGTCAATTTCCATGCACAGATAAATTTCCCAAAATCCATTTAAACTCACTTTGTGAATTTTCCAATAGTTGCCAGATAGTGGTATCTGAGAGAACAGTGCTGTCCTATATTTAGAATATGCTGATATTTTAAAATACTTCTATTGTACTGCTTGATAAGGAGTCTTTATTCTAATTGGCTGCCCTGACCATGCAGAATCCTTGCCAGAGGAACTGTTGAGTGGACTTGGCCAACTAAACTGCCGCTAGGAGGCCAAGAGGGGACTACAAAACACGAGTAATAACTTGATAGCATTATGTTGGGAAAGGCTCATGTTACTTCCCTTCTCTGTTTTCTGTGTTCAGCTATTATTCTATTGCTTTTTCTTTAAACAAGATCCAGAACTTTAATTCCTGTTTCAAGAATAAAAAGAAGCTTTACATTTAAAAGCTCGATGTAACAAAGTACTAAGAGATGCACTAGGCAGGATATGTGCCCATATGTTATAGCTCAATGGTACTATATTAGTGGTAGGTTGAATACTCTGAATATATTTGACCACATCAGCCCTCTCTGCATCTCTCCATTGACTCCTTCTTCTCTATCCCACAAAACGGTTATTTGACTTCACTTCCAAAGCCCCTCAAGGTCTATTCTCACCCTACCTATGACCTCTCCTTTAGTATCAAAAGTTCAACTTCTGCCTCTGATCAGCCCATGATATCAGTCTCCATCGCCCACTTGTTAAATTTAAAACAGGCACCTTCAGGGCTTTCTCCCATGCCGCCCCTCACTTGTTTCCTTGCACTTGCCTGTTGGTCTGTATCCATCCATTGTTTCTTGTCTTACACTTAGATTATAAACAATTTGGGGCAGGGAGTGTCTTTCTTGTGTGTGTGTACAGTGCCCAGCACAGTGGGGTTTGGGTCCATGATTAGGGCTCCACAGGCACTACAATAATACCAATAATACATTAAACTCTTAAATACAGCGTGTGAATTGAGCATCTTGCCAGAATGAAAAACAAATCTAATGTAGAAGACCGTGTTCTTCTGTGAAATATGTTTCGATAAGACACACACACCAGATTGCACCAAATGGCATCCCAAAGACAAAACATGTTCTTCAGAAGTATATTTATGAGCCAAGGATAAAAGATATCCTTGCCAGGGATAATTTAGCTGCATTCAGAGAGGGTCATGATGAACTCTCCCTGGAGGTAGGGAAATCCACCCAGCTCCCTGTTCAGATCCAAACCTGGCTTGAATATATTGGGAGACTTTTTAGGGTCTTAGCGTTTGATGTTATCAGGCACAGTGAGCAAAACATGTTTGAGGGACAATTCTCCAAATAACCTGAGGGTCTTGGGTTCACTAGTTTCCCTGAAGTCGCCGGAAGGCTGTGTGTGCATTCCACTGAATTTAAGATTTTTTTTCCCCCAAATGGTTCCCCTTAATTATCAGGATCCTCACATTAATTTCAGATTTCAAGCTGTTCTTAAGGAGGTCGTCTCCCACCAGACAAAAAGCCAATAAATCCTCCAGTCGGCCCATACTCAGAAAATGTTACCAGTTTGCACCTTGCCAAGACACATGCCCACAATTCCTCAGGCAGGTAGGGTTTTTAAGTGACCATAAAGGGACAAGAAGCCAGTGGCCCATTGACCTACTTGAATTGATGCAGGAATCTTTGATAGGAGCATAAGCATGATAGCACCTTCTGGGATAGTTATGCAGCTCAAAATTCCCCATCAGTGGCACTTCTGCAGAGCCTAAACTCCCAACCATGAGCTTGCACTACTAACAGGGCTACTCTCTAGTTTGCAGCATCCCTGTCCATCACTATTAAGGATGATCCTGCTCCAAGGGTAAACACAGTGGCTGGAACAAACTGTCTCCCAACTGTTGCTGGGTCTGTAGTTCCCTTCTTCAGCTCAATGATAACAACCATGATGAGAGCAAATTAAACACAACTGCCAGGGTTGGAGATCTGCCTTCCTGCCTCACTCCTACATTAAGTGAGCTAGGCTAGGCTTAGGCAAAAGGAAAAGCTTTCAGTTTACTCCGGTTGCCACATTTCCCACTGGGTAAAGAGGCTGCCAACAGCAATGGGTGCACTGCATTTACTCTAGTTACTTCATTTATCTGGAGAGGGTGAGGGTGAAAAGACAGTTAAATGGAGAGAACCAAAGAAGCAAATGGAAGGTCCGGGGCAGAGCCGCAGACATGCCACTTCTACACTGAGCTGCATGCAATTCTAGGGGGGCCCGCCACCACTACCCCACAGCTATAAAAGTTTAACTGGATCTATATCGAGAGACCTCGGTGGGTGCTGAATACCCGTGTCTGTGACACTTGCCAATCCAAAGAGAAAAACAAGCCACAGCCTGGCCTTTAAATACAGAAATAGAAACAAACAAGCACTTGAATTCCATCTCCCTTTGCAACTTGGTATATCTTGCACACTCTAAACCAGTCTCCCCCTGACCAAGTGACACAAATAAATGCATTCTAAACTTGTTTGTCAGAGCCAAACTACACAAAAATTTAGGTAGGGGGAAGAGGGAACATCAAAACTTTCAGAGGATGGATGCTTAACTGAAACAAATACATTTGAATTGTCACCTGAAATATCTGCATCTGACCCCCACTGAACCCCACTGTCCTCTGTCCCCACACAATCCCCTTCCAATTCTGTGTGTAATCTTTCAGGAAAGGAGAGGTCTACTAACCCTCATGGAATCTCTATACCTTCTTCCAGGGTCTTTTGAGAGCTAGCAGGCAAGGCTGCTACCCTAAAATCTCGGATGGCAAAACCCCTTCCCCTGAACACTGTAGGGGAAAGCAGCACAGAGCTATTCCTTGCTGCTGCTACTGACACCGTGCTCACTCTCACTCACTGGCTCTGAAGGAACACACAAAACATAGCCACTCTCTCTGAGGCCTGGTCTACACTACGAGTTTAGTTCAAATTTAGCAGCGTTAAATCGAATTAACCCTGCACCTGTCCACACAACGAAGCCATTTACTTCGACATAACGGGCTCTTAAAATCGATTTCTGTACTCCTCCCCGACGAGGGGAGTAGCGCCGAAATTGACATTGCCATTTCAAATTAGGGTTAGTGTGGCCGCAATTCGACAGTATTGGCCTCTGGGAGCTATCCCACAGTGCACCATTGTGACCGCTCTGGACAGCAATCTGAACTCGGATGCACTGGCCAGGTAGACAGGAAAAGCCCCGCGAACTTTTGAATTTCATTTCCTGTTTGCCCAGCATGGAGAGCACAGGTGACCACGCAGAGCTCATCAGCACAGGTAACCATGCAGTCCGAGAATCGAAAAAGAGCACCAGCATGGACCATATGGGAGGTACTGGATCTGATTGCTATATGGGGAGAGGATTCCGTGCTATCAGAACTATGTTCCAAAAGACGAAATGCCAAAACATTTGAAAAAATCTCCAAGGGCATGATGGAGAGAGGCCACAATAGGGACTCACTACAGTGCCGCGTGAAAGTTAAGGAGCTCAGACAAGCCTACCAGAAAACCAAAGCAAACGGAAGGTCCGGGGCAGAGCCGCAGACATGCCACTTCTACGCCGAGCTGCATGCAATTCTAGGGGGGGCCACCACCACTACCCCACCTCTGACCATGGATTCCAAGGAGGGGGTAATCTCAACCATGCCTGAGGATTCTGCGGATGGGGAAGAGGAGGAGGAGGAGGAGGACGAGCTTGCGGAGAGCGCACACCACTCCGTTCTCCCCAACAGCCAGGATCTTTTTCTCAGCCTGACTGAAGTACCCTCCCAAGGCATTATCCCAGACCATGAAGCCATGGAAGGGACCTCTGGTGAGTGTACCTTTGTAAATATAAAACATGGTTTAAAAGCAAGCGTTTTTAATGATTAATTTGCCCCGAGGACTTGGGATGCATTCGCGGCCAGTACAGCTACTGGAAAAGTCCGTTAACGTGTTTGGGGATGGAACGGAAATCCTCCAGGGACATCTCCATGAAGCTCTCCTGGAGGTACTCCAAAAGCCTTTGCAGAAGGTTTCTGGGCAGTGCAGCCTTATTCCGTCCTCCTTGGTAGGACACTTGACCACGCCATGCTAGTAGCAAGTAATCTGGTATCATTGCATGACAAAGCCTGGCAGCGTATGGTCCCGGTGTTTGCTGGCATTCAAGCAACATCCGTTCTTTATCTCGCTGTGTTATCCTCAGGAGAGTGATATTGTTCATGGTAACTTGGTTGAAATACGGGAATTTAATTAAGGGGACAGAGGTGGCCGTTCCACCCGCTCTGTGCACCCGCCCACTCCACCCCAGTGGACAGCCCAAGCAAAAGGCTGTCATTATTTTGAACTGGCCTTTTCCTTCCCTCCTATCCTCCTCCCAAACCCCACCTGGGCTACCTTGTCAGTTCTCTCCCTATGTTTATAATAAATTAATAAAGAATACATGATTTTTAAACAATAGTGACTATTTCCTTTGAAAGCAAGCTGTGATCGAAGGGGGGAGGGTGGTTTGCTTACAGGGAATGAGTCAATCAAGGCGGCGGGTTTTCATCAAGGAGAAACAAACAGAACTTTCACACCGTAGCCTGGCCAGTCATGAAACTGGTTTTCAAAGCTTCTCTGATGCGCAGCGCTTCCTGGTGTGCTCTTCTAATCGCCCTGGTGTCTGGCTGCGCGTAATCAGCGGCCAGGCGATTTGCCTCAGCCTCCCACCCCACCATAAAGGTCTCCCCCTTACTCTCACAGAGATTGTGGAGCACACAGCAAGCAGCAATAACAATGGGAATATTGGTTGCGCTGAGGTCTGAGCGAGTCAGTAACGATCGCCAGTGACCCTTTAAACGTCCAAATGCACATTCTACCACCATTCTGCACTTGCTCAGCCTATAGCTGAACAGCTCCTGACTCCTGTCCAGGCTGCCTGTGTATGGCTTCATGAGCCATGGCATTAAGGGGTAGGCTGGGTCCCCAAGGATAACTAGAGGCATTTCAACATCCCCAATGGTTATTTTCTGGTCTGGGAAGTAAATCCCTTGCTGCAGCCGTTTAAACAGAGTAGTGTTCCTGAAGACGCGAGCGTCATGAACCCTTCCCGGCCATCCCACGTTGATGTTGGTGAAATGTCCCTTGTAATCCACCAGTGCTTGCAGCACCATTGAAAAGTACCCCTTCCGGTTTATGTACTGGGTACCCTGGTTCTCCGGTGCCAAGATAGGGATATGGGTTCCATCTATCGCCCCACCACAGTTAGGGAATCCCATTGCAGCAAAGCCATCCACTATGACCTGCACATTTCCCAGAGTCACTACCTTTCGTAGCAGCAGCTCAGTGATTGCATTGGCTACTTGGATCACAGCAGCCCCCACAGTAGATATGCCCACTCCGACTGACCGGTAGCTGTCTGGCGTTGCAAGCTTCCACAGGGCTATCGCCACTCGCTTCTCAACTGTGAAGGCTGCTCTCATCTTGGTATTCTGGCGCTTCAGGGCAGGGGAAAGCAAGTCACAAAGTTCCATGAAAGTGCCCTTACGCATGCGAAAGTTTTGCAGCCACTGGGAATCGTCCCACACCTGCAACACTATGCGGTCCCACCAGTCTGTGCTTGTTTCCCAGGCCCAGAATCGGCGTTCCACGGCTACAACCTGCCCCATTAACAGCATGATCTCCAAAGCGCCGGGGCCCGCGGTTTGAGAGAATTCCATGTCCATGTCCTCATCACTCTCGTCGCTGCGCTGCCCCAGCCGCCTCCTCCTCGCCGCCTGGTTTTGCAGATTCTGGTTCAGCATAAACTGCACAATAATGTGCAAGGTGTTTACAATGTTCATGACTGCTGTCTTGAGCTGAGCGGGCTCCATGCTTGCCGTGGTATGGCGTCTGCACTGTTCACCCAGGAAAAAAGGTGCGAAACAGTTGTCTGCCGTTGCTTTCCCAGAGGGAGGGGGAGGATGTACCCAGAACCACCCGCGACAATGTTTTTAGCCCCATCAGGCATTGGGATCTCAACCCAGAATTCCAATGGGCGGAGGGGACTGCAGGAACTATGGGATAGCTATGGGATAGCTACCCACCGTGCAACGCTCCAGAAGTCTACGCTAGCCTCGGTACATGGACACACACTGCCGAATTAATGTGCTTAGTGTGGCCGCATACACTCGACTTTATACAATCAGTTGCCAAAAATCGAATTCTGTAAATTCGGAGTAATCCCGTAGTGTAGACATACCCTGAGAAGAGTGTCAAAATAGCTTTGTTTAACCCTTTTGAGCACATGGGATCAGTTCAAACAAAATAGCAGAACCAGTACCAGGCAATATCTCTAACTCTACTTGAAATACAAAAACATTTGCCATACATTTTTTCAGTCACCTTCAGTGCAAGCGTTAATCAGGCCATCAACAGAAAAATGAACTTGGTAACATACTAGAAAATAAGTACTTTCATTTTTATTGTAGGATAACCACTACTTTCTGTTTTACTAAAATTCAATATTAGTGCCTAACTGATGACTTCCTATTCAAGGTGAACACAGGCAGAGGCAAGGATATCACAGATTTTCTTACTTTGAGACTGACTGAACATTTCTGTGGGAATCAGACATGAATGCTGGGATCTTAAATTTGGAATGAACAATAATCAAGAGAATTTGTACATATTTCAATGCAAAGTATCAGATTTCATTATGCCAAATTTTAGCACGTTTAAAATGTTCTACAAACGTATTAAGACAATCTTATGGCAAATTTCCAAGGTATGCCATAGATCTAGGTATCATTAATTCTCAGCATGCACTGGCATTCTGTTGCAGATTAGCCTTGCATGAAGAATATTCCAACTTAAGAAACAAAACAAAGAAACAACAAACCTACAGAATTCATTTCTGTGTATTAACAAAGAGGTACTGGATTTAAGTTTCCAATTACTCTGCTATCCAGAATATCATTCTCCCCAGTCTTATACCCTGTAGCTATGCATGCGTCACACACATTTACAAAAAGATGCATTAACTAGCATTTTCCTTCCACCTCCCACTTCCGCCACACTTCTATTTGCGTGAGACTAGAGGAGCAATTGTGCTGAAGTGCTAAAGTCACTCCTGAAATGCAGGACTCCCACATGGCAGTGAAGAGACCCTCAAGTCAGGCCCCAGTCTTAGGGTTGCCATCTTCATAATATTTAAAACCTGGACACTCCAGCAGGCATGCCAGAACCTCCCCTCTCCTCTTCCCCTATCCCCCAGCCCAGGGTCTCACCTGCGGAGCTGGGGCTGGGAGCTGCAGCTGCCTGACACAGGTAGGAGGCAGCCCCGGTTGAGTAGGGGCTGGAGCGGGTAATGAGCTGGTGCTTCCCCACCTGTAGTAACGGGACTTTGGGTGTCCAGTCAGCAGATGTGCCCGGACACTGTCAGGTCCCCTTTTCGATTGGACTTTCTGGTCAAAAACCAGGCACCTGGCCACCCAACCAAGTTTGCAATATTCTAAGAACAACTCAACCAAGAGAGAATGAAAAAAAAGCAATTTTTTACAAGAGGAATGTTAAAAGATTACCTTATCCTCTTATCTTCCACTTTTTTCAAATACTCATCTCTCTTCAGTACTCCCAGTATTGTTTCCCTCTCATGTTCCAACAAAAATGACAAATTGATGATCTCCAGGTTTTTTGACATGATTCTTCAATCGTGATTTTTCCAACAGTTGGGTTTTCTAGAGAATGAACTGTTTACTGCAAGTTTCAAAGGCACGTTTGTCACACGAGTACAAGATTTACAAGGTCACCACAGAGCCTGACAGAGAGTTCTTTATTAAATTAACCAGATTTCAAAAACATGTGGCCACGTCTTCCAGCTGCAGGAGAGAAAGGTTGCTGCTGTGTTCTCTACGAAATTCTCTCATTTTCCTGATTACAGAATGTTCATTGCATCTTTTCTGGTCTTCCTTGACATGCTCCAAGCCTTCAACCCACATTCACAGAAGGTGTCTGAGTTAATCTTTCAACACATCAACTGTTGTCTGAAGCCACCCAACAGCTGGATATTTAGATTCAAACTATCTGAAAGTCAAAAAGAAATAAAAGGAAGTGATTTTGACATTATCCTCGTCTCATCTAAGAGAAGCTACATTAAATAATGGTTTGGAAACAGCAGAAGAATCAATGTCTAACCACCTGCAGACTAACAGATTGCCCCTAGGGTCATCTATGGCCAGTGCTTTCTCTTTGCTACTATTTAGTCTCAAGTGTATGAATATCATCATGCAGGCGCCCCTCCTTGTGTAATTTCATTTGCAATTACTCTCTGGTTGTGGAAGTCCTGAATTTGCTAAACTCACTTTGGACTTGATTTTGCTATTCTTATAATGATTAGCACCAGGCCACACAAATATTCCACAGATTTCAGTGGGACTACTTGGATAGAAAGGTACTGCTTAAATGAGAGGAGGGATGGCAGAATTGGGCACGAGAGGTCTTCCTGTGCTCTAAGGATATCACATTTCTCTTCTTCCCTCTTCCTCCTTCTCCCCTTTCCCCTCCCCCCCCCAGCCCCACACAGTAGAACAGAACAACAAGAATCCTGAATGTCTATATCCGAGTACTAAACATACCACCGTTCCAAACACTTTGCCTCTGCTTCATGTGGTGCATGACAAGATAACTAAAATTTTAGGGCTGTTAACCTGGAAGTTCTAATTACTGTCTCACAAACTGGAACAGTGTCTCATTGAAGGAAGGCATAACTGATACAGAGCTTATTCATTTAAGATAGAAGTATATTTTTATATTTGTGAGAATCTTTTCAAAGGTTGATCTAGTCTGAGTGTGTTGGGAAAGTCTGATGTTGGAAGGGGATGAGAGGCTGGGTTCAAAGGAAACATGCAGAGCTGGTATACAGTACCTGCAGCTTTCCTTCCTCATTAAGCCTACTCTCCAGTCACTTTTGAAAGCTTCCCTTGCCTCTCTTGCATCTTCCATGTAAGCAAAAGGCCAATGGCAAGTGGTACGGAGGTGGAAGCAATACGAATGAAGTACAGCTAAAGTAGACAACAATTGACCTGAAGAAGAGCTGTGCGTGGCTTGAAAGCTTGTCTCTCTCTCACCAACAGAAGTTGGTCCAATAAAAGATATTACCTCACCCACCTTGTCTCAACAATAATAGGGATAGATAACCTAATGCTTCACCACCTAGTCACCACCAACGAAAGCAAAGCCACTATACAGTGTAACTGGACAAAATGAAAAATTCCTTTCCACTAAATTACTTAAATCTAGCAACAGAAATCCTGAAAAATTAGTGTTCAAGTGTGAAACCCCCCTTTCCCCCCCCCCCAGTTTGACGGTGAACTTACTAGTAAAGCAAGTAAATGTCACACTTTCAGGAGATTCTGCCTTGTACTGACTTCTGTTACCACTGGGATTACGTCTGACATTTCATAACCTCTTCTCAGAATGATGTTAAAAAACCCCACCTCAGATCAATGAAAAGCTTACATGAGCTATATACAGCTCCTGTACAGAATATTGCTTTTTCTCTGAAAGCAATTCAGTTGTAACATTACAACAGCAGTGTTTTTATGGGCTGAAAGTGCTGTAAAAAAAACCAAACACTGGATCTTAACAGTACTACTGTGATTCAAATAAATATATTATCATGACCCCTTTTGGGGGTGAAGAAAGTAAGACAAAGAGGTCAAGTGATGTGCCCAAGGCACACAGCAATTTAGCGGCAGAGTCAGGAATAGATTTCAGGACTGCCCCACTCCCATCTCTGTGCTTATCCCTCTTAGAACACGGGAAACAAATATTTGAATCATGGACCAGAATATCTCCTTTGTCCAGGTTTCAGAGTAGCAGCTGTGTTAGTCTGTATCTGTAAAAAGAACAAGAGTACTTGTGGCACCTTAGAGACTAACAAATTCATTTGAGCATAAGCTTTCATGGAAGTGGGCTGTAGCCCACGAAAGCTTATGCTCAAATAAATTTGTTAGTCTCTAAGGTGCCACAAGTACTCCTGTTCTTTGTCCAGATTGTGATTTTAAATATACCATAAAAATAAAATAATTTAAATATACTTTTAAGCAATTTCACAGTGATTAATAACAATATGTTTGATATGTTACTTTTAAGAGAAAAGCACCAAAAATGAACTGTTTCTTCTAATTTCCACTCTAAAGTGCACTTGAAGAAGCCTCTGCTCATGGTTGGCAGAAGGAGTAGCTGAAAAACATAATGCTGAGTTATGTACATAATTTGCAATTGCTGGATTCCACTTCAGCATCTATGCCTTGGCCATGCCCTACTTCTACCCTAACACATCCACTTTTCCTCTCTCTCAGCCAGACTCATTTCAGTGTGCTGGGAGTGCCTAAGTGTGCATCCACTGCTGAGTACTGTGCACATCTCCTCCTGCTACATGCAGGTGCTGAGCAAATGGTGACTGCTCATTCTTTGGTTCCCTATACTTCTTAGCAATACTCGGTAGCCAAAAAGACGGAGCCCTTTAAGAGCAATTACTTCTAACATACGAGTTGCATGTGCAAAGCAATATTGCAGTTCTTACAGGTGAACATAAAGCCATATTACTGTATTTGTGCAGCTGGGAGACTGGAAAAAAATATGGAAAAAAATCTACTTGCAAAGTGAATGTCCCATTACCAAGCTTAATCCCACAAGCAATTCTTTCCGGAAAGCCCAATTGAGCAAATCCTAAATCTAATTCAATTCAGTTTACAAACTGGGGAGTTCATAGATTCTAGGACTCGAAGGGACCTCGAGAGGTCATCAAGTCCAGTCCCCTGCCCTCATGGCAGGACCAAATACTGTCTAGACCATCCCTGATAGACATTTATCTAACCTACTCTTAAATATCTCCAGAGATGGAGATTCCACAACCTCCCTAGGCAGTTTATTCCAGTGTTTAACCACCCTGACAGTTAGGAACTTTTTCCTAATGTTCAACCTAAACCTCCCTTGCTGCAGTTTATGCCCATGGCTTCTTGTTCTGTCCTTAGAGGCTAAGGTGAACAAGTTTTCTCCCTCCTCCTTATGACACCCTTTTAGATAGCAGTTTTCAGGTATCATGTCCCCTCTGAGTCTTCTCTTTTCCAAACTAAACAAACCCAATTCTTTCAGCCTTCCTTCATAGGTCATGTTCTCAAGACCTTTAATCATTCTTGTTGCTCTTCTCTGGACCCTTTCCAATTTCTCCACATCTTTCTTGAAATGCGGTGCCCAGAACTGGACACAATACTCCAGCTGAGGCCTAACCAGAGCAGAGTAGAGCGGAAGAATGACTTCTCGTGTCTTGCTCACAACACACCTGTTAATACATCCCAGAATCATGTTTTAATATACTAATACTAGATATCACCGAAGATAGGATTCAGAGAAAAATTAGGCATTAATGTGGATAATGAGAACAAACATGATTACATTGGATAGGGTAACTCATGCCCACTACCAACTGACAGATCAGGTTCTACTCCCATGGGCAGGTTATCCATTTTGTAGTTGCTTACTCCTCTCTCAGAAGTGTCCACTGATGGTTACTTTCAGAAACTGGAGAGTGAACTGGATGGACCCCTGGTATGACAATTCCTGTGTTCATATCTGCCTATCTGCACTGTAAACTAGTGGGTTAATGCCATCTGTATCCTGCACAGAAACCATTACAGCTTTGTTTGTGAAGTCTATTGAAATTGATTTAGCTTGTGTTCCGGAACATCTTCTGGAATATTATAATATTTACCAAGTGGGCAGCTGAGCACAATTAACAGGTACATTATCCAGATTTAAAAGGTATTTGTAGTTAAAGTCTATTCTTGTGTAAAACCTACCATTGGTTAACTGTTCAGTGCCACATAGTTCTCCCATTACACAGCCGTAAAAGTTTCACTCTATTTGAAAACTGTTTTTGAATCTTTTACAGAAATAGTCTAGGGACAAATCCTTCAGTCCTTACTCATGAAAAAAATCTCCCTGATTTCAACAGTGGCTTTACCTGAGTAATGACTGCAGGATTTGGCTCCTGTTGATGTACGCGTCACCTAAAGTTACTGTTTTGCTCTGGTTTTATATTTACAAAATATTCTACCCTATACAAAAATTGTTAAACAACTTTTATAAAACACTATTCTCTTTCCTTCTTACCTACGGCCAAGATTATGGGCTGATTAATGCTGCAGCACAGGGAAATAAGGGGATGCAAGGCTACCTAGAAGCCCTGGTCATGGACATGGACCAGGACCAGGCACTAAAGAAATACAAATAACAAAACAAACAAAACAAAATAAATACCACCTGTGCCAATAGCCCTCATTGCAGGGGAAGGAGGAGGGGAACAGCAACCTCCTCGGGACCTCTATTCCTACCCCACTCTGGTGTGTGGGCAGAACCCGCAACACACGTATCAGTGCAGCTATGCCAGAAGAAATATTCTGTGCTAGGCAGAGTCAAAGTCTGCTTCCTGGTTTCCTTGCCACCAGCTTCAGTGGAAGGCGTTATCTGGACAAGATATAGGTTCTATCCCCCGAATCCCAAGTGGGAACAGGGAAACTGGGAAGTTTCTTGTGACCCTGTCACAATCTGGTTCCCGGGTTGCTCCTGGGATAGTGACAGTATTTAATTTGATTTACAAAGTCTTGGACAGTTCCACAATTGGAACCATTGGATTCAGCAGCCAGATCATTTTTCTGAACAGTAGGAACTCTGACCATACCAATTTACTGATGGACATCAAGGTCTCAGTTCAGCGAGGTATGTAAGCACATACCTAACTTTAAGCACACGAATATTCCCATTAGCCTCACTGCAACTACTCATGTGCTTTAAGTTGGAAGTCTACTTCAAGGCCTTAACACCTTGGGGGAGAGATAGCTCAGTGGTTTGAGCATTGGCCTGCTAAACACAGGGTTGTGAGTTCAATCCTTGAGGAGGCCATTTAGGAAACCAGGGTAAAAAAATCTGTCTGGGGATTGGTCCCATTTTGATCAGGGGGTTGGACTAGATGACTTCCTGAGGTTCCTTCCAACCCTGATATTCTATGATTGGAGGCCGAGTAAGGAGTAACTAACTGCCATTGAGTCTAGTCTGGGTTTGATAGGTCCTGCAAGGGCCAGGGTTGAGGATTGTTTCATTTAGTATTTTCACCAGTGGTCTGGAAAACATACATTTGCCCAAGATACAAAGCAGTAGTAAATGATTGGGAGAAGAGAGAGAGAGTTCAAATGGAACAAGAATTAAAATAAAAGGAAATTTAAAAGAAGAAATCAGATTCAAGCTAGCGAGTTCTCCCCCCACAAAGGGAAGAATAAGTGAGCACAGTTAAATTCTGCAATTAACATTATCAATCTTTTATGACTTTTATATTTAGGTTTATTGAATCACAAA
The DNA here is from genome assembly GCF_011386835.1 of Chrysemys picta bellii. Lineage (NCBI taxonomy): Eukaryota > Metazoa > Chordata > Testudines > Emydidae > Chrysemys > Chrysemys picta. The sequence continues at coordinate 204,717,612 of NC_088791.1, forward strand.
CTTTTAATGTCCTGGTTTTTAAACTCAGACTCTGCTCACTTACAAACGCTTGGGTTTGGCTACAACTAGAGTGTTCTAATAATGTTTTAGATAAACACATCTGTTGGCAAACTTAGGGTTAGATTGCAGCTAAATGATCTACCCTGAGTATGGAGCAGCAGGAAGTAGTGCTGCCCTGGAGCAGCTCAGTCACGATCTGCCCTCTTGGTCTCCCTTGCTTCTCCTGGGAGTTGGGGGAAGTAAACCGTACCAGGCTTACCCCGGCCATAGTCCAGTCACCCAGCTTGCTGGTGCAGCAATGTTGACAAGCACTTTGAGGGGTGGAGGCAAATGTGGGGCAGAGGGGAAGCAATGAACCTAGGCTCCACCCAGTCCACACCCTCCTTCACTCCTCCACCAGGCACAAGGTGGAAGTAGCAGCTCTGTCTCTCCTCCTGTGCTGCAACCACTAAGGAAGCACTTTACACTCCAGTGTATGGCTATTGATGATAATTGATGTCCCTGAAATTGGACAAAGAGTCTGAGTATGTCCTAGTGAGTGAACCTGCTATTGGGTGAGACTAGCGGCGTGAGCTGAGGGATGTGCTGCCCGCCACTTCCCGCAGCCCCCATTGGCCTGGAGCAGCAAACCACAGCCAGTGGGAGCCGCGATCGGCCGAACCTGCGGACACGGCAGGTAAACAAACCAGCCCGGCCCGCCAGGGGCTTTCCTTGAACAAGCGGCGGACTGGCTTTGAGAACCACTGATCTAAGCAACTCTAAGATTCTCTTAAAATGTTTGTTGAGCTTTTATTAGGCAGCCCCATGGCTGGGTATCTTGCAGTTATCTTCATCTCAAGTGGAATAGAGATTTCACACTAAGCCAGCCAGAGGATTTGGTCGTTTTCTAGATGACAAATTAGGATACAAGGAGGGATGTGAAGTCCCCCACAGATTGGGCTTGGTTTTATTTTACCTTTTCTTTGGGCCAGAGCCTCCATTTCATGGACCAAAGAGCTGTGTCTATCTACCTGGGGATTTCTGAGGCACTAGGAAAGAAGGTGGAACCAGCAGAGTGGCAGAATGGCAAACTAGAAATTGGCAGGCCTTTCAATTTGTTTTTGTTTTTTTAGAGGGGAGGAGTAAAACAGCAGCTCACTTTAGCTATTAATACATACTTCCTGTTAGCCACACCTCTGCTGTGCTGAAAGGTAATTTCTGGAGTATGGACCCTTCCACTGTAAGGCTGTAGTTAGAAAAATAGGCTTCAGTGTAAGGTTTTGTAAATGAAATGTCTTGCACAGCCACACAAATATTTGCATGCATACATGACAACATATGCTGCATTCTTTATGTTGGCATGTGTCCACAGAGATCACATGGGGGGGAGCAGTGGCCCACTCCCCACAAAAGGAGAAACTTGACCCATGCAGATGAGAGTTTAAAAAGCCAGTACTCAGTAGAGAAGGATATGCTACTGGAATGAAGGTGTGCAATCATGGGCAGTCACAATAATCAAGACATAATGGTCCCCCAATCTCTTCCCCATAAGCTCCTTGACCAGAAGTGGATGATGAGTAGCTCCTAGTGGGGAAGGATAGCTGGATGTGCTATTGCCCCTACCCACCACCACCAGAGACTTTTGAGGTTCTCCCCCCAGGACAGAGTTTTGAGGGATAGGAAAGAGAATGAGGGAGAAGCAGGGACAGTCCCAGGGTATGTCTACATTGGAGCTGGATTTGTAGTTTTCAGCTCAAGGAGACATATCCTCACTAACTCTGATCGAGCTAGCACACTAAAAATAGAAGTGTAGGCACAAAAGTGCGAGCAGCAGGAGGGGCTCGCCAGCCCAAGTACAATCCCGTTTGAAATGCTAGGTACATACTTAGGTGGATAGCCCCTCCCATCACATGTGCTGCCACAACTCCACTTCTATTTTTAGCACCCTTGCTCACTCAGACATACCCACTGATCTGGGATTTCCCAGGTCCCCGTGTCCAAAAAATTAGGAGTAGGCAAGCAACTCCATGCATTAGTGTGGGCAGCAGCAAACAAAGCCTAGCTCTCCCCAGCAGGCAGAATGTTACAGCTCAATCATCTCTGAGCCAACTCAGAGAGAGAGAGAAGGCAGGGACAGTCCAAGGGCCATTGAGAGCACCCCCTGGATGGACGGGGTATGTGGTGTGGTGATTACCCCCATAGTTAGCTTCCATCTTCAGAGAGACAAGTTTAAACAAGAGTGGCTGCTTCATGCAGAAGATTCTGCGGTGGGAAGCAGGATGAAGCCTACCCAAATCCCCACAGAGGTGAGACAAATGCCTTCCCTTACTGAAGAAGGTAAGGAACAGCCAAGCGTTACTGCGGCTAAGACCCCAGCCGAAAGTGGGGATATTAAGGCAGTACTGCCTAGTATATGATTCCTGTTCAATTTCACACTCTGGGTGGTCACCTCAGGATGAGTATTTTGCACTTGGAAGTCAGCTGCCTCTTCAGTCATAGCCAGACCCATTTATTATTAAAGGCAAATTAAGAGATGTGGGTTTTACTGAGTGCTGGAGAATTCCGTAATCAGTGCAACGATTTTGTTTGTTTGTTTGTTTTTTGGAAGGAATGATTGGATGTCAGATTCAGACCTGAAAGTTGACTGCAATGCAATGGGAGGCATCAGGTCTTGCACAAAACAAAACATTGCCTCCATAAAAAGCAGCAGCTGTTGGTCCCTGTTATTAGGATTAGCATGATCCAAACCTACCTTTCAGCACATAACACACCACCACGGGCCATTCCAGGAATGGAATTTTGTGGACCTAGACCCTTTCCTCCCACAATCCCCAGAGAGAACAGACAAGTTGTCCCACAACACCCTGCAAATGTGAGTACAGAACAGCACAGTGAATTGTAGTGCTATGAATCCTGGGATACCTGCCCAGAGAGCTGTATTTCTTCTCATGGCGAAATGCAACGGATATGTGGGGAATGACAGCACAATGATGTGGTTGCATTATCGTGGGTTACATGGATTAATTTACCCCATGATTTGCATGCAGTAAAGATACAGCCTCAGACAAGTTCTTAGCCACCAGAGGAGCCACCAATATTTACAAATACAACTGCACATGTGCTTATATACAAAATTAATCAGGAATCTCATTTGCATTCCAGAACTCCCTCACCTAAAATCTCCCATGTTTCTTGGGTAAAGACCCTCTGGATTCTAGGGGAATATATGAAGGGGGAGCAGGATGAAAATGTAGTCCTGATGAACTCTCTCACTGTCACCACTATCAAACAGCTCTTGTTATAAAATATCCCTCCTGCTTCTAAACCATTGTGATTATTTACTTAGAAGTCTGTGCGTATTCAATGACTTTATGATACAGCATCACTGACTATGTTTTTGGTATGCACACTAACATGGCAGTACTGGAACTTGGGTGTCAAAACTAAGGCAGCACGCCTTCACTTTCACTGAGGCCAGACCTACATTGCAAATGTTGCCTGGACAGTAACGTTGGTTAGGGGTGTGATATCTTACATTTCTATACCGGCAAAAGCCCTTGTGTAGATGCAGTTAACAGCAAACTCACTGCATTTGTGGAAATGGTATAAGCTATACAAGTAAAGTCACTCTTTTGCCAGTATAAGCTGCATCTCCACTAGGAGGGGTTTGCTGATATAGCTATACCAGGCAAACCTTTTCTAGGGTACACTAAGCCTGAGCTATTCATACAGAGCTTGAGGGGCTCTTTCATTCCACTTCGATCTATCAAGAAAGAACTAGAGCCCATTCTTGAACTTTTCTACATTTTGATGTAATTCCTAACACCAATAACGTAACATGCTGGCTTTGACACTACAGTACTAAGGGCACCGATACAGAAATTAACTTTCTAGACTCCAGTTAAAACACAGCAAGTCTGTATACACTCCAGACTCACTCACTGGGAAGTCAAAAAATGATATCTAGAACTAGGATAACATAATTAGCTAACCTCTCAAAAAGCACACCATGTCAACAACTATCTATTTGTTTAGGACTTTTGCCTCTTTCTCACAATCCAGGCCAACATACAATTCTACACAAGAGAAAGAAAGGACTGTCACTGTCATTTCTAATAAATGCCCGCAAAATCATTAAAGTTATATACCATACTAAGAACTTTAACACATGTAAATCTTACCTTTTTTAAAGTGTAGCGGCTGGCTCACCTGTTTTTCTGTTCTAACTGTGGAATACTGCTATAGGTACAGAATGCTATATACAGGAACTAGAAAAACCAGCCTCACTTCCCCCAACAATCTATTTGCACAATGCACACACCCAGCTGTGCAACGTAATGTTTGCCAGAAGCAGTCATTCAGCTACCAAAGTACCAGGAAATACTTGTTGTACTAACCCACTGAGTTTTCAAAGGAACTAGAAGTGGCTTCTTCCTTTAAGAGCCCATTTGGCAAACTCTGAAGTGAAGTGGCACAGTACCTGTCAGAGGAGAATTATTAATTTCTTGAAACAGCAACTGGGTTAATGGGACACAGATCCCTGACTGGGGCCTCCAGGTGTTACCATAATATAAATAATAAAACTAAGAGTTACTACTTCTTTCTTTTCAAGAGACTCTGACATGGGCTTTGAGTCCTTTATATGCAGCATGGGGAAGAAATACAGACTGACAACATTTTTACTAAATTAATTAAAATACCATGCAGTCATCTGGCAGTAACTGGCAGTAACATTATTTGAAATTGTTAAAAGTACAGAATAAAGTTCACTCGTGTTAACATTACTGCGTTACTATGAATAAAAGCCCATAAAGGTATGCTGAAACCTCCAACTTCTTAAATGAGTATCACCTACTGTAGTTAAGTATTATACATTCTAGCAGTATGTTTGAGTTCAAAATAATAAGAAAGTCTCGCATCACATTCATCATGCCAACATAAGCATAACTTGGAAACTGTTCTTTTAGATCAGGAATAATGCCAACTTTCTCACACGGTCTTGGCAAAGCTCTTCCCATTTACCTACAAGATGACTGCTCTTTCCATAATCAGAACCAAAACCCCACAGCGGTGCCTAATTTCCAGCACAGGGGTGTACATATATGTAATAAAGTTTCAATAGTAATAATGTTTGAAGATTTAGAGTGCTCTGTTAGTGGCAATTAATTCTAACGCATCCCACTTTACAGCTGGAAAAAGTAAACACAAAGGTTAAGTGACTTGCCCAAGGCCCATATTAATGACAGAGCTGAGACTGAGCACAGTTCCTGACTCCTAGCCACTTGTTCACTCAGCTAAACTCTGCAGCCTCTACAGTATTGCCATGTGCTTATTTGGAGCTATTATTTTAAGGCTTCCAAAGGTTTCACTAGAAACACACAAAACCCACTACAGACACAACCAACTGTTCAGTTCCAATGCAGGACTTCAACCCTACTCAGCTTCAAAAAACATCACAGTACAGTTTAGCGTATGAATTGAGTATATATATTTTGACAGTGCAATTTTAAAAAATACAATTTAGATAAACAGTAGTAAACTGGAGCAGTTCTGTATTACTGTGTTCAGAGTACCTACATATGTGACTAAATATTATGGAGGAGGGTTCCTAGTTGCTTTGGAACCAAAGGACACTATTTACAGAATCTATTGTGATATGAATAATTTTAGTATTTGGGACACTGAACACACACAGTGAATGCCAATTAAACAAGCTAAAATATCCAAAGAACTTGGGGGTGGGGGTAGGGGTAGGGGGAAGAAATCTAATACCTGAGCTGACATTGCCATCAACTTTATAACGTCCTCCTCCTCTGAGCATGTCTGCCTCTGAAAATTAATACAATTCTCACAGCCTTGCCACCCATCTAGATGCCTCAGCTTCTGGATACACAAGTAATTCCATTCCCCCCAGATGGAAACGCCCTTCTCCATCGATGGCCAGCAAAAAGGCCATACCCACTTCCGACTGAAACTTGAGGGAATATCTACACAGCAATTAAATACCCATGACTGACCTGGTCAGCTGACTCGGACTCTCAGGGCTCAGATGCAAAACTGCAACGTAGCCATCCAGGCCCCAGCCAGACCCTAAGCTCTAGGACCCCGCAAAGGGGGAGCCTGAGCCCAAATGGCAGTTTTTAGTTCTGCAGCCCAAGGTCCCCAAGCCCGAGTTAGCTAACCCAGGTCAACTGCAGGTGTTTAACAGCTGTGTGGATGTACTCAGTGACCCAGGCATTCCGGAGCTCCAGATTGGATTACTGTGTTCACTCTGCCTATCTAGCTGTGTTGGGAGGAGGGGAGGAAGCTACAGTTGGTTCACACCACAGCAGCCCATCTGCTCAGCTAAGACAGGCCATTCAGAGCTCATCACTGCAACACTCTGCTCTCTTCATGGTCTCCCCAATTAACACTGGTCAAATTCCAAGTTTTAGCCCTCACTTTCAGTGTCCTCCACAGATGCGGCCCAAGATACCTGAGGGATGACCTCACCCTTGTGCTCATGACCCCCATCACAGCGACAATGGAACCATCAATGTTAGAGTGAAACCCTGCAGCTCTACAGAGGACAGAGTTTTCTAGGTCACCGGCCACGAATCTGGAACTCAATCCTAGGAGACAGCAGGACGACCATGAACCGTCAGCTCTTTCAGAACAAAATCCAGTCTTCGCTTCTTCAACCCAGCCAAACAAACAAACGCAGTCATGTGCAGGAGGTAGATATATCTGTGTGTGCACCCTTCATCATTCTGGGAGGTGCCCAGACACCCCAGTGTTTTAAGAACTTAGACAAGCAGCACCAAGATCCTTGGTCCCATTGAGCCACCTGAGCAGCTCAAAAGCAATGGAAAGTCACTGGAACTGGCCAGCTGGCAATTCCCCTCCCATAAAGGTAGTACTGAACCAGCGATATCCCACCCATGGCCTCTGGCCTGGGGAGCATCAGGGACACAACTAGGAAGAAAAGGCACATGTGGAGTGCTGTTGTGCTCCAAAGATCCAGGGCTGGTGAAACAATCCTTTCAGAGCCATTAATAGCTGACGGCCGTTAGAACAGCCTTGAGGGACTGAACTAACTCCTAACAGTCCCAGAGGCAGTGGGGACCCACTGGTGATATAAAGCCACCTTTGTGAGCATGTCCCCACCACCAGTTTCTCAGCAGAGTGCAGCTCAGCCAAACCAGACGCCCAGGTCATAGATTTCACACTGAAATACACTAAGCCTGGCTTGAGTTTTGCCTTTGTAATGAAGCTTGAAACCAAACAAAACTCTAGTTTCATTATCTAAGTACTGCCCAGCTTTAACTGTTACATTTAAAAGCAAAGTAGGCGGTGGGGAGGGAATCCACAAAGTGACAATTTTTCTCCTTTTGTTTTGCTCACCACTGAGTAAATAGAGTTCATTTTACTGGCTGAATATTCAACAAAAAGAGACTGCGTATCTCATAATGCAAATGAAAACAAATTCAATGTCTGCTTGTAAAATTAAACAAAAAACAAAAACTATCACCACCATAAAATGAAGGAAGAAAAAATGTTTTTCATTTGCTATTGCAAAGCAAAAGAACATCTGTGTGATGTGAAATCACCCAGAAAGAAAAAGCTTAGGAAATGAGTCACCTCAATTTTATCATTTTGCTTGCAGCACTTGTTAAAGCAGCATTTATAAAGGGCTCCAGCTTACCTTGTTATGTTTAAACTATATCCTGTCTCTTGTCACTTTTTGTGATGAAATGCAAATGCAAATGCAATGAATTTCACTCTGGAAGGGGGTAGATTTAAAACAACACCATGATGCACAGCTTGTAGGAACATTCTGTTCAACAGCCTGCAGTATATCTGAAATACCAATGGTTAAAAATACTAATCAGATGTAGGGGTTATAATTCTAATCAGCAAATGGAGTTTGCTGATATTGAATAGTTTACTTGAAAGTACACATAAGGGCCCCTCCTCATATTAAAACCAGAGTTTTAGTTCGGCCTTTGGCAGTTAGAATTTACTATTTGATAATAACTTCACTTGGGTTGGAAAATAAGCAACAAGTACAATAATATGGAACTTTCTGACAGATTCCCTTCTAAATTTTGTTGAGTTTTCCCCACGATACCCCTATAGTACTCCGAATGTAGAGAAAAAGTGAGGGTATACTGTATATTATAGTCTGAGATGATTTGGTCCAATGGATAGGGCACTGTGCTGGGATGCAGGAGATCACCACCAGGTCAGCCACTGACCTGCTGTGTGGCCATGAGAAAGTCACCTGACTTTTCTGTAGCTCTGTTTCCCCACTCACTGTTTATCTGTCTTGTCTATTTAGATTGCAGGCTGTTCTGGGCATGGATTATCAATTACTATGTGTATTTGTACAGTGTCTTGCACAATGGGATCCCAATCTATTTAGTGCCCCTAAGCTTTACTGTAATACTAATAACAGGAAGGTGTTTGACATGATGTACAGCTTGTGCAGTAAAACCAGAGAGGAGAATTACATTCTTTATTTAACAAGGTTCTTCCATCTGCTCTGTTGTGAAAGACGCCTGTTTCATTCAATCAGCCAATCACTTACTGCAGAAGCTAAAATAAAGACGATTTCTTTGACCATAACAGAATGGTTTCTAAAAGTAGTAAGTAGAGTTGGTCAAACATTTTCTGACAGAACAGTTTTCTGTCAGAAAATGCTGATTGGGTTAAATTAAACTTTTAGTGGGAACATATTGAGTTAATCAAAATTTTCAATGGGAAATTATCAAGACAGTTCATTTCAACTTTATCATTTTGACTTTTATGTCATAATATAAAAGTCAAAATGTTTCAACTAATACAGTCAAAACAAGAAGTTTTGATCTTATCAAAATATTTCACAAAAAATTCCAAGATTTTAACTTTTTGTTCCAATTCAGGCTGAAATTTTTCATGTGAAAACTTCAATTTTGCCACACAAAAAAAAAAAATAAAAGATTTTCTATTGGGAAAATTGAAATGATGGCTACCCCCCTTCCACCTGGAAGACTCTTATCAATTTCACTTTCTGCCTCCAGGGAGAAAGTGAAATTGACAAGAACTTTCCAGGTGGGCAAGGAGCCAGCCAAAAAAATCCATTTCAGTTCTCCTGCAATGGAATTTTTCCAAATTTGTCCCACAAAGAATGTCATTGTTTTAATTTTTTTTTTTTATCCCAGTCAGGACAACACTTTTCCCCAAAAACCCTGAAATTTTCCCTGGGATGGAAATTCCATTTTTCAGCCGGCTCTAATACTCCCTTTCAAAACCAGAAGCTTGTAGTTACAAATATTTAAGAACTTGAAGAAAGATTCCCATAAATATGTTCCTGCAGAAGAGACAGTACTATCTGTTTTCAGCTAGGATGTAAACGGTGAAACCTTTCTCCACATATGCTGATATTTCTCAAGTCAGAATTAATGAGAACCAAGTATAAAAAATGATTCATCAATCCCATTACAAAATCTCAGCACACTGTATAGAGGAACTAAAGAGATTATTTTTATCTTCAGGGCGATCAGTAGAAATGCTACAAAGAATATAAGCTACAGTAGTTTTAATACTCATTTTGAATTTGAACACGATGCCAGTTTATGATAATTTTCAAAACACATAAAGGTCAAAGGCAGGACAGAGGCTGGGGAAAAAAGCTGGAATGGAGTCTTTATCTCCAAACACACATTAAGAATAAGTTAACTGACAGATTTAAGTGCGATTTCAACATCTTAGAGAGGTCAAGTAGACAATATTTAACCCTGCAATCATAAGTCATTTTTTGGTTATTACTTGTTTAACCTATCGAATTGTCATGTTACAACCAGCAGACACCACTTGTGGCACATTTCTTTTAGTGAAAGTTGTTGTAAAATTGAGTAACAATTGTAGAAAGATGCCAAGGGTACAGATTACCAACTAGAAAACAAAAAAGATTTATTCTGACTACAGGAGAAGAGACGAATTAGCCAATCAAAAGAATTAAATGAAAGTACAGTTCCATATTTATCCATTGTAGAATTCAAAGTTATGTCCAGCTAGAACTGCAATTATTTAATTAATTTGGAATTTCTACTACCCTTCAACTGTAGCAGTAATATAGGCACTGTTTTCTAACTAGGGGGGCAGAGGGGTTTCCACATGGCATTAGAAAATACCAACTAAAATTATTCTGATTGAATTTCTTTTATATTGAGGCAATGGAACTATGACAATTATTTATTAGAAGAGAATTGTGCAATATGATATTTTGGAAGTTGCATGTGATTATGTAAATAGAACTATAACAACACATAGGTGCAAGTTTCTAAAATTAAGTCTATGCCTGCAAACTTAACTGTGGCATTCCCTTACTTGACTGCCTAACCATACAACCATAACATTTCTTTAATGGATCTATTGGTATAACATTGTGTAGTATGTTGGCTCCTAGACAATGGCAGGATCCAGTTTTTAATGGGCTTTAACATTGTACACGTGGTATTTTTAAGAGTCTTATCAATTCTCCAGAAGAGATTTACTACATAGGCACAAGGTTTGTGTATCAGCAATAACAATAAAATATGTAAGATAGGAGACTATTAGGAAGTTTAATTATCCTGTTGCTTCTCTCATTAAAAAGAAACAGCTTTTATCTTGCTGAAGTCCTAAGCAATAAGGACCTGGTCCAAAGCCACTGAAGTCAAGGAAAGACTCGTTGAGTGCAAGGGGCTTTAGATTGGGCCCTAACAACAATAAATCATAATAAATAAAAGTCAGCTCATTTGCTTCAGCAGAACACTTGCTACAACATAATTAAGGCTATGATTATGTCAAAGATTTCATTGAGTGTAGCTTGTAATTACTCCCTCAAGGTGAGTCCAAAAGGCTAATGCTGACCCGTGGTGGACCCCCACATAGATCTGTGTCCTGAATGTTGGGTTGCAAGGCCAGGAACTAACAAGATCAGTATACACTGAACACTAGGATTTAAGTTTAGGGACTGTAGAGGAGAGCACCTGATAAGAGACACCACTATTCCATTTCAGAAGTGGGACAGTCAATACAGCCAAGTACAATGCTGTCCTGTCATATTTTCAAACTTCAAGGCAAAAGAGTGGGAGAGGAACAAAACTGTCTGGACGTCTTTAGTCTAAATCTCAGAATATCATAGCATCTGTCTGCAATCACATGACAAATGTACGGCTGCAGTCATCACTTGAGTAAAGTGTTTAAAACCCAGACACACTAAATTTTGAAGCTGGAAAAAATTCTTAAAAAAAGAACTTTTGGTAGGTACGCAGTTGGTAGCACATAATCTCAAAGTGGTACTGAATTAGCACTCCTGATTGCTGCCATGTGGAATTTACAATGCCTCTACTTCCATCACCAAATGATAGAGTAAGCATTGCTTCCACAGACCAGCTCCTGATCCTCCATGTTAGTCACCAACTGCTGAGGGGTGGGGAATTAATAGTATCATTGTTCTCCCAATAATTTAGATTTTAAATTTAACATTCCACTTTTCATGGGAAGCGTAAATAATAGTAAATGTTACCAAGTATACTTTTTTGAGAATTGAACGTTACATTTAATACTTGTGTTATTTAGGCTACAGAAATAGCTACTTACTTCCAGGCAGCAACTGTAAGGGCTAGTTTTAAAGCTAGATTTAGGTTTTGCTTATCCTTCAATAGTTTCCCAGGTCTACGCTACTAGAAACCTGAAATAAGAGACCCAAACTTTTTTTTTTTTTTTAGGGAAAGGATGATGTTAACGGAATCTGAAACCAAATCTGAATGTTGTGGCCACCCCTGATCTCTGCAATACCAAAACCTTGAATCTCAACACTGCCAAATTTTCAGGTTTGGGGGAGGAGAGAGGAAAAAGAAAGAGTCAAAGACCAGAGTCAAAATCTGGATTTTGCAGATCAGGCACCAGCTCAGAGTTAAACCAGGATATCCCTTTTAATATTTATGGAAAGCTGCACATCCATGACACTCTCTCACTTCCATTAAAAGGTTTTAATGTTAGACTGAAGTGAAAAATATGATTCCCCAATTCTTCTCTCTGCAGCTTGCACTAACCTCGTAAGACCACTACCCTGGCAGCACTCAGTCTGGCACCACTAACACAGAGGAGCAATAATGACACCATGATATCTCCTTAATATTTATTCCACTCTATATGCATCCGAAGAAGTGGGCTGTAGTCCACGAAAGCTTATGCTCTAATAAATTTGTTAGTCTCTAAGGTGCCACAAGTACTCCTGTTCTTTTTGCAGATACAGACTAACACGGCTGCTACTCTGAAACAAGACACCATGATAGAAGCACTGAAAGACATCATCAAAAGAAAAGAGGTGTGCTGCGGACACAAATGATGGAAGCACCAGTGACAGCCTCATGATGAAATGGAGCGCCTTTGTGGATGTTAGACCTATTGCTAAACTCCTCTGCATAAGCACACATTTTCTTCCTGCAGTGTTAACAGGTAGTTCTGCTATATGGGAGCTCCCAGACAGGAGTCAGTCGCTTTCTAATTCTTTTACCTGAACATGCATTTGCCTGCATAATTAGCATATATGTATGCAGAACTGGACAAAAAATGGCTTTAGAAAACTTGTGAAGTACAAAATTACAGGATACATAGGACTGAGTACTTCTTCTAAAGTAGGTTAATTTGTTCCCTTAAAAGTTAATAAAAGTAGAACCACCTCAAGAGGAAGAGTTTGATTTGATAGCAATATGCAGGTTTAGGACCCTCTTCCAGTTTTCCAGACACAGGGATTAGGTCCTATCTAGAACTGTTTTAAGTAGTATCATGAAAGTCACACGAACCAGAAATAAACCTGCTTGCATGGATCCCAAAGGTACGGAAAATAACTATACTTTGCATTGTTTATTTTTCATATAGGTAAAACACCTTATTTCTTTGAACGTGCATTGATATACGGTATCAGACATTTTAACAAGGGCTGTTCAACTTGCCCAGAACTTCAATCTTTACAGAAACTGGAGCAGGTGACCAGCTCCTTGGAAAGAACTCCCCACCCAGGACAACAATGCATTTAACTGGAACTGTCTGCTAGGTTTTTCCTCCCCCTTGATGAGGGAGGCATTAAATTGATTCTAAATCAGCTGATTCATTCTGCTTCAAACCCCATTATTCTGGAGGTAAATTTCTTTTGGCAGAAGAACACGCTGTTACTCAGAGCTTGTTGGAAAACTCACTAAACTAACATTTTAAAATAATATTTGCCTCTGGTTTGGTTTTCTAGCTCTGTTAAAAAGTAAAAAATGATTGATAACATATTTGTGGATGCACTCTAATACTTCAGCCTAGGAAGAAATAAGGCAATACTTTCCTATCAAACATGATGCTCCAAAGCCTGCCTATGAATACAGTAAAAATACACAGGTAACTTAACAAGACCTACCACATAGTTATTAGGGCAGATGTGCCCATAGTAGATTAACAATAAAGATTCCTCCAATCATATCAGTTCCCTGAACTTTTGAAGTAAAGATGGAAAGAACTAGCTGGTAAATGCAATCTCCTTATCATAGGTTATTCTGCTCAGTCAGAAAAGTGGATTGTGCACCAGTCGTCAGTTTCCTGAGGTTTGTTGCCAAGAGAGGAGAGTACTCTTATGCTTAATAAGGCGATTCTGAACATTTATCTCCAGGTAAGGCAGCTCAGGTTAATAATACTGGCTCTGTATAAAGCAGCCACAGATCCAGTTCTTGACATAGAAACAAAATATATACACCAATGAAAAAAGTGAAAAAGTTATATACTCTTGACTCATTCTGTAGGGCCCTAATGTCTCCAACATAAGGTTGTGAGCTGTCCTGTAGAAGCACATACAGACTTGGCATCTCCTTGCATACATTGTGTAAACAAGAAAGGAACAATGAGAAATTTGGAAGCAGCTGTTAAGGAGTATTTGGGACATCGCAGGGGTTATAATGGTGCCTGGCATCTTTGATCTGAGCCCTCTCTGTTCAGAGTGTATCCTTCAGTGACACAATGGTTCCTGTCCAAAGGAGAGACTGCTACCCTCTTCATGCTTGTGGCCAGTGACAGGCTACCACTGACCTGCCTCCTTACAGGACGTTGATAGCATTTGCCTTAAAGGCATCAGCCAGTGCTCTTTCAATCCACAGTAGCCCAGGCAAAGCCAATTTGTTGTATTTTAAAGACATAACAGAAAAAAAATTAAACTCCAGCTGCCTAGCAGAACACCTAGAGAAAGATCCTGCAAACTTTTCTATAAAATCTTTAGTTACATAGAAAATAAAAAAGGTTATATTTTATATAACCTAGAATGGATAAAGTGGTTCCCCCTAACTCTGCTCCGAGAAGCCACGGAATGTTATGTCTGCCTCCTAAACTCAGTCTTCCCCCCCACCCCCAGAGTTCAATCCCCTAAAGACCTTTCTGATCTTTATACATGAAATCAAAAATTTATTTCCTTTCCCCAGCACCACTGTACATTTTAACTTAATCAAAATGTATCATCTGGGGATGTTTATGTCCTGTCAGTTACATATATATTTATTAAGTCATGCCCAGTTCATAATGTTTTCTCTCTCCAGAGCTATAATTCTCAGATGTTGGAGATGGCCTTATATAGCCTCCAGCAGGCCTTTCATAGTCTCCTATATGTAAGGCCACAAAAGGAGCTCTCAACAGTGGACCCCCCACTCAGGCAAGGAGAATCAAAAAGAGGTTACCAGGATCCAAACTGACGAGGCGGTCAAGTTAGTCAGTGCCTAGACATCCAGATCCAGAAGAGTGTGGAGAAGAAGTGCCAGCTGGGAGTCTTTGAGGGCCTTAGGTCAGAGAGCACAAAGCAGGACTGGTGCTTCCTATCTGTCTTTTGCTTGTGTCCCTCTGTGATGAGTCATCTCTGAGCCTCAGCTGGTGAGTGTTCTGAGCCTGATGAGTCATCCCTCAAGCCTCAGCTGGTGAGTCATCTGAGGTAATTACCTGAGTCGCAACATAGGCCAATGCCAATCAACCAACCAGGGCCCAGCCGATCCAAAAGCAGGGGCCTATCCAGGTGACCCCAAGGCAGCTATATAGACTCCTAATGGAAGCAGCCACTCCAGGCTGCTCAGTCACTACCTGTTGGGAGATTTCCCAGTTGCCTAGTAGTTCTGACAGACTGTTCCAGCCTGTGCCCATTCCTGCTCCCACTCCAACCTGCACCTGTTCCTGCTGCTATTCTGGCTCCAGCCTCAGCTGACTACTGGGCTATCCCAAGTCACTCTTGTGAGGAGATCTGCTTCCTCTTCTCTTTCCTTTCACCCTGACAGGCATCTGCAGTGACTTGTGGTGCCAAGACAGAAGCATCAGAGGACAGAACGAAAAGTGGTGCTGAGGCTAACTTCCAAAAGAAGAGTAGGTACCGAGGTGGGCTTTTCTTACATCAGCACCCAAAGCTACTGAGGCCTTCATAGGTAATGCCAGTTTGGTGTTTGGTGCCACTTCTGATTTAGCCAATGATGGTGCTGATGGGCAGTGCTGGGTAAAAGATTTGGTCCCAGCATAAGAGTGAAGAGATTCTGGTCTGTAGCCTCATGACAGAAGATGGTGCTGAGACCAGAACAACAAAGTACATCTTGGGTCCTGTGTCAAAAGAAGTTCGGATGAAGGCTGGTCTTGGTATCCTCAACAGGCCCATCAGGGTTGCAAGCTGTAGGCTTTGAGAATCCAGATGAGCCTGAAGCCTCAAATGTCTCTCTGTTCTGAAATGAGTGTGTGGCAACCTGTACATTGGGTTACCAAGTGAGCCTCCCTCAGATATAGATGGCACTGGAAATGTATCTTGGTATCTTGTATGATCAAGAGAGTGCACCTGCTGCCTGCTGAAGCCCTTACAGGGCTTGGGGCCCAACATGGACCTAGTTAAGGACCAAAGACTCCCAGGATAAGGGCCACCTACGTATACTAAACTATCCTTCACAAACTAACTACAAGAAATAAAACAACAACAATAATAATAATCTAGACTAAAAGCAAGTCTAGTCCCAAAGATACAAAAGATGTGTGCCATTCACTCTCTGCAGCAGCTGTGAAGGAACTTGGGCAGTGATGGGGGTCACTCCCTTATATAGAGTAAAGCAATGATATCACCCTCACTCAAAAATCTCTCATGCACCTCCAAAGGACATGGCTTTTCAAGGCAGTTTGGCAGCTTGACCATTTGACACCATTTGTATTTCGAACACCAAATTGTTTACAGTTTCAGATCCTGGTTGATACCATATAGTTTACTTCCCTCCGTTTTTCTGGACAGCTCAGCTAGTCCAAGAGGCATTAAAAGAACTAAACGATCTGGAAAGTGGATTTCCATTGTTTCTATCCACAATGTTAGTTACTCTCCAAATACTGGGAAGAGCAGCAGGAGGCCAAAGTCATGAGTATGTAGATGAAGTGGCAAATGACACTAACCAGGAATCAGAGGGGTAGCTGTCTTAGTCTGAATCTGTAAAAAGTAACAGAGGGTCCTGTGGCACCTTTAAGACTAACAGAAGTATTGGGAGCATAAGCTTTCATGGGTAAGAACCTCACTTCTTCAGATGCAAGTAATGGAAATCTCCAGAGGCAGGTATAAATCAGTATGGAGATAACGAGGTTAGTTCAATCAGGGAGGGTGAGGTGCTCCACTAGCAGTTGAGGTGTGAACACCAAGGGAGGAGAAACTGCTTCTGTAGTTGGATAGCCATTCACAGTCTTTGTTTAATCCTGATCTGATGGTGTCAAATTTGCAAATGAACTGGAGCTCAGCAGTTTCTCTTTGGAGTCTGGTCCTGAAGTTTTTTTGCTGAAAGATGGCTACCTTTACATCTGCTATTGTGTGGCCCGGGCGGTTGAAGTGTTCTCCTACAGGTTTTTGTATATTGCCATTCCTGATATCTGACTTGTGTCCATTTATCCTCTTGCATAGTGACTGTCCAGTTTGGCCAATGTACATAGCAGAGGGGCATTGCTGGCATATGATGGCATATATAACATTGGTGGACGTGCAGGTGAATGAGCCGGTGATGTTGTAGCTGATCTGGTTAGGTCCTGTGATGGTGTTGCTGGTGTAGATATGTGGGCAGAGTTGGCATCGAGGTTTGTGGCATGGGTTGGTTCCTGAGTTAGAGTTGTTATGGCGTGGTGCGTGGTTGCTGGTGAGAATATGCTTAAGGTTGGCAGGTTGTCTGTGGGCGAGGACTGGCCTGCCTCCCAAGGTCTGTGAAAGTGAGGGATTATTGTCCAGGATGGGTTGTAGATCACTGATGATGCGTTGGAGAGGTTTAAGCTGAGGACTGTAGGTGATGGCCAGTGGAGTTCTGTTGGTTTCTTTTTTGGGCCTGTCTTGTAGCAGGAGGCTTCTGGGTACAAGTCTGGCTCTATTGATTTGTTTCTTTATTTCCTTGTGTGGGTATCGTAGTTTTGAGAATGCTTGGTGAAGATCTTGTAGGTGTTGGTCTCTGTCTGAGGGGTTGGAGCAGATGCGATTGTATCTCAGTGCTTGGCTGTAGACGATGGATCGTGTGGTGTGACCGGGGTGGAAGCTGGAGGCATGAAGGTAGGCGTAGCGATCGGTGGGTTTTCAGTATAGGGTGGTGTTAATATGGCCATCGTTTATTTGTATGGTGGTGTCTAGGAAGTGGACCTCCCGTCTAGATTGGTCCAGGTTGAGGTTGATGGTGGGGTGGAAGCTGTTGAAATCATGGTGGAATTCTTCCAAGGTCTCCTTCCCATGGGTCCAGATGATGAAGATGTCATCAATATAGCATAGGTAGAGAAGGGGCATGAGTGGACGAGAGCTGAGAAAGTGTTGTTCCAGGTCAGCCATAAAAATGTTGGCATATTGTGGGGCCATGCCTCAACTGCTAGCGGAGCACCTCACCCTTCCTGATTGAACTAACCTCGTTATCTCCATACTGATTTATACCTGCCTCTGGAGATTTCCATTACTTGCATCTGAAGAAGTGAGGTTCTTACCCACGAAAGCTTATGCTCCCAATACTTCTGTTAGTCTTAAAGGTGCCACAGGACCCTCTGTTACTTTTTACTAATCAGGAAAAAGACATTGTAGAGCATATAGCGATACTATATAGCTTGACTCTTTCTCAATGCCTTTTTGTATCCTCCTGTCAAACGCTGCCAGGCACTCTGGTATTTTGCATTATATTAAAATGTTCCACTCCAACCTTTACCTTTTCATTGTGATGGAGATATGAGATAAGATTCACTGAGACAAAGTGTGGCATTTAGCCACAGGTCGGCACTTGGCACGGGGTGGATGAAGTGCTGCAGTAAGAGCTCTCGGGGGGACAATCCCTCCCCAGATGCCCCACTGTGCATAGGGCAGGCTGCATAACTGCTCATCCCAGAGCATGCCATTGGGGCAGGGGGGGAGGGATCTTGGCAGTATGGCCCACCTGAACAATGCGCACTTGCAGGTACACTTTGGTAGCAGTTAAGAGTAACCCTTGAGAGAACAGCACAGAACAGCGAAGGGGCTTCTTGCCTTCTCCTCCACCTGTGAACCTATCTCAGTCCCAATTATAATCTGGCCCTTAAATCAGCAACACATTTTGGTAATTACGGATACAATTACAGATACAATTATAAAAGCACGTGTATCAGTTTATCCAGGCACACAAAGTTGCACATTTTCATTGATCAAATACTGCACAGAAATTGGACACATACCCCTTAAAACACCAACATTCCAAAGATAGCGTTTCTTTACAGATGAAGTAATTGTATGTATCATGCAGTGACTAGTCAAAGTGTCACATACCCTGAGAGATTACACGCTAGCAGTGAAGAACAATTTCAGCCTCAGGCCAAGCAAATCTGTGCTTTTTCTTCAAGCAGTGTATAAAATACCAGCATCAACCCAATCAAGCTGAGCCTGTTTTGTTTTGCCCCCCCCACCTCCACCCCGCCCCACATTCATTAGCTTCTCAGTCTGTTTTTGCAAAAGGCTAATTTTCATTAACTTGGGATAAGATTTCCAAAGAATTCCCACAATCCCTTTCCCCCGTGCATCCATGCTTATCTCCCAACAAGATCCAGGATGTGCACCTCCCAATCCCATGCTAAATATAACAGGGAGGGAAGGGGATTGGCAGTGATTTGCTCACCCACCACTCTGGTCCTAGGGAAGGTGGGTACCCTCTTTGGTAATCAGGGGTTGCTGAAATTCTGCTCTCCTCAGCAGGTACTTCAAAGGGTTTCTACAGGTAGGCTTCTGCCCTTGGAAATTAGGGTCCTCCCAGCAGCCAAGAAGGCAGGAAATGAGAATAAGTCTGTATGGGAGTTCGATGGATTCTGGGGGTGTTTGGAGGAGGAGAGAGGGGTAGAAGGTTTGTTGTTTTTTGAGGGAGGAGCCCAACATTTTCGATGGATCTAGACCCTATTTAAAGCTTAATCCATTACTCCTCTTGCTGTCTCTCTCCTCTCGCCAAGGGTAAGAGCATTCATTTCTAGACCTGACCTGTTGTGAGATATCAGCACTTAAAATTCCAAGCCCTTGATTGGCAGAAAATCTTAGAAAATATATTAGTACTATTTTTTCTGTTCTTCTGGGGCCTAGACTCCTGGTACTTAAAAGAAATTAGTCTTGCCATGTAGGTGGAAGGTTATAAAAATAAAACCAACCCTTTTTTTAAAACAAAGTTTCTAAACTAACTGTTTCTGAAAAATGTAGAATAAGCAAAATAGAAATGCTGTGGTATGCAGAATGTATCGATACTAGTTTGGGATGACCATAGTAACTCTGGCTCCACCACTTATGAATGATACAGCCATCCCAAATTCAAGCCAATAAAACTTACAGGTGTGTGTAATAGTATATATCTTATTCCATTTTTAAAAATCCCTAAAAGAATGTTGTCAACATTGCAATGTCAAGCATGCGGAAGTTAGGCAATTCTAAAATTAAGGTAGCCAGTACAACCTTAATTTGGCCCCCTTGTGTGTTTGCATTTTGAGAGTTTTTAATTACATACTAATCTTTCCAAAACTCTTGCCTCATTCAGTGCATAGCAAGTTTTTGTTACAGGAGAAGCAGGTTTAAAAGATGTTTATACACACAAATATACACACTACTCTGAAAGTGAAGCAACGAATGACCAAATTCATCTCCAGTGTAACTATCTGGCACAAAGAGTTCAGGACCCCAAGCAAACCCAAGTTGAAAAGAAGTTGGATGCAGCACAATAATACATATGCATTCAATTCCAACAATGAACCTCAAACCAATCAGAAGTTTGACACTATTCCCTCAAATGTTTGTTTAAAAAGCAGTACAGTAATAAAGTTGATACAGCTACTCATTTCCATTGCTCAACTGGCTTTTATCTGCTGTCACTTGCTATCCAGTTGTTGCATTACTTTTCTCCGAAAGACATTTAAAAAAGATAGCTAAAAGTATTCTTTTAAATAATGGGGAAAATATGAAACTTGTATAAAGAAATTTAGAGCTATTTTATAGAAAAATGTAGGACTGTTTATACATAAAATGTGCAACGCTGAGTATTATAAACCATGCCAGGTAATTTACAAACATATGTTACCATTTCTAACTGTTGGATATATGAGTGGCTCATTAGTTGCATGCATAAAAATAAGTCAGTCATTAGTTTAAACTGACTACTATACTGGGAGTAAATTTCAACTAAAATGAAATTCCTTACAAGTGCAATTATAGATTTGGTCTCCATGTACTGAGCAAAGATATGTTACATTTTATTCTGGGAAATGTTATTATGGTGAACTAGCTAGAACGTCAGGTTAAATACATTCCTAAACAATTAAAGAATCTGATGTACTGATTATGATTTCAAAATAGACAAAAATCAGTTCTATAATCAATTTGTTGGATGCACATTTTGGTGTTTTGCCTTTTCGCTAAACCTTTAATGTTGATCTTCAATAACTCTTGGAACACTAGTGAACTTCCAAAAGAAAAGGTATAACATGATCCAATAGCTGGATGTTGAAACTAGACAAATTCAGACTGGAAATAAGACAAATTGTTAACAGTGAGAGTAACTAATCATCGAAACAACTTGCCAACGGTTCTGGTGGATTTTCCATCACTGGCAATTTTTAAATCAAGGGTGGATTTATTTATTTATTTCAAAGATAGGCTCTTGGTCCAAAGGAATTATTTTGGGCAAGTTCTACATCCCGGATCGTACAGGAGGTCAGATTAAATAATCATAATGGTTCCTGCTGGCCTTAGAATCAATGAATCTAGGGCTGTTTATTGCCTATGATCAACACTTACCTTGTTGTAGTAATTCAGGGTTAACGGACATTAAAACTTATTTTAACTTGCTACATTAGGCAAACGTGTATTTTCAGCACTTCTTCACATGCAGCCTCTGGTTGGTGCAAAGAAAGCTGCCAAATTCCACCAGAGAAGTAGCAATGGAGTTCCAGCATTATATTGAAAACTGCAGTTGGGTAGATACAGTTAGTATCTCACCCTATAGGCCATTGCCTTCCATTCCTAAATGATGAGCCCTAGAAATTCCCTCTTATCACTTTCCACTGACTATACTTCGATTTCCTGTAAAACTTTCCTCCCCCACCTCCCTTAGTTTTGTTTTTAGACAGAATTATTTATATAGCATTGGATATTCTTTCAAAATACAGGCACAGTATGTTACAAAATAATACAGGATAGCAGATGGAAGAGCTTTCCCTTTAATTTAATTCAGAATTGTTTAGCAACCTGTTTGATCGTGCAACTCTGTGGTAAATCATGCCACCCCATAGGTCAAACACAGTATGAATTCAAACGTTTGCAGAGAGTCCACAGGAGATGAGGCTGTTTGCATATGACATCCTCTGTAAGGTGCTAGGTTCTTCCTGTCCTAAGGAAAACATGTGGTAATCAAGCAGGGAAGAATATTCCCTGAAATTAAAAACAGTTGAAGTTTACATTTTCTTTTTAAAACATTAAATTAGAGCTTGGGGGATTTTAGGTAAAATTCACTCACTCAAAAAGAATTACCATTTATTTTCTACCATTGAAATAAGGACAATAAATCATGGGATAACTATGAATGAATATTGTCTAAATTATTCATGCTTCATACAGCATTTTTGTTAAGATAACCACCAGATATATCTAGTTTTAAAATGTACTACAGAATTGGTAGTTTGTTCACTAGCCAATGTTAAATGAATTGGTGGTCTTAGTGTAGTTCAGGGGTTGACAACCTTTGGCATGCGGCTCGCCAGGGTAAGCCCCCTGGCAGGCCGGTTTGTTTACCTGCCGCGTCTGCAGGTTTGGCCGATTGCGGCTCCCACTGGCTCCAGGCCAATGGGGGCTGCGGGACGCCGCGGCCAGCACATCCCTCAGCCCACGCCGCTTCCCGCAGCCCCCATTGGCCTGGAGTGGCGAACCGCGGCCAGTGGGAGCCGCGATCGGCCGAACCTGCAGACGCAGCAGGTAAACAAACTGGCCCGGCCCTCCAGGGTGCTTACCCTGGCGAGTTGCGTGCCAGAGGTTGCCGACCCCTGGTCTGGTTCTTAATCAACCTTTGCTGGCAGCTTGACAGAGACTGGAGGATACTGAAGTTCAGAACTATCTTCTGGCCTGCCAATCTATTATTATTCAAGGTTCATCTTGATGTGTTATGTATAAATGTGTGTGTTTTGTTATGTGTGTTTCTGATACTGTGTTTTGTTACTATTTCTATCATAGTAGCACTCAAATGCCTCAAACATGATGGAAGCTCCATTGTGCTGGGTACTGTATGAAAAAAACAGTTCCTGCTTGAAGTGTATATGATACAGAAAGACCAAAAAAATCCCTCACACATGGAAGCCCTATAGCCAGATGCTTCAGAGGGAAAAAAAATTCTATTCTCTTATTCATGACAAAGGGGAAATGCTCCCATAGAGTGTTTCATTTGCAAAGGCTACCCACAATTCCTTTAGTGACACAATTGAGAACTCACCACAACTAGCACTGGGCAGAAATGGTTTTCCCCATCTGTGAAAATTTTCAAGATATTAATAAATAAATAAATAAATAAATAAACCTTTTCCATTCTGCACTGGGATAAAACAGGCATTTTTAGTAACTTTTCAAGAGAGTCACCACCTGAACAGTCAATGGCCTGGTGGTTAAGGCACTCCCCTAGTATGTGGATGACTCAGGTTCAAGTCCCTGAATTGCCTGATTCATCAGGGACTTGAACCTGGGTCTCCCACTTCCACCGAGGGGGAAGGGAGTTAGATTGATTACTGCCAAAGACACTGGGAGAAGCAAGCTATACTTGCCTCTGTATTTGCATATATCTTCTGTTGCTGTGTGGTCCCTTTCCTCTAACTCAGATTTCCTTGTTTGAAAAGTCTCCAAGTGCTGGCACGTGGGGAAGCTCCACCTGTTGAGAGCACCTAGGCAGGGTGCATTTAGTTTTCCCAGTTTCTGGGTGGAGGCTTGAGACAATTTAGTTATTTGTCAGGAGGGATCCTATTCCTAGCTATATAGAACCCAGTCCTTATTGCTCCCACTATCCACCTGGCAGAAGGGTTACACACATAGGGAGTGGGGGGCAAGAGATATCACCTTCTAATTATGTCACGCTTCCCCCTCACCCCTAACCACCACATCAGGAGTTTAAGCTTTAAAAAGGACATAACTAGCTTCACAGATTAGGCTGTTCTAAAGTGTGATTGCTCCCTATGCCAACACTGATGTTATCTATCATATAAAAACCTACAGCTTTCTAAACTCCAGATTATTCAAATGGTAAATAGTGATGATAGAATGTAATAGGTGTTCATAATGCCTTACAGAGACCTAAAGACACATACAGTTACATACAGTCCCTAGCCTGAGGAATTTACAATGTACAGCTCCAATCCTGCATACTGTTACTCATGAGCATATACTTTTTCACAAAGTGTTCCACTGATTTTACATGGCTCCAATAGAGTATTTCTTTGAATTTTTTTTCCATGCTTACTGGTCCAACATAATTTTAAATAAACGTTCCAGTCAGGTGAATGCAAATAATTTTTGTTGCCACTATTTAGCTGATAACAGCATTTTGCAAGGCTGAGCGAATGGGTCAAGAATGCATCAGTTCTCACAATGGAAACGGACTTTGGAACAGAAATATATACTACAAAGTTTCAGAAACAGCCAAAAAAGTCACAGGATACTCTATTTTGTATGTGTTAATTTCTAGCATCCTTGGTTATATTTTATGATTGGCCAAGCTTGCGAAAGCCTTACACTTAACTTGACGGCATTTCTTTGTATGCGCGTGTCATAACTATAAAGGGAAGGGTGTAACAGCTCTCCTGTGTACAGTACTATAAAATCCCTCCTGGCCAGAGACTCCAAAATCCTTTTCCCTGTAAAGGGTTAAGAAGCTCAGGTAACCTGGCGGGCATCTGACCCAAAGGACCAATAAGGGAACAAGATACTTTCAAATCTTGGGGGGGGGGGGGGGAGGCTTTTGTTTGTGCTCTTTGTTTGGGAGTTCGTTCGCTCTTGGGACTGAGAGGGACCAGACATCAATCCAGGTTCTCCCCATCTTTCTAAACAAGTCTCTCATATTTCAAACTTGTAAGTAAAAAGCCAGGCAAGGCGTCTTAGTTTTACTTTGTTTTCTCAACTTGTAAATGTACCTTTTACTAGAGTGTTTATCTTTGTTTGCTGTACTTTGAACCTAAGACTAGAGGGGAGTCCTCTGAGCTCTTTAAGTTTGATTATCCTGTAAAGTTATTTTCCATCCTGATTTTACAGAGATGATTTTTACCTTTTTCTTTAATTAAAAGCCTTCTTTTTAAGAACCTGATTGATTTTTCCTTGTTTTAAGATCCAAGGGGTTTGGATCTGTATTCACCAGGAGTTGGTGGGAGGAAGGAGGGGAATGGTTAATTTCTCCTTGTTTTAAGATCCAAGGGGTTTGGATCTGTATTCACCAGGGAATTGGTGAAAGGTTTCTCAAGGCTATCCAGGGAAGGGAATTAGCTTTGGGATGGTGGCAGCGGACCAGACCTAAGCTGGTAGTTAAGTTTAGAAGTTTTCATGCAGGCCCCCACATTTGTACCCTAAAGTTCAGAGTGGGGAAGCAGCCTTGACAGTGCGTAATGTGAAAACATTTGAACACTCTGACCCTGGCAGACCAGATGCCAGTCATGCCAGAGCCCCAGGCCAATTCACTTGTGTATTTGTATAGATCACAGTGATTGTTAAATGTATAAGAGTAGTTGGTGTTTAAACTTCATGAAAATTAATGGGATGTTACATGCACTGTTTTTGCTTATCTGTAACCCGTTATAATGTAGTAGCAAACATTTACATGGTGAATGCCCCTGTAACTAAATAACCCAAAGAAGAAGAGAAGGTTATTCACCTTGTGCAGTAACTGAGGTTCTTCAAGATGTGTGTCCCTGTGGGTGCTCCACTCCTGGTGACAGTGCATCCCAGCGCCATTGATCGGGGATCTTCGGTAGCAGTGCCTGGTCGGGACGCGTGTGCGCAGTTGCTGTCTCGCAGCAACTTTGGAGTCTGTTTGGTGCACATATGTCCCAACACGCTCCGTTCCTCCTCTACTGTAGAGTCTCTGAATCGAACTCCAAACTAAAGAGGAGGAGGGTGAGTAGTGGAGCACCCACAGAGAGACACATCTCGAAGAACCTCAGTTACTGCACAAGGTGAATAACCTTCTCTTCTTCTTTGAGTGCTGTCCCTGTGGGTGCTCCACTCCAGGTGAATGCAAAGCAGTATCCACTATGGCTGGGAGGACTTTGGAGTTGTGTTTTTGGTACTAGCAGACATACTGTATGGCCTACTATGGCGTCCGCTCTGGAGTCTTGTGTGATGGCGTAGTGTTTGGAAAACATAGGGTCTGACGCCCATGTAGTGGCTTTGCATATGTCAATAGTAGGTACATTGTGAAGGAATGCTACGGATGTACACACAGCCCGAGTAGAGTGTGTTCTGATGCCCTCAGGGGGTTCAATAACCTGGATCTGGTAGCATGACCTAATATAGCCAGATATCCACTTGGAAAGCCACCGTTTTGAAATAGCAGCACCCTTGGACTATTTGGCAGTGGATACGAATAGTGTAGGGGATTTACGGAACAGTTTAGTTCTGTCCAAATAGAAGGCAATCACCCTTCTGACATTGAGGATATGCAGTGTCGCTTCCTGTGGGTTTTTGTGGGGCTTGGGGTAAAATGTAGGGAGGTGGTAGCCAGCGGTTCAAAGGGAGGTCTCATGAGTCCTCAGAGGACTAGGTTCAAGTTCCATATGTGTGTGTGTGGGGATGGGGGGGAGGGTGTACCTCAGGGTACAGGTTTTGGAGTCCAGTAAGGAAGCATTTCCTGGCAGGGTGTGTGAAAACTGAGAAGCCATCCAGTTTGTCATGCAAGGCGTTGATTGCTGCGAGGTGTACTGTGATAGAACTGAGCAATAGTCTGTCATTCTTGAGTTTTAAAATGTAGTCTAGGATATGGTGTGGGGTGTGAGGCTTTTCTGCAAGCACCACATAGAAAATCACTTCCACTTTTGTAGGTAAGTATTGCGGGTGGAGTCTTGTGTACTGTGTAACAACACATGTTTTTTACTTGCTCTGAACAGGCTAGCTCGTGTACTTGGAACCATGTAGGAGCCATGCTTTCACATGGAGCTTCTCCAGTTGTGGATGGAGGATGCGACTGTCGCTCTGCGAGCAGAGAGCCGGTCTTGTTGGCAGAGTTCTTGTAGAGCAGATCGACATGCGCAGCAGGTAAGGATACCAAGTCTGTCTGGGCATGCTAGAGCGATAAGTATGACCTTGGCATTGTCGTCCCTGATTTTGCAAAAGACTCTGTGTATCAGTGGAATCGGTGGGAATGCATACATGAGTGTCTTGTTCCACCGGATTAGGAACGCATCTCCTCGGGATGCGGTCCCAAGTCCCGCCCTGGAACAGAATAAATGGCATTTACGGTTCTTTGCTGTGGCAAATAAGTCTATTGATGGGGAACCCCATAGGGAGAATAGTTGGCATAAGATTGAAGGGTTTAGTTCCCATTCGTGTTCTTGTGAGAAGTGTCTGCTGAGTGTGTCGGTGCTAGCATTCGAATGCCCAGGCAGGTAGGAAGCCGTGATGTCTATGTGATGTTGTATGCACTAATTCCACAATTTGATGGCTTCTATGCGTAGGGAGTGTGATCGTGCTCCCCCTTGTTTGTTGATGTAGAACATGCATGCTATATTGTCTGTCAAGACTCAAACTGATTTGTTTCTTATGAGTGGGAGGAAGTGAAAACATGCATACCTGACTGCTCTGAGTTCTAAGAGGTTTATGTGCAGACGGGCCTCCATTGTGGACCACCTCCCTTGTGTTGTGTGGTGGTCCAGTATGCTCCGCAGCCTAACAGGAAGGTGTCTGTTGTGAGCATAAGCGCAGGAGGATTTAGGTGAAAGGGAACTCCTGTGCATATGTTCTCCCTTTTTGTCCACCATTGCAGCGAGTTCAGCACTTTTGTGGGTGGAGTTACCATCATGTGGAGGCTGTGCCAGTCTCATACAGCCTAGACTGTGGGCGGTTGTATTGTTGTGAGCGAGACCTCTGGTAGGGCTGGTGCCGCTTTCTCTTGAAAGGGGGGAGTGTATATTCCCAGTGTGCGCAGAGTGGCCCTGGAATCTTTCATTGTGTGAAGGACTCATCAGTTTTTGCGATGAAGAGTTTGTCTTTATCAAAGGGTAGATCCTCGACTTTGTTCTGCAGCTCTTCAAGGATGCCAGATGTTGAAAGCCACAAGGCCCTACCCATCACCACTGCAGTGGCCATAGTGCAGGCTGCCATGTCAGCCATGTCCAGGGATGCTTGTAGTGCTGTCCTGGATACTAGTTGTGCCTCTATGAGGACTGATTTAAATCTGCTCTTCTGTCCTCAGGAATGTCAGAGGTAAATTCAAATAGTTTGTTATAGTTATCATAGTCATAACTCACGAAAAGAGCAGTATAATTGGGGATTCTAAATTGCAAGGTGGATGATGTGTAGACTTACGACCAAGGAGATCAAGTCGTTTGAGGTCTTTTTCCTGTGATGAGGACTGGTGATGGTGTTGTTTTGCCCTGTGATTCGCTGCTTTAACCACGAGGGAGTTAGGCTCTGGGTGAGAGAATAAGAAGTCCATGCCCTTAGCTGGGACATAATATTTATGGTCTGCTCTCTTACAGGTTGGTGGGGCGGTGTCTGGTATCTGCCATATAGCGTCGGCGGGTTCCAGTATGGTGTCGTTCATAGGGAGTACAATCTTTGATGCCGCTGAAGGTTGGAGGATCTTCAGGAGTTTGTGCTGGGTCTCCTGCACTTCCTCTAAAGGAATGTCTTGGCTGATTGCCTCCCTTTTGAATAGCTCCTGAAATTGTTTGATGTCGTCTGCCATAGTTGGTGGAGGTGGCATGACAGCTTCATCTGGAGATGAAGAGGAGTTCTGTTCTGGTGACTCTGTCTCAGGTGCAGGCTCCTCCTCTACTTCCTCATATAGACCCTGTGCAGCTCTAGATGTGGATGGGATTGGGGATCCTGGTGGAGAGCGAATCTGTGCTCTGGATGGTGAGGAGAAGCGGGAGTAGTGGGCATTATCCAATCACTGCACAGGGTATGGCATGTGAGGCCCCATCCATGGGGGGAGGGCAAACCACAGAAACTGGAGTTGATCCTTGTGGGCCATAGCTCTGTCTGTTGGTTTTTGTGGTTGTGAAGGAGAGTCAGGTGCTGAAAATACTGCATCCTCTTGATTATCATTGTCACTGTCGGTGAACACTGACTGGTCCGTAGGAGAGATTGGCTGGGTTAAAATCGAGCCCTCAGTACCGAGAACAGATGATTCCAGCACCAGGGCAACAGAGATGTCTTTGTGTGTCAGAAATCACTGCTGTGCTGATGGGTGCGGCACCGAGAATTTGTAGTGAGACGCTTGGGCATCTTGTATTTAGCCTTGCAGGGTGCCGGCAGGCCCATCATGGTGCCATCAGCCGCAGCCGGGTGGTGTATTAGTGCCAGTAGTGTCATTGGCACCAATGTCCTTGTCGGCACTGGGGTTGGTTGCGTGGAGGGCACCGGCTCCTGCACGGGAGTTGGCGCCTTTGGTGCCGAGTGGGAGGTCTGTCCATTTTGGGGTCTCGACTCCTTATTTTTCTGCACTGTGCACCCGGTGCCCGAGGTGCCGGGGGAGTCATGGGTGCTGACTCCTGGGGCTATCAGCATCGCTGGCAACGATCTCTCCGGGAACTGTTTCTTTTTACTTAGTTCCCTGTGTGGGGAGGTCGAGGCTCTCCTCCTCTCCTCTCCTCGGTCGGTTCCGAACTGGATGGAGAGCAGCTAAGAGAGGGTTTTGTTATGCCTGTCTCCGGTCCTGGTTGGAGAGATTTCTCCATGAGGATCATTTTTAAACACAGGTCCCGGTTGCGGTGAGCCCTTGCTTTCGAATTGTTGCAATGGACACACTTTGCTGGGACATGGGTCTCACCGAGACATTTCACACAAGTGAACGTCCGTCCAAACGCGGCATGGAGTCCCTGCAGGAGCCACATTTTTTAAAACCAGGGGATCCTGGCATCTTGAGAGTTTGTCTTGACAAAAGGTCCAAGAACAAGTATTTATGGGGTGTAAGAGGTCCGGACTCACCCCTGCGGCGCCTCCTGCTGGTCGTCCAGGGAATTAGCTCACCAGCCTCTGGAGCGCCCTCTGTAGGCCAGTGATCTGCCTTGTCATCTTCTGGCGCCCGTGTCCCTCCCAGGACCCGGTGCCCCTATTACTGGGATGCTGCCCCCTGGCAGTACCCCACAGATCTGGGTCTCCCCTCCCTGGGGAACCCCCACCCACTATCCCCACCTTGCCTCAGCACTAGGCCACTGCCAGTCACCAACTAGCCCCCGCTCCCTGGGGCAGACTGCAGTATAGGCCACTCATCACTGGCAAGGGGGGTTTGGACCTGCTGCCTTGGCCTAGCCCTGGGCTGCCCTCTGCAACCCCCAGTGCCCCTTGGCCTAATACTAGGCCACAGCCTGGGGCTTTCCAGGCTGGAGCTCCCCAGCTCCTCAGCCTGTCCCCAGCCCTGCTCCACTCAGGTACTCTGTCTCTAGCTTGCTGCAGCCAGGCCCTTCTCTCTCTGCACTCAGAGAGAGACTGCTGAGCTTCTGGCTGCCCTGGCCTTTATAGGGCCAGCTAAGTCTGTTTGGGGCATGGCCCCAGCTGCAGCCACTTCCACCAGTCTGCTCAGCCTAAAAGCTGCTTTCTCCAGCCACAGCCCCCTCTGGACCGGAGCGGGGTTACCACCCCACTACATGGGGGGTTCGCTCCCAAGGGAGCAGAAAAGTTGGAAAACGGGGAAGAGGTTCAGCACTGCCCCGAGTTCAGTCTTCAGCCGAGGACGGCTGGGAAGGAACTGCGGGGGTCTGGACGTGCGCACACCAAACAGATTCCAAAGATGATGTGAGACAGCAACTGTGCACGTGGGTTCCAACCAAGCACTGCTACTGAAGATCTCCATCAACAGCGCCAGGAAGCACTGTCACCCGGAGTGGAGCACCTACAGGGACAGCACTCGAAGAAGAAAGAAGACTCGTGGAATGCAAATGAAGAACTTTAACAGAAAAGTGCTAATTTCAAAGCAAGTGGTCACGGTGTGTCATGATTGGAGGTCAAAGACTCAACATTAATTCCCCACTCTCCGTCATCAAAGGAAAAGCCCACATGGGTAGTGACACTGTCCGCTTGTTTTCTGAGAGAAGAAGCTACAAGTATGGACTGAAGGAAAGATCCTGGGTCTCTGGACTGTTTGGATTCTTACAGGGAAGTGTACCAGATGCAAACTGAAGATCCCCAGAGATAATCTGAGTACCCTGAAAAGACTTTTGGGAAACTGGCAGTTTATTACATCACTGCCACTATTTGGAATTACCAACAGTGTCACCTGTGCATATATTATACCTGCCTTAGCCTCTCAATAACTCATTTCATTTTCTTAGCTAATAAACTTTTAGTTAGTTTACTATAGAATTGGCTGCTAGCATTGTCTTTGATGTAAGATCTAGAGTACCAATTGACCCAGGGTAAGTGACTGGTTTCTTGGGACTTGGAGTAATCTGATGTGGTGTGATTTTTGGTTTAAGTGATCTTTTATCACACAGTCCAGTTCGTCTGGGTGCCAAAATAGGCTGGAGAATCTAAGGGGAGTGTCTGTGACTCCACTGTAAGACTTTTATAGTGATCCTGGAGTTCACATTTGCTACTAGCTTGGTGAAATCTAATTACAGAACGCACCACCAGTGTGGGGTGTTTTCCCTGAGGTAGGTACTCACAGTCGTCAGCCACTCCATTCAGCATGACAAACACCACTTCCTGAAATTTTGGAATTAATTGGATGCATTCTAGGCATTAATGGCCAGAATCTTATTGATTTGGGGGCATGTTGGAAAATGGAAAGGGGCAAATGGAACCCTTGCCATCTGATTAGCACAACCACAGCCTCAAGCATCTCTGCAACTGATCAAACAACTGGTTGATAGCACCCATTAATGCCTGCCAGCATAACAGTTACCCCTTCTCATCCCTGCCATGGAAGTGGAGGAGAATGGGGCACACAAAACCCCTGGTGGGAGGGAAGTTTGGGGGACCCTGGGAGGGTGGAAAGAGAAGAATGGGAAGCAGACAGAGCCTCTAGGATGGGGGGAGGGAGTAATGAAGGTTCACACAGAGACCCTGCCATGGAGGGGGAGAAGAGGGCATATACTGCTCCTGGTGGGGGGGGGGAGGTAGGAACGAAGCAAGGAGGAATGGGGCACACAGAATCCTTGGCAGAGGGAAGATTGAGGGGAGCTGTAGGGAGATAGATGGGGTGGCACACAGGGAGCTTTTGGGGGGTGGGGAGGGGGGAATAGAGGGATGCAAGAAGCCCCTGCTGTGTGCAATAACCTTAACCTACAAAAGTTACAAAGCATATGACCCACCCACCTTTTCCCTCCCCCCATCAAGAAAATAGGAGCACCAGGACCAGTTTCAGATACCGGAAAATATCCTCTAACCTAAAGAGCAAGCCCAGAGAGCCAGGACTATGTTCTCAGTTACTGGATATAGAGATCCAAATTCTTCAGTACTACTATTCTAATCTGTTCTACACCTGGTCACATAGGACTCAGTCTATCAAATCCTCCAAAACCTGTTTTAAAAGCTTCCTAATCGTTTTAATATAGACCTGTACAATACCCCAGGGAATTATATTCATGTCTTTCAGTCTTACTTCCTCCTCAAAATTAGCACATCTAAAAGCTGGCATCTTGTTTATTCTGAGCTCTTTGAAATTCTAATCATTTTTCCAAACCACTCAGGCTATTCTCTCCCATGGTAGCACAGAAAGCTTACTGCAATTCATTTACAGACATTTAAGGAGCAGACAGGTCTAACATATTTCTTGGCTGTCACTTTAAAACTACAAAATGATTTGTGGCTGCTCAGTAAATTACAGAAACTTTAAACATTTATTTCATAGAATATACATAATATCCATGTAAAGTCTCCCATTCTTCTTGAAAAGCTCCTTAAGACACACTTGTTCTGTGATCCATTCCAATCCATAAATGGCCACTCGCCACTCTGTTGCTATGCGATTGGAAGCTATCAGAAGAAGAATGGTCCAGTAGCTGGCACACTAGCTGCAACTTGGGAGATGCTGGTTCAATTCCCACTCCATCACAGGCGCCCTGTACAAGTCACTTTGTAATCTACACAAAATTGGCCAAGTTATGAGCTTTGAAAAATTAGTTTGCACACACTCAGTGAAGACTTGCTAGAGCTGCGCAGCTAAATTCCCCAAAGATTGCATCTGCACTGTGTATATTCCAGCCCAGGGCTGAGTAGGTCTCTCCCTACAGTTGCAGCTTTGGGCTACCGTGGGCCATGCCAGGTTCAGGCACAGGAATTAAAAGCACGGAGCCAGTCTCTCCTGTGCTCTCAATCATCCCCCTGCTTGGCCAAGGCAGCCTGCAGGATGAAGCTGCCTGATTCAAAGACCAAGGGGACAAGAGCCATACCTGGAAAGGGGAGTGGGTAGGAATAGATTAGGATAATGAGCTTTGGGAGTGGAGGGACATTGGGAATCAGTGGGTGGGGGGGGGGGGAAGAGATGGAAATCAGGCAAAGAGCTGAGTGTGGAAGGGGACTGGAACTGGAGCCTCGGGAGGAGGAAGTGAACACTGAGATTTGACAAAAAGCCTGAGAAAGGAAACTGAGAATGGGAGCCAGTGGGGATGGGTAGTGTGTGCTGGAGGGGAAGGGAGAAATACAGATCTGATGAGGAGCCCTGGGCAAAGAACTGGGGATGGCTGGGCAAGGAGTGGGAGTGAGGGTACGGAAAGACTGGTAATGGGGAGGAGACTGGGACAGAACGTCTGGAAGGGAAGACGAGGACTGGCTGGGGAAAGAAGACTGGGACTGTGATTCTAAATCTGAGGATTGGAGGCTGGGACTCACTAGGGGAGGAAATGAGACTGGGGTGAGAAGACAGGGTGGGTGGGGAAGAGACAGGATCAGGGACAGTTTGGAGGAGAAAAGGCAGAAGTGGCCAAGCTTGGGGAGGGGAGAGATAGAACAGGTAGAAGAGTCTGTGCCCACTACAGCACACTCCCCAGTTGAGCCTGGTTTGGAACCCAAGAGCCCAGTCTCATCAGTCCTCTCCTGTCAGCAAATATCTGTGAAACTCGCTGGCAAAGTGTGTCTCATCGCCCGCTAATGCTGTTCCACGTAGCAATAGTAGCTATTGTCCTTTATCAGTCACTTAGAGTCATAGAATCATAGAAGATTAGGGTTGGAAGAGACCTCAGGAGGTCATCTAGTCCAACCCTCTGCTCAAAGCAGGGCCAACAACTAAATCATCCCAGACAGGGCTTTGTCAAGACGGGCCTTAAAAACCTCTAAGGGTGGAGATTCCACCACCTCCCTAGATATCCCGTTCCAGTGCTTCACCACCTTCCTAGTGAAATAGTTTTTTCCTAATATCCAACCTAGACCTCCCCCCACTGCAACTTGAGACCATTGCCCCTTGTTCTGTCATCTGCCATCACTGAGAACAACCGAGCTCCATCCTCTTTGGAACTCCGCTTCAGGTAGTTGAAGGCTGCTATCAAATCCCCCCTCACTCTTCTCTTCTGCAGACTAAATAACCCCAGTTCCCTCAGTCTCTCCTCGTAAGTCATGTGCCCCAGCCCCCTAATCATTTTTGTTGCCCTCCACTGGACTCTCTCCAATTTGTCCACATCCCTTCTATAGTGGGCGGCCCAAAACTGGATGCAGTACTACAGATGTGGCCTCACCAGTGCTGAATAGAAGGGAATAATCACTTCCCTCGATCTGCTGGCAATGCTCCTACTAATACAGCCCAATATGCCGTTGGCCTTCTTGGCAACAAGGGCACGCTGCTGACTCTCATCCAGCTTCTCATCTACTGTAATCCCCAGGTCCTTTTCTGCAGAACTGCTGCTCTAGCCAGTCAGTCCCCAGTCTGTAGCGGTGCATGGGATTCTTCCTTCCTAAGTGCAGGACTGTGCACTTGTCCTTGTTGAACCTCATCAGATTTCTTTTGGCCCAATCCTCCAGTTGGTCTAGGTCACTCTGGACCCTATCCCTACCCTCCAGTGTATCTACTTCTCCCCCCCAGCTTAGTGTCATCCGCAAACTTGCTAAGGGTGCAGTCCACACCATCCTCCAGATCATAGATGAAGATGTTGAACATAACCGGCCGCTGGGAAACTCTGCTTGATACCGGCTGCCAACTAGACATCGAGCCGTTGATCACTACCCCTTGAGCCCAACGATCTAGCTAGCTTTCTATCCACCTTATAGTCCATTCATCCAATCCATACATTTTTAACTTGCTGGCAAGAATACTTTGGGAGACCATATCAAAAGCTTTGCTAAGGTCAAGGTATATCACGTCCACTGCTTTCCCCATATCCACAGAGCCAGTTATCTCATCATAGAAGGCAATCAGGTTGGTCAGCCATGACTTGGTGAATCCATGTTGACTGTTCCTGATCACCTTCCTCTCCTCCAAGTGCTTCAAAATGGATTCCTTGAAGACCTGCTCCATGATTTTTCCAGGGACTGGGGTGAGGCTGACGGGTCTATAGTTCCCCAGATTTACCTTCTTCCCTTTTTTAAAGATGGGCACTATATTTGCCTTTTTCCAATCGTCCGGGACCTCACCCGATCACCACGAGTTTTCAAAGATAATGGCTCTACAATCACATCAGCCAACTTCCTCAGCACCCGAGGATGCATTAGATCCGGCCCCAAGGACTTGTGCATGTCCAGCTTTTCTAAATAGTCCTTAAGCTGTTCTTTCACCACTGAGGGCTGCTCACCTCCTCCCCATACTGTGCTGCCCAGTGCAGAAGTCTGGGAGCTGACCTTGTCTGTGAAGACTGGGGCAAAAGAAGCATTGAGTACTTAAGCTTTTTTGCACATCATCTGTCACTAGGTTGCCTCCCCCATTCAGTAAGGGCCCCACACTTTCCCTGACCTTCTTCTTGTTGCTAACCTACCTGTAGAAAACCTCCTTGTTACCCGTCACATCCCTTGCTAGCTGCAACTCCAATTGTGCTTTGGCCTTCCTGATTACACCCCTGCATGCTTGAGCAATATTTTTATACTCCTCCCTAGTCATCTGTCCAAGTTTCCACTTCTTGTAAGCTTCTTTTTTGTGTTTAAACTCATTGAAGATTTCTCTGTTAAGCCAAGCTGGTGACCAGCCATATTTGCTATTCTTTCTGCATATCGAGATGGTTTGTTCCTGTGCCCTCAATAAGGCTTCTTTAAAATACAGACAGCTCTCCTGGACTCCTTTCCCCCTCATATTAGCCTCCCAGGGGACCCTGCCCATCAGTTCCCTGAGGGAGTCAAAGTCTGCTTTTCTGAAGTCCAGGGTCCGTATTCTTCTGCTCTCCTTTCTTCCTTTTATCAGGATCCTCAACTCAGACATCTCATGGTCACTGCTGCCCAGGTTGTCACCTACTTCTACTTCCCCTACCAATTCTTCCCTTTTTGTGAGCAGCAGGTCAAGAGGAGCACGGCCCCTACTTGGTTCCTCCAGCACTTGCACCAGGAAATTGTCCCCAACACTCTCCAAAAACTTCCTGGATTGTCTGTACACTGCTGTATTGCTCTCCCAGCAGATGTCAGGGTGATGGAAGTCCCCCACAAGAACCAGGGCCTGTGATCTGGAAACTTCTGTTAGTTGTCCAAAGAAAGCCTCGTCTACCTCATCCTTCTGGTCTGGTGGTCTATAGCAGACACCCACCACAACATCATCTTTGTTGCTCTCACCTCTAAACTTAACCCAAAGACTCTCAACAGGCTTTTCTCCAGTTTCATACTGGAGCTCTGAACAATCATACTGCTCTCTTACAAACAGTGCAACTCCTCCACCTTTTCTCCCCTGCCTTGAACTTCAATAGTTCAAGTGACACTGGTCTGTATGATAAACCCTGCTGATGATAAATGTGGGACTTATGAGATGCCACATGACAGAATTTCTGTTTTTTTCATTTGCTTTTTTAAAAAGCAAGGAAACTACACACACACACACAACTGTTAAAAGAACATTATTAAGGTTGCAAAGTCAAACACACAAAGGTTACAATATGCCAGAATTAAGGTTGCCTGTACAAACCATACAAACTCAGTCTCACCTGTGGAAGCAGAGAAAGAACTGACAGGAAGGGGATTGCAATGCATGACAGTTTGTTAGCAAGAGTCAGGCCTAATAACGCGAGATTTGTAGAAGCGAGGAATGTGTGAGGCGAGTGGGAAAGAACTGTGTGAGAAGTTGTTGCGACCTTGTGTAGCTAATGTGTAGATAATATGGAATGTAGATTAAGAGTCTACATTAGTGAGCAAAACAAGATATCAGAATGACCTATGTATAAACAAAATGCAGCTGTTGCTCATTATTGTCTGTAACAAAAGGTATAAATGCTTGCTGTAATTGTTTACCTGTTGGAGACCTGTTTAGCTCTCTCCCTCTACGCAATTGCTTGAGAAAATAAAGTATCTGATTTGCTGTACCCAAACAAAAAGTGAGAACTCTGTTCTCCGACACACCCCACACCCACTCCCTGGCTCCCTGTCCCAGTCTCTTTGCCTACTCAACCCAAGTTCTCCCTCCACCTCCAGCTCCTTGTAAGATGTGTCTCCCTTTCCCCAGTGTCCCATTCTGCCCCACATGAGTTCCTAGGCCCAATCTATTTGTCCAGCCTGTCCCAGTCTCCACTTTCCTGGCTCCTCATCCAATCTCAGTGTTTCTCAATCCCCATGTCATGTGGCTTCCAGTCCCAGTCTCTCCCCGCCCGCAGCTCCAGCCTCCCTGTTCCTCCCCACCCAACCAGTCCCAGCTTCACCTACCCCTGGCTCCCAGTCTCCTTGTCCAGCAAGTCCCAGTATCCTCCCCCAACTTCCAGTCACAGTTTCTCTCTCTTCCCCCAAGTTCCAATCTCCCCAGGTTCCTTGTCCTACTCTATTCCTTTCCCTCCTCCCAGGATTGGCTCTAGTCCCCTCTGATTTATGTTAGATGGCTTCCTCTTCCATGCTGCCTGGAATCATTTTAGGAATCATTAAAAAGGGGATAGAGAATAAGACGAGAGTATGTTATTGCCCTTATATAAATCCATGATATGCCCACATCTTGAATACTGTGTACAGATGTGGTCTCATCTCAAAAAAGATATACTGGCATTAGAAAAGGTTCAGAGAATGGCAACTAAAATGATTAGGGGTTTGGAACGAGTCCCATATGAGGAGAGATTAAAGAGGCTAGGACTTTTCAGCTTGGAAAAGAGGAGACTAAGGGGGGATATGATAGAGGTACATAAAATCATGAGTGATGTGGAGAAAGTAAATAAGGAAAAGTTATTTACTTGTTCCCATAATACAAGAACTAGGGGCCACCAAATGAAATTAATAGGCAGCAGGTTTAAAACAAATAAAAGGAAGTTCTTCTTCACACAGCACACAGTCAACTTGTGGAACTCCTTGCCTGAGGAGGTTGTGAAGGCTAAGACTATAACAGCGTTTAAAAGAGAACTGGATAAATTCATGGAGGTTAAGTCCGTTAATGGATATTAGCCAGGATGGGTAAGGAATGATGTCCCTAGCCTCTGTTTGTCAGAGGGTGGAGATGGACGGCAGGAGAGAGATCCCTTGATCATTACCTGTTAGGTTCACTCCCTCTGGGGCACCTGGCATTGGCCACTGTCGGTAGACAGGATACTGGGCTAGATGGACCTTTGGTCTGACCCAGTTCTTATGTTCACCAGCAACGGGGTCATTGAGAGCAAAGGAGAGACTCCGTGGTCTATGTTCCGCTGGCTGGCCCCACCCCTGCTATTACAGGAAAAATCCAGCTTCACCCCTGTAATATTCAGAAGGAAATAGAATGCTCAGTCGTGCTGTGAGAATGGCACATATGCACTCCAAACAGCACTAGGAGCTGTGAGATTTGGGAATGCTCAGTAATGATGCAAACTGGACACCATCAAATTAGGCCTGAATAAAGACTGGGAGTGGATGGGTCATTACAAAAACTAAATTTCCCCATACTAATTTCCCCCTACTGTTACTAACACCTTCTTGTCAACTGTTTGAAATGGGCCACCCTCATTACCACTACAAAAGTGATTTTTCCTCCCTTGGTATTTTACTGTTGAGAATAGTCCACTTTAATTGAATTGTCTCACTAGCACTGACCCCCCACTTGGTAAGGCAACTCCCATCTTTTCACGTACTGTGTATATATACCTGCTAGTGTATTTTCCACTCCATGCATCTGATGAAGTGGGTTTTAGCCCATGAAAGCTTATGCCCAAATAAATTTGTTAGTCTATAAGGTGCACAAGGACTCCTCATTGTTTTTGAGGATACAGACTATCACGGCTACCACTCTGAAATCAGTAATGATGGAATCTTCTGAGACCTAAGCTGCGAAGGTCTATCAAGTCTCTACTGTGCATGAACAAACTGCAATTTTTCAAAGGTTCATAACTTGGCTAAATTTATGCAAAGTTTCATTAGGATGGCAATATGCATGTTCCTGACACAAAGGCCACATCCACACCAAATTTCAAGTCCCTGATCCAAAGTATGGGGACACTAGAGCTTTTCAAAGAAAAGGTTGCCAATACTTTGGGCAAAACAACTCATTTTTCCCTATCCTCATCCTTGCAGATAGCGGACCTGTTTTGGTTGAAATTTCTCAGAAACATTCAGCCTGAGGCAGACACTTTGCATGGAAAATTTCATTCTAAACAGTTAAAATATGGCAAAGTTACAAGCAACTGAAAACAGGGGCTTATAATGGGAAGTGCCAGGCAATCTTGTAACAGTCGGTGCTACCAGATCTGCCTATATATATATATATAATGTTCCTTACAAGTTTATATATATATATATATATATATATATATATATATATATATATATATATATATATATATATAAACTTGTAAGGAACATTAAAATTACAAAATCAGGTGCTCAGAATTAAAAAATGCCTGAATTAAGGTTGTCCATGCAACCCTATGTATTATGACGCAATCTTTAATTACATGATTACCAGTACGTAGTATTTCTTCTACAGAACCCTTGCCCTAGTCAGCACACAGGATCGTGCTGTGCTCACCAAATGGTTAGCTATTCAATCTTTTGTTTCATTTTCAACAGTCAGTGTGTGGCCCTGCTTGTTATTTACAGTACACTACCCAAACCAGTACTGAATACAGAATTAATTTCCTCATGTGCTTTTCTATGGTGCTCTCACTGTAATATCTTTGATCTTTATAAATGTACCTTCATAACACCCCTGAGGGGATATTATTACACCCATTTCACACATGGAGCACTGAGGTACAAAGATTAAGGTCAAAAGCGTCAACTAACTTTGGACTTGCATCTGAAGAAGTGAAGTTCTTACCCACGAAAGCTTATGCTCCCAATACTTCTGTTAGTCTTAAAGGTGTCACAGGACCCTCTGTTGCTAACTAATTTTGGGTATCCAATCTGAGATGCCTAGCTTGAGTTTTCAGACTATTTAGCATTTATAGCACTTTTATGTTCCTCCCCTCCTCCACATTCAAATAAGACAGCTTCCTTCTCCTCCATGCCGCCTGGATATCAGCAGTGCGGGTACTGAGAGTACAGGAGAGTGTCTCCCTGCTCTCAGTTAGTGTCCAGCACCACAGTAGCACCGGCAGGTGGGGACTGCAATTGCAGGGACAGTCCTGCTCAGCCCCTGCAGCTCCAGGACTGAGCATGCTCAGCTGCTCTAGGGAGATGGCATGCATGCATAGTCTGGTCAGCAGTAGGAGCTGTGAGGGGATGAAGCATGCTCAGTTAAGGTGGAATCTTCAGAAAATTTAACTGCCAAACTCTAACAAGTCTCTACTGAGCACAAGCAAACAGATTTCAGGAGCTCTTAACTCGGCAAAACGTGGGTGAATTTTTATGGGAGGCCCTCTGGCAAACTTAAAGTCTATGCTCCAAAGCACAGAGGCGCTAGAGCTTCCTCATGAAGCAACATCTTTTTTTTTAAAACATTGGGCAAACCAGGTATTTCCCCCCTAACTTCATTCTCAGAAACAGCTGAACTACTTTAGCTGAAACTTCCACACAAAAAAGTCAGCCTGAGGCAGACATCTGGCATGGAAAAGTTCAACCCAAACTTTTAAGCTTGGTAAAGTCATAAGCAATTGAAAACCGGGTCTTATAATGGGAAGTGTCAGGCAAGCTTAACTATAAGTGTTGCTACCTGTGCCACCTAGAACACCTCTAGCCCAATTAACTCCTCCCATTTTCTTCCTTTCAATATGGTAAAGATTTTTGAGGTACGTTCAGTCAGTACCCATGCCCCCCACATGAACAATCAAATTCAAGTTATAGGCACAGTTAAAATACAGTTTCTTTATGAAAGAGAAGGAACAGCACATAAGAAAAAAGAAAATAATTTGAGCTCACCTTTATTTAGGTATAGACTAGGAAAAGCTGCACTAATATGGGTTATGAAAATTACTTTCAAAGATTACAGTTGGTAGCTGTAAATCTTCCATGCTATTCGATTCTTTTTGGTTTGGGACTCCTTGCTCGTCCCCAGATGCTGGCAGCTTGTCGCCTCAGTTTTTGTCACAGTATTTCTCTGTACTGTCTCATCACATACCCACACACTGGCAGACCTTCAGGGCAGAGAATGCGTAATACGATTTTGTACAGCCATGCCACTGTGCCTAGCTGTTCATACTTATGATGCTATATAAATAATAGTAATACCTCAACTGGAGAACAATAGTATAGTGAAAAACTACTGCACTGCAGATTGAAGAAGTGATTCTCAGTGGGATATAATTAGAGTTGTGAGCAGTTCTGCCAATTTGCTTTGCAGGGAATTGTGTGAGCATTTTCTTCAGTGTTGTTTCACATCAGTTTTCACAACATGCTCAGGCCCCAGGCTCTACAGTGTTGGGTTTTGACAAACCCAATAACTAAACCCCACAGAAAAACTACTATGCTTCACCCAGTTTCAGCACTGAATCACATCACCCCAGGAAGTTACAGAAACCTTAGCAAACCTACACTGACTTTTAAGCTTGTCATTAAAATTTTCCCAGATCAGTTTCACGTGGTTTGAGTTTTGATTAGCAGATTTTAAGAGTGCAGCTTTACCATGGTAGTGGCTGAAGCTTCTATCTGTGAAGGAGGGGGGGGAAAATTAACTCTTTAATTGGAATCCCCCAAGCATACCAACATGGACTTCCTCCGAGGATCCCCAAATCCTGCACTGGAGTCCTTTCTGGCAGTCTTGGGAAGAGCCCACTTAAAAAGGTGAATTTCACTCAATTGCTTTAAGTACTGTGGGCCAGATTCTCAGCTGGTCTAAGTGGATATGACTCTACTGACGTCAATGAGGAGAGGGGAAGTTAGAATTATGCTGATTTACATCCCCTGAAGATCTAACCTCGAGGGCTCAATTCAGTTCCTAGCATCTCTGAAACCCAGGACCTCTAGTCAACATTAAGCTACAATGGCCAGGGAAAAGATACAGGGTACCCAGGAGTTACAAAGAATCAGCATGCTGCATAGGGAGCTTAGCACAGATTAATAAAGTGTGCTTTTCCTTTGCAGAAGCTACATGGGACCCTACTCAAGCAAAATCCTTCTGAGGTGAAGTGAGTTAAAAATTCAGATT
Source organism: Chrysemys picta bellii (assembly GCF_011386835.1). Classification (NCBI taxonomy): domain Eukaryota; kingdom Metazoa; phylum Chordata; order Testudines; family Emydidae; genus Chrysemys; species Chrysemys picta. Next base: position 204,759,845 of record NC_088791.1, read on the forward strand.
TCTTCTAGTGAATTTCAGAAATATCAGAAATTTTCACTGAACATTATCCTCCCTCAACTTTTTTCTACTTCTACAATATTTCTACTTGTTCTGCTTTCATTTTGATGCCATTTTGAAGATGTCATCAGTGTAGCGCAAGTAGAGTAGGGGCGTTAGGGGACGAGACTTGAGGAAGCGTTGTTCTAAGTCAGCCATAAGAATGTTGGTATACTGTGGGGCCATGCAGGTACCCATAGCAGTGCCGCTGACTTGAAGGTATAAATTGTCCCCAAATCTGAAATAGTTGTGGGTGAAGACAAAGTCACAAAGTTCAGCCACCAGGTTTGCTGTGATAGTATTGGGGATGCTATTCCTGACAGCTTGTAGTCCATCTTTGCATGGAATGTTGGTGTAGAGGGCTTCTACATCCATAGTGGCTAGGATGGTGTTTTCTGGAAGATCACCAAAGGATTGTAGTTTCCTCAGGAAGTCAGTGGTGTCTTGAAGATAGCTGGGAATGCTGGTAGCGTAGGGCCTGAGGAGAGAATCTACATAGCCAGATAATCCTGCTGTCAGGGTGCTAATGCCTGAGATGATGGGGCGTCCGGGATTCCCAGGTTTATGGATTTTGTGTAGCAGATAGAATACCCCTGGTCAGGGCTCTAGGGGTGTGTCAGTGTAGATTTGTTCCTGTGCTTCTTTATGGAGTTTCTTGAGCAGATGGTGTAGTTTCTTTTGGTAATCCTCAGTGGGGTTAGAAGATAATGGCCTCTAGCATGTGGTGTCAGAGAGTTGTCTAGCAGCCTCTCGTTCATTTTCGGACCTATATCCCCCATACCAACTTCCCCCTACTGTTACTCACACCTTCTTGTCAACTGTTTGAAATGGGCCACTCTCATTACCACTCCAAAAGTGATTTCTCGTCCCTTGGTATCCTACTGTTAATTGAATTGGCTCATTAGACTGACTTCCCACTTGGTAAGGCAACTCCCATCTTTTCATGTGCTGTATATTTATACCTGCTACTGTATTTTCCACACCATGCATCTGATGAAGTGGATTGTAGCCCACAAAAGCTTATGCCCAAATAAATTTGTTAGTCTCTAAGGTGCCACAAGGACTCCTCGTTGTTTTTGCTGATACAGATTAACACGGCTACCATTCTGAAACCTGTTTACATACAAGCTTCAACTTGTCAGTTACCAATGCAGAGTATCTGCATGCTCACATGACTAAGTCAGACAGGAATCCTTCTGAAACATTTGGATAGCTGGCACTAATCAAATTCAATTAGAATAAACTTGGAGAGTGGAGGTTATGGTATCTAAGTGAGTATAGAGTATCCTTTTCATTACATTATAGTCCACCGATGCTCTGTTGCCAGGCTATCTTAAAGCAAGACCTCCCTCTCTGGACAGCACATTAAAAACACAGAAGCAAGGTCTGGATGTGTGAGTTTCTGTGTGCCTGAAAAAGAACTATGAATCAGGAAGTAAAAAGATTCTAGAAACTCTCTCTAGATTGCAGAGCACAAGCTCTTACCTCTCACTGACCTCCTTTCATTTTTCTCACTTTGATATGATGCTGCATAATTCTGCTGCTGCCACTTGTTTGCCCAAAATCACCATTTAGTAGCCATATAAAAATAATAGTTTGTAAATCATACAATACAATGAGGAAAAAAGCAGAATTAGAAGAGCAATAATAAATACCCCTTCCACACACATTATATATGAGACAGAGAAAGAAGAGAATGTAAATATTCATGTTTTTTTTTGTTAAGTTCCCATAAAAAGAAAACTGAGGTCATTTTTTCTCCACAAACATTACATAACAAACTGATTTCTAAGCCTCATATAATCCTTATTTTCTCCAGTTAGATCCTTTGTCCGAGCATGGTGTTAAAATATCCACTTCATTACTGTACACTGTATATTCTTTTGACTTATAATTCTTTGCTATATTTTCCATGGTTACAAGAACACAAAATTACATGGAAATAACAAGCATGGTAGGATCCTACATTCACACATCAAGGCCAAAGAATATCAGTAATAACGAGAAGACAGAACTCTTAGCTTTCTCTCACAGTGTTTTATAAAAGACTAATAATGGAATGTGAACTCATTACTGTCCTCAAGCAGGGAACTCTGTCTTACAATATATATTTCCACAGTTAACTTTAAAAAAAAAATTAAGCTTGCATATTAACTTCAGGCAGTTTTTTGTTCATATTCTTTGTTCATGAAGCCTCCAGCTCTAGCTTTGATACAAACCACAATTAAACTCTGATATTGAACTCTGAGTGTTCTACAGTACTCGACAACAATGCACATCACCTGGGAGTATGAACCCTGTTCTACATGACACAGCTCATGTCGACCTAACTCTGTAAGTGTCTACACTAACATGTAGCTCCCACAAATGTAACTCGCCCACTACACCAGCTTAACTCTACCTCCGCGAGAGGCATAGCACCTAAATCAATGTAGTTAGAATGACTCAGTTACTTATATTGAATGTTGCTGCCTTTCAGAAACCATCCCACAATGCTTCACACAGGTAGTTAAATTGGTGCAAGAGGCCCTGGTGAGGATGTGCACTGCTGACACCAGGAGCGTAATGTGGACGTGTAAACCCAATTCAATTACTGTGGTGGCTATACAAAGATGTAACTTAGGTTGACTTAATTTTGTAGTGTAGACTTGCCCTTAATTGAATGAAATCCAAGCTATCAGAAGACAATAGACTTGAGAATAGTCATAATAAAGTAAAACAGCATTCATTACTGGTGTGAACAGAAAAATTCTAATGCAAAGAAAAAAATACACACGGTGAATTTACATGCATTTCTTACCCAGTTGTGAGATACTGATTCTGTCCTTTAGCTTTCACACCTATAAATGAGACATAGCTCCATTGATTTCAGTGTAAAATGAATGTAAGTGAGAGGGAAAATAGACTCACTGCATTTAGTTATCCCTATATTAGTGCTGAAAAATAGAGCAAAATATACATCTGGATTCTTGTATAACCACATCAAATTTTACTTGGGGTCTTCCATGTTTTGCAGAGTCTTTAAATTATTATGTTTCCCTTTCCATTCCTTTGTTCTTGATCCTGGAATACTACTTTGAATAACCTGCTCTTGTGAGCTGCAGCTTGTTCTTTCATCTGTAGCTAGATGGAGACGGCCTAAAGAGGAGATTTTGTAAATGCCAAAAGCAAAGGTTGGATCAAAACACGTGCAAGTGTTGTTTAGGATGCATCAGCCTGATGAACAACATAGTTTAAAAGATAATAAATCATCTTTTCATTATGTATGGCCTTTGAGCACATCAGAGTAATGAACCTTATGTCTGCACAGCATTTTTTAGATTTAAATTATTTTGCTGCACGAGCAACATACTCAATTTAAAAAAAAGAAGAAGCTTGGATTGGAAATAATGGATTTCAAATTTGAGACTATGCTAGGAATTCAAGAAAATAGTGGGCCATATTACTGGATAGTCCTCTTTTCAGCATCAAAGTAAGAAAGATTTTTGCTTATCTTTTATGTTGAGAAACGGTTGTACTTCTATTGATATGAATACTTTCTGTATTTAAGAAGGTAAAGGGAAAAGGGCTGTAATTGGGATACATGCTGCCTCTGAGAGGATTATAGCTCTGAAGAAGCCTTACTCAAAACATGCAAGGAGTGCCCCAGCTCTGAATCATAATATGATGAAAATAAGGTTGATCCACCACTATAAATAGTACCACTGTGGGCATTCCCAGCAGGGGCCAGGGACAGAATGAACCTGGAGACTCAGCTGTTTAGAAGGATACCACCAAAGTGGAAGGAGAAACACTGATGGGGGAAAATGGGAAAGTTTTACAATTTACAGCACAGAGTCACAGAACATAGGAGTATAGAGAGAGGCATTTCATTTATAAAGAGCGAAGCGGAAAGCAAGTTAAGTTGAACAAGGGGAACTTTATTAAACCCTGTGGACTGTGGTTGTCCCATCAATAACAGTTCCTCCAGATTTCCTGGTGACCCATCAATAACAGTCCCTCCCTCTGATTCCTGCTCCACTGATCTTGATACAAAGGTAGTCATTTAGGGAAGACAATGCATAGTCTGGGAAGCAATTCCAGACTAATGCCTTTGTTTAGGGCCCAAAACCGGAGATCTCAGTCATTAAGTGCAAAAGCTCCAAAGGCCTAGGCTATTTAAATGTCCTTTCAAACCTAACTCTGCTCTGAGACATGACTAGTTAAAACAGTACTACTTATTCAACATTTCTGTTCATTACTTATTCAGAAAAAATAACTTTATTTCAGTGACACAATAATTTTTTCACTACTAGCATTCTTTGCTATTATTAACACAGGGATTTAGATCATTTTATTCATCATCACAGGAAATACACTCCCATGCCAACATTCTCTTGAAGTGGGAGCAAGATTCAGTTCTGCCTTGCGTATCATCAGCAGAACAGTTAATTAAGGGCTTGTCTACATGGGAACTTACTCCAAAATAGCTATTCCTGATTAATTCCACATGGACATTCTTATTCCAGAATCAGAGTGCCTTATTCCAATTTAGCTTAATCCACTTCAAGCACTCTTATTCCAAAATAAAAACATCCACACATGAAGCTAATCAGGAACAGTGAAAATGCTTTAAATTCACACCCTACCTTATTCCGGATTAATTTTCACGTGTAGACAAGCCCTACATTCCAATTGCAGAGACAAAATCTGCCCTAAATTATACTTATGTAACACCTCACTGTAAACTGAACATGTTTGACAAGGAAACAGTGAACAAGCAGAATGTCAAAGTGCCTCTTTTCCCTCTCTCCTTCTTCACAGCAGAACTGCATTTTGAGAATGTTAGAAATATCACCAGCAATCATCTGCTCTGTTGTCCTGATCCATTGCTCACTGAAATCAATGGAAAAACTTCCACTGGCTCCAGTGGGTATTGAATCAGGCCTGAATCAAGGGCTGAACTATTGTTATTTCTAAATACCAGCCCTTTTAGAGGGTGTGATATATTATGGCAAACTGATTAAATATTAAAACTCTCAATATGCATCATAAAATATCCAAAAGAAACCTACATAATTTCCGTTTACAATACTTTTAATTAACAATAGAACAATGATTTACTATCAGATGCTTAACTGAGAATATGCAATTAGCAAAACTCATTTGCCCGTTGCGGTTCTCATTTTGACATATCCCTCCCCCAACTTCACCACAAAAAAACTGACCCACCTGAAATTTCATGTGAGGTCTTAGCTCAGGGTACAACTTTTCTTGAATGTCTGGGGCAATTCAGAAAAAGTGTCATAAGAAAAAACCTAAGCAAAAAACTTCATGATGGAGTTAAATTTGAACAGATATGACCTCTTTGGATAATGCCTTAGAACAACACTGAAGTTAAAGACCACACGCCATAAATAAAAATCTTCAGGAAGCCAAGAAATCCAAAGTTAAGGTTACACTTTAAAATCAATTAGAAGACTGCACACTAAACAACCTTAATTCTGCTTCTCTATTACCATCCTCAAAACAACTAAAAATATAAATAGAGGGCCGCTAGTCTATACTACTATGCTACATTGGCGCAGCTGCACCAATTAAGCTGCGCCAGTGTAGCATCTCTGGTGAAGACGTGCTATGCCGATGGGAGGAGCATAATATCCTGTCGGCATAATTACTCCACCTCAGCGAGAGGCAGAAGCTATGTTGGTGGGAGAGTGTCTCCCGCTGATTTAGTGCAGGCATGCACACCACTTAGGCCGATGTAACTTCCATCGCTCAGGGAGTGGTTTTTCACATCCCTGAGCGATGTAAGTTACATCAATTTAAGCGGTAGCGTAGACAAGCCCAAACTATCTGCGAAAATCACCCAGCTTCATTTTGTCAGCAACACCACCCATATTAATGCTTAATCTTACAGTGAATTGATTACACATTACAGTATCATCAAAACTAAACTCCACCTGTGTTTACACAGATTATGCATAATACTTCTGCTTTCTTTATGCCCATATTCAATCCACTGAAAGATTTATTTTATCACTTCCTGAAGAGAAACAGAACACACCCAGGAGTCATTCTCACAGCACAAGATGAATGTGATGACTATTTACTATTTTCATTAGAAACAGAACTAGCATATCTACAGAGAGACACCTCCTAAATTCTAATTCTTAAAAATATAGGATTTACAGGGTACAAGAAAGGAAGTATTACACAGTTTCAGAGATGGATATGAATAAAAGACAATACAATTCTGTAGTCTACACTCTTGGAAAATGCCTTTCAAGTAAGCTTGCATGTGATTTACAGTAAAATGTTAGTGTTATGATTAAATTGCCTTAAATCCTGTTTAATAGATTTTTTTTAGCTGGAAATTATATACCCAATTGTGTGAAATGTTGAGTGGCACTTGAGGGAGCTCAGAATCTTGCAAGATTTGGAATCTCTCCATTACTTTAATAAATTGCTTGTCATAGTATCAGTTTCATGCTTAGTCGTTTTTCTTAATAGCAATTACAGACTTTATGGAATCATATAAGTTAGACATGAGGAAAAATATTAGGAAAGAGGTATTATATTAGGCGATCCATTTGTTTGTTCAGTGTATTCTCTAGTATTTTGAGAACACCATTAGAGATTTACAATATTTTCATTTGCAGTACCAGTACTTTGTTCAACCAAGTTTTAAAATGGCCTAGACAATAAGACACCCATTACTCATCTTGGGAGACTACTCCCATATCTAATATCAATCTATTTTAGTCATTTATCAGGCACCTATCATTGGTTATTAAATTACTGTAGCACTCTGTCAGAAAACTCTTCCCAACATCCAACTCAAATTTTCCATTTAATGTCATACCATGACTCCTACTTATAGCCTTTTGTTCCACATTAAACATCAAAACTCCCTCTCTGGTGTTTACTGGCTTCATGTCTTTAGAGATTCATGTCCCTACCCCTTAGTCATTCCTTTTTAAGCTTTACATATTTGGCTCTTAATCATTCCTTGCAATTCATTACCCTTCAACACCTTAATCAGTGCTTTTTTCTCTTTAATATCTTTCTAGTAATGACTTGAACAACATTCTGGTTATGCTCACACCAGAGCCATAGGTTGTGATGTCACTAGCCGTTTTTCTCCTAAGATTTCCTACTGGTGGTAGCAATGGTGGGGGCACTTTGGTCTACACTAGTGCTAACAGCAAATAGCCTTTATTAAAGCTAATGTTTACAAAAATTATAGAATACATACGTTGGGAAAAGAGTGTCTGTACATCTGGGTATAGGGCTTAGATTATCCACAAATATAGTTAGTTTTTAAAAGTCATATGATACAGAGTGAGTACATAATCAGCAATAACCCAAATTTAGGTGAATAGATTTAAGAATACAGTTTAGGTATTAGAATCTGAATACTCGGGTACATCACTCATGAAAAGTTGTACAGTGATTTGGTTGTGAAAAGCAAGGCATATCAATGAGTGGAGATTGTCCCTCAGGCTCCTTCCCAGCAATTTACTTCCCTCTCCCTCAGCTCCTCCGTTACCCGACTGCCCCAAGCCTTTGCTCTGCTTCTGAGGGGTGTGGGACATACGGTTCTGTATTGTAGTTTAAATGAATTATTACTCAGAGTTCTGTATTAATATTCCTAGTAAGGAATCTATTTGTCAAAAAACATTTCCTGAATCTTTTTTGTTGTCTGTATTGTTACAGACATACAGTACTTGCTGCCAGGTATTCTGAAATAAATGACCAAAAATAATTGAAACGGGTGTGATCATACTGTGTTATTTTGACAAATAAAATATGCAGAATTTTAAAATATTGTGCGCAGAATTTTTATTTTTTTGGCGCAAAATTCCACCAGGAGTACACTATGCCAGTGGTCTCCAAAGTGGGGTGTGCAAAAGGATCCTTTTTTTTTTTCCCCCCTTCGGCAAAAATGATAGAGCCGGTGTGGCAGGGGGTACATGCTCAAAATTTTTTTACTGATAGGGGTGCGCGATCAAAAAAGTTTGGAGACCACTTCACTGTGCAACACTTCAGTGTAAACAGCCCATGATGCAATCTCATGACAAACCTGCTATTCACTATAAACATTACTGGTTTCTAGGTTTCTCCCTCTCATCATGTATGCATGTTTTGGATTACTTCCTCTTAGATACATAGTGATCCAGAGAAATGAGAAAAAAAGGCAGAAAATAAGATTGATACTTGAAAAATGTATTATTTCTTGTCCTTGCTAACATTTACAATGTCTCCCTATTTCACATCTGCAGCTGTCACTAACTCTCTGTACTCCCTCTTGCAGATTATTAATGAAGATGTTTAAATCAACATTTTCAAACTGAGGTGCCTAAAACTAGGCTTCTTCATCCTTATTATGGCTCCTAAATAAAAGTGGCCTGACATTCAGGAGTTCCTACCACCTGCAGCTCCCATTGCCACTGGAAGCTAGGGGGGTGCTTAAATTTTCTAAAAATCAGACCATTTAACTACACCTTAATAAAAACCAGACTTGTCACTGACCCCTGAAGTACCCCCTCCGCCCAGTTTATGACGTTGTTTTTCTTATTATACTTTGCTTATGGTGCTTCAAGTATGTGCTTTAAGTCCGCATGACAATATTAACCATACTGACTTGAATTAATAAGTATAAGATTTCACAGGATGCAATATTAAATGCTGCATTAGAATCCAGGTATTCACCACTTTACCTTGGCTACTAATTTTGTAATCCTATCTAAAAAAAAACCAAGTTTCTCTGGTAAGTTTTACTTTTGTAAACCCATGCTGCTTATAACTCATATTTCCATTTTTCTCTAGATCCTCTGTGATTTTTTTCTTAATATTTGTTCCATTACTTTACTAGGAAAGCAACGGGATGGTAATTTGCAGGACACACTTTTCTTTGTTTGAAAATCTGTATGATCGCTTTTCTGGTACCTCGGCAGATGTCCGTGACTTTTCAGAAATAGTTATTTTTATCTTAAAAATGTGTTAAACATTAATATGCTGGAGAAGGAGGTTCAATTCCCTATTTCTCCCTTTACCTCTTCCCTCCTTCCAGGCTCTGGGTTAGCTAGAGGAGGTACAGGCAAAGGAATAAATTCCTCAGAGTGATGTAAAGTATTCCCCCTTCCCCTTAAGGTTGATCTCATTGCGCTCCTATAGTACAATGGCTTCAGAAATCAGGGACCAACTCGAACTCAAATCCCATTGTAGCACAAAACCCACCAGTCCTGTCATGTCGTAACTAGTACTACTATTCCCAAAAAGCAGATCCAAATGACAGATGCACTACTTTCAAACAGCATTTTCTCCCAGAGGTCTGTCTAATGCCAAAGCCTTTGGAGATACCATTCCCTTATGGGCAGTAGCTTCCATAATGTCTGGATGACACCCAGAAAGTCCAGTTATTTACAGGAAGGAAGCAAAGCATTCATGCTGCACTGTTGTATCCTCCAGTTCATCCCCTGGCTACAAGATTACTATGTACAGCTACTATGCACCAGACATGTACTGAATCCATTCTTTAAACTCTTATAAAAGGGTGTTGGTTGTATCCTCCTAATTTGCAGGTACATTACCTGTTTCCACGTTTCCCTACAGACTGAGTTGTAAAGGTCTAACTCTAATCTAAAGCCCCAGTGGACGTCTTTCCATTTACTTCAATGAAGCATTGATTATTAATCAGCCCATCCCGTAATGCAATCTGTCCTCAAAGTATACCCCCCCCCATAGCTTTCACCGCACCCTTTTACTAACTCCTCATATGCAAACTAATTATGCCCCCTCTGGGGTGGTGAGTGGATCTGAAACCAAAATCTAGAGCAACACGTCTCCTTAAAAGAATAGTTGAAAACATTAAGTATCATCCCTTTCTGTCTACAGCCACAGATACCTGAACATAGAATTTTCACAGGGAACTTAAAGATTCTAGAGACATATTTAAGTGGAGATAAAAAGCCATCCCCCTAGCCCTCCCCCCAAAACATGGTGCTCGCTTAGTCATGCTCCTATTAACACATGTTCTGGGAGTGGTATACACTGTGAAGGACCTTTCATCTTTCCTCTAAAATCTACAGTTGTCAGCAATACAAAAGGTAACACTATCTAGGAAAAGATAGGACAGAAATTACAGCTGAACTGAAAGGCACAGATTGGGATCACAGAGGCAAATTATGGAAAAGTGACAGGGCATTGGACTAAGAAGTTAAACCATACAGGCAGGGACTAGCCTTTTTCAGCTACCTGACTGTGCTCTCCTCTGGATCGGAGACTCAGCCTCAGCACCTCACACATGAGAGAATGGACAGAATCCAGCCCCTCCCCCCCCCAGCCCCCTCTGTCTCAGGAGATGGCCCAATGGTACAAACTTGGACAAAAGAGGCTTGCCACAAAACAGACCCGACCAATTCCCTTTTGCACCCAGATGGGAACTTATTTGAAATAGTTTTACATCTGCATTGAAAATTTTTATGAACATTTGTAAGACACTGTTTTTGCTCATGAGGTTTGTGCACCAACCTAGGCAAGAATGTGACTCACTGATGAGCCTTAAAACATAAAAGCCATATCATACACACCAGGCTACAGTTAGAACTGGTATAAACAAGTGAAACTTCATTGGAGTTACAGCAGATCACACAAGCTCAGACTTCAGCTAAAGATCATCAGCTAACAGAATAACTTCTTCCATCTCAGTCATGACACTGCTTTGCTTCCAGTACCCACTTAGCTACAGTTCTCCAGTTCCACACATGGTTCCCTATCTTCAGAAGATGAAATTCAAACAAGAATGGAAATAGTTACTACTTCAGCTTGATATAAAATTATTCTACTTAACTGCCAGGGGGCAAATTTGTCACGTACACATGGAAGATATACAGCTATTGCTATGTCTTAACTCAGGAAGTTCCTTCGAGATGAAATATAGCCGAACTCCAAACCTGGAGACAATGGACCTTTCTGTGCCTGTGTCCTGTAGATAGCTAACCGCTTAGTTTGCAAAATAAGCAAGGAGGAGGGGGCAAGTAGATGGACAATAAGGGGTCAAAAGAGGGGCAGATACATGTAGCTTGCTAATTATGTATGGTAATGATAGCAAATATTGGCCAATCATAGAGTGATAGATTATCATAAGTAACTGCATATAATGCTTTGGTGTAAGTGTTTTCTTTGTTCTTGCTGACTTATGAGCTCGAACACAATTGCAATTGAAATAAATGGATCGCCCCTCCCGGGGCTCCTGGCTTGGCTAGCTGTGTCCGTCTCTCCTTATTCCTCAGCTGGAACAGACAGAAATTTCTATGACAAGCTGGAAAACATAATGCATGCTTTCTAGTTTTCTGCTTTCCACCTCTTCTCTGTTCCACCTGCAACCATCTCGTCTCCAAAAACATAAAAAGGCTCCACCTCCTTTTTTTTCTGTTTATTAAGTTAGCCATAAATGAGATTCTGCAGAAGTGACAAGCACTTTAAAGTTAAGAACATGCTTAGGTATTTGCAAGATTGAAGATCAAGTAACTCCAATTATATCTAATTAGAGCTCAAGTCTTAAATACTCACACAAATGAGTTACTTTACTCAGAAACATAGCCTAACTGAACCCAACATCTTGAACTCAATAGAACTACTCACAAGTTACTCATGTGTATCTTGTTTGCAGGATCAGACCTTAAATCATTAAATAAGATTGCTTGTAACTGGTTACATTCTTCTTTCCACTATAATAATGCATCATCAGCCAAAAAATAAAAAATAGAAGAAACTTTTGTAGTAAGCTTTATCATCAAGAACAAGACTGGTGAAGAATAATCGCCCTCGAAGAGCTGCATATTTGAAAACTGATAATTGATTTAGAAAGCAAACAAAGTAAACGAGTCGAAATCCTTAAAAACTAAAGTACATCAATAAACAAACAAGACACATACATATTCAAAATGTAGAAAGCTCTCCCTCGATTTATGTAACTAGATTCATAAAAAGTGATTTTTTTAAATTATTTGAGCAATAAGCATATAAATACTAATATTGTGTATAATATTATGTGTATATGGGGAATGCGGTGGATGTGATACATCTTAACTTTAGCAAAGCTTTTGATATAGTCTCCCACAGTATTCTTGCCAGCAAGTTAAAGAAGTATGGATTGGATAAATGGATTATAAGGTAGATAGAAAGCTGGCTAGATTGTCGGGCTCAGGGGGTAGTGATCAACGGCTTGATGTCTAGTTGGCAGCCCGTATCAAGCGGAGTGCCCCAGGGGTCGGTCCTGGGGCCGGTTTTGTTCAACGTCTTTATTAATGATCTGGATGATGGGACAAATTGCACCCTCAGCAAGTTTGCAGATGACATTAAGATGGAGGGAGTGGTAGATATGCTGGAGGGTAAAGATTGGGTCCAGAGTGACCTAGACAAATTGGAGGATTGGGCCAAAAGAAATCTGATGAGGTTCAACAAGGACAAGTGCACAGTCCTGCACTTAGGAAGGAAGAATCCCATGCACCGCTACAGACTGGGGACCGACTGGCTAGAGCAGCAGTTCTGCAGAAAAGGACCTGGAGATTACAGTAGATGAGAACCTGGATGAGAGCAGCAGTGTGCCCTTGTTGCCAAGAAGGCCAATGGCATATTGGGCTGTATTAGTAGGAGCATTGCCAGCAGATCGAGGGAAGTGATTATTTCCCTCTATTCAGCACTGATGAGGCCATATCTGGAGTACTGCATCCAGTTTTGGGCCGCCCACTACAGAAGGGATATGGACAAATTGGAGAGAGTCCAACAGAGGGCAACGAAAATGATTAGGGGGCTGGGACACATGACTTACGAGGAGAGACTGAGGGAACTGGGGTTATTTAGTCTGCAGAAGAGAAGAGTGAGGGGGGATTTGATAGCAGCCTTCAGCTACCTGGAGGGGGGTTCCAAAGAGATGGAGCTAGGCTGTTCTCAGTGGTGACAGATCACAGAACAAGAAGCAATGGTCTCAAGTTGCAATGGGGGAGATCTAGGTTGGATATTAGGAAACACTATTTCATTAGGAGGGTGGTGAAGCAATGGAATGGGTTACCTAGGGAGGTGGTGGAATCTGAGTCACTGCTTCCTAGGATACAGTTCCCCACCCCATGAGCATGGCTTGCATTCTTTGTTCCTAGATACAGGACTTAACATCTTCATCATCTGGACCCATGGGAAGGAGACCCTTGAGGAATTCCACCAAGATTTCAACAATTTCCACCCTACTATCAACCTCAGCCTGGACTAGTCCACACTAGAGGCCCACTTCCTAGACACTACAGTGCTAATAAGTGATGGTCACATAAACACCGCCCTATACCGGAAACCTACTGACCGCTATACTTAGATTTTTTCCCCAATGGGAACAATAATTTGATCCACAATAAATTCTTTCGCCTTTTACCAACTGAAGGAGAATGGGTATGTTTAAATTCTCCACAGTAATGACCCAAACTTGCAACATTCCAGAGATGTGGCTCTCCAATTTACTAGAGATTGGTTGCAGCCCTGTTGGTCCCAGGATAGGAGAGAAACACCTCCCTAATTTACCAGACAAGCAGAGCTCAGCAATCATTTCAAAGGACAGTCTTATCATCCACATGTGCCAATATCACCCTGACAGGTTTCAGAGAGGTAGCCGTGTTAATCTGTATCAGCAAAAACAACGAGGAGTCCTTGTGGCACCTTAGAGACTAACAAATTTATTTGGGCATAAGCTTTCGTGGGCTAGAACCCACTTCATCAGATGCACGAAGTGAAAAATACAGGAGCAGGTATAAATACATGAAAGGATGGAGGTTGCTTTACCAAGTGTGAGGTCAGTCTAACGAGAGAAATCAATTAATGCCCCCACAAACATGATACAGTTCTGCAGTGACCTAGAATCCTACTTTCGACGTCTCCGACTCAACGAATATTTCCAACACACCACTGAACAGCACACTAACACACAGGAAGCTTCCTACCAACACTACAAAAAGAAGGATTCTGCGTGGACACCTCCTGAAGGTCGAAACAACAGACTGGACTTCTACATAGAGCGCTTCTGTCGACGTGCACAAGCTGAAATTCTGGAAAAGCAACATCACTTGCCCCATAACCTCAGCTGTGCAGAACACAACGCCATCCCCAGCCTCGGAAACAACTCTGACAACATAATAAAAAAAGCTGACAAAGGAGGTGCTGTAGTCATCATGAATAGGTCGGAATATGAACAAGAGGCTGCTACACAAATCTCTGACACCACATTCTACAGGGCATTACTCTCTGACCCCCCTGAGGATTACCAAAAGAAACTGAATCATCTGCTCAAGAAACTCCCTAAAGAAGCACAGGAACAAATCTACACTGACACACCCCTAGAGCCCTGACCAGGGGTATTCTACCTGCTACACAAAATCCATAAACCTGGGAATCCTGGACGCCCCATCATCTCAGGCATTGGCACCCTGACAGCAGGATTATCTGGCTATGTAGACTCTCTCCTCAGGCCCTACGCTACCAGCACTCCCAGCTATCTTCAAGACACCACTGACTTCCTGAGGAAACTACAATCCTTTGGTGATCTTCCAGAAAACACCATCCTAGCCACTATGGATGTAGAAGCCCTCTACACCAACATTCCATGCAAAGATGGACTACAAGCTGTCAGGAATAGCATCCCCAATACTATCACAGCAAACCTGGTGGCTGAACTTTGTGACCTTGTCCTCACCCACAACTATTTCAGATTTGAGGACAATTTATACCTTCAAGTCAGCGGGACTGCTATGGGTACCCGGATGGCCCCTTGGTATGCCAACATTTTTATGGCTGACTTAGAAAAACGCTTCCGCAGCTCTTGTCCCCTTACGCCCCTACTCTACTTGCACTACTTTGATGACATCTTCATCATCTGGACCCATGGGAAGGAGGCCCTTGAGGAATTCCACCAAGATTTCAACGATTTCCACCCTACCATCAACCTCAACCTGGACTAGTCCACACAAGAGGCCCACTTCCTAGACACTACAGTGCTAATAAGCGATGGTCACATAAACACCACCCTATGCCGGAAACCTACTGACCGCTAGCATTCTTAAAGCTGCAATACCCACCTGGTGAAGTGAAGAAACAGATTGACAGAGCCAGAAGGGTACCGAGAACTCACCTACTACAAGACAGGCCCAACAAAGAAAGTAACAGAACGCCACTAGCTGTCACCTACAGCCCCCAACTAAAACCTCTCCAGCACATCATCAAGGCTCTACAACTGGAAATCTACTGACTGCTATACTTATCTACACGCCTCCACCTTTCATCCAGACCACATCACACGATCCATTGTCTACAGCCAAGCTCTAAGATACAACCGCATTTGCTCCGATCCCTCAGACAGAGACAAACACCTACAGAATCTCTATCAAGCATTCTTAAAGCTGCATTACCCACCTGGTGAAGTGAAGAAACAGACTGACAAAGCCAGAAGGGTACCGAGAAGTCACCTACTACAAGACAGGCCCAACAAAGAAAGTAACAGAACGCCACTAGCTGTCACCTACACCCCCCTCTAAAACCTCTCCAGCACATCATCAAGGATCTACAACCTATCCTGAAGGACGATCCCTCACTCTCACAGACCTTGGGAGACAGGCCAGTCCTCGCCTACAGACATCCCCCTAACCTGAAGCAAATACTCACCAACAACTACACACCACACAACAAAAACACCAACCCAGGAACCAAACCCTGCTACAAACCCAGGTGTCAATTCTGTCCACATATCTATTCAAGGGACACCATCATAGGACCTAATCACATCAGCCACACCATCCGGGGTTCGTTCACCTGCACATCTACCAATGTGATATATGCCATCATGTGCCAGCAATGCCCCTCGGCCATGTACATTGGCCAAACCAGACAGTCTCTACGCAAAAGAATAAATGGACACAAATCTGACATCAGGACTCATAACATTCAAAAACCAGTAGGAGAACACTTCAATCTCTCTGGTCACTCAATAACAGACCTAAAAGTGGCAAATCTTCAACAAAAAAACTTCAAAAACAAACAGACTCCAATGTGAAGCTGCAGAACTGGAATTAATTTGCAAACTGGATACCATCAGATTAGGCCTGAATAAAGACTGGGAGTGGTTGGGTCATTACAAAACCTAAACTTAATTTCCCCAATACTAATTTCTCCCTACTGTTACTCAAACCTTCTTGTCAACTGTCTGTAATGGGCCACTCTCTTACCATTTCAAAAGTTATTTTTCCTCCCTTGGTATCCTGTCGTTAATTGATTTATCTCCTTAAACTGACCTCACATTTGGTAAAGCAACCCCCATCCTTCCATGTATTTATACCTGCTCCTGTATTTTTCATTTCATGCATCGGGTGAAGTGGATTCTAGCCCACGAAAGTTTATGCCCAAATAAATTTGTTAGTCTCTAAGGTGCCACAAGGACTCCTCGTTGTTTTTGCTAATATCACCCTGATTAGCACTCACTAACAGAGAGAGAAAAGACAGAACAGCCTTTTGTCTCAGTTACTCCTGTATCTTTAAGTCAAGGTAGATCTCAGCGAGGACCTCGCTTTGCCATCGGTATTACCTTTTCCCTGCTTCGATAGCTGATTTCTACTCTTTGTGTTCCTTCCCCAGCCGCTCAGAAAGCGACGGTCCCGTCGCATCCGCCCCGTAACTACCATTAAGAAATGCACTTACCGTGAATCATCTCGGCCAAGAGGCTTGTTCTGGCAGCAGCCCCCTTTACTGCCGAGGCAACTAAGAGCTGCTGGTGGCAACTCTGTTAATTCAGCTGAGCTGGGAGGCAGAGCGCTCGCTCCAGCCCTCGCCCCCTAACACCACACACGCAGGGGCAGGGCTAGGGGTGCTACAGCGAGCCCGGGCACCGGCCCCAGCGCAGCCGCTCCTCACGTGGCCGGGGCAGTGGGAGCAGCCGCGCTCTGTGGCGGTGGCGGTGGCGCTGCCGCTAGGGAGTAAGGGAGGCTGGCTCGCTGCAGAGCCCCGGCGGGGGAGTCTCCCCGGGGCTGCCCGCGGTGGAAACGCACAGGCAGCTCGCTGGGCACTTGCCCCCGGGAGCTCCCTCTGCAGGCGGCGGGCGGGCGAGCCCGGAGCCCAGGGAGATGGCGGAGGGAATGCCCGGGGGTCAAGCCCCCTTTCCCGGAGCGTGATGCGCGCAAGCTGCCGCTCTTGGATCACCAACTTGCTACCACGGAAAGTCTCTGCCCCCTACCTTCGTCCCTTCCCGCCGCCTCTGGGCACGTCCCGAGCTGCTGTGCACCTGCGGCGGGAGCATCGCTGGCGGAGCGCAGCTGGGGCCTGGGCTGGAGACCAGCCCTCACCGGCAACCAATAGCAGCAGCTCGGCACTGCCCGCCCCGCCGGAGCCCCCGGCTCCCCTCTCCTGCATCCACCGAGGAGCTGCGGCTGCCGCCAGCCCAGAGCGTCTCCCCGCTGCCAGGGCAGCCGCTAGAGCAGCACAACGGTGTCAAGAAGGGGCGGGGAGAACGGCAGGGGAGCGGGAGGCAGGAGAGCCCGCAGCCCCGAGAGCAGCGGCTGGGGAAGGGCTGGTGCGGGAGCACTCTCGGGACTGACGGGAGGAGGGGGCCAGCGCAGAGAGAGTTCGCACCGCGGGGGTCCTTGTGGGGCCGGGCTACGCGGGCGCTTCTCCCCGGGAGGGAAAGGTTCCCAAGTGCATCCCCTGCTCCAGCAGGACAGGCAGCTTCCCGCCATTAACGGGGCTGGCAGGCGGCTCGCAATACAGCTAAACAAAGGGGGAACCAGGTTTCCTTCTGCTCCTTTACCTTCTGCAACAGCAGCGCTCCCCCCCCCCCCCCCCCTAACTGCCCTGCAGCCTGGGTGTGCAATGTGAGTTCAGCAGAGGGGAAGTGCTGGTCTCAGCTGATGCCCAGGGGCAGGGAGTCAGTATTTTGTTTACAAACAGATGCAGGATGATTTTAAGAAAGGGTTGATAATTAAATTAAGGATCTGGAAGTCATTAGATGAGCCTGTAAAACACGGATTCTTCGGGTGAGGAGAAGGGGGGTGTTTAAGAGAGAACACAGGGGACTCAGAAGAAATACAGCCAAGACCTCTGAGCCAAAGTCACATCAGAAAAGAGGGAGATGGGAGGGGTGAAAAGAAGGGGCCAAAACCGAGGGAAGGGATAGCAGTGGTACAGAGAAGTTCCTCCTCTACCTGTGGTACTTATGTGGCCCCATCACCGTAGTATCTGAGTGCCTCACAATGTCTAATCTATTTCTCCTCACAGCCCCTCTGTGACCTAGAGCAGTGCTGTTATCCCCATTGTACAGATGGGGCACTGAGACACACAGACTAAATGCCAGATTTTCAAAGGTATTTAGGCACCTAGTAGGATTTTCAAAAACATTCAGAAGTTTAGGTTCTTTGTAAATCCCACTAGCTGCCTCGCTGCATCTCTGGGTGCCTAAAACCTTTGTCCCTAAGGCAGGGGCCTGAGGTCATACAGGAAGTCCATGTGGGGGAGTAGAACGCAGGTCTCACACCCTATTCACTGGACCAGCCTCTCTCTCTGCTGCATGCTGCAAAAAAGGACTCCGATATATGGGAACAAAACCAAGGCGGACAGTTCTCTGAGACGTCAGCAAATGGTCCCAGGCAATTGGGAAGGATGTCACAGTTGACAGCATGAAAAGCAGCATAGAGGTCAGGAAGGATGAAGAGAGAGAATGAGAGTCAGATGAGAGGAGATCACTTAACCCCCGAAGGGTGGTAGGTTCTACCCCATGCTGGGCCGTAGAGCAACGGCTGCTGTGAAATGTTATATTTTAACTGAAAACCATTTTGTTTTGTCATTTTTTGTTCTGAGTTTGAGGAAAGGAAGGAATGAGAAAGTGTCGTATGAGTATCAGATGTGTTTATGCCTCAAATTCTTAGGCTTTCAGCTGCATAGGCACTGACGCTGTGGGTGCTCCAGGGCTGGAGCACCCACCTACAGCCAAGCTCACCCCCTCTCCCAGTGTCTCCTACCTGGCAGTGGCCCCACTAATCAATTCCTCCCCCTCCCTTCCACAGCCTTCTGCACACCACAGAATAGCTGTTCTATGGTGTGCAGGAGACATTAGAGGGAGGCAGGCAGAGGACCGGGGAAGGGGCAGGAAGAGGCAGAAAAAGCAGGGGTGGGAAGAAGTGGGGCGGGGGTGGAGCCTTGGGGGAAGGGCTGGGGAAGTGTCGAGCAAAGTCAGCATCTATGTTCAGGCCAATTCCAGAACAAAGAACTGAAATTGCATCCATAGAGTCCATAAAGTTGATGATTATTGTTATGATTTGTATTATTCATGATATTGTATTACTGTAGCTCTAGCCCCTGTTTGCCAGATCTGGGAATGGGCGACGGGCTGGAGCACTTGAAGATTACCTGTTCTGTTCATTCCCTTTGAAGCACTGGGCATTGGCCACTGTCAGAGGACAGGACACTTGGCTGGATGGACCATTGCTCTGATGCCGTATGGCCATTCTTATGTTCTTATTCACTGACACCATCTGTGTGCTCACCACTGTTCAGAATGGGCCAGAAAATATAGTCCCTGAGCCAATGCTTACAAAATGTGTAGCCCTGGATAAGATGGCTCAAGATATTTAAGTATGAAGTGTATAATTATTGAACACACGTTAATATCTATAAATGGAGATGCTGACAGCAATAGAAGTTTTACCTGATTAAGGACTGGAAGACTTGACCCAACTTTTTTCCCAAGAGAAAGAGCTGCCCAGAGCTCCTGTGCCTGTTTATTTTCCTTTCCTGCTTGCAGTGCCCTGATATACCTCAGAAGACTCAATTTTTTCTCAGCTTTAAAATGTGGAATTTTATTGGTGTTTGGTTTTAAATAGTCTCCTGTAAGAACTGCAACTCGATCACTCTAACATCCTCTGGCAAAGAATTCCACATGTTGACACTGTGTTGTGTGAAGAAATACTTCCTTTTGTTTGTTTTAAACTTGCTGCCTATTAATTTCATTAGGTGATCAAAAAGAAATTGCTGCTGCTGCTTTGAAACAACACTAAAAAACCTCAAGAGGTGTGTCATTTTACATCAGTAGGCATCTTGATCTCCCAAAGACCATAATTAGCCACTATCACCGGGCAGCTGAGGCAATGGCAGAATCAACAGCCTCATAATTTGGGGACAGTTTCATCAGCCAGTGCCACAAAGGATGGCAGAGTTCCAGAGAAAGAGTTAGCAGATGCACCATTCTTTCCCTGTTGCTGGAGAACTGTGTCCCCACCTGTCTCTTCCTGTACAGTCTGGAATTCTCTAATATTTTGGCATCATGAATCTTGCCAGGCTTACATCCATTAAGGGTCTTCTGTGATCCACCACAGCCCGTATGACTTATGGTGGTAGAATTCCATGATCTATTGAGAAGAGGCAAAGAATTGAGATGCGAGTTCCATCAATAGCTCCAGCACAGCTTAGGAAACCTCAAGATTATTCGAAGCCTTCCATTATTTCAGAGACATTAGTAACCTCGATTCCATAGGTCAGCAGCACCTGCTTCATTGTCGTGCACTGCTCCAGTAGGGCATCTCCTGCTGCTGTGATCTTTCCCACAACAGAGAGCTCTGTAAGGAGGAACAGTCTGCATTCATGACCACTTTCCAGAGTGTGAGGGCAATGCTCTTGTTCATAAGGACAGCAGATTTTTTTCAGGGTCCTTTTGCACTGAAAGGCAGCTGCCAGCTCTACACACCAGAAATCAAATGTAGATTTGGGCATCTACATCTGTAGTCACTGTCAGTCCAGACAGCCACAACATTAGCCTACGAATGGTTGGAATGTGGCCTGGTCCACAGTCCACCCTTCTCACGGTTCCATTCAGTAACATACATGGACACAAATCTCTACACCTGTCTTTGCTTTCTTTTTAGTCACCACCTCAAAGTGCGCTGGGTGCTCTTTTTTTGCCTTGTCCTGTCTTGCTTCCAGGATATCCAGCACTAACCTTCAGAAAGCCAGAGGATGCAGCAACCTGTAATGCCAGAAAGGATCTCAAGGAAACGAAATAAGCAGGTGTCCCTAGGCTGAGGATATGGGTTTTGTGTAAGAAATCCTTGGCAAAAAGGTGGCATATCTAGAAAATACCCATAGTCCTTTGCAGTAGGTGCTTTTATGGCTCCCTGACCCAGGTTCAGAGCCAGAAGCTGACTCAATACCCTGTCACTCAAATCACCACCAATATAGGTTAATCGGGACCTAAATAGAGGATCAATTGACAAGTGTAGCCACAGCTGAAGGGCTAATTAGAGGGAAAGCAACCCCAGCTGCTGGGGGCTGATAAATAGAGAGGAAGCAAGCCCTGGGGTGAAGAGCACGAAGGAAGGTGCTAGCACTGTGCTGTGCCTCCCAGGATATGTCAATACTGCAGTTAAAAAACCCATGGCTGGTCTGTGCTAGCTGACTTGGGCGCAATCTAAGGGGCTGTTTAATGGTGGTAGAGACATTTGGGCTCAAGCTGGAGCCCAGGCTCTAGGACTCTACCAGGTCAGAGGGTCCCAGAGCTAGAGCCTGAGCCTGATGTCTCCACTACAGGTAAACAAGCCCTTTAGTCTGAGCCCCATGAGCCAGAGGCATCGGGTGTAGGCCCACTGGGGGTGTCTAATTGTAGTGTAGGCATACCCTCAGAAGTAAGAGGGGGAGCTGGCTGGGACTTGTAAATAGCACTACGTGCCATTATCTGCTAGAATAGTATAATATAGCCTGGTGATGGTGGTGAAGGTAGCCTGGAGTGAGTGTGGTCTGCACCTAAGGTGAGAGACTCACAGAGGACTTTCTTGTGACAGGCACTACGGCGTAGCTGGCTAGATTGTCCCACACTTCACTCCTAAAATCAAGGTCAGCTGAATCGGCTACAAATTGAATGTTGCGGTTATCTCTTCACAGCCATCTTTTCTGCCATTGCAACCACTTAGAGTGCTATGTGTGGATGCAAAACATGGTTGCAGTGGCAGAAAAGATGGCTGTGAAAAGATAACCGCAACATTCAGTTTGTAGCTGGTTCAGCTGACCATTTCCCTAACCAGTTACACCAAGTCAGGGTTCTGTCAGTAACATGTACAAGGCCTTACATTTCTTAGCCATTTACATCACTAAGAGTTTTGAGCTGTTGCCAGGTGGTCTACATAAAAGTAGACATTTAACAGATTTTAAAATTATTTTAGGGATCAGAAAGTTAGGGAAACTTTTTCTAACATTTAATTGAAAAATATGTTGTCTCATTGGCTATTTTTTCCAATGGTTTGGGTCCACACTTTAAATGAAGGACTTACTGGTATATCTGGAGAATGGGTCCCGGCCCTAATTTATCACAGTTTATGACAAGTGTTCTTTTCCACTGCTGGTGAAAGAAAATAGCCACACTAATTTACTGTTGTTAGAAGAGGTTTAGCAATGCCTGTCATGATGCACTGAGGAATAACAAAGCAAAAAATCACACTTTAGGAAAGAATACAGAAATACTCACAGAACATACACTGGAGCTAGCCCATTCTTTAACCCATTTATTACTGCCAACAGTTCCCTTGTGACAGCAAATTAGTTTATTTGCTCCATATTCTTTTGTTAATCTGTATCCACTAAATTTTAATAAAAAGCAAAAATACTTTTAAAAATTCAATAGAGACATTATCCCTTGACAACTCCTATTTGTCCAGTGTTTAACATATACATGGCTGGGTACAACTGTTTCAATTACACACCTAATTACTATCAACTCATGATGAGTAAGAGTGATGTTCCTGCTGAAATATGATAATTTGATCTTGGTACCTATTAACATAATCAAACGTCACAGGTGGATCAGACCTGTGTTTTTATAATATCTGCCGCCTCTCACTGACAAACTAACCCCGGGCTGGAGATCACTGATGCTAGGAACACTACCCCAAAGTTACACTTGTTCCAGTGTTCCTTTGCCCCCTTTCTGCTTATGTAATATGAAGAGAGGAGTAGGATTTATCTATTGAGATGTCCAGGAAACTTTATAACACGTTTTATTTTCATTTTTCTCCCAGAAATGAATTTCTCTTTAGGCACCACTCTACTGCTTTCCTTCTCCGTTTTCTCAAAAAAGAATGCCCAAAGAAGAGTAGAAGCAGGCATAGGCACCCATGGAAAAAAAGTGGGTGCTTGAGCACCCACTGGCAGCCAACTCCCCCCCCCCCCAGTGCCTCTAGCCCGCTGGTAGCCCCACCAATCAACTCCTCCCCCTCCCTCCCGCCCACCGCAATCAGCTGTTCCATGGCCTGAAGGAGATGCTGGGAGGGAGGGGGCAGAACTGGACAGGAAGAGGCATGACGGGGAGCAGGGGTGGGAAAAGGCAGAGCAGGGGTGGGGGTTTGGGGGAAGGGGTCGGATGGGGCCTGGGACAGAGCAGGGAAGAATTGAGCACCCCCAGGCCATGGAGGAAGCAGGCCTGGATTAACCAATGTGCATTCAGTGTACTTGCCCAGGGCCCTATGTCAGCCCCCCCCCCCTCCCCCACCAACCTCTGGGGGGAAAAAAACCCTTGTGTAGTGCTGTGTACCTGTGCACCCAGTCGCAACTCAGGTTTGGCCTTATTGAGTGGTGCTGGGACCTGGCCGGTGCTTGGCCCTCCCACCTCTACCATAACCACTGAACCAGGGCCGACTCCAGGCATCAGCGAAGGAAGCAGGTGCCTGGGGTGGCCAATAGAAGGGGGCAGCACTCCATCCATTACACTGCTCTACAGCCAAAATGCTTCTGAAATAAATGTAGTCAAACTTTACTAATTCTGGGTCACTGAGAACAAAAATGATGCTTAAAATTGTTGATTGGCTCTAGTTTTTAAGATATGCTATTGGGTCAGTATATACGACCCTTGACTTGGGAATGGCGGAGGATAAGTGAGTTATAAAGGGAAGGGATCTCAATTTAAACTAGAAATGACTAAAATACATCTTTGACTGGATCTATGAATAAATCTATGACTGGGTTTGGACAGTACTTGCTTTTTAGGCAAAACAATGAATGATGCAATCTGAAGCTGGTATTGCGTCATATATGATATGAATTGCATCATGTTATTCCTAGAAGTCGTGGATGATGCAATCATAACGAAGCTTACATCACTCTGCTGAACAAATTGCCCTATATCAGCTCTAGAAATCATACAGTGTCATGCTCTCTTATTTGTCAGTGTTTGATTTTGCAAAGGGACATATTTCTGTTTAGCCAAAGTGAGCAGAGATGCCTCGTACTTGTGTGAACAGTGCAGATAACTTCTGCTATGTTTGTGGTGAAGTGACTTTTGCATCACAAAAGTGCAGTATAACATGTTGCAACAAGTCACTAAAGACACATTTTTTGCACTCTCATCTGGATTTTTTTCCACCGAACTGCGGAGCAGTGAGCAATGAGCACGGTGAGCGATTTCACCAGGACATTGCAATAATGGAGAAACGCTATCAGGGCAAATGGAGCCCATCAATGCTTGCAGACTATTCCTGGACAGT
This sequence comes from Chrysemys picta bellii, assembly GCF_011386835.1. Classification (NCBI taxonomy): domain Eukaryota; kingdom Metazoa; phylum Chordata; order Testudines; family Emydidae; genus Chrysemys; species Chrysemys picta. Next base: position 204,784,405 of record NC_088791.1, read on the forward strand.
GACAAGAGCTGCTCCATTTAATGAATACAAGAGACAAGCCAAGAAGCGCCAAGTAGACACTGAATAGGACTAAACTATGTACATAATAGTTTTTTGCCTTTTGTTTCATAATAAATTTTATTTATATAACCCTTTTGCTGATTTTTAAAGTGTTACATAAACATGACAGGTGAAATATTATCATGTAAAGCAACCATAAACACATGAAAAGACCTAGGTTTACAATTTATGATTAAAACTCTACTATCTACACAATATACATAGACATAAAATGTAAAAACTTAAATATCTTAGAAACAGTAGCCAATCAGTTGTTTTAATTGTCATATTTGAATTCAGCACATCAAAATACATAATAAATAGCACATTTTATCTCTGAAGCAGACGACTTCTCAAAAATTGTAGACCAGTGTTATCAGGGCGGTGCTCCGCTTTAGTGTTTGGCAGCGGGTTCTTTTCTCCGTGTCTTCCTCTAAGGCACTTCGGCGGCAGCTCAATCCGTTTTTTTTTTTTCCTTCGCCGCTTGGGGTGGCAAAAGAGCTGGAGTCGGCCCTGCACTGAACCATCAGTAGGTTTGCTTTACTGCCCCAGAAAGTCCAACATCTCACACTCCAGCTAAGAGCCTCTGTTCTGGCGTGGCACACTGAAGTTTTGCCTAGGACAGCAATATTCTTGCATTTCAAATGCTGTCTAGTTTAAGGAAGGCAGGGCAATTTCCATAGTATGCGGGGCTCTGCAATTCTTTATTCTGAGCCTGGGTATGAGTCAGATGAAATCTAAAGTAAGAAGATATAGCCCTGCTCTCTTTCCTGTAACAGATTTACATTTTTAAAAGTCAAGTATCTAGGGTCCTATGTATCCTATGTGAATGGGATATTACATCTTAAAGCTAGAAATGAAAAGGAAGTTTGGTCTATAATAATTAATTCCATCTGCCTATGGCAAGAGCATTTATTTCAGTCAGTGAAGAGATTCATATAAGCAGATATTTATAAAAAGCTTTTAATATAATTAGAATGTATTTTTAAGGGAAAGATAAATCTTACACAGATAGATATTCATCTGAAATAGCAGCAACACATGTGTGCTCACCTTTCGTACATTTGACAGCCAGGGATCCACTTACTTTCTACTGGTTTCCATTTAGCCACATTTATAAACCTGTTTAGGAAGGATCAAGTGGGCAAAAGGGGAAGAGAGTGGCATTACCTGCTTCTGAGTCACTGGCACTGGAAGAAAGTCATCTTGAATGCTTATAGATCAATGTCCTAACGAATAAAACACAAGATGAGGTACTAGCTGGTGTCTGTTACAGACCACCAAATCACACTAGAACAGTATGACCAGCTCCATAAGCACCTATCCATAGTGGGGTGGGGGGCAGAGGGGAGAAGAGCTGCATTATAATGTGGGATTTCAAGCATAGTGATAGGACGGAGGTCTCATGCTGCCAATACTGAAACATCCTCAGAATTTCTAATTATAATAAATGACAATTTCCTAACTCAAAAATTGCTGCATTCAATATAGCAAAATTCTATTTCATCTTGACACAAAGAAAGGAACTAATCACAGAACTCAAAGTTAGTGGTAGCTTAGGAACAAGTAATCATGACTCGATCACATTTGTTATATACAAACAGAATATAGTCCACACCCATTTTTTATATTACACACACACACACACACACACACACACACACAGACACACACACACTCTCTCTCTCTTTCATACTTTGTGCAACTGGCACTCTGAAAGCTGAAAACAACTATGAGCTAAGTCATTTGGGAGCAAATGGAAACAAGAAAATGTGAATGATAATTGGGAACTATCTATCTAAGGCCTGGTCTACACTAGGCGTTTATGTCGAAGTTAGCGCCGTTACATCGAATTAACCCTGCACCCGTCCACACCGCGAAGCTATTTAGTTCGACATAGAGGTCTCTTTAATTCGACTTCTGTACTCCTCCCCGACGAGGGAAGTAGCGCTAAATTCGACATGGCCATGTCGAATTAGGCTAGGTGTGGATGGAAATCGACGCTAATAGCTCCGGGAGCTATCCCACAGTGCACCACTCTGTTGACGCTCTGGACAGCAGTACGAGCTCGGATGCTCTGACCAGCCACACAGGAAAAGCCCCGGGAAAATTTGAATTTGAATTCCTTTTCCTGTCTGACCAGTTTGAATCTCATTTCCTGTCTGGACATCGTGGCGAGCTCAGCAGCACTGGCAACGATGCAGCGCTCTCCAGCAGTGATGGCCGTGCAATCTCAGAATAGAAAGAGGGCCCCAGCATGGACTGATCGGGAAGTCTTGGATCTCATCGCTGTGTGGGGCGATGAGTCCGTGCTTTCCGAGCTGCGCTCCAAGAAACGGAATGGAAAGATCTATGAGAAGATCTCTAAAGACATGTCAGAGAGAGGATACAGCCGGGATGCAACGCAGTGCCGCGTGAAAATCAAGGAGCTGAGACAAGGCTACCAGAAGACCAAAGAGGCAAACAGACACTCCGGATCCCATCCCCAGACATCCCGTTTCTACGAGGCACTGCATTCCATCCTAGGTGCGGCCGCCACCACTACCCCACCACTGACCGTGGACTCTGAGGATGGGATATTGTCCACGGCCGGTTCCTCGGACATGTTAGTGGACGGGGAAGATGAGGAAGGAGATGAGGAGGATGAGGCAGTCGGCAGCGCTCACAACGCTGATTTCCCCGACAGCCAGGATCTCTTCATCACCCTTACAGAGATCCCCTACCAACCGTCCCCAGCCGTTACCCCGGACACAGAATCTGGGGAAGGATCAGCCAGTAAGTGTTCTAAACATCTAAACATTTATTTTTAACAGAACAGGAATATTAAGAATAACAAAAATGGGTTTCTCATGATTAGTTTGCCCTAGGCGCTTAACGGTTCAGTCATGGGCAGTGCAACTATTGAAAAAAAATCTAGCAATGTCCGGTTTTGCATAATTGTCCCGCCCAAGCCGCTCTACTGTTTAGTCACTGCTACTGCAGCTAGAGTAAAATGCGGTCTATATGTCCGGGGATAGAGCAGAAATCCTCCTGGGACATCTCGATGAAGCTCTCCTGGAGGTAATTGGAAAGCCGTTGCATCAGGTTCCTGGGGAGAGCGGCCTTATTGGGTCCTCCGTAGTATGACACGTTGCCGCGCCACGAGACAATCAAGTACTCGGGAATCATTGCTCTGCACAGCAGGGCGGCATACGGCCCTGGTCTTTGGAGGCTTTCCCGGAGCATTCTCTCTTTCTCACTGTCAGAGATCCTCATGAGGGTGATGTCGCTCATGGTGACCTGCTTTGAATTAGGTAGGGGAATGTTAGTGTTGGGACTGCTTGCCCGTTCCTTTACTGAACTGTAACCGCTGGTTTGCAGCCACGCGGTGGAGGCGGGAGAGGGGCAGCCTACAGGGATCGTTCCCGGGGACAGCCACGAGGGGGTGGGACAGGGGCAGAGTTCCTGCTTGCCGGATTGCTGGCAGCAGGGACTGACATTGCTTTCAATGTGAAAGGAGGCCATTTCTAATATTAAAGTTTTAAGCTGCCACAAGTCTACGGCTTACCATGTCTGCCTGCAACAGAAATTCCGTTGTCCTGCCCCGCTTCTCAAATGTGCTGTGCAAGACCCCAGGCACTGAATGCGAAGGCCGAGAATTCGACCTTGTGCTGAGTGCGCATGTGATAGGTGCTGTGCATGGTCTTGTTCACAGAGAAAGACTATGTTCTTTGTTCACAACTACATTTATCTTTCTGAGGAATTCACTCCCTTTTTCCCATTCCCACAGCCACATCTGCGACTGTCTCACAACCTAGCCTGGCATCACACTCCCAGAGGCTAGCGCAGATTACCCTGTTTCCCCGAAAATAAGACAGTGTCTTATATTAATTTTTGCTCCCAAAGATGCGCTAGGTCTTATTTTCAGGGGATGTCTTATTTTTCAGAAATGAAAAATGCCTTATTATCGGTGGATGCCTTATTATCGGGGAGGTCTTATTATCGGGGGGATGCCTTATATTACAACGAGAGGCAAAACTGTAAGTAGGCCTTATTTTCGGAGGATGTCTTATTTTCGGGGAAACAGGGTAGGTGTAGGAAGAAGAGGACACGGGAGGACATGTTCTCGGAGCTTATGGCCTGCTCCCGAGCCCAGGCAGCATAGCAGACCCAGTGGCGGGAGAACTTGTCCCAAATGCACCAAGCAAACATGGATCGGGAGGAGAGGTGGCGGCAGGAAGACCAGCAGGCGACTCAAACGCTGCTTGGACTACTGAGGGAGCAAACGGACACGCTCCGGCGCCTTGTGGATGTTCTGCAGGAACGGAGGCAGGAGGACAGAGCCCGGCTGCAGTCTATCTCTAACCGCCCTCCCCCGCCACCAAGTCCCATACCCACCTCACCCAAAGTCCAAAGAAGGAGGGGTGGCAGAGTCCGTGCTAACTCTCACTCCACCCCTGCAGAGAGCTCTAGTAGTAGAAGGCTCTCATTCCCCAAAATTTGACAAGTTCTTTCCTTCCCGCCTCACACAAGCCCCCGTCCCAAGTTTCACCTCCCAGTTCCATGTGTAGTTGATAATAAAAAATACGTTTCTGTTAACTACTGTTTCCATCATGTTCTTTTGGAGGAGGAGGGGAAAGGGGGTTGGTAATTGGACAGGACAGTCACCTTTGGCAGGGTACATAGGCGGGGGCAGGTACAGCAGCAGGGCACATACACAGTGCAGTGACTAGTTACCCTGGTCAGTCTGGGAGGTGGTTTTCATGTTATGTGGTGGGGGGTGGGTTGCTCTGTGACTTTGTGGCAGGGGAGGGCAGTTACAGATCTTAAGCGGCGGTCCTTATGCAGGATCACAGAGCCACGCAGCAGGAGATCTGTAACTGTCCTCCCCCTGCCAAAAAGTCACATAGCCGCCCCATACACACAGTCCCGATCAGGAGGGGTGACAGGCTCCGTTGAAACAACCATCCCATCACAGCGGAGCCTGTCAATCCTTGAGTTTAGAAGCTTCATTTGCGTCACTACACTACACCCGCTCCCCACCACAGTCTGCGTCCCAGTTTTAAAAAATTCCCGCGAAAACAGTAGTAAAGAAAACGGTGTTCATTAACAAAGTAGAACTGATTTTATTTCGAAACGTGTGTTGGAAGGGGGGTGAAGGGGGTATGTAACTGGAGAGGATAGTCAACATTAACTGGGTAAAGAAAAGGGGGCAGGTTCAGCTTCTCTGTACACAAACTTAAAAGTCACAGGTTACCCTGCTCACTCAGGAACCTAGCTTTCAAAGCCTCCCGGATGCACAGCGCGTCCCGCTGGTCTCTTCTAATCGCCCGGCTGTCTGGCTGTGCGTAATCAGAAGCCAGGCTATTTGCCTCAACCTCCCACCCCGCCATAAAGGTCTCCCCCTTGCTCTCACAGAGATTGTGGAGCACACAGCAAGCTGCTATAACAATGGGGATATTGGTTTCGCTGAGATCACAGCGAGTCAGTAAGCTTCTCCATCTCCCCTTGAGACGGCCAAAAGCACACTCCACCACCATTCTGCACTTGCTCAGCCGGTAGTTGAAGAGTTCTTTTTCACTGTCCAGGGCGCCAGTATAGGGCTTCATAAGCCAGGGCATTAGCGGGTAGGCTGGGTCCCCGAGGATGACTATAGGCATCTCCACATCCCCAACAGTTATTTTGTGGTCCGGGAAGTAAATACCTTGCTGCAGCCGTCTAAACAGACCAGAGTTCCTGAAAACACGAGCGTCATGAACCTTGCCCGGCCATCCGACGTAGATGTTGGTAAAACGTCCCCTGTGGTCCACCAGTGCTTGCAGCACCATGGAAAAGTAGCCCTTTCGGTTAATGTACTGGGTGGCCTGGTGGTCCGGTGCCAGGATAGGGATGTGAGTTCCATCTATGGCCCCACCGCAGTTTGGGAATCCCATCGCTGCGAAGCCATCTATGATCGCCTCCACGTTTCCCAGGGTCACTACCTTTGGCAGCAGTACATCGATTGCCTTGGCTACTTGCATCACAACAACCCCCACGGTAGATTTGCCCACCCCAAACTGGTTCGCGACTGACCGGTAGCTGTCTGGCGTTGCAAGCTTCCAGAGGGCTATGGCCACTCGCTTCTGGACAGTCAGGGCTGCTCGCATCCGGGTGTCATTGCGCTTCAGGGCAGGGGACAGCAACTCACAAAGTTCAAGGAAAGTTCCCTTCCGCATGCGAAAGTTTCGCAGCCACTGGGATTCATCCCAGACCTGCAGCACTATGCGGTCCCACCACTCAGTGCTTGTTTCCCGTGCCCAGAATCGCCGTTCAACAGCATCAACATGACCCATTGCCACCGTGATGTCCTCGGCGCTGGGTCCCGTGCTTTCTGAGAGGTCTGTGCTACTCTCAGACTTCAGGCCCTCACCGCGGTGCCGTAGCCTCCTCGCCTGACTTATCTGCATCTGCCTCAGGGAAAGGTGGATGATAAGCTGCGAGGCGTTGAGAGCGGCCACAACTGCAGCGATGGTCGCAGCGTGCTCCATGCTCGCAGTGCTGTGGCGTCCGCGCTGTCACTGACTAGAAAAGTGCGCGAACTGATTTCCCGCCGGCGCTTTCAGGGAGGGAGGGCGGGAGTGATGGACGGATGACGACAGTTACCCAAAAGCACCCTGGACACATTTTTTTTACCCAGAAGGCATTTGCGGCTCCACCCAGAATTCCAATGGGCAGCGGGGACTGCGGGAACTGTGGGATAGCTGCCCACAGTGCACCGCTTCCAATGTTGACGCTTTCCCCATTAGTGTGGACTCACAAAGTCGAATTACTGTCCTTAGTGTGGACACACACATTCGACTTTGCAATATCGATTCCAAAAATTCGATTTAAGTAAAATCGAACTACTCTCGTAGTGTAGACATACCCTAAGAGCATTTTACTAGATCCCCAAAAAACCACATCCCACAACTGAGGAAGATTCATTGATTCCAAGGCCAGAAAGGACTACTGTGATCATCTACTCTGACCTCTTGTATAATAGAGGTCATATAACTTCCCCCAAATAATTTCTAAAGAGTATTTTAGAAAAAAACATCCAATCTTGATTTAGAAATTGCCAGTGATGGAAAAGCCACCCGACCCGCTAAATCAACACTGCTGCATCAATCGTAGCAGTGCCAACTTAGCTGGTAGGGTAGACATGGCCATAGCTTCCACCTCTCAAGGAGGTGGATCACCACACAGACAGGAGAAGCCTTCCCGTCAGCATAGATAGCATCTTCACTAAAGCATTACAGTGCTGCAGCTGCAGCAAAGCAGACAAGCCCTTAGCATTCAGCTCCCAAGCCTCTTTAGCCAACACCAGATGCAAAGTCTCTCTCTCTAGCGTTTCCAGGATCACACGGTACTTGCAGGCCCCTGCTTAGCTTTTGCTTCTTTTCTTCTCACTTGCTTTGTTCTTGTCTGTGTTCTCTCCTACTCTCACACACTTACTCTACACAATACTCAGCCCAAAAACTCTGGAGTGGATTCTCACACACCTTTTGTCTTAGGTGTGAGTTTATGTTTACAGTTGTTAATTGAAAGGTGAGTTCACACCTATCAACTTCAACAGGGTTTTAATCCAACCCATTACAAGGTTTCACCTAGCCCATAAAAGTATTTTTAAAAATCTGGCCCTTAAGCAATTTTGAAAGTTTTACCCTAGGCACTTTTTCCCCCAGAGAAAGAGAGAGAATTCAATGACACAGAATATACACACTATTAATGATGCGGACAGAGGAAGGTAGCTTTGGTAAAAGGCTTCATTTTAAAGAGAATTGTATTTAAATAAAGTTATCAAGTAAAAGCTTTTTCTAGAGTAATGTGGAGGTGCGGGGGACTGGGCTGCCTGCCACTGCAAGCACTGGACCCAAAGAAAAACTACTACACCTGTTATTTGTGCTTGCTTTTTCTAGCAAGATCTCTTCAAGAGCTACATTCTGAAGTTGAGAGGATAAAGTGAAATGATAGCCTTGTGGTTAAGGAACTGGAATTGGACTCAAAAGACCTTGTTACAATTTTTAACTTTGCTATATGCTGAGAATTAAGCAAATACTATCTGAGTTGTTTCTTTAAGTAACTAAATGGAAATTCTTTCAGTTACTAAATTTCATAGGACTTACATTAGCAAGGCTGCCTGGCAAAGTGTCCTGTAGGAAGCAGACTGAATTCTTATGGGAGGTTTAATACCTGTTGAAACTGCTCCTAAAGGAAAACAAGAGAAATTATTACTGAACAAACTGTGGAATTCTGGGACTTGGGGTCAAACTCCCCAAATCCCATGATTCTGCTCCCTCCATCCTGTCGTTCATCTCTTCCAAGGTGGGCTAGAGCTATTTCTGAATTGCCGTAGGCCAGCATGGACACAACAGTGCTCCATGCCAGCAATGACGAATATGCAAAGACTGTTTGGGCTTTATTTGAGCTCTCGGTGCTGGGGGGGCTTTGGATTTCAACCAACAAACCGCGGATGCAGCCACAACAGCAGCAGAAGGAGAAGGAAAGACACTGAGCCCTGGTCTACACTATGACGTTAGGTTGAATTTAGCCACGTTAGATCGATTTTATAAGCGGCTACACTACCAACCCTGTTCCGTTGACCTAAAGGGCTCTTAAAATCGACGGCTGTGCTCCTCCCTGATGAGGAGAGTAGCGCTAAAATCCACCTTCTTGGTTCGAATTTGGGATAGTGCAGAGGCAGCGTTGTGCAATTCGATGGTATTGGCCTCCGGGAGCTTTCCCAGAGTGCTCCAATGTGACTGCTCTGGATAGCACTTTCAACTCGATGCACTAGCCAGGTACACAGGAAAAGCACCGGGAACTTTTGAATTTCATTTCCTGTTTGGTCAGCATGGAGAACTCAGCAGCCCGGTGACCATGCAATCTCAGAATTGCAAACGAGCTCCAGCATGGAGCGAATGGGAGACACTGGATCTGATTGTTGTATGGGAAGAAGAATCTGTGCAGGCAGAATTCGGATCAAAAAGAAGAAATGCTGATATATATATATATGTATATGCCAGAATCACAGGGCATGGTGGAGAGAGGCTACACCAGGGGGACATAGCAGTGCTGTGTGAAAGTTAAGGAGCTCAGGCAAGCCTACCTCAAGACAAAGGAGGCAAATGGTCGCTCCAGGTCAGAACCCCAGACATGCCACTTCTATGATCAGCTGCATGCGATTCTAGGGGGGGACCCTACCAGTACCCCAGCACTGTCTGTGGGCACCTGCAAGGGGGGAGTCTCAGGCAACAGGGAGGAGGATTTTGTGGATGAGGAAGAGGCGGAGGAGGAGAATGTGCAGCAGGCAAGTGGAGAATCCGTTCTCCCCAGCAGCCAGGACCTTTTCATCACCCTGGAGCCAATAGCCTCTCAAGGCAGGTTCCCGGTCCCCGAAGGCGGAGAAAGCACCTCTGGTGAGTGCACGTTTGTAGCTACACTACAGGGGTTAAAAGCAATTGTGTTTAATATTTGATTTGCCCTGAATAATTGGGATGCATTCGCGGCCAGTACAGCTAATGGAAAAGTCTGTTAACGTGTTTGGGGATGGAGTGGGAATCCTCCAGGGACATCTCCATGAAGCTCTCCTGGAGATACTCTGAAAGCCTTTGCAGAAGGTTTCTGGAAAGGGCTGCCTTATTTCGTCCTCAACGGTAGGACACTTTACCACACCAAGCCAGTCTGGAATCATTGCAGCACAAAGCATGGCAGCGAATGGTCCTGGGTTTGGGTCGCATTCATGCAACATTTGGCCTTTACTTTTCTGTGTCAGCCTCAGGAGAGTGATATCATTCATGGTCACCTGGTTGAAATAGGGGAATTTTTGTTAGGGAACAGAAAAAGGTTCTGCGCTTGGCTAAAAGGGATCATCCCGGAGAATAGCCACGCAGTGGGGGAAGGGGTGTGCTGCATATTCAACCCAAAACCCCAGTCCCCTCCTTTTAAATGGCAAACCCAACTGGCATTGCTTGCTATGGGAAAGGAGGGTGCTGCAGTTTGAAACCCTTCCCGCATGTTATGAATGCGGAAGAAGCCAACCCCGCATACCCTTTGGCTTACCATGGCTGCCTGGAAACCTAATTCTGTTGCCCAGCTATGTGTGATGTGTCACCATACTGGCAGGCACTCAATATAAAAGGCAAAATGTGACCTTGTACCTAAAGCCCATGTGCTGTCTGCTATGAATTGCTTGATTCACTGTGAAAGAGTCTCCCTTTTGTTCTCAAAAATGTATCTTCTTAAATTTTACTCTCCCTTTTTATCCTCCCTGCAGGTGCAAATGTTTCTATGCTCCCCGTATCATCTCTTTCTCTGAGTTTATTGCAGATTAGAAGGCAAAAAACGCACTCGTGATGACATGTTTTCTGAGATCATGCAGTCCTCCCGAACTGATAGGGCACAGCTGAATGCATGGTGGCAGAGGCCAGAAAAGCATTCAGTGAGCGTGATCAGAACACGTAGGAGGAGATGCTGAGACTAATGGGGGAGCAAACGGACATGATCAGGTGTCTGGTGGAGCTGCAAGAAAGGCAACAAGAGCACAGACCACCACTGCATCCATTGTATAACCGCCTGCCCTCCTCCCCAAGTTCCATATCCTCCTCACCCAGATGCCCAAGAATGCGGGGGGGGGGGGGGCCTCCGGGCACCCAGCCATTTCACTCCAGAGGATGGCCCAAACAACAGAAGGCTGTCATTCAAACAGTTTTGATTTGTAGTGTGGCGACAATAAGCAATGTTACCTTGTCCTTCCCTCCTCCCCAGCCCACCCAGGCTACCCCGTCTGTGATCTCACTTTTTTCTTAATAAATAAAGAATGCATGGATTCAAAACAACAGGGACTTTATTTCCTTTGCCAGCTGTGGTCAAAGGGGCAAGGGGGATTGGCTTACAGGGAAGTAAATTCAACAAAGGGGGTGGGTTTGTATCAAGGAGAAACACACACAACTGTCACACCATAGCCTGGCCAGTCATGAAACTGGTTTTCAAAGCCTCTATAATGCAGCATACCTAGCTTCTCTTCTAATCGCCCTGGTGCCTGGCTGTTCAAAACTGGCCGCCAGGCGATTTGCCTCAACCTCCCACCCCGCCATAAACGTCTCCCCCTTACTCTCACAGATATTACAGAGCACACAGCAAGCAGCAATAACAATGGGAATATTGGTTGCGCTGAGGTTTAAGCTAGTCAGCAAACAGCGCCAGCGAGCTTTTAAATGTCCAAAGACACATTCTACCACCATTCTGCACTTGCTCAGCCTATAGTTGAACTGCTCCTTACTACTATCCAGGCTGCCTGTGTATGTCTTCGTGAGCCAAGAGAGCAAGGGGTAGGCTGGGTCCCCAAGGATAACTATTGGCATTTCAACATCCCCAATGGTAATTTTCTGGTCCGGGAAGTAAGTCCCATCTTGCAGCTGTTAGAACAGCCCAGAGTTCCTAAAGATGTGAGCATCATGCACTTTTCCCAGCCATTCCATGCTGATGTTGGTGAAACATCCCTTGTGATCCATCAGTGCTTGCAGCACCACTGAGAAGTACCCCTTGCGGTTTATGTACTGGTTGGTAAGGTGATCCAGTGCCAAGATAGAGATATGAGTTCCGTCTATCGCCCCACCACAGTTAGGGAACCCCATTGCAGCAAAGCCATCCACTATGACCTGCACATTTCCCAGAGTCACTACCCTTGCTAGCAGAAGATCACTGATTGCCTTGGCTACTTGGATCACAGCTGCCCCCACGGTAGATTTGCTCACTCCGAATTGATTCCCGACTGATCGGTAGCTGTCTGGCGTTGCAAGCTTCCACAGGGCTATCGCCACTCGCTTCTCAACTGGCAGGGCAGGTCTCATCTTGGTATTCCTGCGCTTCAGGGCGGGGGAAAGCAACTCACACAGTTCCATGAAAGTGGCCTTTCGCAGCCACTGGGAATCATCCCATACCTGCAACACTATGCGGTCCCACCAGTCTGTGCTTGTTTGCTGGGCCCAGAATCAGCATTCCACTATATCAACCTGCCCCACTGCCGCCATGATATCCCAATTGCCACATCCCATGCTTTCAGGAACATCTGTGTCCATGTCCTCCTCACAATCGTCCTCATGCTGGGGTCTCCTAGCCAGGTACTGCACATACTGCAGGATAATATGCGAGGTGTTTACAATGCTCACAACAGCAGCAGTGAGCTGAGCAGGCTCCATGCTTGCCGTGCTATGGCGTCGGCATGGATAACCAAGGAAAAAAGGCACAAAACGATTGTTTGCCATTGCTTTCAAGGAAGGAGGGAGGGAGGGGAGACTGACGACATGTACCCAAAACCACCCGTGACAATGTTTTTGCCCCATCAGGCATTGGGAGCTTAACCCAGAATTCCAATGGGCAGTGGGGACTGTGGGATAGCTACCCACAGTGCACCACTCCATGAGTCGATGCTAGCCACGGTATTGAGGACACACTCTGCCGACCTACTGAGCTTAGTGGGAACATACATGATCAACTGTACAAAATCGCTCTCTAAAGATCGACTTCTACAAAATCGACCTAATTTCATAGTGTAGACATACCCTGAGCAACTGCTACTACACGAGCTGTTCTTGGAGTAGCTTCACACAGCACAATGCCATTTCTGGTCTTGGAAACCAGTATCAATTGGTTGGAAAGGACGGTTCTGCAGACCTGGGAGGACATGCAGTGGTGACAGGATTTCTGGATGGCAAACACAGCTCTTTTTGAGATCTGTGCTGAGCTCACCTCAAAGCTGCAGTGGCAGCATACTAACATTACGGTGACCAGATGACAAACACGAAATATCGGGACCATGGGCATGGCGGAGGGAAAAAAAGCCGGTGGCGGAGCAAAAAAAAAAAAGCCGCCGGAGCGCCCGCCACCCCGCCAGGTGGCACAGCCCCATCTCCACCCGACTCTATGGTGGCCCCGGAGCTGCCAAGTCCACTTGCTGCACTAGATCCCCGGGGCAGCCTGGCTCGCTTCCTGGCCACCCTCCCTGCCCGGGCCAGGCCGCTCCGTGAGCCATGGGCGCGGCGCAGGAGGCCCAGGCCTGCCTCACCTTCTACCGGGGGCTCGGGCGGAGGGAGCCAGTGCGGGATCTCTGCCGGGATGTGCTCACCTTCCTGGAGAAGCTGGACTGGAGCAGTTCGCAGGGTGAGTGCTGAGGGCCACCCCCTCCCTCCAGGCTTGCGCCGCCATACAGCTGATCAGCGCAAGCCTTGAAGGTAGGAGGAATGCGGCGTGATTGGGGAAGAGGTGGGGCCAGGGTGTGGATTTTGGGAGGGATCCAATGGGAGAAGGAGGGGCCGGGGCTGGGGGCGAGAGCCCCTCTGAGCTCCGCCTGTGCGCTGGAGCGGAGGGCAAAATTGCTTGTTTGTCCAGCGTCCCGTGGGACAAACAAGCAAATATCGGGACAGTCCCGATAAAATTGGGACGTCTGGTCACCCTAACTAGCATGCTGTTTACCATCGTTCACAAACAGGTCACTATCTAGCAATGGTCCACCCCCCCACAAGTGTTACTGGTCTGTAGACAACCAATTCAGTGTTGGAAGATCAACTGTGGGGATACTGTCATGCAAGCGTGTACTGCTATCAGAAGGTACGGGTGCACTGGGTTATAAAACTTGGCAATGCTAATGCTTAGGACTCTATTGATGGCTTTGCATACATGGGGTTCTCAAAATTGTATTGGGGAAACTGATGGGACCCACATACCTATCATTTGCCTTCAACATGAGGCGTCAGAGCTGAATTGAAAGGTGCTCCCTATGATGCTCCAAGGCCTGGCTGACGACCGTGGCAGGTTCACAAACATACATGCAGGGTAGTCTGGAAAAGTCAACAATACTGGGATCTTTTGGAACTCGTGCCTGTTTATCTTAATGAGTGGAGCGTTTGCCTCCAGGATCACTATGGACATTAACAGCATGCCGATTTCTGTGGGTACTGTGGGAGACGCAGTTTATCCTCTGCTACACTGAACAGTGAAGTAATTTATGGTGCACTTCGACAGAAGAAATGAACTGCTTAACTATCATCTCAGCAGTCGCAGAATGGCAGCGGAGTGTGCATTCGGCCGTTTGAAATCAAGATGGCATTATCTTTTCATTAAGTTAGAAGCTGCACAATGATATTTACCTAGGATTATAGCTGCATGTTGTATTTTGCACAATATCTGTGAGTAAGGGAGAAAGTCTTAATGTGTGGGAGCCTGTGGTGCCGAGATTTGCTCAGCAGTATGAGCAGCCCCAAGGCATACAAGGCATTGTCAGGGACTGCTTTTGTTCTTACTTTGAGTCTGGTGCCTGAAGGAGTGCAGCTGTACATCCAGCTGTGGGTTTTTGGGGAGGTAGGGGGGAGAATTTTGAGCATTAAAGTTGATTTTATGGATGCTGGAAGTGACACATTTGGTTACTCTACTTTATACCATCAGTGCTTTTATAAAAACTTTCGACACTGCTGTTCAGTTGAAAATTTGTGGGTTGTGTGTACCATCCATTGCAGGTGCTTTGGGACTTAATGTTTTTTATTGCACAAATTATTGCAATAAATAAAAACCTAAAATAAAACTTAGAAAATGGTACAAGCATTGATCTTAGTGATTAAAACAACATCAAACACAGCTTTAAAGTGAAAAAATGACTTTCACACACAGTGGGCTGAAGAGGGCAACACACAATAAGTCAGCGGAGGGGGCTTCTGTTCACACGCAGGTGAACATCTTGCCTTTGCTTCTTCTAGATCCTCTGCCTTCTAGGGTAGTGTACTGGGGTCACAGTTGTCACATGCATTGGGTAGTGCAGATGTGCTGGGCTCCCATGTGGTGTTCTTACTACCCTGTGCTGAGGCTGGGGAAGTGAATGGCTTCTGGGAGCAAGGCTGCAGGTCTACAGCGGGGAACATAGGCTGGTGTTCCCAGTACCCTAGATAATTGAGGGGCTGCAGAACATGACCGGTTCTGGTTGAAGATGCCGGATTGTCTGCTGGCCTAACTTCACTATGCAATCCAACAGAACGTTCTGCCTGATCATTGCCTCCAGGAGTCCCTATCTTTCTCCGTAGCATCTTTCGTCATGGCAACACTGTCTCGGGCCAGTTCAATGCTGTCGCTGGGTAGCTGCCTGTCTTTCTCTTTCAGACATCAAAAACGCTTTCCAGTTGTCAGTAGTTTTCGAGGGTTTTTTGGAAAGTCTGTAAGGAAGGCTTCAGACATCTCATCCTTAGACCTGTTTCTTCCCTTTCATATCGGTCAACTGCTCAGCTCTTGATAAAGGAAAGTACGGCATTTTTTTGTTTTGTTTTAGCCTCTATTTCTGAATTCCATCCCTTGAGATTCATCCCAGTCTTGGGAAGCCTCAGAGGTGATAAGTGGTGTGCAATACATAAGGGCTAGATTAGGATGTTGGGATTTCTGTTCCCGGTTTGGGGTTTGAAGTTTATGCTGTGCCTTGGAGGAAATAATATGGTGCGGAAGTGAACTGGATAGTGATCCCCTCTGCATCCCCTGTAAGCAGTCCCGACTCTTGATGATGTTATACTGAGACAAGGGATTAGGAGGCAGAGAAGGCACTTATTCAGAAAAGCAAAGGGAAGACCAATGAGTTACGCTGCTGTGATGTTATTCCCCAAGATGGTCCCCTCAGAAGTGCTGCAGAAGCGGAAGGGAGTCGCAAACTATGTCAAGGGCAATGATCATGTTACTGTTCCACTGAATGTCTATACCAAAAATCTAGCAATTTCTCAGTCTTAGATTCTGCTTTATCTCCCTGCTGACATGAAGAAAGTGCAGAGAAAAACAGATAGGGTTCTGGACTGATTGTCTGAAACCTTAACAGTTCCCAGTCTTTTTCTATGAAATATGTAACCCTGTGAAAAGTCATTATGCCGCCTTTGTCTACTTGATTGCTGTAATGCTTAACTGGTATTTGGTGTACTTTGGCTAATTGCCTTACGATCCGTACAGCTATGCTATCCCTAACCTAATCTTCTTTCCTATATGAATTCCTATTTGCAATGCTATTACAGGGCATATATACCTCAACTGGGAGCATTAGCCTTACTACCTTTATGGGCATACAATACCTCATGAATATACCTAATGCAATACCTATGCCTACATATACTTCATATAAACTGGTCCACCATATCATTCAACAGGTGTTCTAACAGGATGCAATATTCCAGTATAGATAAGATCCTACATGTACAGGACACTCTTTAAAGGGACCATTTACAGCTATGCAGATAGCAATACCCATAATGACTCAACTAAGAACTCTCTTATTTAATAAGCATTTAATTATCCAGGGTGTAATTAGCAAACCACTAGTTTTATTTTAATATTATTAAAGCATCTCTTGACAATACATATACACGATGGGACAGATCCTGCACTCCTTATGCAGGCAGGATTCTCATTAGACTTCTGTCTGAGTAAGAAGTACAGGATCTGCCCAAACATGGCGAAGAAAGCCGGGACAAACTAATGCCCGAATTTTACTGCTTTTGTCTCTGGCAGTTTAAGGTAGACCTTTATAGTTTAACTATAATAAACATTTTAAATAAAAAGTGATATAAATGTTATTCCTTGATACTTTAGCAGCATTAGCATTGACATTATACTGAATCATCTCAAGCAGCATAGACTCTTCATAGATTGCTACCACTCCCATATGTAAAATCCTCATCCTTCCCCAACAAGTATTTACTTGATGTCACCAGAATGATTTAATTGAATCATAGATTCAAACTGCTCTGTTTATTCTCTGCATTTATGCTCTCTTTTTCTTCATTTGAATGAAGAAAGTCTGTAGTGCATGAAAAAAAAGTTCAAGGGTCTACTTCTGCATCATCTCTTTCAGCACAGTTCCTTTTACAGTTGACAGAGCTATACTGAACTACCCATCTTCACTTGCCAGCGTATAGTTCCCTCTAGTGTAATAAAGCAATAAGTAGCATGATCAAGCATTACACCGTGGAACAGGGAGTCAAAATATTTCTTTTCAATTTACCTGTGTTTTTGTGCCATCAGTAACAGGTTTAGTCATTTTCCATGACAAGAGGAAGAATTTTGACTGTTGAAATTAGTTGAATGACTGTTGAATCTCTCTGAGACAAATAAAATACACAGTGGAAAAACAATAGCAATTGCTCAGTAGTTGGGAAGAGATAAGCACAGATGAACTAGAAGCTATTTTAATTTTATACTTTCCTACATCCTGAAAAGACTCCAAAGAGAGAGAATTTTTCCCACCTTGGGGTAAATCCCCCTTCCACATCGCTGATTTCTTCTCCACAATGTGGCTCACTAGTATATATTCTACACGTATATCTTACAGAAAACTTCTATCAGTTTAAATTCAGCAAGATGGAATGTTACCATTAGCTGTCATAGTAATAATTTATCTTAAAAAAAAATCTAACATTTTGATTTGCTGGAGATAGCTTCAAAGCATGGAGTCTTGAGAAAGCATTGCATGGGACATTAAAGAGGTACTGTGATACAATAGAAAAATCAAATACGTTATGCTGAAAAACTATATAAGCTTCAAGTGTTCTTCCATTATTCGGTTTCCATTTGTGCTTGCGCATAACAATATCTATTTTAAACAAGGGATTTCTCCCTCATGATCAATCTTCTCCTACTCTGTCCTGCAGCACATGCCAAACCTGAAAGCTAGTTCCAGGGCAAGTGACTGAAGTCAAAATAAAATGATAATTTGGTATGTGTTTTTTATATTTTCAAAGTGTTATGCAAAATTAATCCACAAAATACTCCTGTGAGGTAGGCAGGCAGGCATATATCAATCCTGTTAAGGAACCTCACAGTCAAAACTAGGAGTGGAACTCAGGAGTTCCTGACTCCCAGTCTTGAGTTTAGACCTAAAAGTCTTTTTCAAATTAGAGAGAGTTAGGGGAAGAGAAGAATGATGTTACAGTGGCTAAATCTTTCTATGTTGTGAACAAAATAATTCATAAAAGTTACAACACTGAAAAGTCTCAGTACTTCAGTACTTCAACTTGCAGTATTTTGTGCTGGTTGCCCATCCTGTCTCTCAAACAACAACAGATAGTGGTGACTTCCTATTTATTAGCTATTCATTGTTTTATTATGTGCAAGAATAAAAGTAAATGTCAGTATTAACCTTTTTAATTAAATGCAGCAATTAGAGAACATTACCTTGCAATTCACTTTTAATACCCGTCTGCATAATGGTGACTTTGCATCAGATGCATGACAAGGTCATGCAGATAAATTCATCTAGAAGCAGAAGGGAAAAAAAGTTATTGCTCCCATGAGGAAGTGTGTCATTTACAGAATTACAGGGCTCCCTAGCAGAGATAAAAATAATTGGGCTTTGTTGTTTTTAAAGCGAGATTGTAAATGCCTCACTGAAACATCTTGGAAGATGTCACCATGCCTCAGTGGGTCACAGCTGAGAATACAAAATTCAGGACAGACCGCTGAGAAATAGAGCAGACTCACCCCAAACTGGTGGTTATTCTATCGTTAGATTATACCAAGCCAGTAACAAAAGTGAACTTATGTCTCACCACACTGGTTAACAAAGAAGCCAAAAATGCAGTCTTCTTAGGCATTCCAGCCCTTGGCTCACCACACAGACACTGAACTTTATGATGAGTGGTTACTGAAAACCAATTTAATCAAATATAGGGTCCTTCTAATCCCAAGGGACCAGCCACTTAGCCAGGTCAATATATAACTCAGCTCTTATCCAATAATTATGTTGATGTCAATCCTTACTAACTAAAAACTAAAGGTTTAATAATAAAAGAAAAGAAGAGAGTTATAAATGATTAATAGATCATATAGATACAAGTGATTTTTCAGTGTTCATAGATCAGGATCATAGCAATGATGGAATAAACTGTTGGCTTGCAAAACTCTCTCCCTGGAATTACCCAAACAGGTTGGAGGTCATCAGTCCTTGTTTAGAACTTCCTTGTTAGAAATCCAGTCTAGAGAAAATGAAGACAAAAATGGATATATGTCAGGGTCCTTATATATCCTCTGCCATGTGCATGGAATTTTGCTGTCCCAACTAAACTCACAGCCCAGGTGCATGGAAAATTACTGGGCCAAGATGGAGTCCAGGGTCATATGAGAGTATCACATGCCGTTACATGCTTTGATGACTCACAGGAGGTGGCTATTGGCCCCTCGAAAACTGATGCATCAGCAGGAAGACCATACAGCTATCTGGGCAGGATGAGTTTCTTCTATGGCCCACTGGGAGAGTGAAGTGTCCTTGATGGACCATCACTACCTAGCTGTCTGGTACCAATGTAAATCCTGTCTGGTAGGTGTTACCCAGGACTATAACACATGTATCAGATACAAGTCCATGGCCAATATTCATAACTTCAGATACAAAGATGATACCTGGGTTGACACATGACATACTTTGTATAAGATTTGTTGCAATTTGTTGCAATTATATAACAGTGGTAATATCAATGATGTAAATGGTCATATTCAATCATACAGCATCAAGAAGAGTCTTTCAGAATTACAGAAACGTGCCAGTTACGGAGTAAAAAGGAAATGCCACCCAATTCCGGGGCGGGGCGGGAATCTTAGGGACAATTTCTCATTTACATTCTGCCTACCTACAGACAGCTGCAGTTTCCAAATGGTATTTTTCACTTCATTTATTATATTGTTATGGAGAACTGCTATGCCCAGCTGAACAACTGATCAGTTTTTCTACCATCAAAGTACAGTCACCACTGGGAAAAATTATTCCTCTGGTTATCAGCTGAAGTCTGTAAAATGCTCTGAGATCCTTCATGGTTAAAGGTGCTCTATAACTGAAATATAAATACAAAAAAGCACTTTCTTTAGCACAGGAAACTATCTTTGGGTTTTGTGCAATATTGTGCACACTCTCAACATGTAATAAATAATAATAAAAGAACATTCTCTTTTGCAGTTGCATGGAAGAAGAATCCTGCCTGTACAACAGGGTCACTACACAGAACACGGGGTGCTATTAAAAAGGTGAACTACAAAGGGAGAAGGGTCCATAAACTTTTATGCTGCTTTGTGAGATATGAAGGAGACCTGAAAGGATTTTTTTTTTCACTTTCTTAAAGACTAAAAATTCAGGTTGTGTCTATCTGGAAACTCTGTTTATGACTACTGAAGTGATTATGAAAGTACAAGGAAAAAAATTGAAAACGGAGCAACTGAGGGTGAAAGATTTTTCCTCCAGCAGTTTAAGATGTTTTAACTCCTATTTAACGCCAAGGTTTAACAGGGAAAGCCCATCTGTAAAGATCCCACCACCCCAGCCCCCAAGGAAGAGACACAAAAGCTCATACAGCATTTTTATACTGCTTTATACAGCATTTTTCATCCACAAGTGTTTAACAAAAGGTGCCTAAGCATCAGCTCCACTTTTCAGCAGGGAAGATTTAAGCACATAAAATTTAATAATTTGTCCCAAATCACACAGCTCTAACACGTGCAGAGTCAGGAAAAGAAACAGCCAGCCCGCCTGCGTGCCAGCCTGGTACCTTAGCCAGTAGGCCACCGCCTGTCCACAGTGCGGCACCGGAAACCTCAAGGGTTCTCCAGCAAACCCAGGGGAGCCAGACTTGATATTTCTAGGGGTGTCAAGGCTGTATCCCCACTTTGAACTTTAGGGTACAAATGTGGGGGCCTGCATGAAGACTTCTAAGCTTAACTACCAGCTTAGTTCTGGTCCGCTGCCACCATCCCAAAGCTAATTCCCTTCCCTGGGTAGCCTTGAGAGACCTTCACCAATTCCCTGGTGAATACAGATCCAAACCCCTTGGATCTAAAACAAGGAAAAATCAATCAGGTTCTTAAAAAGAAGGCTTTTAATTAAAGAAAAAAAGGTAAAAATCATCTCTGTAAAAAATACAGGGTAATCAAACTTAAAGAGCTCAGAGAACCTCCCTCTAGCCTCAGGTTCAAAGCATAGCAAACAAAGATAAACACTTTAGTAAAAGGTACATTTACAAGTTGAGAAAAAGTAAAACTAAGACGCCTTGCCTGGCTATTTACTTACAAGTTTGAAATAGGAGAGACTTGTTTAGAAAGATGGGGAGAACCTGGATTGATGTCTGGTCCCTCCCAGTCCCAAGAGCGAACGAACTCACAAACAAAGAGCACAAACAAAAGCCTTCCCCCTCCCCCCCAAGATTTGAAAGTATTTTGTTCCCTTATTGGTCCTTTGGGTTAGATGCCAGCCAGGTTACCTGAGCTTCTTAACCCTTTACAGGGGAAAGGATTTTGGAGTCTCTGGCCAGAAGGGATTTTATAGTACTGTACACAGGACAGCTGTTACACCCTTCCCTTTATAGTTATGACAAGGGGTAAAACAGAAGAGGAAAGAATCCCCCTCCCCACACACCAATCTTATAAGCAGGGCTGGCTCTGGCTTTTTTGCCGCCCTAGGCAAAAAAGCCACCCGCTCCCCCCCAGCATGGCAGGGGAGGGCGCCAAGCCCGGCCGCGGGCCCACAATCCCCGACCGGCCAGAGCGCCGGGAGGAGAGCGGAGAGCCCGGGCTGGGGCTTTCCGCTCTCCCCGACGGCCAGAGCGCTGGGGGGAGGGCGGCGAGCCCGCCATGGCTCTCCGCTCTCCCCGACCGGCCGGAGCCCCCGGGGGGAGGGTGGCGAGCCCAGCCAGGGCCCCGCCACGCCGCCCCAAGCACATGCTTGGTGGGCTGGTGCCTGGAGCCGGCCCTGCTCATAAGCCCTTTCCAGCCTTTATTATACACGGCAGGGGCTGGAGGCGGGGACGTGAGAGCAGCACACAAGCCCATTTGTCCCCCTTTTGACAGGTCACCAGAACACAGCACCAGGCAGCACGTGACCGACGGGCTTTCACCACAGACATCAGCCCCTTCACTGCCGCCCACTTACTCCAGAGCAGGTGCGGTCAGGTGCACTTCAGGAGTCTCGTCTCCTCCCCGCACCTGGACCTCCTCCCCCCCCGCCATCATCGACACCCCCCGCCCCTCCCCGGGCCCCCATCCGGTTGTGCCGGGAGCTCCGACGGGCGCGCTCCCCCCGGCGCCCGGCAGGGGTCGCTGCCGCAGGAGGCCCGCAGGCCGGCCGGGGCGGGGGAGACGGAGCCGCGCCAGGCCCAGAGACGCCGCCGGAGCCGGGCCATGGAGGAGTTTCACCCCCACAACGACGAGGTGGGGCGCTGCGGGGGGTCGCTGCGGCTCGGGCTCGCGCCCAGCCCCGGGGCCATCGCCCGGCGCGAGTGCAGCGGGGCGGGCTTTGAGCGAGCGGCCTCGGGGGCTGGGCCCCGGGGAATCAAACCGCCGGCCGGCCGGAGCCCCGGGGAAGGGGAGTCGGGCCCCAGCTCGCTGGAGTGTCCGTGTCCGTGTCCCGCAGCGCGGAGCCCGCGCGGCCCGGGGGTGGCACCGAGTTGTGTATCCCGCGGGGTCCGCCGCCTCGCGGGGTGTCTGTGTCAGGCAGGTGCTGGCCTCGTGTGACAGCGGCTGGGTGCAGGGCGCTGCCGCAGGGCCCGGGTCCAGAAGGCCCCCTTCCCTCCTGGGCTGCGGCTGGGAAGAGAGTCACGCTGGGGACGAGGCTGGGTGGGGTCTGGCAAAGGTGGGAGTTGCAGGTAGCCAGATCTGTACCAGCAGCTGCTTCTTGCAACGTCCTTGATAGGGAGTAGGCAGTGGTTTGAAGCAGAGCTAGATACAACCATTGCACCAGAAGACATAAGCTCAGTTGCTGGGGCGAAGATATGAAAAAATCATCTGCAAGAAGGCTTCAGCATCGCTGTGGAGAAGGGATGTGGAGGTAGGGGGGGGGGGCAAACACATGTAGAAGTTTCAGTTTATTAAGTTCACTCTGAATAAATCTACACCTGTTTTTTTTCCTCCCTGTCTTCTTGTGTAAAAAGAGAATATATTCTTAGGACAATTCTTGAGCTTTGAAAGAGTGCAGAGAAGTTGAGAATGGCAAAATGGCTTTAGAGGGAGTGATTTGATTTAGGGCTAATTCCTGCAACTGGGTCTGCTTGCACAGCTTTCTGCACCATGCGCAAAACCCCATTGATATCAGTATCGGGTCCACCTGCACAACACCAGTCACAGGATGTGGCCTTTCAAGGATTAAGGGACAATCTTCCTAGAGCACAGTGTTCATATTTCAAAAATAACCTTTGAAAATCCTACTGGTTTAGTTATCTATTGATATTTGTGACAGGTTGATAACCCCAAAGCATAAATCAGTTTTTTTTTTTTTTTTTTTTTTACAAGAAATGCAAAAAACTTCTGGGCCCACTCTAAGAACAGTAAAGTGAATGACGAGATCTTATTTATTTCATTTTGCCATGCTGTTCCCAGCCAGAGTAGAAGAATTAAACTAACCAGATTTAATCTATTCAACCCTGCCTCTCTACTTCTAGGAACCACTAGAGCATAACAAAAATGATGAGAATTAGTACTTTCTCAATTTAACTGGGTCTGGTGCTTGATCTATGCCTTTTCTAGTTGGGGTAAGGAAAACTATCCCAAGTATTTCTTTTCTCCCCAGAATAATGTGAAATGCTATAAGTAACTGATTATACTTCTAACTTTTTAAATTATAGATGACCTTCAATGCTGAGGAAGCCCACAACATCGTTAAGGAGGTAGGCTATGTTTAACAATTTTAGTGACTTGAATGAAATACAATATTTAGAAAAAGCTGCATATCACTTTCAGTGATACTTTCATGCTTTTAGCATACATGCATGTTTATTTAATAAATATAATTTTGGAATTAGTTTTGAAGACAGATTTTTAATGCCTTTTTATACAAGGAAAAGTAGGCTATGATGAATAGTCTGTAATAGAATTTGTTAAATGCAACACCATGGCAACCTGCAACTGAATAGTGCAGAGCCTATTGCTTACAGGTCCTGTGGAGTTCTGAAGGAGACAGTGTATTAAAAGGAGATTCCCTGAAGGACTTTGCAGACTCTGCAAGTCCCTCTCTGCATGTCCTCTTAAACTTCACATTTCAAAAACTGTTCCAGTATGCACAGCAAGCACAAAAACAATGTCAGATAAACAGTTCAGCTCTTTACACAACTAGCCTTTCAAGGTAAGGACAAATACTGTGCACTTTTTTTTGCGCATCTGATACAGGGAATTAAGCCAAGTATTCATGCCCCATTTCAAAAGTTAAGTAAAGCTACCATACTGTTGTCTAGCATTAATGCAGCTCTAGAAAGACTAGAAACCTTGAGAAGATTTCTTTTGAAAAAACATTCATAAAACGGTATAAAGTAATAAATGGAAGCCAACAGCCCTGTCTTACTTCCTGTAAGTGTCACAATGTATAAAGGTTGATTAAAACTAGCTGAGGGGTTTGATCCTGCCCATCCTCAGGGCATAGGCCTCCTAAATAACTTAGTTGGGAGTTGAGTGTATGGGGTTTACATCACTGAATCTAAAAAGTGTACACAATCTCATTTAATTATGTAGACTTTTTCAGATGTTAATTTCTTTACAATTTAAGATTGGTCAATATTATATTTAGTCTCAGCATGTGAATTCACAGGACTGGATTCCTTTATGATAGAGGCTGCAATTTAATAAGAATTAGAAGGGATTAAATTTACAGAGAATGCTTTCAGTTTTTCACCATTTTAAGTTTACACCGTTGGGTTAAACCAACGTGTATTGTTTCCATTAGATATGTTCCTTTACTGAAAGGTGGTTTTTTTTTTTTTTTATGTTCCAGTAGCACTTAGGAACCCATACTGTACTTCAAAACACAAGCAGTGATACCTCAGCATTCCAGGCAGCCACAGGTTATCAATAAGAGGAATGGGAAATTTTAGTTCCTTCACTGTAAATAAACTCAAATGTTCACTTGACAGAATTGTTAGAACATATTCAATGGCAAAAAATCCCATTAAGGTTGCTGGGTGGTACAGTATGTGATCCTGTTGCAGAATGTTGAGTTGAGCAAAACTCCAACTGTATTTCCCCGTTTTCAGAAGAGTTAAAGTTGCCCACCTAAGCATTAGACCTTAACACTGCCTTCTTTCAGCAATGCCCCAATATACCTGGATAACAGACTTACCTTTACTCTGCCAACCCCACAGTTGCTGAAATACACATTCTTCACGTGCTTTCACAACTCGTTCATTCTCACCCACAAAGCTCCATCTAACTCTATTAAAGGACAAAGAAAAAAATGATTGCACACACCACCTTCCCTATGTTCCCCTGGAGCTGGCAGTAGCCAATGGGAGTTATTTGTAAACACTCCAGGTGCAGTCAGTATGTTATGTGTATCTGTGCTAAATGGTGAAGACACTCGTTGGGCCTGTTTCGTAAAGGTATATTCGGGATATGAGGATGTCTGGATTATTTTGAAGTGCGTAGTAAAGCATTGATTGTGATTTGAGGAGATCTTTGTTTTGCACCCTTTGTGCATGAGCAAAGGGAAGAGCTGCATGTATACCTGCAGGATACTGTATGCGTTATTTCAGTGCAAAATTGCACATTATATACTTTGCAGGGCAAAGGGGTTTTATTTCAAAGGGGAATTGACTAAGCGTATGAGTGTAGGCCACGATCTGGAACCTCCTGAATCTTAATAGTGCCAAAGGCCAGTGTGAGTATTAGGGATGTAAAAGTTTAACCAGTTGACTGATGCGTATCAGTCTTATTGGTTTCGGTTAATGATTAAACTCCGTTCCCCGTCCAGGACTCCAGCCGGTGGCCGGGCCCCACGTAAAACATGGGGCTGCTGTAGCACCCCTGGCACCCCTAGTTCCCTGGTTAGACATTTAACAGTGTAACCAATAAAATTTTAATCAGTTACATGGTCACCTTTTTTAACTGCTGTTTACATCTCTACTGAGTATGTGGTATGTGCATACTGAGGCATTGCTTGAAGAGGGTAGATGGAATGTGATATTGGGCAACCTTTGTCCCCCTCCCCCACTTTGTCCTTCCATAATGTTAGCTGGATTCCTGGGGATTGTAAAAGCTTGTACATTTCAACAATTCTTAGGGTGGCAGAGTAAAAGTTACGTGTGTTAACGAGGCATATTGGGGCATTTCCAAAAGAGGGCACAGTTAAGGTTGCATGGGCAACCTTAATTGCATTTCCTAGTTTTCAGAAGTTTGAGTTTTGCTCCACTGAGAGTTCTGCAAAGTGGGCAGTGATCAACCACCAAGTAAACTATACTAATAGAAAGTTAAAGTTTTTTACTATTGAATTTCCTAGTTTTTTGAACAGGAAAGATATGTTGGTGGTAGGGTTAGTAGGCATTTAGATAGTTGTACACATCCCACAATTGCATACTAAACCAGCCAGCCCACCACTATCTTGCCATTCCCATCCCCCCATGTGCACACCCCAGCTGGACCCCACTAGCTCTGCTTTGGCACACCTCCCCAGCCATATCCCTGACCCATTCACTACCTTTCGCCCCTGTAACCGGGCCCACTACTGTACCTAGTCTCCCCTACTTGTGGTGGTGGGAACACATCTCCCTGAAGTCTTCACACCCTGGTATACAAAAATTTCTATTGCTGTTACTTCCCCCCACTCCCACATAACCCAACTCATATTTAGTGCCTGGAGTTAAAAATAAACTGTGTTTCAGTGGAATAGTGTTTCTGTTCAGGTTTCAGAATGGTTAGAGGGTGGAGTTTGTGGCAGGGCCAGTAAGAGAAATGTTTTTCTGTTCCAAAATACAGAGTTTTATATTTGAGAGAAAGATCCTCTGACCCCATCCAATAAAAGTACCCAAGCTTCCAAAACAGTGAGGTTTCAGAGCTCGTAATATTTCTGTGCAATACAGTAGACTTTTGGTCGGCCATGACCCATCCAATTTCCTGATTAATCTTCTTCCAACACTTATTAATAGCTTTCATCTTATTGCTGTAGCAGTTATGCAGACACTCAGCCAAATCAGAAAACTATTACAGTCCCCGGACACAAATCTCTGATGTGGTCCAAATCTGCTTTCATACATTGTATGAGGTGAACACCAGGAATAAGAGCCAGATCATTTCCATTCAAGTGAATTGTCAGTGTGTCAGGTGTTGTGAGAGGCTACCGGTGTGGTGCTTCTGCTTTCTCCTGTTGATATCACTTGGCTGCGTGCGTGTGTTCCCTCTGTGTGCTGCCCCAGCTCTGCAGATAGCTGACACAGCAAACCCGACGAGAACCCCCAATGACCACAGAGTCTAGTAAGGTACAAAGGCACCTCGGCCAGGTTTATTGCGATCTCGGACACAATTGCAGTTCCCTGTAGGTTTCTGAGCCTAATTCAGGGCATACTACGAGAAAAGTGCCTCTTAGCAAGGACCCGGCTCAGTGGCGGGACTTTCCACTGCCCCCGTGGCCGGACAAAGATATCCACTCAGGGATGCATTCTTATACACACATACAAACAAGTTACACATCACTCCTGACGTATTGAGGTGCAACCCCTCTACGCAGCAAGGTACAACCCCTCTACGTAGTAAGGTGCCGCCTCGCACCTTGTACCTGTTGGTTCGATCAAAACAACTCTATCCATCATTTTACCCTTTTGCCCCTGTCATTGGGATGGGTCGGCCTGTTCCATGTTATCTGTGGAATGTTCCCGTATGGTATGTCTTGGTACCATGTTTATACTGTAACTATGCTAAATGAATATGTATTTCTGCAACATCAGCCCTTTCCTTGCCAGCTTCTGTGAGCAGGGCCTGCTTCTTGCTCACAGCTTAACTTTGCTTTCTATGCTAGCACAGTCTTGACCATTACTTTAGTTTGGTTCAGGCCTCATGCTGGGCCTTCATTAGGCCTTTACTATGTTGCCTTCACTTCACATTAGGTAGATCACAACTTCAGATCAATGGTTACACACCAGAAAGTGGGCAAAACACAATGCCAATGTAGACCACCTGTCTCAACCCAAATCACTTGTCATGGTGTACACCTTGCTGTCTGGGAAACTTCTGCAACCTTGTGATCCAGGAATTGCCTAGAATCTGCATGTTGACAACTCTGGCAACACACAGTCCTTTTCTCTCAGCAGTCAACGTACCTGCACTGCTAGTTCCAAACCTCCATGCCGTGTTTTTGGAAACCACATTAACCTGCTCCCAAGATCAGGAAGTTACCTCTCACTCCTTTTCTGCCCCCTCACAACTGCAACCCCTCTTCCTGTCCCATCCACCATTTCCTCCCTTCCCCACCCCAAAGTTCTGTCTCCTCCCCACCTGATATAACAAAACTTGGTTAGATTGCCTGCTGACCTAACAGCAAGCACAGTAAAACCTCCCCATAAATAAAAACACGTAAGACATCTTTTAGCTAGCAACATGAGTTATTAAATATTTATTGTGCAGGTGTACAAAGAAAAGGTCAGGTTCAAAGGAATGTGCGGACATAAATGCCCCGGGGAAGCATAAAGTAACTGCATAGAAACCCTCTCACTTTTTTCCCCTTTATGGGTGCATGTTAGCTGTAATCCTTTCAGGCAACACGGCTGTGCAAGGGTAGTGAACATGATTTTAAATATCCTCTCTGTTTGGGTTCCCATGCACCCTCTCACTTAGAGGGTGCCATGCATTACATTGATTAAACAGATTGAAACTATTTTTATCCACATCACATCAATAGTTTGGTCCCTAGCTCTGTTAAAAAAAGCTAGAAACAAAAACTGCTCCCCCCCCACCTCAAATTACTTCAAATTAGGGTCACTAACCCTACCCTGTGCCCTCCTGAGGCACACCTGCTTTCAAAAGAATCTGATTCAGCATGTAGATTTCAAGAAAGCTTGACTTTTAAACAGAAGTCACATTGCAGTCTTAACTATTTAAAAGGTATTTTCTGCAATACATTTCTACTGACAGCCTCACTTTGCCACATCAGTTGTACCTTTGAGCTAGACAGAAGAATATATAGTAAATATCCCAGCATCTATGGATGCTGAATTATATTTCATTTCCCAATTCAGCAACTGGTATGCAGTGAGGTAAATTGATTTCAAATGATTAGTCTAAGATACTCAGTTGTCCTGCAAGTGTTCTGGGATTGTTTATTAAATATTTGGAGTTACTCTATTAAACATGGTTTGTTTTGAGACATTTCATATTGATGTATTACTAGTGCAATTGATTTTTCTCTATTTGTAGTGCATAGAAGGGATTTTGGGCAAGATAGATTACAATCACAACAAAGTCAATCAGTGGACTGCAACTATAGTGGAGCAATCTTTAACACACCTGGTAAAACTAGGAAAAACATACAAATACATTGGTAAGTACCAGTATCCATACTTCGCCTTATACAGTTCAGATGAGTAATTGCTGGGAAGAATTCGTTTTCAAGCTAGGAGGTACTTTGAAGTTTAAAAACATACCCTCTTAGTTTTCTCCTGTACTGTAATCTCTCCCGTCTCACCCATCTGTCACACCACACACACACCCCCGCACCTCCCCAACAGGTGATTAGGAACTGAGAAACTGTCCGTATTATTTGTGTGTATGCTTAATCACTTAGACATTTATATGCAACAAAACTGTGGCAGTTTTTTCATTTTTACTTGATGCTAAATGCTGATAGTGTGCCTAGCCCTGTACAAGTCATACCATAGGGACAGTCCCTTCCCAAAGGAGCTAAATCTGATAATTGTCTTTCCTGTTTCTCTTTAAAAAAAACAAAAAACAAAGGGAAAGTAAAGAAAACCCAAAGTTATTACATCTGCCAAAAATTCTCATAATTTCAGAAGGTAGGTTGTATTAATCTAAATCCTTACCAAAAGGATTTTAGAAATATTTGTACTTGAGGTTTAGCATACAGTACACACCCTTATAGAGGATGTTCAATTGATTTCATCCTAAAAGGTAGATTGTGTCCACAGTTTTCAGGGATGCACATGTAGAGGAGAAGTTAAAAGGGAAAAGTACACACTATGCCCACTTTGGCCCATATGTGTAGGCTGGACACAGTGGCAGGGCAGGTCTTTCCTTTGGGGGGGTGCAAGGACTCCTTCCAGCTCGAGCGGATGCTGGCACTTGCTTCTTCAAAGGCAGCTGGACCATGCTAGATGCTGCACCCACTTAAAAGATTGTGTAAGACTACATGCTGCTTCTGCTCAGAGGAGTTCCAAAAGCACCATCTGTGTCAGGCACAATTCCTCCTGCAGCTCGCACTGGGACAGTGTGCCTCCACACCAACTTGGTGAATGGCTGTGCCTTCAAGTGCAAATTAATTCTAAATATTTTAAAAGATAATTAGGGAATTTAGTCATACCAATGAGCTTTCTGGGAAAGGGGTTATTTGCATACCTCTAGGGTTATGTCTACACTGCGAGCTAGGGGCGTGATTCCTCTCCTTGCGTATACATACTCATGCTAACTCTCAGAGCAGTGTATAACAGCATAGCCACGGTAGCAGCAGCATGGCTGAGCCTGAAACCAGTGGCTATGTACTCAGTCTGGCTCCGTCATGTCTCCACTGCCACTACCTGTGCTACTACGTAGTCTAAAAGATATCTAAACAGTTACCCCAAAAATGATAGATCAGTGTTAAGACACTTTCAGTAGACTCTCATTAAAAATCTTAATATGAAGATTTTTAAAGGGAATGTTGCATAATAGCTTTCTTTGTTTTGAGACTAGTTAAAAGGTAACTGAAGGCTTGCAGGTCAGTAAAATGGGAGCTTGTCTATGACAGTGTGATATAACAAATACATAAAGGGAAGAGGCTGCCAGTCTTGTTTTGTCACTAAATGAATTAGATTTGGCTGCGTCTGTGGCTTCCAATTATATGTTTCATGATAGTAGTTTCACTCAGTCTGCAGATTAATCAGTCTTGTTTTATTAATGAAAACACTGATTTTATTACTCTGTCCTTCAGTAACCTGTGCAGTGATGCAGAAGTGTGGCGCTGGTCTCCACACAGCAAGCTCGTGCTTTTGGGATACCACAACTGATGGTAAGTTCCCTCATTCAGATTCAAGTCAAATAAAAGACGGTGAATGTGCTACCCATTGCTCAGCTGTGCTACAAATAGTATTTTTAGCAGTTTGAAGGGTTGATTACAAAAAGCCACCCAACTCCAGACCCAGAAGCCTTGTATGCATTTTCAACAGATGCACTCAGGATTGAATGAATAATAGATGGATGGAGAACACTGGGGTATGACAAAATTAGCAATACCAGTGGAGCTATCTTCAGTATGAAAGAAAGATTGTGCAAATTAGTCCCCATAGAAGATCTTCAATTGTAGGGACGCTGACTTAATTAGTAGTGTGTGCTCTAAATGTAAATTTGCAATTCTGAATGTCTGCCTACTTATTATAAGTGGACTGCCCTACTCTAAGAGAAGCTGGCACGAATAAAGAATTGGCTTTTTTTTTTTAAGCTAAAGCTTTTATTTCTTTCTTGCAGTCAGTTGCCATGTTCCTTTATTTTATTCACTGCTACATTATTTCCAAGTTCCCCCTTTTCAGTTCACCGTGTGGTGTGGTAAGATTATTGGACTGCTTTCAAGCCTGCCAAGGCTCAGTTTCTTCAAGTACCGTAGAAAGGACTTAAAATGAGGCACCAGGATTCTGTTGTAAAACAGGTCAAAAGACGGCATTTAAAACACAAGACTGAGTTGAATCGTTAGTTAGAAAATAGGTTCCAATAAATAAGTACATTCAGGTCAGAGTTTGTTGGGATATGTATATCTTGTTGGCTTTAGAAATGTCAGAGCAGCAGCTTCTTTTGCTGATTTCCCATTATGTCCAAGTAAATAAAACCACATATTCTTATCTATGTTCTTAATATCATAAGTGTAGTACAAGTCTATTCTTATTTTGCCATGGAAGTTTCTTTTACATACAAAAAAGCAAAAGAGCCAAAAAGTATATAAAAGGATTTGAAAATATTGATTCATTGGCTGAACGTGGAGGGAGGGGGAATTCCTTGTTGGCAGAGTGGCAAGGACTAACTTAAATCAATGTTTTTAAAAACTCATTTTGAACCAATCTTCTCTCCCTGTGACTGTGCCAGGTAGGCTTTGAGCTTAAGTAACTATCAAACGCTATATGTTGTGTGATAGGGAAGAACAAGAAATGATTTTCTGACCTCAGGAAAATTATTAGTTCACGAGGAAAGGAGGAAGTAATTAATCAGAGCTTTTCACTCCATTCTTACACTCCATAGCTATTTACATTTCTCTAATCTTTAGCTGTAGAATCAAAAGTTGGAGAAAAAGCTATTTTTCTCCAGGTTTATAGAGAGAATTTAATTTGTTATATTATATTGGGGTTTTTATCTTATTTAAAACTAACTTTATTAGTAAATAATATGTGCAAGTTTGATGCAGTTTTGATGGTATTAGTTTCTGTATTCCAAAGAGAAAAAGGTAAGAGTAAATTCATCTTTATGGAGAGGATTACAAATTCCTATTACATTTCCTCAGAGAAATGAGTATCTGAGCTTTTTTTAATCCTAAATTTCTGGTCTTTTGCACTGAAATGTAATAGAATTTAACAGAGAAGGCATGTTTTAGAATTTAACAGAGAAGCTTATTTTCTGATTTTTTTTTTTTAATTATCTTTTAGGTACCTGCACAGTGAGATGGGAAAACCGGACTATGAACTGCATTGTCAATGTTTTTGCCATTGCTGTTGTCCTGTAGCTGACTGGAGTACAAATATTAAGTTACACCAAAGCCTTTAAGATCAGAAAGTATCAAAATCTCAAAGCATATTGCCATTATATAATACTGTTTGTGCACTAAAGAAAAAGGTATGAACATGCTGTAAAGTCCATTACACAAAGTGTACATTCTGAACAAATTCTTTCAATTTAACTTGTGACAACTGGCGTTCCTTTAGCAAATTTTAGCAATTTAAATATTCCAGATTGATGATATGTTAAACTGGAGATGCCATGATATTAATCAGATGAGAATATGGATATTTGCATCAAAAGATTACAACTATAATGCAAGTGAAAGTCAGACTAGCATAGGTAAGCATACCTGTGCTTGCCTTAATCTAGGTAACACGATAGTATAGATGTGACTGCACTGGCTAGCTGCCCAAATACAAACCTGTGAGTGAGCCCGGGTATGTACTCAGGTTGCTAGCCCATGCTGAACCTGTGCAACCATGTCTACACTATTGTTATCCATACTAGCTAGATTAAAAATAACACAGGCATGCCTAGCCACACACAAGGAAACCTTCACCTGCAGTGTAGACATAGGCAACTGACACTTTACTTACAGGGAGATGGAGTAATTTAATCAGCAGAAGGGAAATGAAAGGATACAAGCATTAAGAAACAGCGAGATTAAAATGCAGTTGGGAACAGACTAGGAATATATTACATTTACAGTATTCCTAGTATTGAATGACAAGTATCAGTGCCTCATATCTGATTAAACAAGGCTATTTCTATATTATGCATTGATGCTGCATGAACATCACAGTTACCTGATCAAGCGTAAAAAGCCCAAACTGCTTCTCTGCTTGGGAGACAAAATCATGCCAAAGCATTTATTTCTTCAGTGGACTCTAGTCCTTTTAAAGGGTATGATCTTTCTTCAAATACCATTTGGAACGTTGTCATTGAATTAAGTGGAAACATGATTGGGTGCACTGTTCATTATCACTCAGTGCATATGAATATATATTTCTTAAGAAGAATTCACCAAATTATAAAACTAGTTTAATCTGACCTGGCCCGATTGGTTCAGTGACTAGAAGCATGTAGGAAAACTCATGATGTGAGCACTTTGCACATTCCTGATCCAGTTTAAGTAGGTGTCTTTCCTAACAAAGGACCCACTTCTACACCCGTTGACCTCAGTAGAATCATGTAGAGTTAAATAAATGAGTTTGTGTAGGTAGGAGATGCCCACATTTTTAAAAGGGCCTCATTCTCTCTAAACACAAATATATGATACAGAACATATCCTTAAATTATATTTATAAAAGTATTGCCTATACTCCCAAGTCTAAAATTGTGTAATAACTATGGAGTAAAGTATAAAATAGTAAAAAAATTAGTAACATAGCTAAGGCCCCCCCATCTTGCAAACATTCACCCATGTGCTCAGTTCACAGATATGAGCAATCCTATTACATGAGACATTCACAAGATTAGTAAAATTATTTGTGTATGTAAGCAATTGCAGGATTGGGGGTCTACATTTTAGTCAATGCCTAAATTATGTAAATTGTCAAGTATTTGTACTGATCATAAAAAGATCCAAGTTGTTACTGCCACTGAGTGGCAGCCATTTTAAGTTCTGCCATATCTCAAACAACGCTTAAAGATTTTTTCTTATTTACTATCTATTCTAAAGATATGCAGTAACTATCTAATAGTTGCTATAAATCTGCTTTGCATTTTAACATGGACTTTGAAAGCACTGCTTCAATATTATGCAATTCTGATTTATTTATTTTTAATTATTTTTCACAGTCACTCTGATTTGGTCAAATGGCAAATATGTCCTTAAAAAAAAAGTTACAACAACCCTGGTTCTTCAAACTGTATTTGAAATTGCTACAAGGCTTCAAAAGTTAGAACCTACATACATCTAGAATACACAATGCTAGTTCACAATCCATTGCTTGGCAGGCATAAATAAAATAGAATTCATCTTTTATATGAGCACAAATAGAGTGAAGCTCAAGAATATTGCATTTGTCTAGGAGGCAGGTAGTGTGAAAACATTTGCATGGTGCACTGAATTTCAGATATATAATAAAGTAAATTAAGAAAGATTATTTGGTTTAAGGGCAAGATGTGGATGGTAAAAATATAGGGATAGCTGCTATCCCATTAATTTTATAAGCTTTAGCTGCCATGACTGGAATAAATATTCCTAATAGCCATTAACTTTGTTAGTCTTTTTTGCTGTACTTGAAGATACGAAGTGATATCTTATTCAGTGTAACTAGGCTTAGTGGAGTTCCACTATGGAAAAGCTCACCAAACAACTTTAAAATATTGATTGTTGTAAAGTTACTTCATTTTGTTTCTACCAAAAATAAAGATGGTTTGCCTTGGCTGTATTTACCTTTGGTAGGATCAGCTCATCATAGATAGATAGCTTGCTACTACACTTCTTCCTCCATCTTGTATTGTTTTATAAGTGAAGCATTTTATTATAGGTGCACAGATATTTTGGAAACTATGGATCTGTCCTGGCAAGTGTCCCAAAATTCAGGGAGTAGTGCCGATTTCTAATATCCTTCCCCAACATTACATTCATCCTTACTGCCTTCCGTACTATTTTACAAGATAACTTTTATTGGATCAACAAATTACCTTCATTACAGAAACTTCAGGACCAGAGCACTTTATTCTACATTGTTTAACTGTCTTCTAATGGGTCAACAATCTACTTTGTACTTATTTTTCTTCTCAGTGACGGCTTTAGCTACAAACATTTATTAACGTTATAATTTATTCTAAAATACATGACTGCATTTCTTCAATATATAGGTATTTTTAAATGGTAAATTCTGATTTTTTTTTAAATACCCTTTAAATACACTTCAGAAAACTTATCAGACATGCAGTCTTATTAATGGGATGAAGATGAGTTTGCAGTGGGACCTATTATAAATCCCTAAAAAAATATTGTTTTAGAACCTAAGTAGTAACAAACTTAGCATGGTCAAAGATGGATAAGAAACTTACAGATCCAGATGGAAAAAATATCAAAAGCAGTTGGGGGGGTGGAGCGGGGGAGTAAGGGGCAAAATTCATTTTCTGTTACTTTTCTTCTACTAACCCTGCAGATTCCCTTCCAAGGGGTTGAACTGTACCATTTGGCCATTGCAACCTGCTTTCCCCTTTTCATACTATGGAAACACCTGAGTTAGGATTCTCTGGCAGCTGAAATCATGTAGGAGCAAAGGTGTTAACTGTAGAGAATCAGGGTCTTTGCATAGATAGCCCTTGCCTTCACAGGTCACATTAGACTCATCCCCTCCTTTTTCAGGAAGCAAACCGAATTCCCAAATCCTGATAGAGTTAATGGGAAACTGAGTAGAATCTTACAGAATTTCCAGTCTCCATGTGTGGGAGCAACCCCTATAGATGACAGTAAGGCCCAAAATTAGTCTTATGATTTCATACCACCACCAATTTCTGCAAACAGAATTTTGTCTTTCCAAAATAAAACCTTAAAAGTGGTTCTCTTATTATGCTTCTGTGATCAGAACAGGTGCAAAGCATGATACAATAGCCATCTCATGTTTGTATCGGCATCTTTCAGCAGAAGATCCTAAAGCACTTCACAAAATCAATGAAGCCTCATTTTTGTGTTAGTCTGTATAAGTGCTAGGTATAATGGCACTGCAGTTTTAAAAATTAAAAATTATTATATTATTACTCTGTGAAAATTTATGTTAAGAAACTAGAAACTGCCATCTAGAATAAAGAGACACGGTCAAATATTTCCTCACCCACTTTGTCCCTCTAATATCCTGGGACCAACATGGCTTGAACAAAACTACAAACATACAGAATAAAAGCAGTACATCTCTCAAATCCAGTTTTTTCACAGTGGTCAATATCAGACTCTTCTGAGCAAGGTGCAAAAAATCCTGTGATAGAAAATTCTGAAATAACCTGCCCACAGCAAGTTTTTATTACTCTTGATCAGCTAGGACTTGTCTGCACAGTGGAATAATGCAAATTACAAGGGTGTGATTTGTAAAACACACTGATGTATTGCACATTAGTTGGTCCATTTAGACCCTGCTCGTGCACGTTAAAGGTTCCCTAGTGCTCTTTACCGTAGTACTGTTTGAAATCATACTATATAAACTACACTAGAGAATCTTTAGCGTGCACCAGCAGGGTCTACAACAACCAATTAATGTGCATCATATTAATGCACTTTAGAAATCACTCGCCTATAGTCTCCATTACAGTTCTGTGTAGACAAGCCCTTAGCTTTATGCCCTGAAGCACAAAGGTTTATATACACTGTAAAAAAAAATCTTAAAGTAATTGGGTCATAATCATGTCTTGTCCTTTTTGGAATCCTACATGACTCTTAACCTTTATCTTATCTTACCTTAACCTATCTGTAGGTTTATACATAGTGTAAAAGGGCAACAAAACAGGGCTAAATGGACATTTAAAAAACAAGTCCCTATGTCTCCTGTCCCAAAGAGTTTATGTGAGCTAACTATAAAAAAGTAATGTTAAAGTGGGGAGGAGGGAGAAGTAATAGGCTTAAACAGTTGCTGTGCTTAGTAATACACACACAGTTTTAATGTTTATCTCCTTATAATTACATTGAATGCCTCCTCTTGCGTTATAACTAGGAGGAGGCATTACTAACCACAACCACCATATAAGCCTGTTACTGTAACCAGTTTCCCCCTATCCTGCCCACTCCCCTCTATATCATTCCTGGCTTATATGCAGATCACATTAGTTCTGTGGGGCAGGGTCCAAGATTTCTGGTTTATTTTTAACTGCCAGAGAGGCGTAACCCAAACTGAAAGTTTAGACCAGGAGTGGCCAACCTGAGCCTGAGGAGGAGCCAGAATTTACCAATGTGCATTGCCAAAGACCCACAATAATACGTCAGGACCCCCCCGTCAGCTCCCCACCCACCAGCAGCACCACCGATCAGCACCTAACCCTCCATCCCTGCACCTCCTGCCCGCTATGATCAGCTCTTCTGTGGTGTGCAGGAGGCTTGGGGGGGGTGGGGGGAAGGAGGGAAAGAGGAGGAGTAAGGGCGTGGCAGACTCAGGAGAAGGTGCGGTGGCCTTGGGGGAAGGAGTGGAGTGGGGCCGGGACCTGCGGCAGAGGCAGGGGTTGAGCACTGAGCACCCTGTAGCACATTGGAAAGTTGGCGCCTGTAGCTCCAGCCCGAGTCGGCACCTATGTAAGGAGCCGCATATTAACCCCTGAAGAGCAGCATGTGACTCCAGAGCCACAGGTTGGCCACCCCTGGTTTAAGCAAAAAAACAAAAAACTTTAGCCATTTATTTACAGCTAGCATTTGACATTGCTTTGTGTAGTGAGTTTCACTTCCTACCATCACACACTGTCACAGTGAGCTCACACTCATGTTATATTCTGGGAGCAGAAGACACTTCCATCAATTCAGTGAGCATGTAGTACCTCAACCTTCCTATCACCACTGGATCCCTCCATCTAGCCAGGAGAAGAAGTGGCCCGGCAAAACAGACCACTTACCCTTGGGCCCTTGCTTGGTGAATATCTACCCCCAAATCCCCTGTACAGAGACAAAGAGCTATAGGGTGCAGCAGGGACAATCAGGAACAGCATGAGGGTCACCCCAGACCTGTAAAGATGGTTCTGGTGGAGCAGGCTGGGGGACTAGGCTTGTGGGTCATCATTCCCCAGACTTCTAAGGGGCAAGGTGCACTGGAGGCTGGTGGGGGGCTCATCTTGGTTCCATACACCCTCTTAGTGGAGTGGGGAGAGCACCCCTCTGGATTCTGGTCATCACTTCCTAGGACCGTCCACAAGCCCAAAAGCCTGGTAACAAGTCTCCCAGACTTGTCCATGACAGCTACTTTTGAATCTGCTTGAAAGCTGCATTTCAGTTTCCAATTCCTTTTGAACTTGTATTTAGGAAGTTTCATGGCTACTTCAGTGTGGCAAAAAATAGTTTAAATATTTACAATGAACCCTGAAAGCTAACTGATTAACAGGCAGGGTATTAGCATAAGCTATAAAACAAGCCTCAAACCTGGTGCTCTTGGCAAAGGGCCATTAAGATGCATGCACCTGTGAGGAGGCAGGAATAATAATAAAAGTTAAGACAGGATAGTCAATTTGAGCTGATCTTCTAACCATTGAACATTAGGGTAGCTTAGAATCCATAGCTAAGCGACTTCTTGGTGCAGCATCTTATCCCCCAGACAAACAAATGAATCAAAACAATAAAAAACTCTAACCTTAGTGGAAGCTGGTGAAACAGATCAACTGATTCAATGACAGGGAACTCAGTCTTCCAATCAGCAAATTTTCCTCCTCAGGGTTTTACCCTGAGTACAGTAAGAATGATTTCTAAATCACTTTACATAATTAAAAAAGAAAAAGGAACAAAAAACACCCCATTAAAAATACCTATACTATAAGCCAGCCCCTAGAATAACTTCATGTGAAATGCACCCTTCCTAAGGATTTAGGACCACCCAAGTAG
Organism: Chrysemys picta bellii; assembly: GCF_011386835.1. NCBI lineage: Eukaryota > Metazoa > Chordata > Testudines > Emydidae > Chrysemys > Chrysemys picta. Next base: position 204,823,622 of record NC_088791.1, read on the forward strand.
CTGTTCTTATAGAGTTTGCTGAATTCCCCCAGCAGCCTGATTGGAGTTTGAATCTCCAGCCCTGCTTCCTTACTTGTCCATGACTACCTGTGTGAGGGGGAGGCAGGAGTTAACTCTTTGTTTGCTGAAAATCAGGGAGGCTCTGTGCACCCTGTCACACACAAAAGATTTTAAATGAATGGTATAGGAATCAGACATGTTTCATTCACTCTTTATATTCCCTAGCCGATGCTATAGTTTTAAGTCAGACATAAATAATATGTTTTCACTTACTATTTCTCAAATAATTATTAATATATATTTCTATTGTAGTGGTGTCTAGAGACTCCAAACAGGTCCCCAGGAGCCCCATTTACAAGGTGTTCTGCAAACAAATGCCCTGTCCCAGGGGTCTTTAAATGTAAGATATAGATTCACTATACAACAGAGGGGTGAAAGGACAAGGTAACATCACAGATAGGTGTGATTACCTTTGCCAACAGTCACGATGGTCTCAATAGTCCCTAGTCTAACCAATGCCAGACAGTAAATTTGTGGGCTTGTTTAATGTATTTTTTTATTATTTTTTTTTCTTTGTTGTTCCTTGACTTTAAAAAATAGACTGGACAAAACACAGGAATCCACCCTAGAGTTTTTAGTGATTTCATTTGTTAGTTTGCATTTGATGTCCATATTGATCCTGCATTTGTATAGGGTATGTGTTTGAACAATATTCTTTAAAAGGTGTGGATCTAAGGCAACATGCTTGCATTTTATTTATATGATAACTGTTGTCTCTAGAATGGTCTGTTAATGCTATGAACAAAAATAGAGTTGAATATTCGATGAATATCCATGATGGTTAATTTGAACTATAGTTTACATGATTACTTATAATAAACTGTGATTTAGAAACATCAATACAACATTAAGAACAGTCTTGGAGTAGATAGAAAGGGAGGAAGACAATGTGGATAGTTTTAATTTAGAGATAAGTCATATGTTCTGATCTAGGCCAGTTAGGGTTGGGTGTGGGAGATTTCAGCACCACTGAATCTGAACTAAGACCATCTTTTCACACAATAGTTATGCCATCTTGGGCAAACTCTTATGAATTTGCCTTGTTTGTGTAGTATTTTGGGTTCATCTGAATTGGAACTGGAAAATACAAACTTTCCTGTTTTGGCTTCATCCTGGAATTTCTGGATTATCCAACAGGGCCAGATTTGGATCCCCTGAGTTGAATCCAAACCCCTCAGAAGTTTGGTTTTGAGATTCTGGGTTTGGGCCATCTCTCATTAATCACCTGATAGGTCTTTTCAATCTCTAATGTCTGTGGTTTTGCAAAGTACTTTGGTGTGTGACTACTGTAATATGAACAACTGCATATTTTGGTGGGCATACTGCAATATTTTCACTCGGACTATTTTATTTTTTGGGATACGGCTGTTAAAGATGTCACTTAATACTTAGCCCACTAGTGTGCTGAATACAGACCCTTTCTAAAGAGGAATATTCTGACTTCGTTTTTAGATGTTTTTTGAATTTGACAATGAAGTGAACGTATTTATGGATGTTTTCGTTTAGCGGTCTCTGACAAATCTTCATAATTGTATTCTGCCTTATTATGTGATAATATTATGTCATTTTCCTGTTCTCATCTCAGCAGCATGCAACTAAAGATACTTAAAATAATATAAAAATGATCATTTAAAAAGTTTAGCTCATATAATTTTGTGTAAATGCTCAACTTCAATTAATGCAATGCAAATAAAACACATATAGGATTAGTCACTATAGAGTTATATTACTACCTACATTCTCTGAGTTTTCTTTAGGTAATTTGTTATGAAAGACATTATTTGAAATTAGGTGTAAAAGTCTCTTGTCTGATTTCCAGACAACCACACTGTGGGTTGCACAGGGAAAATTTTGTCCTCGTATTCTAGAAAGCTTCCTGGGATATTTCTTTTCTCAACCAGCAGATGGAGTCACATCTTTGTCTAATAGAAATGATGTTACCTAATCCCTAGAATATTTTAGCTAGTATTCGTATCTAGATTAATGTTCACGTGAAGCTTAATGAGAAATTCAAGGTTGAAATCATATTTATGTTTCTCTTCTGGTAAGAGAATGCATGGTGCCCCTACATGAAAAAAAAATCTCTGTCTAAACATTTCCCTAGTTTGCTTCAATTGTACTGTTCTGTTTGATCACTTCTGTTAGGACCCAATGGATGTTCAGTCCACCAAATTCACTTTGCACTGTTTCCTATGACACTACATGTCAACTGTGGTGTAAGGGAGAGGAGTGGACATGTCAGGGGAGGACTGGGAGCTTGATGGGGCAGAGTGTGTGGAGCAGAGCTCTACTACACCTGATCCTCACTGGTCAGAGCACCCCCATCTGCTCTAATTTTCACCAGCGCCAACTGACCCAGGATCCAAGGAGCTGCAAGTGGCTCCCTGCAGCCTCCATTCTCCCCTCAGCCAAGTGCATCTCATGCATAGTGGAAACATGGGGCATAAAATCACACTGTAAACCAGGAGATACAGTCAGACTCGTCTGGATTATGTATGAAGAGCATATTGTTGTCACAGGAAAACATTGATCCAGCATACAAATATTATCCCAGAGTTTATGCTCATTGTACAGTCTTTCCCTTTAAGAGAGCCCCAGGTTTTTCTTTATTTCTGCAGTGTCACTCTTCCTGCATTTGAGCACTGCTGGACTTTAATGAGCAGCAGAAAGAAGGGGACCATTCTTCCAGCTAGTCAAAGTGACTTTCCTGAGAATGCAGTTTAACTCTTGAGTGCTGCTTTACAATTCTTCATATGATTTGTACTGTGCCTACTAACCACTTGATATAACCCATAAGATACTTCATTGAACTCTGGAGTCTTTTTTAGAGTCCTGGTAATTGCTGGAAGGGAATTAAACGCAGCCCATGTTCAGTCACTAATTGGTTTCCTAATTGTCCTGCCTATGCCCACTTGTGGAGGACGGCCAAACTGGGTGTGTCTAGAACATAGTTAAGAAAAACACATCGGGTTTTAGCCACAAAGGGGACTTAGGCTCAGCATTGCAATGCCTAACTTTAGGTAGCCTGCTGCCTAGTGGCATCCACAGCCCTGTTTCGTGCCCAGGCTCCCTACACAATGCAGCGGAGAATTAGGTGTCTATAGGAATGAGATCCACAAAAGCCAGCAAGCTGAGTGGGGAGCCACTGAGGCTAGCCAATCGGGGAGATGATTTAAAGGAGAAGCAAATTCTACAATGTTGGCTCCACTACCAAAAACCACAAAGCCAGTCACTCTGGAAGCCCGTCTCGAGCACTGCACCAACTGCGGCAGCTGGAAAGCACTGGTCCAGCTCTCCACTGCTTTGCACCCTGTGCGGTCACTTAAACCTGTGCAAAGAGAGTGTAAAAGGCTACCCCTCGGCACAGTAGCCTTTGACGCCCACCTTGCATGGGAGTAAATGCTCACCCAGGTTGTAAGGCAGTTGGCAGTCAGGCCTGAAAGTTCAAACCAACTGTGCTTTCTCTGCAGCCAGGATCCTTATGTAGCTTTCCTGTTGGGTTGCAGAACACACAGCCCATTTTCCATTGACTGACAATGAGCAATTTATCATTGGCAGTGGGAGAAATGAAAGCCCAGTCTGATGGATTGTATCTTGAAACTAATGAAATAACTGTGGATTTAGTCTGAGCAGCTAAGCAAGGAAACATCTGTTACTTCTGAAAGGGAAGCGGTTATCTCATTGGATTACATTTTACTCTTTCCATATGCTGATAAAATCAGGACCACTTTCATCATTTTCTTGGTTTCGGCATTAGTTTCTGCTCTTTAGATGATCAGCAATTATAAATGGTCCCCTTCTTTTTTCTCTCTTGCTTTAGCCTAAGACATTACCCAGGGAAAGGGTTAAAGCATACAGGATGAAATTCATTCTTGTGTAGAGGGTCAGCATGCAGAAGGCTTATGTGGGACTGTCACCGGCCCCTGGTGTGGTCTTTTGAGGGGTCTCTGCTACCCCTGACTGGCCCTTCTTTGTTAGTCACTGGTCAGGCAGATCTTGAAACTTCACCTCTAAGTCTAGAAGCATGCTTCAGTCTCTAGGCTATGTTCAGGGAGGCTGGTGCAGGGGTGTTGCCCCTTTGCTATCACAGACCTTTCTGACTTCCTTTCTTTCTGTGTACTCTCCCCTTTATAGCAGGCCTTGTTTTTTCTATTGGATGCAGTTGTGGGTGCCTACCTCCATGACTGACAGCTCTGGCAGCTGTGTGCTAGTGTGGTCAAGCTGCTTGCCTCCAAACAAGAGAGGCTCTCCTGTCTCCTCCCCCTCTATCTACTCTCAGTATTTGGTTTGTAGACACCATTACATATCCTCCCACACAAGACTGAGGCCTAGCCCAGCGTAGGCTGCATCCCTGGACAGAAAACTGGTATTACAATGCAAACTTCCTGCTCGGTGTTGTATCCAAAAGGTGTATGGTTGTAATGACAGGTACCATCTCATGATCCTGGGATTTGTCTCTTTCATCACATTTAGCCAGCGCAGGGGCACGTGATCAGGGAGTACTGCAGGTTCTTTATTGCCCATTTGGCAGCTAAACTCTTTTTTCAAGATGGGAGCCCCAATCCTTACTACAGATAACTACGTCATCCAAGCATGCTGCCACATATTGACTGTGCTATTGGAGTAATCAGTCCATCAAACGTTGAAAAGTGGCCGCTGCTGTGTGTAACCCAAAGGGCATGGTCTTAAAATGAAACAGGCTGAGCAGCAGAGAAAGAGTTGTCTTCTCCTTGAGGGTCCCTCAGCTATTGGCACAGGCCCCTGCATCTCTTGGTCTAGCACTGGAAGGTCCAGGGTACCAGAGACACCTTCCAACTGTATGTCCCCCCTGTCCAACAACCTAGTGGGTCATCACAGGCCTGTTTTTCTTCAAGGAGGTCTGGAAATTCTGGTGGGGCAGACTCGTCATCTGAGGCTGGTCTTATGGGTGTCCTGGGTGTGCCAGCAATGGGCCTAAATCAGGGGTAGGCAACCTATGGCACGTGTGCCGAAGGTGGCATGCAAGCTGATTTTCAGTGGCACTCACACTGCCTGGGTCCTGGCCACCGGTCCAGGGGCTCTGCATTTTAATTTAATTTTAAATGAAGCTTCTTAAACATTTTAAAAATGATATTTACTTTACATACAACAATAATTTAGTTATATATTATAGACTTATAGAAAGAGACTTTCTAAAAACATTAAAATGTATGAGTGGCACACGAAACCTTAAATTAGAGTGAATAAATGAAGACTCGGCACACCACTGCTGAAAGGTTGCCGACCCCTGACCTAAATGCTTCTGTCATGAGGTTTAGGGCCAAAGAAGTGGAGCTCTCACTGGGGTCAGCCAATCAAGGCCAGAATCTGGTCTCCATTCTAGGATATACCATGGTAGTGTCCTTGTCTTCAGACTCACTTTCAGATGTGCTGAGTAGGCAGGGCTGGATTACCCAATAGGCAGACTAAGCACATGCTTAGGGCACCAGCAAAGCAGGGGGCACCAAAAAAAATCTCTTTTTTGGGGGGGAAAAATTTGATATTGGATATTTCAAAAAAAGCATCGAAGTAGTCATCATGGGAAAAATCAGAACTTTGTTAGACTTCCTTACACTCCACTACACACTCTTCCCCCATTTTTCTGTTCTCTTTTTATTACTTATCCCCACCTAAACCAGGGGGGCATCCTACTAATGTAGATCGAAATAATGCAAGGAAATCAGATCCTGTCATGTACTGCAATAAATTTATGTTTTATTATTGATATATTCTTCTGAGTTATACATACTTGATTCGTTTTTTTTCCTTTCTTCTATATATAATAAATATACATAAAAATAATGTACCTTGTGTAATTTGTTTTTTTTTAAGTTCAGATAACTGAGATAAGGGGCAGGATGAAACATTCCTCAATTTGAAAAGCCACACTGGTGAAGAAATGGCAAATCAAGTACTGCATTATCTGTGCCAAGTTTGCAAAATAGATTTCTCAAAGTGCAGAGGTCAATCTTATGACAATCCTGCCAACATGTCAGGGTGTTATGAAGGAATGCAGAAGCAGCTTTTAGAACAGAACAAATATGCCATATTCATACCATGTGCTGCACACTCTCTCAATCTTGTTGGCCGCAGTGCTGTTGATTGTTGTCCAGTGGCAGTAAGGTTTTTCTCAACAGTCCAGTTACTTTATACATTTTTCTCTGCCTCAACACACCGATGGGCAGTTCTTAAAACATATTTGGGCAATGATTGTGTGTTGAAATCTCTTTCTAATACTTGCTGGGAGGCACATGCAGTGGTAACAAGTGCAATTCTGGAGTCCTACTCAAAGATTGTGGATGCATTAGAAGGTATAGCTGAAGACCAATCACAAAAGGGAGAAACTATACAAGAGGCAGAAAACATTGCAAACAAGATGCAAGAACTAGAGTTTGTATTCATGTTGACCATGTGGGATGAAATTTTACAACAATTTTACCACACAAGTCAAGCTCTCCAAGAAAAAGAATTGGATTTGAAAACATGTGCAGACCTCTGTCAATCATTAGTAGACCACTTACACACTTTGAGGAATGATTTCAAAAGATTTGAAGACATATCAAAAGATATCTTGCCTGATACTAACTACAAAGAAGACCAGTCCTGCAAGCGAATCAGGAAAAAACAAGCAAATGATAGCAGTGCAACAGAAACAGCATTGAATCCTAGAGACAAATTTCGCGTATCTATTTACTACGCTATAATTGATACACTTGAAGCTCATATGAAGAGGAGAGGTGAATGTACAAAGAAGTATCAAGTAGATTTTCTTTTCTAAACGATATGGACTTATCTGACAAACAATATTCACAAGGTTCCCAAAAGCTAGTTGACTCATACCCTGTTGACTTGAACATGAATCTCTGTGGAGAAGTACGGCAGTTCCACTGTTATATGCGTGCAAAGCTTAAGGAAACAGGAAAAATGAAATTCAGTCACATTGATCTTCATGACACAATATTGAAAGACGGAATACAATGTGTATTTCCAAATGTAGAGATCGCACTACGTATTTTTCTAACATTGATGATTGCTAACTGCTCCGCAGAACGCTCTTTTCTCAGCTGAAAAGAATAAAAAACCCTCAGAGAACAACAATGTGTCAGGACAGACTTGATTCACTTTCCCTATTGTGTATGGAAGCGGACATGCTTTGTTGAGTCAGCTTCAATGAACTTATCCAGAATTTTGCAATCAGAAAATCTAGAAAGAAGCTATTTTAAATTCATCATACATGTAAGTTTTGTGTCATTTCAAAAAATAAAATTTTATTTTACAGTATAGTATTTTTATTTTGAATTACATATGGGGGGGCACCATAATCTTTTGAATGCTTAGGGCTTCTAAAGGTCTTAATCCAGCCCTGTGAGTAGGGGTGGGTTAGCCCTAGGGAGCCAACTGCATGTATTGGGCAGTGGGTTTGGTCCAGCACACTTTTGCCACCCAGGTCCCATGTCATGGTCCATTTCATACCAGTCACCTACCAATTCTCCCACAAGTAGTAAGAAGTTTCTATGTACTGTCTTTATTTGCCTTGGCCCCATTTCAAGTTTAATCTTGTAAACCAGCAGATCTTCTCCCAATTTTTCCACCACCAGGTAAGGTATTGCCTTCCATCTGTTGGCTATCCTGTGTTTGCCATCAACAGCCAAATTTCACAACAGAACTCTGTTCCCTTGCTGGAGCTCTTGCAAACACACCCTAACATCATACCCAGTGCTTGTTACTGTCAGTTCTTGCGGGTTGGAGCTGTAGCTATGCGATAAGCATCCCGCAACTTTTCTCTTAATTGGGAGACATACTGCTGGTGTGTCTCATAGTTATCCCCATCCTCTGGTATGCCTAAGCACAAGTCTATGGGTAATGCTGGTTCTTGCCCAAACCTCAAGAGATATGGGGTGATTCCTGTAGCATCATTCTTTGTGGCATTGTAGGCATGCACCAAAAACACAACATGCTGTCTTCAGGTTGCCTTCTGCTCTAGACATAAAGTCCCCAGTATATTCAACAGATTTTGATTAAGCTGATCTGGCTGTGGGTCACCTTGTGGGTGATAAGGTGTTGTCCGGGACTTCTTAATTCCTGCCATCCTCACCACCTCCCTCAGAAGGTGACTTCCTGATTGGTCTGTATCTATGCTGGGAATCCATACACTGAAACATATTTCTTCTACAACAGTTAAGCGATGGTGGTGGCCTTCTGGTCATATGTGGGGTATGCCTGCATATACCATGTAAAATGGCCAGACACTACTAAGATGTTCCCAACAGTCTAAAGACAAGAAGTCAATGCATACCAGCCCCAAGGGTTTGCTGCTGGTGATATTCTTCAGATATGCCATTCTAGTGGGCAGTTTTCCTTTGAACACACTGAGCACACGTATCACATTTTCTGTGAATGTCCTCAGACATCCGGGGCCAATAGAACCTATTACAAATAAGTTCGAGGGTTCTCTCCATTCCCAAATGTCCGAAGTCATCATGCAGGATCCTCATGGCCAGGACTCTGTACTTTTTTGGTAGCACTAGTTATGTTCGTTGATTTTATAAAGGATCTGCGATGATTTGGTGCAGCACTCCTGTATCTATTTTATCCAGATAAGTACTCACGCCCTCTTGAGACATAATGTGACCCTTGTACTTCATCAATGTTCAGTAGAGCTGGCATTTATCAGTTGAAAGATTAAGTCCATAGGCTTCCAACTGGTCTAGAACTTTAGGAAGTCTTTCTTCATGTTCTTCCAAGGTTCTTCCAAACACAGTCAGGTCATCCAAATAAACTAAGACTTGCAGTAAATTCATGTCTCCGACAACTGTTTCCATAAGACATTGAAACATGTCAGGTGCTCCAAAAATTCCTTGGGGCGTGTGTTCAAACTGATGAAAGCCTAACAGACAGATGAAGGCCATCTTCTCCTTATCTTCTGCTCCCAGAAGGATCTGATAGTATTCTCTTCAAAGATCCAATGCTGAGAACAGCAAACTGTTCAAGGCATCTTGTATTCGAGACATGGGGTGCTGATCAACTACAGTGCACCTATATAGGGTGTAGTAGTTGTTACAGATCCAGATTTTCCCATTCTTCTTATGGGCCATCACAATGGGGCAGGTGCACAGGCAGTGGGATACTGTAATGATGCCATTTGCAATCAGCTCCTGGAGATGATGCTACCCGTCTTCCATCTCTGAGAGAACAATCTTCCCAGATAGCTCCCTGAAGGATTGTGAGTCTTGTAGTCTGATGTTGTGTTCCACTCCTTTTACTCATCCCACTCTTGCAGTGAGAATACCTTGGATCTTCCACAAAGTGTCTTCCTCAGACAATCCTTTCACTCCTCAGACAATGGTGAATCTCCAAAGTCAACAACTTCACACTGGGGGTCTCACAATGGTTTTGGGCTCAAAGCAGTCTGCTATCTTCTGCCCATGTTTCACCACAACATCACGACTTGTTTCATTAGCAATCAATATAATCATCTTTTCCTGGGCTTAGGCAGGTAAAGTTATCACTCTACTGGAGACCAGCACTCAGGGAGCTCTCCTTCAGCCAGCTGCTCTGCCATTGCTAATGCTCCTTTACTGCATTTAGGCAGGTACTTATGACAAGTACGTCTCTCTCAGTCATTGCAGGCACTACTAAGGGGGTCGTACCTGCATACCTCAATGCTCCCATTGGTATCTCAGACATCTTCTTTTTAGTGTTCTCATTTTTTCCATAGGCTTCAGCACAAAGCATATGGATCATCAGGGTGTTTAAGTATTGCTTCCCTGCTCACTATCAGCAGTAATCAGCAAGTACTGTGATAATATGTAGCACGCACATATCCATAGTCCTTATTGAAAGACCTCACTAACTGGTTAAGATCACTCTCATTCCCTACCCACCTGTTGGTAGACACAACAATGGTCACACTTTCAGATAATTAAAATCACCACAGCAGTGGCTTTATTGTTCTTTTTGCGGATACAGACTAACACGGCTGCTACTCTGAAACCTTTATTTTCCTAAGTGATCATTACACTTGCACATTCAATTCAAATTTTGCTGTATGCCTCAAAGAGTATGAAATTGGAAATTGACAGTATGGGAGAACCCATAGATTAAGAATGGTGTCAGAAATTATATGTTTAATGGGTTTCTAGGTTTGGCAAAGAAAATATGGGTCAACTGGTACTCCTGTGAATATTGGTCCGAAAACAAAAAGACTCCACATTGTTGTAATTTATAGATTAGCTCTATCAATATGTTTGCCTTGTGGTTCAGTTCTTTACTGATGGAGGAATTCAGCTTCCCAGACCTAACACAGAGAACAACTGTGGAAAATTATCTACATATTTACTTAATCACTTGCAGTACAAGTACTGTGCAATCTGGATAGTATCTTATTTATTATTAATACATAATGGTAATAATCATCATCTTGGGACACAAAGACAGCCAACAAAAGCCTAATGAGAGCTACTTGTGGACCAAAGGGGTCTTGTTCTCTTTGAGAGATTGCCTATAGAAATTCTATTTCTCAAGGCTGGCTTGGACTAGGCATCTTCATTATTTCCTTGCCGCTAGCTAGGCAGGATTCAGATCTTAGAAGGCTCATTTGGACTAATCAAGTGAAGACAGATTGGTCTTTTCAGGTCTGGACTATCATTGGTTACCAGGAGTGGAAGGGGGATAAATAAGTAGAAGGATTAGGGTGACAGCAGGGGGACAACAGTAACAATTGTCATTATCTGCCCATTAAAACTTCCACACCTTCTGGCAAGGGCCTCTGGCTCACTCCACGGAGTTGTGGGCACAGGGAGCTCACGCTTTCTCCCCACACACCAATGGCGAGTCTCAGCATCATCCACTCCACTAGGCACTCCAAAGGGGGCATGGTAGTGGTCCCGCCCCACTTCTGTACCTAAGAATTTTCAGAAGACTAGCAGTGATGGAGGAGCAGGGAAGGAGTGGGTGAGAAAAGGGCGGTCACTGGAGGAAGATGCATGGGGCTGACAAGGAGATATGGGCAACAGCCAGGTGGGCAGAGATCAGAGCTTGAGAGGGAGAGACAGAAGAATACAAGCAGGAGCCACAGTGAAGTGGGAGTTGGGGTGAAGGGAACAGGGCCTTGCTAAAGAAAGATGCAGTCCAATTTGCACTAGAACTGAGCCAGAGCACCTTCACCCCTGTTCTGTACAACCCCTGCTAGTCCAGGCCTGGACTATTTGTGACAAATCTCATGGTAGTTTTGTCATGTGGATATTAATCAAATATCTAAGCACCTACTTCCCTCAATGCCAGGAATTATTTATGCTTTGAGGGAGAGAGGGGAATCACAAAGGGGAATTTTTAACTTCTCTTTCTTGTACTCAGACTTGCTGACAGCAATTCCGTCCCCCAGAGCAGAACAGTCAATGGGCTCTTCTGGCACGGCCAGGGCTTCCACATGCCTGCTCGGCTGCCTTCGCTGCTGGTGGTATCGCCCCACGCACGCCTAGGAGCCCTGCGGCCCACCTAGGCAATTTAAGAGTCCAGGGAAAAGGTTGAAAGAAAAAGAAATGGTATTTTCTAGAAATGAAAGTGAGTTGTTCCTTTAAATGTTATTCCTTTTATGGGTCCTATAGCAATAAAATAGAACAAACAATAGTCTTGCTGCATTAGGTTCACACCTACTTTCTATCTGATTGCTGTGAATAATTCCCCTGTTATAAAATAAGAATAGAGATTGCCGCCATTGCATAACAACCAATGGAAAGCAAAACAAAGTTTCTATTTATACAGACAACTGCCTCTTGAATGTTAGCAAACCACACTCCACCCTAGCAACTAGTAGAAATTTGAATATTCATAATATCCGGTTATGCATTTCAGTGGGATTATCCACATGCTTACGTGTTTTGTTGACTAGACGTTGGATTGTTAGAATTCTTAAATCTAAGTGTGTGCATAAGTGAATCAGGGCCTTAGCTATGTGAATGTAAATATTTCACACAAGACTGAAGAGCTATGCAGCCTTAACGATACCCCTGTAGATGGCCTATCTTCTGCCTTTCCCTATCCAAGCTCGTTTAAATCAATGGGTTTGTACAAAGTGTAAATAAGCACAGCACTTGTTTTATAGCACAGCAAGAGCTAAGACAACTGAATATTTTACCCAGATAAATTTCCTGGAGTTGATCAAATTTGTTTTTCATGAAAATTAACTCAGTGATCACTAGATTCTTTTTAGGGCATCAACAGCCTAAATTAGCCATAATGAAACCTCTTGCTTCTTACCTACAGGAGTGGGATTATCACACCACCAGTCTTTCAACACTGTGGACCAGACTATGACCCTGATCATTCACCACTGCATTGTAACAGGTTTAGACTGATGTAATTCCACTGAATTCCGTGGTGTGACATCAACCTACATCTGGAGAAACACAGTGGTCAGTCAGGCCCTACAGACTAAGTAACACTAGTGTAAAGCTGGAGTAACTCTGTCACTATCAATGGAGTTAGTCCAAATTTACACTTACTATAATTTAGGGCCATATTTATTCCCGTTATTGCACCAGCAGACTTAGGCTATGTCTAAAAGGCTACGGCTGCAGAGCGGCAGCGGCGCGGCTGTAGCACGTCAGTGCAGACTCTTGCTACAGTGATGGGAGGGATCTCCTGTCTCTGTAATAAATCCACCTTCCCAAGAGGCAGTAGCTAGGTTGACGGACGAATTCTTCCATCAACCTAGCACTGTTTATATGGGGATTTAGGTTGGCTTAACTACATCGCTCAGGGGTGTAGATTTTTTCACACTCCTGAGTGATGCAGATGGGTTGATGTAATTTTCTAGTGTAGACCAGCCCTTAGATGTATGGTACATTATGCAAATTTCAACAAATACAAACTAGGCCAATTGGGTAGCCATTGTGACGGGATTTTATGAAACAAAAGGCAAAAATAACTGAATGTATGGCATTTCAAAGCCAAACAATACTCCTCATACTCTACTGTATTTCCTAAGGGAGCTGAAAGCTATTAAAATCATCAGCCATTCCAGGCTGGTGTCACTTTTGGGATAATCCCTAATGCTACTTTTTATGACATTCTGAATGTCAGAGAATAGACCAAAAAAGGAAATAATACTTCGGAGAGCACACCATAAAATCTTTGCAAGCTTTAGAGCAATTTCTGCTCTCAGACACGTAGCTAACCACTTCTTCTAATATGGCATTGGATTAACTCTTTTCGTAAAGACTAAATACACAAGCAGCCCAGTAGTTCTCAAATTCATTGCACTGCAATCCCCCTTCTGACAACAAAAATTATTACACGACCCCAGGAGGGGGGACCGAGGCCTGAACCTGCCTGAGCTGTACTGCCCTTGGTGGGGGGAAAGGGGGAGGAAGCCAAAGCCCAAACTCCTCCGCCCCAGGTGGCGGGGGGAGGGGCATTGACTTCAGTCCCGGAAAATGGGGCTCGAGCATTGGGTTCAGCCCCTGGCCCCAGCAAGTCTAACGCCAGCCCTGGCAACCCCATTAAAACGAGGTCAGGACCCACTTTGAGGTTCTGACCCACAGTTTGAGAACCACTGCGAGCTTTTACCAGTGGCATTGAGTCCATTATGAACAATCCGACATATCTCATAAAGGCCTAGTGCTGCAAACACTTAGGACCATGAGCAACTCTATGCACATGAGTAATCCCTTTGAACATACGCGTGTAAGTGTTTGAGGGATCAGGGCGTACATTTGTCACTAAGCCTTACAAGGAAATAACAGTTGAAACCGATTTTTAAAAAAATCAAATCTGAAAATACTGGGAATTAATATTTAAGAATACTCATTACAGAAGAAGAATCCTCTGGGACAGTGTCAAGATGAAGCCATGACACTATTTATTATGTGATCAAAAAGACTCTCTGAGGTATAGAAGAGAAGCTTTGTGCTCTTAGTAAAGTAATTTAATTTAACCATGTGGCAGTGGGCGGTCACATGCAGTAAGTCCCTGCCCTGTTGGGAAAGAATAACATGACTGAAAAGAGGAACAGATATTCTGCATCAAGTGTGGTTTCCTCTGTGATGTGCAATGGCAAACATTGCATGGCTAAGCCTGTTTCAGAGTTTATAAAAACCTTGCTGGCTCTTTGGTCTTGTATGATAATATAGGTACGTAGTCTTTTAGGTGGTCTTTAGGTCCTCTTTCGGTGCATGTGTGTATGCAAAAATGCTACCATTATTTGGAACTATTAAGCTAGTCACTAAAATAGCAGAAGTTTCTGGAGTTGTGTGGGACGATTCCAAATCTAGGCCCTTGCTTTTATTAGCACTAAAATATACCAGCAAATGTAAAAACCTGCTTCAAAGGTTAACACCATAATCTCTCACTTTGCCTTACATGCTGATCTTGTAAATATTTGACAGCTGCATGAATTACAGAAGCAGTACAAGGATTTCTAAAAACAAGCTCTCCAGGCCATAAAGGATCCCAGAAACTAAAGGGATGTGCTTTCCTCTGAGATGTGCTGAATGCCCTTAACTCCCATTGAAGTCAATGATGAGTTGTAATTGCACAGTACATCTCACGCTCATGCTCTCCAACGGCAAGACTAACTATAATTATATGGGTTGAATTTGCACCAACTGGTTCAGAGTCATTAAACCATTGTCACGAGGTCCTGCCCCTGTTGTGTCATCTGGGGCTTTCACTGCAATCTGGGCCATGAAAATGAAACATCAGAGTTGGATTTCTTTTGGCAGCTGTCCAGCTGCTGAGCCTACCCTTCCATGCCCTGGCTGCCTAGAAGAGTGACTGCAGCCCAGGGACTGCTCCACAGCCTCATGCCATCGCACTCAGAAGTACTGCAGGGTGGGAAGTGAGGAGCTCACTGGCTTCCGGGCAGTCCAGTAACTCTCACCCGAAGAGCCAGCTTGCGTTGTTTGGGGTTCCAGGAAAGGCTTACTCTTCCTCCAGCTGCAGAGCCAGTTCTGTACCTTCTACGGTGATTATGACTAAGAAAGTTGTGGCTATTTTCGTCTTACACTTCTTAAATTAATGAGAACCATGAACATCAATGGTTAAAAATAGGCTGGCAGCTGCTCAGCCCAGTCTTACTAGATGCATGCCCAGATGTGCACAGAAAGCGGGGATCTTACATCAGAGGGGAAGGAAGTTGAGTTCAGTAGCAACATTCAGATTGAGCTCCTGGCAGGATAAAGAAGTCTTAAAAATAGTGGGACAATGCTCCTATTAATTAAAGTGTTTATCTTGTTAACGTAGTATTAATTGGTTTGATTCCCTGTAATCTTTTGCAAAGGATTTTCAAGTGAATTGTTTAGCCCTTGTGGAACATATACGAGTAACACCTTTGGCATCTGAAGCCATCTTCTATAGCCTCCAAACAGGGACAGCACAGGTTTGATTTTAACATTGCATGTCACAAAACATCCCCTATTTCTATTGACATTATTAAAGGTACTGAAAGCATTACTTTCAGCTATCTCCACCATAAGGATGAGACCTAGAACCAGTACTGTATGTTATTGTAAAAGGCTTTCTTTACTGGGGTCGTGAAAGCCTAAACATCAACTTGCTTAAGGGTAAGACCCTGCCAGATGCTGCGCACCATAAAGCATTGAGGGCATTCAGCAGTCAGTAGGATCAGGCTGAAGTGTGGGAACCCTGCATTACTATCCATTTAGCACACAGCAAGTTTATGATGCTTAACAGTAGCCCGCAAAGCATTGCACTGTGCGTATCTACTGAATGCCATTTATGACTTTTCTTAAAGAAGGGATGTTTGTAACCCTGGCAGGATGCTGCAGATTTTTGGAATCAGCAATTTGCAAGTGAAAGGTTCTTTTTTTATCATGAAAGTTTAAAAAACATTTAGGGGTAAATTCTCCCTGGTAGGCACAGGGGTGGAGTAGGTGGGGGTGCAGGGTCACACCACCATTGGGGGCACATCAAGTGGCAGTCTGCCTCAGAGAGGCACAATGCTGCCCAGATTTCCCAGGGTGTAGGACACAATTTGTGACACCCCTTTAAAGGGTTCAGGATATCCCTGCTGCATGGCCTATCTGCTCTGCTATCCAGCTTGTGTGTGGAGAACGTGGAGCCATGGCTTCGCCTATTTCCATCACTGCTGGTGAGATAGTCTTGTGAGGCGCACCTTAGGACTAGCCAGAGTGCAGAGGCTGTGATTAGGATCCCTTACATGGGCCAGGCAAGTGAAAAGAGGGTGCCTTGCTTCTTCCTTGTCCCATAAGATAGGACAACTCACTCTAAACAGTACATCAGGCTTCCCTGCTCTGAGCTTCACTGGTGGATGGGAGGAGAAGAGTGGGTTTGTTTCTTCTGGCTGTGTTTCAAGGTTGCCCATTTAAGTATCCCATACATAAATCTTTATACTCAGACCATGATTGATAAATTATGTCTTGTTATTTTATCCATGTTTGATGCATCAAACCTTTGAAAGAAACTGAAGGAATCATATCATTGCATGGACTATAAGCCCCCCACCCTCCTTTGGTTAAGATTTGCTAATTCTTGTATATGATTTTGGAAAGTGAGGTTTAGCAAGAAGTTTGGGAGGTTTTATTCTTAATTAAAGATGACAAAGAACTCATGCTACAGGTATAAAATAGAACAACAGGGAACCTTACTAAAACAGGAGGAAGCAGAAAAGATCATTAGAGCCTTGAAAAAGAACAAATATAATGGCAATCTCTAGAAAACTAACAGATGAAATCAAAACTACTGAATAAAAAAATCATGAAAGGCAAGATTCTTAACATACTAAAACTACCTGCATTCAGTCATTGTCTTTCCTTTTGCTACTCTTCTCATACACTTAGTCTGATCCTGTTCCCACTAAAATCAAAGACAAAACTCCACCTGACCTCAATGGTGTGGGATCTCACCCTGACACTGTTTCAGAAAAAGATATTTACATTCCATTAAAAGAAAACACTTCTTTCATTCTAGCTAAACTTTATTCTGACCTCCAATCAGAACTGTGCAGACTTAAAATTTGTTCTTTGAAGTGTTGTTGTAGCTGTATTGGTTCCAGGATATTGGAGAGACAAGGTGGGAGAGGTAATCTCTCTTTTTGGACCAACTTCTGTTGGTAAAAGAGACAAGCTTTCAGGCTACACAGAGACCTGAAGAAGAGCTATCTGTAGCTTGAAAGCTTGTCTCTCTCACCATCAGAAGTTTGTCCAGTAAAAGATATTATCTCACCCCCTTGACTCTCAGACTTAAAAATGTCCTTGCAGAGAAGGAGCTTGAAAAATTTCCCACACAAGCTGGGATTTACAAGCTCCATGCAAAATGGGATCTCCCCCCGCCAACATTGATAAAATTGAAAATGACATTAAACAGCTCTGGAGAGCTGACATTAATAAATAAAAAATGGGAAGCTGTGTTTCTGAAGTACTTAAATATAGGTTGCCTGCATAAAATAAAGATGTGCGATGGGGAGATGGATACCACCACGCATGTCAAGGTTCCTTCCCCACTCTGAACTCTAGGGTACAGATGTGGGGGACCTGCATGAGAACCTCTAAACTGAATTACCAGCTTAGATTTGCTTTTGCTGCCACCACTCCCAAGTGCTAACTCCCTTCCCTGGGTAGCCTTGAGAGACTTCTTCACCAATTGCCTGGTGAACACCGATCCAAACCCTTGGATCTTAAAACAAGCAGAAAATAACCATTCCCCCTCCTTTCCCCCCACCAATTCCTGGTGAGTCCAGATCCAACCCCCTTGGATCTTAAAACAAGGAAAAATCAATCAGATTCTTAAAAAGAAGGCTTTTAATTAAAGAAAGAAAGGTAAAAATCATCTCTGTAAAATCAGGATGGAAAATAACTTTACAGGGTAATTAGATTCAAAGAGCCCAGAGGATCCCCTTCTAGCCTTAAGTTCAAAGCTACAGCAAACAGAGATAAACACTCTATCAAAAGGAACATTTACAAGTTGAGAAAACAAAGATAAACCTAACACGCCTTGCCTGGCTGTTACTTACAAGTTTGAAATATGAGAGACTTGTTCAGAAGATTTGGAGAGCCTGGATTGATGTCTGGTCCCTCTTAGTCCCAAGCACGAACAACCCCAAAACAAAGATCACAAACAAAAACCTTCCCCCCACCAAGATTTGAAAGTATCTTGTCCCCTTATTGGTCCTTTGGGTCAGGTGTCAGCCAGGTTATCTGAGCTTCTTAACCCTTTACAGGTAAAAGGATTTTGGAGTCTCTGGCCAGGAGGGATTATAGTATTGTACACAGAAGGGCTGTTACCCTTTCCTTGATAGTTATGACAATGCATCTGGCAAGTAGGGGGTTAAAAAACACATTTTGTACAATCAAATGCCTCCGCAAACGTGGCTGGAATTGAAGAAGCAGGTGGTCCCTTGATAACATCGTTACAAGAATCTGGCAGCAAGGTCTAATTAGTGTGCCGGAGCTCCAGATGACTGCTATGAGGTGAAAAGGCAGCAAGCAGGCAGTGCACTGGGGGAGTATAAACAAGAGCCAGGAAGGCACTGAGGGAATCCATAGCACATTACATTTGGCTGCTGGAAGCCTTTTTCCTTGTGCGGTTGCTTAGTGAATGTGTGTGTCTCTCTACCATGCCTGCACTGAAAATCCATTTGTGTAGGTTCCTTTTTCTTGTTTTTGCCTCTCCAGGCGGCCCGTAACAGTTACTTTAAACTACTGTACCGTGTGTAGGTGTATATAGAGAGCTTTATGCATACAAATCACAAACCCAGCCCCCAGGAACGTCTCTTTCCAATACCTGTCTCTCAGTTGTCAAAGAGAAATACCTCAGCAGCAGGATCAAAAAGCATTATATGTATTTAAAAATTCCTAAGAATGGACCCATTGAATCATTTGGTGAGCACTTTCACCACTTCAGAGCTATCCTTGAAAGCAGAGCTGGAGGAGACTCTGAAAACATGAACCCTATTTTTGTTTATATTTCTGTGCCATGAATATAAAAGCATCAAGCTGTCAAAGCCTGTGAGTTGGGGAGGGGTGTTTTGTCAGAAGTTTGAAAGCTATTAGCTTCAGGCAAATTGTAACTTGATCACAGCGACCTGAGTTGAAATATACCAGAGAAACACCTAGAAAAATGTAGCTCTTTACCAAGGAATCCCTTGGAACAAACTGGATATTAACAAAGCTAAGGAATGAAGGGAGCAGACTAACCCACCTCATTTCTGCCCTGGATGTGTTTTATTCCTACTTGTATTACAGTAGCGCTGATAGAACCTATTAAAAATAAGGATCCCATTATGCTGGGAGCTGTATGAACAAACAGGTAGACAAGGTCTCTGCTTCAAAGAGCTTACAATCTAATTCAGTGCCTTTAAAACATTAAAAATATGTAGCTACAGCATAATCATCTGTACATTCCTTTTGCCTACTTGAGCAACAGAGAGTTGTTTTTCAGAGAATCTCACTTTTGGGTAAGGCTATGTCTACACTTCAGCACTGATGCAGCTATGCCGCTGTAGTGCTTCTGGTGAAGATGCTCTAAGCTGATGGGAGAGAGCTCTCCCGTTGGCTTAATGAATCCTACCTCTGCGAGAGGCGGTAGCTTTGTCGGCAGGAGGGAGAAGCTCTCCCACCGACAAAGCGCCGTCCACACCTGCACTTAGGTCAGTGTTTTTCAAACCGTGGGTCGCGACCCATTACTGGGTCGTGGCATGTAAGGTGCTGGGTCGCCTGGCTCTGGTCAGCAGTGCCGACCGGGATGTTAAAAGTCGCATTGGCGGTGCTGCCCAGCTAAGGCAGGCTAGTGCCTACCTTTTCCGACCTCGCGCTGAGCCCCAGAAGTGGCCAGCAGCGGGTCCGGCTTCTAGGCAGGGGGGCCACAGGGTTCTGCATGTTGCCCCCACCCTGAGCACCAGCTCCTTACTCGCACTGGCCGGAAACTGGCCAATGGGCACTGGGGGGGGGGGGAGTGCCTGCGGGCGAGAGTTGCGCAAAGCCGCTTGTGCACTTCTGCCTAGGAGCCGGACATGCTGCTGGCCGCTTCTGGGGCACAGCACGGTTCGCGGTGCCAGGACAGGCGGGAAGCCTGTCTCTACACCCCGGCTGTGCCGCTGATCGGGAGCTGTTGGAGGTAAGTTCACACCCCAACCCTGCCCCCCAATTCCCTGCCCCAGCCTTGAGCCCCCCCTCAAACCTTCCTGCACCCCAAACCCCTCATCCCTGGCCCCATCCCAGAACCTGCACCCCCAGCCCAGAGCTCCCTCCCACACCCTGAACCCCTCATTCCCAGCCCCACCCCACAGCCCTCACCCCTGTACCCCAACCCTCTGCCCCAGCCCTGAGCCCCTCCCACACCCTGGGTGCCCAGAAAAAAGTTTGAAAACCACTGGCTTAGGGATGTGGATTATTCACACCCCTGAGCCATGTAAATTGAACCAAAGTAATTTGTAGTGCAGACATAGCCTAAGTCCCATTCATCCTTCCCCAAATTCCGCTTTCTTCCCGAAAATCCCTGCAGCCAAAATAAACTGCATGTTAAATAGCAAGCATTATGCTAACACGCTTTTTTGTTTCATAGGATTAAGCTATTATCAGTGTAAACTGGCTCCCCACGATGCAACCTCTATCGATACCCTGAGGAAATCACTACAAATGACAGGAAGCTAAAGTTAGTTAGTTGAGACAAACCCCATAAAGAATAAATTTCTGCTAAATTGCTCAGAATGTGGAGGCCCATGCAAATAGACCCAAGGTCAAAGTTACACCAGTGTAAATCCAGAGCAATTCCATTGAAGCAAATGGTTTAACATTAGTGTAACTGAGATCAGAATCCGGTCCATAATCTCCAAACTCCAACAGAAAAAAACAACCAAGCTCTTTAGCTTTTGGATTTAGCTATTCCAGTATCCTGTCGGGGCCAGTGAGTTAAAAATTTTCCTTGTTAAAAATGAAGTGAACTCCTCGTGGATCAGCAGCCGAGTTGTTGATACACTGCTTATTGAGTGTTTCAGCCAGGGCTTCCGGTCCACAGAGGAAAACGCCTACTCTGGAGCTGTTAAGAAAGAACATCAAAGTGTGGTAAGTAATCAAGCAGGTATTCAATCCACAGCATGAGTAGGGTGGGTGAGCAAATGGATCATTTGATCTGCAGCTGACAGACATAAAAGGCACTAAAATAGAACCTTGTATTACAATATCAGCTACTTAACATTAATACATTTAACATCTCTTTAAATCTTCACAGTGCTCTAGAAACAGGAACTAATTTATCCTCCTAAAACCCGTGAGATAGACAGGCAAGATTTATAACTGCTTTTAAAACAAATGGCAGGCTAAATCCTGGTCCTCCAGAAGTCAATGCCAACATTTCCATTGATTTCAATGGAGTCAGAATTTGGTCCAGTGAAATTGAGACAGAGAGGTTAAGGCCCAGATTCTCATAAGCAGCCTCTAATTTTGCTGCTTCCAATTTTGGGTTCCCATATGCAGCCCATCCATCTTAAGGCCTGGTTTTCAACAGTATTAATCATTGACTTCAATTGGAGTTACAGATTTTTCTAAAACGAGGCCTTCCGTGCATGAAGTTTAGCACCCAAAATTAGTGGACATTTTTGAAAATGTAGGTCTAAAGTGGTTTGGCGAAGGCCATCCAACATTTCAGAGGCAGAGCCGAGATTAGAATTTGGGAGTTCCTGGCTCTGAAGTTCACATTCAGTCTGTTGGATCACTTTGCCTTTCAAATATTACCAACATAAGGAGTAAGATAATTTTTTTATGGCAGATAGTTTGAGGGAGTCCACAGAAACTATAGATCCTGAAATCTGATTTACCTTGGGTGCTGACTTGCAATGGTTTTGAACTCATTTTCCCAGTTGGGTCTGCCATACAAGGTTTTCTGTTTCAGACCCGTAATCACATCTTTCTCTTCATCATGGTGTACTGTAAAATGAGTGGCCTATGGAAAAGGAGACAGACTTTAGGGAACAGTGTAAAGAGAAATTTAGAGATGGTTGCTTTAGCACTAGTTTAGAAAGTTAACCCTATTAGCATGCAGTGGAATTATCTGCAGGCCAGAAGAGTTCCTTTGGGATGTGGAATTTATGTTTGATCTCAGGGATTGAAAATATTAATCCTTCAAGCTAGTAATTAGCTTTCTGTTGTAGTGAACAGCCTGATTCAGGTTCTCTGATGATACTGTAATGACAAGATTCTCCCCTCAGTTATACTGGTGTGGTCCCATTGAGGTTGCACTGGTATGTCTGAGGGGAATGTGTGTCCCTGTGAAGTCTTTTCTCTTCTCCCTATCTGTGTAACTTCCATTTACATCAACAGAGTTAAGTGCATGATTCTAAGTTCACAGAAGTCAATGGAAAGACTCATGTTTACTTCAGTGGGATTTGCATTAGGCCCTAACAGAGTTACTAGTTACATTTGGGGGAAGAATTAGAGAAGTGACTTATTCAGAACCAAGAGGTATACAACCTTATTTCTTCTCTTCCCCACGTCTAAAAGTGTGACAACTTCCCGCCCCTTCCACTCACAGAATTTTGGGTGGGTGGAATATAAGTAGAGTGAAATATAATCAAAAGAACTAAAATAAGCCTCTTGCCTGACTGACTCACCTATTTCTTAAGTATCCAATGGAAGGTTTGGGTCCTTGGTCTCCCAAAACCAGTCTATATTGTCCTATCCCAGAGGGAGGTGCAAAAGAGCCAGGAAACTGCTGAAGGAAATGTGCTGCCACTGGCTGACTCCCATTGCTGTGCATTAGCTGCTGCTGGGGAGGCCCAGCTGGAGTTACTGCTCAGTTGCAGAGAGACAAGCTCTTTTAAGGGAGACCACACGTCCCAAGGAGGAGGGCTAAACAATCCCTGAGCCCAAGGAGAAAGGCTTTATTTCAAGTGTATTTGAATTGAATAAATTAGAACCCGAGGAGGGGAATTTTATCTCACATTCTTTTAGACTGGATGGAGTTCTTAAGCACCCCGAGAGAAGAGAACCTGAGACAGGGAGAGCCTGCAGCACCACACTAGGTCAAGAGGGGATGCCGGAGGGCAGGCAGGTCCTACGACAGGGCAATGTTGGGTTTTAAGCACTATTACTAAGGCTAAGACTTTAGTCATGAGTATTTTTAGTAAAAGTCATGGACAGGTCACGGGCAGTAAACAAAAATTCATGCCTCATGACGTGTCCATGACTTGTACTATGTATCCCTGTCTAAATCTTGGGTGCTCTGGAGGGGGAGTCTCCGGGGGCACCATGGATGATTTGGAGGGAGGGCTCCGGGGGCACATTGGGTGCTCGGGGGCAGGGGGCTCCGTGGGTGCTCTGGGGCAGAGGGCGGCCTAGGACCGCCACTGGTACTCCGGGGAGAGGCAGGGGGAGGGAGCAGAGGGCACGGCCCGTGGCCCAGAGGTCAGTCGCATCAGCCACTGCAGAAGTCACAGAGGTCCTGGAAAGTCACAGAATCTGTGACTTACATGACAGACTCGCAGCTTTAACTATTACCAATAGAAATTCTATTTTTAGCTTATGGAAATGTCTCAGTTGGCCATAGGTTTGTGCAACTTGGTCTTTCTGACAATATCCTTCTAAAAATAAAATCCCTGACAGCCATACAAGGGCCAGGAGAATGGTACAGCTCCTTTTTGAATGCTTGTACCTTCACAAAAACCAACCACCCCAAATGATGTTAAAATAATAAATAAAATCCATGACCCTTAAGAGACTGACATTTTCCCCAGAGTGGTTACCTGAGATTCATCCCAGCCTGTTAGGTAGATGTTGTAACTGAGAAACTCTGCATTGTCCCTCTCCTGCATTTGATTCTCCAGGGACTGCAAGAGGTCAGCAAACCATTCAAAGGCATGAGTGTCTCTGCAGAGCCAGTAAAAATAGATCTGAAAGAAACAGAATTAAACTCTTATCTTCTGTATGCACTCATGCATTTCCACATCCATCATGTTTGCTGATCGAAATGGGGATTTTTAGGGGCACGGTTTACTGCTGCTTTAGAAATTCCCCTTGTTGATGGGAAGTTCATCTGGCATCCTAACTGTTTAGAGGCTGGAAGGGCTGTGGGGAGGAGTTAATGATTATGTGAGAAGGGAAACAGTTCCCCCTTTTCCCTCCACCAGCGTCCTATTTACTGTATCATGCTGCCTCTCCATCCCTGCTCCCTCAGAGTAGCGATTTGTTAAGCCATTCAGAAGTGACTTGGAGGAAAACCTGTCTCCATCTCTGCAGCCAATGAGGGCCCAGTAGGCAGCAGAACTGGTCCAGTTCCTCTACTCTGGGGCAGGGGGGGGGGGGGATGTGACCTCAGATGCACAGAGGAACTGTGGAGGCTCCCTCTGCCCCAGCACACAGGGCGATTTCAAGAGAGAGGGCATGGTGGTGGACCAGTGACTACTTAGTTCCATTGACCTATAATCCCAACCTGCCCTGAGGGAGGAGTGCAGCAGATGCCAAGGTTATTGCAACCCAAAGCTGGCAACAATATAACAGAGGTGGTGAAGTGGCTTTATTGCTGCCTTCCTCAATTCAATGGAAAGCTACTGGGTGTAGCCCATCTTCCCTGCGCTGAGCTGAGTCCAGAATTTGGCCCAGAGGCTTGTGACTGCTTCTTCTGTCATCATCTTGAGCTGCGAACAGTGAAGAAGCAAACAGAGGAAGTTCACCTAGGGGGAGTTTCCACAGAGTTTTTTGCCTTTCAGGCTTCTGGGAGCAATAAATACAACATCTGAAGAGGCTCTTAGAAGGAAGACAATATGGATAGTGAGCGAGCAGCTGTTGTGACCTGCACAGGATGTGCCATGTTTGTCTTTCTCCCAGAGGATAGAAGTGACTTTGTCTGTACGAAGTGCAAGCTGGTCTCTATATTGGAAGAGAAGGTTAAAGGACTAGTGACCCAAGTATCAACCCTGCATTGCATCAGAGAAAATGAAGACTTTCTGGATAGAAGTCAGTGTTTGGTACTGCAGGCACAGCATGCTGAAGAATCAGAGAGGTTCATACAGAATAGGGAAGATAATTGGCAGCATGTGACTTCCAGAAGAAGCAAGAGGAGAACCCATGTACTCCCAATGCAGATAGAGGTAAGAAACCATTTTCAGGCTCTCTGCACAGGTACTATGGTGGAGAATGGTTTGGAAGAGTCATCTGAGGGAAGGGATCAGAAGGAGACCCCATCGACCAGAAGGCATGGGATGCATTGTCTATGGATGGAGGTTCCATGACCACCATTCCCAAGAGGAGGAGATGGGTAGTGGTGGTCGGGGACTCCCTCCTCAGGGGGACGGAGTAATCCATCTGCCATCCAGACCGAGAAACTCGAAAAATGTGCTGCTTGCCTGGAGCTACAATTCGGGATGTGATGACATGTCTGCTGAGACTGATCAAGCCCTTGGACCGCTACCCCTTCCTACTTCTCCACGTGGGCACCAATGATACTGCCAGGAATGACCTTGAGTGGGTCACTGCAGACTATGTGACTCTGGGAAGAAAGATAAAGGAGTTTGAGGCACAAGTCATGTTCTCGTCCATCCTTCCTGTTGAAGGAAAAGGCCCAAGTAGGGACCATCAAATTTTGGAAGTAAATGTGTGGTTATGCAGGCAGTATCAGAGAGAGGGCTTTGGATTCTTTGACCATGGGATATTGTTCCGGGAAGAAGGATTGCTAGGAAGAGATGTGATCCACCTAACGAAGAGAGGGAAGAATATTTTCACAGGCAGGCTTGCTAACCTAGTGTGGAGGGACCTAAGCCCTGAGATAAGTGGGGAAGTGGGATATCAGGAGGAAACACAAGGAGGAGGGTGCAACAGGGGCGGCCTCCTGATTCATACTGAGAAAGTAGGGCAATCAGCTAGTTATCTTAGGTGCCTGTATACGAACGTAAGAAGCCTGGGAAACAAGCAGGAAGAATTGGAAGTCCTGGCACAGTCAAGGAACTATGATGTGATTGGAATAACAGAGACTTGGTGGGGTAACTTACATGACTGGAACATTGGTGGATAGAAAGTTGGCTAGATCATCAGGCCCAACAGGTAGTGATCAATAGCTCAATGTCTAGTTGGCCGCTGGTATGTGCCCCAGGGATCGGTTCTGGGGCGGGTTTTGTTCAACATCTTCATTAATGATCTGGATGATGGGATGGATTGCACCCTCAGCAAGTTTGCAGATAACACGAAGCTGGGGGGAGAGGTAGATATGCTGGAGGGTAGGGATAGGGTCCAGAGTAACCTAGACAAATTGGAGGATTGGGCCAAAAGAAATCTGGTGAGGTTCAACAAGGACAAGTGCACAGTCCTGCACTTAGGATGGAAGAATCCAATGCACTGATATGGGGAGCAACTGGCTAAGCGACAGTTCTGCAGAAAAGGACCTGGGGATTACAGTGGACGAGAAGCTGGATATGAGTCAACAGCGTGCCCTTGTTGCCAAGAAGGCTAACGGCATATTGGGCTGCATTAGTAGGAGCATTGCCAGCAGATCGAGGGAAGTGATTATTCCCTTCTATTCGGCACTGGTGAGGCCACATCTGGAGTACTGCATCCAGTTTTGGGCCCCCCACTACTGAAAGGATGTGGACAAATTGAAGAGAGTCCAGTGGAGGGCAATGAAAATGATTAGGGGGCTGGGGCACATGACTTACGAGGAGAGGCTGAGGGAACTGGGCTTATTTAGTCTGCAGAAGAGAAGAGTGAGGGGGGATTTGATAGCAGCCTTCAACTACCTGAAAGGGGGTTCCAAAGAGGATGAAGCTAGACTGTTCAAGTGGTGGCAGATGACAGAACAAGGAGTAATGGTCTCAAGTTGCAGTGGGGGAGGTCTAGGCTGGATATTAGGAAAAACTATTTTCACTAGGAGGGTGGTGAAGCACTGGAATGGGTTACCTAGGGAGGTGGTGGAATCTCCATCCTTAGAGGTTTTTAAGGCCCGGCTTGACAAAGCCCTGTCTGGGATGAGTTAGTTGGAGTTGGTCCTGCTTTGAGCAGGGGGTTGGATTAGATGACCTCCTGAGGTCTCTTCCAACCCTAATCTTCTATGATCTTTTCCTTTTCCTGATCATACTTGTCTTGTTAAATCTGTGGACTCTTCTCCCCCAGCAGGCAGGCACATCTTTGGAGCAAGGCAGTCTGTTCATAAGGTTTGCTGGGCCTGTTTTGTTGGGTCTCCCCCGTCCCCATTCATTGGGAAGGTTTTGTACACCCAGGGGACATACCTTTTTGAGTTTTAGATTGGTTGCATCATTACAGTATTTGTACCAAACAGACTTGAGTACAGATGCAAATGGGGTGACCCCTATTCCAGCTCCAACCAGCATCACAGTTTCATAACTGAATACATCTTCACTAGCTGTGCCAAAGGGGCCATCCACAAGTATCCTAAAAGAAAGAGTACAATTAATAATATAAAAATTATCATCTATATATCTATCACCAAATACACAAAGTGTGGCCTCAAGTCTTCCCTACGTCCAAGCACCACTTGGTAAAGGACAGAGTGGGGAACTGTAAAACTAGTTACATCTCCCTGATTCTGTGCCACCCAGTCCCAATCAGACATAGTGCAGTCTAGGGGCTGCTCTAATTTACACCAGTGAAGGGTTGGTATAATGGAGTTCTCCCCAATTAATCCCCTTTGCTGGTGGTGGGAAAGATCAGTGGCACAGAAGCTGTTTCCACTGGTTTTATGTCAGTTGGGAGTTTTCCTACACTAGTGGAATTCTCCATTGGTCACTTATAGCCAGAACCGGAGTCTGAGAATCTGGCCCATAAACTTAAGGTTAAGGTTGCTCAAATGCGTTTTCCAGAATGACTCCACAATCTAGGCAATCACCAGATTCACCTCCTCAAAAACACTTGTTCCAGTTCAGCAGAATGTGCATTTTAAGAAAACTGATTTTTATGAGCAGGCATGGAATGAAAATTTAGAGGGTAGCCATCAGCCAGGATGGAGGGAGTCAAGGAATGTGTGAGGCATGCCTCCAAAGAGGGTAGGTCTGATTTTAGGCCTAGCAGACTTGATATAACATTGTCCCTTTTCAGAGATTGTCATGGAGATTGCACATACTTTGGCAATTTCCATGCTTCTTGAAATTCTTGTTTGTCACATCCACAGGCATTGGACAAGCCCTCTGTCCAGTCTCCTACAATACGGATGTGAATGCTGAAGTAATCCTCTTCAGGGGCAGAAGTCAGTGTGAAAGGGTGCCACTCCAGATGGGACACTGCGGGACATTGGACAAAAATGTACTGGCCAACTTCCATCTTGAAGCCCTTTTTCATCATCTGGAGCTCAAACGTTTTGAAGGGATGATTGACCACCTAAGGGCACAAAATACAAGAGGCTGCCAACAGCTGCATGGTTAGCTCCATCCACTATCATCACATCCATCACCACCTGACATAGTTCACTGTGAGAGCAAATTAAACTTGTCAAACTGTCTTTCAAAGAGCACAGGACAGTCTGAGGAATAGCATCTGACAGCCAGACAGAAGACTGTAGAAATGTCTAAATTGTTAGAAACATTTTCATACCATTCTTGTGGCTATTATTTATCATGTAATACAAATTGTTATAGGGCAGACAGATACATCTAGTACATTGCCAGGGCTGTGTGTGTGTGTGACTAATTCTAGGTGCAGTGTGTCAGTGCCACAGAATGGATCACATGTTCATGAAGTTGAGGAGTGGAGGTTAGCACACAAGCAGGGCATTGGATTGACAGCACTGGAAAGCGAAGCCTTCTGTGTATATCCATGTGGGAGTTATGGCATGGGCATTCACCTTGCCCCTGTGGTTTTTTTAAGCCTAGCTGGAAATGACCATCTCGAGGCACAAGACAGTAATTCGGTCTCTATGACTTTAACATTGACCTCTCTGCTGAGCCTGCCAGCAATTTTCAAGAGAGGTTTGGAGAAGGAGATCTAGTCTATTGGCTAACTTCAGAACTGGCTAGCTTTGTAATTATTTGTATTACTGTAACATCTAGAGGCCCAAATGAGAGAGGGCCTCATTGTGCTTGGCACTGTACAGACACATAACGAAAGACATTTCCTGCCCAGGAGATCCCACAGGATAAGCAGACAAGACAGATAAAGGGTTGGAGAAAGGAAGTATTATTCCCATTTTTCAGGTGGGCAACTGAGTTACACAGAGATTCAGAGTAACATTTCTAAAAGCACTTAAATAAATAGAAGTGCAGACGTACCGCTGAAGGGACCTATTTTGGTTAACAGCATCCAGAACACTTTACAAGGGTACTTTCTCTAATAACGCATCCTGGTGTGGGGAAGTCCATGCCTTTTCCTGCAGGCACTCACCATACTGTATTCTTGACTACTGACAACAAGTATGGGAAGACTGAGGAACAATTTGCCCAAGATAAAACACATAACATTGATACACACCTTTGTGATTACAACCTTCTGCTGGGATCGCCAAAATCGCACCAACCTCTCAAAGAAGTACAAAATCATGGGAACCACTACCCATTTCCATGTCTGTTAGCAGAACAAAGGTAAGAAGAAAATGAGAAGGGGAAGCAAGATATATGCTGATAAGTTACTTTACATAAAAAATTGGAGGCTTTTTACACACAGAAATTCATTTCAGTGAATTGATACTCTTCATCACTCAGTGTGGGAAACTTGATATAGCACATCAAACCTTCAAAACAACTTCCTCCTTTGAGAGTGGATTTTCCCTCTAGCAGGTGTTGCAGATGGATTTACAATCGCTACAGTACAGCTGGCTAGTTAGAGAACAGGATTCTCCTATGGGTGCTCCTTCCCCTTTGGCTAAAGTTCAGAGTGACTTTGAGCACAATATGGATTAATAGGTATATATTTTTTTCTTTCAAAGTCGAGTCAGGGTGCGGAATAGAGATTCTCAAATCCCAATGTGAGGATCAGAAGAGTAGATGAACAAGAGGCCTACATTTGGTGGATAGGATTTTCTGAAGTGAAGGGTTTAGAGTCATCGGGTTTACACTCTCTGGTAGGGTGACCAGATAGCAAGTGTGAAAAATCAGGACGGGGATGGGGGCGTAATAGGAGTCTATATAAGAAAAAGTCCCAAGGATCGGGACTGTCCCTATAAAATCAGGACATCTGGTCACCCTACTCTCTGGAAACTTCTGAGGTTTGTTTGAATTGGTCAATTCTAGTTTCAAAGCAGAGGGTTTGGATTTTTCAGGCTTCATATGAAGGAATAAGTATAAATCTGCCTCAGAACACAATCACTTTCTTAGTTCAGCATTTATTTTCTCTTTCCTTTTGTCTCTTCATGCACATACAGTATGTAAGACTAACAGTACATTATACATTAAAAAGGTTAGTAAAAATCATAAGAATAAATTAATCCCTGGTATAACCACACTGATTGAAATGGAGTACACACGCAATCAGTTTGGCACATTTAAATTCTGTGGGTTTGTAAACTGGTGGGTATGTGACCTCTGATGGGATCTGGGTGATGAGTTCATTTCAAAAATATTTTCAAAGAAATGGGATGAGTAGCAAGCCCTGGAATATTATGACATTTTTAAAAAATCCATTATGATCTAACAAGTTTGAAAAGCAATCAAGAACCAGCTGAGTTTAGACTTGCCCCTCATGAACATAATGGAGCAAATTTACACACATGCAACTCTATAGCTTTTACTTGGAAAATGAGTCTGTTTTTGTCAGAAGAGTACTTTTAACAGTGACCCAAAACACTGGGAAAAAAGAGTCACTCAGCACATTAGAACTATAACGCTCACCCTTTCCTGGTGATTATTCTCTCAGTTGATGATACTGAAGAGTGCCTAGCAATTCTCTTCACATCTTGATATAAATCTGTGCTAGTCTTACTTCACCTTCGCAAGACGGTGGTTCCTATTGATAGATTTGGATGGAACCTGAGATCTAGTCAAGGAATGCCGCTGCACAGTTGGCAATCATGTGGGTGCCAAAAGTTTTGGCACAATAAGATTGCCTGTGACAGACATGAACTGAGTATCCAGACAGACTACTTTAAGGATCTAGCTAGTGATCAGTCCAGATGATCCTGGGTCTCTCTGGGGTTTGCCATAGGCGCCGATTCCGTGGGTGCTCCAGGGTTGGAGCACCGATGGGGAAAAATTGGTGCTCTGCACCCACCAGCAGCTCCCCGCCCCACCAGCTCACCACCGCCACCGCTCCGCCTACTCCCCTGAGCGTGCCGTGTCCCCGCTTAGCCCCCTAGCTCCCAGTGCTTCCCGCCATGAAACAGCTGTTTCACGGTGGCAAGCGCTGGGAGGAAGTGGGGGAGGGGGAACACGGTGCGCTCAGGGAAGGGGGGGGCCAGGTCAGGGATTTGGGGAAGGAGTCCAATAGGGGTAGGGAGGGGGTGGAGTTCTTCTTTCCCTGGGTAGCCCACTCAACAATGATATACAACTTGGTGATCTCCAATACCTGGGCCTCCAAGTATCAGCTCAAAAGCAAGACATTTAGGTGATACCCTCCATATGCAGTCTTCACACAACCTTCTTTAGCATGTCTTTGATTACAATCTGCCATTTCAAAATGTTAAAAAACAAGTGACTTCCCACTGAAGCTCATGGTTTACTGCATATCTAGATTCAGATTAAATCTTTCTATAGTATCTAAACATGTTGTTTAACACAAAAAGTGAAAGATTTTGAAGACTGTCATTACTGTATTTATACTTAAGACAATAGAACATACCATAGGAGGATTTCCAGCAAACTGGGGGATAGGACATGAAGGTATTTTTCCCCACTGAGAGAAGTTCTTTCCACATGTTTGTGGATTATGCACTTTCAAACTCTCAGCTGTCTGTCCACGTACAATACGGCTTGAAAATAACACAAAATGTTAATGTGAATTAAATGATATCTAGTACTTACAGTTATTATATTCAACAATTTATTTCTGCACTGTTAATATCCTTTTTTTCTGGTAAGATTCTATTACACTGCTCAATCTGCAGATTTGCTACTAAAATAAGGAGAAAGGGGAGGCAAATCTGTATTGATTTCCTAGGGGAACCTCCCCACATAAAACATCAAGTGAAGAACTGAGAAATACTACCGTTACAAGTTGTAATAACGTGGTTACAAAGGGAATATTTTATTTGTTTGAAAGAAAGCCTGATTTATTTGTGCCTGTTCTATTTCTATCCCTAGAAATAAAAGAGGTGGAAATATCAGGATCCTCAATTTATCAGCGGCCATAACTAGAATTACTGCAAACAAACTTCAGCTGTACAAGCCATGTTTGGACTCTCCTGTTTCTTGGAAGCTGTGGATTAGATCTTCAGCTAGTCAGTCTCTCACATCCTAGCTCGTGCAAAAACGTCAATGGCACTAGGACAACTGACACCAGTCGAGGATCTCCCCATGATTTCTAGCATCAAATCTGGTTATTGCTTTTCCATACACAGATGACATGCAGTTATACGTCTCCTTAGAGACAATGAGTTGTATATTTTCCATCACTCAAACTATACTGAGTCTGTCAGTGCCTGGTTACTTGTGACATCTACCCTTCACACTTGAAAAACTAAGACTTCCTTCTAGGTGAAAAGTCTTCTGTCCAATATTTCTGATTATCTTATCACTCTCCTTATACTCAAAAACTCCAATTTTGCTCCTAAGGCCAAATACACTGGAATTATCTTAGTCTCAAGCTGATCCTTTCTTCTAACATCTCTCCTCTCTGTACAACTGCCTACTACCTTGAGAGCATAGCTAGAACTTATCCTTTCCCCTACAGAAATCTTATTCCTGCCTTCATCTCCTCCCATTTAGACTACTGCAGGTCTCTCCTGGCAATGTTTCTAATCCTTGCTCTCTAAACATCAAGGTTTTCAGTATTGCAAGTTTAAACTACCAAGGTTGTAAGTAAAAAGACAACTTTGACTAATAGTTATCGCTCATTTACCTCCTATTGTAAATAGAGACAAAAATATACCACTGTGTTGTAACTAGTGACAAGTGTTGACTTTTTAATGACAGGCATTACTTTTGCTCCAGAAAACATGAACCATTCTTATCTTCTCTTGCTTCATTAGCTTTCTATTCATCCCAGATATTAAAAAACAAAAATTTCCATCCTAGTTTTCAAAACACTTCCTGGACTTGCATCACTCTACTGTGTTAACTTCATAGTCACCTTCTCATCTGTTTGCTATTTGTGCTCCTCCAGCTGTAACAGAGTGTACCAACTGTGACAGAGTGTACCAACCCCGCACTGGGCAACCAGAGGTTAACCAGTCACTTCGGGCCCAAGAGGCCATGCCCCTGTGTGTCTGCTGCACATGCCTCAGGTGGAGGGAGCAGATAAAAGGAAGTTGGCCAGCTCAGTCAGGGCTGAGTGAGGAGGAGGACGGACGTGTGCGGCTGGCGCCAGTAAGCCCTCCAGACTCCTGAGGCGGGTATCCTGGACTACACTACGGAGATAACAACACTGGCTGTGGAGACCAATTTGGATGCTGAACTGTGGCCCGTGGAAGACAGGCCCGCAATGAACTTAAGGGTACGAAGTGACCCAGGGAATGTATTGGAGCCAATACTTGAACCCTAAACAGGGAGGTTACCAGCTTCACAGGGCCTTGGGTCAGAACCTGGTGGAATAGGGTGGGCCCGGGTTCCCCTGCTATCCACCCCATGCTGGCAGGTGGGCATTATTGCTGGAGATCCCAGCCATAGACTGTTCATTTGTTCTGCCTTGGCCAGGGGGCTGAAGCCATGTTTGTGATTGTTTGCCCCCAGCAGGAAGCCCAGGGGCTACAGACTGTTCATTTCTTCTGCCCTGCCTAGGGGGCAAAAAGCTCTTTGTGGTTATTAACACCAGCTAGGAGGCTGAAAAGCTACAGTCTGTTCATTTGCTCTGCCCCACCCAAAGGGCTGTAGTCCCTGACTGTCTTTGTCTGGCCCAGTTGAGAATTGTGAGGACCGTGTGACAGGGTGTATCAACTCTGCACTGGGCAAACGGAAGCATCCCTCCCTCCGATGGATGTGCAGAGCCCCCATGATGATCTCATTTCTGACTTCTCCCTGGGGCCATTCACAGTGGATGGAGGAAGTGTTTTTGCACAGTCATCATTACTGACCATTTTTAAAGAACTCTTTCCCATCTTCTGGACCACTCAATCTCTCTTTTAAAAGGTCACATCAAGAACTTCCTCTTAACTGTAGTTTATGAGCATGAGCCAAGAAATGCTGCTTGTGACTAAATGCTATTTAGCTTTCTGTCCTGCTTTATACATCTGTTCTGTAATTTTAAACAGTAACTGAGTTCATTTTCCTAGTACTAAAGCTGTCTCACTTGCTCTTTTTAACTTCTTAAGCTATTTTGCAATGGGAAATAAAGGAGGAATGAAATGAATGATCCACGGGAAAAGAACATGCCTGTTTGGAATTTAGGAGCTGTCTCTAAGCCACAACAATTAATGTTTGTCTACAAATAAACCTGCAACCACTGAAATGTAGAAAGAACAGTAAATATGGCAGGCAACCAGCTTGGCTTAACAGTGAGATCCTTGCTGACCTTAAACGCAAAAAGAAGCTTACAAGAAGTGGAAGATTGGACAAATGACCAGGGAGGAGTATAAAAATATTGCTCAGGCATGCAGGAGTGAAATCAGGAAGGCAAATCACACTTGGAGTTGCACCTAGCAAGAGATGTTCAGAGTAACAAGAAGGGTTTCTTCAGGTATGTTAGCAACAAGAAGAAAGTCAAGGAAAGTGTGGGCCCCTTACTGAATGAGGGAAGCAACCTAGTGACAGAGGATGTGGAAAAAGCTAATGTATTCAATGCTTTTTTTGCCTCTGTCTTCACGAACAAGGTCAGCTCCCAGACTACTGCACTGGGAAGCACAGTATGGGGAGAAGGTGACCAGCCCTCTGTGGAGAAAGAAGTGGTTCGGAACTATTTAGAAAAACTGGATGAGCACAAGTCCATGGGACTGGATGCGCTGCATCTGAGGGTGCTAAAGGAGTCGGTGGATGTGATTGCAGAGCCATTAGCCATTACCTTTGAAAACTCATAGTGATCGGGGGAGGTCCCGGATGACTGGAAAAAGGCTAATGTAGTGCCCATCTTTAAAAAAGGGAAGAAGGATGATCCTGGGAACTACAGGCCAGGCCAGTCAGCCTCACCTCAGTCTCTGGAAAAATCATGGAGCAGGTCCTCAAGGAATCAATTCTGAAGCACTTAGAGGAGAGGAAAGTGATCAGGAACAGTCAGCATGGATTCACCAAGGACAAGTCATGCCTGACTAACCTAATTGCCTTCTATGAAGAGATAACTGGGTCTGTGGATGGGGGAAAGCAGTGGATGTGTTATTCCTTGACTTTAGCAAAGCTTTTGATACAGTCTCCCACAGTATTCTTGCCAGCAAGTTAAAGAAGTATGGGCTGGATGAATGGACTATAAGGTGGATAGAAAGCTGGCTAGATTGTCTGGCTTAATGGGTAGTGATCAATGGCTCCATGTCTAGTTGGCAGCCGGTTTCAAGTGGAGTGCCCCAGGGGTCGGTCCTGGGGCCGGTTTTGTTCAATATCTTCATTAATGATCTGGAGGATGGTGTGGACTGCACTCTCAGCAAGTTTGCAGATGACACTAAACTGGGTGGAGTGGTAGATATGCTGGAGGGTAGGGACAGGATACAGAGGGACCTAGACAAATTAGAGGATTGGGCCAAAAGAAACCTGATGAGGTTCAACAAGGACAAGTGCAGAGTCCTGCACTTAGGACGGAAGAATCCTATGCACTGTTACAGACTAGGGACCGAATGGCTAGGAAGCAGTTCTGCAGAAAAGGACCTAGGGGTCACAGTGGACGAGAAGCTGGATATGAGTCAAAAGTGTGCCCTTGTTGCCAAGAAGGCTAACGGCATTTTGGGCTGTATAAGTAGGGGCATTGCCAACAGATTGAGGGACGTAATCATTCCCCTCTATTCGACATTGGTGAGGCCTCATCTGTAGTACTGTGTCCAGTTTTGGGCCCCACACTACAAGAAGGATGTGGAAAAATTGGAAAGAGTCCAGCGGAGGGCAATAAAAATGATTAGGGGGCTGGAGCACATGAATTATGAGGAGAGGCTGAGGGAACTGGGATTGTTTAGTCTGCAGAAGAGAAGAAAGAGGGGGGATTTGATAGCTGCTTTCAACTACCTGAAAGGGGGTTCCAAAGAGGATAGATCTAGACTGTTCTCAGTGGTGGCAGATGACAGAACAAGGAGTAATGGTCTCAAGTTGCAGTGGGGGAGGTCTAGGCTGGATATTAGGAAAAACTATTTTCACTAGGAGGGTGGTGAAGCACTGGAATGGGTTACCTAGGGAGGTGGTGGAATCTCCTTCCTCAGGGGTTTTTAAGGTCAGGCTTGACAAAGCCCTGGCTGGGATGATTTAGTTGGGAATTGGTCCTGCTTTGAGCAGGGGGTTGGACTAGTTGACCTGCTGAGGTCCCTTCCAACCCTGATATTCTATGATTCTATGAAATCCAATTCTGAAACATTAAGGGACTGCTAATATTAATGATGTTTGGAAAGATAATTCCTTGTTAGATTTAGCACTAAGGCAAGAAAAATGGGTTTGTTGTTGTGTTATTTCCTTCGGACAATTTCAGGTGGTATATTATGTAATTCCTTCTAGGAAATAAGGCTGAGGTAAGTTATAGAAAGAGAAACCCTACACAGGAAAGAACTTTCTAATTAGAAAGTCAAAAAGTGAATATCTGTGAGTCTAAATATGACCAGCTCTTGTAAAGATTTATGCATGTGACAACTTGTCTCTGATATGCGTAAGTGTTTGTAGGATTGGGCCAATAATCACTATCAAGATTATTCTAAATCAAGCATCCTAAATCACTAATCAGATACATTACATGTCTGTTTGTTGGGCTTCAATTTACAGTACATGAACTACCATGTATCTTGTAGTGTATGCGGTGAATGTTTACAAATACTTACCCAGCTCCATGAATGACAAGTCCAATAAAGAAGACGACAAAGAGATGGTGTGTGTACCAAAATACTTCAAAATAGGACCTTCGAATGGTTTTAGTGGATGATGTGATGATTAATATAAGGGCCAATGTAATGATGACACCACTGAGACCTGCCAAGTATGTGAAAGCTACGTATAGGCCACCTTCGGGGTTCTGTGAAATAAACACACACAGGGGTTTAAATGAAGACAATTTATCAAAATTGAATTGGGCACCATCAGTCTTTTTCATTTCAGAATCTTTAAGGAGATGGCATTCTGTAAGAAACAGCATGGGAATAGTTAAAGTGTCAGCAGTGATCAGAAGTTGATAGGAAAAAGGGAGAGGGATAGAGGAAGCCATCTGGGATCTTTGAGGATGAAAGTGATGCAATCACAATTATTTGTACTATATTTGAAGTTTTTGGTTAGGGATAAGTCCAAACCCCATCCATGACACTACAGCGGTAGGCATGTCTAGAAGGCTACTAGAGTATACACCTGTTGGGTTACAAGATGATGTTCTGGGACATTGTGGTTACAGCATATTCAAAAATAGTCAAAGTAGTAGCTTTGACTGACAATTGGAAAAAGCCTTTTG
This sequence comes from Chrysemys picta bellii, assembly GCF_011386835.1. NCBI lineage: Eukaryota > Metazoa > Chordata > Testudines > Emydidae > Chrysemys > Chrysemys picta. Next base: position 204,861,247 of record NC_088791.1, read on the forward strand.
AGCATCAGAAACTTCAATCTGAACCCACTATTCATTCACACCTGGGGTGAAATCCTGGTCCAACTGAAATCAATGGGAATTTTGCCATTGACTTCAGTGGAGTCAGGATTTCACCTCACAGGTGGGATTTTCAAATGCACCTAAGTGATTTAGGAGCACAAGTCCAACTGATTTCCAAAGGACTTGTGCTCCTAAGTCACTCCGGTGTTTATGCATACCCTATGTATGCTACACTGCACTTGTACTGAATCTGAATAAACTAAATGGAAGAGGGAAAGAAAGTATTTTCTACTCATTGGCACATGGAAGTGGGAGTCAGAAATTCTGGGTTCTGTTTCTAGCTCTACCACTGGCTAGTTGTGTGGGGGAAAATGTCACTGACGTCCATTTTCACAGCTGTGTGTCTAAAGTTAGGAGCCTACATCCATATGTAGGTACCGATACGAACGTTCTGCTTTTCAGCTGAGCTGAGCATCTGCAACTATCAATAAAGTGAATAGGAATTGTGGGTTCTCAGCAGATGTGTGTGTGTTTTTGGGGAGGGGGGGGGGAAGACAAAAAACAGACCTTAATTGTAGGAACTCAAGTTTGAAGATTTTAATCTTCACATCTCTGTGACTTTCTTAGCCCATCTGTAAAATGGGGGTAATGATGATGCTTATCTAGCTACTTTGCATAGGCGCAGTTTAATGAATTAATGTTTCTAAAGGACTGAGACCATTAGGGGACAAATGTGAGCTATTATTGAAGTTCAGCATCACTATTATTAATTATTGCCAAATATAGAGGAATACATTGTTCAGGGTTTGTTACTGTGATGTGGTTTAAACACAGATTCAGCCTACTAACCATACCAAATAACAAAATGTCCTTGACACAGTTGCCTACGTGAACATTCCCCATAGCACAGGGTCACTTACCGAAATTTTTTTTCGGACAAAATTCAGATAGGTTTCTCCTGACTTATCACCAAGTTCAGAGAGAGCAGCTTGAATAGTTCCTTTTGCTTCAACACGTGCATCAACACACCTCTCTACGTTAAATAAGTGTGCAATGGTGTGTATGGCTGTGAGTGACAGAGAAAACAACACGGCTTGTGTTAGGTAAGTGTTATATCATTTCCTCTATAGCAGTGGTTCCCAAACTTTAACAACTAACGAACCCCTTTCACTAAAATGTCAAGTCTCGTGAACCCCCTCCTAAAAACGAATATTTCCATGGATTTTTTCCCTTACCTCAGCATAAATTATAAAAGCTTTGATCTTGGACATATAAAATTTGTTTTTATGACATGTTTATTACACACTATTTATTAATTATTTTTTATCATTAAAGTATTTTTATTACATTATGAAAATGGCAACACTTTCCCAAGATCTCACTTCTGTAGCTTGTATCACTTTTGATTAAGCCTGTTATAAGACAAGGCTCCTATCAGAGGTGCCAGTAGAAAAAAGGGGTGCGGGGTCAAAGCCAGAAAAGTGGGGAGCCCACGGGGGCCACTGGAAAAAAAGGGCAGGGATCCACGGGGCGCCACACTGACGTGGGGGAACCACGTGACCCTCGTCGCCCCCTCCATACTGGCGCCTCTGGCTCCTATGTTTCATCAAGGAGTATCTGATGTGAAAAAGCATGAAGGTATTTAAGAAGCCAACTGAAAGAGTTCCTCCTACACAAGCATTCAGGTCTTGAGCAGTGCAGGCAAACAATGCACGTTATAACAAAGTTTAAAATTGTTCTTCATAATAATTTTAAAACAACAGTAGCAGCCTATTTAATTTTAAAAACAGCAAAAAATATCCACCTCTCTTTCTATTTCGTAAAAGGAGTCTTGAAGTTTAAATCTCCTCAGTGTGATAGATATGCTTGCTTTGATCTGCTTAGCTCTTGGAAGTCCCCAAGGCTCCGGGCTGCTGGCCCGTGCAGCCCAGGGTCTCTACGGATAGTTCTGTCCTCCATTAGGGAATTTTTTTCCTGAGAACCCCCTGTAACATTTCGTGAACCCCCAAGGGTTCACGAACCCCAGTTTGGGAACCACTGCTCTATAGGTACCTCAGAAAAAGTTTCTGGCTTTTGAACACTAAGGCCTTGTCCAAACTACAGAATAGAACCTTTGCTCTCTATCGCCATATGTCTGGGTGTCAATCATTAGTGGATTTTATCCCCACAACTACCCTTTCAGGAAGGAGAGGGCTATGCCCATTTTATGGATGGGGAACTGAGGCACAAGACAGAGTAAGTGATTTGAGCAACACAAAAAGTCAACTAGGGATGGACGCTCAGCACTTTCTGAAATTCAGGCCCCTTTGAGATGTCATTAGTTGGGCACTCAAAGTCACTAGTCACATTTGAAAAATCAGGCTGAGGGGTCTGATCCTGCACTTGTACAAAACTCAGGTGGTCTGAGTTGTGTTCCCAGCTCTGGCACAGACTTCCTGCTTGACCTTGAGCAAGTCACTTAATCGGTTTGTGCCTCATTTCCCCTTCTGTAAAATGCCAATAATAATACAACAGCCGTACCTCAGGAAGGGACCACAGCAGTAGTGAGAAGCTCAATGTATTCTCGTTTGTGAGATGCTCAGATACTGTGATGATCAGCACCATAGAAAAGTCTATGGCAAGTCTACATAACAAGTAGGGGAGAAAGCCCATTTACCCAATCCTTCGTATGCAGCTTCTCTTTTTTCACTCTCCTTATTTATTACAAACATCCCAGTTTGGAAACAAGTCTCAGAAAGCATTAAATGCTGGGTACCAATTTTTCTGAGGGCATGATTGAATACCCTTTATTAAAGAGTAGCCTGCACTGGAATAACAGAGTTACAGAGAGTTGTCTTTTGCCACTTCACTTTCTGTTAGTTTCAGACTAGCATTTGGAAACTGATTTAACCTATGCCATGTGTCATTCTCTTAGTTTAGTGAAATGAGGTACCTGGTCATAAACTCCAAAGACGTGGTTTCCATTTGGATTCTGTGCAAAGTGAAATGATAAAGCAATGATCAAGAAAAACTCTTAAATACCTACCAGTATGAAGGGCGATCATCCAAGCCACCATTTTGTGAAACGTGAGGTTCCTGTCTAACTGTCTCCGGATACGGGTTGAGCAGCACTTTGGGTTAAAAAAAATGAAAAGTCTTTGTAGATTATTTGTGGTGTGAAGGATATAGTATACTTAACTGGGGGAATAACCCAGGTTCATTGAACACAAGACTTGCTGAAATTGATGTAAAGATTAAAAACGACATGAATTAAATGCTATAGTGTGATACTTTACCATATAGTGATGCCAAATAATGCTATAAGACACTTGATTAAATCAAGTTACTTGATGATAGGATGGGAGTTCAAGATGGCAGAGAGTGGCTGGATATCTAAATTAAGACTTGCTTTAATATGAGGAACAGAGCCTGTGACAATTCTCTGCCATACCAGAGGTATTATCATTCATTATCATTCATGCTATGGTAGTGCCCAAAGGTTCCAGTTGGAGCAGGATCCCATTGGGCTAGGTGTCGTACAAATATATAATGAGGGAAAGTCTGTGTCTCAAAAAGTTACCAGCCAAAAGGTGCTAGACACTTTACAGACACATATGAAGATACAATTCCTTCCCCAAAGAGCAGAACTGCTGACCTGCCAGTTAACTTGGCCTGAAGTTAACCATCCTGGCCTGAAGTTAACCTGCCCATCTTGCAACATATCATTAGAACTACACTGACTTCCAAAAACAAACAGAAATAAAAATCTCCCTGACTAATCATTAAGTAAAAGCTGAAAAACCTGATTCTTAAAAGAAACCGAGCTGACAGATTTGGTAACAGTCGTGACACTGGTTTGCACATTTGAGGACTGATCCAGAGCATATTGAAATCAGTGGAAGTCTTTGGATCAATACTATACTTATCTGTGTTCTCCTTCTCTTCCTTGTATTCTTAAACATTCATTACATTGTCCTCTCTTTGCCAACCATGAAAAGAATCATCAGGAAATATGATACAAACGGTCTAAGATTAACATTTAGACATGGAAACAGGACACAAATTATTTTTAAGATGTCTGGAGAAAATACAAGCATATTTTTGCAAGAAAGCACAGAAGTCCTGAGTGTTCATGTGTAAAGTACTTTTAGTGTTCTGCGTTTTCAGTTTTTACCAATTTTCACTGATAAATTACCAGTTTTTTTATTAAAGGAGTTCAGTTTTTACTGATTTACATCCGTTTATCAATCCACTCAGTATTTTTGGGGTACTTATTTTTGTTAAACACTAAAGCTTTAAAGGTCTGAAAAATCAAATAACGTTAATATTGTGCTATGATTGGCTTACAAGGAGCCGCTGCCCGCCTATTTCTTTGCATCCCTTTAGTGTGGTGCTGAATTGAAACAATCAATCCTCCACAAATAAAGATATGTGATGCCCTCTATCCACCCAGATACCTCCTTCAGTGCCAATCTGCTTATGGGTTTGGATGCATGGGCCTGGATCCCCACACAGCCAGTCTTGTCCTTTTTGTGACTGGCTCCAGACTACTCCCAATATGGCTTTTACTCCCCCAGGGCTCCCAGAGAAGGGCATCTCACTCCTTATTGGTCAGGCTCTTCTTCCTGGGCTTTCCCTTGTCAGTCATTTCACCCTGCTCCTTCCTCTGAGCAGACATGCCAGCAATCCTTCCCCAAAACAACAGGACCCCCTGTTGCTCTAAATCAGGGGTCCTCAACGCGGTGCCCATGGGCACCATGGCGCCCGCCGGGGTGTCTAAGTGTGCCCACGTACTGGCAGGCGGACGAGCATCCTCCGAATTGCCACCGAATTTCGGCGGCAACGCCTCTGGATAACGCCGCTTGTCGGCGGCATTTCGACGGATACTCGTCCGCCGCCACGGTTCTCCATGGCTCGTCGTCTGGCACCTGCCAGACAAAAAAGGTTGGGGACCACTGCTCTAAATAGTCTCTCACCCTCTTAGTTGCCTAGCAGACTTTGAGTCTGCCTTTGCCTCCCCCTTCCTACCAGGGACAGTGGGCCTCTCCCTGAACTACCAGCACACAGAACCCCTGTAAGCTCCTTGGTGGGTACAGATAGATAAGATAAAAAGGTAAAACATGGGGCAAAAACTCAACTCTATGCCTGAATTACCAACAAAAAAATCAGTGCTTACAATTTTTCAAGAAAAGTAAAGATGGGAGCAAAGAGGATGCATTGCGCTGCGAGTACTGCAGCATTGAGGTCAGTGCACGCGCTGACAGAATAAAGGAGCATGTTGACTGCAAGCAACACAAGAAGCTTAAAGAAGAAAGTGAGCTTCAGGATAAACAGTCAACGTCAGGAGCTTTCACCAGGGCTTTAACAAAAGAGAGGACACAGCACGATTGTGTCAATGAATTTGTGCGTGCTCTTTGTTTCACCGGACAACACTGTTAATAGCAGAGGGGCTTATTGGTGACTTTGTGCAACAATAGAGTCCAGCAGCAAAAACCCTTCCTAATGAAAACAACCTCGCTCGTAAGTATCGGAAAGAAAATGATGATGCTTTAGTATCTAAACTGATGGAACAATTGATGGAAATGTGGTGTCTAGTCTGATTTTTGACAAGTCTCCCAATGCATTGGACCATCCGATTCTTGGCCTTTTGTTTTCATTTTTTTATTTCAAAGCAAATAAGCCCACATTGTTTTGTGTTGATGTGACATTCATCCCCTCTGCTGATAGTCATTTTGTCAACGCAGCAATAATTGACATATTTGAGATGTACCAACTAATTTGGGAAAATGTGGCCACAACTGACAGATTCTGCTGCCTACATGGCTAAGTTTGCACAGGAGATTAAACTCAATCAGAAACTGGAGATGCTACTTATTACCTATCCTGCTCATCTGATTAACATTGTACTGTCAGTAGCTACTGCTACAGAAGAAATGAAAGACGTGAAATCTTGCATCATTGGATTCGGGGCCATTTTCAAGCATGCAAACAAGCTGAAGGCTTTGTTTTACACTGTGAGAGACGAGTGCAGAGCCGGGTGCTGATTACTATGCCTGTTGTGCCACATCAGTGGATGAGCTTTTATTTCGCTGCCTGTCATGTAAATAACATGTGCACTGTGCTAATGCGTCTCCTAGAGCATCTTGAGTTTTGTTGGTTCTAAAGCAGAAACTCTGAAGAGACTGGCAAATAACCGAAATGACCACCAGATTCTGCGCACCAAGTTAATGTTCATGGTTGAAAACTTGGAATCACTGTGTGACATACAGAAAACACTGGAATTTTCTCTGACTACTGCCAACATGTTTGCCAGTACAGACGTTTACTGGATCCTGACAACCAAAATCTCAGCTGAACTGAGCACAAAAGCTGCAGGAGAGACATACAATGAAAAAACCCAGCTGTTTCTAGAAATCCTTCCCACCCCAGAATATGAGAACCAAAACAAGTGTTCAAAACCTTCCACACAATGCTCAGCCAGAAATGGGAGATGACCGTGGCCCATAATCTGAAGCCCAAAGTGTTTGGTGCTGAAGATTCTTTTTGGAATGTCATCCAGTTGTTGCACCCCTTCCTCAAGGTGAATTTTGTAGCAGACTATGACCATTTTGCCAGACTGTTTCAACCATTTGCCACTAAACATGAAATTTCAAAGCTGAAAGGGGAATTTACTACTTACATGTACTTGCCTAACTCTGACAACGTGAAACTGGATGTGCTGGTTTTTTGGAACAGTCATCAAGATACAGTTCCCAACTTTAGCTAAGTGGCACGGCAAGCTTTGAGTGTACCCACTGGATCAGTTGATGCAGAGAGCTTATTTTCAAAGTTGGACTGCCTCCAAGACAGCAAGAGGCTCAACATGAGTGAGGATACTTTGAAGAAAATTATACGAGCATACGCAAACAAGAATTTCTGGAAAAACTACTAGCTCTGAGAGAGACAAAATAAACCTTTGTACATAAAAACAAAAACAAAAATTGTAACATACACATTTTGCTACAGTATAATCAGAACGTTTTTTTCTTCCCCCCCCCCCCCGATTTTTCACTATACATCCACTATATTAATAAAGGTAGTTTCAGACTAGCATTTGGAAAATTATTTTAACCACAGTTCTCTTGTTTGACTATTTCTAGCAGTTACAGTAACCTACATTAGGGGACGGATCCTCCTCACATAGTAGTGCTACCCTGCTGACTTCACCAGTTACATTGCGATAACTGACGGCAGAGACTGACCTTCCAATACTTTTTTATTTTAACACATAATTGGAAACTTTGTTAAAAAAATTTTTCAGGGTAATAGAAAATTGTTGTTCCTGGCTGCCTGTCTCTAGACTGTGCAAAGAGGAACTTTGAACTCTTTAACTTCCTATTTTAAAAGACCAATCTGTGAAGCACAGTGATGGCTGTACCACGTTTCCCTCTTTGATGGAATACATGTTGATTCAATAAAAGAAGCAGAATTCCTGCCGCCTGGGATGTACATAGAGAACTGGATTCTTCTTTCAATTATACATTAACACTTATTTTGTGCGTTTAGGGGAAGGCTTCCTGCACAGTGTTATTGAACCATCACCATCTTTTTTTTTTTTTCTTACACTCCTCCATCCCAACCCCCTGTGAAGCTTCGGGTGGCAAGAAGCCCATTGTTTAGGCAGGAATTTTTAAGTCACACAATAGGATATAGTCATACTTTTTGCAGTGGTCGTTATGCAGCTGACATCTCCTGAATGCAATTAATTTTTAAAAAGGCTGAGTGCACATAAACTGCGGGATTCCCCAGCCTGCTCCAATCCAGGACCGCACAAAATTTGCATAAGATAAAAAAACCTCCTCCTCCGTGACGTATAAATTTCTTATGAAAAAGTATCTCAAATTAAATCAATTCCAACTGCCCTAGGAGTCCTACTGTATAATCTCCCTTCTGCAGGGCCCTAGCTCCCTCCTCAAGGCATCTAATCCAACCCAGTCACAGGGACAATTCACAAGTCCCACATGCCTCACTGAGAAATTAATTTGCAGCTCTGTGCAGGGTCCCAATACTTGTTAACTGGGTGTAGCAGCAAGAAATTCCCACCACCCGGCTACAGACAGCCATAGAGCAGCAGGATTTGCCCCAACCATTGAATAACAACAGAGGACAGACAGCTTTACAGGGACACAAGACAGGATGAGAGGCACATCTCAAGAAGTGAGCAGTTTAGTGCTAGAAGCAGAAGGTCTAATTTACATCTAAATCCTTGTTTTATTGGAATTAATTTCATGACTTCTTTAACACCAGGAGTTGGCTTTTAATCTTGATTGGTATTAGCTAATCTGTCACAGTTCAGGGAAAGAACTACCACAGGAAAATAATTTTACATGAGGACAATAATACTTACTGTTCAGTTTTTACATAAGTGGTGGGGATGTAACCAGTCTCCACTCCATTTACACCATTCCAGTGATGGAAGGGGCCAGATTCTCTGGCCCCATGAATTCAAATTCGACCTCTTTCACTGACTGATTTTAATATTTCTGTGTGCTTTGCAACATCTATTAAACAGAAGGGCTCCTCTGGGAGAGTTGGAAATAGAACCTAGAGCTCTAACATGGCAAACCCAAGGCTCAGCCACTTAGCCACACTTTCTTTTAGGTAGAAATATTTGGTTATGGTACCTTTAACCACTTTTCTAGCCACTAGCCTACACTCTTCTCTGAGAGCCTGGAACAGTACCCAGGAATCCTGAAGATCAATATTTTACTCTTAGGGGAATTCTGCACCAGTGCGCACACTCAGAAACATGTGCTCCCTGCAGATTCTCCTTGCTTCCCCGCAGAAAAATGGTTTCTGTGGGGAAGCAGAGAGAAGCTGCACCAGTGCTCACTCACCCCTCCCCGGCAGTATGGGCACATCTGTTCAGGCACCCAGAGCAGCCAAGGGAGAAGTAAGTCATTGGGGGGGGCCGCCACCCAGGGACATTAGTCCCGGCTGGGCTGGAGGGGAGAGGAGGAGGAATATGATGGAAACGGCATTCCCCTCTCCCTTCCCTGTACGAAGCAGCCAGGGCTGGGTCGTATCACCCCTCCCCCCCCCGAAACCTCCTGCAGCTGCAAGAAGCTTTGCACCGTGTGGAGGCTGTTAGCAGGGGGGTCTGGGTGCAGGGGGTGAGGCTCAGTGGGGTGTGGCTCGGCCGCGGGGCGGGGTTGGGTGTGTGTGTGGGGTCCAGATGTACAGGGATTGAGCAGACAGGGGGAGCAGCTCCTTGTACAGTGACCCGGCCCCCCAATTCCTGGCCCCATTGCTCCTCAGCCATGGGGGGAGGGGTCACTGTACAGGGAGCTGCTCCCTGTCAGTCTGAACCCTATGCATCTGAACCCCCCTGCCGATCTATATGCCCCCTGCATCCTAATTCCCCCCCCACAAGCCTCCGAGAACCTCTACCTCACTGAGCTTCATCCCCTGCATCAGGAAACCCTCGCACCCAGACCTCCCTGCACCCAGAACCTCCCCACTGAGCCCCCTGCAGCCAAACCCCCAAACCCCCTGAGCCTCACCCCTTGCATCGGGAGTCACCTATACCCAGAACCCCACCTCACTGAGCTCCAACCAGCTGCACCCTAACCCCCATGCCACCACGCCCCACTCCCCCAGCACCCAGACTCCCCACTGAGCCCCTCATATCCAGAACCCCATCCCCGCTGAGCCCTAGCCACCTTCACCTAGACTCCCCTGCAGAGTCCCATTCCCCCCTGCACCCAGAACCCCAAAATGAACCCCTGTGCATCCAGATCCCCCCTGCACTCCCCCGCACCGAGCTGCCACACCCAGATTGTGCCACACAGAACCCTGGTACTCTTGAGGGAATTCTGCACCAAAAATACAATATTCTGCACCAAAAAAAAATAAATATTTTAAAATTCTGCATATTTTATTTGTCAAAATAACACAGTAATACAATAACAATATAAAATCACACCATTTTCAATTCTTTTGGTAATTTATTTAAAAATGCTTTTCAGCAAATAAAAATGAAATGGTATGATTATACTGTGTTATTTTGACAAAATATGAAGAATTTTGCAGAATTTTAAAATATTGTGCACAAATTTTTTGGTGCAGAATTCCCTCAGGAGTAATAGTTTACTACTGTCTAGCAATTCACTGGCAAGGTGCGTATCATGTCCTCCTCTAGAGACTATTCCACTTAAAGGATAATTGCTACCACTCCTACCAGTTACTCCATGAGCATAAGTGGTAGAACTCTGTGCTATGGATGTGAAAGTCTTGGGTTCATACCCTGCTGACAACATATGGAATATAACTAAGATTCTGTGGGTAGATTTTTTTTTTCATTTCTCTTTTTTTTTTTAATCTAGGAAATTTAATAAAAAAATAAAAGAACATTCAGGTTGCAAAGTCAAGCAGCCTTAAGGTTGCCTGTGAAACCTTAAGTCACCTCCTGGTGCACATGCTTTATGATACAGTTTTAAATTACGTGATTGCATAGAAACAACAAGGAGTCTGGTGGCACTTTAAAGACTAACAGATTTATTTGGGCATAAGCTTTCATGGGTAAAAAAACCTCACTTCTTCACATGCATTTTTACCCACAAAAGCTTATGCCCAAATAAATCTGTTAGTCTTTAAGGTGCCACCAGACTCCTTGTTGTTTTTGTGGATACAGACTAACACGGCTACCTCCTGATACTTGACATGATTGCATATAATTTTTCCATATGATCCTAATGAAATCAGTGGAATTTGGGGATATGCAAATAATGCAGTATCAGGGGCTATGTAGCTATAAGTCTATATAATGCTGGAATAAAATAGTATCTGAGGCAAGACCAGATAACCTTAGATGCTGTTAAATGATACTTCATCTGATAACCTATAACAACTGTGCTGTTCAGTTTTGGGAAATAGTATAAGAAAGAGATTGTAGTATCTTTTTAATTTTCTCAACTCTGAGCTCTTTTCCCCTTTTCTCAGTAAACAAGTGTTACTCGCCATTAGGAAAGAACAAATTATCTGAAAAATGAGAAGTGAAACTCATAGCACATTGCTTATGAAGCAATGGCAGAGACATGGAGACTGGACATTTACTCCAATTTTAACTCCTATAAGTTAAAAGAATTTTTTGTATTAAAGTTAGATTTTTAGCCTGGAAGACCCAGTCTTGTAGTTTCTAGATTTGCCCATAAACTGATGGAACTAACAGCAATAGCCTGAGCCAAGCATAATGTAACGGATGCTGAGGAAGTATTTTCCCACACAGCTCTGCCAAGTCAACTGAAGAATGACCAGCAAGCAACACCTTTGCTATTTGAGTCCTGGGTCTCTCTGGACATGAAAACTAAAAACTGCGCTGAAGTGTCCGACATTTTGTAGTGACTTGGTGACATGGGGAAAAGTCCCATGTTACAGGGCAGGATAAGGCCAAACTCTCATTATTTTTCATTTTATTCACAAGACCTGTTGTAGCTGCACTTATTATAAATATCACGAAGACAAACAAATCCTTCAACTATAAAAGAACCCCCTCTACCCTACAAATACCACTCAGCCCACCAGCCTCATGCAAAGGCCTAGATAAACCTTGCAACACAGTCTTTAGGCCGACGGTCTTGGGCTGAGGGCCACCTTCTGAGAAAATCCTTGTAGGAGACCTGGAAAAACCTGGTAAGAAAGTCCCAACTGACCTCAACCCTTGGGATGATGCATAAGCAGGGAAGGCATCTCTAAGGTATGAAATCTTACAAGGCTTTCCAGATCTAAATCAACTTCTTGAACTGGAGCCACTGGGTATGTACGTGTTTGTGCTGAGGCATACAGGAAGAAAGAAGAGGGATGATAAGATGTTTTGCATGAGAACTGTCCTGTGATTCTCTTTCATTGGACCATGATAGAGTAGCATCTTTAGTTTCCCAGTGCCTGCCAGTAGCTTTGGATGAGAACAAGGTGACCAAGTACAATTCAGATAAAGCTGAGGTGATGGGATAGGGTTGGGAGGGGAAGTAACTAGATGAGATCATAGGCGTGCGCACGGGGTGTGCCCAGGCACACCCTAATGCAGGGGTGGGCAAATGGCCCCACTCTCCCGGCGCAGCAAGCCACGGGGTCCGCGCTTCCGGGCTGGAGCACCCGGCCAAGCGCAGCAAGCCGCCAGCCCCTCCCCCGCTTCCCCCCCCCTCTCCTGGAGCCATGCCACCGTGCATGCAGCGCTCTGGGGGCTGGGGCTGCCCACTCATGCAGGGCAGTGTTTGGCTCTGCGGGGAGGCAGACACGCTCCCCGCTCATCCGGAGCCATGCCGCCGTGTGCGCAGCATTCTGAGGGGCAGGGCTGCCCGCTCCCACGGGGCAGCATGTCTGGCTCTGCGCGGAGCAAACCATACTGCTACGAGCCTCATGGTAAGGGGTCCGGGGCCAGGGGGGTTGGATAAGGGGTGGGGGTAGTCAGGAGACAGGGAGCAGGGTGGGTTGGATAGGGGGTGGGATCCGGGGGGGTGGTTAGGGGTGGGTGGGGTCTCTGGAGGGGGCAGTCAGGGAGCAGGGGGGGGTTGGATGGGGCATGGGAGTCCCAGGGTCTGTCAGGGGGCGGGGGGTGGATAGGGGTCAGAGCAGTCAGGGGACAGGGAGCAAGGAGGGTCTTGGGGGGCAGTTAGGGTGGGGGTCTCTGGAGGGGGTGGTCAGGGGACAAGGAGCTGGGGGGGGTTGGATGAGTCGGGAGTTCTGGGGGGGGGCTGTCAGAAGGCAGGGGTGTGGAGAGGGGTTGGGGCAGGCAGGGAGCAGGGGGGGTTGAGTTCTGGGGGTCCTCATTTGAACATTTTGTGTTAGTAAGGTTTGCAACCTGAGGTTCCTTTTGTAGCCCTGACAGTAGTAGTCAAGGATAGGTTTGTGCTTGGATAGAATATTTTCCGCTGAGTTATCCATGTCTTGGTTGCTGCAGTGTGCACTGGTTAGGGCTACCATGGAAGACCACTCACAATTTCAGCTAGCACGGAACTCCACTTAGTGCTTCTCATGTGCAGCCTATTGTACCTGTGCTACATGGGCTGCACATGAGGTCAGAAGCCTGTTAAGCAATTTTATGCTGAGTCTGGCATAAACCAGGCACAGCAGAGAAGGGAGAATGTAAGAGAAGGATCAAGTGTGAAAATCCGGCTCTCACAGCTTTTGAAAGTATTTTTCTTTCTTTCAAAATTTCAGGCACAAAGTTGGAAGCCAGGGGCCAAATTCATCTCTGGCATAAATGGGTGCAACTCCAGGGATGACAGTTTGTAAGCGAGGCCTTTGTAGTTCAGTTGTTCTCAGTGTATAACCCTCACTTCTTTTCCACGGCAAAACTCGGGACTTCATTACTTCTGAAAAGGGGCATGTAAAAAGGAAGATACTTTTGGGGAACTCGAGCTCAGTAATGTGGGCTGCTCTCTCTCAAGTAGTCTGAAAGTCTTTCTTCATCTTACCGCACTGGATCCTCTGAGGAAGGAGAGCAGGTTTCGACAGACTGGCAACAGAATCAGCAAGCAGTTGAAATTCAAACAGGCTGCAGGTGCTCGTGCCCAAGCCAAAGCAGACTGTAATGCAATGTAACATAGGGCAATATCAGTACAGCACATCATGTAAGAAACTAAGGGTATGTCTACACAGCAACTGGGAAGGAGGTTACCTCCCAGCCTGGGCAGACAGACATGTGCTAGCTCTGCTTGAGCTAGCATGCTAAAAATAGCAGTACAGCCATCATGGCATCGATGGCAGCCCAGTCTAGCTGCCGCGTACAAGCCCACCAGACCGCCCCTGCCCAAAGTCCAACCTAGCCCATGCTGCAACATCCACACTGCTATTTTTAGCATGCTAGTTCAAGCAGAGCTAGCACATGTCTGTGTAGCCAGGATGGGAGGCAAACTCCCAGCGGCATGGTAGATGTACCCTAAGGGTAGGTCTACACTTACCTCTGGGTCCGGCGGTAAGCAATCGATCTTCTGGGATCGATTTATCGCGTCTTGTCTAGATGCGATAAATCGATCCCGGAAGTGCTCGCCGTCAACGCCGGTACTCCAGCTCGGCGAGAGGAGTACGCAGAGTCGACGGGGGAGCCTGCCTGCCGCGTCTGGACCCGCGGTAAGTTCGAACTAGGGTACTTCGAATTCAGCTACGTTATTAACGTAGCTGAATTTGCGTACCTTAGTCCGAAGTAGGGCGTTAGTGTGGACCAGGCATAAGTCCTGATGCTCACCCTCCCTAAAGCTTCTTTACACTTAGCCTGAATACAAATGAGAATTAGGGGTGTCATTTAGATTTCACCCGAGTACTGCTCTGTACAGATTAGTTGAACACACACATAGCAGCACAGAGATGCCTTCAAATAAAACCTCGCTTCCCTTTTCAGTGTTTAAATTATCTCATTATTTTAAAGGCTCACTGTTAGGTCTGACAGCTGAAGCCAAACACAGAGCAGATGTAACCAGTTAGCAGTCCCCCATCTGATGACTATTAGAATGTGGTCTCATTGAAGATTGGTAGGGAGTCACATGAAGAGGGGTACAGCATACTAGGAAACTGTATCTTATAAAATGTATATTCAAGAAAGAAACCAGGACTAGATTTAGTCCAATGATTTTTTGTAAATACGGGTTTCTCTTTCTTTTTATGACCGGTGCCATTTTAAAAGAAAACTTTGTATTGATCATCATATTCCTCATGGTTTTAGATTTACAACTTCAACAAAGAGCATCAGAAAAAGGATGAAGAAGCTTGCTTCTTTTGTTTTTTTTTATTAAGGATGGAGGAACAATTTGTAAATCTCCATTCAGACTGAGCAATTTTGGAAAAATTCTGCTTTCAGTTACAGAAGCAGCACTTCAGAGGGCGTTGCACCCTTATAAATAAGAGCAGAATTTGACCAATACGTTTGACTGTGAAAGCAAGAGCAAGCTTCCCAGCTTTGTTGAATCAAATCAGTAACTCTGTGGAAAATATCATGTTGTTTTATGACTCAGAGCCAACAGTAACTTTTGCAATAACGAGGTTCTACCGTGATCACTTTTTAAAAAATATGCGCAATCCCCATCACTGACTTCTCTGTAGTATATAAAAATACTAATAGAAATCAGCTTGGTTTGAATTTCTTGCAGCATCTCACAAATTGGCTTTAGCAACAGTCTGTTTCATCATGTCTAATGTGGTAATATGATGGGGGAGGAGGGATAGCTCAGTGGTTTGAGCATTAGCGTGCTAAACGTAGGGTTGTGAGTTCAATCCTTGAGAAGGCCACTTAGGGATCTAGGGCAAAATCAGTACTTGGTCCTGCTAGTGAAGGCAAGGGGGCTAGACTTGATGACCTTTCAAGGTCCCTTCCAGTTCTAGGAGATAGGATATCTCCATTAATTTAAAAAAAAAAAAAAAATTATTTTAAAAGCTTTGGAAACTACAGGTCTGTCGCATCTTATGCACATTTAACATGCGCAATTTCACCTTTATGTGGTCGGCAAAAACAAAAACAAAAAAAAGAGAAAAATAACAATTTTAATACTGTACCTGTAGTGCGGGCGATTCCATCCGCCATTGAACTCAATGTAATTTTGACTATACGCGGTTTTCGCTTTACGCGCTGACCGCGGAACATAACTCCAGCGTAAGATGAGACAGACCTGTAGTTTACAAGAGGTCACATGACCTATCTCAGTCAATTGGATTACATTTGGTACTCCAGGGTCTTATATATAGATATATTTTGATATAATCATAAATGACAACTAGCCTTGTGGGCAAACAGCTGTGTAAACTATTCACTTCAGAACAGAAAAATGTTTCTATGAAAAAAATGATTAAGATAACTTTTTTTTATTCCAGGGCAATACTTTGCACAGCTTCTGCTTAATAAAGCAGTCACGATCTGTGTTCTATTTTTTAATTAAAAGGAGTGTGAATCTTCCTGGAAGACATCTCCAAAATGGGATTTGTCTGCTCTGCATTCCATTTTTCTGTTTGAAAGCACCATGTGTTTTCAATTATCTGTTTGTATGAGTTTTGAACTGCTACTATCTCCACCAAATAGAATTGAGGACAAAATAGGAAGATGTAGTTAAAATTGTATCTGTTCAGTATATGCCATGGTAACACACATGCTGTACTTACCCCAAGAAGCTCTCTGCTATAGTGGAATTTGACTGGAACATCATATGCTTTGTAGTAATACCAAAAGAGGAAGGCATTTAACCCCAGCCACACAAGCTGAATGAGAAAAATACATGATTGGATGCAATCAAAAGATATGTTTTAATCAGACACAAATTGGGCTCAATACAGAAGTTACTGGATGAAATTCTATGGCTTATGGTATTTAGGAGGTCACACTAGATGATCTAATAACCCTTTTTGGCCTTAAATCTTCACCCCATTTACCTCTTTAATATAATGAAGGCTACCATTTCCTCAGGGGCAGTGATTAAGGTGTTTTATTATTATATTATTATTTTATTAGTTTGTGCTACCCCTTCATTCTATATTATAATTTCCCTACACTCCATCTCAGCTCCCATCCCCATTAAATCCCCTTTTTCCTCTCCAGGCATATACACTAGTGGAATAACCCTACAGCTAACAGTGCTACAAGTATCCTCCCTAAGACTACACATACTGACTAACATATATTTGTACCATTGCCCTGAATTGGATGCAACATCAGATCTTTTTAAGTGTGTGTGATTAGACCACCTTCTCAAAGGTTGTAGCCTATGGAGGAAATAATCCATCGTACTGCAGCAGTTTATCAAGTGTCCCCTTTAGCTCAGGTGGTTTTGTGAGACACATGTGACCCTGAGGCCATGTGTGCATGGTTGAGCTGATGACCATCATTAATTCCATGACTAGTTATAGGTAACTCATTACAGAATTGAATATCTATATCTTTTGTATCATTAATATTTTCTTAAAACAGGCTCTTTAATGTGAAAAAAGAGCAGCTGAGCTCTTAAACATGAAAGTATCATTTCTTTTGCCTGAGGAAGATTAAAGCTCCGATCCTGCAAACACTTGCTCACATTCGTAATTATAGGCACCTGAGCATTGATTTCAATGGCACTGTTCAGGTCTATAAAATTAAGCATATTCAAAAGTATTTGCAAGATCAGTACCTATGATTTCCAGACTAATTTATGGCTGTTCATTTAATAAACCTATTACACATCATCAGCATTATTACATTATTTTAGACATTTTGAAAGCAAATCTAAAAATCAGCTTCATGATGGTCTAGTAACTCTTTTGAAGATATAGAATCAATTCACTATTTCTCATAATTGCACTGTATATCAAGCCAGAATTTAAGATAACTTTGGCTAGCAATCAACTGTTTAAAAGAAAAATACAGGAACATAACAGGAATCTCGGTTGAATTCACATCCTGCTTCTAATATGTGTGTTGCTGCATATATATACACACATGCAATCATACAGGCTGGTTAGTCTGAACCTAGTCTTTTGGGGGCATTTGGCTTTATTAATAAATCAAATAAAACACCCAATTATTAAACTCCCATCTAAGTTTTCCTCTCCAAGTTTGGCTTTTCCAGGATGATCTCTCTGTCCCAGACCCTAGCTCCCCTACACATGACAGGGATGCCAATCACTTTTATATCCTGGCTGGAACTAATTGAACCCCCTGGCTAGAATGACATAGCATTGTTTTCACTGCATATTCATGCAAGAGTCAAGCACAGCAAGTCTTAACAAAGGATCCCCACATGCAGAATCCCAGAATCTGCCACTCTGACATAAATAATACACTGAGCACTGTAGATTATATAATTCAGTTTCATTAGCACTTATTTCTAGATAGTCTGATAAGGTATTTCTTTTCTTGCACTCACAGAGTTTACATTGAAATGTAATGTTATTTGCTCTCTCTCATGCCATGATCACTCTCCTATCCAAACACTTACATGCATATAACTAATCAAATGAGACTTAAAATACAGAATGAAAACCTGGCCCCACTGAACTCAGTGGCACTTTACTACTAAGGAACTCTGGGATTTCACCTGGTAACTCTTAGTAGTAATTCTCTTCAGGTTCTATTGCTTGCCCATAGCCACAGTATCAGAAACATTAAAATTGACTCAAAGTGATCAGCATATTTCAGCTCTCACACACGTGTGGCCAAATGTGAATCACAATAAGGTATTGTACTTACAATGACAAAGATGGAGAGTCCCTCGTTCACCACCCAGTTGCCCATCGTTGCTGGGCAGAGTGCACACTGGCTTAGTTCTTTTTCAGGCAATGTGTGTATCTCCCCACAGAAGGAAGTGAGAGCAGCAGCCTTGATGCAACCTGTTTCCTTTGTCATTCATCTAGAAATTAGCTAACCATTGACCCATGCAGTGGTTTAAACTTGCTATATCTTTCCTGACATCTCTACAAACACAACATCTTAAGACCCAGCCTTAAATAAGGAGAGCTTGGAAATTGACATTTTTCTCTTGTGTATGAACTACTTTGGGTTAAACAAATGTCATTGGAGGGTGTTTCTGCCCTAAACCTTGGTGTCACTTAACTTAACTACAACACTGAATCCCTTTAGCGCAATGAGAAACTACACATGATCAGACTCCTCCTCGGTTCATCCTCCCCCCCAGCACTACACCCTGCCCCTCCCACCTGCTGATCCAGTCTCCTCCCTCACTTTCCTCTCCCCCACAGTTTATTACTCCCCTGCAGCTCAGCATCCCACAAAAGCCTCCAAAGATGATTTACCATCCCCCTCCCTGATAGACATGCACTAACAACTCTGGCCCAGATCCTCAGAGGTATTTAGGCTCCTAACTTCTATTGATTTCAATGGAGGTTAGGAACCTACATATGTCTGAAGATCTGGGCCTTTTTGCCTCCCAGCTGCTCTCTGCTTGGCTCTTCAGTCAGTGCTGTGATGTGGACATGCCTTCCCAGTTAGCCCGAAAGCGTTGCCAACTCTCATGAGACTTGGTGCTTTTTATAAACTCCCAGCTCCTGGAAGCATGTGATTATGGGAGAATCAACTTAAGTTTTTGTTTAAAAATAAAGCAGGGGGCGGGGGAAAGACTCTAGCCTTTGTGCTTGCAGAGCAAAGTGTAGAAATGTGATCCAAATATATCCTAAAGGCTCAGACACCAGACGACCCCCACATGTGTTCCCTTTTGGAAGGCTCGTGGGTTTTTAAGCCAATCTCATGATTTTTAGAACACTTGGACTTGACAATGATGTGACTCCGAAATGCTGTCCAAAGCTGGCAGGAAATAGTAGCAAAAAGGTAGATTGGGGCAGTACTGGGGATCAGGGAAGAGGATCTCGGGGCAAGGTCAGGACTCTTGTCTGTGGTAACTTCCCACTTCCAAAAATGCCCCCCTTCCACCTCCCCCCCCCCCCCGGATTAGCATTTCCTGTGTGATCCACCTCCCACGCCTTTAAAAACAGAGAGCTCCCAAGTGTCTGTCAATTGACTTTGACAGAACTACACCAACTGATACCAGCTAAGGATCTGGCCTTACATTTCTGGCTCTTGTGTCTGTGAAAAGAATGTTCTGAAGGCAAAAATCTGCAGTACGTAGGTGCTGACTTTGGGCTGCTCCCCAGCCCCTGTACACAACAAGAACCAGTCAAATCTCTCCACTAGGGAAAACCAGTCCCTCAGTTTAAAGGGGGATTTGCTGGTGCCATAGAATGGCCCCAGGGAAGAAGGGAAGGTGTGTTGCCAGACTGCCCTAAATTCCAGCTGTTCTGGGCTGCCAGACATTCCCTTAGACACACTGCAGCCAACGCACAAGTTACATGGATCAGGAATAGTTCCTGGCCCCCCAGGAATCCAAGAAGCACTGAGCTCAGCACAGTCATGGCCTAGAACTGCCGATAGCACTGGGGGACATTTGACCCATGGCATTTCCAATAAGAATGGAGAAATCATACATTTTGTTGTGGTTTTGAAATGTCCCGTTATCAAATGCATATGGACTGAAGAGAAATGTCTCCTCTGCCCATAGTATGGTGCCGTATAATTAACTTCAGAATAAAAAAGGGTGGTAGTGAGGGCACAGGTAAAAAAAGGGTGAGATCCTGTGATTTCTAACACTACAACTCAAGAAAGGCAAGAAAAAAATGCCACTTGGACTATCTGACATTTTTCTTCTCTAACCAGAAGCTCCCTTAGAAGAATAATATCAAATGTCTCATAGGAAGAGAAACGTAACAACTGAAAATATTATTCACTTCTATAAGCCAGTGAAACGTTCTTCTCTCCAGCAGGTCCGACAACTGGTAACCACCACACTAATGATTAGCCAGCAGAATATGCTTTAACTGGCCACCTGATGTACAAAACCTCTCCTGAACTGAGATAGCTGCTTGGAAGCAGACTGGAGTATTACACTCAGTAAGACTAAACAAAAGATGGATGTCAGCTACTCTCACAGCTGATGTGATCTGTGGGAGAAATCCTGGCCCCACTGAAGTCAATGAGAGTTTTGCCATTGACTTCAATGGGACTAGGATTTCACCCTGGATGACTAATTCATACATGGCACCTGTCCCCTATGGAGCCCTTGGTTCCCTTCCTGGCACTTCCATGTTCTATTATAGTTGATGAACAAGTGAAACTTCCCTTCCTCCGAAGAAGTGGGCTGTAGTCCACGAAAGCTTATGCTCTAATAAATTTGTTAGTCTCTAAGGTGCCACAAGTACTCCTGTTCTTCTTTTTGCGGATACAGACTAACACGGCTGCTACTCTGAAACCTTCCCTTCCTCTGGTGTTTGTAAGTCTTTGAAAGCTTTATATTTACCAAAATCCATGAACACAAGACAAGGAAAGATTGCCAGCAGACTGCATGGATAAAAATAGTTATTTTGTAAGAGAATGTGAGAGTAGAACAAAGACATTCCCCTTGTTTTCATGCTCCAAAATTTCCTGTTTGTATAAAATGTTGCAAAATGGCCAGGTGAGATAGTGAAAGATTTCTGCACAACATCTTGCACAGCTTTGCAGTGAAAACTTTCACAGGTACAACTTTCACTAGATAAAGGTCCTATTTTAGCACAAATGTTTTGCAAAAATGTTCAAGTCTCAAGGATTTGGAATTTCATGTGACTGTTTCACACACATCTCTAATACAAAGTCACCAACTCCATCTCCCTGCCAGCACAGCCTTATTCCCTGTTAGCATACATATGTGAAATTCTGTCCCCATTTAAAAGCCATGCAGCTGCACTGGACCCATGTGTTTAGCACCTGCCTGCATTAAAGAGTTGATCCTACACAGTGCACAGCTGGGAAGTGTTACAGGTTTAGAACCAAGGAGAGCAAGCACAAAGGAACCTGACCCTGTCTTACTGAGCAGCTGCTATGTTGCCCCTACTTAGTAGTAGAAGTCAAGTCAAGTAGGGAGCCCAGCACTATGCACCTCTTTTCCGAGCTGAGGTTACCCTGAACTACATGTCTCCTCTGATATCCTCATTTCTGCTAACCCCCACCCCTACCCCTTTATTACCTTGCACTACTGAGGGGAAGGAAGTGGGCAGGCAAAGGGCTTGAGAATTATTTCTGCTCAATGCAGACGAGTAATGCTTCATGTTTCATCATACTAGCATTCACAGGTAGCATCTGCTCACACTTGCACTGGAGTGCAACAGTTGTATGGTGCCTGCTGTGCCTTGCAGGGAAAAGGCCTGTGCTTATGCACCAGGGGAAATGGTCACTGAGTTACTCTGTTATCACTGATCCCACAGAAATGACATATTCTGGGACTCCTCGGGTCCTGTTAGCAAAATTCCTAAACAACCTCATGACTGTGCCAGCGAGTGAAAACGGACACAATTGCATTTCATAATAATAATGATAAAAAAAAACAGCTCTCCAAAACCTCATCATGCTGAGTTGACATGAATGGCAGAAGGATAGAGGTTTTTCTATGGACACAATGGATTACACCTGAGACTGCTTATGACAGGACAAAACTGCAACAGACCCCACCATTATCACTACAGCCTTGTTAATGAGAGATTCCAGTGGGACTTAGCAGGTCTCTCTAGGTCTCTTGGACTTTAAATTGTCCTTTTTCAATTCTCAGGGAAAGTGGCTCATTATTATCTTCTTAATCATGACATTTCACAACATCTTATTTCAAGCAGGCAGGAGAGCCATGGGCAGGGCTCCAACAAGCTGCGAGCTCGGTATCATGGGTGTTGATTAACAGAAAATATCCGTTGGTGGTTTCAGCATCGAACAGTGGTTTAAATGGTACAGCCGGCCTATGCTATATAGAGAACTAGCACCCTCAAGTGGTGTATCCTGCATAAGTGCTGGTGGAAATACAGCCCTGCATATATTCTCATGTAAAGTGGACTGGTTTCCAGGCAGATGTTCATTCAGACATTATTCCCATACTAGATGTAGAGCCGTAGATAACGCCTTAAAGGATAAATTCATACACCCCCCCACCCCTATGCACAAAGTCAGAGGTCAAAGTAAACTGGGTTTGGGTAGGACTGGGGAATCCACCTCCATCTGCAAGCAGGACATAAGGCAGCTTCACAGCCCCTCTGCAGCTGGTACTCTGGCTCTTGGGCTGGAGTAGAAGTCACAACTTACCTGTTTCTCCTCATGGGAGAAATTGTGGTCACTGGATCTAATTAATCTCAGATCCATTGGTTTTGCCCTTACCCCTGTGTGAGGCTTTACAAAACTGGTGTGAAGTCACCTTGCATCCCTATTCAGCCACTCTGCCCTGGTGGTGGGGAACATCAGACAAACCTGCTATGATGGATACATTTCTCGCCAAGAAAATATCCAAAGGTGAAAGGCAAGGCGACCTTCCCCTACAATCTCAGGCCAGTGTATCCACTATTGAATGGAAAGTCTGCTAAATTAGTCCCAGGTATATTGTTAAATGTGTTTATTCTGAGATTTATAACTTATGATTAAAGCTAACATAAGCCACTTCCCATGCAGTAGGAACTGCTGAGAGGAATATCTTAGGGTTACCATATTTCAACAAGCAAAAAAGAGGACGGGAGGAGCCCCGCCCTAGCCCCTCCCACTTCCCGCCCCCCCAGAACCCCCAACCCTCCCCCCGTTCCTTGTCCCCTGACTGCCCCCTCCTGGGACCCCTGCCCCTAACTGCCCCCCGGGACTCCACTCCCTATCTAAGCCTCCTTGCCTCTTGTCCCCTGACTGCCCCAACCCTTATCCACACCCCCACCCCCAGACAGACCCCTGGGACTCCCACGCCCCATCCAACCACTCCCCACCCCCTGATAGCCCCCCCCAGAACTCCCAATCCATCTAAACCCCTCTGCTCCCTGTCCCCTGACTGCTCCGATCCCTCTCCACACTCCTGCCCCCTGACAGCCCCCCCAGAACTCCCAACCCATCTAAACCCCTCTGCTCCCTGTCCCCTGACTGCTCCAATCCCTCTCCCCACTCCTGCCCCCTGACAGCTCCCCCCCAGAACTCCCAGCCCCCTACCCCCCGCTCCTTGTCCCCTGACTGCCCCCTCCTGGGACCCCTGCTCCTAACTGCCCTCCAGAACCCCACCCCCTACCTAAGACTCCCTGTTCCTTGTCCCCTAACTGCCCCCTCCTAAGACCCCCCCCAACTGCCCCCCAGGACCCTACCCCCTACCTGTACCCTGACTGCCCAAAACTTTCTCCACTCCCCTCCAAAAGCCCCCCCCCGTTTCTTGACTGCCCCCTCCAGAACCTCCCTGTCCCTTCTCCTGCCCCCCCTTACCCTGCTGCTCAGAACAGGGTGTTGGGCTCTGTGCCAGCCGGACACATGGCTGAGCTCCCCTGCACAACACAAAACCCGGTCCCTGGCCCTGCACAGGGCTGCCGGAGCGGGCTGCAGGAGGAGGAGCTGCCGGCCGGCTCAGAATGCAGGGAGGGGGGGGGTGGGAGGAGGAAGCTGCTCCGGAGTCCAGCCCGGGACTTTCCTGCAGCCCTCCCAGCCGCTCGCTCTGCCGGGGGAGGGGGAAATCCCGGACATTGTGAGTGCTTTACAAATTCCCCCCGGACGCTATTTTTAGCACACAAAAGGAGGACATGTCCGGGTAAATCCGGACGAATGGTAACCCTAAATATCTGCTTTAGAGCATGTTACCTAGGAAACTTTCAGCAAAAAGTCAACACTCTGAAATTTCACTAAATGGAGTTAAATCAATGGTCACACATGGAAGGTGAAGCAACATTTGAATGGATTTAGAGGGGCAGGAGAGGCAGGATTTTAGTAGAGTAAGAGTAGGTAATGTAACAACCTCCATAGGACTTGGAAGGAAGAGCAGATGTTGCAGGAGGGAAGAGTTTTGAGGAAGCATATCTGTGTGCACATGGCTAGAACGCTAGCTGCAGTTGCAGCATCTCTGTAAATAGTTCTCTTAATAAAGAACCAGTTTAATTTTACAAGCATGGACAGGGACGGCTCTGGCTTTTTTGCCGCCCTAGGCAAAAAAGCCACCCGCTGCCCCCCCTCCCCCAGCGCGGCAGGGGAGGGCGCCGAGCCCAGCCGCGGGCCCGCAATCCCCCACCGGCCGGAGCGCCGGGAGGAGGGCGGAGAGCCCGCCGCGGCTCCCCGCTCTCCCTGGCGACCAGAGCGCCGGGAGCAGGGCGGAGAGCCCTTGGCGGCCAGAGCACCGGGAGGAGGGCGGTGAGCCCAGCCGGGGCTCTCTGCTCTCCCCGGCAGCCAGAGTGCCGGGAGCAGGGCTGAGAGCCCGGCCGGGGCTCTCCACTCTCCCCGGCGGCCAGAGGGCCGGGAGGAGGGCGGTAAGCCCGGCCGGGGCTCTCCGCTCTCCCCAGCGGCCAGAGTGCCGGGGGGAGGGCGGAGAGCCCCCAGCGGCCAGAGTGCCGGGGGGAGGGCGGCGAGCCCGGCCGGGACCCCGCTCTCCTCTACCGTCCAGAGCGCCAGGGGGAGGGCAGCGAGCCCAGTCGCGGCCCCGCTTTCAGGCCGGAGCGCCGCACCGCCCCCCTCCAGGCGCCGCCCCAAGCAGATGCTTGGTGGGCTGGTGCCTGGAGCCGGCCCTGAGCATGGAGTCCTTTCATGTTACTACCCAGCCCAGGGTAAATGAAACAGAATAGGTTGCCAGATTAGAGGTTACAGGAGTTAAAAAGTCAGGAAGAACAACACAATCTGGAAAAAATATCAGATCCACCAGTATGCAGTGTAGTTGTTGCCATGTCAGTTCCAAGATATTAGAGAAACAAGGTGAGTGGATGGTCCCTTACAGTATGCGCTAACTACTTAGGCTAAACAATCTGTTCCACCTTGCACTTATCTGTGAGTATTTTTCCCAGACCTGAAGAAGAGCTCTGTGTGGCTTGAAAGCATGTCGCTCTCACCAACAGAAGTTGGTCCAATAAATGATATCACCTCCACCTTGTCTCTCTAAGATCCTACCAATGTATTCATACAAGACAAATTAGTTATACACAGTTTAGTCAGTTACCTCTACCCCCTCCTTCCCTCCACGCACCAAGACACTAGATCATTCACCTTCCTTCTCCAATTACTGTCCTTAATTTGTTTCTTTAATTTCCACGGCATCCTGCTACCTCTATAGACGAACCAAGTAAACGCTGCACTATTGAGGCCTTCATTTCTAACCTGGCCAACAGGAAAAGAAGGTCAGAACAAAAAGCTGTGAGGGAAGTTCTGTTTCAAGACAGAGATTTAAAAGTGTACAGGAGAGAAAGCAAGAGCAACAGAAGGTTGCCTGCAGGCTGCAGCCAGGGTCAAGCATGAAGAAGCAGGCAGCTAATATCCTACATGAGTAGACAGTGCCATCTGGTGGACACCAGGCACTTACACAGGTAGCGCATTTGGGTGCTGTGCACTCAGATATCTTAGTCTTTGAAATATGGCTCAGGGATGCTGGAGGAGATTTGATTCTATCTACCCAGTAATTCCTACCATGTTACAATTCCCCAGCATGGTCCAAATAGAATTCCTTCTTGTTGTGTAAACAGGATGGACCATGGACTTCAGTGGGGCTGTCGTGCTGTTCAGGAATATTTAAAATGTGGTCTGGTCCCATCTATGCAGCAAAACCAAGTCATATCAGGGGATTACCATATTGACTCTGGTCTTCCAACACAGCAGGAATTTCAAAGGCGCACCAGCCCTAACAGATGGAGTTCTGGAGTTCTCCGAAGCTGGCGAATGGAGGAAGGAGGATTTCTGGGATGGGTGGTTGGACATTGTCCATGTGAGGGAGCATAGTAAGGCAAGGCAGCCAATAGCCTGTCATTACAATACCATTTATTGTTCTGTTCAATATCTTCATCAATGTTTTAGATAATGGCATAGAGAGTATACTTTTAAAGTTTGCGGACAATACCAAGCTGGGGGGATTGCAAGTGCTTTGGAGGACAGGATCTAAATTCAAAACGATCTGGACAAACTGGAGAAATGGTCTGAAGTAAATAGGATGAAATTCAATTAGGACAAATGCAAAGTACTCCACTTAGGAAGGAACACATCAGTTGCACACATACAAAATGGTAAGTGACTGCCTAGGAAGGAGTACTGTGGAAAGGGGTCTGAGAGTCATAGTGGATCTCAAGCTAAATATGAATCACTGTTGCAAAACAAGCAAATATCATTCTGGGATGTATTAGCAGGAGTATTGTAAGCAAGACACGAGAAGTAATTCTTCCGCTCTACTCTGCGCTGATTAGGCCTCAGCTGGAGTGTTGCGTCCAGTTCTGGGTGCCACATTTCAGGAAAGATGTAGACAAATTGGAGAAAGTCCAGAGAAGAACAACAAAAATGATTAAAGGTCTAGAAAACATTACCTATGATGGAAGATTGAAAAAAAATTGGTTTGTTTACTCTGGAGACGTGAAGACTGAGAGGGGACTCCTCCTTGTAAAAGGTTGTTACAAGGAGGAGGGAGAAAAATTGTTCTTCTTAACCTCTGAGGATAGGACAAGAAGCAATGGGCTTAAATTGCAGCAAGGGCAAAAACTTCCTAACTGTCAGAGTGGTTAAGCACTGGAATAAATTGCCTAGGGAGGTTGTGGAATCTCCATCATTGGGGATTTTTAAGAGCAGATTGGACAAACACCTGTCAGGGATGGTCTAGATCAGGGATCGGCAACCTTTGGCATGCGGCCCGTTAGGGAAATCTGCTGGGGGGCCAGGACAGTTTGTTTACCTGCAGCATCCGCTGGTTCGGCCGATTGCAGCTCCCACTGGCCGCGGTGTGCTGTTCCAGGCCAATGGGGACTGCGGGAAGTGGCACGGGCCAAGGGATGTGCTGGCTGCCGCTTCCCGCAGCCCCCATTGGCCTGGAGCGGTAAACTGCGGCCAGTGGGAGCTGCGATCGGCCGGACCTGTGGACGCTGCAGGTAAACAAACTGTCCTGGCCCGCCAGCGGATTTACCTGACAGGCCGCGTGCCAAAGGTTGCCGATCCCTGGTCTAGATAATACTTATCCTGCCTTGAGTGCAGGGCACTTGACTAGAAAGCCTCTCGAGGTCCCTTCCAGTTCTATGATTCTATGATTTATGGGAATAAAGAATAATTATGTATTAGATCATTTACTATCAGTGGCCCAAGTTCTTCCCTCTTCATCCACAGGCAGATATGGATGAAAACCCATCAGATCTATGCAAGGGGAGGGTATGGAAGAAGAGTCATCCTCTGCCTCTGTAGCCTTATTCCTCCTCTTCCATTAGACAGCGGTGTAACTCCATTAGAAGAGTTGCAGAAACAAGGCCAGGAGTGACAAAGCATTGGTGCTCCTGGCACTCAGATAGGTACCTAAGCAAGGCAGTTAAATGTGCCTGGGTAAGGGGAAACCAGGTGCCCCTCATTTCCCCCTCCTCCACAATGATGACACCTAGGTCACTAAACCTATAAAAGCCCCTTTGAGGGTGTTAGAGCCTAGTCAGCATTAACTTAGGCACTTTCTCTCTTTTTGATTAGAACCAAGGAGTCAAAGGCGCAATGGCTGTAGAAGGAAACTCAGCGGCATGGATCCATTGCTGTGTCAGGGGTGGGTCAGGATGCAGCGGAGTGCCACAGTGGCTTCAGTGGGGAGGGTCCCTGCTTTCAGTGCTGCCTCTGAGATTCCAGCCAGACTGGAGTCACAAACGCTGCTGGGGTGGATGACCTGGTGATGATCCACTGACACCTGAGCTCTTCCACACAAATGGAAAATGTCAGGCAAATATGTGTGCATCCAGGCAGTGGTCTCCTGAATCCAAGGCCTGGTCTACACTTAAAAGTTTCATTGGTAAAACTATGTTGGGGTGTGTGGGGGTGGGGGTGTCTTTTTAACTGATACAGTTATATTGATAAAAGCTCTAGTGTGGATGCAGTTATATTGATATATACTGTAGCATAAAGCTATATCTACACTAGAAGGTGGTTGTCAGCATAGCTTTGTTGGTTGGCATGTGAAGCATTGTGATTTTTTTACTGACATAGCTGGACTAGCAAAAGCCTCTAGTGCAGATGCAGCTATACCGGCAAAACTGCACTTTTAACCATATAGTTTATGTTGCACAATAGAGATGGCAGTTTTGCCAGTGTAGCAGTATCCACACAAGGAGTGCTTTGCCAGTACAGCTATACCAATCTAACTATGCTGGCAAAGCCTTCTAGTGTACCTATGGCCTAATACCCCTTCTGGTATGGGAATAGCTATACTGGCATAATGCATCCATGCTGGAGGGGTTGTACTGGTTTAACTATATCAGTATAGTTTCACCTATCCTTATAAATTAACTGCTCGATGGCATCTCACTTATTATCCCTTTGACAATACCTCTGTGGGGCAGTGACGGGACGACATAGCTCACCCACCAGGTACCTGCAGAAAGGCACTGCCAGTTCCACGTCGTGTAGATATGACCTCTGACTCATTTCTATTTGGATGGCCGTAATTTAGTTTGAATAATATCAGTAGGGGAACCACTGTGGGATAACATCCCGTGTAATGGAGATATCTAAGCAAGATGCTGTAATATAATGAACCCTGCGGCCAGGGAGTGGGCTACTTAGCTTTCAACTGAAAATCATTATCTAGCTAGAATGCCAGTACATGGCTGGTGAAATTCACCCCTGTGTCAAGGAACAGCCCAAGGCCTATGCGCCATTTAAGTCCCACTTAAGCCCTCTCCTGATGTAGAATTTTACATCTCTTGCCACCAAATTTGCTAATTTTACATTTTCCCTTTTGTTCAGTTTCACGAGAAAGACACTAGCTACAACTTCTCTTCCTCTGGGTTTGCCCCCATCAAGTCAAGAGACTTGTCTGAAGTAGCATGCAAAGCTTAAATGAGATCTCACTAGTGCTTTGACCTTAAAGCTGGCTCTATGCACAGGGGTGAATTTCAGCTGGCTGCTGTGGGCATAATAAAGTTTCTGGGGAAAGCTCTGAGATTGCTCTCCTATTTGCTTGAGTGTGTCTTCTGTGCTCAGTAGGCCTTGCACAAGCCCTCTGCACAGAGGTTAATTTCATCCAGATAGATTTCTATGGGGCTTTTAATACTGAACACTTACAGAAGCTTGCAGCATTGTTTACATAATTTTATATCTAAAGCCGTGAAAAACAGATCTTCCTTTTTCAGTGGAACTCTTGTCTAAAAATGATATTAAATGAGCAAGGTGTGAAGTTCACATAGGTATTCTAAAGAGGTTACATCAAAGGAAGAAAGAAAAGAAAGGGTTACTCTTTGTTTCTTTTTAAATAAAAGCAGATTGATTTTGCAAACCTATTTCCAGGCTGCTTGAGATGCTTGGGAGCAAAATTTCAAACCAGTCCTACTAAATCACACTCCAGAAATCTGCAGAAGTCCCCCATATATGTATACTTGCATATATAAATGCGGCTTTCACCATGGAAAGTCTGCACAAAGAATTTAGCCAGAGAATTAGCACAGGAGAAATTCTGATGAATAAATGATGTGGCTAAGTCCACAGCAAAGTTATGTTTTGATTTAGATGACCCTTTAGTCAGATTTTTTCCTTTCCTATCCTTGCAATGAACCTTTTGGACTTGAAGTTTCTCCTTTCTTTGTTGTTTCAGAGTACTGAAAAAAGAAAGGTTATTTCTGCTTTGCTTAGTTAAGATAGCAACTCAACACAGAGACCATTGGCTGCATTTTTGGGTGATTATAAGAAGAGTGATTTATAGGTGTTAGCTAATGGATTCTTGCTCAGATCTCTGGGATTTTCCATTTCACTTTGTACCAAATGGCAAGTTAAGCTGAACAGTTAAACATAACTGACAGGTGGGTCATTTGATTAGTTAACCCTATGGAACTGCTTCCACCCTTCACTGGATTTGCCTTACATGCACAATAAATCATTAAGACACCATCAATATTATTACTCTGGTCCTTAGTTCACTACAAGACAGAAGTAATTTTTCACTTATTATGCTTCCCCCCCTCCCCACTCCAACATCCCCAATAATCTGCTTCTCCATACCTTTTCAGAATGTTTTTGCCTTCCTCTGACTGCAGATGGCTTTGGTCCATTTCTGGTTTTATACAAGCATGTAACTATGAAGCAGGGCCTGTCATTTGCAATGCCCTGGCCATTCCCACTTTAGCATCTCTCATCTGTACATGTGGAACACATTTCCTAACAGAGGACTCAAGTGCTGACCTTTTGGGGAATCACTTTGTCAGTTTGGTAAAAGATCCCAGCAAGATAGTGGCATTGAGCCCTGATCACATTGTACAGAGGGGCCCAAGATACTGACGAAGTTAGTCTTCTTTCCACATCCAATGGAGGCAACAATTCCTATTACCTGCCTTTGCTTTGTGGTTCATTTTCTTTCTGCTCATTGCCTGTAGAGGGAATGGTAGATTTAAGTTCCTGTGTGTACTGCAACAAAACATAATTAAAGAGAAACTGTCAGCATGAAATCTAGTCTACTATTAAAACAAAAACCAAGAGAAGAGGTATTAACAGTAGCTATGCGTACTACATCTGCCACTATGTCACTCTCCTCATTATTGTGGTTTTACAATCATAGTTTCCAGTTTTCTAAGGTGTTTCTCTCTCCTCTATTGCTGTGTGGGGGGAAAAAAACCCACAAACACAACAGGGGAAACTCATTGGCTATTTAGGAGGAAATAATGAAATGTACTATACAAAATAAACTGAAAAAACCCCACTTTTTCCCCTCTGTAGTGGCCCGTGGCCATCCCTTCCCATCAGGCTCAGAGGGAAGCCTCACTATGTTGTGCCTATAAATACAATGCTCAACAGAGGAATTAGCAGTCTACAGGCTCTGGCACTCTGGGCAGGGCAGAGCAACAAGCAACAAGCAAACGGCCTAGAGTGGGTAGGCTGCCATCCCAGGGGCGGGGCTGGCAGCAAGGGGTAGAGGAACCCAGGCCCACCCTAACTCCACCAGGTCCCATCCCCAGGGTCCTGAAAGTGGTGGAGAATTCTGCTACTGGGTAAGTGGGGATCCCACCAAAACATGCTGACCTAGATCTGGCAACAAAACCAGACTAATGTCTGTTGTCCCTGGGCTACTTCCTACTACCCCTTCTGAGTGTACCTCTGTCTCTCTGGGATTCACAGCCAGGGATACAGATCAGTCAGCAGTCCCGGAAACGTCTCTGGGTCTGTGTCGCTGTAGAGCTCGGTCTCTGGTGCAGGGCTCAGCTATGGGCGAGGGACATCTGCTCCGTTCCCTGGCTCTTGCACCCCTGAGATGTAGGGCCCACCTTTTAAACTTCCTTTCCTGCCCCTTTGCTTCTGGCATAGGGTGTGTGGCTTGCCTGGCCCCAGGGGATAGAGAGTGGTCCCTCCCCGTCAGGCTCAAAGAGAGGCCACACCAACTCTCTACACCCTCTAATCATTTTCAGCGACAAGTTAGAATAGGAAAAAACATTTCAGTCAGAAGGGCGATTCTTCACTTGACATTAGCCCTTTAAAACAATCCTTGCTTTTGTTATTAATACAGCCTGGAGTAGTGAGGCAGAGAGCAAGATAATGTGTACACACATTATAGTATATGTGTGATTAGTATTATCTGACAGTGCTTATTATCTCTCTGTTGAGGGACTTAGCTGTCTTGGTACTAGGTAAGTCTTCCCCCCATTACCACAGTATCTGAGCACCTCACCATCTTTTGTGTATTTAGCCTCACTACACCCCTGGGAGGTAGGGAAGTGCTGTTATGCCCGTTTTACAGATGGGAAACAGAGTTACAGAGAGACTGGATGACTCATATGGGAAGTCTGTGGCAGAGTAGGGAATTGAGTTGCAGGTCTCCCAGGCTAGTACCCTGCCCAGTGGATCATCATTCATAGTGAGTTATAAAGTGATCTTAGGAGATGGTCCTGCAAACACTATCACAGACTATGGTGTTTATTGAAGTCACTCACAGTAGTGAGGACTATGGCTAAAAAATTTTAAAGTGACTAGCGCTTCTGAGTTTTTTAGTTCTGGAGTGCTTATCTTGAGACTCCTTAAAGGAGCCTGTCTGAAATCAGCCCTCTGAAAATGAGGTCCCTCTGAAGAGTCTCAGAATGGGTGCTCAGGCACTCCAAATCACTAGTCGCTTTGGAAAATCTCGGCTGTATTTGATAGCAAGGATTTACAGGACTGGCGCTTTAGTTGGCAGTACTGTGTATCTGCTTTCAAAACACTGTCAAATGGGATCAAAAGCTGTCTTGAAATTCCCAAGCGTCAGAGTTGAAATGACTCAGCCATATAGCTTAGCATAAAGATGTGATGTATATACTTATTTTAACCCCTGGAATAGCATTATGCAGCTACACTGTTTAGGGCTGGTTTGATTTTAACAGAGCACTGTTAGAATCATAGAAGATTAGGGTTGGAAGGGACCTCAGGAGGTCATCTAGTCCAACCCCCTGCTCAAAGCAGGGCCAATCCCCAACTAAATCATCCCAGGCAGGGCTTTAGCCATACAACAATGCTTTATTTGAACACTGAAGCACACTGTAGGTCTAGGTCTCCAAAGGGGTTAATGTAATGTAAAGTCAGATTGTTCTAAATAGCTCTTTGGTGCTAGCATTCGTCTGTTAAATCAAAATTAGAGGACATAGCATTACTACAGATGAAAGCAAGGGTGTATCCATTTGTAGTTCTAATAACTGTAATCTCTAAGTATAGTTCTGGTGTCTACTTTTCTTTCCCTGGAATATCTCTTTTCCAGTCCCTTTGTAATGCCTTTTCCCCTGCAGGTTCTGAATGCATTTGAGTAGAATCTTGCTAGCTGTCTGCATATAGTATCAACCATTTTCAAGGACATGCAAGCATCTGTACACTCCCATTTTCACAACAGTGACACTCTGATTAAAAAAAGCAATCCTAGAAAATATGGTGTGAATGTTTTGTTGTTCCTTTCTATAACAACACCTATATTCTAATATTGCCTTCATAATGCAATAGACAACAAGGGAAAAAAACAGGAGGAAATACAGCTTAAAGAACATAAACAAAATTTATTAGGGTCACTGACTGCAGAGCAGCAGATGCAAGCATATAGCTTTGTATTTGCTACAGTTACTGTATTTGGCACAATTCAGGATACAAAACTGGCAGTCTGTTTACAAGCACAGCAATGCATACATAACCACAACATAAATATAGTTCAAGTGTCTTTCAGTGAGATGCTGTAGTCCTCATTTAATGCTTAGAAGTTGAGAAGGCTGCAGAAGTCAAAGTAAATTAATCTGTAACCTGACCACCTCTGACTTTGTTGTCTGGTTATCAAAATATACCATGCATCATTTTGTCGGACATGTCATTTATGGATGATTAAAGTTGTAGACTGACAGGAGAGGTTAGCCAGAAGAAAAGAATATTTGAAGAAAATTTTCAAAAGCTAATAGATGAAACATATATTATGTATTGCTATTTTCTGCTAAAATGTGTATGTGGATTTTAATGCTCATGAAAGTGAGGACCTAATAGCAGAGGTTTAAGATTGATGTAGTGTGAGGCATGCACTGTGCGCTGTTTTCCCACAGAGGTCTTGAATACCCCTAAGGCGGATTCTATTCTTCAGTAAGCTAATCAGCTCTGTACCTGGTCTCAGGTCAAACATCCTATTTTTGCCCTGAATGTCCTATTTGGAGAAAGTAAAGGCATGTTACTGTTGGCCAAGGTTTTCAAAAGTCACTAGTGATTTTAATTGCCTCAATTTTTGGATGCCCAACTTGGGACACCTTAGAGGAGCCTGTTTTTCAGAGGGTAGCTGCTCAGCACTTTATGAAATTCAGGCCTGTCTGAAGGGTTTCAAGTTGGACACCCAAAGAGTGAACTTACTAATCATTTTTGATAATCTTGTGATACTAAAGACGAGCAATCTTGACAATTGGGAATCTGTGCAGACAGCTACCACGCACCCATACATTCATATGTTTAGACATTATTTTCTATTTATATCTCAAATACATGCTATGCCTGTCCCCGTTTTTTCTATGTTCGCTTTAACCAGAAAGGCACAAAACTGCAATTGTAACTTGCTGTATTGCTTAGCTTGTTCATGCAACGATGTGTCCTTTTTAAAATCTCACCAGGCAACAACTGGCATCCTGCAATTGGCTCCCACTTCTAAATGTACTTTAATCCTGGCCTGCAGTTAGAGGTCTGCAAGTATGCACTGCATTCATATATACATTGAAAATTTCACAAGACCTTGCTATTCAACTAAGGGAAAATATTGCCATTTCTGTGTCAGTGTCAGCAATAATGGGTTCCCACTATGGGCTGGGTAAAATTTAGCAAAGAATAGAATTGACAGTTTTTTCTCGGGTAAACTTTTGCTATTTTTATAAGATTTGGATCTCTTCCCCCTCCCCCCCCCCCCCCCCCCCCCAGCAATATAGTAGTTTGTCTGGCTGAACAAACTGCCTTTCATTTTGTCCAGAATCAAAAATTTATGGCGAGTCTACAAAATATTTTATTTTTACGATATTGATTTTTTTGGCAGTAAGAATTCACACGACCCCCTCACATCTGCTGCTTTTCCAGGCCTGGGTCTCTCCTGACTCAAATCAGCAGAGATTGCTCTCTCTCTCTCTCTCTGTGTCATATATATATATATATATAAGGAAGAAGTATTTGAAAAACCCATTCCTTGTCCACTCAGCTTGCAAATTCTGAGTTCAGAATTCTGTCCTTTGCTACATAAGCACTTAGAATAAGGTGACCAGCCAACCAGAATTGGGTGGGACAGTCCTGAAATGCCGAGTTCAAGTCCAGGTCCTGGGCTGAATGACTCCAGGACAGCATTTGTCCCAGATTCCCTGCGGGGTCACTCCATGCCTGCCTGAGGCTCAGGGCTGGTGCCAGCCTCTTCCCTGTGGGGAGGGTGCTGAGGTGGGCCTTGGCTGCCCTTTGCCATGAGGCCCTGCCCCTTCTCCTCCTCCCCATAGGCCAGGCAGTAGTAAGAGCAGCCCAGGGAGCCCAGGCCACTGTGGGGGGCCATAGCCCCTCCACCTGCCATGGGCAGTGCACCCCAGTGGGAGGGGACATGGGCCAGGGGCTGCTCTGGAGTACCACAGACCTCCTCTCAGGGAAGGTGGAGGGTCCCGCTCCCCATAGTGGCCCCAGCTCCCTGGGCGGCTCTTACCACAGCCCAGCTCCGGCTTCTGGCCTGGCCAGGGAGCAGGGCTCCTGCATGTGTCCCGCTTTTGCCTTTTGAAAAGGCAAAGAATAGAATAGAATAGAACAGGGAGTGAAAGAAAATTTCTGCTTTATGTGTTTGGATGTTAGCAACTGTTGCAGAGAAAAGCTAGGAGCTGGTATGTTCATAAAAAACTGGTTTTCAGCAATTTTGTTTTAAAATATTTATCAGTCTTGCCAACCCCAAGCATTCAGAAGTCATAGATATGTAGTGCTGGAAAGGACCTTGAGAAGCTACCAAGTTCAGCTCCCTGCACTGACTTGTCATGAGGCAGGTCCCAAAAATCATGAGATTGGCTAAAAACCATGAGATTTTAAAAAGTGAGTGAGAGAAAGTTCTTTTCATTTGCCTTCTGGTTCTTGAGATTTTAGAGGGTCTCGTTTTCAATCTTTTCTCTGCAACAATGAGGGCTAGGGTCTTACTTTAAAAAAATGAAAGGCTGAGATTCTCACCCAATCACATAACTCCATGATCTGGGGCTTGAAGAAAAACATCAGATATCATGAGATTTGTGATAAAAATCACAAGAAATTCTTTATACTGGTAGCTCACTTACAAAGCAACTTTTCTGATATTAATTAATATCTTTAGTGGTACACGCTCTCCACTAAGAACACTGATTCCTTTTTTCTTTTTACTCCCCAAGTATAGTACCTAGATAATGCAAACACACATTACAGTTCTGTCCAAATGGATCTGGTGTGACATGAAACATGTCAATGTGGTGTAATCTTAAACGTGGGTTTCTAAAAAGTGAAGTTCTAAGAACTGGGACTGACACAAACACGTTTCATCATTTTAATCAACATTTCTTTGTTTTACAAATATATGAGAATAGACAAGAACCAGGTCCTGCAAGCCTTTATTCATATGAAAAATCAGACACACACACACACACACACACAATCATAGCTACCACTGTTCCTTCCTCAATATGAATAGCTAGGGAGCTTTAATTCATGCTCCACACTGACCAACTAGAGTGCAGATCTGACACCAGTGTTTCTGATCAATGACAGTCAATGTTGGAGCAACGATTTCTTTGTGGCCCCCTAGTCACTGCATGCATAGGATCAATGTAATCATTAGTACCCCAGGCCAGTCATGCATCAGAGCCTGAGCCATAGTACAATTTGGATGAAGGGGAAAATGTGGGTCAACAGCTATCCTTTAAAATACAGAGTCCAACGCTGCACAGGACTTCTGCCTCTGTCCTTCCTTCATACATTCTCTTCCCACCAGCAGTGGTAACACAGAGTGATCAAAAATATGTATAGCATCCGTGCTATCTGATGGGTTTATTTAACCTCTTCTCTTAGATGTAGTGACTGTATATTTGGAGCATGGCAGCCTTAAATAATAACACTTACATAGAAGTATTTGACCTATTATCTCAGATATAATTGGCTACCTCTGCATAGCTAAGGCAAAGGCATCAGAACTGCAACAAAACCCATATATAATCATCATTATAGTTATTTAATATATTCAGTAGCCTCTACATGCATTTCAATAGACCAGTATAAAAATAGTAAATAACACAGATCATTCTCTAAAAATATGTACATACATAGAACTTCA
Source organism: Chrysemys picta bellii (assembly GCF_011386835.1). NCBI lineage: Eukaryota > Metazoa > Chordata > Testudines > Emydidae > Chrysemys > Chrysemys picta. Next base: position 204,898,443 of record NC_088791.1, read on the forward strand.
TTATTTGTATGTGAAAGAAAACACTACTGACTATGTCTATGTGTATTCTAGACTCTCAGATGTCAGCTTCTGCTATTATTTATTTTAGTGTGGTATAAGTATCTTATTGGCCTGAATTTGGGAAGATTGCATTGTTCCCAAATGGCAATAACACAACACCATTATTTATCCCACATAAACCATACGAATTACGGGGGGGAATGCTTTACAAATATCTCAGAGAATTGCATTGGTATTATTCTTAATATCCTACTTGTGAGGGAATTCTGCACCACTGCGCAATGCAGAATTTGCACAGAAATTAATGTTTTTTCCGCAATTTCCTTCCCGCCCCCGCCACAGAAATGGGCTGCAGAGCTGCTGGCTGCTACTAGGGGGCACTGGACCCAGCAGAGCCAGAGGGAGGGGGAGGAAGCTAGAGGGTGCCGGGCAGCTGCAGTTCCCCACACGCCCTGAAGGAAGGAGGCACCGTGCATGAAACTCCATACAAGTCCTGGACCCAGCATCAGGCTGTTTCTCCCTCTGGATCCCTGCGCTCTGTGGGGGATGGGATGCAAGTGTCTGGGCTGCGGCGGGGGTGGGGGTCACGCAGCTGGGCTCTGGGGAGGTAGGGGGTGCATGTGAGTGTCTCGGCTGGGGGGGCGCCCTGCAGCTGGGCTCTGGAGGGGGAGGAGGTGTGGATGTCTGGCCCCCCTCCTGGGCTCTGTGGGGAAGGGGCAGAGAAACAGGAACTTGGTTGTTGTAGGGCTTTCCTTAACTCTACTCCTGCAGGAATTTTTTTGTGTCTGTATTGTTACAGACATTGGGCTGGTCTACACCAGTGGTTCTCAAAGCCGGTCCGCCACTTGTTCAGGGAAAGCCCCTGGCGGGCCGGGCCGGTTTGTTTACTGCAGGTTCTGCCGACCGCGGCTCCCAATGGCCGCGGTTCGCCGTCCCAGGCCAATGGGGGCTGCGGGAAGCGGCGCAGGCAGAGGGATGTGCTGTCTGTGGCTTTGAGAACCACTAGTCTACACTATATAGTTGCTGATAGGTATTTTGTAATGAAATACCAAAATAATTGAAACTGGTGTGACTGTATACTGTTATTTTGACAAATAAAATGTACAGATTTTTGCAGAATTTTAAAATATTGTGCACAGAATTTTAATTTTTTTGGCACTGAATTTACCCAGGAGTAACATCCCCTCTTCAGGTTAAGCTAAACTGCCTTAATTGCCAAGGGGCGAAATGTCAGACCTAGGTGCTAAATTAGCACCTACTTAGGTATTCAGGAACCTAATGATGATTGTCATAGTCATCAATTGGGTGTCTAAATAAGAAGTTAGACACCCAACTTCAGCAAAGTACAGTAGAACCTCAGAGTTACGAGCACCTCGGGAATGGAGGTTGTTTGTAACTCTGAAATGTTCGTAACTCTGCACAAAACGTTATGGTTTATGGTTCTTTCAAAAGTTTACAACTGAACATTGACTTGGTAAAGTTTCAAAACTGTACTATGAGAAGAAAAATGCTGCTTTTCCTTAATTTTTTTTGTAGTTTATGTTTAACCCAGTACTGTATTGTATTTACTTTTTTCTTTTTCTTTTGGTCTCTGCTGCTGCCTGATTGCTTACTTCCAGTTCCAAATAAGGTGTGTTTAACTGGTCACTTCTGGTGTTCATAACTCTGAGGTTCTACTGTAAGTTGGAAAATACATCCCTGTGTGTCCAACTGTACAGGCTTGGACCAAGAAAAAAAATTCTGCACTATATTCTTAGCTGGTGTAAATCAGTGTAGCTCCTTTGAAGACAATTACAGCTTCCACCATCTGTTCCTCTAACTCATTGTTTAAGAAACTTCTGCAAATGATCTAGAATGTTTTTTCTTTACACAGAAATATTGCAGTCTCCCCAAGAACTTATTCAAAACCTACCTGGGGAAGTGGACTCATTTACAGAGTAGGTGTCAAGCCCACATGTGAGTCATGTGCCCATGCCAAACTCATGCCAAGAAAGCCTTTACACTATCCCACCTCATAATGTAATGAGGTATTCAATATATATATGCCACACACACACACACACACACAGACCAAAGAAAAAAAATAATAGCTACATTGTACAACTGCAGCATGAAAACATCCAGTAATAAAAAGAGCTCAGACTCTTGCAGCATTCTAGGTGCAAGTGCAACTTGCCATGTCTCTGTCCCTACTCCCATCTCATGACAATTCTGATACAGGTGCATTGACATCATCGTTTCTTTCAAGGACGTCACGGTCTACTTTAAAGCAGAATAGAGACTTAGCCAATGAATGGTAAAAGGAATTCCAATTAATGAATTCCTGTCATTTGTTTCCAGTGGCACCCACAGTGTGTTAGGCTCAGGACAAACACAAGGCGCTGAATCAAACATGAAAGGCTGAATAAGTGAATACATTCTTCAGACTTGCAGTTCATGGATTGCATTTTAAAACAAAACAAACCTCTTTTTAAAATGCTCCGAATAAACTCTCTTTCTGGGGTGCCCAGCTGCCAAAGTGTTCTCAGCACCTTATGAAGCACACAAATCATTTTGATTAATCAAGGTGATGTTGTGCGAAAAAGTCTTTAAGCTCCTCTTTTAAAAGGACCCAAATCTCTGGCACTTCTGAAGCCAACAGGGCAAGGTAGTCCAAAATACTGATGCTGTGATAACCAAAACATAACATAAAATAAAAAAGATGGGCTGAATTTCTTCTGCTGCTATACGACCGATTGATATGGCTCTGCCTCTAGTTAGAGATATTGTGTTGGGCGTTTGGTAATGTACACGACACCCCGTCCATTCAAGGCTTTAAACATTACAGTGAATACTTTAAACTCGATCTACAAACCAAGCAGCAGCAAATGCAGACAGCAGAAAGAGTGCATCAGCCTAATGCCCTCTGGCCATTCTCAGAAATAATCATGCTCCAATACCAGCAGTAGGGAACTGGCCTGCGTCGTAGGCAGCCTAGTATAGAATGCCTTGCAGCAGTCCAATCCTGATGTCACAAAAGCCTGTGGTATGGTATTGCACCAGTCAGGATGTAAGAGCTGATTATCTGAAAAGCAGAAAACCAGCTAGACCACAGCTAATCATCTACAATTACTAGGTAGTCCAGTACCATGCTCAGCTTCCATGCTGAAGTGGCCTGCTCTCATGACATTCTCTACATATTGCATTTCCTAGGTCTTCTCATTCTCCTCAGACCTCCTGAATGAACCAGACCAGGGTCAGGTCTATTTTGCTACAATTTAAAGATGTCTCCTGTAGGGATTTCAGACTAAGCAGATGATAAACCTCTGTGTGGAATCACCATGTAATATAAATCCACAGACAGTGGTTGCTGTATGTGTACATGTGTCAAGTGTGCCATATGCATGTCAGAGTACCCATGCAGTACAGCTGCACTGGCAGAAAAATTAACAAGGCTCAGCGTCCAAGGTACACAATGCTTTGGGTAAGTGTGCAGTAGCTTTCCAGTTCTGCCTGCTTGCCACTAGCCACTTTACGCATTGGAAGAAACACTCTGATGCGGATTCCCATTCTGAGACTCATTTGTCTTGTAACTGGCCTGTGCATCATCACCAATACCATCTGGTGATTTCAAGTCTGCCTTATCCACAGGCGCGGAGGCCTTAGGCAGTTTGCAAGCAAAGCAGAGGTACTTGAAACACGACAGCAAACCTTCTGAAATACTGGATGAGAAGAGCTTTTTGCATGGGTGGCAGAACTGGTAGAACACCAGCATGAACAGGATGGCCATGCAATAGCCAATCAGCAGCTGCAAGACTAATAAAGGGGCACACACATACAGGTAGACATCTGTTTTATAGACATACCACAGCAAGAGGAGGAAGGCATTCTCAATGAACCTTAGCATATAATATACAGCCAGTCGGTACCAATTTTGGGATTTGTTAATTAAGTCAGGATCATTTAGCTTCAGCTGCACTGCTGACCAGCAGAACATGTTAATGCCAGCATACAAGAAGGTGAGGAGGCACAGTACAATGGTCGTGCCCACCCTGGTCAAAGCCTTCTCTATGTTTTCAGGGAAAGGGGACTTGCTTTGCCAAAAGAGAATCCAGGGGTAAAAGAAAAAGCCAAAGAAATTCAGGAGCACCACAGGCAGGACCCAGATTTGCAGCACAGAACTGAAAAGGACCAGGACTACAACCCGGGTGGCAATCTCAAAGCTTCTCCAGAGGAATATGCAGAGGTAGGCTGCAGCTTTCACGCTGATGTCATAATCATCATACTTAATCTTAATGGCGAGGATGTTGCAGCGTAATGCACCATATACAATCGACAGCAGAGAAAGGACCATGAAGATGCCTGGGAAAAGAAAAGATGATCAGAACCTTCAGTTTTAGCACATGTTAAATGAAACACATTCAGATAGTACAAAGCAACTGGAAAGCTGCTTTAACAGGGCAGCCAGGGACTTCCCTTCTCTAGGGCAGTGGACCCCAAACTGTGGGGCATGCCCCCTATGAGGCGTGGAGGAACGTTTTGGGGGGAGCGTGCAGTGGGGCCCAGGCCAGCCCTCACAGGGGGTGGAGAGTGCCACCCAGCCCCGCTCTGCCCCCAGCCCAGCTCCCCAACTCCAGATACAGCTCCACTCTATCTCCAGCCCAGCTCCGGCCCTGGTGCCAACCGCAGCTCCGCTCTGCCCCCACTCTGTCTAGGGTTGCCAACTTTCTGATTGCAGAAAACCGAACACTCTTGCCCCACCCCTGCCATTTTCACCCAGCTGGGGCAGAGGGTTGGGGTATGTGAGGGGGCTCTGGGCTCGGAGGTGGAGCTGAGGGGTTCAGAATGTTGGAGGGGGCTAAGGGCTGGGGCGGGGGTTGGGGTGCGGAAGGGGGTTTGGGGTCTCGCTTACCTCAGGCAGCTCCCAGAAACGGCTGGCATGTCCCTCTGGCTTCTATGCACAGGAGCGTCCAGGGGACTCCGCGTGCTGACCCCATCTGCAGGCACTCCCCTGCAGCTCCCATTGGCTGCAGTTCCCAACCAATGGGAGCTAAGGATCTGGTGCTCGGGCGGGGGCAGCATACAGAGCCCCCTGGCCACCCCTGCACCTAGAAGCTGGAGGACATGCTGGCAGCTTCTGGAAGCCTCGTGGAGCTGGCGGCGTTTGCGGCCAACCAGACTTTTAGCAGCCCAGTCAGCTGTGCTGACCAGAGCTGCCAGGGTCCCTTTTCGACTGGGCGTTCCAGTCGAAAACCGGACGCCTGGCAACCCTAGCTCTGCCCCCAGCCCAGCTCTGCCCTCACTCGCTCTCCACCCCCAGGCCAGCTCCACTTCCAGCCCCAGCTCCTTCCCCCCTCCTCAGTTATGCCCCCAGCTCCACCTTCAGCCTAAGCTCCTCTGTTGAGCCAACTGTGCAGTAATGAAGGGGGTGTGTGTGGACAGAGGCCATTACTGGTAAGGGGGGGGAGCGCGACAAGAAAAGTTTGGGCACCACTGCTCTAGGGGAAATCCCTAAGTAGTATGCAGCCATTCTACACCCCACCCACTCCTGACCCCGTCCTTTCACTGATGTAGGGGGTGTGGTCACAGTAGATGGGAGCATCACCAGAGTGTACTGTGCTCCGGCAATCCAGGGCTGACAGAATGACCTCTATGGCGTTGTTCCTGTCAGCACAAGTTAGAGCCTCTGAGGTTATTCTAGCTTCTGCCAAGGGCTAAACCAGCTCCTGGACGGCTCCAGGATTGGGGGATGAGGGGAGCAGAAAAGTAGCAGGAAGCAATGTCTGTCCCACTCTCCTCAAAAGGAAACAGAGTCTAGCAACTGTGGTCAAAACATACTACCTCACCCTTACAGAGGGAGCCCTTCTCCCTACCAAACTTACATACTAAAAACAAGGGTGAACTTGGTAGCAGCTAATACCTAGTTTATTTGACCATGAATGGAAAAGATCTAACTAACTACACTGTGTGTGGTCAGTTGATCAGACACGGATCACAGGCTGTTACTGGCACCCTACCGACTGTGATCATAAAGGTTACTTGGGGGAATAACCTTTGGGCATGGGATTTTGGCAATGGTGCTCACACCTATGGAATCAACCACCCATCGATTAGTGACTAGTGATAGGCTGAGTTAGTTTTTAAAATCACAGCTCACGATGTTTTATGTCTGATGCTACTTTTATCTGGCTGTAAATTAGGAAACACCTTGGGACATTTGTAAAAAGCAACAACCCCAAACACTATGTAAATGCTTTAATAAAATAATACTTTGCAATAGCATAGTGCTTTTCAACCTAGGATTTCAAAAAGATTTACAAAGGTACTATTATCCCTATTTTCTAGATGGGGAATGCTGAAGAAACCAAAAGATTTAAAATGTTTTTTCCAAGCTCTATTGTTTGTGCAATATCTATCTGTCTGAGGTACTTATATGGCCCCCCTCACTGTAGTATCTGAGTGCCTCACAATCTCTAATGGATTTATCCCTCACAACACTCCTGTGAGGTAGGGCAGTTTTACGGAGGGGGAACTGAGGCACAGAGACTTGCTGATGGTCACACAGGAAGTGTGTGGTGGAGCTGAGAATTGAGCCCACATGTTACAGGCCAGCACCCTAGCCACTGAACCTCCTCCGTCTCCTTGTGGAAAAGATATATGTGGCATCGACTGAACATTTATTCACCTGACTACATTTTATTTTCTTTATTTCTCTAGCTCCCCCAAAATTATAGAACCTGCCGGACTGAATTTAGAGATGCTAACTTGTAGCTATGGAAATCCATCCTTCTGCATTTCCCCCACACCTACTTATGATTGATTCCTCAAGTGAAGGGGCTTCATTGTTATTTAAACGCTGCAAAGAGTGTTTTGTGTCTGGCACCTAAGGTGACAGCTGCTGGCACTACAGCAAGGCTTTGTGTTGCCGGGATGGGCATCTCCTTACAAAGCTCCCAGGCACGTATAGCAGCAAAGTGCAGCCTCTCGCCATGAAAATGGGAGTTCGGAACTGTCATGCAGTATCTGAACTCAGTTTCACGTGAAACCGTGACAGCAGCATTTTGATACTCCAGAATATCAGTTGCTAAAGTGCTTTTTTAGCTGACTACCGGGATTTGAGCTGTAAATTAAGATACTGAAAAAATGCATCAGCAGACCCAGATAAACGAGAACAGAGTTTTCAAACCTGATGCCTAAAGTTAAGACTCCTCAATCTATAATTAGGCACCTAAAAATATGTGGCTTGATTTTTCAGAAGTGCAGAGCAGCCACAACACTGCTGGGTGCTGCGTATGTTTGGCACCCTTGAAAATCAGACCACTTTTATTTTAGGTGTTGAATTATAGATTTAAGACCCAAGTTTTAGGCATTCATGTTTGAAATTTTTAGCCTTAACCTTTGCATTTTAATACACGGGAGTGTTTTAAATGCAAACAATTAAAGTAAAAACAATAAATGATACAGTCATTTCTTTTAGAGTTTAGGGGAAAATATTTGCTGAATATTAAACTAATTGGTGATGCTACAGCACATTCTATGTTATTAGATAAAATAAGATAAACGGATTAGGTAGATCTTAATTGTCATGTCAATTATTTTAATTTAGTGCTAGCAACCAGTGCTGTCTGCAACCTTCAATTAGTGTATGCTTCATTATCCTCCAAAAGGACCGTATTCACTTCTTTATTACAGCTATTTAACCATGCTCATGAGGTTCTTCTGTTTGAAGGAATTAATCTCTGAACATGACTCTGTAAGAAATGGAGCTATTTTAGGATCTTGGAGTAACTAGGGGGATTTTCCTTGTACATTTTAACAACCAGTGTGTCTTGAAACATCCCTCAATTAATTTGGAATAGAATGTCTGAGAAGGAATTATCCATGTATTTAGACACCCAATATCAGTTTGTAAGGCCAAATAACAATTACAGTAGTATATAGCAACATGCATGTTCCGTTATGGGGAAGGATTTCTCCTGTAAAATGCATTACGTATTTGCTTATTTATCACTTGAATTTTTAGCATTTTTTCCTTAAAAATGAATTCCTATGTTTCGTACATGGTATGAGGATTTTTTAAAACATTGTCTCCTACAGAATACTGGCCAAAAGCAGAACAGCAAGTGAACACAGTTATGAATACCAATGAGAGCCTGTTCTTTCAGCACTCTTAGAAATCTTTTCTCAAGTTCAGAACTGGCTCTGGAACCACAAGAGCAAATAACTTTTAAGAGCTAATTAAGCAAAAAAATTCTTTTGCAATTTTGTTAATAAAGTGAATGCTCTCACTAAAACTGTTTTCCTGGCTCAGAAAGATTGTACTGAAAAGCTGCTTGCCACCTGTTTGACAAGCTGGCAAGCGTTCAGAACACTACTTGGTCCCCCTTTAGTGATTAAAAAAAAAATCTCTTTAACCCATTTGCCCTCACAGCTCCTGGAAGCTACTTCCTATTCTGAATGGGTATTTTCCCATTGGTAGCAATCATGTACAGCATCAGGTTGTAGCCCAAGCGTCCTCTATACCCGAAGTCCCATGCTTGTAACAGCCTACCTGTCATCAATCCAAATGCCACAATCAAGCCAGTGGGAATGATACTGTGGGGCAGCCAGGGAAGAAAATGTAAAGGAATAACATTGCCTGCAGTGGACCTGTCCCTGGCTCAGCACCCACTATGAAGATCAGTGAGGAAGTGAGGGGATGATGGAGTCAAAGATTTTCCCCTAAAGCTGTCCTAAATCCCTCAATAGCAGTGCTGTATGATAAAGGATTCCGCTCTCCTTGGAAGATTGGGGCAGTATTCTTTTTAAGAACCAGTGGTTTGAGTGACACTCTACTTCTAGCACTCCTACGGTTTTGTTTTTTTAATGACTTATGGCTGACAAAGCCTGTCCTTCCCCACCTCTTAGTAACATGAGGGTGACTGCTGCCCTACGTGAGTCATACCATGGTATGCTAACAATACTGACACCTAGCAGAACCTAGCCACTAAATCCAGATTTTTCAATCTTCGGTCTGTACAGTTAGTTACCTAAACCTGTGCTCAGGCCACTCTAAAAATAAGGCCACTTATTTTGGTACCTAAGGTTTGGGACCCAGATGTGAAAATATGGTCTAAATCCATAATTTCCCTCTTTAAAAACACTTATTAATAATACTGAAAAGTATCCCACACCTCTTAAAAATGTTGTCCTAACTACTGACAAGGAAGAGTTCTGTGGTTGACAGCTTGCTGGGATAGCAGAATCTGCCGCAGCATCTTAATATATCTGGCATTGGCAACGATGCCTCGAAATCACATAATGCTTCTCCGTCCTTGCCAAAAATCCCAGTTTATATTCACTAGGTTTGTCATGTTGCAGAAACAAATGTGTTTCAAAGGCCATGTAATCAGATACTGCCTCTTTTCATAAGAGTTATAGTCACAATTACCATCTTCTTTAACAAAATCTTTTTCAAAAGAAGCTGCTATAATACTAGGAAATCCATCCATTTCCTAGGGTAAGGGAGTTAAGAGATGATCCTGTCAAAATATACAGTAATTGAAGGTTATTTTAACTCTGTTGATGACAGTCTAAGCAAGGAGACGAAGGACCGGGGCATGGAGAATTAGTGGAGTGATGTGGTGTGGAGAACCTTGATGCGCTACAGCCTGTGCCATGAGCCTTTCTGTGACTAATTCATGAAGCTTTATTTGAGTTCTCAAAGCACTTTATAAATGTGGGTAAGTATTGTACAAGTGAGGAAGCAACTGAGACGAGAGACATTCCATGATTTGCCCAAGGACACACAGCAAATCAGCAGCAGAGAAGCACAGAACTGAAGCCTCCTGATTCCTAACCCCGTTCTAACCCCTAGACCATGGTACCCCCACATTCACACCATCGCCCAAGTGTCTGTGGTACCTTTCACAAGTACTACATTCATCCAAACAATTTCAACACAAATAAGCTGTGAGCAGATAAATAGCACCACATTTAACTCTCGGTATAAGAAAGTCCTTCTTGTCCTTGATTTAGGTCCTCCTCAGTACTACAGCTTATGAGAAGAGGCACCCATGGCAACATGCACTAATTCACAGACTAAACAAATGCACTCTGGCCAACTTTCAGCCTCCTGTTTAAAACGGGTTTAAGTTCAGATTTGAAAGTTACAAAGAAATAAGACCCAAATGTCTGAAGGAAGGATCACTGTCTGTGAAGACGCAGGTGCAATGCTTTCCAAGTAATCAGTCGGTCCCTTTCATTTAGTATTATACAGTGACACTTATCTGCTCTAGGCTGCTCCAAGCCAGGCGTGGAGGGAGAGGATGTGGCATGCATGGTAGCTGCTGTCTTTGCCTGAGTGGAGGAATTTGCTTATGAATCTGTGATTTAGAACTCTGTGAAGTTTCTTGAGTGTTTGGTTTTGGTGAACGTACCAATTGCCATTGTATTTGTTATTCTCTATCAATCCTAATGACCCGAGACAGAGCCTTTCTTCTTGGTGACAGCGGCTAGCAGCCAACAGTACTAGTGGGGAAAAAGAACCCAGATGATCTTTCTGAAGTAAACGCCATCTGCAGATCAGCACTTGGAGCCCAAGTGCTAATTACGTTGCTCAATGCAGGGTACTTCCATTCTGTTCTCATCCCCATGCCATGGTTCACCCTGCACGTGATTAATTCATCTTAGCTGTCAGGCACAATGAAGTAGCCAGAGCAATGCTTTGTCTTTCAATAATCTACACAGCTATGTGCCTAAATAAGCACTTTGGGTGCCTTTAAAAATAAAGCTGGCAGCTGCTTAAGATGACATAATATCACTATATGCTGATTAATTCCTTAGTGCCAGCTGCTTTAGATGCATTCATGCTGGTAATGGACATTGCACTGTGAAAACCCAGTTCCCTGTACAAGTAAATCCATTGCTTTTGAGAGGCCTGGAAAAGGAAACTTCATTTTGGCTGTTTAAAAAGTACCATTGCCAAAGGCTAATTGACTAGCTTTGAATAAGTAATTTGTTCAGTGATCTTAGTCCAGTCTCTTGTGACCATTTCACTATGTCATAATGTCAAAAAAATGCAGTGTGTATATCCCAACATGGAAAAGAAGGCTGCTGCCAGTCAGCAGTGAGGTACTTTGACAGATATGTGTGGAAAGCCTGTATGCTGTGTGCTTGCCGTACACCTGGCCATAACCTGATCAGTCTAAATTTCACTCTTTCAATCTCTTTGCATGCTGAGCTGCGCCTTCTAACTAGGGTGCATCACCTCTAAATCAGCACTGTTGTATTGCTAAAGAATGCAAAGGTGTGTGCATGGGGTCGTAGAAACACAGCTTTGCTGGACGCAGACTATGACTTGAATTTTTTGTAAGCATCTTTTGTCAGCAGCATCAGCACACCTGCCATATGGGAGGTCCTGGTCTACAGTCAGCTCCGCCTACTTGTTTTCTGTGCAAGGTGATACAAGGAGCATACAGTGTGATGGGGGAAGTGCCCATTACATCTAAAATGAATACTTCGGATATGCATCCGAAGAAGTGGGCTGTAGTCCACGAAAGCTTATGCTCTAATAAATTTGTTAGTCTCTAAGGTGCCACAAGTACTCCTGTTCTTCTTTTTGCGGATACAGACTAACACGGCTGTTACTCTGAATACTTCAGCTCAGTCAACAGACCACATCGGTTGCATGCTGTCATGCAGCCCAGGTGAGAAGTGTAATAAAAATGACAAGGGGTCAGTTGATCGTCAGTGGGACAAAATCATCTGCCTCTCTGACCATCAACTTAGACCTACGTTTCATACTTAATGAGTCAGTGAGATCAGGGCCACCCTTACCGATATGCAAAGTACGCAGCTGTGTAGGGCACCAGGAAATTTGGGGCACCACATTTCCTGGTGCCCTGTGCAGCTGCGCGCTGCTCCAGCCCCTGCTCCGGCTCTTCCCCAGGGCTCCCGCCCCTGCTCCACTCCACTCCAGCCCCACCCCCACTCCCCTGAGGACTCCAGAAGCAGTTGGGCCTGCACTGACCAGTAAGTAGAGCGACCCGGCCCCAGCCTGCTCCACTCCCCTGGCTCCCACCTGCGCCGCCGGTGAGTGCTGGGGGGGTGGTTCCCCTTTCCCCCAAGCCTGGGAGCCAGGGGAGCAAAGCAGGCTGGGTCTGGGTCACTCCACTTCCCGCAGGAAGAGGCCAGCCCCACTCTCCCTGTCCGCCCCGGAGACCTGGGGCCAGACCTCCCCCTTCTGCGGAGTCCTGGGGCGGGGCCCCACACAGCCCCCCCACGGGGGGCTGCATAGGGCAGCAAAATAGCTAGGGGCGGCCCTGAGTGAGATAACAGCTGCCACCATCATAACTGTCCTCACTAATGAGCCAGAACCTGCATGTGCATACCTGCCCTCTCCCCAAGTTGCAGCTAAAGTACAATATTTAGATAAGTTGTTACATGGGGCTCTTCTCGAGGCTTCCCCAGCTGCAAAACCAACAAAGGTGCATAGCCTGCCTGGGCTTCTCAGCCAAAGGACCCATTCAGTAATCTGGCAGGGAAGCACCTTTGCTGAGGCAGCTACCTAAAGCTCACTGAGCTGATCAAATCCTTCCTCTTCTTACCTGATTGATAACTGGGCCTTAGAGAACGTCAGCTGGGGAAGCACAGGCCCATGTCCTTCTGGTGCCACAGCAGAAGCAAGGGCTACCTTGGCAACAGCCAAGGAAGAAGAAATCCTTTAAGGTTTCTCTGTATGTATTTTATTTATTTCTTAAAGTAGTAGTTCTTTGTTCCAGCATGGAGAAATTATGCTCTACCATATACCCAGGCCAAGTGTTTAATGGGGAACACAGGGCAATTTTTTTCTCCTTAAATATAGCTCAATTCCTCTGTCTCCTTGATAAGCTGTCTCCTTCTCATGCCATGATCTACAAGATTGCTTTTTATACAGCGCTCAAAAGATGCCACAATAAGTGCTTTAAATCAAAATTTGATAGGGTAGAGGAGAACCTGGGTGCAGTACAAAGTAACAGCTGGCTGAAACCCACTGGAATGTGCCCAGCAAATGAAGTTGTTTCAAACCTGTTCCTCCAGCTGAGGCAAAGGAAGGCAGCTCAGCAGAGAGTAACCTCTGACCCTCCAACTCTCATTCCACCAATATATAGACTGGACACAAACTATACATACTTCTAGCTGCTGTGATCTCCTGCTGCAGGACACATATATACAGCTGAAGTGTCAGCTGAGGCGCGGAGCCGAGGAAAGCCTGGATCACAGATGCCCTGCTGAATGCAGATCTATGTGTAAACAGTTTGCCTTCAGCCTGGCCCACTTCCTTCTCAACTTCTTCTGAATGTCCATCTTTAGGCATCTGCCTCTTCTTGGTGATGCTGACATAAGGCTCTTCAAATCTCCCCGCATGAAAGTAAATGTAAAAGACCTCCACACACCTGGAAGTAAATCAACAGATAAGAGTGATAGGAAAAAATCAAGGGTCTTCCAATAGTCTTATCAACATTCTAAGCAATTTTCACAATTGCTAATACTGTGTGCCCTGCTCTCTGATAACCAATTAATTTCCCAACTTTACTGTGTTACGACTAGGGCTCTACCAAATTCACATCCATGAAAAATGCATTCAAACCATGAAATCTGGTCTTTTGTGTGCTTTTACCCTATACCAGAGGTTCTCAAGCTGTGGTCCGCGGATCACCAGTGGTCCACGAGCTCCATTCAGGTGGCCAGCGGATAGTTCCCTCTAAGATGTGCGCCTGGGTGGCCGTACACAGAAGAATGAAGGGCCAACCCACCTAATTAGATGCCTGGACCCCTGGAGAAGATGAACATGTAAGGTGAGTGGTGGCCTTGGGGGGAATAGGAAGAAGGTGGGAGAAGGCAGTTGGGTGAGAAGAGGGGGTGGTGGGAATCAGTAGCGTAGCTAGTAGGGTGCAGGGGAAGCAGCCCGCAGCACGGCCGGCAGCCAATGGGGGGGCGCGGCCGGAGGAGGCAGAGCGAGGGGGGAGGCGCAGCATGGTGGCCCACACAGCGTGGCCGGCAACCGCAGCCGGAGGAGCGAGGGGGGGCGCAGCAGGGAGGCCCGCACAGGGCGGCCAGCGGCCGTGGCCGGGGTAGTGAGGGGGGGCGCAACAGGGCGGCCTGCAGCCGCGGCCGGAGAAGAGAGGGGGGGCACAGCAGGGCGGCCTGCAGCGCGGCCCGCAGCCAATGGGCCGGGGTGGCGGGCACGGCCGGAGGAGGTAGAGCAAGGGGGGGTGCAGCAAGGCGGCCCACAGCACGGCCGGCAGCCGTGGCCGGAGGAGCAAGGGGGGCGCAGCATGGCGGCCGGCAGCCAATGTGGGGGACGGCACAGCCGGAGGAGCCAGCCAAGGGAGGGGCGCGGAACGGCCAGAAGAGGAGCCAAGGGGGGCGTGGCCAGAGGAGGAGCCAAAGGGGGGTGCCTTTTTTATGTTTGCTTCCCCTGCTCTTGGATCCTGGCTACGCCACTGGTGGGAATTTGGAATATGCAGAGCTGTGGCGGCCAGAGAAAGCCAGCTCCAGGGCTGCGGCTGCTGGGGAGAGACAGCCCTCCTTCCCAGTCTCAGCTCTGTGGCTGCTGTGGCTGGGGAGAGAGGGAGAGACCCCCCTCCTTCCCAGTCCCAGCTCAGGGGCTGCCGTGGCGGGGAAGAGAGGGCACATCCATCGCATTAGAGAGGTAAGACTACTGATACATCTCTACCCTGATATAACACTGTCCTCGGGAGCCAAAAAATCTTACTGTGTTATAAGTGAAACCGCATTATATCGAACTTGCTTTGATCTGCTGGAGTGCGCAGCCCCCCAACCCCCGGAGCATTGCTTTACCGTGTTATATCCAAATTCATTTTATATTGGGTCGTGTTATATCAGGGTAGAGGTGTATTAAAATATGAGTTGTGTGCTTTTATTTATAGAACAAAAATAGTTAATTATTATTAAGGGTTTTTTTATATAGCACTTTGTACCATTAGCTAACTATTGTAAAGCACTTTGGATAAAACAACATTTGGAAAGATCATTAAGTGGTCCGCTGAGACCCTCAGCAATTTTCAAGTGGTCCGCGAAAAAAAAAACTTTGAGAACCACTGCATACTATGCAGATTTCACAGGGGAGACCAGCATTTCTCCAATTGGAGGTCCTGACCCAAAAGGGAGCTGCGGGGGTGAGGGGGGAATCGCAAGGTTATTTTAGGGGGCCACAGTACTGCCATCCTTAATTCTGTGCTGCCTTCAGAACTGGGTCGCCAGAGAACGGCGGCTGTTGGCCGGGCGCCCAGCTCTGAAGGCAGCGCCCCGCCAGCAGCAGCACAGAAGTAAGGGTGGCATTACCATACCAGAGTTTAGCACCTGGCCAGTACCGTTGCTCTCCAGCTGCCCAGCACTGAAGGCAGTAAGGGTAGCAATACTGCAACCCCCCATATAATAACCTTGCAACACCCCGCTCCACAACTCCTTTTTGGGTCAGGACCCTACAATTACAACACCATGAAATTTCAGATTTAAATAGCTGAAATCATGACATTTACGATTTTTAAAATCCTATGACCATGAAATTGACCAAAATAGACCGTGAATTTGGTAGGGCCCTACTCATAATGGTGAGTTGTCCTCTTGAAGCGACATTAATATCCATGAATCTACTCACCGGGGTAAGCGTTTTCAGGATCAAGCCTTTGATTTGTATTAATGACCCAAATTATAAGTAACTGTCATCTGAGTTCTAGATTTGTGATGGGGAATTATATATCCCAACCTGAAAGCAAGGAGCCATGACAGCCAGCCAGGTGCATTATCTGACCAGAACATCCCACAGCCAATGGAGATTACTACTATTACAATTCAGTATCTATAATTAAGGCTAAGATTTTGTCATGGTTATTTTCAGTAAAAGTCATGGACCGGTCACGGGCAATAAACAAACATTCATGAAAGCCGTGACCTGTCTGTGACTTTTGCTGCTGCGGCTCCATGCTGCTTTCCCCCACAACTGTGGTTGCTGGGAGCTGCAGGATTCCCCCTCCGCCTACAGTGGCTGGGAGCTGCAGGGTGACCATATTTCCCAAAGAGAAAACGGGACACCCCAGCCGTTCGTCCAAGGCATCCCCCTCTTCCTACACGAGGCTGTTGCCTGTCGCTGGAACCCTGAGGAGGGCCCCCTCAGGAGTCTGTCACCTATCGCTGGAACTTTGCAGGTGCCCCCCTCCCCTGTCACTTGTCGCTGCTGTTGCCTGTCGCTGGAACCCTGCCAGGGCCTCGCTGGCTGCCAGCGCCAGAGTCCCGAGCCCCTGGGGCTGAAGCAGAGAATGTCACGGAGGTCTCTGGAAATCGCGGATTCCGTGACTTCCATGACCTCCATGACATAAACGTAGCCTTACCTATAATAAAATTCTAGGATTGTCATTCTTTCTGCGTGTCACTCAGGCTTAGAATATCTGAGAGTCAGTGTGAAGCAATGGAAACAGCTACAAGCATAGTGGAGAGTTCTTTTTGTTAAGAATATCACCAGTCTGAATAATCACTAGGATTTGTGGTCTGTTAACATATAATTTTTAAAGGTCTCAGCCATTTTGACTTTATGAATTATACCTATGCAACAGCACAGGCTTTCAGCTACAATAAGACATGTATCTATGCCATTCCAAGAATCCTAGACCATTGTGCAATCTCAGGTAACTTAACCAATCACCACCCTTACTCTATAGCTAATTTGTATGCAACAATTTCATTGGTTGTGTGAGGGAGACTGCACAGATGATGGATTACCTGGCCCAACTGCCACCGTTCTTCAAAACACCCGCCAACACACAACCAGGACCCACAAAAGCCCCCAAACACATATAGCCCCTCACTACAGCATATACCCCTCATTTGCCAAGCACACAATGTAACACTACTTTCCCAGCACCACACTCTCATTTGGCCAGCCTCACTTATACATCCCATAGAACAGTGGCCATGAGTCATCACCAGGTTGAATCATCACTGAATTGGTGGGCTGTTACCATCCAGTTTTTAAATTCTCAGCCATTTAGAGCTTTTTTTAGACAAATTACTTTAAATGATCAGTTAGAAAATACATTGAAGAGCTCAGATTATCCTAGTGATGGCGCCTCTCCTCCCTTGAGCCCTGTCAGCAGCAAGATAGGAAGGGACTTCTGTTGGTGAGCAAACTATGACTATATTAATATTAATATTCCAGTGGGCTGCTCCAGAGAGTAATGTCTGTTGGAGCTAGAAGCTGACTGGAAAGTCTGTATGTTTTAAAAAAACAACCCATGACTGAGAACACACCATTGTCCCAAATAAAACATTTTAACAATAAACTGTAGAAGAGTTTAGGCTTTTGAAGAGTGCCTGCTGGTCAGGTAGACCAGGAATACTCAAAGAAGCAAACTAAAACTTCTGCTATCTGGGTTGTGTTGGGATTCTCTCTAATTCGCAGGGACAGGGGTGGGGTTAGGAGTCTTATTTTTAAATAAACTGGTACGCTGTTTCCCTATCAGAACCACAACTAAGGCAACACATGACAGCAAATGCTCTGAACCAGACTGTCCATACCTGGTGTGCTTCTGTGTACCACCACTAAAGCATTAATGGTACCTTTTCTCTAATAAAATGCAATTGACCTCTAAACCTCACCCCTGAGAGAGCATTACTGCAATCCTTCCACTTGGAGACTGAGTCCCAGATCCTCAGAGGTATTTACGTGCTTAACTCCCATTGATTTCAATGGAATATAGGTGCCTCAATACCTTTGAGGATCTGGGCCTGAGTTACTTTCTTCCTTCACACAGGACTAGCTCCTGTCCCAATCACAAGCAACCCACGAGGCAGAAAGTAAGCAGCATTTCTTCATTCTCCTTGCACAACTTCTATTCTACCAATCCCAGTGTTAGTAGCTGGGGCCAGCAAATGAAGAGCAAAGTCACACGTGGATGCTAAGTACACTATAAGCACTGTTAGACTAATCACTAGAAAAATCACAGCTAACTGTGCACTAAGCTCAGCTATGGGTAATATTTTTAAAAGCACCCATGTAACTTAGGAGACAAAAATTCCAACACTTAATGAACCATTCAGGTTTATATTTTCAAACTTGCCCGCGGGACATGGAAACTCAATTCCCATGAATTTTAGTGGGCATTGGGCTTCCAAATTGTCAGGCGCCTTTGGAAATTTCAGCCTATCTTTTGTTCCTGCAGTTCACCACATTTAAGTTTGGGTATAGCAGGCATTTCTCTGGTTGTAGTAGTATGTGAATTTTACAGCCAGAGGGGAATTTTTCAGCAAAAAATTTTTTTTGTTGGAAAATGCTGATTCGTTGATACCAAAACTTTTTGCAGAAAAGGGTGGGTTTGAACAATTTCCTGTTTGTTTGTTTTTTAAGTTTCTAAATTGTTGAAATTGGATTAAAGTTTCATTTTTGGTTCAAAATGACTTTTTGTTTTGAAATGAAAGTTAATTTAAGGTAAATATATATATAAATTAAAATTCAAAATTGAAATGAAATGTTTCAAAATTATTGAAAACAAAACATTCTGACTGACCTGATCCAAAAAAATTTTGGATTTTCAATTAATGAAAATTTTTGACATTTTGACTTTTCATATCAACTCAGGAGCAGAAAAGTTTTCCACACCTTGAAAATTCTCATGGAATGGGAAAACCACCCAACTGTAGTGAATTCCTTGTTTCTTTTCTGTCAGTGTTCTGTAAATACAGTTTTGCACACAACAAAATGTTTAATTTCTTTCTATTGCGTTAAGTACCAAAACTTTGTACCCCTGACTTCAATGGACCAGGATTTGCTCACCAGTGTTTTGCATAAAAGCCCTTGGTATTATCCTTTTTTGCCTCTTGCAAGAGAATTGTTTATTACTGTGTAAGTAGAGGTAGTCCCTGCTGCAGACAATTTGTAACCAAGTACCCACTTTAGAAGAGTTCTGGTAGCTGAGTGGTTAAGATACTCAGCTACATTCCTAAAAGTTGTGGGTTTGATACTTGCTTGATCTCATGCTGAAAGGCCACCTCCCATTAACCTAGCTGCTCCATGGGGTTAAAGAAGCCAAAGGTGGTCGGATGCGATGCTGGCTCGATCACGCCATTGTGTACTGTTGGCTAGGGAACTGATGTGCCTTAACCATGCTGGCCTGATGAGCCAGTGACTTGTAAGAACTTTGACCCCCTTCTAGACCCATATTAGAACTTAATGAACAGTAGGGGTGGAGTGTACACTATATTGGCCTAACTTTACTTCTACTGAAGCCAGTAGTACTCCAATTGATTTCAGTGGGAACACAGTTCAGCCACGCTGAGTGCTTTTGAAAATCCCATTCTACACATTGTACTTGCTGTAATAGATACAGTTCAGAACAGATACAGACAGAAAGGAGCAAACTGTCACAGGACAATGACACACACAGGCACTCACATGGGAGACCTAAGTTGCTGTACCTGAGCCAATGAATATTGAATTATTTATACAAAGTGGAACAGCTTTAAGAGGCAAGCCTGAGAAAGCCCCATAACCCAGTGGTTTGGGCTGTCATCTAACATGTGGTAAACCTAGGCTCAAGTCTCTGTTCCCTATCAGGTAGATGGGAGACTTGAACCTATATCTCCCACAGCCTGAGTAAATACTCTAACCACTGGGCTAAAAACTATAAGGGAGGGGAGGAACTCCTTCTCACCCTCCAGGAGAAAAGGCTTAGGCTCCTAACTTTAGGAAAATTGGCTGTGAATCCCTAGCAGAAGGAGACACCTCCCTCCAGCTCAGATTTATGTGTCTATGCCCCTTAAGGAGTGTGACCTTATCACACACCCCTCTCCTCCACATTTCCTAGTGGCTAACTTAGGCAGCTTCCTGCTCAGCTTGCTAGTGTAAGGGGACTGTTGGCCCCTTACTAACATTCAGTGGGGGTGTTTTGGTTGGCTAGCTCCCAGTACCAAAAGGGGAAGGGTCGATGGGAAATCAGGACCCTGAGACTGACAGTCCCCAGGAACAATGGGGAGAGGCCAACGCTCCAGGTCAGCCTGATTGACAGGGTGGGCAGGCTAATCAAGGAGTCAGGAGGTCGGGGGGGGGGGGGTCCCGTCCTCAGTGTGAGCTGGAATTGCCTGGGTCAGACAGAGTGGGGCCGAGCTAAGGAGAGAGCAGGGGCCCAAGCTGAGCTGGGGAGCAGAGCTGCAGCCCCAAAGCCAGAGCACAGCCCAGAGAGAGCAGACCTGCCCTAGGAGCAGAGCTGCAGCAACTAGAGCCAGAGGGGCCAGACAAGCAGCCAGGAAGCAGGTCAGAGCTGGGAGCAGAGTCACAGAAGAAGCCTGCAGAGCAGACCTGCCCTGGGAGCAGAGCTGTAGCAACCAGAGCCAGAAGGGGCAGAGAAGCAGCCCAGGGAGCTGGAGGCAGAGCAGCCGTGCTGAGGCAGAGTGGAGCAGTCCGGAGCTGGGTGCGGTGAGCAGCTGGGGAGAGCCAGGGGGACCCTGGGCAGTGGGCCCAGCACAGGGAGACGCCTCAGCCAAGAGGCTCTGCACGCCCAACTTGGAGGGGGGTCGTAACCCTGACAGGGCGGGGGCGACGCTGGGAAGAAGGGTCCTGCCACCTAGAACCTGAGAGCGTGTGGACACCGCCAGAGCAAGTGTCCGACCCACAGCATCTCTGCAGCACAACCAGAGCCTGAGAAGGAGCCTGGGACCTACAAGAAACAGACTGTGACCTGCCCTGACGTTCAAGAGACACTGTTTGTGATGTTCCCTGCCACAGAGCAGGGTGATGTGTTTCCTTTAACCTTTCCCATTTTTCCTTATTCCTTTGTAAACTAATTGTTAATTAAATAAATTGTATTGCTTTAAATCGTGTGTAATGATCAGTGGGTCAGGAAAGCATCCAGTGCAGAGAGAGCACCCCGGAGTGGGGACATCCTAGCCCCTGACATAGCTGACCACAGCAAGGTTGGGGGTCAAGCCCCCCAGGAATCCTGGGCCCAGCTTTGTTGGGGTTACGAGGACTCTGCCAGACAGGAGAGTGGAAGGGGAGTCCTTGAGGGCAGGGAGGCCTCTGGGTAAAGAAAGTGGGAGCGAGGACTCAGATCCTTCTGCTAGCCCATTTCACCGGGGTAGTGCAGAAGCCAGGAAAGTTCCCCACAATAGCGGGACCATTCCCCCGCTTACACGAGCCTCTGCAGACCCCATTCTTAGGTGCTTAACACGCTTCTGCTTGTCATGTATAGAGAGCCTGAGCACCTTACTTTGGGCTGTTGATTCTACTAGGTAGCATGCTGCCTAACATTTAGACATTGTAATGTTCAGCTTAAGACCCCTTTGTGGATCTAGTCCCTTTTCTCTTGGGTGCCACCTGTGGCAATGTTTGGGAGAGTTGATGACTATGGTACAAATAATAAAGGGAGAATTTCATGAATCCCAGAGTGATAGCTCTGATTACTAATTATCTGTATTGCGATAGTACATAGGAGCACTAGTCATGTACCATTATGCTGTGGTCTGTACAAACACAGAACAAAGAGACAATCAGTTAGTTGGATGAGATTTTACTTGGCCAAAGTGCAATTTGAGGTTTTGTCCAGAAAAGAACATTAAACCTTCCATTGAAATGCTTTTAAGTCACTTTGCTTTTATAGTCTCCTTCAATTTAGATGTTAAAGTGTCTCCATTTCAAAAAAGAAAATTCTAAATAAGTGTAAGTACCTTTTCCAAGCATTCAAAGGAATAACTGCATTCACAAAGCATGGCATCAACCTGAAGAGCCACAGAAATCCCAGACAGTGTCCTGCAGTCACTTTGTCCCAGCCAATTACATTGAAATGTCTCCTTTCTCAGACTTGCCTATATCTCAAAGACCGGAGTCAGGTCACTGGGTGATATTGGCAATATCACTCTACAAATCACGTTGAGTGCTTATAGAGAAACTGTTCCTATTACAGAGGGGAAAATTAAAATTGGCAAAAGGTAAGTGATATGCTCTTTCATAGCACAAACATTCTCTCCATGAACAGGAAGGCTGCTAGCTATATGATGTCCCTGTTGTAATTAATTTTGTGACAGCAAATGTCTAGCTAATATAGGTGGTACTGAGGATGATACAAGAAGCAGGCTTATAAAATATACTTATTCTGTCATCTGCAGGAACCAAACAGGGCTAGACATTGTAGCTTGGCAAGCCAGTATTTTTTCCAGGTGGCTGCCATCTTGTGCTCCAGCATCTGAGCGTTCATGTGGAAATAAATAAATAAATAAAAGAAGGAAAGTAAATCTCTAACCTTTATGATTACAAAGAAAACCTTCAAAATGTGAACTGGGCGTCAGCCAGTGAGCCAAACTTAAAGTGCCCAGCAGAGCACACATTATCATATGCTGTACGTCAGCGTGAGCTAGTGAAAGTGGCGTCTCATTTTGACTTCTCAAATGGGCACAGGTTGGTCCTGGAGCAGAACTTGGGGCAGGTCTACACTACGGGGTTAAGTCGACCTAAGTTATGCAACTCCGGCTACGTGAATAATGTAGCTGGAGTCAACATACTTTAGGTTGACTTATTACGGTGTCTAAACCGCACTAGGTTTCTCCCGTCAACTTACCTTATGCTTCTCATTCCACTGGAGTATTGGAGTCAACGGAAGAGCAATCGGTGGTCGATTTATTGGGTCTTTACTAGACCCACTAAATTGACCCCCAGTAGATTGATCGTCACAGCATCGGTCCACAGTAAGTGGAGACAAACCCTTAGAAGAGTACCTCTACTTTTTTTTTCCTATCCCAATTCGACCCTTGAATTTTTACAGTATTTATATTATTCAGTTTGTAAATTCCTAGAGATAGAGTTGGAAAAAACACCTCTTCTAAAACAAGGCAGCAGATCACTCTGCCATGCAAAGAAACTTGAAATTAGACAAAGGTTTCTAACCATCAGAGGAGTGAAGTTCTGGAACAGCCTTCCAAGGGGAACAGTGGGGGCAAAAAACCTAACTGGGTGCAAGACTGAGCTTGATAAGTTTATGGAGGGGATAGCATAATGAGACAGACTACAATAGCATGTAGCCGCTCAGCAAATATTTCCAACAGATGGTGATTGGACTCTAGATGGGGAAGGCTGTGAGTTGCTCTACATAATTCTTTCCCAGGTGTCTGGCTGGTGGGTCTTGTCCACATGCTCAGGGTCTAACTGATCATCATATTTCAAGTTGGGAAGGAACTTTCCCCTGGATCAGATTGGCAGAGACCCTTCGGGGTTGTTCGCCTTCCTCTGCAGCATGGGGCATGGGTCACTTGCAGGTTTAAACTAGTGTAAATGGTGAATTCTCTGTAACTTGAAGTCTTTAAACCATGATTTGAGGACTTCAGTAACTCAGCCAGAGGCTAGGGGGTGGGTGGGTGAGGTTCTGTGGCCTGCAATGTGCAGGAGGTCAGACTAGATTATCATGATGATCCCTTCTGATCTTAAAGTCTATGCGTGACCTGCTCCTGAGGTGGACACAGAATCTACTGTGCAGACTAGGGGGTGTAATGATGTAGTTAGTATTCAGGAAGAGGGTGCTGCTCTACCCCTTCACCATTTACACAGTAGATCAGCGCTTCCAAATAGTCTTAAAGAGGTCTGTTCCCTGCTCCACTGGACAAAACTAGGATTTGAGCAAGTGTGGTTGGGGGAAGCAAGGCAGAAAAACATTTTGAACTTATTACCATATTTATCATATTAGCTTCCTTATTCTAACCCCTCTCCTCCCACACATACTTTCTCTATTGGATCCCTTGATTAATTATATTTCTTTGAACATAAAGAGAATGTTGTTTTACTGAGCTTTTATTTTTATTCTGTTTTACAGTGTCCTTAGTACTGTTGATACAGAGGGAATTTCATAAATGAAATGAGTATATTATTGTTTTTGTTAATAATAATGAGCAGGGATGAAAGTGAGCTGGTACAGGTCGGTACGGCGTACTGGTAAAAAGTGTCCACCAGTACCGGCCCATACCCAGCTGAGTTTAAAGCGCTGCTGCCCCTTTAATGTCGTTGCCCCTTTTGCCCCCTCACCCCCCGACAGGGGGCACAAAAGGAGCAGCTGCCCTGGGGCCAGTGATTTAAAAGGCCTGGGGCTCCGGCTGCCGCAGTAGCGGCCGGAACCCTGAGCCCTTTAAATCACCGCTGGAGCCCCAGACGGCGCGGGCCAGGCAGCATGGAAGAGCTGGCTGGGGGATGCTTACCCCAGCCCTGCCCCTTCCGCCCGAGGCCCCACCCCTTCCTGGGGCTGGAGCTGGCCCCCGTACTGGTAAGTCTTTGGCGTTACATTCATCCCTGATAATAAGTGAAAATACCATGTCTCTAGAGCAGGGGTTGGCAACCTGTGACACGTGTGCCAAAGGTGGCATGCAAGCTGATTTTTACTGGCATGCTGCTGCCAGCTGGGGTTCCGGCTGCCGGCCCCGCTCAGCCCGCTGCCTGCCTGGGTAAATGGAACCCTTGGCCAGCAGCGGGCTGAGCGGGGCCGGTGGCCGGGACCCCGGCTAGCAGGAGCTGGCGGACGGAACCCCAGACTAGCAGCGGGCTGAGCTGCTCAGCCCACTGCTGGTCTGCGGTTCTGTCCACCGGCCCCGCTCAGCCCGTTGCTGGTCTGGGGTTCCGGCTGCCGGCCCCTTGCCAGCCGGGGTCCCGGCCATCGGCCCCGCTCAGCCTGCTGCTGGCCTAGGATACCAGCCGCCGGCCCCGCTCACCTCGCTGCGGGTCTGGGGTTCCAGCTGCCTGGCGCCCTGCCGGCCAGGGTCTGGGCCTCCGGCCCTGCTCTGCCCGCTGCTGGCCTGGGGTACCGGAAGTCAGCCCTGGACTCTGCTCCTGGCCTGGGCCCAGTGCTCTGCAGCCGCCCCCAGCTTCTAAAAAAACTCACATGTCTCGCACCCCCAGAAAGGGCATCTTGCACCCCCAAGGGGTGCGTGCACCCCAGGTTAAGAACAGGGGCAGCTCTATGTATTTTGCCGCCCCAAGCACGGCAGTGAAGCAGCCTTCAGTGGCATGCCTGTGGGAGGTTCACTGGTAACGCGGATTTGGCGGCATGTCTGCGAGAGGTCCGCAGTCCCGTGCCTTCAGCATACCCGCCACCGAAGCCGCGGGACCAGCAGAACTCCTGCAGGCATGCTGCCGAAGGCAGCTGGATTGCTGCCCTCACGGCGACCAGCAGGCCGCCCCCCGCGGCTTGCCGCCCCAGGCACGCGCTTGGTGCGCTAGTGCCTAGAGCCGCCCCTGGTTAAGAACCACTGCACTAAACTGATAAAATCTGCATTTTAATTTAATTTTAAATGAAGCTTCTTAAACATTTTAAAAACCTTGTTTACTTTACATACAACAATAGTTTAGTTATATACTATAGACTTATAGAGAGAGACCTTCTAAAAACGTTAAAATGTATGACTGGCACGCGAAACTTTAAATTAGAGTGAATAAATGAAGACTCGGCACACCACTTCTGAAAGGTTGCCGACCCCTGCTCTAGAGAATGTAGAGGTTATCAATTTGTTCTATGTAAATGATGAAATATATGATAAAAGCATGCTGCAAAATTTCTAGATTGTCTTTAAACTGGTGATCTAGTTCCAAAGTGTAGCAATGATGACGTATATGAACACTGCAACCTCCATGGAAAGGACAATATTTCTATAGGTCCATGCTAATTACTTGCATTTTGGTGTTGATGACACATCACAGAATGCATACCACATAATATAATTTAAGACTCACATGTTGTAAACAAACATTTCTTTAGCTATATTATTAAAACACTTAAAGATGATTAAAAGACGGGGGAGGAATCCTGACCCCTTTGAAGTCAATAGCAAAATTCCCATTGACTTCAATAGGGTCAAGATTTCACCCAAAGAATTTTTAAAATTTTGATTTACATGTCACTGTTTAAGCTTTTTTTTCGTTTTGCATGTCTCTTAGCTTAGGGAATGAAAATGGATGAAGTCAGATTAGTTTCTGTTCATAGTCATTTTCACTTTGATTTCATTGACAATTTTTTTAATTGTGGAAATATTTCTATTGGTTTTAGGTTTTAGAAAATCTAGCATAAGAAAATTTAAATTTTGGGCCAAGTTTAAATTGACAGTTTCTCGTTAAAATACAAATCAAATCAACAAGTAAACAAAAAAAAAATCAACCAAATTTACAGAAAAGTTTTCAACAAGTTTTAAAAGTTTTGAGGAAACCCTTTCTATTCCCCATACAGAAATATTTTTTCTTTTTCTGTCTTTCTTTTTTGTTGATTTTTGAAAAATGATGTGCACATGTATTACACAGATAAAAACATTGTAAAGAGTCACACAAATAAAAGAAAAACAGCAAATATTTTGTTATGGGCTTATATCAAATGATCTAAATATTCTTCTTTCTAATATTGTTTCAAAGGGCACTTTCAACTCAATATCTCAAGTGGAATTTTCAGCTCTCCTGTCAAACAGAACATGTACTGGAAGAAGTGAAAGCCTTGAGAATTATAAATACTACAATATGAGTGGAATCATTACCATAAAACATGTAAATTAAGCCACTCTAGGAGTTTCCCTTTGCTCCTGTGAAGTCATTTTGATCTATGTTACTATGCAGAAATTTGCAGTAAGATATAACTTACCCAGTCACTACAACTATCAAACTGCTTATCTCATTCACAAAGAGTCAAGCAACTTTAGAGAAATGGGCCCTGTCTGTACAAACAGAAAACAGCTTCTAGATTCCATCTAAACAAATAGCCTCAGTAAGGATCTCACTGTATAGGAGAGAAAACAACTGTTTGCTTGCCACCTGGCCTTCCTTTTTTATTTCCATCCTCTCTGGGGGGACCTCACAACCTATTTTCTTCAGTGCTAAGTGTTAAGATTGTGGATTCTGAAGGTTAGCATATACCACACCCTTTCCCTATGTTTGCTTTCAGGGCAGCAACATGACCGTTCCTGAGAGACTGAAAAAATAAAAATTAAAGCATATTGTACAGCATTAGTGTTACTTTGATTAATGCAGGTGCATAAGCACAGAGAAGCCTCAGTCAGCTTCATACCAATAGAATACAGGGAAGATGGAACAATTTTGATGGGGGTGGGTAGGTGCTGAGAACCACTGAACCAAACTGTAAACCCTGTATATAATGGAACTCCCCCTGCAACTCCAGTTCCAGCACCTATGATAGAATAGCTATAGAAATACAACAGACTAATGTTTTGGCTGTTTTGGAGAGGGGTAGATTGTGAAAAGAAACACACAACATGCACAGATCTAGTTCATGTGGCTAAACATGGCTGTACCTATCAGCACACATACGCATATCTATATATACACAACAGAGATGTGTAAAGAGAGAGAATGTATCTGTGTGTCTTATACAGAAAGGCGACTGTGCTTCCATCTCAGGAACACAGCTGTATCTAAAACACAAATCTGAAGACTAGGCAAATGTAACACATACCAATATGTGCTGTACATTGCAAACGTACACACAGCTGTACACGCGTGTATTGTGCACAACGCCGAGAGCTCGCTAGCCTATTCAAAAAGAAAAGGATGCAGAAAATAAGATCCACTCTCCAGAGCGCGAGAGAAATAGCTCCGCTCGATGGACTCGCGCACTCGTCCGCTCCGGGCAGCCCCCCGGGAGAGCCAGCAGTGGAGGTGGCTGGAAGGGCGCGGTGATGCTTTTTAATAAGGTAAATAGGGAGGGCAGGACTCGCCCCACCCAGGCCAGCAGCCCGCCACCCACCTGACAATGGGTCCCAGCTGCAGGATGTGCAGCAGCAGCACCAGGGGTCTGTCCCGGCTCAGGTCCCGGTGGATAAAGACCAGGTTGAACTGCACCAGCACGCAGGACAGGAGAGCGAAGAGCAGGGTCAGCGCCTGCCAGATGCGGTCCCCCGCCGAGCGGTAGGTGCTGCTCAGGTACAGGGCGGTGCCCGTCTCGGCTACGAAGAGGAGCAGGGAGACGAGAACGGAGCCTGGGAATTTCATCTCCTCCCGTGCAGGCGGCCCGCGCGCCGGGCGAGTGATCTGTCTGCGGCAGCCGGCTCTTCTCCGCCCATCGCCCTCTCCCGCGGGGCTCGGGCCGGGCTGCCGCGGGGTGCGTGCGGGGAGCGCGCTGCCCGCTAGGGGGAGTCCCCAGGGCGAGCGGCCGCTTGCTGCCCCCGCCCAGGCACCTGCGTCGGGTTCTTGTCCCCTCGCCCCCACAGGGGCCTGCCCGGCCCCCCTCAGCTCCCGGGGAGCTCTGCCGCGGCCGGGCGTGAGAGCGGGCTCGGGGCCCTGGGAGAGGCACCCGCGTGGGCAGAGCCTGCCCGGTACGGCAGGGCGGAGAGCAGCTGCCGCAATGGCAAAGGGGCTTGGGTCAGCCCCAGCGGAGGGGAACCCACCTCTTCCTCTGCGGCGCTGCTTGTGGGGGTGGGGCGCGGGAAAGAGGGGCAGCCCCCCCCAGGAGCTTTATTGTACTCACCTCCGCAGCCCCCTACATTGGGGTGCTGGGACAATTTGTGTAGTGGGGGTGCCCCATCCCCACTGTAAACCCGCTCAGGGGTTCTCAAATTCAGTGCAGCACAACCCCCTTCTGACAACAACAATTACTACATGAGCCCAGGAGGGGGGACCGAAGCCTGAGCCTGCCTGAGCTCCACCACCCCAGGCAGTGGGGGGCAAACCCCAAGGGTTTCAGCCCCAGGCAGGGCGCCTGTAACCTGAGCCCCACCACCCAGGGCTGAAGCCCTTGAGCTTTGTCCTCTGGCGGTGGAACTCAGGCTTAGGCCCTGGGGCCCTAGCAAGTCTAATGCCAGCCCTGGCGACCCCATTAAAATGGGGCTGTGACCCACTTTGGGGTCCTGACCCACAGTTTGAGAACTGCTGCTGTATATGATAGAAACCACTTCAAGCCAGGGGGTGCAGCAGCACCCCCCACACCTCTAGTTCCAGCACCAATGCTCCTACACAGTTGGTTAAAGACCATTGGGTGATAGGGTTGTCAATTTTGGTTGGACCTATTCCTGGAGGTTTCATCACATGACAATCTTTAATGAAAGATCAATCTTTAATTCCTAGGGCTTGTCTACACTACCGCGCGGGGTCGATCTAAGATATGCAACTTCAGCTACGTGAATAGCGTAGCTGAAGTTGACATACTTAGATTCACTTACTGTAGAGTCTTCACTGCGGTAGGTCAACAGCTGGCGCTCTCCCGTCAACTCCGCTTGCGCTTCTCATTGTCAGGGCCGCCCAGAGGGGGGGGCAAGTGGGGCAATTTGCCCCAGACCCTGGGCCCCGCAGGGGCCCCCACGAGAGTTTTTCAGGGCCCCTGGAGCGGGGTCCTTCACTTGCTCCAGGGGCCCCGGAAAACTCTCGCGGGGCCCAGGACCCCGGAGCTTCTTCCACTCCGGGTCTTCGGCGGCAATTCGGCGGCGGGGGGTCCTTCCGCCCCAGGACCCGCCACTGACGTGCCGGGGCTTTGGCGGCAATTCGGCGGTGGGGGCCCGCTGCCGAAGACCCCAGGCCTCCTGAATCCTCTGGGCGGCCCTGCTCGTTGTGGTGGAGTACTGGAGTCGACAGTTGTTGATTTATTGCATCTATACTATGATCCCTGCTGGATTGATTGCTGCCCACTGATCCGGCGAGTAGTGTAGACAAGCCCCTAGAGAGTTCAGGGCAATCCTGGAGGGTTGGGAACCCTAATTGGGTGAGAGTTTCTGAAGTTCAAAGCTGATCCTCATTCTCCATTTCCCACTGCACCTTTTCCCCATGTGGTTTGTCAGACTGTAAGTAGGCAGGGACAAGGACAGGCTTCGGCAGGTGTCTTGCACAGTGCTGTGAACTTAACATAATAGTGGCGCATTCCCATGGGGGAAATGAAAGGTTGTGTTAGCTTTGACCACCCACTTCAGTCCTCACCAGCCTTCAGAGGGAAGGGGGTTGGACCCAGTTCCCAGAGTCAACCTGCAAGGATTGCCTGGGTGAAATAACTCAGAGATGGCAGGTTCATCTAGGCTGGCCTGGGCTGAACTGCTAGCAAACACCGGGAAATCAGATTGATGGCCTAAGTGCAAGAACAAAAGCAGCCTCTGATTTTGTATGACAATTTTCAGTTCCCAACTTGAGACACTTGAATGCAGTTGGCGTTGTGGGCACTCTGCTCTTCTGAAAAATCAGGCCCAAGGTGTTTTAAATTGGCACCTGAAAGCTGTAGCCACTTTTGAAAGTTTTAACCAAGGTTTCCCTAGTTTAATCTCTCTCATAATGTAACACTGATCTCCCCATTCAGCCACTTTTCACTAGCTTACCATGTGCATACAAATTCCTGCAGTGCTTAATTTGTGGCAGGGCTGAGCCCTAGCATCTCTAGGTTTGGCGGTTCATAGCCCTGGCACCCCACTTGCTACTTCAGTTATGAATGTCAAAAAATTGCTTGAGCCCTGGTAGCTCTTTCATTACAAATTAAGCACTGAATCCCTTATGGCGTGTCCATAGGGCTTCAATAAAACATTGCAGAAACCTTAACTATGGTTTATGGGTACTTGTGGAACCTGGAGACCAGTTGCTGAGGAAATCTATTTTAGAAAAAGATTAAGATGAAATGGGAATAGATTTCTGACCTTTTGTCCTGCTTTTGACAGCTCTGGGGGCTGGAACCTCGGCTTCATCTCCTTTTGGAAAAATAAACAGACCCATAATTCATAGTTCAGCAATACTAGTGGTAGAAATGGTGAAAGCTGTAGTGGACAGGCTCAGGACCTTGCTGCCAAACCCTAAGGTGGTGGATTACCGTTCTGAGTTTTCAGAGCAACAAACACCAGCAGATGGGTAGAGAAGTGTAGCTTCCCAATGTCAGAGCCTATGCCTCCTCAAATGATTATTTTTTCAATTGCAGGGCCTATGTCTTATGTGTTTGTACAGCACCTTGCACAATGGGTCTCTTATCCTGACTGGAGCACTATTGGAAATTAACATAATAGTAGTCATCGCTGATCGTGTTCTCAGCAGGGATGGGCAAACTGCTTCAGAAAAGACCCCATCCATTTTCTCAAACCACAACGCCAGCTTTCATAGATTATTAGCAGGGCCAGCTCTAGGTTTTTTGCCGCCCCAAGCAAAAAAAATTTTGGCTGCTCCCCGTCCCAGCCCTGGGCTCCTCGCCGCACCCCCCTGCCACCCCAGCCCTGGGCTCTGACCCCCCTCACCCGCACCTCCCTGCCACCCCAGCCCTGGGCTCTCCCCACCACACACACACACCCTGCTGCCCCAGCTCTGGGCTCCCCCCTACCCCCCCACCATTGCCCCCCACACATACCTCCTGTTGCCCCAGCCCTGGGCTCTCCCCCCCCCCACCCCACCTGCACCCTCCTTCCGCCGCAGCCCTGGGTCACTGGTAACTCGCTCCCAGGGCAGGTCATTCAGCAGGAATTTTAGGTGTGCACAGAACACAGACAGGATTGGTTCCCATATGGTTACAGAACTGCAGTAAAGTGGAACAATTTTCAGCTTGTGTGATTGGAGAATATCTGGATGCATATTATAATACCGTCCTACATAAATGAGGAAAAGTTGAGGTGCCTTTATTATTCTTTTGTTCCACTCTTTCTTTCTGTGGGGAATTTGCCAATGCAATATCACTGTCGGTTTAAAAGTATCACTTTTAAACAAACAAACAAACAAACAAACAAACAAACAAAAAAGGCAATGGCTGTTGAAAATAGCAATTCCAGTCCTAATAACCACTGGGAAGCATTTCTTGCTCAATTTTATCCTACTTTTTCTATAGCAAGTTACAGTGGATCAGTATATTTGATTCAGGAGAAATGAAGTAACAGCCACCCAAACTGAGCTTGAGCATTCCTGAATTTTGAGGTGTTCAAATCTGGAAGGCAGGTACTGGGGGGATGGGGTGGGCTGTGGCTCCGCAGGGGAGCACGGCAGCATGTATGCAGCAGTGTGTCTGGCGCTGCGTGAAGCCAGACACGCTGGTCTGAGTGGCACGGTAAGGGGGCTGGGGGGGTTGGAGAAGGGGTAGGAGGTTCCGGGGGGGGCAGTCAAGGGACAGGGAGCAGGGGGGGGTTGGATTGGGTGGAGGTTCAGGGGGTAGTCAGGGGCAGGGAGAAGGGGGGGTTAGATGGGTCAGGGGTTCAGGGGGGGCAGTCAGGGGACAGGCAGCAGTTGGATAGGTATGGGAATCCCAGGGGTTTGTCAGGGGACAGGTAGGGGGTAGGGTCCTAGGGGGGAAGTTGGGGAGGGGTCTCAGGAGGAGGCAGTTGGGGACAAGGAGAAGGG
Organism: Chrysemys picta bellii; assembly: GCF_011386835.1. Lineage (NCBI taxonomy): Eukaryota > Metazoa > Chordata > Testudines > Emydidae > Chrysemys > Chrysemys picta. The sequence continues at coordinate 204,930,700 of NC_088791.1, forward strand.
ATGCTTAGATAGGGGGTTGGGGTCCCAGGAGGGGGTGATCAGGGGACAGGGAGCAGGGGGGTTGGATGGGTTGGAGTTTCTGGTGGGGGGTAGTCGGAGGGAGTGGATGGTGGGCGGGTGGGGCTACCCCCTCCCCGTGGAGTGTCCTATTTTTTGAATGTTAAAATATGGTATCCCTACTCACAGTGCAGCTCTCCATTCACAGCAGGCTGCAGCATGAGGTCTCAGCTTCCTCACTCCCTCCCCCTCTTTCCTGTTGGTAGTGGCCAAGGGAATGCTGGGAAATGTAGTTCTTTCCCTGCTCCGGGGCTGGCTCTATAGGCAGGGAGCTAACCAAGGAACTACAGCTCCCAGGGCCCCCTGTTGGTTCTCAGCTCCCATGCTGGACCCTGCCGCCCCTGCAAATGGGCTGCCCCAAGCACGTACTTGCTTTGCTGGTGCCTAGAGCCGCCCCTGATTTTATGTCTCACCACAACCCTCCTCTGCAGAAGCCCCAGTAGGCCTGACGCTTTGTTTGCTTTCACATGGTTAAAAAACCCTTCATCCTGAGAAGACTCCACAGATGTCTCCACCATCAAGGGGGCTGATGTCATTTAAATTAGTGCATAGCAATTATAAGATGTTGTCTCTGCTAGCATAGACAATCATTAACAAAGTTCATGCTGAGAAGGAAAAAGGGTGTTTTATGGCTTTCATTGTGCTCTCTGCCAACCTGATGCCACACTAATAATGTAACAGTTTAATGAACCCATCTAGTAATTCAAATATTTCAAATGCCCAAAGTGAAATGATGCTTCAAAGGTTAAGAGCATTAATTCTTAGTTGGTCTCCTATGTGGCAGCGACACCCACTGCTATTGGATGGTGGCACATACTTCCTAACAGATGAATGAAGTTTGAAGGTTCTAAAGGCAATGTGGACACATGCTTATCGATATGATGGCTTTAAAGAATATTATCTAACAAACAGAAAGAGCAATTGGAATTGTTTCAGTTACTGGGCAAACTGCACCTCTGACTCTTCCTGATCTGCCCAAGCTCGCCCCCTCTAGCTCTCAGGCCTCAAGACACCACCAGTCTTTCAGGGTGGAATCATGTGATTGTTGCACTCTCAGAGTGGGCCCTGGGTTGAAACCGTGATTTACCTCAGCAGTAATCAGTGACCAAACGGCCTTCTTAAAGCAAAGTATCATTTATTTAGAACTCAAGCACTTCAGAGAAAACATATCTTAAAAACAATAAAAAATGCACTACACATATCTAGCTTACTGGGTCTTTAACTGTCTGCCACACGGGGACCCTAGAAGGACTAGCTCCCTATAGACTCTTCCACAGAGCCTCCCTCTCAAAGCTCATGACACGCTCTGGGCAGCTGCAGAAACTCATCACCCTTCACAGGGATCAAGACACTTTTTAATTGTTTAACATCCTTTGATCTCTCATCTCCCGCCACAAAAAGTGATGTCATTTCGGCTTACACCCTTGAAGGATACCACTGTCTTTCGAGTGGTGGTTGGGTGCTCTTATAGGAAAAGCTATTGTGTCACCTGCCTGTACAGAGCCACTGAACTTGAGCCTTATTATAGTATAATAAACATTCCAGTAACCCCAATGTCCAATAACTTACATTTACTGACCAGGTCAGTGTTCTTAAAATTATTATATAGCAGTATTCATAACATTATTATGTATCAGCTCCAGATTTGCAACGAGTATTAGGAGAAAAAGTGATAACTGCCTTTTGTTTGGGACATTTCTAGATCTGCATCTGCACTGGCAAATCTGGAGCCCACAATTCACCACAGCTCCATAATTTGTTATTCCATGGGTGGTAGCACAGACGGACGCTATAGTGAAGAGAGGGCTCAGGTGTATTTTACTACTGTGCCACCTAAATGTTCTTCAGAGGGGAACTGAAGGTGCTCTGAGAATAGGGCCCTTCAAATGGGGGAGGGAGGACATGTGTGTGTGAAATTTAGGTAGGCTGAAAATATTTGCCTGAATTGGAAACTGACTAACACAACAACGGTAACATCTCTCTGCTATTATGAAGTCTGCCGTGGGATCTCTAATGACCACAGGTGGTCCAGACCTTAGTTTTACTTTTCATCCGAAAGACCTCTGCTCCAGCAGCACAATGCCACCAAGAATAGTACTGGGACGTTGAGTCGGCACTGATTTGGAGGGAAAAGTGGTACCTACAGCAAGTGTTCTCAGGAGTAATTAATCAATTAATACAAATATCCATAACATTTAAGTTTAGGCTTTTATTGTAAGGCAAAAGATAACCACAGCTTTTATATTAACAATGTGGGTATAACATAGATTTTTCTCTATCGCTTCTAAACCAATATTATTAACACTGCTTTAAAATGCTATAATTCTAGCACTTCTATTAGTGCATGTATAATCTACAGTGCAAAACTAATACAATAAACACATCTTGAAAGATCACAGTGTTTCCAACATTGTAACATCAGGGTGTTTTAAACCAATAAGGTGCATTTCTACAAGGGTAAAATCAATCTTAGTTCTAAAGGAACTGCACCACGCTATGGCTGTGTGTGGGTGTCACAGAATAAAAATGAAGCTAGGATACAGCACTTGCTTATTAACACAAGAAATGAATACCATATATCATATGCTGGAATATAGCAAATGATCAGTGTATAGCAAATGATCGCTAGATATGAAATAATATCTATGTTAGCAATGTAATTTACTTTCCATTGTACACTTGCTGGTACTCAGGTATATTTTTAGATAAATCGGGCCAAAGCAGGTGTAAAATGCTATCTAACTGGGCCTTGATCATGCAAACATGCATGTGCTGAATTGTTCTTACGTGAATATTCTTCACTTCGGTGAGTCTTGATGTCAATGTGCGACTCATGTGACTAAACTTAAATGTATGCATAAGGGTTTGCAGGCTTGGGGCCCAGAACGGTAGTTTCACACCACTTCACATAGATGTAATGATCTTATCCTGCACCACTGACATCAACAGGAGTTTTATCATTGATTTCAATGAGTTGGATGAGGCCCTAAATGACTACACAAAGTTGAACACAGTAGAAAAATCAGGCCCATTGTTAGTGAAAACCTTTCCCCCAACAGACATATTTATATGGTAATGAAGACTGAAGCACAACTTAATTTTAATTCATATAGTACTCTTGCCTGATATGAAACAGAAATATTTAAGATTTCTTGTCTCTCTATATATAGTATACAACTGACCCCAGGATTTCTATATAAAATGTTTTTTGGTACATGATACGCAACATTGTTTAGGAATATCATTGTATTATAAAATATCTTTTATACAACTATCAACACATTGCTATGCAAAATATGTTTTAATTAAAAGTAGTTTTTCTGCCATATTATTTGTCTTGCTGTATTTGAACCTAATTGCCTTAGCTTTCTCTTTGAATCATCACATGAAAAACGTCAGTGGGCTCTGTATATTTGTTAATAAGAGACTAGAGCCTTTCATCCTTTATGATAAATCCATCTCTTATTGATGTATTGATTTCTCAGAACATGACTGGCAATGTTACAAACAGAATACAGAACTAGTAATGACAATGATAGCCATTGGATATAAATTAGGCAGGAATTTTATTAGTTCAAAAAGTTTGTGTACTTCAACCCCTTTTTTGGAATACTCACACATATTGAGCATTTCTTCACAATTCCATTTATTAAATTAATCTATATGAATGGATAGCACTAGATACAATTACAGACAATTCCTATATGGACAGAATTTTTTCAATGAGTATGCCTGTGATGACTTTGCTATAATTGGCATTGATTCAAGGCAGCAGAAATCTGTTAAGTACAGTGCATATTGTACAATATTTGTGCAATGAAGCAAAATCTGTGCTATTTTCTTGGAAAATGCCTATTCACATCCCAAAAATGCAGTATTGTTTTGTGGGCCCTGAGTTTTTCTGGCTTATGGCTTTGCAGTATGTTGTTCCCTTAGTAATGTATTTTTTGGACGTTTGCTCATTTCTTTTCAGTTTAGCCTTAATGCTACATTCTACTCAATCCAGAACATTTAAATACAAACTCAAATTTCTTCTCACAGCAATGCAAACCAGTGGTGTTAGCCAATGGTTGTTCATCCATGTGGTTCATGACAGCAAGATTCATCTCTTAAATCTGTACAGCAATTCTCATCTCTGATATGGTGATCTTTGTATAGGAAGAGAACACCCATTGATATTATGTCAATAGACGTTCAGGACAGGTAGGTGGAGTTGACCATAAGAGTTGAGATCTGCTCTATAGATCTGAGAGAGACATTTTGTCCATAAAGGTTACTGGTCAAATTTTAAAAAATGGGCAACTAAGATGTATTCTCAGTGATGCATGCATGGGTCAAAACAGATAACTACATGCATAAAACATGCAATTATGTTTGCAAACCCTGTAACTACATGTGCAAATGGGTCTCTGCCTGGAGAATTATCCCATTTGCACCTGCAACTCTATATTTTGCACACACCTACAGTGGTCACACTTAAAACTTAACAATGTGACCTTTGAAAATAATCAGTGTTCTCCTGTTATCCATGGCATTTCTATATATTTAGTATCAGGAATATGAAAATGACATTATTTATTACAAAGGTAACTGAAAAGTCTTTAAGGGTAACCAGTGTCTTTGTTCATTTGTGCATATTTCCAAGGATAATTTAGGTGTATATTTTGGAACACTAGTCCATTCTACCCACCCTCTTGTGACTGTCTTAGTAGAAATGAATTACGGTAGAACTGGAAATATTTTCTACAAATTCATTTTTGTTACATTCACGGATTTGAAAAGTCAGTGAAAATCAATATACAGTCCAAATGATTTTATTTAGCATCAGGGAAGTGGCAGAGCCAATGAGCAGAGGCCAGCAAGGAGTGAGAAAGTAACATAATACTAATATGTGGACAATCTCCTTTTACATTAAAACAGACAGCCCTACAGTAGTGTGCTTTGTTTTCAAAAACAAAAGGAGTTGGTCTGCTAATCTAGCCTTCTGAAGTGATTCATAACATGGGTGGAGGGGGGAAAAGGGGGGGGGGGAAAAACCATGTAGACAAAGCTGAGATTTAAAACAATGGCATAAAATAAGTATATTCCTGATGCTGAAAGCCTGAATGCTAGAAAATAAAAAAAACAGTAAGTATCTGATAGATCTCACATTTCTGTTGCTAAAAATTACACACTGTACCTGGCTCTATGAATCCTAAAATCACTAAACCTCAATATTTCAGATCTAGTTCTATCACCAAATAGAATAAATTATTCAACAGTAACCATTTGCAGATGATTTGCCAACAGTCATAAATAGTATATAGTGCCGTAGGCGGATATCTATTCTACCACTTTACACAATAACAGGATATGCACGCACCATAAATAAGCAACAACACACAATGTACGGCAAAGCGTAACCCCTTTGCTTTAAAAAAGCATTATCAGAAACACTTTTATACCACTTAAATTCCTATGGCCTATACTTCAGCAACCAAACACATTAAGGGATTTGACTTTAATGTGTAAAAGAGATTCTGCCATTTCGTGTTCTGCTTTTGGTAAGTGGGTGAGGTTCTCCTAACATATACTATTATCACAGCATGGTGGCAGAATCTGCACAGGATTATGATGTTTCAAATTGTGAGATTCTGGTTCTGGAGCAGGAAGAGGTAACTTCTGCTAGACGTTTTGTCTCAGCCTGGGGGTGACACAGTTAGTCTCTGAAGGCAGTAAGGATGGAACATAGGAAAACTTATCACTTTGTTGTATCTCATTCACAGAAACACTGACATCTGCAGACAAGTTGTTAACTTGTCTACCTCTTAAAAGCTACAATAAAGTTTGCAACAGGGGTAAGTATGAGGGGAATTTGCAAGTGGATGGGGGTTAAGAGGAGGAAAGAGCTGAAATTCCAGATTTACATTATGGCTAGCATTTTCAGAAGTGCCTAAGTGAGTTAGGCACCCAACTCCCAGAGGAAATGAGGTGTCTAACTCCTTTATACAGTTTTGAAATCCAATCCTACATCTCTAACTGTACATTACTATCAATTCATTAATTGTTTTGCTACTAAAGAAACTTTGAAAATATGTGCTGAGTTTTTTCAATCCTTGAGGCAGAGCCAAGTCTAAATTAATGCAACTGCACCACAAGCATTTTATTAAGAATTAAATTGAATTATTTTCCAATTTTTTTTATTTTTGGGGGGGAAGAAACACGGGGACTTCACTGTTAAAGCAGTGTACGGCGGTTTTCTTAAAAGGTAATGCAGGATTAAAATGATAAACAATTAAGTTCCAAGAGACTGTAATATATATTTTTTATTTTACAAATGCTGAAATAAACAGGAGTTCTCACCCTGCTCATACTGAAGTCAATGGCAAAACCCCTTTTGACTTCAAAAGAACAGGATGGGCCTGAGGCTTTTGAAAACGGAGAGTGGTTATATCTGTTTTCTTATAGCAGAATGGATAATAAACACAGTGCAACCCTTACACAAGTAGTTGCTACTCTCACAATTAGTCCCAGCTGGCTAAAGATTACCTTCACGAGCAAGGGTCACAAGAAAAGCCTGTAAACTTGTTTTCGGTTGCTTTTAGAATATATGGCAAATTAGAAGAGAGATTCCTTACTGAATGTAAATCAGAAAGAATGAACTCTGCAAAAGGACAGAGATAGAAAACCATCAGAGAACAGATGATGAATACTTAACACTTGCAATTCCTGCCATTTATAAGAACAAGTTAAAAAGATCAATAAAACTATACCTATTGGAAATTAAACAAAATAGAATAGCAAAATAAGAGTTATCTAATTCGTTGCCTTTACGGAATATTTTTACTATTTTCCAAATATTTAAAACATTGTCACTGAGTTCCTAGTTGAAAACTTAGAGTCTTGTAACAATCTCAATTTTTGTTTAGGATCTGAATTTTTGTAATTATTCCATTTTCTAGATTTGTTTGGGGTTTTGACACAGATCTTCATCTGCAGTGAAAACTCCTGAGACATAGCTAGTTGGTTACAATTAGGTTTTGTGGTGCCGGAGATAATGAAGAAAAAATTAAAATTTGATGATTACTGTGCTGCTATATAAATAGATTTTAAGTTCTAGGTTTTTTGCTTTTGACTGAATTGGGTGCATTGTGGTTCTTAGGTTTTATATACCAAAAACACTGTTTCTTCAGTCTGCATCTGTAAATAAGGCTGAAGGTAATAACTGCAGGATTAAAACAGCCCTGAGTCCAGATGATAGCAGAATCCAATTCTCTGTTTTAATTTAAGAAAAAAAAATATTTCCAAGATTGTTTTTCACAATATACTAAAAAGCAATTAGAGGAGCTTTCTAAATACTGCAACATGGATATTATTATTTTTATATTTTAACTGCGTGAATACTATGTACAATATAAGTTTAGAATTAAATAATATCAGTAGGGCCCTACCAAATTCATGGTCATGAAAAACGCATCACGGAACATGAAATCTGGTCTCACCCCCTGAAATCTGGTCTTTTGTGTACTTTTACCCTGTATTATACAGATTTAACGGGGGAGACCAGCGTTTCTCAAATTGGGGGTTCTGACCCAAAAAGGAGTTGCAGGGGGGGGTCACAAGGTTATTTGGGGGGGGAGGGCGCAGTATTGTCACCCTTACTTCTGCGCTGCCTTCAGAGCTGGGCGTCCAGAGAGCGGTGGCTGCTGATTGACGGCCCAGCTCTGCAGGCAGCAGCATAGAAGTAAGGGTGGCAATACCATACCATGCCATCCTTACTTCTGCACTGGTGCTGGTGGTGGCTGCTGTCAAAGCTGGGCTCCCAGCTGGCAACCTCCGCTCTCCAGCTGCCCAGCTCTGAAGGCAGTGCCACCACCAGCAACAGCACAGAAGCAAGAGTAGCAGTATCACAACTCCCCTACAATAACCTTGCGACCTCCCCAACTCCTTTTTGGGTCAGGATACCTACAATTACAACACAGTGGAATTTCAGTTTTAAATAGCTGAAATCATGAAATTTATGATTTTTAAAATCCTCTGACCATGAAATTGACCAAAGTGGACTGTGAATTTGGTAGGGCCCTAAATATCAGGTTACAAAGATAAAACAGACAGGTCAAAAATTTCACCTTTCCTAAACACATTTAAAAAGGTCCAAATTCTGAAAAATCTGTTAGCCATCCAAAACACGGGGTGCAACCTAGAAAAAGATCCCAACTTCTCAGCTGAGTGATCGACTAGCAACAGATCTGGGATGTTGGGCTGACCTCTAATCTTGGGCACACATCTGAACATGTTGAGACAAATCCCATTCATATTACTTATCCTTGTTCTCCCACTGATTTCAGGTTTCAGCACAATAGGTACATACACGTGAGATGTATTGCCTCTGCACACAACAATGAAGCAAGTAATGATACACATTGCATTTTGATAGTACTGTACATTCTGACATTCCCTTTCCTCCAAGGATCCCAAAGTGCTTGACAGACTGATACAAAAATAGATTTCTTTATACATCACTGAAATGCATTACTCAAAATGCAGCTACTTCTGGGGTGAAATAACTACTTAACACTGCACCACACCACCATACAACAGGGGTCTGATTCTTCAGCCCTTACTCATCCAAGTCATCCCATTAAATAAATTCATGTGAAAGGAGCTTGTGGGAGTGAGTCAGGATTAATAACATATATAAGGGCTGCAGCGTCTGACTCCATTCTATAGCCTGATCCAAAGCCATGGAAGTCAATGGGAATCCTTAAAGGATCAGGCCCTAAGAAAAGCTGAATCTTTTCCAGGTAAAAACGCAAGGGGAATGGCAGATCAGCAGAGTACTGGGATAGGGTTATGCACGTGTCAGTTTGTACACGTGAAGCCATTGGGTGTAATTTTTGACCTATCAGCCTTCCCACTCTCCCCTTAAATTCAATCATATTACTGTATTCCAGTATAAAGAAATATATTGGTGTGATATATTGTAAATACAGGCATTTGCTGCTACAGTATTTTAACAAATCTATATTTGCATTTTGTTTAGGTCTCAAATAGAGTCTCTCTCTCTCTCTCTCTCTAAATAAAATACAATTTCTACTTATCCATGCTAGTGCAGTGTTACTGGACTGACCATAGATCTCAATAGCTACAAATCATTTGGGCATATACAATACCTTGTGTGGTACATTAACAACATTACTTTGTTAACCAGAGAAATAAGTGGCTTTAGTTTTAAACTTTTTATCAGCCTTCTCCTAAGCCCAGTATTTGGGGTTCCATCAAAGGTCTGCATACAATTTGTATCTCTAAAGTGTATCACCCCAATTCATCAGGAAATTATTTTGTCAATCACTTTGTCAATCTCCATATATATGCTACAGTTCAAATAATGGATTAAAGGCAGTTTTTTTGATGACTGGCAATAAGAAATATTACCTAGTATCTGATACTGTGAGACTAGCACTTGACTTCTATACCCTTTCTATTTGCAGGTTGTTGTAGCCATGTTGGCCCCAGGATATTAGAGAGATGAGGTGGATGAGATAATATCTTTTATTGGACCAAGTTCTGTTGGTGAGAGACAAGTTTTTGAGCTTACACAGAGCTCTTCTTCAAGTCTGACCTGAAGTTGGTCTAATAAAAAACATTACCTCACCCACCTTGTTTCTCTAAGACCTTTGCTACAGAATTTAGTGATCCAAGTCTTCTACATGGCTTCTGTTGAACTTCTTCATGAAAGAAGAGATATTGATAAAAAGATGGAGTATTACTACTACCGTAAGGTGGTGATAGGGATTAGTGTTTCTTAGCACACACGCAGTTTTGAAACTCATGGTCAAATTTATGAATACATACATGAAACCCCACTGACTGCAATAGTAATGTGGTACATATGCAATTAAAGACAGAATGTAGCTGTATAACTGCTATTATATGCATATGGCAATGAAAAGATTCCAAGATACAGGTACTTCTAGGGAAGGTGGTACTAGTACTAGGAAATGTTTAATTAAGAAATCTCAGATTTTGCCTTTTCATACTTTATTGACCTGTCTGTGTCACCTACAAGAGCATAGATGTATAATGTCCTATTTTATGGGTCTCTTTTAAAACCCATTGGATTAATCATTTTATTTCCCTTGCATGTCCCTACTGTTCAGATTTCCATTTTGTTTTTCTATATAACCATCACGTTAAGGATTGTTAATGCCTCTTTCGCTCTCGTTTGAATAATCAGAAGACATTACTTCAATTTTGAAAAACCACTTCATTCTCCCCTTTTATTTTTAAACTGTTATTTTTTAAAAAAACCACATACTTCCCTCCTCAAACCCCAGTATATTTAGGCTTTTTCCTGACCCCCCAGCAAAATTAAGGCTAGCATTAGTGGTACCACTGAATGTGGCTTATTTTGTAAATAGCCTCCCTTTACAGATAAGTGAAACTGCAGGTGCCCTGTGCATGGCTGTTCCAATGTGGCACTGGAGAACACCCTTCTCTAGACAAAGACACTGAAGAGCGGGAACTCGGCCTGGTTGGGCTGCAGCAAGTCAATCAGGAAACACACAGTCCCCGAGAAGCCTTCATACAGACTATATATGTTTTCTAATGCCCGGGAACCAGCCTTAAATTCTTCTGTAAATAAGAACTCTGCAAACCTAAGAAACAGTAAAGACAAAAAAAGAAGTCTTTAGTACCTCTCTCTTTATGCAACTCGCTTTGGTGCCATCCCTGTGTATCTGTTCATTTGTCATTAGAAGGCTTCACGTCAACACATTCAATAGGAAGAATATTAATACACCTCTACCCCAATATAACGCGACCCGATATAACACGAATTTGGATATAACGGTAAAGCAGTGCTCCGGGAGGGCGGGGCTGCGCACTCAGGCGGATCAAAGCAAGTTCGATATAACATGGTTTCACCTATAACGCGGTAAGATTTTTTGGCTCCCAAGGACAGCGTTATATCGGGGTAGAGGTGTAGTTTCACATCTGCTAGTTATCTGACATTATCTGCAAATCTGTTTACACCTTTTTCCCCTCACCAAACTGAGGTCCATTTGATCAAGAACAGAAATGTTCCAATCTGTATTTATATATTTGACATGCTTGGTGCCCGTCTGAGATCTACAAGCTTTTTTGTGTCTCTGTATAACATTTATAAGTGTATAAATGGAAGGGTTTTTTTAAAAAGTGTTTTTATATTGGTCTTTGTTTCATCAGGACCCAGCAGGACACAGAACAGCAATGCTTTCTGGATGGATGTGACAAGCCCTGTATTACAGACATGATTAAGCAGGTGAAATACTCTCAAAATACTATAAGATGAGCAGCATTGAAAATAAGTCATTGTGATTCCGGAACCATTTCCTGTTTGCTAGGGAAAATGGAAACAAACAAATCATCATTTAAAAGAGCTACAATACGTCAGAAAAAAATCTGAACTAAAAATAACTGCTCCCTGCTATAATTCTACATAGACCTCATCCCTTTTAAACCAGTATAAATAGGAAGTTGATGGAGTTACACTGATGTAAAACTGAGAGCAGAATGAGGCCTGTGTATGTGTAAAATATGTGGAGAAGCAAGATCCTGGCTTAGTTGCACTTCTATGTACTGACAGACAGTGTCACGTTGTGAAAACCAGAGAGAATCAATATAATGAAACCAGCAGTTCATTTCACTCAGCTGTGTAGCAAGAGCTACAATTCTCAGGTATTTGTTCATAGGCTATGGAGATCTTCACTGCTGTATTTCTGAACAGGCCCAACCCCTGCTGGTAATGGCTAAAAGTCAATAACACGACACCTGCTCAATAGTCTATGTTAGATGAGTTATGATCTTAGTCCCATACTTAGCGGGTGTGTATCCAAACCATATTTGGGGACTCTGAGTATTCAGAACTTCAGTGCCATCTAGAGCCATTCCTCTAGCCCTCACCCCCCATGGCAACCATAGGGGGAGGTACAAAAAGTCAATAAGTAGCATGGACCCTTTTGAGTTTAATCCCAGTAAAGGGTTGCGGAGTCCCACTACAAGCACCTCATCAGTTAATGTAATCAATGGCCCTATTTGGATGCAGACCCTAAAAAGAGGCTGGACTAGTCTGAGGAAGAAATAGGTTGTTAGAATGTAAAATCTGTTAGCATGTTCGGCTCTAGAGACAGAATGTCCCTGTTTAAATTGTTTTGTGTTCTGCTGGCTCTGGGCATGTTTAGTTCTGTTTTGGATGTTTAAAGATTTAAGCTACTTGAAGGAATTGTAGTCATAGACTATGCAAGGTTCTGAGAGTGTTCTTTGTATTTCACCAAACTCAATAATAATAATAAACTCCAAAGCCAAAGTGAGGTGTTGCTGAATGGTGAGAATACTAACCTTTGTGCTCTATAGATGTATTTAGAGTTCCCAGTAAGCCTATATAGGAGTAGGAACACATAGGCACTACCAGCCACTCCATGGCAAATTCCAGGTCCCTTCTTCAGCAGGCCCTTCTGCCATGTCAGTTCCCCACAGCGGATACAAGTGTCTAGATACTGGGGCTTCTTGGAAATCAGAAAAGCTTTAGCAAACAGGTATGCAATACCTAGGGAAACAGCAGAGAAATCAGTTTTGTTTTTATAAGTACAGTCCAGCTGGTATAATGTTATATGATAAATACATAATAATATGGATATTCTCATCTATGATATATATTCACCTGAGTGTACACACCACATATGTGAGGGTGGTAGCAGAGTCATGTGATAAGTTGCATTTATCATGCACCTTTAAAAGCCTCACATGCAGTCACCCCACTAGCTGATCTCATTCCAGGACTAACATTCCAAACCCCTGAGCAGCTTAAAACAGCAGCCACATTTTTGTGTTTAAATCAGCCAGCCACAAGACAAGACATTTTCTTCTCTCCCAAAGATGTGGAGTTCCCCCACCAAATCACATTGACCCAAGATCAAGGATGGGCAATAATTAGTCTTGCAACAATGACAGGTTTAAGACCCAGTAGTTCTCATTTCTACAGAGCTAGAAATGAGAACTAACCCCCTTTCCAATGGGACACATTGCACTTTATTCTAGCCCTGGCAGATCCTGAGATGCTGGCTGTCAATAATGTCTTTTTATGTATGAAAAAGCCAGTTTAAGTCATTTTTAGAGGGGGTTCAGTTTTATTAGTTATAATCTCCATGTGATCACTGTGCAGTTGGATTCACAGTAACTAAAAGACAGATGCTACATGAGAAGAGATACAAATACAGCCTGAATTTTTAAAAAAATTCAAGTTCTCAAAAAAACTGTTAAAAATAGCTCTCAGTGACATATACAAACATATATAGTGGCGTGGTATTGAGTAATGGCTGCATTACTCATGACTGATGAAGCGCACAACATAGAGGACTCCCAGGGAAAGGAAAATCAGAATATTTAGAAGGCTCTAAAAATTACCTCAAATAACTTTCCATTAAACATCCCAATTTTAACCACTTGATATCTTGGTGCTCCGAGGGCTAAGATTAAGTGCTGTATCCCACTGGAAAACCCCTGTTTTCTAATGGTATACGTCATCCAGCTCTAGCCCTGCTGTGTTGTGAGGTAGCAGACTATCAATCGGTCCCTGGGACAGGACCAAATACTGCCCAACCTGCACCACAAACTCGTATAATTTTGTGGGGAAATATTCGCCTTTGAGGAGGAAGCAAGAAACTTTCATCCAGTCGGCTGTTCCGTAATGAGAGATTGTGGCCGTTTGAAATTTCTTCATGGTTTGTAGTGTTAGAAGTACTGGCCGGGAGATGTGGGCAGAGGGCAGGTGAGCCTGCCAAAGGGGCCTCTGCCACACAGATATCACCAGCACACACACAGTGGGCCAAACTCCCATTGGAGTCTAAATTTCTTTCTTTCCAAGAGAGAAATTAACTGAACCAAGCTGGTTTCACTTCCCTTCACCCACAGGGAAGGATCAGGAAAAAGGGACCTTCACTCCCTACACGTCAGGAAAAAGATAAAGCTTCGGCAGAATGCACAGTTAAGGGCTCTAATCATGTTGCACTGTTTGCAATTTGAAAAGAAGATATTTAAAATACATGGATCTCTGCTCCTGAACTTTGTTTAACAAAATGAATGGTACTGGAGCACTGTGTCAATTTTTGCTGCTATCTCCTAGGTTTAGGTTACAAAGCCAGTAAGAACAGTTAGCCACTATGTCCTGGTGGGAAGTAATTTCAATATATAACAGCACAAGCAAACACTGCTAAAGCAAGAGTGAGAGCCTCAACTGGGGTCAGCATGGAACTCAGACAGAAGCTTCCCCTCCTCCCCAGAGCTCTTAAATTTGGGGAAATTCCACAATTAACATTTTGCTAGTGCATACTCCTAGATCATAGACTTTAAGGCCAGAAGGGACCATCATCATCATCTAATCTGACCTCCTGCACATTGCAGGCCACAGAATCTCACCCACCTATTCCTGTAATAGACCCCTAACCTCTGGCTGAGTTACTGAAGTCCTAAAATCATGGTTCAAAGACTTCAAGTTACAGAGAATCCACCATTTACACTAGTGTAAAGCTGCAAGTGACCCATGCTCCATGCTGCAGAGGAAGGTGAACACCCCCCACACACCCCCGGCCAGGTCTCTGCCAATTCTTTCCCAACCCCAAATACAGTGATCAGTTAGACCCTGAGCATGTGGGCAAGACCCACGAGGCAGATACCTGGGAAAGAATTCTCTAGAGCAACTCAGAGCCCTCCCCATGTAGGTGTTCCATCTCCAGCCATTGGACGTATTTGCTACTTCCCTTCCCATAAAAAAATCCTTAGGTCAGATCTGTGCATAAGTGTACAATAGCAATAAACAGAAATAGGCTATGTTTGAGGGGAAGAGGCAAAAAACTTTTCCCGGGCCACCCATAAATACTAAAAAGTCTGGTATTGGCTGTGCCCCTTTCAGTATACTAAGGCTACCTTCACCCTCCAGCCAACCAGGACTTGCCTTGTAACTCGTATATATCATGCACTGAAGTCCCTGCTATGCATGGGAGCAAGGGCTTGGAATAGAGAGATCATACTTGGGCTTCTTGTATGAGAGTACAGGGCATTACAGCTGTCATCATCAGCTGACATATTGTACTATTGGATTTTAATGGCTTTTGTAACAACATATTTGAAAGTACCTCAAAGTGTTTTGGGAACTTCCTTCATTGCCTGATCTTCCACCTACTTCAGTAATAAACAAAAAAGCTTAACTGAAAAAGGCATGAACAATTTTCCTGCTTGACATAAATGGTAAAATCAGTAATTTGACCTGACGTTATTTTCTCAATGGAATCATTTAGTGTGAAAAGCATGTAATTGGTAACATCTGGCTACTTCACAGCATCAATTTGAAAAGGACCTGGAGCTCCATGACACCAGTGCACAAGCTCATTCTCCCGCTCAATTGTCTCTCCCAGTTCAGGAGGCCAGTTGCTGTTCTGTTCTTGGTCCATAAGAAAGTCAATGCTCTGCCATACAAGTTCCTGATCTGCAGGCTGAAGGTACTCGTAATAGGACAGCAGCATCTGAAGGATGGATGAAAGGCCATGGGCTGCACCTGTAAAGAATAGAAATGGTTAAAAGAAGAATTATTTTTGCTCACAGATCCATCACACTGCCTCTTTCTACTGGAAATAATTTCTGTGTGATGCAGATGGGTGTTCTGTTCTTGTTTTGACAGTTATAATATTGTGTTGAGTAAAGATTTGTTACCACTTACATCTTTCAGATTCCTAAATTTAAAGAAAAACTCAGTATGAATTCACTCATTCTCACTATAGAGTGGCAACATTTGAGAATAATGAAAATTAAAGCGCAGATAAAAGATTTCTCTACTGCATTTTACAAATACATAACAGCTGCAAACTCCTCGCTTCAAAAAGGCAAAGGCCCCAACTCAGCGAGGAGTCTCACAAAGTTTATGGATTTTTCCCTTATTACAAGTTTTTCTGCAGAAGGGAAATATTGGAGCCTAGTGGGAATATGCAGTGTATAACTAGCACTAATCACTGCATTCATTTTAGGTGGCCCAAATACAATATCTGTCCATTTACCTGTATGACCATTTGTTTGTTAGGAAAAGCAGACTGTACACATTGTTTGCCTGCCAATGTCTTGTTTCTAAGTGGTCTATTATCTTGGTGTCAAAGCAATGCCTTGGTTTCTAAGTGGTTGGTGTGTTCTACTCACCAAGGTATTCTGTTCCATAATAAGAGTACATGAGTGGGCATGGTTTCCTCTTCTTCACAGCATACTGCTTCCCAGATTCTAATATAGCCTGGCAAATTGATCTGATCTGTACTGGGGTCAACATCTAAGCAGAAAACACCAAAAGAGACAGATTGTTATAACAATTTTCCCTTTTAAAAGTTATACAGCTCCCTCTTTTTCATCCTGGCACATATATTAAAGCATTGCCTCTGTGTGCATGCTAGAATGTATGCTGTAATGTTATTAACAATAACAATCATTTATATAGTGTGGTAGGATTACACAACATGTCTCACATACAGGCCTAAATCCTGCTTCAACTAAGTCAGTGACAAAATTCCCATTGATTTCAATGGGATCAGAGTAAGGCCCAATGAAAGAGAGATGCTCTCTCTTCCACAGATTTTACAGTCTAAGTGAAATGTGATAAACAAGCAGAAGATGAGACACAAGACAACAGCTCAGGGAATGGAGAGTGTGCAGTTACTAATGACAAGGAGAAAGGAGAGATTCTTAGAAAAAGTGGGTTGTAAGGAGGAGCAAGGGGGCTTGGTGGATGAATGCTGACAGGCTGTTCCAGGCATAAGGAACAACATGTCAGGAGCTTTTAAGCAACATAACACAAGAAGAAAGGGAGAAGGTATTAAATTGGAGGAAGGTGCATTACATTTTCTTGTTTGTTTCATTTGTAGTAGAGGATTAAGTGTTGGTATAGGAGATACTTGGGTTAAGGAACATCCTATCACACAACATGTCTGGGTGCATACCTTTTATCTCAAGGCAACATTACTGAAAATAAAGTGGTTAGTGGTTGTACAGCTGGTTAGAGGGTAGCCGTTTACAATGCTTTATCACCACAAACAGGTCAAAGCTGCCTTTGTGTTTATTGATTGGTAAATAATTGGATGATGGCCCACCTTACAGCATTAGAAGGAAAAGGTGGCTACCTATTAATTTGTTTCATAGGAGATGTACTTTTTCAAGAACAGACTTTGTATCTCAGTAGTCAATTAGGAATCTGTTTTACATTTTCTTAATTAGGGCTCTAATGATATGCACTTTCCTGTGTTCATTAGCAATTTCCTCTCTACCACTCACATCTGTTACTGGCTGACCTTCACTAAGGAAGCTGAGGGAGGTTCATTTCTAGGCATTTTAATTGCCTGAATCATTAATTCAGGTGTAGTCTGTAGGAAAAAAGCATTTCACAAATAATCCTTTTCCCTCTTGTGAAGCGAGAAATAGAAGAGAAAAGTGACATCAGGAGGCAGAGAAATAAAAAAGGAATATAATGAATCCTGACAGGACTAGTAACAGAAATAAAAACTAATGATAACCTTACCATTGCTCCTTTCAAACAGTCTCAAATAAACTACTTGTGCTATAGGACTTATAATGAGCTCTTCATTTTAAAGAATGCTTTTTGAACTGTCAAGTATGCAGGCAATGTTCTTGAAAAGTTATGCACCCTTGTCGGATGAGCAAAATGAGGAGAATGTAGTTGGTGTTATTTAGGCCTTAACAGGAAGAAAACGGTTGGAAAATCTCTCTCTGTTACCTCACTTGTACCCAAATAAAGTGTTCTCTGCTACAAACTGCTCAAAGTGACTGTGATATTTGTACACCCTCTTGCACAACAGAACCCTGATCAGAGTTTTTTAGTGTTACTGCAATACAAACGAATAAGGTTATTAATAATCATAGACTTCACTCATTTTTTGCTAGCGTCACCTTAGTCTAGTCACCTTAGGTTCACTGCATTTGCACCAATGGCTCTGAATTCTTTTCAGTTTTGTGATTATCATACAATCATAGAAATGGAGGGCTGGAAGAGACCTCAAGAGGTCATCTAGTCCAGCCCCCTGAAATGAGGCGGGACCAGGTATACATAAACCATCCCTGACAAGTGTTTGTCTAACCTGTTCTTAAAAACCTCCAATGAAAGGGATTCCACAAACACCCTTGGAAGACCATTCTAGAGTTTAACTATGCTTATAGTTAGACAGCTTTTTCTAATATCTCTAACCTAAATCTCTCTTACTATAGATTAAGCAGATTTCATCTTGTCCTGCCTTCAGTAGACACAGAGTACTCTTTATAACAGCCATTAACATATTTGAAGATTATCAGCTCCTCCTCTCAGTCTTCTTTTCTCAAGACTAAATATGCCCAGGTTTTTTAACTTTTCCTCAGAGGTCAGGTTTTCTAAACCTCTTATCATTTTTGTTGCTCTCCTCCGGACTCTCTCCAATTTGTCCACATCTTTCTTAAACTGTCATGCCCAGAACTGTACACAGTACTCCAGCTGAGGCCTCACCAGTGCCATGTAGAGCAAGATAATTACCTCCCTGGTCTAACACCCTGACACCCTGGTTAAAATACCCCAAAATTATATGAGTCTTTTTCACAACTGCATCACATTGTTGACTCATGTTCAGTTTGTAATCCACTATAACCCCCAGATGAGGAGTAGTCAATAGGTGGACCGCGGGCCCAATCTGGACTGCCAGACTCTTTTGAACGGACCCCCAAAATCTTTTAAATTTACTTATTATTGTTGGGTTTTTTTATTATTTTCTCTGGAGTCTGGGCCTTCACCAAGAAATCTGGACTTTGACAAAAACTAATTGATTACCCCTGCCCCAGATCCTTTTCAGCAGTATTACTGCCTAGCCATGTATTCCCCATTTTGCAGCTGCTCATTTGATTTTTTTCTTCCTAAGTGAAGTACTTTGCACTTGGCTTTACTGAATTTCATCTTGTTTATTTCAGATCAATTCTCCAATTTGTCAAGGTCATTTTGAATTCTAATCCTGTCCTCCAAAGTGCTTACAACCCCTCCCAGCTTGGCATCATCTGCAAATTTCATAAGCATACTCTCCACTGCATTATCCATGTCATTAATGAAAATATTGACTAGTACTGGACCCAGAACTGACCCCTGTGGAGCCCATTGGATATGTCCTCCAAGTTCAACAGTAAACCATTGATAACTACTCTTAGTTTCAGTTAGGCTTGTGTTAAGAATCCTAAACAATTTTTCTTTTGAAAAGAAATATGAATTAGGGACTTGTCCTCAGATCCTCCATCACAGTGTCTTTAAAAAAACAAAAAGAAACAAAAAAAAGTGTCATTTAATCCTGGACCTCAAACACAACCATATGATCATTGCATGGTATTATTACAGGGCAGAATTAAGCATGCTTGGGTTATTTAATGTGCATTTCCATAAACACACTTGGATTTCTTTTAAATTTAATCTCGACTCACAGTTGCCTGGGAAAATGACATCTCTGTAATGTTTTTATCCTAAATTATTGATATATGCTCTCAATCTTAACTCCATTTTAATATTTTTTTTCCTGGAAATTACTGTAGTATTGCATTTTATTTGTGATTTTCCTTTGAGCCATCAAAAAATAGACAGAAGCACCAACTGCAAATTGTTAGGAAGGATAAACTGTATACCAACTCCAACCAACTCCAAACCATCTGTGAGATGTTTGATGGTGAAAAAAATAAGGCCAGTAGAGAAATGCTCTCGTAATCCATACAAATCCTTGTCTTTGAGGTAGTTGTAATTCTGGTAAACTGTTTTTCCCAGGCCACTTCAAAGGCTGTCAGATTTAATACACGTTGGTCATTCAGTAGGTGGCATTATTCCCTTTAAGGCAATAGCTGAATGGCAGTGAGAAGCATTGGACTTCTGCAAGTGCTATTTTTCAGATTAGATTTATGTGGATATAAAAAGTTCTATGGGATCTTTAATAACCGTAGACGTGTTAATCTTAATATCCTCATTACATTTCAATGCAGATCATTACAATCTGCCTGCCTACGTTTTCCCTGCAATTTCAGTTGAGTAGGAAAGGCTTTTTTTCTCTTCTGAAACATTGAGTAATGTTGCTGGGAGGTGTTAAACAGCTACTGTTTTCTGGTGATGGATGAAGTGATCTCCTAGCGCTCTTACTTTCTCAATCACCCTTAAATACACCATTTAAGGACTTAACTACGCTTGGTCCATAGTCTCTCCATTTATCTATTTTGTCAGTCCAGAGTACCTGTCTCCTTTCATGAAGACACCCCCTGTGTTTAGCAACAGGTTCCCAACTAATTTAACCCAAGCATCTCATTCAGTAAATAAATAAAACCCTACTAAAAAACCCACCGGGAATTGTTTGGTCTATAATGACCATTTAACCCTTCTGGCTGTTCATTACCAGATGGTAGAATTGCTCATCCTTTTCAGGTTGGACACCCTTTATTCAAAGTCAAACATTTTCATGATTCCCTTATACATTTACCATAAAAGAGTAAAAAAAAAAGGTATCAGTGAGGACAATGTTAAGCCTATCTCATTTGTGTGTGTGTGCGCGCTTGCACGCATGCGCGCGCAGAGAGGTTGATAGAGAATACTTACCTTGAAGGGTAAAGGTGTGTGGGGAGTGGGGGAGAGAGATTTGCTTTGCTTAAGATTGTAATACACTTTTCAACAACTCATGACCTTTATGACTGCATTTGGGGGTTCTGACTCCCCCCTTGAGAAACACTACTATATAGTACTGTGTACCATACAAGCTACCTGATTTGTTTTGTTACAACTATATTGTTGTACTGCATTGTGTACATCTATGACAAAAAGTACTATGTAAGTGCCAAGTATTATTATTTAATAATTTGTGTGATCATAGTTCTAGAATGGTGATTTTCAACCTGTGGTTCATGGGCCATTAGGTGTTTTCAGACTATGTCTAAGATTTTCAAAGGGGTTTGCATCTCATTCAAAAAATTTTAGGGGTCTGCAAATGAAAAAAGGTTGAAAACTACTGTTCTAGAATGTAACATTTGCATTTATTGCATTATACCGGAAGCCTTGTTTTATGCATGTAAAAGTTACTGGCTATAGACTTAACAGATCAAATTTCTCCCTGATGTTACTGTAATAAAGGATCTAAATGATTTTAACCATATATTTCTTGAAATATTTTATAACAATGTCAAAAATAGCAATTGAAATTTGTGCCGTACTATCAAAAGGCTTTGTTTTGAAATCTCATAATGAAGTATTCTGAACACCCAGCAGAAGGAGCTTTTGAAGCAGCTATCGCATGCACAATAGCTGTAAAATGAAGAACATTTTTGTATTAAGGAGGCCAGCTGACTCCAGCATAAAGATGGGCTGGGGCCAGCCCAGTAGTCTAATGACAGTGTGCTGCATTGCAGGACACCAAAATTCAGTTCTCAAGCCTCGTAAGCCCTGTCTCTTACTGCCAGGCCAGCAGCAGCTGTGAATGTTTCACGAACCTTTTCATGGAATGTACTGCTCACTCTTTTGTCTTTCAGGTGTCCCAAAACAGAAGCCATAATTGAAAGGGTGTGAGATGTGGGCTCTCCAAGGAAACCAGAGGCCTCCTGTCTGGATTGGAAGGCTTCACGGTTACAAAGATGGCAAGGGCCTAATTCTCCACAATGTTACTTCCGTTTGATTAGTATACAACTATTTTAATGCAGTAGAAGTATTTTACTATCTGCATCCCTTCCAAAACAGTGGCAAGCACATCACATTTTTGACACCATTCCCAGAAGTACTGATGCTCAAGTGATACCGTCTAGAATGACACTGCACTGTTGCTAATGCAGATTGGCTGATGCTGTAACATCACTAAGAAGAGAAAGGCAGAACACACAAACTGATAACAGACAAAGAGAGGGAGAGGCAAAAAAACATGAAAGCCAAGCAATAGCCTATGAGCACAGTATGACCCTGGAAAAAGCTAGAGAGAGAGTTTCTGGGTCTGCTGATTACAGAGGCTGCATGCTCAGATACTGCTCCTTTTGTTCTTGATTTCTCCTGTATTCAGAGAAGCAGAACTTTGTGCATTTCTTGTAAATAAACAAGATTGCATCAAAGAGAGTAACAGACTATCAATTTCTATTTCTATCTGGAAAATCCCCAGAGCCCCACAATTTGACTAGCTGCTTAGGTTGAAAAGGGGCAACATTACTTTTTTCTTTAAAAAAATGTCAGATCCCTTTTTTCTTTTCTTCTGACTCACGTCCCTTGCCTTGGCAACAATACAACAACAAGAGGGCCACTCTCTTTTATGAGACACTAATCGTGATTCCAACCTGAAACCACAGGTTGCACTTTATCCCTGGTGAGGGAACCAGATAATTGCTGAGAAAGACAGTCCAACACTCTCATAACTGCTAGTGTGCTATAATAGCGTATCTCACTTGCCTGGGGCAAAGAGCACCAAAGTCATCAACTTCCGCACTCAAACTTGCCTTTTAAAGAAAAACAAAAAGTAAATTTCTAGGACCTAGGGCTGCAAACAAAGCCTTAAAAACATGAAAGGAGCATAACTAATGTCATGGCTACCAGGCAGTGTGAGAGCAGTGAGTTGGGTCTATAGGGATGGCCTCCATCCATTTACTCTGCCTCAGAGTTCAACACTTGAGCAAGTAAAGGAAAAATTACAGTCACCTTGCTTCAAACTCCCCTTATCATGGATCATCCTAAGGGAGAGAGAACAAACATCAGTGGCTCCTCCAGCCTCCCCTCTCCTAGGCCATTCCGTTCCTCACACAGTCCTCCACTTAGACGAAGGCCAGACCCAGAATACTCTTGTTCTACTGCCCCGCAACTTCCTCCTATGGCTGCCTGTAGCCACCCAGCTCTAACAATGCACTCCCTAAACAGAAGGTCCCAGCAGCTCCAGCTTCGCTTCCTAACCAAGGGAAGTGGCAAAGCATAGCTCCCAGTTCTTCCACTGGGACTGGGAAATGATGCTGCAAATGGAGCAGCCCGGAGGTGTGAGGTGCCTCTGGGCTCTGGAGTTGGCTTCTATCCCTCTGTCACCCCCCGATGCTATAGGCTTTAATTAATTGGGGCTGTGTAATCTCAGACTAACAATCTCAAATACCATCCCTACCCAGTGTTTTTCCTGCAGAAAATGTTACCACAGAGCACTGATCAGCAATATAATCCAGAGCTCAATTTTAACTACATATGGTTGAGAATGCTCCCAAATTAAAATATTCTGGAATGGATGAAAAAGCATGTCTAAAAATAGCAAGCATGTCAGATTTGCAAATTAACAGACACACAGCTATAGCCTTGTTTAGCGGGGCAGTCACCCCACTCCGGCCCTGAAAGGGTTAAAAGCCAGCCCTTGGAGAGGGCTGGGGCTGAGAGCCAATCAGAGAAGGCTGAGAGGCAGCCAATCAGGGCCAGGCTAGGCCCTATAAAAGGGCTACAGGGCCAGATGGCACTCAGTCTTTTTCCAGCTTTGGAGAGAGATGGACCTGGCTGCCTGAAGGAGAAAAAGGTACCTTGGGCAAGGGCAAGGGCAAGCTGAGCCCAGCCCAGCCCAGCCCAGCCCAGGCTACCTCCCAGGCTGAGGCTTGGCAGGAAGGCCTAAGGAGGTTCTGCAGCTACAGGAAAAGGCAGCAGGTCCAACCCCCTAGCCAATGATGAGTGGCCAGTTTGCTTCTGAGTAAAGGGGCTAGATGAAGACTGGGAGTAGCCACTGAGGGAAGGTGGATATAGGGGGGTTGGGGCCAGAGCCCTGGGCCCTTTAAATTGCTGCTGGAGCCCTGGGCAGTGCGGATGGGCTGGCTGGGGGATGCTGACCCCCCCCATCCCCGCCCCTTCCACCTGAGGCCCCGCCCCTTCTGGGAGTGGGTCGGGGGAGAGGCAGAGCCAGCACCCATCCCGGTAAGAGTTCAATTTTATTTTCAGCCCTGCTCAGCATCTCACAGGACCAGGTCCAATGAGATATAAATATATGGTGTTTGGTTATGTAGAGTATAAATGTTTTCAGAGAAATTTTCATACAAAGAAGAATGTAAGCTTCTGTAAAGGAACTGCCCTAGACTGCTGACTATTTCACAAACACACACTTAAATTCAAAGGTATCACTAAATAAAGTATAACAGTAAAATTAGGCATTGGAAAATTGTTGTCAAGCAACAGGAACAAAAGAGGAAGTAGAATATATTTTATCATGTGTACATGCATTTGATCTCTAAGGGATTTAACATAGAATTCTAGCCATCTATTAGACAAATGATAATGCTCTGAACATTCTTCCAAGATGACATTTGGTTGGGAAAAGCAATGGGACAAAATATTGTGTACTCTTTTCATATGCCTGATTTGTAGCATACTTTTCATCTCTTCTGGACTGTCTTTTATTTCCCTGGAGAGATGAGAAGAAAAAAACAAGTGAACATATTAAACCTATGAGATAAGCAGCTCTTTAATTTTTTGTCATACTCAAATACATAAGTGCTTGAAGTAGGGGTGCTGCTGCACGCTCTGGCTTGAAGTGGTTTCCATTATATACAGGGTGGTTCAATGGCTCTCAGGATCCCCACTATACAAATTGTTCCAGCACCTCTGCTCAAGTACACCTACATTTTCCAACAACAAACAGGATGCTATTGTTAAATGCAAATGTAAAGAAAACAGCAACAGACCATATGCTAGCAGATGGTAAATTACCATGGCATTGTGAATTGCCAACTTAACACCGAACAGGGGAGGATGGCGGGGTTGTTTTATGAGGTTATACAATGTGGTAGTCTTTTGCGCTCTAAGGAGTTACACTTAAGCAGGATTTTAAAAAATAGCCACATAATTGACAGGACTTCACCTTCAGCATTTGTCAGCTTGTGAACTAAAGAAAACGCTTTATACAGACAACAGTAGTGTTGTGTTAGAACTACTAAACAAAACCAAATGAAAAGATAATTTCTGAAGATAAAGCTCCAAGATAAAGAGCAGTAATAACACACTCTAAAGATAAAATCCCCACTAGAGATCATTTTTAAATCAAGGTAGTTTTTAGGATGACTTGTTAGCAGATTACATACTTGCTTTTTCAAATGTAATTGATGGAATCTGATTTACTCCATCTCTGCAGAGAAATACAGGGAAGAGCTATTAAAGTCCTAGGAATTTCACTATTTACCCAACAAAAAGTTTAATTTATTCCAGATACATAGACAATAATAATTCAAACATCTATATTTCTCAGAGCACATAGGTATATATGAATGTGTTTCAGTACAGTACTGCACTGATCACTACGGTATCTAAGTGCCTGCTGAAATATTCTATAAAAAATTTACAATAATCCAATTTACTGAACATAGTTCCAGCTTATTGTATACATCAACTTTATACAGCAATTGTGTATGTCATTAAGCTTTGCCCATCATTTTTCCTCATAACAACTATGGTAGTTCAAAAGGGGACAAACAGAGGGACAATTTTAGAAAGGATTAAGTTGGAAGAAAATAAAGTGACATAATGAATACGATAGGTGAGGAGTGCTAAAGGTTTTGTTGATACTTCTTTAGGAATATCTGCTTAATAAACTCATGGCTCAACTAATAGCATTATTTGGGGAAGATACTGCACCCCATACAATCTCTATTCATAGGTCAATTTAGACTGATAATGCTGACCAAAATTAGAGATTTGGAGCCAACACCTGGTTTCATTAGAGTCAATGTCAAAACTCTCAGTGACTTTAACTGGATCAGGATTTGGTCCCTTAGTGCTGGCAAACACTATGTAACCTACTTCAGCATTTATGTTAAAAAACATTCACACTGCAACTCTTCAGAGGAACATATACACCTGCTGCAAAAATATTTCAACTCCACAGGCCAGATTCTGACCTTGCAAACGCTGATGTAAATCTGGAGTAACTCCACTGGCTCCTATGAGTTGACAAATAATTTGCTTGGTAATCTCCAAAGTGAAACTTCTTTAACCAAATTAACAAAATAGAGTTACTATTCAATTCAATCATTTGATCCTTCTAAATTTCTGCAGTTCTATGTCTTGCCATTGGGAATTTAGCCAAACTCTCCTTAATCTCAATGGAAGTTGTGGAGTTAAATCTCCCAATCAGCTCTGAAAGATCTTAACCCAAGGTTTTGGAATGAATGTAAACCCTTGTGCCTCAGGGCATAAGACAGTCTCGCTAAGGCCTGGTCTACATTATGAGGTTAGGTTGAATTTAGCCGCATTAGGTCGATTTTATAAGGAATGCGTCTACGCAACCAATCCCGTTCTGCTGACCTAAAGGGCTCTTAAAATCGACTGCTGTACTCTTCCCCGATGAGGGGAGTAGTGCTAAAATCAACCTTCCTGGTCACTGCACTGTGTAATTTGATGGCATTGGCCTCCAGGAGCTATCCCAGAGTGCTCCAATGTGACCTCTCTGGACAGCACTTTAAACGCCGATGCACTAGCCAGGTACACAGGAAAAGCACCAGGAACTTTTGAATTTCATTTCTTGTTTGGTCAGTGTGGCGAGCTCAGCAGAACAGGTGACCATACAGTCCCAGAATCGCAAATGAGCTCCAGCATGGAGCTGTTACCTGGGGTTCTTTCAACCCAAAACTCTTGGTAACTTTACTCTGGGCGAGGAGGTGTCAGGAAATAAATCAGGGGAGACACAGCCATCTGACTGATAGATGGCTGGCACAAACAGGACAACACAAGAGTGCTTTCACTTAAAGCGAAACTTTACTAGTCTCAAGCACTTACACACGTCCGCAACAGCATTAGTAAAACACCCCCAACCCTTGATAATTCCCAAAGCTGAGTGTGGCTCTCGAGTGGCAGCCCGTCTGCCGGTGGGGAACACAAGATGTATCCAGAGGGAGAGACCAGTCCCAAAGAGTCCCCCCCACAAAGGAGTCCCCCTATCTCAAGCTTTTTCCCCTTATTTATACATTAGTAATACAATGACATGTCCCTTAAAGAAACCTTGTTAAGTAAGCAGTTTTAATGATCGAGCAAGAGGTTCCTTCTGATTATTGATTAACCAGGTGTGGGTTTTTCCAGAGCCTGCATCCTTGAGACCTCAATAGACATTCCTGGGGCATATCCTACTCTTTTAAAATGCATGTATCAGCACCTTCAACACAATTTTTATCAGGAAGGACGTGGGGTCAAGCTGCCCTTTCTGTGGCACCCCAAAACCCCCTCCCGCCTTGGTTAAGACTTGCTTTTAACAGCTTGCTGACTAGGCTGTCTTTAACAATAAGCCATAGTGGTTTCAGGCACTTTACTAGTTTGCCAAAGTCTCCCCATACAGAGCGAACAGGAGACACTGGATCTGATTTCTGTATGGGGAGAAGAATCTGTGCAGGCAGAACTCCGATCCAGTAGAAGAAATGCTGATATATATGCCAAAATCGCACAGGGCATGGTGGACAGAGGCTATACCAGGGACACACAGCAGTGCCACGTGAAAATTAAGGAACTCAGGCAAGCCTACCAAAAGACAAAGGAGGCAAACAGTCACTCAGGGTCAGAGCCCCAGACATGCTGCTTCTATGATCAGTTGCATGCCAGTGGTAGGGTGGAACCCTACCACTCCCCACCACTGTCCGTGGACACCTGCAAGTTGGCAGCCTCATGCAACATGGAGGAGGATTTTGTGAATGAGGAAGAGGAGGAGGAGGAGGAGAATGCGCAGCAGGCAAGCATAGAATCCATTCTCCCCGGCAGCCAGGACCTTTTCCTCACCCTGGAGCCAATACCCTCCCAGGGCGAATTGTTCCCAGCCCTGAAGGTGGAGAAAGCACTTCTGGTGAGTGCACATTTGTAACTACACTACAGGGGTTAAAAGCAATTGTGTTTAATGTTTGATTTACCCTAAACAATTGGGATGCATTCACGACCAGTACAGCTACTGGAAAAGTCTGTTAACGTGTCTGGGGATGGAGCAGGAATCCTCCAGGACATCTCCATGAAGCTCTCCTGGAGGTACTCTGAAAGCCTTTGCAGAAGGTTTCTGGGGAGGGCTGCCTTATTTCGTCCTCCACGGTAGGACACTTTACCCCGCCAAGCCAGTAGCAAGTAGTTGGAATCATGGCAGTACAAAGCATGGCAGCAATTGGTCCTGGGTTTTGGTCGCATTCATGCAACATTCAGTCTTTATCTTTCTGTGTCAGCCTCAGGAGAGTGATATCATTCATGGTCACCTGGTTGAAATAGGGAAATTTTTGTAAGGGAACAGTAATCCCCTCTGTTTGGTGATTCATGGCATATTAGACCCTGGTCATGCTGGGCTGTTTGCGCTTGGCTAAAAGGGATCATCCTGGAGGGGTGTGTGCGTGCGCGCGCGCTGCACATCCACCCCAAAACCACAGCCCCTCCTTTTAAACAGCAAACCCAACCGGCATTGGTTGCTATGGGAATGGAGGGCGCTGCAGTTTGAAACCATTCCCACATGTTATGAACACGGAAGAAGCCAACCCCACGCAGGGCCGGCTCCAGGCACCAGCTTACCAAGCAGGTGCTTGGGGTGGCCACTTCGGAGAGGGGCAGCAAGTCCAGCTGTTTGGTGGCAATTTGGCAGACGGTCCCTCACTCCTGCTCGGAGCGAAGGATCTCCCGCCGAATTGCTGCCGCAGATCGCGATCATGGCTTTTTTTGGTTTGGTTTAGGTTTTTTTTTTTGTTTGGCTGCTTGAGCCGGCCCTGACCCCACGTACCCTTTGGCTTACCATGGCTGCCTGGAAACCGAATTCTGTTGCCCAGCCATGTGTGATGTGTCACCATACCAGCAGGCGCTCAATATAAAAGGCAAAATGCGACCTTGTACCTATGTGCGGTCGGCTGTGAATTGCTTCTTTCACTGTGAAAGAGTTTCCCTTTTGTTCTCAGAAATGTATCTTCTTAAATTCTATTCTCCCTTTTTCCCCCCTGCAGCTGCAAATGTTTCTATGCTCCCCGTATCAACTCCGTCCATGAGGTTATCGCAAATTAGAAGGTGAAAAAAACCGCACTCATGATGACATGTTTTCAGAGCTCATGCAGTCCTCCTGCATTGATAGGGCACGCTGAATGCATGGAGGCATTCAGTGGCAGAGGCCAGGAAAGCATTCAGTGAGTGTGATCGGAACACGTAGGAGGAGATGCTGAAGCTAATGGGGGGAGCAAATGGACATGATCAGGCGTCTGGTGGAGCTGCAGGGAAGGCAACAAGAGCACAGACCGCCACTGCAGCCATTGTGTAACCACCAGCCCTCCTCACCAAGTTCCATATCCTCCTCACCCAGATGCCCAAGAACATGGGGGGCAGCCTCCGGGCACCCAGCCACTCAACTCCAGGGGATGGTCCAAGCAACAGCAGGCTGTCATTCAAACAGCTTTGATTTGTAGTGTTGCTACAATAAGCAATGTAGCCTTGTCCTTCCCTGCTCCCCCACCCCACCCGGGCTACCTTTTACTAGTCAGCATTGTCAGTGATCTCAAGTTTTTTTTAATAAATAAAGAATGAATCGATTCAGAACAATAGTGACTTTATTTCCCGTGCCAGCTGTGGTCAAAGGGGGGCAGGGGGAGTGGCTTACAGGGAAGTACATTCACCAAAGGGGGTGGCTTTGCATCAAGGATAAACACACAACTGTCACACCATAGCCTGGTCAGTCATGAAACTGTTTTTCAAAGCCTCTCTGATGCGTGCTCTTCTAATTGCCCTGGTGTCTGGCTGTTCAAAATTGGCCAACTGGCGATCTGCCTCAAACTCTCGCCCCACCGTACATGTCTCACCCTTACTCTCACAGATATTGTGGAGCACACAGCAAGCAGCAATATCAATGGGAATATTGTTTTTGCTGAGGTCTAACCTACTCAGCAAACAGCGCCAGTGCCCCTTTAAATGTCCAAAGGCACATTCTACTACCATTCTGCACTTGCTCAGCCTATAGTTTACTGGTCTGGGAAGAAAGTCCCTCCCTGCAGCTTTTTGAACAGCCCGGAGTTCCGAAAGATGTGAGCGTCATGCACCTTTCCCGGCCATCCCACGTTGATGTCAGTGAAATGGCCCTTCTGATCCACCAGTGCTTGCAACCCCATTGAGAAGTACCCCTTGCGGTTTATGTACTGTTTGGCAAGGTACTCCGGTGCCAAGATAGGGATATGGGTTCTGTCTATCGCCCCACCACAGTTAGGGAACCCTATTGCAGCAAAGCCATCCACTATGAGCTGCACATTTCCCAGAGTCACTACCCTTCTTAGCAGAAGGTTATTGATTGCCTTGACTACTTGGATCACAGCAGCCCCCTCGGTAGAGTTGCCCACTCCAAATTGATTCCTGATTGACCAGTAGCAGTCAGGCGTTGCAAGCTTCTAAAGGGCTATCACCACTCGCTTCTCAACTGTCAGGGCAGGTCTCATCTTGGTATTCCTGCGCTTCAGGGTAGGGGAAAGCAACTCACAAAGTTCCATGAAAGTGGCCTTATGCATGCAAAAGTTTTGCAGCCACAAAGAAACATTCCACTGTATCAACATGCCCCAATGCTGCCATGATATCCCAATTGCCACATCCCGTGCTTTCAGGAACATCTGTGTCCATGTCCTCCTTACAATCTTCCTCGTGCTGACGGCTCCTAGCTAGGCTCTGCACATACTGCAGGATAATGCGTGAGCTGTTTACAATGCTCACAAAAGCAGCGTGCAGCTGAGTGGGCTCCATGCTATGGCATCTGCACGGATAACCCAGGAAAAAAGGTGAGAAATGATTGTTTGCCGTTGCTTTCAAGGAAGGAGGGGAGACTGACGACATGTACCCAAAACCCCCGCGACAATGTTTTTGCCCCATCAGGCATTGGGAGCTTAACCCAGAATTCCAATGGGCAGCGGGGACTGTGGGATAGCTACCCACAGTGCACCACTCCGTGAGTCAATGCTAGCCACGATATTGACGACACACTCCACCGACCTAATGCCCTTAGTGGGGACACGCACGATCAACTGTATAAAATCGGATGCTAAAGATCGACTTCTATAAAATTGACCGAATTTTGTAGTGTAGACATGCCCTAAGTAACGGGGTTTAGGAAGACGCTTTCCTTATGGGCAATGCATTCCATGACAACCTTCTGCAGAGTTTCTTGCACCTTCCTCTGAAGCATCTGGCCACACTGTCAGAGACAGGATACTGGACTAGATGAACCAATGGTCTAATCTATTATGGCATTTCTGTAGGGGCAATGTCAGTGTTCCTATGAGTCATATACAGTGTGATCATGATCTCTGTACTGCATGACATATCTGTATATGTAGCCCAAGGTAGCATTGGCCTTCTTGATGCCATACTGCACTGCAAACTCATGCTTATTGGCCTGATTCTCCACAATCTTGCATCTACTATAATTATTCACTCCTACCCAGACTGAGTGCAAAGCACCTGTGAAACATCAGCACTGGTATGAGAGAGCGTAGATTTCATAAACACATTTTTATACCTACCTGGCACAGGTGCAAGTGACTACACAAGGTATAAGGCACCGGCAAATGAGGTTCCAGTATATATTCAGAAGGGCTTTTCCAGCATTACTTGGACATAGGTTTTGCCCTTAATCTGCAACACAGATAGTGTGTATTTTCCCCAGATATAATCAGCACTTTTCAAAATTGAATCTTATTTTATCTCTATTTTTAATCTCTTCTGATCTCATTGTACATTTCCCTCTGTCCTTATGGGTATTTGTTGCTTGTCTCAGCTTAGACGCCAATGCAAGTCTCATCCTGCTTACTGCCTCTTCTGGATCACTAATATGACGACAAATTAAACCAGACCCAACATCAATCTACAGGAGCCCATTAGAGATCATCCCTCAACTTTACTTATTACATTTATCATTACTTTTGAATATGGTCTTTCAGACAGTTTCCAATCCACATGACAATGCTCATGTCCAAATCAGCTTGGATTCAGTTTTCAAGGAAGATTACATTTGACATGGCATCAAAACCTTTATTAAAATCTAAATAGGGAACATCTACTGCTTTTCCATCCATTACTAATTCTGTTAACAAAAAGTTAAAGTTTGTCTTGCAATATTTATGTATCTATGTAAGTCATGCTGCTTTATATTCACAGTTCTATTATTCTTTAGATATTTATGGAAAGAATGACATCTAGCAGTATATCTAAGTAGTCACTGATGAGGAAGAGGATACCCCCCCCCCCCGAAAAGGTCTGGTTAAATGAGGTAAGCCACAAAATAAACTCATTCAAAAGTAATAAAATCTTAAGTGAATCATTTTCAGGTGGTGTCAGCAATACGAAGCAAAAACAATAGAAGATAAAAATGGCATAGTGCCAATATGGAGTTATTTTGCTTGCTGATTTGCAATTTGTGCCATGCAAATAAGCAATTGAGTAGAAATACCATAAGAAGCTAGGAAAAGAATGCTGATAGGGTAAGGGGGAAAGATTAGATGAAGGTTATACAGTCCTCTAAATCATATGAATTTTAGGCTACTCTTTCACTTCAAACCAGGGATTGGCAACTTTTGGCATGCGGCCCGCCAGGATAAGCCCCCTAGCGGGCCGAGCTGGTTTGTTTACCTGCCGCGTCTGCAGGTCTGGCCGATCGCGGCTCCCGCTGGCCGCGGTTCACCATCCCAGGCCAATGGGGGCGACGGGAAGCAGCGACCAGCACATCCCTCGGCCAGCACT
Organism: Chrysemys picta bellii; assembly: GCF_011386835.1. Classification (NCBI taxonomy): domain Eukaryota; kingdom Metazoa; phylum Chordata; order Testudines; family Emydidae; genus Chrysemys; species Chrysemys picta. The sequence goes on from NC_088791.1 coordinate 204,963,482, forward strand.
GCTTCCCGCCGCCCCCATTGGCGTGGAGCGGCGAACAGTAGCCAATGGGAGCCGCGATCAGCCGAACCTGCAGACGGGGCAGGTAAACAAACCGGCCCGGCCCACCAGGGGGCTTACCCTGGCAGGACACGTGCCAAAATTGCCAATACCTGCTCTAAACCATGGTAGAAATTTTGACCGGATGCTAGAGCTAAGCTTTTCCTATGCATAAGTGATACTGACACAGACAATTCTGAAACATAACAGAGCAACAAGAGAGAGTCTTCTGTGGCAAGAAGACTACAACTATGCTCATTAATATAAATATAATTCAAGTCAGTCTCAAATAAAGACAATTCAGACATCATTTATGGTTTGACGCTACCATGCTTCAAGGACAAAATTAGGATCAGGGATTCAATTGAGGAAGAAGAGTGGGTGACACCTTTTTAAACATAAATTAGTTAATATGTAGTAGTAAAACAAACTGGAAGGATGGTTTCTCCTTGTTAAATGTTTGAACCTTGCATACAGACAAGGTGAAAGCCTTGTAATTCTTCTCTTTTTGCACCTCACTCTCAGTTGTTAGGGCACAGAAGCCAAGTACACCTTGGGAAAATGAGACCGCTGTGTCAGAAGGTCTGACTCAGGTTTCCATAAACAAACCTCTCATATTTTACAAGGAAAGAAGGGAGGAAAAGTACCAACTCCAGAACAAGTCACAGCACCACCAGCACTAATACATAATAACTCACTGCATTTATAGATGACCTGTCATCTCAGTATCTAGACGTGCTACCATCATCTCTGCCTACTGATTGCATGGTACTAATTGTCCCGGTAGCACTAAATTCTCTGCTCCACCTCCAGTGGGTTTGTAGTTGGGAGGAAGAAGGCTTTTCCAGCCACTTATGGACATGATGATGACATTTGTGTTTTCTGAGTCACTCCAGGTGAGCCAAGCTACAACTGTTCATTTAAGACATTTCCATTCTGACTCTTCTAAACATTCCAATGCCTACATATTAATGTTTTGATGTCCTCTGAAGCCTGTGCTCTACAGGAAAAAAAAATCACAATTTCAGACAGCACCACATGACATGCAGGCCTGAATATCTGCTCTGTTGGCTCAGTCCTAAAGCGTGCCAAGTAGATCTGTTTAAAAGTTTTCCATCAACATTTCTTTTTTATTAAAAATGGCCCATTTTCCACAAGGAAAATTGCCATTTAATTCTAAATTATCTGTTTTTGGTAAAATTCTTCTCTTGTTGACAAAACAAAAAACTGTTACTTGAGAAATTTTGGTAAAAAACTAAAAAAATCCCACACACATACCTGAATATTTTCCACAAAGTTGCAAACCACATGAAATTATTTCTATCAGAGTTTTTCAGAGAGAATATTTACCATTTTCTGGTCAGTTGTGATGCTCAACAAAGTGGCCTCAGTCCAGGAAAGCACTTGAGCACAGTTGAACTTGTGAGCAGTCCCATTTTCTGTACCCCTTGCCTGTCATGTGAAATGTATTAAGCTCTTAGGTTTTCACTTTGCAGCACATGGTGCACACACAGCACAAAGGGAAAGAAGCAAACCACAGCAAGCACTAGCATGGCTGCTCAGTATCATTGTTTTTTGCACACTGCCCTTTGCCAAGTGAAACTTACCAAAAAGTCTGGTCAATTTCAATTTGCAGGTCTGCTGCACAGTCACCACAGTGGACTGGAGCAATGCAAAGGAAAACCTTGACCATGGAATGAGAAAGATTATCACAAATGGGAAGGAAGCAGAGGCTAGAGATTGATGAAGGAGAAAAAGAGAGGTACAGAAAAAAAAAACAAATGAAAAATGCATGAGGCACCAGGCCAGGCATGGTGTGGAAGTGCAGACAAGAGGCAAATGGATCAATCAAGAACCAGGAGGGAAATGCTGCTCCAGCCAGACAAGAAAGACAGACAGATTCACAAATCACACATAGACAAAGCAAATTTGTTCTTTTTTTTCCAGGACCACAAAGAAGAGGAAGAACAATTTATGAATAAAATAGAAAGAAGAGTATGTGTGTGTAAATATATGTTAGTGTGTCTTGGCAGCACCTAGTCTCCAGTTACCGTCATTGTTTCCCCCTTCCCTGCATTTGCCCTATGCAATTAGAATGTTAGATAGTCGTGCAGTCTCCATAACCCTAGTTGTCCCTTTCTATCAATCACATGCTTAGCGCTCAGAAAGAAAAGAAAAAAAGTCTCCTCACCTTGTTTATTATCATACAACTTGCAGTCCAACCCAAACAAAAGTCTTGCAGCCCTCCCCAAGCTCCATAGTTCTAGTCCTTTTGGCCCTTCCAAGTGCACTGAGGGGAAAACCCTGGGATTTTCCTGTCCTCTTGTATCAGAGGCTACAGCCCTGAAGCAGGGCCAGGGTCTGTTGTCCTTGTAGTTTTCTCTTCTTAGTTTCTCAGATAAAGTCCTTCACAGACTCCATTTCCACCAGGCTGCTACCTAAGCTTCTGAGGCAAGCTACCACGCAGGTCTCATCTCTCCCAAAGTGAGCAACAGCCTGCCTCTTCAATATACCCTCCCCCCATGCTTGAATGCGGTTCACATGCTCAGTCACATGGTCCTTCCCAGTCAATCCCAAGGGACAAAACTCATCGCAGGTGGGACCCTGCACCTTCACTCCTCTTAAAGGCCCATCTCACCCTGTGACAATGCCCCTTTTATTGCAAATAATTAATTTGCTGATTTCTTGTGTACAGCAACTAATAAACATAGAGAAGAAGATTTGAAGGAGGGAAGGAATAGACTGGGAGATTTGGAGAAAGGAGGATAAGGCTATGTCTACACTTAAAATGCTACAGTAGCTGCACCACTGTAGCGCTTCAGCGCAGACAGTATCTATGTCAACGAGAGGGGTTCTCCCATTGGTGTAGGTAATCCACTGCCTCGAAAGGTGGTAGTTAGATCGACGGAAGAATTCTTCCATTGACCTAGCACTGTCTATGCTGGGGGTTAGGTCAGTATAGCTACATCTTTCAGGGGAGTGGACTTTTCACACCCCTAAGAGATGTAGCTATACAGATGTAAGTTCCTAGTGTAGACCAGGCCTAAGAGAATAAGTTGTGTTTGGGAAGCTGGAGGAGGGGAATTTTGAGGCGAGAGAGAACGAACACTATTGGCAGGGAAGGATTCCGGAAGGAGATATGAGAGACAGGATTTGGGGAGAGGGAGAAAAGAAAAAAGTAGAGTACATTTGAAAAAGGAGAAGAGATTGGAGGAATTTGGGAAGGGGCACCAGGGAAAGTGAGGAGAGAATGAAGAGCTTGGAGGTGAGAAGAAGAGAGTGAGATGAGTTTGGAGAACGGGTTCGTAGACATAGATGACTTGTTCAAGGTCACATGCGTCTGTAGCAAAGTCAATAATGAAACCCACTTCTCCTGAGTCTCAGTCCAGTGCTTTTACTACAAGATCATCCTTGCGTCTATGAGAACACAATTCTAATAACCCTAATACTACCTCTGATTATGCTGAACTATGCTGCTAGACACTTTCAAAAAGATAGAATTATTTCTGCTGACTCATGCTGGCAGGTGGGTCCTACTAGTTTATCCAGGATATACAGGGCATCCCTCTTTGAGGGAGAAGGACCTAGAGGCAGGAACAGAAGGGTCCTCCAGAACAAACCATATAAACAATGGGTCTGGGGAGTGCTTACACTGAGGCCTGGGAGGAACTCCACTTATTTACCTCCTGTTTTAGTTTATAGTGGGGCCAGGATGACATATCATGACAAACTGTCATGATACAGTACTCCAACCAAGTTCTATAAAATATGTTGTCCCATCTTACGACAAAGAAAGTAAAGTGTTACAACACAGATGCCCTGAATTGCGCCGGACAAACCTGGATTGGCTCAGTTAGCACTGTACGATAGACAGGCTCTTAATCAATCAGCTTTGCCAAGTCAAGTAATAAAGAAGCTTACATGAGCATTCAGGAAACAAAAGTAAGGAGACTGATTATTTGGCCTATTTGAAAAGAAGCTTCTTGAGTTGTAGAAGTTGGTAAATTGTAATTTTGCACACCAGTCCACAGCTTTTATGGTTATGATTCCCTTGTTATACTTCATATATTTGCCCAGCATCACTTACTTGTAAGTGGGGTACTTAGATGGCACAATTTTAACTACTAATATTAGGGAAGTAAACTGCAGAATACCACCAGTGCAGAACACTGAACACCCACCATTTGCCACTAAATGATGCACTGACTAAATACTCTCTTTATGCTTTTTCTATCCCCAGGCCCAAATATTCTTAAGAATGGCTTCTACTTCCTGTGCATCAAAATCTAAGCATGACCATGCTTACATTTCCTGACTGCAGTGCACTAGGGACTGAATCACTACCCTCAAGTGTACTAGTTACAATTAAACCCCTGACATGTAAAGCCACTGAGTTAGCGAGGGAAGACATGAAGAGATAAATCAGCCATACCAGATGGCTAAATGCCTTGAACAGCTAGAGGGTGTATTTAAAATTCACTGTCATGATTCAAACTTTTTATTTTTGTTGGTCAGAAATGCTATCTGACAGTCAGTTACTCTTGTTCACAATGCATTGCTCTTCAGCAAGAGATACTAAACCATTAATATCAGGGATGCTGAGCAACTGTAAGAAGAATTAATTTATACTTCTTCTCTCATACACCAGAGTATTCTGACCTGAGAAACAGCAAATGACTCAGCAACTGCTTGGATTGCTATTAAGATACTTTATGATATATTTGTCTACACTGAAACAGCTATTCCAATTCTTTTGCCACTGCTACTCAGACGAAAAATAATCAGTTCAGTAATTACAACCTGAAAATAATCTTACACTACAGATATGAAATAACTGCCTTTGGGGGAATATTTTAATTGTATTCCATCTTGCTGGACTGGACTTGAAGTTATGTCTCACCACACAATGTTACGTCCCATTCCCATCAACATTCAAAGTATCTCGTGACAGATGCAGATGAAAAGGCAATTTGACGTATAGCTGCATCAGAAATTGTCACCTGATTGAATACACCGTTATTCTGATACAAAAAGTTACATTCAAATCAGCTGGAAAACAAGCTCCCAATTTATGGTGGATGCCTTAAACAATGTGACTACATACCTCATCTGTTGCAATAACCTCACAACAGCAATGTAGGCCCATGGAATCAGGAGACTTAACTATTTGAAATCCCTCCCAGTTGCTTCAAGCACACCACCTCCACCACTTGCAGATAGTGCTAACTCAGCAGCATCCCTGTTCACTGGAGTGAGGAGCCGTGAGCACATTGCACCTGCTCTTACTCCTGGGGGAATTCTGGCCAAAAAAAATAAAAATTATCTTCCAACAAATTAAAAATTCTGCATACAATATTTTAAAATTCTGCATTTTTCGTTTGTCAGAATAATACAATATAATCACACCAGTTTCCATTATTTTGGTAATTTATTTCAAAATACCTGTCAGCAAGTATGTCTGTACCAATGTAGACAACAAAAAAGATTTGGGAAATGTTTTTTGACAAATAGGTTCCTTACTAGGCATATTAATACAGAACTTTGAGTAATAATTTATTTAAACTACAATACAGAACCGTATTTCTGACAAAGGCTTGGGGGGACCAGGTTTAATGGAGGAGCTGAGGGACAGGGAAGTAATTGCTGAGAAGGAGCCTGGGAGTGAACCTGGAGGGTTGTTGGTTGTGGGTGGGAGAAGTATGGAACAGGGTTTTTTGGGGAGAGATGGGGGGGAAAATGATTGTTAGGGAGTTGGGGAGCCTCCCCCATGCAGACCCTGTCCCCATATGTACCTTCACCCCCTCTCCTCATCCCCATGTGTCCCTGTACCCCCACTCAGCCACCTCCCCCCGTCCCCATGTGGCCTTGCCCCTCCCTACCCACATATGGCGCTGCACCCCAATTCCCATTCAGCCCCTGCCCCAGTCTATCCCTCCACTAGCCCTTCTGACCCCCAGTCTATGTGACCCTCCAGCAGCCCCGTATGCCCCGCTCTGTCTCCTCCATATCCTGTGCCTCCTCACCTCGCCCTGCGGGCAGGGTGTTGTGAGGAACACAGCCTCTCCTTCTCCCTATCAGCGGCTGGCTGCTCCAGGCTGTGAGATGGCTGCCCTCTGTTCAGGTGCCACAGCAGCCCCTGGTGGACAAAAGGCATAACTGCAGTGTCTCTCTGGCAGAATGTATTTTCTACGGAGAAAAAAAATCTGTGGGGAACATGAATTCTGCATGTGCGCAATGGCACAGAATTCCCCCAGAAGTAAATCTGCATTCTTTATACTAGCTGCCTATACAGTGGGACTGATTTTAAGCCAGCCCTGTTGAATTAACAGAGAGGAAGCTGGCCCTGTTGGTTAAATAGGGAGGAATCTCTATATCGGAGACCTCCTAGTCATGGTTAAGGCTATGATTTAGTCATGGGTATTTTTAGTACAAGTCATGGACAGGTCACGGGCAATAAACAAAAATTCATGGCCTGTTACCTGTCCATGACTTATACTAAAAATACCTGTGATTAAATCTTGGAGGGGGGAGGGTTGCGCTGGAGGGCCATGGGGGGGCTGCTGCTGAGAGGGGAAATCTGGGGAGGCACTGCTGAGGGGGCTGTCTGGGGCCAGATGGCCAGGGACCGCTGCCCGGGGCCACGGACTGCAGCTGCTCCAGCCACGCTGTGACCGCTGCCGGAGCAGCGGCTGGTGTGGCTGTCCCCAGGGTCGCTCCAGCAGTGGCTGGTATGGCTGTCCTGGGAACCACGTGAGCAGTTGGCCCTGGATCCAGCTGCTTGGGCAGCTGTGGAGTCAGCCACCCTGGCCCCTGCAGAAGTCATGGAAGTGACTTCCGTGACCTCCATGACAGATACGGAACCCTAGTCATGGTACATATCTGTGCTCAGATCCACCCATAGTTCAAGGGTTCTAATGTTGAATCTTAGATTCCTATAACAACTCTTCATGTATAGCACTCAGTCCCCTGGAATACCTGGCTCAATTCTGGAAGTGTTACTTTTTCAGAAAATGTTTTCGTTTGTATTCACTGTTGGCCCCTATGGCAGACACCAGTCCCTTCCTGTTCCCTTTTTTACTGGCAGCACATCCTTTGGCTTTCTAATCCTCATTTATATGGCTTGGTTTGTGATGGTTTTTAACTGCATTGTACTTTAAATTATTCATGCAACACCTTGAGTGCCTCGAGAGGGGTTAGTACATTATATAACAACGTAGCAGGTATGTAAAATGAAAAATGTCGATGTTAGAAGGAGTATAGTGATCACCATTAAAAAGTCAATATTTGCCAACTGACACCAGAGTTATCATGGTTATTTCCTGTAAGCAGAATCTGTGGCTACTCAGATACCACTGTGTGTAAATGCTGACAATAATAGTGACTTCTCCATGTGTATCTGTGTACTTGTGTGAAGAGAAAATGGTGACAGGAGGGCAAACAAGAAAAGAGAAAAAAGAACCAGTGGAGACAATTGAAGAGGCAGTAAAACACAGACTGTAAATTGCCCTGGGGATCTACACGAACATTGTGTGTAAGGAAACCATTGAGGTTTTGGACCTGTGAGCTAGTAATTAGACCAAAGGATGAAGTTCAGCAACAATGGCCTAGGGTGATCAGATTTGCAAAGTGAGAAAACAGGACACCTTTCCTTGTGGGGGGAGAAAAAGAATGAGAGCTTTAGTGGAGGTGGGTTCAGTGGAGGGATAGAAGGGTTTTGGAACTTGGGGAGGTGGGAAGAAAGAGGTCTACTTCTTCTCCTCTTCTTCAGACAAGCAACCCTCCTTCCTACCCACCCATCGCCTCTTTCTCAATAAAATCCTGGACAGATAAATTTAAAATAAAGGGTAGAGTTGGAGAAAACAATGTTTGCTAGAGCTGACTGAAAAATGGGACATTTTTCATTAACATTTTCATTTAAAATTTGACCCTGTTTTTGTCAAAAAATATTTTTCAAGCAGCTCTAGGATTTACCTCTCTAACTGTACCTCTGGGGGTGAGGGGTTCTCACAGTACCAGCCCTTATACTGTATTTTCTAGCCTCTGGGCTAGATTCTTAACTGATGTGAATTAGCATAGCCCCCACTGCCACCAGTGGACTTATGCCAACTCACACCAGCTAAGAATCTTGCAAGAGGACCTGCTTTCATTTATTTAAACTGTACCCTGCTCCAAGTTCTATTTTATTTCTTGCTCTTATTCTCTCTCTCTCTGAATTCTACTCCGTGTGGGATATTGGTTCTTGTATATTTATCCTGTTTTGCTCTGTTTCTTTCTCACTTTTTCTCTGCTCTTTTCTTCTCCCCACTCTATCCTTCCATCTATCCCCGCCATTCTTCTCACCTCCCAGTTCTCCCTCCCATCTCTCTCACACTCTCTGCTACATTCTCTCTCCCTCTCTCTCTCTCTCTCTCTCTCTCTCACACACACACACACACACACACACACACACACACACTCATTTGCACTGTTTAATTTCCTAACCTTGGACCCACTCTGTTCCCTAAGACAGGATGAAACTTCATGTAGTGAGGAAAATCAGGCCAAAACACTGCATTCACATTAGTGTTTAATAAGGAGCGGTACATACGGGTAACAAATATAGCTATATAAAGAAGTATTATAATGGCAAAGGACTTTCTTACAAAAAATTGTCATATAAGAATTTAGGAAATTGGAGACAGTTACTTTGTATGTTGCTCCCTAAGAAACTGCTTAAATTACTGCATCAAAGTGATCATAAATTTCTGATAATCTGAACAACAGTAGTATGAGCACCTCAGGCTAGCTTGAGTCAAAGTTCCTTGGATTCAAATGTTTTGCTGGCTATGGATGCATACAGGGACCGCTTACCACTCAGGCATACATGTAAAAGTCTCCAGAGACGGGTTCAGACCCATCTTGACAAACACACCCATGCCCTGACCCCACATGCCTGCAATGTCTCTAAGTGTTTGCACAGTGGCTTGCCATTAAAGGTGACATGGTACAGGTAAAGCTCATTTTAAAAGGACTTTTTAGCCTTGCCCACTGATTATTCCAGGACTAAGTTTTGCCTTTGTATTACATGTAACAATACAGCACATCTTCCTCCAACCCTTTCTGATGCATTCTGTCAGATGGATCTCTGCTCCCTCTGCACTGTTTCCTATGAGATGGGGAGGAAGGCAGGCAAGCTCACAGCCATTGTTGTTCCACTCCATCCCCTAGGCTGGGAACATAACACTCAGCTATGCACAGGAGAGGAATACTTTGCATGCAACAGCCGCCCCTCTAGCAGTTTAAGGAGTGACACTGGCTGATTTTAAAGAGAGACAGAACAGTTCTCCATGATGATGTATTTGTTGAGTGACAGTGTTCTAGACTCAGAGGAACAGTATCCATAGCATAGGCCCTCCAAGATGTGGAGTTAAAAGAAGAAGGATGGAAATGTAGGGCTCCACTCTGGATACAGGAGATTTTTTGGGGGGGGAAAAACAGTAACTATCTGTTAAATATGACTTTGTAATTTGGATTATTCATAAACTCAGTTGCTTCTTCAGCTAAAAGACAGTGGAGTACAGACACATTTTTTTCAACAGCATAAAGAAATATATAGACACCTGACATCACTTTTGTGTGAGATTCTCCTTTTATAATACAAGAATGCCCCAGGATATCAGACAGACAAGGTGGATGAGATAATATTGGACCAACAGAAGTCTGTCCAATGAAAGATACTACCTCACTGACCCTGTTTCTGTAAGAAACAAATGTCAGATTACTATAATTCTTCAAGATGTCAGCTATCAAAATGCTTATTACTACTGGATGTGAGATTGTCTGTGTGCCTTACAACCTTGTGTGTCAATCAAATATCCAATCCTGAATGACTGTGCTGTGAGATCCGTGTATGACAAAAGCATTTCACTGGTAGCAATAGATTTGAAGAAGATCAACATTATCAAAACAAAATTCTGCCTTTTATATTTAAAGCAGATAATGAAGTTTTCACACATGCTGACTTGCACCTGTGATACCACTGAGATTTTTGAAGTTTATCTAACATTAGACATGTATCCCAATCTCAGAATTTGCATCCTGATTTTGAAGAAGTGTGGCTTTGTTTTGGTCCATTATAGAGATAGGGATCAGTTCTGAAACTCATACTCACTGTATTCTGACTGAACACCCACCCTTCAGATCCAGGGGATTTGTTTAGGCCTATTTGTATGTTAGACCTCCCACTTTAAACTCTCAGTTTAACTTCACTAATAAAAAACATTTAAATTTAAAATCTAGTCTAAATAGGTGCACTGGAAAAATCAGGGAGAGGGGAGAGCATATGTTTCAGGGGACTAGTGTGGGAGGGAAAGCCCTTCACCTCTGTAGGTACCTGCCTTAAAACCAATCCTAGTCCATGTGACCAAAAATCGACATCAAAAGGTGTGTAGTAGCCTGTATGAAATGAGCGATGATTGAAGTATTGTTACAACAACTGTCCAGAAAACCACCACAATACTTTACAGTACTTAGCAGTCTAAGCAAAGAGTAAATATTGAATGAGCATGGAAACTGAATCAACCCCTGACCTCAAAATTAGTTAGATCAGAATTGAGTTACATTAGAAGAGCAGTGTGGGGAAGGTCTGCGCAACAGGGGCCCATTCTGTATCTCTTATGAAGACAAATGGATGATGACAGACTCCAGAGTGATCCATCCAAGATCTTTCAAAATCCTTACATTCACTATAAACACATTTGTATTTAATTTTTAACAGTCATAGACCTGTGGATCCCAGGAATGTTTAAGAACAGAGCAAAAGGAGTGGGGAATGGAGGGGGGGGAGGGGGTGAGAACGAAAGATGTGAACAGAAGGGTGCAAACAGAAACTCTTAAATTCTGGGTACACAAAGAGTCTGTGGAAGGAGGTAGACCAGCAAGAGATGCCTGGGGAATTGGAGAAGAGCAGCAGAAACAGCTTTTTCACTACACTGACTCCTTTGTAAACCACTTTGAGGTCTACTGATGAAAAGCACTATATAAGAGTGAGGTATTATTTCAGATCATATAACATGCAGTTTGATTCATTCATGGAGTACACTGGACTCTGCCCCAGCAGCAGAAAGTTCACCCAGATATGGGTTTGAGGAAGCAAAAGACTTCTGCAACCTCTGCACCACTGGGGGACCTTTGGCCAGCCAAACCAGCCCCAGAAATGGATGGTTCAGACCAGGGAAGTGATGTGGCTATGTTGCTCAGAGAAAATGCTGATTAAGCCTCTTCCCATGGGATTCCTATGGTGCCTCAAAAGCAGTTTAGAGCCACCACCCCATTGTGGAAATCTCGAGAGAGGGCAAAAGCACAAACCCTGCTTGTTTTCTTTCATAACATACTGCTATAGGTCACTACTGTCACTTCCGGTACCCCCCACTGCCAGTGTAGGTTAATCAAGTCAGTAGATGTTACAAGTGTACAGATTATTGAGAGAAAACCTCAACCTATTTTAAAAGGCTGTAAAAAATCTCAAGGGGTTGGTAACACAACAATCTGTATTTCTTTGTCTTTTCCTCTATCTTCTGATAGTGACAATGACACCACTAAAAGAAGGTATAGGGGAATAAGCCAGATCAGCTAGTGGCATGCCTCCTAAATAGGGAAATGGACAGAAACATCACCACAATAAAAGGAAAGCAGGGGAAAATGTTATATCATTAATAGAAGGAATACAAACAACAGTTTAATGGACTTTTACCACTGTTTCCATGGGCATCTGTGGGGACACATGCATTCTGTGGGATATCTAACTACTGAAGAAGCATAAAAAGTGTGCAGAATTGGAAAAACTGATTTATTTTTATTAAAAAAACATGAGACTCAGTATGCCTTCTCACCTGGTATGTTACCTGCCAGGTGGGAAGGGATTTTTTTTTTCTTGAAACAAGACAAGCAATGCAATGACTATGGGAAAGTCACTAAGGATAAACTATCGAGAACTAACATCACTAGTGGGCAATTAATGTAAATCACTAGACAGGCAAATAAAAGTACTGCCCCAAGGGGGAAATTGCATATCCTGGTTTTCACCAGGTTCAAAAGGCCCAAACAACACAGAACTAAGACTTGTATAAAATGGGCAGCCTGCTACAGAGATGGGGTCACTCTCACTCAAAGTACTGATTTGACTCTGGGACCAAGAAGGACCGACCTTACAAAAGGGATTTGAAGGACTTTGAAACCTACCAGGGTTTTCATGTGGAATGACACCTGGAAAGGCACTTGCATATAAGCTGTTTATTGTTTTCAAGATATGTTTTCTTTGGAGTGCTTTTGTTCTAAATAAAATACTTTGCTTTATGAAGGCTGGTTGGTTAACCCTGGCGTAGCCCCTGGGAAAGAACAGGACAGCGAGTGCGGAACTAAGCACGGTGAATGGCAGGAGCAACTGCAGCCTATACTCTAGCTGCAGGGAGGGGACCGCTAGTTCCCATACCGAGAAAGGTCTCAGGCCTTTAGCCATTTAATGGCCCCGATTCAATGTAAGGGACGAATTTCACTGTGCTATCAATGTTTACTTGGCAGCCTCAAGCAAATAAACTTGGGAAATAAGAAAACATTCTGCAACAAGTCAACAGTGAGATTGTGCATAATCAGATTATGGGAGGTAGTGTTTTGTAGTGTTTAAAGCAAGGACACATTGTTTCTATTTCTGAACACCACTGACTCACTGTGTGTCCTTGGGTAACAAGTGACATGTAACTGCTCTGTGCCTCAGTTTCCTCATTTGTAAAATACTACAGGATCTGGCCCTAGGATGTGTTTGCTAAAATATTCCTTAGCAGGATGGGAACTTTGGTTAGCAGACATAAATTATATCAGCATAGTATATACTGCAGGCTAAGGTTACTTTACTTATTTTAAAGGGTGGCTTTAGTTATTTTACTTCTTTTTTTCCCCTTTCAACATTAGTGAAAAATTAGGACTTGGTATTGGGGTAAGTAAAATTATAATGTGGGAGGAAGCACAGTTTAGTGGTAAAAGCATAGACAAGGAGTCATGAGATTTGGATTCTATTTCCAGTCCTGTCACACATTCGCTCCGTGACTTTTGGCATGTGACCCTACCCGTGTCTCATCTGTTAAATGGAGACCACAACATATACATACTTCACTGGGCTCTTGTGAGGCTTCACTCCGTAGGGCCAGGCAGACTGAGCTTGGACTTTCAGCAAGTGCTGTTCATCTCCTTGCATTACCCCACACAAGAGCCCAGTACAACTGCAGTCTCCAAACTCAGCAGAGGGTAGTGACTGCTCCCTGCTTGCACTCTAAGAGCACAAGTCAGACCTAAGGGAAAAATAAGTGCAGGAGCCCCGTTCATTGCTCCACACCGTACAGAACAGCTGACCCATCACAAAGATAGAAGAAACCCTATACCATCATAAGCACAGGTATGAGCAGTGTGCACATTCCCATTGTGCACCCTGAAGCTCCAGAATGTCTTGTACCTTTCTGAGGCACGATCCCTCCTGGGTCCCCCCAGCGTGGTACTGCCCTGTGCTGCACCCAGTATTGTGCTGTGCCTACAAACCACTCTTTGGCCCTGTATATGGCATCCTCAGATGGAAGGTGCTATAGAAGTGCACAGTATTATTGTTGTTAAATATCTCTGGTTAATAAGCGGTACAAGAACAAAAAATAACATTTAAACATGTACAGTATACTACAGTACGTGTCTCTTATTGTAAGAATTTTCAATCAAAAAATTCAATTGGCTTAACATTCTTGTTGCCTTTAATGGCTGCTTAATTATGCTGATGTCCCTTGAATCCTCCATTGTGTGAATTTCCTTGAACTGCCACTGCAGTGACTGGTATAGGATAAGGCAGGATTGCTCATGTTTACATTTTATTTCGCAGTAGTTGTTTCGTCTCCCAGGAGAAAAAAAGCCAGAGCATAGAAAAAAACAAAAACAAAAATCGGACCTCACAAGAGGACTGGAAAAAGAATTTAACAAATATCTGTTTAGATACAATACTGACTACACTCTGACAAGCTTTATTGCAAATGGGAATTATTATTATTTATTCAGTGGCAACTGTGAGTCCTCAGCAGTGGTCAGGATAAGGTCCAAAGCCCACCAAACTCTCATGACCTTTTACACCAGTAGAGGATCTGCCGCGAGGTAAAATGCTATTTCTATTCAAGTCAATGGCAAAGACAATCACAATTACACCCTAGCTTTTCAAAAACTCATCTCCCATTTTGACACCAAAATAAATTGCCAGCGTTTGCAAATTGGATTCTGAGCTCTTTGGAAAAGTCTCACAATTGGAGCGACTTTTCAATTCTGAGTGTTTTTGAAAATCTGGCCCAGACAATCCAAAGTATATCATTGCTAATTATCATAACTATTATTATTCCATATCAATCAACATACTGTTTTAATATCTGCTTCATATTATGAATACCTTCCCTGAGAAGCCCAAAGTAATTCCTGCAGTTCATTCAACACCCAGGTATTCCCCTCCCCGCAAATGATCAGGACCTGCATTGTGAAGGCAGGTTTCAGAGTAGCAGCCGTGTTAGTCTGTATCCGCAAAAAGAACAGGAGTACTTGTGGCACCTTAGAGACTAACAAATTTATTAGAGCATAAGCTTTCGTGGGCTACTGCATCCGAAGAAATGGGCAGTAGCCCACGAAAGCTTATGTTCTAATAAATTTGTTAGTCTCTAAGGTGCCACAAGTACTCCTGTTCTTTCCAGTTAGTTTTCCAAAACGCTGCATCCTTATTCTAGGCTGCCTTTAAACCAGGGGCACAAAGGGCAAAGGCTCCTGAGATATAGCCCATGCCCTCACTTTGGAAAAGATTCGGAGTTTTGGGTGACAATCCAACAGCCATTCAGTAAAAACCAATTGACTTTGGCATCCTCGACAGGAAACAAGGGACTCCCATCTACAGCCCCAGGCCTGCTGGGAGAGGGTCCTGTTGGTAGCTCCAGACCCTTCCTGCAAGGGACGCTGACTGAAGTGACCGTGGAGCTGGTTGACAGGCACCTTCTCTCGGGGAGGGACCAAGCCTGACATCGGGGGGTTCCATGGCTAGGAGGACAAAACGCAACCCTCCCCTTTTGCAACTGGGAGCGGTTTCTGCCACGCAGCGTAGCAGTTTGGTAAACTGTTTGTTAACTTGCTACCGCCTGTCCATGGGGTTGCGAATCAGGAGGTGATGGGGTATGTGGTCAAAAACGATCCCGATCTGCTTCCTGACCGGAGTGGCCGCTTTCATTGCATTTGTGAAAGGGGAGGTAGGGTTTGTGGGTATGGAGCATGCCCCTGAGCCCAAGTTGAGACCACAGTGGCCCCTTTTCATTTTTTCCACTGGCTTCTCCTTGCTTAGTTCCAATAACTGGGCTGCTCATGCACCTGTCACTGGTCCAGGGATGGTTGCAAAACGGGAGGGATGGGGTTTGTGGTTGAAAACACTCACAGTCTGCTTCCTCCTGGCTAATGTGCCAAATTGATCTATTGCATGACTGAGGCATGCTGTTTCACTTTTTTGTGTGTGAATCCGTGAAAAGGGAGGTAAGGTTTGGGGGAACGGAGCATGCCCCTGAGCCCAAGGTGAGACCAGAGTGGCCCCTTCCATTGAATTCGTGAAAGGGGAGGTAGGGTTTGTGGGTATGGAGCGTTCCCCTGAGCCCACGTTGAGACCACAGTGGCCCTTTTCATTTTTTCCACTGGCTTCTCCTTGCTTAGTTCCAATGACTGGGCTGCTCATGCACCTGTCACTGGTCCAGGGATGGTTGCAAAACGGGAGGGATGGGGTTGCTCAGTACACCCAAAGTAGCAAAACGGGAGCGAGAGCACTTTGTGCTGATACACCGGCCCAACAACAGCCAGAGCCCAGCGCTAGTGCGAGCCCCCCGCCTCCCCCTGCCCGGGCTAAGCCCAGCCCGCCGGGAAAGGGGCCAGCGACGCGCGGGAGCTAGCGGCCCGGCTGCCTTTACCTCCATGCCCAGCTTCTGCTTGAGCACCAGGGCGGCGCACAGGTAGCCGGCCCGGCCCACGAAGAGCTCGTCGGAGCCGCACTCCAGGAAGGTGACGGGGGCGCAGATCTGGCTCAGCTCCCGGAACCGGCCCAGCAGCCGGCCGAAGTCGGGCAGCCCCAGGGCTTGGTAGACGAGCGCGGCCACCGCGTAGACCCCGGCCCCGCCGAGCAGGAAGGCGGCCCGCGTGTCGGCGTCCGGCTCGCCCCACTCCTCCTCGGAGCGCACGCAGGCGTCGATGAGGCGCCGGGCCGCCCGCAGGTAGGTGTCCCGGGCCGGGGCCAGGAGCGGGCAGCGCGCGGCGTGGTACAGCATGTAGGCCACCCCGGCCAGCCCGCCGTACAGGCCGCCCCCCGCCGCCGCCGCGCCGCCCTCCAGCGGGGGCACCTGCTGCAGGATGCGCTCGATGGTGGAGGCGACCCAGGGCACCACCGCCTCGTGGCGCTGCCCGGCCGGCAGGCTGCCCGCGTAGTCATCGAAGCGGTTGGCGAAGCAGCGCTTGCTCTCCATGCCCCCGCCGGGCCGGGCTGCAAAGGGGGCGCAGGGACGCGGCTTCCTCTTCGGTGCCTGGGAGGAGCTGGGCGAGCAGCCCGCGGCGGCGGCGGCTGCACCGAAATCGGAGCGGGGGTTTGATTAAGAGTAAAAGTCCGTCCCCGCAGTGTAGCGTTGCTCCCTTCGCGAGCCGATTGCCGGGGCTGGCTCCAGCCTTGGTTTAAATGGCTCAGAGAAACCCCGCCGCTGCCTACTGCTGCTGCTCGCCCAGAGAGAGAATCTGCGCCAGCATGAGGACGCCTCGCCCCGGCCCGCCAACCTGCTGTCGTCCTTGGCTGCAGATGCGGCTGTCAAGCGGGAGGGCGCATCACCTGCCGGAGCCTCCCCCCGCACCCCTAGCGGAGGGCGGGCGAGGAGAGAGGAGGGAGGCCAGTGGAAGGCTGCAGCCCCGAGCTGACCCCGCTCAGCGCTTCCCCACGACAGGCAAAGAAAGCGGAGCGTGGCTTGTATGGATCCAGCCCTACAGCCTGGCTAACACAAATGCAGGAGGATGGCCGTTCTTTTCTTCTTTCCTGCTCCCAACAGGCCTGTGGATAATCCTGGTGTTTTCCTTTATGTCTCCGCCCGCAGAGACGAGGGTTGCCAACTCTGGTCTGGCCCTATTCCTGGAGGTTTCATCAAATGACATAACACTGCTCTACAGCCAAAATGCTTCTGAAATAAATGTAGTCAAACTTCACTAATTCTGGGTCACTGAGAACGAAAATGATGCTTAAAATTGTTGATTGGCTCTAGTTTTCACGATATACTATTGGGTCAGTATATACGACCCTTGACTTGGGAATGGTGGAGGATAAGTGAGTTATAAAGGGAAGGGATCTCAATTTAAACCAGAAATGACTAAAATACATCTTTGACTGGATCTATGAATAAATCTATGACTGGGTTTGGACAGTACTTGCTTTTTAGGCAAAACAATGAATGATGCAATCTGAAGCTGGTATTGCGTCATATATGATATGAATTGCATCATGTTATTCCTAGAAGTCATGGATGATGCAATCATAACGAAGCTTACATCACTCTGCTGAACAAATTGCCCTATATCAGCTCTAGAAATCATACAGTGTCGTGGTCTCTTATTTGTCAGTGTTTGATTTTGCAAAGAGACACATTTCTGTTTAGCCAAAGTGAGCAGAGATGCCTCGTACTTGTGTGAACAGTGCAGATAACTTCTGCTATGTTTGTGGTGAAGTGACTTTTGCATCACAAAAGCGCAGTATAACCACTATGGTTAAGAAAGCCTTTCACCTTTATTTTGGCTACAAAATTGGAGATCAGGACAAGAGGTGGGCCCCACACAGATGCTGCAACACTTGTGCAACAAATCTTTGTCAGTGGTTGAACAGGAAAAGGAAATCTATGCCTTTTGCAGTGCCAATGATTTGGAGAGAGCCAACAGATCATACCAGCAATTGTTACTTCTGCATGGTGCCTCCAGTTGGGAAAGGTGTGTCAAAGAAGAAAAAGTGGACTGTGCATTATCCAAACATTCCATCAGCTATACGCCCAGTACCCCACGGAGAAGGACTGCCGGTTCCTGATGCACCAGAATCATTCTCACTTGAGTCAGACGAGGAAGAGGAAGAGGAAGAGGATGAAACTTCTGGTCCTGAACCATCAATGTCACAGGACCCACATTTTCTCCCATCCTCCTCCTCTGAACCACACCTCATAACACAAGGTGAACTGAATGACCTTGTCAGGGATTTGGAACTACCCAAGAGTAAGGCAGAGCTGTTGGGCTCCAGACTACAGCAGTGGAATCTCCTGGCAGGTGATGTTAGGGTTTCCATGTTCCGTGACCGTCAAAAGGATCTTGTCCCATTCTTCTTCATGGAAGGTGATCTTGTAGCCTGCAACAACATGGATGGTGTGACGGCAGCCCTCAACATCGTTCACGATCCAGATGAGTGGAGACTGTTCATTGATTCATCGAAGATGAGTCTTAAAGCTGTTTTACTGCATAATGGCAATGTTTTGCCATCAATTCCAGTTGTTCATGCAGTCCATATGAAGGAAACCTATGACAACATGAAACAACTTTTGAGGTACATAAACTATGAGCAACATCAGTGGCAGCTTTGTGGCGATTTGAAGGTTGTTGCTCTCTTGCTTGGTCTACAGACTGGATACACAAAGAACTGCTGTTTTCTCTGCGAATGGGATAGTCGTGCAAGAGATTCCCACTACATCAAGAAAGATTGGCCACTCCGACAGTCATTGGAGCCTGGGAGGAAAAGTGTTCAGCATCCACCACTTGTTGAATCAAGGAAGATTTTGTTACCACCCTTACACATCAAGCTGGGTCTGATGAAGAACTTTGTCAAGACCATTGACAAAACACAAGCAGCTTTCAAGTACCTCCGTGGAAAATTTCCAAGGTTAAGTGAAGCTAAGGTAAAGGAAGGTATCTTTGTTGGTCCTCAGATTCATGAACTTCTTCGAGATGATGCATTTGACCATGCATTGTGTGGCAAGGAAAAGACGGCATGGAAAGCCTTCCAGGCAATAAATTTTCTCGGAAACAACAAGGTAAACAACTACAGGTTGTTGGTGGAAAACCTCCTCAAGGCATACAAAAGCCTTGGTTGCAACATGTCACTAAAGATAAATTTTTTGCACTCTCATCTAGATTTTTTTCCACCGAACTGCGGAGCAGTGAGCGACGAGCACGGCGAGCGATTTCACCAGGACATTGCAACAATGGAGAAACGCTATCAGGGCAAGTGGAGCCCATCAATGCTTGCAGACTATTGCTGGACAGTGACAAGAGGTGCTCCATTTAATAAATGCACGAGACAAGCCAAGAAGCGCCGAGTAGACACCGAATAGGACTAAACTATGTACATAATAGTTTTTTGCCTTTTGTTTCATAATAAATTTTATATATATAACCCTTTTGCTGATTTTTAAAGTGTTACATAAACAGGACAGGTGAAATATTATCATGTAAAGCAACCATAAACACATGAAAAGACCTAGGTTTACAATTTATGATTAAAATTCTACTATCTACACAATATACATAGACATAAAATGTAAAAACTTAAATATCTTAGAAACAGTAACCAATCCGTTGTTTTAATTGTCATATTTGAATTCAGCACATCAAAATACATAATAAATAGCACATTTTATCGCTGAAGCAGACGACTTCTCAAAAATTGTAGACCAGTGTAATCTTTAATTAAAGGTTAATCTTTAATTTCCGGAGACCCTAGGACAAAACCCTGGAGGGTTGGCAACCCTAGGGGAGGCACGGTGGATCTCTCTCATGGTGGTACTGCAGGGACAAGCAGGTTCCTGGGCCGGGCTCTGTTCTTTGGCCACTGCAGCTGTCTAAAGGGGCTGTAAGCCAGCAGAAACAGCTCCCAGGGAATTCCCCTAAGGGGGTTCCCTGCACTCTCCATTACCCTTCCTTATAACCTCTAGCCTAGGGGTGTGTGCCAAGGAAGGGGTGAGTGGTCAGAGTGCAACTGAGCTGCAGCTGTTCTGGGCTGTGGAACAGCCCTTAAGGGGCCATTGCAGCCAAACATAAATTAGAACATATTGGAAGCCAAGCAGACATCCAGCAGAACAGAAGGTAGAGAGGAGATACAAATGTGGCAAAAGCCCCCATTGACCCTCATTTCCTCATTCCTGCGCCATGCAAAGTTTGGGAGGAACAGAGATGTTGACCTATTTTCAGTGGAGTAACTCATCCTGATTTACACCAATACTGTAGAGATTCCAAGTTTTAAAAATATAGCTTAAAACAGCTGTAGTACCAAACACTATATATGGTCAGGGCCATATCTTTCCCTTCCTATGTAAAGTTGTACAACATGAATGCACTTATCTTCAATGATACGTGACTTCTGTCGTCCTATTGATCTCCCATGCAGAAGGTGGGGCTAGTGATGGCATGGAATGATCATAGTCTATGGTCTCTGTTCCACACAGAAAGCCGAGCCTATGTCTACTTCAGTATGGGCACTACTTCAGCAGCATACCTATGTTGCTATAACCCCATAGCATAGACACGGACTACAGTGACAGGGGTTTTTCCATTGCTGTAGGAACTCCACCTACCCAAGCAATGGTAGCCAGACATAGCTGTGGCACTCAGGGGTATGCATTTTTCACACCCCTGAATGCAGTAGCTATATTAACTGAAGTTTTATGTGTAGACCAGGCCTGAGATAAGAGCAGCTGCAGAAGCAGCCAAAGGAAAGGCTGTTGCATTAGGAAGACAGTGTAAAATGGAGCCCATCTGGGGCCACTCCAGCCCTCACCACTCTTGGACCCAGAACTGTGCAGGGGAGACTCCTCCCCTTCCCCCCCAACACACATGCTCTGGGGAAACTACAGCCTGGATGGTATCTCCCTTCCCTCCTGCCACGGGTCCTGAAGAAGCAGCCGAAGCAGGGACTTTCACACATGCAAAGAACTTCCTACAGTTTTTTTGGGAATTTCCCTACCCTATGCTGATTGGCCATTTCCTACAACCCTCCCCATACTCCTCCCTCACAGTCTCCTCATCTCAGTTTCACTCCACATCTGCCCCTCTTCTCACCTGCCCTGTCCCTCTGACCCTTCTCCTCTTACATGCCCCCTTTTCCTTCCCTTTTATTTTCATTTAGCTGATCCCCCATTAACCAAACCAACCAACACCACCCCAAATCGCGGAATTAACATGTCGTTTGCTGCCATCACACTGTTGCAGTGGTGCCAGTTAGGGTGAAGGGCTGTCTGGGGAGGGAATTTCCTCCCCCTGCCAAGAAAGCGGGGTTGGTTAAGATTAAGTGGTTGATTAAGTGAATTGGCACCACTACTCTAAGGGTTTCATTCCTGGCACTGGTAGCAAGGGTGCCTCAGATGCTGTCATGTTGTCATTTGCTGCGTTCTGCAAGTCCTTTTATGGGGTTCAGAGTATGTAACCTAAGTTATTGGTGATAAAAGCTATGTTAACCAATGCAGGTTTTTCTAGCATAATTTCTGCTGGCTGAAGAGGGGAACGTATAAGGTATGGTGAAGCAGAATCAGGGCCAGTGTCTTTTTTTCTTTTTTTAAAATATCCTATCAGGAAAGGACAATGCCAAGGTTATTTGGCTTCAAACATTTACCAACAAGAGTTTGTTTTAAATCTCACTAAGTTTTTTAAGGTTTATTCATTCTCCAAAGTTCATGGAGATTTTCATAATTTAGATATCAACTAATAATAACATACAAATCAGAGTACATTTTGTAGTGGGTCATCTCTTTTAGATTCATTTTTGGTAAGTATGATGACAACAAAAGGTGACATCAATCACATACTAATATAAGCTAATAAAGACACTTGTCCTGAATGTCATTTCTGAAAACAGAAATTATATTGTTCTGATAGTACATGGTTCATGCTGCTTTTAGCTTTACTAGACTTTTGTTTATATGTACTTACTGCAATTCCTAACTATAAATATTAAATAGTCTCAGTATTGCCAACCTCAAGCATTAAAAAATCATGAGATTGGCTTAAATAGCATGAGTTCTTTTTAAAAAATAAAGTGTGTAGGTTTTTTTTTTTTAATTGTCTTCTGGTTTCTGAGACTTTCGGCTGTACTTGCTTCACCTTTTCAAGCTTTGTCCTGACAGGATCTCTATCAGGCATTCTTAAAACTACAATACCCACCTGGTGAAGTGAAGAAATAGATTGACTGACCTCACACTTGGTAAAGCACCCCCAACCTTTCATGTATTTATACCTGCTCCTGTATTTTTCACTCCATGCATCTGATGAAATGGGTTCTAGCCCATGAAAGCTTATGCCCAAATAAATTTGTTAGTCTCTAAGGGGCCACAAGGACTCCTCATTGTTTTTACTTGATAAACTGGGTGCAAGCAAACAAGCAAGCTGTTTTAATACAGCTAAATTAAATTGTGTATGTCTAGGATCAAAGAACATAGGCCATACTTGCAGGATGGGGCTGTCTATCCTGGGAGAGGTCCTGGTGAATAATCAGTTGAACATTGAACTCCCAGTGCAATGTTGTGGCCAAAAAGTCTAATGCAACCTTGGCTGTATAAACAGGAGAATCTTGATAGCAGGTTATTTTATCTCTGCATTTAGCGCTGATGCCATGGGTGCTGGAATACCACGTCCAGTTCTGGTGTCCCCAGTTTGAGAAAGTTGTTGATAAATTGGAGAGGGTTCAGACAAGAGCCACAAGAATGATTAAAGGACTTGAAAACATGCCTTAGAATGACAGACTCAAGGTGCTCAATTTATTTAGCTTAACAAAGAGAAGGTTGAGGGGTAACTTGATTACAGTCTATAAGTAGCTACATCCAGAACAAATGTTTAATAATCAGCTCTTCAATCCAGCAGAGAAAGGCATAATATGATCCAGTGGCTGGGAGTTGAAGCTAGACAAATTCAAACTGGAAATAAGGTGTAAATTTTTGACAGGGAGGATAATTAGCCACAGGAACAGTTTACCATGAGTCGTGTTGGATTCTCTATCACTTGTGATTTTTAAATCAAAATTGGATATTTTTCTAAAAGATACATTCGCATTGCACTGTTGTAGCTGGCGTAGCAATTTATTTACCTGCCAGATGCGCTAAAGATTCATCACCATTCCAGAGGACATGTGTCCATGCTGATGACAGGTTCTGCTCGATAACAGTCCAAAGCAGTGCAGACCAACGCATGTTCATTTTCATTATCTGACACCAGCAGAAGATTGATTTTCTTTTTTGGTGGTTCAGGTTTTGTAGTTTCCACATCAGAGTATTGCTCTTTTAAGACTTCTGAAAGCATGCACCACACCTCAGCCCTCTGAGATTTTGGAAGGCACTTCAGATTCTTTAACCTTGGGTCGAGTGTTGTAGCTATCTTTAGAATCTCAAATCTTTGCGTTTTGTCAAATCTGCAGTGATACTGTTCTTAAAATGAACAACATGTGCTGGGTCATCATCCAAGACTGCTATAACATGAAATACACCTCTACCCCCATATAACGCTGTCCTCGGGAGCCAAAAAATCTTACCGTGTTGTAGGTGAAACCGCGTTATATTGAACTTGCTTTGATCCACCGGAGTGCGCAGCCCCGCCCCCCCCGGAGCGCTGGTTTATCGCGTTATATCCAAATTCGTGTTATATCGGGTCGCATTATATCGGGGTAGAGGTGTATATGGCAGGATGCAGGTAAAACATAGAGCAGGGGACATATGATTCTCCCCCAAGGAGTTCAGTCACAAATTTAATTAACACATTTTTTTTTTAAACAAGCGTCATCAGCATGGAAGCATGTCCTCTAGAATGGTGGCTGAAGCATGAACGGGCATACGAATGTTTAACATATCTGGCATGTAAATACCTTGCAATGTCGGCTACAAAAGTGCCATGCAACTGCCTGTTCTCACTTTCTGGTGACATTATAAATAGGAAGAGGACAGCATTATCTCCTGTAAATGTAAACAAACTTGTGTCTTAGCGATTGGCTGAACAAGAAGTAGGACTGAGTGGACTTGTAGGCTCTGAAGTTTTATATTGTTTTGTTTTTGAGTGCAGTTATGTAACAAAAAACATCTATATTAGTAAGTTGCACTTTCACGACAAAGAGATTGCACTACAGTACTTGTATGAGGTGAACTGAAAAATACCATTTCCTTTGTTATCATTTTTACAGTGCAAATATTTATAATAAAAAATAATATACATTTTGATTTCAGTTATAACACAGAATATAATATATATGAAAATATAGACAAACATGCAAAATATTTAATAAATTTCAATTGGTATTCTGTTGTTTAACAGCGCGGTTAAATCACAATTAACTTTTGGAGTTAATCACGTGAGTTAACTACGATTAATCAACAGCCCTAACATAATTCTCTCCCCTACCCCACTGTTGCTCTTGTGTATTACTCGTACACATTCTCATTGTTAAAATATTTTTTGGTGACGACATAAACTGAATAATTTAAATTCTCACATAACACAAATCATTGTGAAAATATGAGTCCATGTCCTCTGATATTTACTTGGAATTTCATACTTTAAATTTGAAAATAAAAGCTGATTGTGGTGAGCGTGTTTAAAAGTAAAGCTGCTTTTAATCTCTGGAGATTTTTAGTTGGACAAAAATGTAGTATTTCTGTAGTATATGGATTTATTTTCTCATAAGTATTTTTTTGCAAACAAAAGCTGCATACTCCTAAGTCAAGAAGTCCCCTTGGGGTCTGGCTTCACTAGCAAAAAGGTAGTTTCAAAATACTACATGAAACCCCAGCCTAAGCCTCCTCCCTAGGCTGGTCCATCCCCTAAATTAAGCCTTTTCCGCAGACTCAGCTGCTCCTACGGCTCTTTCTCTAAGGACCTGTCTGACCTAGACTATAGCTTCCCCCCTCTCTCTTTCCACTGTTCTTATATTCAAGATGAAGCCCAATGAGCCACATGTAGCCCAGTGAGATGGCTGTAATTAACCTACAGCTCTCTGCTGGGCTCCAACACAGGCTAACAAGATGGAACAAAAACTGAATCCTGTCGCTCTGATTCACTGCCTATTGCTAATGGTTAAGCATGAAAATCCATTCTTGTTTTATAGACATTTCTCTTTTTACTGATTATTCCAAAAGGAACATAGGCTGTCAATTCTAAATTTGCTGAAGTGCATCTATCATTAAATGACTTTTGATGTCAGCCTGGCATCAGAATTTAAATTGTAACATTTTCTTTGGTATTACATTTTAGAGGCATTTCAAAATACAGCATCTGGAATAGATATCTGAAGCAGTTACTATTTTTATCTCTGATGTTTCACTTGAGTTTTCCCCTCTAACTTTTTTCCTTTGTGGCAGCTTAGCCAGCAGTCACTAGTGTAGGAAATGTCTTTTTTATTATTATTAAGAGCTTGTTTATACAGGAAAGCCTTATGCATCGGCTAAGTATATGGCAACCTACAGTGCCACATTACTAAGTGAGCATCAGAATACTATTGGACCTGATGTGGTCATTCCCCAGTGAACTAATCCTGTACTTCTTCCTACATCAGTATCGATTTATGGGTTCCGTTCTCTTCCTCTTGATTTGCAGACAGATGGACTAATCTGACAGAGTTTAACTGCAGAGTGGCTCCCCATTGGTCACTCTTCAGAGCCAGTCACTGTTCTGCCTTGTTAGGTTCCAGAGATGCTTGACATTCCAAGGAAAAACTTCGGAAGTGTCCCCTGGGATACCCATCCTCATCACTATGAAAGGATCTTTCCGCCCAGTGTCAAACCCCATTTGTTCAAACTGAAAAACAGAGATGCTCAAAATGCAAGTTTCACTGCTCAGTTCCTAGAGTAGAGGTCAGGGATGGCAATTGCATCGAAGATGAATCTGTGGAAGCCTAACCTGTAGGCTCCCTAGGCTTGATGCCTCTCACTGAGGGATGACCTAAGGCTGGTCAAACTGCTGCATAAAGCCTCTTTAAAAGTTCACAGCTGGGTAAGTCTCTCACTCAACCTCTCGTGGAGGAATTTCCTCAAAACTGCTCCTCTATGTGCTGGTATGGGGGGGGGGGGGAAAGGAGGTTTCTCCCTCAGACTGAGTATGCTGGCAGATTCCAGCCCTTGCCAGGAGGGCAGCAAAGACAAGGGCAGCCAACTCATGGAGGTTACATTTCCCCAGACGTTCCTCCAGTAGCACAAGACATCTGGTTAAGCCAAGATGAAATCTGTCTATAGTTCTTCATCTGAGGACCTCTGAGTACAGTAAGCTGTGCACTTTAATCCTGAGTATTGGACAGGTCCCTAAAATATTGGCTCTGACTGCACCTCATGGAGAGGCACTCACTGTTAGAGTGTAATTATGAGAGAATACACCTACGTGCAAAACTGATTTATGATCAAATGCTCTGAAATTGATCTAGCTGTCTGTAGATCCATATTGGTGTAAGGGAGTAAATGAAAACCCACAAAGTGAGAGACAATTCTTGATTTAGTCCTAGGTAGCCCACAGGATCTTGTCCAATAGGTGACTATAGCTGAACCGCTCGGTAATAGTGACCATAATGTAATTAAATTTGGTGTGAGGGAATAAGTGGTCATTTTTCACAGCAGAGAGAGTTAATAGCATGGTTCCCCAAGGATCTGTACGGGAACCAGTGCTGTTTAACATATTCATAAATGATTTGGAAAAAGGGGTAAGCAGTGAGGTGGCCGTGTTTGCAGGTGATTCAAGATAGTTAAGTCCAAAGGTGACTGCAAAGAGTTATAAAGGGATTTTACTTGGGCTTTATAAAGCAGTGAGCAAGCAACCAGGGAGCTCTGCGACCAGGGCTACTAACAGGGAGTTTCGCAAGGGAGTTCTCCAGGTGAAGGAGGAGCAAATATGGGACCCTTGGGGTAAGTGGCTGTCTGTAGTGTGTGTTTGTGTTTGGGGGTTACTTGCTATGTGCTGAGCTTGTGTTTGTTTGTTTTGTTTTGTTTGAAGGACCGTGTGCTGTGGTTACCTCTCCAGGGGAGGGAACTCCAGTCATTAGGAAAAGGCAGGTCTTAGTAATGTGAGATTCGATCATTAGAAACATAGATAGCTGGGTTTGTGATGACCGGGAAAACCGTATGGTGACTTGCCTGCCTGGTGCGAAGGTTGCAGATCTCTCGCGGCATCTAGACTCATAGACTCATAGACTTTAAGGTCAGAAGGGACCATTATGATCATCTGGTCTGACCCCCTGCATGCTGCAGGCCATAAAACCGTCCCTACCCCTTCCCTGGACTCTGCTGTTGAAGTCCCCAATCCTGTTTTTAGTGACTTCCATCGGCAGAGACCCTCCTGCTAGAGATCCCTGCCCCATGCTGCGGAGGAAGGCGAAAAACCTCCAGAGGCTCAGCCAATCTGCCCTGGAGGAAAATTCCTTCCCGACCCCAAATGTGGCGATCAGTAAGACCCCGAGCATATAGGCAAGAGTCTCCAGCCCGACCCCGTTAGCCATTATACTATTTACCCACCATTGCTTGGCTTTCCTTGATTACTATGTTTTACCATTAAACCATTCCCTCCATAAACTTATCTAACTTTATCTTAAAACCAGACAGGTCCGTCGCCCCCACCGTTTCCCTCGGTAGGCCGTTCCAATATTTCACCCCTCTGACGGTCAGAAACCTTCGTCTAATTTCAAGTCTGAACTTCCCCACGGCCAGTTTGTATCCATTCGTTCTGGTATCCACGTTAGTACTAAGCTGGAATAATTCTTCTCCCTCCCTTGTATTAATCCCTCTAATATATTTAAAGATAGCAATCATATCCCCTCTCAGCCTTCGCTTTGTCAGACTAAACAACCCAAGCTCCTCTAGTCTCCTTTCGTACGACAGCTTTTCCATTCCTCTAATCATCCTAGTGGCCCTTCTCTGCACCCGTTCCAGTTTGAGTTCATCTTTTTTAAACATGGGAGACCAGAACTGCACACAGTACTCCAAATGAGGTCTCACCAGCGCCTTGTACAACGGAAGCAGGACCTCCTTATCCCTACTAGATATACCTCGCCTAATGCATCCTAAGACAGCATTGGCTTTTTTCACCGCCACGTCACATTGTCGACTCATAGTCATCCTGCGGTCTACAAGAACCCCTAGGTCCTTCTCCTCTTCCATTACTTCTAACCAATGCGTCCCCATCTTGTAACTAAAATTGTTATTAGTCATCCCCAAATGCATCACCTTACACTTTTCACTATTAAATTTCATCTTATTTCTGATACTCCAATTCACAAGCTCATTCAAGTCTCCCTGCAGGATATCCCTATCCTCCTCCGAATTTACAACGCCTCCCACCTTCGTATCATCCGCAAATTTTATCAGCCCACTCCTGCAATCGGTTCCGAGGTCAGTTATAAATAGATTAAATAAAATGGGTCCCAAAACCGAACCTTGAGGCACTCCACTAGTAACCTCCCTCCAACCTGACAGTTCACCCTTTAATACAACCCGCTGCATTCTCCCCATTAACCAATTCCTTATCCACCTCTGGATTTTCATATCGATCCCCATGTTTTTCAGTTTAACTAATAATTCCTCATGGGGTACAGTATCAAACGCTTTACTGAAATCCAGGTATATTAGGTCCACCGCATTTCCCTTATCTAATAAATCCGTTACTTTCTCAAAGAAGGAGATCAGATTCGTTTGGCACGATCTGCCCTTCGTAAAACCATGTTGTAATTTATCGCAATTGCCACTACCCTCCAGGTCCTCAACTAGTTTCTCTTTCAGAATTTTCTCTAACACCTTGCACACTACAGATGTTAAACTAACAGGCCTGTAGTTACCCGGATCACTTTTTTTCCCTTTCTTGAAAATAGGAACCACATTAGCTATTCTCCAGTCTAACGGGACCACCCCCGAGTTTACAGATTCATTAAATATTATCGCTAACGGGCCTGCTATTTCCCGCGCCAATTCCTTCAATATTCTTGGATGTAGATCGTCCGGTCCTCCCGACTTAGCCCCATTAAGGCGTTCAAGTTTTGTTTCTACCTCGGATACAGTAATCCCCCATCCTGAACGCCCCTCTGTAGTGGTGCTAGTATCCCTAATACCTTCATTGGCCTCATTAAACACCGATGCAAAATATTCATTAAGATATTGCGCCATGCCTAGATTGTCTTTAATCTCCTCTCCGGCAATAGACTTCAGCGGTCCCACTTCTTCTTTCTTTGCTTTCTTCCTATTTATGTGGCTGTAAAACCTCTTACTATTGCTTTTAATTCCCCTCGCTAGGTCCAACTCTACACGGCCTTTGGCCTTTCTCACTCTATCTCTACATTCTCTGACTTCACTCAGGTACATTTCCTTACTGATCCCTCCCCTCTTCCACTCTTTATACGCTTTCTGTTTTTTCCTAATAGCCCCTTTGAGTCGGTCGCTCATCCAGCTCGGTCTAAATCTCTTGCTTAGTAATCTTTTTCCCTTTTTTGGAATACAGGCCTCCGACAGCTCATGCATCTTTAACTTAAAGTAATCCCAGGCTTCTTCTGCCTTTAAATCCATTAATACGTTTGCCCAATCCACTTCCCTTACCAGTCCCCTTAATTTGTTAAAATTGGCCTTTTTAAAATTATAAACCCTAGTCTTTGATTTAATTCTGTTACTCCTTCCATGTATTTTAAACCGAATAAGCTCATGATCACTGGAGCCCAAATTGTCCCCTACTACCACTTCCTCAACGAGGTCCTCACTACTTACCAGAATCAAATCTAAAATGGCCTCCCCCCTCGTCGGTTCAGTTACCACTTGATGGAGGAATTGATCAGCAAGCACTTCTAGGAACATCTGAGCCCTGTTATTGCTACTAGCGTTTGTTCCCCAATCTATATCCAGGAAGTTGAAGTCCCCCATAATTACACAGTTTCTGTTAGTAATTACTTCTCTAAACACATTAAATAGTTCCTTATCCATATCCTGGGTCGATCCCGGCGGTCTATAGCACACTCCAAGCACTATCCCTGGAGAGGCTCTAGTAGTCCTATTACCCAGTGTGAGTATTGCCCAGACAGACTCTGTGTTATCTAATCCATCAACTATTATTTCTTTACAGTTTATTTCACTATTGACATACAAGGCCACCCCCCCACCTTTACCTTTGTTCCGGTCTTTCCTAAACAGCGCATACCCCTCCATACCTGTGTTCCAGTCGTGACTGCCATTCCACCACGTTTCTGTTATTCCTACGATATCTGGTTTCAGTTCTTGGACCAAGAGCTCCAATTCCTCCATTTTATTACCTAGGCTTCTGGCATTGGTGTATAAACACCCTAATGTATGTCGTTTAGCCGGTCTCCCATTAGCAGCACTATATGTTGCAGGCCTCCTTGTGTCCGTCCTCCCTGTCCTTCCTATGTCCAATCTTATCTCCCCGGCTATGTCTCCTCTCCTTTTACTCACCTTTTCCATACTGGAATCTGGCGTGGAGATTAACTGTGCATCTCCCAACCGTCTCCCCAAATTTCCTAGTTTAAAGCTCTTTTGATTAGATGAGCCAGCCTCCCTCCCAGAAGTCTATTTCCTTCCCTACTCAGGTGAAGCCCATCCCGAGAGAACAGGTGTCTGTCCCCGAAAGCCTCCCAGTGGCCATACATTCCAAAGCCCTCCTTATAGCACCACTCCCTTAGCCAACTATTTATTCTCACAATCCTATCAGCCCTTTGCTGCCCTTCCCTCGGAACGGGCAGAATCCCACTAAAGATAATCTGAGCCTCTATCTCCTTGAGCGTCTTCCCCAGCCTGGCATAATCTCCCTTGATCCTCTCTAACGAGAACCTAGCCGTGTCATTCGTTCCTACATGAAGGATTATCAAGGGGTTCTTACCTGCTCCTTTTAGGATCCTTTTCAACCGCAGGTCCACATCGTGTATCTTCGCGCCCGGGAGACAGCACACCCTTCTGTTCTCCGGGTCCGCCCTGGTCACAGGCCTGTCCAATCTCCTCAGTAAAGAGTCTCCAATCACATACACCTGCCGTCGCCTGGCAACAGTGCGATCTAGTAATCTAGTCTCCGATCCCTCTAGTCCTGACCTGTGCCTGTTCCTATCTTCCCTTATGCTCCCCCTTATGCCTTCCTGAATCCTCCCGGGGCCCAGAATTGGTGCTGTCTCCATCAACTCCTCCCCTCTCTCTCTTGGACTAGCCGCTCTTCTCTTCTTTCTCACCCTTCCACCTTCAGTCGCTACCTGCTGCCCCTCCACCTCGCTATCCAAACACTCGAACCTATTCCTGAGTTCTATTCCCCCGTCACTGGCCCTTGTTTTCCTTGGCCTACTTCTCACAGTCACATGCTTCCACCTCCCATGTTCTCCCCCCTCCATTCCCCTCTCACCGTCCTCTACCTCTGCCTCTACCTCCACCACAGGGCATTCTCCTTCAGTCCCCCCTTGCCTGTCCTCCATCAGCTGCTCAAACCCCCGCCTAAAGTCCACCAGGGTATCTACCTGCATCTGCAGCCCCTTAATCTTTTCCTCCAGTAACACTATCAGGCGACACTTCATACACACATACCTTTGTTCCAGGTCTCCTGCTAGGACTATATACATACCACAGCTCCCACATGTCGCCATCTGCATTCTGTCTGCTGCTGCTGCTTGGGTCATGGCTGCTGCAGTCTCTGCCCACAACACCTGGGGGAATGGAGCACAGAACACACCGCGCCCTCCTGCCTCCCCCTTTACCTCCCTCTCAAACTCCCCTGTTAGCCGCCCTGTTTGCTGCCGCTGCTCGCAGCTGTACCGCTGCCTGGCTGGGCGGCCGCTTTTATGGGCCCCTTAATCAGCCAAGCCCCGCCCCCTACTCAGGGCTCGGCGTCCTTCCCAGCACCCAGCCCCTGCAGGCCACTACAAACACACAAGAACACACAAGAACAACAAGGACAGACACAGATAGACTTATGTGTAGTGCTGGGGAGGAGCCGGTCGTGGTACATGCAGGTACCAATGACATAGGGAAGAATAGGAGAGACATCTTGGAGGCCTAAATTTAGGCTGCTAGGGAAGAGACTGAAATCCAGGACCTCTATGGTGGCATTTGCAGAAATGCTTCCAGTTCCACGCACAGGGCCAGGTAGGCAGGCAGAGCTTCAGCGTCTCAATGCATGGATGAGATGATGGTGTAGAGAGGAGGGGTTTAGATTTATTAGGAACTGGGGGAACTTTTGGGATAGGGGGAGCCTATACAGGAGGGATGGGCTCCACCTAAACCAAAGTGGAACCAGACTGCTGGCACTTAACATTAAAAAGGTTGCAGAGCAGTTTTTAAACTAAGAGATGGAGGAAAGCTGATTGCTGCAGAGGAGCATGTGGATCAGACAGAGACTTCTCTTAGGGGAGAGTCTAATGATAGAGATTCTCTAGGTTTTAGTCAGGAGGAGAGGATGGAAGAGGATAAAGTAAGGGCCAGATCAGATGAGAAACATTCACATAAAAAAGAATCTGACACATCAAAAAAGGGCAGACAAATAAACAGTGACAAGTTTTTAAAGTGCTTGTACACAAATGCTAGAAGCCTAAATAATAAGATGGATGAACTAGAGTGCCTTGTGATAAAGGAGGATATTGATATAATAGCATCATAGAAACCTGGTGGAGTGAGGCCAATCAATGGGACACAATCATTCCGGGTACAGAATATATTGGAAGGACAAAACAGGTCATGCGGGGGTGGGGGAATGGCACTATATGTGAAAGAAAATGTAGAATCAAATGAAGTAAAAATCTTAAGTGAATCCACATGTTCCATAGAATCTCTATGGATAGTAATTTCATGCTCTAATAAAAATATAACATTAGGGATCTATTATCGACCACCTGACTGTGACAGTGATAGTGACGATGAAATGCTAAGGGAGATTAGAGAGGCTATCAAAATTAAGAACTCAGTAATAGTGGGGGATTTCAATTATCCTCATATTGACTGGGAACATGTCACCTCAGGACGAAATGCAGAGACAAAATTTCTCGATACTTTAAATGACTGCTTCTTGGAGCAGCTGGTACAGGAACCCACAAGGGGAGAGACAAGTCTCGATTTAGTCCTGAGTGGAGCGTAGGATCTGGTCTAAGAGGTAACTATAACAGGACCGCTTGGAAATAGTGACCATAATATAACAACTTTTAACATTCCTGTGGTGGGAAGAACACCTCAACAGCCCAACACTGTGGCATTTAATTTCATAAGGGGGAACTATGCAAAAATGAGGGGGTTAGTTAAACAGAAATTAAAAGGTACAGTGACTAGAGTGAAATCCCTGCAAGCTGCATGGACACTTTTCAAAGACAACATAATAGAGGCCCAACTTAAATATATACCCCAAATTAAAAAACACAGTAAAAGAACTAAAAAAGAGCCACTGTGGCTTAACAACCATGTAAAAGAAGCAGTGAGAGATAAAAAGGCATCTTTTAAAAAGTGGAAGTCAAATCATAGTAAATAGAAAGGAGCATAAACACTGGCAAATTAAGTGTAAAAATGTAAAAGAAAAGCCAAGGAGGAGTTTGAAGAACGGCTAGCCAAAAACTCAAAAGGTAATAAAATGGTTTTTAAGTACATCAGAAGCAGGAAGCCTGCTAAACAACCAGTGGGGCCCCTGGATGATCGAGATACAAAAGGAGTGCTTAAAGACGATAAAGTCATTGCGGAGAAACTAAATGAATTCTTTGCTTCAGTCTTCAAGGCTGAGGATGTTAGGGAGATTCCCAAACCTGAGCCGGCTTTTGTAGGTGACAAATCTGAGAAATTGTCACAGATTGAGGTGTTACTAGAGGAGATTTTGGAATTAATTGATAAACTTAACACTAACAAGTCACCAGGACCAGATGGCATTCACTCAAGAGTTCTGAAAGAACTTAAATGTGAAATTGCGTAACTACTAACTATGGTTTGTAATCTGTCCTTTAAATCAGCTTCTGTACCCAATGACTGGAAGATAGCTAATGTAACACCAATATTTTTAAATGGCTCTAGAGGTGATCCCGGCAATTACAGACCGGTAAGTCTAACGTCAGTACCAGGCAAATTAGTTGAAACAATAGTAAAGAATAAAATTGTGAGACACATAGAAGTACATAAATTATTGGGCAAAAGTCAACATGGTTTCTGTAAAGGGAAATCGTGTCTTACTAATCTATTAGACTTCTTTGAAAGGGTCAACAAACATGTGGACGGGGGGGGTCCAGTGGACATAGTGTACTTAGATTTCCAGAAAGCCTTTGACAAGGTCCCTCACCGAAGGCTCTTACATAAATTAAGTTGTCATGGGATAAAAGAGAAGATCCTTTCATGGATTGAGAACTGGTTAAAAGACAGTGAACAAAGGGTAGGAATAAATGGTAAATTTTCAGAATGGAGAGGGGTAACTAGTAGTGTTCCCCAAGGGTCAGTCCTAGGACCAATCCTATTTGACTTATTCATAAATGATCTGGAGAAATGGGTAAAAAGTGAGGTGGCAAAGTTTGCAGATGATACTAAACTGCTCAAGATCGTTAAGACCAAAGCAGACTGTGATGAACTTCAAAAAGATCTCACAAAACTAAGTGATTGGGCAACAAAATGGCAAATGAAACTTAATGTGGATAAATGTAAAGTAATGCACATTGGAAAAAATAACTCCAACTATACATACAATATGATGAGGGCTAATTTAGCTACAACTAATCAGGAAAAAGATCTTGGAGTCATCGTGTTTAGTTCTCTGAAGACGTCCACACAGTGTGCAGCGGCAGTCAAGAAAGCAAACAGGATGTTAGGAATCATTAAAAAGGGGATAGAGAATAAGATGGAGACTATCTTATTGCCCTTATATAAATCCATGGTACATCCACATCTTGAATACTGCATACAGATGTGGTCTTCTCATCTCAAAAAAGATACACTGGCATTAGAAAAGGTTCAGAGAAGGGCAACTAAAATGATTATGGGTTTGGAACGGGTCCCATATGAGGAGAGATTAAAGAGGCTAGGACTTTTCAGCTTGGAAAAGAGGAGACTAAGGGGAGATATGATAGAGGTATATAAAATCATGAGTGACGTGGAGAAAGTGAATAAGGAAAAGTTTTTTACTTGTTCCCATAATATGAGAACTAGGGGCCACCAAATGAAATTAATGGGCAGCAGGTTTAAAACAAATAAAAAGAAGTTCTTCACACAGAGCACAGTCAACTTGTGGAACTCCTTGCCTGAGGAGGTTGTGAAGGCTAGGACTATAACAGGGTTTAAAAGAGAACTGGATAAATTCATGGAGGTTAAGTCCATTAATGGCTATTAGCCAGGATGGGTAAGGAATGGTGTCTCTAGTCTTTGTTTGTCAGAGGGTGGTGATGGACGGCAGGAGAGAGATCACTTGATCATTACCTGTTAGGTTCGCTCCCTCTGGGGCACCTGGCATTGGCCACTGTCAGCAGACAGGATACTGGGCTGGATGGACCTTTGGTCTGACCCAGTACAGCCGTTCTTATGTTCTTACTAAACTGGGTGACTGGGCAACAAAATGGCAGATCAAAGTCAATGTTGATAAATGCAAGGAAGTGCACATTGGAAGCATATTCTCAACTATTCATACAAAATGATGGGGGTCTAAATTAGCTGTTACCACTCAAGAAAGATCTTGGCGTTGTCATGAATAGGAACCATTAGGAAAGGATAGATAAGAAGACAGAAAATACCATAATGCCACTATATAATCCATGGTACACCCACACCTTGAATACTATGTGCAGTTTTGGTCTCCCCCATCAAAAAAAATATATTGGAAAAAGTACAGAGAAGGACAACAAAAATTATTAGGGGTATGGAACAGCTTCCATATGAGGAGAGATTAAAAAGACTGGGAATGTACATCTTAGAAAATAAATTACTAAGGGAGGATATGACAGAGGTCTATAAAATCATGAATGGTGTGGAGAAAATGAATAAGGAAGTGTTATTTACCCCTACACATAACAAAAGAACCAGGGGTCACCCAATGAAATTAACAGGCAGCAGATTGAAGACAAAGATAAGGAAGTACTTCTTCACGCACCGCATAGTCAACCCTTTGGAACTCATTGCCAGGGGATGTTGAAGGCCAAATGTATAACTGGCTTCAAAAAAGAATTAGATAAATTCATTAAGGATAGGTCTATCAATGGCTATTAGCCAAGATGGTCAGGGATGTAACCCCATGCTCTGAATAACCCTAAACCTCTGACTGCCAGAAGCTGGACTGGACAACAGAGGATGGATCAATCAATAATTGCCCTGTTCTGTTCATTCTCTCTGAAGTATCTGGCACTAGCCACTGTCAGAGGACAGGATACTGGGCTAGCTGGACCATTGGTCTGATCCAGTATGGCCAGTCACATGTTCTTATAGAATCCCAGAAACTTGATCTGCATGTAGGAAAATCTTTTCTGGCCCATTGCTTTTCCTTCTTCAAAGGATGTTCTTGTTTCTTCTTAGTCTGCTGTAATGAGTGATTTTTGATATCCGATGCCCCCCATGATCTTACATTCTGTCTGATTCAATACCCCATTTGAAGCACCACTACAGCCAGTGCAAAGGGTTCTGGAGTATATCTGGGAGCTATAGATGCCCACTGAAGATGTTTAAGTAGAAATACATGGAACACTTGGTGGGTTGGTGGAAAGAAGGGAATAGGCAGCACCAGAAGGAAGAACCCGTTTTTGTATAAAGTAGCGGTGCACCTAGGTCTATTCATATAGCAACATTTGTCCTGTAACACTTTTAAAAACAATGCACTTACCCCTGAAATGCAACCACTTCTGCTGTAAAATGTGCCATCCATATAACAGAAGGTTGAAATTGGTATTGAAGAATATGCCATTGAAGTACAGATATACACCTCTACCTCGATATAACGCTGTCCTCGGGAGCCAAAAAATCTTACCGCTTTATAGGTGAAACCGCGTTATATCGAACATGCTTTGATCCACCGGAGTGCACAGCCCTCCCTCCCCCCCCCCCCCCCCCCGGAGCACTGCTTCACCACGTTCTATCCAAATTCGTGTTATATCGGGTCGCGTTATATTGAGGTAGAGGTGTATTTACCCAAAGTGGGATTTGGTCATAACACTGAGAGCAGTCTACTCTTAAGCTCCCATGGTACTTTAAGAACTACAACTACTCATCATCTTGGGTTTATATCTCAGCTGAAAGATGGCACCTCCAGCAGCACAGTGTCCTTTAATGACATACTAAGAAACAATCCATACTGATTTGGAGGAAAGAATGCCAAGTCCTGAATCACCGGAACCAATACAGTACTTGGGCTTTTCTTGGAGAACACCTAGGGACCAGGCCAAACCTTGGCTAGCTTGTGACATTTGACAAGATCACAGCACCAGGTGATATGGCTGTGAATAGGCAGAGTGCTCTACAAAACACACACATATAGAAATAGGGTATTGTCCAAAAATCAGACCCTCTTTAAGGTGTATATTTTCACAAGTAACAAAAAACTTAAGGCAAGACTATACTTATAAAAATAGAAACCTTAGCTTGAGATTGTTCCTGAACTGACTCTTCCCAGAGCGTTTTTCAGCAGGACTTTCTCTCACTCTCTCTAGTTAGTATTTTCTTCCTTACAGGACACAAAAATTCATATCCTTGGGGCTAATGAGAGCCACCTGGTCTGGATACTGGCCTGAGTCAGCAGAGTGTTGTGGCTCCTCCCTACAGGGTCCTAAATTCTTTTATAACTGCAGACAACTCTAAAGGGAAATATACATTGACTTGCTGTAGCATTTGTCACAGTTTCCTTTTAAATAATGAATCATGTAGCCACAGTCTGGATGATCTTTAAAAAATAGTCTGTCTTGATCTAGCTATAGTGGGATGAGGCTTTGGAATCTTTGAGAATCGCTTCAGAAGTGTTACAAACTGCCACTTTTTCAAAGAGGATAATTCTAAGTGTTCTCTTGATCAACTAAGTTAAAACAGATCTTAAAGTTTTTATTTAGTGTCTGAAGGTGAATTGAAACTGGGTCTCAGAAGATAAGTAATGCCGCATCCACTAAGAAACTACACATCCACAAACAAAGAATGGAGCAAATTTCTCTTAAGTAAGCAGGACTGGTCTCTGGGTAGGTGCCAGAGCACTTTAAAATCAATTTTTGTTCACATTTGTTTACTGTTCTTGCACTTAGCACACTGTCTTCCTTTCATTGCTGCAACTCACTCTGATGTGGTGCGCAGAAACTGCAGGAGTCGTCATCCATACCTATTGTATTCCATGCATTTTACTTGTTCAGCACAGAAGTGGTGTAACTACATCACCTGCATTGCATTATGTATTTTTTAAAGAAAGATAGTAGTTTGAAATTTTAAAGCAAGAGAACATGAGATAGTGTTTATTGGTGTTTTAGCAAATGGGTGTCATTTCATTTTTCTTTCTAATGCTTAAAGTAAGAGCCAGCAAATACATATGCATGGCAATAACTTTATGCAAAGGCCCTACTCCCATGCATAAGTGTCTGCAAAATTGGGGCCTTAGATTGAAATGCAGTACCATTATGCATCTTTATTTTCTTAGTATGCTGTTTGTTAATGCCCTTAAGTAAAGTTAGAGGCTATAAAAAGCATTTCACAGCATCATGAATTGTGTAGGAAGATATTCCAGTACTTTATTGCTAAGGCAAATGTATTGAGACATACTTGGATGTGATGTTCAAAAATATCCTTGTGTAAATAGGCTCAACTCGAGTATACCACTTACATCAGAAGGACTACTCACGTATTTAAAGTAAAACACGTGTTCAATTGCTTTGCTGGATCGGAACTATATTGCTGATGGCATTTGGATTACAATTTCCACATTTTGTTCAGATTACTGATCAACACATTGGTATGTCTCTTCCAGAAACCCCACAGAAAAATCGTAAGTCAAATAAAGAAGGTGAAGGCTGACATTTTCAGAGCCATCTCAGGGTTTTGGGTGCCCAATCCCAATTAAT
Organism: Chrysemys picta bellii; assembly: GCF_011386835.1. Classification (NCBI taxonomy): domain Eukaryota; kingdom Metazoa; phylum Chordata; order Testudines; family Emydidae; genus Chrysemys; species Chrysemys picta. The sequence goes on from NC_088791.1 coordinate 205,002,546, forward strand.
TTTAATTATTGGCATGCACATCCCATAGGTGGCTTTGAAAATTTCAGCCTAAAAGTATAATGAATTAAGTCCATTGGGCCCGGTCCTGATTGAAGCTGATAGTAAAGTTCTAATTGGTTATGCAGTTCAGATATAGCAGAGAGTAGCAGCCACAAGATGCAGGTTGCAGCAACTTGAACCTCAGCAACCCCAGCCATGGTGGAAGTTAGAGGAAGCCTGCTGCTGCTCTAATTTATGACATTGGCATAAGGTTCCTTGGGTCTTAAGATGGTGGAGGATCAGGCTTAGCAGAATTCTAGTCCACTACATCCCCTCCCTCCCTTGCCCCTGACACAATCCTTACCTCCTCTTGTTCAAGGGTGGGTGGCATAGGAGATAGCAGAGCTCCCTTTGTCAGCTTTCTGCAGGGTGGGAGTTTCTCTACACAGTGGGAATTCTCCACTGGCTATCTCTGGCCATATTAAGGCCACTTTATGCTCTGCAAAGTGGCCTTAGAGGACTGGAGAAGACAGTCCATTGACTTCAACAGGAGTACAATTCGGCCCATTGCCTTTCTTTCTTCCTGACAATTTTTTAAATTATTTTTCCCATGATATGAATTGGATGATTCATGCTCTTAAATGAAACAAAAGATTGGGGTTTTTTTCTGACATAGAGTTCATTTTTAAAATTTGAAAATTAAACTTCCTCTAGTGAGTACCACAGTGTTTAAACATGGACCCATTTCTATCTCTGATTCTTACCATGATTCTTATACTTTGTCAAAAAAAAAAAAAAAAAAAGTTACATACTTAACTTATAAAAATCCATTAGTTTGCTCACCACATTCTTTCCTGCTTTCAGCCCCTATCTTGTTTTAAGGTCACTCTTTTCATTGCTTGTGCAGTTATTGCACAAAGCATCTTGATATGTATTTTTAAAGAAACATGATAGATTTAATTTTTTTGCCTGAATTTGTTTTGCTGTCTTTCATGTGCAGATTCAGATAATGCAATAAATGCTAGCAAATGCTGGTGAATCAGGCAGTAATATACAGTTCTCTCAGAAATCTGAGTTTAAAAATGACATTGGGCTCACATTGGCCAAAAATAATTAGAGGCTTCTGCTGTGCAAAGGTTTGCAGCTGCTGATGCTAGAGAGGCTGGTCTTTTAGATAGTGGTTCCTATTTGTCCACTGCAGCATATGAGTTACTCCCTGACATCAGCTGACGTTGCTTGTATCCTGTGGTGGGAAAATTAGGCCTTAATGTTAACCAATGTATATACTGTCCTTTTTTAAACTTTGCTTGAGTGTGGAATGTGGGAGGGCCTGGGAGCTGTGCTGAAGTTTTTAAATCACACTTCCCAGTATCCCAGAAAGGTTTGGATGTGCATTGGTTTGGGAGATGGACCAAGGAGTAAAATAAGGGGCTCTCATTTTAACTTGTCTTGTTTCCCCATTCCTATCTTTGATACTCAGCACAGAATCAGACTAATACTCTGACTGGAGCAGACTCTCTTTAGTACTAAGGCCCTTTTATACTACTCTGGCAGTGTAAAGGGGCCTAAGTGTAAGTGAGAATCAAGCCCACTATTTTGTCCAGTTACACATCCGGGTGCTTTGGGGCAGCAAAGAGCTTGCCCTGCCTGTCTGTCCTCCTGAGAAGACAGAACAAAAGACACATGGCTGAGGAGGATATAGTTTCACCCAAGCTTTCCTACAGCACTCAGATCACACGAGCAGAGCACGAGTGCTTGATTCACCAAGGCTGAATTACTTCCTTAACTTCTCTGTTACAGGGGTGCTCTACTCACCCTTGGAGTAACTCTTGGTGGTCATGTGTGGGGATTAGCTCTGCCAGTCTCACACCCCTTACTACAGCTTATCCATGCACCCTGCTGCCTCTTTCTCCCTCTCTCTCTGCAACTCAGGTGCTCTCTCTTCATGACTTGATGGCTCCCTTTTTGTGGGTTGGCCCTCCAGCCCAGTCACTGTAGTTTTCCTCTTCCAGGGGTCCCAAAGCCCCACTGGACAACTATCCTAGGCAGTCTGCTGCTCCACTGTCTGATCTGTACTGTACCACTTCCTCAGTGGCTGATAGGGGAGTAGAGGCCCACCCTCTACTCCAGACTCCACCCCAGAGACCCTACAACCAGCAGCCAACATCTGCTCTGACCCAAACCTTATTACTGTTTCCCTGAATACCTCCTACTTGCCTCTCTCAGGCTCTGCCTTCACCCTCCCCTCAGGGCCAGGACCTGAGAGCTTCTATTTTCCTCTTGCTTTCCTTCTCTACAACTAGAGGGAAACTGCAGGCCTCTACACTGCAACCCCCTTCTGCTTCCAGCTTCCTGGCTGTATCATAGCACCACCTGTTCCTTCTCAGCTGGACTCTATTCCCAATCAGGGGTTGCTTAGCCAGCCTAATTCCCCTCAGGTGTAGCCTGTCAAGATAATGCCCCTCCAGCCCCCCCCCCCCCCCCCCACACCTCATTAATCCTTTCACGTCTGGTATGGGACGAATACCCCCATCACAGTCACTGTCGCCCATTTAAATTTGTTACAATACTTGGATCCCAGAATATTTTAAAATATCAAACATTTTACCAATTCAAAGAAATGTCAGATTCGCAAATTGCTCATGTCAGTAGAGCTGTTGAGCTCTCAGGTAATCATCAGCAGGCTATTCCCTTCCCTAGTTCCCAGGGTGTTAACTGCTCTCATTTTCTGTAATGGCTACATACGAAGAACAGTAATGCTTCTATCTTCTGTAATTCTTCACTGCTGGCCTCAGCCTGCTCTTCCCTATATGGATCACTGAATGCAGATTTTCTGTCTCCTCTCCTCAAGTTTGCACTGCAGTTGTTACTGTTTCCATTTCTACTGTTGTAGAGTTTGGTTTATTCCAAAATTACCTTCAACAACAAAATAAACATACCCCCCAGTACTATCTAAATAATAATAATAATAAATAATAATAATAATAATATCCCCTCTCAACCTAGAGCCTATTTCCTCACACACAATATATTGCAGTCTTGGCCACTGTTCCATATGCTTTGCACTGCTCTGAGAACTCCAAAAACCTGGAAACCTCGTACACTCATTCCACTGAGAATTCCCCAGTGGTGCAAAGCTATAGAGACCCCCTCCACCACCACCCTCTGAGCTGCTGGCATAAAGGAAATGGCTGAGAGAAAAGGGGTATGTGCAAGGCATCTCAGTGCCCAATGATCGCCTGCTGCCAAAACAGCCCTCTTAGGACCGTGGCAGCTGGCACAAAGAACGCTCTTCCCTGCCCAAACTCCCCACAAGGTTCTGGGTGAGGGTGGGTACCCTCAGCTGACTGACAGAGAGCAAGTGGAAACATCAAAAGGGTGATGTGGCCCTTAAATCACATTTTCTGCCAACAGTTATGAACCACCCTTCCTAACCTTACTGCTCAAATGTATGAATCCCACCCTCTCCTCTCCCCCCTTCCCCTCCAAACCCCAGCTGGTTCTGGATCCCACTCTTGTTCTCTGAAAAGGATTAGAGCAGTGGTTCCCAAATTTTAACAACCCGCAAACCCCTTTCACTAAAATGTCAAGTCTTGTGAATCCCCTCCTAAAAATGAATATTTCCAGGGATTTTCTCCCTTTCCTCAGCATAAATTATAAAAGCATTGATCTTGGACATATAAAATTTGTTTTTATGATATGCTTATTACACACTATTTATTAATTATTTATCATTACAGTATTTTTATTACATTATGAAAATGGCAACACTCTTCCAAGATCTCATTTTTGTAGCTTGTATCACTTTTGATTAAGCCTGTTATAAGACAAGGCTCCTATCAGAGGTGTCAGTAGAAAAAAGGGGTGCGGGGGCAAAGCCCCCATGCACCCCGGGACCTGTGGGAGCACTGCCAGAAAAGTGGGGGAGGCAAGGGGCCACGCGCTGATGTGGGGGTGGCACGTGACCCTCATCACCTCCCCATACTGGCGCCTCTGGCTCCTATGTTTCATCAAGGAGTATCTGATGTGAAACAGCATGAAGGTATTTAAGAAGCCAACTCGAAGAGTTCCTCCTACACAAGCATTCAGGTCTTGAGCAGTCCAGGCAAACAATGCACGTTATAACAAAGCTTAAACTTGTTCTTCATGGTAATTTAAAAACAACAGTAGCAGCCTATTTAATTTTAAAAACAGCAAAAAATATCCACCTCCCTTTCTATTTCGTAAAAGGAGCCTTGAAGTTTAAATCTCCTCAGCATGATAGATATGCTTGCTTTGATCTGCTTAGCTCTTGGAAGTCCCCAAGGCTCCGGGCTGCTGGCCCATGCTGCCTGGGGTCCCTATGGACAGTTCTGTCCGCCATTATGGACTTTTTTCCCTAGAATCCCCTGTAACATTTCGTGAACCCCCCGGGGTTGACGAAGCCCAGTTTGGGAACCACTGGATTAGAACAAGATTTTTGCAGGGCTGCAGTAACCTCCTTATCTCCAGCAGGTGGCACAGGCAGAGCAACAAGATCCGCCGGGGGCTCCTTGTTGCGATATGGATTCTATCCCCTTTTCCAAAACAGCACCACATCACCTTTCTATGGAGTAGATGCCTTTCTCTCCTACCCTGTTTCTATCCCACACTCTTCCACAGTTTCATTTAGCCTCGATGCATGGAGAAGTTATGTGGGTGTGTCTGGGGCCAGTGCATCCCTTGCCACTGCATAAGGTAGGTTGAAGACTTGGCTGTAAATTCTGAAGATGCGTCCCTCCCCCTTGTAGGTTGAAGGTTTATAGCGTTAGGAATTTGGAAGAGTAGGATCCCTATCAGTATGTGGCATAACTGAGATTCCTTAAGAATTCATAAATGTGTTTGGAGCAAACACCATGTTACTGAAAATGAGATCAGGAATGTGATTAAAATGAAGGCAATCCATGTTTTGCAACTAAACAAATTGATATATCTAGTCATGGAAAATAATATTTCTTCTAAGGAATATATTATAATTTGAAATTGAAAGGTTGCTTTAAGAGCAGCTTCTCCAGTCATTGAATGACTATGCAGCAACATTTAAAGAATCATGTACAAAATCTTTAAAATGGAAGCCCTGAGGAAGAATGGTTTACTGTTTTTGCCCATTTAATGAAATAAACTTTGCATTTAAGGACTAGATATTTCCCTGAGAAATACAAGGGAGACCTCTGGTGACAAACTATGGTATTGCTACCCAGCTGCACAATCAAATTTACACTGCTTGAAGCTGAAGTTTAGCTAGTTTCTTTTAAGTAAAGGTTCCCTGACATACACATACTAGACACATGTACACACAAATCTGAACCCTGGCACCTCCCCCAACTTGATTTATATCTTTATTCTAAAATTTCCATGAAACTTCTATTGCATCAGACGGTCACTGGGGGGCCATGATAGAGTTGTATGCCACTTCTCTTAGCAGATGATACAATAAATGTGCAGTTAGCTTTGGGGAAATGAAGATGAAATTGCAATACAAGTACAAAAACATCACATTGTAAATCGTGCACCAAAAAGGGGGGGGAACAACCTTGGGGGATTTTTATGAGGTCCCTTCCATTCCCTCCTTTGAGATATTTTAATTAAAACAACAAAACTTCTTACAGTGACACATTAGGTCTCCTATGTTAAGGTTGAACATTGCTTTCTTTTTAAAAGTCAATTCTTCTAAGTGCTCTAAAACCTACATGCTTACTCAGATTAGTTTATCATTTGCTGAGCCTTGTGGGGAGTGATACAATGATTGTGCACTGGTGTTTATCACATGTTATTGTGCAATGCCTACGATGTGGAAATGACAATCTCAGCTTCTGGAGCGAGGGTGCAGGTTGGAGCATATTCACATCCTGCACCCTTCTCCAGATGAGTCATAGAGAGGTTTTCCACGCTTGGAGGAAATCTGACACTTCCAGGCACTGAGAAGTGTGACAATTGTGGCGAATTCTATGATTCAGAATGGATAGAATTAACCAACTCCCAGAGTCTCTGCTCAGCTGAAGCCATCCAGGGGGAAGGCAAGGGTCCCTTTGGCATACAATATACTCCCGGTTATCCACAACCCTATTATCTGAATCCCTTCCTTGTCCCCCACCTGTCTCATCCTGCGGGACGAGGAAGGGAGTACGATAATGCAGAAGTTCAGACAATAGAGCAGAGACCCCCCCAGGAGGAGGAGCTGACTCTGGCCATGGGGGAGGCCTCCCTGCTGCTGAATGGCTCCTGTGGCAGTGCGGGGAACTCCGGTATCCCCACTGTCAGGAGAGCGAGTGAGTAGGGCCATGACAGCAGAGCTGCAGAGGGCAGCCTGTGCTGCAGCAGGACAGGTGACACCATAGATGCCAACTCTGTGGGTGCTCCGGGGCTGGAGCATCCATGGAGGAAAATGGTGGATTCTGAGCACCCACTGGCAGCCCCCATCAGCTGCCCCCACCCCCTCAGTACCTTCCACCCGCCGGCGGGCCCCGCAGATCCGCACCTCCTCCCTCCACAATCAGCTGTTTCACGGCATGCAGGAGGCTCTGGGGAGGAGGGGTGAGGAGCGAAGATGCGGCGCGCTTGGGGGAGGAAGGTGGGGCCTTGGGGGAAGGGTTGGGATGGGGGCGGGGCCTGGGGAAAGCCAGGGGTAGAGCAGCCCCCGGCACATTGGAGAGTCGGTGCCTGTGGGTGACACCCAATCCCTGCAGGTGCGAGGCGTGGGGAAGGCTGCAGTCCTGGCCTGGTGGGACAGTGCGAGCTGGGGGTCTCTGCTCTGCATCACACCTTGCGCCTGCAGGGATCGAGTGTCACTGGCCCGCCAGCAGTGCAGGGAGTTCTCTGCAGCCCAACTGTCATGGGAGGAGTGAGCAGATCAGAGCAGAAACCCCTGGCCAAGACTGCAAGGAGGAGTATGAGACCCCAGCCATGGGGTAAGCCATACTGCTGCTGAATGGCTGCCGCCCTCTTGAATATCCCAACAAAATCTGCGTCCCCCATGCGATATGGGCAAGTGGGAGCATACTGTGTACTGCTTCTGGACAGGGTGGTTCTGCTGGTTAAAATCAGAATTCAGGAGATCTTGGTTCTGTTCCTAGCCCTTCTTCTCACTTGTGAATGACCTTGGGCAAGTCACTTCACTTCTCTGGGCCACAGTTTCCTCATCTGTAAAATGGGGATGATGGTAATTACCTTGCTTGTCAGGGGCGACATTCATTGATGTTTCTAAACCATTTTGAGATGCACTGAGAAAAGGCACTGTATGCAAATACAAAAATATTAATAAAGAGAGGAAAGCCTAATGCTTGAATATACATGGTGCTCTTTGTTTTGAATAAGCATTCATCTGGAATAGGAAGACACATTTTTATGGCTGTGTGCGTAACAAAGCGCACTCCATGCTAGGTTCCCCCACATGGCCAGGCGTGGCATCACAGCTTTCTCATGGCTAGCACCCTCTGCCGATGGTCATTCCAGTGTTGTGGTAATTTCTCAGCATGGTAACTTAGCTCTCCCTTCCGGGGGCCCAATTGTCCCAGACTAAGAGCCCCAAAATGTCTTTAACAGAAACAAAAATCATAAGAACATAAGAACAGCCATACTGGATCAGACCAAAGATCCATCTAGCCCAGTATCCTGTCTTCCAACAGTAGCCAATGCCATGTGCCCCAGAGGGAATGAACAGAACAGGTAATCATCAAGTAATCCATCCCCTGTCGCCCATTCCCAGCTTCTGGCAAACAGAGGCTAGAGGGACACCATCCCTGCCCATCCTGGCTAATAGCCATTGATGGGCCTATCCTCCATGAATTTATCTAGTTCTTTTATGGACCCTGTTATAATCTTGGCCTTCACAACATCCTCTGGCAAAGAATTCCACAGGTTGACAGTGCATTGTGTGAAGAAATACTTCCTTTTGTTTGTTTTAAATCTGCTGCCTATTAATTTCATTTGGTGACCCCTAGTTCTTGCGTTCTGAGAAGGAGTAAATAACACTTCATTATTTACTTTCTCCACACCAGTCATGATTTTGTAGACCTCTATCATATCCCCCCTTAGTCATCTCTTTTTCCAAGCTGAAAAGTCCCAGTCTTATTAATCTCTTCTCATATGGAAGCCGTTCCATACCCTAATCATTTTTGTTGCCCTTTTCTGAACCTTTTCCGATTCCAATATATCTTTTTTGAGATGGGGTGACCAGATCTGCACGCAGTATTCAAGATGTGGGTGTACCATGGATTTATATAGAGGCAATATGATATTTTCTGTCTTATCATCTATCCCTTTCCTAATGATTCCCAACATTCTGTTAGCTTTTTTGACTGCCGCTGCACACTGAGTGGATACTATCAGAGAGCTATCCACAATGACTCCAAGATCTCTTTCTTGAGTGGTAACAGCTAATCCTTCTATCTTCAGCTTAGCTTGCTGCCCCCTTGCATGGTTCAACAACCCCTACAATGAGCTTGTATGCTCCCTTCCCTGGGGCCACAAGGGAATCCAGTCCCACCCTGTACTCTGGGTTCCAGCCCCAGGTCCTGGACTGAACATCTATGTCTGCTCTTTGCTGCAGTGTTCCCTTAGTCATGTCATAATAACTGATGTTTTAAAAGGATAAAAGGGTCTCAAGTAATTTCCAAAATCCCTGAACCATTAACAGGACACAATATGACTCTAATAAAGTGCAATACAGGTTATGTTTTTTCATCTTGCTCCTACTTTGTAGGAAGAAAATTTATGTAAAGAGGATTCCGTCTATGGTTTTCACAGGCATTTATTCCTGATGCTGTCAGCACAGAGTGCAAAAATAATGCGATCCTTTCCTTGGCTGAAAAGAAAAGCCTCTATTTAGGCTATTCCACTAATGATAAATAGGGGCAGTTCCTTGAATGGGTGCAATAAGTGATATCTTTTGGCTGTGAGCTTTAATGTTATAACCCTAGATTCCCCCCCCCCCCCGACACACACCTAAAACAGGATCTTGAAAGACTTATTATAAGTGGTTTGAAATAAAGGTAAGTCATTTTAATGATAAGGTGCTCAGCTTCTGTTACCAATAACAGAGTCACATTGTTACCATTGCATCTTCTTCCAAAATTGCCCATGCTACAGTTCCTGAGGGGCAGCATCTGTGCACAATGAGGTTTCTGTTAGAAAGTTTTGATAATGATAATAGAGCCTTCAGTACATTTCTGAATAAAGGAACATAGAAAGTTTAAGAAATTAAACCGCCTGTTCATGATTAATGTGTCTTTGCTCTGTGCCATATTTTACATGCATATATGGACTATCCAAGTCTGTGAAAAATGTGTCTTGGTTTTATTTGTTTAACAGAGAAATGTATTTGTATTTTAAATTATTGCACTTTAGAGACCAGCCTTAAAACACAGGCCTGGATCTTTGGGTATGTCTACAGTACGAAATTAGGTCGAATTTATAGAAGCCGGTTTTATAGAAATCGGTTGTATACAGTCGATTGTGTGTGTCCCCACATCAAATGCTCTAAGTGCATTAAGTCGGCGGACCATGTCCACAGTACCGAGGCTAGCGTCGACTTCCGGAGCGTTGCACTGTGGGTAGCTATCCCACAGTTCCCGCAGTCTCCGCCGCCCATTGGAATTCTGGGTTGAGATCCCAATGCCTGATGATGCAAAAACAGTGTCGCGGGGGGTTGCAGCGACTGCAGCACGGCGACGAGAGTGATGAGAAAGTGACATGGACATAGACCTCTCACAAAGTACAGGCCCCAGCAATGTGCAAATCATGGTGTTACTGGGGCAGGTTCATGCTGTGGAATGCCGATTCTGGGCCCGGGAAACAAGCATAGACTGGTGGGACCGCATCGTGTTGCAGGTGTGGGACGATTCCCAGTGGCTGTGAAACTTTCGCATGCATAAGGGCACTTTCATGGAACTTTGTGACTTGCTTTCCCCTGCCCTGAAGTGCCAGAATACCAAGATGAGAGCAGCCCTCACAGTTGAGAAGCGAGTGGCAATAGCCCTGTGGAAGTTTGCAACGCCAGACAGCTCCCGGTCAGTCGGGAATCAATTTGGAGTGGGCAAATCTACTGTGGGGGCTGCTGTGATCCAAGTAGCCAACGCAATCAAAGACCAGCTGATATCAAGGGTAGTGACTCTGGGAAACGTGCAGGTCATAGTGGATGGCTTTGCTGCAATGGGATTCCCAAACTGTGGTGGGGCGATAGACGGAACCCATATCCCTCTCTTGTCACCGGAGCACCAAGCCACGAGTACATAAACCGCAAGGGGTACTTTTCAATGCTGCTGAAAGCCCTGGTGAATCACAAGGGACGTTTCACTAACATCAACATGGGATGGCCGGGAAAAGTACATGATGCTCGCATCTTCAGGAACTCTGGTCTGTTTCAAAAGCTGGAGGAAGGGACTTTCTTCCCGGACCAGAAAATAACTGTTGGGGATGTTGAAATGCCTATCGTTATCCTTGGGGACCCAGCCTACCCCTTAATGCCATGGCTTATGAAGCCATACACAGGCAGCCTGGACAGTAGTCAGGACCTGTTCAACTATAGGCTGAGCAAGTGCCGAATGGTGGTGGAATGTGCATTTGGACATTTAAAAGCACGCTGGTGCAGTTTACTGACTCAGATAGACCTCAACGAAGCCAATATTCCAATTGTTATTGCTGTTTGCTGTGCGCTCCACAATATCTGTGAGAGTAAGGGGAAGACATTTATGGTGGGGTGGGAGGTTGAGGCAAATCGCCTGGCTGCTGATTACATGCAGCCAGACACCAGGGAGGTTAGAAGAGTACAGCAGGGCAGTACCACATCTGCCGGCACCCAAATGACATATGGTGACGGTGAGCTGAGCTAAGCTGAGGGGGCTCCATGCTTGCCGTGGTATGTTGTCTGCACAGGTAATCCAGGTAAAAAGGCACGAATCGATTGTCTGCCGTTGCTCTGATGGAGGGGGAGGGGCCTGACGACATGTACCCAGAACCCCCCATGACACTGTTTTTGCATCATCAGGCATTGGGATCTCAACCGAGAATTCCAATGGGTGGCAGAGACTGCGGGAACTGTGGGATAGCTACCTACAGTGCAATGCTCCGGAAGTCAACGCTAGCCTCGGTACTGTGGACGCGGTCCGCCAACTTAATGCACTTAGAGCATTTTATGTGGGGACACACACAATTGACTGTATAAAACCAATTTCTATAAAACCGGGCTTCTATAAATTCGACCTAATTTCATAGTGTAGACATACCCTTATACTTAGATTGTAAGCTCATTAGAGGCAAGGACCATCTTTTTGTTCTGTTTGTATGGCCCTTGGCACAATGCCTGGTCCGTGTCTAGGCTCCTAGGTACTACCACAATACAAATAATAATAAGTATCTGCTTCTGGAACAGGAGGTTTCATGGTTCAGTGAATAGGGCACTAAACTAGGAATCAGAAGAACGAGATTCTGTTCTCAGCTCAGCCAGTGATTCACTGTGTGACTTCAGGTAAGTTACTTTACCTCTCTTTGAAACAGTTTCCCACCTGTTAAATGGGGATGAGAGTATTTATCTTCCTCCGTAAAGAGAAGAGCTGGTCAGAATCATGCTGTGAAAAATTTTGAAGATGTTTGCAAAAGATCTTACCATTTTTCAACCAGCTATAGTAAAGAGCTTTGTGATCTAGACATGAAAAGTGTTTTATAAGAGTGAAATATTACCATTACATATAATAATCTAAGATAAAGACAATCTATGATAAAGACTTGTTCGAATGTCACTGAATTTGCCCTTTGAACCTTCCCCTCTCCTTGAGTGAGTAATGAAATAAACACTATGGTAAGTGATGTGCTATACTTATATGGACATCAAAAATTTAAAAAGTTTATGTTAGAAGATGCATAGGTAACACTATAAATAAAAATATATATATTTATGGCTGTTATATACATATATGTATAATACATATAGATGCAATTTTATATTTATATTGCATACAGATATAATTTTAGAGAGAGAGATCTTTTCAGTTTCTGAACAATGACAAACAACAAATAGACGTTTGGAACTTTAGCAAAAGATAAACATGAGAAACAAGGCCAATAACAATTGTCATATTTTCTATTGCTATTTAGACCACTCCAGTGTAATTCCTCTAGACAGTGTGCTCATCACATCTGGGGAGAACAACACAGGAGTTTTTCTGCTTGTAGGCATAAAACCAACCATCACTGTTTTTTTATTCTGTACAAGGGAGACAAGTTAATATTTCTTCCAGATGGAGAATTCTGCATCATATGGGGAAAACTGTCAAAATGATCAAATCAAACAGCATTATAAGATGCAAAACATAAAATGCAGAGCTGAATCTTGAATTTATTTCTGTTTTATCTTAGAAACTCATTGGGAAAGTATGGCCACTCTGAGGAATTTAAAACATAAATGTTTGTTTAAAATGTTGATAGTACATCTCTTGCATTACATTTATTTTTATATATATATATATTCTAGCTTTATCAATCTATCTATACACTTGCACACAGATGGTGCTGATAGCCATGTTATAAATTAAATTTAGTATACACATTTTGACTACCTCACCTGCATTCTGCACAGTAATCCATCTCTGCTGGACTACTTCTATCATTCCAAACCTCTGATCGGCTTAAACAGCTGCCGTTTAAAAAAATCAACCTGCCATAAAGCTTTTTCTGTCTACCTCAACCCTCCTCAAATGTGGAATTTCTATTTTCTAACATTACCCAGTCCTAAAATACAGTATGCAGTCCTGGAACAGTGCCCAATGTGGGGTTCAATACAGTACACTTCAGGGGTAAAATACTGTTGGAAAGGATAAGATAAACTGTACTTGCTTCTAAGCCTTGTAAGTGCTGAGATATTGGACTTTAAACATAAGCAATTTTAATGTGTGTGTTCTGATGGATAGAAAAGGTATTTTAGGACACTTTAGAGGTATTTGATATGTATTAGCTGTAGTTTTCCTCCCCCTCTGAGCCCTATATAATTGGACTTACAATAAATAAGGCACCAGGCTTGCAAGTGGAAAGATTACAAATATATATATATTGTCCCCAAACACATTTTAATAAACTCTCTAAAACTTTTGTGAAATAGTTTTTCAGTAAAATATGTGATATACAGAATACATAATGGTGTGATACGGTATAGTGGTTTATGGACAGGAATTGGGGGTGGCCACATTATAATAATGCAGGCCATCCCAAACTAGTACCAATATAATCTTTACACCACACTGTAATAAGGATGTGACACATAGGAGACTTGGTAAGAGATTATTTCCTGGCCCCATTTCCATTATGTGGTCAAGGGTTACAAAATTGTACATCCCTGTGATCTTATCAGAACTATGCTTCCATTTGCAAAAGGAGTGAACAGTGTAAATGTTGTGATGCATTATCCTTTTTTATTGTCTTTGTTCACATACTAATTTGAAAAATTAGGTCATTTGCAATGGGTCTCCTATTCACTAGGGCAAATTAGTGAGGTTCTACAGGATGGTGATATCCGTGTGCTAACTTATTGCATTTAGTTTACACTTGGGCCATCTCATCTGCACACTACCTGCTTATCCAGCTCTACTTTGACTGTGGGTGTGTCTACACTTCAAGCTGGGGATGTTATTCCCAGCTCAAGAAGACATACCTGCATTAGATCTGATCAGCCTAGTGCACTGAAATTAAATGTAGCTGTGGCAGCATGAGTGGAAGAAGTACATGGCTGTCTGAGACTCTACATAGCTACTCAGGTGGCTAGCCCCTCCGAACACTTGTACTGCTGCAGCTACACTTCTGTTTTTAGTGTGTTAGTTCTATCAGAGCTAGCATGGGTAAGTCTCCTTGAGCTAAAATGACACTTCCAGCTCGACGTGTAGGCATCCCTAAGAGAAACATTCAAAACCACTGAGCAGCTTTCAACAGTTGAAAATCTATGCAAAGGGACTCTGCTGCAGGGACCCTACACAATCTGCTTTAATACTGCCAATCTCCTAGACAAAGTATGCATCATTAGGTCCACATAGTTTTCATATCTGAAACAGCAGTGCTGCAAATGGGACATGGCTTCACTCAAAGGTGGTGTTGTACATCACAAGCCCAATTCAACAAAACAGTTAACTTTGAAATCTGACTTCAAGAGGATTTAAGCACATGCTTAAGTGCGTTGCTGTCTGGGATTAGATTTAAACATGTTTTTAAAGATAAGCATGTTCTAAGTGCCTGCTCCCACTGAAGTCAGGGAGAGTCTTTCTACTGGCTTCAATGCATTGTGGATTAGGTTCTAAGAGCTTTGCTGAATCAGGGTCCCAAAGAAGCTCTCTGCACGTTACCTGTGAACAAGATGAATCTGTAACTGATTGTAAAATCCTCTTTCAGCTCTAAGGTGGAATGACAGCTACATATAAGGAAGTATAAATAGGCAAATACTAGTGGTATTCCCCATTATGTTTTTTCATTACATGTAAAATCTTTCAGAAATAAAAGAACATCTAAAGTGGATGGACAACCTGTAACGCTGAAAACTTCTGCAACTAAAATAATTAAGAATAAAAATTCTCTTTATTCCATTTGTGGATCTAACAGCACTTTGTATATAGTCAATTTTACTGTTTTCCCTAGATAGGCAGTTCCCACTGTTTGGATGGGTCTTTCACACAGAAAGTGGGAGAGAAAAGCCTGTTATAAAATATGCCTTAGTTGTAATGATGCTTGCCTGGGATGCAGGATACCAGTTTCAATTCCCTGCTCTGCCAGAGACTTCCTGAGTGACTTTGGGCAAATTACTTAGTCTCTCTGCACTTCAATTCCCCATCTGGGAAAGGGGGATAATAGTACTTTTCTATCTCACAGGGGAGCTGTGAAGCTAAATGCATAAGAGATGGTGAAGTGCTCAGAAACTTTGGTTACATGGGCCACATAAGTATCATAGGTAGATAAGAAAATGCAATTTTAAACCCTCCAGATTTGGCAGAGGGTTCTCAAAAGCAGATGTTATACCTGAAAGTACTGTTTTTTAAATGTCAAGTTGACAGTGTCCCTTTAATATTTCATAGTATTCACCATGTAACTATTTTATCCCTGTGTAATTTAACACACTTAGGAACTAATACTAATTACTGGATGTTAACAGTAAAGTTTAGAAAGCCGGCTATTGTATTGAATTGTTTCAGAACAGCATGTGTGTGAGAACAGTGCAGAATGGAGATAACACACAGCAGAAGGAGAGGCAATTGCAGCACTCTGGGATAGGTGACATCATTCACAGTACAGTGAAAGGCATGAGTGACACAGTCTTCTCATTCGTGGCATGTCATCTTCGGTTGTGGCATGCACGTCACCTGCATACTATATGCCACAAAATAACATCAATCATACTGCTTTCTTTTGGAACCTACTTTGCTGAGTATAATCATAACTGAATGGAGAGTCCAGGACAGGAGTTACATGATAATTGGTCTCTTTGTTGTTTTGACATTTGGGGATGCTGTGTAGTCTAATCAATCTATTGAAGAATAATATTTCAGATTAAGCATTGGTTTGTCAATTCCATTACATGAAGTTTTATGCCTCTAATCACTATTCCTAGCTAGCCAGATCATTGTGATTCCACGCAATGAACTGTCTTGAAAGCTGTTCTGTATTGGGAAGGTAGAAGTAAGACGATTGCAAGAAAAAAATGCTTAGGTATGGGCCTAGATTTGGCTAGTTATTTGACTGAATATTCATGTGTTTCAAATCTGCAGATTTGTAAACTCTTACCACACCCAGATCTGAAATGAGAAACGTTGATTACTTAAAGGGCAATATCTAGTATAAATTAATCAAATTTAGGTAGGTCTGACATACTACAATGATTTTCTTTTACTCACTCTCTTCTTCAAAAGGGCAACATTTTGACTCTTAGTGTCCCAGCTTATGTCTGTATAAAATATGTCAGATATTGGCTGAAGAAAGATCTTGTCAATCAGGAATCTGTAACTGTTTCCTGTGGACTTTCACCACTAGAGGGCAATATGGTAACACATGATTACATTACCCTTTAAAAGAAAAGAAAAGAAAAGAACTCAGACTATTGAAATGAAAATTTAATTGTACAGTGTATTACACACACACACACACACATACATTACATTAACAGAACATTATTAAGACTGTAAAATCAAGCACTCAAATTGGGAAATGCCCAAATTAAGGTTGCCTGTGCAACCTTCATTTGTCCATCTTATACATGTGAATTGTGACGCAGTCCTTAATTACACAATCACATATTATTTTGCTCCACAGAATCCCGGTCTCATTGAGTGCACAGGATGGACCTGAGGTAGGGATGAACATGGCTGAGTACTGAAGGAGACTGTTGTGTGTAGGATGCCTGCTTCATTTATTGCAGAAGTTAGAAGGTGTGTAGAGAAAAAGGCAGGGGATAGCAGAAACAAAAAGGTTCAGAGAGTGGAATGCTCCGCTGGAGAATTAGAATCTATCACTGCCTCTATCACAGAGTTCCTGTGTGACGCTGGGCAAGTCACTGAAACCAGACTTTTCACAGGTGGTCACTAACTGTGTTTTTCATTTTACTGGGTGCCTGATTTGAGACACTGGGGTCTGATTTGCTGAACTTCTGAGCACTCACAGTTGCTAATGAAGTCAATGGGAGCTGGGTTTGAATATCTTACGTGCTATAGAATGCTAAGTACTCTGAAAAATCATCTCAACATGGACACTCATAATCAGTGGATATTTTTGACCTGAATCTATCTGGGCTAGGTCCACAAAGGGATTTAGGCACCTAAATGCCACTTAGAGATTTCAGTTGTTCCAGTGGTAGAGGACTTGCTGTGCATCCCAATACTGCTAGTGACCCAAGGTGGGGATCAGTATGGTCTCACAGGATGACATTTCTGTTTTTAAATATTTTTAAATGAACATTAGAAACACAAGAGTTCTAGACACATCACATATTCCATATGACCCCTCCCTCCCACCACGGGCCCACAGGGAGTTCAGGGGCTCTATGTTTGCTTAAAGGAGGTAGAAGTGAGCTTAACGTCACCATAAACCTAATAGACTCTGGTAGTCCAGGGGATTCCCTGGGGTGGAAGGTTATAGGACAAAGAGTAACTAAAGACAGTTCCTGCTGGAACTAGGTTCTCTAGGCCTCATTCTCCTGTAGCCATGTATGCTAGTGGGTGTAATATGCTTTTGTTATGATTTAGTAACTAGGGCAATGGCAGATCAGACCCTTCCCCACCCCTCACTGTTCCAGCTGCACATATGTGCAGCTCAGAATCATAGAATATCAGGGTTGGAAGGGACCTCAGGAGGTTATCTAGTCCAACCCCTGCTCAAAGCTGGACCAATTGCCAACTATTTTTTTTGCCCCAGATCCCTAAATCACCTCCTCAAGGATTGAACTCACAGCCCCAGGTTTAGTAGGCCAATGCTCAAACCACTGAGCTATCCCTCTCCCCTGGTCACGTTCCAGCAGCTGCTAGCCCACTGTGTGAACCAAGCAGTGGCTAAATGTATTTGTCCCAGAGGAGACTTCATGCTCTGTGGGGAACCTAGTGCTCATGACAGGCCTGGAGAATGAAGTCCAGCACTGACCTGGCAGAAGGCCTAGCAGCATGGGATGCTCCAATCACAGATCAGGGGTGGGCTGATTCCACAGCAAGGCAAGGCTCAGCAACACAGTTTGGAGCAGGAGGAAACAAACTCCAAGAAGGGAGAATGGTTTGAAGCCTCCCTGGGGTTCTAATAGAAAATAATAAAATACACTCATAAGTAAAAGGGCATGAACACAGCTACAGCTACATCTCCTGCTTTCTCCTGGGAGGTGCCAGTCAGCTCAATCCCACTCCCCTCAGTTACGCCTGCAGGAGGAAAGGATTGTGATGAGACTGAACACCCCCAGCTGCTGGCTCTGGGAGGGTGTTAATAGAACTCAGGGAAAGGGCTAAGCTAGTTTCAGCTGTTACAGAAGGAATTTTCACCTGGGCTCTGCCCAATCATAGCTGCCTCTGAGGTATAAAGGCGCCAGGTTAAGCATAAGTGGTTTATAGGTTACTGCTAGGAAATCAGTATGGCTGGTGTAGGGCAGACTAGGTGCCCTTTGGGAGCTGTGCTCTTGTGTGTGTTGTGTTGTCCCTTGGCTTTGGGAACTTGGGATGGCTTTTTAGAGGACTCTAGTATCTTGGTGTGTGGCCGGAAAAGCCTGCAGTTCACTCTGCCTCTAAACAAGGATGGAAAGGTGTCCCATGAACTGACTGCTTGGGGTAAGTGAGGGTAAGGCTGTAAAAACCTGGCAATGTCTTCCTTTCTTAGGGTGTGGTTACACTGAGAAGGAACAGAAGTGAATTTCTGCCTTTGGCTCCTGTGGCCTGATATCAAAGCCTTGTCTAATAGCTAGCTCATCCCTAGTGTAACTGAGTTCTTATGAGTTGAGTTCATGCTTACAATAGTGCTGCTTGGGGGTATAGCCTCTGCGGGTTAGGTGCCTGTATGCTACTCTTCTACTTCAATCCTCTTACTAGATGTTATCTCCTATAGTAAGTTTGGGGGGGGGGGGGAGAGGGTTGCAGAGCTATTAATAGCTAGTCAAATAACTCCTTTACCCCCTTCCTCTGTACTATATACTGACCACCTTGTTCTTGCCTCCTGGGGTTCCCTAGATACTGTTGGGCAGTCTCACACTCTGCAGAATGACTCTATCTGTGGGGTTTGGGTGTCTCAGACTCCAGATGGCTCCAGGAAAGTTGATGCTTCCTATGATGGTTGTTACATCTATGAATGGGTGAGTGAACTTGGGGTGCCTGCATAGGGTTCTGGTAATGCTGCTCTAACAGTCCTGACTCCTGTGGATTTCTCTTCCACAGAATGGCAGTTACCTGATGGTGGTTGGGATTGAAGGGACAGCTGCAGATGGGCACAAGACCCTCCGTGAAAAGGTGCTCCGATGCCACACTGCCCAGCCAGGTAAGGGTCTAGTGTCTGATGTGAAACACCCTTGGCTGTTTGACTACTGGTGAGTGAATGCTTTCTCTAAAGAGGCTGTTTTCCTCCCCTTACACTAAGGGAGGCCTAAACAGAGAAGGTCCATCTGTTTCCCTTCTCTCCTCCTTGTGGTAAGGTAGCAATTATGGGGCCAATGACACTCACAATCCTCCTAGTTTTTGCTTATCCTCCTTTGCTAGGGTGCATCCCCACCATGCCTCTGGTTGGCTGCACTTCTCAGATCCTGGAGTTAATTATATTTGTATTAGCACCTGGGGACCCCAGTCATGGACTAGGGATTGTTCTAGGACAGTTATACTCATTCCTCAGTGGTTCAGAAGCCAAATTAGCAATCAACATTACCCAAAAGAGCCCCAGTAGTGTGAATTCACTGTTTCATTTACTTGCCTTAAATTCTAAGTATTTCCTGGAGCTGCTTCTCTTCTCTCCTTCACCATCCCATGGTATAAACTCCAGGGGGGTTGAAAGTATTTACCAGAGCTCCGCTCTAGACAGCTCTGGCTGAATTTAAGGGTGTGTATGTCCAACCAGATATTTTACCAACTACAATTGTTTAATAACCTAGTATAAGCATCCTGATTGTTAATTAAAGCAGCCTTTTGATATCATGCATTGCAAAGAACCACAGGAGACTCATTGAAGAGCCACTTGCAGCTCTTGAACATCAGTCTGAGTAGCCCTGTTCTAGGCTGTAGAAGAGCGCACAGCCCTTGTCTTTTCTCTTCTCTCCTCCCCCCACTCTTAAATTTATCAAGGTGTCCCATTTATAAAGAACTCATAACATGGTGTTAACATACATGAGTGTAATAGTCTGAGTCTGGAACTAGGCAGATTGGACTCAAGCCTCAGAGTATTTTTGAGCTGGATTCCACTGTCCTGCATAAAACCTCCCCACACCACTGCATTTTAACTAGTCTGAAGTGCTATGTAAAAGGAATCCTCGCCTCATCCCCATGAGGTAAACCATTTTAAGCATTCTTCCCACTTCACTGATAGGGAGACTGTGTGGCAGGGGGAGAGCTTAGCCCAAGGCTACACAGCAAGTCTATGACAGAGCTAGGATTAGAGTTTGGGGATGAGGGGGGGGCAGGCTGCCTCCCTCCCTCCTAGCCTGGTGCTCAAGATCCTGGACCATGCTTACCTCTGAGCAACTCAGAGCCTCTGCAAACTTGCATGGGTCCAGAGTGCAACCCTCAAGCCCCAGCTGGAGGGCATGTGCTCAGGGGCTCCTCTCGCCCCACCCATCTTTTTTTTTTCTTTCCCTCTTGCTCTGATCTCCTTGTGAATTTCCAGCTGTCTCTTTCAGCCTTGGATGCTCCAAGCCCCAGTGTCTGTGCTACCATCCAGAGCCAGGACCGACTGTCCTGCATGCTTCTGCCTATCACACAGGGAGACTGTGAAGAACGAGGCTGTTGCTACGATCCCACTGATAGGTTGAAGCCTTGTTACTATGGCAACACAGGTGAGTTGCTGGCTACATGAATAGCCAATACAGCTGCCCAATCATTGGGGAGGGGGGCATGGAGTGGCTGGCCAGCCTAGCATGGAAGGCTGAATAGGGCTTGCAACTTACCTTGTGCTGTGCTAGTTTTTTAACCCTGATATTAGAATAACATTCCTCCATCATAAGAATGAAGACTGTTTCAGTGTTTTTTGCCATGTAGAGTAATAAACCCAGACTCATGGTCCAGGATTCACATAACATTCCCTGTTGGAGCTGCAGTGGTCAATACAGAGTCCATTGTCAATGTACCTTTGAGCACCTAGCACTTGCTCCTTTGGGTCCCCTAGAGGGGCATAGTGGACCTTGGTGGGGTTCTGGCCAGATATAGGCCAAGCTATTGGCTTCCAATCCCACTGTTCTAAGACTCTCTCCCTGAGATGGGGGGACTTCCCTAGCCTTGTCTTATCTGTCACTTGCTCACTTCCAGTGACCACACAGTGCACTCCAGATGGCCAGTTTTCCATTGTGGTTTCTCGGGATGTGACTCTGCCACCCCTGATCCTGGATTCGGTGCATTTGGCCAGTGGGAGCAGTACTAGCTGTGTCCCTGTGGTGAAAAACAATGCCTTTGTCCTGTTCCAGTTTCCACTCTCTGCTTGTGGCACCACTTTCCAGGTAAAGGTTGGGGAGGCTAAGATGGGGTCACTTGACTGGAACAGCAGGGTTGTGTGGGTCAAGAACCAGGTGCACTGGCAGGCCCCTTCCTAAGACTGATCCCATACCAACCCTACTGGGAAATTCTCTGGCTTCTAATCTGTCTCAAACCTGACTATGAAAGGGGCAGAGCAGAGGGGTCATTGCCTGATCTTCCATTGCAGATGGACGGGGCCATGGGTGTGTATGAAAACGAACTGGTGGCAGACCAGGATGTGAGAACCTCGAGTCTGGGATCTATCACCCGGGACAGCACCTTCAGGTACCCTCATGAGGCTCACTCCTAATCACCCCTTTGCATCTGTAGAGCTGCTTTTCAAGTGAGCCCTGTTCAGATCATTCTACTAATGTCAAGGTCAAGATCAGATACTCCTCCAGCAAACCCTTGCATTGCAGTTACCAGGAGCTGCAGAGTGACTCCCTACTATTCTGGATTCTCCTAGCTCACTTCATGGCCTGTCTCCTTTGGAGGCTCAAGGAGGTGACTTAAATACTGAGCAGTTGCAGCCTTCCCCTTCTGGGTGGGAGGGGTTCCTGACAGCTTTCATGACCTCTCCCTCCTGAGTGGTGCCCAGCTACACCCCCAAACTAAATGTCCCCAGTGGCTGGCTGGTTCTGACTAGCTGTCAGACTTGATTGCTTCTCTCCCCATCAGGTTGCATGTCCGCTGTAGCTACTCTGCCAGTGGTAACTTCCTCCCTCTGAGCATCCAAGTCTTCACCCTGCCACCACCCCCTGCTGTGTCCCAGCCTGGCCCCCTCACACTGGAGCTGCGCATTGCCACAGGTAGCTAACTCTTCAGCCCCAGGACAAGTCTCATTCTTACTACTTGGTGCAGGATTTTGGTCTATGCCTGAGCTCTTACCTTAATGGGAGGGGAAGCTAAATGCAGTGTGGAGTGGGTCTGGGGAGGTGAGGGTGGGAGATAAGACGGAGTCATTGGCATGGGGTTATGGCTGTAACTGGGTTGTTAGTCCAATCACACAGACTAATTCAGTTTTAAATTAACATACTTCCTGCTGTCTAGATAAATTGCCTTTCCTCTGCCTAGTAAGAAAAGGCAGCTCTGCTAATGTATTCTGGGTAGGGTTGCTGATTTTGGTTGGATGTATTCCTGGCTGTTTCATCACATGACAGTCTAAGATTAAGCTTAAATTATAACCCAGAATTAGGATTGCCAACCCTCTAGGATTATGTTTCTGCTACTTTAATTCCTGGAGACTACTTCAGTGGCAGGGGTAGGAGGGAGAAGCTGGGCCTCTTCTGTGTGGCTGCAGCCACACATTGGACTAAGCTTCTCTAATTACTCTGAGTGACTTCTGTCCATCTGGCTTATTCTAGAGCAGGGTTATGGATCCTACTATGCAGACAGAGATTACCCTGTGGTGAAGGTCCTGCGTGACCCCATCTACGTGGAGGTCCGGATCCTGCAGAGAACTGACCCAAACCTGGTTCTGGTTCTCCACCAGTGCTGGGCCACTCCTAGTGCCAATCCTCAGCAGCAACCACAGTGGCCAGTCTTGGTGGATGGGTGAGTGACTGACTGGGGGGTGTAGGGTCACATTGAGCTGGGGAGTGTAGGACACCTTCTAAGTACTGCTTTCCTCATTCCTAGGTGCCCATACACAGGAGACAACTACCAAACCCAGCTGGTGCCTGTGGGAGCTGCCACAAGGCTGCAGTTCCCATCTCACTACCAGCGCTTCATCATCCGCACCTTCACCTTTGTGGACTCTGCTTCCCAGCAGCTATTTACAGGCCCAGTATGACTTATAATTAAGTGACCCTTTCATATCCCATGGTGTTGGCTTCCCCTCCTGGCTCTTCCATCAGGGATGGGCAAGGGCTCTACTACCATTGCTACATGTATGGGAGTCTGGTTCTTCTCTAGCTGCTGACTGTTAAACTTGGCTATCTGACCTTCCTAGGAAAGGTTTCCCACTGGGGGGTGGGGTGGAAGCACTCTTGATGCACCGGGCTGTAGCTCTGTTCTAAGATATCAGGCACAGAGTTCCAAGTGAGTCCCATGTTACACCAAGCCATGGGGTCAGAGGGGAGGTGCTATACAAGCATGGAGCTGAGCCCAGTCCAGGGGGGCATCAGAACTACAACTCCCATGAGGCAATCCATCCCCATAAGAAAATGGAGTTTATTGTTGAACTGATGCATAACTAACACTTCAGGTTAGTCTTAATCTGTTACATGTTGGGGGGGGGGGGGCGCAAGGAGGGACTCCTAGCCAGCTCAACTTGTGATGTTCCTGTCTGTTCTGCTGTTCTATAGCTTGCAACTCCCCGTGTTGGTCTCTTCCAGACTTTCTCTCCCTTCCATTGAATGAGTTTAAGATTAACTTATCCATGCAGGATGAGAATCATTAAGCTCCATTGCTTGAGCAAGTCTCTAGGGTGGAAGAGCAACTCCAGAGCCTCAGGGTGTTGCCACCTTCCCCTGAATGAGAGGGTGACCCTGAAATGCATTGACCATCACCAAGGCACTCAGTTGTGAAGAGGGCTCCCTCAACTTGAGCATGTCCTCATACACTTAACTTCAGGGTATATCATGACACAAGGATGCAAAGGCAGTCACTAAACCTGTATGGAGCTTGCAGTTTAGAAGGGGCTTTGGGGCAGCAGGGCCCTAACCACCTCACCTCTCTCCTAGGTGTACCTGCACTGCAGTGCCTCAGTGTGCCAGCCCTCCCTACTTGCATCCTGCACCACCTCCTGCCCTGCTGCAGTCCGTGAGTATCCTAGCTCTTCTGCCTCCCTTCTCCCTGTAGGATGGGATAACCGTGTCTGGCAGGCACGGGGTTTCTCTAAACCTGTTCTGAGGAACTAGGAGTATCATCCACTTCGCTTGCTCCTGTCATGAAGCTCTCTTGTCTGGGTACAAACCCCTTGTGATACTGAGGAATAACTTGATTCTCACTTCCCCCTGTCACTGGCTGTGGATGACAAGAGCTGATCTATGAAAGAATTTAGCTTCCAAATGGAAAGGATGTTGTTGTACTCCATCCCTGAGCAATCCATTACCCTAGCTATGATATGAAGACAAGAGTAGGCAACTTTGGATTCCCTCCTGACAGGGAAAACTTTGTGGTGTAGGAGTATGGTGAGTTTCACAGCTAACCTCTTGCTTGCCTTATAGGGGGCAGAAGGAGCTCTGAGCAGCATCTTCAGGATGGCCTTTCCCACATCACCAGCAGGGGACCTATGATTCTCCTCCAGGACAGGCCAAAGAGAGAAGCTGCCATGGATAGATTGAGTAAGTGCCTGAGTCATGGTGTAGATCTAGGTCTAAAATCTGCCCTTAAGTCCAGAGGGGATCCATAAGAGATGAGCTGTCCAGTAGTACAAAGCCCAACTCCAGGGGACCTTCACCACACTGGTGGCCTCTGAACATGGACACTGAGCCAGGGCAAAAACTGGCACTGATTCACCATTATTGGCTCTAACCTATAGGTATTCTGGTCAGATCTGAAATGGTGGCAGCTGCTGCCTCAGAGTGAGGCAACACTTCTCCTAGCAGCTGAGGGTGGGAGTCTGTCCTGAGCAGTAAGAGGCTGGGGGCAAGAGGCCATGTCTGATCACCTGATTCCTACCCCACCCTGAGCAGAGCAGGCTGGGAGCATATCTAGTAACAGGTTTCTCTTCTGGCAGGCTTGCCTCTGAACACTAAATCCTCCTGGACTCTAGCCTGGGCCAGTGGAGCACTTCTTCTGGGGGCTCTGTTCATCTCACTCCTGGCTGCTGCATGGTGGAGATGGAGGAGAAATGCAGCTTGTAAAACAAGTATCTCTCAATAAAAAAAGCATTAAGACCTATGCTCTCTTGGTCGTCTTTGACCACCCCTGGAGCCTCCTAAGGTTTGGAAAGCAAACTTGAGAGGTGGTGGGAAGGATAAGCAGTTTCTATAAACTTTCACCCACTTCCTCCTCCTTCTCCCCCCACCCCTTATGCCATTGCTACTTTCTGTTAACACTAGCATAGACTGCCTTGGTTTGTTCATAGCTGGTATCTTGTAGTGGCAATTGCTTAATGCAGCTTAGCTTGGGTTTAAATGATGCCTTCCATCTCTTGCTGTCAAAAGCATGTGCTTATGATGCTCCTGTCTTCCTGAAAGCACTTAGCATGTGCATTGGTGGGATGGTGTAATAGCAGAGAGCATTAAACACCCTCTCCAGGGAAGGAACTTGTTACCTTAGCATCTCAACTACCTTGGGGGAGTTGGACACAATCCTGATCACTGTGATTCATAAAATGGTATGAAAGAGTAGTCCACTCTGACCACCCAGCTACAAAACAGATGCTTCACCCAACTAGTAGCAACATTGTGGAGCTTAATGTTTGAGTTTTGGCTCTTGGAGCATGAAACATCTCCATCCTTTATGCTGAACTCTAATGCAGTCCTGGGGCCACTCTGGTCATGCTCACTCAGGCCCTTGTGAGGGGGCTTGAACAGGGTCACTCAGACTTGTCAAACTATCTCATCCTAGTACAAATTCCACTGAGTCAACAAGCTCATTGCTCGGTCTAGCAGAACAGGTCAAGCAAAAGGTGAAAACAAACATTCCACTGGTAGACAGGTGCAGTGTTGGTGTGAGGACATTACAAAGCTAAATGCAGGAAGAAACTACACACAAACCTACTGCCTGTTAAGGAAATTGCTAACTAATCCCCCAAACCTGTTTTTACTGGATCATAATTGATGTTGGGGAGGCTGGTGACATGACAACTGGGTGTGGGGGAAGGAAGATGTATCCAGTTCAACAGTATTATAATGAATATACTCAACAGGGCTAAATAAGTTGCAAGAATTAAAGTTGTTGTCTGTGCATTTCCTACCTCTTGCATATTGGTAACTAGCTTTTGTGTCTGGTAGCACCTTAAAGACTAAAGATGCATCTGAAGAAGTGAGGTTTTTACTCACAAAAGCTTATGCCCAAATGAATCTGTTAGTCTTTAAGGTGCTACCAGACTCCTTGTTTTTTGTGGATAGACTAACACAGCTATCCCCTGATACTTAGCTTTTGTGTGTATGTTAAAACTTTCTAGATTAAAGTTCCTTAGTCATCTGTGCTACTCCCATGTGTCAGCAGTAGCATTGGAACTGTACAGAGGGGTGGGTGGGATAGTGTGCCATGGATTTCATGCTTGCATCCTGACAGCAGGGTAAGAGTGAGGGGCTACCTCCTGGAAGCAAATGTGCACATTGACCCTTGTGCCCCATCCCCTCTAACCATGTCTAATACCATCAAATTTCTGGTCCCAGAGTCCCTGCCTAGCCAGTCCTGCTTCCCACTCCCATTCCCTACCTACTCCTTCTCAGTCTTTCCCTTGCCCCAAGCTCTCCATGCGCTCTCAGCTGGCTCCCAGTTCTTGTACCCAGCCAAGTCTAGTCTCTGCCACCAAGCTTCTTTCCTTTTCTCTACTCCCCTGGCTCTGTGCAACAACCTAGGGCTTGTCCCTCCTATGAATGAGGCTGGCTTCCTTGTACCCAGCATATCACCAGGAAGGTCACTGAACACATCACACATGTGCTTTAAGCTCTCAGATGCAGTGCTCAGCCTAGAGAAGCTATTGTAAGGAAAGTCCAGCTGTGCACCTGCACCAGGTGGAGGGAGCATCATGAGTTGATTTCTTTAGATGGCACAGTCTGCTCAGCAGGTGGAGCTGTGAGGCTTGAGCAGGCTCAGTAAGGATGGAATCCTCAGACTGTAGTGCAAAGCACTAGCATGTGTGAACTACATTTGTGGGCTTTTTTAAGGCTTATAACAAACATTCAGGTGCCAAGAGGCATATCCCTGACACACAAGCCCCCTGCCTGCCAAATTGTAGGTCTTTACTTCAAAGCATGGGGGTACTAGAACACTTCTGTCAGAAGGTCAGGGGAATTTTAACACTGACATTTATCTTCCCCACCCTCATTCTGGGAAACAGGTGAGTGATCAGTGCTAAATTTTCCACAAGCAGAAAAACCTGTGCCTGAGGCATATAGTTAAGAAAACTTCAGCCCACCTCATGTAAGGTTGTCTTTCAATTGCTTGCAATTTTGAAAAGTGTGCTCTTATAATGGGATGTCAGCTAACCTTGACAGGCTGTGGCATTAGCCCCACTTATCCTACATAGTACTTATACGAACAGCATATGCTCTCTTCTATTTCACTTACATACTTATGCAAAATGATGCTAATTCTGTATGTTATCTTAAAAAAGCAACAGAGGGTCCTGTGGCACCTTTAAGATGAACAGAAGTATTGGGAGCATAAGCTTTCATGGGTAAGAACCTCACTTCTTCAGATGCAAGTAATGGAAATTTCCAGAGGCAGGTATAAATCAGTATGGAGATAATGAGGTTGGTTCAATCAGGAAGGGTGAGGTACTCTGCTAGCAGTTGATATGTGAACACCAAGGGAGGAGAAACTGCTTCTGTAGTTGGATAGCAATTCAGTCTGTTTAATCCTGATCTGATGATGTCAAACTTGCAAATGAACTGGAGCTCAGCAGTTTCTCTCAGGAGTCTGGTCCTGAAGTTGTTTTGCTGTAAGATGGCTACCTTTACATCTGCTATTGTGTGGCCAGGGAGGTTGAAGTGTTCTACTACAGGTTTTTGTATATTGCCATTGTGTCCATTTATCCTTTTACATAGTGACATCAGTTATCTTAGACAATCAAACTGAGGTCTGCCACTGCAACCCCTTCTTGGGCATAATAGTGTTAGTCCCTTTACCAATAGTTTGAATAGGCCCACTACTCTGAGGTAAGGTTGAGCAGGCCCAAGCCCAGTGTTTCTCAAATGTGGCCACCAAGGACTTTTCTGGGGGCTACAGCCTCCTGAGCTGGGATGGAGAGGCAAAGAAGCAGCTCCTCTTCCTCCCCATTGCTCCTGGATGTACTGCCTTTGTGTTGGTTGCTGGGGCCACCAGCAGCAGTTGGGCCCTGCCTCCCTCTGGAGACAGCTGGGATACAGCACTGGAGGAGCAGGCAGGCAGTGGGGCTCAGGCTTTAGGCTTCATGCCCCAACCAGGGGCTTCAGGTTCAGACCCCTGCTGACTCCCCCACCCCAATATCCAGGGCTTAATTTGACCCCAGGCTTGCCAGGGCTGAGTAAAAGTGATACATGTACATTAATATCACTTTTCACAGCAGACTTACTGGCTAGCAATAAATAAATTATGATTTGGAGGTGTATGTGGATATTTTTGTTTTGCCTAAAGTTAAGTATTTTAGGAAAGTGTGAGAGTGGCCATCAGCAAGAGTTGATGGCCACACTCTGAGGCCACAAAAAAATTTTGTCCTGAGAACCCCTGTGGCCTAGCCCTTATTGTATAGGGTTACCATTTGGCCAGATTCAGCCGGACATGTCTGGCTTTTTTGAGTTAAAAATAGCAGCCGGGGGAATTTGTAAATGTCCGGATTTCCCCGCCCCATGCAGAGCGCACGTGGCTGACAGGGCAGCTGGCCAGATCATGCCACTCGCACAGGGCTCTGACAGCCAGAGCCCCTCCTCCACTTCCCCCTCCTCTCCCCTGCAACTTGAGACCACTCCCCTCTCCTCTCCCTCCCTCCCCCTCCCTGCATTCACAGATCACCATTCGCCTCGGGCTTCCGGCAGTCTGGAGCTCCTCTCCCTCTCCCCTGCGTCCGAGCACCGCTGCTCTGCAGCACTCTGTTCTGAGCGGCATGGTAAGGGGGCTAGGGGGCCAGAGAAGGGGCAGGGAGGTTCTGGAGGGGGCAGTCAAGAGACAGGGAGCAGGGTTGGCTGGGTTGGGAGTTTGGGGGGGGTGCTGGTTAGGGGTGTAAGGTTTTGGGCAGTCAGGGTACAGGTAGGGTCCCAGGAGGGCAATTAGGATGGGGGGAGGGTCTCAGGATGGGGGACGTGTTTGGGAGTTCTGGGGGCAGGGCTGTCAAGGGGCAGGGAGCAGAGGGGTTTAGATGGGTCGGGAGTTCTGGGGGGGCTGTCAGGGGGTGGGGGTGTGGATAAGGGTTGGGGTAGTCAAGGGACAGGTAGGGGGTAGTGTCCTAGGGGGCCAGTTAGGATGGGGAGGGAGGGTCTCAGGAGGGGGCAGTCAGGGGACAAGGAGCAGGGAGGCTTAGGTAGGGGGTGGAGTCCTGGAGGGCAGGCAGGGGCAGGGGTCCCAGGAGGGGGCAGTCAGGGGACAAGGAGTGGGGGGAGGGTTGGGAGTTCTGAGGGGGGTGGGAAGTGGGAGGGAGCAGAAGGGGTAGGGGCAGGGCTAGGGCAGAACAAGGGTGGGGCTTTTGATTGTTGAAATATGGTAATCCTATCTTTGTTTCACTTAATTTATTCAGGGTAAGTATCATAACCTTCATTCTCAGCATTTAAGCTTTCATTTCTGTATTATCCACTAACTGGTTGCAATCAGTTGAAACAGGATGGGATTTTTCAAAAGGGCAGCCTGTTGGCCAATTACTGCCCACTGGTAAAACTCCTGTTTCAATGGGAGCAGGGGAGTCATATCAATGCTAAATGCTTGTGAGAGGCCCACCCACTTTCAATAAGTAGTGGTGGGGGTGGAGTGGAAATGTGGTGCTGCTACTATCATTCAGCCCAGCATTTAATACTTAACAGAATCATTGTTCAGGTGTACTGCCCTCAGCCCATGCTCCATAACACACAGGGGCCAAGCGAGCGCTTGCCCTTATTTACATGCTGCAGTGAGGTCAAAGATAGGTGACAAAAACCAAATGGTGTCTTACATCACAAAGGATGCCACTGCTGGCAGACAGACACTCTAGAACAGATCAATGAAGAAAGCAATCTTACGCTATGGAAAGTGTTAGCAAGTGAAAAGCAAACACCTTAGCACTGATGAAGCCCAGAGCCCCACAAGATAGGAACTATGCAGCCCATGTGTCTCCTCCTACCCCTCCAAAAAGCCTAGTTCATTTTGCTCTGCTCTGAGTTAGTAGTTGCATTATAATAATGAAGAATTAACCCACTGCCCTGTGCCTTTATTTAGCTAACTCACTCAATTAGAAACTACAAACTGGTACCAAGAAGAGTTTCCATTGCTTCTAGATTTTCCCCCTGACACCCTGGATGTTCAGCACCTTGATGGAGAAAGCTGCTTTGTTTTATCACAAAGTATATATGGAAAGCTTTGCAGGATTGTTAATTATCTAGCAAACTGCTCCTTCCTCTATCCTCCACATGAGAATGTTGCTTAGTTGGAGACCATTAGTAATTATAGCCTTTCAAAGCCTAATTCAGTTTTACTCCAGTCCACACATCAGCAAATTCTTTTAGGTTAAATATTCAGTAATGTGGAATCTATGTAGCAGAAGTACAACAGGATGGTTAGAAAACACCCTGCCCCTAAACCCTACTGTTGTTCATAAAGCACCATAAATGCATATGAAGGTTGGAGCAGAAATATTGTCACTCCGCCTGTAAGAGAGCCTGCAATCAGAAACAGACTAAAACACAACACTGGCACCATAGTTACAGGCCATCAGGGAGGAGGAGGCGGAAGATAAGTGACACTACAAAGGGACTCCCACTGAGTAATGCAGTGAAATCAAGGCCTGTAGACAAATTAAATCCTGTTCAGATTGGTTTCTTCTCTTGGACTAGTGTCCTTGCTCAGCCTACTTTACCAACTTTTCACTTTATTCTAGCAACTGAAAATGGCTATCCTGAAGATTTTTCTTTACCTCAGTAAGTTGCTTAATGGAAATTAATATCATTTGGGAAAGAGATTTTTCCAGCTCAGAGGGTAATGCCAGCAAGCAACACCCAAACAAATGGAATAGATATGGAAGTTTGATGTCTTAAAATGAAGTTAATTTATTATGTGTTTAACATTAAATCATAGCCTTTTAAACAAAAAATAAACTTCAGGGGAGGCTTGAAGAAAGATTTTATTTATGAAAGACCTGTAAACAACCACACAACTTTAAAACGTTGTGGGTTTTTTTTAAAGCACCACAAACAAGACAATACAAATTTGGTACACGATTCAGTACATTACCAAATCAATTTTTAACTCTGCAAACTGTCAGGGACGCATGTATAATGGCTTATGTTGAGGCAATTCTCTTTATTTAAACAAAGGAGAATAGTTGGTCTTAATAGCTTTGTCAGATCAGTTACAATGAGTAGCTCATGTGGTTATTTGGGGCCTCTGTCTATGGATGACTTACTAATTCTGGTTGATATTAGAAACTGCTATATCATGGAATGCCTCAGTAGATGTGGAGTCAGCCATGTTCTGTCAGAGCTGTGTAATTTGTCCCCCCAGACCTGGGACAACAGAGATGCATTAACCTTAATGA
Organism: Chrysemys picta bellii; assembly: GCF_011386835.1. Classification (NCBI taxonomy): domain Eukaryota; kingdom Metazoa; phylum Chordata; order Testudines; family Emydidae; genus Chrysemys; species Chrysemys picta. The sequence goes on from NC_088791.1 coordinate 205,033,998, forward strand.
CTGTGGTCTGACTGAACAAGGAGTATGGTAAAGAGGGGTGCCTGAGCAGGGAAACCAGTTCACCCAAGTTTGTTTGCAGAGCTAGGGTTTGGTGAGAGGAAAAATACCCCAAACATGAGAACAAAGAACCTAACACTGGATCTTAAAGCCATCAAGCCTGAGACATTGAGGGGGAACACACAGGAAGCTTGCATAGGAGAGAGGAGCATGCTGTTGTAGCAGAGGGATCCTATTGAACTGTGGTATCAGCTGAAGTCAAAGGAAGCTGAGGGAGGACAGGGGACAAGAGGGATTCCATGATTTGGAGGTGAAGCATGAACTGCAGGAGAAGGATCCTGGACACCCCAGAGAATTCTGACCAAAACCCCAAAGAATGCTCCAGAGTGGTGAGGAAACAGAGGTTCTGGATCTGTATATCTCTTGTACAGTGTAAGTAAAGAATAACTGTGTCTAGAAACCTTTGCAAAGCCTAACTGTGTCCGTTTGCTTCACCGGTCATGTGCCCCTGAGGAGTTAAACTGTGAACAGAGAGTCCCTGCAAGGTTGGCACTCTGGGCAAGGGTGTGCTTCAGTTACTGGGGAGTCAGCACCAGAGCCTAGGACAGCTGTGTGGTAGGGCCCCATTTCCATGAAGGGATAATCAGAAATGTGCCAGAGAGGCCAAGGGAAAAGAGTGCTGCAGCCTGCTGGGAACAAGGGAATATTAAGAGCACACGAGCCAGGGCCGGCTCCAGGGTTTTGACCGCCTCAAGCAGCCAAAACCAAAAAAAAAAAAAAAAAAAAAAAAAAAAGCCGCGATCGCGATCTGCGGCGGCAATTCGGCAGGAGGCCCTTCACTCCAAGCCGGAGTGAGGGACCGTCCGCCAAATTGCCGCCGAATACCTGGACCTGCCGCCCCTCTCCCAAGCGGCCGCCCCAAGCACCTGCTTGAGAAGCTGGTGCCTGGAGCCGGCCCTGACCTGAGCCCAGCATGGTTATTAGACAAAGCTGATTGCTCTGCGTAAAAGAAAGCTACAGCTGAGACCAGACAAGACTTCCTTAAGAATCAGAGATTTGATACAGGTCCATAACTGACAATCTTGCCTGTGTCATGTGCTTGTTTCGGGACCACACCAGTCATCCTGTTAGTGGAATCAATGGCTCCTTGCAGGAGCTTGTTGGTAGGTATTCTCCAGAGTTTGTGTTTTGTTTTTTGCATTCTGTTTGCTTCAGCTAAAGCCCCAGACTAGAAGCTAACTCTTTAATCATGGCTCACAGAACTCAGGAGGAAAAATGTACTGGAGGTTTCCCTCATCTGATTCCTTCAACTCTAATCCTTCCCATGACAAAAAGTCAAAACAGAAGACTCCATTGAAATATTCATTTCAACTTTTTACTGTTTCCCCTCTGCATCTCTCTTTATGGAGGCACTTCAAGGAGCAGAAGGGAAAAGGGAGGACGACAAGGAGACTAGAGAAAGCTTTGTGTACAGTTAGGATAGCCCAAATCCTTCCAGTGGCTGAAAATATTAGTTATACTGCTGCGAACAATTCTGAGACAAAGGTCTTGAAGTCAGGGAAACTGACATCTATACCATCTGTCCCTCCTCTGTGCATCTGAGGTGGAAGAGTCAACAGTCTGCTTTGAATAAATTGAATTTCATTAACTGAATCTGTTTAGCTAGGCACTTACAAGATGATGCCAATCATTATCTAGGTGCTAGTACAGAAAATTAAAAAGACAAGAAAATACCAAAGACCATCAAGGAAGGAGTTCTACATTCTAACAGAGTCTCTTGATTTTGTCTTTTAGGCAAGGACTTGGTAAAAAGATAGAACTTGCATTTCAACCTGAACTCAGAGTAGGGCTCAGTCAGATCTCCTCCGGTAGGATGTTCCACAGCATAGACACCTATAACCAGAACGCCCTGACTAGAGTTCATCATAGTTTCACCCCGAGTCTTTATAGTTTCTTTGTTCTAGAAAGAGGCCTATCTAACTAGGTATTTATATGTTGGTATACCCTCCAAGACCTTTTCGACTTGGCTAACCCAGAATACCTTGTCCAGTTCTCCGAGAATGCTTCATCCTGTTCTGTGGGATCCAAAAAATACTCAGTTCAACTCCGATATAATCACTCAAGTTCCTTTATTTGGCATACATCCAAAGTTACATAGAAAACCTCTTCCTTTATATACATTTACACAGTACATTGCATCACAGGTTTTAGAATTGGCTTGATTATATTGCAGGAACCAATCCCTGTGCAGCATGCTCTGTCCATGTATTAGCCACACTCACCCTACTCTATCTCATCTTTACATTTCTGATTTTTCTTGTCTATTGTTAGTAAACTGTTCCCTGGCTGTTCTCCCTCTTATCTTAGCTGGCTCGGACATTGTTTTTTAGCCTACTGACCTATTTACTTATCTCATTTAGCACATTCTGTTTTCAGCCTAATGATCTGCTTACCTCACTAATTCTAGCCTCCAGGAAATGAGGCCTCTCTCCATGTAGACTCATAGACTCTAAGGTCAGAAGGGACCATTATGATCATCTAGTCTGACCTCCTGCATGATGCGGGCCACAAAAGCTGACCCACCCACTCCTGGAAGAATTCTCTCCCTTGACTCAGCTGTTGAAGTCCCCAAATCATGATTTAAAGACTTCAAATCGCTGAGAATCCTCCAGCAAGCGACCCCTGCCCCATGCTGTGGAGGAAGGCGAAAAACCTCCAGGGCCTCTGCCAATCTACCCTGGAGGAAAATTCCTTCCCGACCCCAAATATGGCGATCACCTGAACCCCGAGCATGCGGTCAAGATTAGAATGGTTACAGTGTAGACACAGTTGCTTGGGCATCTATTTATTTGGGCAATTTTTCTCACACCTATAAGGACACTTGGACTCAAGCCCAGCTGAAAAAAAAAAAGCCCCTTAAACTTCCCCACTTTGCCTGGACATTTATCTGTGCTCCTGCAGTGTCAGAACATCTGGTGGGGTGGGGGAGACACTAAATGATATTGGTACTTACCCTGCTTAAAATCAGTAGACTGCTTCTAAGCTCTGAGTACATAGTCAGTCACTCATAGGTGCTGGAGCTGGGGGTGCTGCTGCACCCCGTGGCTTGAAGTGGTTTCCATTATATACAGGGTTTACAGCTTGGTTCAATGGCTCTCAGCACTCCCACTATACAAATTGTTCCGGCATCCCTGTAGTCACCCAGAGGGAGGGCTACTGCCCATGAACTTGTCTACAGCTTTCCATTAAAGACTCCATCCGTTTTTTAATACCTAGGTATTATCAACAAAACAATTAAGGGTGTTTTTTTAAATACATGAACTTTAGCCTACCTGTCCCTTTAGAATAGCACTTTAAAAATAATTATTTTAAACATACTTGATCTAGAAACAAATAACATTGCAGACTGGCTGTGAAAAACACAAGAGTTTAAAGCATACTTGAAGTGATAAACACAGGAATAGCAAGAAAACAGATTAGAAGAGACGTGCTTTTTTTGCAATCAGTTAGAAAAGGACATTGTGAACTTAAATAATTTGTTTAATTTTTTTTTTTTACAACTAACAGTACTATAACAGATATTAAAGGAAAAAAATCTTTTTTCAGTTTCTTTACTTTGACTCTTTGTGTATGGTCAGTCTGTTTCCCCTGTGCTCTGTTATCACAACAGGAACAAAAACCACATTTAAATAAATAGGAAAGGGGTAGGGCTGTAATACCTCAAGGTATTTTTTAACTCATAAACTGACTAGATTTCAAGATGGTGTCGCTTTAAATAGCAGTGTCCGTCCTATAATTTAGGTACCTGGAGTAATATTATTAATAGCCAAATATACATTCTGGTACCTGTGTCTTTTCTGCCCACAACTCTGATATTTGTAATAAAGATTCCATAGGGGTCTGCATGCATGATGCATTGCAGAATTGGGGCCTCTGTCTGTACTAAGTGAAAGTAACTCCATTTTTTACATTTGGTCCTATTAAAACCACTTCATTACTTTAATATTAGTGGAGTTTGCATACCACTATAGCAGCTTTAAAATTGTAAATTTTCTTATTTTTGTTCTCCCCATTCCGAGCTGACTGGTTCCCGAGTTTCTTTATATGGTTTCTATCAGGCACAATATTTTGCACAGAATATTTACCTATGACACTGAAAAGGTTGGTAATTTCTAGGAACTGAAGTTATGACAACAGATCAACAGTTAATCTTAATGGGAGCCTGACGCCAGGTCCCATAACCAATAGAGTAGATAATAGAAATTTATTTCTTTTCAGAAAGAATGAGGAAATTATGCATTAACCAACAGATTGACCTTCCTATAGGGTCAGTGTTCATCAGATTTCCAATTGCCTTTGCAGTCAGCATTGGGTGCGTTAGCACCAGTCTTTTAACACAAGGTAACAAAGAAACATTCTTCATGTTAATAGTGTGGAGTTCTATTCCCATGGGTTACAGCACAGCAGTACGGATTATTCATTTCCCAAGCTTCTGATCTTAACTCTAATAAGCATTATATGAACGATAACAATGGATTTCCATTGCTTACACACAAACAAAAACAGAACAAGTGGCTTTCATCCTTTTCTTTTTAAATGTCAGTTAGGTGCAGGCCAGAGGACGGTAGTGGCAGAAAGAGAACAAGCAGGAAATAGTAATGGAGTCTCAGTGAAACGCCCCTTCCCTGCCCCCCCAAGACCTCCTCTTTGTCTCCTCCCCAAAAAGAGAATCTTCTGATTAATTTTTTTAAGACATATAATGAAATGGTTCCGTCTTATCACCATATTATTGTCTGATATCAAAATCTCCTTCCTTACACAGATTCTATGGCTCCTCCCTTGGCTTCCATTCTTCTTTACTGGAATGTTTTCACTTCAGTTTCTGCCATAGGGGTAGGCCACTCTTTTCTTATAAGCTTCCTAAGAAAAAGAATAGGATTTGATGAAAAACGGAGATGCCCTCACTGCGTTACAGGCCTATATCTACAAAGACAGAAGTTTGTGGGCCTCCTTAAGGAAGGACACGGGAATTTTAGAACAAGTAGGCCTACAATTTAGTACATTAGTCCATAGGATAAGACAATCTTTCCTGGATTAGTTTGCAGCACAACTTTACAATGGAAAACACCAGACCTGCCCCAGCACGCACTGCCTGTTTTGTATCAATGTGTTTGCTTCATTTTTGCAAAGTCAGGTCTAATCTATTGTACATATTTTGAGATAGGCCTACTCAAAAGAAAGTTTATGCCCCTAATGCTCAGGCATTGCCAATTTTTTTTAAAGTCCTTTATTCCTGATCTGCAACTGCAAGCAGCAAATATTTCCAGTCAGGGCCGGCTCTGGCTTTTTTGCCGCCCTAGGCAAAAAAGCCACCTGCCGCCCCCCCACCCCAGCGCGGCAGGGGAGGGCGCCGAGCAATCCCCCACCGGCCGGAGCGCCGGGGGGAGGGCGGCGAGCCCGCCGCGGCTCTGCTCTCCTCGGCGGCCAGAGCGCCGGGAGGAGGGCGGGGAGCCCGACCGGGGCTCTCTGCTCTCCCCGGCGGCCAGAGAGCCCAGCTGGGGCTCTCCGCTCTCCCCGGCGGCCAGAGCGCCGGGGGCAAGGCGGAGAGCCCCTGGCGGCCAGAACGCCGGGAGAAGGGCGGAGAGCCCGGCCGAGGCTCTCCGCTCTCCCCGGCGGCCTGAGCGCTGGGGGGAGGGCGGCGAGCCCGGCCGGGGCTCTCCGCTCTCCCTGGCGGCCAGAGTGCCGAGGGGAGGGCGGAGAGCCCCCGGCGGCAGGAGCGCCGCGGGGAGGGCGGCGAGCCCAGTCGCGGCCCCGCTCTCGGGCCGGAGCGCCCCGCCGCGCCGCCCCCCTCCAGGCGCCGCCCCAAGCACATGCTTGGTGGGCTGGTGCCTGGAGCCGGCCCTGTCTCCAATGGCTGGTGATGGGACACTAGATGGGGAGGGCTCTGAGTTATTACAGAGAATTCTTTCCCAGGTGTCTGGATGGTTGGTCTTGTCCACATGCTCAGGGTCTAACTGATCACCATATTTGGGATCAGGAAGGAATTTTTCCCCTGGTCAGATTGGCAGAGACTCTTGGGGGCGGGGTGGGGGGAGTGGGGGATTCGCTTTCCTCTGAAGCTTGGGGGCATAGGTCACTTGCAGGCTTAAACTAGTGTAATTGGCAGATTCTCTGTAACTTGAAGTCTTTAAATCATTATTTGAGGACTTCAGTAACTCAGCCTCTAATCCTCGCTGCCTCCCACGGCCTCCCATAACCTTGCCTGCCTCCCCATTGCCCCTCCAGCCCCGCTGCTCCCTCCCCATTGCACTGAGCTCCCTTCCACGGTCTCACACCCCAAGCTCACCCCGCTCCTTGTCTTGACCGTGGTGCTCAGTGAGGCCAGTCCTGCTGAAGCCCAGAGCCCAATGGCTGAAATGGGGAGGTGGTTTTTGAAGCCCGAAGTCCCACAGCTGAAGCTGAGGGATTGGAGGCTGAAGCACAGAGCCCACCGCCAGAGCCCCAAGGCCAAAGCCGTGCAGAGGGGCTGCCTTGCCCCCTCCCCCATCTCTGCCCAGGAGGCTATTGTGGCTTCAGGAAAACCCCTGGTGGCTGCATGCAGCCCCTTCCAAAAATAGACAAGATAAAATGGAGCATAGTCATCTAGTGAGTCACTGATCCACAACTTAAAAGATATTCTCTATTGCAGTGGTTCTCAACAAGGGGTACACGTACCCCTAGGGGTACACAGAGGTCTTTTAAGGGGTACAGCAACTCATCTAGATATTTGCCTAGTTTTATAACAGGTTACATAAAAAGCACTAGTGAAGTCAGTACAAACTAAAATTTCATACAATGACTTGTTTATACTGTTCTATATACTCTACACTACATGTAAGTACTGTACAATATTTATATTCCAATTGATTTATTTTATAATTATATGGTAAAAATGAGAACATGAGCAATTTGTCAGTAACCATGTGCTGTGACACTTGTATTTTTATGTCTGATTTTGTAAGCAGGTATTTTTTGAAGTGAGGTGAAACTTGGGGGTACGCAAGACAAATCAGCCCCCTGAAAGGGGTATGAATAGTCTGGAAAGACTGAGAGCCACAGCTCTATAGCCCCGATCCAGTAGACTTTAACAGCTAGGGATGACTAAATTAAACAAATATTGGGGAGAGCTTGGAGGACAGGGAAGGGTGGGGGGAAAGAAAGGCAAGCAACTTTCCCTTTTCTACATTAATAATTCCACTACAAAAACCTCTAGATTTATTGTTTAGAACTATCATTGGCAAGTTCTTTGCCTTTGCATTATAAAACAGATGGCACGAATATGCATTGCAATTTTATAGCTATAGAGATGTGGTATAATTTCAACATCCCCTGCTCAAACTGATGGGCTTATTTATACCACAATACAACCCTCCATTTGGCAGAACTTGCAACGGATGAACTGAATATAACAACTTAAGAAAGTAAAAGTTGCTAAATCAATATTCCATTATTTGTCTCTTATTAGTTTTAGTAGTCATAAAAGTGAAGCTCAGGAAGGATAAAAGCTTATACGAGTTACTCAAAAGGATATAATGAGAATGAATTCATTGTATGCAACCACTATGTTTTTAATATTTCACTATATTTCTTAATAGAAATATAATACATTTCTTCAAATATGCTTGGACAAAGTTGCTCAGCTCTGTTCTTTGTGGGATTAGTCAACTATCAGCTGAAAGGATCTTTTTCAAGGTTAAGCATAAATAAAAGAATACTTCAATTCTAAATTCACCTTGACATAGGCTAGAATGAAAAAGTACCATTTCTGTGAACAAATATTTCTGATATTTTAGTTCAAGAGGTAAGCGAAATGGATTACAGGGAAAAAACTTGAAATAAAGAAATGAATAAATTGTATCTTTCTTTCTCAGTCGTCTGCCAGTTTAGATACATGCCAGTGCTTTTTAACCAGAGCAAAAGTTGTGTCGTTTAACACCTTTAATCTCTCAAGGCTAGAGGCAGACACAGGGGGAAGACTTCACTACTCTACACTCAGAGGTATTTACAGACTCAGGGCTGATCACAGATGATTCTTGAACATTCAAATGTCTGTAAAAACATAAATTCAGTCTCACTTGATTTCACAGCTTGAGAGCGTGTGATAGATTAAGCCAAACTCTTTCAATCTCACAACCCTAGTCTTTGAAAAGGAAGCAACAAGAGGGGGTATTAATTATCAAGAGTTCCCTCTTCTACAAAAGACATTGTAAATCCCCTGGTTTTAGGCTAAAGGATCTGGGAACATTATTAATATTAAACGGAATCAACCATAATATATGTATTGACTAGGGCTGTCAAGAGATTAAAAAAATTAATTGCAATTAAAAAAATTAATTTTGATCCCACTGCACCATGACCTGCAGAACCAGCCAAAAACTAGATTAAAATCCCGCAACCCTCTATGGAACTGTATCAAGATCCTTACACCCAACTTTGATGCTGAGGCTCAATGGAGAGTCACATGGAGCACTTCGACCATTCAAAAGAAACAGCTTGCCATTGGTCCTGTTGAGGAACCACCAGGTTTTGATTTATGTTAGAAAGACTGGTGGAGATTGAATTGCATCAGGACATCTCATGGGGATGTGGACACATCCTCTATAACTGGAAAATGAGGCAAACACCTGTATGCGACTGTGGTCACCAGGCACAAACAATAGAGCACATCATATCTGAATGTCCCCTTCATTCATTTCCCAGGAGCCTGAAGGACATTCACCAGCTCAGTGCTGAGGCAATGTGCTGGCTATCAAACTTAGATATAAATTTGTAGTTGTTGCTACCTACCCAAGCCATACGAAAGAAGAAGAATCTCAATTAAATGTGCTGTTAAACAATAATAGAATACCATTTATTTAAATATTTTTGGATGTCTTCTACATTTTTAAATATATTGATTTCAATTATAACACAGAATACAAACTGTACAGTGCTCACTTTATATTTATTTTTATTACAAATATTTACACTGTAAACAACAAAATAAATAGTATTTTTCAATTCACTTAAAACAAGTATGTGGTGCAATCTCTTTATCATGAAAGTTGAATTTACAAATGTAGAATTATGTAAAAAAACCCCCAAAACCTGCAACCCCCCCCCAAAAAAACTTTAGGACCTACAAGTCCACTCAGTCCTACTGCTTCTTCAGCCAATCACTAAGACAAACAAGTTTGTTTACATTTGCAGGAGATAATGCTGCCTGCTTCTTGTTTACAATGTCACCTGAAAGTGAGAATAGGCATTCGCATGGCACTGTTGTAGCCAGCATTGCAAGATATTTATGCACCAGATGCGCTAGGGATTCATATGTCCCTTCATGATTCAACCACCATTCCAGAGGACATGTGTCCATACTGATGACAGGTTCTGCTCGATAACGATCCAAAACAGTGCAGACCAACGCATGTTCATTTTCATCATCTGAGTCAGATGCCACCAGCAGAAGTTTGATTTTCTGTTTTGGTGGTTTAGGTTCTGTAGTTTCCTCATCAGAGTGTTGCTCTTTTTAGACTTCTGAAAGCATGCGCCACACCTCATCCCTCTCAGATTTTGGAAGGCACTTCAGATTCTTAAATCTTGAGTCAAGTGCTGTAGCTATCTTTAGAAATCTCAAATTGGTACCTTCTTTGCGTTTTGTCAAATCTGCAATGAAACTGTTCTTAAAACAAACATGCTGGGTCATCATCTACGACATATTATATATGGCATGCTATAACATGAAATATATGGCAAAATGTGGGTAAAAGAGTAGGAGACATACAATTCGCCCCCAAGGAGTTCAGTCACAAATTTAATGAACACATTATTTTTTTAACGAGCATCATCAGCATGGAAGCATGTCCTCTGAAATGGTGGCTGGAGCATGAAGGGGCATATGAATGTTTAGCATATCTGGCATGTAAATACCTTGCAATGCTGGCTACAAAAGTGCCATGCAAATGCCTGTTCTCAGTTTCAGGTAACATTGTAAATAAGAAGCAAGCAGCATTATCTCTCGTAAACTTGTTTGTCTTAGCGATTGGCTGAACAAGAAGTAGGACTGAGTGGACTTGTAGGCTCTAACGTTTTATACTGTTTTGTTTTTGAGTGGAGTTTTGTAACCAAAAAAATCTATATTTGTAAATTGCACTTTCACGATAAAGAGATCGCACTACAGTACTTGTATCAGATGAATTGAAAAATACTATTTCTTTTGTTTATCATTTTTAGAGTGCAAATATTTGTACTAAAAATAATAAAATAAAGTGAGCACTGTACACTTTGTATTCTGTGTTGTAATTTAAATCAATATATTTGAAAATGTAGAAAAAAATATTTAATAAATTTCCATTGGTATTCTATTGTTTAACAGTGCGATTAATCATGATACATTTATTTAATCGCGATTCATTTTTTGAGTTAATTGCTTGAGTTAACTGCATTAATCGACAGCCCTAATATTGACCAGTTTAAAGGGCCATCAACTTGAAAATCACATTTGTCTGAAAATTGTGTACTTTACTATAGTAACAAACTGCTAAGATTTGTTAAACCTGAAAGTTAGCATGCAAAATGTGTATATTTTCTAGTTTTATTTGCTCTGTGCATTTGACAGTAATTGGTGTATAATCTGTTTAGTTATTTCTCCTGTCAGTTAGCATCTTTCTTACTCAAAAGATCCTTATACACATTAATGAAGGAGCAGAAAATCATTTACTAAAAATTAAGGCATATAAAAATGAATCAGGATACGCTATTTCAACAGTGCACTATCTGAATATGGAATTTTTAAAAAATAACCAATTTTTAAAAATAAGTTGGTAAGTGTCCTTTTAATTGGACACATCTACATAAACATAAGATTATTATCACTATGGGGATAACCAGTTAAGCTGCATTGCACATTTTCAATTACCTGAGTACCAAACTTCATGCCAAAAGAACATTACTTACCTGTCAAAATTCTTCTGAGGATAATAGCCGTGATAGTCTTAGTTCCTGTGATTCCAACATGAAGTGAACTGGGAACTCCCAAAGCTAAAACATTTTGGGGCCTGCTGGCTTCATTGGCCACCACAGTAGGGAAGCTCTGTTCAGTTGTCTTAGCAGACCTCCAATAGCCGGTTGCTTTGGCCTTTTGCTCAAAAAGGATTACTGTTTTCCCTTCTTCAGATTTGACATTTAAAATTGGGGGTGGGGGAGGACACCTGAGATCCCTTCCAATAATTAGATTTACGATAACCACCCTGTAGCATTATATATAAATAAATTAACTCCACTTGCCAACAGCTTTAAATAATTAAATGAAGATAACAACTTACCTCAGGCAGCAGACAAAAATAGAAACTTACCTGAAAAGCCACTCACCTTCCAAACATACCCAGGAATGTACTCTACCCCTTCCCTCAAAACCTTGTCAAACGTGTGGCTTTTGCAGCATGTTCACGAAGTCACCAGATTTAGGAGCGGGAATCGGGTTTTGGAGTCGACACAGAGAAGGACTTGCCAACAGCCCTCTTTTTTATAATCCAGCTTAAACGCCCCTGACTGCAGCGGTGACAGTACGGCACATGGAGAGACAGGATAACCCTCAGGTTGGCTGGTCCTAGGGCTTTATAGATCATAACCTTAAACTCCACTTGGAGACTAAAGGGGCAGCCAGTATAGAACTTGGAGCATGAGGATCATGTGCTCCTAAAGAGATGCCCTTGCTCAATAAATGAGCCACTGCATTCTGCGCCAGTCCCAGTGTAGCCCCATGGAGAGTGTGTGGTAATGGTGTAATCTTGAAGTGAAAAAGGCTTGGATAACAGGGGCAAAATCCACATCTGAAAGGAAAGGGCACGGCCTCCTGGCCACAGTAAAAAGCTGACAGCGTTACTGCTGTAATACGCTAATACAACTGCAGCTAGGCATCTAGAATCATAGCCAATCAGCAAACGCCAACAGCAGATGCACTCCCTCAGGCAGAGGAACTGACATAATCTCTGCCGGCTGGTTCTCCCAAACCATCGTTACGTCAGTCTTGTCTGTGTTGAGCTTTAGCCAGCTCATGCTCATCCATGCCCCAAGCTGAATTAGACACTTCTTGAGGTACTGACCCACAGCATTGTTAGAGTTGGATGAGATAGAGCCATACAGCTGGATGTCATCAGCATATTAGAAACACTGCACCCCATGCTACCTTCCTAAGCCTCCCTAACTGGCCCATCTATGTACTGAAGAGGAAGGATGACAGGAGGGCACCCTGCAGCACCCCACACTTGGGGGCTCTTTGGGAAGAGGAGCAATTGCACTCTAAGAGAAAATAGTGAAGCCATTGAATGGCAGCCCCAACCAGTACTATCAAGTGAGTCAACACCACCTCACGATCTACTGTACTGACCACAGATGAAAGATCTACTCATCTTGGACAACTGGTGTCAGAGCTACACCTATTACTCTGGCCCCTATAGGCCAGACAAAAGGGCAAAAGCAGCATAAAAGGGTCCTAAAACCCTAGGTCCAGCTGGGGAAAGATTCCCGCAGTGCACACATCTATAAGACTGCCTTCGGAGGATCTCCCCTTGCAAGCCCTAGGGTCGATAGCATGTTGGGAGTGGGGCTAATGGCAGAAGGGGCTTCTCAGAGCTGGGGCCACAGCACTGTGGAGGTTCTGGGCAGCACTGCAGCCCCTAGAGCAGCCTGAGGTGGCTGCCATAGCTTAGATAGACCCCCAAGGCTGCCTACATAAGGGGGTGCTCCGGGGGGCTGAATCAACCCAGCAGCGAGTGCAAAAGTAGCTTCAACCCACCTTAAACAGCCTGGGGGTCTGAGAGTTCTGTGTTGGTGCAGCACAAAATCCTACCTCTGATATTCATTCATCACCGGAAGGATATCAATGCAGTTTCTGTGCAAAGGAAGGTCTATACCCAGATTGGCACAAGTCAAGTAGATCAAAGGTATCTAAGTTCTTGTAAAAGTTGTCTTGCTGCAGCCTTTTCTACCAGCTTGCTCACTTAGCAGGATGAAAGGTACGACCTACTAGCCTGTGGCGAGCCAACAGCCATCAAAACTCTTTAGAGTTGGGAGTATCCTGCCCTGTCTTGCACTAGAACCACACTGCCTAGGAGTGGGATTATTACACTTGATGCCTTTAGAGAAACATTTTTCCTCTTAAGTTTTGATTGTGTGATACTAACTTCCTGTGAGATATACCCTAGCCTAGGGGATAACTGGTGAAGTAAAACTGAACACAAGTGGTTTAATTATTCTCATCAACATTCATGTATCTTCACACAGTGAGATGGAGCTCTATGTAGATGGGAGCAATGTGTGAATGAAGGGTCGCACAAGTTGTGGTAGGTGTCCTAGTCAATCACGCACCTACCCCCAGATTTAGGCAACACTGCAGCATGTTGTTGGCTATGCCAGGATTTTTAACTCTATGGTTAAAGAATGAGTGTGTGTGTGGGGAGAATGGACCCCCTAAAACACCACTTTAAGTAAGATTTATTTTTTGTTTCCAAGCCACCTTCAAAAGGTTGAAAAGAGGAGAAGGGAGGAGGTGGAAGTAAATGAGAACAAATAGTATTTCTAAGTGCTTTTTTGGGGTGGGTGGGTGGGGGGGGAGGAGGAGGGGAGAGGGTTGTATCCAAGCAACAGATAGCAGCTATTATGCACATTTCTCTAAAAGCCTCCACAAGATTTTTAGGGAGGAATTGATCACAAATGGATCATTTTTCAGTTATATTTTTATTTTCAAAAAAGCATTGGCAACGTTAGGAGACAGGAGTAAAAGGAACACACAGTAGAGCAACTAAGTCAGTAGGCTTTTTGCTTTTGAATATGGGTTGTTAGTTAAGTATGCTAGAGAGCTTTTAGTTTTGTTTAGGAAAATTATTTAAAAATTGTTGGATAGTAAATGGAGCTTGGGTTGTCACTGAAACACAAAAATTCCCACTGCCATATAATCAGGGCCAGATCCCCAGCACTGCCACCAGCTGTTTCATGCTGCTCAGGCAACACAAAGCACCCAGAAAGCTTCCCCAAAGGAGAAGCTGGGGGTTCGTGGTAGAGCTGGCTTTATACTAACACTCCTCTCAGCAGCATAGCTTGTGCATCACGGTGGGTGAGAGCACTGGGGAATGGGGCCACAGCATACTGCAATGAATCTGGTCTTCCCTGGGGTAATGGCCCATCAGGGATATTACAAACGTGCATTAGCTAGAACAGTCAATTCATTCCCCAGCTGGCCCTGGGGCTCACCCCACCTTCACCTCCTGCTCCACATGCACCCATGTTGTGGAGGACACAGCTGAGGACTGAACCATAAACACTAACTCCTTCATATTGCATAAAACCCACTGAAGCACTAATATACAGTTGTTTTTTAAATTGGCCAGGAGGCACATCCACGCAACAATTCTATCATATCCAAACTTTTCCATCCTTTCCTCTACGGTTTCAAAGATTATTTGGCACAGCTCGAAGCAATGTTCATGGGGAGGGAAGTGTTAAAATACGTAACTGGCCCACATCCATGCAGTCACTTATACATTCTTTGTAGTTTCATGATCTACTGGTTTGCACCTTCGCCATGGCCATTTATTGCAGGTCTGTGTTGTGTGTTGATGTAGTTCTACCAAGATTTGAGATCTGCTCTGGCCTCCAGGTACACCTCTACCTTGATATAATGCTGTCTTCGGGAGCCAAAAAAATCTTACCGCGTTATAGGTGAAACTGCATTATATTGAACTTACTTTGATCTGCCGGATTGTGCAGCCCCACCCCCTCAGAGCATTGCTTTACCACGTTATATCAGAATTCGTGTTATATCGGCTCATGTTATATCGGGGTAAAGGTGTAGTTTCTTTGCTTGTAAAATAGTGTGAAATATCTGGGATATAATATCTTCTCTCTTTAGCAACAGCGGACCAAGTAATGAATGTAAGAAGCAACAAGAAATTCTATCAGAGGGGTAGCTGTGTTAGTCTGAATCTGTAAAAAGCAACAGAGGGTCCTGTGGCACCTTTAAGACTAACAGAAGTATTGGGAGCATAAGCATCTTCTTGCATCTGAAGAAGTGAGGTTCTTACCCACGAAAGCTTATGCTCCCAATACTTCTGTTAGTCTCAAAGGTGCCACAGGAACCTCTGTTGCTTAGCACTATAAAGATTCCTTTGGTTTCTAGGGAATATGGTTGGGGCATACTGTGCAGCTGCAGGACTTTTCATTGTACTGGATCTAATTGTCTGCTATCAATATAAAGTTCTGCCTCAGCTGGGTGGGCAAGGCAACCAATTTCTTCTAATCTGCACTGTAATCTGGGCTAAGACTCTCATAAATTACACAATAGTAGTGTGGCTGAATCCACTCTCATGGAATTAAGTGCTTAAACTTTCTAGAATGCTTTGTCCCCTTGAAATATACCAGTGAGAAAATCTCCATTCTTTCTCTGAATGTTGCTCCAGCTGACCATTGTTCTAAGATAATATATATATATGAAATATAAAAACAGTAATTTAAAAACTTAGTGATGGTACTAGTTCTTCTGCTTTAAAATTAATTAGTTTAAAATTTGAGATATAAAACATTTTCATCAAGACGAGAGACAATGGAAGTTAATACAGCACCTCTGTTACAGAAATCAATGTTATTTTTGTTCCAACTGCACAGAATTGATAGAGGCATTAAAAGAATTTAAGAATAGCTTTATTTAGCATGCCAAAAACATTAACAAAAAAAAAAATCTATAAACATAAGCAAAATGTTTAAATACCATAATTTAATGTAAACCAGATCTTTAAAAAAAGTTTTAATACTGTAATCAAATAGGTTATTTACACGCAGTGAAGATGGAATTACCTCCCCACAGGTGTCCAAAATTAAACAATCATCTCATTTCCATAATTTCTTAAACAAGTCACGCATCTCCATGTTGGTCATTAGTAAACAAATCATTTTAGTTCTGTACCAGATTCACCTCTCAGTGTTAGTCAAAGCAGTGAGTGCAACACCCTGAATTTTCTGGCAGTCAATCAAAAGAGAACTGCATGTTCTTACTTGTAAAACATTCAGAGAGGTAAGGCTGTAAATCTTACCATCACATTTATTGCAGGACAATGTAATTACAATTGAAGAAAAAGTAGAAGCTATATTTTGAAAAAATAAAAGCTTTATAAAAATCACTACAAGACAAACTGTCATTTTAATCATATCAGAAAGGCCAAGCATAAAATAAAAGTTATATAACTTGTTACATTTAATAGAACCCTTAACTTTTAATGCTAAAAAAATATTTTTTGTAATTTGGAATCATTCCAGCATACGAGAAAAAGCACTTATGGTCTTAGTAGAGGAAAAAACATTTTAAATGACTGCTTTATGCAGTTTTTTGTTTAGCCATGTAAATTGCATTCACTGAGACTTTTGGCCAGTGAATTTAAAATTGTGCTTGTGTGGAGTCTTCGATCAACAGCATAGTTCTGAAAGTTGTCATCATGGATCACTGAACATTTGATCTCTTTATTTCAAAGGACCAGCATTATTTCTTTATTGCAAATAAATATCTGCACGATGTTGCAACTACTAAATAATGTAGTTCAGAAACATTAGACAGTTAAAACAGGGGGTTGGTTGGTTCAAGAGACTGGTAGTGGAATACTGAGCATTACAACTTTCAGTCATTGGCATAAATCCAGAGCAGACTGGAAATAACCAAAGGTTATCTGACAACTGCTTAATGGCCTATGTGAAATGAGTGATCACCATTCATTTCGTAGGGAAAGAAAGCCACATAAATAAAAGACCTGTTGGCAGACTCAGAAGAGACCACTATTTGTGTTGGCATGAAGAGTAAACTATGATCATCCCCTTCTAGGCGGTTTCTGCATGTCAGTGATGAGGCACATTGGTTTGTTACTGTGTGCCCAGAGGCAGTGCATTCACTGGTCTGCAGTGCAGAGGGAACTTTAATTTCTAGAGCTGTCAATTTAGTACCTTTCACAAGAACTAAAATTCACTTAAAATAAAAATAAATAATAATAAAAAAAAAAAAAATCAGACATTCCGGAAACAAGACATCATCATAAACAGGACTAACTGGAAGGGAGGATGGAGAACAGAGGGGATAAGAACATTAGGCTATCGTTTTTTCCAGTTGCAAAATTCACTTAATTACTGCCCTCTGTACAAGTACAGCTGATGTGTTCCAAAATTTCTTAGTCTCACTTACTGCAATCCCTGAAGTATCATATTCTGGGTGAATATGCTATGTTGATGTTTGTTTACACACAATACTTTTCTCAGCCTTCCAAGGCCCAAGTGTAGGATACAATATGTGACAAAGACCCAAAATGAAAGACAAAATATTCATGCAAGAAACTTAAAATGTTGTAGGACATGGCTCTTTGGTTTAAATAACTTGCTGTTACCCGTGTTTGATTCTGATGTAAATAATTTTCAACACTAAAAGAGAGGGGACATCAAATTTGTGTGGAACGTAGGCAACATTTAGACTAAAATAAATGACAACCCTCAAACAGAGGGACATTTGAGAGGTATGCACAGAAGACCACATTTGTACCTGCTTCATATTCTCAGTATGGATTCCCCCATCTTTAAAACTGGCATGGGAACACATGCAGATGGAACAAAACAGGGAAGAGGTACACAGTAGGAGTCCATTACATTATATAAACAGTAGTAAGCTGCATTAAAGTGCTACAAAATTCTCTTAGTAATTTTTAAAAGTTGCTACTATTCTTCCTGCCTTACTTCATACTGGTGACAACAGGAGGTATTGCAATGGCACTAGCTGAGCTGGAGTTTACAATGTCTTCATACTGTGGGGGTGGATCTAAGTGATGCTCCATTTCATTTCTTATGCTGGTTTCGGCAGTGGCTTCCTCGTATGAAGGAGGAGGGTCACCATTTGACAGTCTTGTTGATATTGAGTCTGAACGTCCATCTGGAGAGCCCAAATATCCAGGAGACAGCCCACTGCCTTCATACATTTCTTCCTGTGGGGAATGAACAATGCTGAGCGGCGGGGGAAGAGGACTTCTATCATCAGCCACAGCACTATCACCAATGGCTTCGCGTGCTCCCCTAGGCATGTATACAGACTGTCTACGGATTTTCTTTTTAAACAGGCATCTCCATGTGAGAAATATGATAAGGAGGATAACAAAAAGGCCAATGATTAATGGAAATGCGAGGTAAAATGTATACCAATGGTGTCCTGTGTTACTTTCTCCCTGGAGTCCTCCATTTGCGTGGCCTTTCCAGAACTCTCTCTAAAAACAGAGACACAGAATAAATCAGAAGCTATTAAAAATAAATTTTAACTGGTCTATTTTCAATAACAAAATTGAAGCAAAGTGTTTTGGCTTTCAATAAATGACCACCTAGATCTTTAATTGGTGCAGATACTGTATAAGAAGTTTCCTGACTTCTTTCTGAAGTCACGGAGTTTGAGGGTTTTTTTAAAGCCACCTAACTCCTCACTGCTCACAACCTTTCTGTATCAGCACTCAGTAGTCACAAACCTACATAGGAGAGAGGAATGGATTAGAAAAATAATCTGAATTGATTTTAGATAATTTGTGAATGCAAAAACTCAAAGTCAGATCTATTTTTGGAATTAAAGGTTATTATAAGGCGTTTGGACAGGGAAACATTGTTTCAGAGTGATTGACTATTTTGACCCAGCATAATTATGCTTCACTGTCACCCTACAAGTCAAACTTCCCCACCCTCTGTCTTATAAAATAATAGCTGTCAGCTATTTATAGCCAACCACAGCTTTTGCAATATATGGAGAACATACTTAAAATAGTCCAGAAAACTTGGTATCTCAGGTAAAGATAGATGAATCAATAGAGTAGTGGAAATATGAATGAGGGGGGGAAATTAAATATGAAACAACAACATCAATACTTTAAGATAATTTGTTATGTTATTAACATTTTAAAATTACAATAGCTATTGCAAAAGCATTAAGAAGTTGGGATCAAAGTCCCATTGCTTTAGCTGCTAAACAAGGATAATATAGGCCTCCTGTCCTAGAGAGCTTTTCCACTGCCTGTATCTTGTGAAGTAGCACAGGTATTATGCATAGTTAATATAGACCAAATGTAAAATACAGGTAAAGTTATGTAAACCTCATCCCTTTGTTTCAGACAAATAAGGTTAGCAAACATCAATTATATTCTGTGCTTGGAGAAAACAAAATCCTCCAATAATAATAAAGGTATCTACAAGTTACATAAAAATGTCCTGAGCTCAATATAAAATATGAAATGATTTTTTAATATACATAACACTTCACATAAATTACATCACTCTACACATTCTTAAACCTAGCACTAAAAAAACCAAACACAAGCAAGAGACTTAGGGTTTATTTAGGCAATGTATTAAAAGTGCAAAAAAAGCCATTTTAACTGATATTTTCAAAGGTAAACGCTACACTTGGACATTTATCTTATTAGCACAATACAATTCCACCATTCTCACAAGGTAATAGTTTTATGACCACATGCATCAGTAACTAACAATGCAACAGTCATTTCTGTCCCAATTCAAAAGTCTATCATTCAAAAGGACCGATCACATACATAAAGCAAGCTAGGGTTCCCTCTAGATATAATCTCTGAAAATCTAGTTAAGACTAGATTACAAAATAAGAAGATTCTTGGAAAAGTTGGGGGGGGAGGGTGTTAAAAAAAACAACAACAAAAAAACCCAGATGTATCAAAGTAGTAACTACTAGCTTAGTCCACATTTTTAGGCGATAGGGTTATACACACCCCTTCCCCCAATATTTAATAGGATCTAGAACAGGGGTCGCAACCTTTCAGAAGTGGTGTGCCAAGTCTTCATTTATTCACTCTAATTTAAGGGTTTGTGTGCCAGTAATACATTTTAACATTTTCAGAAGGTCTCGTAGAATATATAACTAATCTACTGTTGTATGTAAAGTAAATAAGGTTTTTAAAATGTTTAAGGAGCTGAATTAAAATTAAAAGTAAAATGCAGAGCCCCCCCCAGACTGGTGGCCAGGACCCAGGCAGCGAGAGCCACTGAAAATCAGCTTTTGTACCGCCTTCGGCACGTGTGCCATAGGTTACCTACCCCTGTTCTAGACGTTTTTTTGTTTGGTTGGTTTTTTTTTGTTTTGTTTTTTAAATCATGTTCATTCCTTTGCCTTTTCAACACTGCAGAATTTGACATGTTCCCACAATTCCAAGATCTTAACTAAGATGTGGTCCAAAATTATTTAAGTAAAGCCATATAGCATGGATTTCAAATGAGGGAAATAAATCTTAACATAACAAACCAAATGCATTTTTTCAAATTAAAGTTACTTGGGGGGGGGGGGGCGGAAATCACATCTATACCACAGTAAAATGCAGACTCCACACAAAACAACTCTGTTGAAATCTCTGGAGATTCTGGAAGGCATTGTCAGTGGGACACTTGGGAAGGCGGAAGAGCATTACTGTAGGAAAGGGATAGGTTAGCTGGGTGGGATCATATCTGGAACAAAGCTGATGAGGAAGTAGACAGGGACTGCAAAGGGATAACTAATCAAAGAGCCTCATTCTTGGCAAACAATACCTTTTCGGTCAAAAGGTTCCCCCCCCCCCCCAACCCCTTCTCTTTGTTTTGTGTTCCTTAATCAGAAAGCTATTATCTTTAAAAAGCAAGTTAATAAGCATGAATACTTAAAGTACTATGCTGAAAGCAGATTATGAAAATGGCAAGGTAGGGGGCTCCATGTTTACTGCAATCCAGTGACTCCCACATCATGCATGCTCAGTTTACAAGATTCTTCTTCCTAACTTCATTACAGAAATCAACCCGGGCTCTGAAAGTCAAGTTGGGTTCTTTCCTTTCTTACACAACACCACTGGTAATAAAGTTTCTGCTGGCCAAATAATGCCTTTAGTGAAAACTTGCGTACTTCCCCCGTGCCCTCAACCTGTTTCAGAAGGGCATGGATCAGCGTTCACATCGCACTCCCAGTCAGTGCCTGGGCTGGGGAAGCTAATGATCCAACCAGTGGACCAATTCGGTGATGAAACCTAGACACATGCCACTTGAGGCATGTTGCGCATATGCTAAGAAGAAGAATCTGGTTCGGGTACAACTGACTAGAACTTTAGCTGGAACCAAGTCAATCATTCACTAGGAAGACCATCATTATTGCTTATTTGTATTAGAACCCAGCTTTGTCTCATCATTCTGCTGCCTAAGCTGTGCCAAAGCAGTAAAGTGGTAAAAGCTTATTTTGGCACTAGAGTCAGGAAGTCTGACTCTGAAACCACAGGGCAGATGTGTCGAGTAAGAAGCTGCCATTTTTAGGTAACCACTTTGCAGAACACAGCAGCACGTTAGGTGAATAGAAGTTAGGTTTTTTGAGTTATTTATTTTAAGATGCTAGATGTTGTAGAAAAGGATTACAAACTTATATATGCTTTCCAGTATAAGGATATAGAGATAATAGATTTTATTGCCACTTATAAGCATTTTAACAGTTTTCAAGTATTTTTTCATCTCTAAGATGTGCCTGCTACAGGAGCTGTTTTTGTGGCTCTCCAGAATGCTGGGAAGCCAGTATATCTCCTGTCCATTCCTGTCTCAAGGGATGGGAACTGCATCATTCATAGATAAAGTTGTGTCTAAGTTTGGACATTTGACTGGTCCAAAAATAGTTGGTCAATTCACCAGTCAAATATTGTCAAAGATGGTCAAATATTTTAAAGCACTAATTTATTAGCACAGTAACAATGGTAACCAAAAAAAAAAAAAAAAAAAAAAGAGTAAGACTTCATGGTCTCCAATAGACAGACACTTATGCCTAATTACTAAAAAAAGGTATTTTTTTCATTTTTAGAGCTTCATTTCATTGGTGTTTGCATTTTTCTGAGTTAAAATAATTGCTAAGTAACTTGTTTTTTGTAATGTTAGGTTAGCATTGAAACGGGAATGTTAAAGTTACACAAGAAAAAAATAAAATTAAACAAACAAACCCATAGCAACTATAAAAGAAAATAAAGTAATTTTTAAATGCACTTATGCTAGGCAGGCAGCAAGCCAACTCCACAGACAGCTTAATGGCTGTGCATCTTCTCTCTTTGTGTCGGGGGAGGAGGTTCAATGACTGAACCTTCCTCTCCCTCCCCCACTCCCTTCTGAGTTAATTTCTGAATGTTTTTTCTAGTCCGTTTAGACTGTAAACTCTTCAGGGCAAGGACCATGTTTTAACTTGTTCAATGTGTTATGAAAACTGCCAAGTATATTGATGGCCTGGTATACAAAGACAGACAGTTTATTCTAGTCCAGGGGTAGGCAACCTATGGCACGTGTGCCAAAAGGCAGCACGCAAGCGGATTTTCAGTGGCACTCATACTGCCCAGGTCCTGGCCACTGGTCTGGGGGGGCTCTGCATTTTAATTTAATTTTAAATGAAGCTTCTTAAACATTTTAAAAACCTTATTTACTTTACATACAACAGTTTAGTTATATATTATAGACTTATAGAAAGAGACCTTCTAAAAATGTTAAAATGTATGACTGGCACACAAAACCTTAAAATTAGAGTGAATAAATTAAGACTCGGCACACCACTTCTGAAAGGTTGCCAACCCCTGTTCTAGAAGATTCCAGCCAACCAATATGCTCAACTTTCAATTAGTTCAAATTTTTCCCAACAGGTCGCATTAGCATGCAGTAAAATGAATGATCAAGACATTTAAGTAGACTTGCTAACAGATGCATCAAAAAAAAAAAAAAAAAAAAAAGTAGGCTGTGGTCAAATAGGCAATCAACTGACATTATTTGACTGATCAACAACTGGCTTGTCCAGCCTACTTGTGACCAATTGGTAGATTTAAATTAAAAGTATCTGAAAGAATGAGGTTCTAATACTTCACTATCAATATAACTGTCATTCACAGAGCAGGCCCCCTGTACATTAAATTGATACTGACACAATGAGCTGTTGACTCTCCATGTCAATGTTAAAAGCATTAATAAAGTAGTGCTGATAACTTTCATTTTAAGGTGCTACTGTATTTTGGCAGCATACCAGCTAGCAAATCAATGCTTTGACTTTTTATAAAGGCAAAAATCATAAGATCCCAATCAGAAAAGCATTCTGTATTCAATAGCTGGAGTATATGACCAAAATGATAGTGAGAGTAAGCACTTCAGACATTTGGTTTTTTTTAAATTTGCCTCAATCTCAGATTATAGTAGAACTGTTGGTGTCACTAGGCATAGCTACCAGGTAACTCAGGGGAGTGGAAGGCCAGAAGAGCTGATGAAACTCCTTTGCTCTGGGTCTAAGGGAGCCACAGTGACTCCATCTTGAGAACTTTCACCTACTTCTATGCTAACTGCTTACATGCTGAAGCAGAAATGTAAGGGTCAGCTTTTCTAGCCGACAGCTGTAGTTTTGTTCACACTAGCAAAACTTGTAGTGATAATGCGGGGGAAAAGGGTAGGGTTACCATACGTCTGTATTTCCCCGGGCATGTCCAACTTTTTAGTTGTTAATTGCCGTCCGGGAGGATTTTTTAAATATATAAAAACGTCTGGAAAATACAGACGTATGATAACCCTACCCACTGCCCCCTCTCCTCTTGGGGTGTCAGCTCGCTCAGCCTGCAGACTGCAACCCCCCCATGCTGCTGCAACCCTGCGCCCCACGGCTAGGAACGGTGGCGTCTCTGCAGCCAGCTGCTGGTGCGGGGGACTTGCGGCTGCTTCTCCCTTCTCCGAGCATCCCCCGCGGTTCTGGCAGAGCCTCAGTCTCCCCCCCTCCGTCCTGGCCATGCAAGGAGCCCCCCGCTAGCGGTCCGTGCAGCCAGGGCTCTCTCCCCCCGGCGGAGCCACTGCCTGGGGGCGGGTCCTGGCGCAGGGGAAAGTTTCTTGTCACGCGGCGGCGGCTCCCGGG
This sequence comes from Chrysemys picta bellii, assembly GCF_011386835.1. Taxonomy (NCBI): domain Eukaryota; kingdom Metazoa; phylum Chordata; order Testudines; family Emydidae; genus Chrysemys; species Chrysemys picta. Next base: position 205,057,963 of record NC_088791.1, read on the forward strand.
AGCCCAAGCTCCCCCACCCGGGAAGGGCTTGCGCTGCAGCGCCTCCCGCAGCCTGAGCTGCCACAGCTTCGTCAGGTCCGGCTGGGAGCAGGGTGAAGGCTCTCCTGAGGGAGGTGAAGGGTGGGGGGGATTCTGAGGGGAGGGGGCTCTGAGGCAGGGGCTGTGGAGAGTGGGGAGCTGTGGAGGGGTTGGGCTATGGAAGGAGGGGGGAAATAAAGGGTAGGGGTTATGGAGGGAGGTGAAGGGGAGGACTGAGGCAGGGGCTGTGGAGAGTGGGGGTGCTGCAGAGAGCAGGCTCTCAGGAGAGGAGGCACTGAGGCAGGAGAAGTCTGAGGATGGGCCCTGTGGAGAGCGGGTGGCTCTGGGGTGAGGCCTGGGGGTTCCGGCGGGCGGGCGGAAGCGGCTCCGAGGTGAGGCCTGGGGGTTCCGGCGGGCGGGCGGAAGCGGCTCCGAGGTGAGGCCTGGGGGTTCCGGCGGGTGGGCGGAAGCGGCTCCGAGGTGAGGCCTGGGGGTTCCGGCGGGTGGGCGGAAGCGGCTCTGAGGTAGGGTTACCATACGTCCGGATTTTCTCGGACATGTCCGGCTTTTTGGTCCTCAAATCCCCGTCCGGGAGGAATTTCCAAAAAGTCAGACATGTCCGGGAAAATAGGGAGGCATGGTAAGGCACCGCATCCTCCCTGGGCTCCAACTTTCCCGGCTCCCGCCCCTCTCCACCGCAGCGGGAGCCGAAGCAACTTCCCCAGCACAGCAGTAGCCGGGGGGCGGTAGGGACGAGGGGGAATGCGGGGTGCTCAGGGGAGGGGGCAGAGTTGGGGTAGGGAAGGGGTGGAGTTGGGGCGGGGCCAGGGCCCCGTGGAGTGTCCTCTTTTTGCAGTATTGAAATATGGTAACCCTAGAAAAGGGGGAGGGAAAGACTGTGTGCGCATGAATCTACAAGGCCATAGATAAGCATACGAATGGGAACTGTTCTAATAAGCCACAATGTGCGTCTGCTGTAACTGCTCGAGAAGGGAGGGGTAACAGACAAAGGCTTACACAGAAACTGCTTGCAATATAAAATGGAACATGTGCTAATATGTGGTGTGCTTGATTTGAGACGTGTTGGTCTCCTAGTGCCTATTCAGAGCTCTTGAATAAAGTTGGTTTTGCTTCTCCACACCTGGTGTGTCTACTAGTGCAGCGCACACCAGGCAGCCAACCCCGCTGTTTGCCTCCTCGGGCCCATCTGGGCCGGCAACAGAACTATATATTGAAGTTCAACATACTGTAGTTTATATAGCTCTCTCGTCGTTTAGATATTTACACAGAGTTAATGATTAGTCTGAAAGCTAATATGAAAGGTCACATTTGATACTCGGAAATACTATTTTGGGTAGATGCTTTCAATCACTGATTATATAGAACTCAGCCACGCAGTTGACGTTGCTTTCCGCAAAACTTAAAATAAGAAATTTAAATGTTCAAAGTTTTCCAGAATTAAAGTCCCTCCCCCTCAATCCCTAGGCGCATAGCAATTCAGCGGCATGCGGCATAAATTTCAATAAAAATATTTGAAGTTAACAGAAATAAAATTAATTACAATACTACAATCATGCCAGGTGCATTATTCTGTACTTATGTCTCAAAATGTCCTTGAGCCTAAGAATTTAAGCCACACAAAGCTTTGATGTTTCTACAGGCCAGAGGTGTTGACAATCAATTATGTCTAAAATGGTCTGAGCAGTCATTCATAGATCAACTTTAAGTTTTGTCTGTACTTAATTTTTTTCTCCTATTTAGCAGAAAACATTTTCAGCATATCATAATGTAAACAGTCTCTTCTGTTCATTTATAACCCATTCAAAGACTGAGGTACATCAATGTTAAAACCCTCTCTGGCTATAAACAATAAAGCTGCTATTGTAAGATAAGAGTAGATCAGCCTTTTAAATGCACCAGAAGTAGATCAAGGCACCACAACACTTGCACTGTAGAACTCCACTGTGCACACAAGACCTCAGCAGAAGGAACTCCAAAAAGCTTATGCTGTGACTACAGTAGCCAAGAGATCCTACTTCTTCCCATCAAAGTAGGGATTGTAAATTGCTTTATCCATATGGATTGCCACCATTCAACTCCAGGACAGAGTAACCATTCACTGCAAGGAACAGGCTTTCTACAGTTCAATAAGAGGCTCAAATCAGTTTATTATTCAAAAGGCAAGACAGAACAACATGAAAAGAAATCATACATTCCTCTCTCCAGGAAGCAGTCTCACAGCGTTACACATCGCACCGTAGGTCTGCTTCAAAATATGCTTTCAAGTCCACCTATATTTATACCAGCCTTGGTTATGATGGATAGAAAACTCCATAAATTCCACTTTATCACCACAGACCTTACACTTCTTCTCTTATCTAGCACCATGCATTTTACAAGACAAAGGAGTCTGTACAAACCAGACCCAGCACAGATAATCCATACCTAGTAGGCTGCAAATTTTGCAAGTCTCAGCAGAACATACACCTTGTTTTTCCTGACAGAGTCTACAAATACAAAGAATAGGTATTGCAACAGTTTAACTACAAATGAATTTCCACAATAAAGCTTAGCACGAGTAGAAACCATTTTGGGGAATAGTTCATAGTTTCACAACTTATGAAGACAAAGCATTCTGAGAATATACGATATACCCTACTTGTTTACAACTAACTACTTTATCTTAGTGCTAGTCTACACTACTGCTTAAGTTAATGTAACTTACGTCGCTCATGGGTAAGAAAAAGCCACCCCCCTGAGCAATGCAGGTTACATTGATCCAAGCGCTGTCCACATCAGCGCTAAGTAGGCAGGAGATACTCTCCTGCTGACATAGCTTCTGCCTCTCATTGAAGTGAGGTGGAGTAATTATGCTGATGGAGAGCGCTCTCTAGTCAGCATAGCACGTCTTTATCAGCAATGGTGCAGCTGGATCAATTAAGTGTAATAGTGTAGACTAGCCCTTAGTTGCACATCATACCTTATCCAGTCAAAAGTGTAGTAAGAGGAAAAAGTAATTAACATTTCTGGTTAATAAATCTGTTTGCAAGAGCCAATTTTACAGTCCTTATTGCAATTTCATTCCTTTTAAGGAAAATCTGCAGCATCAGCATTATATAACTATAGCTTTGCAAGCATTAGTTTTCCACTTCATCTTTGGTCTAGCCATAAAGCATTATGGGACTCTGGACCAGTTTGGTCAATACTGAGAAGATCACCTGACACTGCTCCCTCTCAAAATCTGGCCCAGACACAAGAGGTCCTAGAAGCACTGAAAGAAATTCAAGCCACCTTCTGACACTAAAACATCCTCTCACTGGATGAGAAGAGCTAGTAGAGATGCAAGATGCTCTTGACTAAAAAGATTGTTAGCATCTCCTACCCTAAAACAAGTCTGGTTACTGTTATATTTACTTAAAAAGAAAAAAGTGTTTGACTCAACCAAACCACTGGCCACTATCTAGCCTCCTATTTGAAAAGTAAATTAATTGAGAAACTGTTTAAGAGTATCCTTCAACTTCAGTTGTCCATTACTTACATTCTGTATCTCTCTCGGTAATTTTTTAAGTCAGACCATGGACTAGAAATTGTGTTGGTCATGCTGATGGCACTCAAGTACTACAATAGTGACTGTGGTATGAATACCACACACACACACGACGCAACCTCCTGCCCCTTTATTTAGTGGCTAATAAAATTCCCATTCCAGTCCTCCATTTTTCCAGGGAGACCACCATGAACGGTATGTTTAAGATCAAATAAGTAGCTAGAAAAATGTGCAGAAAAAGCTAAAACACAGGTGGAGGTCAGTATGCCCTGAACAGTAACAGTCATTCTGGCATATACCAGATCTCTATTCAGTGATGAGCTCCCAAAATCCTAATAACTGGTTCCCTGGTGGCACTTCAGCAGCGGGGAGGGGGGCCTTCACTCGCTCTGGGTTTTCGGCGGCGGGTCCTCCACCCAGAGCGAGCAAAGAGAGAGAGAGAGACACACACACACACACGCACCACTGAAGTGCCGCCAAAGACCCGGTAGGGAACCGCACGGTGAGTGCAAGCCCCACATGCCCGTCTCCCACCCCCATCCGACCCCAACCCACGTCCTGCCCCCAACTGCCCCCCTCAGAACCCATAACCCATCAACCCCCCCGCTCCTTGTCCCCTGACCACTCCCTCCTGAGACCCCCCCCCCCCAACTGCCCCCCAGGATCCCACCCCCTACCTAACTCACCCTGCTCCCTGTCCCCTGACTGCCCCGACCCCTTCCACCACCACCACCAACAGACCCCCGGAACTCCCACGCCTACCCAACCCCATTCCCTGTCCCAACCGTCCCCCCCTCCCCCCCTAGAACCTCCGCCCCCTCCAACTGCTCCTCCCAGCCCCCGCCCCCTTACCATGCTGCTCAAAGCAGCAGGAGCCGCAGAGCTGCCAGAGCGCTGGCGGCGCGGCACGCTGGGGCTCTGCGATTGCGGGGGGGCGGGGGGAGGGAGGGAGGGGGTGGTGGAAGCAGGGGTGCCTCCCCCGCTGGGAGCTCAGGTGGGCCAGACAGGACGGTCCCACAGGCTGGATGTGGACTGGAGTTTGCCTGCCCGCCAGCCCCTTTAACAACCAGTTCTACACCAGCTTCTAAATTTAACAACTGGTTCTTGCGGACCGGTGCGAACCGGCTCCAGCTCACCACTGCCTCTATTTACAGACTTTCGCCCTGATCCTGCAATGAATTATGCACGAGCAGGTCCTGCTCCGGCACAGAACCGCATTCAAATTAATGGGGCCTCATGTGCAAGGCACTGCAGGATTGGGGCCTTATTCTTTCAAGGTTTTACAGAGGTGGTACTTAACAAGTACTCTGGTGGCGTGCAGCTGCTAGTCTCAGGAAAGCTACTTCAATTCTGCTTGTTTTTAGAATAATAAAATTGTCTTTACTGGGTACTCTGCATTTCAACTGCTCTCTCTCATGGCTTTAAATGCATGATTTAAATAAGATGTCTGGCATGCAGCACACACATATTCTCTTCCCCTTCATAGGAGGATGTTCAATATCCAAAGGAGTGTGAAGTAGCTTACTAGTTTTGTTACAATGCATTTAGTAAAAATGAATAAGCTAAGAAATCTAGTGCAATGTAGGAAAGCTGGAGGCCTCTAAGCACACACTTAAGCTTACATTAAGTAATTCAATTATTAAAAAACAAAAAACCCGACTTACTGTCTTGTCATCATTTTCAAAAGCTTCTCTTGCTTCCTCATAGGTACAGTTTTCTTCTATGCACTCACGCTCTATGTTCCCTTGCTTTAGCTCTTCCAAAAATCCATTGGCTCTTGGGTATCTTTTTAAGACAGAGTTGGCTTTGTTTTCTGTTAGGAACACTGAAAAGATGAAGAGAACACAAAGGTCACTTCTGAAAATATTGTATGGATACATTCACAAAAGTTCAGAATAAAACTGCCCAAAAGAAAAATAATTTGTTGTCTGGAGAGAGATTTTTCAAAGCATTCTCTTTACTTTAAAAAAAAAAAAAATTTATGAAGGCTCCTCCAAGTGTTACTGGCTATTAAAAACACTTTTGCATAGACTTCTGAGCATTATAGGTACAATGCCACAGATTGTTTAAGTACACCCACTGGCCTTCACTCAGCACAACATCCCAGAACACTTAAGCTCATGTTTAACCTAAACTCTGCAGTCAATGGGACTTAAGCACATGTATAAGCACCATCCTGATTAAAGATGAACTTAAGCATCCACTTAAATGCTTCCTTTCAGGGCTACAGGGAGCAAATGGTACATGGCTATGAACTCCCCCTCCAAAAAGTACTTATAACTACGTGGGGGCATCCTATCTGAAATTCTCACAAGTGTTATCAATAATATTTTTCTGCATAATACCTAGTGAGAATCACACTCCAGAATGGCTGACCTTTTTTCAAATAGAAAGTCTCTTATGCAACATTGAACTTTGCTAGCTACCATGGCATTAAAGAAACGCCAACTGTATCTATAAGATTTAAGTTACATTTTAGTTTGTTCAACTTGAGCAGTGTACTTTTCCTAGTAAATCTTTAGGTTCAGGGGTAGCAAAAATGTGTGTAGTTTCCTTTTAAAATAATTCAATATGTGAATATTAAACCCCGAGATGCCAAAAAGCCAGGAGTAGAATTGCATGCCTGATCTCAGTATGAAATTGCATGTGAATCAAATATTTACATACAGAAATAACCAGTTAGACGCAAGACAGGAATTTACATATGCAGATGCACAATTAGCATGCAAGTTAAAATAAATTGGACATGAGTTCCTGATTGAGAATGAAGCCCTCAATGCGATTTTAAGCACAAATGATCCAGCTTTTTCTGCTGACATTCCCTACTGTTCTACACCACATGCTAACAGCAAAATGGAGTTTACAAAAACCATTATCTAGCTGAAGTGTGTGACACTGCAAGTTTCACTTTTCTATCACTCCAGAAAAATAATAGTGTGGGAAAACCAGAGAACATGAAAGAAAGGAAATGGCAGACAGTCATTCATTAGGAATTTGCCAAATGAAAATAAATGTTGCTTCCTAAATTCCAGAAGGATCAAGATTTCTTAAAAGTTCAACTGACAGACATTGGAAAAAGTTTAAAGATTTTGAGTTCCAACATTTCCATCATGATTTTTCATCTTTCAGCTCGGGCTGTTGATTAATCGCAATTAATTCACGTGATTAACTAAAAACAAGAATCATGATTTAAAAAAAATGAATAGCGATTAATCACAGTTTTAATTGCACTGTTAAACAATAGAATACCAGTTGAAATGTATTAAATATTTTTGGATGTTTTTCTACATTTTCAAATATATTGATTTCAATTACAACACAATACAAAAGGGTATAGTGCTCACTTCATATTTTTTATTACAAATACATGCACTGTAAAAATGATGAGAAATGTGAATTTAAAAATACTCAAATACAAGTACTGTAGTGCAATCTCTATCACAAAAGCGCAACTTACAGATGTAGGGTGTTTTTTTGTTTTTTGTTTTTTTGCTATATAACAACTGCACTCAAAAACAAAATAATGTAAAACTTTAGAGCCAACAAGTCCAGTCATGTCCATGCTGATGACGCTCGTCAAAATGTGTTAATTAAATTTGAGACTTGGGGGAGAATTGTATGTCTCCTGCTCTGTGTTTTACCCGTATATATATTTCGTGTTATGGTTATCTTGGATAACAACCCAGCACATGTTGTTCATTTTAAGAACACTTTCACTGCAGATTTGACAAAATGCAAAGAAGGTACCAATGTGAGATTTCCAAAAATAGATACAGCACTGGATCCAAGGTTTAAGAATCTGAAGTGCTTTCCAAAATCTGAGAGGGATGAGGTGTGGATCATGCTTTCAGAAGTCTTAAAAGAGCAACACTCCGATGCAGAAAACTACAGAATCCGAACCACCAAAAAAGAAAGTCAACCTTCTGCTGGTGGCATCTGACTCAGATGAAAATGAATGTGCATCAGCCTGCACCGCTTTGGATCATTATCAAGCGGAAACCGTCATCAGCAGGGCCGGCTCCAGGGACCAGCTGACCAAGCACATGCTTGGGGCGGCACCTTAGATGGGGCGGCCAATGTTGGGATGGCGGGGGGGGGGGAGCTCGCGATGGTTTCCCCCCCCCCTTCCCGGCCGGGCAGCGCAGGGGGTGTTGCAGCGGCACAGGCTTTGGCAGCGCTGGGGGGGGGGGGGGGGGGGGGGGGAGGGGGTTGGCCGGCGCGGTGCTCCGGGGGTTTGGGCGGCCTGGTGAGGCACTCGGGGGGGGGGGGGGGGGGGGGGGGGGTGTGTGGCCGGTGCAGCCACAGGCCCTGCCCCCAAATCCACCCCTTCCCACGGCTCCCAGTACCTCCTGCCCACTGGCAGCTCCGCTGATCAGTGCCTCCCGCTCCCTTTCTCTCTGCACCTCCTGATCAGTTGTTTCGTGGTGTGCAGGAGGCTCTGGGGGGGTGGGGGGGAGGAGCGAGGGCATGGCAGGGGAGGGGGGGGAGAGAAGGGGGTGGATTGGGGGCAGGGCCTGTGGCAGAGCCAGGGGTTGAGCAGTGAGCACCCCCTGGCACACTGGAAAGTTGGCACCTGTAGCTTCAGCCCTGGAGTTGGTGCCTATACAAGGAGCCGCATATTAACTTCCGAAGAGCCATATGTGGCTCCAGAGACACAGGGTGGTCACCCCTAATTTACAGCATTAAACCAAGACTATGGAAAAAACGAACTGTTTTCTTCATTTGTATTGTTTGCTTCCCATTTTGGTATTCCATAAAATATACTAGCTGCAGAAGATAATGAAGAAAAACAAACAAGAGCTAGATGGACACAGCCAACTAGTTTTCGGGTTCATAATAGAACAGTCTAGACGTTGGGAAGAGAGAGTAGTTAATACTAGAAATTACCAAGAAATATAAATATTCAAGTAAACAAACTCAGTCTGGAATATATTATACCAAAAGTGTGTATTACCACCTAATAGGTCAACTATACTTAGTATAGTGAGCACATTTTTACTTTAATGGAACTTTTCAAATCCACATTCCTAGGTAGAAGAACAATAACTTATGTATTCAACTTTGGAGAAGGAAGGGGACAAAAAGGAATCCCATATCCCCCGCTATCTCTAGTCACTTATTAGTTCCCATTGCTATTATTAAATATATATATTTGCAACAAGAACTCACTCTCTTTATAATATAACTGACTTTATTGTCCCTTTTATTTGTGGTTTTTCTACTGCCATGGAAATTAGCATAATGCCACACATTTGGCATTATGACTTTTACTTGTATAGTCTTAAGTGAAAGTGGGCTGTGAAACAAATATCAAGAAACTGGCAAATGTGACATTCACGCATTATGATAACCTGGAGAGTAAGCAGGGTTTGCTTTCTGCCCTATTTGAAAGCTTCTCTGCACATTAAGACCATAGAGCAAGCTCTAAAAGTTCACTACATGTGCTAAAAGAAAGAAGTTGCACCATAACCAACATCCACATTCTATATGTGTCACATAGCCCAAATTATGTCAATCCCATTTCAGCCCAAGCAGATGGCATTACTTTCACCTCCTCGCCACTCTGTAGGTCTGTGCAACTTGTCAACAGCAGTAGCACACTAGGAAATAGTAACTGGAAATACTGATCCCAGTGAAAGGTAGAAGTGAGCAGGCATCCAGTTGAATTCCTGGTGGACTTGAGAGGTTTTCATTATTTGCCATATGTTGGAAAAATTCTAGATAGTGCATATTTTTAACGTTTAATTATATCAACTTACACTACTGCATAGTTTCTGGGTTCTGCTCATTATGGAAGTCCCTGTTGTAAGTTACAATGCTGTATACATCTAATCACCACCACTGAAATGGACACCAACAAAAATCTGTCAGGCAGATGGAATTTTTCTAGATCCTCGCAAAGCTGTGTTTATCAACAAAACAAGTCCATTTCTTTAATACCTGCTTCTTATGATTTCTTAAAAAAAGAAATCAAGGTCTAGTACTCCCATACACCCACAGCTGTGAGTGGTGGAAAGGAAGAATCTGTGATTCAAAAGCAGAATCAATGAGTGTAACAAATGTGGGGAAAGAGTAACTGCTTTTTTTCTTGCTTTAGAGTTTTTTGATGGTCCCCTGGACAGCTGCATTCATGTCCCCAGAGAGATCCCCATCCCCAGCCTTTAAACTTTTATACACGTTTTACATGTGGACTATGATAGGGGAGATGGGTGCCGTAAGAGTGGAGCTGTAAGAGAGGGAGTTTTGAGTGAAGGCATGGGGATGATCAAGGAGAATGAGCAGGAGGATGTAGGGTTGTAGGTGTGTGTGGGAGGAGGGGGACAGAGTGGGGCCTGAGCTAAAGGGGTTCAGAGTTGAGGAAAAAAACTCCACTCTAGCCATAAGAAGTTCGTCAGAATACAGATCCTATCCCCTACATGTCTCACCTTTTTAGCCCACTGCCCCCAAGACAACAAAGCAGCAATACCACTGGTATTCTTCAAGGCAGGGGTCTCAGCACAGAGGAACTGAGCTCCCCCTAATCTCCTCTCTGCACAAGCACCTAATTTTCCTCCCTTCTCCATAACACATCCCTGCTGAACCCCACATACCCAAAAAACAGGCCAATCCCTCCCTCCCACTGACGAGTCAGACTGAAAACTGCCTGTGAAAAAATCAGAAATAAAAGCATTGCATTTTTAAATTTGAAACTGCAGCAGTTTACAGATTTGAGCTATTCTGTACGCTAAGCTTGGTGAAACTCAGTTAGGTCATTCTCATGACTTTTGTCTAACCCCTCTCCAATTTATCAACATCCTTCTTGAATTGTGAACACCAGAAGGGGAAATAAAACTAAACATATAGGGGGTTAAAATTTCAAAAGTGGCTGTGTTCTGAGATCTTATCAGAATATATATGTATGTGAAGTCTGAAGCTTGTGGGGGGGGGAAATATGCTTGTTTAGCTAGATGAATTCAAGAAGAGAAAAGGCAGGGCAAGATTTCAAAAAGGGAGGATAAAGATGTTTCCCCTGCAAGTTCATTTCTTCAGGAAAAACAGTTTAGTGAAAATGTAATTGTCCCTAGAAAAGAGTTATTATGTCAAGTTTTGAAATTAAACTCAGCTAAAGTATGCCACAGAGGAAATTTAGTCCTGCTTTAAGTGGAAGTCACAGTGCAACCTTAGCTATGGAGCCTATATTTCAAACCTCCAAAAATGAACGTCTATATTTAGTATTTATGGTAACTATTACATGTATTCATACACTGCAAGGCCATAATGGACCACTGCGATCACCTAGTCTGACTTCCTGTCTAGCACAGGCCATAGAACTTCTCGAAAGTAACTCCTAGCACATAACTTTGAAAAACATCCAATTTTGTTTTTAAAATTGCCAGCACTAGAGAATTCACTACAACCCTTGGTAAATTGCTCCAATGGTCAATTACCCTCACTGTTGTAAATTTACATCTTATTTCCAGGCTGAATTTGTCTAGATTCAATTTCCAGACAATGAATTGTTCCCCATATAGGTACTTACAGACTGTAATCAAGTCACCCCTTAACCTTTTCTTTTTTAAGCTAAACAGACTGCGTGGTTTTTTTTAGTCTATCGCTATAAGGCATGTTTTCTCCTCCTTTTATCATTCTCGTGGCTCTTGTCTGAACCCTCTCCAACTCAACAACATCTTTCTTGAATTGTTAACACCAGAACTGGACATGGTATTCCTGCAGCGGTCACACCAGTGCCACATACAGAGGTAAAATAGCCTCTCTATTTTTACTTGACAGTCCCCCGTTTATGCATCCAAGGATCGTCTTAAGTCCCATACGTGCCACTCCATTATCCTGCCCAGACTCAACGTCAGACTGACAGGCTCATAGCTACCCGGGTCTTCCCATTCACCCTTTTTAAAATACTGGCACAATAGCTTTTTTCCAGTCTTCCGGAACTTCCCTGGTGTTCCAAGACTTATTGAAAACCAACATTAACAGTCCAGCAAGTTCTAAGCGAGCACTTTAAAAACTCTTGGATGCAGGTTATCTGGACCTGCTGATTTAAAAATGTCGAATTTAGCAGCTGCTGTTTAACATCCTCCTGATACACTATTGGAATATAGAGTGTCATACTGCGATGACTACATCTGTTTTCCCCCAAATACAGGGCAAAAACCATTTATTGAACACTTCTGCCTTTTCTGCATTACCATTGATAATTGTATTATTTCCATCTAGCAATAGACTAAATCCCTTGTTGGGATTCTTTTGGATCCTAATTTTTTTTTTAAAGAATAAGAACTCCTTATTGTCTTAACTGTACTGGCCATAGATTTCTCCTTGTTTCCCTTTGTTTCTTTTATCAATTTTCTTCCAATCCTAGCTTCTGATTTATATCCACTACTATCCACTTTACCTTTCTTATATATAGTTGTTTATCTTTTATCTGACTTTTTGGGGTAGAGTAAAGTGTTCTTAAACTATTCCCAATTATTATACACTTTTTTCCTGTTTAATTCTTCCTCCCAGCTGATTTGGCTCAATTGTTTTCAGCTTTGTGAAACTGATCCTTTTAAAGCACCAGGTGTGGACTTTATTCCGTTTGCACTTTATAAATGGGATCAAGTCAAAATCACTATATCTCAGCTACCATTAATTTTTAGTTCTGTGACCGGTTCCTCTATCTGTCAGGATGAGGTCTAATGTAGGACAATGGGTGCATTATATCAATCTCTGGCAGAAATACAATAGGATTATTATTTCTCTTCAGGACCAAGCAGAAGGGAAGCTTCCTTTGAACAAGAACAAATTTTATCAAGACAAAAATCAACATTCCAAAAAGCTACTAGCTGAAGACTGGTTTCGGTACTCTGTTTTGGAGTGTGGTAAAGTCCTCCTTTAAATGGAATAACTATAGAAATATGGATGCTCAGCATTGCTTAAGCAAACACTTACCACTGCCCATGGTTATCACTGCCCAGGCAGGGAACTGGCAAATGGAGAGTCTGTAACAACAACAAAAAAGGGGGGGCAGAGGGAAGGAAAACTGCTGTCAATTTTGTAAAGAATGATTAACTGGGAAACACTCTTCCTAGCACAAAAAGTACTATAAACATTCTCTCTGTGACCGTACCCCCCATAAGGCTTTATGGAATACATTTATAAGCATGTGTGACATAACTGCAATATGTTTTAGGCTACATATGCCATGTAACATATCTATGTATCATCCTATTTCTATGCATATATCATTTTTGTATTCGAAGTTATGAATATTGGCTGTATACTGGCTTGATTTTAACTAGCTTAGCAGAGCATTTGATCAGCTCCTTGAGAAAAGTGCAAATTAAGTGCCCAATCGAAAACCACTTTGGCCAACAATGAACTTTGAGACACCAATCCACATCTGAGCCTTCCCAGGAATGTGGCTTGGCTGGTAAAAACTGAGTCATGCATGGACATGTGGCTTGCCCATGTGACTCCAAAACTCCATCTTGGAGCTGGACTTTGCTAGGGTTACCATATTTCAATACTGTAAAAAGGGGACACTCCACAGGGTCCTGGCCCCGCCCCAACTCCATCCCTTCCCGCCCAAACTCCGCCCCTTGTCCAAAGTCCCCACCCCAACTCCGCCCCCTCCCCTGAGGACCCCGCATTCCCCCTCCCGCCCCCTGGCTGCTGCTGCGCTGGGGAAGTTGCTTCGGCCCCCGCTGCGGTGGAGAGCGGCAGGAGCTGGGAAAGTTGGAGCCCGGGGAGGAGGCAGTCCCCTTACCATGCCTCCCTATTTTCCCCAGACATGTCCGGCTTTTTGGAAATTCCTCCCGGACGGGGATTTGAGGACCAAAAAGCCGGTCATGTCCGGGAAAAGCCGGATGTATGGTAACCCTACTCCAGAGCCGCCTCCTGCCCGCCCAACCCCCCAGGCCTCACCCCAGAGCCGCCTCCTGCCTGCCCGACCCCCCAGAGCTACCCACTCTCCACAGGGCCCACCCTCAGCCTTCTCCTGCCTCAGTGCCCCCTCTCCTGAGAGCCTGCTCTCCGCAGCCCCCCCACAGCCCCAGAGCCCCCTCCCATAGCCCCCCACCTTCCATAGCACCCCCCCAGCTCAGTCCTCCCCTTCACCTCCCTCCATAACCCCTACCCCTTATTTCCCCACCTCCTCCCATAGCCCAGCCCCCCACTCTCCACAGCCCCCGACTCAGAGCCCCCCACCCCCTCCCATAGCCCCCTACCCTCAGAAACCCCCCCACCTCAGAGACCCCCACCCTTCACCTCCCTCAGGGGAGCCTCCACCCCACTCCCAGCTGGACCTGGCGAGGCTGCGGCAGGCACTGCAGCGTGGGCGCTTCTCGGGTGGGGGAGCTTGGGCTCCCAGGAGCTGCCGCCGCTGCGCACCAAGAAACTTTCCCCTGCGCCGGGACCAGCCCCCGGGTAGTGGCTCCCCCGGGGGGAAGGGGGGAGGGAGAGGCAGCCCCGGCTGCATGGACCGCTGGCGGGGGGGGGGGGGGCGCTCCTTGCACGGCCGGGATGGAGGGGGGGAGACTGAGGCTATGCCAGAGCCGCAGGGGATGCCTGGAGGAGGAAGAAGCGGCCGCAGGTCCCCCGCACCAGCAGCTGGCTGCAGAGACGCCACCGTTCCTAGCTGTGGGGCGCAGGGTTGCAGCAACACGGGGGGATTGCAATCTGCAGGCTGAGCGAGCTGACACCCCAAGAGGAGAGGGGGCAGTGGGTAGGGTTATCATACGTCCATATTTTCTGGGCGATTTTATATATTTAAAAAAAAATCCTCCCCGATGGCAATTAACAACTGAAAAGCCAGATATGTCCGGGGAAATACGGACGTATGGTAACCCTAGACTTTGCATAGGAGTGAGGAGGGGGGTCTCCACCCCCAAGAAAAAGTCTATTTAAACCCCTGGAAGACCCCTCCATTTTGTCTTCAGATGGCTAAAGAGATAGCCTCTTCACTCCTAAAGATACCCGAAAGAGTCTCGCACAAAGGACAGTAACTACAGGGGGTGTTAGTGATTGCTGGACCCAGACTAGCAGGAGACTAGTCTGTAAAAGGAAGCTTACTAGGTAAGCTTTTATTTGTATTCAGTTTCTTAGACAGACTTGCATGTTCTAGTTTATTTTACTTGATAATTCACTTTGTTCTGTCTGTTACTACTTGGAACCACTTAAATCCTACTTTCTGTATTAATTAACTCAGGAGTATGTATTAATACCGGGGGTGAGGGGGGAGGCAAAACAATTTATGAGTTTACCCTGTATAAGCTTTAGACAGGGTAAAACTGATTTATTTGGGGTTTGGATCCCATTGGGAGTTGGGCATTGAGTGTTCTAGACAGGAACGCTTTTGTAAGCTGCTTTCAGGTCAAGTCTGCAGCTTTGAGGCACATAATTCAGACTCTGGGTCTGTGTTGGAGCAGACGGGAGTGTCTGGCTCAGCAAGACAGGGTGCTGGATTCCCAGGCTGGCAGGGAAAGCAGGGACAGAAGTAGTCTTAACACATCAGTTGGCAGTTCCCAGTGGGGTTTCTGTGATCCAACCTATCACACTCTCCTACCAGAGTTGGAAACATCCGAAGCCTGGTGACCAAGTCTAACCTCTGCTTTGGTATTTAGTGTCACCAAATAAAGCCTAATTTTAGTATTTCATGAAGAAACTATCCCACTATTATTCACCATTTAACAAGAATTGTGTATGCCTCATGGGATACTTTAAAAAAAAAATCATATTCAGAAGCAGTTTTATTACTACTCAAAGATATTGACATAAAATAGAATCTGCTTATGAGTTCCATCTATTCTGCATAACCATTCTCTATGTAGCTTAACTGACATTTGTTATGCTCTCTGATGAACTTATTTATACTGTATATTCAGTATGTCACATTCAGCATAGTGAATTAACTTATTTCTGGCCCATGGATCGGGGCTACAAAGTCAGGGGAATAGACAATGCCTGAGCCACTGAGGATCTTCCAAAGATGACAAATTGGAGATTTAAACAAAAATCGAGAGTAGAAAAAGACATGTAACAGGACATTTGACCTTGGAGCAGACGTAAGAAACCCAATGTGCTGGTTATGGTCCTTGGACCCTTTAAAATATGAGAGATGTAGTTGGTAGATCACATGCCTACTCCTACTCATGTGCCCTACACAAACTCGCATGTAATGTATTGTACCTCCCAGGCAGAGAAGCAGATGGGACAGACCCAGGGAAAGGGCTCTCTGCACCTGTCAGGCAGAAGACCAGAGAGAGAGAGAGAGAGAGAGAGAGAGAGAGAGAGAGAGAGAGAGACTTCCCCCCGGCCCCAAGACCTGCCGGGAACAGAAGCCAGCTGGGGAAAACTTCAGCTGTAAAGGGAGGGCTGCGAAGCCCTGGAGACAAGAGCAAAGGGACAGTGAGACTGCTTTGGGTTTCTTGGTGTCATTTTGAATCTTTGTTTCCATGTTTATAAAGAAAAAGCTTGAGTGAAAGAACTGGGAAGGTGCAGTTGCTTGGACTATGATTTCACCTTTTATGGTTGGAGTATCAGCCCTATCAACTAACAGACAGCTAAACTTTTAATTAATACAAGATTACTGTTGCCTTCAGCACTTTGAAAACAAATTATGCAGGGTAGTTTTAGGCCTACCACAATCTGTCCATTTATACCAAATTGCACACTAAGGCTGGCACACATTTAACACATGTAATCAATTACCATCTTTTTAGATTTACTGTAAGTGTTATACAACAGTTGCCTACCTGTTCCTTAACATCTCAAAGAAAGAGAATGGGTACAGATACATATTCCACTGAAGTAAACAAATCTGTGGAGCAGTGTATTCTGCTCAGTGCACTGGAGCAGGATACTTTTCCCTCTCCAGCAATACCTGTTGGGGCAGCACACATGGTCTACACACCCACGCGGCCGCCTCCATGGCTATATAGAGCTAAACATGACCTTCCCTCAGTTCCTTCACACTGGAGGAGATGGCCCAATGTTCCAGTAGAGAGGGATCAGGGAATGGGTCACAGAATACACATCTGCACCCACATCTCAAAGATCAATAGTTACAGAACAGATAAGTAACTATGTTTTCTTCTTTGGGTGGTTCTAGATGTGTATTCCATGACTCACAAGCAGTAATGCACACAGTGTAGGTTTTGGAGTCTATTTAAATAATGAATGCAACACCACTTTGCCAACATTCATATCTGTTCCGGATGCAGGTGGGAGGGTCTCAGAGGCCAGGCTTGAGCCCAGAAGTCTATATAGCAATGAAACAGCCTCGCAGCTTGAGCCCCATAAGCCAGAGTTGGCTGGCACGGGCCAGCCGCGGGTGTTTCTTTGCTGTGTAGACAGACCCTCACAAGCCAGGCTATGGGATGGAGGCTGTTTGGGTCTGGATGTAGTATTCAGCCTTCTTCTGCAACAGTAGGTCTTGAAGGAGAAGCAGAGTATGAAAAGGTTAAACTGAAAGATTGAGAAGGTCCAAAAAAACCACACACCACACAGCACTGTCTTGGCCAGGCCAGGGCTGTAAGGATTAACCTGATGTGGCCTAGTTTGTCTGTGAATGACTTGTATGTGTTTTTCCCCAATCCCTCTGGCTCCACATTAACCATAGTCCTCACTCCAACATGAAGGCATTAGCAAACAAGCCCAGACTGTGGTCCCCTTGAGAACAAAATTGGTGATGCTTCTTGCTGTCTTTTGTAGCAAACAAGTTGACTGCAGGAGTGCCACTCACCCGAACAATACACCTCAGGAGGCTGGTTTTGAGAGACCACCCATGGTTGTTGGAGAATCCCCTCCAGAGGAAGTCATCTAGCTGATTCCGAACACCAGGTAAGTGTGCAGCTATAGGAGTGATATCCTCTGTGATTCAATTCCAAAAAGCTCATTGCCACTTGGCAAAGCTGATCAGATATGGCATTACTAGTCAACATTTAGACTGACAAGCCCTTGACATGAGGGAGAAAGGATTGGGACAAGCTGTGCAAACTGCCCGCAGCTCAAGGACATTGATATGAAGATTCAACTCCTGTTCTGTCTAGAGGAGATGGCTTCATTTACTTATGTAACAGTATACAAGGCCATGTGACCTAGCAACTTAAGACAAGTCCAAGCAATGCCAGAGGGGTGAAACCTGACGGATATGCATAAGTTATAAATCATTTGAAATTACTGTTGGGGAACAGTGGTCACACTCAGAATCAAATAGAGCCCAATGAACTCAAGTCTCTAAGAAAGAGAGAGTGTTGACATTTTCCTGTTCAAATTGAGTCCCAGATGACTGAACACACAGATGAAGAACCTGACATAACAATGAACCTGGTCCTGGGATGACCCTTGAACCAGCCAATCAAATTAAGGGAAGACATGGATTCTCTTCTTACTTAAAAAGGCTGTTATTCATTTGGTGACTACACGAGGCACTGATCACAGGCCAGGGAAGTACCGTATACTGATAATGGCAGCCTCCTATCACAAATCCGAGGAATCTCCTGTGACTTGAGAACACTGTCATGTGAAAGTATGCATCTCAAAGATCGAGGGCAGTATATCAATAGTTGCAATCTAGGGACAGAAAAATCAATGTGGAACCTTGTTTACTGAACTTGTTGAGAGCCCGAAGATCCAACAGGGGCATCAGTCCTCCCTAAGACTAGAGGATTAGAAGATAGCAGGAGTAGAAAAACCAGCCCTTGAAACTGCAGGGGAATTTCCTCTACAGTCCTTAGGGCAAGCAGAGTCCAAACTTCTTGAAGGAGTACTGTGACCCAGGGACCTCTTACTGCTAACTGGCAGAGAGCACAAGGGCTGCACAGGGTTTTACAGAGATCCCCAGGTCAGACATATGCAGAATAATTCAAAAGAGTGACATGTTAGGTCTCTAACCCACTGGTAGTCATAATCATTGTGAAATATAAATACATACACATACATAACTTCTTAAATATTATGTGCATCTATACTGAAAATTATGTTCTCAGGGTCTTGGATTTAAGGCAGGTCCACTAGGAAGTGATATGCCTTGCACATGTTCCTTTCAGGCAGGAAGTAACAGACACAATCTAGTCATGTGGACTGTATGCCTACATTGTAGGCCTATTTACACTTACACACACACACACACACACACACACACACAGGAAATTCACAAAATAAAAAACAAACAGCATAGAGCATCTGGTCTATGACTAAAGACAAAAGATTGTTAGGGTATATCTGGGGGGAGGGGGGTGCTACAAGGAAACACATAGGAGGAAATACACTCTTCCTTCACCAAGGAGACAAGCTGACAGAGTGTCACTCTCATGAAAGGAAGATTACAGCCAAGCCTGACTGCAAAACACTGCAAGGACTTTGGGTCAATATTACTCTATGACATGAGTATCTAATTGAAGTCTAGGCTCTAGAATGAGGGAAGTACTTGCCCTGCAGAACTGACCCCCAGGTGAAGGGCAGGTGGCTGCGAGGTCTCAGAATCCTGGGTTCCTCTAGGAAGCATTACAGTTACAGACTCATGAGATGGGTCCCTGAAAAGGGGTAGGGAAGGATGGTGGGCAGGAGGAATGGAGATGAACTAGAATGAATAATCCAGACCCACTGTACTTAGGACCCATTTCTCTGAGGTTATGGCCTCCCAACTTCTGAGGGATATGACTCTGTCCTCAAAAGGGGCAAAGGAACAGAAAGACCACTGCTGATTGTATCACTGTCCTCAAAGAAGACGTCAAAAGGTTTGTTTCCCTACAGCAAGGGGAGGAGGAGGAGAGGATTAGTTAAAACTGGAGTTAGATGCCTGAGGCTTATGTCTCCTTGTTGAGATGTCAAGTTGCCTCCGAGGATAGAAGAGCTGTCTCTTTGTTGAATATTGCAGTGGAGGTTTATAGTCTCATTGCTTGTTGGCTGGATAAACTCCCAGGGAGCGAAGGGTAGCAAGCGAATCTTTAAGAGAGTGCAACACCTCATTGGCCTTATCGAAAACAAAGACTGACCATCAAAAGATAGGTCTTTAATAGATCGTTATATATCTGCTGTTAAACTGGAATTACATGACCAGGATGCCCATCTCATAATTGCAAAGGCCCTCACCCTGGAGAAAGCATCTGCAATGTCAAGAGTGGATTGGAGTGAGGTCTTTGCAACCAGCCAACCTTCTGCTAGAAAAGCCAGGAACTCCTCTTTTGTGTCATTTGGCCATTTAGATATTGCCTCCCACCTGAGAAAAATCATACTCTGCTAACAGAGCTTGTTAGTTCACTATTCTCATCTGGAGTGAGGCAGTAGAATAAATGTTTCTTCCTAAAGAGTCCAATCTTTAAGGTTCTTTTTCCTTTGGAGTCAACTTAAATCTTCCTTCCTGTGGTCTCTCATTAGTGGCCACAACGATTAGGAAGTTTGACACTGGGTGAGAGTAAGAACACTCAAATCCCTGCGATGGGACATGGTTTGGCTAGTCCATATGTTTAGCTATGGGGGACAGTAACTTCGTTGTACACCAAAAGACAATGTCATTAATCAGGTAGTCTATCCTTCCTGGAGTCATTGCCCAAAGAATGTCAAATAACTTGTAGATATTTTCCCATACCAGCTAAGCTTGGATACCCAAAGCTGTAGCCAGTCTCCTAAATAGGTCTTGGTAGGATTTAAAATCCTCATCTGAATTTAAGACCACGGAGTCATCCAAAGAGGACAAGGACAGAATTCCTGGAACTGATGGTATCCCCAGAGGGAAGAGTTAATCCGCCAGCAAGGTCTCATCCAACAGAGGTGGTTCGGGAAGACAAGTAGCATCCTAAATCTGCAGAGGTCATTCTGAGGGTTGCCACTTTTTGTAAGGTGGACCAATCTTCCCTTTGGCTGGGGTCAGAGAGCTAGATCTGTGGGAGCAAGGAATACCCCATAGAGGCCACTGTAAGAGTATAGTATGTAGGAAGCCAAGACAAGACATACTCAGCCAGGATGGCCTATCCTTGCCATAAGAGCAGTTCTGCTTCCAGTACCAATGTTGTCCTTCAATTGCACATTTGGATGACTTGCACAATCTTTCAATGCAGTAACACAGATGAGTTGCAGGACTCAGAATTGGAGTAGAAGGAAGCCTCTCAAGTAAGCAGTGAGCATTGATGGTGCCCAATCCAGTGAAACTACTGGATAACCCAATTTGTCCACTGGAAGAAGGGCATGGTCAGGACAAGCGGCAGAACCACAGTCGATACCACAAATGCATCTCAAGAGGTTGAAGTCCTAATAAAAAAGTGTTTGGTACTGAGGAAAGGTCCGCTGCCAGTGCTAATGAATAAGACATAGGAGGTCCCCACTCAATGAATCCCTCAGTACAGAGATCACAGGACCGAGTGGGGTACCAGTGCTAGCCCAGCAGGCACATGTACAGCTGGTTTTTAATCAGTACTGAATCCGTCAGCACTAGTCATCTCTGTCCCAAAGCAGAAGAGGTCAGGGGGCCTGGAAATACCGGAGGTACTAATGCTACATGTATCTCGTGTCATTGGAAAGTCTGGTACAGATAGAGCAAGTCTGTTGCTGCTACATATGCTAGTGGGGTTGTTGGTACCAAAAGTGGCATAATCACAACAGCATGCACAGGTACCGACTAGACAGCCATCCCACAGCCAGTTCTGGAGTCAGTAGAATGGTACAAGGATCCTCCTGCCTCTGTACTAGGGAGACATGGTTTGATGGCTCGGCTCTACCCCGAGTCCTTAGGTCTTGACAACATTGAGATCCTGTCTTCAATGAAGAGGAGGATGGATCTCTCTTCAATTTCAGATGGCTCTCTTCAATTTCAGATGGCTCTGATCTGTTTTGTGCTTCCTCTTTTGAGGGATCCCACGAGACGATGAATGAAACCTTTCCCTTCTTTAGGAAGAATCAGAGTCTAGGGGGTCTGTCCAAAACTCACATACAGGTAGAGGATGCCTGTGGGTGACAGACCGAGTGGTCCAAAGAGGGTCCCAGTCCTGAAGTAGGCCTCAGACTGATCCACTAGGTGCTGCTTGAGGCGTAGGTCTCTAGAAATGCATGTTCTTCATATTTAAAAAGGACACTACACTTATTTAAAATGTCTTTTACCAAACAAAGCACAGTAAGCAGCATACGTGGGGGTCACTACTGCAGAAATTGGCAATGTTTGAAACCTGGGGAACGCTGCATAAAATGTGTGCTGAGCACCAGACACTAAACTAAACTAAACACACACACACAAAACTTCAGGTTCTAACTGCTATTTATACTAACAGAGTCTCAATAACTAACTGATGCACAGGAAAAAAAAAAAAAAAAAAAAAAAAAAAAAAAAAAAGAGGGAGAAAAACCTGGACAGGGAGTTCCAACTCAGGCAACTGGCAGTAAGAAGGAACAGAGGGGGAAAAATCAGCATGGCACCACTCTATATAGTCTTGGGAGAGGCCACAAAGAGTCTTCGGGTGCATGCGCCATCCTGATGGGTACCATTGCAGGAAAAAAGTCTCCAGCTCCGGTGTGCTAGGTCTAGACACACCTGACCTAGAATACACGTCGTCCACTCAGGGGTGTTCACTAACCTGGAATACATGTCTGCCACTTGAAGAGCACTGTTTGAAGTTAATGCTACACTGAGATAATGGATATTGTTACCTACTCAGAGCTCTTTTCAGTCTAAGACAACATTACATCATTGCTTATTAGGTAGATTTATAGATTCTAGGACTGGAAGGGACCTAGAGAGGTCATCGAGTCCAGTCCCCTGCCCGCATGGCAGGACCAAATACTGTCTAGACCATCCCTGACAAACATTTATCTAACCTACTCTTAAATATCTCCAGAGATGGAGATTCCACAACCTCCCTAGACAATTTATTCCAGTGTTTAATCACCTTGACAGTTAGGAACTTTTTCCTAATGTCCAACCTAGACCTCCCTTGCTGCAGTTTAAACCCATTGCTTCTTGTTCTATCCTTAGAGGCTAAGGTGAACAAGTTTTCTCCCTCCTCCTTACAACACCCTTTTAAATACCTGAAAACTGCTATCATGTCCCCTCTCAGTCTTCTCTTTTCCAAACTAAACAAACCCAATTCTTTCAGCCTTCCTTCACAGGTCATGTTCTCAAGACCTTTAATCATTCTTGTTGCTCTTCTCTGGATCCTCTCCAATTTCTCCACATCTTTCTTGAAATGCGGTGCCCAGAACTGGACACACTACTCCAGTTGAGGCCTAACCAGCGCAGAGTAGAGCGGAAGAATGACTTCTCGTGTCTTGCTCACAACACACCTGTTAATGCATCCCAGAATCATGTTTGCTTTTTTTTGCAACAGCATCACACTGTTGACTCATATTTAGCTTGTGGTCTATAACCCCTAGATCCCTTTCTGCCGTACTCCTTCCTAGACAGTCTCTTCCCATTCTGTATGTGTGAAACTGATTTTTCCTTCCTAAGTGGAGCACTTTGCATTTGTCTTTGTTAAACTTCATCCTGTTTACCTCAGACCATTTCTCCAATTTGTCCAGATCATTTTGAATTATGACCCTGTCCTCCAAAGCAGTTGCAATCCCTCCCAGTTTGGTATCATCCGCAAACTTAATAAGCGTACTTTCTATGCCAATATCTAAGTCGTTGATGAAGATATTGAACAGAGCCGATCCCAAAACAGACCCCTGCGGTACCCCACTCGTTATGCCTTTCCAGCAGGATTGGGAACCATTAACAACAACTCTGAGTACGGTTATCCAACCAGTTATGCACCCCCACCTTATAGTAGCCCCATCTAAATTGTATTTGCCTAGTTTATCGATAAGAATATCATGTGAGACCGTATCAAATGCCTTACTAAAGTCTAGGTATACCACATCCACTGCTTCTCCCTTATCCACAAGACTCGTTATCCTATCAAAGAAAGCTATCAGATTAGTTTGACATGATTTGTTCTTTACAAATCCATGCTGGCTATTCCCTATCACCTTACCACCTTCCAAGTGTTTGCAGATGATTTCCTTAATTACTTACTCCATTATCTTCCCTGGCACAGAAGTTAAACTAACTGGTCTGTAGTTTCCTGGGTTGTTTTTATTTCCCTTTTTATAGATGGGCACTATATTTGCCCTTTTCCAGTCTTCTAGAATCTCTCCCGTCTCCCATGATTTTCCAAAGGTAATAGCTAGAGGCTCAGATACCTCCTCTATTAGCTCCTTGAGTATTCTAGGAGGCATTTCATCAGGTCCTGGTGACTTGCAGGCATCTAACTTTTCTAAGTGATTTTTAACTTGTTCTTTTTTTTATTTTATCTGCTAAACCTACCCCCTTCCCATTAGCATTCACTAAGTTAGGCATTCCTTCAGACTTCTCGGTGAAGACCGAAACGAAGAAGTCATTAAGCATCTCTGCCATTTCCAAGTTTCCTGTTACTGTTTCTCCCTCTTCACTAAGCAGTGGGCCTACCCAGTCTTTGGTCTTCCTCTTGCTTCTAATGTATTGATAAAAAGTCTTCTTGTTTCCCTTTATTCCTGTAGCTAGTTTGAGCTTATTTTGTAGGTTAACTTCAAAACCGTAAGAAAGAAGCCTTGCATTCTACAGAGTCTGAATCTACGATAGATAAATACATGAAGATGAGTTTGAAGCCTCTGTTGTGCATCAATATACTTTCTATCTTACATCCAATCAACAGCAAGGGCACTATATTCTGCAAGTGTCCCTACTTAGAAGTGGATGATATTTCCCAGTATACAGTCCAAGGCTCTGATCCTGCAGTTTCTTCTGTCTAGGAGGATGACAGCACTTGAGCACAGTCCACAAAAAGCAATTCCACTGCAAGGGCAGAAGTCTGTCCACACACAAGAAATCACAGGATCAAGACCCAAGACCTGTCCTATCCTAAAGTTTAAAAAGCTACACACAGTGTAAAGAATATCTATTATTCCTGTATTTTTCTTTCCCTCTTACTTGGAGCCCTTTTCATGTTTTCTCTCCTTCCCAGTCCCAACATAAAAACCAAAGCCTCTTGGGGATTTTCCAAATTAGGTCAAGGCATCTGTATACAAGCTTTCTCCAAATCTCTTTTCATTGTGTTAGGAAACCGAGATTTGATCATTTGAAAGGCAAAAGATTATCCAAGGCCCAAAATGATCTATATTACTTGAACATAGATTTTAATCACATAATAGGTATAACAACTAATTTTTTGTATGTTTTTCAACTATTCAAATATAGATTCTATCACATTCCCTCAATAGTGCATAATATCTCCATAAATTACTAATACTGATATTTATGTAGTTATGCTTTAGAGTTCAGAATGATTTCACATCTCAGAATACGTATATCTGAGAGTTAGGATTCTCAGCAAGAACTCTTTCCATTCGGCTTCCCAAAAACTCAGCTCAACTCCAGCCTTCGTCACTCAATTATCTTTATTTGGCAGTGCTACACTGAGATGATCAGACTCAGACGTGGGGGGGAGGGGGGGCATGGATGCAGGATATATCACAGCTCCAAAGTTACCCAGAAACGTCTCCCTCTATATACATTACATATCTCATTGCATTTACTAAGCATTGAGTCATACATTTTAAGATTGGCTTGATTTCTTAGCAGGAACCAATCCCTGTACCTTATGCTCCACCCACGCACTGTGCAAGTTTTGACTTCCTCTTTACCTCATCTCTACATTCCTAATTTATTTTTTCCCTTGTTATCTAGTTCAGAGTAAATAGTTCCCTGGGTGTTCTTCCTCTTATCTTAGTTAGATAATGCAGTCTCTCTCCTTAGACTATTGACATATTTGCTTCTCATTTAGTGCAAACTTTCTGTTTTGAGCCTGATAATTCATTTAACTCCTTAATTCTTTCATCCAAGAAATAAGGCCTTCCTCCAAGTGTTAATTACTGATGTCTCAACAGGGTTCAGCTACTTTTCCCTGATTCTGTCTTTTTATATTAGCATTCATTTCATTTGCATTATCTTCCTGTTTTTGTGCTCTTTTTTGTTAAGTTTATTACCCAGCAGCACTTTCCCAAAATCACAATGGTTTTAATCATTTGAACTACCATTAAAAATAGGCTCCAAGTACAAACCAGGAGGTACAAGCCTACCTCTTTTGGCACAGCCCACCAGGGTGTTTCCACTGCCTGAACACTATTATCCCCAATTGCTTCTTGCTCTGCTATTAGTTAGAGCAATTGGTGCCCATTGCTCTATTTTCCTAGGTACCAAAAAAGCACTGTTAATGGTCAAGGGAGGTATGGGTGCAAAGAGATTGGTCATCAGTGATTCCCATTTGGTGTTGGCTGTCGTGGGCTGTTGCATTCTCCCAATCCGAGTCAGAGAGATGAGGTTCAGTCAAAGTCCATCCAGGCTCCCCTGGCATATTGTCCACGCCGAACAGTTGTGGTATCTCAGAGCACATACTATGTCCCCGAGCCATACCACCTCCTTCACTCTCTAATGACTAGTTGGGTCCAACTGCCACCACTTGTGGTCAGGTTCATCTGTGCCAAACACTGTCAGAACCATCATTTACAGCAGGCTGTGTTTATTTCAGCTTGTCCTTGTGTAGCTATCTTCCCACTGGGATAATGCTGTTTGTAGATCCCATTCATTATTGTACCATACTGTTCACATTATCAATTATTTAGGATTCCCTGTCCATTTCGGAATAGCAATCATTGGCACCGAGTTATTAATTTTGTGTGATGTCCAAGGTCCAGGATCTTCTAGCTTTGCAAATTTTCTTCCCCAATATTATCAATTCTTTCCACTAGTGTGGTTGTAAGAGTGCAGACTCACCCCTGCGGTGCCTCCTGCTGGTCTCTCAGGGAATTAGCTCGATTTCCAGCCTGGAGCACGCTCTGCAGGCCGGTGACCCGCCACAACTGGGCCCCGAGTCTCCCCCGGACTCCATTTTCTCTGAGGTGCTGCCCCCTGGCTATACCCCAACAATCTCTGTGGGTCTCCCTTCCCCGGGGAACCCCCACCTCACCTCAGTCTAGGCTACTGCCAGTCTTCACCTAGCCCACTCACTGGGGCAGACTGCAGTATAAAAGCCATTAATCACAGGCAAGGGGGTTTGACCTGCTGCCTTCTTCTATCACCCAGTACCTCTATGGGCCTGGGACCAGGCCCTGCAGCCTGGGGAGTCTCCAGGCTGGAGCTCCCCTGCTCCTCTCCAGCCCTGCTTCACCCCCAGGTACCCTCTTATTCCCCTGCAGCCAGGCCGGTCTCACTCCACAGCTAGAGGAGAGACTCTGCTCAGCTTCTGGCTGCCCTGGCCTTCTTATAAGGCCCAGCTGCCCTGATTGGGGCGTAGCCCAGGTGTAGCTCCTTCCCCAATCAGCTTGGGCTTTTTCTCCTAGCCCTGAGCCCTCTCCCAGGGCTGGCTTCTACCCTGTCAGGGCTGGAGCAGGTAACCACCCCGCTACAGTGGTCTAGATAACTGTGCTGTTTTAACAACCTTGATCACTCCCCCACTCTCTCTTTTCTATTCCCCGCTTTACACGCATAACAAGTTTGGTACCATATATGCTGCACGCAATTGCCTGAGAAACATTATTATTCAATTAATTACAGTATTTACAACTATATGAATTCATTTAATAGTTTGCGCAGTGGAGTTTGCACATATTCCTAATGATTAATGCTTCTTGCTGCAAGGTTAAAGAACTAATCCCTCCTCCTTTTTCTTTTTAAAATGGCTAAACCAAATTCATTAGTTACTGAGTTAATTTTAAGGTTTAATTCCTCATGTCTTCAGAATTCCATAGGAACACCCCAACTCCTGTGCCACCCAGTATGGTTGCCAGAGTCTCTCTTCTGGCTCTAGGGTTTCTGTAGAGCACCTTTTTCAAATGATTCTATGGTAGAGATACTTACTTTGGGCTGGGGTGTGATTTATTATTTGCCACCAAAACAGCTAGGTTCTACTTACATGCACACTCACCAAACATTCTGGGCCTACTAAAGTACAATTGTTTTGACTTAGAAAAACCCCAGACTTGTTTATATTCCACAACTTTCCAGTCTCATTTAAAAGCCCCAGACTCATTTATATGCCACCACCTTTTAAAGGTGCCTTTCTATAATGCATTATAGACCCATAAACTTTTAAATCATACAGCCCTTTCCCCAGTTGTCCATTTTGGCCCACAGATATCATCCAAATGCACCCCTTGTATTTCTCCCATCACTAACTCCCAGTGTTTGACAAGACAAATTTTTTTAGAAAGGTAAATCAGTTTTGTTTAGCTCCAGATGGTGGTTTGTAGTATGAGTTACAAATATGTTCTCTTCCTCATGTGCTTGAGCCAGACTTCCAAGTTTAATGACTTCTGTAAATTAATTTAACCGTAGTGTTAAGTTTATCAAGCGACTCCAATAGGTGTAAAATATTTTACTGACTCAGATCTTTTATAGCAGATTATTAGAATTGTGGTTTTTCTTTTCTTTTTTTCTTTTAATTGTGACACTGTAGCAGCCTTGGCTTGGTTTCTTAGCAGGAACCAATTCCTGTACCGCATGCTCCATCCACACACTTCCCAGGTTTTGACTCTCTCTTTACCCCATCTCTACAATCCTAATTTATTTTGTCCCTCATTATCTAGTTCAAAGTAAATGGTTGCCTGGGTGTTCTCCTTCTTATCTTCTTAGCCCACTAACCTATTTGCTTACCTTGTTTAGCATAAATGATCTGTTTTCAGCCTAATAATTCATTTACCTCCCTAATTCTGTCTTCCAAGAAATAAAAAGTCTTCCTCCATGCATTAATTACTCGTGTCAGACTAGGCCTCAGCTACCCTGTGGGCTGGAAATATCCTGGATAATCTCTCACTTGTTAGTTTGACTTTTCATGGACATTATAAATATGCAGAATGTATTTGTGGTAACGATGTGAAAAAGAACCTTTGTGAAGAAACTAGTCTATTTAAGGGGGAAAAAAAAGATTCTGATTTAGATCAGAATTACAGTATATTTAGTGTTTCCTTGGTGCATACAGAATGCCTTTCAGCTCGTTCAGTTTAGGGAAATTACCCAGGAAAGGGGAAGAAAGAAATCTCTTATTTTAAGTACCACACTAAACAAGAGAAATTTGAAAATGAATACTGTCTTACGCGTTCTGCATTGTCAGCAAGTTTAGAAACAAGTTCCTGCCTTGCCTATTTTCTCCCAGAAACAAGGCACATAGGATAAGATTACTAAGCAAAGTACTTACGGGATTTTTTCAGTCCACTGAAATTAGCAACTGTAAATATTGAAGTGCATGGAATAGCAGTCAGGCAAAAGTTAGACATGGGCATTTCATCTGCTCATCATATAATACATACAGAACGCCTAAACATTTTCTTTTATGTTTTGTCATGTTTGAAAACGGAATTTAAAAAATGAAAAGATAGATGGGGGGGGGGGGGAACTTACAATAGTCAAATAAACAAAATAATCACAGCCCTTTAAATTCTAAAATGAAAAAAATAAAATAAAAAAAAAAAAACTGAAGCTTTCTAAACAGCTATTTCCCCCCCCCCCCCAGAGCTAAGTGATGTGGGAGTTTCCATGCATGTATTTTTTTAAAGACATACACATTACACTAGACACATTTACTGTGCTAACTATTGTTTGTTCCAGGTAGAATTTTAACATACACACATAAAAGCACTCCAATTGATTTACATGTGTGCTAATACGGTTTTGAATAGACTATGCTGCAGACTGAAGTATTCTAGTGCCAATGTGGATGCCGTTTAGATAATATAATTCAACTAATCCTCCCACTATAGTTCCACAATCATCAGCGATCCCTTGGAGTTCGAGGAGAATGGTCTTCCAAGAAATGATAGCTGGCTATTGCTGGTGCAATCGCACGTGGCTAATGAGACCAATTTGGGATCCATACGTCTCATCACAGTCAGGGCAGATGTTTCCTGGTAGAAGGGGTGGATTAGGATTGTTGAGTTGGGCTGTGGCACCTTCTTACCTCCTTCCCTGTTTCTCGGTCTTTGTTGGGTCTCCAAATGCTGGGATACTTGCCACAAAGGTACTTCTCCATTTTAATCAGTCAAGGGCTTAAGTTTATTGGAATGTTGCACTTTCATGTTGGCTTGGAGGGTGACTTTGAAGCACTTTTTCTGCCCTCCCTTTATCTGTTGGCCATGGCTCAGTTGTGAAAAATGTGACCTGCTTCAGGAGTCAATTGTCTGGCATTCAAAAAACATGACCAGCCCAAAGGAGTTGGTGGCTGATGATCATCGCTTCAATGGTGGAAGCTTTGGTTTGGTACATAATGCAGATGCTGGTGTGTCAGTTATCCCACATGCCTACTGTATGTGACCCAGGCTTTGGTATCATACAGGAGAGCAAGGATGACAACGGCCTGGTACACAAGAAGTTTAGTTTTGTTCTTGATGTCATGATCAAGGACATTTTCTCAAAACATCCAAAAGCTGCACTGCCATATTGGAGGTGGTGCTGAATGGCCTTGTCAATGTCAGCTTTCTGTGACAGATAGCTGCAGGGGAATTGCTCAAGGTTCTCCAGGGTCCCTTTATCTTTATTGTGGGAGCAGGATCCTGGTGGTTCGGAGCCTGTTAGTGAAGCACTTTCATTTTCTTGATCTGGTGTGAGACACCCAGTTGGTTGTAGGCCTCAGAGAAGAAGTCAACTGTTTTTTTTAAATCTTCTGAGTGGGCGCACAGGGCACAGTTGTCTGCATACTGAAGTTCCATGACTGATTTAATAATAGTCTGTGCCTTGGATGGGAGGCAATTGAGGTTGAACAGCTTGCCATCCATTCTGTATTGGATATCAAGTCTGGAGGGGAACTCCCCAGGGATGAGGAGGATGACAGCAAGGAAGATGGAGAAGAGGTCTGAAGCGATGACATAAGCTTGCTGGACTTCTGTCTTGACTAGAAAGGAGTCTGTTTCAGATTCACTGTTGACAACTGTCACAGATACGTTGTTGTGGAGTAGGGTGACCAGACAGCAAGTGTGAAAAATCGGGACGGGGGTGGGGGGTAATAGGAGCCTATATAAGAAAAAGACCCAAATATCAGGACTGTCCCTATAAAATCGGGACATCTGGTCACCCTATTGTGGAGGAGTTGGAGGACAGCAAACATATTTTGGCGGGCAGCCAAATTTGACAAGAATTCTCCACAGAGCCTGTTGGTTGATGGAATCAAATGTTTTCGTGAAGTCAATGAGGTCAATGTACAGAGGCAGATGTTGTTTATTGTACTTTTCCTGAAGTTGGCAAGCAGTGAAGATTATGTCAGTGATACCCTGAGATAGTCTAAATCTGCACTGTGATTCTTTGAAGATTTCCTCAGCAAGAAGGAACAGTCTGTTGAGGGGAATTCTGGCGAGGATCTTTCCATAGGTGGACAACAGGGTGATTCCTTGATAGTTCCCACAATCAGATTGGTCTCCTTTCTTGAAAATAATCATGGCATTCCTACGGTTGGCTGTGACTATTTCTTATGAATTCCAGATCTTGAGGATTAGGGTGTGAAGCTGGTGAGCCAGTTCTTCTCCTCCTTCTTTGAAGATTTCGGCGGAAATACTGCCAAGTCCAGATGCCTTATTGTTCATCTGTTCGATGGCTTTTCTTACCTCAAGAAGTGTTGGTGGTTCCAGGATTGTCCTGCATGGGATGTTGAGGGATTAAGTCAAAGATGCTTTCGTCAACATCGAAGTCACAATTCAGGAGATCATACAATGACCGATTTGCTCTTCCACAGTAGCCTTCTGAAGTCTCCCAGAAGGCACTGCATCTAGTAGTTCTGCATTGAACTGTGGGCTAAGCACCAGCTATTTATCTTATAAATTGAGCTTGGACTCAATTTGTGACATATTTGTACAGTAAATCCATGGTAGGCCCATATCTTGAATACTGCGTGCAGATGTGGTTGCCCCATCTCAAAAAAGATATATTGGAATTGGAAAAAGTTCAGAAAAGGGCAACAAAAATTATTAAGGGTATGGAACAGCTTCATATGCTATTAATAACAACATCGGGACTTTTCAGCTTGGAAAAGAGACGACTAAGGGGGGGGGGGAATATGATAGAGGTCTATAAAATCATGACTGGTGTGGAGAAAGTGAATAAGGAAGTATTATTTACTCCTTCTGATAACACAAGAGCTAGGGGTCACCAAATGAAATTAATAGGCAGCAGGTTTAAAACAAACAAAAGGAAGTATTTCTTCACACAACACAGTGTCAACATGTGGAACTCTTTGCCAGAGGATGTTGTGAAGGCCAACACTATAACAGGGTTCAAAAAGGAACTAGACAAATTCATTGAGGATAGGTCCATCAATGGCTATTAGCCAGGATGGTGTCTGGAGCCTCTATTTGCCAGTAGTTGGGAATGGGCGACAGGACATTGAGTGATCTATGATTACCTGTTCTGTTCATTCCCGCTGGGGCAGCTGGCATTGGCCACTGTCAGAAGACATACTGGGCTAGATAGCCCTTAGTCAATAAAGAGAAGTGACCCATTTTGGCTGAAGCTTAAATTTGAAAATATAGTGCCTAGTTTTATGAAGATATGTAAATTGTGTTTGTTTCCATTTTTTGACAGTCAAGTACAATGCTACAAAAAAGTCACTAGAATTGCAGCAATGGAATCATGTGGCAAGGTTTTTAAATTATTGGAGTGCCAAAGCAGTTCTTCCCATTTTTGCATCAAGGTATAGTTTAAATGATTTTTCCATACACTTCCAAACACTGTGGGATAAAGCACTGCAGCTGCCATTAAAAACAGTATCCTCTTTACAGAAAGAGAGTTTCCATTTGCATTTCACTTCCTTTTGTCTGAAATTGTTGACGTTTAGTACAATACACATTTTCTCTCTGTATATAAAACATGCAAAGAAACAGACAGACAATGTAAGAAACCATTTACAGAGAACAATCCAAGCTGCTACAGTGTCACAGAACTTAAAAAAAAATAAAAATAAATCTAATATATTACTTAAAATTAGCTTTAAAAGATCGAGTCAGTAAAGTGTTTTACACCCACTGAAGTCACTTGATAAATTTAACACTGCCGTGAAATTAATTTAGTAAGTCATTAAACTTGAAAGTCTGTCTCATGCACATGGGGAAGAGACATTTTTAGATACTACAAAAATTATAGTCATGGTTTGAGAAAATTGAATCATAAGTGAAAAGCTTTGCACAGTGTCTGTCACCTAACATCAATTTCTGCAAAATTTAAGCTTTCATTTAAAAGAGTTACCTATCTAGCCCTATGATTTGCAAAGAAAGTCTCCCAACTGGAAACCTAAAGTAGACTCATGTAGTGTTGCCTTACTAATCTCCCTAATAATCTCCAAACTACTCCACTGCCTCTGTTGCTGCTCACAGCTTTGCCAAGCAACAGCACAGTGACATTAGCAAGACTAGTCAGTGTCATGGCTGTTATTCAGAACAATAGAATTCTGTCCAAGTTCTTTGAATGCTAGGGAAGAGGCAGAAGACAGGCACAAGAATTATCCACAAGGATAAAAAAAAAAAAAAAGACGTGGCCAATAACAGAGACCTCTTGTCCCTATCACTCCTTGCAGCAGCCCAGAGTCTTGAGGGTCAGGAATAAGGAAAGGAGAAACCAAAAGCTCCCTCTCCCCCTTCAGCAAGTAGCTAGAAGCTGAGACATCTAGAATCTAAAGGCTGATATGAAAGCTAGAGACTCCAAGCAGAGTCAGTGACAAGCACCCTGGTAAGAATCCCAGCACCACCCCTTTACCAGCAAGCAGTTTGAGAGGTGCAAGGAGGCTGAACTTCTCAGCAGGGCTTTCCCTCTGGATCATGCTGGTATTGCCCCCCCAGCCAATACCTAGCAGCTAGTGGGTAGACATATTTTTGAGCTCTGATAACAATACTAAAGTTTTTCAGCCAAAGAGGATCCCTTCTTCAGGTGTTAAATTGTCTTACTGAGCTATGGCTAAGACGATGAATGTTACAGAAGAGGCAGTTGAAATTTTAAGTTATGGATTTAGACATAGAATAAAGTTCACATAAACTGAGACCTGAAATTAGACTATGGAACTCATTGCCACAGAGTCCAAGAGCTTAGCAGGATTTAAAAAAGGATTTCTATATAGATAACAGATATCCAGCATTACAACAACAATAGGAAATAACATCCCACACCCTCCAAGAACGCATAAAAAAAATTCTAACAAACCAAGCATTTGGAAGGGATATAAATCCTCATGCTATAGGGCACAAGGCCAAACTCTAACGGCTGGGGTTAAGAAACTTTCCCCACAACAGTTTATTCCTGGATTGCATGTAGCATGATTTCACTGACAAGAGAAAGGTGCATTTGATTCTGACCACTGCTGGAGAAGCTATACTGAAATAGATTGATCACTAGCCTAAAAATGTTACAGGATTTCCAATTAAATAGTTTACTAATCACTATTAAAATACTGTTATTTGAACTAGCAATTAATACAGAAACCTTAATTTGCTAATTCAGATCTTTTAGAACAATTCACCAAAACAAACGTACAACACTTCACACAAATCTAAGACTACCACAAAACTGCATCATCCAAGAGCAAGTAACAGATTAACAAGACCCCTTTTCCCATCCCACCCACGTATGCTAGACAAGTCTCATTTTATGCCAAAAGTATTTTTCCATAGTTTAGAAAGAGGCAGCATTATTAATTATTTGTATAACCATAGCACCTGGAAACCCTAGTCATAGACCAGGCCCCCACTGTGTTAGGTGATGTACAAATACAGAACAAAGTCAGTCCCTGCCTCATATTACAAGGCTATTCCCAATCATATTTATAGCTCCCTCTAGAATTATAAATACTTTACAAGCTGCACAACAACAAAAAAATCACATCTCTACCCTTGAAACAGTCACACCATGAAATACCATAAATCAACACTACCATAGCTTAAAGCAGGACATGAATGCTTAAGTAAACACAAACAACAAAAAACCACACAGTAGGATTTTAGGCAGTTAGCATGCAGTTTTCTAAATGCCAATTTGAAAATACTACATGTTTTGATTTTATGGGAGGAGTTTACCATTTTGATTAGTAACTCAATATTGCTGATTGCTACAGCACCATCAATAATCAACTGCAAAGGGGGAAGGACCAAGCACACCTCAGACACTGAAAACAGTTTTATTTAACAAGACCCATTAGCACATAGCAAAGAATAAACAATGAAATGGCTGGGTATTGTTAGATTAGATTTGAAAAGGTTAAATAGTTACCAAGATTTGAACTTGAACAAAAATAGCTGGCAGGGATAGGAATGTTAGACATCAGGTCATTCAATCCACCCTTTTGCCAGTGCTCTATTGTTCTCTAGAGCACTTTTTCAAGGAGTTTATTTGAAATTTAAGGGGCAACATGGAAGAAAGTACAGAGATGGCTGTGTGGGAGGCCAAAGAGACTTCAGAAAGACTAAGCTAGGAGCAGACAGCATCTTGGAAGCCTTGGTTGGCTAGTATTTCATTAAGGAGGGTGTGATTACGAGCACGAAAAGCAGTAGAGAGTAGAGAATCTGAGATTTGGCTAAGAAAAAAAATCAAGTCCTTGACAAGTCATACATCAACAGAGTGAAGGAAGCAGAAGCCAGATTGCAGGAGGTCAAAACATTCATTCCCAGCCCACGGACCTTTGTACATCTCAATTAATCAAAAAGCACCATTTCCAACTGTTGCCTAATTTCCTTGCTTCAAACTCAACTCCATCCTTATGGAGAGAACAAATTTGTAAAGTTGTGCTCACTTAGTTCCTCTCTCTCAGCTCCTTGTCTCAATACTTTTGCTCAGCCAGTCTCAATCCCGCCCTTCCCTCTCCAGCTTCTTGTTAAATCCATCTCTCCTCTCTTCCCAATCCTGCCCTGTGGGTTTCTCAGATCCAGTCTGACTGTGCAAAAAAATGGGTCTCTGCATCTGATCTCAGTTTCCATCCATCTACAGGCCCCAGCCCCACCTTCCCTGCCTCCCTCGTTTCCCTCTTCACTCCTAGTCCCCAATCTCCTTGCCCAGCCAGTCCCAGTATCTCCCCCAACCTCAACTCCCAGTCCCCCAGCCCTCTCCCTGCCAATCAGCTCTCCCCACCAGTCCTGCTCTTATCCCCTCTGCATTTGGATCTGACAGCTTCCTCCTTCAATTTGCATGGGCCCATCAGGATGCCAGTGAGAGTACAGAATAATATGTTCAGATGCCAAGACCCAGACCTGTCATGGCCTGCAACAGCCCTGAGCTGCAATTACAGGAAACGTTCTGCTCAGCTGCTGCCTGAAGCATGCCTAGTGTGGACAGAATTTTCAGGGAATTTAGCTAAAATCTTAGAAGTGCCTACTAAGCATATGCTAACTGCAATTTTTCAAAGGCTTATAACTTGGCCAAATTTGTGTGGTTAACAGGGATGGCTAGAGGCAGATTTCTAACATAAAGGCCAATTATAAGCCAAATTTCAAGTCCCCGGTTCAAAGCATGAGAGTAACTGAGCTTTCCAAACAAGGAGGTCACTAGAATTTTTTAAGATGGGCAGAACATATTCTTTCCTAGCTTTGTTAAAATTAAAAAACAAAACAAAGTTTAAAAAAAAAATACAACCTGAGGCTGGAACCCAGGATGGAAAATTTCCAAACAGTTAAAGTGCAGTACGGTTATAAGCAACTGAAAACAGGTTCTTATAATTGTGGAAGTCAATGAATGGCTACACAGGTGGTGTCGGAGAGAAGGCTTTGGATTCTTCGACCATGGGATGGTGTTCCAAGAAGGAGGAGTGCTAAGCAGAGATGGGCTCCACCTAACGAAGAGAGGGAAGAACATCTTAGCAAGCAGGCTGGCTAACCTAGTGAGGAGGGCTTTAAACTAGGTTCACCGGGGGGAAGGAGACCAAAGCCCTGAGGTAAGTGGGGAAATGGGATACCAGGAGGAAGCATGAGCAGGAGAGTGCAAGAGGGGAAGGCTCCTGTCTCAGACTGAGAAAGTGGGACAATCAGCAAGTATCTTAAGTGCCTATACACAAATGCCAGAAGTCTGGAAAACAAGCAGGGAGAACTGGAAGTCCTGGCACAGTCAAGGAACTATGATGTCATTGGAATAGCAGAGACTTGGTGGGATAACTCACATGACTGGAGTACTGTCATGGATGAATATAAACTGTTCAGGAAAGACAGGCAGCACAGAAAAGGTGGGGGAGTTGCATTGTATGTAAGAGAGAGGAGCATGACTGTTCAGAGCTCCAGTATGAAACTGCAGAAAAACCTGAGAGTCTCTGGATTAAGTGTAGAAGTGTGAGCAACAAGGGTGATGTCGTGGTGGGAGTCTGCTATAGACCACCAGACCAGGAGGATGAGGCTTTCTTCCAGCAACTAGCAGAAGTTACTAGATCGCAGGCCCTGGTTCTCATGGGAGACTTTAATCACCCTGATATCTGGTGGGAAATGAATACAGCTGTGCCCAGACAGTCCAGGAAGTTTTTGGAAAGTGTAGGGGACAATTTCCTGGTGCAAGTGCTGGAGGAACCAACTACGGGCAGAGCTCTTCTAGACCTGCTGCTCACAAACCAGGAAGAATTAGTAGGGGAAGCAAAAGTGGATGGGAACCTGGGAGGCAGTGACCATGAGATGGTCAAGTTCAG
This sequence comes from Chrysemys picta bellii, assembly GCF_011386835.1. NCBI lineage: Eukaryota > Metazoa > Chordata > Testudines > Emydidae > Chrysemys > Chrysemys picta. Next base: position 205,095,133 of record NC_088791.1, read on the forward strand.
GATCCTGACACAAGGAAGAAAGGAGAGCAGCAGAATATGGACCCTAGACTTCAGAAAAGCAGACTGACTCCCTCAGGAAACAGATGGGCAGGATCCCCTGGGAGAATAACATGAGGGGGAAAGGAGTCCAGGAGAGCTGGCTGTATTTTAAAGAATCCTTATTGAGGTTGCAGGAAAAAAACATCCCGATGTGTAGAAAGAATAGTAAATATGGCAGGTGACCAGCTTGGCTAAACAGTGAAATCCTTGCTGATCTTAAAACACAAAAAAAGAAGCTTACAAGAAGTGGAAGATTGGACAAATGACCAGGGAGGAGTATAAAAATATTGCTCAGGCATGCAGGAGTGAAATCAGGAAGGCCAAATCACACTTGGAGTTGCAGCTAGCAAGAGATGTTAAGAGTAACAAGAAGGGTTTCTTCAGGTATGTTAGCAACAAGAAGAAAGTCAAGGAAAGTGTGGGCCCCTTACTGAATGAGGGAGGCAACCTAGTGACAGAGAATCTGGAAAAAGCTAATGTACTCAATCATTTTTTTGCCTCTGTCTTCACGAACAAGGTCAGCTCCCAGACTGCTGCACTGGGCCGCACAGTATGGGGAGAAGGTGACCAGCCCTCTGTGGAGAAAGAAGTGGTTCGGGACTATTTAGAAAAACTGGACGTGCACAAGTCCATGGGGCCAGATGCGCTGCATCCAAGGGTGCTAAAGAAGTTGGCAGATGTGATTGCAGAGCCATTGACCATTATCTTTGAAAACTCATAGTGATCGGGGGAGGTCCCGGATGACTGGAAAAAGGCTAATGTAGTGCCCATCTTTAAAAAAGGGAAGGAGGATCCTGGGAACTACAGGCCAGTCAGCCTCACCTCAGTCCCTGGAAAATCATGGAGCAGGTCCTCAAGGAATCAATTCTGAAACATTTAGAGGAGAGGAAAGTGATCAGGAACAGTCAGCATGGATTCACCGAGGGCAAGTCATGCCTGACTAACCTAATTGCCTTCTATGAAGAGATAACTGGGTCTGGGGATGAGGGGAAAGCAGTGGATGTGTTATTCCTTGACTTTAGCAAAGCTTTCGATACGGTCTCTTACAGTATTCTTAACACCAAGTTAAAGAAGTATGGGCTGGATGAATGGACTATAAGGTGGACAGAAAGCTGGCTAGATTGTTGGGCTCAACGGGTAGTGATCAATGGCTCCATGTCTAGTTGGCAGCCAGTTTCAAGTGGAGTGCCCCAGGGGTCGGTCCTGGGGCCGGTTTTGTTCAATATCTTCATTAATGATCTGGAGGATGGCGTGGACTGCACTCTCAGCAAGTTTGCAGATGACACTAAACAGGGAGGAGTGGTAGATACGCTGGAGGGTAGGGATAGGATACAGAGGGACCTAGACAAATTAGAGGATTGGGCCAAAAGAAACCTGATGAGGTTCAACAAGGACAAGTGCAGAGTCCTGCACTTAGGACAGAAGAATCCCATGCACTGTTACAGACTAGGGACCGAGTGGCTAGGCAGCAGTTCTGCAGAAAAGGACCTAGGGGTTACAGTGGACGAGAAGCTGGATATGAGTCAAAAGTGTGCCCTTGTTGCCAAGAAGGCAAACGGCATTTTGGGCTGTATAAGTAGAAGCATTGCCAGCAGATCGAGGGACATGATCGTTCCCCTCTATTCAACATTGGTGAGGCCTCACCTGGAGTACTGTGTCCAGTTTTGGGCCCCACACTACAAGAAGGATGTGGAAAAATTGGAAAGAGTCCAGCGGAGGGCAACAAAAATGATTAGGGGGCTGGAGCACATGAATTATGAGGAGAGGCTGAAGGAACTCGGATTGTTTAGTCTGCAGAAGAGAAGAATGAGGGGGGATTTAATAGCTGCTTTCAACTACCTGAAAGGGGGTTCCAAAGAGGATGGATCTAGACTGTTCTCAGTGGTAGTAGATGACAGAACAAGGAGTAATGGTCTCAAGTTGCAGTGGGAGAGGTTTAGGTTGGATATTAGGAAACACTTTTTCACTAGGAGGGTGGTGAAGCACTGGAATGGGTTACCTAGGGAGGTGGTGGAATCTCCTTCCTTAGAGGTTTTTAAGGTCAGGCTTGACAAAGCCCTGGCAGGGATGATTTCGTTGGGATTAGGTCCTGCTTGGGGGGAGGGATAGCTCAGTGGTTTGAGCATTGGCCTGCTTAAACCCAGGGTTGTGAGTTCAATCCTTGAGGGGGCCACTTAGGGATCTGGGGCAAAACTCAGTACTTGGTCCTGCTAGTGAAGGCAGGGGGCTCGACTCGATGACCAAGGTCCCTTCCAGTTCTAGAAGATAGGATATCTCCACTAATTTAAATTTTTAAATTTGAGCAGGGGGTTGGACTAGATGACCTCCTCAGGTCCCTTCCAACCCTGATATTCTATGATTCTAAATCAGGCAATCTCTACAGGAGGATCCACCCACCATATGTATATCTATATCTACACACATTACATACACACTTCAAACTTTCCTCATTAATCTCCAGCTACAGTCATTGGGTTTCACTCTTCCCTTAAACTCCCTCTATCTTCCTGATAACCAGCTGCCTTAAAACTGAATGCAGTACTAAAACTACAGTGACAGACCCAAACACTGGGATCACCGTTTTTTAAAAAAACAATCCATAGTTATGTCAATCCAAGGCAGGGCCACCATCCACAAAACAGCTCAGTCACAAACACCCAACATCAGATGACTGTGGGGGTGGGGTGGGGGGGAGAAGAGCTGAAAGGATCTTTTTTCTCACCTCCCAAAAGAGTCAATTGCTGAACACAAAATGCGAGCAAAAGCAGCTCCCTCCCCCACATCTGCCACTCACAGCCTGCTGCTGCCTGCAAAACAGATACCCCCTTTGTTGATTTTCAGCAGCACAATGGGCCAGAACAGAAATCAGACAAGAAACTACCATAACACTCCCCCGGACAGCCAGCATTGCAAGCTGCCTCCCCCAACACACCATACACAGGCTCTCTCAACTAACTGCAGTCCCACAGCAAACTTTCCCGAGCACCTAACCCCCTAAAAGAAGAGAAGAAACACTGGCAGCGCCAACTCCGAACTTTCGGGGCGGCAGAGGAAGGACTTGTAAGAATTGCTAAGCAAGAAACCACCCCGGGCACCGCCTGCCAGTCCCCCCAACCCTGCCCACCGCCCCGGCACCGCCTGCCACTCCCCGCACCCGGCCCAGCCCCCGGCACCGCCTGCCACTCCCCCCAACCCTGCCCACCGCCTGCCACTCCCCCCAACCCTGCACCCCCCGGCACCGCCTGCTAGTCCCCGCACCCTGTACCCCTCGGCACCGCCTGCCACTCCCCCATCACCCCAGCTCGCCCCCCATTACCCCGCCCCCGGTGCCCCCGCCCCGGCAGAGGGGCAGCCCAGGGCACAGACCTCGCCCAGCTGGGCCTTGCCGCGCTCCTCTCTCCGCTCCAGGAGCGGCGCACGATCCACCCCGCTCCGGCGAGGTGCACTGTAGTAAATTGCTCTCCCTAGTAATGTGCTATTTACAGTGTACTGAGCATGAACTGCGCATGATCAGTACATCTGCTGAAGCCACTGCCCTTCACCCTGCCCTTGTTAGCCTTAGAATTCTGCGGGCTGCTTTTGACAAGGGGTTAAAAAGAAGGCGAATCAGAGCAGGGGGGTGGCCAGGGTCTTAGCAGGGGGTGGAAATTGACTGGTCAGGGGGGTCAAGCAGCTGGAGGCAGCATTAGGAAAGGGGTTAAAATGCAAAATCAGGAATGAGGTGGGAAGGAGGCGGAGTTAAGCCCAAGGGTGAGGCGCTGGCTATGGGCGTCAGGGGGCAAAACCCGGCACAGGCAGGGGCAGAGGGGATAGCAGTTACCCCAGTGGCACTGAGACACCAGTGCTTTGGAAAATAGTTTGTGGAGGGGGCGAGAGGCTTTTTTATTTGAACAAAGTGGCTTTTTTGTAGTGCAAGAAACTGCTACCTGTTGGCATTTGCTACATCAGGTAGCAGTTTACTACAATAGCACTTTCTTACAATCCATTATGTATCAATAACTGCTACTAGTAGCACATTCCTACATGGAGCAATTTTATTACACTACACCCTGCTGCAAACCTCACAGCCAAGCTCGCTGCTCCCGACGCTCCCGGGGCAGCCCACGCTGGCGCTGCCTCTGTGCAAGCACCCCGGCTCCCCAGCTCCAGCCGCCAGGGACTGGGGCGGCCAGGGCTCTGTGGTGGGAGCTCCGGGGGGCTGCGCACTGACAGACAGATCTGGACTGGCTGACTGCCCTGCTCCCCGCCCCCACTGGAGCGCTACCTTTATTCTGGGGCTCAGCCCCCATCTCACCCCTCTAGGACCTGCCCTGTCTCTTCTTAGGGCGCTTTTCCCCTCAGACTAGAGCCACAGAGAGGGAGTGCTCACTTTGGGAAAAAGGTTCACCCTGCTGTAATAAGGTGGTTTTGTATTTTACCATATTTCTGTGTGAGTTCATGCCAGAGGCCCAGCTTGTCTGCTTTCACCCACATAGTTGTCATTGGGGCAGTTAGTGCACTGGAGGAGGTACAACACCTGTAGTGATAAGCATACGTGGGACCTGTGGATCCCAAGAGGTGCTTACTCCATAGCTGAGCTTTCAATACCTGCCCTCAAAGGAAACCTCCACAACACCGACAAAATTTTGGCGAGCCTGGGAACTTAAATCCATAATTCTGGTAGACACCAAAAACCATGGGCTTGGCAGGGACACTGGTTTTATGGCTCATTACAACAATTTGTAACACGGCCACACTGCCTGATATCCTTAATTGCCCTTTTCAGTCCCTTTATGCATAACAATCTAACCCTCAATTGCCCACTTTATTTCAAGTGAGCACCTCCAAGATGCCTTATCCATTCTGTCCCAACTTGTATTTAGCTCAGACACTCTGATCTCCTTTCACAGACCTGAGGAAGAGCTCTGTGCAGCTCAAAAGCTTGTATGTTTCACCAACAGAAGCTGTCTCTCTCCTACCCTGTAACGCAGCTACCACAAAACTGCTAGCAAAGATAAGAAAGTAACTTTTACTGACAACAGTTCTTTTAATAAAAAGATAACATAAAAAGAGAATGCAATCTTTACTTTTAATATATTTATAAAACAATATACAAACAGCATAATTCCATTACAAAACAAAACAAGGGGACAAAGTTAAGGTCAAGTGCAGGATGTAAATCAGATGAGGTGATGGGTTATGTCAATGAGGAATTGGCTGTGTCTCTTAACTTCATTTCCAAATTTTTTACCTTTCAGGGTTTTTTGTTTGTTTGTTTGCTTGTTTTTAATTTCCCAAAGGTGCAGAATTTTTGGCATGTTCACACTTCTGGTCTGGCAGAAATTGTTCTTTGGGTTCAATCTTAAAATCACACATCCTCTCTTAAAATTCCACATAAAAACAAAGACATTTTCTTTTCAGGGAAAAGATCTGCAGTCTAAAATTGTATGTAACTATAATTTTTAGTCCTTGAAACTTGCAAATGTACATTAGCTCAGTTTTGCTGAGCACTTCTAGCAATCTTCATTTCTGATGCTATAGTTTTGTAAGAGTTTGCACAGAAGAACAGACCAGCTTAAGGAGTTGGTTATGGATAGAAAGCCTTTCACCTCTAGATACCTCTGATCCAAATGCACTGATGTCTGTTGTTCAGTGGTCTATTTGAAATGGATGGTCTTTGTCCATCTTCTAGTGCAGTGGTTTTCAACCTGTGGTCTGCTGCCGTACCTCCATTTGAAATTGTTTAGAGGTCCACAAGTGAAAAAAGTTTGAAAACCACTGTCCCAGTGAATACGTGTTTAAAAAAATACCTACCCTCAGTTGGCAACTTTGCCATCAGAGAGATTGAGGCCTGAATGGTAGGGAGACTGAACTAAGACTATTTCTACACTAGCAGTTTTGCCAGTGAAACTTTTGTTGGCCAGGGGTATGAAAAAACAAACCCCTGACCAACATAAGTTTCACTGACAAAAGATGCACTCCCTCCAACACAGCTACTGCTGCTCATCTGGGATGGTTTAATTATGCTAACAGGAGAGCTCTCCCCCATCGGCATAGAGCAGCTACGTGGGAGACCGTACAGCAGCGCAGCTGTAGCAGTACTGTGCCACTGTAATGGTTTGTAGTGTAGACATAATTTTAACTTATCTCCCCCCAGAGGTAATAAACTCTCTTAAACAGGGTTGAAGCACCCTGATAGAGTGCAGTGTGCTGAAAATTTACATTGCTACTGCTTGTGCTACACTTTCAGTTGTTCTGTGGATTATGATTTTGGTTTCCAGAGCTGCCTTTCATCTTTACTATTGTAAACTAACAAATGACTGATAATCAGCACAAATAGGAATGTGCTAATGGTGCAATAGTAAAAGTACACTTACATTTATGGTAACAGAAGATTAAATATAGAATTAGCTATTATATAAATCTTCCTCAATCTCTTTATTGGAACTAGATTTAGAATTAAAAGGCAGATGAGATATTTTCAAATATATTTCACAGCCAATAAACATGGATACTACCATGTTTTAGCACAGTTATTACCAAAGATGGGAAGACTGAATTAAAATAGCTGAAAGACTTTTTGACAGACTTCATCAGTAAACAAGGAATTCTATATATGTTCAAAATCCTTTGAGCCATTGGAAGAGGCAATAAATTACTTTGCAAACTAAATGAAAGCTCATGGCAATAAAGTGAACTACTAAAGCCTATATAGCCAACATAATCTATTTAGTGCTCTTTGCTTCATCAGGGTCACATTAATTTAAGGAGAGATATGAAGATGATTTATTGTGTGGACAGTGATTTAGGTTCAAATATGGTTATTTTAGGTTTAAACATATGCAATATGCTCTTCCTAGTTAACCACTTTTCACAGCTTCTAAATCTTCAGCTTCATCTATGGGTCTTCTAGCTGTAACGCTTCTTAATAAATGGGTCTCAATTCACAGAAAGCAATCATTTTCAGCAAGTAAATGAAATGCTAGTCAAAGAATGATTTCCTGCCAAATTAATTTTAAAAGGTCACATATTAACAGCTTCTAAATAAGCACCTACTTTAAAACCCCCCAGTAATTTAAGCATGTGAATGACAGAATTAGTACTGCAAACAGTAACCACTAACCCAAACAGGAAATTTAAAATCATTTATATAAGCAGATTTTTGCAAGCACAAACGTTTATACACACAAACTGCAGGTCCAAAATCACTGGTTGGGCTTGAGGGGTAGAGAGGGAGACTTTGAAATTTTCAATCTCAAATTGTATAATTAGAATCTTATTGACACTGTAATAAAATCCCCTTATCAAAGCTAGCTAAAATGCTGAGGATGTAGATATAGATACACTAAACAGGCAAAGGGCATTGATACCAAAGAGAAAGAATAACATAAATCAATATGAAATGTCATTCTATACTATTTTTGACACATTCACCTTTTTTCCATGTCACAATAATTTAGCCCATGTGGCACAATCCTAGATTATGAATAGATATAACTGTAAACCCTGTATATGATGGAAATCAGTACAAGCCAGGGGGTGTAGCAGCACCCCCAGCACCCCTAGTTCCAGCACCTATGCTTCTGGGGTGCTGTCAGCAGCTGGTGTAGGTTGCAGCAAACTTAGGTTGTTCTAATTTATGCAATCCATCATTAAGATCGTTTCAGGATTGAGTGAATGTAAAGATGGCTTAAAGTCATCTTTGGGCCCCCTTCAGCTGTTCTAAGTACTCCTCCTCTGCATCTAAGGATCCAAGCTAAGATCTTTAGGAAACCATATGACTCCTAGTCCTAGTGGCAAATTCAGGAACACATGAACAGCAGGACACCGGCACTATGATTTCCATTATACTAAAGGAGGTAAAATAAACCATTCAATCTGATGTTTCAAGTGGTCTTAAATTCTTACCTGGGATTTTTCCTTGCCAATGTCACTTCAGAATTAAAGAAGGATTTGCAATTTTGACAATACCTTGTTTCAATTTGTCCTCTATCAAGTAAAGTTTCCCTTTTCCATATGGTAACAGTTACATCAGAGAAAGAAAGAAATGCTATCACTTCAATCTGGCTGCTCCTTACCTGATGACTCCCTTCTCTACGCCAACAGGAAGGCTCTGAACTTTGCCAATGAGGCCTATGTAAAGGGTGAGACCTCCAAAGTCCTCAGTGCCCCCTGATGTGCTGCTGTGGGAGGCACCCTCATGTGCCACTGACGTGACCTCTCCCCACAGTGTTGGAGGTTCAAGGATCAGAGGCACATGAGGAGGTACAGGGCACATGGGGCGTTGCAGAGCAGCTGGCTCTGAGGTCAAAGAATTGAGGCTCAGCACTGTTTACACATCTGGAAGGCAGGGGGAAGAACTCTGCCTGCTACACAGGCTGAGGGACCAGAATGCTCATCAGACTATGTAGCAACTCAGACTGGCAGTTCTTCTCCAGGAGACAAGTGAATAGGAAAGGGCTAAATTCACCTTTACATAGCTGTTAGTAAAGCATCCCCATTGACAACATCTGGATTCCAGGAATTTAGTAGTTTCCACTGAGTATGGCAAGGAAGCTTAAGTGGCACGAGTCATGACTCATTAGCTTGCATCTAGCCTCCTAGTCCAAGTTATACGTGTGAAGGAGAGGGAGCTGCCTTACAATAATTATGAGGATTGTATGTAACCTGATTATTGGAATGTGTACTGTATACATATGTTTGATTTACTTTAACAGCAGACAGTTGGGGAAATAAGCAGGAAGGCCAGACAATGGCTCCATATAAATCACCTCTTGGTAAACACATCAAGGGTTAAGAGACAATGCCTGAGCTATTAACAATGAAGAATCTGCTTCCTTGGCTCCAGCCAAGTTACACAACTTGTTTGTCCAGGTTGGGAGCCAAAAGTTCAAAAACACATTAAAAATGCAAAGGGCCCTCTCTGACCTGAGGTCAGGAAGCTGTCAAGGAGCTATTTACAGGGACTAGACCGACACAAATGCCCATTTAGGGGTCTGAAGAAGGTAGACCTTCTTAATCTTCCAGTGAGGGTAGTGACTTTTAGGTCAGGGAAAGATGTGTAGATATTTAATTGTTTTAAAATAATTTTTGTTTTATTTTATCGTTGCTCCTACTCTTAAAATTAAACAATACTTTGGCTCAACAAGGCTGTTTGGTTACTGTATTTACTACTGATCAGAAGCTCCCCAATGGAAGACCCACAGGTACCTGAACCCAGTTGGACCTGTTGGGGTAAGCATGGTCAATATTCAGGTGTTGCAGTCAAAATCCTAGTCTAAAAGTACAGCAATTGGGGGAATTCCTCCCTAGGAGAGGAAAAGATACGAGGCACGAGGCCTATGCCTGTTGGGGTGCACTCGGAGACTCGAGAGGGGTCAGTGGTGCAGCCAGTCCTGCAACTGTGATAATATGTATCTTTCTAGAAATGAAATCATTACTGCAAAATATGCTGTATAACTTAGGAATTCAAATATGCATATAAAGAAAATATGAAAACGTTTGCCCATATTAATTTTCTTTTTCTTATGGAAGTAGGGAAGCGTAATGTGATCTTTCATCTAGATGCCTTTAGCACAACAATAGAACTTGCTTGAAACAGCTGGGCTAAACCCCCAAAAGAGAGGTGAATTATAACTTACTGTATGTAATAATCTTGGGGTTTATTAACAACAAACCAGTGATTGAGACAGGAATAAAAGTTTTATTAAAAATAAACTATAAAGTTTCTGTGATGAATTTCTGTATACAATAGTAAGGGGGAGATTATTTTTAGCATCACATGACATTTTTGCTGTGCATCCTACAATAATATAAAGGAAATTTGAGCTGCTAAATTCCCTGTGCATTGCACTGAAAACATTCCCCTGGCTGTCACCATTCCATATAAATGTAACAAATTGATCATCTCTTTGTCAGTAAACAAAACAAAACTATTGTATAGGCCAGAAGTTCCTAAAATGTTGTATCAGACACCTGGCACATGTCCAGTGTTCACAATATTCAACATTTCCTGATCTATTAATTTCTTTCATCTCTATAACTACCAACCAGTATTATACATTTTAGCTCTTTGCATTGAGAGGGCCGTATCTGAAATTTACGTTGTTTTTCAATTAAGTCACTTAATTTTGAAATTTCTTGGGGAGTTTTACCTAGGGCAAAGGAGAAACAGTAATCACTACATAGAATTCACAAGTATTTTCCAGAGGATTCTCTCATTTTTCCTCTCCAGTTCTTCTGCTTCAAGATCTGGTGCTGCTGCAGCCTTCCTCAGAGCCAAGAAGGGCTAGGACAGATTAGCCTCTCTTTGGAGCCCATTAAAGCTGCTCCTTAATCAGCCAGAGGGGTTGCTGTAGACCAGAGGTGGGCAAACTTTTTGGCCTGAGGGCCACATCAGGGTGGGGAAATTGTATGCAAGGCCATGAATGTAGGGCTGGGGAAGGGGGCTGGGATGCGGGAGGGAGTGTGGGGTGTGGGAAGGGGTTGCGGAGTGCAGGAAGGGGCTCAGGGCAAGGGGTTCGGGTGCAGAAGGGATGCGGGGTGCAGGAGGAGGCTCAGGGCAGGGGTTTGGGCTGCAGGAGGGGTACAGGGTGAAGCAGGGGGTTCAGGGCAGGGGGTTGGGGTACAGAGGGGTTCAGGGTGCGGGCTCCAGCCTGGCACTGCTTACCTTGAGCAGCTCCAGGGTGGCAGCAGGGCTAAGGCAGGCTCCCTGCCTGCCCTGGCCCCGCGTTACTCCCAGAAGTGGCCAGCATGTCCGACAGTGGCTCCTGGGGGTGGGGTGGAGCAGGCAGCTTCACCATGCACTGCCCTCACCTGTGGGTACCACCCCCAAAGCTCCCATTAGCCACGGTTCCCCATTACCGGACAATTGGAGCTGCAGGGGGCAATGCCTGCAGGCGAGGACAGCACACGGAGCCCTCTGCCCCTCCACTCCCCCAGGGGCCACTGGGACGTGGTGCTGGCCGCTTCCTGGAGTGGCATGGGCCAGGGCAGGCAGGGAGCCTGCCTTAGCCCCGCTGCGCCATGGGGCTGGCAATCCTGCGGGCAGGGCCATCCCTACCCATACACAAAGTACACAGCTGCTTAGGGCACCAGGAAATTTGGGGCACCACATTTCCTGGTGTCCTGTGCAGCCCCTGCTGCTCCAGCCCCTGCTCCGCCTATTCCCCATGGCCCCTGCCCCTGCTCCACCTTTTCCCACCCCCACTCCCCTGAGGACTGCTGCAGGGGAGGGGCCTGCACTCACCATGTAGTAAGTGGAGCGACCCGGCCCCAGCCTGCTCCGCTCCCCTGGCTCCCAGCCACGCCGCTGGTGAATGCTGGGGGGCGGTTCTCCCCTCCCCCCAAGGCTGGGAGCCAGGGGAGGGGAGCAGAGTAGAGCGGGCTAGGACCGGGGGGCGGTTCCCCCCTGCTCCCCCTGGAGGCCTGGGGGGGCTGCATAGAGAACCAAAATGGCTAGGGAGAGCCCTGCCCGTGGCCCGGATTGAAAGCCCTGACGGGCCGGATCTGCCCTGCAGGCTGTAGTTTGCCCTCCCCTGCTGTAGACTGATGGCCCTGATGAAAAGTATTTCTAGGGGCTGAGTTTATCGCCTTTGCAGTGATCCCCAAACCGTGATGGATGTCATTATTCACAGCTGCTACTGCAGTGGAGCAGTGTCTATCACAGGCTTCACATCAGTAGTCAAGTCTAACTAGACAGCTGCTTGCTACATTAGGTGGATTTACATCACATTCATGAATTATAAATTGCTGGATTATTTACATTGGTTGAAGTGTGTTTAAACATTATTGTCTGTATAGTATAGTAGATAAACTCAAATGCATTCAATTTTTTAAATAATCCATTATTATTCCAGCACAGGGTCAATGGAATGTCTAGTGTTCTGAATGGCTGAACAGTCAGGTCTACATGGTTCCTGCACTTTGACAAATTAACTTGAGTTCCTGTGTTCCCTTTCCAAACACTTACTCTGACAGGCTTTTTTTCTATCTCTTCAGACAATATCATAATGTATTGTCATCCAGTTACTGTAGAGCATTGTGTTTTATACCTAAGAAGATATTCACTTGTATCAATATACAAGTGAACAGCACCTCAGTGCTGTTGATCAGTGCCAAATACTTTCAAATAATTGCAAAAGATATTGCTACCCAACAAACTCTATTAAGGGTACCAGGTGTATACTTCGAGACATATACTATTGTTTGTTTAGCATATACCTCAAATGGATTGGATCCCTCTACATGTCCCACAAAAGTGCCCTCCCTATCTTTCTAATCTGGTGCAGTGTTTGACTTTCTTAATTGCCTCTGGGATATTGATGGGGAGTGATTAAAGAAACATTTTTAAGACAGGCTGACTAGGTTAGCACTCCAGTTCCTCTTCATACTACAAATCCTAACACTGTAGGGTCTGATGCTGTAACATGCTTAGGCCAAAAATTTTCAAATCTCATAACCTAAGAATGGGCATCTAAATTCAGACAGGTTTCAGAGTAGCAGCCGTGTTAGTCTGTATCCGCAAAAAGAACAGGAGTACTTGTGGCACCTTAGAGACTAACATTTATTTGAGCATAAGCTTTCGTGGGCTAGAGCCCACTTCATCAGATACATAGAATGGAACATATAGTAAGAAGATACACATACATATAGACTGAGGGACCTAAGGGTATGCCTATACAGCAAAGAAAAACCTGTGGCTGGCCTGTGCCAGCTGACTCAGCCTCACGGGGCTTGGGCTGCGGGGCTGTTACATTGCAGTAGAGATTTCTGGGCTCAGGCTGGAGCTTGGTTGCTAGGACCCCGTGAGGTGGGAGAATCCCAGAGCTTGGGCACTAGCCCAAGACTGGAAGTTTACACAGCAATGAAACATCCCTGCAGCCTGAGCCAGGCGAGCCCAAGTCAGCTGACACAGGCCAACTGCGTGTTTTTCTTTGCTATGTAGGCATACCTTAAGTGACCTGCTGCTGCATAGCTTCATTTCTCACTTAAGTGAAAGATACGTAGCCAACAAAATAATCCTGCTCTTAAAATGTAATCTGTCAGCCATGGAGAAAATTCTGGTTTCAGTAATATTTGTGAAGATCAGTGACTTCCATGAAATTGCTTTGGATTCACACGGCTGTAATGAAGAAGAGAATGTAGCACTGTGAGTTTAAGATATGCCTCCCAAAGTTGTGAGGCAGAGCAGAAGGATAATAGAAAAGGAAAAGTCATTATTTTATTTTCTAATACGATATAAACCTTTTTAAAATCCATATATTACAAAAATAAATATATAACAATGTTTAACAAGGCTGTTCTAGTCATCTCAGTATCTTTGAGCCATCACAAGCAACTTAGAGTTCTTTCCTGTGGTTTACAATGAAAAAACATCCTTGTAAGACAATACTTTTTCATCTATTATTCTGTTTATAATACATATTTGATACAGATAATGAAACCAAGCATGCTGCACATTGTTGCTATACAAAAAGGCAAAATACCCCATGTAAAAAGCCCAATATAAGTTTAAATTACTGGAAATTGACCTATTTGGCATTTTCTTATCATATACCCATCAGAATTGCATTGAAGCAAAAGACGGTTACTCACCGTTGTAACTGTTGTTCTTCGAGATGTGTTGCTCATATCCATTCCAATTAGGTGTGCGCGCGCTGCGTGCACGATCGTCGGAGAATTTTCTACCCTAGCAACACCGGCGGGTCGGCTGTGGAGCCCCCTAGAGTGGCGCCTTCATGGCGCTGAATATATACCCCAGCCGACCCGGCGCCCCCTCAGTTCCTTCTTGCCGGCTACTCCGACAGTGGGGAAGGGGGGCGGGTTTGGAATGGATATGAGCAACACATCTCGAAGAACAACAGTTACAACGGTGAGTAACCGTCTTTTCTTCTTCGAGTGCTTGCTCATATCGATTCCAATTAGGTGACTCCCAAGCCCAACTTAGGTGGTGGGGTCGGAGTGAGACATTGCTGTGTGCAAAACCGCTGATCCGAATGCAGCATCGTCCCTGGACTGCTGCACTAGTGCATAGTGAGCTGTAAATGTATGGACTGATGACCAAACTGCCGCTCTACAAATGTCCTGGATCGGAACTTGCGCCAGGAAAGCAGTCGAAGAAGCTTGGGCCCTCGTGGAGTGAGCGGTGAGGTGCGGTGTTGAGACACCTGCCAGGTCATAGCAAGTCCGGATGCAAGACGTAATCCAGGAGGATAGGCGTTGTGAGGAGACCGGTAAGCCTTTCATTCGGTCGGCCACTGCAACGAAGAGTTGCGTCGTCTTCCTAAAGTGCCTTGTGCGGTCAATATAGAAAGCCAGGGCCCTGCGTACGTCCAGAGAATGCAAACGTTGATCCTGGCGAGTAGCATGTGGTTTAGGATGAAAGACCGGGAGAAATATATCCTGGTTGATATGAAATGGAGAAACCACCTTAGGGAGAAAGGCAGGATGTGGACGAAGCTGCACTTTATCCTTGTGGAAAACTGTGTAAGGGGGCTCGGATGTAAGCGCCCTGAGTTCAGAAACGCGCCTTGCTGAGGTGATGGCTACGAGGAAGGCTGTCTTCCAGGATAGGTACAGAAGTGAACAGGTGGCCAGTGGCTCGAATGGAGGACCTGTGAGCTTGGAGAGAACCAGGTTGAGGTCCCACGTCGGAACGGGCTGACGTTGTTGTGGGTACATCCGGTCTAAGCCCTTGAGGAATCTAACGACCATCGGGTTAGAGAATACCGAGGACGTGAGTTCCTCTGGGTGAAAGGCCGATATAGCGGCCAGGTGAACTCTAATTGAAGATATCGCCAACCCCTGCTGTTTTAGGGAGAGGAGATATTCCAATATGAGAGGAATAGGTGCCTGTAACGGGGACGTGGCTCGTTGTTCGCACCAACAGGAGAACCGCTTCCACTTGGCCAAGTACGTGGCTCGTGTTGAGGGCTTCCTACTGCTCAACAGAATCTGTTGGACCGAGAGTGAGCATTGTTGCTCTGCCTGGGTGAACCATGGAGCAGCCACGCCGTGAGGTGAAGAGATTGCAGGTCGGGGTGACGCAGCCGGCCGTGGTCCTGAGAGATGAGATCTGGACATAATGGAAGCGGGATTGGTGTCTGAACCGAGAGTTCCAACAGTGTGGTGTACCAATGTTGTCTCGGCCACGCTGGAGCGACCAGAATTACCTGTGCCTGGTCTCTGCGCAATTTGAGCAGTACCTTGTGGACCAGAGGAAACGGAGGGAAGGCATAAAACAGGTGGTCTTTCCAGGGAAGGAGAAACGCATCCGAGAGGGAGCCCGGAGCTCGACCTTGCAGGGAGCAGAACACGTGGCACTTTCTGTTGTCTCGAGATGCAAACAGGTCTATCTGGGGAAACCCCCACTTCTGGAAAACGGAATATATGATGTCCGGACGGATAGACCACTCGTGCGTCTGAAAAGACCTGCTGAGTCGGTCCGCTAAAGTGTTCTGGACTCCAGGGAGGAACGATGCCGTGAGATGGATTGAGTGGGCGATGCAGAAGTCCCACAGGCGAATGGCCTCTTGGCATAGAATCGACGAACGTGCTCCTCCTTGCTTGTTGATGTAAAACATGGCCGTGGTGTTGTCGATGAGAACTAACACACAGCGGTCAGGTAGGAGGTTGAGAAATGCCTGGCACGCCAGGCGCACCGCCATCAGTTCCCGAACATTGATGTGCAGGGCTAGTTGGGGTGCAGTCCACAGGCCCTGGGTATGGTGTTCGTTGAGATGGGCGCCCCAACCCAGAGATGAAGCGTCTGTGACCAGGTGCAGAGAGGGTTGTGGGGCGTGAAACGGCATCCCCTCGCAAACCACACTGTGATCTAGCCACCAGGTGAGGGAGGTCAGGACCGAGTTCGGGACCGTGACCACCATGTTCAGGCTGTCCCGATGTGGGCGGTATACCGATGACACCCAGGTCTGGAGTGGGCGAAGCCGAAGTCTGGCATGCCTGGTTACGTACGTGCAGGAAGCCATGTGACCCAGCAGGGTGAGGCACGACCTCACCATGGTAGTTGGGAAGGCCCTGAGCCCTTGAATAAGGCTCGTGATGGTACAAAAGCGGTTGTCTGGCAGGATGGCTTGTGCACGTCTGGAGTCTAGGACTGCACCGATGAATTCTATTCTCTGGGTAGGTTCTAGAGTAGATTTGTCCTTGTTGAGTAGGATGCCCAATTCGTTGAATGTGTGCACTATTATGTGGACGTGAGCTCGAACTTGCTCTTTGGTGCGACCGCGTACCAGCCAGTCGTCTAGGTACGGGAACACCTGTATCCTTTGCCAACGAAGGTATGCTGCCACGACAGCCATACATTTCGTGAACACTCTTGGGGCCGAGGATAGGCCGAAGGGAAGGACTGCAAATTGATAGTGCACCTTGCTTACCACGAATCGCAGGAAGCGCCTGTGAGGCGGGTAAATTGCAATATGAAAGTATGCGTCTTTCATGTCGAGGGCGGCGAACCAGTCTCCAGGATCAAGGGAAGGGATAATGGCTCCTAAGGAGACCATGCGGAACTTCAACTTTACTATAAATTTGTTGAGACCGCGCAAGTCCAAGATGGGTCTCAGACCCCCTTTGGACTTGGGGATCAGGAAGTAACGGGAATAAAATCCCCTGCCCCTTAACTCTACTGGAACCTCCTCTATGGCCCCCATAGCAAGGAGCGTGGAAACCTCCTGTATAAGAAGTTGCTCGTGAGAAGGGTCCCTGAAGAGGGACGGGGAAGGGGGGTGGGAGGGAGGGATTGAAGAAAACTGGATAGCGTATCCCCTTTCCACCGTGCGAAGGACCCAACGGTCCGAAGTTATAAGGGACCAAGCACGGTGGAAGTGGGAGAGGCGATCCCGAAAGGAGGGGGCTGGATCCTGGGGGATGACTGGGGCGCCGTCCTCGACCGCACCTTCAAAACTTCTGCCTGGGGCCTGCGGGTGGCCTTGGTGGCCCTTGGTTCTGACCAGGTTGAGGGCCGGTCCACCTTCTTCTACCACCTCGCCCCCGCCTCCAGGCAGAGTCCTGTCTCTGACGAGGTGGGGGGGGTAGAAGCGCTGAGGCTGAGGCCTAAATGGCCTGCGCTGAGGACCCGCAACGTACATCCCCAGGGAGCACATGATTGTCCTGGAGTCCTTGAGGCTCTGCAGTCGAGAGTCTGTCTTATCAGAGAACAACCCCTGTCCCTCAAAGGGCAAATCCTGCAGGGTTTGTTGCAACTCAGGGGGCAAACCCGAAACTTGGAGCCAGGAGGTCCTTCGCATAGCGATACCTGATGCCAGGGTTCTCGCAGCCGAGTCCGCTATATCTAATGAGGCCTGTAAGGAAGTCCGAGCCACCTTCTTACCTTCCTCAACTAGGGCCCCGAACTCTTCCCTGGACTCTTGGGGAATCAACTCCTTGAACTTCCCCATAGAGTTCCAGGAGTTAAAACTATAACAGCTCAAGAGCGCCTGCTGGTTAGCCGCTCTAAGTTGCAGCCCTCCGGCTGAATAAACTTTACGGCCAAACAAATCGAGGCGCTTAGCCTCCTTCGATTTGGGCGCTGCGGCCTGTTGACCGTGGCGCTCCCTTGCATTCACCGATGACACCACCAGTGAACACGGCTGTGGATGAGTATACAGGTACTCATAGTCCTTTGAGGGGACAAAGTACTTTCTCTCCACCCCTCTGGCTGTGGGTGGGATAGAGGCGGGAGTTTGCCATATCGTAGTGGCGTTAGCCTGGATCGTGCGGATCAGGGGCAACGCCACTCTTGATGGGACATCCGCTGCGAGGATATTTACAATGGGGTCCTGCACCTCCACTATCTCCTCCACCTGTAGGTCCATATTACGGGCCACCCTACGTAAGAGGTCCTGATGAGCCCGAAGATCTATCGGGGGTGGACCTGTGCACGACGTGCCCGCCACTGCCTCATCTGGAGAGGAAGAGGAAGATGCCTCCGGTGGTAAGGGATCCAAGGGAGGGTCCTGTTCTCCCTGTTCCTGGGGCGGAGCATCACCTGCCCTTGGGTCCAGGACGTCAGGTGGTGCGGGCACGGAAGCCTCTATGCCCCCTGGAGGAGGGCGAGAGATGGTGGACTCTGGGGCCCTTCTATCAGAGTGACCCGAGCGAGAGGCTGAAGTTAGTGGAGCCCCTTGCGCCTGATGGTACGCCCACGGGGTCCAGAAAGACCAGTGAGAGGGGCCGTGAGCAGGGTCCTCTGCTAACTCCTGCCAGTGGCCTATATCTTGCTCCTCGGCTTGCCCCTGAGGGGGGTATGCCGATCTCGATACGTCCTCAGAGGAGCGAGACACCGATCTCGATGGCCATGGCGGTGCCGACTGCGCCGAGACGATTCCCGTGGGATACGGTGCCGCACGGTGCCGGTCTGGAGATGTTCTATCTCTGTGCGGCGCCGGCGATCGGTGCCGAGATCGCGATCGGTGCCGATGACCGCGCCGGTGCCGGGAGTCGGATCTGGACCTGGACGGTGACCTCGAGTAGGCCCGGTGCCGGGAGCGACCCCTCGACGTTGAGCGTCGATCGTAGCGGTGCCGAGAGCTACGTCTCGATGTTGACCGGTACCGACGATCATAGCGGTGCCGGGACGTAGAACGGTGCCGCGACGATGATCTTAGCCGCGAGTACGACCGGTGCCGAGGTGATATCCGGCGCCAGGACTGCGAGTGGCGTGGGGACCTGCTTCGGGACCTGGAACGGTGCCGTGGTTCCAGTCCCTGCGATGGAGGGCGCATCAAGGCAGGTTTCCCCCTGGACTGGACCGGACGAGTCAACGGCGCCTACGGTGCCGGTGGTTGGGGCGGTGCCGGCTCCGTGAGAGCGATCAAGTCTCTCGCCGTCGCGAAGGTCTCTGGGGTCGACGGGAGGCACTGTATCACCGCCGGTCGCGGTGGTGACCCTGTCTGCACCGGACTCAACGGCCTTGGAGCCGGAGTCGACGGTGCCGGAGGCACCTGTTTTTTGGTGCTCCACAGGCGGACGCGGCTCTACCCCCGGCACCGGGGGAGCCGGCGTCTTCGGTACGGCAGTCCCCGTCTTATGGGATTTTTTATGTCCCGGCGATGATGAACGGCGCCGAGGCACTTGCTGTGAGTGCGGTGCCAACGGGGTCCGGTGCCGTGGAGGCTTGTCTGACGCCACTCGCGTAGTCGGAATGGTCGGTGCCGCTGGGGCACTGCGCACCGAGGCGCTTGGTGCCGGGGCTTGACGCGCCGATGGAGCGTCCGGGCTAAGTGCCGCCTCCATAAGGAGTTGCCGAAGCCGAAAGTCCCGCTCCTTCTTGGTTCTCGGTCTGAAGGCCTTACAGATCTTGCACTTATCTGTCTGATGGGACTCCCCCAGGCACTTCAGACACGAGTCGTGCGGGTCACTTGTTGGCATAGGCTTAGCGCAGGACGCGCACTGTTTGAAGCCGGGAGCCTTGGGCATGAGCCCGGCCACGCGCCGGGGGAAAAAGGGGGAGACAACCCCCTTAATCCCCTTTAACTATACAACAACTATTAACAAAGTGAATTAAACAACTATCTAACTAACTATAACTATAACTATCAATACACGGAATAAGCTAGGGAGAGTGGAGAACAGCTACGCCGCGCTCCACAGTTCCAACGACCGTCAGGGGCGGTAAGAAGGAACTGAGGGGGCGCCGGGTCGGCTGGGGTATATATTCAGCGCCATGAAGGCGCCACTCTAGGGGGCTCCACAGCCGACCCGCCGGTGTTGCTAGGGTAGAAAATTCTCCGACGATCGTGCACGCGGCGCGCGCACACCTAATTGAAATCGATATGAGCAAGCACTCGAAGAAGAACATTTTATACTGACAAGTGCTGTTCTACATAACATCTGGCCTAAAATACTAATTTTTCAAGTTTCTATTATCAAAACTTCTACTGAAAATTGTCAGTGTAAGAAAGCATAAACATTGTATTAGTTTTAAATTGATCATTCTAGACTCAGGCCTTGGCTACACTTGCGAGTTGGAGCGCATTAAATCAGCCCCGAGCGCCCTAACTCCTGAGGTGTCCACACTGGCAAGGCATGTAGAGCACCCAGACTCCACGGCTGGAGATCCTCTGGTAATCCACCTCCACGAGAAGCATAAAGCTTGCTGCGCCCTGGCTGGAGCGCCGTGGTGCCAGTGTGGACGCCCTGGTCTATTAATGCTCTCTGATCGGCCTCCATGAAGTGTCCCACAATGCCTCTTCTAGCCACCCTGGTCATCACTTTGAACTCTACTGCCCTGCCCTCAGGTGACCAACTGTCAGACCCGCCCTTTAAATTCTCTGGGAATTTTGAAATTTCCCTTCCTGTTTGCTCAACAAGGCGTGTAGTGCTCTCAGCGCATTTTTCCAGGTGACCATGCCTCCACACACCAGGCAATCCCCAGTATGGAGCAATGGCGTGGTGCTGGACCTCATCAGTATTTGGGGGGAGGAAGCTGTCCAGTCCCAGCTGCGCTCCAGCTGTAGGAATTATGATACCTACGGGCAGATATCAAGGGCCATGATGGAAAGGGGCCATGACCAGGACGCACAGCAGTGCAGGGTTAAAGTGAAGGCAGTAGCGTAGCTAGGGGGGGTGCAGAGGAAGCAGCCGCTTCCCCTTAGCACATTTTCCAAAAGCGGTGCCTTAGTTAGGGGTTACCATGGCGCCAGCAGGTGGGGCCCACGCTCCGCTCTGAAGCTTGGCCTGCCGGGCCGGCCGCTGGGCTCCTGCAGGCAAGGGGGGACAGCACAGCAGGAGGAGCCATGGGGGCTGGGGGGTGTGACACGGCTGGAGGAGCAGGGGCAGCTCTAGGCGCCAGCAAAGCAAGCAAGTGCTTGGGGCAGCCCATTTGCAGGGGCGGCAGGGGATCCAGCATGGGAGCTGAGAACAAACAGGGGGCCCTGGGAACTGTAGTTCCTTGTTAGCTCCCTGCCTATAGAGCCAGCCCTGGAGAGCTGCACTGTGAGTAGGGATACCATATTTTAACATTCAAAAAATAGGACACTCCACGGGGAGGGAGGTAGCCCCACCCTGCCACCATCCACTCCCTCCAACTGCCCCCCACAGAAACCCCAACCCATCCAACCCCCCCTGCACCTTGTCCCCTGATCACACCCTCCCGGGACCCCTGCCCCTAACTGCCCCCCAGGACCCCACCCCCTATCTAAGCCTCCCTTCTCCTTGACCCCAACTGCCCCCTCCTGAGACCCCCCCCCAACTTCCCCCCTAGGACCCCACCCCCTACCTGTCCCCTGACAAACCCCTGGGACTCCCATGCCTATCCAACTGCTGCCTGTCCTCTGACTGCCCCCTGAACCTCCGCCCCATCCAACCCCCCCTTCTCCCTGCCCCTTGACTGCCCCCCCCCCCGGAACCCCCTACCCCTTCTCCAACCCCCCAGCCCCCTTACCGTGCCACTCAGACCAGCGTGTCTGGCTTCACGCAGCACCAGACACGCTGCTGCATACATGCTGGCATGCTCCCCTGCGGTGCCACAGCCCCCTCCCCTCCCCCCCTCCCCCAGCACCTGCCTTCTAGATTTGAACACCTCAAAATTCAGGAGTGCTCAAGCTCAGTTTTGGCAGCTGTTACTTCATTTCTCCTGAATCAAATATACTGATCCACTGTAACTTGCTGTAGAAAAAGTAGGATAAAATTAAGCAAGAAATGCTTCCCAGTGGTTATTAGGACTGGAATTGCTATTTTCAACAGCCATTGCCTTTTTTTGTTTGTTTGTTTGTTTAAAAGGAAGACAGTGATATCACATTGGCAAATTCCCCATAGAAAGAGTGGAACAAAAGAATAATAAAGGCACCTCAAATTTTCCTCATTTATGGAGGATAGTCTTATAATATGCATCCAGATATCCTCCAATCACACACGCTGAAAATTGTTTCATTTTACTGCAGTTCTGTAACCATATGGGAACCAATCCTGTCTGTTCTGTGCACATCCAAAATTCCTGCTGAATGACCTGCCGTGGGAGCGAGTTACCAGTGACCCAAGGCTGAGGCGGAAGGAGAGTGCTGGTGCGGGGGGGAAGCCCAGGGCTGGGGCAGCAGGAGGTGTGAGTGGGGGGCAATGGTGGGGGGTAGGGGGGAGCCCAGGGCTGGGGCGGCAGAGGGGTGTGGGTCGGGGGGGAGAGCCCAGGGCTGGGGCGGGGGGGCAGCCAAAATTTTTTTGCTTGGGGTGGCAAAAAACCTAGAGCCGGCCCTGTGGAGGAGCCATGGGGGGACCGCGGGGGCGGCACGGCACGGCTGGAGGAGCCATGGGGGGGTGGCACAGCCGGAGGGGCGAGGGGGGGCGCAGCATGGCAGCCCGCAGCGCGGCTGGAGGAGTGAGGATGGCCTCGGGCAAGGAAAGGGAAGGAGACAGGCGAATGGAGCTGGCGGCTCTCGCTGCTCTGGGGTGCGTGAGGGGAAGCGGGCAGGCCCCGGGGAAGAACAGAGGCATGTGGGGATGTCAGCGTAGGCAGGAGCCTCTGGCTCTTTGCCGCCTGGCCTGAGCCAGGCAAGCGGGCGATGAGTTCGGGGCGGCCGGCTCTCAGCCCCCAAACTGCCCCGCTGCCCAAGGGGCTCGGACCCGCCAGGAGCTGCGTTCCCAGCCAGCCATGAGGGGTCAGAACCCCTGAGCAGAGCCAAGCCCTGTAACCCCAATCCAGGCTGTAACCCCCTCTGTTCCCTGCACACACATGGGGCTGGAACTGGGGGGGGCTGCTGCACACCAGGCTTGAAGGTGGGGGTGCAGCATGGCCACAGCGTGGCCGGAGGAGCCATGGGGGGGGCGGCACGGCCAGAGGAGCCATGGGGCGCACGGCCAGAGGAGCCATGGGGCGGACCAAGGAGGCGGCACGGCTGGAGGAGCCATGGGGGGGCCGTGGGGGCAGCACGGCACGGAGCCATGGGGAGGGGCACGGCGCGGCCAGAGGAGGAGCCAGCCAAGGGGGCGTGGCCAGAGGAGGAGCCAAGGGGGGCGCCTTTTTAATGTTTGCTCCCCCTGCTCTTAGAACCTGGCTATGCCACTGAGTGAAGGAGCTGCGGAATGCCTACCACAAAGCGCGGGAGGCAAACTGCCACTCCGGTGCTGCACCCACGACCTGCCATTTTTACAAAGAGGTGGACGAGATACTTGGGGGTGACCCCACTTGCAATCCGAAGAGCACCATGGACACTTCAGAGGCTGTGGCAGCCCAGAGTGCAACAAGGCAGGAGGAGGAAAGCAGGAGTGAGGCTGCTGAGGAGGAGGGGGGGTCCAGAGCCAGAGGACGGCCCAGCATCCATAGATACATGCAGCCAGGAGCTGTTTACAAGCCAGGAGGAAGGTAGCCAGTTGCAGCGGACAGTGCTTGTGGAAGAACAAAGAGCAGAGTAAGTGGTTTTTATTTTGGGAAGGGAGTTATTCAGCACGGGCTGCTGGGGCGAGGAGGGTTGCAGAAAGAAGAGTCAGGGCTGTGTGCATGCCTAGATACGGAATAGGGCGTTGATGTGCTCTCTCACATTGCAGAAATCGGCCTGCAGTTGTTGGCTCTCTCCAAGTTACAGAACCCCAGAGGACAGTACGGCCCTGAAACAATCAGTCCCCCTTCCCCTGTGGTTACTCACCATTTCGGGGCTCTTGTGGGTTATGTGTGCTCGCTTTGGGACGGGCACTTACTGCTATTGTGTGCACTGTGCTTAGGGTGACCAGACGTGCGGTCGGGACACTGGACAAACAAGGAAATGCGCCGGAGCCTGGAGCCCGGAAGTGCTCGCGCCCCCCCCCCCCCGCCCCGACTCCACCCCCTCCTCCCCCGATTGGCTCCCTCCCCGAATCCCCGCCTCTTCCCCGGGCTCACCCTTCCTCCTCCCTCCACAAGCGCTGGAGGGAGGCCCGGGAGACGCAGGGGAAGCGCGGGGCCGGGGTGAGTAAGAGTCCGGCCTGGCCCTGAGCAGGCAGGACTCAGTTGGGTGGTAGGGAGAGGACGGGGGCAGCCTGCGGGGCCAGGCGGCGGCTGTTCTCCCCCCCCGGGCAGCGGGACTCGGGAGCAGCCGCTGCTGCAGCTCCCACTGCCGCGGGGGAGGAAGCGGCCATGGCGCTTGGCGGCTGCGGCGCCCCCGAACCCCCCGAGCCGGGGCCTGCTGCAGGGACCCAGCAGCGCGCATGCTGCGCCCAGCCCCTGGCCAGTCGCGTCTGGGCTGCTGCCCAGGTGGTGCTATCCCGCGGCGGCCCCAGGGCGGAGGCATCGGCAGCCCAGCCCCGTTCGTTTCCCTGCGGGACCTGAGCGGGACGGGGGGGCTGGGGCCTGCTGCCCCCACTCCGGGGCCGCCGCAGGATAGCACCAGCTGGGCAGCAGCCCAGACGCGACTGGCCAGGGGCTGGGCCCAGCGTGCGCGCTGCTGGGTCCCCACAGCAGGCCCCGGCTCGAGGGGTTCGGGGGCACCAGAGCCGCAGCCTCCAAGCGCCATGGCCGCTTCCTCCCCCCGTGGCAGTGGGAGCTGCAGCAGCGGCTGCTCCTGAGTCCCGCTGGCCGGGGGTGAGAACAGCTGCCCCCCTCCTCTCCCTATCACCCAACTGAGTCCTGCCTGCTCAGGGCCAGGCCGGACTCTTACTCACCCTGGCCCCACGCTTCCCCTGAGTCTCCCGGGCCTCCCTCCAGCGCTTGCGGAGGAAGGGTTGGGTTTTTTTTGGCCCCGCCCCCCGCCACGCCCCTGCCCCCCACGTCCCCCATCCCTCCTCCCCCCGCGTCCCGATATTTGTCTTGGGTGATCTGGTCACCCTAACTGTGCTTGTCTTTAAGTTCAGCCGAATCATTGCTCTGTCTAGTGCAGGGGTTCCCAAACTCGGTACGCGGCTTGTTCAGGGTAAGCCCCTGGCAGGCCGCGAGACGCATTGTTTACCTGAGTGTCTGCAGGTACGGCCGCTCGCAGCTTCCAGTGGCTGCAGTTCGCCGTTCCCGGCCAATGGGAGCTGCGGGAAGCGGCGCGGGCTGGGCCATGCGGATCGCCGGCAACAAACCACGGAGCGGTTCCTAAGCATTACGGAGTGCCAAGCGGATGCGATGCAGGCGCCCATAGCACTGTAGATGGAGCAGATCTGCCCCCGTCCCTCCCTGCAGCCCTTGTCCCAAAACTCTTTGCCTTGTGGCCCCAGGTCACCGCCAACCCATTTTCCCCAACATCCGGTTTCTTATCACCACCAGCTGCCTCCAACACTTGTAGCTTCACCACCCAGCTCTGCAAACTAAGACCCTTAACCACTGCACTGAACCCCCATCAGCATGCGTTTTAGCCAGCCTGAAGTGCAGCACTCATTGCATGGCACTCCAGACAGGAAGGCTGAATATGATAACAGGACATATGCAAATCTGTGATTGTTCCGTTCCCCTTCCCTCCTCCCACCCAGCACAGATGTGTCATGCCACATGTGTTTCCCCAGCAGTTGTGTTTCTTTTCAATAAATGAATTTTTTGGCTTTGCAAACATTTTTTATTGCATTAAGTAAAAGATAGCGTAGCTCAGGAAGGCACTGCAAGTCAGTACATCATATGTAGCAAATACAGATGCCTACTAGCATTGGAACCATTGTACTTCACTCCCGTGCAGGGCACCAAACATTACTGGTGGCTTTCTGCATTGAATTGCTCCCTCAAGGCATCCCTAATCCTTACAGCCCTTCGCTGGGCCCCTCTAATAGTCCTGTTCAAATTCAGCCTCCAGGTGTTGAATCTCCGTGGTCCATGCCTTAGTGAAGTTTCACTCTTCCCCTCCCAATGTTATGGAGGGTACAGCAC
The DNA here is from genome assembly GCF_011386835.1 of Chrysemys picta bellii. Taxonomy (NCBI): domain Eukaryota; kingdom Metazoa; phylum Chordata; order Testudines; family Emydidae; genus Chrysemys; species Chrysemys picta. The sequence goes on from NC_088791.1 coordinate 205,120,913, forward strand.
ATGGCTATAATCGTAGGGATGTTGTCATTGGCCAGGTCCAGCTTCCCATACAGACAGCGCCAGCGGCCCTTTAAATGGCCAAAAGCACACTCCACAGTCATTCTGCACCAACTCAGCCTGTTGTTGAACTGCTCCTTGCTGCTGTCAAGGCTTCCTGTGTATGGTTTCATGAGCCAGGGCATTAAAGGGTAGGCGGGGTCTCCAAGGATCACAATGGGCATTTCGACTTCCCCTACGGTGATCTTCTGGTCTGGGAAGAAAGTCCCAGCTTGCAGATTCCTGAACAGGCCTGTGTTCCAAAAGATGCGTGCGTCATGCACCTTTCCAGACCAGCCTGCGTTAATGTCCATGAAACGCCCACGGTGATCCACAAGCGCCTGGATAACCATCAAGAAATACCCCTTCAGAGGTTAGGTGGTCTGGTGCCAGAATTGGAATATGCATGCCACCTATCGCCCCTCCGCAGTTAGGGAAGCCCATTTGTGCTAAGCCAGCCACAATGTCATGCACGTTGCCCAGAGTCACGGTTCTTCTGAGCAGGATGTCATTAATGGCCCTGCACACTTGCATCGACACGATTCCAACGGTTGACTTTCCCACTCCAAACTGGTTAGCGACTGATCGGTAACTGTCTGGAGTTGCCAGCTTCCAGATTGCAATAGCTACATGCTTCTCCACCAGCAGCGCAGCTCAGGTGGGGGCGAGCTCAGCACACATGGAAGTGGCTTTCCTCATCTGAAAGTTCTGCAGCCACTGCTCATCATCCAAGACTTGCATAATGATGTGATCCCACCATTCAGTGCTTGTTTCCTGAGCCCAAAAGTGGCATTCCACTGTGGTGATCATGTCCGTGAATGCCACAACTAATCTCATGTCAGATGCATTATGCATGTTGACATCATCGTCTGACTCCTCACTGTCACTTTGTAGTTTAAGGAGTAACTCGACTGCAATTCATGATGTGCTGACGAGACCCATCAGCATATTCCTCGCAAGTTTGGGATCCATTCCCACAGACGAAAAGGGAAGACAGAGTGCGCAATACAAAAAAAGTTGAAAGATGGCGACAAATATGGACGGAAGCAAAGGGATTGCTGGGATGCGAAGTGATGCATCATGGGGCATTGGGTCAGGACCCAGGATGCCCTGCACCCCTTCTTCCCCTTCCCACAAGCCACAGCGCCAGAATGGGAAGAGGTGCTCTGTGGGATAGCTGCCCATAATGCACCGCTCCCAATGCCGCTGCAAGTGCCACAAATGTGGCCATTCCACTGCACTTGCAGCTGATAGTGTGAACACATGGCAGCGCTTTCCCTTCTGTGGTCTCTGAGGGCTGGTTTAACTCCTGGCGCTCTACATCTGCAAATGTACCCAGGCCCTCAGTGTGAAATTCCTAACTTTTGCTCTTGGACAACATTCTCCATTGTCTTACAGTTAATAAAGACTGGAATTTACCCATCAACATAGGGACCGCAAGAAGTCAGCAATGCAGGTGACCTTCCATGGTTCCGCTGCATGAGGGGCCATGTTGGTGGACTCTTCACCTTATGTAGGGTTTATGTGGGTAGGGACTATAGGCAGTGGCGTCAACTGTCAACCCTAACCCACGCCCCCCCACACCCCTTTCCGTGCCCCACCCCGACTGCATCCCATCCCCACCCCTGGCCCCACCCCCATTCCAACCCCATTCTGAAAGTCCCCGCCCTAACTCTGCCCCCTCCCTGCCCCTATTGGATCCCTTCCCCACCCCGCCCCACCTCTTCCCCCAGCACGTGGCGTTCCCCCTCCCTGCCCCATGAATCAGCTGTGTCACGATGCAAGGGCTGGGAGGGAGGAGAAGCAGGACGTGGCAGTGCGCTCGCGGAGGAGGCGGAGGCGGAGGCGCAGGCGAGCTGGAGTAGGGGGGCGGGGCGGGGCCACGCCACGGGGAGCTGTGGGTGGGTGCTCAGCACCCACCAATTTTTTTCCGTGGGTGCTCCGGCCCCGGAGCACCCACAGAGTCAGCACCTATGACTATAGGATTGGGTCCAAAGGGAGCATATAAGGCATGAGTCAACTCCTGATATGCGAGCTACAATCAAAGTGCTCTTGAGTGTGTAAAAGAGACACCTGGGGGAGTGGAGTATGGGTCGAATTCACTGGTGCAAAATAATCTAGGTGCAGTACTGATGTGTTCAGAGGTGGGTAGCTTGATTAACATACTGTGCCCACACAGCAGATGCCACCCAGGACCAATCTCCCAGTGTGAACTAGCCATTGTTTTACAGCCATTCAAGAACAGCGTCAGTTACTAGGCTGAGCAGTACAAAGCCTAACACATGACTGTGCCTCTGGTCATCCCAGTAAATAGACATCACCCTGGTGGAGTGATACATGTGATTAATGCATGTGACAGAGACAGATACAGGTTTTAACTTCACAGTAGTCTAGCCTCTCCTTGGGCAGTTGTGAGTTCGGCCTTGTCTACATGGGGAAGTTTATTTGTGTAATTATACTGCTATAGTAGTTATACTGTTGTAACTCCCTGCATGGACCCTTTTATTCCAGAATCAGAGTTTCCACACATGGAGTTATACCAGTATAACTATATAGGTAAAACTATACCAGTATAATTATGCTGGTGAAGTAGACAAATCCTTAGAGTATGTCTTCACTGCAGAATTAACTCAAGTTAGTTACACTTGAATTATTCCTCTCAAGTCAGCCTAGCTCTAGTGAGAGCAGCCATATTGTGATACAACACTCGTTGCTTCCACACTGGCACTGTACTCACTGGTGTGGGGCACTAAGATTTCTGGGGTCATAGCCCATGGTTCTTAACACTGCAGTAAGCTGAGCTGCTCCTTTAATCCTTGTGTAGTGTGTTACAGGCATGGCCAGTTCTAGGGTCCTATTATTGGGGGAGGGGGATGGGAAGTAGGTATTTTGCAGCCAGCGGATGTTGTTATATGAAAACAACCAACCTTCCAGGACTCCAGGGGCTAGCCGGACTCCTGGAAAATCTTAGATTTTAAGAGTTTTTTAAAAAGTAACATTTGGTTCCTGAGTCACCATTTTGCTGTGATTTATAATTTTTGGGCCTTTCTGACAATACTTTGGGACCCCTTGAAGATCATTTAGGGCGGAGGCAACGTGAAGTTAGAAGTATGACCACACCTGAGTTAATTGGTTTTGGGTGTGGACGGGTCTCAAATTAACTATGCAGTGAAAACAAGCCCTCTGTCATCTCACATTTGCCTAACTCCACAGAGTGTAACTACACTGCAGAACAGCAATCAAGTTCCATGTGCCTCCTGTCATGCCCTATGTCCACACTGGCACGGCATCCACGTCTGAGAAATGCAAAGTTCTGGCAGATGAAGGATAATAAATAAATAAATAAATACCTAACTCTTATATGGCAATTTTCATCAGTAAATCTCAAAGTGCTTTACAAAGAAGGTAAGCATCCTTTCCCCCATTTTACAGATGGAAATGTGTGTGCCCTTAATAGCACCTGCACACTTTAGGAATCTCATACATTCAGAACCCACAATTATTTAGGGGTATTTCCCAATTTAAACGGCTTAGATTGTAGTAGAGCAATAATTGCCTTGCAAACCTCCATAACCACTGTGTTAATCAAGGATTTGCAAACTCCAAAGTGACTGTTACAGATCTGTTAATAATCTGGGGTTACCAGCTTCCCCAGAACAATAGCAACAGATTTGTGGACAATTATTATCTCTATCAGCTGGGTGTTCTGGTGCTCAGAGATCAGGGTGAGCTCTTCCCACTGCTCCAGGAATGTGGCTTTCCCCATACCAGAGTTCTTGGCCCTCTTCTGGTCATCCCATCTTTCCATCATGGTGTAGCATAGTCCCACTGCCAGAGGTGAAAGTAAGCTGGTACGGTATGGTACAGCATATCGGTAAGAAAGCTGATACACAGCTGACCGTACCGGCAGGGCCATAAGGAGCAGCTGCCCTGGGGCCTGGCAATTTAAAAGGGCCTGGGGCTCCTGGCAACAGTCGGAGCCCCTGGCCCTTTAAATTGCCGCCGCAGCCCCGGGGCTCCCCGCTGCTGCTGCTACCCTGGGGCTCCGGTAGCGATTTAAAGGGTCCGGGGCTCCTGACCGCCAGTACTGCTACTGCACCAGCAGCTGGAGCCCCGGGCAGGTGGGCCAGGCAGTGCTGAAGGGCTGTCTGGGGAGGTCTGGCCTCTGCCCCACCCCTTCCGCCGGAGGCCATGCCCCTTCTGGGGGCCCAGAGCTGCCCCCCGACACCTTGGCCAGGACCTCGGCTGCCCTGCATACCAGCAAGTCCCTTAAGTTACTTTCACCACTGCCCACTGCTCTCTGCTTGTGGTCCTGGTCCAGAAGCAGTGGTCTGTATAGTGAAGTCTTCCATGAAAGACAGCATCAGCTGGGTTTGTACCTCCAAGTCCACATGATCTGACTTTTTCTCCTTGTGCTTGTAACAGCAGGCCTCTGGCACTTTCTTCTTTGGGCAAAATGTTGGTTCTTAACACCCCCCCCCCAAATATATATATATATAATAGCAGCAACCTCTACAGAGGTATGTTCTCAGTGGTAGTAGATGACAGAACAAGGAGTAATGGTCTCAAGTTGCAGAGGAGAAGGTTTAGGTTGGATATTAGGAAAAACTTTTTCACTAGGAGGGTGGTGAAGCACTGGAATGGGTTACCTAGGGAGGTGGTGGAATCTCCTTCCTTAGGAGTTTTTAAGGTCAGACTTGACAAAGCCCTGGCTGGGATGATTTAGTTGGGAATAGGTCCTGCTTTGAGCAGGGGATTGGACTAGCTGACCTCCTGAGGTCCCTTCCAAGCCTGATAGTCTATGATTCTCTGCCAAAGAATCATTGCCTCCTTCAAAACAGCTGTAAGGGAACCATACGTTATAGCACAAGTACATCAGCTTGGGTCCTGCCAGGAAATGGATTTCCTAAGCCTAGTTCATTTCTGCCCACAATCACCAGAGGGAATAGACAAGTTTTCCCACAACACCCTGTAAAAGTGAGCTCAGAGTGAGTTGTGGTTGCAATGAACCATGGGATACCTACCCAGAAATCTTTGCATCTCTCTGAGCAACCTAATGAGCACAGCTGGCTGGTAGTAGGCTACTTGATCATCTGCACCACCTGACTGGATGGAAGAGTCAGAAGATCAGCTCCGAAGCCTAGCACCAGCAGCAGTAAGGTGGCTGCTCAAAGCATTTGCCTATGGTTGCTATAGCTCCTATGCTTGCCTCAGTCCAGGTAATACAATTCTGTTCCTTGGCTTTGACCATTTGGCCTGCGATTCCTGCTCCAACCATTAGATATGACAGCTGTAAATGATAGTATAGATACTCTACAAACATCCATTCCAGGACTGAAACATTTGAGGTCTACCTTAGACTGGGTCCACTAGGTCAGTGGTTCTCAAACTAGGGCTATCGCTTGTTCAGGGAGAGTCCCTGATGGCCCGAGGCGGTTTGTTTACCTGCCGGGTCCGCAGGTTTGGCCGATCGCAGCTCCCAGTGGCTGCGGTTTGCCACTCCAGGCCAATGGGGGCTGCGGGAAGCGGTGGCCAGTATGTCCCTTGGCCCGTGCCGCTTCCTGCAGTTTCCATTGGCCTGGAGCGGTGAACCATGGGCACTGGGAGCTGCGATTGGCCAAACCTGCGGACGCGGTAGGTAAACAAACCGGCCTGGCCCCCCAGGGGCTTTCCCTGAACAAGCAGCAGCCCTAGTTTGAGAACCACAGCCCAGATGAGGATACCAGATGGATTTCCCTAAGGTTCACCTCTACTAGTTAATGTGTTTTAAAATACAACTTGCTGTGGCTACATTAGTATTTGAGAACATGTTAAAATATTTTAGCTAACTCATTAAAAAATTTTTATCCTAATCTAGACAAGCCCCAGGGCAAACCACAAATGCTTGATTTCTGGAACAAATGTTTGTAGAGTGTCTAGACTACCAATTAAAACTATTTTAGTTAACCCTAATTAATTGGCAATCAATTAATTGAGTTTAAACAGGAACACAAACTTTAAACTAGAGGAAAACCTATATCGTGAGAAGACAGAAAGATGGGGTTGAGCAAGAAAGCAATTTATAGCAGTGTGTCAAACAAACTAAGGGAGGAGAGCTATATAATTTATTTTAGACCTTTCTGATAGCTGCTTTTCTTGCTAAAACCCATTTCTCCATCATCTCAAAGTGAAGGTTACAACAACCCTTCGCCAGTGTGTTCCTTTCACCACAATGTCACCTCGGAGTCTGTCCTAGAAAGAAGACTCAACAGTGTTGAGAGATCAATACAGAATGCAATACGTCTGTCTTCTGCAGCAGCTCTCACTCAAATCTAACTGATTACTAACTGAAGAGACAGTTACACACTGCAGTAATTTCATCAGTGTTACATTGATAGACTATTCCCAGGCTTTTGTAGACAATAGAAACTATGCAGACACATAGGGACAAATTCAGCTCTGGTGGAAAGCAAACATTTCTATGCAATTATCCAAATAAGTGTCTTATGATTCATCATTACACAACCCTATATATTGTAAAAATCTACAGCTTCCTACTTTTGATATTAAAATAAGTGTAATGATACTGTATATGGTATTATATGTTGTTTCTCTTTAAATAGTCATGTATATTTTGGTTATTAAATAAAGGAGTCTAAAATATGTATTTAAAAACTGATCATAAAGCCTATGGCTCCATTCTTAGTAATACAGGGCTCACCCTTTTACTGCTAATATAATCTCTGTAATAAGAGGTTTGTAAGCAAAATCATTAACTTATTAAAATCCATATAAATTGTCTTCTAATTTCAGAAACTGATGTCAGAGCATTTACAACACAGCTGAATATATTCTAAGAAGTAATTAAAAAACACTTCTGTTTTAAAAAATCCTTTCATATATTGCAGAAGGCTTCTGAACTTATTAAAAACTGAAGACTTTTAAAATGTGATTTATTATTATTTATTTATGCTTCTTTTACTTCATGCCTCAGTCTGGAGAGAGAAAATAGACTTGTCAATTTTTCTTTTAGTTTTTTTTCTCCATATCATTAGATTGTAAATACTGACGGGAAGGTTTTTAAAATCACATTTGTATAGGAATTAAAGAAAAAAAATGAAAAAGAAAAATAAACTGTCCTGTTGGTTCTAGGTTTTGTAAAGGTTTGTTTTCACAAAAGTGACTCGAGTATTCTTCTAATCCTCTAGGAAACAGGTTAAATATACCTTGAATAGCACATCTAGCAATACATACAGATAAAAGTTTTTAAAATTGGGGGCTTAAAGTTAGGAACTTAAATCTGTATGTAGTATCAGAGGGGTAGCCATGTTAGTCTGTATCTATGGAGTCCATGCATCTGAAGAAGTGGGTTTTTTACCCACAAAAGCTTATATTCAGATAAATCTGTTAGTCTTTAAGGTGCCACCGGACTCCTAATCTGTATGTAGACACCTAAACAATGATGGCCTGATTTTTCAGTGGTGCTGAGTATCTGTAGCTCCCATTAGAGACACGGGGGGGAGGGGGGGGAATGTAGATGCTCAGCATCACTTAGAAATCAGGCTACTTTTATTTAGGTACCCAGTTTTGAAAATTTTGCCCAGAGTGTTTAGGAGACAGGCAGGGAAAAAACTGTTTTATCAATGTTTTGTCACTACTATTCAACCCCAGTGATTATAGTGAATCGTTTTAAAATCAGACTGCTGTGGTTTCTAGAGACAGACAATCCCTGAGTATTTTTCTGTGGTTCCAAGGAGTGAGTTTTGGCTTCCTGCATATTATAAAATATACAGAAAATGAATATTTAGGCTGCAGTTCTGCTTTATCACTGACAGTTACAGTATGACAGATTCAAAGAAAGACGATAATAAAGCTACTGTACATATCCACTAATGGCTGATGAAATTCTTTTCTGCAGCAAGAGTTATTGTTATACTCCATTGGCCTTTATAGCTGACTTGTTGCAAAACAAAAAAACACTATATTTTGTAGAAAATTTAATAAGTCCTGAGATAAGACAAAAAAAATTCCCCCTCTTCACTACAACACAAACACTCTGCAATTTGAGACAGGACAGATTTGATTGAAACAAAATGCTCCTAATGACTTTGCCAGGATGCTCTTTCCATCATGTCACTGCCGATGATGAGCCTTCGAGCCAGTGATTAGAGATGGTATTATAGTGACTGTGCATATATAACACCAGCAAATCTTTTCGGAGGATCAGGTCCTGTCCTTCTTAGAAGTACTAGTGGATGCAAAAAGAACAGGAGTACTTGTGGCACCTTAGAGACTAACAAATTTATTAGAGCATAAGCTTTCGTGGACTACAGCCCACTTCTTCGGATGCATATAGAATGGAACATATATTGAGGAGATATATATACATACATACAGAGAGCATGAACAGGTGGGAGTTGTCTTACCAACTCTGAGAAGCCAATTAAGTAAGAGAAAAAAAACTTTTGAAGTGATAATCAAATTAGCCCAGTACAGACAGGTTGATAAGAAACCCCGATGCCAACTCTGTCCACATATCTATTCAAGTGACATCATCATAGGACCTAATCACATCAGCCATACCATCAGGGGCTTGTTCACCTGCACATCTACCAATGTGATATATGCCATCATGTGCCAGCAATGCCCCTCTGCCATGTACATTGGCCAAACCGGACAGTCTCTACGCAAAAGAATTAATGGACACAAATCTGACATCAGGAATCATAATACTCAAAAAACAGTGGGAGAACACTTTAACCTGTCTGGTCATTCAGTGACAGACCTGCGGGTGGCTATATTACAACAGAAAAACTTCAAAAACAGGCTCCAATGAGAGACTGCTGAGCTGGAATTGATATGCAAACTAGACACAATCAACAAAGGATTGAATAAGGACTGGGAATGGCTGAGCCATTACAAACATTGAATCTATCTCCCCTTGTAAGTATTCTCACACTTCTTATCAACCTATCTGTACTGGGCTAGCTTGATCATCACTTCAAAAGTTTTTTTTTCCTCTTACTTAATTGGCTTCTCAGAGTTGGTAAGACAACTCCCACCTGTTCATGCTCTCTGTATGTGTGTATATATATCTCCTCAATATATGTTCCATTCTATATGCATCCAAAGAAGTGGGCTGTAGTCCACGAAAGCTTATGCTCTAATAAATTTGTTAGTCTCTAAGGTGCCACAAGTACTCCTGTTCTTTTTGCGGATACAGACTAACACGTCTGCTACTCTGAAACCTGTCATAGTGGATGCAAAGTTAGTTCATACTCCTTTTGCAAACAGGCACATTAAGAAGCCAACTCAGGAAAGTTAGGTTCAAATCAACATAAAGCAGTCAAGCATTTGATACTATTTTCAGTTATGTTTATAAATTTCAAACTCTGAATACTAATTCCCTCCCCCCTTTTTTTAATACATAATGATCTGAACAGTAGCCTCACCCAGTACAACAGTTAACTTTATTTATTTATTTACAACTAAAAGACAAAACTTTTTCCCAAAAAAACAATAGGCCAGATTCTCAACGAGTGTCAGTCATTGCAATTTACACTAATTGGCAATCTAGCCAAATGAACAACCAGCCATACTCCCTCAGCCAAAAGACTATTGGCCTAATTCCAAAGATGCTGAACATCTGCAGCTCCCCAGTCACTGGAATTTGCGGGTAATCAACACCTCTGAAAAGCAGACCACATGTAACTAAAGCCTTGCAGCATTCTCTGAAGGTCGCTGTATCAGACTAATGGGACTGAATCAAATTCCAGAGTGATAGGATAGCTCATCCCTGTTCAAAACCAGGAGGTAGTTTGAACTAGGGTTACCATACGTCCGGATTTTCCCGGACATGTCCGGCTTTTGGGGGCTCAAATCCCCGTCCGGGGGGAAATCCCCAAAAGCCGGGCATGTCCGGGAAAATCGGGAGGTCAGCCGGGCCCGCGGGGAGCCGGGCAGCCGGGCCGGCGGGGAGCCGGGGGAGCCGGGCCCGCGGGGAGCCGGGCCCGCGGGGAGCCGGGCCGGCGGGGAGCCGGGCCGGCCGGGCCCGCGGGGAGCCGGGCCGGCGGGGAGCCGGGTCGGCCGGGCCCGCGGGGAGCCGGGGGGTGCGCCGGGCCGCCGGGGGCCGGCAGTGCTGGGCGGGCCGGGGGTGGTCGGCCGGAGCCGGCACCCCAGGGCCCGAGCCGACCCAGGCTGGAAACGCCGGGGGGCCAGCCTGGGCCGCGCCTCCTCCCCCCACACCCCCCTTACCTGCTTCAGGCTTCCCGCGAATCAAATATTCGCGGGAAGCAGGGGAGGGGGCGGAGACTTTGGGGAGGGGGCGGGGTTGGGCGGGGCTGGGGGCGGGGCCGGGGGCCGTGGAGTGTCCTCCATTTGGAGGCACAAAATATGGTAACCCTAGTTTGAACAGGTATCTGACCTTGATTCTGTAATATTCTCTGAGAAGAAAGGTAGTCTCAAGCATGGTCATGGCCAAAACAAATAGAGGTTTATAGGTCAAAACAAACAACTCAAAATGCACCCAGAAAAACAAAGTGGAAACTAGTACAGTTTATAAAGCACAGATATTAACTATCCCCCATAAACACCACCACTACATCTCCAGGCAATCTTCAGCTGCAGTCACGTGTTAATGGACCTGACAAAAAGTTGTCCTCATACATATTCTCTCACGTGCTCTCCAGCATTTATTTTTGAATCTGGCTCTTTCAAATCAATTGAGCCAAACTGCTGAAAACTTCGATTTGCTATTTTGCACCTAGTTGCAGAAAACAAAAGGGCTCAGTCATCTTAAACAAACCCCATTCTTATACACTGTTTGCAGTTTTGGGGGGCTGCTCCAAAGCCCATTGAAATAAATTTGACTTCAGAGGGCTTTGGATCAGGCCCTTGGTTTCTCGATTAGCTTTCCACCTAATATTTTTTTTCCTTCACTGTTTACTCAAGAGAGAATCAATTTATAAAATCATTTAATTAAGCTAAAAAGACCCCTCTCCTTTAATTAGGAGTACTGATTAGATCTAGCCACATTTCCACTTCCTTGTATGCAAGTAGCAGGATGAACTAGTAGAAAATTAATCTGGCTCTAAAATTCTTCGTGCTTCCTTCACAGAAGGAAGTTGGAATGAGGCTAGATCTAATCAGTGCTCTTGTATAAGAATGAGGCTTGTTTAAGATGATTGAGCCTTTTCTTTCCTATAAGAACTTTTTAAAGTCCACTTTACATTTAAATTTTGTAGTAAGAAAAATAAATGTAAGCAATTTGGTGCTTCACACCCAGGTGCCAGCAGGGGGGTCCACTGCGCACACAAGAGAGACAGGGCCCTTGCTCTCAGTTCTGGTGCCCCAGGAAAATCCTTCTGAGTCCCAATGGCCTTCAGATGGAGCATGCACAATCTGGGCAGCACTAGGAACTGTGCGAGGCTCAAATATGCTCAGTGAGGACAGACTAGGAAGTCTCTACTGAGCATGTGCAAATTAAGATTTTTTTCAAGGGGTAATAATTTGGTTAAACTTAGGTGGATTTTCCTGGTGATAGCAAAAGGCACATCCCTGACACAAAGGCCAACTTCCTGCCAAATCTCAAGACCCTGCGCTAAACTATAGGGGCACTAGAGCATTTCAAAGAGACTGTCACTGGAATTTTTAAAACCAGGACAAAACAATATATTCTTCCCTAGCCTTATTTTCAGAAATGATTGAACTGTTTTGACTGACATTTTCCATAAGACTTCAGCCTGTAGCAAACACCCAAGATGGAAAATTTCAGCACAAACAGTTGGTGTTTTACAAAGTTATAAGCAACTGAAAAGAGGATTTTTATAATGGAAAATGTTGGACGAAACTTAATAATAGGCAATGCTACCAGTCCTGCCTATCATAGAACCTTTCCAGCTCCTATCTTTGGAATAATGCTAAAAATCTGTACAGAGCTGCCTGGCAGGCCTCATATTTTCATTATGACCTGAACATTCAAGCTATTTTGAGAAAGTTTCAAAATGCCAAGACCATCCCACGTTCTCAGCCCAGAGATACAGAAATCCAAACTTGAGAAATATTGCATGGTTTAGAAATAGGGAGCCTGCAGAGAGTGCTCATAAAGCAAATAGCAAATCTGGATTACAGCTGTGAGTTTTCCGTTTTACAGATGCTAGTCACCCATCCTTACTCATAAAAACGAAGAGGCTGTGTAACAGGCATGGGACAGCACAGGGTACTGTGTTAACTTACAGTAATGTGTTCCATGCTGTCATCACCATTGCACAACAGTAATTGGATTAGCACAGAGGTGGGCAAACTATGGCCTGTGGGCTGGATCTGGCCTGCCAGCCGTTTTAAACCGGCCCTCGAGCTCCCGCTGAGGAGTGGGGTCTGGGGCATGCCCTGCTCCGGTGCTCCAGCTGGGGAGCGGGGTCGGTGGCCGCTCCGCGCAGCCCCTGGTAATCTCAGCATGCCCCCCCTCCAGCGCTCCAATGGGAGCTGCAGAGGCAATGCCTGCAGATGGGGAAGCATGCGGCGCCCCCTGGCTGAGCCTCCATGTAGGAGTCAGAGAAAGGACATGCTGCTGCTTCCAGGAGCCACTTGAGGTAAGCGCTGCCTGGAGGCTGCACCCCTGAGCCTCTCCCATGCCCCAAACCCCTGCCCCCCCCCCAGCCCTGATCCCCCTCCCACCCTCTGAACTCCTTGATCCCAGCCCGGAGCACCCTCCTGCACCCCCAATCCCTCATCCCCAGCCCCACCCCAGAGCCCACACCCCCAGCCAGAGCCTGAAAATCTTCCCGCACCCCAGCCCCCTGCCCTGATCCCCCTCCTGCCCTCTGAACCCCTTGGTCCCAGCCCAGAGCACCCTCCTACACCTCAAATTCCTCATCCCCAGCCCCACCCCAGAGCCTGCACCCCCAACCAGAGTCTTCACCCCCTCCCAGACCCCAATCCCAATTTTGTGAGCATTCATGGCCTGCCATATAATTTCTATTCCCAGATGTGGCCCTTGGGCCAAAAAGTTTGCCAACCCTTGGATTAGCAAGAATAGCAAAAACCTGTCACAAGACAAAGCCATATCCTGTTAGATCTGGCAAATGAAACAGCTTGACTGAGCAAGTAACTCAAACACTCTCGCTCAGTCATTTATTGGATAAGCAATGGATTTCTTCTTAAAAACCAGCCACCATGGATCTAGTATATAAAAAAAAATTCACTTCTTAAACACCATAGAAAGGGCTAAACCTAAAGAGAAATCCAAATGGCAAAAATCCTACTGCACGTGCACAGAGCTCCCTGCAGAACCATGCCCTCACTTCCTCCCCTACTCTGGCATTGGCATCCTATTTCTTCCCTTTCCTGAACAAAATTGTTCATCTCCGCTCACATCACAATCCCCCCCCCAAATCCTATTATATAGATTGTTTATATATTGAACTCTAATATGTGTTTTGTTTCTGCTTATTGTAATGTCAGTATACTCCCTCTCTCCTTATTGTTACCTAATAATAGTGTAACTAGTGCACTGTGACAATGTGCCCTCCGGACAATGGAAATCGTTATTGCAAGGAAAACATCAGTATTCTACTGTGGACTCACAGGGATTAATCATCTCATTTTCCCCTTGGGAGTTATTTTGAATGGAAGGAGATCTCTTAGGCTAAATGTGCTAGGGATTGATCGAGGGTCAGATGAAGTCAGAAGTGTAAAATAATTCAGAGACAGCATTACTCTGAGCTGTGAACTGGGATGAGATAGCCTGAATGGAGCAGAGGAACAGCATAGGTTGTGCAGAAAATTGTATCCAATGGATCCTTGTACTGGAAATGTTATGCATTCCACTTAAAAATTGTTGCCCTGATATGTGGAAACAGTGCATAGCCTCCAGCTGGTACAAAATACTACTGCTCACTTCCTCCATGTTTGGGCTTCCATGAACATGTCAAGCCAATGTTCAAATCCCTCAACTGATTCCCAGTCTACTTCCAATGTCACTTTAAGGCCTTGGGCCTATAATCTTCAAAGCTATGAATGAATCAAATCCCAGCTACATTAAAGACTGAATTTTGATCTACCTATCACTGAGCTACCTGCTCTCCTCTGGGACAAATACAGATCAGGCTGAAGCCTGTGGGAGCAAAACTTGCAGAGATTAGTTGAATCCAGAGTCAGACCATCTTTAGGAAACACTGCAAAAACTCTGATGAAGCGTTTCCACCATAACAAGAATGATACTTATGATAGTCACATCACCTTCAACTTACCTCAAATCAGATCGACCAATCAAACAAAAATAACACTATCCTAAGCAAAGTTTTTAAATTCTGAAAAGGGAAGAGACCCGGTGGATCAATGAAGCTCACTAAAAATGTTGCTATTACTAATTGATTTTCAAATACTAATGCAATCGGCAGCAGTATACTATGTATACTGACTAATTCCGGATAAATTTGTGACTTTTTTTGTAGTTCTATGACATAAGAATGAGATATATATCTATATCTCTATATAGAGAGATATAGATATATAAATAATTTTAGTGGATTACCAGTGTTGTGTGTAACAATATGTCTGAAATAAAAACAGACTCAAATAACAGGATGACAATGACCCATTCAATTTTCATGTGTCTGTTGAACTAGAATATTAAGTCATGGGGAGACTGAGTATAGGAAAAAATTCATTTTGAACTTCAGTGATTTTTGCAATCTTATTGGAATTCAGCTATTCAAGTACCCTTTTGAGCTACAATCTTGAAGTTTTGTATGCCCATTCATTGTGGACCACTGACAAGGAAAACCCACCCCCGCAATATTTCTACAATAGATCTTCAAAAAGGTATTAGTCAGACAAGTGACAAGTCCTATTAGTTTCTTTCTGGAGATGAACATTGGCCCTGAGCGAAGACCCTCTAAATCGACTGCCGATCGCTCTCTCATCGACTCCCGTACTCCGCTGGAATGAGAAGCATAAGGTAAGTTGACAGGAGAGTTTCTCCTGTCGACCCAGTGCAATGGAAACACTGCAATAAGTCTACCTAAGGTACGTAACCCTAACCCTATCCCTAATCCTAACCCTAACCCCTTGCGTAATTTAGGTCGATTTAACCCCGTAGTGTAGACCTGCCCAAAGAATTGCCAGAGCAGCAAGCCTGCCACAAACATTGATGGTTAAATACAGTCCATGAATGGACTCATGTCAACTCGTATACACATACTGTGGTCACTATGAAAATGATTATCATAAGTGTACAGGTACAACACAACCACAGTTATTTCCTATTGTAAGGCTTTGTCTGCACAGCAAGTTATAGTGGTATAATTGAACTGATACAGTTATACCAGTATAACTCCCCATGGGGCTGCTTTTATTCTGGAGAAAAAGTGACCAGGACGTGGGTGGTCTTGCCTCATGGTCACAGCAAGAGGAGGAGGCCAGAAATCAAAGCCAAGGGTCAGAGGTGGAGTCAGAAATTGGAGCCAAGGGTCAAGACCCAGTTATCTGGAGTGAAGTAAGACTTCCAAAGCTGGAACAAGACAGAAACAGGAGCTATCACACCCATAGGCAAACGCTTTGAGCAGCCACTGAAGTGCTGCTGCTGCTGCTGGTCTTAAGAGCCAGTCTCCAGACTCTTCCAACCAATCAGGCGGTATAGCCAATCAGGCAGGCTACTACAGGCCAGCTGCACTTGGTAGGTTGCCTGGAGACTGGGTCTGTTGCCGGCCCTGCTTCCTGAAGATCTTTTTTCAGCTTAAGCTACCCCCAAAGCACATAAACTAAAGGCACTCATATTGGAATAAGTGTGTCCACATGTGGGGTTATACTGATATAACTATAGCATTTTCCATGGGAAGTTATACCAGCACAAGGTATGAATTCAGGCTACAGTGCCAATAACAGCAACAAGATCTGGGTTCAGTCAATGTAGGGGGTCCTTCTTTAAAATAAATTCTGATTCAAGCCCCACCCAGAACTGCACTCTTATTTCTGGCCCTGGGAAACTAAAATAAAACCTCACTAGTCACCTTTGCAGGCAGTTCCCCCTGCCCCTCCCCCACCGCTTCTTTGGGAACAGGAAAAGTGTGCAAACCCAAACAAATACACATAGATACCCCTCTATGAAAGGGTTCTAATAACTGGTGGTTGAACTTCAGAAGGTTCACAGTTCATGTTTGGATAAACATCCAGATATTTGGATGCTTATCTGAATATGTTCAGACTGCAAAAATCGGACTAGACATATGATAGCAGTACCTGTTTGCCCACTGAGGTGTTTCTCATTTTTGCTCGCAGTCTGTAGCACTGATCATCACTGATGGCTAGTGTAAGATATGGCTCTGTTGACCTTTGGTGGGAGCAGAGCTGTTGATACTAGAATGAAGCAGGGGCCATACTTTCTAAGTGCACAGCAGCTTCTATGCTGGCGTATTAGGGGAAGTGAGGGGGTGACTTACTCACCCATGCAGAGCCTGCTGCAATCTGGCCCCTTGTCACACTGCCTGGTATGGGTCACCACCGAGAATGCCAAATTCAGGACAGACTGTAAGAAACAGGGCAGACACACCCCAAAAATGGTGGTTTATTCTATAATTAGATTTCACCAAGCCAGTAACAAAAGTGAGCTCCTGTATCACCACACTGGTTAACAAGAAGCCAAGACAAAATCGCCTTAGGCATCCCAGCTCCTGGTTTACCACCCAGACCACTAGACTTCAGTGATAAAGGATTATAAAAACCAGAACTCACATATAATAGGTTCTTCCAACTCCAAGTAGCTGGCCACTCACCCCAGGTCAATATATGCTTTAGAGCTTACTCAAAAACTACGCTGCAGCTAGTTCTTTTAGCAACTAAACTATATTAAATGGCCAAAGGAATCATATACATTACAATTGATTTCAGAGTCTGTAGGTTAGGATAATAGCAGTGATGGTAATTCTGCTGGTTTACAATAAGTCTATGGATCACCCAAAAGATTGGGGGTCATCAGTCTTTTGTTCAAAGCTTCCTTGTTGTTAGAAATCACAATCCAGAGAAGTTGAGCAGGATTGAAAACAAAGAAGTGATGTCACAGTCTCCTTTTATACTTTCAGCCCAGGTGCATGGAAAGATACTGCCAAAAGATGGAGTCTTATATCACATGTCCTTACATGTCTTGCTGAATCATGGGGCAGCCATTGCCTCAGTACTCTCTGAAATGTCTTTCAGGAGTAGCTCACTGGGTGAGTTAAATCTCTTCAATGGCCCATTAACACATGGATCAATGCATGGATGGCCCTACACAGGGATGGCTAGTCTGGATGTAAATTTGCCTTGTGGGTGTCACCCAAGAAACAACATGTTTGAGATACAAACACATAGTAAATAGTCATAACTTCATATACAAAGATGATACATAGATTTAAACAGGTTAATAATACTTAGCAGTCTGTAACTTTTCCTTTGATACCTTACAAGGCATACTTTGTGCAAGATTTATTGCAATTGTGCAACAGTGGTTACACATCAGAGATTGATACATTAGTGTAAACATGGTCACCTTTCTTCTATAGGGCGTCACACCCCTCGTTAGGAGTAATTCATCATGTTCCTGGAGCCCATAAATAGACATTTCTCTGACTAGAGGTAAACTTGTTCAGGGAAAGCTGGCTTTGGGGTAGAGCTGGGTGAATATTTTTTTGACTGAAATTCTTTAAAGTGAAAAATTCAGAGGCACTAAGATTTTTTAGAACTTCATGCAGCTGTCATCAAGTACTGGGTTTTTGAAAAAATCTGAAAAAAATTTAACTGTTTCATGTCAATATTTTCAAAATGAAAAAATGCTCAAAATTAAAAGTAAACATTTTGGTTTGGGTTGAACAATTTTTTTTGTTTGATCTTAAACAATTTTTTTGTCAACTTGTTGATTTGCCAAAAATTTCATTCAGTTCTATCTGAAATAAATGGTGTTTTTTCCCCCTAGCTGACAGAGAACCAAAAATTACTTGGGGTCAGTTATTCAGCCCTCTTTTCCATACACTCTAAGGGCTTGTCTACACATAACATTTGTACTGGTTTAATTATGCATGTATAGTTAAAGCAACAACAACAAACAACAAACAACTCTAGTATGGTTTCAGAGAGTAGCAGCCGTGTTAATCTGTATCCACAAAAAGAACAGGAGTACTTGTGGCACCTTAGAGACTAACAAATTTACTTGAGCATAAGCTTTCGTGGGCTACAGCCCACTTCATCGGATGCATGCAGTGGAAAATACAGTAGGATGTATCTTCCTACTGTATTTTCCACTGTATACACACACACACACACACACACACACACACACACACACACACACACACACACACGTTCTCTGAAAAATAAAAGCAGTATTTAAAATAAAGGGGGGGAAATAACTTCACATAGTGTTAAAGTGGTGGAGTTTCAAAGCTGTGTAATGCCTTAGAGATATAAACATAACTGTGATAGTTTCAAATATATTATTCTTCCTTAATTTCATAGTTTAGTAAAATTTATAACAAAGTGACAATGCTAATTTTATTTTTTACAGATAAAGCTGCAGAGGTTAAAGTAATTCTCGGTTACTGAAGTAAAAATTTAGGATCTATTTACAGAAATAAATTGATTTAGATGCCATTGGAAAACTCAAGTGCAAAGTTGAAACACTATTCATGCTATTTAATAATTTAGGTAGTCAATTCTGTCTCATTTGAGTGTATGTGACTTTTTTACAGTTCAGTCCCGCCTTTAAGGGTTTAATTTTACAGGTCTTTGATCTCTCTGAGTTTTCACTCTCCTCATGAACTTCAAGGAAACAGCTCTGAAATGAACAAGTGTCTTTTTTTTTTTAAATGGTGTTCTTCAAAATGCTCCCAGATCATTTCCTCCTCCTCCTCCTTACTAACATTACATACAAAATGAGCAAGAGGGAGGGCTATTCAGAAGTATGTAATATTGTTTTATTGTTTCACTTCCAATAATTTATTCTGAGCAGCCCTTTCTCCTCCAGGAAAGACATTGTTTCTCTTCAACAAGATTTCCCACACTGCACTGGAACTTTCATTGCAGGCCCGATGTTATTGCCGTTGAAGTAGATGACAAAAAGTAATTGGCTTATACTGGAATAGGAAAGGGCCACCTTTTACATCTACCACCTATTACAAGTACAGTATCTCATTAATGCACATAAAACCCAGCAACTGATCTAATCTAGTTAGGAGCATACCTTAAGCTCCTGTCCATGATGTATGAATAGAAAAATTTGTGTTATCTTTGTGGGGTGGAAGGGTTGCATAAAACTGTCAGGCCCAGTTCCTGGTGCTCTCTGGGGGTTGCTGTCTCTATACTGGCCCAATGCAGAGGGAAGGGCTTGGAGAGTGTTGCACTCACCCCAAAGCAGCAGCTCCTGTACTGAGAGGCTGGGCTGTCTCCACGCTCTGGCCTGTTGGCTCTCACTGCTTGCTCATATGGAGGAATCTACTACAGCAAATGGGGGGGGTGGGGGCAGGGCCGGCTCCAGCATTTCTGCCGCCCCAAGCAAAAAAAAAAAAAAGCCGCGATCGCAGTCGCGACCGGTGGCAGCAATTGGGAAAAAAAAAAAAGCCGCGATCGGCGGCGGCAGTTCAGCAGCAGGTCCTTCGCTCCTAGAGGGAGTGAAGGACATGCCACCCCTGTCCCTTGGCCGCCCCAAGCACCTGCTTATTAAGCTGGTGCCTGGAGCCGGCCCAGAGTGGGGGGGTGACGCTAGTCATCTGACCATTTCAAGAAGACAAGGAAGGGGAGATGGGGGCGAGGTGGCGGGAAGTCACTAGCCTCTCATAACACTTCAGAGTGAAGATGGGATACTGATGCCAGGGCTAAAGAGATGGGGGGCTCTGTGGGGGGATCCTGGGTGAGCCATAGGGGACTGGAGCAATTGAAGAAGGGAGAGGGAGGTGGTGCAGCCAGGAGTTGGGAGCATTAGGATTGATCTGTAGGGTAGAGTGACATGGGTGCTGGGGTCAGCAGAAGGGCCTTAGAGGGAATAAGGGGCTGTGGAGTAAGGGGCACTCTCCTGCTCGTCCTGCTGCTGGATCAGGGGTGAAGATAGAGGGAAATGTTTTGGGGATGATGGGGCAGAGGGGAGGTTTTAAAAAGTGGGTTTATTGGGGCCTGGGGAATAGGACTTGGGGGGATAGTGATCAGTGGCAGAGGAGGAATGTGGAGCTTTGGGCAGAGGAGAGAGGGTTTGGGGGAAGGTTCTGGCAGGGTGAAGTTTTATGGAGTGTTAATTTGGGGGGTTGTACAATAGAGGTGGGTTTATGTGAGGACATGGGGGTTGGTGCAGTGGGGAGATGGGATGGGTGGAGGGCTGTTGCAGGAGGAGGTTTTGTGGGGGTTGGGTTTATTTGGGAGAACAGAAGGGAGTTGGGATGCATTTATTTGGGGATGGGATAGCAGGGAGTTGGATGGGTTTAAGTGGGGGCTTTGGGAAAGGTTTAAGGGGAGGGTTGGTGGGAGCAACAGGTTGGGGGGCTAAGAGGGGTTGGGGGCTGTGGGAGAGGGTTATTTTGTGTCTATGGCAGGGGTGTTGAGTGAGGGGTTGTGAGACGCGTGGTAAGGTGGACTGGGAACATAGAGAGTTGGTACTGCAGTGGCTGCAGATGGCTGTGTCTGGCTTCTTCCTCTACAGGCCCCTGCCTCTCCTCTCCTCTCTGTGCCCCTCCCTCACTGGCACGAGCACTGGTGGGGGGGAAGAGGACTTACTCACCATCATCACCCCAGAGACAGAGCTAGTTTGCTAGGTGCTGGCTGCACTCGTAGAATATCAGGGTTGGAAGGGACCTCAGGAAGTCATCTAGTCCAACCCCCTGCTCAAAGCAGGACCAATCCCCAACTAAATCATCTCAGCCAGGGCTTTGTCAAGCCTGACCTTAAAAACTTTTAAGGAAGGACACTGCCTGCAACACTATGCCTGGGTCGCATGGACTCGACTCACCACCACCACCCGAGCTCCAGAGACTCTCCCTGCTCATCTACTGCTGAACACCCAGGCACCTCAGTGCCAGGCTGGCCTTGGCACCACCAGAAGAAGAGCTTCACCTGCTGAGCTGGACTGTGCACATAGGCAGCGGCTTAGAGTGTGGGGGCTGAGACCCTTCTAGCCCTACCCACCCACCAAGTATATTTGGGAAACCTATGCTGGAGGCTCCTGCAGCCAATAGTAAAACATTATTACAGTTTTTAAAAGGTTAATTTTCTAACACAAAAGATATTACACCCAACGTGAGGTAACTCTATTTTGGACTTCATTATGATGAATAAAGATGAAATAATCACTGCACTGGAAGTTGGTGAACATGACCCGATTGCCATCAATATGGACAAACAGAACAGTCCTCAGCTAGTGCTTCAAAAGGGTTATATTTCTCCAAACTGAGGAACATTATTCAGAAAATTGTTTGGAAGGGATAATGTAGACAGAAAATGAAAACAAAAATTGGGAATTCATTAAGAAGAGTTTAATAGATGGCCAAAAACCAAAATTCCACAATAAAGAAAGAGGACTACTTTAGCTAAAAGCCCATCTTGGTTCAATGGAAATAAAGGTAGCAATTAGAAATAGAAATAAAAACAATTTAAAAAGGGGAAATATATAGCAATCAATATACATTAGAAGTTCTGAAGTGTAGAAAACTGATAAGTGACGCTAAAGAAGTCAGAGGAAAATCCAGGACTGGTAAGGCTAAAGACAAGAAGAAGGAGTTTGTGTATATTAGGAACAATAGGAGTCCTAGAAATGCTAAAAGCCCATTACTAGATGGAGATAGTAAAACTATTAATAATGATGCAGAAGTGTTCAATAAATATTTGTTCTGTATTTGGAATGGAGCAGGATGATGTTCTCTTATCACCTGAGGAAGATGAAGTACTTTTCAGCCCATTAGTAATTAAGGAGGATTTTAATCATCATATACTACTGATAAACATTTTTAAATCATCACACCCAGATAACTTGCACCTAAAAATCTTAAAAGAATTGTTTAAGGAGATTTCTGACCTCCTGATATTAATTTTAAATAAATCTTGGAATACCCAGGAAGTTAATGTTGTGTCAATATTTAAAAAGGGCAAGTAGTATGAGCCAGCAAATTATAGGCTGGTTAACCTTACATCAGTCCTGGGCAAAATAATGGAAAAGCTGCTATGGGGTTCAGATAATAGAACATTAAATGATGGGAATGTAATTAATGCCAGTCAACATGATTTTATGGAAAATAGGTCTTGTAATCTCAATGATAACAGGTTTATTTGACAAGTTTGGTTGATAAAGGCAACTAAGTAGATGCAAGATACTTAGACTTTTGTAAGATATTTGATGTAATACTGCACATTCTGATTTAAAAATTGGCTCTATACAATATCAACAAAGCACACATTAAATAGGTTAAGAACTGCCTAACTGACTGATCTCAAGAAGTAGTTGTCAATGGAGAATCATCGTAAAATGGGGGCGTTCTATAGTGGTTCCAGAGAGATCAGTACTAGGCCCAACACTATTCAACATTTTCATCAATGATCTGAACATTTTCATCTGTGTCCTGGAAAGCAGTGACTCTGAAAAGAATTTAGTATTCACAATGGATAGACAACTCAACATGAGCTCCCAGTGCAATGCTGTGGCAAAAAGGGCTAAAGTGACTCTCTGATGTTGAAAAAGCATAGAGCAGTGAGTAGGAGTAGCGAGTAGGGAGGCGATTTTATCTCTGTATACAGCATTGGTAAAACCGATACTGGAATACTATGTCCAGTTCTGTGTCCACATTTTTAAAATGATGTCAAAAAATTGGAAAGGATCCAGAAGAGGGCCACAAAAATGAGGTGAGATCTGGAGTAAATGCCTTACAGTGAGGGATGACAACACTGGAAAAGTAACTTGAGCTCTTACTTTGGTGTTGCTTCTAAACCCCTCTCCTAGCCACACACAAAACTCTCTTACCCAAGTTTAGTGGTGCTTTTAATCTGAGCTCACTGGTTTTCCTGGGATATCAGATAAAGCCCAAGTGATGCTTACATTCAGGCTGGTAACACACCCACTTTGTAATGAAGATGCTGGCTACACCACTTGAGTGGTGATAGTCTTCCAACACCTTCTCACAATCCCCCACACATGCCCAGAAGGACAGACAAGTCCGTTTATTGCAGCACAAAGAACCAGAGAATACAATCCCAGAAGTCCTAGCGCCCCACCTGGGTGAGTGCAGCACCAGTGAGGACACACTGGCTCGGATAGGTCTTTGCAGTGTGCCTGTACACACCCTGGCACTGATCATCTGAGCTGACTCTGTAGTGAAGATGTACACTGGAAGGTCTAAAGAGCTCGATCTGTTTAGTGTATCAAAAAGAAAACAGAAGTGACTTGGTCACCTTCACTGGGATAAAATCCCAGGTACTAAAGGGATCTTCAGTCTAGCAGAGAAAGGCATAACAGGAACCAATGTCTTGAATTTAAAGCCAGAAAATTCACATTAGAAATAAGGCACAATTTTTTAACAGGGAGAGTAACTAACCATTATAACAAATCACCAAGGGAAGTGGTAGATTCTCCATCTTTTGATGGCTTTGGATCAAGACTGGATGCTTTTCTGGAAGATATGCTTTAGTGAAACAGAAATTATTGGGCAATGTTACCACTGCACCACACCCCCGGTGCCTGTATGTGGCATTGCAACAGCTATGCCTCAGTTTCCCCCAGACCTTCTTTGCCTATTTCAGCCATTGCATGACCTACCCCTTCATCCAAGCCAGGTAAAAAAGTTCAAATCTTTGCAGGGCCTCAAACGCATTCAGTCAAACTCCAACAGAAAATAATCTTCAGCCCAGTTGGACTCGGTTACTAGCCTTCTTCCTTGCAGGCTAGTCCCAGTTTAGAAGCATCCCGACACTGGCCCAAGTTCCTGAGTTTCATTCCCACTACTCAGGGACTGTCACATTCTCCCTCTTTGCAAGGTTCCAGGCAGGCTGCTATCCCTGATTGACCCTTGTCTCCAATCAGGCTTCCAGTTCAGCTCAAGAGAAAAAGCCCCTCTCACCTGAGTCTCCTTTCTGGCCCCTTCACCAGCAGCCCTTTGCTCCTTCCTTTATGAAGATCCGGCTCCTCCCTCACTGGATTTTATCACTAATTAGACACTAATACCCCACCAGGTGCATCACAGGGTGACTGAGTGAAATGTAATGGCCTGTGATATCTTCTCATCATCCCTTTTGGTTTTAAAATCTATTAAATCTATGACCACGCTACGGTAAAGATAGCAGGAGAGAAAGGAAATGGTAACTGATAAAGGAAAAATCCCAATAAATTATCTTTTGTACAAATCATAGTACAAGATGAGGCTTTGAGATCTTGTCTTAGAAATCTGGGGCAGAATTATTCTGAGATGGACTTCTCAAAAAGCTGTTTTCACTCAGCTTCTGTCCAGAATGACCATGAAAAAAATAAATGGAAAAGAGTGAATCAGAAAGATGCTGCCAGGGTAGGCTGGGAAATAAAGTAAAAGAAAAAGAAAAGAAAAGAAAATGATAAGAGAACTTGGAGTAGTAAATCAGACAATACTAAATCATAAAAATGGAAGTGAATCAAAAAGAAGAAAAAAGATGCAGAGTAACTAAGGCAGATGGAAAAAAGAAAATGAACTTGGCAGAAAAGGTAAATCAAAAAGAGTGATTCATGGAGGGACAGATCTAAAGACAATGAATTTATCAGTCACAGATAGGAAAATCATAACTGAGACAATTTTCAAAGGTCCATACTAAGGGCTTGTCTACACTTAAAACACCCCAGTGGCACAGCTGCATTGATGCAGTGGCGCTTCAGTGAACACGCTATGTACGCCAATGGGAGGGGTTCTCCCGTTGGCGTAGGTAATCCACTTTCCTGATAGTCAGTAGCTAGGTTGACGGGAGAATTTTCCCATTGAGCTAGCATTGTCTACACTGGGTTTAGGTCAGTTTAATTGTGTCCCTTAGGGGTGTGGATTATTCACAACTCTGAGCAATGTAGTTATACTGATCTAGTTTCCTAATGTAGGCCAGGCCTAAGATAGGAAGAGTCACTTTTGTCAGGAGGATAGCAAAGGTGAAAGTTAAGATGGAGAAGAGAGGACAGAATGCTATGAAAGTTAAAGGCAAACTTTGTTGTTGGTTTTCACTTTTGGAAATCTTGTAATTTAAAAAGGGCATTTTCCTCGCTTTGAACATGAAGAAGGTGGGGGCTCTACTCCCCCCCCCCCCCCCAAAAATTCTCTCCTTTTGGTAAGCTGTGGATAAGGCTATTGGAAATATGTGCTGCAGTTGCTCATCCTGTTATGCAGACTTTGCAAAAAATACCCATGGACTTGGCAAAATTTTCTGCAGATTTATAATGGATCTAATATTAAGTTCGCTTCTTGGCTCTCTATGAGCTGAGGGGTGAAAACATTATCGAGTATTTAATGTCAGCCAGAGGAAATCCCTTTCATTGTATAAAAGGGAAAGTTGCTCTTCTTCCATTTCTGGAAACTCACATTGTGATTATATCATGACCCTGGGTTACGCTGTCCTTAAAAGGATGCAGCCCACATCTGCTGTGGTTTCTAGAAGCAATGCAAGACTCTCTTGAACTATTCTCAAGTTAACTTTCAAATTATGTGTATAACCCCCAAGCTGTCCCCACCCCCCAGAATGTTTGGCAATAAAACAAAAATGCCTGGTCACCCAGGGAAGAGTTACTCAACATCCAGGAGTCACTAAATGAATCACAGAATCACTTGTGTTGGAAAAAACCTCTAAGTCATTGAACCTGTGCCTCTGAATCACAACAGAAAAGTATCATTATGCACTCTCTTATGACAACATGTTCCAATGTTTATTTTTACAGCTTTATGTTCTCTGACCAACCAATATTTAATCTAACTATTCCCTGCTGTGGCTTAAGTATTATTACTTGTTTTGACCTTCATGAGGATTATTGTGGCCCCATCTCTCTGTCATAGACTGCTAGATATCTAGTCAACAATTTCTCAATCAGCCTTATTTTTCTCTAGTTTGTATGTGTGCAGTTCCTTTCACCTCCTCCTAGACTATATTTTCTAAACCGCTTACTACCTTCCCCCAATGCTATTAAACTTGCCAGTCTTTTTTAATGTATTTTTGTTGTTGTCCATTTATTATTTGTGCCAGCAGTGTGCAAGGTGCTTCAGAGATTTTTTTTTTTACCTATTTATCCCTGTGCCTAAATAGAAACGTACGGGTCTACTTACTTTATGATGCTCAAAACTGAATGCAGTGCTCTAATTGTAAGGGATAGAGAGGAAGAGTACTGATTGCTTACCATGAAAAACCACTGATGATCTAATCCACAATTATTCCCTTCATTGATTAGAAATCACTTCTTCTTTCATACCTATTTCATTGTTTGTGAAACAACCTTAACTCAGGATTCTTTTTCTCTTTAGTGTTTGTGGCATTTAGGAATAGGCATTAGCACTTTTAACTTCATGTTAATATGGGCTTTTTATGGGAGTCTGACCCTTAGGTATTCTTTGAAATATAAATGAAAAATTAACACAATGAATTCACAAGCAAATATCAAATGAGGTTGATGAATAAATTGGAATAAATTGCCTAGGGAGGTTGTGGAATCTCCATCTCTGGAGATATTTAAGAGTAGGTTAGATAAATGTCTATCAGGGATGGTCTAGACAGTATTTGGTCCTGCCATGAGGGTAGGGGACTGGACTCGGTGACCTCTCGAGATCCCTTCCAGTCCTAGAATCTATGAATCTATGAAAGATTTTTATTAAGTAAATCATGCCATTTTTTATATTTTTACTTATGGAAGAGCTGAAAAAAACCAAAGTACTTGAAATGCTAAAAACATTGATTTTTACCAGCTGGTGTGGAGATAAGTTCCTCTTGGTTTCCTACAGAGAGTAGGAAAACATCCATTACAAGACTTCCTAATCCACCACCCATTTCTGTAGATGATCTTCACAATCATCTTTATTTGCAGTCATGGATAATTTACGCCCAGTCCTGCCACTGACATTGTACAGATGGACCCCAGGGATGTCAAAGAGGTTCTGCTTCTGCCTGGACCAGAACCTTGGACAGTACATAGGCACAACCAATGGAAGGGTGAAGGAGGACAATGGTGGAAACTCCCTGTGAGTAAATCCCAAGCCAGAGAAATAGGTGTATGTCTCTTTGTGAGCAGAGACCTTGTCTAATGACAACAGTTTTTAGTTTTATTTTGCAGATTTTCCAATGATTTCTAGAAAACAGAATTGAAGTTTTCACAGTTTAAAAAACTTCTTGACTTCAGCACTAATGCTATGAAATGATTGGTAAACCTTTACCATGAGCTATTGTCAAAAGTTGAAGCAAGTTAAGCCAGACAAATCCCAGCTCCTGCATTAATTTTCTTTAGCCTATAGCTCACATACTTCACATTAAGCAGGCTTTAGTTATCCATTTTAATTATATCATATTAAAGGATGGCCTCTTCAGAATTCACTGACAGAACAGGAGGGGTAGTTCCAGATACTAACAGCTTTCAATTTTAACAGACTATAGAAGGAAACTTAGATAATGCTCAAAATCATTTTGGATTACTATTTTCATCAGTTTTATTGCTTCCAGAGAATAATGATATCAAAATTAACTGATAATTAATTAAGCTGTCTGATTTTACCTCAGAAAGTGTACATCATAAGTATAAGTGTCAACACAACATTCTTTCCAACATCTGCTATCTTCTTGTAAAACACTTCTGGTGCATTAAGAGATACCATAAGGTGTTGGTATTTGCTAGAGGACATGGAAATATTGTGTGCTCAAAACTATCCTCAACCAGAAGTATTTGTTTAAATACTGCAGCTATTTTTTTTTTAAGCTCTGGTTTTAGAAATAATTTAGCCACCTTTGACTCTGTTTCTATTTCTTAGTTCAGCACAAAAATAATTGCAGCATTCTTAAAGAATGTTTGAAAATTGAAAAAGTAACAATGAGGATACAGATCAAAGGTAGTGTGTGTAGAAGATACGAAAATATTTTGCTTCCAAGGGAACCAATGATAAGTACAAAAGATGGTGGAAACACTCACATGGACACTACCCAGCAAACTTGACTTGGGGCTTGACCATATATGCAGACTGACTGAAAATGTATTTATTCTATCTGTTGTCTACAGGCTGTTACTCATCAAGTTGTACAGAGTGATGGGGAGTTGTACAAGGGTTTTCCTACACCTACTAGGAAGGAGTAATCTGTGGCTAGCAGGGTAAAGGACAATAAGAAGTTTTTAAAGTATATGAGGAAAAATAGGAGACCTAACAATGTTATTGGTCCCTTAATAGATGGAAATGGTAGAATTGTCAGTAATAACGCAGAAAATGCAGAGTTCAATTGTTCTGTAGTTGGGAAAAAGTCAGATGATGAAATATTTCCCATTTCCAACAGAATCTCTGCAGGATGTTAAACAGTAGTTACTTAAGTCAGACATTTTAAAATCAGCAGCTCTGGATAACTTGCACCCAAGAGTTTTTAAAATGCTGTCTGAGGAGCATCCTAGACTGTTAATATTGATTTTCAATAAGTCTTGGAACACTGAGGAAGTTACAGAAGACTGGAAGAAAGCAAATGTTGTGGCAGTATTTAAAGAGGGAAAACTGGATGATACAAGTAACTATAGGCCGTTGGTCTGACATAGAGCTTAGACAAGTTAATGGAGCATCTGAAACAAGACTCAATTAATAAAGAATTAAAGAAGGGTAATATAATTAATGCCAATCAGCATGGGTTTATGGAAAACAGATCTTGTCAAACTAACTTGATAACATTTGTTGATGAGATTAAAAGTATAGCAGCCCTTCTGCAAGGTGATTAATGGCAGCAATAAGGACTGGGTTCCATGTATCTGGGATCCCTCTTGACAAATAAATAACACCCAGAAACCTGGGGAAACTAAAAACACCCTCCTAGGTGCTCTAAATAAATGGAGCTTCCCCCCACTCAAGCATTCTGGGACTGTGCAAACAACAAAATCTTTATTAGAGGAAAGGGAACACAGTCATACATTTGGGAAAACAAAGCAACAGAATATATATGGAAATAAAGAGTGAAATACAGACCCCCATTCCGGTAACCTTGGCAGTAGTCTGTCTAATTCCCTTCCCACCTGCTGGTGAGAATGTTCCACAGGTGGTAGCCCCTTCACTGCACCACCTCACTCATCAACCAAACCTCACTCACAGTTGGGGTCAGCAAATAGCCCACATGTCACTTTGCATGAGTGTCTCCAGTCTCAAGGGAGCTGCTTGCCTACTCCTGTCTCAAGGTGCCATCACCTACTCTAGCTTTGTGATTTGGTTTTATTAAAAGTGCTGGATAGGCACGGCCTCACCAGAGTCTACTCAGCTCTGCTAACGTTCCCCACCTCCTGTTTCACTGCAAAGCCTTTTGTGATGGCTCTTGCAGCAGCATCTCACACTGCAGAGTCCTCTGCACAATTCCTTGCAGTGAAATCCTTCATCTGCATCATCTCTGACTGTGAGCTCCCATGGATGGGGAGCCAAGAATAGTTAGAACCCTCCAGCAGAGTCCTGACTGCTATTCTAATGGATGACTTGGGGCTTGTCTGCCCTGCCAGTTAGCATGGAGCAAGCCAGGATGCACTAACTTGCCATGCACTAACTGTGGACCCTGCTACCATGGACTAAAAATTCCATAGTGCACTTTGACATACTCCTGTCATCCTCTGTTACCTCTAGCAGGGTCAAAACTCTACAAAATGAGCATGAGGATCCATGGGACTAAAACCTGGGTCTGTGGATCACTGAGCAACTACTGTATCTACACCGACATCCAACAACTCTGACAAGGTGATGATGAATGGGCTGTGAGCCTTGTGGGACCAAGTACCACTGAATGTCCTGCCCACAGAGGCCCTGACTTGTGGAACCTATTGTGTTCCGTGATTGCTATTTAAGGCCTAGGGGAAACACCTGGAGGTTGTCTCTATAACAAGGTAGATCCTTGACTTGCTCCAGGCCTCAGCCCTGTCCCATCCTGGCTTCTGCCTTCCCTGACTCCAGATAACCTGGTTCGGACTCTTGGCTCTGATTCCTGGAACTGACTGGTTTGAACCTAGGCTCAGGCATTCTGCCTCTGACTCCAGTTCTGATCCTCGACTCTGATTCTTGACTCTGGTATGACACTTGCTTCTAGCGCTGGTTCTGACGCTGGGTTCCTGACTCCTGCTCTGCCTGCTAGACCTGACTGCCTATGGCCCAGTTCCTGACAGAGGCTGTTGAACTCATCCTTTTTAGCAGAAGATTTCTCATAAAATTTCCCACCCACAATAGTAAAAATCCTCCTCCTCATTCAAAATAACCCCATTTAATTCTCATACGCTGTAAGTAGACCAGGTAACTCACTATCACTTTTATACAAAAATTCCCACAGTAAAACCACATTTTCTGAGGACACCAAGAATAGGGTTACCATGCGTCCAGTTTTTCCCGGACACGTCCGGCTTTTCGGCAATCGAACCCCCGTCCGGGGGGAATTGCCAAAAAGCCGAACATGTCCGGGAAAAATACCAGCCGGGCACTTCCTCTCCCGCGACTGCTCTGCTCCTCCCCTGACTCAGACTTCGGCTCTATTTAAGAGCCAAGCTGCCCGAGCCAGCGCTACCGGCTTCGGGCAGCCCCCATGCCTCCGGACTCCAAGCCGCCGGCCGGGCACTTCCCTTCCCAGGCTCCAGCTGCTCTGCGTCGGCGGCTGGGGTCCAGAGGCACAGGGGCTGCCCAAAGCCGGTAGCGCTGGCTCGGGCAACTTGGCTCTTAAACAGAGTCGAAGTCTGAGTCAGGGGAGGAGCAGAGCAGCTGGAGCCGGGGAGGGGAAGTGCCCGGCCGGGGGCGCAGGGTCCGGAGGCACGGGGGCTGCCTGAAGCCGGAGCGCTCGGGCAGCTCGGCTCTTAAACTGAGCCGAAGAGTTGGGGGAGGAGCAGAGCAGCTGGAGCCCGGGAGGGAAAGTGCCTGGCCGGGGGCGCAGGGTCCAGAGGCATAGGGGCTGCCCGAAGCCCGAGCGCTACCAGCTTCACGGGTTTGCCGGGCAGCCTCCAGACCCTGCGCCCCCGTCTGGGCACTTCCCCTCCTGGGCTCCAGCTGTGCTGGGGAAGCGCCGTCCAGGGGCACAGGGTCTGGGGGCTGCCCGGCAAACCGTGCAGCCGGTAGCACTTGGGCAACCCTTTTTGCGTGGCTGGGAGGGAGGAGGGGGAGTTAGGGCGGGGACTTTGGGGAATGGGCGGAGTTAGGGCGGGGAAGGGGCAGAGTTGGGGTGGGGCCGGGGGTGGGAAAGGGGCAGGGCCAGGGCCCCATGGAGTGTCCTCTTTTTTTATTTTTTAAATATGGTAACCCTAACCAAGAATGAGTGTAAAAAGATGGCCACCCAACAGATAAACTACATTTCCCAAAAGGCCATATGCCTAAATTTGTACTCTCTTTCCAGGTATGAGATGCCCCAACTTGTGGCCATGCCTATATTACAGGGAGCTCTGGGCTGTAAGAAAGACAGTCTTGGTTAACTGGCAGCTTCCTGTCTCATGGGCCACTATTTGAAAATAACCATAAGCACAATAAGGCAAAGTTTAAAAACTTTGCACTGTGAGGACCCAACCATGCAAAGACTAACACAAGTAGATTACTACTCATGAGTGGTTCCATAGAAGTAAATGGGAATATTCACTTGAGCAAGGTTCGTCCTGTGCATAAGTCTTTGCAGGATAACCCCCATCTTTCTTTGAAATCTGACATTTATAATCAACATCTTACTTATTTACTCTGCCCTCAAAAGAACAAATCACTTCTAAGTTCAAAGTCCTTTTAGAGCTAAGTACATCTCTTAAGTAGCCCTTTTACCCAATATTTACCCTCTTAGGATAACATGTAAATACACCAAAATGAAAAGATCTACTGGCAAGCAAAAGAGCAAACAAAAGTCATTCAAACCTATTTGTCCACCACACCCAGACTGGCAGTTTGTGATTCATGCATTTCTACCCCCTTATCCAGTCTGCTATCGGACACAGTACTGAAGGCAAGCATTTCAAACACAAAAAGTTATTTGGTTGGAGCCTTTGGGTGTTGGGACAAATCTCTTGCTAGTGTATATTGTCAGTTTACACCAGCTGAGGATGTACTCCTCTACCTTTTATTTTGTTGGCTTGTTTGTCTCTTGACAATAGTCATTGTTGATCTTTGCTTTAGATATGGATCATATTGGCTAGTTTAGTAAACAGTTAATTATAGCTATTAAAACAAGCTCATATGGGAATTTTTCCCAAGGGGCAAGCTGGGTTCAAAGTGGGGAAGGGGGGAGGGAAGAAAGCAATGAAAATCTGCTCACTTGAGAATACCTGGAAAAATAGGCAAGGGGAGGTGATGGGGAGGCAGAAATGAGAGAAAGTTTAACTTCTAGAGAAAAGTTACTAGTGGAGAAAAAAGGCTGGGAGAGAGTTTAAAAAAAAAAAGGGGGGGGGGGAATCCCCCCTGAAAAGTGGATGAAAACATTTGAAACATTTTTCTTTATTGAGATTTTTGTTGAAATTATAAAAATTCCATGAAAAACGTCAAGCAAAATGGACAAGCATTTTTAAATAAAATTTCACACACAAAAGTTTGACTGGATGTTACAGACAGTGAACAATGTGAGGCTTTTCTTAACCTAATGAGTCTTTTCATTTCTGCAAAGGGTTTTTTTCCCCACCCTTTGCTTGATTTTTACCTTAGAAATATAGCTCAATGGTTTGAGCATTGGCCTGCTAAACCCAGGGTTATGAGTTCAATCCTTGAGGGGGCAATTTAGGGATTTAGTTGGGGTTGGTCCTGCTTTGAGCAGGGGGTTGGACTAGATGACCTCCTGAGGTCCCTTCCAACCCTGATATTCTATGATTCAGTTCCCTGATTTTGCTGGAGAATTTCTTTGAGGAGCAAATGCTTGGGTGGGAGTTTTGTCAGTTCTAAAGTGAAAAGGTAGCAAATCTTTAACAAAGTGATATTTGTATGCATTTAAATTTAATACAGTAAGTTACCAAAAACAAAGAGTTTTGAGCAGTCTGTCCAAAGAACATTTCCCCTTTCAGTTGGTCAGGTTTCATTCTTGGCATTTTTGATGTCATCACTCCCTTTCATTATTCCATCCTCTACAGATGGATAGATAAGATTTGAATTTCTAATGTTAATAAAATAAAACAAACAAATACCCCTCATTCCAAAAAAACCAAAGGCTTTCTCCTTTTCCATTCCCACTAAAAAAATATAAAAATAAAGTAAAAAACAAAATGAACTTCTGCCCCACATTTTAAAAAAATATTTGTGCCCTTTTTGTTCTATACAGTTTACCTTTAAAGAAGATCTATCAATCTAGGCTGTCCAATGTGCAACTCCTCACATTCCCCATAAAAATGTGTGTACTCTGGGGCCTCCAATTTTGTGATTTTACATATTTCCAGAGGGTGAATAAGTCTGAGGCTCCACATTTTTGGTTAATTGAAATTGTGTTTAGCCTTAAAGTTTTGTATGCATGTAATGTAAGCTACTTTCCCCCATTGCCCCGATCTGTTTTATTGAGTTGTATTAAAGCAGTAAAGTGAAATTGACCCTAATCTTGTTAGAAATCTGGCTAGGAGCAGGAATCTTGTCAATTTCATTTTATCACTTACATGCAGAGTAGAAAGGCAAAGCAAGCAGGAGCACCTTGTCTTATGAACACATCTGGCTTCCGCCACTGAGTAAATATATACAATGATATGTTAGTGTAGAGTTGTAGACCCCATTGCCATTGGGCTTGTCAAGACTGATTCCCCACTCTGGCACTTTGAATGCAGAAGGTGGGGGCACACAAGGATTCTAAAAATTAATACTTGCCACTCCAAGCTTGTATTAAATTCCCAAGGTTACAGCTTTTCTCTGACCTTGGCTTGGTAAACGCTGCCACCACCCAAGTGAAAAACTGCCTCTTGCAAATCCTGGAAAAACTCACTTGGGAAGTTTTCCCTGAGGCCCCTTGGCTTTTCCACCCCTCCCTTGGGAAGCTGAGAAAGAAAACAAACAAAGGGGAAACCCAGCTGTTGTCACCAGCTAATTGAAAAACATATGCACAGACCTTTTAAGACACAAAACCAATCAGGTCTTTAAAAAAAGGTAAATTTTATTTAAAAGAAGAAGAATTGCCAGATTTTATAGAGCAACTGAAAAGAGGTTAAACACCAGGAATGGCTCCCTGGGGTCCAGCTTAAGTTACAAAAGAAAACAAAAATACCTGAGCTTAGCACAGAGGAAATCCACAAGCCAAAATAAAGAAATAAACCTGATCGTAGCTATCTAAATATTCCCTGTCCCAGTAAATCCTTCTAGATATGAAAGATAATTGTTCATACCTGGTTCAAACTTTACACAGCATTTCTACTACCCCTGTCTCTTCTGCCAAGAGAGAACAACCAAGAAACAAAAGGAAAGCTTTTTTTCCCGTTTTTAAAAATGCCTTCCCATTGGCTCTTTTGGTCAGGTGCCCACTCCCTTTCCTTTACCTGTTAACCCTTTACAGGTAAAGCAAGCAGAGAACAGCCAACAACGGTGGCTTTATAGTTAATCGGCTGGCTGAGTGTCCATAAAAGGGAGCTCCCGCCCCATTTCATTTATCACAGGGCTTTTCAACAATAAATGCAGTCATTAGAGTCCTGGTTTGGTTCTCCCATTACTTGGGTTAAATATGTACATGAATAATACAATACAAATATAAGATCAAACAATTCCATAATGTTCAGTTTTATTATGGTCCCAACAAGGTAGCATGGTGCCCACATTCATGACATGAGGGCACAATTTTTCCAGCTGTGGTAAGAATGCACTTAATTTGCATAAAAAGGAGCATATTGAAACATCCCTCACCTTTAATATGAAGATTCAGTCTTGCATGGTGTGGCAATCAGACACTGGTGTGGGATACAACACCTCTTTATTTAAAGGTAAGGGTGACTGTGAGCTATAACCAAGGGAATTAGTCTGACCACTGTAGCCAGAAAGAAATAAGGTTAATACATTGTTCTTAATGAATCTGTAGCCTTTTTTTAATTTAAATTGAATTTAGTAATTTTGTAATACACTACCATGGGTTCAGCTCCTGTTGCTACATTTTCAAGCTCAACAGAGAGAATATCATGTCTGGTGCTTTTCTCAAATTTGGAGGGACACACAAAGACCAAGGATAGTGGCCCCAGATACATTCCCAAGTACAAAGTCTTGTCTGTACTACAAGTTTTATTAAAGCAACAAGTAAAGTTACAATTATCCAAAAATCCTACAAAAAACATGCAATGACTAAGACTGTAGTCATACACACATGCCCAAAGATATTCTAGGGTCTGAAGGCAGGAGTGGTGGAAGCTTCCTAAAAGTGGAGGGGCCACTGGCACCTGAACCATGGCCCCGCCCCTTCTCCCCGAGGCTCCACCCTCGCACCACCCCTTCCCCGCAAGACCCTGCTCCTGTGCTGCCCATTCTCTCTGAGGCCTCGTCCCTGTGCAGCCAACTTCCTCTGAGGCCCCTCCCCCACACTTCCCATTCTCCCGAAGCCCCACCCTCACACCATGCAATCTCCCTGAGCCCCCGGCCTCGCACTGCCCTTCCCCAGAGGCCCCGCTCACATGCCGCCTCTTCCCCC
This sequence comes from Chrysemys picta bellii, assembly GCF_011386835.1. Taxonomy (NCBI): domain Eukaryota; kingdom Metazoa; phylum Chordata; order Testudines; family Emydidae; genus Chrysemys; species Chrysemys picta. Next base: position 205,156,652 of record NC_088791.1, read on the forward strand.
CTAGACCCCACCCCCAGCTCTCTACTCTCCGCCTCCTCTCCACCATCCCTCGCCCTTTCGGCTGGTAAAAAGTGGTGGGGCCAAGGCCCCCTGCGACTTTTCCCCCTGTTCCAGTGCCCCGTCCGATGGACTTCACAACAGACAATTATCAATAGAGGGATGATTCCTGCTGGGGTTTCCCATGGGCTCTTCCCACTTTTACCCAATCAGGCAACCTCTTTCATATTGTTGTTCTGACCACACCTAACACCTTATGCATATACCTGAGGGTTTCAACCCTCTTTTCCTTATCTGTACTTCCACACCCAGTGTATATTGGGATGCCCCATTTTTCATAGGTGGTTTCTTAGTTCCTCTTATTCTTATTAGCATCTACATACAACATGTAACATGCAGTCAGGACATTCCATAATGTTGCAATTAGGTATCTCATGGTCTTGGACAATACATTGTGGTTTTCCGTAATATCACCTATTGACACATCCTTTATAGTAATCTTGTGACCTTACTGGCACAGAGTTATTCCTAGGTCAGCCATTCTTGTCAAGAATTCTTAAACCTATGGTGTAGTATGGCTAAGCTAAAATCTAACAGGCCTCCGCCTGTAGGCCTTGCATTCCAGCTCTACTTTACTTATATGCCTAATACCGATTTATCACTCCTTAGTGCTTATCAATCTTATACTTCTATAATCCTACAATTCAAATCTATTCATCATACATTGATTATATATGAAATAGCATCTAAATTGACCATAACACCAAATAACACATTCATAAATGGATGATAAAATGAACTAATTGGCTAAAAATGAAAAAGACAGGAAGAAAAATCCAAATCAGTATAATTTCACTAGTTCTCCAGTTGTAATATTCAAGACCTGGATTTTCAGTGTAAAAAAAAAAAAAAAAAAACAATCAGGAAAAAAGTTTCAGGCCTTTTTTTTGTATATTACAAAGAATCAAAACAGGGCACAAGCCCAATGTTATTTTCCTTTGCAAGTCCCTTTAAGAAATGTCACACATTGGGTACCTAACTAGACAGTCCTCTAGCATACAGCTGCTATGTCACAACTGTGTCACTCAATGACAATGTAAATCTCTTGGAAATAAATGCAACAAATCATAGGCGCAGACTCTGTGGGTGCCCCGGGGCTGGAGCACTCATGGGGAAAAAATGGTGGGTGCTCAGCTATCAGCCCCTCTATCAGCTCCCCTCCTGTCCTCCGTGTTTGCCGCCTGCCAGCAGACCCTGCTGATCAGCACCTCTCCCTGCCTCCCTGAGCCTCCTACCCGCTGTGATCAGCTGTTTCACGGTGTGTAGAAGGCTTTCGGAGGGAGGGGGAGGAGCAAGGACACAGCGCGCTGGGGTGAGGGGGCAGAAAAGGGCAGGAAGAGGAGGGACAGGAGTGGAGTGGGAAGAGGCAGGGTGGGGGTGGAGTCTTGGAGGAAGGGATTGAGTGGGGCAGGGCGTGGGGCAGAGACAGAGGTTGAGCACCCCCTGGCACATTAGAAAGTCAGCACCTGTGCAACAAATCCATCTTCAAACATTTTTTCTAGACTTGTATTGAAGGGTGTGATATTAACACATGCTAATATCACATCCTTCAATCTTAGTCTAGAGGAGGCCAAAGAGAGGAAGAGACAGTTCCATTCCATCTTTAAACTATGGTTTTACTTTGAAAAATTGATGTAAAAATGCCACTTCATTTCATAACAGGCCGTGCTCCTTATATGTAATTCAGACAAGCTTTTTAACTTAGTCAGTTTTGCAGAGACAAACATACTAATTGTGGGAGCTGGCTTCTCCTCTGGTTTGAATGTCAACAGAGATCTTAACTGAATTCCACCTGCAGACTCTGACTGAGGCTGATATTGGAGATATAAATAACCCAGCTTCACTTTAAGATCCCAGGTTGGATTTGCAGGTCTAGCCTTTAGAAAAACAAAATAATTTTTTCTTGTAAAGGAGGCACAATGAACACAGGATCCCTTAATGCTGTGTTTTAGAGTTATCTTTCTGACTGGAGTCACATTTTAAACCCCATCTGCTGCCTCAAGGAGGCGAAGGAGGAATCAAGTCTCATACAAAACTCGCCACAGGATCCATCATCCCTGAGAGGGAGACATGATAAAACTGGAGGGAAGGGAATCCTTCCCAGTTCCCAAGGCAGGGGCTCAAGTCGTGTGTGCCATATGCCCCCAGCCTGGGCATGCAGGGTTGGGCCTTAAGGTTGGTACTAGGGTGACCAGATGTCTCAATTGTATAGAGACAGTCCTGATATTTGGGGCTTTTTCTTATATAGGTTCCTATTACCCCCCCCCCCCCCCCGATTTTTCACACTTGCTGTCTGATCACCCCAGCTAGTACTTCCCCCCAACCCCTGGGACTCCTATGGTCGGTTCAGTAGCTAATGAGCAAGGGGGTGGGGCCAAGATAGGCTCCGCCCTCAGCCCCTCGCCCTATTGGTTGAATTGGAAGTTCCGCTCATAATCTCGTCCAATCAGGGTTCTGTTTTCGTTGCCCAGCGACCGTTTCCAAGCGGTGCCGGCTCCTTCCTTCGTCCCAGCTGCGGGCTGCGTGTCCAGGCAACCGGGACGCGGGCGCTGCACGGAACAATGGCGGGGCCGCGGGACGTGGCCGGGCTGCGTCTCTGCCCGGCCGAGCTGCGCTTCGTGGACGCGGTGCCCGGGGGCCGGTACCGGGCGCTGCTGAGCGTCCAGAACCTGCAGCCGGGGAGCCGCCGCCTCCAGCTGCTGCCGCCGCGCTGCGCCCAGGTGAGAGGCTGCCCCCGCCCAGCGAGCCCCTGGGACATGGGAGAGCCGGGGCCGGGGCTGGGGCTGCCCGGGGCAAGTCCCCGCATTCGCTTTGGCCAGGCCGCCGGGATGGGCAGGGGCGGGCTCTGGGGCTTGCGCGCGGGTTGCCACTCCAGGTGTAATGCTGCAAACTGCTGCCCTGATACAATGGGCTACCTTAGCCTTTCCCCATCCTCTGGTCCAAGGGTAGCGCTCTCTCTCTCTCTGTGTTGCTACAGGTGTCACAATTTGCTGGCTCTCCCCTTCTCCCATTTCCTGCACCGGGGGGGGAGGTAGCAAGTTGTGATGGTTGTGGGCACTCCCCTCACTATTTACTACCATGGTGAAATTTCTGTTTTAAATGTGGACACAAAAACATTATATTTTTGTAATTTGAAAAAACATTCTACAGAGGTAAACTTCAAGGCTACTGCATAAGACCTGAAGGTTTTGGTTTTATTTCTCCTTTGCTTCTTTCCATTGCAGATGATGGGCTATAATAACATTTTAATGTTCCCAAAACATTGAAAGTAGTGTAAAGTACTGTAAACAGTTTTTGAAATATGTTTATTATTATTATCATTCAATTTTAAACACAAGCTATTAAGCAGAAAATCTACCATTCTTCATTATAAACACCTCTCCTCCTGCCCAAATCCCTTGTCACTGTTACACATATTGATCAAGTTTTCAAAACTAAATTTGTACTTCTGAACTTTGGCACAACCGTATGTGTATATTGGCCTCTGATCTTATTCCAGAGATGTTTTTACAGGCTTCTTCCTCACTGCTAAAGCCGAAGTGACCTCTCACTGTGCTTTTTATATCAGAATAGCTTCTGCATGTTAGCTACCAAATAAAACAAAAATCACCTTTTTTATCAGTGAGGAAAAGACCTAAGTCCTATGTTCACAAAGGGACTTAAGCATTGCAGTGCTCCTGCCTAGATTTTGGGCACCAAGATAGTCCGAGGAACACAGCTGCAGTTCACAAATCCTGAGTTAGGTGATTATGCTCCCCATATAATGCATGGGGGGAGGGGAGAGGTAACACAGAGTCGGTACTACAAAAAACAGCTCTCTAGACAGGCAGCTGCCAAAGACAGCTTCTGGGAGATGCCAGTCAGAGGGATGTGTGCTAAACCCCATCCCCTCACAGAGTTCAGTGCCTAAATCCCCACTGCATGCAGGCACCTCGTTGTTCAAATCCTTTATCCCATTCTGCTTGAGTGGGGATTGAATCTGTCTCTCCCACATCCCCGCTAAGTGTTTTAACCCATTGATCTAGAACAGGGATAGACAACCTTTGGCAAGCCGCGTGCCAAAGGTTAAGCTCCTGGCGGGCCGGGCCGGTTTGTTTACCTGCCGCGTCCACAGGTTCCGCCGATCGTGGCTCCCACTGGCCGCAGTTTGCCGCTCCAGGCCAATGGGGGCTGTGGGAAGTGGCATGGGCCGAGGGATGTGCTGCTCAGTGTTACCCCCATCCTGCCAGTAGGCAGGACTTGACCCCAGATACACAGGCACAGCCCCCACTGCAGCCCTGTGAGGAGATGCATGGGGGAAGGTACCGGAAAGCGGCCTTTTGTTCTTCCCAACTCTTGAATGAATGGGAACTCTTGGCCAAAGCTGTTCCTAGCTGGGTGGGTGCAGGTGCCAGGGGAAGCCAACAGTGGGATGCACTACACATGGAGCCTGCATGGTTGGATGCTGCAGGCATAAAGGAGGAGCATTGGCAACCGGGGGGAGCATTGGCAGCTCGTGGAACTGAATAATGTTGTCCATGGAGAAAGGAGACTCTTAATGAAAATCCATGAGTCCTCAGCTGGATGATTGTGGGAAAATGAACCAATTCTGAAAATATAGAGAGTTCTTGGGGTCTTTATATGCTGTTCTTGAGAAAGTGCAGGTGGCGGCTATGGGACATTGGGCAAATTGAAATCAAATGTTTTCATTAGATTTTAAGTGATAGATCCACAGTTAGCTTTAGAAGTGCTTTTGGGGAAAATAAGCCTCCATGTGTTTGAGTTATGGGAGTTGCATATCAGATTAATCTTTGCTGGTGAATCTTGCTTACCCTCTCCTGGGTGAAATAACTCAAGTAGGGAGTTTGATTTACCCCCGTATCCTCCCCAACTGTTTCCTTTTAAGAACTCTGACATCCTCTTTCTTTGCCAAATGGTGTCATCCAGATGTGAATCTCTTTGCCACAGGTATGAACACCATGTAAGTGAGGTAGTGTTCCAGAGCAGGCAGGGACTCAAGTTCGGTTAGAATGCTTTTCTTTCTTAATGGTTGGTGGGGCTTATGTATACCCGCTCTTTCCCCAGTTTTCAATCTTTTTCCTTTGCTTCTCAAGGTCCTCGAAAATTTGGCAGGACTCAGCTTGACTAGTCATACTTGCTTCAGTATGGACTTGAAAGATCTGTTGCTTCTTTCAAAGAAGCTCCCATTCTTTCTTCTTTATGTCCTGGATCTCTTTTCTTTGGAGAGAGGATGGGTACTGCATCAGTATATCAGTTAAAAGAACAGGAGTACTTGTGGCACCTTAGAGACTAACAAATTTATTTGAGCATAAGGGGCTACATCCCGCTTCTTCGGCTGCATAGAATGGAACATATATACACACAGAGAGCATGAACAGGTGGGAGTTGTCTTACCAACTCTGAGAGGCCAATTAAGTAAGAGAAAAAAAACTTTTGAAGTGATAATCAAGATAGTCCAGTACAGACAGGTTGATAAGAAGTGTGAGAGTACTTACAAGGGGAAATAGATTCAATGTTTGTAATGGCTCAGCCATTCCCAGTCTTTATTCAAACCTAAATTGATTGTGTCTAATTTGCATATCAATTCGAGTTCAGCAGTTTCTCGTTGGAGTCTGTTTTTGAAGCTTTTCTGTTGTAAAATAGCCACCCGCAGGTCTGTCATTGAATGACCAGACAGGTTAAAGTGTTCTCCCACTGGTTTTTGAGTATTATGATTCCTGATGTCAGATTTGTGTCCATTAATTCTTTTGCGTAGAGACTGTCTGGTTTGGCCAATGTACATGGCAGAGGGGCGTTGCTGGCACATGATGGCATATATCACATTGGTAGATTTGCAGGTGAACGAGCCCCTGATGGTATGGCTGATGTGATTAGGTCCTATGATGATGTCACTTGAATAGATATGTGGACAGAGTTGGCATCGGGCTTTGTTGCAAGGATAGGTTCCTGGGTCAGTGTTTTTGTTCAGTGATGTGTGGTTGCTGGTGAGTATTTGCTTCAGGTTGGGGGGTTGTCTGTAAGTGAGGACAGGTCTGTCTCCCAAGATCTGTGAGAGTGAGGGATCATCTTTCAGGATAGGTTGTAGATCTTTGATGATGCGCTGGAGAGGTTTTAGTTGGGGGCTGAAGGTGACAGCTAGTGGTATTCTGTTATTTTCTTTATTGGGCCTGTCTTGTAGGAGGTGACTTCTGGGTACTCGTCTGGCTCTGTCAATCTGTTTTTTCACTTCAGCAGGTGGGTATTGTAGTTTCAAGAATGCTTGATAGAGATCTTGTAGGTGCTTGTCTCTATCTGAGGGATTGGAGCAAATGCGGTTGTATCTTAGAGCTTGGCTGTAGACAATGGATCTTGTGGTGTGTCCTGGATGGAAGCTAGAGACATGTAGGTAAGTGTAGCGGTCAGTAGGTTTCCGGTATAGGGTGGTATTTATGTGACCATCGCTTATTAGCACAGTAGTGTCCAGGAAATGGACCGCTTGTGTAGATTGATCTAGGCTGAGGTTAATGGTGGGATGGAAATTATTGAAATCATGGTAGAATTCCTCAAGGGCTTCCTTTCCATGGGTCCAGATGATGAAGATGTCATCAATGTTGCGCAAGTAGAGTAGGGACGTTAGGGGACAAGAGCTAAGGAAGCGTTGTTCTAAGTCAGCCATAAAAATGTGGGCATACTGTGGGGCCATGCGGGTACCCATAGCAGTGCCGCTGACTTGAAGGTATATATTGTCCCTAAATGTGAAATAGTTGTGGGTGAGGACAAAGTCACAAAGTTCAGCCACCAGGTTAGCTGTGACATTATCAGGGATACTGTTCCTGATAGCTTGTATGGAATATTGGTGTGGAATATTGGTGTAGAGGGCTTCTACATCCATATTGGCCAGGATGGTGTTTTCTGGAAGATCACCGATGGATTGTAGTTTCCTCAGGAAATCAGTGGTGTCTTGAAGATAGCTGGGGGTGCTGGTAGTGTAGGGCCTGAGGAGAGAGTCCATATAGCCAGACAATCCTGATGTTAGGGTGCCAATGCCTGAGATGATGGGGCATCCAGGATTTCCAGGTTTATGGATCTTGGGTAGCAAATAGAATACCCCTGGTCGGGGTTCTAGGCATGTGTCTGTACAGATTTGTTCCTGTGCTCTGTCAGGGAGTTTTTTTAGCAGATGGTATAGTTTCTTTAGGTAATCCTCAGTGGGATCAGAGGATAAGGGCTTGTAGAATGTGGTGTTAGAGAGCTGTCTAGCAGCCTCTTGGTCGTAATCCAATTTATTCAGGATGACGACAGCACCTCCTTTGTTAGCCTTTTTAATTATGATGTCAGAGTTGTTCCTGAGGCTGTAGATGGCGTTGTGTTCAGCATGGCTGAGGTTGTGGGGCAAGTGATGTCGCTTTTCCACAATTTCAGCCTTTGCTTCTGTCAACGTGCAATCTATCAGTTGTTGCAGTTGTTTATCCTTCCTCATCACCATTGTATTCAAACACCTCAGTTATTAAGTATTTATCCTCACAACACCACAGTGAGTCAGGGAAGTGCTATCATCGCCATTTTACAGATGGGGAAACTGAGTCACAGAGATTAAGTGACTTGGCCAAGATCACACAGTATGTTTGAAGCAGAACAGGAATTGAATTAGTTATCCAGTTTCCTGTTTCACAACCTTAACTACGAGCCTCCCCTCCCCTTCATCTGCTAACATGGTTTTCTCTTGTGTTATGGGGGTGGGGGCGGTCTATTCAGTTCTTGAGTAACTTATCTTTTCATCATCATTCTGTGAAGTTACAGATAACATTGTCTATAGTGGATGCCTAAATTAAGTATCTAACTCCATGTTTAGGCATTTAAAGCACTTAAATAAGTGGCCTGATTTTTTTTTTTCTGGCGATTCTGAGCACCTACCCCGCCATTGAAAATTAGTTACCATCACTTGAGCTAGGAGAATTGGTGACATCCATAATGCTGGCTTTCCTTATATCATCTTTCACAACAACATGTTTGTTTTCCAACCATAGTCTAATTTTTTCCATAGAGTATTCATACTATTCCACTTTCACCAATTTTATTTTGCTTCAGGTCTTCACTCCTCTAACTTCTTGATTTACTGAGGAGGCCAGATTACACAGGCTACTCAGTTATTAACTGACTGGAATCAAAGCTGTTCCATAAATAAATTTAGTGGATTTCTGGTTTTTGGAGAGCAAAGCCCAAGACAATTCTGTTCAAAGACTGCCAAAATGGATAAAGTATATTCCAATTTAACTTTTTTAGAGTTTTATACTGCCTCTCATAACTATAGTATCTGAGCGCCTTCCACATAAATCTATAGAATAGTGAAGCTTCTAGTGGGTTTCATGGAAACGTTGGCACTTCTCACTTTACAGGGTCAGAAACTCTCTGCTTAATGTAGTTTGTTTTTGGGAGATGAGGTTGGGAATAAAAGTGGTGGTCAAACTGTATCACTTATAGATGAAAGGCTTTCTCAAAGAGGAAGGCTTTTTAATGTTTCATGAAGATGTTCAGACTCTGGATTTGCCAGATCACCTCTAGAAAATTGTTCCATAGCCAATTCCCTTCAACAGAAAATGGTTTGTCCTTAGTTCTCATATGCGTTGTACTGCGCTTAGTGATCTGCATTGTCCCAGAGGAGCACAGCTGTTGCAGTGGTTCATATATCAAAGCGGGACCTATGATGTAGTCAAGGCTTGTGTGACGGGTTCCCTCTGGGGTGCCACCTGGAACTGGGGTACCACTGAACCCCCTGATCCACCAGCCTGGGCTCCCTCTCACATTGTACTGCTGTGACAAGTTGCAAAGCCCTCCAGCCTGCACTTTCACCAACATACATACAGGAAGGGACACACCCAGCTGCAGTCACATGCAAACTCTCTGACCAGCCCCGGAATAGGAAGGCTACACAGCTAATGCAACTCCCAGCTCCCCAGGCGCACACCTATAATTTTGGGAATATAAACCTGAAATTATACAGTCTTGTGCTGCACAGGGAACTGTACAGCATAAGCTCATAAAGTTTGCCCCCTCCTTCAATGTGGAGAGCAATATGCAATGGCTTTTACCCCTTGAGCGAAGATTCCCATACACTTAACTCCAACTCACTGGTTTAGATAAAGCAAAAACAAGTTTATTAACAACATAAGATAGATTTTAAGTGATTATAAGTGATAAATAGATCAAAGCAGATTATCTAGCAAATAAACAAAAATGCAAACTAAGCTTAATATACTAAATAAATTGGATATGAATTAGCAGATTCTCACCCTAAGAGATGATACAAACAGGCTGCAGATTCTTAAGGGCAAGCTGCACTTGCTTTACAGCTTGGAATCCCCAGGAGTTTCATTTATAGGCTAGAAATTCCTTTAGCCTGGGTCCAGCACTTTCCCCCAGTTCAGTCTTTGTTCCTCAGGTGTTTCCAGGAGTCTTCTTGTGTGGGCAGTGAAGAACACCAGATGATGTCACTCCTCACCTTATATAGGTTTTGCATATGGTGGGAACCCTTTTTTCCCCCCCCCCCAAAGCTTGGTTTCCAGACAAGTCTTTTTAAAAAATACTGACATCCCAAGATGGAGTCCAGCATCATGTGGTCTGATCACGTGTCCTTATAGAGTCATAGTAGCCATTACTCACAGGCTGTTTGGAGTGTTCTCAGGAAGGCTCATCACCAGGTGGAGATAAGCTTCTCCTCAGTCCTATTGTTTTTTCCTAATATCCTATTGCACTAAAGAGACCCTTCCCCACCCGCTATCTAGACCAGGCGTTCTCAAACTTCATTGCACCATGACCCCATTCTGACAACAAAAATTACTACACGACCCCAGAAGCGGGACCGAAGCCTGAGCCCCATCACCCCAGGTGGGGAGGCCAAATCCAAAGCCCAAGTGCTTCAGCCCCAGGCAGGGGGCCTGTAACCTACTCTGCCGCCCAGGATTGAAGTCGCTCTGGCCCCGGGTGGTGGGGCTCAGACTTTGGCTTTGGCTCCAGGCCCCAGCAACTCCCCATTAAAATGGGGTCGTGACTCATTTTGGGGTCCCAACCCACAGTTTGAGAACCACTGATCTAGACTGAAAGCATCTTGTCTAGGGGGCATTATCTAGGTGTAACTACATTTGAAATACATATATGTAGTTAATATTCATAACTTCAGATACAAAAAGCTGTATGTATACAAACAGGATAATCATATTCAGCAAATCATAACTTTTCCAAAGACACCTCACATGACTTTATCTTGCATAAAATACATCATCATTACCTCATAATCATATCATAATATCACTATGAAGAATATGGGATGCAGTGTCCCAGCATGATGTTAAACAGGCATCAGAAGCTGACTAGGAGCTAGTGGAGGGACTTGAGCCCAGGCCTGATGTGCTTACAGTGACCTAAGCTGTGAAGAAGGCAGACAGCTTCACTCTGTCCCAGCTGCAGCCCATGCATCATTTTCACATTCAACCAGAGGCAGATTAAGGTTTCCTGGGGCCTTAGGCCAGAGCAAGTGGGGGACCCTCTTCACCCCTTCAACCTGTGGTCCCGCCCCCGTTCCTCCCCTTCCACCTGTGGGGCCCCTCCACCGTTGGCTGCGGTTCCTTGGCCCGGGCCCCTTTGGCCAAGTGGCTAATCCGTCACTGCATTCATTTTAAGAATTATGCTGATCTAGCTGACCAGAAAAGCCAAGACCCCATCCTCTGAGAGGAAGAGTGGCCCTCTTGCTTGCATATGTAATATATCATTCCCTGAAATTGGCAAAGTTACTATTGGAGCTCAGTTCACTCTTTCACTAGGAAATATTGGCTTGACTTGGAGGCTAATACCTTGGTCAACATCCTAGGTCCCCATCCCTACTTCTTGAGAATTACTGCTGGGATTCCTACTAGGTTGCTCAACATGTCCCCTACTCAGGGGAGCACGTGTAGAGGGAGGGGAGGTAGGGGGAGGTCTCTCCAACTCTTTATATTGGCTTCTGGTCAATACACAAGTGACAAGTTTGCAGCCCAAGGAAGAGAGACGTGCAAAAGGGAAAAAAAGATGTACTCCCTCAATATTGATATTTTGGGGTCCCTCTCCCTTCTCAGGGTCTAATCTGACTCTCACTGAAGTCAATGGGAGACTTTCCATTGAGCTGAATCATCTCCTCATTGAATAACTGTACTGTGTGCCTTTACAATTGTGCATGTTTTCCCCAAGGAAAACTAGAGTTAAACTGCTTTGATTCTTGGCACTTTAACTGCTACTCATAAGGTTCTGAATCGTAACAAGGAAACTGAGTAAAGTCTTTATAATTTTGCCTTTGTTTCGGAAAGCTAATAGCAGCAGAGGCAATGGAGGTGTCTGTCTGTAGAGTCAGGAAGATAACAGTGCATTGGTTCACATTTGGTAGCTTATCTTCTTAACCATCAAGAGTAGAAATAACACACTGTTAAATGAAAGCTAATTTTTGCAGAAATTGACATATCAGTATTCTAGCTTACTATATTATCAGGAAACTTCTTCTTGCCAGTGATGAATAGTGAGTGGAATTTTAAAGCTGTTGATCATAATGTTAATTACACAGGTAAACCCCAACATATTATGCTGAAAATGGGCCACTTGTATACAGAGGTTTATATAGAAATATTTAAAAATTGATTTAAATATTGCTGGTTTTTTTTCATTGTAGTTTAAATTGATTGTGGAAAATCCAGATAAACCTGTTGCATCTGGTCTTCAAGTTACAGCTACTGTGGAATATCATCCTGACAGTGAGGAGGACCTTCGAGATAGACTACTCCTTTTGGTAGAAGAAGATGTAATTGAGATCCCTCTGATAGGGTATGGTATTTAAAAGTACATAAACTGCTAATTATATTTTCATTTTACTTGAAAGGGAAGTATGCTAATACATATAGCCATGTATAATGATGTAACTAATTTGTTATCTGAATTTTGAAAACAAATAGTGAATTTCTTTGTAAAGGTAAGTTTCTGATTTTTTTTTTTTTTTAAGACTGTCACACAGGTAGGATGTTCATTTTAGTGATGTCACTTGATGTTAACAAAGGATTTAAATTTTGACCAAGTGTACTCAGTCTTCATATTTAAGAACTTGAAGTGGTTTGGGCTCATATCTGTGCTCTACATTTTTAGCCTATGATGGTTTTCATGATAAATGGCTTTCTCTGGGTCAATTCTAATTATACAATTGGAAAGTATGGGATGGCCTTTTTCTTCCCTGCATATACTCACTATTGAGTCGGTGATATGTAAGTCCTTATAATTATTGCACATATAGTTGGAGCAAATGCGGTTGTATCTTAGAGCTTGGCTGTAGACAATGGATCTTGTGGTGTGTCCTGGATGGAAGCTAGAGGCATGTAGGTAAGTGTAGCGGTCAGTAGGTTTCCGGTATAGGGTGGTATTTATGTGACCATCGCTTATTAGCATAGTAGCGTCCAGGAAATGGATCGCTTGTGTAGATTGATCTATAGTTATGACTGCATTATAGTGAAGCATTTCTTCCTCAATTTTGTAAATATTTTAAAAATTTATAATGGGGTCTCAGATTATAGCATAATGTATTGGATAATCTATATCAAATTGGAACCTATGCTTTTGTAAAAAATTGCATCCATGGTCATAAACAACCGAAAACAATAGTTTTTATAAAATGATTACTAACATAAAAAATGACCTGCACAGGCAGTAATGGATTCCTTTTCAGAATAAGCAGTATTCAAACCATTAGATAAAAACCTCACTCTTTGAGAGTTCTGTCAAGAAGTAGGCAGGATATTTGGATGCTTCATCTAGGCTATGCTTATCCCAGCACTTCTTCCTCTTTACGTATCTGTCACTTCTCTCTACTCTTCAGATTTGCTTCTCTCCCATTTAAAAATGTTTTTTCAATTTGATGTTATACGAGTATTAAAACATGATAGAAATTGATTAATAGTCTCCCTTCAGGCTTCCAAATTCAGTGTAAATAAAGTTGTCACTTTTAGCAAGATGGTAGCCACCAAGAGGTGACTCAGAAATTGCAATTTAAGTTAGGAATTGTATTTTCATTTGTAGTTGTAAGTACTTTATGAGCAATGTTCCCAAAATTTAAAACTATGCATTAAAGAAATGGGCGCAGTTTTTTCTGAACTTACTCATGCATTCTATTTTTAACCATATGAAACAGTTTGGCCAAGTTTTTGCTTGTGAATAGGAAAAGCTTCAGCTAAAGCATCCATATGCTAAATGGGGGCAAAATTCTTGAGTATAGCACATCTCCCAGAATGGTCTCGGAATCTTACAGTTCATTTATTCAGACTAAGCAGGTAATTTTAAGCAACAGAGGGTCCTGTGGCACCTTTAAGACTAACAGAAGTATTGGGAGCATAAGCTTTCGTGGGTAAGAACCTCACTTGCATCTGAAGAAGTGAGGTTCTTACCCACGAAAGCTTATGCTGCTTTTTACAGATTCAGACTAACACGGCTATCCCTCTGATACAGGTAATTTTAGTTTCACATCTGCATCTGATCCAAAAATTGCTTTGCTATTACAGAACAGACTAAGAGCTAAATTATTGTTCTATTATCTGTTCCCAGACTCAGGAAATCTACTGCTTGTTCTGTAATCAAGAACTGTTCAATGTTGACCAAATTAAACGTGAACGCCAAAAATGCCATTCTTTGGCTAATGTTTCTTGATTGAATATAAAATATAAATATTTCAAAGAGATAATTTCTGGATGAGTCATGTATTTTAAATCCTGTTTTTAAATTGTAGCAGTCTGAACTTTGAGTTGCAAGTCAAGGAGTGACTAAGATATTACGTGGTAGATGCTGAAACTACTATTTCTATTTGTCCCACATAAAATGAAGGAACATCTGGAGATCTTTTAAGTCTGTGTGCACCATTCACTGTAGTCGTGGTTGTAGAATGGTCTCTATGCACATTCTTCTAAAGTAGGAAACAGTAAATTGGTTGTCTAGGAAACAAATTTGATTTTTTTCACCTGGCTGTTGTTTTTCTTGCAGGTAAAACCTCTTCCTGCTTGAAGTTCTAGATATCCTTTTGCAAGGCAATACTACTACAGTAAAAGCTGTGTTATCTGACACTTTACCAACTGGAAAGCTCTAGAAACCGGCATTTCTGATATCTCCCAATACAAATCTTCAATAGGGTTGCCAGATGTCCAGTTTTTGACTGGAATGCCCAGCAGGCTCTCTACCTGGCTCTAAGTGGCTCCCTGGAAGCGGCAACATATCCCTGCTGCTCCTAGGCAGAACAACAACCGTGGGGGCTCCATGCGCTGCCTCCGCCCTGCCCTTTGTGCTGGCTCCGCAGCTCCCATTGGCTGGGAACAGCGGCCAATGGGAGCTGCAGGGGTGGCACCTGTGGGCAGAGGCAGTGTGCAGAGCCACGCCTCCACCTAGGAGCAGCAGGGACATGTTGCTACGTGCTGCGACCCGCTGAGGTGAGTGCCGCCTGTATCCAGCACCCGAAAGCCCTCCCATGCCCCTCCTGTACCCAAACTCCCTCCCAGAGCCTGCACACCCTCCTTCACCCCAGCCCTGAGTCCCTTCCCGCACTCAAACTCTCTCCCTCCATTGGTAAATATAACTCTTAGTTAACCAGAATTTTTGACTAACCGACATCCCCCACACGCCAGATAAGAAAGCTTTTACCGTAGTAACTTCTGGAAAGGAATCCGAGTATCATATATAAAACCCAGAGAATTTTTGTAATTTTTTTCATTTTGAAGTTAAAAATTTAACTGCCTGCAGAAAAAATTACAGAATAATGTATACTACTCAGTGAATGTGTCCCGGAAGAAGGAATAAACGTTGTGGTCTTTATTTTGAAAAAGTCTGTTTCTTCCCAAGGGTAATGTTGGTTGCTCTGGTGTCTTGTTCTTTTGTTGACAAGGGATTTTTTTTTTAATTGTTTCATTCAGCACTGCTGTATACTTTGTAAACTTATTGACGCAAATCTAGTCTGTAGTACGTCATAAAGCAGAATGTGAGAAAATACTATATAGAGAGTTTATTTTCATTGTCTGCTTAGCAGAGCTAAAATTGTAAATATGAATGTGGCCCTGAGTAACATCCCATAGGACTGCTCCTGCTTCAAAATTTTCAGCATTTCAGAGCATTAAAAGAAACATTCTAATGGAATCTCAGGTAACTATACTTTAAATATTTTGCATAAGATCATGAAAAGGACCTGGCAGTTGCTGGAGTACTTGATCTGTCAGAGTTAAATGCCTATTACCTGCCTTTAATATTTTATTTCCTTTGGTGGTTGTTCAGGGATAAACCAATGGGGAAGGTGTTTCTCACTCATCTACTATATCTGAAGCAATTGTCTGTACAGATATATACATTGAATTTTTACTACGTGTGGTGTGATTTGAAGAAGATTGATACAAGCACCAAATCTAATCTGAGGGTTTTGGAGAAAAATTCTAATCTTGAGCAACCTTAAAAATTAATTTATAAAGAGAGGATTTTGAATAATAAAATGGGAAAAATATGGGCTGGTTCAGATCATCTCCCTGGAGCCCTGCCCTTCATGGCTGGCTAAATTTCTTAATAAAACAGTTTTAGTAAAGATTAGAATCTTCTAAAATATCACTCCTGGAAGCTTTTTTAATATACATTTATTTCAGGCAAACATTTAGTAAGGAAAATGTACAGATGACTAAATTTTAAAATAATTTTTCTTACATCTGAAGTTAAATATGAATGGGAGAGTGAACTTAGAAAGGAATGAAATTTCTGGTATTGTGTCAAAGAAACATCTAAATCAGAGATTTTACTGGCCCTTTGATAAGGACCTTAAAGTTGTATTTTCTAAATACCAGTCCTCCAAATGTGACTTGAGCTGTGCCAGTCAAACTGGGTAATGTTCATCTCACATGTTGCCGTAGGGGTTTTGCAGGTCAAACTATGTGCTTGGCTACATCTGTGCAGCACCACAATCTCCAGATTATGCCCTCCACGACACATATAATACTGCGAGCGCTTGTCAGGGAGTGGGGTTTTTTGTTCTCACATGTGAAAATATTTTTGGATTTTGTTGCAATTTTTTTATTAAGTTTTCAGGTTTTCTTAAAAACAAATGAACAAACCATCCCTTCTCCCCCCCCCATTTTTTTTTTGAAGAAAACAATTCCCCTCCCCCCTCCCACCCACCCCAAGTTTTTGGCCAAAAATAAAATCATCTTTTTTATAATGAAAACCTGAAAAAAATTCTTGGAAATAGGATAGTTCCTATGGGAATGCACCGCTCCCTGATGCTCCCCTTCTGCAGTCTGTTGAAGCAGGGCCAGTACCGGGCGCAGTGCAAGGGACCTCAGCACTGTTTCAGTCAGCACTGTAGATGTTACCGTGGTGGCTTTTCAGTGCCCTCCAGTTGCTTCAGCACTGTCAGCTATCTTGGTACCTCTGCTGACTTTGGGGTTGACACCATTTCCGGCACTAGAACATTCTGTGTCGGCAGTACTGTTTCCATCATTGGCACTGGTCCCTGCCTCATTTTGGACAACTGGTGAGTCTGACCATTTACTCCCTCCCTTAGGATTTTATCCCCTTTATCCACAGAAACCTGTGGCTTCTCTGTGTCGAGGTTTGGATCTTCCTCGTCTCGTTCTCCATGCTCAACCTGTATCAGGGACCGTTTACGGAGCACCACGGGCACCAGGATTGGCAGTCATGGTCAGGTTGGAGGCATTTCACCTGGCACCTACTGGCTACCAATGCCCTATCCTTATCAGTGGCCTTCATGGAATCTGTGGGACACTCCTTGGTTGCGGAGGCGGCACACCCGGCAGATCACTGGCAGGAACTGTGGACTGCAGGTTAAGGCATCAGTGAGCCTTTCCTGTGTGGAGCCTATGGAGCTGCCCCTTCCAGCTCCACCACTCCAGGAATGGGAGCCAGCAATTCGGCAGTGCCTGGCTCTTCCTCTCCTCTAATACCATAAGATTTCAAGGCCTAATAGGACTTTTTGCAGTGCGCAGCTGCTTCTCTGGGCTTTCAGGCAGAGTTCTTGCAGGAGAACATCAATAAGTTAGTGGACATCCTACAGCTGTCTGCTCCTGGGAGAGTACCACTGCCTATCAATGACATGCTCCGGACCTAGAGCCTGCAGTGGTCCTCTGGAGCATTCTGGCTTCAGTACCACCTACTGCAGGGGTCTCAAACTCAAATGACCACAAGGGCAACATGAGGACTAGTACATTGGCCCAAGGGCCGCATTCACTGACACCTCCCCCCTGCCACCTTCGGCCCTGCCCCCACTCCACCCCTTCCATGAGGCCCTGCCCTGCCTGTTCCCACCCCTTCCCTGCCCCCATTCTAACCCCTTCCCCGAAATCCCCACCCCAACTCCACCCCCTCCCTGCCCCCAGGAGGTGCAGGAGGGATGTGGGGTGTGGCAGGGGCTCAGGGCAGGGAGTTGGGGTGTGGGGTGCAGGAGGGGTGAGGGGTGCGGCGGGGGCAGGATGCAGGGTGCGGCAGGAGGCTCAGGGCAGGGGGGTGGGGTGCAGGAGGAGTGCAGGGTGTGGCGGGGGGCTCAGGGCAGGGGGTCGGGGTGCAGCAGGGGGCTCAAGGCAGGGGCTCAGGGGTGCAGCAGGGGGCTCAGGGCAGGGGGTCGGGTTGCAGGAGGGGTTCGGGGTACAGCAGGGGGCTCAGGGCAGGGGATTCGGTTGCAGGAAGGGTTCGGGGGGCAGGCTCCAGCCCGACGTGCTCCGGGAAGCAGCCGGAACCTGGGGAAGCAGGGGTGTGTGTGTTGCTGTTGCTTCAGACACCGCCCCCAGCAGTGGCCAGGAATGGGGAATCGCGGCCAATGGGAGCTGCTGGGAGTGGTGCCTGAAGCAACAGCAACGCACAGACCCCTGTGCCCCGCTTCCCGGAGCAGTGCGGGGGCAGGGCAGGCAGGGAGCCTGCTCTGCCCTTAGTGCGCGTCGGGCCGGAGCCGCTCTAGGTAAACGCTGGAGGAGGGCGGGGGGGCCGCAAGGAGGCCGCGTGCCATGTGTTTGAGACCCCTGACCTACTGCAATACGCTTGGAGAAACACTATTTTGTCTCAGTGCAGGAATTTGATTGCTTTTACTTCAATTTGGCCCCAAACTCCCTAGTCGTAACCGCAGTGAACAATAGAGGTCAGCAGGGAAGGCTGAAGTCCACTTCTAAGGACAAAGACTTCAAAAGGATGGACTTAATGGGCAGGAAGATTTACATCTTCTCCCTGCAAATGTAGATCACGAACCAGCAGGCACTGTTGTGCAAATACAATTTTGTAAATTGGAGAGCTATGTCTAAGTTTGTGAACCAGCTGCCTTAAAAATTCCAGAAAGGAACGTGGGTGTTTGCCACTAAACAGCATTAGTTGACAAAGACGTCGTTGCAGTCTGCGCTGGATGTTTGGACATTTCAACCAGAGTTATGTCTTCTGTGGTGACCAGGAGAAGGGCATCCTGGTTGCAGAATTTGGGCATTGCTCCCAGTGTGCAGCAGGCCATACGAGATTTGCCCTTTGATGACCAGGTATTGTGTTCAGATAAGACGGATGAGATCCTGCATACCTTTGTGGCTTCTAGGGCCATTCTACGTTCTTTGGCGGTGCATACATGGTCGATGCAGTGGTGCTACTTAGGAGACCAACAGCAACAACAATACTGTCCACAATGCACCTTTGGGCAGCCTTTTCCTCCCTTGTGACAGAGGGATAGCCCCACAAAGGGGCATAGGTCCCAGAGGGGAGGAGGCAGTCGGGTCTGGAGTTCAGCCAATTGACACGGCCTCCCCTGGCACCTCCAAGCAACAACTTTCACTCCTTGGTCCAGAGTAGTGGTCTGGTCATCACTCCTCTTACCCTGCCTCCATTTGGGGAGAGGTTAGCTCACTTCTACGATATCTGGGACTTGACGATAGCTGGGTCCTAAGCACCGTCAGATCAGGCTATGCTATCTAGTTCCTCTCCACTCTTCTCCCCCTATCCCTCTTCATGAGTTATTGCTCCTTGAGCAGGACTGCTCCTTGCTGGCCTTGGGAGTGGTGGAGGAAGTTCTTCTGGAACACCAATGTCAGGGCTTCTCTTCACAGTACTTTCTGTTCACAAACCAAAGGGAGGGTAAGACTTGTTCTCAACCTCCACAGCCTCCTCATATACATCAGATACATGAGGTTCTGTATGGTTATCTTGTCAACTATTCTCCCTGTGTTGACTCAGAATGACTGCTCTGAACCTTCAGGACGCTTACTTTCATGTGGCAGTTTTCCCAAGCTACGGAAGATTTCTCTGGTTCGTCATGGCAAACCACCATTTTCAGTACACAGTTCTTCCCTTTGCACTGTGCTGTCTTCTGCCCCCAGGATTTTTACCAAATGTATGGTCAGAGTTGACATCATACTTCAGGAAGAAGGGAATTCATGTCTTCTATCTGGATGCCTTTCTGCTCTGGTGCAGGTCCAAGGGAAGAGGTCCTTTCTCACATAATATCACACTGCACTTACACAACTGTCTAGGTCTCATTCTAAACACAGGAAGGTCAACGCTGGTCCCCACACAGAACTGTATCACTGGTAAATTACCTTTTTTGGAGGTGGGGATATAAAAACTGTAACAGTTAATTGATTTTAAAATATTGTATTTACACAATGTGTCCATTTCAGAAGATTCCCCTTCCATTCTTCACATAACTGTGACCGCTGCTTATTATGCTAAACATAATAGTCTCACTGATACCTTTGTGCTCTCTTCTGTCTGTTCATTAGATCCACTTGTTGTCTCTTGTAATATAGTTAAACTCCGATCCGGTAATGGACTATGCATTGACAGACTGCTGTGCTCATGTGAAGCCCCATTCACTTTGGTTGGGGAGTCATAGAATCATAGAAAAGTAGGGTGGAAGGGACTTCAAGAAGTCACCAAGTCTAGCCCCCTGCACTGTTGCAGGACAAAGTAAACCTACACCATCCCTGAGAGCTGTCTGTCCAACATATTCTTAAAAAACCTCCAGTGGTGGAGATTCCATGTTCTTAAAAAAACCTCCCTTGGAAGTCTATTCCAGGGTTAAACTATGCTTATAGTTAGAAAGTTTTTCCTAATATGTAACCTCTGGAGGTTTTTCGCCTTCCTCCACAGCATGGGGCAGGGATCTCTAGCAGGAGGGTCTCTGCCGATTGCAGTCACTAAAAACAGGATTGGGGACTTCAACAGCAGAGTCCAGGGAAGGGGTAAGGACGGTTTTATGGCCTGCAGCATGCAGGGGGTCAGACCAGATGATCATAATGGTCCCTTCTGACCTTAAAGTCTATGAGTCTATGAGTCTGAGTCTATAAATCTCCATGGCTGCAGATTAAGCCCATTATTTCTTAACCTGCCTTCAGTGGATGTGGGAAAACAATTATTCACAGTCCTCTTTATAACAACACTTGGCCTCCAAATATGTTATCAGTCTCCTCACGCCCTTCTTTTCTCAGACTAAACATGACCAGTTTTTTTAACCTTTCGTAGGTCAGGGTTTTCTAAATCTTTTATCATTTTTGTCGCTCTCCTTTGGACTCTTTCCAATTTGTCCACATCTTTCCCAAAGTGTGGCAGCTAAAATTGGACACAATACTCCAACTGAGGCCTCACCAGTGCCGAGTAGAGTGGGACAGTTACCTCCCATGTCTTAGAACACTCCTGTTAACACAACCCAAAATGACATTGGCCTTTTTTGCAGCTGCATCATTTGTTGACTTATATTCAATTTGATAGTACTGCTGTGTATTTTAGTGGCTATCACCTGCATAGTTATTCCCCCCCCCTTTTGTAGTTGTGCATTTCATTTTTCCTCCCTGAGTGAAGTACTTTGCCCTTGTCTTTATTGAATTTCATCTTGTTGAATTCAGACCAATTCTCCAATTTGTCAAGATGATTTTGAATTCTGATCATGTTCTCCAAAGTGCTTGTACCCATTCCCAGCTTGGTGTCATCTGCAAATTTTATAAGTACTCTGTCCACTCCATTATCCAAGTCATTAACGAAAATACTGAACAGCACAGGACCCAGGACTGACCCCTGTGGGACTCCATTAGGTATGCCCACCCACTTTGACAGCAAACCATTTAAAACTACTCTTTCTTTGTCAGTTGTGATCCCACCTTATAGTAATTTCATCTAGACCACATTTCCCTAGTTTGTTTATGAGAATGTCATGTGTGACTGTGTGAAAAGCCTTCCTAAAATGAAGATATATCAAGTCTATTGCTTCCCCACTAGGTCAGTAACCTTGTCAAAGAAGGAAATTAGGTTGGTTTGGCATGATTTGTTTTTGACAAATCCACGCTGGCTGTTCCGTCTTAACCTGTTATCCTCCAGGTACTTACAAATGGATTGTTTAATAAATTGCTCCACTATCTTTCCAGGTACTTAAGTTAGGCTGACTGATCTATAATTCCCCAGGTCCTCTTTGATCTCCTTTTTAAAGAAAGGTACTATGTTTGCCCTTTTCCATTCTTCTGGGACCTCACCTGTCTTCCAAGAGTTCTCAAAGATCATTGCTAACAGTTCTGAGATTGATTCAACTAGTTCTTTAAATACTGTCGGATGAATTTCATCAAGCCCTGCCAACTTGAATACATCTAATTTATCCAAATATTCTTTAAACTGTTCTTTTCCTATTTTGTCTTGCATTCCTTCCCCCTTGTTGTTATTATTAATTGTGTTAAGTATCTGGTCGCCATTAACTTTTTTTAGTGAAGACTGAAGCAAAATAGACCTTAAACACCTCAGCTTTTTTGATGTTATTAGCTCTCCTCAGAGGTGAAAGTGGGCCGGTATGGCATACTGGTAAGAAGTGGCCGCCAGTACCGGCCCATACGCAGCCCACGTAAAAGCACTGTTGCGGCAGCACTTTAACGTCACTGCCCTTTCCCCCCCCCCCCCAGCCCGCATCCAGGGCTGCCGACGGCGGGGGCAAAAGGGTCAGCTTCCCTGGGGCCCGGGAATTTAAATGGGCCCGGGGCTCCCAGCCGCCGCTACCACGGCAGCCGCCGGAGCCCCGGGTGGTGTGGACCGGGCAGCGTGGATGGGCAGGCTGGGGGAGGCTGACCCCTGGCCGCGCCCCTTCCAGGGACCTGGAGCTTGGCCCCCATACTGGTAAGAATTTTATCTTTCTTTCACCCCTGGCTCTCCTTCATTAAGTAGAGGATCCAAGTTTCCTTTGTCTTTCTATTGTTCCTAATATATTTAAAGAACTACTACTGCTTGCCTTTTATGTCCCTTGCTAGGTGTAACTCACTTGGGGCCTTAACCTTTCTTACGTTGTTCCTACATACTTGTGCTATTCTTTTGTACTCATTCTTAGCAAATTGTCCACATTTCCACTTTTTGTAGGGTTCCTTTTTGATATTTAGGTCATTATATGGCTCAATTAGGAGTCTTTTGGCCTCTTACTATTTTTTCTTATCTTTCCTTCACCTTGAGATAGTTTGCTGTTGAATGCAGCAGTCTGCCTGCACGTAATCCATTCAAGGATTTGGAACCTTAAACTGAAAGCTCTTTGGGTCAGGGTTGGTGCAGTGCCTAGTTCAATGAAGCCCTGATCTTTAACTGATCTTTAGCTTTAACTCGATTTCACCAGCGTCTTTTATTACAACTAATATTGTTGAAACTACATGATGCATGCTCATAAATAAAGAACACTTAGTGCCATAAGTTTTGTTGTACTAGGTTGTGAACATCTGGATAAATATTAGTTTGGTCAGCTACTATTGAAATGTGGTGTATGTTTATCTTTGTCATTTTAGTCAATTTTATGCTGGAATTAACCCAAAATGAGTGAAAGATTTTCTGAGAATTTACATTAGGGTCTTGTGCCGTAACACAGGAATTTGAAACATAATATATAATTGCATTCCATTTCAGCTCATTGACTGGAATTAAATTGTTTTAAAGTTACAGTAATTTAAAAATAAATAAACAGATTAGTAGTTTAATAAGTAGGCATTTTTATGTCTTCCATGTATTCATAATGCTGCTGAAGTGAGTTGCATAAATAATTGTATTGTTAATGGAATTAGGAGGAAAGCAGATTTTTTTTCCATTGCATTGTTCAAATATATTCCTTTTAAAAACCACAAAATAGCTTGAAGTTCTGGGAAAAAATAATTAAAGTATCTTTTTCTCTGCAGATTAATTCCATGCTGTTATCTGGAAATTGAGCCGGAGATTAATTTTGGGACAGTGATTGCAAACAGTAAAGTAATTAGTAGAGAGATTAGTATTACAAACCATGGATCATCTCCAGGTAAATGTCACTATGCAGTAAATTACCAAAAGGTTTTATTTTTCTTTGAAAATGTAGTTTTTGTGCAAGCTAACACTACAGCCATAAAGGAATTTAAGATCTTATGCAGGAGAAAATAATGCTTTGATTTGAACAGGACTGTGAGTGCACAATTGCTGGTTTTGTAAAAGTCCCCCCAGACTCTTAAATTCAGTAGTGAGTTGTTGTGGAACTGCTTAGAGAAGGAGAGCTCATGTAAAACTTCTGGCAGCTGTAAGACTTCTTATTATTCAAAAATACATTTGTAGTATTGCGTTATTCTTGAGTCTAGGCAGAGGCCTGGTCTACATTATACAGTTAGGTCGAAGTAAGGCAGCTTATGTTGACCTAATTATGTCAGTGTAGTCACTACAGCCTTGTCCCACTGATGTATGTGCCCTACTACTACTACACTGACATAATAACTCCACCTTACGCGAGGCGTGGGGCTTATGTCGTTGTAGTTAGGGTGACGCAGTGTCTCCGAAGACACTGCGTTACTTACATTTGCTTTTGGCTGTCTTGTTAATTTCATGGAGTATCAAAATTGACAAGAAAGCCCAACTCTCCAGCCATGCTCCTGCTGGGTCTCCTCTCCAAGCTGGGCTGCCACCCAAGGTCTTGGCTTGGGCTGCTGCCCGGACTCCCCACTCCGCGCTGGAAGCCTGGCTCCACGCTTCCTGCTGGGAGCACAGCAGCTGACCAGACTCCGTGCGTGGATCTCTCTGCTGGAGGTAAGAAGCCCTAGATGGCTGCCTTGCGGCTGGCAGCAGGGAGGCAAGAAGCCTGGGGGGCAGCTGGGCTCCCTGCGGGGATCTGCACGGAGCTGAGTCGTACCTCTCAACCCTCCACACTGCCCCTCTTCAGTCACTGGAAGCACTCCTGGTGAGGATGTGCACCATCGACCCAAGGAGGTTAGTGTGTAGACATCCAGTCATCTCAGTAATTACTGTGGTGGCTGTAAGTCAACCTAACATAGGTCAATTTAGATTGTAGCATAGACATGCCTTGAGGGACTGCATTACAAATCGCTAGATGTCGTCTCCTTTCATTAGGCAGAATAGCTCACATATAACTGCTTTTATTATCTTTACTGAAGTCTGTGATCCCAATACCTTCCCATTGGCAAGACATGTTGCTCTAAAACTTGGTAGGAATTGCAGTGGCAAAATCCATCAGGATGGGGGGCCAGGCTATGCCTGTTACCACAGAATAAGAAGGGCAACTGTCTATTCCAACTAGAGAGCTTTCACCTGGTCGGCATAGCTCTTGAGATCACACAAATTGAGAAGTTTGGTGTTTCTGAGCAAGTGTCTCAAGTCCCTCAGCTTCTTGGAAGGAACCTTCTTAAGTGTATATACCCTTCAGGGGAAAATTCTGATGATCTGGTATGAAAAGGCTTGTGTGGAATCTTTTAAGTGATCCCATATAAATAGGCTTGGCAGAACTGTTTCTTTCTTTCTTTATAAATAATTTGGACATGTACTATAGATATTTATTTTTAAGCTTTTTTTCAACTTTTATCAGTTTAAATTTTCACAGTTAAGGGAAATTGCGTGGGGATAAGTCTGGGGGTGTGTGTCAGATAATTATTTAATGACAGTAGTTGAGATGCAAAAAGTTAAAGCTTTATAATTGTTAAAACAAATTTTGTCAACATCACATGCTCAAATATACAAAGTAAATGTCCTCATATCAACCTCTAATAAGCAACATTTTTATTACTTTGACTATCTGTACATTTTTATTATTGATGGAAATACTTTGTTTTTGTTTTTGTGTGCACAGTGAAATTGACATTCACCAACATTTACCAATACAAATCTAATCCTTCCAAGCCTACATATAAATTATTTGACTACATTTTTCACTTGTCAGGGTTATAGGCATTTTCTTCCAGAAATCGTTTGGCATCTATTCTGGGTTTCAGGGAACAAACTTAAGGCATATAATTTTTCTCTGGCCCTTGGTCATGTGCAACTTAATACACTTGGAAATGCTCACTAAAAACTCCCTGGTTTGTAGCATATTAAGCTGGCCCTGACTAAGCTGATGGAATCTCCTTTTGAGCTATTTGATACCCATGAGCTCAAGTTTCTTACGTAGAAGGTCATTTTCTTATGGCAGTAACTTTAGCTCATACAATTAATAACTTTCAGGTTCCAATGAACGATCCACTTTTATATTCCCTTTTTTAAGGATAAGGTGATATGAGTATGTATACTAAATTTCTTCCTTCAAAATTCAACTTTAGTTAATCATCCTACCATCATTTTATCCCATGCCTTTAAGCCCATCCTGGTGAAGCTGTTCTTCATAGCAGTGTCAAATTTTCTATAGATGTTTATCTGATATGGATTAAAATCTACCTGGTTTTTGTTGTTCTTGTCTTACACAAAAATAACAGGGAATGTTGTTGCCAAGAGAGCCATATGAGAATGGCTATTTAATTGCAGGTCTCATTGTTTAAAATCTGGCAGACCTACAACTCAAGGATCACATCAACACCCTGTTTGGGATGAGGGAAGCTTGCTGTGGCTGAAAACTTCTGATACATCTACAGGAGATTTGTGAGGCAGCCATGTTCACATACATGCAAACATCTACTAAGCACTAGTGGTCAGATTTTGTTTGTGTTATAAAAAATCTTTTTTGCTATAAGGTATCAAAACTGTTGCACACTTCAGTAATTTTAGAATTTTTTGTCTTAGCTTTTTATTCCAGATGTTAGATGAGGGGCGTGTGTGTGTGTGTGTGTGTGTGTGTGTGTGTATATATAATATAAATTCCTATATATAAGGAAAGGTATTAACAAAGAGGACAAAAATATTTGTAAATACTATTTGTTTTGTGAAAAGTTTCAGTTATAATCTTCTGTTTTCCCTAGAATCTAATGCTCAGCTCTATGAGGAGAAAAAAGTCAGTGGTGATCTATGGAACAGTATAAATCTTCTATTATACAAAGCAGTTTGTTATATTATATAACAAAAATGCTTTGTGACAGGCATATTCAACTTGTTCTAAGCGTCTACTGAAATTTGTATTTGGCTCTGTGTTTTTGTAGAGATGTCTCTGCAGCAGTTAAGTCTTCTAAAGTGGGAAATCTACCACTGCTGTAAATTGCTTACCTGTTTTACATATATATATATAT
This sequence comes from Chrysemys picta bellii, assembly GCF_011386835.1. Classification (NCBI taxonomy): domain Eukaryota; kingdom Metazoa; phylum Chordata; order Testudines; family Emydidae; genus Chrysemys; species Chrysemys picta. The sequence continues at coordinate 205,183,159 of NC_088791.1, forward strand.
ATATTTTTTTTTTGGCTGAGGTAACTTCCAATTAGGGGTAAATAGCCTTTCCTTTATACTTCTCACTACAACTTTGTCAAATACTCTTTAGGGGAGAAAATATTGATGTTAGTGTCTTCCTTTCCTGTTAGCATCATTACGAAGTAGAATGTTTAGTGTTAGCAACTGTTCACCGGACACTTTGAGTGTACACAGATTTCATATATATATATTTTTTTTCTTCTACGAGGTTGGAACTTGATGTGTAACGTGTGGTTTTTGAAATCAGCCATTACTAATAAATGATCATTTATCTCCTAGAACAGAAGTAGTGTGAGAAATACTGATCCTTTACCTGTTTTAAGCATATGTATAATTCACCTGGAGTGAAGTTGAGCCTGGTGCAGAAGAACCCTATATAGCCTCCTTCACCATTTAAGCCCTATGATACAGGATGGGCTGCTGATGCAGGATTGGGCATATGGAGGTGGCTTTGTATACGCTGGTGCAAAGGATAGTATTGAGGGCAGACAAGGGATGGACCGCTGAATCCATGATTGTGGACCCAGTGGACCTAATACTCCCTGCAAGTAATGTTGAGGGGCAGTATCCAGACACTGGAGTTATGTCAGCAGGAGAGGGGCTGCATCCTGGCCTCTGAATGAGGGAGTAGGTTACATGTGTCCTGACTCCATGCTGTTAATCAACATAAAACTTGAGTACTCAAGCTTTATTTTGAGTCAGCATCTTGTTAAAAATCACAGAATCATAGAATTGCAGGACTGGACGGAACCTCAAGAGGTCATCTCGTCCAGTTCCCTGCACTCATGGCAGGACTATGTGTTATCTAGACCATTTGATGTGGAAGCTCCTGTGGTAAGTACAGTACATGGCTTTATATAACAGCAGTTTTAATAGTTTATTGATACTTCTTGGTTGTCATCAGGTAATATGATGCCACATGTGGAATACATCCATTTAACTATTGTTCAAATTGTTTGTTAATTTTTAAAAAATGTATCCTACACTTGTGCTTAGATTTTTCTCATTTGTGGTGTACTACACAGCATACATATGCAGTTGTCAATTGCATGGAAGGAGACAATAGACTTCTCTTTGGTTAAGCTCTTAAATATTTGGCTACTACTGCTACATAAAGCTATGTCTCAAATTTGCCGGACATACGAAGTGTTACTAGCAACTGTTTTATGATACAATCAGTTGGGTTCTGAATGTAATTACATTGTCTATTACAACAATAACTTTGCACAATGGCATTGTGTATGGGCATCTGATGTTTGAGGAAAGCTAGAAAAACACAAATCTTAAATGTTAGATTAGGATTTTTTGCAATATCTGCGTTACGATACCATAATTTTATTTTTATAAGTTACTTTATTTTATGTACGATTTATGAAACTTTACTGTGTTTTAGTTTATTCTAAGTGTTGAATGCCAGATAATCTTCCATTTAAATGTCATATGTAACATACAATATTATATTCATCTTAGGTGCTTTTAAAATAGACTACAACGGAAGTGTCCCTGTTAACATAGTACCTACCAGTGGAGTGGTGGAACCCAAAACATTACAGTTGGTTAAAGTGGATATATGTACAGATATACCCAGAGTCATTAGGGAAGTGGCAAAGTAAGTACAGAATATGACTGCATAAAGTCTGCTTGTTTTGGATGATTTTTTTAATATCCTATATTATTTCTAAAATCTCTTCAGTACAGCTATATTTATCCAAATACTGAATAACTGGAACCACAATGTGACAAGAAGAAGTTAAGTTACCAGACATCAGTTGCAGCCCCCAATTGTCCAAAGCTTTACTTCATTAAATAGTTTTGCTGATGACATTGGCTCTATAGAGCAATGCTGTAGGAATTGTGTGTCTGGCAACACTAAAACAGTATTGACAGGCAGTGGATGTATGTCTCTTGAGCTCCACATGCTTCTGACCAAGGGCGTACATACTCTTGCACTGTTGGTTCCTGTCTCTCTGCCAGCTGATGTGATTTGGGGAATCTTGTCCTTTCTCTTTTAGTGGAATAGTTTAGAGGGTGTATTTTAAAAAAACCTTTATAGATTTGAGAGGCATTACAGGTTCCGTTGGTATTCTCACTTCAAGTACACAGTCTCTCTCACAGATCAGTAGAATCTTTCAAAATATAAATATTTTTAAATGCAACCATAATAGCTCTTTCCTTTTTGTAAAGAGTTTTAAAAAGTTATTTAAAGTTAGGACTTGATTAGTACAAAGAATCTAATTAGCCAAAAAATCTTGTGGACCCGGGACAAATAGTGCTGCATTTATTCAGACAAATGTTATTGTTAATAGGCATGACGCTTCTCCAGTGCTTTGAAGGGTTGTAAAACACGCAAAGCCTTTTCTCTTCAAGAGCTTGAAGGACAGGAGCAATTGATTATAAATTCTTCTGTTATTTCAAGAGTCCAGGAAAAGCTCTCTTGAGGAGGCAGTTTTCTGGCCCAAGTAAATCAGTTTATCACATTCCTTGGCACTGAAGCCAGGATCATCTGACAAGTCCTATCCTGTTAAAGGACGTCAAAAGCAGAGGACTCCTAGAGATGATCCATCTAAGATGGTTCAATTATTGAAGGGTTTAAAATCTTCAGATCCAGCAACAGGGGAGTCTGGCTTCTCTAGTTACAGGGGAATTGAGAGATTTTTAGACGGAGCTAGGTTTTTATATGCTCAGATGAAGTGGGCTGTAGCCCACGAAAGCTTATGCCCAAATAAATTTGTTAGTCTCTAAGGTGCCACAAGTACTCCTCGTTCTTTTTGCTGATACAGACTAACACGGCTACCACTCTGAAGTGAGTAGAATGTAAGGCTCCAAGGATATGGTTGCCACCCACCTCTTAACTGCCGGTACTGCTCAAAAAACCCCCAGTACCCCATGAGTGATTCTTCCACTATGACTTTGCAGAGACAACACACTCAGAGAACACAATTTATAATGGTACATAATCTCTTCATACTGTAGAATGTGTTTATTTTTGTGCCAGTGTGGTTAGTTTAAATTCTCTGATATAGTTGACTAAATCAAAGGCATATAGTAAACAAACTAAAGCTCCAATAAAATTCATAGATTATTCTTGTATGAATTTTAGATGTGTACATCTCATTTTTTCTGTTACTCTTTCCAACAGAGTGGAATTGCAAGGTCGTGGTATTACAAACTTAAGGATAGAAGCTCATGTAGTTGAACAAGTTCTTGAATTATTAGGTGTGTCTCATGAAAACACACTAGAATGTATTCATTTTGGATCTGTCTATTTTGGAACTTCAAATACTGAACAAGTGGTTCTGTACAATAAAAGCCCAGAGACCATGAACTGGGTGGCAGTACTGGAGGACGATGCTGTTGGAGGAGAGATGGTAAGGAAACAATGTTGAATTTTAAAATTTCAGTGCAAAGATGTTTTGATGACTGACTGCTTTTCAGTCTCAATTTTTTTTTTACAGCCTCCCTCTATTAGTGTCCCTTACCTCGCTCTTCTTTCAGTCAGTACAGTTGCTGAAAGATCTGTCCAACAGCAGGACTATCATTATAGGTTTCATTGAGAGTAAAGTGTTCATATCAGCAAGAAATCAAGTCAACTTTTTTTAAGAGTCCATTTCTTATCCCCCTGCTAATGTTTGTGGGTTTTACAGTATAAATTGAGAGATTGGTGGTAGTGTTAAATTTTCCTACTTCTTAAACCTTTTAGGCTTCTGTCTCTTTTTGTGTGAAAGAGCCACACTAAAAGGGGAAATTGACTCGCATAACTATATTTCACATTTTGGTGTTGTCTTACAGGGCATACATCTTCAGAAGAGTACTGATGCTGTTTTACAAGAATTGAGCTTCATAAATAGAACCAAAGAACTAGATGTTTCAACTTTGATCTCCTGCATTCCCAACCAAGGAACCTTGCTACCTTATCAGAAAACTGTGGTTACACTGTGCTTTAGTCCAAAGTAAGTACACAGTGCAACCTTAAGAGGCTGACACAATAAAAGATGTAATTAATAAGTTCAGGCAAATCTATTTGCAGCTGTGTTAGATGTATTAAATTAACCCTGATGTCTCAAATTATTTCCTCTCAATGGGCACAGATCAATGCTAGTTTACTGCTTATGGACAGTTTAAAATAAATTAGAAACCTAATTTCTTATATACAGAGTTAAAAGTAAATTAATTAAAATAATACATTTTTCTTTGATAAACAAAGATGTATACATTTCCCCCAGATTAAATCTACAAATTTTCCTTTTAGTTCATCCTCCAAAGTAATCACAGATCAATCCAGGCAAGGAGGTTTGATTTACGGTTCAAAAATAATTTTTAAACTCTTCTTGCTGGCTAGAAGTTTTGCTGAGAGGTTTTGACAACTGAGTTATGTCAGTTATAAGAACATTTCCTGGATGAAAAATTGTGTGCGGGGGAAATCTCTTGAATTAGGATAGTTCGTCACCTTCAAGTTAGCAGTTTCTGCTACATTCCCCATTGCAAATGCAGCGCACTACAGCAGTTGATGATCTGGTGTTTTACACACTTGTTCTGTGCATGCCAGCATGTATGTACATGTTCCATAATAACGTCTCATCCTGACGCTAGAGACAAGAATAGAAAAAAGACTTACCTCGCTGTAAAATAGTTAATAATTCACTAAGATTTACTTCAGCAACCAGAAAGTTGGATAACAACGTTTTTTTTTCATATTTCTGGGCAACAAGAAGGGTATTACATTCTCCAGAGGAACTGATTTCCCTCCCCCCCCCGTTGAATATGCAGAAATGGCTGTGCGACTCCCACTGTTCAAGTTTGGTAACTTCTTTTAACTTGAATGTCACTAGAATAATGTCAACTTGGTGGTCTGAAAGAACAGAAACATCAACACCACCAGGTTTATATAGGGCACCCACAGGGCTTCTTTGTATACTTGTGTATGTATGTCATTAGAGTTGATGTGGCTATACCCTCTGCTGCTTTTGGGACGTGGGAGCTGCAGACTACTATATCTGAGTAGTCCCTTCCGTTTCAGTACTGTGTTCAATTTTAAAGTCTCATTTGTCTGAGCTGTAACAGGATTGTAGAAATCAAATGAACTGATGAAAAATTACCATTGATTAATAATATGTATGGTATTTAAAGATTGTGAATTTTACAGGCAATTTAAAAGAGACATTGGACTTACTGAATTTCCACCAAGACAAGATTATGCACTGTTTTTGAGGTTTGAGGCCATAGGAAGTAAAGATAGCTTTCTGCAGGCTCTGAATGGTGACAGCATACCAATCAAAGGTATGTTATCAGAAATATATAGTTTACATGTGGAAAACTTTGACGTTTTTAAATTTTTCCACGTCAGATTAGTAATTTTAAAGGGGACCTGTATATGTGTTGTGGGGACCTGCACATGTACATTGAGAACTGGTGCTGAAGACTTCAAACAGTGAGGAAAAGGGCAGCCTTGACTTTTAAGATTCTAACTTGAGGGTGGGGAAAGGGGAAAATGCATTTAGAATCATTTATGTCATGAATGCACCTTTTGGCTGCAAGAATTTAGTATTTAATTGTAGGTTTAACTAATTTTTAAAAAATAGATTTGTAAATCACCAAAGTTTATGGTTAGGTCAAAATGATTGTGTTTTTCCAATTTTAATAAACCAAGAGGGTTTTAAATGATGTGTTAGCCTATATAAATAAGCATGTACATCTTGCATTAAGTTTGTGGCCAATTATATTAAAATTCTGAAACATAGTATTAGAAAAGAAACCATGTTGCTTCATAATTTTACCTATTCTGTGGTTGTAAGAGTCTAAAACTGTTCCATGTCTTTTTAATTCAATATCATATTTTATACTTGTTTCTTACTCTCTCTTGTGCAGAGACTCATCCTCATCATGTGGAGTTAGCTTTGACAGGTTCAGGGCTTCCTGTCATGTTAACTTTCAGTCCAGGACCAGTTGTTAATTTTATGGACTGTTTCATGGGTGAACACACAGAGATTATGTGCACTCTCAAAAATGAATCTGAGTCACTTCCAGTAACATTCAGCTTCCACAAGATAGCGCATTTTAATATTTGTCCCGAAAAAGGGAAAGTAAAAGAAAAATGTACAAAGGTAATGTAAATATTCATCTTTTTCCCAGTAAATACTTGGTTGGAAAGATGAGGACACCATTGTGGTTTACAATTGTTCATGTTGGAACTGTAAATTGTTTTGTTTGCATATTTTTAGTGGTGAATACTAGATTCACTTAAGGAGAGGTTCCACATTTCCTTTTATATGAGCCAAGCTCATAATTTGTCAGTATAGAACCATACAGTGGACTCTGACAAGCACCAAATAATATCAATTTTCAAATGGGGAGGGATGGGAAAGTACATTTTGTGGTGACTCTGGCCTTCATCCTGCAAAGACATAGATACTTAAGTAAAATTGCTCATGTACCTAAATCTTTGTGAGATAAGGCCTTGGGTTTAATTGTTCCATTAAATCACATATTTTAGCTCTTTTCCTTTATGGAGCACAAAGGCATGTACAGTTAGAACAAATATATAAGTATAACTTTTATGAACAGATAAATTCAGGGCACCATGGAAGATGTATAAATATATTATTCTACAGAATTGAGCTTATAAAATTTTGTTAATGCCTAACAGTTCTATACTTTTTAATTGGCTCAATTACATGTAATAATTAGTACTATGAAAAAGCAAGTAGTACCCTTTTAAAATAAATTTGAATCAGTATGATGTAACTAATTTGTAATAAAGAAGAGTCTACATAATATCTCTCTGCTTTATTTTTAATAAAATGTTTCATAGCAATGTTCATTTTTTTTAGGATGTGATGTTTTCATTTGCTCCACGTCAAGCAGGAACCTTTAAAGTGAAGCAAGTCGTAGATATTTTTGGTTCAGTGGCAGAGGAAGATAACTTACTGTCTTTGAAGATCAAACCCTTTCATCAAATACATTTAAGTTTTACTGGTGTATGCAAACCGAAAACCAAGAAAATTATGTTTAAAATCAACCCTGGTATGTTACTAAACAAAAAAATTCTGAGTGTTTTCATTTTTAGAAATATACTTAACAGGTCTTAGGAATAGATTCTGTTCATATTTTAGCCATTGTTTTAAAAAACATTTTTATTTGAAAGATGAAAGAATACTCACTTTATTAAAATATATCCATGGTAATTTGTTTTTTTTAATTTTTACATGATTTATCTAATCAGGGTTTAACTTTGTGCTGCTTTATATGATCCTGAGGATTTGCAGTTTTACGTTTTACATTAAGAATTATTGTACTGTACTTTTGTATTTAACTATCTTGAACAATCCTGGTAATTTATCTTTCTTTGTAATGTAGCTGTTAATACCCTCCACCTAACACTTGAGAAAATATTTAGGAGCCTAACTCCCACTGAATTAGGTGCCTTAAAAACCTTTGAGGATCTGAACCAAAATGCCTGTTTACCAGAATAAATACATGGAGATGGTTATTTACTAGAAGGAACACTGTCAGGTTGAAAGTTTTTTATATTTGTGTATAAAATACACTTATATGTGGTGAACTGATAATACCTTGGATTATTGAAAATGAAAATTTAAAAAAAAAAATAGTGTTTATCATTTATACTGTTTGTTCACTCTTTGCATTTCACTCACATCAAACATAATCATTTTCATTTTCTGGTAGTCGTGTACTTGCACAGTGCTGCTGTGTTTGGATTCTAAACAGTGACATGGACCATGCAGAATAACTTAGGAGGGACAATATATACCACAGGTGTTTAATGTTTTTTGAGGCTACTATTACCCCATGATTTCACCACCACACCTGGTTCTTTGATATTTTCCCATATCACTGTCCTGCAACTACCCCAGTCCTATGGATTTGTGATATCCATAGCATAAATGATATTCCAGAGCATAAAGCAACTCCCTCATATTCCCAGTTAGGTTACTTGTCCTTACAAGAGGTCCTACCTAACAGTGTTGATTTAGCCAAGACTACTGTTTGGCTTTAGAAACCCAGTTCTTGGCTAGTGTCCAAGATGCTGTGACACTTAAATCCTGAAGTTTTGCTACAGGGCTAGTCTTCATTATGAACCACCAAGCTTGTGATTTGGAGGAATTGTTTTGTTCTGTGGCACAGTCCAATAATTATTTTAAAGCCCATACACTTTGATTATGTTTTAAATTTACATAAATTGAAAGGTGACCGGTAATGAAAGAAAAGACATGGGCTACAGATGTATGTTTAAATGGTTATTCATTTTAGGTGTGATTTGATGGTTCTAATGGTGTGTGTGTGTGTGTGTAAACACATCCATTTCTTTCATGTCCAGGTTGCTTACTTTGCTGCCCATTTTAGCATCTGTTTCTTATTACCTTCCCCAACCCTTAGGTTTCTGGTCAATCATATAGCATAAGGACAGGACTTCTGGAAAAAACATTTCCATTTGGTCGCCTAGGAAGTACTGCCATATGAGACTTGGCCAGTTTGAGAGTCATCTGACAACAAATTTGAATGGGAGACTGCCTAATAACAAGCCTACCTTCTCAACAGAGAACTTTTTTTGGCAGGGGAATCTCCAGTAGCGTCGCAAAGTTGGGATGGAGGAAAACATGTTCCCCTCCTCCCTCCCTGATTATGCCAATGAATGCTGTTAGGAAATGGTTATATTCAAACAAACTATTTTAACTGGATTAATTTTATACATGATAAACTTCTATAAATGTAGTTATGCAAAACTTAAAAAAAAATACTTCTCAATTTTGGATTTAACCGCCTGGCTGTGTTTCTCTAATTTAAAAAATATAGGAAAGCAGACCCATATATGTTAATAATAAATTAATTTCAAACTATATACTAGTAAAATTGAGAGAAACTGTGGAATATATAAATGTAGGCCTTGGCTACACTTGCGAGTTACAGCACTGTAAAGGCTCCCCCAGCACCGTAACTCACTCCCCGTCCACACTGGCAAGGCATTTGCAGCGCTGTATATCCGTGGTTGCAGTGCTGCATGTACTCCACCTCTCCGAGAGGAATAGCAAGTATTGGGCTGCCGCTGCAGTGCGGCGGCACCAGTATGGCCGCCCAATGCGCTGTGAATGGCCTCCAGAATTATTCGGCAGTATCCCACAATGCTTGTTCTAGCCACTCTGGTCATCAGTTCAAACTCTACTCCCCTGGCCTCAGGTAACCAACCATGTGACCAACCCTTTACATTCCCCGGGAATTTTAAAAATCCCCTTCCTGTTTGCTCAGCCCGGCATGGCGTGGAGTGCTATCAGCAAATCTTTCCAGGTGACAATGCCTCCACGCGCCAAGCGAGCCCCAGCATGGAGCAATGGCGTGGTGCTGGACCTCATCAGTGTTTGGGGGGAGGAAGCTGTACAGTCCCAGCTGCACTCCAGCCGTAGGAATTACGATACCTTTGGGAAGGTATCAAAGGACATGATGGAAAGGGGCCATGACCGGGACACCCTGCAGTGCAGGATTAAAGTGAAGGAGCTGCGGAGTGCCTACTGCAAAGCCCGCAACGCAAACGGCCGCTCGGGTGCTCCCCCTGTGACCTGCCGATTCTACAAAGAGCTGGATGCGATACTTGGTGTTAACCCCACCTCCACTCTGAGCACCACCATGGACACTTCAGAGCTGGTGTGTGGGGGCGGGAGGAGGAAAACAGGAGTGATGGTGGTGGGCCGGATGGAGACACCCCGGAATCCCTGGAGCCATGCAGCCAGGAGCTCTTCTCGAGCCAGGAGGAAAGTAGCCAGTCACAGCGGCCGGTACTTGGTGGAGGACAAACAGAAGAGCAGGTTCCCGGTAAGCGTTTTTTTTTCCGCGAAGGAATTTTTTCGGTGCGGGCTCTTTGGGAGAGGAGGGTTAGGCATGCATGCCTAGATGCGGAATAGTGCATTGATGTGGTTTATCACATCACGGTAATCGGCCTTGGTAATCTCCTCGAATGTCTCATCCAGAACGTGTGCAATGCGCTTGCGTAGGTTTATCGGGAGAGCCACCATGGTCCTTGTCCCAGCCAGGCGTGTCCGCGCCATTGTGCTGTGAGGGGCGGGGGGACCATAGCTGCACACAGGCAAGCTGCATATGGGCCAGGGCGGAAGCCGCATTGCAGTAGAAGACACTCCTTTGCTTCCCAGGTCACCCTCAGCAGCGAGATATCGTCCAGGACGAACTCCTGTGGAAAATGTTGGGACAGTGTTCAGTGTAGGTGCCCCCTGAAGCTGTTGGCTCTCCTCAAGGCACAGAAACCCAGAGGACAGTGCAGCCCTGAAACAATCAGTCCCCCTTACTCACCATTTTGAGGCTCCCGTGGGATATGTGTGCTCTGTTTCGGACGGGAAAATTATGCTATTGTGTAGACCCTGTGTGTTTTCTACTCCTTAAGTGCGGGGGGAATCATTACTCTGTCTGGTATAAACAATGCTGCCTCTGTTAAATGTTGCATTTTGCCTATACGGCTGCATCAACCTTGAGACCTCAGCCGTCCCTTTTATCGCCTGCTCAGAGACTGCAAAGACTCAGGAAGAGACCGCGAAAAAGCAAAGAAGACATGCTGCAAGAAGTGATGCGGCAATCTATTAAAGAGAATGAGAAAGCACAGGATTGGAGGGAGAGAGAAAGCAGGATCTGCCAGGAAAACGCAGCGCACCGGCGGTAAAGCACCGCGCACCGGCAGCAAAGCACTGATAGGCTCATAAGTATCCTGGAGCGGCAAGCAGATGCTATCCAGGAGCTGGTAGCCATGCAGAAAGAGGAGCAGTACCACAAACGCCACCTCCCCCTACAGCCCTTGTCTCAAAACTCTTTCCGTTGTGCCCCACTGTCACCTCCAACCCACTTTCCCCAACTTCTGTGTTCTTCACGCCACCCGCTGCCTCCAACACCAGTATCTTCACCACCCAGCCCTCAAAACCACCACCCTTACCCTCTGCACTCAAGCCCCATCACCATGCAGTATAGCTGTCCTGAAGTGCAGCACTCACTGCTCAGCATACCAGACAGGACATACGCGAATCTGTGATTGTACTGTTCCCCACTCCACCACCTTGTTGCTTTTTAATAATTTGTTTTTCTTTTCAATAAATGGATTCTTTGGCTTTGAAAACATTCTTTATTATTGCATAAAGTAAAAGACTCCTTAGCCCAGGAAATAAACAGGCATTGCAAGTCTGCTTGTCTGCTAAGCAGACACTGATTCCTAAAGATTGGAACTACTGCACTTCACGCCCGTGCAGGGCACCAGATATCACTGCTGGTTTTCAGCCTCAAATTGCTCCCTCAAGGCATCCCTAATCCTTGCAGCCCCACGCTGGGCCCCTGTAATAACTCTGCTCTCTGGCTGTGCAAATTCAGCCTCCAGGTGTTGAACCTTGGAGGTCCATGCCTGAGTGAAGCTTTCACCCTTCCCTTCACAAATATTATGGAGGGCACAGCACACGGATATAACCGCGGGGATGCTGTTTTCGGCCAAGTCCAGCTTCCCATACAGAGATCGCCAGTGGCCCTTTAAACGTCCAAAGGCACACTCCACAGTCATTCAGCACTGGCTCAGCCTGTAGTTGAACCGTTCCTTGCTGCTGTCAAGGCTCCCTGTGTAGGGTTTCATGAGCCATGGCATTAACGGGTAAGCGGGATCTCCAAGGATCACAATGGGCATTTCAACTTCCCCTACCGTGATCTTCCGCTCTGGGGGAAAAAAGTCCCGGCCTGCATCTTCCTGAACAGCCAAGTGTTCTGAAAGATGCGTGCGCCATGCACCTTTCCGGGCCAGCCTGTGTTAATGTCAATGAAACGCCCACGGTGATCCACAAGCCCCTGGAGAACCATAGAGAAATACCCCTTCCGATTAACGTACTCGGATTCTAGGTGGGGTAGTGCCAGAATAGGAATGTGCGTCCCATCTATCGCCTCTCCACAGTTAGGGAACCCCATTTGTGCAGAGCCATCCACTATTTCCTGCACGTTACCCAGTGTCACGGTTCTTCTGAGTAGGATGCGATTAATGGCCTTGCAAACTTGCATCAACACGATTCCAACGGTCGACTTTCCCACTCCAAACTGGTTTGCGACCAACCGGTAGCTGTCTGGAGTTGCCCGCTTCCAGATTGCAATAGCCACCCGCTTCTCCACTGGCAGGGCAGCTCTCAATCTCGTGTCCTTGCATCGCAGGGTGGGGGCAAGCTCCTCACACCGTCCCATGAAAGTGGCTTTTCTCATCCAAAAGTTCTGCAGCCACTGCTCGTCATCCCAGACTGCCATGATGATGTGATCCCACCACTCGGTGCTTGTTTCCTGAGCCCAAAAGCGGTGTTCCACGGTGCTGAGCATGTCCGTGAATGCCACAAGCAATTTCGTGTTGTACGTGTTATGCGGCTTGATAGCATCGTCTGAGTCCTTAGCCTCACTCTCACTATCACTTTGGATCTTAAGGAATAGTTCGACAGCCAAATGTGACGTGCTGGCGAGACTCGTCAGCATATGCCTCAGCAGTTCGGACTCCATTTCCCGCAGACAGATCGTGCTGCACAGAAACCGTTGAAAGATGGCGCCAAAGGTGGACGGAAACAAAGAGATTTCTGGGATGCGAAGCGATGCATCACGGGGCATTGGGACAGGACCCAGAATCCCCCGCACACACGCCCCCTTCTCACAACCCATGGCGCCAGAATGGGAAAAGGTGCTCTGTGGGATAGCTGCCCATATTGCACCGCTCCCAATAGCGCTGCAATTGCCGCAAATGTGGCCACGACAGTGCGCTGGGCAGCTGTCAGTGTGGACAGACTGCAGCGCTTTCCCTACTCAGCTGCACGAAGTCACGTTTAACTCACAGTGCTGTACATCTGCAAGTGTAGCCAAGGCCTTAGTGTCTGATTCTCTTCTTTTACACTAGTTCAAAATATACATTGTTGGTTGTATTATGGAAGCACCTAGAGCAGGGGCGGGCAAACTTTTTGGCTTGAGGGCTGCATTGGGTTTTAGAAATTTGTATGTAGGGCCAGTTAGGGGAGGGGGGCGTGGCCTGGCCTCTCACCCCCTATCTGCCCCCCCTACTTCTCGCCCCCTGATGGTCCACCCCGGGACCGCTGCCCCATCCACCACCAGAACCCCCGCCCCTGATTGCCCCCTGCCGCCTCATCCAACCCCCCCCTCCTTCCCGACTGTCCCCCCAGACCCTATCCAACCACCCGTCTTCCTTGTCCCCTGACTGTCTCCGGAACCCCTGCCCCTGACTGCCCCCCCGTTGCCCCATCCACCCTCCCCCTTCCTGACTGCCCCCCCCCCGGACTCCTGCCTCCATTCAACCCCCCTATTCCCTGCCCTCTGACCGCCCCGACCCCTATCCACACCCCTGACCACCACCCTGAACTCCTCTGCCTTGTATCCAACCCCCGCTCCCTGCCCCCTTACCGCGCTGCCTGGAGCACCAGTGGCTGGTGGCGCTACAATCATGCACTGCGCAGCACAGAGACTGGGTCAAGCCGGTCTCTGCCGCCGCGCTGCCCCAGGAGCTCGCAGCCCCGCCACCCAGAGCATTGCGTTGGCGGCGGGGCGAGCTGAGGCTGCGGGGGAGGCAGAACAGCAGGGGAGGGGCCGGGGGCCAGCCTCCCAGGGCAGGAGGGTCCCGCGGGCCGGATGTGGCCCACAGGCCGTAGTTTGCCCACCTCTGACCTAGAGGTCCCATCTGACATCAGGGCTACCTTTTGCTTTTTGTTGCTCATACGTAGTAAGAGATAATCATTGCCCCCAAATCTTTATAATCTGAATATACAAGAGTGATAAGCACGAGAGAGAGGAAGTATTAGGAATTAAGTACTATGAGGAACTGATAGAGAGATTCAGGCCCCAATTCAGCAAAGCATTTTAAGCACATGTGTAATCCCACAGATTTTAATGAGGCTATTCAAGTGCTTAAGTTTAAGTGGTTTGCTGAATCAAGGCCTAGATGACTTGCTCTGGATCATGCAGGAAAGTTTGTGCCAGGAGCAGGAATTGAACACAAGTCTGAGTCTTAATCCCTTTCCACAATACCATCATTTCTTCTCTTGAATGAAGATAATGTAAATACACTTTTGTAAAAATGATGTGAGAAAAGTCACAACTCTCTCATTTTTAGATGTGATTTCATTGTAATACCTTTATGAAATGTATATTTTTTTCTGAATTGAGATATTACTTTGTACCTCCCATTTGAAAATGGTAGCTTGATTGCAAGTAACTTGTTTTATTTAAATCCTAAGGCATAACACCAATGATTACCAATGCAACTGGACAGTTGGTAGCTGATGAGATTGGGCGATTTATTGATTTTGCACCAGTAGCAATGCTTCGATCAACTCAAACGCAGATGCATACTCACCAGATAAATAGGGACTGTAAAAGTGATGCACTTATAGCCTTTCCTAATGATCGCTCAGCCAGCATTAGGCCCAGTGAACGACATAAAAAATATAGGTAATGTACTATAATATTTAAATAAGAAACTAGGATGTAGTATTAACAGTTTATTACTTATTTCAAAAGTACATCACGATCCATCGCTTAAAATACTTGAGTATATTTTCAGACTGAATTTTTTTTTATATATAGCAGTCTGTTTTGACGGAAGAATGTATGTATTACATTCTGAGTTGCTTCTCATGGGAAACTGCAGGTGTAACTACTAATTCTTGTATTTTTTGTTGTTGTTGTTGTCTTTGCAAAGTCAAATACTAATAATCACCTGTAACATAATAGGAGTTTGCAATAAATTATTTATGTAACAAAATCAGTAATATTTTCCAAATCTAACAAAACCCTAAATCATTAATCTATATAATGAAGCTACATTTCTCTCTAAATATTTAGGACTATTTTTACGAAAGCTGACCGATATCATTATGTGGATCCAGATTTTGCTTATACTGACTATGAAGAACTGGAAAAGCAAGCACATAAGGAATACTATGCAGATTTTATTCAAAGTTTAAGACAGCGTCGCTTACAAAAAGAAGCTACTAGGTAAAATTTTATTTCTTAAAAGAAGAAATACCTAAGGCATTGCTACGGTAAATGTACATTCATATTCAAATTAACTTCAGTGGGACTACTCATGAACTTAAATTTAAGCCCATGCACAAGCATTTGTAGTGCGGGGGCTTTAGTTTTTAATGTATTTTAAAAAAATGTCTCCTAGTAATTATTTATATGCTTAGGGCTGCTTCACTGGACAAAGGTCATGGACAGAGGCATAATGAGCCAGTGGCTCAAAGCTGAAGCTAGACAAATCCAGAGTAAAATTAAGATGCATAATTTTAACAGTGAGGGTAATTGACCATTGGAACAATGGATTCTTTTACCTTGAAGTCTTTAAATCCACCCCCTTCCATTATTTATCTTTTTAAAGTTCTCTTTGGATGTCCTGATTTTGCTTAAGAATTCACAAAAATGCATGTGGATAAAATTGCAAGCGTGGGTTTATTACTTCATCTATCTGTTTGTACCTGAATATTGCAAATTTGTCAGAATAGCACTGGAAAAGTCTTTTATAAATCTTTAAAGAGTAGCCTGATCAGACATAGTGTCATGATTTAAAAATGTCCATTTATTTAAAAAAAATTGGATTTAACTTCTAGTTAAATCTTTTACCCCAGTTTTTTATAAATTGAAAATAAGGTTTATAATGTGAAGTAAGTCACCAAGTACTAGTGATTATTTTCGGTAACAAATACTGAAGTTAGTTGTTATAGGTGGTGCAGGGTAGTGATGCCTATAATTAAGGTTGCCTGAAACTTCCCATTATAAGGCTCTATTTTCACTAGTTTATAACTTTGCCAGATTTTATCCATTTGGGTTGAAAATTTTCATGCGAGATGTCTTCGGGCTATTTTATTTTACTGAAAATTTCAGCTAAAATGGTTCACCTGCTTTGAAGATCCAGGCTAGGGGAAAACAGATTGTTTTACGCATGTTAAAAAATTCTTAACTGTTTCGTTGAGACACTACTGCCTCTGTGCTTTGGAGTAAGGGCTTGAAATTGGGCAGGAATATTGCCCTATGATAGCGTTTTGCCTCCCCATGAAAATTTCTTTCAAATTTGGCCAGGGTTTAAGCCCCTGAAAAAAATCTCAGTTCACACATGTTCAGTAGAGACTTGTATTAAATTCTCTGAACATTCTCTGGACTGGGTATGCTCCAGTTCTGGGCTGCATGGGCTGAACAGGACTTTCCCTGCATTTGCGACTGTAGTTGCTCATGCTAACGGCCAGGGGTTGCCGTGGAATCAATCAACTGAACTGAGAGCAGGGAGACTGCTTCCCCTTTGCTCTCAAAGCTTCCCCTGCTGGCATCCAGGACCCGACTTGACTGCAGAGCAGTGAAGAGTTGGTGGATAGGACATGAGGAGAGGGTATAGTAATTAGAGGATGGTGAGAAACCATGGAGCAGGTTGTAAAAGGAGAGGGAGACAGGAAGTGGTGGGAGGGCTGCAGAGGGGAAGAGGGACAGGAGGTAGTGTGGGACAAGTGGATTAGGAGCAGAGAGCAGGATGTGAAAGGGGGTGTGGGGAGGATAGGTACAGAATGGGATAGGAGCCAGGCAGGTGGAGTTAGATGGAGGAACAGGGAGGGAACAGGAGGGGTTGAATCGTAGCAGATGGGGAGAGTGAGGCAGGAACTGTGGTGTGAGAGGTATGCGTAGGAGTGGAGGAGGAAGGAGTCAGGAACTAGGATGGGGTAGGGGGCAGGAGCTGGGATGGTGGGGTGGATAAGTGATGGTGGGGCAGGAGATTGGGTATGGGGGATACATAGGAGAAGAGAGGGGTAGGAGCCAGGGTTTGTGTGGGGTGCATAGAAAAAGTGAGGGAGCGGGGTGGGAGCCAGTAGGTGAATAGGAGCAGAGTGGGAAGTGAGCTAGAACTGAGTGGTGAGCATACAGGAACAGAGGGGGACACAGGCTTATGGGGAATGGGGTGGAAGGGTCTAGAACTACTAGGGTACGCTCTCCTCCAGAACCTGGAAATGAACCCAGGAGTTTCTATATTCTTCATCAGCAAATAGCTGTGAAACCCACTGGCAAAGTGTGTGTCTCATTCCCTGTGATGGCTTGTTCACATAGAGGATAACAGCTTACTATTGGTACCAGGTATTTGGTTAACTCAAATGAAAGAGATCTGTGCTGTGAATCTAAAGGTTCAAACCCAATTTGGGGGTCAGTATGTTTCCACATAATAGAATTTCTGTTTTTTTCAGTTTGTTCTCTAAAGAAAATTTAGGAAATAATGTTAAAAAAACAAACAAAAATCTATTTTAAAACATATGAATGTTACAAAGTCAATCAGTAAAAAGTTAAGAAATGCAGAAGTTTGCTTCTGCAACCGTAATTCAGTCCCCTTATGTGTAGACACCATAATACAGTATTTATTTACATGATCACCTACAATTTTTACCACAGGACCTCTGCCTCAGTCAGCGTACATGATGGAGAGTTCTCTGGGAATTAATCATCGTTGTGTAATGGATGAGGCTGTTGGCTGTAGAACCCTTGTTTCATTTGTTGCAGAAGTTGGAAGGTGTCTAGTGAACGAGTAGGGAATTGCAGGAAGAGAAAGGATGGTCTCCTGGTTAAAGTTGAATGCTGCCCTGGAGAACTGGATTCTATCCACAGTTCCTATGTGATGCTGGGAAAGTCACTTAAGCCAAAAAGTTCACAGTTGGTCATCAGTTGCATTGAACGTTTTCTGGATGTCCAACATAAGACACCTGTGGCCAGATTTGAAGGAGTTCCGAGTTCTTGTGACTGCAACTGAAGTCGATTAGCTGTGCTTTGAACATATGAAGTGCAGTAAAAAGCCAAAATATCTGGAAAAATTAGGCCTTGGGTGGCAGAATTAGTGAACACTTCACTAGTTTGGCATTTCCTAACTTTTGAGTTCTTGACTTTGCAACCGTAACATTCTTAGATTTTGGATGTAATTTAACATTTATATTGCAATAGCACCTAAATGTTCACAATCCAGGTTAGGCCCCATTGTTCTAGGCACTGTACAAACATAGAGTAAATGACAGTTTGTGACTCAGACACTATAGTAGGATTGCTCAAAGTATTTGACACAATTGAGGATTTTTTCTCTAGAGAAATATGCTAATCCAAAGAACTACTTGAAATATTTTAAAATGGTAGTTAATTTTTATATGCATAACATGGAACATTTGTTAGGTTTCTAGAAATTTGGACTTTAACCTTTTTGTTTTTCTAAAGGAAATATAACAGTCTTAACAATCCTGTGAACATAGGCCTAAAACCAGCTTCGGGGCTCAGGTCACCAAAGATCACAATGACAGATTTACACAAGGAGAAGCCGAAACTAGAAACAACTCCTTTAAATGAGGACTGCCTGCTAAGTAGTCGGAAGCTGGCAGCAATTGAATCTGAATCCTTAGCCAAAGAAGTAAGTTAGGCATATTTACATTAAATAAAAGAAAAACATAACGCTGAGAATAATTGATAAAGCATTTGTTGGGGTTTTCCACAGGTTTATGACGGGCTTAATGCTGTACCATCTTCTCCACAAGAGAAGGAAGATTGTAATATAACTTTGACACCAAAGCAGCTATATCAGATACTCATTGGTAAGATATCACCGAGGTTACATCATTTCATTTGGCTGGCATAAATGTATTTATTATAGTAATATAATCTGTACAGCGTAATTATTTGCCTTAAATAGTATGTGTTTCATGAAAAGTTGGCTTTAATATTCATGCTAGTGCTTGGTCATCAGTCCTGCACCTCTGCGGACAGTATAGAGGTGCAGAACACTTAGATTTGGAAGAACTTGTTTATGTCTCCCTTTGCAAAGTAGCTAAAGTGAGTCATACCACAGGTGTGATGAATATAGGTCATTCATTCTCTGAAGCCCTGATGTTGCATAATATGTGGAGAAGCATTAATATCAATAGAAGTACCCTGTCTATGGTTGTCTTCAAAGGAGAGGATTCTGGGCGGGAAGTATAGTGATATCACAATGGAGAAGGGTGATGTCTTAAAAACCTTTTTAGACCAAATTTCAGTATGGTGTGGTGTGACAAAGAAGAACCTGTATTTGGAAACCTGAATGGAACACTTCTACTAATGAGACTTGGTACCATAAATATTTCTCTGATTGCATTGTAAATATGTATAGTCCATAAAACGTTGTTTTCCTGAAAACTAATACAGCCTCATAGATAAAAACCTCCACCATTATTTGAGGATGGAATAACTCAAACTGGGCCTGCACATTTATGTGTAAAGGGGAAGGTAGTCTTTGGGTGTGCAAACTTCCCTTGTGACTGCTTGACTTTCACTCTCCCCACCTGCAGCCCCTTGGGTTTTATTGTTGTTGTACAGCTCCTCAACAAATGAGACCTCCTGCTACCTAGAGGTTAATCTTCAGGCACTGCAGCTACTCATGGAATTCCAGCTATGTGGCTAACGTAAGAGGTCTGGCATCGGTAGCATTAGCGGCAAACTCATGGAACGTACCAAGTAAAATTCACTTTGGCGGTTTATTCCATGTAGTAAAAGGAAAGCTGCTCCCTATACTTCATGACGATCTAACCATGTAGGATGTGAGGAAATCATGACATACTGGGCAGTGGCGTAGCCAGGTGGAGGGAACAGGGAGCATCCAAAAAAAAAAAAAAGGCGCCACCCACTGTGGCGCTTTTACTGATGGGGCGGTGCTTTTACTCACCTGGCGGCGCTCCGGGTCTTCAGTGGCACCTTGGCGGTGGGACCTTCACTCACTCCGCAGGTCTTTGGTGGCATTTCCTTCAATGCTGCCGAAGACACCCGGAGTGAGTGAAGGTCCCGCCACCGAAGACCCGGAGTGCTGCCGGGTGAGTAATAATTAAAAAGGCGCCAAGATGCTCAGTGGGGGAGTGGTTGCTGCCCTGCTCCACCTTGGCTATGCTACCGATACTGGGTGGCTAGTAGGTAGAGTGAGAATTTCAGGTTTTATGCAGGTTCATCGTACATTTGGAATATGTAAAATATGTCTTGTCAAACAAACAATATTGTTTTTTTGTATGAGATTACAAGTTTGTTTGGTATAGATAACTTTGTAGACTTCCATGAGACATTTGACTTAGTACCCCATGACTGGTAAAGTTTTCAGAGGACACAAAGATTGGTAGAGTGGGAAATGAGGAAAAAGGCAGGTCATTTACATAGAATGATTTGGATCACTTGGTAAACTGGGCACAAATTACATGTTATGACACTATGAACTGCTGTATTCACATCCTACAAACTATTGTAATCTTTCTACAAAATGTGCCTTGTGAGGTATCAATTGAAAACTAATAATTCACTGATCATTAATATCTTGCATGATGTATGTATGTGGTGGGTATTTAGAGTTGTGGATATATGCTAGAATCATGACTAAAATGTGTTTAAATCAGGTATGTCAAGTGCTGTTGGTAAACAGGTCTGCCTTAGATAAAGGAATATGTATGTGATTCTCTGACCAGACCAATCTTCAGTCTAAGACAAAGATGGTCCATTTTTACATACTAGGTAAACAAAGCTATTAAGCTAACAAGTGGGGGAAGAAAGTATGGAGCTTCATTCAGCACCAGACTTCACGTTGCCTTCCTCACAGCTTGAATAAACTTTTATTTGGGGAGTAACCATCAGAAAAATCCATTAAAAAATTTACTGGTCTAGAAAGACAAGGGGTCTAAACATCAAGTGATAAGCAATTAAATCATCTGATTGCATATAATATTACAGTATTATAAGAGTGTACAGAGTGAGGTTTTTTCTGAAAGCTAATGACACACTGATGATTAATATCATTGTGAAATGTATGAACACTATACGAGGAAAAATGGGTACTTAATAATATTATATTTTGAAGTCTGAGGCCAGACAGGGAGAAACAAGTTCCTTCCCAGACAAGAGGTAAATAGAGAAGACAGCTATCTCTTATGTAAATTAAGCATGGTGGAATCAAAATAGTGGAAGCCCCATTCCCATACAGGGAGATGGGAAGCCCCCAGGAAGGGAAGGATAGCATGAGGCATCCTGCCTCTTGAATCAAGTTAATTGAACTTTGGAAGATTATAAGAGAAGACAGAAGCCATCTTTGGCATCCATCACTAGAAAGACACAAGGGAACAGAGCTCTTGCAAGCTGAGAAAGATGGGCCCTTCACTCAAGAGGGCAGGTTGAAGTTTCTGGGAACTGAATATAGGTGAGAATAACCATCTTAAACAAAGCCTCACCTTGCTAGATTAAGTTTTAGACTTCAGATGTGTGTTTTCACTTTTATTTGCTTGTAACCCTTTCTAACTTTATTCCTTTTACTTGGCATCTCCTAACTTATGTCCTATTGTTAATAAATTAGTTCTATTTTTGTACTATAAACCAAAGCAGTGCTGTGTTTAAATGGAAGGGTGGGTTTACCCCAGTTAAGTTAATAAGCTATGAAGTTCTTTTGTGTCTTTAGAGGAACAAGCAAACCTTATTATTTCTCTGAAGCCTGTAGGAGAGGGCTGAACATTGCAGAGCACAGGGTTTTCGGAAAATTCAGGACCAGGAGTATGTTGGGGTCACCTATCAAATAGTAACCAGGACTGGTGGAAGCCAGAGTGGTGCTGCGAAGCTGTAGATAGGCTGCTGGAGTCAGAGCTGCTAAACTAGCTCTGTCTAGTACACAGGCACTCAGGATGTGACCTGCATGCTTGTAGGCTGGTTGTGAGCATCCCAAGTTGGAAGCTGCTACAGCAAAGCACTGTGAAGCACCCAGGGTTACAGGGCAAGTGATGACACACCTTACTTTTCTGGATTGCAACCCCGAATGCTGTCACACTTGCATCTTAATGCAACCAAATGCAAGATCATACATCTGGGTACAAAGAACAGAGGCCATACTTGTGTGATTGGGGGACTGTATCCTCAAAAGCAGTGACTCTGAAAAAGACTTAGGAGTTATGGTGGATAACTAATTGAACAAGAGCTCCCAGTGAAAAGTGGTGACTAAAAGGGCTAATGTGATTCTTGGATGTATAAGCAAGACTATCAAGTAGGAGTCTGGAGATGGTATTACCTTACCATACAGCATTGGTGAAACAGTTACTGTGTCCATTCCATTTCTGGTATCTACACTTTTTTTTTTTTTAAAGAATATTGAAAAATTGGATAAAGTTCAAAAAGGAGCAACAAGTTAAGAAGCTAAATCTATTAGTTTATCAAAGAGATGGTTAAGAGCTGACTTGATCACAGTATATTAATATCTACATGGAGAGAAGAGATTTGGTACTAGAGGGCTCTTTAACCTAGCAGACAAAGGCAGAGCAAGATCTAGTGGCTGGAATTTGACGCACATTTTTAACAGCAAAAATAATTAACCATTGGAAAAATTTATCAGGTGATGTTATGGATTCTCCATCACTTGAAGTCTTTAAATGAAGATTGACGTGTTTCTAAAATATATGGTCTAGTTCAATCCAAAGTCATTGGGCTTGACCCAGTAATTACTGGGTGATATTCTATGGCCTGTGTTATGCAAGAGGTCAGATTAGGGGATTATTACGGCCCCTCTTTTTATTAAAACAAACAAACAAACATACCTATGAATTGAGACGTAATAGGAAGGCTGGGAAGTGGGATATAATTTGCAGATATTGTGTATATGTATGAGGTGTGGAATTGAAAATAGTGAAGCCGTCGGTGGTCCCGGGGAGAGATGGAATTGGGTTTCAACGGGTTGTTGTATCTGTAAGGATATGACAAGAGCCCAGATGTTTGAGTTTGAGAGGGAAGCAGTTACTCATAGATGAGGTTTAAGTATATAGTGTAAAATTAAAGCTGAAAAAATATAACCAGAAACTTTATTCGCATCATTTTTTATGCTCAATGTTTTAAATTAATTTATTACTTAACAGCTTTTCTGTAAATATTCATAGATAAGGTGATGAAATCATTCAGTTGTTTTAAGTACTGGAAAGTAAAAAAGCACACATTGCCTTTGAGCATGGTTCATAAATGTGATCACACTCATGCATGTGAATGCTATGATAGCCAAATCATTAGCAACACTACTTCATGCTCTATCAAATGATTGGTTTCATTAGGGAGTTGCGCCTAAAAGCCATGGCCCAATATTCTCCTCTGTTTCTGTAGTTTTGGACTGAGAAGTAACAAATTGCATAAATGGAGAAACAAACTTTTTTTTTGGCTAATGCATTTGTTCTGTCATTAATTAAGCTGAATAAATTAACAAAGAGACTTCTTGAAATGTGATTTGAAAAGTTTACATTATCCATTTAACAAGGAGTCTGGATCAATATCTTGCCTAAAAGGCGATGGTTCATCAGGTATCATTTCTTTAAAAGATCATTGATATGTAGAAACTATTACTAAATTTCTCATTGACTGTTATAATGCATGTTTAATGCAAACAATTACATTTTAATAAATTATCATTAGTGGTTCTTTGACACAATAATGATATTTTACATATACCTTTACTTCCTACAATATTTATCTTACTGTTGTAGAGAAGTGGAATTAAGATGTAGAGTGTAGAACAGCATTTTGAACCACACAACTGCCCGCATCCAGGGTGAGTGGTATTTAATCCTAGGTTTTGGTTTGAATCTGTCTCTACTACTGTAGTTTTATTTATTTTTCACCCTTCTGTAATTTGATGAACCAAAATGTAGGATAGTGATATAGGTTACCTAGAACTAAACTACCAATTTTGATTACGCTTCCTTAGCTGTTTTTGTTAACTTTTAACTATAAAGATTTAACGTTATATATTCTAGGTCCCTCCACTATAGACTTTGGTGAAGTTTGTGTGCACTCTGCATCTACGAGAAAAATGCATATCATCAATAATCTGCCTGTGCACGTCTGGATACAAGTAGAAATTGAAAGTGAAGAGCTACAGCAGACTAGTCCATTGTCCCATGTGTTGCCACCTCTTTCGAAGACTTACATTCCAGTAGTATTTGAGACTAATACCTTGGGGAAATTTCAGAAGTAAGGCTATTTATTTGCCTCTTGATTTAGGTATTAACCTAGGTGGCAAAGAAATGTACACACTTTTCACATAGCTAGTTTAAACTAAATATTATTATAATGCAAGTGCTGATGTTTTGCATGTTATTAGTTGTTATGTAAACACAAAACCTAGTTTTACACTTAAAACTTTTGCCACTGTAATCATGTTAATTAGGGATGAGATTTTTTTTTTTTTTTTTACTGGCAAAAGTGTAGACACAGTTATACTGGCAAAAAAGTGCTTTTGCCATTATAGCTTATTTCATTTGGGAATATTGCCAGTATAAGCTGTCTACACTAGAAGGGCTTGCTGATATAGCTGTACTGGAAAACCTTTTCTAGTGTATGTGATATCTCAAAATGGAACTCTAACCATACCCATACAGTTGCTAAGGAGGTTGAGTCAAATATTCATGTGCATGCACAGAAGGAAGATAGACACCCAGGCCATCCTTTAAGGCAGTGTTGTTGTAGGTGAGCAGTTTGGGGGTAAAAGATTTCCAGTGTAAAAAGCCCAGAGCGAAGATAGGAACAAGGAATAGTGGATGAAATACTGGCTCCGTTGACTTCAGTGGATCCAGATTTTCACTCAGTGTTTTGTTGAGGTGTGAGATTACAGGAGAGTCAGAGATACAGAGGTTCAAGACAAATGCTTCTTGGTGAAAAAGCAGTGATGCTTTAGCTGAGGTTTCTGCAAGAGGGCATTGTCTGTGTGCAGTTAGTAACCACTTCTGTTTAGGGAAACAGGTCTTGTGTACATTTTGTAAATTAACCACTTACAGTAGAACCTTAGAGTCCGAACACCAGAAGTACGAACTGACCAGTCAACCACATACCTCATTTGGAACTGGAAGTACGCGATCAGGCAGTAGCAGAGACACTAAGAAAAGCAAATACAGGACAGTGCTGTGTTAAACGTAACCTACTAAAAAAACAAAGGCAAAGAATTAAAAAAAAAAATTTGACAAGGAAAGGAAACTGTTTCTGTGCTTGTTTCATTTAAATTAAGATGGTTAAAAGCAGCGTTTTTATTCTGCTTAGTCAAGTTTCAAACTGTATTAAGTCCAGGTTCAGTTGTAAACTTTTGAAAGAACAACCATAACGTTTTGTTCAGAGTTATGAACAACCTCCATTCCGGAAGTGTTTGTAACTCTGAGGTTCTACTGTACACTAAGAAAATAACCTGAGTCCGGGTCACTGGTTTCTTCTCTAACATGAAGTTGACCTGCAAGGCCCTAGTATCTGATAACGCTCAGCAGAGAAGTGACAATATATTTGACCATTACATTTTAATGAATCAAAGCTATAGAAACACATGTTTTGTTAATGCTATGGTCCCTAGCATACTGTAAAGAGCAAAACAATTACAAATAGCAAATTTTTGTAATCCTTTTAACTGAGTATGCCTAATGTATGCAATATTTTCACTGGGTATTTTGTTCCTAATGACTATATTTAATGTAACTGTATTGCTGAATATTTTAGTATACATAACATTTATTGGATCATACGTTTTCTATATTACAGGTCTTTCACTTACACAATAAACAACAAACATACTGGGCATGTGCTGGTAGTTGCAAAAGCAGTGCCAGTTGCTCTTGAGCTATCTGCAAGGGAGCTGATTCTAAATCCAACCCCTGGTTTCCTTGTGGAAACAAGCTTTAGAACAACGGTCAGATTATGCAATCGCAGAAACTATCTTGCTGAATTCAGTTGGAAACCTATAGTCACAGATAAAGGAATAGCATTTTCTATACGGCCAGCCAAAGGTATAGTATGTTTTGAAAGCTGTTTTAAGCAACATGCAAACAAATGCATGCACACCACATTTTATTATTATCTTAAAGATGGCTGACATCAAATGTCAATGTTTATTTGACACAGTCAAATGTTATTTTTAAGGTTTGCATTAATACTACTGGAAGTCAGAACTATGATCAGACCACAAAGGCCATAAAAGCAAGTAAAATTCTGAATTTTTGGTGCCCAGACTAATTTGCTTATATAAGCTCTGGACATGCACCACGGCCCCATCCTGCTGTTTCTGTGCCACAGTAAACAGCTCTTCACAGCAGCTCTGCTCTGAGCTCAAGAGTTTAAGCTGCTGACCACGAGAGTGGAACGAGGCAACTATTTAATAGTACACAGCAATACTATGCAACCATTTAGGATAAGAAGTGATAAAGAAAATCCTATACTGTACATCGAATCCGTGGATATAAAGCGGATATAAATTTGAGAATTGGAAAAATAATATCCAAATAAAAACAATAATTTGGGGATGGATTTACATCACTTTTGGTGATTTATTTTATTTATTTAAAAATACCCTCCTTTTTAAATAGCACAGGAGTGTGATTCACATGTTCAAAGACTGATAAATTGTGGATACGTTCTGTTGAAGTATATTGATAAACTGGGTTATGCAGTTGTTATGAGAACTTTGAAGCAAGGTTTAATTTAAACTAGCTAAGTATATTACTCAGCACCTTTGTAAATCAGGCTAGATGTCGCTAGTAATGTGAACCGGTCAGATACAGGAAACTTCAAAAATTTTCCAGAATTGTGAATATTTACATATTTATACATATTTATCTAGGTATTGTAGAAGCATACAAAGACCTGGAGTGTGAAGTGGTTTGGCATCCAGGTTTCTGCTCTCCAGATACAGGAGAATTCAATCTGTGTGTACATCAGGGAAACACACTTAAGCTAAAATGCCTTGCAAAGGTAATATTTAACCCAAATGGTTTTGCACATTTTTGGTTTTTATCAACATTTTCTTGATTTAAATTTATTTTAACCTCACATGTTCTGTATCGTATACATTGATCAAAATAGTAGAAATTCTGTGGCTCATTCTTCCACAGCACAGACCAGGGTTCCTGCTCCTCCCTGGTTCTGAAACCTAATCACAGTTCACAATTTTCTGCAAACATAGTTCTGGGAAAGGAAAGGAAAGGTCTGTTGTACCTAAATACATCAGATCGCGTATCTGGGAGGTTTACAGAACTGCTAGTAATCCTTGCTGAATTAGAAGTGGTGGCCGCTCCAGAAGGGGACAGTCTCTGCTTCCTGGGTCAATAAAGGGTCTATGAAAAGTCTAACTCAGATGAAATCTGTGCTGCTGGGTGAATTTTTAGAGGTGGTTTGATGGTGCCTTCACCAGTAGAACTCTTAGATTCATGCTCCAATGAGGAATTCTTTCTCTAAGAACGATAGCCAATAAGACGCATCCTCACATTACATTTTCCAGAGGCTCCCTTTTTCTTAGTCATCTTGGAATGTCTTTTTCCTGCCACTGTTTGGGCAGATGAATTGGTACCGTTCATTACAACATGGTCTGTGCTGTAGCCAGGGCTGGCTCTAGGTTTTTTGCCACCCCAAGCAAAAAAACCCAAAACCTCCGAGAGCACAACTGCCGAAGGGAGATGCAGGGGGGAGCGGGGGGGGGGGAACCTCCAAGAGCGCCTGGAGTGCCGCCCCTGAAATTGTGCTGCCCCAAGCACGTGCTTGGTTTGCTGGTGCCTAGAGCCAGTCCTGGCTGTAGCATACTGAGGCCTAGAAAAACAATTCTTATCCCACTCACCTGCTGATTTCTTCTACACAGCAACTGACACTCGCAGTTGCCCATGCCAGCCAACTCGGACTTGCAGAGCTCAGGCTGTGGAGTTGTTTCATTGCTGTGTAGATGTCTGGGCTCAGGCTGGAGCCCAGGCTCCAGGATCTTGTGAGGTGGGAGGGTCCCAGAGCTCAGGCTCCAGCCCCGGCCCAGAAGTCTACACAGCAGTGAAATAGCTCTGCAGTCCGAGCCCTGCGAGCCTGTGTCAGCTGGCACAGGCCAGCTGTGGGTTTTTCTTTGCTATGTAGACATACCCTAAGATGCTGCATCAGTATAGCACAGCCACCCACCACTTCACTTTCCAGGTGAGGAGGAACCATAGGTTTACAGATTTCTGTCAGATCAGAGATCAACCTACAGAAACAGAGGAGCTGTGGTGGAGGGTATCCAGGACTGTGGATTAGATCGTGTCATCTTGTCTGTCAAACAAAGTGAGGAGAGGGAACACATGAGCTGTGCTGTTTTTGACCAAGCCACCAAGCAAACAATTTAGCGGGTAAGCGGGATCATAATTTATTTTTGTTCACATAATTATCTGTGCACTGCATTAAAAAATTGCTCAAAATATCAGCTTTTGCAAAAACTTCATACCTGAATTTGATAGCCATGCAAAACTTAAACAGAAGTACAGTAATACAGCAAAAGTATTAATTTTCAAAGGGAAATAAAACACATTTTGTTATCTTGATAGAGGTTTACTTTTTGATCTAGGTGGTTTGGCAAAAAGTAGATAAATGTTGGTTCCCCTTTACATTCTACTTCACTGATTAATTTATGCATCTCCACTATTGTCTGGCTTATTGTGAAAACAAAAGAAAATTAAGCTACGTTGAATTATTTATTTACACTCCGTGATATGTTATGTTTGCTTTCTTCCCTTCATTGTTGTTAGCTTGGACCCACCAGTATTCAGTTTATGGAACAAAGGATACCTTTCAATCATGCTCCTCTAGGATTAACTACGTGCAAAACAGCCATTCTTCAAAACACAGGACACAATCATGCATACTTCCAGGTGAACTATGGTTACCATATTTCCACAAGCAAAAAAGAGGACACGGGGGGGGGGGGGGGGGATGAGCCCCGCTCTAGCCCCACCCCTGCCCCACCCCATCCACTCCCTCCCACTTCCCACCCCCTGATTGCCCCCCTCAAAACCCCCAACCTCCCCCCCCCCCCGCTCCTTGTCTCCTGACTGCACCCTCCTGGGACCCCTGCCACTAATGGCCCTCTAGGACCCCACTGCTTATCTAAGCCGTCCTGCTTCTTGTCCCCTGACTGCCCCCTCCTGAGAATGCCCTACGACCCTACCTGTCCCCTGACTGCCCTGACCCTTATCCACACCCCCACCCCATATTCACACCCCCATCCCCAAACAGACCCCCGGGGACTCCCATGCCCTATCCAACTGCTCCCTGCCCCCGACAGGACCCCCAGAACTCCTGACCCATCCAACCCCCTCTGCTACCTGCCTGCCTCGACCCCTCTCCACACCCCTGCCCCCTGACAGCCCCCCCAGACCCATCTAATCCCTCCTGCTCCCTGTCCCTGACTGTCCCAACCAATCTCCACACCCCTGCCCCCCTGATAGCCCCCCCAGACCCATCTAACCCCCCCGCTCCCTGTCCCTGGCTGTCCCAACCAATCTCCACATCCTTGCCCCCCTGACAGCCCCCCCCCCAAACTCCCGACCCATCCAACCCCCCTTCCCTGTCCCCTGACCAGGGCCGGCTTTAAAGAGCCCAGGAATCGGGCTATGCTCCGGCCGGGGTTGTGGGGCTTGGAGCCGGGCCGGAGGTGCTCGGCCGGCGCTGCTGGGGCCCGAGCCGGGCCGGGTCCAGGCCGGGGGTGCTGGGGCCCGAGCCGGGCCGGGTCCAGGCCGGGGGTGCTGGGGCCCGGGCCGGGTCCAGGCTGGGGGTGCTGGGGCCCGGACTGGGCCAGGTCTGGGCCGGGGGTGCTGGGGCCCGAGCCGGGCTGGCGCTGCTGGGGCCCGAGCCGGGTCCGGGCTGCGGGTGCTGGGGCCCGAGCTGGGCCGGAGCCGCTGGGGCAGCCGGGCGCCGCTCGGCCAGGGCCGCGCCTCTCCGGAGCTCTCCTCCTCGCGCCTCCGCCCCAGCTTACCTGCTGCTGCCTCCCGCTTGCCCCTGCTTCTTTTCAGACTTCCCGCGAAGATCTGATTCGCGGGAAGCAGGGGATGGGGAGGAGCAGGGGGCGGAGCATTCAGGGGAGGGGAGGAGGGGGAAGACAGCTGCTGGCCGGACAGCGTGGTAAGGCTGCAGTGGATGGGGGGAGCCGGGAAGGGGCTTTGGGTCCCCAGCGGCGCTTGGCCGCCGCTTTTCTATCTATAAATAGCCAACCGGGGGGAAATCCTGGACATTTTTAGATTTTTAAAAATCCCCCCCGGACAGCTATTTATAGACCGAAAAGCCGGACATGTCTGGGGAAATCCGGACATATGGTAGCCCTAAGGTGAACTGAATTATGCTGCTGTACAGGTTTTTTTCCCTTGTTTTGGAGAGTTTTTCGTATCTTATTAGAGTTTGTGTTCTCAGTTATTAGATGTGTTCTCTATGGTATACTAATTGATTTTCCCCCCTTTAGGTAGTTTTAATTTTTATTGTACAAAATATAGTTATCCTCTTTAGAATCCTACCCTCTTTAGGGGTTCATGGGACTACTTGACTAGTTTCTCTTCCTTGTACTATTTTTAGCTTGCTTTCATTAATCGTGCTGTCTGTATTAGCCCAGGCCCTCCTGACCACATTTGAGTGTAGGATAATATGCTTGTTATTGCAACACTGTGCTTATTAAAAATAAGGAAAGTTCTTAGGCTTACATGGCCTCTGAGAAGTTAAGTAGAAATGACTGGATAGATAAACTTCCCTTTGCAGGAGTCTTGTCCACATTTCTACTGTGAATAACTTGCAGATAATTTTCACTCAGCTTGTATCTACCATTGGAGAAGATGCTGTATTGGATCTTTCTGGAGTTGTACTAAATCATAATTTTCTAATGTTCAGGAGTGCTCATAAAGAACAAAATCAAGGCCCAAATTTTCAAAGCTGGGTTGCAAAAGTTAATTGCACAATAAGATCTGGCAGTTCTGCACTTCTGAAAATAAAATCATTTATTTAGGTGTCTACATATGGATTTAGATGCCTAACTGAAAATTTTGTCCTAACTTTTAGACCCTGGTTAATCTCATAGTCTGATTGTTACATTAACTAAATTGTAAACTCTTCCGGACAGGAAATGTCTTTCCCAGATTCTGTAAAAGTGTACATTTACAGCACTATCAATGTTTTATAATGATTATTTGTATTTGAAGGTTCTTGATTTGAACCCCCTTCCTGGAATGACTATCACTCCTTCTCAGGGGGTAGTACCTGTTGGAGGCCACGCTGATCTCAAAATTGACTTCACCCCCAATGCAGTAATGAAATTTGATACCAGAGTGGAGGTATTAAAAAATCTAAACATTTGTGTATTATCTCGTTAAGTGGGTGTGTACATGCATGCCTATCTATTTATCTTGCTCTCCATTAATCCAGTCCAACATAATCAAAGGGGTGGCCTTGTTAGTTTGTATCCACAAAAACAATGAGGAATCCGGTGGCACTTTAAAGACTAACAGATTTATTTGGGCATAAGCTTTCGTCGGTAAAAAAAACCCCACTCCATGCCTCTGACGAAGTGGGTTTTTTTTACCCACGAAAGCTTATGCCCAAATAAATCTGTTAGTCTTTAAGGTGCCACCAGACTCCTCGTTGTTTTAATCCAACATAATGTATTTTTTTCCTAAAAATGCTGATGATTTGGTACTGCAGTTTTTCAAAATGAATATCTGTTGTATATTTTTCTTAAAAAGCAATTTTTAAACATTATCTTATTATTTTGTATTCAAAAAAGTATACTGTATTTGAGGTGATGAGTTTGTTATGAATACATATGGATGTGAGGAGTGTTCCTTTTTGAAAGTTTTTTTTGTTGGAATAGAATCAAATGTTTTATCAAAGACAAACCATCCACCATATAAATGGGTTTTTTGAAAGGATTCAAAATAATGACAATTAGAGGAAATACTTAAAAGCTTCACATCTGATTGATTTAGTCTTAGGACGTGGGTGGGAGATTGATGATAAATAGCCTTTGAGCATGAATTTATCTATCTTTCCAAAGGGGTGTTTCAAGTTATTGTGTGCCAAGTGATTTTATTTGAAAAACTATTAGAATTTATAGTTTAGCAAAACAAGAAATGGTAGACCAATCTTAATAATTGTCTCTCTTAATCCCAGTTCTGGGATGTGACTTCCACTCTTTTTTAATAACATAGTGTTCTCTGCCTTTCTGTACAGGATGCTGTGATTAAAGACAAGACAAATAATCAGTTATTAATTATAATTACTTTATTAAAGAAAGAAAAAACAAAATGAAACAAGTAACCATTGTTTATGGTTTGTTAGTTACAATCTCTTCTGTATTTCTCTCTGTGGAGAGCTTTTAACAGAGATTACATTTTTGATAGTGGATCTACTCTTGGAGGATACCTCACTCCAAAAATTAAACTAAAACAGGAGTCACTAGTATCATAGATAACTAAAACAGTTTATAAGTGGGCAGAAGAATTTAATTGAAGATTTGTTATATCCTGGATAACCTAAACAGTTTCTAAATGAGCAAAGAAGAGTAATCTTAAATCCTGTGAAACCAAAGAGTTTAAATCAGTTACTTAAAAGAAGCCATTCAAGGAGCTGTCTTGAGATAGGCAGTTAATGAATATCAAGAATCTTAAATCTGAATTAAATCCCACTATTTCTCTCTGTTTATCCAGATGAGTTTGTTTCCTTTCCAGGTATACACAATCCACCATCTTATGTTTAACAAGATCTGATAATCCTAGTAATAAGTCTTATTAATATGCTCAATTAGTATCTTAAGTTGCAATGGTCTTTCATTATTTCATAAAATCATTACAAGAACAATTTAAATATAATTCCTTGGCTGTGCTTTGGCAAGTTTCATGTCACCCATGATGCTGATGGACTCGTGCTGAACTGAAAGGCTGCTGCTTCTTGATGTTGCTTCATGTTCCTTTCTGTTCTCTGAAAGTTACCATTGTTAGTTGCTTGTTTGTGTAGATGAACAGGATGAGCAGTGGTGAGTGCTGCAAAGATGAAGGATGGGAGAAGATTTTGAACTGCGTAACCAGCAGCACAGTCTTTCCTTTCCAGTCTATAGTCTTTCCTTCCATAACCTTACTGGAATAATATCAACTGTTGTGCCCTTTCATTGGCTCAACACCTTAATGGGATTGCCTTGTTTGCAGTTTCAGCTGTACATATGCAATATGTTACTACATAGGCAATAGAGTTCTAATTTTTCCTCAACTTGATGGTTATACTGCCTTTACCTTTGTGGCAGGAAATTCTTATAACTTGAAAGTTAGGCCTGGTCTGTTGTACCCAGTTAGGTCAATGTAAGGCAGCTTATGTTGATCTAATTGTCAGTGTATGCACTATGGCCTTGTCACACCAATGTAAGTGCTCTACTACACTGACATCAGAACTCCTCCTCCATGAGGGGCATAGGGCTTATGTCTGTGTAGTTACGGGGGGAGGGATAGCTCAGTGGTTTGAGCATTGGCCTGCTAAACCCAGGGTTGTGAGATCAATCCTTGAAGGGGCCACTTAGGGATCTGGGGCAAAAATCAGTACTTGGTCCTGCTAGTGAAGGCAGGGGGCTGGACTCGATGACCTTTCGGGGTCCTTTCCAGTTCTATGAGATAGGCATATCTCCATTATTATTATTATTTTATTATAGGGCCACAGTGTCTGTGTAGACACTGCATTCCTTACATCAGCTGTTGGCTATCTTGTCAATTTCATGGCTCCAGCCATGAAATTGAGAAGAAAGCCAGGCAGTTAGAACTGGTCTGCCCCCGGCTTCCCACTCCCAGCCAGGCTGCTGCCCGGAGACTCCCCGATCAGGGAGCTGAGAAGCCCAGGTGGCTGCTCCCAGCTGGGAGCAGTGAGCCAAGAGCCCAGTGGAGTGGGGGGGAGGAGGAGGGGGCAGCTGGGCTTCTGGAAGGGAACTCCACGGATGTGAGAGCCCTGGCTCTCAGCTCTCCACAGTGACTCTGTTCAGTTGGTGGAAGCACTCCTGGTGAGGACGCATACCGCCAACTGTAGGAGGGTAGTGTGGACATCAGCCACCGCAGTAATTACTGCAGTGTCTGTAAGTCAACCTAACATAGGTCAACTTAGGGCTCTAGTGTAGACATGCCCTTACAGTTTTAATTCGTTTGACTTAGTCCATGTTTTGATATTTTCCTTCAGTGCTGTCCAGGTTTCATAGGAGATGAAATTTTGTTTGAAATAAATCTAAAAAAACCTTATATTGTATATAGTCTTTCAGCTCTCAAAGTAATCTTTTTAACCTTAATTCTTAAGGACAGTGACTTTAAATTTAAATAGCCATCCGAGACGGCATTGTCTCTTCTTAGCAGGCTTTGGAGAAGTACCTCATGTCTTTCTGAGTTTAGTAAATAAATTGCTTAAGCATAGCCAGTTAACTAATTTTCTTATCAATATTTTATACTCGTGTTGCATTCTATTAGTAACTAGATATAGCATCAAATGACCTTGCTGTATTTGTACATAAAACATCTCCTATACTCATTACAATGACATTAGAAAGTTATTATGAGGCTTGCATTTAGATGCAGATTAACATCACAAAAGAAACTTATTGATGCATTTAAGGAACAAAGGGTTTTCATCTTTAAGCAGCAACATGAATTCAGAAGGTAGAAAAGGCCTTGTACAAATCATTTCTCAACCATAAATGTTCTCCTTTACATTTGAAGAATGAAGACTTTAGATTACCTCTAAAAGAAAATATTTTTAATATTTCTGTAATTCTTTCTTAGGGTTTTAAAACGTAGGCATTGTCTTTGAAAAGGGAAGGGGGAAAGACCCACTTTCTTGGCTTTTGAGAACACAATGTATCCCTAAATATTCTTATAAAATCTGTTGCTTGGGATAAAATTAATCTCTGTGCCAGATTCTGCCTCATACTAGAGGGATGTGGTTTGGACTTTGATCAGGCAATCTTGCTGGTATTCTGGCCATTTTGACCCAATGGTTCTTAGGTATAAGATCTGCCATTTGCAGTACATTTACAACTGGCACTTAAAAGCATCTATTATATTTTATAGAAAAGCATAATAACCAATACTTTTCTACATCCTTAAAAACAATGCATACAACACGATAGTCTAGAAAGTTAAAATGGAGATAGACATTCTAAAAGTTGCATTTCAAAGTCTGTATGAACCACTGAGTCAATAAACCTCTAAATGTGTTATCTTCCTTTGACATTTTGGGAGCCTGTCACTATTTGAATGAACTTTTCTTAGGAATCTCTATAGCATGAACATTTCATATAATTAAATAATCAACTGAAAACACAAAACTGTTATTTCTCTAAGCATTGTGTGTTTTTTCAAAACCTTGTTCGTATTTCCTAAATTCATTAAAGGCCCAGGCAAATTTGTATTGAACCAACGTCATAAGAATAAACTATGATAATTTTATTAATAATCAGTTTTGCATCAATATTGAGGTCTACCACTTACAGTGATCACTTGGTTTGATTATAATTTATTTTCATGGTTTAGGTGAATAAACTCTTTTTAATAAAGAGACTAATAAAGGATATGTTTTAGGATAGAAACTTTCAGTCAGTAAATTAGTTTGCTTCATTTCATTTAGTGCAAAAAATAACTGCTTGGGCTACACCTGTGGCCTGGAAATAGTACTTTATATTTCAAGGCTCTATTCTCCAAGCACAGGGTACAAGTAAGTCACACAGAAAACAGTGGAAGTGATTTGTATTCTGTGGTGGGAGACTGGAGCACTGGGCTCAGTTCTTACGTCTACTCTCATGTTCTCTAGAGTGACAGGGCTTAGACTACTGAAGAGTGTTTAGATTATTTGTCTCCTGTTTATATGCATCGCAAGGAAACTGAGTTCTGAGAGTGCTTCATTATAAAGGTTGATTTGAGATTATGGATGCAACACATACCTGATCTGGATTTGATTTGTACAGTAGACTGATAAGTTTGCTGGATTCATCTTGCATCAAGAAAAAAATTCAGATAATTTTTAATGGATGCTGTCATGTACCCAGACATGGCCACACCTTCTGATCTCACTACTGTTTTCTCCACTTGCTGTTGTTCCCTAACACCATACTACTAAACCCAACATCCACTCACTCCTTTTCACTTCTGCTACTTCCTGAGGTAGCTGCAGCACTTCTCCTGACCTAGCTGTAATACCTGTTTCTTTCCATCATGGTTTGTCCCAAGAAACCTACCTACCGGTTCCTACTCACACTGGACAGATTTCCTCCACTCAGCTCCCACCTGCCATAGAAAACAACTGTGTTCTCCCTCCTGTATTGCTCTCTCTCCTGGCTGCAAAGAGCTGCTCTTTTCTTCAATTTGGTTCCCTCCTTCAGTAGTGGCTATCGTTATCCTGCTTGGTATCCAACAGAGCTGCTACTTTTACCCAGTGATTCTATAACCCACTGGAATGATTGCATGTGTATATTATAGAAATCAATACAGCATTTTTAGACTTCATTATATTATTTTCATAGCAAAATAACTTTAGAACGTGGGGAAGTTCTTTTCATGGGAACCTATGCAGTAGAATTCCATGGCTGTCTTTTTCTGTTGTCTGTTATTTAAAGCTGTCTTATTTAAAATGGTCATTTACTATACAGTACATAATATAATGGAACAGTTGTAATGGAAAAGTAATGTAATAATTACAAAGTTGACAATTTTACTTTTCTTTCAACTAGGTAGCCATCCGCCATGGAAAAGTATTGGAATTTAGGATTGGTGGATCTGTAGAGGCCCCTGAAATAGGCATTAGTGTAGTAAGTATAAGGTATCTTTTATTACACTAATTATTAGTTCTAGGTAAGATTTGTAGTTTTATTTAATTATTACTCTTATAGTCAGGTGTCAGAATTTTCCTTCCTTAGTTATTCACATTTTTTCAGTTTATTTTTCTATAAATTATTTCACGCGAAGTGACTGAGGAGAATGTGAAGAGAGATTAAAAATTAAATATACCTGTGGCAGCTGAGGGATTTAATTGTAACCTTTACATACTATGCGTTTAGACAATGATGAAGGAAGGAGAAGAGGGGAAATAGAATGAAATTAATTAATTGAAAAATGATACTCCCATTTGAAAAATTTCACTAGTGGTACAATCAATGGGATTATAGCAGTGGTTCCAAAACTGTGGTCTTTGGCATCCACAAAAGACCTAGGGCCAATAAAGGAGCTGGATAGGCAGTTGGTGAACCGAGACTTCCAGTTAATGTAGGAAAACTTATGGATCTCTGAACTGCAGTATTTTTAAAGTACTCTCCAGGTATACATATGACCTTATAATGCTCTTACATTGTTTTTTTTTTTTTAAACTTAACAGGAATCTTTTAACTTCCATGGTGTTTATGCTGGTTCCACCCAAGGAATTCCCTTTTTGCTTCAGAATAAAGGAGTAGCACGTGCAAGGGTGGAGTTTGATTTATCCAAATATAAAGACTTTACACTGAACTTCAGAGACCAGTCAGGTACTTTCTTTTGTTATTTCAGAATTGTAATTAATAGAAAAATATGATAGCAGTAAAAGAAATCCAAGCTGAAGTTCTTCTTGTATAAAAATCTTACTGAGTCACTATTGTATAGAAAGTTTAAAGGCATAGTGTAAAGTAGTTGCTATTTCTTAGCTTTTAATATAAATTAAGAGATGATACTATTCCTGTAAAATGACATTAGTTTTACCTTGCCTGGACTACTTTTTATATACAATACAAGACTGTGTTCCACAGAAATGATACAAATGCATTGGAGATAATGCTAGGGAAGTGTCAAAAATCTAAGTTATAAGCCAAGTTATTTTTTTAACAAGCATAAAATAAGGTTATGTTATAGTCCTGATCTTGATTCCCTCTTAATATGAAAATGGATTTCTAGCATCGTGCTAACTTTTCAACCTTATACCTATCCAGTTGAGGTTTTTTCTCACAAAATGAATAATTATCTGAGTTTGTACTTGGCTTAAATTTAAGACTTTAGCAATATCCCAGAACTGTGTTTTAATACTAATTTCTACGGTAATATTGTCATGAAAGAGACTGTGTTTTACTTTTAGTGGATGTCTGTTGTACCTGTCTCGGCTATGAGTTGGCTGGCACACCTGCAGTTGTGTATTGCCTTTGCTTATGCTCATTAGGGCAGAGCAACTTCTGTTAGTGGCAGGGGAATTTGCAGTCAAGACAGCCATATGGTAGCTGTTCACATGGATGTTTACAAAGCATTAATGTTTCTCCTTTAGGGAGAAATCCAGCTTTGTTGTTTCAGTTCTGCAAAACCTATTTCTGAAGCAAGGGAGTCCATACTCTTTTTTGTCTTCTAGATTTTTTTATTTTCTCTTTTGGATGCCTTTATTTAAGTTGGCCAGATTTTAAAAGTTTTAGCTTTTGATCATGCGTCTTTCAGTGTGCTTCCAAAAACTTAAGGTGGTATCTTATCCCTACTGTGTAGGTGGATTTAGGAAGGAGTATTCAAGTTACTTGTCAGTTTCTGACCTGTTGTTGGTACGTTCTCTGTTGTGTACTGTCATGGCTCATTTTCTTTTGAGACATATTGACTAGCCACTTGGGGCAACAAGTTTGGGGTCCTGGGGATATTCCAGTTGGGACTAGAAATTGACAAAGTCTGGTATTTTCTTTGATGGGTTCTTGTTGATTTCTAAGGAATGTACAAAGTCCTGCTTCTCTGAATGCAAGAGGAACCAAGAAACAGTGGGTAGCGTCTTTGCTTACAGCTCAAAGCTTCTTTAGCCAGCATCAGACCCAGAAGAATCTTCCTCTAGGCTCATCTAGGGTCACACAGTGCTTATATGCTGGTGGCAGAATGAAAGCCAATCATCAATCTATGTCTGTTTCTTGTCTGCCTCCCTTCCCCAGCTAGGCTTTTTCCACTCATATGATCAGAACAATACCCAGTGGAATCCTCCACCCACATATTGGTAGTTTCTGACTCCATTATGTTGCAGACTCCATTATGCCTTGTTTTTACATGTGGCCCCCTTAACTATCTCTTACAACTTTCTTAAAGGAAGGGCACACTGATGCATAATTTTCAGTGAAGTTTTAACTCAACCATTAACAAGATTTAACCCAGCTCATAACACTGTCTAGAGCAGGGGTGGCCAACCTGATCCTGAGAAGGAGCCAGAATTTACCAATGTACATTGCCAAAGAGCCACAGTAATATGTCAGCAGCTCCCCCCGCTCCCAGCGCCTCCTGCCTACCGGCTGCCCCACCAATCAGTGCCTCCCTCTCCCTCCCAACACCTCCTGATCAGCTGTTTTGTGGCATGCAGGAGGCTCTGGGAGGGTGGGGGAGGAGCAAGGGCATGGCAGGCTCAGGAGAGGGGGTGGGAAGGGGTGCAGTGGGGGCAGGGCCTGTGGCAGAGCCAGGGGTTGAGCAGTGAGCACCTCCTGGCACACTGGAAAGTTGGCGCCTGTAGCTCCAGCCCCAGAGTTGGTGCCTATACAAGGAGCTGCATATTAACTTCTGAAGAGCCGAATGTGGCTCCGGAGCCACAGGTTGGCCACCCCTGGTCTAGAGCTACTCACTATCCCAGGGTGAGAATCCTGGCAGATGGTACCCATGAAAGAAGGGAGAATTTACCAGAATTCTGCTTCTGGAAGATTTCATCACAGTGCATTCTCACTCAGTCACCCACCCTTCACAGGCCCAGAGTTGCAGAGTTCTGTTCTTGAGGTGGCAAGTTGGCTGGCAAGTTGGGGGGAGGGATAGCTCAGTGCTTTGAGCATTGGCCTGCTAAACCCAGGGTTGTGAGTTCAATTCTTAAGGGGGCCACTTGGGGCTCTGGGGCAAAAATCAGTACTTGGTCCTGCTAGTGAAGGCAGGGGGCTGAACTCGATGACCTTTCAAGGTCCCTTCCAGTTCTAGGAGATGGGATAGCTCCATTAATTAAATTAATTAATTAAAAATTAAATACTCTCTCATGAGATGTCTTTGAAAAGTTATGTTGAAACCTGTGCTATTTAAGGCTTTAAAAGGGTCATTTTAACCCAAATCAGGTAGTTTCATAAAACTTTTATTGGAAGAATGCACAGAATGGAGCCAAAGAAAAACCACGTAAATTGAATCTTGTAGACTTTTTATGAAGGTGGTAATATAATATCTCAGAATGCATATGAGGTTAAAAATTGACATACAAATAGATTAACAGTTTCTTGAAAAGGAAGGAGTTGCCACTGTTAATAGTCCTGCAACCGTCTTGATTTGGACCTTTGTGAAAGTATTGACTAATTATCTGTCCCTTCTGGTCATGTTGTGGGAAAAGCACAGAGCTTTTCAGGACCTCCTATCACCAACAATGCAAACATGACTTTTGATTTTGTGGTGACTTTTCTGTGCATCCAGGCCATAAATGGAGCATTGGCAAAGCAGAAAGACAGTTTCTAAGAACATCAAATATGTCATGTTATTGCTATGAGGACTACTGGGTCTCAGTAACTTCTACAATGCCAAGTATAGCATTCCTTCTACCGCTTTCATAGTGTATAATTTAACTCTACTATACTTTCTATTCATTCTCCTGTCTTTCTATCTTCTGTCTAATCTATTCAAAACTTTGCCAGTTTTGGGATTGATTTAATTCCATTGTATTATTGCCATAAAGAGCATGGCAGGCTAAGCGAGAGTAAGCAGGCTTATTCCAGCATGAAGGAGAACCAGTGGGAGAAGACCACAGCATGCAAGTCAGATCCCAGATGTTGTTTCCTCAGATGGGGGGAAGTGCACCAGGATCCGGAGACTAATGCAACCTGTTTTGACCAACCTGTTTATGTATCTTACCCACAGAATGTGAATGAAGTAACAACAGAAAGACAGCATTTTCTTTCTTATCTATCCTTGTTTTCTTCCCTCTTTATTGTGTGTTGTGTTTATCTAGATAGCAGAATTATTTTTAAAAAATGATGATTACAGGAGAGCCAAAATCTAATGTTTGATTGTTT
Organism: Chrysemys picta bellii; assembly: GCF_011386835.1. Lineage (NCBI taxonomy): Eukaryota > Metazoa > Chordata > Testudines > Emydidae > Chrysemys > Chrysemys picta. The sequence goes on from NC_088791.1 coordinate 205,223,999, forward strand.
CCCCTTCATTTTTTCCAAAGAAAGACATTTGGCATGAGCAAGAAACATTTTCACAAGATATTTTTTCCTTTAAAAGACTTTTCTGTGAATACAAAGAAAATAATTTTTTCCCCCCAAATGAATGCTCACTTAAGTTTTGGTTTTCAAATATTTCAATCATTTGTATTTTGTTTTGTTTTTCATTTGTGCATTGCGGAAATGTTAAACAGGATTTCTATTGGGTGGTTGCTGTGGCAAAGTAAGTCAGGCTGTGTTTTCACTAGAAACGTTGCAGTGGCACAGCTGTAGCATTACAGCTGTACCACTGCAGTGTTTCAGGGTATGTCTACACTGCAATGTAAGCCCGGGTTAGTGGGGCATTGACTCCTGTTAGGAAACCCTGGTCTTGGATGTCTACGTTGCATTTAAATCCTATGTTAAGACTCCCCCCTCCCTTACCCCCCCCAAAGTTGAAATCTTAGGCTTTGTGCACAGACCCAAGTCAAAGTAATGATATTCCAGAGTCCTTAGTGCCCCCCAAATTGTGGCCGCTCTAGCTCTAGGACTGTGGTGCACTGTGGGAAAACTTTTCTGCCTGCCCTGCACGTTACAGGAAGTTTGAACAGCTCACCAATCCCATTGCAAATCCAGGAGGCTCTCTGATAGTGTGCTTGCATATCGGTGATCAGAAGAGAATGGGTTAATGGTGACCTAAGTTCCCTGTAAGCTGCGTGGCCGTGCAGCAGCCTATTTAGTGCCGCGCAGGCACTCAGGGAACTCGCCCAGCCATGGTGGCAGCTGGGGGAGGGGCACCCCCAATGCAGCCCCAGCTGGACCTGCTACGGTGGCTGGGGGTAGGGCAGCCCCAACACATCCCCGACCGGACAGCTGCGGCGGCCGGGAGGGGGCGGCCCTAACACAGCCTTGGCCGGGGGAGGGGCAGCCCGAATGCAGTCCCAACCCAGTCCCGGCCTGGACCTGCCGCAGCTGGGGGAGGGGCGCCTATCCCATGGCCCGAGCCGCTGCAGCGGGGAGAGACGCCTCTCCCCTCAGGGAGAGGGGGAGAGAGCGAGAAATCCCGCTGTAGCCCCAGAGCACTCTCATCCCTGGCCCCACCTCAGTGCCCTCACCCCTATCCTCTGCCCCAGCCCTGAGCCCCTCATCCCCTGCCTCACCTCCCCCCCCCCCCACGCACCACAACCCTTTGGCTCAGCCCTGAACCCCTCAGCCCTGGTCCCATCCTGGAACCTTCACCCCCTGCACCCCAACTCTCTTCCCCAGCCCTTAGCCTCCTCCCACACATCACCTCCATATTGGTGCACATAGCAAAATTCATTCTGCACATGTGTGGAAAAATTAGAGGGAACACTGGTGACCTGAGCTGTAGAGCCTTGCCTGGATACAGAAATGTGGATCCGCATCCACAAGAATCAACTTGTATCTGACCCACGATCCGCACTCTGTCTTTTATCTATATCCTCACCGCATCCGCAGCAGCATGCTATCTCACAGTGCCTCTCAAGAGGAGTGTGTGTGTGTGTGCATGCGTGTGTACTATATAAGAAAGCTATATTGTTTAATAAATGTGCACACTGTTGTTGTTGTTTTAAACATCAATCTTATTATACAACAGGCATCAGAACAAATAGCCTTTTATATTAAAACTAATATAATGTCTCCAGCCAATAATGCTCAAAATCACAAACTGAACTATAAAATAAAAAAGTCTGCTGCCTGTTTAGCTTGTGATTTATAAAGTCATCACACTTAGAGCTCAGCAATCCCAGTTTTTGCACCAGCTCTTTGACTTAAGGTTGGTTTCCCCCTGTAGCAGTTCGTGTGTTGAGGAAATTAGCAGTGTGTTTCCATCCAGATTCCTGCCTTTATCACTTGGGGTTTGCAGTCTTCTCCCAACAGCTGGGATGTCAGGGGCTGAGGGAGCCTTTGCCTCCTTGTCCTGTAACTGTCAGTCTCCAGGCTTCCTGCTCAACATTTCTTGCCGTGGTCTGCAATATGCTATTGATTTAAAGCCCCACTGAGGGTCTCAATCAATAAAACTGTTTGCTGCATGTGGTGCAATGTTTTACCGGTGAGAAAAGAAAGCCATGAGTACTAGTTCCTCCGGCAGGCTGCTTGGGTTTTTTAATTGATCACAGATTTCCCCCCTCCCCACCTCCCCAAAAAAACAAACTAGGTTATAGGATTATCTGCATCGCCTAGTGTGAGTTGCTGATAAAGAGGTAACTGAAGCTGATGATACTCTCAATAGTCCAGATAATGCAAGGGACAGAGTGTCTGTTCTCCCTGTGGAAGCATGCAAGGGGAATACTATTGCAGGGCTACAGAGCTTAATTTTTGCTTGGGTTGAGCCCTGGCACGTCTCGGCTTGGCAAGTCACTCTCTGCGCCACCCTAAGTGTATGTGTGGGGGGAGAGGAGCAGCGATAGCAGGTGCTCAGTGACTTCAGGTCCGTTTCCCCATATGGGCACAGGAGGGGGGTCCAAGAGTTAGGGATGAGGGGCGAGTGCAGGGTTGAGGGGCATAGGAAGGCGGTAAAGGTGCTCTCTGGCTGCCCAGCCAGCGCTTAATTTGTGCCAGGGCTTGCCAAGGCCGAGCCCTGAAATCTTGTTCAATACAAATTAAGCACTACAGGGCTATTTACCTGCCCTGAATTGTGCTGGTCCCAGGCAGGAAAGAAGGAAGCCTGCCTGTGTATGCAAAAGCTAACCTGCTTGTACTAGAGAACAGGACCCCGGCATTTCGCGAAGCCCGAGCTCATAAGCTGGAAAAGTACGCCCCCCTGGCTGACACCCTGAGAGCGAAGGGCTATGAGGTGCAGATGGATGCCCTGATTGTCGGAGCCCTGGGCGCCTGGGACCCCTGCAACGAGCGCGTGCTGCGGACCTGCGGGATCGGTCGACGCTATGCACGTCTCATGCAGCGCCTCATGGTCTCAGACGCCATCCAATGGTCCAGGGACATCTACATCGAGCACATCACCGGCCACCGACAGTACCAGGAGGCGTGAGCCAGAGTGACATCGTTCTCCCACTACGAGAAAGAGACCAAGTGACCTTCTCCATTGGATCATATGAACTGGAACCATAAACTCCCTGAACATTAAATCTCACCAAATGAGGGTCAATCCATCCTCATCATCATATCCACTCATTATTATCCACACCCGAACATAGCCACTTTAGGAACTTCATACCCTCATATCTCAATGTCTGTACTTTGACCCATCAACCTTTTATCCCCAATCGGGGATATTGCAGATTATGTATTCCTCATGCCACCTTATCTTAAATCAAACTTTGCACCCTCGATAATCTGTATGTTATTCCCTGATAACCAGAAACTTCTATGCTCAAACTCTGTTCAGTATTTTTTTTTAACATCATCTTAATAAAAAATTTTAAATCTAACTGGGTGAGACACTGTGTGATTCAAATCCTAACGAGTACATTAGACTTAGATTGTGGTTTTGTTTTATTTCTTATGGTAATCTACTTTGATCTGTTTGTTTGCTATCACTTACCACTTAAAATCTATCTTTCTGTAGTTAGTAAGTCTATTTTGTATTTTACCTAAAACACTGTGCATTGTTTGAAGTGCAAAGAGAGAAGTCTCAGCTCAGAAACAAGTGTTAGTGCATGTCCACTTTCCAGGGCCGGCTCTATCATTTTTGCTGCCCCAAGCAAAAAAAAAAAAAAAAAAAAAAAAAAAAAAAAGCTGCCCGGACTGTGCCATCCCAAGAATGGACGGAATGCTGCCCCTTAGCATGTGCCGTCCCAGGCACGTGCTTCCTCTGCTGGTGCCTGGAGCCGGCCCTGCCACTTTCCTTTGTAGAAGTGGCGGACTGGGTAATAAATTTCATACTGAGGTTTTTGATCAGGGCAGGATGGTTCAGGGATCCTAGGCTGGGGAGCTGTGAGTATTTTGGCTATAGCCTCTCTATTGTGGGTTTATGAGTGGCTGGAAGGAGCATTCATGAACACAGCTGGATGTGGTCCCTGCCTGTGGATGTTGGTGAAAGCTTGAAGGGCTTTGCAGCTTGTCACAATACAAGAGGGAACCCAGATTGGTGAGACAGAGGGCTCAGCTGTACCTGAGTTCCAGGTGGCACCCCGGGGAGCACCCATCACACACTAGATGCAGGGCTGGAATGCACAAACTGTGCAACTTGATTGAGAAGGGGAAAGTTGTGCTTGTATAACTGCTGAAGTGGTGGAGACCACACATCTTCATTCTTTGTCAGTTTCATCATCATCACTTCCACAATTGCTGTCTGAATCCTCAAACTCTATATGTGACCATTGTCTCCTTTGGTGATGGAGTCTGTGTAACTGACGAAAGAAGCATAAGATTCACTGCAGGAATATTTTTCTCATGCAATAAGACAAGCTTCTTGGTTTCTTGATAAACTTCCTGTCTCTCCTCTTCACTGAAAACTTTCATCTCCTTCATTTGTGGGTGCAGGAAAACTGCTACCCTGTGCATAGGCTTGATTTCAATCTTTTTGATGAGATGTTGCGAAGCTTGGGACTTGAGTTGACTTAGACTGTTTACATCAGTGGTAGAAAGATGGAGATGCTTTTTCAGCCTTTTGTGCCAAATGAGCACCAAGAGGAGAGTGGGCTGTGACTGCTGTAGTGCATCTGACGCCTCCGTGCAGGGCTGCAGGAACTCTATTACAATGCTCAAGGTCTAGTGGTCTATGCTATCAATGAGCTGAGTATCTCCCTTTTTTGTCAAAATTTCATATATTCTGTCCCACTGCTCCTCTATTGTTTTAAACATGAATAGTTTGCTGTTCCGTCATGTTTCTACATCTCCTTTCAGAGACTTTTTCAGTCTGTTTTGAAGTCCAGATCTCCCGAAGTAAGTAATGAGATTTCAGCATGCGTGGATCAGTTAGGTTACTGCTTCCTCTTTTTGGTTTCCCAGTTTGGTAGTATGATCATGTGTGGTATTTATAACATGTGCTGAGCAGCTTATTCGCACATAGGACTTGAGTGATGCAACCACGTTCACTCCCTGGTCCATAATGAAATCCATCTGGTGGGTAATACTGTGTATATCAAATCTTCTGAGTGCCTGAATAACAGCCGAAAGAATGTTCTCCGCAGTTTTTGATTTCCTACTGTCATGCTGAGTCACACAAACCACCTGCTCCACCAGTCCGAACTGTTGTGGCTGTAATGAACAGTTATTCCCAAATAGGCAACCTTTCTGTAATCCTCTGTCCAAAGATCGAGGGTAACCCCTCCACCCACTGTGCCAAGAATGTTTTTCAGCTCCATGGAGATTTTATTTATTTATTTATTTGTTTGTTTTTCTTCTGCCACAAGTGCAGCATGCTGGGCTAATGTTGTGGAATGTGGTATTAGTGCATGTGCATCCATTTGACCATATTTGGCACCTGTGTTAATCAAACATTGAAAATATGCAAGGAATGCCTCACCACTGACTACCTCAAAAGGTCTTATGTCTGTTGCTACAGACTTCAGTAATTCCTGAGTCACAGTTGGCTTTTGCTCAAATTGTGCTTTCACAAATGCATAGGGCAAGACACACAAACGTGAGGGCTAAATTTGGCCCTGGATCTCTCCTGTACTATGGAGATCCCTCTCCAGTGGATTTCATTCTTCCCTTAGGAAGAAGTGATGGTGTGGTTGCTGAATTTAAATGGGTTTCTAGGTTGTATGTTCCAAATTGCAGGGCTGTGTCGAGGTACAGCGAGCATGGCATAGTGAGAGGTTTGGACTTCCATCTTCTCTGGAAATAGGATCTCAAAAGTGGGGAAGAAGCTGTCTGCAGCTCATAACTTATGAGGCTGCTTCCCCGCTTTCAAGATCCTACATTTCCTCTCCCTCCGGATACAGAGTAAGGGAGGTGATAGATCAGGACAGGGAGCAAAATTCCCCATGTTCCTATCACTGCGTTTTAAGCAGCCAAGCAATTTAGGAAACCTCTCCTGAGTTCATTGCTTTATCAGGTCTGTTGGAGAGGGAGGCAGCTGCTTCTGCAAAGCAAGTAAGCAGGGAGGATTTTGCTGCTTGTCTTGCTCTTTCACCTCTCCCCCCCGCCCTTTCTCTGTATATAGCGGGGAGAGGGAATGTAGGATCTTGAAGGCAGGGAAGCAGCCTCATAGGCTATGAGTTGCAGATAACTCCTTCCCTGACTTTGAGATCCTACATTTAGAGCCCTGCATGGATACAAAATTTGTATCTGCATCCGATCCATGATCTACAACAATGGTCCATGGATGTAGATATACACGGATTTGCAGGGCTGCCATTTGCAAAGGGGTGTGTCTTCCATTTTCAGTAGAGTGGATTGAAGATTATTGGGTTACAGAGGACTAAGGAAGTTGTCCCATGAAATTGTGGGATACTTCTGGATGACTCCCAGGACCTGCGTCAAGTGGGGCTGCATCTACGCTGCAAAGCAATAGGTCTCTGACTCTGGATCCCAGCTTGAATCGAGCTTGGACCCTCCAGCCCTTCAGTGTCCGGGGACCCCTGGGTCCAAGTCCTGGGTTAGTGCAATTACAGTGTAGATGCAAGGGGTGTTAGGCTTGAGCCTGGGCTCATGCAAAGGCTTATGTTGCAGTGTAGAAATATCCTCCATGTAGACACTCGCTATAGCAATGGGAGGGGTTTTCACATCACTGTAGTTAGTCCACCTCCTGGAGAGGCGGTAGCTAGGTTGACTGAAGAATTCTTCTGTCAACTTAGTGCTGTCTACACTGGTGGTTAGGTTGGCTTAACTGCATTGCTCAGGGGTTGGATTTTTCATGTCCTTGAGTGACATAGCTGGGTTGACCTAACTTTTTAGTGTGGTCCTGGCCTCAAAATCCTTCTGGGAAAAAAAAAACTGATTAATGTTATGACAATGAAAAAAGAGTTTAGAAACACCAATGAGCCGTAATAGCCCAATAACATAACAGCAGTAGGATATTTATTTTTCATGTTTTTCTTTTCTTTTTTTTAAATATAAATTTTAATAGGCTTGTTGGGGAGCTTCCTTCTTATGTAATCCAGGAACTAAATGGTGGAAGTTCTAGAGATTCAGGCATAAACAGTTGGCATGTGCATGGGGTATGTCATGCATTGATTCCAGTACCACCGTTTTAGAGAGTAGACAGGAAAAACTTTGAGCTAGGATTAGACTGTATCTTACAAGTAAGAAATAGTGAATTCAGCTATAATACATTACAAATAGGGCTGTTGCACGATTAAAAAATTAATCGTGATTAATCGTGCAATTAAAAAAATTAATTGTGCGATTAGGGCGGACAAGTGATTAAAAAAAATTAATGGCGCGATTAATCAAATTGCACGATTAAACAATAATAGAATACCATTTATATAAATATTTTAGGACGTTTTTCACTTTTTCAAATATATTGATTTCAATTACAACACCACGTACAAAGTGCACAGTGCTCACTTTATATTTCTTTCTTATAAATATTTTCACTGTAAAAATAAGTGTTTTTCAGTTCACTTAATACAAGTACTGTAGTGCAATCTCTTTATGTTGAGAGTTGAACTTACAAATGTAGAATTATGCACAAAAAACAACTGCATTCAAAAATAAAACAATGTAAAACTTTAGAGCCTACAAGTCCACTTAGTCCTACTTCTTGTTCAGTCAGTCGCTCAGATAAACTAGTTTGGTTACATTTGCAGGAGATAATGCTTCCTGCTTCTTGTTTACAGTGTCACCTGAAAGAACAGACGTTCACATGCTATTTCTTTATCATTTTTATGGTACAAACATTTGTAATAAAAATAATATAAAGTGAGCACTGTACACTTTGTATTGTGTGTGTTGTAATTGAAATCAATATATTTGAAAATGTAGAAAAACATCCAAAATATTTAATAAATTTCAATTATTGTTTAACAGTGCGATTAATCATTATTCACTTTTTTGAGTTAATCACGTGAGTTAACTGCGATTAATCGACAGCCCTAATTACAAAGGAAATTATATCTACCCTATATTGGTAATCAGTTTGTAGTATGGTAGCCTTTGCAAAGGTTTGAGTATACTATTGTAACACATAACTATTTCTGTATTTTGTTTGACAGTGGTTGATTATTATCCTCCGAGGCCTTATTTATATTCTGTGGTGTTAGAGGGGAAGTCAACTCTGGAATGTTTGTTGTGCTTCACACCAAAAGAAGTAAGTTTATAAGGCAGTAGTAATAACAATAACTTTAAAGGATGCATTTAATATGTTTTCTAAGATTAGAGAAAATAGACATCCTACATATTTTGTGTAACAAAAGTACTAAGTAGTTAAAACCAGCAAATATTTAAACCATAGTGGCCTTGGAATAGTTTTGAGAAAATAATGTCGTTGTTAAGAAAATAAATTCTGAAGTCAAGTCTCTGTAACTTTTTACTTTGTTCTTCATAGTTATATGAAAAGTTTAAATCTATTGCTCCAAGCACTTTTTAAAAAAAATGTAAAATATGCACAATCAAAGGGGGCGGGGGGAGAAACGTGTCTCAAAACATCAGCCTCCTCCAACAAATTGCCCAACAAATTTGCTGTCATCACAACTCTTACCTCCCTAAATGTCTATGAAAATGCAGTTTTGCAACATGCCCTAAAAGTGGAGAAATTTGGCCTCTGATGGACTCGTTTGAGGAAAGTGAATTGCAGATTTGAGTAGCTCTCATGGGCCTGTTCTGCATTAGAAAAATGACCCATTAGGTGCGGATGATAAAGTAATATAACCCATGTTCACACTGTTTTAGAAACAGAGGACATTTCTACACAGCAGCTAGACATCCGAGGCTGGCCTGTGCCGGCCGATTTGAGCTTGCAGGGCTCTGGCTGCAGGGCTGTTTCATTGCTGCATTGAATTCCGTGCTTGGGCTGGAGCCTGGGCTCTAGGACCCTGTGAGGTAGGAGGGTCCCAAACTTGGGCTCCAGCCCAAGCCCAGAAGTTTACACAGCAGTGAAACAGCCCTGTAGCCCCAGGTTTTTCTTTGCTGTCTAGACATAGGCTTCATATTCTCAATCTTTGGGAAATAGTGTCTTATACTTGCTGTAACTCATGGATTTTAAATATCTAGCCCAAAGAGATATAGCGCGCTCGCGCTCTCTCTCTCTCTCTCTCTCTCTCTCTCTTATATGGTCTGTGTGGCCTACTTGTTTGTACAGAATCTAAGCTTTCATTAAATAAATAAATAAATAAATTCTAGTCCTTAGTGTTGCAGAGAACCTTCCAGACATAAACTGATAGTCTTATCCTGAATTTGCAGACAGGCTGACACAAGGACAGGGGTGTGAACTCCCTTGCCCCCCCATTAATCTCAGGGGTATCGACTCTAAAGTCCAATGACGACATGTTAATGTCAACACTATTATTTAATTAGTAATGATGTTAGTGGATAGAATGAAGGAGGGGGTGGAAGTAGAGCCCATAGAGTTGAGAATTTGCTGCGGGGAAGAACAGAGGGGGTGATAAGACAAGGAAAAGGAAAAGAAAGAAGATGGAGAAGGAAGAGAAACAAAGGGCAGAAGTATTTAGTCTTACAGGTGAGCATACTGATACTGAATACCAAAACAAGATGCTGAACACATGAAATATAATAGCCACAAAATATAAAGGCCAATAACTCTGGATCTTTGTGCAAGCTTCCTGTTGACTTTGGTGGATGTTTGCTGTGGATTGAGGAAGTAGTATATAATCTTCTGTCCATGTAGGAGCCATCTGTACTATGGTACTACAGTGGCTACAGCGTCGACATCCTAAGATGCCAATATCCTGGAAAAGCTCTCTCTTTTACCAAGGACCATTCTGAAGTTACCAAACCTCCTATGGTGAAGTTAATTTGATTTTTTGCTATTTTGTGCAATTGGTCACATTCAATTTATCCCCTGAGATTTAGTCTAACATCAATCAACCCCCCTCAGGACTACCTTTTCAATTACAGACATGGTATGCCTCAGAGCTATATCTCACATCGAGTTAGTGTGAGATTATCATTTCTGTATGTCTATTTAAAGTTTTGTTCACTTATTTTTACAAAGGTCCCAAAGGGACTAGCATGCTTCAGTATGTCTATATACTCTGTGGGTATGTCTACACTGCAGAGAGACATCCCTGGCTGGCGCATCAGCTGACTCGGGTTTTCAGGTCTTAGATTGTGGGGCTGTTTAATTGCGGTGTAGATTTCTGGGCTGGAGTCCAGGATCTAGGACCCTGTGAGATGGGTGGGTCCGAGAGCTCGAGCTGAAGTCTATGCTGCAATTAAATAGTCGTGCAGCCCGAGCCCTGGGAGCCTGAGTCAGCTGGCATGGGCCAGCCGTGGGTTTTTATTTGAAATGTAGACATATCCTAGGAGTGAAATCTGGCCCCATTGAAGTCAGTGGCAAAACGCTTGTTGACTCCAGTGGGGCCAGGATTTCATTCAGTATCTTCTAACTGCTGATCTATTTTTTTTTTTAAATGTGCCTGATGCAAATCAATGAAATTGCATCCTGCATAAGTGAGCACAGATTTTAGGGTCAATTTTTAAAACAGGTTGTTTGTAGAAGGGGTGAAGCTGAATTTCTGGAAACTTGGGAAAGGATAAAATAGTATAGGCTATGTAAAACAAAATGGGAAAAGAGACTGACTGAGCTTTCAGTGTGTAGGGGTATATTCTTAATTTTGCATTGGCAAGCTTGAAGATATGCTCTTTTATCTTACCAGTAAGATGCCTTGACATATACATTTCATTTACAAGGGCATCCTTTTGTAACTGCATTCTCTTGGAAACATTTTTCAGTTTAAAATCACCATTAATGATCAAAAACTTTTTTATTTGTGTTCTTTCTCCTACTTGAAAAGCTGTCAGCATTAATAAGAAGCAACAAAGTAGTGTCCCATAATTGTTAATTTAGATTTTATTATAATTAAGACTAAGATTTAGTCATGGGCATTTTTAGTAAAAGTCATGGACAAGTCACGGGCAGTAAACAAAAATTCACGGCCCATGACCTGTCCATGACTTGTACTATAAATACCCCTGACTAAATCTTTGGTGTTCTGTGAGGCTTCGGGGGCACAGCTGCTGTTTTGGAGGGGGGGTCTCTGGGGTACCCGCTGGTGCTCGGGGGAGAGGGGCAGCCCGGGATGGATGGAAAAACATATTAACTAGTAACTGTAGAAAGTTCTCCGAATGTCGAGAGGTTTCAAAGTCTTTGTTTGGGCTGCTTCCACTTCTGTGGGTTGGAGTCTCTGCCTCTGGCTCCTTTCTCTGCAGATTTCCCAGGGGTAAGGGGAAGGAGGTACCACTTGGGCCTAATGCCCCCAGAGTGTGTGTGTGTGTGTGTGTGTGTAGGGGGTGGGCAAGGGTGCCGAACCTTTGTAGAAGTGAGGGAGAGGGCAAGGCCAACGTGTCCCCCTCTGTCTCTGTGGCTGGCTGCTCCAGCAGTGAGCCGGCTGCCCTCTCTTCTGGTACCGTAGAAGCCCATGGTAGGTGGAAGGTGTAATTGCAGTGCCTTCCCGGCAGAATCTATTATTCTGAGTGGGGCAGGGGAATATCTGCAGGGGATATATCTGGGAGGGACATGAATTCTGTGATTTGTTTCTTTTGTTAAAAAAGTGGGGGGAGGGGGCTATGGCTCCCTGGCCTCCCCAGTTCTGGTGTCGTGGTGTGGGGTGTTCTCTGCATGGTTCTGGCCAAGAGGCAGCTGATTTCCCTCTTTCTGTTTGAGAAGGAAACGGTTTCCTTTTGAAGATTTTGCTCTACGTGGGGATTGGGATGCAGGGGAGAGTGATTGTACCATTAATATTTTAGTTCACTTAAATTTTTAGTGTAAAATGAAATATATATTTTTTAATTTGTCTGCCCTTGACTGTCTATGGACTTCTATTAAACAATTATTTTTTTATATATATATATATATATAATACACACACCAGATAACAGATAACAATTTCACCTCCAGGTTCTAAATTTAGACGGACTTATCTTAAAATGAATTAGCTCAAATCCTGTCAAGTATTTGATAGAAATACTTAGGCCTACAGTTTTAATGTTGTTTTTTACTCAGCTCAATAGTCTGAAAGTACATAAGTGCATCTATAACTGAAACACATTTGGCTTGGGTACAGCTATCATCAGAAATCTGTGCTGGCAGCTCTCCCCCCTGCTTCTGACATGGAACTTGTGTGATGGTAGCATTGCAGCTGTAATGAGGGCCTGTTTGCACTCTCTAGGACAGTGGCTCTCAACCTTTCCAGACTACTATACCCCTTTCAGGAGTCTGATTTGTCTTGCATACCCTGAAGTTTTACCTCACTTAAAAACTACTTGCTTACAAAATCAGACATAAAAATACAGAAGTGTCATCGCACACTATTATTGAAAAATTGCTTCCTTTCTCATTTTTACCATACAATATAAAATAAATCAATCAAAATATAAATAGTACACTTACATTTCAGTGTATAGTGTAAATAGAGCAGTATAAACAAGTAATTGTATGAAATTTTAGTTTGTACTGACTTCACTAATAATGCTTTTTATGTAGCCTGTTAAACTAGGTAAATATCTAGATGAGTTGATGTATCTCCAGAAGACCTCTGAGTACCCCCAGGTGACTCCTGACCCCATGCTTTCTTTAGCCACCGAAGATAGACCATTCTTTTTCTGATGGGGGGGTGGGGGTGGTAAGGAGGCCAAACATCTCTTCCCAGAGTACTTCAAGATTAAATAATTAAAAATCAGAATAAAAAGAACCTACCCAAAGGAGGAATTGAATGTTCAACCCGGCACTCGAGTCCCAGTACCACAATACTTGCTGTGGTAAATTTTTCCCTGTGGCAAATCCTAGGGTGGATTAAGGGTAGAAGTGCTGATACTGGCACTGCTAGGTGTTGCAGTGATAAACTTAGTGCACATGCACAGAGGGGTCTGTGCTAGTGGCAGAAAGAACTCTGAACATAAAGCTACTGTATTTAATTCATTGTAATATTCAATTACAGTTGTCACCTGAATTGTTGTTCAGTGTTACTGAAAAGTGATTTTTAATATTTGTTCAGACTGTGCTAACGCTTTATTACAACTATTGCTAGCAATTGATATAATTTGTGATATTAGCAACAGGAGTACTTAACTGAAGAGTCTATAGCAGTTTTCATTCTGCTTTAATAATGGTCTAGCTGTTGGAAGAAAATCTTATAATATGTAATTAAACCTTTTGTTGTTTCATTTTTAGATTATTAAACCCTTATTAAATATATGAGAGTTAAAGATTATAGTCTCCTCCATTGGATTGTCACATCTCATATCAAAAGTATGACATTTCAGAAACATGGATGCATCTATTGTTTATCATTTAAGTGCTGACAGTGTGCTCTGCGCTGTACATGGCACACAGAAACACAACTCCCAAGCCCTTTATTCACACAAGTAATCCTTGAATTCATTGGGGGTATTCATGGATACAGGCTACTTGCATAAAAAAATAGTGCTGGTTAGGAAATAGATTGGGTTTTTTTAATGGAAAATTAAAAAAAAAACAGAAGTTTTTGACTGGAAGGTTTTCAGTGTCTGTTTTTTCAAAGAAAAACCAAAGTTTCCCATGGACAGCAGACACTTTTTGCAAAAGTTTTTATTTAGTTGAAAAGCCCAATTTTCTGTTGGAAAAACCACTTATATGGAAAATTCTTGATCAGCTCTAATAAGTAAAGATTTACAAAATCAGGTGTTGAGTGAGGATCAGAAATACACCAGTAGTAGATGCAACTGGAGGTTCACAAATTACGTATGTTTAAAAGTGCTTCCAGCCTTGTCCCCTTTTAAACTATAGAGCCAAATGTTTGCAAAAATGATGCTCAAGACTGGAATTAATAGGGGTGTTGCAGAATCAAAATCATAGAATGGTGAACATAGTGAGTGTATAATTTTTAATGATTTTATAGGGAAACTAGCCCAAGGGAAACTTAAGTTTATAAACAATTACCAGGTGCTGCTTTCATGAGCTGAGTTTTTATTTTAATGTATTCTTTTTCATTTTATCTTCATTTTATTTCTCCCCCCACCCTCTCAGTCATTCTGTGTAATTGTGCTATACCATCAGAGCAGCTATTTTGCAGTGAGTATATTATTGTCTACCTGGCAGGGGGCAGTTCACTCATTACAAGGCAAGGCATGCTAGGATATGCTTAAAATATACAACCCTCTGGTGTTTGCAGGCTGGCAGTTAATGCAGTAGCTGATAGCTGGCAGCAATTGCACTGACTAATGTTAAATGGAGACAATTTTGAAAACTCTGTGTGTTGCCCAGTATGGCAGAACTGAAGGCAGCATCTGGAAGTGTATGTACCCCCTAGCATGCTTTAGCTTTTCTTTAATTTAACTCATTTAAAGTAAAATACTAATAAAAAAAGTATACTTCTATGAAGAAGAAAAGGGATCCAAATCCAGCATCTCTTTCCAAACTGATTTTTTTCAGGCTTCAGATCCTTATTGACCCTTTAAACATTCAGGATGAATATATTCATTCTTGGCTCTGTTCTCTCTTTCTTTATCACCCTATTATCTCTCTCTCTCACACACACCCAGCATTCTCCCATTCTCCCCCACCACTGTTTTTTCTCCTCCCCTTTTCGCCCCATCTGCCTCTTCTGCAACTCTCCCACTCTCAAAGAGCTCTAATCTGCTCTCTCCTTCCAACTACCTCTCTGGGTTAGAACCAGCTTTGACCTGCTTCCTAGCTGCCAGTTCCTTCCCCTACCTCTCTACTTGAATATCTGTTCCCCTGACCTCATGGTCACTTGTGGATGTCTGTTCTCACCCAACTTGCCTCCCAGTTGCCAGAAACCTTCCTTTCCATTGGAGATGCATCCTTCCATATTTGTCTGCTTCTGCCAGAACTGCACTAAACCTTTCCTGCTCTTGTGGTAGCCATAATTTCTTACAGCAATGACTTCTGAATATATTGAACACACCTTGTAGCTGAATAGTCACATTGCTCCTCAGAAACTAGATACTAGAAATATCACACTTTCAAACAAAAAGCTGTGAATAATTCACTAGTCTTTTTCTAGTTGAGTTGACTAAGTTACAAGCAGGGTCACAGTAATGCAGAATCCATTTATCCCGCATTTCAGTTCTTTTACTATGTGGATAAAAATTAAGCAAGATTTTATGCAGTTTTTAAAATCCTTGAATGCATTTAGGTGGGTGCCCTAACTAATAAACGGCCCCTAACCAACAAACAAAGCAAAAAACAAAACAAAAACAAGCATTTGTCTCAACTAATCACATAACCATTTGCTGAACTTAGTACATGTGATAGTGTGAGAGTCAAAACACAGTCATTTGAAGATGATTTGCTTTTTGGCCTACTTGTTAAATATCACCCTAAACATTTTACAAAAATGATGTAATTATATCTGTGCTTTCATGATTAGGTACCCTAACCAGAGTAAGTATCAGAGGGGTAGCCGTGTTAGTCTGGATCTGTAAAAAAGCAACAAAGAGTCCTGTGGCACCTTAAAGACTAACCAATGTATTGGAGCATAAGCTTTCGTGGGTGAATGCCCACTTCGTCAGATGCATGCGAAAAGTTTATGCTCCAATACATCGGTTAGTCTTTAAGGTGCCATAGGACTTTTTGTTTTACTCTGGTTAAAAGCAACAATGTTAGTGCTTTGTGGCAAAGGCTTGCTAGAATGATGATCAGTCAAGGAAAATGGTTCTGCTACATGGATTTCATGCTATTCCAACTTCTCATAGGGCTTTACAGTCACCAAGGTTCTCCACTTGATTGCTAAAGCCTGCCTTTTCTCTTGGGCAGTTGAGGAGGGTTTTCTTAAACTCAATTCCTCACAACCCCCCTTGCTCTATGCTATTCATTGTAGCCTGAAATCCAACTCAGTTTTTGTCTGCAATCATACTTGAAAAGGAACAAAGCACCTTTTTAAATAAGGATGTGCCAAAAGCCTCATGCAGAGCTGAGCTAGTCTATATACAGTTCTGATAATTTTTGTCCCATTATATTCTTCCTTAGGGGGAAAAAAGGTTTGCCTTTTAGGTACTTAAGATGGCTGACACCATGTGGCAATAGACGAAGCTCCCATTAACTTTTCTGGTCCATGATCAGGCCATCAAGTTAATTTCCTCAAAAATTGTTTTAATAATTCTGCTAAAATAGTGATATCAATACTATAGTACTACATAAACTTGCTGTTTCCCTCCTTGAGAAAATGACCACAACTATATTTTTGTCCTTTAGGTGGCAGCATATGACTTCAGTCTTCCAGTGAACATTAATTTCAGTGAGGTTCCATCTTCTCAGCAAAGCACTACAGCTACGACGCCTTCTGGGTCAGGAAAGCACATAATTGTTCCTCGTCCTCAAATTTGGTCTATGACTGCTCCATTATGTACAGTTCAAGCAACTGGTACGTAAACTAGGAATATTAAGAGTGTGTGTGTGTGTGTGTGTGTGTGCGCGTGCGCACATGTGGTGTGCTCTGTATTGCCCTTTCAGGGGTTTATTGCTAGCTTTAGCAAAGGAAAAATTAGATGCTAAAGAACTGAGGGTAGAACTTACTAGTCTAATTTAGCATTTATTGTAATATCAAATAATTAGAAAATGTATCTTTGCATCTATTCACTCAATTTTAAATGTGTATTTTTGATGTCTTTGAAGCTGGAATTATCATGCTATCCTTTCTAAAAATTAAGTATCAGAGAATCATAGAAATGTAGGGCTGTAAGGGACCTTGAGAGGTCAAGTACAGTCCCACATGCTGATGCAGTACCAAGTAAACCTAGACCATCCCTGACCGGTGTCTGTCCAGCCTGTTCTTAAGAACCTCCAATGATGGGGATTCCACAACCACCCTTGAAAGCTTATTCTAGTGCTTAACTATCCTTATAGTTGCAAAGTTTTTCCTGATATCACAGTCCTCTTCATAAGAGCGCTTAACATAGCTGAAGACTGTTATCAGGATTTTTATCATTTTTATTGCTCTCCTCTGAATTCTCTCCAATTTGTCTATATCTTTACGGAAGTGTGGCACCCAGAACTGTACGCAGTACTCCAGTTGAGGCCTCACCAGTGCTGAGTAGAGCAGGACAATTACTTCCAGGGTCTTGCATACAACACTCCTGTTAATGTACCCCAGAATGATATTAGCCTTTTTTTTGCAACTGCATCAGATTGTTGACTCGTATTCAATTTGTGATCCACTGTAACTCCCAGGTCCTTTTCAGCGATAATACCACTTTGCCAGTTCGTCTCCATCTTGCAGTTGTGAATTTCTCCCCCCTGCCTCCCCATAAGTGTAGTAGTTTGCCCTTGTCTATATTAAATGTCACCTTGTTGCTTTGTTTATTGTTGGTATATTCAGTATCTGAGCACTGGGGGAAAATATACTTCTGCCAGTTAGAAGTCTGTCTTCATTTAGTTAGTTAGTTAGTTAGTTAGTTAGTTAGTTAGTTAGTTAACCCACAACTCAATTTGTTTTCTTCTTACCGACTGATAGTACCAAAGTTGGTACTAGCCCCACCACACTTGGAATAGTTAGCAGGCAGTGTGGAGAAATATCACATCTTTCACTCCGTATCTTTTCTCTGGGGCTCTGTAAAAATTAGTAAAATTAAAACATGGCTCTGAAGCAGTGATTGTAATCCAGGCTGGAGAGAACTGCTGGGTATTCTGGTCATATGCTTCTGTAAGGAAGAATAAGGAATTTTTTCTCTTCTGGCCCTTAAAAGGCAGGTGAGTGCCCAGATTCCCAGCTATGTTGCCTGGCTCGGGGCATGCCCTGTGCCCCAGGCTTCAAGTCGTGTGACTCCTGTCGCAGTTCTGTGCCCAGGAGCGATCTTCACACTCAGTGTCTTCGCTGTCTGGGTGAGACTCACGTAAGTGAGCGGTGTAAAATCTGCAGGTCGTTCAAGCCACGAACGAAATGCGAACGAGCTATCCGTCTCCAGGCCTTACTAATGGAGTCGGCATTGGCCCTGGCACCAGCACGCTGATCCAATCCAGTGCCAGGCGCGTCGTCGGTGCGCAGCGACACCCTATCAACTAATCAGCACCGCTCCCCCGCTAAGAAGCAAGGGGAAGACTCAGCAGTGCCAAGAAAAGGACAGTGGTGAGGCCACACCCGACTTGAACAACCCACGATCCCCCTCGGGACCCAGACCCCTGGCTCATACTGAGCAGAGTAGCCTGGTCCCATCCGTGTGTGCCTCGCCTGCGGTGCAGATACTGTTGACGCCGGAGGCAGCGCAGGTACCATGTGACATCCTCGCCCTTCCGGTGCCGAGTGTGCCACCTGAGATGGGCCCTCCATTCCAGAGGGAAGCCGCCGCTGGGAGCTCATTGGCCATCCCCAGTTTGGCATAGCCCCCACTCCGAGGATGAGGTGCCTACCCATTCTGCGAAGCCATCTCGTAGCCCGCGTCAGACGCCCACCCCATTGACCGACTCACCTGAGAGGGAGTCCTGAACGTCCTCCGCTACCCGGAGGGGTCGTAGGCACTGAGAGAAGAGGTGTTGACGCTCCTCTTCCTACCAGAGCTATAGGTCTCGATGCCATCGGGACTGACACTCACATTCGAGTGTTTGCTCCAACAGACGTTGTTCGTGAAGCACCCATCGGCCGTCACCGGCATCGAGGCGTTGTAGCCATGGTCACCATGGGGACTCTGGAAGCAGTACCTCTGACGGGTACAAGTCTTCCTCATCGAGATCTAAGTCTCGAAGCAGGCACCGACGCGGCCGTGAATGCTCCCATCACTCGTATGGCACCGTGCGCTCTTCGGCTTCGACACCCAGCCGCCCATCCCCGAGCCACGCCGTCCCGCAGGATCAAGCGGCTCCGCTAGGTCCCCAAGCGGGGCACTGGCAAGGGGCACCCTGGCAGGGGCAGTGGTGTCAATGGGCACCTTGGCCCCAACCGCCGGCACCAGCGAGACCTTGTTCGGCGGCCGGTGTGTCGCAGGTGCATTCGATGTCCCCGCCTCGGCACCGGGAGAAGTCAACTGGCACCGAAGCAGTGGCACCGTATCCAGGCTCGGACTTTGGGGGTCAAACCACCAGCACCGCCTGATGCCTTGGGGGCGGATCCGGTCCCGTCACCAGCACCGGAAGACTCTATTACGGTGCCACGACCCACCTCGCAGGAGGACTTTAAAGCTCACCAGGAGCTCCTTAGGCGGGTTGCCTCAAACCTCCAGCTCCAGGCTGAGGAGATGGAGGAGTCGTCTGACACCTTGTTCAACGTCTTGTCCTCCTCGGCACTGGCCCAGGTGGCCCTACCTCTCCACCAAGGGGTGGCCAATATCTCGACTTTGCTTTGGCAAACCCCAGTGTCATTGGTGTCTATTTCTAAAAAGGCGGAGAGAAAATACTTTGTGCCCGCAAGGGGGCACGAATATTTGTACTCTCACCCGGCCCCGAACTCTCTGGTGATGGAGTCGGTAAACCACCGAGAGAGGGATAGCCAACCCGCGCCCACTCCCAAGGATAAAGAAGCCAGGAGATTGGATACCTTCGGCAGAAAGGTTTATTCATTGGCGAGCTTTCAACTCAGGGAGGCAAATCACCAAGCCCTTCTGAGCAGATATGATTTTAACTTGTGGGGGTCTCTGCCAAAATTGGAACCTCTTCTTCTTCTTCAGGAACAGGATAAGAAGGAGTTCAGAGCTTTGGTCAACGAAGGCGCGGCGGCAGCGAAAGCTGCCCTCCAAGCGGCTTCAGATGCAGCGGATACAGCAGCCCGTTCAGTGGCCTCCGCTGTTGCCATGCACAGGGCGTCCTGGCTCTCACTGTCAGGGCTGTCTGCGGAGTCCCAGTCTCTCATGCAGGACTTGCCTTTCGATGGGTAGGCTCTGTTTGCGGAACAGATGGACACCCGTCTACACGGGATGAAGGACTCCCGCACCACCCTGCAAACCCTGGGCCTATATGTCCCACCAACTAAGGACAAACCCAGGCCACAGACCTCGGTTCCTCTGGCTAGAGGCAGATATGAGCCCCCGCCTAAAAGACCAAGGGAGCAGAGACGCAGGTCCCAGCATCAATCCCGCTCGGCCCCTTGACCTGGGCCTGCCAAGGGCAAGAGGCAGGGGAAGAGGCACTTTTGACTCTTTGTGGGGGGCCACTGGGCCTGTTGCCAGGGAAGCCCCCCAGTTAATAAAGTTTGTGTCTGCAACTGTTTATCTGCCTTCTGAGTGCAATGGTCCTGTATAACGTCGGACCAATGGGTTGCAGTTCGCTTCGCCCCCTCCTCCACTACCCCAGCCCCCGTAGGTTTCTGGGGATCTGGAGCACACTCTCCTTCTAGACCAGGAGGTGACACGCCTCCTCACCCTGGGCGCGGTGGAGAAGGTACCTCGGGAATTCTAGGGCAGGGGTTTTTACTCCCGGTATTTCCTGATCCCGAAGGCAAAGGGCGGGCTCAGGCCCATTCTTGACCTGCGGAACCTCAACCAGTTTATGGTCCATTACAAGTTCCGTATGGTGTCCCTGGCCTCTATTATTCCATCCCTAGACCCGGGGAATTGGTTCGCAGCCCTGGACCTCCAGGATGCGTATTTTCACATTCATATTTTCAAGGGTCACAGGCGCTTCCTCCGCTTCCTGGTAGGGCGGGACCACTACCAGTTCACGGTCCTTCCCTTTGACCTTTCCACGGCCCCCAGGGTTTTTACGAAATGCATGGCGGTAGTGGCAGCCCACCTCAGGAGGAACGGGCTGCAAATCTTCCCCTACCTGGACTACTGGCTGCCCAAGGGCAAGTCTTGGTCCCAGGTGCAGGCCCAGCTAAAATTCTTACTGGCCACATGCGAGAGTCTAGGCTTAGTGGTAAACGAGGACAAGTCCACGTTAGTGCCGGTTCAGCACATACACTTCATAGGAGCGCTGTTAGACTTGGTGGTGGCCACAGCCTCTCTCCCCCGGGACAGATTCGAGACGCTCAAAAGTCTCATAGCCTTAGTCACGGCCTTCCCTGTGTTGACGGCAAGGGTGTGCCTTCAAATCTTAGGCCACGTGGCAGCATGTACCTCCATGGTGCGACATGCCAGGCTCAGGATGAGGCCCCTCCAACTCTGGTTAGTCTCCCAATAGCCGCAAGCCAGGGATGGCCTGGACAAGGTTGTCATGTTACCCCCCCAGCATAGTGGCCGGCCTGCAATGGTGGTCTCTCCCGGCCAACATGTTGCAAGGAATCCCATTCCGAGAGACCCCTCCCTCACTACAACTGGTGTTGGACGCCTCGGACCTGGGGTGGGGAGCCATCTGTTCTTGGTCCCACCTCTCCTGGAAGGTGGCTTTCTTGGTGGCTATTACCTCAGCCCATCGGGTCTCGGAGCTTAGGGCATTGACCTCGGAACCCCCGTATACGGTCTTCCATAAGGATAAGATCCAGCTTTGCCCGCACCTGGCCTTTCTCCCCAAGGTGGTCTCCGCCTTCCGTATGGAACAGGACATTTTCCTACCGGTACTCTGTCCTAAACCCCATTCCTCCAATGAGGAATGCCACCTACACACGCTAGACGTGCGTAGGGCGATGGCCTTTTACCTGGACCATACTAGGCTGTTCGTGAAGTCCTCGCAGCTGTTCGTTGCGTCGGCCGAGAGTATGAGAGGGCAACCGGTCTCCACCCAGCACCTTTCCCGCTGGATCACCTCCTGCATACGCACGTGTTACAACTTGGCAGGGGTTCCCCCGCCACCTATTGTAAAGGCCCATTCCACGAGAGCACAGGCATCGTTGGCTGCCTATGTAGCCCACATCCGTATCCAGGACATATGTAGGGCTGCCACGTGGTCTTCTGACCACACTTTTTCCTCACACTATGCAATCGTCTCCCAAGCATGGAATGACACTGGGTTTGGTAGGGCGGTACTCCGTCCTGAGAGCCTCTAAACTCCTACCCACCTCCATCAGATATAGCTTTGGAGTCACCTACTGTGGAATACACAGGAGCAATCACTCGAAGAAGAAAGGACAGTTACCTGTTCCGTAACTGGCGTTCTTCGAGATGTGTTGCTCCTGTCTATTCCACATCCCTCCCTCCTTCCCCTCTGTCGGAGTGGTCTGGCAAGAAGGAATTGAGGGTGGGGGGAGCGCGCAGCTCCCCTTATAGTGCGATATAGAGGCGCCACTCCAGGGGTCGCAGCTGTGCTCCCCCACTACGGGCACTGCTAAGGGAAAAACTTCCGGCACCGGTGCATGTGGCAAGCACGCACACCTACTGTGGAATAGACAGGAGCAACACATCTCGAAGAACGCCAGTTATGGAACAGGTAACTGTCCTTTTCCTTTACTAACCCTCTCCTTCATGCTGGTCTGCGTATACATACTACTTGAGACCTCTAGTATGGCTCGTCCGCAGTGTTCAATTTATGCATGGGCTATCAGAGAATGAGGCTTTAATGTATTTATCATCATATTAGCCTTCTCCCCTTTAATGGTGTCCACGTACTGCTGTAATATTTTGAGTAGCAGAGAAGGCTGAGCCCTCAACTCAAATATGTAAGAATACTGGGAACAGGGTAGATTTCTGGGAAAGGAAATAATGTTAGAGTTTTCTAACACTACAGGGCCCAAACCTAAGACCTACCTTTGACATAATGTTTGCCCTCAAGGGTTCTTCTCTGCAGTAGTGCAGTCCTTATGGATAAAGACAATTTCTGTTGAATATATCCACGTATGTTCTTTTGAACAAAATTGAAACTAAATCCCAGTACAGGCATGAA
This sequence comes from Chrysemys picta bellii, assembly GCF_011386835.1. Taxonomy (NCBI): domain Eukaryota; kingdom Metazoa; phylum Chordata; order Testudines; family Emydidae; genus Chrysemys; species Chrysemys picta. The sequence continues at coordinate 205,246,728 of NC_088791.1, forward strand.
TGTGAAATTATTAAAAACATGTCTCTTTAAAGAATAAATACAATGTAACAAAGTGACAAATTGATAGTGCAGAAGTGATTTTATGTAAGGCCCAAAATTAAAGGAAATACTTATCTTCTGCTTTTTCGTTTTTCTGTGGAGCAATGAAATTATACACAGTATTAAATCTTGACAATGAATGACAATCTTTTTTATAAAACCTTATGGATGTATATGCGCCCTTTTCATATGCAAAAGAAGTGAAGTGTAGACTATAACCCTTGGAACAATTTATTTATTTAATTAATTATTATTTTTTTTTTTTTGTGACTTCAAAGTTAAGATCCACTGTCAATGAGCATTTATAATATTCTAATGAGTAAAAGATACCTTAGGTACCTCGTATATTAAGCATTTCAGTAATCAATACACTCAATTTAAAAAACCACTTCCAAATATAAAATTACTTGGTTGAAATTAAAAACTTAATTCTTTGAAGAATTCTGTTCTCCTACACACCTACAAATACAGAACGCATATTTAACTGTAAAATATAATCACTGTCACACGCAATAAACTGCTACTCTATTCAATATTACTAGATATAGACAAACACTCCAACTAGACTGATTAAGAAATGGCAATGGATGTGTACAAAATATATCTTAAATTGGTATCCTGTTGCATAATAAATACCATTAAATAGTAGTCTGAAAGAATTGTAGGTTGCCACAATCCAAATATTTTAAAAGCCAAAGGAACCTTCTCTAAAAGTAGCTGATAAATTAGGTTATAGTTTCTTCTATTCTGTGGCTATTTAATTATATCCTTACAGAAATCCTTTCTGGGGGACAAATACTAAATAAATGTTCTGAGCACTCAGTATATTACTAAGCCATGCTCTTTTACTGTAGGCAAATAGAAAAACATGTTTTTGTGCTATGAGAGAAGGACTTAATAGCTTTACTCCATCACACCACCTAAGAAACGACACTTGTTATTGATTAGCTATTTTCAGATGTCACATTGAAAAACAGAATGTGATAACACACATGCTTTTTGAGATCTCAGGGCTTGATTCTACAAATGCTGTCTCCCATGCTTAGTCACTAGTCATGCATTTCTGTTGGTGGGAGGCTGTGTATTTTCTACACGTATGTAATCTTTATAGATAAAAAAAATCTGTGTTTTCTTACCTGGGCCATTGCCTGTGATTAAAAGTACCCAGGACAGGGTTTGAGAACCTGAGACAGTCCTGGCAGCAGAATTACTACCGTTGGCAGATATGTCAGAAGCTGATGGCATCCTACTGTGGATGTGTGTGTTCTCAGAACTGCTTACACTGAAAGAAGAACCGTTCTATCAGCAGTTGGGTTGCCAGGCATCTGTTTTCAACCAGAATGCCTGGTCGAAAAGGGACCCTGGCTACTCCTGTCAGCACCGCTGACCAGGCCATTAAAAGTCCAGTTGACGGCGCAGAGGGGCTAAGGCAGGCTCCCTGTCTGCCCTGGTTCTGCGCGGCTCCTGGAAGCTGTCAACGGTTCCCTGCGGCCCCTAGATGCAGGGGCAATCGGGGAAGCTCCACGTGCTGCCCCAACTCGGAGTGCCGGCTCTGTAGCTCCCATTGGCTGGGAACTGTGGCCTGTGGGAGCGGTGCCTGTGGGTATGGTGCCACCTGGCCACTCCTGCGCCTAGGAGCGGGGCCGGACATGCTGGCCACTTTTGGGAGCCATGCAGAGCCAGGGCAGGCAGGAAGCCTGCCTTAGCCCCGCTGCGCCGCCGACTGGAAAGCGACTGGGTAAGCGCTGACCGGCTGGAGCCCGTATCCTTAACTCCCTCTCTCACCCCCGGCCCCAGGTCACCTTCTGCACCCAAACTCCCTCCCAGAGCCCGCACCCTCTCCTGCACCCTAACCCCCTGTTGCAGCCTTGAGCCCCCTCCTGGAGCCCTCACCCCAACTCCTTCCTGCATCCAGACTCCCTTCTGGAACCCGCACCCCAATCTCTCATCCCCGACCCCACCCCAAAGCCCGCATCCCCAGCCAGAGCCCTCACCCCCTCCTGCACCCCAACCTCCTACCCCAGCCCAGTGAAAGTGAGTGAGGGTGGGGGAGAACAAGAGACTGAGGAAGGGGGGATGGAGTGAGTGGTGGTGGGGCCTCAGGGAACAGGCAGGGCAGGGGGCAGGGCAAAGGTGTTTGGTTTTGTGTGATTAGAAAGGTGGCAACCCTAATCTGCAGTCATGCAGTTTTCTGAACTTGAGTGTAGCAAGCACAGTTTCAGTGTCATGTGGATGTTTTTGTTACCAGAAATCATGCGTAGGCTGGTGAGCTGGTGAGGAAGGAAAGCAAAGTGCACAGCCAAGTACTTTAAGGCCCCTTCTTCAGGGTACAGTTAATCGTTTATATCAAAGGACATAACCAACACAAAATAAAATGACTCAACTGAAGAATAGCGGTCATAATCCCCAGAGTCTTTTTCCTGCCTTAACTAGCCTTGAGGAAAGAGAGGACACACTCAGTGATTTCTGTTTTTTGGGGTTCCTTTTAGCAAGTTTCTAGCTCTCATAGTTGTGGAGAAAAGCGAAGTGAGTACACCCTAAAGGTACAGAAACCAGAAGACAAATAAAAAGAACCCAGTATTTATTATGTCTTTTTTTTTAAAAAATAATCTGATTTTTGAGGTTTAAGTGTTGACTTCTCAATGCTTGGGTTTGGAAATACTGCACAATACCTTTCTCTGTGATCCTTGTGGATCCAGCAGGGATAGGCAGTGATCCCTTAATCCTTTCAGGGCAGCTACTTTGCCTTGTCACACCATGTTATGTACTAACCACTCTCTGGACCAGTAGTTCTCAACCTGTTTACCATTGTGGACCACATATGCAGCTCTGTATTATGTGGGCTTCATCAACACAATATATATACTACCCATACATCTTAAAGAAAAAAAGGTTTTGTAATTGTTATATGATAGCAATATGATTCAATCAATATAGTACCTTTCATTTCAACACCAGCAAATGTCTACCATGGAGCATTTTAAATTGGCACTGTTGACTGTTAAATTAATTAATTTATTTCAAGGGTGGCATGGCATTGTGTATTGCCACCCTCACTTCCACGCTGCTGCTGGGCTGAGCACCCAGAGAGCATGGCTGTGGAGCCTGCCTGCAGAGATGGGGACTGTCCCCTATGCACTGAGCCACACATGCAACCATTCCCCCAGCAAGGGACTGTCCCTCATGCACCCAGCTCCCCCACCTATGGACTACAGTTAATGCTTTGTCATAAATCATACATCTTTCGCTTTCTTTACTGTGGCACTGGAGAAGAGAAATTACTGTATTAAATGAAAAGTAATGCCATTGTGATAAATCTATGTAGATTTTGCTATTCACCAAAGAATACGTATAAAGTATCACAAATTTAAATAAATTGAAGAACTGCTAAAAAAAAAAAAAGCTAATAATAGATGTATCAAACTTTTAGTAGCCATTTAGAAAAAATGAAGCTAATACTACTTGAATTATCCATCATTACAGAAAATTAATATTTAGTGGTGACAAAAATAGATGGGGCTCAAAGAAACCCCAGTTTACTATTTACAAAGTTTATTTTTTAGTCATTGATTGGACTTCTAAAGTACTTCTCCTTGTCCACACAGAACCTAGTCTGACTCCTTTTTGTGTTAATCTGAAATAGGAAGAGAGTATTCTCTCTTTTTATAGCATCAGTATTATAAAGGAAAGACATAAGTTTAGGTCAGGCTAAAAATCAGACTTGACTTCCCTTTTGTCACCTGATGTGTTGATGGGTGCACAATTAATGTCACAGAAATTTGTATCCCTGTATGGGGGGAGAGTCATAATCTAGTAGACATTTACATTATATTAATTGTGCTTGCAATTTGTAGACACTGAAAGGGAGAACAGGCTTTAAAAGAAAGGGAGAATCTGTCCGCTTAAGAATTTGTTTATAGCTGTGTCGGTCCCAGGATATTGGAGAGAGACAAGGTGGGTGAGGTAATATCTTTTATTGGACCAACTTCTGTTGGTGAAAGAGACAAGCTTTTGACCTACAAAGGTCAACTCTTCTTCAGGTCTTAAGAATGTGTAAAGTGGAAATAAAGTTTTAAAGAAAAGTTTCAGAAATATTTGTCAAGATGCTCTATAAACTTTTTGATTTTCTCCTACAGTACTGCAGCCTCCACTTGAGTTCTCCACTTCAGAGCTGGTATTTCAGTCAAGAAGCATACATTTAGAGATTGCTGATGAAAGTCTGAGCACTCAGGTAAATAAACACACATGTTTTTATGACTATTCTGAGCCTAATCTTTTACTTTACTGGGACTGTAAAAGAGGTACTTGTTTAAATTACATTGTGTGTTCTTAATAACTACATAATTTTTTTCTAGTGTGTGTGCTTATGGATTCCAAAGTGTTTTTATCATTGTTCTAAACTGCTGTGAGTTTCATATTGGTCTCTAAAAATTATGACTTTTGCTCAGTTTCTGGCTTAGACTTGATTTTACCCTCTGATTCATGAACTAAATTATGCGCACCATGGGAAACGGGCTACCACAATGCATGAGCAGTAGTTGACTTTTCAAAGATGTCCAGTGATGATGCGTACTGTGATCATGTCTGAGCTCATACTTGAAGATTTTTTGCAGCATATTTTATGCAGACAGTTAATAATTCATGACATACTCTTAATTTTATAAGTATGAGTTTTTCTTCTTGAAAAAGCCTTTGCAGATCCCCCATGTGGCAATCATATGTTGTGCTTCATGATCGTAGGAGCATGCTAGCACAGCTTAGCATTTGGGTAGCATGCTCACACTGATTATTTTGTGGAAGTTCTGTAGCTTGTGATACACAGGAGATCAGACTAGATCACAATGGCCCCTTCTGACCTTGGAATCTCTGAAGCTACAGATCCAAAGTACCAACAGTGGTATAGAAAGGTTAACCTTTCCCCCTTTATTTTCTTCAGTTCCGCACTTTCTGCTGGTGACAGTGGCGTTGGAATTATTTCCCTCATCCTTCATTGCATAGTTACTATTTTCCTTGACATTTTTAGTTAAATCCGTAGTTATTTTAGGTCTTGTTTTTATGTAGCAATTTGTTCGTTTTTTGTAATAGTCTTGTTAGGATCCTTTATTTTTGGATCCAGAGAAGCATTCATAGTTTAAAAGTTGTCCTTCATGCCATAATAAAATGTCTGACATGACCATCACACCAGGTGCTTAAAATGTATAGGAGGAGAGATAATCCTTTCTACTTGTTCAAGATCAATTTTTCACCTTTTAAATTTTCCCAGCCATGGTGGGTGGGTAGGGGGAAACAAGAATGCTAGATCAGAGTCCATATTGTCACTTTAATCTGCATAGGTATTGGAGGATATATACTATATAGCCCAAGTTAAAGTTTCCTCAAGAAGCCTCTGGAAAGGGTCCTTCTGGAATCATGAAAGAGATGAGCTACATTCTCTTTAATGATCTATTTAAGATACTTGGGAAGTCATTGTCTTCTAGCAGATCCCCTGAATTTCTCTATGTGAAGGGTGATATTTCTTGAATGAAGAAGTTAGAGGAACTCTGTCCTTTTCACCAGCTATCTCCTTGATCACCTCTCTCTCCTACTGGTGACATCATGGCCTTCCAGGAGATAATAGTGTGGGATAGTTTTAATCTATGGAGTAGGCTTAGGCAGCTTATAATGCATGTCTGGCTGGCTAAGTCTTGACCCTCATGAAGGTTAGTTCTTATAGCTTGCCTTCAAGGTCACATTTACACTGCCGCTGGCAGTGTGCTTCCCAGCTTGCATAGACAGTTGAGCACTATCTCTGCTCGAGCTAGCACACTAAAAATAGCAGCATAGCTGGAGGTAGATTGGGCAGTTCGTGGGCTAGCCACCCAAATCATACCCAGGGGGTCTGATCAGGTTTATACTCGGATGGCTCAGGCGGAGGAAGCATGCGTCTGTCTACCCGAGCTGGAAGCATGCTCCCAGCTGCAGTGTAGATGTACCCTGACAGGCAGTCTAAGAGGACTAACATTCATGAGGGTCAAGACTTAGCCAGACCTGCATTATGAGCTGCCTATAATGCATCTCAAGTTTTGTCTCATTCTCTCTGGTCTGCTGTGGCCATTCAGGGATATCACTGGTTCAGGACTTCAGATAAAAGTGCTGGAATTGCCTTTTTGAAGGCACACAGCCTTTCCAGTGTTAAAACCAATGATCACTTGAGCAGACTCAGACTAGTTTTTTGGCCCAGTCTTTTCAGGGTTTTAGTCTGTCTTTAGGATGAACGTGCTGTCCTTTAGGTGTGAGAAATAGTATCAGCTGCACTCAGGTGACTAAATTAGATATCCAATCTTAGGGTAAGCAAAGGTAGTTTCAAAGTGCCTTTCATTTCAAAGAGAGTTGGCTTAGGGAGAGGGCTTATCTTCTGTTCCTTCACAGAGGCTACTTTATACTCTGATGCAATGATGTTGGGACCTCAGTGGGCAGCCAGATGCCAGTATGTTTCAACAGTATTCCCTTTTTGCAGCCTTCTCCTTCTGGAGATAACTTATCCCGGTTTCTGCCAGTAACGTTTTGGCTAAGGACCTGGTGTGTGCTGAAATTTATCCAAAAGAGCTACAGTTTTCAGTTCAATGGCATTTCTTATACCCTGGCTCTTTCCATATATTCTCATGAGAAACTTTTGAGGGGTGAAGTCACAACCCTGCACCTGGGGATAATGTAGCAGATGGACGATCCACTTTACTAGGGCAAAGGTTCTTATTCTTGCTATTCAGCAAAAAAAAAGGTGGGTTTTTAAAATTGGCTCTAAACTTTTGTAATCTCAACAAGTTTTTCAACAGAAGAATCTATATATGTAGTATCTTCTAGAACTGTAATGTCAGGTCTCTTTGATAGTGTATCCAGTTCTTGCAACATTTCACCGGTACCAGTAGAAGTTCTCCCATCTGCATTTGCCTTACCACCACTGCTATCATAAATGCAGTTAATCTACTTATCACACACTAGTCCATTATTGATAGCCAACTTGCTATTACTCCAGGTTATTCTTATTACATTGAAGAAATCCGTGTCATATTTAAGATTTGAGAAAATGGTTTTCCTTCCTAGGTAGGAAACATTGTTCTTTGTGAATGGTGAGTGCTGGCAAGTGTGCTATCTGTGAACCATGAGACATGCTTATTTTCTTACTTTACAGGTATAAACTGCATACTCTATTGCTCTCTAGAGTGCTCTGTTGAACTTTGTGTCAATTGTTTCTTCTTTGTAGATAAAAAGCACAACATACAATAGTAACTTGTTTTCAACAGGAAAAGCTTAATATTTAGTGATGTGAAAAATAACATAATGCTTATTGCATTCTGTCATCTTGCATCCTTGTTTACCTACAACTGTTTACAGAAGTTTGACCTGAAGAATATCTCAAGGCAACCGGTGACATGGCAATTAGATCTTGATGGTGCAGGAAAAGCCATAGAAGATGGCATTTTTAAATTTAGTCTGTGTGCTGGAGTTCTTGATCCAGGACAAAAAACTAGTATCACCGTAGGCTTCTGCCCATGTAAGTATTTTTCTGAATTTGTCAACTTTTATATAAATGTTTGTTTGTTCAAGATTCCATTTCCAGAGGTGTATTTAAGGCTACTTTCACTGTGAATCAGCACATTTTCTTTGCTGAAATACGTTTGAAGAGCTAATTTGCTTAGATAGCCAACTTTGGTAAAAACTGAAATAAAACTATAAACAGCCCCTTTCTTGAACTCCTAAGTTACATAGGTTGAAGCCAGGAAGATAGGAAATGCTACTTTTATCTTTAAACTATCTAGTGCAACAGGTTCCATGATTATGCCAATGGAAAAAACCCCTGTTGAAGCTCAGAGAACTAAGAGTGCTGCAGTCTGGACAGCTCAGGAAAGGGAAATTGCTTGAAACATTTCTTCTGTCTGTATAGCATAGGATACCTGAGACCTTTTCTTGGGGAAAGCTTAGGGGAATGAGAATAGATTCAAATTAATGGGTTCCTCTGTGAATTTAAGGGACACTGGTTTCAGGCTTTCATCTCATTCTAGGACAGTGTCTGAATGAGGCTCATAACTTCTATTCTAAGTTTGCAGAATTCCAGGATTCTTTCTTCCGACTGATAGCAGGACATCCAGTGCATGCTGAATGAGGGCAAACTGGTAGAAAAATTCACGCTCCAGGCTGCAGTAGAATCTGCAGACGCTGCCTCTTGCTCCTTAGCGCCCAGGGTTGTCCTTCATTGCGACTCATGGCTCCAATCCAGTGGTCTTCCTAAAGAGGTCCAGATGATGTTGGAAGACCTCCCCTTTGACAACAATAAACTGTTTAGCGATAAGATGGACAAGTCCCTTCATTTCCTTAAGGACTCTCATGCCACCCTGTGCTCCCTGGGCATCTATACCCCAGCCCCCATCCTCCCACAACAGCATCCACCCTTCCGCCCTTGTCTTTGCACCAGCTATCAACCATACCCCCCAGTGACCCTTTGAAGCACCTTGCCATTGCCCTCGCTCCCAACGGCCCCGACACACTTCTTCAGCCACCTCGGTAGCCTCAACTTCCCACCGACCGTTCAAACAATCGTTTTGACTCTCACGTCTAGAACTGCAAACTATCACAATCCTTCCGGTTGTACCACATGTCATATTCAGGGGCTGCCTTGCACTCTTCACCCGCAATTGAAGCTTGATCACCTTTGACTGCTAGATACTGGACATCATCTGTCAAGGATACCTGATCAAATTCCTTTCCTTTCCCCCATGCCACCTACCCGGGGGCCGCCCATCAGACCCTTACCCAAACTATTTTCTCAGCAAAGCCACTGCCCTTCTCCACAAAGGTGCCATAGAACTTGTGCCGCACTGCCACTGTAGTCGTGGCTTCTATTCCCCCTATGTCCTCATTCCAAAGAAAGGGGCTAGTCTGTGCCGCATCCTGAACCTCTCCTACTTAAACAAATTCATCTGCAATTTTTGCTTCCGGATGGTCACACTCCCTCTTATTATCCCCGCCCCTTTCCCATGGAGCCTGGTTCGCGGCTCTCGGTATGAAAGATACCCATTACCAATTCTGTGTCCTCCCCTTTGGGATCATATTTATGAAGGTCTTTGCGGTCGTGGCAGCCCACATGCGTGGACTGGGCCACACCCTATTTCCTTACATGGATGACTGGCTTCTGGTGGCACCCTCTCATTCCACCTCCTGACCAGCATATGCACCCTGCATAGCCCCCTTCACAAATTAGGAGTCTGCATCAACAAAGAAAAATCCAGCCTCTTCCCTACCCGCACACTTACATTTATAGGAGCACATTTGGACTCGGTGGCAGCCAGAGCCTTTCTCCCCAGGGACTGCTTTACCATTCTTGTTTCCCTTAGTACCATGCTCTGACATGGTCCACGCACGTCTGCCCGCCAATGTCGCTCCCTTTTAGGAAACATGGTGGCCTGCACTGCTGTTACACCACATGCTTGTCTCTATATGTGCTGCCTCCAACCTTGGCTCCGCACAGTTTACGATCCACAGTTAGAACCACTCACCAAGCTGCTGGTCCTCCCTCTCCTGGTGCAACCCATCCACAGCCTTAGTGGGCATGCTCCCTCACCACAGATGCATCCTTAGTGGGCTGGGGCACCCTCCTGGACAGGCGCACAATTCAGGTCTCTGGTCCATGAGAGAAGCATGGATGCATATCAATATCCTTGAGCTCCAAGCAGTTCATCTGGCCTGCCAAGCCTTTCTGGACTTCCTCCACTCCTGCCACGTACAGATACTATCAGACAACATGACGGCAGTCATCTATATAAACAAATAGGACAGCGCCAGGTCCCCCTCTCTGTGCACAGAAGCCGTCCACCTGATGGAACTGGTGCCTCCGACACCAAATCACCCTACACGCAGTACACCTCCCAGGCACCAGCAACACTCTGACAAACTCAGCCGTTCTTTCCATGCTAACCACAAGTGGAAGCTCCACGACCGCACTCACCAATCTCTTTTCTACCAATGGGGCCTCTCTTCTACCATGACCTCTTTGTGATGCTCTCAGGGCAGTGTCCTTCTCGTTCCCTGGATTGCACGTCTACTCTACGCCTTCTGCCAACTCCCCTTCTCCCCAAATATAAAATACACAAGGACCGGGAACAGTGATCCTTTATAGCCCCCTCCTGGTCTCGCCAATACTGTTACACTGATCTTTCACCTCTCTGCTCGCCCATTCCCCTCCCCAACATTCTGAATCGTCTGATGCAGGACCGCAGCCACCTGCAACACCCCAACACATACCCCCTTCACTTCACAGCTTGATATTTGGTTGGGGATCCTGTGTAGACCAGGCCTGCTCTACACCTATCTGCAACATCCTCACTAATAGCGGAGGACGTTCCACTCACATGTGTTACTCTGCCAAATGGCATTGCTTCACGGCCTGAGTGAGTCGACATAATATTCCTACCAACTCTGTCTCCATTCCTACTCTCCTAAACTACCTCCTTCATCTCCGCCAATCAGGCCTAGCGCACTCCTCCATCCAAGTTCACCTAGCTGCTCTCAGTGCCTTCCTTCCTCCTGGGGATGGCTCCTCTGTATTCACGCATCCAAAGACCTCCAGATTTCCTCAATGTTTTTCCTCCTGTGCGACAGTCCATCCCGCCTTGGAACCTCAACCTAGTGTCCCCTCTGCCCTCACCAAACCTCCTTTCAAGCCTCACCCACCTCTCTGTGAAGGTTATCTTCCTGGTGACTACCACCTTGGCAAGGTGATGGCAGACCCCCCCACCCCCAATTCACCCTCCTTCATAAGGATGAGGTTTCCCTGTGTCTCCGCCTCAAATTCTCCCCAAGGTGGCTTCCTCCTTTCACCTCAACCAAAGTATATACCTCCTGGTCTTCTACCCCAAACGTCATGCCTCATTCCTGGAGTGTGCCTTCCACTCCCTCGACGTCTGTCGGGCGCTGGTCTTTTACTTCCACCAAACCCACGCCTTCCACACATCCCTGCGAATTTTTGTCGTCATTGCTGAGCGTTGCCGTGGCTCCACCCTCTTTACAATGCTACTCCAAGTGGATCTCCCACTGGATTGAAAATTGCTACAAACTGTTGGGCACCACGCTTCCACTCAGGATCACAGCCCACTCTACACAGGCTCATGCCATCACATCTTCCTTCCTAGTGGATGTACCTTGGCAGGACATATGCCAGGCGGCGACCTGGTCTTCTGACCATATCTTCTCCATTCATTACGCCATTGCTCCCTCCATGATGACAGATGCCACCATCGATCATGCTGTCCAACACAATTGGTCTTTCCAAGACCCCTCGCGTCTGCCTCCTTCCTGAATACTGCTCACTATTCTCCCACGTTTGGAATCCACATAGGGATCAGCCCTTGAAGAAGAGAAAGTTACTTATTGTAACTGGAGGCTCTTCGAGATGTGTGGTCCCTATCCTGCCCTCCTCCCCCTCTGCTCCGGGCTCCTCTGCTGCTGAGTAAGAAGGAACTGGAGCAGCGTTGACCTATGCAGCCTTTTAAAGCCTCAGATGCACCATGTGGCTGACACATGACACACGTGTGGATCAATGGACACTGCTATCAACAGTTCCGGCTCTGGCGCACGGCGCACCTCCGCACCCACGTTTGGGATTCAGATGGGGACAACACATTTCAAAGAACCTCCAGTTACAGTAAGTAACTTTCTCTTACATTCGATTGTCACTTTGAGTAAATAGCTGCTCCTTTGGGGCTGGAGTTGCTTCATGTGTTCAAAGTATTTATTTTCCCTGATGTATATCTATACCAGTGCGGGGTAGATTATTTTTATCTTCTTAGGGGGTGTGACTAGGTAGAAGCAGCAGACATGGAAGGTAATTTTAACTGCTGAATGTTGGAGAGACTAATTTCCTTTTCTTTGACTCATCTTTTTAAAGAAACCTGACGAGAAATATGCTAAGACCCAATGTTTTGGAATGCACACTGAGAAGAAGGGGCAATGGAAATGGGGGAGGATGGAAATAAAAAGGTGGTGTGGGTATTGCCTTTTAGCGCTTTCAAACATTCTGTATGTGGTTTAGCAATTGCGAGTCTGTATTTATTTTACAGATTTTTTCTCCTTTCTGAGCCACCTACTTTTTGTTATGTCCCCTGTTCTCTGTTGTCATTCAAATAATAGAAAAATCACAAAATAGAGGGCTGTAACTTTACTTCCTGAAGAGGCAGTTTTAATACACATACATTGAGAGATTATCTATGTCTACACTAATGAATGATGATGATAAAATAATCAGCCCAAGACTACAATGCAAAACATAGACGTTTTCATTTGTTTTTCATTCTGAGAAAATGTTATTTTTATGGCCTTATCCCGTAGTGGTGTATTTCTAGACTGGGGGGGGGGAATAGGTTAACAGAGAGAGAGAATTTGAATGACTTTTGAACTGGCATGTGATTAGATCAGCAAGGTTTGATTTTAGGGATGATCAAGGCAGTATTATTCTTGCTAAGATAAGCTCAAATAAATTGAAAATAATATTTTTAATGATATTTACAAATATAAGGCAGTTCGTCCCAAGATGTGACCTTTTGAATGATGGGTGGACTACAGAGGGGTGGGTGGACATACATTTCTTTCTCTCCTGCTGGTTTCCAGCGCCAATTTCATTAAGGACTGTTATGTAATATTAGGAAAGCATTTAGGTCACATAAGCAATTGTTGTAGAAGCTTCAAGGGTATCATGACCGTGAATGCAAGGAGAGGTCATTCACAAGATAATCTCTCCATTAATATATGATCTATGCTATGAAAGAGCCACTTGTATAAAATAGTATGTTATGAAGACTACTAAACCAGCTAATAACATGCAAATACAAAACTATATTGTGAGTTAGTGAGTAAAGTGTGTGTGAGAAATATACTTTGTATATATTCATGCATAGTAGCAAGGATTATTGATCAACACTTTTTTTTATTTAAAGTTGTTTGTTTACATTTTACTATGTGCAAGTCTTATGTTTACATAAGCAATAAAAGCATTCTAAAATCAATTGACTTCACAATTCCATATTTTAAATATTATTCCACTATTTGTAGTCTGCCTGTGTATTGTGCCTTCTGTGAAACAATATTTAATCTTTCTTAAAATAGAATAATAAATACAGCAAAACCCACACAGAAGTCTTTAACTTAATAGCCTATTAAGGAGCATGCTTTGCCTTTTACCTACAGAGGTTTATTCTGTAGTCTTTCAGCATGTTTGAGTGGACAAACTGATTAAAACAACAAGGAGTCTGGTGGCACCTTAAAGACTAACAGATTTATTTGGGCATAAGCTTTCATGGGTAAAAACCTCACTTCTTCAGATGCATAGAGTGAAAGATACAGATGCAGGCATTATATACTGACACATGGAGAGCAGGGAGTTGCTTCGCAAGTGGAGAACCAGTGTTGACAGTCTGTTTCTGAAGTTTTTTTGTTCAATGATAGTGACTTTTAAATCTGTAATAGAATGACCAGGGAGATTGAAGTGTTCACTTACTGGCTTATGTATGTTACCATTCCTGATGTTCGATTTGTGTCCATTTATTCTTTTGCGGAGGGACTGTCCGGTTTGGCCATTACATTAGTTGATGTGCAGGTGAATGAGCCCTTGATGGTGTGGCTGATGTGGTTGGGTCCTCTGAGGATGTCGCCAGAGTAGATATGGGGACAGAGTAGGCAACGAGATTTGCTACAGGGATTGGCTCCTGGGTTGGTGTTTCTGTGATGTGGTGTGTAGTTGCTGGTGAGTATTTGCTTCACGTTGGGGGGTTGTCTGTAAGCGAGGACTGGCGTGGTGGTGTTTATGTGACCATCACTTATTTATTTGCACTGTAGTGTCCAGGAAGTGGCTCTCTTGTGTGGACTGGTCCAGGCTGAGGTTGATGGTGGGGTGGAAATTGTTGAAGTCCAGGTGGAATTCTTCAAGGGCCTCCTTTCCGTGGGTCCATATGATGAAGATGTCATCAATGTAGCACAAGTAGAGGAGGGGCACTAGGGGACGAGAGCTGAGGAAGCGTTGTTCCAGGTCAGCCATAAAAATGTTGGCATATTGTGGGGCCATGCGGGTACCCATAGCAGTGCCATTGACTTGAAGGTATAAGTTATTCCCAAATCTGAAGTGGTTATGGGTGAGGACAAAGTCACAAAGCTCGGCAACCAGGCGTGCTGTGGCCTCATCAGGGATACTGTTCCTGACAGCTTGTAGTCCATCCTCATGTGGAATATTGGTGTAGAGAGCTTCTACATCCATGGTGGCCAGAATGGTGTTTTCAGGAAGAACACCAATGCATTGTAGTTTCCTCAGGCTGGGAGTGCTGGTAGCATAGGGTCTGAGGACAGAGTCCAAATAGCCAGATAATCCTGCTGTAAGAGTGCCAATGCCTGAGATGATGGGGCATCCAGGGTTTCCGGGTTTATGGATCTTGGGTAGCAGATAGAATACCCCTGGTCGGGGTTCTGGGGGTGTGTCCATGTAGATTTGTTCCCGTACTGTAGCTGGGAATTTCTTGAGCAGATGGTGTAGCTTCTTTTGGTATTCCTCAGTGGGATCAGAGGATAGTGGCCTGTAGAATGTGGTCTTGGAGAGTTGCCTGGCAGCCTCCTGTTCATAATCCGACCTGTTCATTATGACTACAGCACCTCCTTTGTCAGCCCCTTTGATGATAATGTCAGAGTTGTTTCTGAGGCTGTGGATGGCATTGCGTTCTGTACGGCTGAGGTTACGGGACAAGTGATGTTGTTTGTCCACAATTTCAGCCTGTGCACGTCTGCGGAAGCACTCTATGTAGAGATCCAGTCTGTCATTTCGACCGTCAGGAGGAGTCCACGCAGAGTTCTTCTTCTTGTAGTGTTGGTAGGAGGGTTCCTGAGGGTCAGTGCACTGTTCAGTGATGCGTTGAAAATATTCCTTGAGTCGGAGACGACGAAAGTAGGCTTCCAGATCACTGCAGAACTGTATAGTGTTCGTGGGGATGGTGGGACAGAAAGAGTCCCTGAGATAGGACAGACTCTTCTGCTGGGCTAAGTGTGTGGTTGGAAAGATTGACAATGTTGTTAGATGAGTTGAGGGTACCACTGTTGTAGCCCCCTGTGGCAGGTAGGAGTTTAGATAGCTTACTGTCCTTTTTCCTCTGTAGAGAAGTGAAGTGTGCATTGTAAATGGCTTGTCTCATTTTTGTAAAGTCCAGCCACGTGGAAGTTTGTGTGGAAGGTTGGTATTGTATGAGAGTCTCCAGTTCTGAGAGCTCATTCTTGATCTTCTCCTGTCTGCTGTACAGGATGCTGATCAGGTGGTTCCTCAGTTTCTTTGAGAGTGTGTGGCACAGTCTCTCACCATAGTCAGTGTAGTATGTTGATTGCAATGGATTTTTTACCTTCAGTCCATTTGGTATGATGTCCATCTGCCAGTCCTCGCTTACAGATAACCCCCTAACGTGAAGCAAATACTCACCAGCAACTACACACCACACCACAGAAACACCAACCCAGGAACCAATCCCTGTAGCAAACCTCGTTGCCTACTCTGTCCCCATATCTACTCTGGCGACACCATAAGAGGACCCAACCACATCAGCCACACCATCAAGAGCTCATTCACCTGCACATCAACTAATGTTATATATGCCATCATGTGCTAGCAATGCCCCTCTGCCATGTACATTGGCCAAACCGGACAGTCCCTCCGCAAAAGAATAAATGGACACAAATTGGACATCAGGAATGGTAACATACATAAGCCAGTAAGTGAACACTTCAATCTCTCTGGTCATTCTATTACAGATTTAAAAGTCACTATCATTGAACAAAAAAAAACTTCAGAAACAGACTTCAAAGAGAAACAGCAGAACTAAAATTCATTTGCAAATTTAACACCATTAATCTGGGCTTGAATAGGGACTGGGAGTGGCTGGCTCATTACAGAAGCAGCTTTTCCTCTCCTGGAATTGACACCTCCTCATCTATTATTGGGAGTGGACTACATCCACCCTGATTGAATTAGCCCTGTCAACACTGGTTCTCCACTTGCAAAGTAACTCCCTGCTCTCCATGTATCAGTATATAATGCCTGCATCTGTAACTTTCACTCTATGCATCTGAAGAAGTGAGGTTTTTACCCACAGAAGTTTATGACCAAATAAATCTGTTAGTCTTTAAGGTGCCACCAGACTCCTTGTTGTTTTTGTAGATACAGACTAACACGGCTACCCCCTGATGCTCAAACTGATTAGTAAGCCCTAGCATTTATGTTAAAGTCTAAATTGCACTGATTTGTTTCAACACATCACTGTGTTTGTTGTAGTAGTAATAATAATAATACCTAGCTCTTATAGAGCACTTTTCCTCAGTAGATCTCAAGGTAATACAAAATGAAGAGTTTCTGCCTGGGACAGGATGTGGTGCTAAAGTATTTTATAGCACTAAATTTAACTTAAAGCTAACACATAAAAGGCTTGCACAAGGTGTGGTAATGTAACAGGTTTCCTTACTGTGATGGAAGTGGCTAAGTTCAACAGAGATGCTTAAGAACTGAATATATACTTACCTGAATTACCTATATTACTGTATAATCCACAATGCATTAACGAATGCATGAAAGGGGTAAAATATGTTGCAGTATCATGTCACCCTGTGTAATAATTGTAATTCTTCAAAGAAAAGTAAGTTTCAATAGATCCATGCTCTTGGTTTTCATGACTGAGTCATGAGATTCACAATTCAGCAAGTTTAAAAGAATTTAGAACCCTTCGGAGGTTTGCTGATTATATGACTGAAAGGTGCAGATGGATGTCACAGCCTCTAACTTCTAATTCCTTTTTTCTGCTACAGCAGGAAGTTGAATAGCTGTACCCTCTAGCAGTTTTTATGGGGAAAATGATTAGTTTATTATTGATTTTTCTTTTTCTAGGGCATAGCCTTGAGATAAAACAACTTGATACCTCCCCTCCCCGCCTCAGGAATCTGTATATTTAATGTCGCATGTTCTTTTTCTGTTGACATTCATTTCTGTTCAAGATCCATATGCTGTAATTGTACAACATTTAATAAAAAAAAATCTACATTCATAAAACATTTAAAGTTGCAAAGCTAAGCGCTCAGAAATGATGAAACTACTTCTAGTGTTGCACATGAAACTTTAATTCTCTCTCCATTAGAATACACCTTATGACCATCTTTTTATTCCGTTTGTACAGCACCTAGCATAGGGGTCCTGATCCATGACTAGGACTCCTAGATGCTACGGTAATATAAATAAATAATAGAAATGAAAGAATAAATACTATGTAATCATGTAACTATATATTGTAATATATATACACACACAAGGCAGAATTAAGGGTTGCACATAATTGATCTAATTATTGAAGAATATTGTTATGCAATCTTTGTGTTGTCGTATTCAGATTTTTGATTGCTTATCTATGAAACCTTCACATTTTCTGAGTATTGTTATTATGATGGAATACAATTAATTGTTCAAATTACTTTATCCATTTAAAATAGAAATGGAATGTCAATAACAAAAAACAACCCCCTGCCCTCAAAACAACAACCTGCTCTAGCTAAGGCACATGTTGTTCCTTTAAACATCCAGTCATTTGCTGCAGCTGTGCAGTGCTCAGTGCTAGCCAGGAGAGTGCTTTGTGTTGGGCTGGTCCTCTGGTGCAAATTAGCTCAGCTGCTCTGAAAATGAGGCCACTTCTACTTAGGGTCCTAAATACAGATTTAGGAGTGCAGTTTTCAAATGGGCCTAAATTACCTGGGAGCACAAGTCCCTTTTGAAAAGCTCATAGTAGGAGCCTAACTTTTAGGCTCAAAGATTGAAAAATTTGGCTGTACTATGGAATGGATTATTGGAAGTCCATGGCTGATAGGCTGGAGGTGTTGGTTTGGGAGGGAAGTCTGATGGTATATTGTGTGAAAAGGTGAATGACTGTATGGCTGTGCTTTCACTATGGTAACAGGGTGGATAGAGGAAAGGTTGGCTGTCTATGGTAGAAATGAAAGAGGTTCATAGGCTAGATTAGAGGAGAAGGAAAGAATTGTAGGGCATTGGGATAGCCTGGCTTTAGGTCAGCAGAGATTCAGAAGACATGATTTGATTGTGTAAGAAGAGGGGGGATTGGGAGTAAAATACTTTTAATCTGGTTTATTTTGCATTGATAGTGCATGGTTTAAAGTGGTCTTGCTTTCTTCCCACCACTCTATGGGGGCTAAAAATAGAAGATAGAGAGGAATAATAATTTAGGTAGGTTTGCCAGACAACCTGAAATTTTCTTTTGACTGTTTGATCATCTGCCATGATGATACATGTGAAGTTTTTGCATTTT
Source organism: Chrysemys picta bellii (assembly GCF_011386835.1). NCBI lineage: Eukaryota > Metazoa > Chordata > Testudines > Emydidae > Chrysemys > Chrysemys picta. Next base: position 205,265,120 of record NC_088791.1, read on the forward strand.
TAAGTGATGTTAAAGTACCATAAATTGATGCAATGACATGGTATTGAAGATGCAGGTATTGAAACATTCTGTCCCAACATTGTAACATGATACGGGTTTTTGAGTATCCCCTCCCCCAAGTCGAGCCTTTCAGATTTTATGGGTCTACAGTAAGATGGCCCTGTACAGTTACACTGTTGTATGCACACACTTGAGGTGCTTTGTGAGGCCCCCAAACACATCAAATGCAGGTATTTCTGCATATTTTCACCTTAGAAACTGTTGCAACATTAATAGAACTTTATTTTTTTCTTTGTCGGTGGTATAATACTTAACCACCCATCTGGGTGTTTAGAAGCTCTGGGTAGTTAGACTGGGGAAATCCAGCTAGAGCCAAGGTCAAAATTCCTACTTCACCTGTTGGATTTGCAGTGTTTAAGAACCAAACAGCTAGAGGTTAAGTATCTGCAGGAGTGGACACAGCTGGATCTCCTGGGGAAAAAAATCATGGCTCAGCTAGCAGCTATAAAAGGAAAAAGCAGAAAGGAGTAACTAGTGGGGGGGGGGGGGGGGGGAAGCATGTACTCAAGCTGATAAAAAATTGTGGTGTTCTGCTAAAACCTCCCAAGAAATGGAAAGGCTTTTGATGGGACCCTGCAAAGCGAAGACTTTGTATTTGAACCTGTTTATAGCCAGGAAGGGATGTTCTGTACTGGGACCTGCTGCTGTTGTTGGTGTGGGAGTGCCCGGACTGTGACAACTTGCTTAACAGTGTTATCGTTTGCACTCTGTTTAAATCATAACTTCACTTTTTATTTTGGTACTGAAACTCTACAGACTTTCATCCTCAAGTCTGTAGCTGCTTTGAGGAAAGCAGCAGCTTACACTGAAGTGCTTCTGTCTGTACCAGCAGAGCCTTTGTAACTGGAAAGCTTCCTGCTGGGCTTGAGGTTGATGTGACTTCAGCAAAAACAAGTGGAGCTGTGTTTAACTTTGTGCTTCTGGGGACTCCATTTTTTCTCGTTGGAGTTATTACTTTGAGAAGTTGAAGTCTTCTTTTTTTGTTCCTAATAGTTTTATGAAAATTTTTGTTTCTGTTGAAGTTATGTCTTTTTCAAACCCAAAGGACACTTTTCAGCCAGTCAGTTAAAAAGACACTTACAGTGCAGTTAAAGCTGGTTATTTGAAGACAGATGTTTTATTTAAAGCCATTAGACTTTGGCTGGCATTTTCAAAAGGGCACAAGGGAGTTAATTTCAATGGGATTTGTGATCCCAAGTCCCTTGGGCGCCTTTGAAAATCCCAGCCTATGATGTTCTACTGCAGTTAAGGTAGTGTTATAAATACTATCAATGGGCACTGATTGTGCCTCGTTATAGTTACAGCTGACTTCTTGTTAGAGTGAATTTGAAACTGAATTTATCTTTGAATTTAAACTACATCAGAATCAATGCAACTGAAACTTCACATACATGTCATTTTTGAGTTTATGGGAAGTTTGGGGCAATTAAGACAAAGTGCTTCCTTGAAATGAATTGTCCAGATTTGTTATTCACTTTTAAAAGAATGTTCTAGTGCTTTTTTTTTTTTAACCTCTCATGAAATGTTCATTTAAAAGTGCCTTGCTTTAGGTTTTAAGGGATTTGTGAATAGGATTGGAGAAGATAATTCAACGGGTAAGCCTAAGAATTCAAAACACCCAGGTGTATGTGTAAATACAGATATATATTTAAAAATAACACCTATTTATGTTTTGTTAAGTGTATATAATATCCACCTTGGGTTCATAATACATCTGTTTGTGTGCTTTATGTAAAAACACTAGTTTGCGTGCTTTGCAAAGTATGCATGACCCCACAAGTGGTGGCTGGGATAGAATGGCTGGCAAGAAACCACAATGGTTTGACCTCGGAAATGTAGATGAGGGAAAACCACTTGTGGCCACTTTTTCCCCATCCTTGTGTTAAGTAGACTTATAAAAATCAATGGAACTATTTAAGGAATAAGGCTCTGTTTAGGTAAATATCCCTCTTCAGGAAAGTAAGGAGATCCATGCCAGTATACAGCTAAGTTCTCCCAAACAACCTTAACTTTGACCCCATGATGCCCAAATGGAGAAATATCAGAAACTCAGACCTGCTTAAGGAGGGAGCTTTATAAATTGGCTTTTCCTGAAACTGATGACTGAAATAAATGTGTGGCTACATCTTAACAAAACTATTTATTGTTTTGTTTGCAGTGGTAGTATGCAATTGGAGTTTGATAGTTTGTTTCCTGTTTTTGGTTCTGCAGGATCAGAAAGAAAACTCTTTTTTAAAATTTCAGTGTTTCTGTGGTGCTGCCTTTAGGGTCTTTTCTTATAAATTAGGATAATTATTCCCCGCCCCTCCAGTATGTCCAGTATTAACAAGAGGAGGAATTACTTAATTCCATGGATTCCAACAGCTGTGGGCAAAATTAAGTGGACAAATTTGTAAACACTATGAAATATCCCCAAGGAAAACTCCCACATCACCTGGCAACTTGACTGCCATATAGCAAATGATGGAATATTAGGTAGTAGTGTAGCACAAGTTTTGGCTGTGGTCACTAGAGGTATAGTTAACATAACAAATATTTCCCATAGTATGCTAGATATGTAGTTTTCTCTGGCTAACTGATTTGAATACTTGTCTAGAATCAGACTGGCATTCTGGTTTAATGTGATTATCTTATCCCTCTTGTTGTTCAGTTTGTGTGGTTAGTGCTGTTGTGCAGTAGTAGCATTTTTTTTGAATCCTGGTCAGTTGTGCTTTTAAGAAAGAAGCAGAATCTGGACGAGATTATTGTGCTCAGAGGAGGGTGAGTAGGCGTGGCCAGTTTTCTCAGATTTTGAGAAAGCAATGTCATATTTAAAGGAGGAAAAATTGTGAGAATACAAAACCCCTGCAAACTCTAAAACATTCATCTGAATGGTTGAGGTGACTGCTGGACAAGTGGAGCAGTAGAAAAGAGAGAAAAAAGTTTGCCAGGAAAGTTCAAATTATTATTAGTATGTGATCATGTAATTAAGATACCTTTTAACAGAATGGAAATCAAGTGCACTTGGCAAACTATTTTTTCCCCCAGGACTCCTGCCTCATTTAGTACACAGGATGGAACCATTCTTGGAATGAATCAGGGCTGTGAAGTGAAAAGGCAGTTGAATGCTGCCCTAGAGAAGTGTCTTCTATCACTGCCTCTGCCACAGTGTTGCTATATGTTGTTGGGCATGTCACACAAGCCACAATTTTCACAGCTGGCTATTATGTGTTCCTCATTTTCTGGGTACCCAACTGGAGACACCTGGGGTCGTATTTACAGAAGTGCGCAGTAGAATTGATCAAATAATTGATTTACTGGTTTGGAAGCCAGATGGAAAAATCCCCTTCCCCCTCCGAAATTGCTCCACCTCCCACGTTTTTCTTGATGAAACAAACAAACAAACAAAAAATGGAAACATTTTGATCAGGTCAAATTGTTTTCAATGTTGATCAAATCCACATTTTCAAAAATCTTGTTTTCATTTTGTTTGGTCAAAACTAATTGCCAAATTAGATTTGAATTTGCAAATAGTTTTGGTGCCCTGAAAAATGCATATTTTGGTAAATTTAGTATTTGCCAAAAAAATGTCACCCAGCTCTAATACTGAGCATTCACAGCTGTAGCTGAAGGCAACGGAAGCTGTGCTTGGAACATGTAAAGTGCTATATAATGCTGAGTACTCTGAAAAATTAAACCCTAAGTATCTCAAATTGTCACCCAAAATTAATGGAGACTTGACAATTTTGGTCTTCATTTTCCTTACCTCTCTGGGGTGTTGTAAAATAAATTCATTAAAGAACTAAGATACTATGATGAGAGCATCATAGAAAAGGCTATGAGGAAATTAATAACTGTGTTGAGTACAAGGTTTGGATGACGTGCAGTAAATAATGCATGGGGACACACATTGAGTAATTAAGATGAAGAGAAACACTGAAAAGTGCTTATTCAGTGAGCACTCTCCAACCTGTGCACTGATTGAGGTATGGGTCATGTGAAAAATTAGTATCTGATCAGGTAATGAGACCAAGTTAAGGCAACCATAAATTTGATATTTCCTAAATGAGTGTTTGACTTTCCGAACGTAATGTTTTTTTTGTTTACATTTAATTATTTTGGATGTAATAGATATATAGGATGAAATCCTGGCCCCGTTGAAGTTAATGTAAGCTTTGGCATTTATTTCTGTGGAATCGTAATTTCACCCTAGAAGTTTTTTGTGTATTTGCAGATGAGATGTGAGAGGCATTTTTATGTTGGAAACAGTACAGGGCTTTGGAATCTGGTATGTTGAATTTATATTTTAAGATATTGGAGTCCATTATTATGTTGATTTAGAGGGCCCATAGGACTTTGACTACATGACAGTACAGGTAGAGATGGGTGGTTTCACATTTCATGGTGCTTAAGAATGGATATACATCTCATCAACTGCAAGAAATATTTTATTTTTCAATAATTTTGAAGAAATGCCGGTATTTCAAAAAGTTTCCTGCTAATAAACAATATAAAAATGGCTTCCAAGTTTCCAGGACAAGTCACTTGTAACAATTTTTTTTCTTCCTAACTTATCTTAGTAGACACTATATGTAGTACAGCAGCTTGTTTTCATGTTAGACTGTATTTTGAAAACAAAAGCAATATGCTTGATTAGAAAGTTCTTATCAGGTTTGTGACTTCAAATGATTTATTTTAATTATGTTCCTATATTTGTTTGATTGTTCCATTTTTCATTAGCTTATCCTGGGACGTATGAAGCTGAAGTGCCAGTGTTTCTGAATGATAACCCATCTCATTGCAAACTATTAACTCTGTCTAGTACTGTCAAGTCACCTAAGATAAACTTCGATCCCCCATTTTTGATATTGATGCCTGTTCCTCTGGATATGAAAACTGAGATGTATGTCAATATTATTCCAAAAGACTACTCAAGGTAAATCTTCACTTAAATTCCAGATTAGTTTGCCATAAACACCATAATTATCATGCTTCCTCTGTTTTCCGCTGCAGGAGGTACTTGATAATTGCTGTGTGGGTTGGTGTTCATATCACTGTCTGCTCAATGGAGGAAAATGCAGTACTTAGCAGGAAATAGTGATAGTTAACAGCATTTTATCCTCATGATGTATCATTTCTCTACTAGCTCTGTGCTCCAGAAATGTGTCTGTCCATCAGTACAGGACAGATTGTCACACTTTTTGTACTTTTTTGGAAAGCAAAGCAGAACTATTGAAAAAAGCAGCAGCTATGAGAGCTTCTCAGTGACTTCAGTCTGAGATTCACATCATAAACTTGTTGGTTTTTTTGGTGTCATGATTAGATGAAAACATTGTAGCTGTTATTTTTCTCTGGCAAATTGATTAGAAATCCTCAAACAGTTATTTTGGGTTAATATGATTTTGTTATACACATTGTTGAGTTACACTGGATGTACTGTGATTTCATTATCTATGCAAGGCTGTATTATATTTCAACAAAACAAATACATTAATCTAAAAGTGTCTATAAATTAGATTTATTAATGATTGCGCCTTTTTATTCATTTTTTTAGATCTCCAAATATAACACCATTAAACTGAAGATTTGAAAACAAACAAAACCTTTCCTTTAATCTCCATACTGTATAGCAAAATGTATTAGTCCAAAGTTGGTGCAATATTTGGTTAACAGATGTTTCCCTGAGTCCTTTATCATGGGTTTTGTACCATATAGCATTGTACAGCTTAATATTTTTGAATACTAGGGCTTGGTAATGGTATCCAGAGCTTTTAAATTTTAGTGCACTAGTTCAAATACAGCTCAAAGCAATAGTGGTTAAAGTTACCATCTGATAGGTTTTTGTTACCTGTGTTAAATGATGGTATGGTCTCACCATAGTTTCCAGTGGATAGGTGCTAACATATCAAAACGAATACCACAGTTGGTGACATTGTTAGCATGTTAGGCAGAACTTGAATTGCTCCCTTCCCTAGTACTAGTCTCTCCAGGCAAGAGTTGAGGCACACTGGTATGACAAGTCTTAGGAAGCTTGTACTTCCTCTACCTGTGATACATTTTTTCTGTGGTTAAATAGTAAATTTCATTTTCTAGTACAGTTAGTGGCACGTTTGTATTGCAGTGTCAGAGATCTGAATGAACATCTGACATCCACTTTCCTACAGATGATGGTCATTTGTAGGTGGGGTGAATTTCCTAGGATTTCTGTTGAGAAATAGTAATTTATTGGATGACTTTTGTCAATAATACCACAACTGGATCAAGCCGGACTCCATATGGGTCTGGGGATCCACTCACATAGATTTGATTGCAAGATTGGGGCCTAAATTCGTGTGACCAGGGGAAGTATTTCAAAATGTCTCTGTCCAGGAGGTTCCATTTTGTGCAAATAGATATATAGTAAAAGCTGTTTTGAACAGTAGAACAATTTGGTAAGCGTTAATACAATTAAATCAATATAGAGAAAAGCTTTAGCATAGGTGATTTTTGAGGAAACAAATAAAAGTAATACTTAGGCCTTAGTTATAACAATGGTCTGTAAAAATTCTTCCTTAGAATGCTGAGTTGCAGTGGGTCACTACAGAAAACTAATTGCAGTACATTTGTAAAAGACAAAATGGCACGTTAAATGTTAAAGGACTTATAATTTTTCAGTTAGTTTCAGTTGACTAATAATTTAAAAAACAAATTTGTGTTATGATCATGGTTCATATATCAAGCTGCAAAAAGCAGTTTGATAGATGTGTGACTTAACTTTGTTACTGTTGCCCTTTGGGAACAAACATCATTATTATTGATTTTTAACACAGGCCGTCAGCACTACAAGTTGAAATTCCAGAGCTTGAATTTGAAGATGGTGACAAGATTAATCCCCTTTCTGTGCAGTTTCCAAGTGGCCAAGTTATTGCAGTCTCACCAGAGGGGACAAATGTAGGACTCACTTGTCATATCAGCTTCAGGTCATCTAGGCCAGTGTCATTTTTAAGGAACATATTCTTCATCGATGATGAAAAAAACAGGTAATACATTTAAATTAAGTTCATTTGGGGGAAGGAAGGGTACTCTCTATGTTTTGGAGAAGTGGGTAAGACACAAACTTTATGACATAAACTAGCTGGAAAAAAATTACAATGAGTCCCTAATATAAACTAATATATTTGAAAGTAAACCAAAGAAATACATTGTTTTGAGCTGGATTCCAGTTCCAAATCATGCTATTCAGCTTTGCCCTTAAGGTTTAAATCATTTCAGAATCTTGTACTTTGCTCAGTTTTTCTCTGTTCCCACTCCCTCATATTCACTTTTGAGAATTGTTCTGTTGAGTAAACAAATCCTACTATTTTTGGTCCAAATTGTTTTGTTTAAAAAAAATCTCCGTTAGATTTTGTTTTTTGTTTTTGGTTGTTTGTTTTGGTGTTGTACTTTAAATGGTACTGCAGTCGAATAGGAGGAAGTATCAGCATGAAATATGGTGTTCCTGTCAATTCAGCTTTGTAAAGTGCTTTGCAGTCTTCCAGAATGAAAGCCCCTTAACCTAATATATCATCATTTTAATGCTTAATTCATACAATACAATGGAAAAAACCTTTAGAGGTCTATTTAAAGAACGAAATGTTTGACTGTAGGGCTGCATGAACCTTGCAGGACTTGTTTTGTGTGGCTAATGGTCTGCAGCAGTTGGCAACTACCCAACCTTGGCTGGATTTTAAGGTGGCTTGAGTTTGTCTTGAACCTAAACCTCTATGACATTATCTTTCCTTTGAACCCCCTCTCTACTATATAATGTTTATGGGAGTGGGGCAGGACCTGTCTTCCTGTCCTGGTGCTAGGAAGTCCCTCCTCCCATTCCATGGCTCCCCAATGCATCAGAGAGAGCTGGTGGCCCTTCTTTCTGCTCTGCAGATCTTTAGGAGACTTCCAGGAAAGGACTACCACATTCACCAATCCTGTTGAGTTTCTAGATGCTGCTCCCGTCCCTCCTCCATGCACATAGAAAAGGAAGTAGGAAACCGAATCTGTCTGAAGTTTCTATTCACATCTTTTGCATAAAGCTAGTTCAGTAGGGTTCCTAGTAGTCCTATGCTAATTTACAGTGTAGGATGTGAAATCAGTCAGATCACAGTTAAAGTTCAGGATCAGGAAGCCGATGTGCTCTCTTCTCCCCCCCCCCAAAAAGGTAGAATTGCTTTTTGTTTTAAATTTCTTGCAGTATAACTTGCTGATTTTTGTTTGTTTGTTAGATATTCACTATATACAGGTTCCATCACAGACACCTTCCTGCTCCCTTGGACAGGAAGCTTTATTATGATTTCCCCCCCGATCCCACTCCTACACAGAGTGCTTCTAAAGATCACATGGGATAAAGCCTGGCTTATACCAATAGCCCAGCATGGCCCCACCAACACTGGTTCTCTACTCTACTGGACCTCTCAGTGGTGACTCCAGTCTCACTTCCATTGCACCTGGATTTGATCACTCAAGACCATAGTCAGCTGCTCCACCCAAACCTGCGTTCCCTTCATTTAACAGCCTGGAAACTTAGTGGCTAAATCCCATAAAAGAGGCTTGCTTGGAACAAGTTTGCTAGGTCTTACTAAGCAGTAGAAAGCCCTCCACCAGGGCCGCCTACCTGTCAAAATGGAAGTGGTTTTTGGTCTGGGCTTGGCAAACTGGAGTTTCTCCAGTGCATTCATCCATCCAACACATACGCGACTATTTGCTGCACCTGAAACAGCAAGGCTTAACAGTTTCCTCTATCAAGGTTCACCTGGCAGCAATACCAGCTTGCCACCCTCATGTGGATAACAGTCTGTTTTTTCAAGTGACATGACAATCAGATTCCTTAAAGGCCTGGAAATGTTGTAACCTCAATTAAGAGAACCTGTCTCCCCACCCCTCCCCGCCTGGGACTTGAACCTGGTCTCGTCTAAACTTATGGGACCACCATTTGAGCCTTTAGCAATGTGCTTCTGGAAGGTGTTTTTTCTAATAGTCATCACTTCTGCCAAAAGTCTCTGATACTTTGTATTGCAGTATAATATGTTGCACAAGAGACTGAATATATCAGGGGTCAGCAACCTTTCAGAAGTGGTGTGCCGAGTCTTCATTTATTCACTCTAATTTAAGGTTTCGCGTGCCAGTAGTACATTTTAACGTTTTTAGAAGGTCTTTCTATAAGTCTATAATATATAACTAAACTATTGTTGTATGTAAAGTAAATAAGGTTTTTAAAATGTTTCAGAAGCTTCATTTAAAATTAAATTAAAATGCAGAGCCCCCCAGACCGGTGGCCAGGACCTGGGCAGTGGGAGTGCCACTGAAAATCAGCTCACGTGCCGCCTTCAGCATGCATGCCATAGGTTGCCTACCCCTGGAATATATCTTAAAATTAGAATGGTGCAAAGAGCTGATAAGCACTACCTTAATTATTTGCCTGTCATTATTTCTACTGTGATCTCAATTTTCAGGGTTAAACATTTTGTCCTTTCAAATCTTGTGAGGTTACAACATGGTATTAGGTATCAGGGGGTAGCCGTGTTAGTCTGTATCTACAAAAACAACAAGGAGTCTGGTGGCACCTATGCATCCGAAGAAGTGAGGTTTTAACTCACGAAAGCTTATGCCCAAATAAATCTGTTAGTCTTTAAGGTGCCACCAGACTCCTTGTTGTTTTTTTTAACATGGTATTAGGTTTGCCCTAAATATAAAACTAAATATTTATATGCAATAATTGTATGAATACTTAAGTAATTAGAGAGGGAGTGGTTGGAACTTTTATATTCTGTTTCTTGATCTATATCAATGTAACTCCACTACTCTTTTTTGGTAGACCCATTTTATTTACTTCTAAGATAAACTGTGATTTGGGATGTGGTTTCTTTGTAAACCTTCCAGTAATTCGTAGGAAAGGATAATACAAAACAATAGAATTTTGAGGCTTGAAAAATAGCCACTCAGCAGGCACAGTAGTTAGTTCCAATAACTCTTTTTATATGATCCAGTAGCAGCTTATCAAATCTTGCTATGGAGGGATTTACCATTTTAGTGCATAATAAACCTTTATCTGTACTGCCATTAAAATGAAAGAAGGAATACCACCATTCACTTGAAGAGGAATTACTTTAATTAAAAAAACAAATTCAATAAAAAGCTGGCATTAATCTTCTTTGAGTAGATGCAGACGTGTATTGCACTTAGGTATTTTCACACCCAGTGCACCGGAGCTGGATAAATTTGCCTAGCAGTACCTGTAGGGGGTGGCGCTCGCACCTCGTGGCCATAGCCCCTCCCCTAGCTGCATGTGGCAGTGCAACACCAGTCCTCCTTCAGTTCCTTCTTACTGCCAATAGCTGAGTCGGAGCTCTGTGTGGTCTTAACCTCATAACCTCTCAACTAGATTAGTTTTTTCCCCTTGTTGTATATAGTTAGTAGTACCCTTTGTGTTAGTTGTAGTAGTTTCTTTTCTCAGTGATGCCCTCACAGGAGTTCAAATGTTGTCTTTCATGTGGTGAAGCAATCCCACACAGTGATCCCCACACACGGTGCTTCGGATTCTGGGAGTGCTGCTGCTGCACATACTGGAGCAGGTGCCTCTCCGAAGAAATGGAGGAGCCATTCCCTGTCAACTGTGCTGAAGAAAAGATTGCATAAGCTCTATTAAGACTGCTCTTGGTCTTGGGGTGACTCTTTTGCTTCCCCAAGGAAAAGCATGGACTGGCATGGAGTTGGTACGGGTGTGCAGGATGGAATGGGTAGCTCTAACCCTTCCTTGGTACGGAGAATGGAGGTTCGAAATCCTGTACCGTTTACTTGAGTTGCAGTCTCAGGGCTTCTGTTGAGTCTGGCACGATGAGGGAGATGCCAGTATCGATTGTTTCCACCTCAGCAGCATATCAGGCAGGTACAGATCTCCTTTGCCTCTTGGTCCCAATCTCTCCTTTGGTCCAGGACTTTGCCAGGGCTGTATCATCTGTAGCTAGAGTGACCAGATGTCCTGATTTTATAGGGAGAGTCCCAATTTTTGGGTCTTTCTTATATGGGATCCTATTACCCCCCACCTCCTGTCCCAATTTTTCACACTTGCTGTCTGCTCTCCCTATCTGCAGCTTTGTCAGTTGAACAAGATGCTGAACCCTTGGGTCTCTTGGCACCGCACCCCAATATTGCCCTTCCATAAGTTGTGAAAGCAGGGCTGGTACTGGGATGCATATGGGGGACCCTGGCACTGGGAATCTCCTTGGCACTGCTACAGTCGGCACCACAAATGCTTCTGTGGCAGCTTTCGCTGCCCTTGACATCAGTACCATCAGACACTCTGGTACCTCTGCTGACTTCAGGACCAACACCATTTCCGGAATGGGCATGCTCAGTACTGATGGTACCACTTCCATTGGCAGTGCTGCCTCCCGCCTTATTCTGGATGATGGACGAATCGGACTGGTTACTTTCTCTCTCTGGTCTCGTTCCACCCTTATCTCTGGGATCCTGAGGCTCCTTGGTATAGCCTTTTATTTTATTTAATGTGAATTTTGTAATGTGGTGGTATGCCACCGTGGGTTCAGTTTTGGTGACTACAGTTTCAAGCTCAACAGAGTGAAAGTCACCTCTGCTACTTGTTTCAGATTTTGAGTTTCTGGGACCACATAAAGACCAAGGATAGTGATCACTCATACATTTACAAATACAATGTCTAGTGTGTTTTACAAGTTACAGTTAAAGTTAAGATTTCCCATGCCTATAGAATTTTTATAAAGACTAATGCACAAGTTACAAATATAGTTATACTCACATCCTTAATGATATTCTTAAGGTCTGATGGCTGCCTTGCCAATTGATCATCAGTAGAGGGGTGGTTCCTGCTGGAGCTTCCAGTAGGGAGCTAAGCTTTCCAATCTCTTTTTATAATGTGATTCTGACTATACCTCATTAGCATTTATGCACATGGTGCACCCTGTGGTTAGGGCATGTGTTAGAAAAATGTGACTACTGGATATCTTGTACGCAAAAAATAACTCTTACAGTAAATTTCTTGCAATACCACCCATTGGCACATCTTTTCCTATGATCTTGTGGCATAGGGTCATTCTTTGGTTGCTTACTTATGCCAAGCATTTCTTATGTCTATGGCCTAGTATGGCTAAGCTGACATCTTACAGGCCTCAGCCTGTAGGTCTTGTGTTTCAGCCCTACTTACTTAGATACCTAATGTATACTTATCCCTTCTGATACTTTTATAATTCTACAACTTAAATCTATATAGCATAGAATGATTATATATGAGATAGCATGTTATTCATAACATCACACAATAAATGAATGATAAAATGAAGTAATTGGCTACATCCGTGTCAGAGTTGGGGTCGTCATCCTTCCACTCTTCATCGGCCAACCTGGATTGAAGGTTGCTGATGGACCATTATGGATACCAGGATTGATACTTGTCTTCCAGTTGGGATGGAGGCTCTTGGCCCAGTGCCTACTGGGGGCCACCAATGCCTTATCCAGGTCTTTGGCCTCCGTGGAATCTGTGGGATGCTCCTCAGTTGTGGAGGTTCCCCTCTTCGTCTCGCTTGAAGGCAAGATCACTGGCCAGGTCTGCAGTGGTGACCGTCGATCCTCCCCAGGCCCAGGGACTGTTAGTCCTCTGGGCGGAGTCTTCAGAGTCGTCCCATCTGGGTCCATCAGCCCTGCAACTGGATCTGGCTTTGGCTTAGTTAAGGTACTCATTGTCATCTTTGGATGATTCTGTGATGCTTGGATCATCCTTTCCTTCAGTACCAGAGGATTTTAAGGCCTAACGAGACCTTTTGCAGTGTGTAGTTGATTCCCTCAATACCCAAGTGAAGTTCTTGCAAGAGAACACCTACAAATTAGTGGATATCCTGCAGCCATCTGCCCCTGGGAGAGTTGCTCTCCCTACTAGTGATGTGTTCCTTGGACCAGTTAAGGCCCTCTGGAGCACAGTTGTTTTGTTACTGCCTGCAGCTAAGTGTATGAAAAAGTGCTCTTTTGTTCCTGTGCAGGGATTTGAGAGGTTTTACTCCCATCCAGCCCCAAATTCTCTAGTTGTAACTGCAATGAATGACGGAGCCCAGCAGGGCAGGTTTAAGTCCACACCCAAGGATAGGGACTTTAAATATTTTGACCTCATGGGCAGGAAGATTCACACCTCCTCTTCCTTACATATGTGAATTGCTAATCAGCAAGCCTTGCTGTCCAAATACAATTTCATTAATTCTACCACTATGTCAGAGTTTGCAAACCAGCTGCCTGAGCCCTCATCAAAGGAATTTTGGGCATTTCTCACTGAGGGCTGCTTGGTGGCTAAGATGTCCTTGCAGTCCACGCTTGACAGCACAGACATCTCGGCCAGAGTGATGGCGGACTTCCTGGCTGCAGATATTGGGCATTGCTTCCTATGTCCAGCAAGCCATTGAGGATTTGCCCTTTGAGGGCCAAATGGTGTTTTTGGACAAAATTGATGAAATGCTGCGCTCCTTCAAGGACTCTAGGGCTACCCTGGAGTCCTTGGGGCTGTACATGCTGGTGGTGCAGAGGTGCCACTACAGCATTTAACAGCAGCAGTAGTATTGTTCACAGGGAATGTTTGGCCATCCTTTCCTCTTCCGATGCAACAGGACTACCCCAGAAAGAGGGATAGATACCACAGGAGACAGCTCGGGGTTTGGTCAGTCCACATACCCTCCCTCCCCCCCCATCATCCAAGAGCGCATTTTGACTCCTTGGACCAGAGCACTGTTCTAGTAATTGCTCCTTTATCCTCATGTCTCCCCTTTGGGGACAGACTGTCACACTTTCATAATGCTCGGGGCTATCACGACTGACAGCTGGGACCTAAGCACTGTCAGACTGGGTTATGCCATGCAGTTCCTCTCCACACATCCTCCCCACCCCTCTTCAGGGACCCCATCATGAAATAAGAGGAGTAGGAAGCGGACCTGGAGTGAAAGTGATTGAGTCCTGCAGAAATACTGAGAGAGATAAAAACACAACATGAAGTGTGTGTTCCCTGCCACTCCCAAGGGGTTGCTTCTATGGATCTGGTGCCATCAGGTTGCCATAGATACATACCCCATGTCCACTACTGCATGCAGCTAGGGGGGAAGTGGAGGAGCCAGATCCCAGCTGCCCAGCACCCTGCATTTTACCCAGGGACAGGAATGTTTCATCTGTGCACAGGAAATGTGTCTCGCTTACTAATACAGATTCCTGCTCTTTTGGAGCGGCGGCTGCTGCTGCTGCTTGTGGACGGCAGATTCCATGCATCTGTCCGATCAGACGACTCCTCCCTTTGCACCTGCCTGCTGCTGGGAGGCTCCTGCCTTGTAGACTGGCCTCAGTGAGGTAAGGAGGAGACCTCCTACTTGTGTTCACAGTTCCTGACCCTTGCCATAGTGCATGTCTTTCTTGTTGCTGGCATGTTGCTAAGGCTACTGGTAACCATGTGGGGAGCTGCCCTGGGAGTTGCCCATGTTTCCCTGCCTTTAGCTGCCCTGTTAACAGACAGGCAAAAAAGAAAGTTAGATGAAGGCAGTGATAAAGTGATTACCTAACCGAATGTATACTATACATATACAAATTACATCCGATCCAACCCCAAACCACCACTTGTAGTTGGGTCACATTGAGTTCAGGTTGGGTTGCAAATCTCTAAGTCTAGCTCTTAGTGTGTGCTTTATTTGGGACAATGATGCTTCAGTCACTTCAGCTAGGAAGAAGGTGGTGGAGTACTACTATATTCATTGATTCCAAGGCCAGAAGGGAGTATTATGATGATCTATTGTGACCTGTTGTGTAACCCAGGCCATAGAACTTCCCAAAAGTAATTCCTAAAGCATATCTTTTAGAAAAACATCCAATCTTGATTTAAAAATCAGCAGTGATGGAGAATCCACCACAACTGTTGGTAATTTGTTCCAGCAGTTAATTAGTCTTATGGTTAAAAATGTGTGCCTTATTTCCAGTCTGAATTTGTATAGCTTCAACTTGCAGCCATTGGATTGTGTTATATGTTTCTCTGTTAGATTGAAGAGTAAATATGTGTTCCCCATGTAGGTACTTATAGACTATAATCAAGTCACCCCTTAACCTACTTAGCACAGTCGTTGCTAGTTAGGCTCTCACAGTGAGGATGAATGGAAGCAATGTCATGAAGAGTTTTGTTACATTCAAACAGAAAGAGGTTATTTATCTCTTCTGCATATTCACCCTGACCCAACCTCTGCTTGGGAGATTTACAGGATGTGCCCAGAGGTTCAATCTTGGTCCAGCAATGTATTGACGCATTTGAACAGCTCCACTGAAGTGGTGGGACTACTTGTGAACTTAAATTGCTTTGCTGGAATGGATCTTAGAAAGGAACTGAGGTACAAGTGAGGTGTTGGGGTGTCTCTTGAGTCTTTAGTTCTAGAATGCTGAAACAGAGGGACGTGCTTCCCCAGCAGCTCGCTGCTGTGAAATGGGTTCCATTGCTGCCTGACAAGAGATACATTCCCACAGTTTGGGTCAATGGAGGCAATACATTTGGAGAATAATTATTTGGTATGTAACCTCTTATACACCACATAAAGAATATTGTGTATTGTGAATATTTGTAACTATTGGTGTTGTAAAGATGTTAATTTGTTTGAATTGTACCACCAGAATTAAAAAGCCTCTCTGTTTTTCCACCTCCAAAGAGACAGTGTGTGTTGTAGTGGTTTGAATCACGAAGATCTTGAACTCCAGCTCTTGATCTAGTGTTTGGAATGTGATTAGAAGATAAGCAGCTGGAAATTCAATTCTTCTCCTGCATTTCACTGTTCGGGCAAGGGACCTGTTTTGATGGTTTGTCTGTGTTAGGTTAATTGGTATTTTGTGGGTACATGGCAAAGCCTGTCTATTTGGGTGAGCATTGGCGAAAGGCTGAGGCAGTTGAGGATGGGATTTTTGTCTCGTGGGGAAAGTACAATGGGAAGTTTTAGGCTATAAGGGTTACATGACTGTGGATGAAATGGTGTGCGGAAAGGTGAGACGAAGTGCTGCTGCTTTGGTTAATTTTTATTTGCGTATCCTATGTTGGGTTTCTAAGTGCATGTCAAGGACGTTCATTGTCAAAGTTTGGATCGGTGTCCTTTGGTATTGAGTTTGTATAAGATTGAAATCTAATTTAATAAATAATAAATCTTTGTGACATAAATAAGAGTAGGTCATGGTGGCTGGGCATTCTTGGACCTAGCTGCTTCACAGAGGTGATTTTGGAAACACAATGGGCAAGCAGGTTTTGTAGTAAAATCAGGCTATACATGACTATAAACCTGAATTCTAAAGTGAAGGACTATGGTTGTATTTTAAGAAGGCAACTTACTATTTGTGTAGATTTAAATTAAATGAGTCATGAGAAGTTATACTAATATTTATCTAAGATGATTTTAATTTACAACCCATCTTTCCAGTTAATTTGTAGTGGTTTTTGTGTGTGTGTGCTTTTACTGATGATCTCAATTTTTGCTTCTTTAACTGCCCTCAACCAGATTGACAGATGTCTTACTCCACAGGGCTGATGCAAGTAAAAGCAGGTAGAAAAGCTGAGACTCTCTTGCCCAAGTGTTCAGAAAATAGACGGGGTGTCACACTTAGCTGCAAAATCTAGATCCTTCACTGTGGGAAAAATCACTACAATACTTGGGAAAAAAAATCAATGAGAATGTTGCATGTTGATGGTCTCCAATTTTAATACACATTACATTTTTATTTTATTTTATTTTATTTTATTTGACTACACAAATGCTTTAGTAGGACTTATGTAACAGCAAATTTGGCTTCCTGCACCATGAAAGAGACAGAAGATAGAACCCAATGCAGTTCTGTTATTTATGGTGGGAGGAGAGAAATAAATGCCAGGATCTCAGACAAAGGGTCTGAAGTAGAGCTGGGCAAAATTTCTTCAGGCAGTAGTTTATTCATCAAAAAATGCAGTTCTGGGTTAGCTAAAGTTGTTTGTGAATTCAGTCAAATTTGGCAAAAAATTTTGATTGAATAAAAATGGTGTGTGTGTGAAATTCAGAAAAAGTTTTTTGTTTTCACATTTTTGATATGAAACACTTTGACTTTTCTCATAGACTCATAGACTCATAGACTTTAAGGTCAGAAGGGACCATTATGATCATCTGGTCTGACCCCCTGCATGCTGCAGGCCATAAAACCGTCCCTACCCCTTCCCTGGACTCTGCTGTTGAAGTCCCCAATCCTGTTTTTAGTGGCTTCAATCGGCAGAGACCCTCCTGCTAGAGATCCCTGCCCCATGCTGCGGAGGAAGGCGAAAAACCTCCAGAGGCTCAGCCAATCTGCCCTGGAGGAAAATTCCTTCCCGACCCCAAATATGGCGATCAGTAAGACCCCGAGCATATAGGCAAGAGTCTCCAGCCCGACCCCTGTTAGCCATTATACTATTTACCTACCATTGCTTGGCTTTCCTTGACTACTATGTTTTACCATTAAACCATTCCCTCCATAAACTTATCTAACTTAATCTTAAAACCAGACAGGTCTGTCGCCCCCACCGTTTCCCTCGGTAGGCCGTTCCAATATTTCACCCCTCTGACGGTCAGAAACCTTCGTCTAATTTCAAGTCTGAACTTCCCCACGGCCAGTTTATATCCATTCGTTCTTGTATCCACGTTAGTACTAAGCTGGAATAATTCTTCTCCCTCCCTTGTATTAATCCCTCTAATATATTTAAAGATAGCAATCATATCCCCTCTCAGCCTTCGCTTTGTCAGACTAAACAACCCAAGCTCCTCTAGTCTCCTTTCGTACGACAGGTTTTCCATTCCTCTGATCATCCTAGTGGCCCTTCTCTGCACCCGTTCCAGTTTGAGTTCATCTTTTTTAAACATGGGAGACCAGAACTGCACACAGTACTCCAAATGAGGTCTCACCAGCGCCTTGTACAACGGAAGCAGGACCTCCTTATCCCTACTAGACATACCTCGCCTAATGCATCCCAAGACAGCATTGGCTTTTTTCACCGCCACGTCACATTGTCGACTCATAGTCATCCTGCGGTCTACAAGAACCCCTAGGTCCTTCTCCTCTTCCGTTACTTCTAACCAATGCATCCCCATCTTGTAACTAAAATTGTTATTAGTCATCCCCAAATGCATCACCTTACACTTTTCACTATTAAATTTCATCCTATTTCTGATACTCCAATTCACAAGCTCATTCAAGTCTCCCTGCAGGATATCCCTATCCTCCTCCGAATTTACAACGCCTCCCACCTTCGTATCATCCGCAAACTTTATCAGCCCACTCCTGCAATCGGTTCCGAGGTCAGTTATAAATAGATTAAATAAAATGGGTCCCAAAACCGAACCTTGAGGCACTCCACTAGTAACCTCCCTCCAACCTGACAGTTCACCCTTTAATACAACCCGCTGCATTCTCCCCATTAACCAATTCCTTATCCACCTCTGGATTTTCATATCGATCCCCATGTTTTTCAGTTTAACTAATAATTCCTCATGGGGTACAGTATCAAACGCTTTACTGAAATCCAGGTATATTAGGTCCACCGCATTTCCCTTATCTAATAAATCCGTTACTTTCTCAAAGAAGGAGATCAGATTAGTTTGGCACGATCTGCCCTTCGTAAAACCATGTTGTAATTTATCGCAATTGCCACTACCCTCCAGGTCCTCAACTAGTTTCTCTTTCAGAATTTTCTCTAACACCTTGCACACTACAGATGTTAAACTAACAGGCCTGTAGTTACCGGGATCACTTTTTTTCCCTTTCTTGAAAATAGGAACCACATTAGCTATTCTCCAGTCTAACGGGACCACCCCCGAGTTTACAGATTCATTAAATATTATCGCTAATGGGCCTGCTATTTCCCGTGCCAATTCCTTCAATATTCTCGGATGAAGATCGTCCGGTCCTCCCGACTTAGCCCCATTAAGGTGTTCAAGTTTTGTTTCTACCTCGGATACGGTAATCCCCCATCCTGAATGCCCCTCTGTAGTGGTGCTAGTATCCCTAATACCTTCATTGGCCTCATTAAACACCGATGCAAAATATTCATTAAGATATTGCGCCATGCCTAGATTGTCTTTAATCTCCTCTCCGTCAATAGTCTTAAGCGGTCCCACTTCTTCTTTCTTTGCTTTCTTCCTATTTATGTGGCTGTAAAACCTCTTACTATTGCTTTTAATTCCCCTCGCTAGGTCCAACTCTACACGGCCTTTGGCCTTTCTCACTCTATCTCTACATTCTCTGACTTCACTTAGGTACATTTCCTTACTGATCCCTCCCCTCTTCCACTCTTTGTACGCTTTCTGTTTTTTCCTAATAGCCCCTTTGAGTCGGTCGCTCATCCAGCTCGGTCTAAATCTCTTGCTTAGTAATCTTTTTCCCTTTTTTGGAATACAGGCCTCCGACAGCTCATGCATCTTTAACTTAAAGTAATCCCAGGCTTCTTCTCCCTTTAAATCCATTAATACGTTTGCCCAATCCACTTCCCTTACCAGTCCCCTTAATTTGTTAAAATTGGCCTTTTTAAAATTATAAACCCTAGTCTTTGATTTAATTCTGTTACTCCTTCCATGTATTTTAAACCGAATTAGCTCATGATCACTGGAGCCCAAATTGTCCCCTACTACCACTTCCTCAACGAGGTCCTCACTACTTACTAGAATCAAATCTAAAATGGCCTCCCCCCTCGTCGGTTCAGTTACCACTTGATGGAGGAATTGATCAGCAAGCACTTCTAGGAACATCTGAGCCCTGTTATTGCTACTAGCGTTTGTTCCCCAATCTATATCCGGGAAGTTAAAGTCCCCCATAATTACACAGTTTCTGTTAGTAATTACTTCTCTAAACACATTAAATAGTTCCTTATCCATATCCTGGGTCGATCCTGGTGGTCTATAGCACACTCCAAGCACTATCCCCGGAGAGGCTCTAGTAGTCCTATTACCCAGTGTGAGTATTGCCCAGACGGACTCTGTGTTATCTAATCCATCCACTATTATTTCTTTACAGTTTATTTCACTATTGACATACAATGCCACCCCCCCACCTTTACCTTTGTTCCGGTCTTTCCTAAACAGCGCATACCCCTCCATACCTGTGTTCCAGTCGTGACTGCCATTCCACCACGTTTCCGTTATTCCTACGATATCTGGTTTCAGCTCTTGGACCAAGAGCTCCAATTCCTCCATTTTATTACCTAGGCTTCTGGCATTGGTGTATAAACACCCTAATGTATGTCGTTTAGCCTGTCTCCCATTAGCAGCACTATATGTTGCAGGCCTCCTTGTGTCCGTCCCCCCTGTCCTTCCTATGTCCAATCTCATCTCCCCGGCTATGTCTCCTCTCATTTTACTCACCTTTTCCATACTGGAATCTGGCGTGGAGATTAACTGTGCATCTCTCAACCGTCTCCCCAGACTTCCTAGTTTAAAGCTCTTTTGATTAGATGAGCCAGCCTCCCTCCCAGAAGTCTATTTCCTTCCCTACTCAGGTGAAGACCATCCCGCGAGAACAGATGTCTGTCCCCGAAAGCCTCCCAGTGGCCATACATCCCAAAGCCCTCCTTATAGCACCACTCCCTTAGCCAACTATTTATTCTCACAATCCTATCAGCCCTTTGCTGCCCTTCCCTCGGAACGGGCAGAATCCCACTAAAGATAATCTGAGCCTCTATCTCCTTGAGCGTCTTCCCCAGCCTGGCATAATCTCCCTTGATTCTCTCTAACGAGAACCTAGCTGTGTCATTCGTTCCTACATGAAGGATTATCAAGGGGTTCTTACCTGCTCCTTTTAGGATCCTTTTCAACTGCAGGTCCACATCGCGTATCTTTGCGCCCGGTAGACAGCACACCCTTCTGTTCTCCGGGTCCGCCCTGGTCACAGGCCTGTCCAATCTCCTCAGTAAAGAGTCTCCAATTACATTTTAAAGCGTTTCATTTTGAAATTTAGCTAGATTTAACTAAACCCCTCATAAAAGAGGAGGAGGCCCCCAAACACCCCAAAGTGAAATGCAACATTTTGTTTTGGGTCAAACAAAATATTTCATTTGAGCCTAAATGACTTTTTTCCAGTTATTCTGTTTGGTGAGGTACCAACAAATTTTCATTTCGGGTTGAACCAAAATAATTCTTTTTTCCAGACTTTTTCAGTTTGGCCACCAAACAGAAAATATCAGTTATTTGCCCAGCAGTAGCCTGACATCTATAGGTGCAATGCTGCTGTGCTCTTTTGGTGTTCATTCACTGCTCTGGGTGGAGGCACCTGACAGATCCACCTGCTTTACTCTTACAGAGGTGGAACATAAGAGCTGTGAGGGTTTACTGTAGAGTAGACCTTGTGTTGCAGTAGTGGTTGCAAATTGACTCCACTGCTGGTCTCTGGGGAGCAGATTACTTAGGCCAACCTCTGTAGTCCTTTCTTGTACCAAACCCATAGTGTTAGGCTTGGTGTAGTTCTTGTTTTAGTATCTAAGGGTACATATTTTCTACTCTGTTTCCTTAACAGAATGCTGCTTATCCCACATTATCTATGGCTTTCCAGCTGTGTGTACTGCACAATATCTTACATGCTAGATCAGGTGAATGAGCAGTTGGTCTGCTCTGAATAGAAAAAGTATCTAACAAAAGTCTGCATGATGGGTAGCTGAATAACTTTAATGAGAAGGAAGATCACAGTAGTGAGGTCCCTGCCTCCATGTCCTCAACTTTCAATTCTTTCTCCTTCCATCTGTCACGTCCTACCTGTTTCTACAGCAGGGCCTGTGGAATCTCTGGGGGTTATGGACCAATCCTCTTTGACATTTTGCCTGCATGGAGCCTCACTCTTGGGAAGTATGCATGAGCCCTGGAACCTTCTAGGCTACATCTCCACAGCCAGCATCAACGAGTCTCAAAGCCTGGATCAACAGACTAGAGCTCTACAGCCTAGGGAAGGGGGTGGGCATCAGAGCCTGAGCTTCAGCCAGAGCCACAACATCTACACGACAGTTCTTAGCACCGCAGTGGGAGCCTGAGATGTTTGACCTGGGCTCTGTAACTTGCCGCCGTGGGCTGTGTAGATACCCCTGGTCAGCAGTGTCCATTGATTTTAAGTGCACTTACGGCACAAGCATTAAATGTTGCACATCATGTGAAAACATGTCTGTCATTGGACATTATTATTGTGTTGCAGTAGTAGCAAAATGCCCAAGTCCAATAAGGGCCCCACTGTACTTGGCATCGTGTGCAAATGAATTGAAAGGACAATTGTTATCCCACAGAGCTTACATGGAACATCTTATTTCCCCCCTCTCCACACCAATTATACAAGCTCTGGATCTAATCAGAGTTGTTCTGTTTGCTTCACTCTAGGATCCTTTTTGGCTCTTCAGGATCTTTTAATGCATCTGAACCTTTATGTTCCTGCCCTTATTAATTTTGGAGCAGTCTTGTTCTCATTGCCCTAAACAGGTGATGCCATTTCTTCCTGTATTCTGTAAAATCCACCCCCAGACTATGATGATAAAAAGTTTTCTGTCAGAAAGATCCTGATGTCTTTGGGCTATCTGTCCTTTTAGAAATCTTTCATGGCTGACAGACAGTCTGCATCTGGCACTGAATGCTGTTGGAGACAGGATGCTTGATTCATGATCTACTATGACATCTCCAGTGTCCCTGTCGGTCACAATTCAGCTACTTTAATGCAAAATATATCACTCATGTATTTGTATTAACTGAAACAAATTGCCTGAAAGTCTTTTTAGGACAAAATAAAAAAGCATAGATATTTTTTCAGATGGTGTTCTGTTTCCCTAAATAAAGTATTACAAAAATCTCAGGATTGGTTTAATGAAAATGAGTGGACCACTAATGGTTCATTCAGATAACAAATATATTTTGATTTTGTTTTATTAAGCATTTAAAAACTGATTCTACTGAGCGAGTGATCTACCATATATAGTAATTCCACACTTGCTAGGAGGAGGATTACCTTATCTTCAAATAAAACACCTAGACTTTTTAATATGATTTGATTATGCTCCATTGCAAACACAAACAATAAATTAATTGTGTTCACCTACTATTTATAACGTACCTTCATGGAAAAAAGTCATAAATTTACATGATCAGTGGTACAAAGTGTTTATAGCTTCAGACCTATAACTTGATCGCTTTTTAGAGATTTTTACTTTTTGGCAGTATAAGATCTGTTTGTGTAATATATGTTTCCTGTGTGTTAACATACTGTAAAAGTGTTATGGAATGAAATTATCATCAATTTTACTTAAGGTAGAAACAGTACATGTAATAGTGCAGGAAAAGGGAAGTGAAACTATAGGCCTTCATATCCAACTTTCTCTGGCCCTCTGACTTCATGGATTAAAGAGAGTCAAGAGTAGATGACAGCTTTCCCATTTTTTCGTTTGTTTGTTTGTTTTGTTTTGTTTTTACCGAGTTCTTTGGGGTGTGATAAACTCTCTCCAGTGTCAAAAATTGCATAATCTATTTTGCAAGATGGCAACCTCCTTTAGTATGCTCATAAACATCAATTTTAATTTTAATTTTTTTGTTTTCAGGTGGACACAGTGCATTTATTTCAAAAAATCCTTTCTACTCCTTAAACTTTCAAATTAATGACACATTTATGTTCAGAGTAGAATGTGCCAGATAGGAGAGAACCATTATTGTATCAGTCTTCTCTATTTGTGGATTATTGATATACACAAACTTTCCAAATTGTGCTCTCACAGCAGTGCAACCCTACTGGTTGCACCACTGTACAAGAGAGCAGAAGTCGGTTGCATATCTTATTTTTAGTGTTGGTTACTGTTACACAGATATTAAGGTTTATTTTATTGTTCACCATACAATGGCTAAATCTAAGGCAATATTAAAAAATCAAATGACCATAAAAAAAGCTTGACTGTGAAATATTTGAAAAACTTAACAGAAGAACAGCTATATTAATAGAAAATATTGAAAGATAATTTTTCATATATTAAAAAAAATACTTCTCTCCTCCCCTTCCTCCCTTCTGACCTCCCCAGGTTCTCGCTTCAGGTTGCTGCCACAGCAGAGAACTGCCTTCTTACTGTATATCCATACCTGGCATTCCACTGCACAGACCAACAAATTGTCTTGAGAAGTGGTAAGGGTAGTGAACATTTCCTCACTTAATCTTTTTAATTGTTATTACATTGTAATTATATTAATCACGATAGTCTATCTATAATTTTTATCATGATCATAGCTACTTATTTAATTAAGGAAGCATTTTTACTTGGTACTTAGAAGGGAATATACTCATAATGAGATTTTTATAATATGTTGGGATTCATACAGATTCAGGCTTGTTCTTATTGAAAGTAGGGGGACAAAATAAGTTGGATATTTATTGAAAAATGTCTGACAAGCCTACAATTTTTAGAATAATTGTGCTAATATTGGAGTAAGCGTAGAAAGGATAACATAACTACATGGAGGAAAATAAATTAATTTAAATTAGGCTAACAAAGAGCTATGGTTGACAGGCAGTTTCTGTGCCACCTGCAATTGGACTTTTAAAGAAAAAACAGCACAGAAGAAGGCAGCATAATTGAATGGTAAAGTTATTACAGAGTATTTATATAATAGTTGAAAATGTTGTTCAGTATTTTTGAGATTCTGGAAAAGACATGAGATTTTTTTGTAATGTTTTGTTCAAATATATCTGGAGTACTGTGAAAATACTGGAAACAATCAGATTGATTAGTGTTAAAATTAGTGTAAAATAAGTCAACTTACATGGATGGACCCTTCTTACTTAAAGGAGATGTCCATGCTTTAGAATCCAGTTACAACCATTGAAATTATCTTTGCAGAAGGGTCGAGGTAAGGCAGGCAACTAGAATGTATGCAGTGGTGAAATTACATTCGGAACCCACTCCAAACAATTCAGCAGCAGGTTTATGTTTGTAATGTGATATAAATGGAGCTAAGATAAATTCTACTTTGACCACAGTGTGACTCTGTTTTTCAGTTTATTACTTGGGTCCAATCCTGTAAATAACAATTTGGGGAAGCAGAGTGCTCTACCTGTGAGAACCCCATTGGATATCAGCGGGGCTGTCTGTGAATGTACAGAGGTCTGGCTGCATGTTGTAATTTGCAGGGTTGGGGCCTTTATGTTTCTCAGATTAACTAGGGTTACCATATTTAACAAATAAAAAAAGAGGACCCTCCACGGGGCCCTGGCCCCGCCCATTTCCCACCCAGGCTTGCCCAACCCTGCCCCTTCCCCGCGCCAACCCCGCCCTAACTCCGCCCCTCCCCCTCCCACTCCCAGCCACGCGAAAAGGGCTGCCCGAGCGCTACCGGCTTCACGGTTTGCCGAGCAGCCCCCAGACCCTGCGCCCCCGGCCGGCGCTTCCCCAGCGCAGCTGGAGCCCGGGAGGGGAAGCACCCAGCCGGGGGCGCAGGGTCTGGAGGCTGCCCAGCAAACCATGAAGCCGGTAGCGCTTGGGCTTCGGGCAGCCCCTATGCCTCCGGACCCTGCTCCCCCGGCCGGACACTTCCCCTCCCGGGCTCCGGCAGCGCAGGGTCCGGAGGCATGGGGGCTGCCCAAAGCCCGTAGCGCTCAGCTCTTTAACAGAGCCGAAGAGTCAGGGGAGGAGCAGAGCTGCCGCGGCTGGAGGCTCTGCTCCTCCCCTGACTCTTCGGCTCTGTTTAAGAGCCGAGCTGCCCGAGCGCTACCGGCTTTGGGCAGCCCCCATGCCTCCGGACCCTGCGCCGCCGGAGCCCGGGAGGGGAAGTGCCCGGCTGGCGGCTGGGGTCCAGAGGCAAGGGGGCTGAAGCCCATAGCACTCGGGCAGCTCGGCTCTTAAACAGAGCCGAAAAGTCAGGGGAGGAGCAGAGCAGCCGCAGGAGGGGAAGTGCCCGGCCGGCATTTTGCGGACATGTTCGGCTTTTTGGCAATTCCCCCCGGCCGGGGGTTTGATTGCCGAAAAGCCGGACATGTCCGGGAAAAACTGGACGTATGGTAACCCTAGATTAACAAGAGCAGGTTGCTCAGATGCTTTAAAAACCAAACAACATGATTTGTGTCTGTGATGATTTGGGACCATTGAGCACTATTCATTTGTATTAGGGCTCTCAAGTGATTAAAAAAATTAATCGTGATTAGTCGCGCAATTAAAAAAAATAATTGGGATTAATCACATGATTAATCGCACGATTAATCGTGCTGTTAAACAATAATAGAATGCCATTTATTTAAATATTTTTGGATGTTTTCTACATTTTCAAATATATTGATTTCAATTACAACACAGAATACATTGGCTGGGAACAGCGAACCGTGGCCACTGGGAGCTGTGGGCGGCTGTGCAAATGTAAACAAATGGTCTGGAGGCCCGCAAGTGGATTACCCTGACCGGCCGCAGGTCGCCCACCACTGCTCTAAAGTTTTACATTGTTTTGCTTTTGAGTGCAGTTACTTTTACAAAAAAAAAAAAAAAAAATCAAAATTTGTAAATTGCACTTTCATGATAGAAATTTCACTACAGTACTTGTATGAAGTGAACTGAAATATACTATTTCTTTTATCATTTTTACAGTATAAATATTTGTAATCAAAATAATAATATAAAGTGAGCACTGTACACTTTGTATTCTGTGTTGTAATTGAAATCAATATATTTGAAAATGTAGAAAACATTCAAAAATATTTAATAAATTTCAATCGGTATTCTATTGTTTAACAGTGCGATTAAAACTGCAATTAATCACAATTAATTTTTTAATCATGATTAATTTTTTTTAGTTAATTGTGTGAGTTAACTGGAATTAATTGACAGCTCTGATTTGTATCTCTAGTTTTTCTTATCTCGGTAGAAGTTTGAAGCTGAATCAGATAGAATTGAGTAAAACCTCAAAAATGATCCCAGTAAGACTCAACTGATGCCCATAAGACTCAACTGATGTTCAGAATTTATTCAGATGCCTCTGAAACCTGCAAGCAGGGAGGGCTCTGGCTTTTTTGCCACCCCAAGCAAAAAAGCCTCCCTCCGCCTCCCGCCCCCTGGCGGGGAGCGCGGCAGGGGAGGGCGCCGAGCCCGGCCGCGGCCCCGCTCTCCCCGACCGGCCAGAGCGCTGGGGGAGGGCGGCTCCGCTCTCCCCGACTGGCCAGAGCGCCGAGAGGAAGGCGGCGAGCCTGGCCGCGGCCCCTCTCTCCCCGGGTGAGCACCGCCCCCCTCCAGGTGCCACCCCAAGCACATGCTGGAGGGCTGGTGCCTGGAGCCAGCCCTGCCTGCAAGAATCCGGAATGAGTAGCTGCCTGAACCTTGCAGAGTCTTCAGTGACTGCAGATTTTGTTTTCCTTCATGAGACTAGAAGGGATCTCTGTTAGATCTGAAGAGCTGTTTTCCTTTGGGCCTGAGGGGGGTTGAACTAGGGCTGCTGTATTCATTCCTTGCAGCCACTTGGTTCCCACCTAAGTAGCGGTGACCTGTAGAACCTGTACAAAGGTGACTAGCCTAATGGGAAGAGAGATGAGGCCCTTTGCCAGGTCCTTAAACCTGTTTATGGGCTGCTGCTTATCTTTCCCAGTGATGCCTGCTAATGCTTCAGCCCCAAGGCATAGGTCTGTCCAAAAAGATCACTTGCAGTGGCCCATCAGAGCCCAGCACTACCACTCCACAACAGCCATCCTTCAAACCTGCCTATTTCAACCCAGCAAATTGTGTGCCAAAATCTGGTCCCACATAATATGTAATCTATATATATTTTTAATCCGAATGGTGTGAGGTATCATTGAAACAGTATCTTAAAGAAATTTTGTTTTATTGTGCTACAGAGAGATTGGTGGTCCTCTTTTACAATTTCATTGTAGTCAATTGCAGGATTGATGCTGTGATTTTTTTTTTTTTAATGAAGTCTTCTATTTGAAACCTGTATTTTGATCTGTAATAGAACATGTTTGGAAAGACTATCTACCCTATTACTAGAGAATGCATTGTTGTACTACACTGTTCACACTGTATATTTGACCCCGTATAGCTCCCTTAACTTGTTCTGATGTTTAAGGTTGTTGAATGGCTATGTTTTTCTCATAAATTGCAATTGTGTGATATACTATATCTATATCTATCTATCTATCTATCTATCTATCTATCTATCTATCTATCTATCTATCTATCTATCTATCTATCTATATATATAATGTGCAGTTCCAATGGGGTAAAAATACCTATTTGTTTTTCAAAGGGCTACAGGGTTAATTGATTAAACTGGTGCTGACTCTGATGGCAGTCACTTCAAGAGTAATAAAATGGTTACTAGTTTCTCTTCCGTTTAATGCCTGTATGTTGAGCCACTGTGCCCTGCCCAGCATAGTGTATTTGGCCTTCCAGTGGGTATGACTGTAATCCTGCTCTAACCTATTGATTATTTAATGTAATTTGAAACTTGTTCATTTTTTTTCTTCAAAGGTGTGTAGAACAGACCGTCACTCTTGAGTCCTACATGCCCCTTGTGCTTTTCTTACATGATGTAAAACTTTTAGTTCAGCTTAGCTTGTTTATCTTGATCTTTTTGGGCAAACTACTAATTTGACTTACTGGGGTAATTTAATTTTTTTATGAAATTTTTAATATGTTAAGAAAGGAAAATAACTTTCAAAGAATGCCAGTCAAATCTTTAGGCCTTTTCAACATGAGGCAACAATCAACAATGTAACGAAGCCAATATGGGTATTTTCATTGACTTTAATGGTAGCTAAATTGAGCTCTCAGGTTCAGATTCTTTTGTGATCACCTCATGGTTCTTCTGATTGAGAATTGCAGTCCTTCATAGTTGAGGTAGCACTAGTGTCTCTTGACAAGGCTTATTTTTGATACAAACCCCTTTACAAGTCAAAACAACAAATTCTCATGGGTGGTGGTTTTTTTTTTTTTTTTTACAATTAAAGTCTGAAAGGCACACTATTATCTCTTCTGAAAGTCTTGAACAAATTTAATAATCACGGTTTCTGACTAAAGACTTAAATGACTCCAGTTTTTCCCAAGCACAAAATTTCACACATGGGTAGATTTGGGCATTAACCATTGTAAACGTAGGAGCCAAAGAAATTAAAATGGTTAAACTGGGTATGATTTTCCATCTGGTCCCTGACTGAACACAGAGGACACTTATGGGGATAATGACCCAACACTAATAGCCGCAACACTAATAGCCCCAAACCAGCGAAGAACTTCAGCACTTGCTTAATGTTAAGCATGTGAGAAGTCCAATTTTTTAGCTCCCTTTAAGTCTCAAAGAATGTTTTATAAAAATGTTCAAGACTTTCAGAACAAATACTAGTTGCTCCTAAGACTTTAACTGTACAAAATATAAAGAATGAGACTGTTCACATTCTTAAAGTGAAACATGTGCTTTGGTGGTTTGGAGCTTAAAGGAGGAATTGCTGTGCAGGACTGAAACTACATGCCCTAAACTTCCAGGTCTGACAAGTCAACCAACTCCCTCTGCAGTTCTATTTCATAGAACTGGAAGGACCCTCGAGAGGTCATCTAGTCCAGTCCTCTGCACTCATTGCAGGACTAAGTATTATCTAGACAATCCCTGTCACGGATTGAAGTGTCACGAGAGGAGGTTTTGGAATTAATTGATAAACTTAACATTATCAAGTCACCGGGACCTGATGACATTCACCCAAGAGTTCTGAAAGAACTCAAAAGTGAAGTTGCGGAACTGTTAACTAAGGTTTGTAACCTGTCCTTTAAATCAGCTTCTGTACCCAATGACTGGAAGTTAGCTAATGTAACGCCAATATTGAAAAAGGGCTCTAGAGGTGATCCCGGTCTGTAATTGCTGGGAAGTCTAATGTCTGTACCAGGCAAATTAGTCGAAACAATAGTTAAGAATAAAATTGTCCGACATAGAAAAACATAAACTGTTGAGCAATAGTCAACATGGTTTCTGTAAAGGGAAATCGTGTCTTACTAATCTATTATAATTCTTTGAAGGGGTTAACAAACATGTGGACAAGGGGGATCCGGTGGACATAGTGTACTTAGATTTCCAGAAAGCCCTTGACAAGGATCCTCACCAAAGGCTCTTATGTAAATTAAGCTGCCATGAGATAAAAGGGAAGGCCCTTTCATGGATTGAGAACTGGTTAAAAGACCGGGAACAAAGGGTAGGAATTAATAGTAAATTCTCAGAATGGAGAGGGGTAACTAGTGGTGTTCCCCAAGGGTCAATCCTCGGACCGATCCTATTCAACTTATTCATAAATGATCTGGAGAAAGGGGTAAACAGTGAGGTGGCAAAGTTTGCAGATGATACTGAACTGCTAAAGATAGTTAAGACCAAAGCAGACTGTGAAGAACTTCAAAAAGATCTCACAAAACTAAGTGATTGGGAACAAAATGGCAAATGAAATTTAATGTGGATAAATATAAAGTAATGAACACTGGAAAAAATAACCCCAACTACACATACAACATGATGGGGGCTAATTTAGCTACAAGTCAGGAAAAAGATCTTGGAGTCATCGTGGATAGTTCTCTGAAAATGTCCACGCAGTGTGCAGAGGCGGTCAAAAAAGCAAACAGGATGTTAGGAATCATTAAAAAGGGGATAGAGAATTCCATAGGTGGAAAGATCTTGAGATGAGACTAAGGTTAAAGGCCACCATAGATGATCAGCATCAAAAGAAGATTGCATCAGAGTCTCTTTATTGGCAAAATGTTCTGAAAAGGCTCATTGCCTCTGTGAGAATGCTTGCTACCCAAAACCTAGCACCACGTGGCACTGCAGATCAGCTGTTATGTGCGAAACAATGGAAACTTCCTTAAAAATGTGGAGCTGATGGCTGAGTTAGATGCTCCTGGAGTACAGTGTCAAAGAAGAGTCACCACCCAAGAGATGTACACACACCACTACCTTGGAAAAACAATTCAAAATAAGATCATACAGTTACTGGCAACAAAAGTCAAACAGAAGATTGTGGCAGATCTGAAGTCAGCAAGATATTACTCTGTTATTCTGGACTGCACACCTGACATCAGCCATACGGAATAAATGACTTTAATGGTGTGTTTTGTAACAACAACAAGAGAACCTAGTGAAAATGTCCCTGCAATGGTGACTGTCAGAGAGCATTTTCTAGAATTTATTGACATTGATGATACTGCAGGAGCTGGTATGACAAATGTGCCTCTTAAAAAGCTGGAAGATACGGGAATTGCGATAGCTGATATGAGAGGTCAGGGCTACGATAATGGTACCAACATGAGAGGGAAGAACAGAGGAGTGCAGACACAGATCTGAGAGTTAAACCCTTTTTTTGTCCTATGCAGTTCTTATTCATTGAACTTGGTGGTCAGTGAAGCAGTATCAGCTTCTAGTGAGACTGCTGAATTTTTTAATGTAATTCAAAGCATCTGTGTATCTTTTCTCTGCATCAACTCATCGATGGCAAATTTTGAAGCAACATCTGGGAACATTTTCTCTGACACTGAAACCACTGAGTGCCACATGATGGGAAAGTCAAGTGGAGGCGATAAAGCCTATCAAACACCAAATTGGGAAGATAGATGATGCCATAGTTGCCATTATGGAGGATAATGCTATGATAGGAACTGTTCGTGGGAGAACAGTGGCAGAGGAAAATGGAATCATCAGAAACATACATAACTTCAAATTTCTGTGTGGCTTAGTGTTTTGTGGCATGACATACTGTTTGAAATAAATGTTGTAAGCAAGAGACTCCAAGGTGTTGACCTTGATATATCTGGAGCAATGGCACAACTGGACAAAGCAAAGTCATACCTACAGTCTTACCAGTCAGATGAGGGATTTCAAAACATTCTGAAGAGTGCACAGAAGTTGGCAGAGGAACATCACACTGAAGCTATTTTCCTACCCATTCAAGAATACAAGAGTCACCGAAGAAGACAACATTTTGATTACGAGGCACGGAATAATCCCATAAGAGACCCCAAACAACAATTCAAAGTTGAATTCTTTAACCAGGTTCTAGATTGTGCAATACAGTCAGTTGAAGAACATTTCATGCAGCTCAAGGAACACAGCAGTATATTTGGGATGTTGTATGATATTCCAAAACTCCTCACTATACCTGAAAAAGACCTACACCAGCAATACAGGGCACTAGACAGTGTTGACACATGACATGTGTGATATTGATGCGAGTGATTTAGGTGATGAACTGAAAGCCCTTCCAAGATGCATTTCAGCAGGATCAACTCCAAAGGCTGTTCTGGAATATATGTGCACAAATAAGATGACCACCCTCTTTCCAAATGCTTTTGTTGCTCTGCGCATACTTCTAACACTTCCTGTAACAGTTGCCAGTGGAGAACGCAGCTTCTCCAAGCTGAAGTTAATAAAAACACATCTACGCTCCACAATGACACAGGAGAGGCCAGTCGGCCTTACAACCATCTCAATAGAGCATGAGCTGGCCCAGACTGTGGACCTTCAGCAGGAAGCAGTTCAGATCTTTGCAACCAAGAAGGCACGGAAAGCAGCACTTTGATTATTCAAACAGATAAAAATGCCAGTGTTTACTGTGCAGACAAGAAAAGTTACGTTTGCTGTTCAGGCGTTTGAAAGTTAAGTGTTGCTTAAAATTTTTGAACAAGGCATTTTAAATTGTTAGTTCTCCTTTATTGGGGTAGGTAGCAGAGCAGTACCATGAGAGGACTACATCAGGAAGAAGACAGAATTGAGACCTTTCAAAGTTTTTTGGCCCAAGCAAGGGGATATGGGGGTGTCATTTGAGCTCCCAGCCTCACTGCCAAAATGTTGTGGGCTGGCCCTGAACCTGCTCTTAAAAATCTCCAATGATGGAGATTCACAGCCTACCTATGCAATTGATTCCTAACTTCCAGTTAGGAAGTTTTTCCTCATGTCCAACCTAAATCTCCTTTGCTGCAGTTTAAGCCCATTGCTTCTTGTCCTATCCTCAGAGGTTAAGATTTTTTTTTTCTTCCTCCTCCTTGTAACAACCTTTTGCATACTTGAAAACTGTTATCATGTCCCCTCTCAGTCTTCTCTTTTCCAGACTAAACAAACCCAGTTTTTTCAATCATCCCTCATAGGTCATGTTTTCTAGACCTTTAATAATTTTTGTCACTCTTCTCTGGTCTCTCTCCAATTTGTCCCCATCCTTCCTGAAATGTGGCGCCCTGAACTGGACACAATACTCCACTTGACGCCTAAGCAGCACAGAGTAGCGTAGAAAAATTACTTATCGTGTCTTGCTTACAACTTTCCTGCTAATACATCCCAGAAGGGTGTTCGCTTTTTTTGCAACAGCGTTACACTGTTGACTCATATTTAGCTTGTGATCCACTATGACCCCCCAGATACCTTTCCGCAGTACTCCTTCCTAGGCAGTCATTTCCCATTTTGTATGTGTGCAACTGATTGTTTTCCCAAATGGAATACTTTGCATTTGTCCTTATTGAATTTTATCCTACTTACCTCAGACCATTTCTCCAGTTTGTCCAGATCATTTTGAATTTTAATCCTATCGCCCCAAAGCAGTTACAACTTCTCCCAGCTTGGTATAATCTACAAACTTTACAAATACGCTCTCTATGCCATTACCTAAATAATTAATGAAGATATTGAACAGAATTGGACCCAGAACCAATCCCTGCGAGACCCCACTCGTTATGCCCTTCCAGCATGACTGTGAACCACTGATAACTACTCTCTGGGAATGGTTTTCCAACCAGTTCTGCATCCACCTTATGAGAGCTGCATCTAGGTTGCATTTCCCTAGTTTGTTTATGAGAAGGTCATGTGAGACAGTATCAAAAGCTTTAGTAAAGTCACGTCTACCGCTTCCCCCCATTCATGAGGCTTGTTACCCTGTCAAAAGCAATCAGGTTGGTTTGGCATGATTCGTTTTTGACAAATCCATGCTGACTGTTACTTACCACCTTATTATCTTCTAAATGTTTGGAAATTGATTGCTTAAAAATTTGCTCCATTATCTTTCCAGGTACAGAAGTTAAGTCATGAATCATTTTAGGAGCTCTGCAATAGAGCTGTCTGGCTGAGGGAATTTAGGAGTCTGAGCTCCACTTGTACCTCTGGGGAGGCGCATGATTCAGGAATCAACTCCCAGCAGGCAACCCACAATCCCTCAGCTTTCGTTTGGGGCCTGCTGCCCCAAATTCAGTTCTTACTCACCTTCAAGACACCAGTTCCCCACTGCCAACTTTCTCCCTAAATCTACAATGTTATCTCACTCCAAATGCCTTTCTTTCCTCCTGCTCCTTCTCTGCTATCTTGATCTTTTTAGCCCACCCTCATGCGTTATCTCAACCTCACCTGCTGGTAATCTTCCACTACTTCACAATTGCCTGTTTCTCTGCTAGTAGACTCCTTGCCCCTGTAGCAGTGGAGAGTAAGACTGTACTGAGAAAGGGTATCTTTGGATTTAAAAAAAAATACTGAGTATTTTCAGAGAACATGAATTACTTTTCCGTGTTGTTACTCCTGCACACATCTCAACAAATCTGAGGCTTCTGTAGATGCTGCTTTTTAATTTGATTTGTGAAATGTGCGGGATTGGTAGTGCTTTGAAAAGGCTGACTATGAAACACTGAGACCCACTGAATGAGGAGCTGGGGTCAGACACGCCTTAAAAGGGGACTTGGTTACTGGCTGAGCACTTTAGAGTTGGGAATGCTCCTCTGGGGTTTATTCAGCAGGTGCCCATACCTGAGATGTACAGATTATAGTGTGTGGGGGGGGGGAAATTGCACATAATTTTTTCTTCAGTTACTGTTTAGAGAAGTGCCATGTTATCATCAGCCAAACTGTAAGTGTTACCTGATAACCTGAGCTGCAAAAGAAACCAATATTTAATAGCAGATAACTGTGTATGTGAACTATTAATACATAGCCAGTAAGGTAATGTCTTTTATTGTGCATTTTAATCAAACTTCTGCTCAAAATCTGTATTTTATAGACCATAATGGGATAATCTACAACAATGGAGAAGCTGTTTTGCATCCCTGTTACACTCCAGGATCACTGTCCCATAGTACTTCCTCCAGTTCCCTTTGTGCAGTCACTAACTCGGCCTATGAAGGTTCTTCAGGTAAAACAGCAATTAATATTTAAATATATAGATTTCTGTAACAGTATTTCTGCTTACTACTGCAGTGTTTAAATTTTTTTAAAAAAAATGTCTTATCTGCTATGGTGCCTGACAATGAGTGTAGCCTGTGAATATTTGGGAAACGATCCCATCCCATCCCATCCCATCCCATCCCATCAGATGATAGAATGGCTGGAGGACATGAACACAAAGGGGAAATACATAATGGAATTGGAATTAACCAAACTGGTTACACAGCATGTCTAGGAGTCTCATTCATGCAGAAAACCCCCTCCCGTCCCATACTGAATTGTTTATAGGATAACAGCCTTGTGCCCTACTAAATTGCTGAGAGGGGCAAAAATTAGCTGCCATAGTCACTGAGTTTTAACCTTGTGGTGGGCGGACTCAACCTGTGGTTGGATTCTACTATGCCAATAACTGGTCACAAACTTTGGGCAAGATTATGCTATTCTTACTCACGTAGGGTAATATCATATGACTGGAGCCATCCCACTAAAATGAATGAGACTGTTCCAGGAACAAATTAATACTCAGTATGCATAAGAGTGGTGGAATCTGGTCCTTTTTAAGGTGACCATGCTGCCATTGTCTAAGGAAGAGAGATTCTGATAGAACTCCCCAATGAAAAGTCAATTTGCAATACAGTAGATCCTCATCACATAGCTAACCCAAGGTTTTAAAAAGAGGAATCAGTTGACACAGCTATTTTCCTTTTTAAACCATAAGCAATTATAAAACCAGTTTAGATTAAAAAATCGAAACAAAAACCACACCCAATTAATGTTAATATCCTGCACAGTGAAAGTCTAAATGGGTTATTTGTAAAAATATGAAGACCAAAATGATGATGATAAAATGCTTTTTAAGAAGTGTAAACACTGAAGTAATTAGTGTAGCAGAGAAAATATCTATTAGTCTCACAGCAGTTAAAGTTGCATCAAAATTTTCTTTTTTGAAGCCCTATACCTTAGGGTCTCACCTTTTTTGGAACTCTTTTTTGTAAACGTGCCATGGGGAATCTGAACCAGATTTCAGCCACAAATAAAAGTGAGTGAGGGTGGGTGGGTGGGTGGAATGATCTCCAGTATGTATTTTGGGTTTGTATGCTGTTGTTTTTTTAGGAAATTTGGAAAGACTTAAAACGTGGGAAAAGCCCACACTCAATGCATGGTTCCTTCCCCTGCTGCTGCCTGAAACACTGAAACATCAGAGACAATTAGCCACTCATCACTCCCTCCAGTTCATTTACATACTTCAGAAGGGTCACTGTTCTCCTGGTTGTCATGGCAACATCTGCCTTTAATAATTGATTTCTCTTAGAGTATGTCTTCACTACCCGCCGGATTGGTGGGTAGCGATTGATCCAGCAGGGATCAATTTATCGCATCTAGTCTAGATGCGATAAATCAACCCCCGAGCGCTCTCCCGTTGACTCCTGTACTCCAGTGCCACGAGAGGCGCAAGCAGAGTCGATGGGGGAGCGGCAGCAGTCGACTCACCGCGGTGAAGACACCACGGTAAGTCGATCTAAGTACGTCAATTTTAGCTACGTTATTCACGTAGCTGAAGTTGCATAACTTAGATCAATTCTTCCCCTGTCCCCCCCAGTGTATACCAGGGCTTAGACTCCCATGACATTGTTACAAAGAAGGGTCCCAAGAGGAGCTGTAATGAAAGCAGACAGGGTTTGGTTCAGCTCCTCCTGTGCTCCTTTGGGTTTGTACTGGGCTAAGGCACACTGGTTCTTTTTCAGAAGGTCATAGTTTGTTACTTTCCTCAAAAAGGGTTACATGAAAATAAGCTACAAAATTCCAGCTCTTTTCCTTTAGATTGTTTATCTGATCCTTCCAAATTGGGGTCTATGACTTTCTGAATATTCACCTTTTAAAAGAAATAGGAAATTATAGATCTCTGAGTCATAGTCTTGTGTTACACAATTTTTTTTAAAAGACACTGAAGTGCCAGTAAAATGTTTTGTTTGAATAGTTTTAATTACTTTTCAATTAACAGGGAGTGGTATAGTCTAGCATTTCACAAAGACTACAATGACAACAAAATATACATAGAAGGCAACAAATGTGTAAAGGCTTTATTATTTAAAAAGTAATTATATAAAATAATTCTCTTTCTATTAAAAAAGCTGAGGAAATACATAAACAACTTAATTTAATGTTAGTTAAGATTTCTCTCATCCATAATCTAAACCATAAAAGAGCAGGAAATACAAAGTTAAGGATTAAAATGTAGAAGAATCAAGCACAAGTTAGGAAATGCCAGAATGAACATTGTCCATACAATCTTAATTTGGTCCCTTCATATGTATGCATTAAGATATGGTCTTTAATTATGTGATCCCATACTATTTTTTTACACAGAGCACAGGATGGGTGGTGGTCTGGGGATGAATTAGGTTGATTATTTTCTGGGCGTACCCAGGGTTGTCAGGCACTTTGCTCCCACCTTCCCTTAATGTGGGGAAGCCTTGTCTGTGTCTGCTGGGGGACAGCTCCCTGATACTACAGGCAACACAAGCACTCCACTGTCCATGTGCAGATTAGTGCTAGATATTCTCCAACCCTTGAGCACTCTGAGCATCTCCCTGGAGTGTCCTGCCCCTGTTCTGCTGTACACGCACAGTATTTACAGATTTGCTGCTCCCAAAGAAGCAGTGCACTCCAGCTTACTAGCTTCACCTCAGGCCACTGGTGTATTTAACACAGAGCAATTAGATGTGTTTATAGTGAAAACAAGCACAACTCTATTTAACCAAGAGAAGAGATTCAAATCATAGCAAGCAGGTAGAAATATTGGAAACAAATATTTACATATACAATAAAATATACTCATTTTAAAATGTAGACTTTTTAAACTAAAGCTCTCCCCAAAGTCCTACTAGCGTTTTTCAGCCAGACCTGGCTGAAATCCATTTTTTGAGACAAAACATGCTGCCAGCTTGTTCCCTATTTAAAGGATACTGTGTGTTTCTTTGTAAGTCCTGATATATCAAAAGTGCATCATGAGATGCACAATGAGCAGACAGAGACTAGTGGCTAACACCCCTTGCCTGAACAGAATCTGTACAAGGCATGTCACCTCCTGATGACCTGCTTTAATGTCAAGAACTTAATTTTCATTATAGATACATAACTTCTTAAATATTATCCGTACATATGTTACACAATGATTATGCTGACCAGCGGGCTATTGGCTCTCAGTAGAGACCTTACATGCTCCCCCCCCCCTTTGGTGAATTATTGTGCATATAATTGACTAGAGGATTGCTGTAAAACTCTGTGTCCCCTGTGCCCTCTGCCAGGGGGCACAAAGAGGTTCCTCAGTCACTGTAGTGAAGGAATCTTTTGTAAGTAGGACCTCTGCCTCATTTTTGCAGAAGTTGGAAGCTATGTAGTGAATGAGGCAGGGGTTTGCAGAAAAAGAAATAATGAGAACATAAAAATGACTGTACTGGGTCAGATCAAAGGTCCATCCAGCCCAGTATCCTGTCTACCGACAGTGGCCAATGCCAGGTGCCCCAGATGGAGTGAACCTAACAGGTAATGATCAAGTGATCTCTCTCCTGCCGTCCATCACCACCCTCTGCTAAACAGAGGCTAGGGAGACCATTCCTTACCCATCCTGGCTAATAGCCATTAATGGTCTCATGGTCAAGGTATTGGAGACTTTGTGGTACAGTCAGGGGTAGAATCAGAGTTCCTATGTGATGCTGAGCAAGTCACTTGCTCCAAACGTTTCACAGGTAATCACTTCTGCATGTAATACACAATACATATGCACAAAGGAGCCAAATTAAGGTTGCATGAGCAACGCATTTTCTGACATCAGAGTGCTTGATTTGATAAACTTCTAATCCTTAACTTTGTATTTCCTAACTTTTTATAGTTTAGGCATGATAGTGATAATATGCAATATAGTATTCAACCATATCAGGTTTTTTTGGGAGATGGGTGCAATGATGATATACAATAAACTGATAGTACAAACAAACCTCTTCCAGTATTAGAGGCTTATACAGTACCTGATAATTTGGGCAAAGGTAACTTAGCTAGTTGTGCATTTCTATATCAATGGGGTATGGAACTTGCCTGGACAAGCTTTGTAAACAATCCTTATTGGAACCACTTCTAAGAATATTTTGGCAAGATTACTGCCCATGATTTCATATGCCAAGTTTGAATGGTCTGTATTTATCTTTTTCTGATTGTGTAATAACCATTTCTCCTTTTCTAAATAAAGATAGGACCCAGAAATGCAAGGTTTGCTGTTTCCAAAATTTATATTTTGTTACTTGTCAGGAATAATCAATATAAATAACAGTTCATATGATCCCTGTATTTTATTTCTTTGCTGTCTCAATAAGATTAGTGTTTTAAAAAGTGCTGTTTTTGTACTGGAAAATGGATAAGGAAAATTTGAAATACTTTTTGTATTCTTCAGAATCGGAAAATATGCTTGAAAATGAATGGGTGAAGAAGGATGAAGCTGACAGCCAAAGTCAGGAGAGAGAAAATAAATTTCAACTATCGCTTTTTCCTGACGAAGATAGAGAGGAACACATCTTCTTTCAGAAAGTGATAACTGCAGTTCAGAACTGGTTCACTCTTTTTGGTTGGTCTAAGGGACCTAATCCTATTTCTATTCCCCGCTCATTAAGACGGTAATTGTAATTTTTTTCTTAAATGTTTCCTAGGAAAATGCTGCATTGTACCAATGTGTGTTCCATCATTAGAAACATTCTTGGATGACCCATGTTTATGACCAAGTTACTTTTAATATGCAACTGATTAGATGGAGAAACCCAAAGATATTTTTAATTAGTCAAACTTTTTATGCATTGTAAAATAAAAAGGTCTATTTTTTTCCATTTATAAAATGTTCCCAAACAAGAGGTTCTGAGAGTATGTACAACATTAAAACCATATACAATGCTTATTACAACTGAAATTGAGTCTGATCCCAAAATGGACCGCGTTTCTGACAGTCACCACTATCTCAAGGCAAAACCATGTAAATAAATAGTTGCGCCTTTCCCCCTGCCCATAAGGTCAACAAATTGATGAATGAGTCAACAGGGGAAGCAAATTCCAGTAAGTAGAGCCTTGTCACCAGCCCCTTGCACCTGATGTCTATCAGCAGTTAGATGA
The DNA here is from genome assembly GCF_011386835.1 of Chrysemys picta bellii. NCBI lineage: Eukaryota > Metazoa > Chordata > Testudines > Emydidae > Chrysemys > Chrysemys picta. The sequence goes on from NC_088791.1 coordinate 205,305,481, forward strand.
ATCACCTGAGTTAGTCCTAGCTGTTTGATAGTACTGAAAGAAAAAGACATTCTCCCATTTGGCTGGTTCTCAAATGTGTAGGTTTTTATATAGGGTGAAAATGAAATTGTACTTGAAAGGTAATGGTGACTAGCACAGGCTCAGTTGTATTAAATAGTCTAACCAAATAAAAAATCTTATGTTGTCATAACATCTGTATAGAAATCAGAAAGTACTATATTTTTCACAATCCATTCCTCAGACCTTTCCATAATGGTTTATTAATGAATTCACCACAGTTAATGGTACAGTAGTTTTTTTAATGCAAGTCTGTTTTTAATGTATTTAAAACAGTAAAGTTAAGTTTTTCCCCCCCTGTTTAGTGATGTGTGTAAAATCCAGATGACTGATGAAAAAGTTATTAAACAAAACCTCGGCAAAGATACGAAGACTGTTTATGACATGCTACTCCATCTGAGTGGACAGTTGCTACCAGGAATTACTTCGAGCCAGTCATTGCCCTCTGATCCTATTGAACGAGTAATCCAGCTCCACTGGCAGCATTCTACAATGCTCACTTTCCTCAAGTAAGATAAGGGTTATTTTTGCTTATGTTTCCCAGGTTGTGTTTAAGTAGTTTAAATACCTTTCCCATTGAATAATATGCTTTTTCTTAGTTGTATTTTTACACTGTTTTTTGGTTCTTGTGATTAAAAGTGTGATATTTATGGTAAATTACAATGAGCTTGGTAGTGATGTAATCTGTGAAGCTTGGTGATGGCATGTTATGAAATGTTAAATAACCACTCTAAAGCTGAGGAACTAATTTTGTTTCTGACGTGATGGTGGTATCTATCATTTAAAAAAACCTGATCCATCTTTAGAACATTGTCAGGTTATTTCTCCTAGGATGCAGGGCCACATCATGTCACCCAATTGAAAAATCAATGGAAATAGAACTGAGAACTTAGAGAGGAACTTTATGAAGCTTTCTTCTGAATTTGAGAGAGCACAGATCCTGCGAATATATGGATAACTTGACTCTCAATCTCATGAATCCCAGAGCCTGTGCTACTGCTTCATTATGTTGTTGTTTTGGTGCCTTAGATTAAAACACTTTTGTTAAGAGAATTTGAGGTCGTCTCAAACTTTGAAATCTGGATAATCTGGGACACACATGCCACTATGTAGAGTTTGGACACAATGAATGCAAAACATTCTATGAATGCTTTGTGTGCTTCCTCTTGATTGTTAAGAGAGCACAACTCTGCTGCAAGAAAAATAGGCTAGTTCCTCCCTGATCCTAAACTAAGACCTATCAGTTTACACCTATAAAGTGAATAAAAGTTATACAGCACATTAATGAAAATGTATAGTGCTTTACTTTGCAATGAGAAGCAGGTTACATAATACGATAAACTCAGCTGGTTACTATTCACAACATTAGAGATGTTGAAACACACTGAAAGGAATTTTTTAAATGAAAAGCCCTGTGAAAATCTCTCTGAACAAGGAGTCAGGAGGCTTTTTGTACTCTGAGTAAACTAGACTTAGAGTTCTTCATCCTCTTCCCTGTAATGCTTCTTTATATTCTAGCCTTTGAGCTAAAGCACAGGGTTTTTTTTAAAACCAGCAATCAGCTGTTTATTAGCATAAAGCTACTATATTACTTACCTTTCCTGTCGTCTTAATCTCTTGGCTCATGAGAGCTGATGAAAGCTATGCTGCACAGTTGTCTAAGCGGTTACAAAGTATCTAGGCCTGCATCCGTAAGTGAGATTTCCAATACTGTAACTGTAGGCAGACAGTAGCATCATTAAGTTTTAGTATTATCGATTCTTGTGATAGTTACAGCATTATTTTGGGCTTGGATTCTTCTGGCCCTGGCACTCATATGGATGGTTTGTGTTTCAATGCTTCAAGTTGAAGAACAATTCTTGCACTGAAGGCAACCTGCCCAGATTTATACATACTTTTAGGATCAAACATAGGATTTTTAGGCCATAATGGTTGAAATGGAAGTTCCTCTCGCATATAAATTGCCCATTGTAAGTTAATAGAATTGGCTCATTACCCCAAGATGCACTCTATCTATCTATCATAACTTGAATCAGACATAAAACTAGATTATAAAGTGACCCTGATTAGAAGTTTTGATAAGGCTGTTCTATTCCAAATGTGATAGCCTTCTGATTTAGAAGGAAGGAAAGGACTTTAAATGATTCTTCCTATTAAAAGGAAAAGTGTGGGGTTTTGTTTTTAAGCAAAGCAGTTTTGTAAACTAAAATGAGAAATGCTTCACTGTGAACAAACTGTGAAGTATCCTTGAACATTAGGCTGATGATGTAAAACTGGCATTTCTGAGGTGAGGGGTGGCTTTCTTGTTAAAGTGTCAATATTCTTGGGATCAGTAGCATGGAAAGACAATGTTACTGTAAAAGGAGATTTTATCTCACTGTTATACTGAATTGTAAAAAATTCCAATCTGGTATAGGACACACCTTGCTCCCTGTAGGTCCCTTCTTTTCCCTGTTCCTCTTCTGGAACACTGGACCCTTGTTCCAGGAGTCCACCACAGGAGTTAGATGTACTCCTGTGACTCTGCTCTCCAGCCACAGAAAGCCTCAAACTTCTGGACTTTCCCCTGCAGGAGAGTCTTACCTCCTCTGCAGTTGCTCCCTCAGCATGCTTGTAAGGCCAGGGTATCTAATGGACTATCATGTAGCTCAGACCTCTCTGGCCAGGAGGCAATCCATGAGTTATACCACAGGTGTGATCATGTCTCTAATTGGTTTTTTTCTCTGCTGTAGCAAGTGGACGGGGAAATTTCATCACAGGTCTTAACATGGTGGTAACATTTTTCAGACAATAAAAACAGTCTTTGATCCTGCTGATATCTAGTCTTCTAATGTCATACCAAGATTCTGAACTCTACAGTAGTATTCTGAAGTGACTCCAACTAAGTTTAGGAGAACTAAGCCAATGTTCTTCTCTTTATACTTCCTCCAATTCTCAACTGGTATAATATCAATATTGTTGGGATTTAGCCTCAGCTTGTTTAGAAAAATCCAGTTTTACAATGTAAGTGCAAAGCTGCCAAAAAGCTAACAGAGAGGGGAGGGAAAAAGAGAAAAATAGTTACCCTGCAGTCACTAGTGTGATAGATTCCAAGGCCTAAAGGGACGATTGTGATCCTCTAGTCTGACCTCCTGTATAACACAGGCCATAGAACTTCCCCAAACTAATTCCTAGAGCATACATTTTAGAAAACCATCCAATCTTGATTTTAAAATTGCCAGTGAGGGAGAATCCTCCATGATCCTTGGTAAATTATTGCAATGGTTAATTACTCTTACCATTAAACATTTACACCTTGTTTCCGGTCTGAAGTTGTCTAGCTTCAACTTCCAGCCATTGGATTGTGTTATACCTTTCTCTGCTAGATTGAAGAGCCCATTATTTAATATTTGTTTTCCATGTAGGTGCTTATGGACTGCATTCAAGTCACCCCTTAACCATCTCTTTGTTAAGATAAATAGACTCGAAGAGCTTAATCTATCATTGTAAGGCATGTTTTAAAATCCTTTAATCGTTCTCCTGGCTCTTCTCTGAATAGGGTGACCAGATGTCCCGATTTTATAGGGACAGTCCCGATTTTGGGGTCTTTTTCTTATATAGGCTCCCATTACCCCCCACCCCCTGTCCCAATTTTTCACATTTGCTGTCTGGTCACCCTATCTCTGAACCTTTTTCAGTTTATCAACATCCTTCTTGAATTGTGGACACTAGAACTGGACACAGTATTCCAGCAAGTGTCACGCCAGTGCCAAATACAGAGGTAAAATAACCTCCCTACTCCTATTTGAAATTCTCCTGTTTATGCATCCAAGGATCCCATTAGTCCTTTTGACCATACCATCACACTGGGAGCTCGTGTTCAGCTAATTATCCCCCATGACCCCCAAATCTTTTTCAGTCACTGCTTCTTAGGATAGAATCCCCCATCCTGTAAGTATGGCCTGTGTTCTTTATTCCTAAGATGTATACATTTATATTTAGCCATATTAAAACACATCATGTTTACTTGGGCCCAGTTTACCAAGCAATTTAAAGCACTCTAAATCAGTGACCTGTTGTCTTCATTATTTACCACTTGCTCAATTTTTTTGTCATCTGCAAACTTTATCAGTGATGATTTTGTTTTCTTCCCTGTTGTTGATAAAAATGTTAACTAGTGTAGGGCTAGGAACCAATCCCTGTGGGACCTCACTGTAAAAACATCTGCTTGATTACCATTCCTGTTCACAATTACATTTTGAGACTTATTAGCTAAGCTAGTTTCTAATGCATTTAGTGTGTGGCATGTTGATTTTTATACAGTTTTAGTTTTTTAATCAAAATGTCATGTTGTACTAGGTCGAGCGCTTTAGAAAAGTCTAAGTATATTATTGCTATTCCCTTTATCAACCAAATTTGTAATCTCATTTAAACAAAAATAGTTAGACAAGATATGTTTTCCATAAACCTATGTTGATTTGCATTAATTACATTACCTTCCTTTAATTCCTAATCTACCTATTGAGTTAGGTAATCATACCACCCAGAGAACTCGGTCTGCCAGTTTGGTAGGCCCCCCACCCATTTCTCTCATTTGGGTTTACAAAACAAAGTGTTTCATCCGTTTGGCATTTTGTTGTTGGAAACTTGTCTTCACTAGGAAACAGACAGTATGGGTGATTACTAGAGCCCGGATAACATTTGGTTTGAGAGAAGATGATGCAGCTGGCTGCCTCCCTTGCTATTTTTATTTATTTAGTCTTGGCAAGAAAATATTACCTAGCTCAATGGAATATCCCATGTTGCAGAAGCACAAAAACATGTTATCACATGTTTTACTGTTTTGCCTACCAAGCAAAGTCACATAATATGTCTCAAAATGTGTGTTCACAGCCTTTGCCTTATACAGGAGAATCATCCTGTGGCAAGGCCAGAGCTTGAGTAGCTGGAGAGGAGGTGCACAGGAAGCTCAGGTTCTACACAAACCACCTGCCCCCCTTTTGGGATTTCTGTTTTGGGATTTTTGTTTTGGGAGTTCTTCCTTAGCCAAAATGTTTTCATGCGGGATAAACAGCTAGGATTGTAAACTTGCAAACAGACTACTATCAAGTCGAAACAATCTAGACCTCCAAATGTTGGGAGATGCTACAAGGCATTCTTACTTCAGAAAGCCCAATTAAAGATCACTTCGTAAACATGGCTACAACTTTTTGATGATAATCACTGCTCTCCTTGTCCTCTCCACTATATACTTCAACATCCGTGATTATGCTCTGCCCCCCTCCACTTTCTTTTTCTTTCCCCCCCCTCTCTTAAATCTCATGTCAGACAATGGGATAAGGTGCATTTTTATGCTAATATGGTGGTTCTGTATTTGTTGAAATTGTAACTATCTGGTTTAAAAGCATATTTTTTATGTTCGTGACTGTTTCTTTCTCTCTCACATTTCAAGTTGCATCTTTTGTATTGAAATTAAATAGGGAATTTTTGTCCTAGTCAACAGGTTGCAGTAAATTTGGTTCTTTGAGCGCTAATTCGTATACCAACTGTGGAACATGTGTGGATATGCACTTACAACAGAGAATTTTCTAGTCAGCAGAATACACTGGGACAGCGCATGCATCCAATGTCTCAGTGTGCCTCTCAACTAGGGTTTAAAGGGTGGAGCTTCATTGCCACACCCCAGTTCCTTCTTTACCACCTGTGGTATGTGTCAGAGCAACTCTCTTTGGAGTAACCTCAACTTAAGCATTTGTAATTAGTGAGCAGGGTTGGTTTAGTTAAAGTAGGGCAGCTTTAGCGGACATTGTGGGGAGAAGTGGTGCCGGCTGCCATGGCAGATATGACTCTGAACAATGGACACGTGAGACGTCTGTTCTTCCTTGATGAGGGGCAAGTCCCAAAGTGCTGTGAAATCTGCAGGTCCTCTTTTAAGCAGACCCAGGAGGGAGACCTGCCTGAGGGCTTTCCTTATGGAGCAGTTGATTGGAGCCAGACTCTGACCCTGGGTTCCAGGTGTCCAGAGGTTGTCCAAATCTGCCCCTGCACTGACTTTGAAACTAGCTGAGGAATTGCTCATGCCCGTGGCGTCTCTGTCAAGGAAAGCATAGAGATAGGTTGGACTCAGAGTGGAAGTCTTCGAAGGAGAAGAGGTGGTGACTGCCCTCTCACTCTGAGGCTGAATAAGCCTACCAGGCAGCTGGACATAAAGGATGCCTCAAAACTTAGGAAAAGTTCCTTGAGCACTGGAGCTGGTACCAACCGAGTGGACCCAGCTGTGATAGAGGCCTTACCCGTGTCTGCGTTCACCTCTTTGGTACCAAGGCAGTTGGAATGATCACCAGCTGCTACAGGACCTGGTAGAAGACTGACTATGGTACTCACCATCCTGGGATCTTCAGCACCAATACTTATACGTTTACTGTCACACCTACCCAGAGGGGCTCTGTCACCCCAGATCATGGTCTGTATCTCTAGGGTGGATGCCCTCCTAGCTATTGGAGCTGCATTTGCCCGTGATGCTGTCCAGATTCCTGGACCTGGTGACATCAATGTTTCTGGTACCTGTCAGGTTCCCCTTTCACCTAGGGGGTGGGCGCCACCTTTCCCAGATGACTACTTACTTTCATTTTCCAACTTCTGGGAAAGCCAGCAGCCACCCCTAGCTAGGTCCCATGACTTGGCAGTTTTGATCTTGATGAGGGAGATGAGGGGTATACCTGTGGCTGAGGGTAGAGTGGGGTACTGACCTGGCCCAGCACATGTATCAGTGATTTCAGAGAGTTTGGGCCCCTGCACCTTAAGACTGTGGCATGTGGGCCTCTTGGGGACTGCAGTATTACCCTGAGGTGGCCTCCTCAGCATGCTTAAGGCACGGACTATCACTGTCGCACCTAAGATTGGATCTGTCCCTGCTGTGCCCCCAGAACCAGGCCAGGAACAGGTGGCTCCAGTGCAGCAGATTCATGGTGAAAGGCAGGAGGGTACCAGCCACCACAGCCTCATCATCCCTTGATGGTGCCCTGGCAACAGATCAGTTGGTCACTACTCCCATGGACTACAAGATACTCCAAGATCTCATGAGACCGGAGATGGCAGTCTTGGAAAGACACACTGAGTAGGTCCAGGATGGGCCACACAAACTCCTCCTCTTACACTTTGTCAGTCCTGGAATGTATAGCAATCCCAATTATTGACACTTAAGATAAGTCAAGAAAGATTTCAAGGCTGGCCTGGGAGCATTTAAGCATAAATAAATCTAATGAAGAATGGAATTTTACTGTCATTACACTTAACCTATTTTGAAAGCTGTTCGTAAGATATATTTTTACGGTATAACAGATGAAATTATCTCCAAAAGGGCATAAATACTGACTAAGTGGGTGTTGAGACCATTGGAAAGTTGCAATGGAACAAGGAGCCTTGGCAATAATTTAAGGTAAGGAGTAGTACGTACCAGGAAGAGGAAATAGATAAGGACCAGAATGAGACATAAGGGCCACAAGGGTATAGGTATCCCTAAATCATAGGGGAAGTGAGACCATTAGCAGAGTGCACACAGTCTGTCAGAAACTACAGGGAAGGTCTTTCACAGCTGTTGGTAGTTATAGGCCTCTGTGTATGTGTGGTTTTTACTAACTGTTTGATTAATAAATCCAATCAAACCTGACTTGTTGGGGGTCTGGTATTATTAAACAAAAGGGAAAATGGAGAGGCCATAAATCATTTAAATATATAATAGCAATTAAAATAGTTGATTATTGGCTATTGATTATTGTCAAATTATTGGTCATTAATTATTGATTATCAGCACAATCAGTAAAGGACTGTTGGAACCTGCAAAAGCCTTATGGCAAAGTGAGCAGGCGGACAGTATTTGGTCCTGGTTATTGGATATGAAAAGTTCTATGGTATCAAGTGATACCAGGGTCCCTGGTAGTACTAGTGGCCAATGAAAGAACCCTCCAAAGACACCAGAAGTCAATGCCCAAGGATAAGGAAGTGAAGCCTCTCTCCCTGATGGATCAGAAATCTTACTCCATCTTGAGCCTCCAAAAGAGGATCTTGAACTACCAGGTTGTCTTGTCAAAATATGGCCACGTCAACTGGTGAGCCTTACAATGACTTATTGACAAGCTGCTGCAAGAATAGAGGGTTGATTTCTAGACTATTCTGGCTGAGGGATGTTTGGTGGCCAGAACTGTGTTGCAGGTGGCTCTGGATGCAGCAGACACACGGTAATGGCGGCAGAGATCATGATGTGCTGTTTCTTGTAGTTGGCCTTGGCATGTGTATCTAAGGAATTACAAACAACTATAGAGGATCTGCTGTTCATGGTCTGCTCGCTGTTCCATGACAAGACGGATGAGGCAATGAGATCCCTCAAGGACTCTAGGGCTACCCTCAGATCTCTGGGTGTCTATACCCAGGCTCTAGGAGGAGGTACTTTAGGTCCCAACCTTATTAGCTACAGTTGCCCTACCAACATAAGCTGCCTGAGTACTTGGGCTGTAGACAGAGGTCCTCAAGCAGGAAGTTTGCTTGGGGGAGGGCACCTCTCAGTTGTACCATACTGTTTAGGAATTGGGCAGGCAGCAAATTTTATTGGTGCCCAAGGACAGTGTGTTCCACAATTTTTTCCTTCTCCTCCTTTTGGCAATTATCTGTCTCTTCTCTAACATGCTAGTCCAGCATTATTTCAGACTGCTAAGTATTGGAGGTAGTCCAGAGTTCCTCTTCCTTCCCTCCCATACACCTTCCTTTTCAGTCATCTTCAGGGACCTTTCCCATGGGAGCAATTTCGACTGGGGATTCAATGCATCCTTGTTCTGGGTGCGATAGAGGAGGTTCTCCATCCGCAGAGCGGAAGAGGATTCTTTTCCAAGTACTTTCTCACCCCCAAGAAGATAGGGGCATCAGCTGATATCGGACTTCAATCATCCCCTCCCTAGATCAGAAAGATGAATGTGCTTCCCTCGACTTCTAGGATCTGTACTTTCACATTGGGATACACCTGGTATGCAAGCACTCCCTAAGGTGTTGGACAACAATCACTACCTATACTGATTTTTCCCTTTGGGTTCTACGCAGTGGCCTGCTTTAATCAGGAGGATGGGCATCCAGGTGTTCCTGAACTTGACTGGTTATGAGTCATTTGGAACCTCAGGTCCAAACCAATGTTAGGACCTTTCCCAAGCCATTTGCATGCCTGGGTCTGCTAGCAAATGAGAAGAAATCCATGTTAGCCCCCACGTAGAAGATAGAGTTTGCCGGGGCCATGTTCAGCATAGAGGCAATGAAAGCCTACTTACCACTTGGCAAGTTCCAGTTGTACAATCTCTGCTCCCACCTGCAGTCCTACCCTGAAACACAAGTAAGAGCCTGCCTCATGCTACTGGGTCTTGTCAGGTTGTACGTTCATCACTCTGCTTATGAGGCTCCACTACCAGTAGCTTCAGGCTTGGCTATACTATCCAAGAAGACACTACCTGTGCAAGGTGGTATGTTTCCCTCCAGCAGTCCTCCAGTCACTGGACTGGTGTTAGGACCCAGGCAACATACACAAATGGGTTCTGTACAGTCCCAGTTTGCCCTGAAGGACCACATTCAGGTGGGGGACTCACATGGGCGATCTCATAGCACAAGGCATATAGTCTCTGTAAGAGACTATCTTGCATGTTAGTGTTCTAGAGCTCAGAGCTGTATACAAGATCTGCATGGCCTTCCTTCCACACAATCCTGGTCATGGACAATACGGTGGCGGTCTTCTGTCTATAAAGGCAAGGTGGGGAGGGACAGGTGCTGGCACTATGTTAGGAGGCCGTCCTACTATGGGTCTTTGCCATAGGTCATGGAATTACACTGTCAGTGGTCCATCTCCTCAGGGTGGATGACATGACAGCAGCTGGCTTCAGTAGGTACTTCTGTAACAATCACGAGTGGTTGATGCACCAGAGGGCCCTCAGTGATATCTTCCAGCAACGGGGGAGTCCCGCACATGGACCTTTTCATGACAGTGCAGAACAACAAAGGTCACCACTGCTGCTCAGGGAGGGTGCTCTCTTTCAGCTGCCATTCTCCTCCCATGGACAGAGGAACTATTGTATGTATTCCCTCTCATCCCCCTCTTCCCTGAAGTATTTTGGAAGGTCAGGTGGAGAAGGCCAGAGTAATCTTCGTAGCCAAACTCTGGTCAAAATAGATGTGGTTCAGGGACCTCCATGACCTCTCTCTAGTGCAGCAGATCACTCTACCCCTTGTTTCTGAACCCTTGGCTTGGAACCAGGGGCTTGACCTTGCATCTGACCATGAGTTCACTCCACCAGATGGTGTGGATGCTCACTGGTTAACACTGGTGGAGAGATTCTGTTTGTGAGACCTCCAAAAGGTGCTCTTTTTAGTAGTAGGGAAGATTCCACTAGGTATAACTATGTCTCTGAATGGACAAGGTTTGCAAATTGATCATGACAACACCAGCTGTGCCCCATGAATTCTGGGGACCAAGAGATTTTTGATTACTTGTTGCAGCAGAAGCACTCTGCTCTTTCATTGGGCTTGTTATGGCTATTTCAGCTATCCATCCATCAACTAGACTATACTCAATTTTCTCACACCTTTGGCAAAGAGGTTCCTGCAAATCCCCTAGAGACTCTATCTGCCAGTCAGGGATCCAGTCCTATCATGGGGCCTTAACCTGGTCCTCTCAAAACTGATGGAGAGACTCCCTTTGAGTGTATTGTTATATGCTTCCTGCCCTATCTCTTCAGGTATGCTGCCTTTCTCTTGTCATTCACATCGACCAGGAGAATTAGGGAGCTGTAAGCATTAATGGCAGAGCCACCCTATACAGTCCTATACAAGGACAGAGTATCCATGAGGACACCTGCCAGACTTCTTTCTAAGATGGTGTCCAAATTCCATGTCATTGAGGTAATCTACCTACCTGTATTCTTCTCAATGCCTCATGCTGAGAGAGCAGAGCAAACGTTGAACATGCTGGAGGTGTGCAGAGCTAGATTGTTCTGCTTTGACAGGATGAAATCCTTCAGGAAGTCTACCAGGCTGTTCCTGTCTTACATAGAGACAATCAAAGGGCAGGCTGTGTCTACACAAATGCTATAGAATGGACCATATGCTATATAAACGGACACAAATCTGACATCAGGAATCATAACATTAAAAAACCAGTAGGAGAACACTTCAACCTCTCTAATCAGTCAGTGACAGATGTTAAGGTGGCAATTTTGCAACAGAAAAGTTTCAAAAACAGACTCCAACGAGAAGCTGCTGAACTTGAATTAATATGCAAACTAGATACCATTAACTTAGGTTTGAACAGAGACTGGGAATGGCTTGGTCATTACACTAATTGAATCTATTTCCCCATGTTAAAGTATCCTCATACCTTCGTGTCAACTGTCCAAAATGGGCCATCTTGATTATCACTTCGAAAGTTTTTCTCCCCTGCTGTTAATAGCTTCTCTTAATTAATTAGCCTCTTACAGTTGGTATGGCTACTTCCACCTTTTCATGTTCTCTGTATGTATAAATATCTTCTTACTGTATGTTCCATTCTATGCATCCAATGAAGTGGGCTGTAGCCCATGAAAGCTTATGGTCAAATAAATTTGTTAGTCTCTAAGGTGCCACAAGTACTCCTGTTCTTTTTGCTATAGAACTGGATTGTCCAATGGGTCAAGACTTGCTATTGGCTAGGGGAGGCAGGTGTCCAGCAGGGTGATGGTCCACTCCACCAGGGCTCAGTTTACCCCAGTAGCCTCGCTAGCAAAACTGCTAATCCAGGACAATTGCAGCGCAGGAATTTGGTCATTCATACAGATGTTTATGAAGCACAGTGCATTGGTGCAAGCAACCAGGGACAATGCTAGATTTGGAAGGTCTATGCTGCAGTCCGTATTCACAGACACTCCTCATATCCACCTCCAGTGAGGGCTTGGGAGTCACCAATGGTGGAATATGTATACAGAGTAGCACTGGGAGAAGAAATAGAGGTTACTTACCTTTACAGTAACTGATGATCTTTGAGATGTGTAGGCCTTATACATATTCCACAAACCACCCTCCATCCCCACTATTTTTGAGTCTTGACATCACAGGCTCTCATAGTGGGGAGGGTGTGACAAGGAGGCTCCACCGTTTATATTCTCACTGGAACGCACAAAGAGAGGAAGGGCACGTACACTGCCCTAGTGGATATTGCTGACCAGAAAGTTGTTTGACGTGTGCACACTGGATGTGCACTCACCAACTGTGGACTATGTATATGGACTACACATCTTGAAGAACATCATCTATAAAAGTAACTTCCTTTCATAGGAACTAAAAAACTGTTATGCAAAGCCTGTTGGCAAAAAGACTTCTAAGGCTCTTCGGCCATTTTTCCAGAAACAAGGTTTTTCAAAACTAGCAATGCTTGTTGGGTTTCAACCCCACCTCTGATTTAGTACTCTCAATCAATTGCAGTAGCAAATGATAGTTCAAAATCTGAATATCTGCGACTGAACACACAAATCATACTTGGTCAGATGTCTGCATTCTGTTGTTTGTGCCCTAAGTTGATTGTAGATATTGGTTTTCACTTACAGTTAGATAGCCTGTACAAAACTGTGGCTGTCTACTTATTTTTGTTTTTGTATTATTTCAGAAGCCAAGGAGCATGCCTTCCTCATGTTATGCCTGAATTTCTGCTTGAACCTGATGAATATAAGAAATGGATTGGATTGCAAATCACATTGAAGGTAATTGTTCTAAAATAGCCTACATACGTGGTCCTTTATCCTGCAAAGACTTATGTACATGCTTAACTTTTTGCACTGTGAGCAGTCCCACTGAAATGAGTGAGATTTGCAGTGTGTAAAATTAAGCACGTGCATAAGCCTTAGTAGGATCAGAGCTGTAGTTTGGTATTTAGTGCAGTCAGTCCCACGCATGTGTAGGAGGTGGAGCTGTGTTTTTCTAAAAACTACTTAGTAGATTTTTTTTTTAAAAACATTTCCTTTGTAAAAAATAGGAACATAGTAATTCTCATACTGGATCAGACCAGTGGTCCTTCTAGTCTCATATCCTGTTACTCATAGTGAGCAGTTCCCAGTGTTCGAGAGGAATTTTCAAGAAACCGTGCAATAGACAGTTATAGAATGACCTACCCTTAGGAAAAGTTTTCTTCTAGTTCCCAAAAATTAAAGGTAAACTTAAGACGTGAAACACAAGGGTTTATGTCTCTTCCAAAACTTATGTTTTTAAAAATTTACAGTTATAATTCTCGATATTCTTGTTAATCATTCTAACCACCTTTTGTATCCTCCTAAGCTCTTTACCTCTGTTTTCCAATGAGTTCCACAGGCTAATTGTTGCAGTTGTGTGAAAAAGTATTTCCTTTTATTAAGTTTTAATTTGCCACCTTAGTTTCAAATATAACCCTTGCCAATCAGTGGGTTGAAAGACCTGATTGATCTGGAACATTTTGCCAACCTCATGATGCCATCATCCTAATATTTTTGTAAAGAACATAGCCATGAAAACCCTTAAAACTGGAGACTTCATTAGAGGTTGACAGTCAAAACTTGAGTTGTGTGTGGTAGGGAAGAGCAGTAGAACAAAGTGAGTAAAATTTACTGAGCAGAAGAAGAGTGGGAAATCTGTCAAACAAGAACTCAGGGAAACAGCGGGAGCTAAGACTTCTACAGTACAGACCGAATGCAAGTTACACTTTTGGCTAGGCAAATGCTGAGAGCAATTACTTCGTAGAAGTACAGGAGTGATGGAAAAGAGGGGCTTGTTAAATAATCTAGCCCATTGCCTGCTGATGCAAGATTGTTGCTTGCAGTTTGTGTGCACATCTAATGTTTTGTCCCACTTAAATTTAAATATCCCAAGCAATGCTTCTTCCACTTCCTTTGAGAAACCACAACAGCCTAAAAAAATCTCAATGTCAGGAAGTGTTTCCTGGTATTTAGTCTAAATTTTCTTTCTTAATTTTATTCCATTGCTCCTAGTTAAATTTCTGTGTGTCACCCTAGCTAATTTGCTTCCTGACTTCCCCTTTACACCTTTCTAAACAGGGTTCAGAAACAGCCACTACATAACCATATGCCATTCAGGCACCTCCCTGAAGCTGTTGTCTTGCTCTCCAGATCTCAGCATTAATTTAAAAACAATAAGTCTCTAGATATTATTGTTGCAAAAGAAATTTCAAAAATATAAACAAAGTTTAATGATGCGGCGATGAATCTGCCGAGAGCCTGGAACAATAGCCCTGAGAGGTGTGACCTGCCCCATTCATCTCAGTGAGGTGATTACTCAGATATCCAATTATGAGAACTTAAATGTCAGCATTGTTAGCTATTTGATCCGTCATGTAGAAAGGAGAGAGAGAATCACAGATCCGTACAATTTACTGAGAGCGATGTTTCATTTTAGCATCTCAAATACCAGATTATGAGATGTAGCTCTTCCCCTTCCTCTCACCCGACCCCAGTCCAAAAGCAAATAAATCCAATGAACCCAGCAGAGCTCATGGCCATATTTAAATCCCATTGAGGGGGTGTCAAGCTCAAGTAGCCTAGGGAGCCAAGTGGCAATACAATCTTTTTGAAAATCTGCACAATCTACTGGGAGCAGTATCTTGTTTTGGCGATTGATATATTGATGGAGCCTATTTTGTAGGTAGAGTTTAGAAGAGAACCATCATGTTTTTTTCCCCAATGTGACCCTTGCTTCAAATATGTTGTTGTAGACTATTATCTCTTAGCCAAATAGTATACATATTAAATGTTTCTGTTCTTTCCCCATAAGTCACTCTCTCATTCCCTAATACTTTTGTAGTTTTTTTTCCAGACTAAGTCTAGTTTTGTCACTCACTCTCTTTATGATGCCTAGGAATGAATTTGGCATTCCAAGGAGAGCCACACAAGAAACATGCAAGCAGAGCTCATTTACACACCCATCCATCCCAGTTTATGGTGTGATGCCTGGGCATTTTCAGTCCAAACTTGTAGTCACTCTTTTTGCTGCTATATTCAAAATTAAACAGGCAATAAGTATACTTCTAAGTCTCTGTCAGCATTGCTGCTTTTCAGGTTTCTCCCTCCCATTTAATATCTGTATGTGTGATTCTTTTTCCCTAAATCTATTAGTTTTTATTTTTTTCAGGTTAAATCATACATTCATTTCTCTTCATGTTTTTAATCCCTTTGTATTACTTCCCTATACTCACTGGTATTTGCCACTCCTAGTATTTGTTTACTCCCCCTTTCAGAACTTTAATAAAGATGTTTAATGGTCCTAACACTTATCACTGTGGAAATACACTATATGTGCATTACCATTTATCATTATGCTTTGCTTTTGGTTCTCCAGTGAGTTTTCACTCCATAGTGTTCTCACCACAGGCAGCTAAAATTTTGTAACTAAGCCTATGTCTACACTACAAAATTAGGTCGAATTTATAGAAGCCGGTTTTATAGAAATCGGTTTTATACAGTCGATTTGTGTGTGTCCCCACATAAAATGTTCTAAGTGCATTAAGTCGGCGGACCGCATCCACAGTACCGAGGCTAGTGTCGACTTCCGGAGCGTTGCGCTGTGGGTAGCTATCCCACAGTTCCCACAGTCTCCGCCGCCCATTGGAATTCTGGGTTGAGATCCCAATGCCTGATCATGCAAAACAGTGTCGTGGGGGGTTTGGGTACATGTCGTCAGGCCCCTCCCCCTCTGTCAGAGCAACGGCAGACAATCGATTCGCGTCTTTTTACCTGGGTTACCTGTGCAGACGACATACCACGGCAAGCATGGAGCCTGCTCAGCTCAGCTCACTGTCACCATATGTCATCTGGGTGCCGGCAGACGTGATACTGCATTGCTACACAGCAGCAGCTCCTTGCCTTTTGGCAGTGGATGGTGTATTACGATTGCTATCCGTCGTCGTCGTACTCCTCAGTGAGTTCAATCAGAGGCACCTGGGAAAGTTCTTCAGCAGATTCCTCTAAGGAATACTGCACCAAACTTTCCACTCTGGGCATCTGATTCTTGATGATGATGGCTATCAATCGTAGTACATCATTTTCTGTCAAGCACCCAGAAGATGCCGATGGCTATCAGTCATGCTGCACCGTCTGCTGCCAGCTTAAGATGTAAAAAATAGATGGACCAGATTTGTTCTGTATTCATTTGCTTCCCCCTCCCTACGTGAAATCAATGGCCTGCTAAACCCAGGGTTTTGAGTTCAATCTTTGGGGGGGCCATTCTGTGTGACAGTTGTTTGTGTTTCTCCCTGATGCACAGCCACCTTTGTTGATTTTAATTCCCTGTACCTGTACGCCATGTCATTAGTCGCCCCTCCCACCCTCCGTCAGTTTCGCGCCTTTTTTCAGCCCAGATGCCATAGCACTGGGATCATGGAGCCCGCTCAGATCACCGTGGCAATCATGAGCACTATAAACACCACGCGCATTGTCTTGGAGTATATGCAGAGCCAGGACATGCCAAAGCAAAACCAGGACCAGCCGAGGAGGCGAGTGCAGCGCGGCGACGAGAGTGATGAGGAAATTGACATGGACATAGACCTCTCACAAAGTACAGGCCCCAACAATGTGCAAATCATGGTGTTACTGGGGCAGGTTCATTACGTGGAACGCCGATTCTGGGCCCGGGAAACAAGCACAGACTAGTGGGACCGCATCGTGTTGCAGGTGTGGGACGATTCCCAGTGGCTGCGAAACTTTTGCATGCGTAAGGGCACTTTCATGGAACTTTGTGACTTGCTTTCCCCTGCCCTGAAGCGCCAGAACACCAGGATGAGAGCAGCCCTCACAGTTGAGAAGCGAGTGGCGATAGCCCTGTGGAAGCTTGCAGCACCAGACAGCTACCGGTCAGTCAGGAATCAATTTGGAGTGGGCAAATCTACAGTGGGGGCTGCTGTGATCCAAGTAGCCAATGCAATCAAAGACCTGGTGATATCAAGGGTAGTGATTCTGGGAAACGTGCAAGTCATAGTGGATGGCTTTGCTGCAATGGGATTCCCAAACTGTGGTGGGGCGATAGACGGAACCCATATCCCTATCTTGTCACCGGAGCACCAAGCCACCGAGTACATAAACCGCAAGGGGTACTTTTCAATGCTGCTGCAAGCCCTGGTGGATCACAAGGGACGTTTCACCAACATCAACGTGGGATGGCCGGGAAAGGTACATGATGCTCGCGTCTTCAGGCACTCTGGTCTGTTTCAAAAGCTGGAGAAAGGGACTTTCTTCCCGGACCAGAAAATAACCATTGGAGATGTTGAAATGCCTATCGTTATCCTTGGGGACCCAGCCTACCCCTTAATGCCATGGCTCATGAAGCCATACACAGACAGCTTGGACAGTAGTCAGGACCTGTTCAACTATAGGCTGAGCAAGTGCCGAATGGTGGTGGAATGTGCATTTGGATGTTTAAAAGCGCGCTGGCGCAGCTTACTGACTCGGGTAGACCTCTGCTAAACCAATATCCCCATTGTTATTGCTGCTTGCTGTGCGCTCCACAATATCTGTGAGAGTAAGGGGGAGACATTTATGGCGGGGTGGGAGGTTGAGGCAAATCGCCTGGCCACTGATTACGCGCAGCCAGATACCAGGGTAGTTAGAAGAGTACAGCAGGGCACTGTGCGCATCAGAGAAGCTTTGAAAACCAGTTTTGTGACTGGCCAGGCTACGGCGTGAAACTTCTGTTTGTTTCTCCTTGATGAACCCTCCGCCCCCACCCCCAGTTCACTCTACTTCCCTGTAAACTAACCACCCTCCCCTTCCCCCTTCGAGCAGCGCTTGCAGAGGCAATAAAGTCATTGTTACTTCTCATTCATGCATGCTTTATTAATTCATCACACAACTAGGGGGATAATTGCCAAGTTAGCCCGGGATGGGTGGGGGAGGAGGGAAGGAAAAGGACACACTGCAGTTTAAAACTTATTGAAGGCCAGCCTTCCGATGCTTGGGCAATCATCTGGGGTGGAGTGACTGGGTGGCCGGAGGCCCCCCCACCATGTTCTTGGGCATCTGGGTGAGGAGGCAATGGGACTTGGGGAGGAGGGCTGTTGGTTACACAGGGGCTGTAGCGGCGGTCTCTGCTCCTGCTGCCTTTCCTGCAGCTCAACCATACGCTGGAGCATATCAGTTTGATGCTCCAGCAGCCAGAGCATCGACTCTTGCCTTCTGTCTGCAAGCTGATGCCACCTATCATCTTCAGCCTGCCACTTGCTCTGTTCAGCCCGCGATTCATCCCGCCACCTCTCCTCTCGTTCATATTGTGCTTTTTTGCACTCTGACATTGACTGCCTCCACGCATTCTGCTGTGCTCTTTCAGCGTGGGAGGACATCTGGAGCTCCATGAACATATCATCCCGAGTCCACCGTTTTCTCCTAATCTTCGCTAGCCTCTGTGAAGGAGAAACATTTGCAGCTGGTGGAGGAGAAGGGATAGGTGGTTAAAAAAGACACATTTTAGAGAACAATGGGTACACTCTTTCACTTTAAATTTTGCTGTTCATATTACACAGCACATGTGCTTTCGTTACAAGGTCGCATTTTTCCTCTTATATTGAGGGCCTGCCGGTCTGGTGTGAGAGATCACTCACTCAGTGCCAGGCAACAGAATTCGGCTTGCAGGCAGCCATGGTAAGCCACAGTCTTTTGGCTTTTTTTAACCTTCTTAACATGTGGGAATGGTTTCAAACAGCAGCGCTCTCATTTCCCATACTAAGGACCTATTGGGTTGGCCATTTAAAATGGGTTTGCAATGTAAAAGGAGGGGCTGGGGTTTCCGGGTTAACATGCAGCACAAACCCAACTACCGCCCCTCCTCCCCACATACACACCCAATTCTCTGGGATGATCACTTCACCCCTCCCCCCCCACCGCATGGCTAACAGCGGGGAACATTTCTGTTCAGCCGAGCAGGAACGGGCACCTCTGAATGTCCCCTTAATAAAATCACCCCATTTCAACCAGGTGACCGTGAATGATATCACTCTCCTGAGGATAACAAAGAGCGATAAGGAATGGATGTTGTCTGCATGCCAGCAAACACCGGGACCATACACTGTCATTCTTTGTTATGCAATGATTCCAGACTATGTGCTACTGGCCTGGCGTGGTAAAGTGTCCTTTACGGGACGGGATAAGGCAGCCCTCCCCAGAAACCTTTTGCAAAGACTTTGGGAGTACATGAAGGAGAGCTTTCTGGAGATGTCCCTGGAGGATTTCCGCTCCATCCCCATACATGTTAACAGACTTTTCCAGTAGCTGTACTGGCCGCGATTGCCAGGGCAAATTAATCATTAATCATTAAACACGCTTGCTTTTAAACCATGTGTAATATTTACAAAGGTACACTCACCAGAGGTCCCTTGTGTGCCCTCAAGGTCTGGGAGCACGCCTTGGGTGAGTTCGGGGGTTACTGGTTCCAGGTCCAGGGTGATAAACATATCCTGGCTGTTGGGGAAACCGGTTTCTCCGCTTCCTTGCTGTGAGCTATCTTCATTGTCTTCATCATCATCATCATCATCATCATCATCATCATCCGCGTACCCCGAACCCGCTTCCCTGTTGCGTGTTTCTCCATTGACGGAGTCAAAGCACATGGTTGGGGTAGTGGTGGCTGCACCCTCTAGAATGGCATGCAGCTCCGCGTAGAAGCGGCATGTTTGCGGCTCTGCCCTGGACCTTCCGTTTGCCTCTCTGGCTTTGTGATAGGCTTGCCTTAGCTCCTTAATTTTCACGCGGCACTGCTGTGCGTCCCTGTTATGGCCTCTGTCCTTCATGGCCTTTGAGACTTTTTCTAATATTTTGCCATTTCATTTACTGCTACGGAGTTCAGCTAGCACTGATTCGTCTCCCCATATGGCGAGCAGATCCCGTACCTCCCGTTCGGTCCATGCTGGAGCTCTTTTGCGATCCTGGAACTCCATTATGGTTACCTGTGCTGATGAGCTCTGCGTGGTCACCTGTGCTGTCCACGCTGGGCAAACAGGAAATGAAATTCAAACGTTCGCGGGGCTTTTCCTGTCTACCTGGTCAGTGCATCTTAGTTGAGAGTGCTGTCCAGAGTGGTCACAATGAAGCACTGTGGGATAGCTCGCGGAGGCCAATAACATCGAATTCCGTCCACACTACCCCAAATCCGACCCGCAAAGGCCAATTTTAGCGCTGATCCCCTCGTCGGAGGTGAAGTAAAGAAACCGGTTTAAAGGGCCCTTTAAGTCGAAAGAAAGGGCTTTGTTGTGTGGACGTGTCCAGGCTTAATTCGATTTAACGCTGCTAAAGTCGACCTAAACTCGTAGTGTAGACCAGGCCTAAGATTCTGTGAGAAACAGCATTATATCCTTTAGCAAATTTCTATTATACTGCATGGACTGCTTTTTCTTTATCCACTAATTATGTAATGCTATTAGAAAAAGCAATTGTTTACCTGACAAACTTTAAAAGCCAGTAGTGACTGTTGCTCACGGTTAGCATACCTTATAGATGTCATAGTTTAAGATAAAATATAAATCTCATTGTCCTTTATCTGAAGGTTCAGATGACTGAGCTGCAAAAAGCTAACATGAAGAACTCTGAAATTTTTAACAATAAGAGTCTGTTTGTTTTGGATGATAATGTATTCGAGACCATGAGCAAACGTGTATGGACCGATGTACTACTCCAGGTATACAAGGTACATTTCAGACATGTAATATCTTATAGTACTAAGCTTTTAAATGATATTTGCAACTATTACAGGAAGATTTCAAACAAGGTGAGATTGAATAGAATAATTCTTTCCTTCGAATACCCCAAATGTTTTAACAAATGGCAAAAGAATTAATCTGCTTAGCTAAGATATATTTTCAGGTTTTTTTATAATTTGTAAAGTACATGGTCCGTAGCTGAAATTATGCTCATATTTCTTGACATGGAAATGATTTCCTGGATATACATGTGTAATTCCAAAGGACAGTAATGGAGTTCAGGCATGTTCTGAGGAAAGGCTGGACCCTAAACTGTGAAGATTAATTTAAACAGATGACAACATGAGAGCAAAAAGCTGCAAGGGTGTTAAAGTGAAAAAACATGGTGGTGTTAAATATCATTCTCTTCAGTAGCTAACAGAAAAAGGAATGAATCCTATTCAGCTTCACAGCTACAAAAAAATATATTATTTAGTTTTTTACTGGTCCTGTGACTTAAATATTTTAGGACTTACTCCCACAATATTGAAACATAGATATGGCAGAAAAAATAACAGGAACCTGTTGCACCAAAAATATGTTGTTTTTTGACCTACTTTTTTTTTTTTTTTTTTTTTGTGGTGGTCAGAATTTTATTTTTGGAGTGTATTTCAGTTTTAACATACTCACTACTGCTTATAGAAATGAAAAATAACATCTCTGCCCTTAGATAATCACGAAAAATATACACTGACTATCCAATTCATTTCGTATTAACTGGTAACAGTCTATGAAACATAATGCTTTAAAAATGTTTTATAACCATTTATAGTTACACTGATCTAGGATCATTAGCACAGGGTCATGTGTCCAGACATATGCATGAACATGCCAAAACACTATCTTTAGAGGAAGGCATGCACACACCACTTATTTCATTTTATTTTTTCTGCCAGTTTTGGATCTGGAAATGCTGACATATTAGGAGGTTCAAGATTTCTTTTCTTTTAGGTTATGTCTATAAAGGTATTTGCAAAAAAAAAAAAAAGTGTTCTTAACATGGGTTAGCTAACATGGATTAAAATAGCAGTGAAAATGTAGCAACTTGGCTTTTAACTTGGGTTAGCAGCTGGAGTTAAAGTTTACAGGGGAGCCTGAGGTTAAATTTGAACTGCTAATCCAAGTTGCTATGTCTTCACTGCTATTTTAACTTAAGTTAGCTAACCAGAGTTAAGCACATTTTTTTTTGTTGGCGGTATAGAATACCCTTAGGGGCAGTGGTTTAAAGGACCCACAGTCGCTTCGATTTTTGGAGTACAATTAATTGTTAATGCAATTAAATATGGTTGCTAACAGACTTAAATACAGTGGGAGGACTTAAATGTGTAAATGTTTCCTATTTTGCAAGCAGAAAGGGTGTCTGTTTATAATGTGAGCATTAGCTAAAAGTAATGTATACTTCAACAGATTATATAGTTAGGGCCCTACTAATGTGCAAAAGCTACCAAATTCAAAGCTGTGAAAAATGCATCATGGATCATGAAATCCGATCTCCCCTCTGAAATCTGGTATGCAGCCAGGGGCTCCTACCCTGTGCAGGGCTCCAGCTGCTCATCCCGGCTGGGGATGAGGAAGGACAAGACTTCCTCTTCCCCTGCAGGGGCCGCTCCTGGGGTGGATCAGACCCACCTCCAGGATCTCCCCTGGCTTCAGGAAGCTTGGTAGCTGGAGCTGTTAAATCCCCCACCCCACTGCATGGGGAGGCTGCGACTGGAGCTGTTACTCCCCCCAACCAACGTGGGGAGGCTGTGGCCCGGAGCTGTGAGCCCCCCACTTGGGCTGGAGACTCACAGGAAAACCAGACATATGGTAACCACCCGCCATACCCTGCAACCCTCACTTTTGCACTGTGTCTGGTGGGGGTCCTGGCTTTAGAGTTGGGCGCTGGGCCAGCAGCCTTCCTCTCTGGCTACCCAGCTCTGAAGGCAGCACCCCTGCCAGCAGCAGGGCAGAAGTAAGTGTGGCAGTCCCACAACCCCCCTACAATCGCCTTGTGGCCTTCCCACCCTGACTGCCTTTTGGATTGGAACCCCCACAGTTACAACACTATGAAATTTCAGATGTAAACATCTGAAAACGTGAAATTGACTGATTTTTAAAAACCCCAGATGTAAGATTGACCAAAATGGACTGAATTTGGTAGGGCCCTACACATTAGTAATCATAAAATGCTTTATTGATTTAAAAAAGGTAGAGTGGTTGGGGTTGGTTGACTTGCTATTCTAGAAAATTCTTCATCTTGGATTCTGAAATGAAAAGTTCATGTTTTTGAAGAAATGTTCATCTAAAATGTCTGTTAAAAACGAATAATCACTTATGCATACTATATCCCGGCATAAACAGCCCCTGAAAGGCAGAGTTATTTCCATTCTGATCAAAGCTAGCTGCTTTTCCTGGAGAGTGCTTTGGTGTCAAGCATTCCTCCCTCAATACTACATCTACAACTGAATGGATGGTGTTCTTGTCAGCCCTTTTACTTTCTATCCAAGTGCCTAAAGAAAGAAGAAAGCACACTGTATATCCAGAAGCACTTCAGTCTTGAAGAGTTCCGAGTGTGTGATGCCATGTAAACACTACTCTGAAACATCAAGTACTCAGCATCCTTAGGATAATCAGTGATAAAATTAACACGTGCTTTGACATGGATATCTCTTCACGTTTTTTTTTAAACCTGGAGTGTGTCATGATTGATGCCAACTCTTCTCTCAGTTCCAGGTTCATTGCTGACTAAATTTTTCCTCATCTGAGCAAATATGCTCTGCCCAGCATCATTCCCATTCTCATTGCCAGTATGGGTTTCTCTCATCAAAATTGGCAGCTAAAACACAGTTATATACTGTTCTCCCTGTCAAGACCTTCTGAGGCTTGGGGTTCCTCCTGTGATGTTTGTTTCACTTACGGACAGTCCATCATGGCTGTCCCCTATGCTTGTCATGCTTTCTATCACAGTTAGGCAGCCAAGAGTGTCTTCCTTGTGAGTATGCTGCAGCCTCTGTACTTCAGGAACCTGGCGTGAGACCAGAGATATAAAGTTTAAACCACAGATCTTTTTATAAGTTATATGACAAGACCCCTCCTACAGACTCTGCAGATTCTGACTGTCTGCCAATTGTAAAAGACCCCTACGGAATTTTTAGTGCACTGTAGCAATGTCCACACAGGATGTTGTTACTGCGTGGCAAGCTAGTGCACTGTAGATTCACACTCTGGCTTTCCATCCCATATAGACGTATGTACCTCTGTACCCCAACCGTAAGAGGGGAACAACGGTGCTTTTCTACCTTACGGGGGTGTTTTGAAATAATACATTAAAGATTGTGAGGCTCTGAGATACTACGATGAGGGTGCTATACAAGTACTTTATAACTAAATGCAGGAAAAGGGCCTGTCACAGGGGCCACTCGCTGGTAGGGCACCTCTTCCTGGCTGCTCTGGGGATTTGCTCCTTCCAGGTGCTTGTGTCCTCTTCTGGTGGTCTCTCCACCTGTTGTCTTCTCTCACCCTGCAGCCCCTTTCGCACCAGGAGCTACAGCTTTCTCTTCATGACTTGGCCCTCTGGCCAGGTCACTATGCATGTTTCCCCCTTCTGGGATATCAAAGTCTGTTGGGGAAAACTGTCCTAGACATTCTGCTCTCCACTGCATGGTCTGTGTCACTTCTCCAGTGGCTGGTAGGGGAACCCAGGTCCACTTTTTGGGGTTCTAGCTCAGGGGCCCTCTCCTCAGTAGACAAGGTCTGCACTATCCCATGCCTTGCTGCTTTTCCCCTGAGCCTTTCCTACCTCTCTGTCTCTTTCCCTTCTCTGGGTTTGCCACCCCAAGTTTCCTCCTCCCAAGGAGTAACTGTAGGCTACCTACCTCTATAGCTCTAAACACACCTCACTTTTTTTAGGGAGTGACTGCATATTACTTCCCTGCAGCCCCCGCTGCTCTCAGCTTCTGGACTTTATACAGTCGCCTCCTGTTCCCATCCAGCTGAGCTTCGTCTAATTAATCCCTTCTCCCTGGCTCCTCCTCCAGGTGCAGCCTGGGGAGTTAATTGGCCCATGTGACCACCTTAACCCCTTCGAGCCTGATTTGGTGTGGACACCCCCAGGGCTGGCTCTAGGTGTTTCTGCCACCTCAAGCAAAAAAAAAAAAAAAAAAACAACCAACCTCAGAGAGCACAACTGCCGAAGCCGGAATGCCGCCCCTGAAATTGTGCTGCCCCAAGTGCTTGGTTTGCTGGTGCCTAGAGCTGGTC
This sequence comes from Chrysemys picta bellii, assembly GCF_011386835.1. NCBI lineage: Eukaryota > Metazoa > Chordata > Testudines > Emydidae > Chrysemys > Chrysemys picta. The sequence goes on from NC_088791.1 coordinate 205,330,517, forward strand.
CTGGACACGCCATCACAGGCCCATAAAGATTTTTGATTATTCCATAGTAAAAGAAGATCTTTGCATTCAAAGAAGGTCTTTGGATTCTAGAAATATATCTCATCTCAACCACCTTCAATTACAGTATAGTTAGAAAGCCAGACAGACTGGCTATTCCAGAGATAAGACGTAACTAATGTATAGAAAAAACACAGTTGAGTTCCCACATTGAAGCACCACCCGTTCTGCTTTTTCAGTTACTGTACAACATGTATTGCACATCGATGCATAAGACACCACCTCAGACAACCTGGATATTTTTGAAATACAAGAGGGTTAATAAAACAGATCTTGAGTGCTGAAGTGAATTAGCAATTTATGGAAATGATTGAAGGTTAGAATAATTCCTTTGATTGCTCATTAGTACTTAAGCTGCAAGCAATATTTCACAATCCCAGGAACTACTTTTAGTCCTTATAATTTCCTACTTCTATTTTTATGTAACCCAATCATTGTCTGAGAGTGGATTTGCTTTCTATAGTAGAATGTAGAGATGAATTTGCCACCACCAAGGGCGTGTAGCCGGATTTCCTCTGTCTTGGGTTGATGGACCATGAGGGTGAATTAAATCTTTTCTGTGAAGAAACGTATGTTGCTGACCTTTCCTCACTGTGAAGCATGCCCTGAATAGGGATATCAGAGGAAGACCTACTTGAAGGAATCTGTTGTAGCATAGCTCCTCCATGTGCAGTGTGAAGGCTGGTGGGAATGTGGAGGTGGTTCAGAATTTAGGGGATTGAAATCCTGTTCTCTTTTATTTTGTGGGAATGTGCAAACCTTGCTGTGCAAACTCTGCAGTCTCACATCTCTACCTGTTTTGCCACCATTTCCCTCTGGATGCCTCAAACTTAACAGAATTCCTGATCTTTTTCTTTGCACCATTTTCCCTCCCCTACATTTGCTTTCAATATTGATTGCAAATATTTGTAATGATATCCACACTGTTTGTCGTTTCAGTCAGGCTCATAACCTGGGAGTCATCCCTCTTTCTTACCCCACATGTATAGTGTCTCTATCAAAATTTTATCACTATACAAATCTTGCTGCTACTTCATCTATGACATTTCTAAAATCTGAGCTTTTCTTTCCATCTAGACAGCTAAAGCTGTCCCTTCCAGGTCCTCATCTCCCTTCTTCAACGCTATAACGTCCTCCTTATTGGACTTCATGGCATCTATGTTGTCCGGTCTCATTCATACATAGCTCACCTGCTAAGATCATCTTCTTTGCCCATGGGTATGAACACGACTCCTCTATTTTAACCCATTGCTACTTCTCTTCCATCATATCAGATTCAAACTTCTTATCTTAACCTTCAGTGTTCTTCCCTGCTCTGACACTTGCTACTTATTTATTCTGGTCTCTCTTTCCACATTCTCCCTCATCCTGTTCACTCTGTCAATGATACCAACCTTACAACCAACTTCTGTGCTCCTCCCCAAGTTGCCACTTATGCTTGGAAAGCACCTTCCCTCCCCAGATGCTCAGTAACCAATGTCTGATTGCAAGGCTGAGAGACATTTGGGAAAAGTAGATAATTAACACAAAACAAAAAATAGTATGTGTTTATGAAAAAATTTGATTGCCCCTTCCTCCATTGTCTATAGGATGCTTGCTTTAGATTACAAACTCTTTGAGGCAGGAACTACGTCAGTCTCTGTGTGCAAGGACGTTTGGGTGCTACCATAATATAAGTATTTAATAATGTCAATAGGAGAATTTTTAAGATAAACTGGGCGGTGAATTTGGCTCCGAAAAAATGAAATGAGCTATGAAGGAGATGTTGCAAACACTGGATTAAATTGGCTTTGCATTTATAAACTTGGATTAAAAAATAATTGCAATATTTATTGGTAATTTAGCTGCTATTGGATTCTACAGACTCATTCTGGGAATGCAAAAAGGTCAAATTATTTTTGATGAAATCATCAAAAATAATTGAAAAATAATTAGAAACAAAATATGTTTAGAATCTCCCATTTGCATTTTATTTGATTCAGGAATTAAGAGTCCCTAAAGCATAATCAGAACCAATCTCTGCTATGTTAATGATTGCTAAAAGGATAACTGTACAGGACTGAAAGAGTAGTGGAAGTTTATTTATATAAACATTGATCTCATAAAATAATGTTTTTTGGATAGAGGATAAATTGGATAACATTGACAAGATTCTGAATCCATTTCTAAATATCAAAAGAAAATACTGTAGATTTTAGGAAAGATATTTTTTTCACTGCTGAATGTAAACTGCAATTGGACAAAGAAAATACATGTGAATATGTCATGTGTATTTGCTGTGCATTTGAAGATGGAAGGGAAGACTTAATATTATATTTACATAATTTTAGGAGCATATTGGGTTGAATTCATACCCATGCTTTTATACATTATGATTTTTTTTTGTTGGTGTTTGAAGAGGTGGTTAAATTTCATGCTGTTCACTGTTTGTAAATGATATTCTTGAAAACAATAAAGAAACGTTTTTAAAAAGATGGAGACTGGCAGCCCTGCCCCAATAATGCAACATGCCTTTATGCTAATTTAGAATCTACCAAATAGCTTCAAATCTGAAAGTTTTTCTGTGTTTGAAAAATAATTGTATTTTTGTGTTTTGTTCTTTCTACTTGGAATTGTAATTATACTTTTTAGTAAAAAGATGAAATATATTTTCTGATTTCAGGTGTTGGTCCTTGCACGTGTATCATCACTTACTATCAGTAATCTGTTGAGCTCAGAAAGCCTGCAAAGCATGCCAAGAATAAATGCTGAGCCTTTATCCAGTAATATATATTCTCCATCTGAAAGACTCCTCCTTACCTGGCTGAATACACATTATGAGAAAACCAGAAAAATTGTGTGGAAAGACTGTCAAAAAGGTGAAGCAATACTTTGACTATTCTCCCCTCCCCCACCCCCTTAGTACTTTTGTCCCAGTTTCTGTATATCTTAAGGATATTGTGACAGTTTGTCACTGAAAGTACCATACTTTGAATATGTGCCCATAAATATTCCACTTATCATGGCACATACATTCCATTCGCTCAAATGGAATCTTTGGCCAGCAGTACTTATTGGAACCACACCTGTGCCATTTGTGCTCCTCAACCTAGGGCAAAAAGGGCAGAGTGGGGAAGCTGTTTGCCTTTGGAACTGGTGTATTTGTCATCAGATCACCCTAGTAGCTCTGCACCTGCATGGATTACAAAACAGCCTAGCAGATCACCAGAGCAGATAGTTCTCATGTGATCAGGAATGATGGATAAAGATTCCATCATCCAGACCAACTTTCACAAGTGTGGTCACAAAATCATAAATCTATTTGCCACAGAGACAAACACAAGGTGTCACACTTTCTGCTCCAGAGGAGTGTAAGTCCCAGTTCTCAATGAGAAACTTGCCTCATCTTGTGGACTCTGGGGACGAGTACCTATCTGCCAATTCTCCTTATACCAAGGGTCTTGAAGCTCAGACAAGATGTGGAAGTTCTGATCATGGTAGCACCAATTTGGCCTAGGCAATTCTAGTCCTCTGATCTGATGAAATTGTCAGTTCAACCACTGGTAACATTACCTCTGTTTCCAGACATAATTTCTTTCAGTGTGTGTCAATGTGGATCCCACTCTAGGTGTGCATGCATTCAATGCATACGAGGCCAGGTGTTTGGGTTTTTTTTTAGTTAGCCGTGTCTGCTGGAACCATGTTCACAGTCTGTGTCTCCTTGTGCTCCTATAAAAGGGCATAAAGGGTGGAGTGGCCCTCCTTCAGTGCCTTCTTACTGCCAGTGGCAGCAAGTCATAATCTAGCAGTGTACTACCAGCGGCTAGAACCCTAGCAAGCTTTTTCCTCAAAAAAGCCCCTCTGAAAGTCTTTAAAATTTCTTTCAGTGCTTAACTTGCATCCAAAATCCTCAAACTGGACTGCAATACATCAAAAGAGCCCCTGAACTAATGTTCACCCCTCCCCTCCAATACAGAGCCCCTTGTACAACATGGTGGAATTCAGTACTGCAGATCATGACAAACAATATGTCAGCAATGCATTACATCAACAAATAGGGTGGCATACGCTCATCCTGATTATGTCAGGCAGCCATCAAACTCTGCGAATGATGCCAACTCTATTCGGTAACCCTGCTGGCCCTTCACCTCCCAGGAATAAACAAGAGTATGTCAGACTTACTAAGCAAGAATCTGGTATCCAACCTTACGTGGTCATTATGAGACGCCATGTTGCACCCTATCTTCCAGGTGTGGGGGAACCTGGCGATAGATCATTTGAATTAGCAGAGACTGCCAGTTGCAAGATTTTCTGTTCCAGGGGCAGCATGAACTTGAAATCCCTAATGATGCATTCCTCCTCCTGTGGTCTAAGAGCCTCCTCTGTGCATTCCCTCTGGTTCTGGTGATTCCCCAGGATAATACAAATTAGATGTGACAGACACCGTGATCTTGATAACCCCATATTAGCTGAGACAATTCTGGCTCTCAGACCTTCTCCAATTGTCCAGTGAACCTCCCATCTATCTCCCTGTCTGTATGGACATAGTATCTGGCCTTGGTTCTGAAACACTGCCTCTAGAACCCCACTTGCTACATCTGATGGCCTGAATGTTGCCTGGATTAACAATATTAGCAGTGTTTAGGAAGGCCTCCACCCTAAAAACCTGTGCTGCAAAATTTGAAATAATTTTCTGTGTGGGCAGCCCAGGACAATGTGGACCCAGTTGAGGCTCCAGTACCAAAGGTTCTAGACTACGTATTATCTCTGAAGGAAAAAGTCCTAGCATTTAGTTTCCTGAAAGTCCATTTAGCTGCAATCTCTGCATATCATGCTCTGATTTTCACAATCACTCTTCTCACAATCCATAGTGACAAGATTTCTCAAGGACTTTTGTGCTCATGACTCCCTGTCAGAAACCCAGCTTCTTCTTGAGATCTCAACATCATCATCCTTCTGTGGATGATGTTCCCTCATGGAACCCCTATTTGAACCTCTGTGGCTTATTTGAATGTACTGATCTCTGAAATTTGTAGGGCAGCTACTTGGGAATCATTATATACATTTTAAAGGCATTATTCCCTTGTCGAGGCATCTAAGTCAGATGCCCGCTTTGGCAGAGCTGTCTTAATTATTTAAGTAAACTCTGAGCCCTGGCACTGGAATCAGGGGGCCCCTTCACTTTTTAACAAAAGAAATGTAAGTGTAGAATTCATGTCCCCTGCAGATTCCTCCTGTCCTCCCCGCAAATAATAAATTCTGCTGGAGAGATGCTGCAATTACACTTTTTGCCCAGCAGGGGCTGCTGTGGCACCAGAAGAGAGGGAAGCTGTCTCACTGCTGGAGCAGCCAGCCTCGAAGAGGGAGGGGGCACTTTGGCCTTGGCCCCCATTTCTACAAAGGTTCTGGCCCACTTGCCTGAGCATCCACCTCCAGGACTGCTTGTGAATCACTAGAAGTAAAATACATATGGACAAACACTTGAAGACGAGAGAACAGTTACCCTACAGTAACTGTGGTTCTTTGAGATGTCTTCTCATATATAATCCCCAATCAACCCCCCTTTCTTGCTACTACAGAATCTAGTTAACACCTAGATTTCTAATTGGTGAAGGAACTAAGGGGTAGTTGGTCTCCACTTTGCTCTTTATGCCCTCAGTTGTGGGGGTTGTGAGGGCACAGAATCCGTCTCAGTGGACGCTGCTGGCCAAAAGATTCTGATCTCCAGTGCATGGGGTGCATTGCAAACCCAAAGCGGAATACTTGTGAACAACACATATTGAAGAACCACAGTTGCAGTAGGGTAAGTAACTATTCTTTTTGCCTCCTGGCAATACTTTGTAGCTTAGTATCATAAATTGTTGTAAAAAATGAATTAGTACAATTTATCTTCAATTCTAAAGCAGGATTAAACCATTATTTAGTTTTAAAAGCTTTTTACAATAGGTTTAGAGTTGGCACTCAAAAATGATGACAAGTTTAATTAGGTAATCGGATACTCAGAAATAAAATGTTTGTATTAAATCATCATAATGGGGCAGATGGTTCAGTAGGTTAATGTGCTCATTTGTGAAGAGTTGGTTTCAGATTTGGCCATAGATAAGTGACAGTGAATTTCATGGTCTCTGTCTGGTTCCTTATAGACACTTGTATACCACAAAATCCCCTCACAATTTAACATAATTAGTATTTTTCTGCTTTCAGAGAAGTCTCAGACTGGAATAGCAGGAGTGATTGTGTGTGTGTGTGTGTGTGTGTGTGTGTGTGTATATATATATATATATAAATATATATATATATTTATTTATTTATTTTTTTCTATGTGGAAGTTTACATTGTGACTGCTTTGACTATACCTGCTTCAAGCCAGTTTTTTCAGTTCATGGTTTTTATGGGTCCTCTCAACAGAATAATAAAATTGGTTAATATAACATGTTGCCTGTGCAACCTTAATTTGGCCCCTTATTTGTATGCAATATGGTACAATCTTTTATTATATGATCACATTTTTTACACAGGACATCTATATTATTCAGTGCATAGGATGGATGGTGCTCATTTCATGAGGAGCTTCTAAAATATTTTATTTTTCAGCTTATTATTCAGTGTGTGTGGCTCTAGGCCTTCCTTATTACACTATTATTCACACCCTACTCTGAAGACAGAATTATTGATTTCCTCATGGGGTTTTCTGTAGTGCTCATCATTGCAGTATCTGAGTGTTTCACAAATATTAATTAATCAATTTCCACAACGCCTCTGAGATGAGGTGGCAGTGGTATTCTAATTTTATAGCTGGGGAACTGACACAGGGAGACTAAGGTAAAAAGTATCCACTAATTTTGGGTGCCCAAATTGAGATGCCTTGGGCCTGATTTTTCAGAGTAATGAGCCGTACAATAGCCCTACCAAGTCCTGCGTTTTGGATGATTTTGTTAATTTGTGTTTAAAAAAAAAAAAAAAAGTCTCATCCATCTCTTTTTTTTTTTTTTTTTTTTTTTTTTTGTGGGCTGGTGGTCTATATTAGATCCTTACCATGATTTTACCTTTGATTTTTTTATCACTATTATCCTTACCCAGAGACTTTCAACAGGTCTGTCTCCCACTTCTATCTCAACCTCAGTGCAATTGTATACATCTTTGATATCCATGGCACCACCTCCTCCTTTTTTCCCTGCCTGTCCTTCCTGTACAAGCAGTACCCTTCTGTACCAATATTCCAGTCATGTGAATTATCCCACCAAGTTTCTGTGATGCCATATGCCATATTTGTGATTATTCACTAGTATTTCTAGTTCTTCTTGTTTATTCCCCGTACTTCCTGCATTAGTACACAGACATCTAAGATGTTTATCAGATTTCCCCTTTATATTCACTCTTGTCTCTCCTTTGTCCATGTTGCATATCCCATGTTCCCCCAAGATTCCAACCCTTCACCTAGGTGTTCATGTTTTGGACTTACCTGTGGGCTTTTGTTTCCTGCCCCCCTTAAACCTAGTTTAAAGCCCACCTCAGCAGGTTAGCGAGTCTGTATCAAAAGATACCCTTCCTCTTCCTTGGAAGGTTTATAAAGAGGAGGGTGATAAATTGTTCTCCTTAACCATTGACAGGACAAGATGTAATGGGCTGCAATTGAAGTAAGGGAAATTTAGGTTGGACATTAGGAAAACTATCCTGACTGTGAGGGTAGTTAAGCACTGGAACAAATTATCTAAGGAGGTTGTGGACTCTCCATCATTGGAGGTTTTAAAGAACAGGTTAGACAAATAGCTGTCAGGGATCATCTAGATAACACTTAGTCCTCCCTCAGTGCAGGAGATGACCTATTGAGGTCCCTTCCAGTCCAACACTTTTATGATTCTATGATCTGATGGCAGAATCCTCAGATTTGGGTTTCACCAGATCGATACCTGATACTCTGTCTGAAGAAGATGAGGCGATAGCTCCATTTTTTTGAACAAGAGTATTTTGATACAAACCACAATCTTCATTGTCACCAAGCCTCGACAATCTCTAAACAGGTATTTTTACTGACTCTTTGAGGACACCGTACCTGTCCCACCTTTTGGAAGACACCTATTGCTCTTTTATAGTGCTTGGAATGACACAACATTGAATAAGGGGTGCTCAGCACTATAAAGGAGGGATATGTTATCCAGTTCACCTCCCTCTCTTTCTCCAGCCCACCTTCCCCATCTCTTTTCAGGGAACCATCTGTGAGACTGTATTGCTTCAATAAGTACGGTCTCTTTTGGAATTGGGAGCAGTAGAAGAGGTGGCTTGTCATTACAGAGGGAAAGGATTCTATTCCTGTTGCTTCCTAATCCCCCGAAAGTCAGATAGTTTGTCCCATTTTTTGACCAAGTTGTACTGCTTTATCAAGAAAATCAAGTTCAAGATAGTTACCGTTGCTTCCATTATCCCTTTCCTGGAGAATGGTATGCTGCCCTTGATTTGTAGGCCTCATAGATCCATGTGGCAATACACCTATGCCCCAGGAAATACCTTCACTTCATAGCAGGAGACACACACTCCCAATTTATGGTGCTCCCCTTTGGCCTGTTGTCAGCCCCAAGAGTCTTGATAAAACACATGGTGGTGATAGCGGACCATCTGTGTCATCTAGGTGTCCAAATTTTCCCTTGCCTTGACGATTGGCTGTTGTGCAGAGCCTCAAGCATCCAAATCCACGTCTGCATCCTTGAAATCAGATAGCAGTTCTTTCATCTGGCCCTGAAACTGAACTTAGGCAAAACAAAGTTACAGTTCATGCAGCATATAATATTCATAGGAGCAGACCTCGACACTGTAATTGTGATGTCTTATCTTCCTTTGAACAGGTTTCAGTTCTTAATTACTCTCTCCAAAAACCCGAAGTCCAACCCAACAACAGTGCCTTCCTGCCTACAACAACTGGGTCACCTGGCCTCATGCAAATACATAAGTCCGCATGTCAGACTTCACCTTTGCCGTCTTCAGGCCTGGCTCCGTTCAATATATCATCCATCCAGGCATCTTCTGGACATGCTGGTTTTCATACCTGCATGAATGCTTCAGTCCCTGGACTTAGCCCTTCCAGAATCAACTATGAATCTCTGGTTTCAGATGCATCTACCAAAGGCTTGGGGGCCCACCTTGCTTGACTTTGTGTGCAAGCTCTGTGGTCACCCCAGGAGGTCTCTCTGCACGTAAATGTGCTGAAGCTCTGTGTTGTTCATTGGCATCTACCATTAGGAGCTGGGAAGGTGCAAGTCCTTACAGACAACACCCAGTGGTTTAGTCATAAATCTCAAGGTACAGGAATGCGCTCCCCACCCCAAACACCTAGCTTGAAAGTGATGTGGGGCAGTTCTTGCTATCTGCCTTAGGCTATCATGGGACTCCCTGACCATCCATGGGGAGTTGCAAGTTCCAGCATGGTACTCCGCTGCTGTGATTGGTGTGCAGGGCAAGGGTTACCAGAATAGATTCTTTCTGGGTATGGGCAATGAGGGTGGATGTTTGGGGGGAATACAGTGGTTGGCAGCAGAACAGGAGGTGGCTAACACTGATGGACTGTTGGGTTTCAAAGTATTGATTGGCTGCCTAATTTGGCACAGAGAATTTATTGGCTGTTCTCTTTGACTAGTAGTGGTTGGCTACATAATGTTACCTAATATTGGGAGGTGGTGATTGGCTCCCTGAGGATGTTTAACTGACGTGATCATAGTTACTCACTATTATCCCACTTCAGGGCCACTTTGTGCATGGTCATTGGCGTGTAAGTGCTAGACTGGATTTGTCACTTCCTATTTAGGCTGACAACTGGGAGTAGGAGTCTGCATGTAGAGCATCTTGGTCCCTCCCGCTCCCTTAGCTGGGCTGCGATTGGGTGAATTTGGGTGGGCCCTCCCCTCCCCTTCCCTCCCCATCCTTGGTAACCCCCAACTCACTGCCTCATCCTAGCAATGGACATCCTGCTGCTGCCTCCCTCTGATCGCCCCTCAACTTCCTTCCACCCTATCTCTGTGATTTTTAGCTTGCCTATTTTGTATGTTATGACTTCACTATAACATAGTACCAGAATGGTATTCTGGCACGTTCTATCTCAAAGCCCCCGCTGTCCATTGCAGTGTTTATCTCAGCAAGGGTCAATATTGACTCAGTTATGTCAGGAGGCTATCCATCTGTGGAACCTATGCATAAGGAACAAAGTTTCCCTGAGAATTTTCCACCTTCCAAGAGTGAGGAAACCATTGCAGATTCCCTCAGCAGGGATTTAGTGGAGTGGTCAATCAAAAAGGACATCCTCCTCCAGATCTTCCATCAATGGGGATACCCAAAAATAGACTTGCTCACTACCAACCTGAACAACAAATGCAAAAGATTTTGCTTCAGGCCAGAGTCTGGGTTCCTTAACAGATGCATATCTCCTTCCATGGACCAATCATCTGCTGTATGCGTTTTCTCCAGTTCTCCTCATCCCAACAGTACTCAAGAAGCTGAAAACAGATAAAGCAACATTAATCTTAGCAGCACCAGCCTGGCCAAGATGGTACTGGTTTACAGACCTACACCAGCTTTCAATCAGGCCACCAGTTGAACATGACCTATCTTGGAACCAGGGCAGGTCTCTACATCCCAACCTCTGATCTATCCACCTCACTGCATAGATGATGCCTGGTTAAATGCTCATGAAAAAATTGTGTTCTGGAGATGTCCAAACTGTCTTACTGAACAGCAGGAGAGATTCCACTAGAGCAACATACACAGCTAAGTGGAAGGAATTTTCATGGACTTTAAGATCCGAAGGGACCATTATGATCATCTAGTCTGACCTCCTGCACAACGCAGGCCACAGAATCTCACCCATCCACTCCTGTAACAAACCCCTAACCGATGTCTGAGTTATTGAAGTCCTCAAATTGTGGTTTAAAGACTTCAAGGTGCAGAGAATCCTCCAGCAAGTGACCCGTGTCCCACGCTGCAGAGGAAGATGAAAACCCCCCAGGCCCTCTGCTAATCTGCCCTGGAGGAAAATTTCTTCCCGACCCCAAATATGGCGATCAGCTAAACCCTGAGCATGTGGGCAAGACTCACCAGCCAGCACCCAGGAAAGAATTCTCTGTAGTAACTCAGATCCCACCCTATCTAACATCCCATCACAGGCCATTGGGCATATTTACTGCTAATAATCAAAGATCAATTAATTGACAAAATTAGGCTATCCCATCATACCATCCCCATTCCATCTGGGCTTGATCTCATTTTTTTTATCACCCTATTGCTTGGACATTAGTCATATACTGGATTATTTATCACGTTTGAAATCATCCAGCCTTTCAGTTAGCTCTGTGAGCGTTTACTGTGCTTCCTGTCTGCAGCTAATCCACCAGGAGAGGGGTTTTCTGTTTTTTCTCTCACCCTCCGGTGTCAAGATTTCTGAAAGGTCTAGTCAATGACTATCTTCTGTATCTGACCCAGTGCCATCATGGATATTGGTTCTGTCAAGGTTAATGGGGGGCCCCTTCAAGCCCCTGGCAACAACATTGATATCTCTATCTGTGGAAACTACATTTCTGGTGGCAATTACTTCTGCGAGAAGAGTTTTGGAGCTACAGGCTCTGCTAGCTGATGCTCCCTGTGCAGTTTTCTACAAAGACAAGATTTCTCTCAGGTTCCACCTTAAGTTCATGCCAATGGTAGTGTTACCCAGGGCTGTCCTTACCCATACACAAAGTACACAGCTGCATAGGGCACCAGGAAATTTGGGGCACCACATTTCCTGGTGCCCTGTGCAGCTGCGTGCTGCTCCAGCCCTTGCTCCGCTTCTTCCCCAAAGCCTCCGCCCTGCCTTTTCCTGCCCCTGCTCCGCCCCCACTCCCCTGAGGACTGCTGCAGGGGTTGGGGGGGCCTAGGGTTACCATATTTTGTGCCTCCAAATGGAGGACACTCCACGGCCCACGGCCCCGCCCCCAGCCCCGCCCACACCCCCCACCCAACCCCGCCCCCTCCCCAAAGTCTCCGTCCCCTCCCCTGCTTCCCGCGAATATTTGATTCGCGGGAAGCCTGAAGCAGGTAAGGGGGGTGTGGGGGGAGGAGGCGCGGCCCAGGCTGGCCCCCCGGCGTTTCCAGCCTGGGTCGGCTCGGGCCCTGGGGTGCCGGCCCCCGCCGACCACCCCCGGCCCGCCCAGCACTGCCGGCCCCTGGCGGCCCGGCGCACCCCCCGGCTCCCGGCCCCGCGGGCCCGGCTGACCCGGCTCCCCGCCGGCCCGGCCGACCCGGCTCCCCGCCGGCCCGGCTCCCCGCGGGCCCGGCTGACCTCCTGATTTTCCCGGACATGCCCGGCTTTTGGGGATTTCCCCCCGGACGGGGATTTGAGCCCCCAAAAGCCGGACATGTCCGGGAAAATCCGGACGTATGGTAACCCTAGGGGGGCCTGCATTCACTGTGTGGTAAGTGGAGTGACCTGGCCCCAGCTTGCTCCTCTCCCCTGGCTCCCAGCTGCACCGCCTGTGAGTTCGCCCCTACCCCCTTACCCCTCCCTGCAGAGGCATAGGTCCAACCCCTCCCCCCCCCCGGAGGCCTGGGGCCCCACACAGCCCTCCCTCCCCATGAGGGGGCTGCATAGGGCACCAAAATGTCTAGGGACGGCCCTGGTGTTACCCGAACTATTTAGGGCCCCTTCCCTGGGTCCAGTGGTCCTCAACTGGTTAGCGGGACCTTTTCAGAGTGAATGAGCCTTTACACAGTAATACCCTTAACCTGTATTTATTAGCAGGTAATCAACAGAATACACACATCAAGCATTCCAATGCTCAGTACTCCCAATAAAACAGATGAACTTCTCCGGATGGCTAGTCAGGATTGGATTATCTGGGGCTCTGACTTCTGCATGGTATGGTTGTGCAGGGTATCAGAAGTCTAGCAGCTTGATCTTGATCTAATTGTGACCCAGAGTTAGGTCCAACAAACTTCTCTTCTGACTCTCACTATATAGTTAAAATGAGAGTCCTTCTAATCTATACCATAACCAATTATTTCACTCAACCCGTAACTATACAATAATTCTAACCAATCATTTAACATAAAACATCACTATACAGGGGTTCGTGTGTCTAGTGCCTGCCTACTTACCTTTTTGTGTTTTTCAAAGTTTGTTAAAACATCTCAAGGTCTGCTTATCTTTATGACTTGTTGGTGGGGATACACTCTCGGGGTAGAAAGGTGTAATCAGCGGTAGAATGTGACTCCCTGCTCCTCCAAAATACACACTAACTAATTTCTCAAAATAATCGCTAATGGGCTAAAACAATTTCCCTAGCAACAGCAAAAATATCATAATTTCTACTTATCAGCAAAAGCAACTTCTAACAAGAAACTCGCATAGACATGCAGTAAGAAACTTGCAGAAACAATGTTAGCTTGTCCATACTCCCTTCCATTTCCATGAATCTGTGATTTTACTGTATCTATCCCTGTTAGAACAACATACCAGCTGCAGCATTACTATCTACCAAAGCCAAATTTTCCTGACTCTCTGGTTTTCTTGTTTTCAACTTATGTTGGCTGAATATACAAGATGGCTGCTGTCAATTCCAGGTCTTTTGCAACAGTGGTATCAGCTTTTCACCTGAATCAATCTATTTAGCTTCTAGTGTGTTTTCCGAAACCTCATTCTCCAAAACTGAAAAAAGCTGTCTCACGTTGGATGTCTGCAGAACATTGTTGTTCCATCTTGTTCGCCCTCAGAGACTCTCCCAGGCTCTTTGTAGCCTAATATGAAAGAGTCAAAGGCCACCCAGTGACAGTTCAACATCTCTCACACTGGTTTCCTGACTGTATTAAAATTTATGATCTTGCGAAAGTCTCTCCTCCACTGAAATAAAGGCTCAATCCACCGGGGCTCAGTCCACTTTCTCAGCCTTTTTGAGCAATGTTCCATAACAGATACCTGCAAAGCAGCAACGTGGCTATCTGTACATGCTTTTCCAGATGTGCCATCATTTAGCCACTTGGGACAATGCCAACTTGGGCAAGTTGGTATTGCAGTCTCTGTTCAGATAATCTGACATCCCACCACTTAAGAGGGAACTGCTACAGAGTCACCAGCAGTGGAATGTATATGTGTACAATAACTTAAAGGAGCAAAAATGGTTACTTACCTATAGTAACTTGTTCTTTGAGATGTGTTGTGCACATATACATTCCATGGCCCTCCAACCTTCCCCTCTGCTTCAGTCAATAATTTTACAAGTGGTGAGAAGGATGTGATAACCACTTTTATGGCTTTGGCTCCATGCATAAGGCGAGCATGAGCCCGTGAGCATAAGTCTCTGACACTTGAGTGCATTGGGTGCATATGCACCTACAGAGGACTATATATGTGCACAACACATCTCAAAGAACAACAGTTACTGTAGGTAATTAAGTAACTGTTTCCACCCTGTTTCAAAAAAACAAACAAACCTTTTTTTTCCAAAAAGTTTAGCTTGAGGCAGATACTGGCAAGGAAAATGTTAGCTCAAACTGCTAAAGTTTTGTGAAGTTTATAAGCAACTGGAAAAAAGACTTGTATAATGGGAAATAATAGACACTCTTAATAATAGGCAGTGGTATTATCCCCATCTGTAATTAAAGTTTTGATTAAGTGTTCAAGATGATCAGACCTAAGAATCTATTGGGTATACAGTATACTCCCATTTATCTGAATGGCCTGGGGGACATCCAAAAGTTTTGGATAACTGGCTGTTCAGATAAATGGAAGTGCTATTAATTAACATTGATCTACATGGGGGACTCACTGTGGATTCGGATAACTAGGATTTTCAGATAAAGGGACTTTGGATAACTGTAATTATACCGTACTAAGATGTTGGCTCAGTTTTTCTGTTTGAATAATTACGTACTTATTTTCTTTAATTATCTGAGTTTATTCAGTAAAAATGGTAGATTCATTCTCCAGTTATGTGAGAGATTTATGATATTTTGGGAGTCATTGTTCAGAGAGAATGATTATATAATCTAAAGTCTTGAATCAGGATAAAGTTTAAGTTAGCCTTGCTTGTACATGCTAAACTTACAGTATTTAAATATTTGGAGACCTGTACTTGACTTGAAGTTTGTGTTTATTTGTAATTTGTTAGTTTTGTTTTAATTCTGATGAAGCAGAAATGTTAGTTTCTGTATCTTAGTGTAAAATATTCCTTACCTTCATTCTGATTGTTCTGGAAACAGTTCAACACATTATCAAGCAGCAGACAAAAGCTGATTGCTTATTTCTGCTGTCTGTGACTACTAGGGAAGTCATGAAGATAATGTTGTGTCCTATAAAGAAGGAGCACTTACTCACCTTTGTTCCTAGGGCCTTATTGTAGAGGGAAACCTGAAATGTCAGATATTTTACACTGTACAAAATAAGTGTTCTCTATCTGTAGGGGAAACTTGAAATAGATTATAGAGGAAAAAGTGATCATCTGAGGAACTGTTGGGTGAAAATCCAGGTATTTTACTCATACCAGTTTATATTTTGATGCATTGTCTTTAATGTAGTAAGGGTCAAATACTTGCTTTTATGTATGCTAGCTAGATCAGTAAAAGTGAAGACACACATTAATATATGGAAACACCCATTATAAAAATATGTTAGCAATTAAGTAAAATATGGTACGTTTATCTACAGTTAAACCTCAGGAATGTTTGGGTGGACTGTTAGAACAGATACACCAAATCTATAGAAAAACAGATCCTTGGTCCTAAATAATCTGAACTTGATATCCTTCAGTCATGCTGTCAGTCCATTTCTTTGACAGGCATTTCAAAGAAGGTTGGGGTTGTGTTCCAGGGAGGGCTTTTCTGATGCTTTGACTGAATTATTTCTTTTTAACATATGATTATTTTTATACTGGTTGGTAGTCTTTATTACATGTTCTATGTGTGTTGGGATACCTAGAGTCCTTGAATGGGCACTTGTTGTTGTTTAGTTTAAAGAAATATACATGTAACCTTTGAAAACTCTTGGCTGGCAAAAATATGCCACCTTTTCTCAGAAGACTTCACCTTGTTCATCCACATCTGTTCCCTCTAGTTTAAACTACTGCACTGCACTGGACTTTCTTCTTAGAAGTAGCTATGTCAGCCATCCAGAAACTTAAGCTGAGAAGCAACATTTTTCACTAGCTGATGTGTTAAGCAAGTCATCAGGAACAACTTGTGTCCGGCATTGGCTACAGCAAAATCTAGAAATATATTCAGATTCAGGTAAAAATCTTGGAGGTCTACAAATCCCTAATTGCTTAGAGCTCAGCTACCTCTGGGACCATTTTTCTTTCTCTCTTTTGGTGCTAAACTTCCACTCTTGTGCGATGTTTAAGGCATTCCATGATTTACTCAGTAGCAGGCCATTGCCTCCAGGATTTGCTTCTGTTAGAAATATAGCAAAACTGTCTATGTGCTGAAAGCTATTTGTCCTATCTTTTCCCTAAGTTTATGATGATGTGCTATCACCAGAACAAATTAGGTTAACAAATTTTGTGAAAATCTTGCAAATTTAGAAGGATAATTGTTCAAGTATAGTTTTTTCACATTCTGAAAGAAAAACTCTTCAGCTGCTAGAAGGAGCATTGGGATATCAAATCAATTGCTCTATATTGTAGTAATCTAAATGAAGTTTCAAGCCATGTTTCACACAGATCAAATCATGTAAGATCTTATCACAGAAATTTCCAAACCAGAATTGCTTTCCATGAGCAGGAAATTGCTGTTTGGATTTCAATTTTCTTCTGTAATATTTCTTACGCTATTTTAAGGCCAGTTAAGAACACCATCAAATGAGTTTTAGTTTACTTAACTATCAAAATATGAATCGACTTATCAAACTTCAATTTTCTCAAACTGCCATAGCTCCCCTCACAAAAGAGTATAGTTAAGGCCATATGCATACCATTGGATTTTGATCTTTTTCTTCCAAAAGCAGGCTTAGTCTTTGCCAAAATAGATTTTTCTTAATACTTTGAGAATCTAGACAACCACTGAAATGGGAAGTTTTGAAGTAACTCATTTGTATGACTTTTTCACCCCAGTGGTAGCTTTGCATTCTTCCACATTTTAGAAGTTACCAAGTATACCAATGAAATGATAAAATCTTGGAATACTGGCACAGAACTTCATAAGGACTTCATTATAACTGTGATGTTGAATCTTTCTTTGCAATAAGATTACAGTAACCTGTGTTAGAAGAACATTAACATTTAAGCAAGACATGTAAATGTTCTTCTCCATATCCAGCTAGTATTAGAAGTATGACAGAAATAGCTTTCCTATCTCTAACACTGTTCCCGTATAGCTGGTGTTATAAATGTATTAATTTTCTGCAATATAATGGCTGCCGGTAGAAGAATTTTTTGAAATGTCAATTTTAATTAACCTCTTTGATATTGATCCTTTGCAGCAGATATTTAGCCTCCTTGTCCTCACCTTCAACCCCCTACATAACCTTCACCCTACATATCACTATTTACCTTATAATTCTCCCAGTCATTTCTCCTTAGTGTTCTCTTCATCCCTTGTCCCAGTCTTGGCTGCTTTTCCAAGCAGGGAACAGTGGCCTTGGCCACAAACCATCCTCAGCGTCATTTAAAGATAAGAGTCCCCTTAGCTGCTTAATTAGTTTATAAACTTTTGGTGACATTTCTACCCCTAGAAGACTGTATTTGGCACAAAATATATGTGGTAAATTATTATTTACAGAGGCAACCTCTGGAGAATGGAGTCTTACCCTGGTGGGGTGGGGGTCTAATCCTTCTCAACAACTTGGTCAACTAAATCCTCTTCAATCATATAACAAGTTCTTCCTCTGAACATATCCCAGATGAACTCAACAGCATAATCTTAGCAATGTAAAAGCCACAATTACGTTGAATGTTGGTTCTTTGGTCTTACAAAAGTTGATAATAATGAACAAATGGAATCGTTACGGGAAGATGGCTCAGTATTTCCAGTAACACATCTTTAGAATGAAAAGTTTACATAGAATCATCCTAGGAACACTTTGGGGAGGTATACAGCAGAAAATTGCATTAGAGATTAAAGTAAAAATTCAACTAGCCCATAGCGAACCAACAAAAACATTAAAAGGATGTGATCATTCAGATGATCAACAGTCACATGTTCATTCTAGAAGACGCAGCATAAGTCTACAGCAATGTCTCTTTATATTTCTCTGTGGCACTTTGTAAATATACTTTGGCCATCAAGTATATTCATATTTAATATGATTGCAGTCACTTCTTTGAAGAATACTCTGTATTGGAACAGATGAAGCTTGAATGACATCTTCAGTTTTTTTGGTATGCTGCCCTTCACTTTCATATGAACAACTGTATTGCTGTTACTGGTTCAGTGTTATGAGGACTGGCTCCTAGGAGTATGCCTCAACCACCAAAGCATCCAACTTTGCAAATGTGATTGCATCCATATATTGGAATACAGTTATTAAGTTGAGCAATGCTTCTAACCGTGCCACAGTTCTGAGAGTCTAGTTGTGCCAGATACCTGTGGGTGGGTAGAATTTTTGTCCCATGTAAAGATTTTATGGTTATATGACATTGATTGACAGCAGACTGGTGTTGCAAACCATAGCTTGAATTATTCTGATGGTTCTCCAACCAAAGTAAAAATCACACAAACTCTATATGGTGGGCACTGCAATGAGGTTATGAAGAGAATGAACCTTCACTGTTTACTATGTCTGTATACCTCATTTCTCCAGGATTGAAAAATGTTATGTATTTTAATACCCAAGAAGAAATATGTTGGTGCTTAAACATGCAAATAGGCTGGTGTTACTCTAATGTTTAGGTTTCAGAGTAGTGGCCGTGTTAGTCTGTATTATGCAAGGCACTGCATTTAGCCGTATGGAGTGGAAATCTAATGTTTAGGGTTTGATTGTCCTCACAAACAGATATGCCTTTCCTTATGTATTGTTGAAACTGCCTACTTGTTTTTGCATGCAAATCCAGTAATTGATATTTCAAGATATGTTCTAATGAGCATCCAAGTACTGAGAAGAGACTAGAGTCCTTTGAGTACAAGAAACTTATTAAACTGTTTTTACTTGGATTTTAATTGCACTCTGAGTCATTAAGTCAACAAACTCCATTAACTTAAAATATTTACTCATGCGTACAAAACAGAGCAATGCAAAGAAGGATTAGATGCAAGGAAGGGATGCTTCTGGGTTTTTTTTTATTTCTATTTTTTTTTAGGAATTCAGATAGTCTGTCCAAATTGGAGAGAGTTCCAGCACACGTGATTCTCCACAGACTGGAAGCTCACATGTAACAATGATCAGTTCTGAGCACTTAGTCCTTAATAGAAAAGCGAAAAAAGCCTACATTTTATTGAGTTGAAGGGGCATTTTTTGCCTTTGATAATTAAGCAGAATTCCACTTTAAATACAGCTTTTAGTACATTGGGAGAAATATTTTTAAAAAATCCTTTTTCTTCTAGTCATTAGTAGTTTGTGCCAGTTGGTGTTATATAGCTTTAAAGAAAGAGTTGGTATGAAAAGGGGTGGTACTTGAGGAGATCCACATACATGAAATGCTTCCAGCTGTCCATATGTCATCCAAAATATGGAAAATCTGGAGGATTGGCAAAAGGAGTTTAAGGAAAGAAATGAACTGTTTAGACCAATTTTCTTTGAATTTACAATTTAATTTTATTTCATGTATATATTTTGTGAAGGCTACCTAAACACAGATCACTGAGAGAGATTCAGAGACCAGTCTGGTTTTCTGGCTTATATGACACATTTTCAGATGTCTACAGTGGTACTGCAGTCACATCAAAACAAGGTGCCTGTATTATGTAAACCTAGTTGCACTTGGTAAACTTTTTGAATCTTGCATGCTCCAGCTGCTTCTGAAAGATGTTTTAGATGTGGAATCCAAAAGGCATATTGGTAGGCGCATAGGTTTACTTTGTTCTAGTTATGTTAATGATTTAGCTATTTAGACATTTAATGTGGGGGATGCAGGGGATGCACTGTTGGCTGTGTGTGTCCAAAGCAGTTCATATAACTATTGCTATTTTCAGTAATAAGATGGGAGAAGCAGTGCATTTTCATTATTTCATACTCTGTGTGGTGGTATGAAACAGCATACTGAAAGGTGAGAGGAATGTAATAATCCCTAGAAATCAACTGTCTTGTCTTATTTGAATGCTGAAATGATACACAGTATTTAAATAACTTCAAGTTCTTTATATATTGGGGTATATTTATTCAAAGGTCCTGTATAATATTGGTCTAATCCAAAATAAGCTTTTAATTGGGTTTTTTAGTTTATTAAGCTTGAGAAACAGATATAAATGCTGAGTGCTCTGTGATCCAAATGCTTGCCAATACAGATAAAGTTTTGGTTTTCTTAATGAAAGAATGAATGAGAAACCTATTGCTATTGAACTGGGAAGTGGGAAAAACCGTATGTGACTATGTAGTAAAAGACTAATGTATGAAGTATCTGGTTGTGGCTCATAGTTAAAGTTGAATTGTTTTGCATTGAAAGCAAAGATTCAAACCTGTACAGTATATCCTCCCAAAAATTACAATACTTACTCTTTGAGTGCAGAATGTTTTTTTTCTGAGAATTTATAAGTAAATTCATTAACTAGTTTAGGATTTAAAATTAAATAAAAATGGGTATTATAAGAAATTTACTGCCTGGTGCCAGACCTTTTCTTTTCTTTTCTCTGGTTTTAACAGGATAACATTGAGGTGTCAAACTTGTCATATAGTTTAATCACTGAAAACTGTACCCAGCCTAAATTTGAACTATTTTAAAATTTAAGATTAATGGTCACGTTCCCAATTGTTTTTCATGAATGAAAGTTTCTCCAGCAGGGGCTAAAGAATAATAATTTTCTACAGAGCATTTCTTGCAAGCCTGTTCTCTTTCAAAATAGCTCATGCTGTTCTCACTGGGACTGAAACCACAAGCGATTCTGAACAGGGAATCCATCCCGCCTAGTTCTCACTGGGATTGAGTGTCCTCTCTGTTTCCTGACAGAATAGGGGACCAACTTCTTCCTGGACTTCATTTTTATTGGGAACAAAGTACAGGCTTTTTTGAAAGAGGGCATCAGCTTATGACGTCAGTGCCATTGAGGTCAGTGGGAGATGGTGTCCAGTTTGGAAGAGGAAAATTGCTTGTGAGTTTCTCTGAAGGAGATATTATTATGCAATAGATAAACTCTCAGTTGTAAAAAATGGCAGAGACAATAAATAATTCTAAATATTTCTTCTCATAATCTGTTACATTGGGTCTTCTTCTGATAGAGGGCAGGAGGGAAGAGAAAACTGGTGTGTATGCGTTTGCATGCATCCTGGGGGTTGCGGGAGGGAGAAGAGGCTGTGGGTGCATGGGAATGTGGAGGACAGGAAGGAGGGGAGGGAATTTAATGAGGTGCAAAAGGCAGGAGGAAAGGACTTTACTGCTTGTGTTGCAAAACAGCTGTAAATCTAGCTTAACTGGATAAAGGGGCAAAGCAATCACAGTATACTAGTGATTCTGACCGTAAAAACTAAAGTAAAAAACAAAAAACACCCAGAGTGTTCATATCTTCAAAGTAGGGCTGTCGATTAATCGCAGTTAACTCATGCGATTAACTCAAAAAAATTAAAATCGCTGTTAAAAAAATTAATTGCGATTAATCGCAGTTTTAATCACGCTGTTAAACAATGGAATACCAATTGAAATTTATTAAATATTTTGGATGTTTTTCTACATTTTCATATATATTGTATTCTGTGTTGTAATTGAAATCAAAGTGTATATTATTTTTGATTATAAATATTTGCACTGTAAAAATGATAAAAGAAATAGTATTTTTCAGTTCGCCTCATACAAGTATTGTAGTGCAATCTTTGTCGTGAAAGTGCAACTTAAAAATGTAGATTTATTTTCATTACATAACTGCACTCAAAAACAAAACAATGTGAAACTTCACTCAGTCCTACTTCTTGTTCGGCCAATCGCTAAGATAAACAAGCTTGTTTACATTTACAGGAGATAATGCTGCCCTCTTTTTATTTACAATGTCACCAGAAAGTGAGAACAGACATTTGCATGGCACTTTTGTAGCCGACATTGCAAGATATTTACATGCCAGATATGCTAAACATTGATGCCCCTTCATGCTTTGGCCACCATTTCAGAGGACATGCTTCCATGCTGATGACGCTTGTTTAAAAAAAAAAAAAAGCATTAATTAAATTTGTGACTGAACTCCTCGGGGGAGAATTGTATGTCCCCTGCTCTGTGTTTTACTTGCATTACGCCATATATTTCATGCTATAGCAGTCTCGGATGTTGACCCAGCACATGTTGTTCATTTTAAGAACAGTTTCACTGCAGATTTGACAAAACACAAAGAAGGTACCAATGTGAGATTTCTAAAGATAGCTACAACACTTGATTCAAAGTTTAAGAATCTGAAGTGCCTTCCAAAATCTGAGAGGGATGAGATGAGGAGCATGCTTTCAGAAGTCTTAGGAGAGCAACACTGTGATGCGGAAACTACAGAACCTGAACCACCAGAAAAGAAATCAACCTTCTGCTGGTGGCATCTGACTCATGATGATGAAAAGGAACATGCATTGGTCCACCCTGCTTTGGATTGTTATCAAGTAGAACCCGTCATCAGTATGGACACGTCCTCTGGAATGGTGGTTGAAGCATGAAGGGACATATGAATCTTTAGCGCATCTGGCACCTAAATATCTTGCAATGCCAGCTACAATAATACCATGAGTTCACCTATTCTCACTTTCAGGTGACGTAAATAAGAAGTGGGCAGCATTAGCTTCTACAAATGTAAACAAACTTGTTTGGCTGAACAAGAAGTAGGACTCAGTGGGCTTATAGGCTCAAAAATTTTGTTTTATTTTTGAATGCAGGTTTTTTTTTTTTTTTTTACATAATTCTACATTTGTAAATTCAACTTTCATGATAAAGATATTGCACTACAGTACTTGTATTGGGTGAATTGAAAAATACTATTTTGTTTTTTTACAGTGCAAATACTTGTAATCAAAAATAAATATAAAGTGAGCACTGTACACTTTGTATGCTGTTTTCTAATTGAAATCAATATATTTGAAAATGTAGAAAACATCCAAAAATAGTTATATAAATGGTATTCTATTATTGTTTAACGGTGTGATTAATAGCGATTATTTTTTTAATCGCTTGACAACCCTACTTTAAAGCACTGTTAGTATATGATATTTATATTCTTTCTGAGTTTTTTGTTTAGGGTTCATGTATGACATTTGAAATAAAAAAAACATAAAAAAAAAGGAAACTCCCAGACAAAAACTAGGTTTCAGATGGATTTAAGATTGTAAGTATGTAACAGTAATTTAGGGTAAAATGCATTTCAGTGATTTTTGTAATTATCACAAAAGCAAGTACAGTAACTCCCCACTTAAAGTCCCAGTTAACATTTCGTTGTTACATTGCTGATCAATTAGAGAACATGCTTGTTTAAAGTTGCTCAATGCTCCCTTATAACATTGTTTGGCAGCCACCTGCTTTGTCCACTGCTTGCAGAAAGAGCAGCCGTTGGAACTAGCTGGTGGGGGCTTGGAACCAGGGTGGACCAGCAGCCTCCCATCAGCTCCTCTAAGTTCCCTGTGCGGCAGCCGCCCAGCAGGCTATCAATTGCCCGGCAGTTCAGCTGTCCCTCCTCACACTACCATGTGCTGCTCCTGCCCTGTGCCTTGGAGTTGCTCCCGGGAGCCTCCTGCTTGCTGGCGGGGGGGGGAGGGGGAGAAAGAAGGGAGCTAATGTCAGGGTGTCCCCCTATCCCTGCTCCTGCCCCCCCGCTCCTGTACCTTATCTCCACAGACTTGTCTGATGAAAAAATTTCCCTGGAACCTTAACCCCCTCTATTTACATGAATTATTATGGGGAAATTGGATTCGCTTAACATCGTTTTGCTTAAAGTAGCATTTTTCAGGAACGTAACTACAACATTAAGCGAGGAGTTACTGTATTATAAATCCAGGAAATTCAGATTTAAGATTCAATTTAAAGAAATCAAAACATGTTAAGGAATGGTAATTCACAGTTAGGGCACCTAGACAAAAAAATACCCCTTTCTTTTAGTGGTACCGTGAGGAAAACAGAATCCAATATTTTTAAAAGGAATGTAATCTAACCTGGCACCACGAACACTAAAAGACCTTAATTATACTCGCAGTTCTTTTATGGCGTCACTGTTGAATAAAATTTAAGGTTTATAACTACAACATTCTTGCAATGTATTTTACCCCAAATTATTGATATGTACTTGCAACCTTAATTGCATCCTAATTTAGTGTTTATCTCTGACTATACATAAACAAAAGGAGGCAAAATTAAGTTTTGCATTGGCTACCTACATTGGGTATTTCCAAGTATTTCTGAGTGCTTCACTTTGGAATCTTAATATTTTTAGCATTTTTTATCCTCAAATATTACCTAGATAACTTTTTTTAAATAATGGGTGAGCTTTTATAAAAAGCGAAGATTCATTGAAATGAATTTCTACTTTCCATCTTGCCAGAAAATTATCTAGAAACATGAATGTCAGTTATCCCTATGATGAATGGATTAAGAAATTCAAGATTTGATCAGTTTTTATATTTATTAATGACATGCTAAATTAATTACATGGGTGACTGCTAAAATTATTTTCCTCACCAATCAATCTTATTGTGTCGCCTTGTCTCTTTGAATGACTCCACAGGTTCTCCAGTATCCACACACTCCTCCCCCTTCAAGTCCAATCTAAAAACATTTCTTCCTCAATAGCCACAAGAAGTGAATTACATCAAACATTCAGGGGATGGAAAACCCTACTCTTATTCCTTCTTCAGAGCCTCCTAGTGCATCTTGTCTTCTTTTTCTGTCTATTGGACTATAAATTCTTCAGGGCAGGGTCTGTCTTATTTTTGTTTCTTATATAGCACTGATCATACTGTTGATTCTTACCAAATATGAAGAAATAATCTGAGATTATCATAGAGAAAAAGGCATTCAAATTGTTTACAGACTTATTTTTATCTGAAGCCAAAGTTGAATTTGACTGACATCATATTCTAAATCAAGTTTTTATTATATTTACACAAATGCTTGCCAAATGACAAAGACCTAGAATTGCCTAAGAGGAGTACTATTTTTGCAAGCCATTTTGGAAGCACTTATTTGTGAGTGGAATGTTTAATTATGAATCTGAACAAATCAAAACACTGTGGTCACTGAACAGAGTCAAATCCGATTTCCTGATAATGTCAAAGATAGTCATTCTGGTTTAAAAGAAGTAGTACCAGTGTTCGCATTGACACAAGTAATACCAGTGTTTCTCTTAATATCCCTTCCACACCTCTTGAGAATATTTTGATTTTCCATGTTTATGGTAAAGAGCTGAGTGTGCCACTCAGTTGTGACTGTGTGCTTATCTATGATTAAGGCTACAATTATGTCACAGAGGTCAAGGAAGTGACGGAATCTGTGACTTCTATTGACCTTTGTGACATTTTCTGCCACCGGTTGGAGCTCCCAGCCAGCCGTGGCGGGCAGCCGGTGGACCCCGCAGCTACCCTTCTGTGGTGGGCAGGGTGGGGACCACCCTGCAGCTGCCAAACCCTGTGAGCAGGAGGACTCTGCAGTGGGGGACCGTGGAGCTCCCACTGACCGCAGGGGTGGGGGACCTGGGAGCACCAGTAGCAGCAGGTGCTGGGCCTACCTCCCCATTTTGTCAGGGATATTTTTAGTGAAAGTCAAGGACAGGTCACGGCTTCCATGATTTTTTGTTTATTACCCATGACCTGTCCATGACTTTCACTAAAAATATCCGTGACACAAGCTTAGTCTTATCTATGGTCAGATCTGATACATATTTGTGTGAGAAGTGGGTGTAGTTACTGGGCTCTTGTGGAGTTTCCAGCATGACCTCTGGCACTGCAAAGGTTGAGAATCTCTGCTTAAATACTTATCAATATTTTAATCGAAAGACCCTTTGTAATCAAAATTTGAAAAGCTAAAATGTATGCTTGAGCAAAAAAAAGAAATGTCCTGTTCGTGACTTCTGATTTCCATTGTTTATCAGCACTGAAACCGAGTAATTATGTTTAGAAAGTTTAATTATATTAGAGCAGCTAGCGTGAGGCTTTAATGCTAGACCTGTAATTATAATTAGAAAAGATAACTACTTTTACATTTTGTTCTGTGACTAATTACTTACTCTAAAATACTTGGGAATAAACGAAATTGCTTGATATTAGAACTATTAACTGTTTCCAATACAAAAAGTGTACTTGTAAACATGTTTTAAATGGGAAAACATGATCAAATGTTTTAACTTACTTTATAATATTCTAATTTTACAGTGGATTCCATGAAGCTAAATAAGACCTACTGTTAAATCATAAATATATTTTAAGATTAACATATAGTGTAACTTTTAACCAAAACATTCATGTTCATGGATTACCTTAGCCATATATGTTAAGATGTTGTAGGTATATCAAAGCCCAGGGGTAATACACATATGGTGATAATTAAAAACAGTAGAAGGTATAACTTGCAGAATTGATTAAAAAGCACAGAAGCAGGGGGAGGGAGCGCATGCTGGCCTACAAAGAGAAGCAGAATTGTTAGCTGAATCTTCTAGGCCTATTAGTGATATAAAATTTGACAAAAAGAGAAAAAACTCTTTGTTAAGGTATAATCTGCAATAAAGTAGGTTGAAGGGAACACTATAGAACCTTCATCTTCAAAATTACTTGACCATTGAAGCATTACAGTTACTGCATCACATGGTTCTTAATAAATGTAAACAACTTGACAGTTGGTTCCTTCTCATGGTCAGACTGGACAGACTTCTTAAATGTTGTGGGTAGAACTGGTTGAAATTTTTTGAGTGGAAGGATTTCCTGCTGAAAAATACAGTCTAATCAAACTGATTTGATTTTTTTTTTTTTTTTTTTTGGGTAGGAAAAAGTTAATCCTGATAGAATGTAAATTTTTCCATTAAAAAGGGTCTAAATGAAAGCTTTAATTTGGACTTGACAATTCAAGATGAATAAAAGCTGAAACTACACTTCATGTCTACTCAGAATGACAATTTTCATTTAGTTACAACTTAATGCCATTTTCATTGTTTTTTTAAACTAAGAAAAAAACCCTCAAAATTCCCTTTTAAGTCAAAATGAAACTAATTTTTTCATTTTTAATTGGTTTGATTTTTCCTTAAGAAAAAGGTAATTTTGAATAAAAATTTCAAGCAAAGATTTTTCATTTGCAAGTTCTTGTGGGAGAAATTTTTGTTTTCTGACCAGCTCTAGTTCTAACTGTAAACTGTTGAGAGTTGACTGTTCAAACATGGAAGTGGGACAAAACAAAAACAGAAGTTTCATCCCATGCTTGAACTATAGTCATTGTTTGAGGGGGAAAAGATAGAAGCATTGGATGCAAGAGTAAGATTTAACTTTTGGTCCTGACTTTTAGCCAGGCTTCAATCTCAAATTCAATATTGTGGATACTCTTTGTGCCCACAGTTCCACTTATTTTGATGCCTAACTATCTGATTAGATCTGAATGTTGGGAAACCGGACATCTAAATGAGTTCAACTGCAGATATAAACAATTAAAATATATGAAGGAGACTGACCAGCATGCTCTGATCAAATACAGTAGTCAGTGGTGGTGGCAGTGGGTTTTACAGCTTAGTCCAATGGCCTTTCACTTCTTAAAACCTGGGTCTTAGTTATAGCTTAAATCACCCAAAAAATATTTTGGGATCTTCTCTTAACCTCAGCTTGCTAGATGTCCACATTGAAACACCATAATATTGGAGAAGGCCCATGCTAGATTAGCTGTTGGTGTTACAGGTTAGGACTGAGGTACATTTTTATAGCGCTGTGGGTAAGCTTGCACAGCTCACATTCTCGGTGCATAGGTATATCTCCATATATTATACATATCTCATAGAACTGGAAGGGACCCTGAAAGGTCATCAAGTCCAGCCCCCTGCCTTCACTAGCAGGACCAATTTTTTTGCCCCAGATCCCTAAATGGCCCCCTCAACGATTGAACTCACAACCCTGGGTTTAGCAGGCCAATGCTCAAACCACTGAGCTATCCCTCCTCCCCCATCTACTGAAATATCTGCAAATAACTTATATACAATGATAAACAACTAAATAAATATTCCAGCCACTGAAGTGTTCCTGCTCTATATATGCACAAAAGATGTATGAAATGTGAACATTCTTTTGTTCTAGTGTGTAGTAAGGTAGTTTGTCATATTTTGAAATGTTTTTATAATGTGGTTAATTATTAATAGGCTAATTACTTTCCTACTGTCCTTTTTTTCCTTTTCTGTGGATTTTGGGGTTTTGTTTTTCTATACAGCAGACTGTTGTAGTGATTTTAAAAAATCACAGGATAATCTGTGTCTTATGCTGTGCATAGTAGTGCAATGGCTTTAGTATTAAATAAGATAGACTAAACTACATCTATAGTATCACTTGGTGAACATGACCATGAAATTAAAAGGGAAGTCTTTGCAATGACTGTCACTGAGAAGCATGCCAAAGTGGCAGGTCATAAGTTTGATCTTACATGTACAGTATTTCTGTCCTTTATAGCACCCTGAATCATATCTTTAGGCTTTTTCTTGCTGCATGAACATTAAATGAGTACTTTTTTCTACAGAGCACTTTTTCTCTACACAATGACAACCCCTTAAGACATGACACTTATCCAGCAGATAAGAATGTCTGTACAAAATTGTCTTCTAAATAATTCTTTTTGACCTGTGCTTCAAAAGCAGTTTTGGATCACTAATGGAAGGTTAGATTGTTCCCTGGTAATCTTGTACTTCTGAAGTCAGCAAAACATAATCTTGAAATTCTAAATGACATTTCTGTCATGAACTACCGTATTTTCCGGCGTATAAGACGACTGGGCGTATAAGACGACCCCCAACTTTTCCAGTTAAAATATAGAGTTTGGGATATACTCGCCGTATAAGACTACCCCTCTTCCAACGCACACCAAAAAAAAATTAAAAAAACATCAGATTTGATTTCAATATGGTAATTTTAATTCAAATGCTTATGACATGCAGGTACTTAGCAGGAAAACTGTCACTTATAAACATAAGGCTGTTTGTCATCAAACATGTAAACATAAAACAGTGCAAGTGGATTAAACTTTTCCTAATTCACTCTAAAGCTGAAAGGAAGGATAAGACAATAAACCCATGGGAGCTGCCATGCTGTTTGTTTTCTAAGCTGTCAACCAAACTGGAACTGATGATGATAGGAGGAAGATAACAAACAAGAGAGAGAGAGCAAGTGCCGGGCAAGTCCCTGGCGAGTTAGCAACGCCCATCATAACTGCAAGCTACGGTATTTTTACAGGTTTTGCTGGCGTGACAGTTTCCCTTTAAAAGCCTTCAAAATCCTCCTGTTCGTCATCTGATATCATAAGTACATCAATGACATCTTGTGATACATTTGTAAGGCAGTCATCGTATGGATCGAATTCCGTATCAGATGGTGTGGTCTCAGCTTCGGCTTCCTCTTCATCTTGCCACAAGTAGTCGTCCTCCATACCATCTAATGAATTTGGTATGCCACACTTCTTGAAAGACTTGATTACTGTTTCTGCATCAATATCATTCCAGGCTTTTATGACAAACTTGCACAAAACATCCAACTGTGGAGCACGCATGTTTCCTCCTTTTGTGAATGACTTTTCGCCGCTAACCATCCATTCATTCCACTGTTCTTGAATGCGATCTTTAAATGGCTTGTTTAGGCACACATCCAGTGGCTGTACCAACGATGTCAATCCTGCAGGAATAACTGCCGCATCTGTGTTTAGTCTTGCAAGCATTTGCTTGGTGCTGGGAGTTAAATGAGCCCTGAACATATCCCACACCAGTAGACTACATTTTTGAATAAGTCCACCTGGTCGCCTGCTCCATACATTATCCAGCCATAGCTTTACCCCTTCTTCATCCATCCAGCCTTTTTCATTCACATGTACAAAACAACCAACAGGGAACTTGAATTTCGGCATTGTTTTTCTTTTAATAATAATCATTGGTCTCAGTTTGGCGCCATCAGCTGTGCATCCTAGTACCACTGTAAAACTGGACTTCTCATGTCCTGTCGTTTTAATTAGAATTGTTTTTTCACCTTTTTGATGGACAGTTTTATTTCCAACCATATCAAAATTCATTGGAGTTTCATCCATATTTCCAATACTACTTAACGCATAGCCATGTTTAGTGCGCTGTTGTATTACGTATCGATGGAAACTATTTACTTTGCTATCAAGATCTGCAGGTAATTTTGGGGCAATTTTCATCTTTTGCCTCAGTACCATATTATGCCTTCCCATGAATCTAGTACACCAGGATACAGTGGCCTTAAATCTGTTGCTGTGATCTGGGTTAGATTTGGCCCACTGAAGTGCAAACAAACGTATTTTATTTCGTGTCACTACATAACCGTTTTGGCGATGCTCATTCACCATGTCTGCTACATGTTTTTCGAGTTCTGGCCAATGTGGAGTGCCTCTTCTTAATGCACACTTACCCCTTGGCATACTCTTTAATGCTTTTTCATTTGCTTTCCAGTCCCGAACCATCTTTTCTGTTACTCCATATTGTCTTGCAGCAGCGCAGTTATTATGTTCCATGGCAAAGTTTACAACTTTAAGTTTGAAACTGGCTTCATATTTCTTTCTTCTTGCTGGTGGAGCCATGATGGGGTTTTGACTGTTGGACATTTGTATACTGTACTGTATGTACTGGTGCTATACTGTATGAACAGGTACAGATACTGGTGCTGTACTGTATGTGGTACCCAGTATACAACAACCAGCCAATCACGGCAAGCGATGTACCTTACCGGCGATTGGCTGGTTGTTGTATACAAAGCCTGCTTGGATTGGTCAGCTCTCCCTGCCTGCCCAGCCCTCCCTGTCTCCAAGACTATCAGAGCGGTAGCGCAAACACGCCTCTTTCACCCGTCTGGCCCGCCCTTGTATCCTATTACCTCCTTCTCTGCCTCTCAGATCTCGCACATGCGCGCCTGCGCCG
Source organism: Chrysemys picta bellii (assembly GCF_011386835.1). Lineage (NCBI taxonomy): Eukaryota > Metazoa > Chordata > Testudines > Emydidae > Chrysemys > Chrysemys picta. The sequence goes on from NC_088791.1 coordinate 205,361,696, forward strand.
CTTCACTGCAGTCCTCAGGAGCGAGATCTGAGAGGCAGAGAAGGAGGTACGGTAATAGGATACAAGGGCGGGCCAGACGGGTGAAAGAGGCGTGTTTTTCTGGGCACAGCGCCGCTCTCTCTCTTTTTTCCATACCCCGGGCGTCCCGGACGCCTGCAGCTTGCTCCGCCCTTCACTTACACCTTCCCGGTGAGGCGCCCCCTCACCTCGTCATCGGGCGGGGATGCGGCCGCGGCCGTTTTTGAGCTCCCCCCACCATATGCGGCGACCGCAGATTCTCCAGTCCGGCTCGGAAGTTTCAGCACCCGCCCTATAAGACGACACCCGGCGTATAAGACGACCCCCGACTTTTGAGAAGATTTTCCTGGGTTAAAAAGTAGTCTTATACGCCAGAAAATACAGTAAGTATTTCTTTCACTATGGTGAAAATTTAGATGTAAAATGTTTTTATGTAAATCTATCTAGAAAGGACACCTGTTCTCCAGAAATAAAACTGTATAGTTTACAATCAAATTACTTAACTGTTTTGATGCAGCAATTTCCAAATATTATAAATGCATGCAGGTTATTATAATTTAACAAGATTCTAATTCTGGGTGTGCATTAACAATCTTTGAAGTAACTGCAAAATTCTTCCATGACACACACATGTTTAGTTTGAGATAATTTTATCAGTGTGTTTTCTAGATTGCTTTATGAGGGCAAAGTATTTAAAATAACGGTCCCCAGGTCATCGCTTTTTATTTGAGATGGCCTGTTAATATATTTACTTTGCGTTACTACAAGACTTGATGTGAACTTTCAACATCTAAATAATTAGCTCTTGGTGAAATCTTCTTTGTTTCTTGAATCTGAAGCATAATAATTCTAATATCTGCAGAATTACTGTTCCAGCTGAGCTTTTGATTGGGAGTCAGTACATCCATTCAGTGTAAATGTGATGATTCTCAATTAAATTTGTCTGAATTTTTTGGAAGGGGTTTCTTTGCAAACGTGATAATGATGTATGTTAGCCTTCCTGGAGAAAACAAACAAACCAACAAACAAACCCAGATCTTCTCCTAGTGAAGCCACTGGGAAAATCATGACATATCATGGGTCACATATTATCAGCTCCATAATGTGCTCATCCTCAGTGCTGATGGTTATGTAACTGACTGTCCCTGTGGCTGCCTGAGATAAGCGAGTGGATGAAGCATCTGATTGAATCTAAAGTCAAGCAAGACAGATGATGATGAAAAGAAAACATTTTGAAGATTCAGAGCTTCTCATGGTACTGGGGAAGTATTCCACCCTTAAATAGTCACATTACAGCTAAGTGTGCTTCTCAATTCTATTGCTTCTGGACTCTTACGCCCTTTGCTTTTCGGCAGTGACTTGACTAAAATGATCTGTGCCTGCAGACTTCCAGGCTATATAACTGAAACTGGCTGTACTGGGAAATGAGTGCATAAAGAAGCTCCATCAGATTCAAAACACAGCAGCTTTCTTCTCACTCTGCTGCTCTGCTCATTACATTGGCTGTTCATAGATTATCGGATACATTTCAACATACAGTTTTTCATCTTTTCATCTTTAAAACCCTTAGTGTCACTGAACCAAGCTACTAAATGGAATGCATTTTTCTGAGGAAGATTGAATTCCCTTGGAAGTTATGTTCCACGGTAACATCAAACTCATGAGAGCAGAAGACAGACCTTTCTTGACTACTGGTTGGAGACCATGGCAATATATGTGCTCGATAATGTCAGAGCCGGGGCATAGGCAGCCTGGCCTGGGGGTTAGCGTTGGAAACAGGCTGAGGGTCCAGGGGCTAGGAGTCAATTACTAGGAATCAGGCCAGGTTGGAATGCCAGGAGATCAGACTTGAGAGACAAACCAGAGGGCAGGGATCAAGAGTCATCCTGAGTCAGGATACTAGGAGGTCAGGTTCAGGTGACAGGACCAGAAGGCAGTTACCAAGAGTTAGGTGAAGTCATGATACCATATGGTCAGGATACCAGGGGATCACGTTCGGGTGACAGACCCAGAGGACAGGAACCAGGAGGCAGTACCAAGAGTCAGGCTCAGTCCATAGATACTCATAGACTTCCTGGGAAGTCAGGATCTGGTGATGGAACGGGAGGGCTGGAATCAGGAGGCAGTTAGCAAGGATCAGACCGAGCTGAGGATGCCAGGAGGTCAGGATTAGAAGGCAGGAACAAGTAATCACCAGACCAGCAGTCTGTGGCAGGGGGAAGCCTAGTTGTATGGACAGCTTCCTGTTTCCTCTTCTGTCTTAAATCAGGGCTGCAGCCCAGTCAGGAGCTGTGGAGTTCTCCTAATCAGAGCATTAGGGTGGGACTTGTGCCCCAGTTGGGCTTCATGGAGCCTGGTCCCTGCTGCTGTCTGTGAGCTTCTAGATGGAGGATTGGAGTGTGGTGTCTCCCAAGACCCCCTCTGACCTGGGATCAAGGCCCATGGGACCTGACCTCACTCTTCCGGATGCCTTTCAGGCTCTGTGGGTCCAGACTTCTCAGGATGGTTCTCATGGAAAGCTTGTATTAGAGCGAGTGTGTGAATGTTTTCCACTGGCTCCCATGTACATTCCTCAGGGCCATAGCCTTCCCAGTCGATCAGATATAAAAGTTTTTCCTGCCGGTGGTTAGAATCCAAGACCTCGCACATGACACATTCCTTGTGGCCTTGTATGCATGCTGATGGGGGAGGTGATTGGGTCCTGTGTGGAAATTAATCCTTGGCATAGAATTTTAGGAGGGATTTGTGGAATACCAGGTGGATCTTGAAAGATCAGGGAAGGTGTAGCTCAACAATGACCAGGTTAACTTGGTGACAAATTTGATAAGGGCCAAGTAACTGGATGTCCAAGTTATTTGACGGTCTGTTTGTGTAAAGGTGCTCTGTTGAGAGCCACACTGTTTGTCCCACTGAATAGGTGGAGTCTGGATGAAGATGTTGGGTCTGCATGTCATTTGTAGTTGACTTTTGCTTTTTCCAAATGGACCTTTGCTTCTTCCTGGATATGATGAATCCTCTGCACCAAGTCCGAGGTGTTCGGGTTAGGAGAGGTCATAGATAGCTGTGGGTAGAATCAGGGGTGATACCCATAGTTGCCAAAGAAGGGGATTTTCCCTTCTTTGTGTCATTTGCATTGTGTGCAAACTCCACATAGGGTAATAGTGAGGAACAATCATCTTGATGAATGTTAATATAACATTGTAGGTATTGCTCTAAAATTTGATGGATCCTTTCCGTCTGGCCATTGGACAGAGAGTAGTAGAAGGAGAAGAGGTGCAGCTGGAACCTCAGAAGGGCCTCACACCAGAATTAGGCTGTAAAGTATGATCCACAATCAGCGGTGATGTCTTTTCTCATGGCCCTGAATGTGCCACATAATACAGGTCTTCATGCAATCCTGCAATGTGTGTGCTCAAGCTAAGATGCTGTGCCACAAACCCTGTGATATACTCCATTCTGAAGACACTCCAACCTGATCCTGGGTCATTTAAGCATTGGATTTTATCATGAAGCTGTCAGAGTCCTGTGGACTCACAACAGTCTTGATGGTGGTAGACCACTTCACCAAAATGGCCCAGAGGTAAGTTATGGCATAGCTGTAAGGCCACCATTCTTGCCTGACTTGGGGGAACATTAATGCGGGTATTCTCTAATGTAACCCCTCTTATGTAATGTCTGCTTCCCTGTCAATGGCAGCTTGTTTGTCTGGTAGAATTTCTGAGGCAGAAGCAAAACGAATCAGTGTGACTAGGTCTTGGCAAAGAGCATTATTCAGGAAGTTGAGGGGGTTGAGAATGTGAGCCAGTTCCTGGCTAGGTCCATGTGGTTCAGTGTCAAAGTTCCAGGACAAGGCATTGGCCTTGGTGTTATTGGTTCTGGAACAATATGTGATAGTGAAGTTGAACCATAAAAAAAAAAAGCCCATTAGAGGTGCCATTGGTTTAATACCTTTGCATTGCACAGATATTCCAATTGTTTGTGTCAGTGTATATTTGGACTGGACGGTGAGTCCCTTCCAAATAATGTTGCCACTCTTCAAAGGCCACCTTAATGGCTTGAAGCTCTTTATCCAAGATCTCCTAGTTCTTGTTGGGAGTAAGCTTCCACAAATACTAGGCATGCAGGTGTAGTGTTTCGTTCAGATCTGTGTTGCTGGGAAAGTATGAACCTGATTGTCTTACTAGAGGTATCAGCTTCTACTAAAAAGGTTCAGGAGGCATCAGGGTGGGCCAGTATGGGTGCAACGGTAAAGGTGAGTTTCAGCTGATCAAATGCATGTTAGGTGTGGGGGACCACTGGAACTGGGCATTCTTCCAGAGCAGAGCATAGAGGATCAAATGCACACTTCTTAAGCTTAGCATAGAGTCCATGCACCCGTAAACTCTCAAGAACTGCTCAAGCATGACCAGTGTTTGTAGTTTTTAGGATTGTCTGAGAAGACCAGGATGTTGTCTAGATAAAACACTATATATTGGTTCAGAATGTCCAGGAACACTTTTTGTTTATAAACTGCAGGAAGGTAATGGGGGCTTTGGTCAGACTGAACTGCACTACCAGGTTTTCAAAATGACCACAGTGCATTCGGAAGGTGGCCTTCCATTCATCATCTTCCCTAATGCTCATGAGGTTATAGTCTCCTGGGGCGGGGGGAACCTTAGTAAACATATGGGAAGCCCCCATGTGATCCAGTAACTAAGGAATCGGGGGCAGAGGGTACTGATTCCTTACTCTTGATTCAGGGCATGGTAGTTAACAATGTCGGAGACTGCTGTCTCCTTTCTTAACAGAGGAATGGAGCACTGGCCAGCGATGTTGATTTGTGGATAAATCCTTGGACCAGATTCTCCTGAAGGTATTCACAGAGTGCAGCCAGTTCCGGTTTGGACATGGTGTAAATCCGCCCAAATGGCACTTTTGCCCCCAGCTGTAATTCTGTGGGACAGTCATAGGCTGTTTTGCTTTTTAAGAGCAGGGGATAAATATTTTAAGCACTGATGTGTTAAATATTAAAGCTGGAAAACATAATTGTCAATTATGAAATATGGGGAACTTAACTAAGTGATTACTTTTCACAAAAGCACCAGGAAAACAAAAATGATTCAATTATGTGAGGAATCAGAGTGCATATGCTGAAGCAAAGGAAGAGCTAGTTGTCTGCTTAATTGTGCATCAGTAAATGGAAACTGTTCAGTTTCATTTATGTAACACTTGTTGATTAATTAGTGACAAATAATTCAATGGTTTAAACAAAATAACAACAACAAAAAACAAGTTGCACTGGCATGGTTTACATGGCTTATCTTGAAAGTATTCAAGTATTTTCTTGCATTTCAGGGGCTTTGTATAAATATCAGTGCCCCTATGAATGGACGGAAACTGTGTGTGTGTGTGCGCGTGCGCGCACACAGACATCTATAACCCAAGCACTTAAACAAATAGAGTTAAGGACATCATAAATCTTAAACAACCCACGTAATGAATGAGGTGCCCACCCACCTGCCTTTCTTCCTTCTGTTTGAGTCCTTTAATTGTATTTCAAGTGGCTGAAAAAGAACTGGGGATGGTTACATTGGAAATCCCTCTGTGGTGAATATTCAGCTGCATCATGGTATGCAAGTAGTCGTTTCTGTACTTTGGATGGTTCTGGCACACACCCAATATGTTCCCAACAACATTAATTTACAGAAGAGATGTACTCTGAGAACTTTAGTACAGATGAGTAACTTGTCTTTATTAGTTATTTCATAGGTCATCCTTTCTGTGAAAAGTTACGGTAGAACCTCTCAAGGGAGAAGATAATTCTAACCTGTGTTATATTGTTTCAAACAGGTGAAGTACCACCTATGAGATGGATAGTAAATTTTGACAGAGATCTTCTAGATGGTCTAGTATTGGCAGCACAGGTGGCAGCTTATTGCCCATATTTGGTAAGAACTTTTTTCGTATCTTATTTAAAAAAAACTTTGTCAGTTGTGTATCTGGACGAGCATTAGTCTAAGTATTTATTACTACTGTTATTATCCACTTTAATTTTGGAACTCTCAGCTTGCAGGAACTTTAAAAGATAAAGCCATATATAGTAAGTCTTGAATTATTATTTCAGTGATTACTCTTTTCTTGAGTATGTACTTAAGTTGGAATATTTAGTTCAGGGTGTATATGAACATACATGTAATAATGAGAAGGTAAAGAATACATATACTTAGTTTTCTCCAGTGCAATACGATGAGTTTGATTTTATCTTCTATACAGATTTCAACTCACTTTACGAATATGTATACTAATCTGGGAACTCCTGAACAATGTCTGCACAATTGCTTGATACTAGTGAATGCTTTTCATGCCATCAGCCTTGATATAGGTGTACAGGTAAATGCTTTTATATTCCATGTGCAATATACATTTTGAATACTTTTTGTTACTTTACTATTAATAATACCTTGCATATCATTTGGGTGAGAATGAGATGAAGTGAATTTTTTGTGATGCACTGTTAAAATGTAGAAACTGAAATACCGCTTCATATAAAACGACTGCATTTTTACACACACACACACCATATATAATTAGACTATAATTCCATTGAGAGAGCTGACCTCATAAACCACAAAATTGAAGCTTGAATGGTTTATTAATATTATTGAAGTTCCAAGAATAAATTATAGAAAAATTGTTTGTATCCAGGAACGTTAGTCATACATTTATGAATAAAGAATGTACTGTAAAATTTTCAGACATGTTGAAATTTACTGTTTCAATGGGTTTTGACTTCTAAATCACTTTTGAAAATGTTGCACGTAGACCATATTTACAGGTTGGGAGACTGTATCCTGGAAAGCAGTGACTCTGAAATGGATTTGGAAGTCATTATAAATAGCTAGCTGAATATGAGCTCCCATTACAATTCTCTAGCTGCTTGTTTCTCATCTGGTGGGTTACACAGCCCTTTGGGGGTCATAAAAGGCAACCAGGGGGGCATCTGTGGCACTGGAAATTTTTTTACAATCTAAAGCAATTAAAATATTGCTCCCTTACTCCCCACACGTCCTATTCTTTGTTGGTCTTTCAAAAGACGTGCACAAATAACACATAGATTTATCATTGTTATCCTGGATACATTTTTATTTTTACAGTAAATAGAAAAGGATAATGAAAATTATTGACTTTGTATAAGAGGCCACTGACCTGAAAAGTTTGTGAAACACTGCTCTAGTTGAAAGGGGTATAAACAAAGGCGTATCAAGTAGGAGTAGGATTTATGGGATGAAATTCTAAGGTTGACATTAAACAGGAGGGGAAACTATGATAGTAATGGTCCCTTCCAGCTTCAAAATCTGGGAATCTATTATGTGCTTGTGTTGGGATATTGTGTGTGCAAAACTTCTTTCAGTTTGAAAGATTCTAGGGGTTTTTAGGGTGATTTCTTATTACTGCTGGGAGTGGTAGAATTTTCAATCTGGAAAAAATTGAAGTGTGACTTGTGTGTGTGTCTGTGTATATGCACGCTTGCATGCACACGTACAACTTTGGACTATGATACTTTTGGATCCAGGAATTATTCCTAAGACTTCCCCATCCTATGGTTTGAGACTGAATACATCTTGTGAAACAAGTGACTTTACCACCATTAACTTCCTATCGTCAGTGTGTTTGTTTTTTAAAAGAGCCTGAATATGTCCATAATCATGGGCTGCAGCTAGCTAAAATTTGGGGAAAATACTGTATTTGTACCTTTTGGTGGTGGGTTATTAGTTTTATAACTGATTTCATATAGCATATCTCTGGAGTGAAATGTGAAATTCACCACAGCAACATTTGCTCTTTTCACATTTCAAATATTGCAACCCCATATACAATTTAAAAGATATTTTGGATTTGGGGACCTGTTCTGATTACATTTTTGAAAAAATTCTTAATTCTTGCTTTACTGAGTGAAGTTTGCATTTCCTTTCTCCTCCCTACTAAGCATTCAAGTTCATTGTCCTGAACACATGGAAAGACCAGACAAGACACCAGGGATATGTTTTAACTAGCTTACAACTTTATTAACTCATCCGGAAACTATCTGGCAATAATTGATATAGTGCGGATCATCTTTTCTTCTGTAATCTGTTCAACCTTGTGGAGGGCTGCTGTCAGCCCCCACCTTTCCACAGCCTGTCACACCCCATTGCTGGGACCCCACTGCCCTCTCCTCATAACAAGGTTAAGGGGTTGCGGAAAGGGGGTTGTCTCCTAGCTGTACCTGACATTAGGAGCCCCAGCCCCATTCCCAGGTTCTTTAGGGGATGCCTTTCCCTAAATCCGCTGCAAGTTACAATTTACCAGGAAACCAGAACCCTATCAAATGAATACCTGCATTGTACACCTGCCAGCAAGAGATGCCAGCTATTAACTTGGCTGTTTTGGCTGCCCAGCTGGGTTCCCAGATGGTTAACAATTCCCTTCCTGATATCAGGCAAAAATATATATGCTCCCTGGTCAGGGAGGTGTGCCTCATCTTCCCTGAATATGATAATTTTTGGTGGGTAATCACCGATCCACCCAACTAGCATGCAAATTTAACCACCTCCTGAATCATGCACCTTCTGATCTTGTCAACCCGGGGACGCCCAGTGGCTCCTCACTGCAACATTTCAGACCAATTTCCAGTTGCCCCTGGGACCTGCTTTAAATCTCCATGCCGTAATGGTTAAGTCAACCACTTGATGAAATTTCAAATTATTTTCACCCAGGTGTATGTTAATCCTTTCAGATGGCTGCTTCCTGGCTGCCAAAGAGTGTAAGAGGAACATCTGCCGTTCCCCTAGCATGCCCCCTTCCTTGTCAACTCAGAATCACCTCACCCTGAAGCCTTGCTGTGAACTACCAGCAAAATGGTTGCCTGCCTATGGGCCCAATACATAATACTGTGCCCATGGATACAAATACTTGCTCTTATGCCCTGTTGCCTTGCTCCTGAAAATTGTCAAAAACAACAAAAAATTGGCACATTGACACTGTTGGTCTCTAGTTTCAACCAGGGGCCTCCCATATATCCTGTATTCATTCAAATGCCATCAAACAATTGCCTGTGTCCCTTGAGCCCCCATTCCTAGTTGTGCTGCAGATGTCACCACCTAAATCCTGAAAGGAATGTTATGAAAGAGTGGGATCCAAATTTGCTAGAAGGGAAGCCTAGCAGTATAAGTTCTTTTTTAAAGACTGCCACAAACTGGAATTTTTGAGGTAGTTCCTATCAACATGAAGAAAGAGTGTCCAACACCAGCCAGCCTCAGCCATATATAAGTTCTTCAAGGTACCAATGGGCATGTCCCTGCCTCCCCACCCTCATGCAGTACTATGGACTCACCTTGCCATCCCTTATCTGTCTTTGGCATTCTCAGGGTCAAGATGATTGTTTGCTCACCCAAGCTGTAAGTCCCTAAACTCCAAATCCCTGTTTGAGGTATCCATTGCTGACCCAGGCACCAAATCGCTGACTTTGAATGCTCCAAAAATGCCAATGGGAATACTTCCTTGAACAAAGATGCCTCCTGGCCACATCAAGGTTGCCAGTGAAGAACTCCCTCCAGTTTCCAAAGAATCTGAATAGTGATGGATCATTGGGGATCTTCCCTGGGACTTGAGGATTGTGACCACCCATTTAATAGCCTCCTAATTAAAAACCCACCACAAAGATCTGGATAACATGACAGTTTGCTACAAAATATGGGGCCTGATAAATGACTGGAGATGGCTGATGATGGTGCCAGCCGATACTGTACCAGTGACACCACACGCTGATGTGGTCTTCAGGAATTGGCCAAATCTTACACATGAACACCCTAGCCTGAATTTAAGTAAATTCTATAAAACACACAGCATTAGCTCTAAATGTTCGTGGTGCTACTAATTGCTACACTAATCCAAGAGAAGTCATGAGGCAAAGTTCCAAAGAGGTTGCAGTATTTGTTTGGGTTCCTTGTTGGCACCTGGTGCCAAGTTTTGAAATCTCTCCCTCTGTAATAGAGACAAAGCATCCACTATGCCGTTATAAATCCCAGGGATACTTTTAGCAGCAAAATAGATTATATAAATTAAAACACTGCAATGAAAATGTCCTAACTGACCTCATAACCCTGAGTGATTTGCAGGGCTGGCTATTAATAACATGTATCATTGCCAGGTTGTCACTCTAGATCTCACTTTTTTTTTTCAGTTCACAAACTCCATCCCCCCAAATATCACTGAAAATAGGGGGGGAAATCCAGGAATGTGATGTCATTAACTATCCCCCTTTGTATCCAGTAAGTGGACCACCTGTGATGGTGAAAATCCCCAAACCCAGTGCATCTGACTGAACTTTGAAGACTGCCTTTAGCAATGAATCCTGTCTCCAAAAATAAGCTCCATTAAAGTGAGTTAGGAAATGATGCCATGCCCACGAATCCTCCTTCATTTCTTTCTTCACTCTTATAAAATGATTTGGCCTTGTTATCTCTAAGCATGCAGAACTTATGGGATTGATCGAGAGGGCCAGCACAGCCAAGAAGGTGACTTTGCACAAACTGCAGGCTATTATTGTTCATCTTAATTTTGCCATGACTCAGCATGCAAAATTAAGATGACCAAGTTTACTTGCAGGGAGTCTGGAGATACCAGCCACTGTATCTAACTGTATTCCTAAATAGATCAGTTTGGTGTAGAACCCTCTGTTTTTCTTCTGTCAGGAGTAATCCCAGGTCAGGGTAATGTGTATCACCTTTTGTAAGCCTGACTCCTGTACCAAAGCCCAGTCCATCACCATGCTGAACTTTTTAAATGCTGAACATGACATTGAGTGTCCCATTGGCATGGCTTTGTCAAAATGAAATTGACCTTAAGAAGGAAAAAAAACCCTGAGGATATAGTGGTAGCAGCCAAAATTCCTACTTAGACTCATTTCACTAACGTTGCTCTGGAGCCACGAGCCCTCACAATGTTCACAGCAGTGTCAAAAGGAGAGTGCTGTACTGAACAAAGTTCTGGGCCTGTCACATCACTTGATGAACTTCTCTATCATAAACAGTTGGTGGATTGAGCAATATTCCCTGTGTGTCTTTTGGGTGCCAACCCAAAAAGAGAGACTCACAGGTTGGACATAGTCAAGCATGTCCTATAATTTTGTTAATGATTTATTTCTTGTGCCATTTGTCTCCTTGCTATACGACTCAAACCTTCAATAGACTTTTATTAAGAGCTTTCATGAGAATTCTAATTCCTTCATATAGTGTCCTGAATCCTAATATAAACACTTCCCCTAAATATGCCCCCTCTATCTGATGAGGGTGATCCCAAAGGAGTACCTGAAACATCTTGAATATAGCGAGGGATAAATCTGTCCCACGTCCCTGCTATTTGGTCCACTGCCTAATGATAGGGAAGCACCGTGAATAACCCTCTTTTCATACTGGATTGGGACTTTCCCTGATGGGGTAAGGTAATTGTGTGCCCTGCAGATGCCAGTGCACTTCTCATGTGCATATTTATATTTGTAGAAGTTCCAGAAATGTGTGTCTCCATTGAAGGCCCAGCATACCTGCGAGCATTGGGCCTCTGGTTAAGTTACCACAGAACCAATAAACTGCTATCCATATGTAAGCATGGCAATGCCCAATCTGGAGGTCCCCTGCCACTCACCAGAGGTCATTATTTGCCTGATGCCACCTCATTCCTGGACATGTTGCCACCTGTAATCTAAATTCCTCATCATAATAGGTCCATGCCATGCACCAAATGTATTCTATGCCTGCCAAATTATGTCCTTACACTGGAGCAACGCTATTTGGCAGACAACACACATGCATATATCAAAAAAACAGCTTGCCAGTTTTCCCAGGTCCAAGAAATCCTAGGACCCTTGAAGTTTGCAGTGTCCATCTTGTTTCTCTTTGCCTTACCTTCCATCACAGCCTCCCTCTGCAATTTTGAGAATGTTTCTATATATTCTACCAATATTTTCCCTTTAGTGGCGTTGAGAAGGTGCACGCCGGTGGGGAAGATGCCATTGTATAAGCCTGTCTTTCCCCACCCGAAGGAGACTAACTGCCAGCTTCAATGGCACTATCCACTCCATCTGAGCCCCGATGCATCCTTCTCTATGGCTCCAACCCATATATTCCAAGCGTGAGAGGGATTCAGCACCTGCATGCTTAAAATTCCCTGATTTGTAACCCTTACCCCACTATAGGAATCAGCATCCATTTGGCTACTGCTAGTTCCCCAATATGGAGCCCCCACTGGTTGTGCACAAGTGCCCTTGCCAACTTTCCCAAAAAGGAATGTGCTGTATTTTTGGGTGATTAGTTGTACAGCATCCTTGCAGCATCCTTGCATTGTGCCTGGTATTAGAGGTGATAATTCCTTTTCAGCAAAATGTAATAATGATACTAAGCACTTCTACAGCACCACTTAGTATGATGTGGTTGTGAAGCTACTGAAGGCAATTCAATTTACTTAACTTTCCAAGGAATGGGAGTTAAGAGTCAGTTTGTATTTTTGTTTGGGATATGGGTGAGTAGTAGTGACTGAGCAGACAAAGTTCCTCACTCTGGAGCAGTACTGCATTGCTTTTAATCAGATCACTATGAGCTGAAATTGAAGAACTGGAGAGGAAGGAAGTGTTTCAATTATGGTCCTAAACAGTTGTATATGAGTCCCAGACTAACAGCAACAGGCATAATTTTTATTTCACCTCCCCCTAAAACTTCAAGGTTAAAAATGTGAGTATTTGTGTATTATATTTGAAGACCTATTCTGAGAAATGTGTTTTTGTGTTGTAAATATGTATTGACTTATGGATTCCCGGAGTCTGTAAACTGTATGTATAACAAAGTAATGTTCCAAAAGCCTATGTGATTAAATTGAAGGTAAAACACAGCTGTAGTTGAGAATTCAGAGTCTGACACAGAGGTATTACTAGGTCAAGTCGGGCAGGAGCAAGGCAGATATGTCACATGTTTTGGTGATGAAATTGGAAATTTTCTTTGTCACTAAAAATCAAATTCTTGCTTGATGTGAAAGCTACATCAAATTCTTCAGAAACCCCAAAGGTTGGAGTACAGTTAAAGTTTACAACACCATGGGAGGTGTTAGTGTTAATTCTGTAGTATGGATAGAAAAGCTTAATGCACAGGGGTTAAATAACTTGCTCAAGGTTACATGACCAGGTAGTGGCAGAGCTGAGAACAGAACCCAGGTCTCCAAGTCCTGTGCTTTAACCACTACACTAGGCTCCTAAAAATAAATACACTTAGGAAAATTCAAAATTGACAGGATATAGGGAGTACATATTTTAAAGACATTTATTGGGATTCATCATATGTCTTTCTCTAATAATACTGTAAATATTCTCCATGAATCCTTGTCCTTTGGTAATAGCAGTTTACAGTGAAATACATGAATGATCTTGCTGAACTATCCTAACTTGGTCTATTACTGGAATACTCTTGTCTCATAAATTCTATAGGTTAAGGCATTCCTGCAGTATCAACAGGCTGCTTCACTATATCAAGCTATTGCCTCTTATGAACTTCATGGCAGTCTTGTATTATTTGATGAGGATGGTGGTGACAGTGCAAGCTGTAACATTTATTAGATCTGGAATGGATGACATTTTCAATCAGTTTCTGGGGATAGTATCTAAGATTCTGTAATTACTAAGAAGTTCAACTGACTGAAGACATACAGCCTCCAACTGTAAGTTTAAATGATTCATCTGTTGGAGAGTTCAAGGCCTTTTAAAAAAAAATCCCCTTTTTGGCTGAGATTGAGACTTATTCAGTCAAGATGGATTATTTGTGGAAGAAAAAAATCTTCTGTGTTTCACTTGCCTGATCATAAGTGAAAGTAACACCCTGGAACATTATTGGAAGACTTGGGGTTTTTTAGATTTGTTTTATTTTCCTGTATTTTATTACTATAATTTGAATTCCAGCACTCCCTGCTCAGAAGAGCTTGCAGTTGAAAAAACAAACATGGATAGCGCAAGATTGGAGACCCAGAGGATGATGTTAAAATGGGGGAATTGGAAGTGCTGGTCAGATTTAGTTTCCCCCTTCTAAATAGCTAGGGAGAAGGAACAGTGGCAAGAGGAACCCACTTAAGGAGCTTCAAAGTGCGCTGGGCTGTCTGTCTGATTGAGGATAATAGTGTTGGCACTTCAGTTTTAAACCAAGTAGACTGGAGTGATGTGGTATCAGAGAAACCATAGAAGATACTCTAGTAAGCAATGCCAGAGATAACTATGGACAAGGGCTTTGTCCATTCTTAAAGATAGAAAGGGATAGAGTTTTCTTTTGTTGCGGAGTAAGATGCAGTAAGACTTTGGTGATTAGCTGGCTGCATAAGGAAAGAAGAAAAAAGGGAGGAGTCAAAGATGACCCCAAAGGTATGAGCCTGAATTAGGGAAGGTTGAAGATGGTGTCAGTAACGATGGAGAAAGGCAGAAACGTAACATGGTACAGTCAAATTGTCTAAATCTTCAGAATATCGGGGTTTATTGAGACAGTCCACAGGTTAATTTATTGGCCACCAGAGAAATAACTGAAAGTACTCATCTGAACTCCTAAGTAATTATAGGATATCCGATTCTTTTTCTGGGACCTCATTTAACATGCCATCTATTCTTTTACCCTAGTCATCTCTACTGATTATCTATGCTGCTTGGTCTTCATTTTCCCAATATTTCCCTCTGGGAAGGCACTCTTAACTGCATTGACAAAACCAACTTTAAGGAGTTCTTTCAAAATTCTTGGATAGATTATTAATATCTAAGGTATATTCTAAATATGCACATTTCAACTTTTGTCTGCCAATTAAGAGACATTTAAATTAAAATCCTTCTTAGATTTGGCTGAAACAGCTATCTAACATAGTTTGCAGTCTTGCCATATCTGACATATATAAGCAAAATATAGAAGAATACAAAAGAGCACCTTGCTTTCTCTTTGCTAGACCAGAAGATGTCTTTCTGTATACTACTGTCCATGCTAAACTGGGGCAATTTCAAGTAATAGTTCTCTGTGCTTGGTTTTGAAAAGTTGAGTGTTCCCAGGCATCCTTCTCAATGTGTATGCAACAACTATTCCCTTTGATCTATGATCTTGATAAATCAGAGCCTCAGATAAAAGTACATTAGCGATGAGTTTGTCTTCAGTGATGTTCACTGAAATGTGGAGGCCTATTGAAACACAAAGTTCCCCACAGCCCCTTCCTCTATCTAGTCATCTTTAGTTTTAAACTCAACTAGAATTAGCCTTTGGTGTCCTATGGGATATAGTGAAAGAAAGTGACTGACTGTGAGTATAAAAAAGGAACTTCATGTCTCTAAGAAAAAAACTGGTACTTTTTACTTGCATGGAAACAGAAAAGCAACCAATTTTTTTTCCGCCAAAGACAGTAGGCCACATGGGTTAAAAAAAGACCAGGGTTCGTGGGGAAGTGGAGGCAGCTATAAAAATATATAACAAATGGAAGAAAGGCAAAGTTGATAGTAATGAATATAAATCAGAAGTTAGAAAATATAGAAAATTGATAAGGGAAGCAAAAGAACACAAGAAAAAATCTGTAGCCAGCAGCGTTAAGAACAATAAGGTGTTTTAAAAATATACTAGGAATAACAATGCAGAAAAGGCAGACATGTTCAATAAATATTTCTGTTCTGTATTGTGGAAAAATCAGATTATGTAGTCAGATCATATGACAACAGTCTTTCCATATGAATTCCCAAGCAAGACATGCTGCCTAAGCAGGCCTGGTTTGTATTCTCAGAATCTATCAACCATGTAATTGCCCACAGTTAAGTTACCACACTGCTCCTTCTAATTAAGCACATTTATTCTTAAGGTAATAACATTACAGAGAAAACACATTTAAAAAAAAAAAAAGAACCTACATGCATGCTAATAAGCTTACCAGAGATCACCCAAACTCTAAGAAGAGCTCTGGCACGTGAACAGTCCTTCAAACCCTAGCAAGGGTTTGTTCTGTGGTTACCAATTCATAACCTTCTTGGCTCAGAACAAGCACACTCATGAAAAGTTTTGGTCCCTCCTTCATACAGCTAGAGTCTTTGATCTGGGAATAGGTAATTCGTAGACAATGGGTTTCTTCTGAGAATATAGCTTCAAAAAAGGCTGGGTTTTTGCATAAGTGGAGGAGCTACATTGCATCCACCCGCACAGAAGACCGCTCTACCATATGATGTCTTCTGTATGGCATGATCTTGCATGGACACCAGACATGCAAGGTCATGCTGCATGGAGGATGCCATGTTATTCCTGTATGTGATTTGCGGAGGTGCCGTACAAGTACACGTGCAGCCTGTGTCACTAGGAAGATTGGCCCATCCTTAGGACAATTGAGACATTGGCAGGAAAAAATCTTCACGTCGTTCTTGCCATAGATTCCAATATTAAAGACAGTATGAGAAGGAAAACATTTTAGAAATGGAAATATGAATTCTTTCATTCCTAAGCTTTAAATATGTTCTTGCTTTTGCCAAAGTAACTAGTAAATGTAATTCTTTAACTCAAACTTTCTTTCATTAATATTTAGCAAGTTGAGTAACCACAGTTACCACAAATTCCTTATAATTAGAAAGAAATTTCAGTTTGATTTCAAGGTTGAAAGTAAGAATCCACAGGGAAATAAATCTTGCCCATGGAGTTGCTTTTCAGAGGTGACTACGTTAGGCTTATTATCTTCCAATGGTAAGAAATTATCTCAGTTGTTTTGAGGCGGTTATAAAACGTAGAACTACTCATTTGCTAGAGTTTTCTGTTTCTGATAACATAAAATGGATGTTTCTGAAATTATTTAAAATACATTCCTCTATTTCTTCTAAGAAATCTGCCAGAAACATTTATTGTAGCTTTGGGGAGTATTGATTGGGGAAGAGAGGAACATATCTGTAGATATAAGTGACTTCAGCTTTATGGCAGGAGTGAAAATTAATCAAACTCTGTTTCTCCGGACAAAAGTTTCAATAATCCTGATTCATTTTATATTTTATTTATTTTAATATGGAAGAGGATAATATAGCATTCATACCAGATACAAGCTATGGCAAAATAGCAATATTATATTTTTAGTGTACAATTCTTACCATATAATCATTATAGTCAATGATAGAATTGGTTCATCTAGAGGTAAACATATTAAAGCAATATAGTAAATAATGTTGCTTTATAGCTTTACATCAGGAAGCAAGGTTTTGACAGGACAGCTATTCGGAGCTTCTCTTTTTCATTTATCCTGTTCCACTGGAAGTTTTATGAATTCTCATGATTAATTTGCTGGAAAACATTCAGGTATTGGCAAAGTTAGGTAGCTATGAAACTCATTTTGGTGAGAAACTTTTATTTTCATTTTTAAAATATTTAAAGAGCTTTTGTTCTTTAATGGTTCAACTAATTCCTTCATGATTAGACTCAGGGTTTACGGTTTGTAGTAAAAATAATATAGACACTATAGATGCTGCAAAATTTAGTCCTGTGGAACATTATGATACAATGCAGTTTATCAGAATTAATAATGTATAGTAATTTTTATTTCATGCCCAAAGGTCTTTGGACATCATAACAGAATTTAGAATAACAATATAAAAAACAAATGAGATCTCCAGCTAGTGATGAATGCAGAGTAGATAAAAGAAAATAAAAAGAATGCAATCATATTACCATGACCTGCTAACAATAGTTTCCAGTCTTAAAAATGTATCATTAGAATCAAGCCTACCTATCAAGAAGGTGTGAATCACCTCATTGATCTCAGTCTGTGGTGAAAAAGGATCAAAACTTGTAAATATTTCACAGATATGAAAAGTTACTTCTAACCATTGCTAAAAACCTCAGTTTCCCTGTTCAGCTAGTGATTTAATTGTAATGAGTCCCAAATTTTATTTTAGAGTTGGCCTGGCACTTTGGATGAAATTCAACATTAATGCTAGTGGAATAAAACTCAATGTGTAAAACTGTGCACAAGCTGTCAAAATCAATGCGGGTACAGAGTGATGCACTTTGATATTTATTTTAATGGTGGAATGGAGTTTGAGTACTACTGTGTGTGGTTTTCGGGGTTTTTTGTTTGTTTTTTTTTAGCAAAAGGAAATGAAAATCAATCATCATGTATCCCTATGGTGGATCTGAATCAGAAGACAGTTCAGTATGAACTAAACACCTTGCTAACGTGAAGAAATTAGTTTGGCTATTATCCAGAACAATGTATCTTTGCACTATAACGTGGTGGTTTGCCTAAAACTTTCTCAAAATATATCCATCTATGCTCCATTCTTCTCTGCTTTTTCATTTTCTGGAGTACAGCTGTTCAAAGCTCAGTGGTCATTTTCAGTCTCCTGAAATATACTTGGCTCTTTTAAGGATCAATTCAAATACTTTTGCCTGTATATTAAGCAACCACACTATGTGGGTCTTCCTGATTAAAAATTTCACTGTGCTGACCAAGGCCCAAGGGTGTTCCTAAGTGATGAAAATTTAGTTCCATTGCAAAAACTAGATCCAGCTTAAGGATCTTTGTACTTTTGTAATTAACTGGTAAAATATATGAATGTCATGGTGCTAAAAAACAAAACAAAATAAACCCTTCTGGTAAACAAATGAAAGGACTCTTCTAGCTCATATTCATTTTTAAGACCTATGTGGAATGTTGTTTATTTCTATTTTTAAATAATTGGGAGCCAAGTTAGCATCTAGCTAGAGTAACTAGATGCATTTTTAAAATGTAGTCTTCCCTAAAATAAATATGGCCATTGCTTATTGTTTTCTTGTTATATTCAGAAAAGATAACTAAATCTAACTTTGGGAATGACTCTGTCTCCGTGCTCTAATACCATAATTGTATGCATTATTCTGGGTGAAACCAGACAACTACTATTTTTCATAGATTCATAGATTCTAGGATTGGAAGGGACCTCGAGAGGTCATAGAGTCCAGTCCCCTGCCCGCATGGCAGGACCAAATACTGTCTAGACCATCCCTGATAGACATTTATCTAACCTACTCTTAAATAATCTCCAGAGATGGAGATTCTACAACCTCCCTAGGCAGTTTATTTCAGTGTTTAACCACCCTGACAGTTAGGAACTTTTTCTTAATGTCCAACCTAAACCTCCCTTGCTGCAGTTTAAGCCCATTGCTTCTTGCTCTATCCTTAGAGGATAAGGTGAACAAGTTTTCTCCCTCCTCCTTATGACACCCTTTTAGATACCTGAAAACTGCTATCATGTCCCCTCTCAGTCTTCTCTTTTCCAAACTAAACAAACCCAATTCTTTCAGCCTTCCTTCACAGGTCATGTTCTCAAGACCTTTAATCATTCTTGTTGCTCTTCTCTGGATCCTCTCCAATTTCTCCACATCTTTCTTGAAATGCGGTGCCCAGAACTGGACACACTACTCCAGTTGAGGCCTAACCAGCGCAGAGTAGAGCGGAAGAATGACTTCTCGTGTCTTGCTCACAACACACCTGTTAATACATCCCAGAATCATGTTTGCTTTTTTTTGCAACAGCATCACATTGTTGACTCATATTTAGCTTGTGGTCAACTATAACCCCTAGATCCCTTTCTGCCGTACTCCTTCCTAGACAGTCTCTTCCCATTCTGTATGTGTGAAACTGATTGTTCTTCCTAAGTGGAGCACTTTGCATTTGTCTTTGTTAAACTTCATCCTGTTTACTTCAGACCATTTCTCCAATTTGTCCAGATCATTTTGAATTATGACTCTGTCCTCCAAAGCAGTTGCAATCCCTCCCAGTTTGGTATCATCTGCAAACTTAATAAGCGTACTTTCTATGCCAATATCTAAGTCGTTAATGAACATATTGAACAGAGCCGGTCCCAAAACAGACCCCTGCGGAACCCCACTTGTTATGCCTTTCCAGCAGGATTGGGAACCATTAATAACAACTCTCTGAGTATGGTTATCCAGCCAGTTATGCACCCACCTTATAGTAACCCCATCTAAATTGTATTTGCCTAGTTTATTGA
Source organism: Chrysemys picta bellii (assembly GCF_011386835.1). Taxonomy (NCBI): domain Eukaryota; kingdom Metazoa; phylum Chordata; order Testudines; family Emydidae; genus Chrysemys; species Chrysemys picta. The sequence continues at coordinate 205,381,740 of NC_088791.1, forward strand.
TGATAAGAATATCATGCGAGACCGTATCAAATGCCTTACTAAAGTCTAGGTATACCACATCCACAGCTTCTCCCTTATCCACAAGACTCGTTATCCTATCAAAGAACGCTATCAGATTGGTTTGACATGATTTGTTCTTTACAAATCCATGCTGGCTATTCCCTATCACCTTACCACCTTCCAAGTGTTTGCAGATGATTTCCTTAATTACTTGCTCCATTATCTTCCCTGGCACAGAAGTTAAACTAACTGGTCTGTAGTTTCCTGGGTTGTTTTTATTTCCCTTTTTATAGATGGGCACTATATTTGCCCTTTTCCAGTCTTCTGGAATCTCTCCCGTCTCCCATGATTTTCCAAAGATAATAGCTAGAGGCTCAGATACCTCCTCTATTAGCTCCTTGAGTATTCTCGGATGCATTTCATCAGGCCCTGGTGACTTGCAGGCATCTAACTTTTCTAAGTGATTTTTAACTTGTTCTTTTTTTATTTTATCTGCTAAACCTACCCCCTTCTCATTAGCATTCACTAAGTTAGGCATTCCTTCAGACTTCTCGGTGAAAACCGAAACAAAGAAGTCATTAAGCATCTCTGCCATTTCCAAGTTTCCTGTTACTGTTTTCTCCCTCTTCACTGAGCTGTGGGCCTACCCTGTCTTTGGTCTTCCTCTTGCTTCTAATGTATTGATAAAAAGTCTTCTTGTTTCCCTTTATTCCCATAGCTAGTTTGAGCTCATTTTGTGCCTTTGCCTTTGTCAAGGCTGGATCCCCACTTTGAACTTTAGGGTACAAATGTAGGGGCCTGCATAAAAACTCCTAAGCTTAACTACCAGCTTAGCTCTGGTTCCGCTGCCTCCATTTCCCAATTTTTCCCTCCCTGGGAAGCCCTGAGAAACCTTTCACCAATTCCCTGGTGAATCAAGATCCAAACCCCTTGGATCTTAAAACAAGGAAAAATCAATCAGGTTCTTAAAAAGAAGGCTTTTAATTAAAGACAAAAATAAAAATCATCTCTGTAAAATCAGTATGGAAATTAACCTTACAGGGTAATCAAACTTAAAGAGCTCAGAGGACTCCCCTCTAGTCTTAGGTTCAAAGTACAGCAAATAAAGATACATTTACAAGTTGAGAAAACAAAGGAAAACTAACACGCCTTGCCTGGCTATTTACTTACAAGTTTGAAATAGGAGAGACTTGTTTAGAAAGATGTGGAGAACCTGGATTGATGTCTGGTCCCTCTCAGTCCCGAAAACAAACACACTCCCAAACAAAGAACACAAACAAAAGCCTTCCCCCCCCCCAAGATTTGAAAGTATCTTGTCCCCTTATTGGTCCTTTAGGTCAGATGCCAGCCAGGTTACCTGAGCTTCTTAACCCTTTACAGGGAAAAGGATTTTGGAGTCTCTGGCCAGGAGGGGTTTTATAGTACTGTACACAGGACAGCTGTTACCCTTCCCTTTATAGTTATGACAGCCTTTCTAATCTTGCCCCTGCATTCCTGTGTTGTTTGCCTATATTCATCCTTTGTAATTTATCCTAGTTTCCATTTTTTGTATGACTCCTTTTTATTTTTTAGATCATGCAAGATCTCGCGGTTAAGCCAAGGTGGTCTTTTGCCACATTTTCTATCTTTCCTAACCAGCGGAATAGCTTGCTTTTGGGCCCTTAATAGTGTCCCTTTGAAAAACTGCCAACTCTCCTCCGTTGTTTTTCCCCTCAGTCTTGATTCCCATGGGACCTTACCTATCAGCTCTCTTAACTTTACCAAAATCTGCCTTCCTGAAATCCATTGTCTCTATTTTGCTATACTCCCTTCTACCCTTCCTTAGAATTTCAAACTCTATGATTTCATGATCACTTTCACCCAAGCTGCCTTCTACTTTCAAATTCTCAATTAGTTCCTCTCTATTTGTTAAAATCAAATCTAGAACAGCTTCCCCCCAGTAGCTTTTTCAACCTTCTGAAATAAAAAGTTGTCTGCAATGCAGTCCAAGAATTTGTTGGATAGTCTGTGCCCTGCTGTGTTATTTTCCCAACATATATTTGGATAGTTGAAGTCCCCCATCACTACCAAATCTTGGGCTTTGGATGATTATGTTAGTTGTATAAAAAAAAAAAGTTCTCAAATGAACTGACACAGGAAACTGATAAAAGTTCACCCATTGTATCACCTGTGGGTGAACATTTCTCACAACCTCTATAGGTGACCTATCAATCCTCATCCTTAAAGGAAATCTGCACAACACATTCAGAAGTGCCTGGGAGCTTAAATTCATTACTCTGTTAGACATCAGAAATCAGGTAATTTTTGTTTTTGTTTAAATTAATAAAAATATTTAATTTTTTAAAAATATATTGCCAGGGCAAACTTACTTTTTCTTCTTGTTGTCATTTACACATTTAGGACTCAACAAAAAACAAAACAAAACTGTTTTATAATACTCTTCTGTGTTCTCAGTAAAAATGTCCTACCAAAGAAAAGTTGTTTTTATTAAATACTTGTTTGCATATTCCCTGGAAAAGGTGAGCTGCACAGTTTGATGAACACTTGCTTTGGTGCATAGATTTTTCTTTTTCTTTTTGTAATACAAATGCACTTAAATACCACTTGTAATACCTCTGGCAGGTGAGCAAGCTTCTACCAAAGTCTTCTGACAGCAGTTTCATCGTAATATAGAGAACATGGAACCTTCATGTCATTCATAACCATCATTAAGCTCCACAATCTGCCTTTAATAGAACTACAATGACATATAGTACATTCAGTTAAAATATTGTCTGAATAATGTACAGATCAGGATTGTAATAATGTCTCCAGTCGCTCATCCATTCTATTCTGGCTTACGGTTCCAAATTCACCAGCAAAACTGGTATGATTACATCTCTCAGAGGACGAATCTGGATGCGGGTGATGCGGTTTCTGGGGGCAGGCTGGACAAAGTGTGTGCATCCTTCGAGTAGCTTGGAGAAGGGATTCCCTTTGTGACAGTTGCAGTGGCAGGGTCAGAGAATCTGCTGCTGTGTCATTCCTCTGTTCTTCCACCCCAAGTGGGGTAGACATTAGAGGTATACAGGGCTTTTTCTGTCATGGAACAGAGCTGCTTCTGGGTCTTGGTGAGAGAATAAACTTTTAATACCACTAAAAAACAAGGAGTCTGGTGGCACCTTAAAGACTAACAGATTTATTTGGGCATAAGCTTTCATGAGTAAAAACCTCACTTCTTCGGATGCATATTTTAATACCACTAAGACTCTCCTCAGTACCCAATCAAACCACTCAGGATGGGCCTTGGGCTGAAGAGTTAGTCCATAGTCAGAATATCTGTTGGGAACAGAGTAATTCAGAACTTGCTTAAATATCTAAAAAGTTAAGTTTTGTTAGGAAAATGATTCCTTTTACTGTAGAATCACTTAAATACCCCTTTCCTTCAAGCAGTTAGGACTGACTGAATTACTGTCTTTCTTGGAACTTGGCTGAAGCCAGGTAATTCCTGTTACCAAGTGGCCATCCATGGTTATTAACTTTTTTTAAGGTTCACTAAGCATATTCTCTGTCAGCATCAGACTCTTTGTCTCAAGGTTGTAAGTAACTTTCAGAAGAATTTTGTGATAATATTGGAAAAGTGCCCTTTAATGTCCTTTATCTGAAAAATGACCGATTACGCTGTCTTGTAGATCTGAAAAGAGTATATTTGAGAATTCAGTCATTCGGAAAATCATCAGGCACATGTTTTGAATCTTTCAAGGAGATCAGACTTAGTATGAAGGTGGTGGAACATGCCACATGTAGATGAATATTTTCCTTTCTATAAACATCCAACATAAAGGACTCTAACTGCATTTTGGTCTTAGATTAGTGTTACAGTGAAACTAATGGTATATTAGACCCACATTATGTTTAGTGATCATATCAAACAAGCGATCTCAAACATTATCTTAGTTTGGACTTCATCTTAATAGAGAGATTGTCTAGTAGACTACTTTCCATTCTTTCTATATGCAATCATTCCCATAACAATTGCTTATATGGGAAATTAATATTAGAAAATTGTGTGTGTTTTGCCTTATTTTAATATGTTTTGGTAGGAAGTGAGCTAGCACAAATTTACTAGCGTGGACTCAAAGGACTACTAATAAGTACTCTGCAGGCCACAGTTTGAGAACTGCTGATATAGAAGTGTGATTTTACTTTCAGCTAGTGGCAGATTGGTATAATCAGATTCAGACTATAATTGGGCAAAGGAGGGATTAGATGCACAAGAATCACTCACACAATATAGTTATGGAACAGTGGTGCTCCATGACTCTCAGCTGATGGCACCAGGCTTCCTAAAGGGGGTGGGGTGGTTCACTTCTACAATGGCCAGAGTGCTGTAGGAAGAATTTTGGCTTAGTCAGAATTCTTTGTGGAGTTCTAGCAACAGTGCAGCCTCTCTCAATACCTTCCAAGACCCCTGCCCTGTACAGGGCAGTGCCTAAAAGGCATAATCCATCCCACAGTGTAAGCATTAATTTATTTCCCTAGGAAACTAACTTGTTATGACCTTACAACAATTAATTAAAGGTAAATGCTTACTTAAATTGAGGTGGTAATACAAAAGTACAATGATTTTTGGTTCAGTGTATGTAAACAGGACAGTTTCCACTTTCATTGGAAGGTAAAATTCTTGATCTTCATGCAGGGTGTTCAAGGTCCCCTATAAATCTGTTTGGGGATCTGCTAGTTTCTGAGTTACTTCAACTAAAATAAAATAAGGCCATTGACATCTGTGTTCTCTCTTCTGCAGACAAAGTGATATAGTTAAGGGTCTGATCCTGAAAACAGTTACTCGCATAAATAGTAGTACTGATTTTAATGAACTAATCTTGTGAGCAAATATTTGCAAGATTAAATCCTAGTAGTATAAATATAGATGACCATGGTACAGGGGTGGGTAGATGTACTCAAATATCTCAACACTGAAGGGCATCAGTGTGTAATGAATGTTCATACTGTGCACTTGGAAAAGCAGTTGCTGGGCTAATGACTCCACGTTGTGATATATTCTTTTAATAAATGGGCTTTAAAAGTTTATGCAGGAAAATAACCGTCTTTCTGTAGTATTTGAATTTTTGTGAGAATGCTGTTCTTGTAAGATCCAGACTGATTTTATTGTTGCTTAAAAAATTCAGTATATATACTTTACTTTTGGATAGCATATAACATTTAATTAAAAATACAATAACCATTGAGGGAAAATGTTTTACTTTCCAGAGGAATGCCCCTGTGCCTTCCCCATCTCTGGGATGCGGGCAGAGGGTGGGAGAGATTTGATCAGACCAGCAGGAGGATGACCAACTCCTGGGAGGAGGTGGAGGGGGAGAGCCCATGCTCTTGCCTAGTTCCTCCTTGCACCTCGGAGTGCATGTGGGAGTGTGCCTAGGGGAGGGTCTTAGCTGTTTCCCATTGGCCAATTGGGGGAGGAGGGGAGCCGATTGTCTCTCTCAATTTAAAGCCTTCCCAGTTACCATCTTGCTACTATTGTTGCTCTGCTTCGCTCGCCCTGCTGTAGAATTCTATTGTTACATTTCCAGAATGCCATGGGTCTGACTGACTGAGTGCCAGTTTTTGGGATCAGGAAGGAATTTCTTCCCATCAAGACAGATTGGCAAGGAAAGGTTTTTACCTTCCTTGCAGTATTGTGGAGGCAGAGTTAAGGTTAAAAAACTAAAAGGGCCAGTTCCCAAAGGAGATGCACCCTGGATTTGGCTGGTGGATCTTTCACCTGTCAGGAGCAGGGGAGACCTGAAGTCTTCACAGATGGGGGGAGGACAAGAGGATTCAGAAGTGAGCTGAGTCCTTGCGGTTAGTCTGAGGAGGGTCTACTTTGAATTATAGATAGTGCTAGTAGCATGGTTTATTGTTAAGATTGCCCAGTGCTTCCCATAAGACCCTTTTATACAGTTGCTTATAACTTTGCCAGACCATTTGGGCTGAATTTTTCCATTCCCACCCTGCCTTTTTTTTTATTATTATTTTATTTTTAATTTCAGCCAGTACTGTTCAGCTGTTTCTGAGAATGAGGCTAAGGAAACATTTTGGTTTTGAATGTTAAAAATATTTTTGTGACCTTTTCTTTGGAAAGCTCTAATGCTCCGATTCTTTGGAACAGGGACTTGAAATTTGATAGAGGGTGACCTTTGTGTTAGGGATATGTCTTTTGCCATAACCATGAAAATCTGCCCAAATGTGGCCAAGTTATAAGCCTTTAAAAATTGCAGTTTGTGCATGCACAGTAGAGACTTCTTAGAGTAGCAGCGGAATTCTCCAAGGATTTTGTCCTGAACATGCTCAAGTTTTTACATCTCCTAGTGCCAACAATACTGCGCATGCACCATCCCCACAAAGTAACTGAGCATGATCCATCCCTTCACATATGCATATGGGCCATCCTCCCAGAGCAACTGAGCATGCTCTATCACTTCACAGGTCTGACATGTGACAGGATTGTGCGTGCATCATCCCTACAGAACAGTAAAGCTCAGGAAAGGACTGCAGAGGCTTAGACGGATTTTTCTTGTAATGGCTGCACCCAGCTGCTTGGGGCTGTGGTGGGTCTGGGCACCAGAACAGAGAGGAGGGAGCTTCTCTCTCCTGTGCTCTCTATGACACCCCTGCCCCCTCCGACTGACACATGCGAAGTATGAAGGAGGAAGCCTTTTCCCTCAGCAAAGATTATTTTGCTTTTAATATTATTTTCCCCACCCTGTAGTCATACCTTTCATGAACACATGTTGTACATGGGAATGCACTTGCATAGTATTGGAGGACTCTATCATGGGAAGCAATGACTCTGCAAAAGAGCTAGGGTCATGGTGGGTAATCAGTTGAAAATGAGCTCCCAGTGTAGTGATGTGGCCAAAAGGGCTAATGCAATCCTTGGATGCATACACAGGAATATTGAATGTATAAATGGGAATATAAAGTAGGTATAGGAAGGCTATATTATTAAATCTGTATTTGATTCTGGTGTGACCCCCGCTAGAATGCTGTGTCAGTTCTGGTGTCCACAATTCAAGAAAGATGTTGATAAATGGAAGAGGGTTCAGAGAAGAGACATGAGAATGACTAAAGGATTGGAAAATGTGCCTTATAGTGATAGACTCTAGGAGCTGAGTATGTTTATCCTAACAAAGAGAACATTAAGGGATGACTTCCTCACAGTCTGAGAGAACCTACATGGGGGAACAAAAGTTTAATGGCAGGCTCTTCAGTCTGGCAGAGAAAGGTATAACATGGTTAAATGGTTGGAAGTTGAAGCTAAACAAATTCAGATTGGAAACAAGGTGCAAAATTTTGACATTGAGGGTAATTAACATTTAGAACAAATTGGTGGTGGTGGATGTTTAGACACAGGCAACTTTTAAATCAAGATAGGATATTATATTTAAATTGGCTGCCTTTAAAACAGGAATTAATTCAGGGAAGTTCTGTGGCCTGTGCTATGCAGAAGGTCAGACGAGATGATCACAGTGGTCTCTTCTGGTCTTATAAACTAAGAATTTTTATTTCTTCATTATGTGATGAAGGGTGTGAAAAGTCCATGCAGACACATGGTGTAAGAGTTTTAGGTTTCTGTAAACAATGATCTATTTAAAATCTGAGCAATAAAGACTTAACTTGATCTGCATTTCTTGTCATTTGAATTGATATTTTTCTCAAAACGAATATATTGAGGGGGTATTGATACCAACTTCCATTTGTAAAGGGCTCTGTAAGAGAGAGGTGTTATTGTATTGTCATGTAGTAATCTTAATTTTACAGAAATTTGTAACTTTTTAAAAATGTTTATGTAGAAATAATTAGTACGAGTTTGGTTAGGAAATTTTAAAAGGTAAATGTTAAATAAAAGTTGGTTTATTAGAAAACTGCTTAAGAAATGTATTTCTCTAGTCACTGAGTTTTATTTATTTTTGTTGTTATTCCCTTTCTAGTCAAATGAATGCTTTCCCCCCCAAACTATGGAAGAAAGGTGCACAATAACTTTCTTCATTTCATTGTACAGTAACTCCTCACTTAACATTGTATTTTTCAGGAACATAACTACAACTTTAAGTGAAACGATGTTAAACTAATCCAATTTTCCCATAAGATTTAATGTAAATGTGGGGGATTAGGTTCCAAGGACATTTTTTTGGGCAGACAAAAGGCATTATATACTGTACAGTACTGTGGTTTGGAAGTGCCCCTGGCTTACCCCACACAGGCACAGCCTGCTGCAGGCAAGGACGCTAGGAAGCACCTTCACAACAGCCGCGGCAGCTTACCTGGAGAAGAACAGATGCCGACTTTGCCAAGGGATGCTCCAGGCCTACCTCTTCCCACCTCCACTCCACCTCCTCTCCGGAGCAGCCACATCTCCGCTCCTTCCCCGCCCCCCCAAAGTCCTAAGCGATGGGGGAAGCACTGGGGGGAGGGGAGGAGGCAGAGAAGAGGAACTTGTGCAATGCTCCCTTGTAAAGTCGCTGCTCTTCCACAGAATCTCACAAGCAGTGGACAGAGCAGGCAGCCAGACGACGTTATAAGGGAGCATTGCACAACTTTAAACGAGCATGTTCCCTAATTGAGCAGCGACGTAACTTTTTGAAACAATGTTAAACGGGAGGATGTTAAGTGAGGAGTTACTGTATAGTTAATGAGTTTTCTTACTAGACTTTATCGTTGATCCTCTTGACATTTTCCTATGCTGAGAAAAGATTCATATTCAAGATGGTAATGAAATTGTTCATATCAGTTATGCAAGTAACTCAAAACTTTTTTTTTTTTCAAAAAGAGCAATTTGAAAATAAGTGTGCACGTTAATGAGATATTTTACATTTCAAATTCTGTATCTTAATAAATCACTATCAATTATACACATGAGATTAGACTAAATATCCAGTGGTCGTTGATCTTTTTTTCCTGTTTAAAATTAGGCCACCGACATCTGTGATCCAAACCCAGTCATGATGCTTATGCTCTGCGTCTATTTATACGAAAGGCTCCCTCAGTATTTACCCAAGAAGACTGTTGAATTTACTGGAGCTTTCCATGCTACTGTTGTTAGACAGGTACTGTTATATTTGGATTTAGGTCTGAATCACTCCCAGCACTAAAATTTACCATTTATGTGGAATATATATTACACATACATAAAACACACATTTTTGTATTAATGGATCACATGTTCCCCTCTGCTACTCAATACAGAGATTATAGAATGAGGAAGAATGGCCCCTTTTTAGTTTTCTTCAGATTTGGGGTTCTGGCTTCCACAGCTGTTTCCTCCACTGATTTCAGTCAGTGCAGGAGCTTCTCCACGAGTCTAGTTGTGGCTTTCTGGGATCAGAGAGAGAGAGGAACTAGAGAATAGCTGCTGATGTGGGGTTACAATGCTTGCCTGATCCAATGGGAACGATACTCTAGAAGAAACAGCGGTTGAAAGATCTGGGGGAAGAGAGTCTGCTCTCCCGCGGGAAATATGTGATCTGCATAATTCTATATGGATTTCCTAGCAGATCCACAAGAATGGCACAAAACACTGGACTATATTGATATATGTTTGAAGGCTGTATTCCAGGGTGAGAGTCTGATTACTTTATTTGTTGCTAAAGGGTATATTCTATGTTATACTTAGTATGTGTGCCCCCAAAGACTGAGTGATGGATGCATGTTTCAATTCTAAAAGTAAATAAGTAAAAGTAGAATAACTTCTATCGATTGTTGTGATAGGTGCGTCTGAAAAACCCAAGCTTTAAACCTTTGGTGTACAACGCTACAATTGTAGGAAGAGAGTCTGCTGATTTCTTATTACCTAAAGGAAACACTGTCGTCATTGCCCCAAAGTAAGTAACCATATGTTTAGTTTTATTGAATGTGATGTCCTGATAGATTTAGCAATGCATAAGTATAAAAGTTTGTAGAGGAACAATAGAATGCATTCACTTATAAACACAGACACAGAATAAACAGTATAAGGATCAAATTCTGTTCCTTGTGAAATTGGTGTGAATCCAGAGTAACTCATCAATGGCATATTTAATATAAATAATAATAATAATATATGGAGATATACCTATCTCATAGAACTGGAAGGGACCCTGAAAGGTCATCAAGTCCAGCCCCCTGCTTTCACTAGCAGGACCAAGTACTGATTTTGCCCCAGATCCCTAAGTGGCCCTCTCAAGGATTGAACTCACAACCCTGGGTTTAGCAGGCCAATGCTCAAACCGCCAAGCTATCCCTCCCCCAATTAATTTACAGATTACCTCAACAGAACTCAGAGTACATATTTTCAGTTATTGCAGGGAGCTCCTCTCTTCTGATAAATGATGAAAGCTTTAAGTTTGAGCTGGATCTACTGTTCTAAAGCTTTTTCCCCTCCTCCCGCTCTCCCCCCCCCAACTAGAGCTAACCATGCCCCTTAGCAAGTCCATCCAACTTTTTGACGTTAACACATTAGGTTAGATTGTGCAGCTAAGAATAATTTCTAATAGGCTGTTTTGTTTTGATTTCTCATTGTTATACTCTAGCAGGATTGAATGGTTAAGAGGGCATGTCAAGGCTTTAATAGTGTTGTTAACTAACCTCTTCGCAGTTCCACCAGATGAGAATTGTAAAGGTACAACATGTTCTTTCTATGTTCTAACTTTCTGAAACTTAACTGATGTAAGGGTCACAAAGGGATGTAAAATGTTTAGAAACTGTTGTTGCAATGGATATTTACTAGCTGAAAACCCAACTTCTATGTCTAGCATAGTAGTTCTCAAACTTTCGTACTGGTGACCCCTTTCACATAGCAATCCTCTTGAGTGCAACCCCCTTATAAATTAAAAACACTTCTAAATATATTTAACACCATTATAAATGATAGATGCAAAGCGGGGTTTGGGGTGGAGGCTGACAGCTCGTGACCCCTCATGTAATAACCTCGCAACCCCCTGAAGGGTCCCGACCCCTAGTTTGAGAACCCCTGGGCTAGCATGTGTCCTGCTTCCTCTGTGTTTGATTGTTGAATTTTCTGCACTTTATGTATGTGATTGGTCGTATGTCTGGGTACAGGTCTTTCAGTGTATGTAGTTTAACTACAAAATACCAGATCCTCTGGACAATTGAAGTGCAGATGCAATGAATCCATGTATGGAAAGCAAAGGTCACAGTTTGTAGGAAAACTATTCAAGCTGGTAGAAGGAGTAAATATAAAAAGTATTGCTAATGAAGACCATTTCCTTTAAAAAGTTCAAAGAAGGATCAGCATAAATACAGTGCTCTGTTAAGATGATCAAAAATTTTATATTAAATAACACCCCTATTATAAATATATATAGAAAGCATAAATGGGAAATGCTATGTTGTTATTGATCTTTGCAGCTAATTTGATTGTTTTCCTTACATTTGCTTCAGATAAAAATTAAAAAGGTAATCTTTGAAAATAGAATGTATTTTTTATTAAAATTCAATACCGTGGTTGTTTTTCACTTAACCTTTTCAACTACATAAAAAGACGCACGCAAATATATACAAGTTTTTCTTTAAGACTGGCATTAAATACTGTAGCAGACATCTTGGATAAATGCATGGAAATGAAAGCTGACTCAAAAGTTAATCATCTATTGGTGACTTCTGCATACAGCCCTGAATATAGTTTATGATAACATTAGCTTGTTTATACTCATGGGCCACCAAGTTAAACATTTTGTAAGATGTAATTAATAGCTTTGTTAATATGGGGAGAAATACAAAATGTAATAACCTAAAGCAGGGAAAAACAATTGAGGTAGATTCTTTATATTAGAATACAATCTCTTACTTGGTTTTTAATTTCTAGGGAAATATTAGTAAAGTGATGAATAAGCTACAGTCTCTATTTAATTGGTTATGTCTGGGCTCCATGCTTTTCTTCAAGGTATCACTGCAGGGGAGTTACTCAGAACTTTCTGATGTCTGCTGTAGAAAGACTTAGAGTCTGTAAGGAAGTGAAGGAGAAAGAGTGGCTTCTAACTGAGTTCTACATAGGAAGACCAATGCAAGGAGTCTGGATTAGAAGCAAATGAGAATTTCCAATGCCTCTGATGAGAAAAAATTGGATATAATTGGCATTACTGAAACCTGGTGGGATTATTTCCATGACTGGAATGTTAAAATCAGTGGTAATAACCTATTCAGGAATGATAGAGGGCATAAAGGAGGTGGGGAATGGCACTCTATATTAAAGACACCATTACCCACTTCAGGATTATTGATAACTCAAAACCACGGGATCTTGACTATATATGAATCAGCGTGCTAACTATTAAAGCCCAGGAAAGGGTACTAGCAGGACTCTGTTACAGAGCTCAGAATCTGTTACTCCTTAATTACCTGTATGTAATGTGTGGAAAGAAGAATTGTGTTGTTATGGGGGACTTCAATTTGGGAGAGACATGCAGCCAATAGTAAAAAATCATTAGAGTTTCTAAAAGTTATAAATGATGGAGTGAGTAGGAATAGGGAGATGATTTTTTTCTTCTGTGTAAAGCATTGATAAGACCAATGCTGGAATACTGCATACAGTTTTGGTGTCCATGTTCTAAAAAGGGATGTTTAAGAAGTGGGGAGAATGAAGAAAAGACGAACAAAAATGATTCAAAGGCTGAAGAAAATGTCTTTTACTGAGAGACTTAAAGCTCAATCTGTTTAGTTTATCAAAAAGAAGAGGTGGCTTGTTTATGATGTACAAATACGCAGGCAAGTATTAAAGGGGTCTTTAATTTAACAGAAAAAGGCCTGACTAGAACCCATGGCTAGAAGCTGAAGCTAGATTAATTCAAATTAGAAATTAGGCACAAATTTTTAACAGTGAGGGTGATTAACCACTGGAACAAGTGTCTTCAAATCAAGATTAGATGTCTTTCTGGAATATATGCTTTAGCTAAACCAAGTTACTGGGCTCAGTACAGGGATGCTGAGTTAAATTTAATGACGTGATATCCAGGAAGTCAGACTAGATTATTTAAGGGTCCTTTCAGATTAGAAATTCTGTGAACCCATGTAACTCACAGTAAGAAAAAACAACTTTTTTCTGACTCTTCCTATGCAGAAAACTAAATCTGCTTAATTAAATTAAAAATACAGAGGTTTAAGTTTGGCTGGGTTGTTTGTTTTATGATGATGGACTGTACAAGATTAAGCTAATAATGATTTTCAGACCACTCTGAACACTTTATAACAAACATGCCCACAGCAGTGAGCTTGGAGTGGAGTTCACTACTATAATAGTGAGAGAATAAATAGGGTTATCTGAAGTTGTTCCACAAGGAGACAAAAGGCTAGTTTTGTCGGAGCTTACATTTGACACTGAGCATGGGAGAAGATGTGATTTTAAACCTCCTTTGTGCCCCTTTGGTCCTGTGTTGTTCTGGTGATGAAACACATCACAGCATAAATTGGCGCATAGCTCCACTGAAGTCAAGCTACACTGGTTTATACCAGCTAAAAACCTGACCGCTTTATCTGAAAGCAATTAAGCAAGTTTCACACAAACCCAACTTTTCTGAGCACCACTGGAGTGGCGTTCTCAATTGGTTAAGGCTAGAGAATTTCTAGTAACCCCTAGATTTGCTTTTCTGTCTTTCATATTTCTCAGACTCTCTCTTATGGCTCTGCACAGCTCTGCCCCATATAGATCTGCCATCACTCCCTTCATCACATCTTGTGTTCTGACCACTCTTCTTTGTTGCTCCCTTTGTTTTCTCTTATTCTCAATTCTGTGTCCTTTTTTTGTGTTGCTCTCCAGGCCTGGCACAACATTTCTTTTCCTGCACCATGCATCCTTTCTCTCCCCCTTTAAAACCCACTATTTTTGCTTTCCTTGCTGCCACTGACTTACATGCCTGTACTATTAACTGTTCCTTTATTGACCTTCCTGATACATTGTTTCCATTTTGTTTTAACTCTCCTTTGCCTACCACTTTCCTTTGTCTGTTTTGTTTGCTCTCTGGGTCACATTTAGCTTGTAGGCTGTCTGGGACAATGCCATGCATCCCTTCAATCTCTGTAAAGCACTATGCAAAGTTATTATCCTATACAAATATTGAATGATTAATATTGATTTTACAGATAATAGTAATTAATATTAATAGTTCATTTGCAGCGTTCATATATTCCCCAACCCCCCCACCTAATACGTTAAAATTTTTATATGTATGTCATCCTGGTTCAGCACAACCAATACAAGCTTCCCCCACATTTTGGACTGACCACAGCATTACGCATATTGCCTCTTAAACTACTGTGGCTTAGGACAACCTTACATCATTTGCCTCTGAATCTTTTCTGACTTTTGGCAACCTTACATCAAGATGACCTAAATGTATATCTTCTATTTTGATCAGCTTTACTGTGCTCTTGACTTTGTGGATGTTTATAATACGTATAGTTCTCAAGTACCAAAAGCATCTCAGATTTGTAGTATCTTGCCTTTTGGGAGGGAGTGGCTGCTGCATGTTTTGACAAAATGCTTAGCAGTATTTGTCGGTACGGGGTAGGCTGGGGCTCAGTGCATTCCACTAGCTAGATGGCTGTTTAAGAAGAAAAGGAAATTACTTATCCTGTAATTCTGCTTCAGTGAAAAATATCCTTCTGGCAGGATTCTCACTCACCTCTGAGAGTGTGAAGAGGAAATTGTTTTTGAGATGCTATTTTTTCTCATATTTCTATTGCTCTATGTTTTTAAGGCACTCCTTCAATTACTATTTTATGAATGACTTACAATGTTGGGGAGCCTTCATTTCCTGCTCAGTTAGGAACTGATCAGAATGTTCCAATGGTGACAGTTCAAATCACAGATGGCTTACAACTATCATTGGGAAAGGGGGGAAATTTTGGACGCCAACCCACTACTCCTGCCACTAACAGCCAAAAACTTTAAAGCATGTGGAATTCCACTTGTTGTTTGCTAGAGAGCTCCAGATCGAGGAATGAGAATTTGCCAGAATGATACTTTGTGTTTCTGTTTCTCTAAAGATAAGTTGTCCCCTGTATTCACTTAATTTAGATACAATACATTATTTGAAGGTGTAAAATCACAATTATTAAAAGTAGCTAACTAGTTGGTATTTCATTAGTAATTGTTTAACATGCATGCTAGCTCTTCCTCTGTCTGTCATTGTATTCCTCTGTTGTTTTTTCTTGATTTTAATACCAGCTATATTTCTGTTCCAGAAATAACACTATCACATGTGTAACTTTAAAATTGTCTTCCATAATTAATAACTGTCTAGTAATTTTGAGCTAAGATAAACTTCAAGAACATTGTTGTACAGTAGTCTTCTACCATCTGTTACATTCAGGGTATGTCTACACTACAAAATTAGGTCGAATTTATAGAAGTCGGTTGTTTAGAAATCGTTTTTATAAGATCGATTGTGTGTTGTCCCCCCCACAAAATGTTCTAAGTGCATTAAGTCGGCGGACTGCGTCCACAGTACCGAGGCTCGCGTCGACTTCCGGAGCATTGCACTGTGGTAGCTATCCCACAGTTCCCGCAGTCTCTGCCGCCCATTGGAATTCTGGGTTGATATCCCAATGCCTGATGGGGCAAAAACAGTGTCACGGGTGATTCTGGGTACATGTCGTCAGGCCCCACCCTCCCTCCCTCCCTCCCTGCCGTGAAAGCAACGGCAGACAATCGTTTCGCGCCTTTTTTCGTCATGTGGACGGGTCCAGGCTTAAATCGAGGTAACGCTGCTAACTTCGACCTAAAATCGTAGTGTAGACCAGGCCTCAGTCTGCTGTTTTTCTAGGGCTGCTTCTATGAATCGGCAGGGCATTAGTATTAACAGGATTAACCAAAAGTATTAACCAGATGACCTCATAGTTTAAGTTTTCACTTTCTTCTACTTTATGTTTTAAGTGATTCCAATTCAAGCATCCCACAAAATCTGGGTGCCTCTCCTTTCTGACAGGTTTCAGAGTGGTAGCCGTGTTAGGGTACGTCTACACTTACCGGAGGGTCCGGCGGCAGGCAATCAATGTTCTGGGATCCATTTATTGCATCTGGTTTAGACGTGATAAATCGATCCCGGATCGATCCCGGAAGTGCTTGCCTTCGACGCTGGTACTCCAGCTCGGCGAGAGGAGTACGCGGCATCGACAGGGGAGCCTCCCTGCCGCATCTGGACCCGCGGTAAGTTCGGACTAAGGGGTACTTCGATAACGTAGCTGAATTTGCGTACCTTAGTCCAAAGTGGGGGCTTAGTGGGGACCAGGCCCAAGTCTGTATCAGCAAAAAGACTGGGAGTGGATGTGTCATTACACAAAATAAAATCTTTTTCCCCATGCTAATTTTTCCCCCTAATGTTACTCACACGTTCTTGTCAACTGTTGGAAATGGGCCATCCTGATTATCACTACAAAAGTTTTTTTTTCTCCTGCTGATAACAGCCCACCTTAACTGATTACTCTCATTATAGTTAGTATGGCAACACCCATTTTTTCATGTCCTCTGTGTGTGTATATATATCTTCCTACTGTATTTTCCACTGCATGCATCCAATGAAGTGGGTTTTAGCCCACGAAAGCTTATGCTCAAATAAATTTGTTAGTCTCTAAGGTGCCACAAATGCTCCTTGTTCTCCTTTCTGAGTAGCTATATTATTACCATATTTCATAGCATATAGAGAATCTTTTTTTCCCCCTGAAATACTATGTATTTTTAGCTTCTGTAATTCCCGTGCTTTAAACAGCCTTCTGTTTTTCACCCATGCCCTGTTGTTTTTCTGACCTCAGTACCATTCTAAGATGTTTGTAGGCACAAAGTCCTATGAACCCAAGCTTATTCTTGAATAATATAATGATAATCTTTCATTGTCCCAGAGCTAGGGAAAATCATACTTCTTTCACCTCTTTTAGAATCTCATTCTGTGTGGGTTTTGTGGGTTTATCAGCTACACAGTCTTCATTTACATGAAAGCAGTTTTCCTTCATCTCTAATTATATGCTAAATCCTGAAATCCTTATTTGTTTTTACTCAGCCCTCACCCAATAGGACTTGACTGAGAGTTTCCTTAAGGACTTCTGGATTTGGCCCACAATATTTGTAGTAAAGTATCTAGTTGTTTAACTTTTAAACTTCTCTTGGATGAAAGGGAACACACAATAAACTTACTGGTAATTGTTATCCTAGAATAAAAATACAAGGAAAGGGTGGCACTTTCTGCACAAGAGTATAAAAACAATAACATTTAATATTTAAGCTTTACACTGATAGTACAAGTAAACAAACACATTTTTTCTAGATTATTATTTCTCACTCTCTCTCCCTCTTCCCCTCCTTTTTATTAACAAACAAAAACAGATTTTGGACACAGCATTGCATATTGGCGAATTCAAAAGTAATTCTCCTTTTCTCCATCCTCTCTTCAAAAATCTTTTAAAAATGTTCTGGTACTGAAATGACCCTCCAGGTTTCTTTGGTAATAATTTGTGAGGTTAATTTATTTAATTCTAAAGAAAGTGATTCCTTTATCATTTTTTTTTTAAACTAGGAGCCAAATAAATATAAATGTGGAATTCACTAGTCGCTTTTTACATCCTGCTGAAGCAATGTTGTTGTTGGTTTCGAAGACTGTAAGTGGAGTAGGAGGTACAACAATGACTTTCTCTCTGAAATCTAAAGTCAGCCGTATTGACCCTGCTGTAAGTACTGTGTATGTCATTTGAAAAAATGTGAATGTTCCTGTAAATCACTCATAAAAATTCTTGGATTTACATGATATGTAGGATTGACAGTAAAACAAAAATCTAATTTTGTGAAAAAATTGTTTCAGCATTTGTTTTAGTTCGTTATCAAAATGAAAACTAGACCTTTTGAAATAAGAATTAGAGAGACAAACATATCCCTACTGTGGAATAGCCAAAACCCAATGGTTAGGGCACTCAGCTGGGACGTAGGAGACTCAGAATGAAGTTCCTGTGCCAAATCAGGCTGATAGGGGACTTGAACCCAGGTTGCCTACAATTCAGGTGAGTAACTTAACCACTGGGCTAACGGCTATTCTGGGGTGTCTTTCTATTTGCCTTTTTCTCTCCCCTGCATCATTTCCACCCTGGGCCTGAACCATTTCAGTTTTGACAAGTTGACATTTTTCAAACAAAAAACAGTTTGTTGAAAAACTCCCAACCAGCTCAAATGATATATCAAAAATAAACAAGGCTTGGGGTAAAAATTTCAAAAGCATCTAAGGGACTTCCATTTTCAAAAGTGACCTAGGCACTTAGAAGCTTAAGTCCTATTAACTGTCAATGGGACTTAGGTACAGGGCTGGCTCCAGGCACCAGCTTAACAAGCAGGTGCTTGGGGCGGCCAAGGGAGAGGGGCGGCACCTGCGGCAATTCGGGGGCGGCAGGTCCCTCACTCTCTCTGGGAGCGAAGGACCTGCCGCTGAACTGCTTTTTTTTTTTCAATTGCTGCGCCGATCGCAATCGTGGCTTTTTTTTTTTTTTTTTTTTTTTTGCTTGGGGCGGCAGAAATGCTGGAGCCGGCCCTGCTTAGGTATTTAAGTGCCTAAAGATGGAGATGGGCACCTAGTGGAATTTTCAGTGGGAGTTAAGCACGTAGGCACTTCTGAAAATCATGGAGAGCAGCCATCTGCATCTTTAGGCACCTAAATACCTTTAATAATCTGACCCTTCGTGCCTAGTTACTTTTGAAAATGGAACTTGAACGCCTACATCACTCAGATGCTTTTGAACATTTTACATCTGGTGTTCCGTCCATTGAGAAATGACTTTATTTTTTACATTAAGGATATGTCTACACTGCAAAAAATAAAACACCCCACCATCCGTGGCAGGTCAACTGACTTGAGACTTGCTGGCAGAGGTTTTTTTCCTGCCCTCCCCCTTCCCCCCCCCTTTTTTTTTTGCTGTGTAGAGATATCCTAAGTGTTAAAAACCTAGTACTTGTGACATAGACCTGTTTCTTGCTGAGACAAGTTACTTGTTTGACCATTTCTATGTAAGAGTCCTAAATAAAACATAGATTTGTAGTATCTAGCATGTATGTATAATTCTGTAATTCTTGGAATGTGCTGAAACCATGATCACATTATTAGTTTAATATTAGGAAAAAGTGTGTATGGGACTCTTCTGAAACTTATGTGGGTGACAGTTGAGCCTCATTTGCAACTGTGTTTCTCCACTGTTAGCCAAGTGGGTGTAGTAGACTTTTTTGGTTAACTAGATCAGCTGTAAATGTTATGACCTGTTTTATGTCTCTAAGAAAAAAGTATGGATAACTGTATGAGGAATATGTTTTTACCAGGAGAGTCTGTGATCGCTGTAGCTCAGATTGCATAATGCTTTCCCCTCACCCTGCTTTCAATCACAGACTAGTTTCTGAAATTTTCATCATCTAGGCTCTAATACTAAGATTTGGTTTCTCCCAAAAGATGATTTGTTTTGCTCAAACTTTCCACAACCAGTTAAGCAATTTTTTGAGACAAGTGGAGGAAAAACCCAATTTCCCAATATAGAAGAAGAAAATTGTGCAGTTTTTCTTTTTATAAACAGCTTTCTAGATAGAATGACTGGAGGGAGGGTGAGACTGATGAAATTTGGCATTGAAATAGCTATTACAGAGGAGAAGTTTATTTAAATGTTCTGGTGAAAGTTGGTTTTGATTTTGAGTTATGGGTATAACTCTGAAAACTCCATGCTGTTCATGCACAATACATTTTACGTTTTATTTTTCTCTTAGTATGGAGATAGTTGAGCTTAAAGATGTCTGCACTGCACATCCATGCATGGCTTGGTTGCGTAGTGAAAAGTGTACTGAAGGTGCCCACTGGCTGAGAATAAGGGATTCCAGGATCACAGGAAAGAGACTTCCTCCTGCAAATAGATCCAGATTATAAAATATAGATGTGCTATTGTCTGTTTTTAGGAAATCAAGCATCACTTATTTTTTTTTGAGGGGGAGGGGAAATTAGCAAATTCCAGACAATAGACTATATTAAGGTAGCTACTCAAAGGCCAGGAAATGTCAAAATTAATGTTGCTGCCTTGTTTGTATGCATTAAGTACGGAGTGTTTTGGGTTTGTTTTTTTTTAATTTTCCGACACTGCTATAACTTTTTATTCTCTTTTAGGGTGTAATAAAATGCAAATCCCCATGTTATGAACGGAAGAAAGTTAGTCTGAATGTTACTAGTCCCTTCAGAACTGATGGAATATTCAGGTAGGCAATGTTGTGAAGACAAAATCATAACTATAATATTATGTATATCTAGTCTTTTCCATAATTTTCTCCAGTTTAAAAATGTAGGAAAACTTGAAGTTAAATTACATTAACTGCTCACTTAATGTTGTAGTTATATTCCTGAAAAATGTGACTTTATGAGAAATAATGTTAAGCGAATCCAATTTCCCCATAAGAATTAATGTAAATATGCTGCTTTAATATCTCAGTGCTGTGTGATCTGGCTCCAGATTTTGTCTTTAATCTGCAGAGCCAAATACAGGACCATAAAATTAATTTGTATTTAAGAGCACAGAACACAAAACAGTTTTCAGTATTATTTCTGGCTTCTCTTAATGATAGCCTGTTTAATACACACATTGCCTCCTTGTAATTTCATATATGATAGGCTAAAATGAGATATGCCATAAAATCCCAGGAATTACAAAGTACCCTCATTGGTGGGTAAGATTGATGGAAATTTGTCAGTGTGCTTTTTTGTTACGTGACTGGTACTCATTCATGTTAATTCATCGCTGTTTTATTTTCAGGGGGGGGGGGGGGGTTAAGTGAATTTAATGTTTGTTTAATGTTTGCTAGGTTGACAGTCCTGAGGATGGAAGTCCTCTGTTTATCCACAAAATAGAATCATAGGACTTGAAGGGACCTCGAGAGGTCATCTAGTCCAGTCCCCTGCACTCATGACAGGACTAAGTATTATCTAGACCATTCCTGACAGGTATTTGTCTAACCTGCTCTTAAAAATCTCCAATGATGGAGATTCCACAACCTCCCTGGGCAATTTATTCCAGTGCTTAACCACCCTGACAGTTAGGAAGTTTTTCCTAATGTCCAACCTAAACCTCCCTTTCTGCAAGTTAAGCCCATTGCTTCTTGTCCTATCCTCAGAGGTTAAGAAGAACAATTTTTCTTCCTCCTCCTTGTAACAGCATTTTACATACTTGAAAACTAGATCCAGAATCGTAGCAGCTTGTAAAGTTGCTTTCACTGCCCCACCATTGTGCTTTGACCTGAACTACCTAAGGGGGGGGTCAGATGAATTAGTTTAGTTCTTCTTCTAATGCTTGCTCATATCGATTCCAATAGGTGTGCGTGCGCTGCGTGCACGATCGTCGGAAGATTTTTACCCTAGCAACACTCGGTGGGTCGGCTGAGGCGTCCCCTGGAGTGGCGCCCTTACGGTGCCGGATATATGCCCCTGCCGACCCAGCCCCCTCTCAGTTCCCTCTTACTGCCCGTGATGGTCGTTGGAACTGTGGAGCACGGCATCGCTGATCTCCACCCAGGGCCGGCTCTGGCTTTTTTGCCGCCCCAGGCAAAAAAGCCTCCGGCCGCCCCCCCCCACCCAGCGCGGCAGGGGAGGGTGGCCGGAGCCCTGAGGGGAGGGCAGCGAGCCCCGGCCGGGGCTCCGCTCTCCCTGGTGGCCAAAGCGCCGGGGGGAGGGCAGAGAGCCCGCCGCGGCTCCACTGTCCCCGGCGAGCCCCGACCGGGGCTCCGCTCTCCCCGGTGGCCAGAGCGCCGGGGGGAGGGCGGCGAGCACGCCGCGGGTTCGCTGTCCCCGGCGGCGAGCCCGCCGCGGGTCCGCTGTCCCTGGTGGCCAGAGCGCCGGGGGGAGGGCGGCGAGCCCCGGCCGTGGCCCCACTCTCCCCGGCGGCCGGAGCACCGCGCCGCCCCCCTCCAGGTGCCGCCCCAAGCACAAGCTTGGTGGGCTGGTGCCTGGAGCCGGCCCTGTCTCCACCTCCGTAGCTCTTTACTCGTACTGTAGATAATTGTTTAGTGTAGTTTTTAATAGTTTTTACAGTTATAGTGTACTTAATAGTAAGTTTTGTTGATAGTGTAGATCGTACTTGGAGGAAACGGGGTTTATCCCCTTCCCTCCTTCCCGGTACCAGGGCCCATGCCTAGGTCTCTGGGTTTCAAGCCCTGCTTGGCCTGTCTCAAGCCGATGCCTATGGGAGACCCCCACAACTCCTGCTTGAAGTGCCTGGGGGAATCCCATCAACCAGATAAGTGCCGCATTTGTAAGGCTTTCAAGCCTCGGACAAAAAGGGAGCGGGACTTTCATTTAAAACAGCTCCTAATGGAAGCGGCACTTAACCCGGTGCCCTCAGCATCACGCGCAGATCAGGCGCCATTGGTCCGAAGCACGCCTCCAGCACCGGAACAACCCAGCACCAGCAAAGACTCTCGGCACCGGACGTCTCCGGCACTGGTACAGACACGACATCGCTCGCTGTCTCTGCTGCCCAAGAAGCAGCACAAACCACCTGCTGCTCCTGTACAGTTGCAGGTATCGCCTGTGCCCCCATTGGAACAACAGCCTGTACCGGACCGCCCCATGAAGGGTCCAACTCCGGCACTGTCTATTCCAGCGCCGCAAGCGCCATTGAGTCCGGTGCACACAAGCTCCCCGGTGCACACCGTGGTAGAGTTCAGCCTGCCATCCACTCAGAGACCTTCTCCACTGCTTGCGACCTGATCACGCTGACTGAGCCTGGACCGTCTCACCCTCTAGCACCGCTGGTGTGGACTGTCCCATCCATAGGGAAGCCCGCCTTCATGCGACCTCCATTGCAGAGCGAGACAGCTCTGCACCGATCTCGGTCACATTCCAGGTCGCGGTTCCGATCCCACCGATGGTCTCGGCACCGCTTGCAGTCCCGGCACCGTTCCCTATCTCGGCGCCGGTCATACTCGTAGCGCCGCTCCACCTCACGAAGGTCTCCCTCCCGGTATGATTGGTACCGGTCCAGCTCCCGGCACCGGTCCCGACACTGATCGTCTCTCAGCCGATCCCGGCACCGCCTGGGCCGTAGGTCTTCGTCGAGATCTAGATCAGCCTCCTGGCACCGTTATGACCGTCAGTCCCGATCCTGATCCCAGTACCGCCCGAGACCCTGGCACCGGTCCCCGTCTCCCAGGCGCGGAGCGACAGAGTGGGACGGTGCAACGCAGCATGTGCGTTCAGCCCCGCTTTGGCCTTCATGACCAAATTCAACGTCGTTCCAAGCGGGGAGTGGCTACCGCGTCCAGGGCCCAAGCCCAAGGTGTCCCTTCGGGCTCTTCTCACTCTGCTCATTCGGAGCCCCGGGTACTGGAGGCCACTGTGAGCCGCCCTCCCCCGGTAGCCTCGGAGGCGACTGCCCTGCCATCAGATCAGGCCCATGCCCCTAGCGTGGTGGACCTAGGGCAACCGGACCCTCCACAAACAGACCTTCCCCTTCCACTAATCCCGGGGGTGTCCTCCTCATCCTCGCCTGACGAGGCTGTAGCAGGCACATCCTCCTCTGGCCCACCGCCTATTGATCTTCGTGCACACTAGGAATTGCTACGTAGGGTGGCACAGAACATGAACCTCCAGGTGGAGGAGGTGGTGGAAGCTGAGGATCCTGTGGTGGACATTTTATCGGTCACTGCCCCCACACGTGTAGCCTTGCCGTTTATTCTGACCATCTAGGCTAATGCCAATACGATCTGGCAGTCCCCAGTGTCTATTCCTCCCCCGGCCAGAAGGTTGGAGAGGAAATACTTGGTGCCCTCTAAGGACTATGAACATTTGTATGTTCACCCCCAACCTTGCTCCCTCATTGTACAGTCTGTGAACGAGAGGGAGAGACACAGCCAGCAAGCACCCGCCCCTAAGTCCAAGGACACTAGATGCCTGGATTTATTTGGGCGCAAGATATATTGAACTGGTGGCCTGCAGCCCAGGGTAGCCAACCAGCAGGCCCTCTTGAGCCGTTATAATGATAACACCTGGAACTTGATGGAGAAGTTCAAGGAGTTGGTTCCTCTGGAGTCCAGGAAGGAGTTTGGGGCCTTGCTAGAAGAGGGCAAGAAATTAGCGAGGACATCCCTGCAGGCGTCTTTAGATGCGGTGGACTCGGTGGCTAGGACTCTAGCCTCGGGCGTGGCTATGTGCCGCATTTCATGGCTGCAAGTGTCCGGTCTTCCACTGGAGCTACAGCAGACTATTCAAGACCTGCCCTTTGATGGACAGGGGCTATTCTCAGACAAAACTGACCCCAGACTTCAGAGTCTGAAGGACAACCAGGCCATCATGTGCTCATTGGGCATGCATACCCCGGTGACGCAACTTAGGCCCTTCTGGCCCCAACCGCAGCACACCTACCCTAACCCTCAACCGCGGCAGGACTTCACTAGAAGGCGTGGCCACAGTAGTAGGAGGAGACAATCTGGTCCTCAATCACGCCAGAATCAGGGCCCCCCAAAACCATCGGTGGGGCTCAAGCAAAACTTTTGAAGGTGCGCCCGAGGACGGAACACCAGTCTCCTTGAAGGATCCTTTTCCGCCTTTCTTCAACCGCCTCTCCTATTTCCTCCCTGTGTGGTCCCGCATAATGTCAGATCACTGGGTCCTACGCACAGTGGAAACTGGATACCAGCTTCAGTTTGTTTCGCCCCCCCCCCTCCCTCCCCATCCCTCTTGAGGGACCCCTCTCACGAGCAACTCCTCTTACAGGAGGTACAGGCGCTCCTGTCTATCGGAGAAGTGGAAGAAGTCCCAAAGGATTTGAGGGGCAGGGGTTTTTACTCCTGTTACTTCCTAATCCCCAAGGCAAAGGGAGGACTTTGACCCATCCTGGACCTGCACGGACTCAACAAATTCATGGTAAAGTTGAAGTTCCGCATGGTTTCCCTGGGGACCATTATCCCTTCCCTGGATCCTGGTACGTCGCCCTCGACATGAAGGACGCGTACTTCCACATAGCAATTTACCCGCCGCACAGGCGATTCCTTCGCTTTGAGGTCAACCAACAGCATTTCCCATTTACCGTCCTTCCCTTCAGCCTGTCCACAGCACCAAGGATCTTCACAAAGTGTATGACCATCGTAGCGGCCTTGCTCTGCCGACATTGGATCCAAGTGTTTCTGTACCTCGATGACTGGCTCATTCGGAGTCGTTCTGAGCTATAGGTGCGATCTCATCTTCGGTTCGTCATGAGCTTGTTCAGGCAACTGGGCCTGCTGCTCAACACCGAAAAGTCCACTTTGCAGCCAACCCAAAGAATAGACTCGAATCTCACCAGGGTGTGCCTACTGCCTGGCGTGTCAGGTATTCCGCGTGTCAGGTGCCTACTGCCTGGCGTGTCAGGACCTTCAGGGCCGTTGTGTCACAATCTTCACAGACAACACAACGGCCATGTTTTACATCAACAAGTAAGGCAGACCGTGGTTGTCCCTCCTCTGTCAGGAAGCCATACACCTGTGGGAATTCTGCATAGCCCACTCAATCGACCTGGTGGCATCGTTTCTCCCAGGAGTCCAGAACACCTTGGCAGATCGCCTCAGCAGGTCCTTCCTGGCTCATGAGTGGTCAATACGTCCGGACGTTACCCATTCTGTTTTCTGGAAGTGGGGATTTCCCCACATAGATCTTTCCGCCTCTCGCGAGAAATCGGAAGTGCCAGGTGTTCTGCTTTTTCCAGGGGCGCTCCCCGGGCTCCCTGTCAGACGCCTTCCTGATACCGTGGAAAGACCACCTGCTCTATGCCTTTCCTCCATTCCCATTGGTCCACAAGGTCCTTCTCAAGTTACGCAGAGACAAGGCCCACTTAATCTTGATCGCTCCGGCGTGGCCCAGACAACATTGGTACACCACACTCCTCGATCTGTTGGTGACCAAACCAATTCCTCTACCTTTGTGGCCGAAACTGATCACTCAGGAGCCCGGCAGGTTATGTCACCCAGACCTGCAGTCCCTCCATCTCACAGCATGGATGCTGCATGGCTAACTCAATCTGAGCTGCGTTGTTTCCGCTCAGTGCAGCAAGTACTCTTGGATAGCAGAAAGCCCTCTACTAGGTCCACATACCTGGCCAAATAGAAGTGCTTCTCCTGCTGGTGTGCCCTGGGCAATACTGTCCCTCTGGAGGTGCCAGTACCTACCATCCTAGATTATCTCTGGTCCCTGAAACAGCAAGGCCTAGCTGTCTTATACATCAGAGTACACCTAGCAGCGATTTCAGCCTTCCACCCTGGCGAAAATGGGCACTCGGTTTTCTCCAATCCCATGGTCAGTAGGTTTCTCAAGGGTTTGGAACGTCTGTACCTGCAAATTTGACATCCGGCCCCTATGTGGGACTTCAATCTGGTCCTATCTAAACTCGTGGGTGCCCCGTTCAAGCCGATGGCCACCTGCTCGCTTCTGTACCTTTCCTGGAAAACAGCTTTCCTCATCACTATCACCTCGGCGAGACGAGTGTTGGAACTTCGGGCCCTCACATGGATTACATCATGTATCCGTGGATGCTATGACTTGGCTGGTGTCCCAACTACCCGCCTCACTGCCCATTCTACTCGGGCTCAAGCTTCGTCCTCCGCCTTTCTGGCTCATGTGCCATACAGGAGATCTGTGGGGCAGCAACTTGGTCATCCGTGCACACCTTCGCTTCCCACTGTGCCATAGTGCAGCAGTCCAGGGGTGATGCTGCATTCGGTTCAGCGGTCCTCCATTCCGCGACTTCTAACTAGGTAAGGCTTGGGAGTCACCTAGTGGAATCGATATGAGCAAGCACTCGAAGAAGAAAAGATGGTTACTCACCTTTGTAACTGTTGTTCTTCGAGATGTGTTGCTCATATCCATTCCAAACCCGCCCTCCTTCCCCTCTGTCAGAGTAGCCGGCAAGAGGGAACTGAGGGGGTGCTGGGTCGGCAAGAGTCTTCTAGGAAAAGAAAGAAGAGAAACTGCTAAAGGTTTTTTAGGGGTGAAGTCAGATATTTTCCTATATTTTCATAGAGTCATACATTAATTAATTAGTAAATTAGAGAGACTTTCCAATATTTCAGAGAAAAATGTAGACAAACAAGGGCCAAAAAGGATACAAGAGCATAAACATTGAGTGATAGACAAATGGGGTGATGATTTTAGTGATCTGAGATTATTTTGTTATTTTTATTTGTTTTCTTTCACAAAAATGGGAAAGAGTTTTATGACAACAGAAAACAAGAAGTCTAAGTTTAATGCAGCAGATGAATGTACTGTGCAAATGGGTATAATTTAGTTTGATTTGTATTAAGGCTGTCAAGTGATTAAAAAAATTAATCACGATTAATCAGGCGATTAAAAAAATTGATCGTGATTAATCGCGCTGTTAAACAATAATAGAATTCCATTTATTTAAATTTTTTGATGTCTTCTACATTTTCAAATATACTGATTTCAGTTACAACACAGAATACAAAGTGTACAGTGCTGACATATTTATTTTTTATTACAAATATTTGCACTGTAAAAACAAGAAATAGTATTTTTCAATTCACCTAATGCAAGTACTGTAGTGTAATCTCTTTATCATGACAGTTGAATTTACAGATGTAGAATTATGTACAAAAAAACCTGCATTAAAAAATAAAACAATGTAAAACTTTAGAGCGTACAAGTCCACTCAGTCCTACTTCTTGTTCAGCCAGTCACTCAGACAAATAAGTTTGTTTATATTTGCAGAAGGTAATGTTGCCCACTTCTTGTTTACACTGTCACCTGAAAGTGAGAACAGGTGTTCACACGGCACTGTTGTAGCCGGCATCCCAAGTTATTTACGTGCCAGATGCGCTAACGATTCAGATGTCCTTTCATGCTTCAGCCACCATTCCAGAGGACATGTGTCCATGCTGATGATAGGTTCTGCTCAATAATGATCCAAAGCAGTGTGGATCGACGCATGTTCATTTTCATCATCCAAGTCAGATGCCATCAGCAGAAGGTTGATTTTTCTTTTTGGTGGTTCAGTTCTGTAGTTTCTGCATCAGAGTGTTGCTCTTTTAAGATTTCTGAAAGCATGCTCCACACCTCATCCCTCTCAGATTTTGGAAGGTACTTCAGATTCTTAAACCTTGGGTAGAGTGCTGTAGCTATCTTTAGAAATCTCACATTGGTACCTTCTTTGCGTTTTGTCAAATCTGCAGTGAAAATGTTCTTAAAATGAACATGTGCTGGGTCATCATCCGAGACTGCTATAGCATGAAATATATGGCAGAATGTGAGTAAAACAGCAGGAGACATACAATTCTCCCCCAACGAATTCAGTCACAAATTTAATTAACATTTTTTTTAAACGCGCGTCATCAGTATGGAAGCATGTCCTCTGGAACAGTGGCTGAAGCACGAAGAGGCATATGAAACTTTAGCACATCTGGCATGTAAATATCTCGCGGCGCCGGTGTGACAGGTTAGATCACAGAAACCCCCTTGGGACTGCCAACTGATGTGCTGAGACTACCTCTGAGCCCGTTTTCCCTGGCAGCTTGGGACTTCAAAACCTTGCCTTGTTTGAGCCAGACACGTTAGCCTGCTACATCCCACAAACTGGAGGCTTAACTGAAAACAGTTTAAGAAGTGCTCCTGTCTCCAACACTCAGGTACCCAGCTCCCAATGGGATCCAAACCCCAAATAAATCTGTTTTACCCTGTATAACCTTTATAAACTCATAAATTGTTTGCCCTCTATAACACTGATGGAGAGAGATGCACAGCGGTTTGCCTCCTCCAGGTATTAATACATACTCTGGGTTAATTAATAAGTAAAAAGTGATTTTATTAAATACAAAGTAGGATTTAAGTGGTTCCAAGTAATAACAGACAAAACAAAGTGAATTACCAAGCAAAATAAAATAAAACACGCAAGTCTAAACCTAATACACTAAGAAAATGATTATAGATGAAATCTCACCCTCAGAGATGTTCCAATAAGTTTCTTCTACAGACTAGCCTCCTTCTAGGCTTTGTCCAGCAATCACTCACCCCCTGTGGTTATTGTCCTTCGTTCTAGTTTCTTTCAGGTAGCCTCTCCACTCCCAAAGGATATATCTTGAGCCAGCAGAAAACAAAATGGAGGAGTCTCCCAGGGGCTTAAATAGACTCTCTTGTGGGTGGAGACCCCTTCCTCTCTCCTATGCGGAATCCAGCTCCAAGATGGAGTTTTGGAGTCGCATGGGCAAGTCACAGGTCCATGCATGACACAGTTCCTTACGAGTGGCAGCCATTATTTACATGCTACTTTGAATGTCCCCAGGTAGACTTCTTATGTGGATTGGAGTCTTCCAAGGTTCCCTTGTCCATTAAGTGTTTCTTGATTGGGCACTTAACTTGCAAATTCCTTTCTTAAGAAGCTGACCAAATGCCTTACTAAGGCTACTTAAAATCAAACAAGTACACAGCCAATATTCATAACTTCGAATCCAAAAATGATACATGCATACAAATAGGATGAATATATTCAGCAGAGCATAAACTTTGCAGAGATATATTACATGGCATATGTAGCACAAAACATATTCCAGTTACGTCATATATACATTCATAAGCGTATTTCCATAAAGCATTATGGGGTGCAACGTCACAGCTGGCTATAACAATGCCACGCAAACACCTGTTCTCTTTTCAGGTGACATTGTAATTAAGAGGTGGGTAGCATTATCTACCATAAATGTAAACAACTTGTTTTTCTTAGAGATTGGCTGAACAAGAAGTAGGACTGAGTGGATTGTAGTCTCTAAAGTTTTACATTGTTTTGTTTAAGTGCAGTTATGTAACAAAAAACAATCTACATTTGTAAGTTGCAGTTTCATGATAAAGAGATTGCACTACAGTACTTGTATTTTTCAATTCACCTCCTACCATTTTCATCATTTTTACAGTACAAATATTTGCAATAAAAATAATAAAGTGAGCACTGTACACTTTGTCTTCTGTGTTGTAATTGAAATCAATATATTTGAAAATGTAGAAAGCATCCAAAATATTTAATAAATTTCAATTGATATTCTATTGTTTAAGAGTGGGATTAAAACTGCGATTAATCACGATTAATTTTATTAATTGTGACAATTTTTTTCAGTTAATCGTGTGAGTTAGCTGCGATTAATCGACAACCCTAATTCGTATAAAATATAGGGGTATGACCTCATTTAAAAAAAAACAACTACTTTAAAAAGTCACCAGAGGCACCTGACTTCTGTCCATTACTGGGAGGACATTGATGACTGCTGTAACTGTTGCCTTTCTTGAGCAGTTATTCAATGTCCATAGATGATTTAGTGAGCAAATGTCTGACAACCAGTTGTGTCTCTGCCTTTTCTCTGGGAAGCATTAAGGTTCAAATAGCAGTATACCCAGTAGCTTCCCAATTGAGTTGACCATCCAGGAGAGCTGTAGATCTCTCTTCTACTCTAGAGATATCCATATACTTGGTGACGGGAAACCTGAATTGACTGTCATGTCTATCCTCCTCCTTTCATGACATTGTCTTGAGAGTGTGCTATGGTGCCTCAAGAAGACAGAATATTGGTACCTACTCCCAGAGATTTGGTCAGACTGTCTTTTTCAACAGGGGGCATTTGAACTTTGTCTCATCAGCAAATGCAGGGTGCATTAGCTCCTTAAACAAGCAAGAGCAGTTTAAGCACCTCACCCAAAGTTAGGGTGCCTAAAATTAGGTGTGTCAATCCTTTTTAGGCATGTAGATAAATGTGGCCTGATTTTCAGAGGGGCTGATGGTTCACCACTGTCTTTGGCTTCACTGAGAGCCATGGATTACTGAGCACATCAGGCCTCTTTTACTTAGGTACCTAACTCCATCTCTAATTTTACACATCCAAGTTTAAAACATTATCAAACATGCTTTGCATAGATAGGGGTCATATTAGCTCATCAAAGATGAACAGTGAAAGTTTGATCAGGCCAAAACTCCCAAAGGCCAGTGAAATGATGATTTGAGACCACAATGTGGAGTATTGTTTTAACTGGCTCCAGTTATATAAGTGCCTATGCTGATGGCTTGTCTGCATCGCCCCACAGTTTGGACTGTGATGGTGTGAATTGCCGTTTAAAGAGAACTACATAAATGTGAACTATGTACCTTTTAGTTCACACCCACATGGGGGAGTTAAGTGTGTGCTGCAATTTACGTCCCCCTAGTCCAAACCACAGGGCTCTGTAGACATAGACTCAGGGAGAGCTGGAGCTGCATCAATATATTTAGTCCAGGTTCTGCTACCCTTACTCACTTGGAGTAATATCTGTCATGGTCAGTGTGACTACTTAGGGGAATACTGGTTGATATTGGAGGCTCTCTGCGTATCTGGGTCAAATTGCAAATCCTAGTTTGAATGTGGAGCTTGTTTGCCTTCTCTGCTGTCTGTTGCCTCCATATTGAGAGCTAAAACCCCCAGGAAGTGACAGGATAAATTCTTGTACCTGGCACAGGGATAACAATAGAGGGTCATTAAACTTTGATGATCATCCATTCAAATGATGCATCTTCGAACAAAGAGCTTCTCTACCCAGGGCATACCAGTTTCTCAGTTTGAACTCCAGGGAAAAAGTAACTAAGCAAACTATTACCTGGTAAAGGACTTCAATCTCTTAACTAAACTGATCAGAGGGTCACCTCACCAAAGAGGAAGCTGTAAAAGAGAAGGTCTTTCGCTGGCCACTTTGGAGAGAGAGCAGAAGGAAATTGGCTGCAGAGGAAAGAGACAGATTAATGATTCAGAGGAGAAGTCATGTTCAGTAAGGGGGACCCTGAACACCCCAGAAAGCCCAGAGATTGTTTGAGTAGTGAGGAAATTGAAGCAGGGAAATGCAAAAAGGTATTTTTAGTTTTGTCTAGGTCTGCATAATTCTTGTCTCACTAAAGTAAAGAGTGAGTGTTTTTTGAAGCTCTTACAAACCCATGAGACAGTCCTGCATTCACTATCCTGTTTCCCTGAAGAGCTGAATTGTAAATTCAGAGTACCCACAAGGTTGGATCTCTGGGAAAGGGTTTACTTAAGGTACTGGAGAGATTGGGGGTGGAACCGCAGCCAATGGGAACTGCTGGGGTGGGGCTGGGCAGCGCTAGGCACAGAGCCCCTGAGCCAGCACCAGCCACTGCAGAAGTCACGGAGGTCACGGAAAGTCACAGGATCCGTGACCCACTTGCAGCCTTACTCATAGTTACTTGAATGTTACATTAATGAGAAGAGACAGTTGGATGTTTCATTTCATTCAGTATGGAATTAGTCTCTGGATATGTAAAATTTTAGGAAAAAATAGTTCCTATTTTAATATTAATACCTCAGTTCTATTAAGCTGTGGGATGTTGCTGAATCTTCAGATGTTTATTTTCTTTACTATGGCTAACGATAGGTTGAAGGTTATGCCATATGTCATTGGAAAAGTATTTCTTCATCAATTTTCAGTAAAGACTCCAAATTGAACTGTCATCTAGATAAAGTAATAGTTTTGGTAATTCATAATATACTTGCTCCTTGAATAGATGGCTCCAATTAGGTTGTTCTTTGAGTGATTGCACATGTCCATTCCACTCGAGGTGAGTGTGTGTGTCCAGTGTATGGTTATCAGAGATTTTTTTCCCCCCTCCACCAGTATCTGTCGGGGCGGCTTGAGTGCCCTCTGCTGCCACATGCCACTGCATGCAGGTATAAAGGATGGAGCACCCCCACCCCACTCGGTTCCTTCTTACTGCCCATGATGGTTGTTGGAGTGATTACAGACTTGTAACTGCAAGTTCTTCTCTCATTCCTAGTAAAATATACCCATTTTTACTTAAAGTAATCTCGTAGTTAGAGTTTCAGGTGATGGTTAATTATAGGGTTTAGTTTTTAGGTCATAAATGACCAGTTCAGTTTTCAGTACTGGTACCGGTGTCAGAATGATGCCTCGGTCTCTGG
Source organism: Chrysemys picta bellii (assembly GCF_011386835.1). Classification (NCBI taxonomy): domain Eukaryota; kingdom Metazoa; phylum Chordata; order Testudines; family Emydidae; genus Chrysemys; species Chrysemys picta. The sequence goes on from NC_088791.1 coordinate 205,414,690, forward strand.
GGTTTTAAATCATGTTGCTCATGTAGCAAACCAATGCCAGTGAGCGTTCCACACCCCAACTGCCTTAAGTGCTTGGAGGAACCCCAGGTGTGTGACAAATGTCACATTTTTAAAGGATTTAAGCCTTGCTCAACAAAGGAAAAAGCGGCTGGGCTTAAGTGTATTCTTATGGAGGTGGTGCTCTGTCCTCCTTTGGACCTGTCCAGTTTGCAACGGGCACTGGGTATGTCAGCATCGGTACAGAGTGCTCCACCAAAGTTATCTGAGTTGAGAGCTCAGTCACTATCGCTGGTGCTGAGGAAGAAGCACACAACTTGGTATCTCACTTGTCAAGATCCCCAGTACTGAAGCCTTCTAGAGGCAAGAGACCTGAGAGGGTCATTTGAAAGGAGACCCTCCATGAAGCATACTTCAGCTAAAATGGGGTAGTCAACTCGAGAACCTGTGCCGGAGCTGTCAAGACTGACCTCTGAAGTGCCTACTACAGCATCTTCAGGCTATCTTTCAGTGTCTCAGGGCCAAGAAGCATTTCTGGCACTGTCAACACCAGAGGCACATGCGGCTCCTAGAGAGCTACTTAACCTTTTGGTGCTGGTTTTTCCAGCAGTGCAGGAAGGATATCAGCTGGTACAGGTGCCTAGGAACCCTACTCTGGCTCCTCTGAAGCATGTGGTACTGATGCCACTATACTTTCTTACCTTGGAAGACCGTACAGTTGAGATGGAATCCAGCTATGATTTCTCCAGTATCTCCATCTCTGGGTTCTGGCTGTCAGTCTCCAGTACCAATGGGGGTTCTATTGTCCCATTATCAGAAGACTCAGATTGTTCATCCTCTTCAGACTCAGAGATTGGGTCCTGTGTCCCAGCCTAGGCAGGACATACATCCTTTATTGGGGACTTGCGGTCCATAGTTCCTACACTAAAAAGTGTAGCCATTATTCAATCTACCTTTGCTATGCTGGGGCTCCTAGTTAGTGTGGACAAAACATTTCTGAAACGAGTCCAGAGAATAGAATTTATTGGAGTGGTCCTGTACTCTATGAAGGTCAAAGATTTTCTACAGCAATTGAGGTTAGACGTGCTGTGGGGCTTGGTTCTGAAACTAAAAGCTCATCCTGTCACCACAGTATGCAGCTGCCTCAGGCTCCTAGTGCACATGGTGGTGTGTAGGTAGGTAGTGCAGCACACCAAAGGGCACCTCAGATAGTTGCAAGGATGGCTATCTTCTTTGTATTCCCTGAGCCATCATAGTCTAGGTTTGAGTACCAATGCTAATCTTGTCCTCTCTGGACTGGTGACTGGACCCTTTGAGAGTCTGTATGGTGGTCCCCTTTGCTTCGCCACAACTAGCCTTCACTTTAGGCCCAGATGCATTGGCCCTGGGTTGGGGATCCCACATTGGGTTCCTGCAGACTCAGGGTCTTTGGTCTGCCCAAGATTTGAAGAGGCATATGAATGTCAGGAAATTGCGAACTGTTCATCTAGCTCATTTGACCTTCCTTCCACTTATCAAGGGAAAAAAATCTGCTAGTATTAACAGACAACACAGCAACTTTGTTTTATGTGAACAGGCAGGGAGAAGCCTAGTCTATTTGATTGTGCCAGGAGGTGATTCTCCTTTGGGAATTCTGCATCGCCATCTCCATTTCAGGGCTGCTTACCTTCCAGGGATGTAGAATACACTAACAGATCAGTTGAGCAGGTCCTTTACCGATCACCACAAATGGTCACTGTATCTATTGGACTAGATAACACACAGCATCCACAGCTTTCCTAGTACAAGTACCTATTCTGGACATTTGCAAAGTGGCGACTTAGTCAGTGCACATGTTTGCCCATTATTATACTATTGCTATCTGTCCAGGAACGATGCCAGATTTGGGCATCTTATTCTACAATCACTGTTCAGGTAGACTCCAAGTCCACCTGCAGACCGGATTGCTTGTGAGCCACCTACATTGGAATGGACATATGCAACCACTTGAAGAAGAAAAAAATGGTAACTAACCTTTCTGTAATTGTTGTTGTTCAAGATGTGCTGCATGTGTCCATACCACAACCTGCCCTCCTACCTCTCTCTATCATAAGAAGGAACTGAAGGGAGTTGGGGTGGTTCCCCCCTTTATACCTGAAGGCAATGGCATGTGGCAGCAGAGGGAATTTGAGCCTCCCCAACAGGTACCACTAAGGGAAAAAATCTCCGACAACTGTGAACACGTCATGCACTCACCTACCAGTGGAACGGAAATGCACAACATCCCTTGAGGAGTAACAGTTATGGAAAGGTTAGTAACCATTTTTTCCTATTATTAAATGACAAAGAAGTTAATTGTGGCTTAAGTTTTGAGAAGTGTCTTGGAATTTTTGTGAATTTGAAACTTGATTCATAATTTTGAAAAAAAAAAAAGAACTTCTTGTCCCTTATATTTTTGCAGTTTAGTGTACTTTTTAAGTTTTCCAACATGAGGACAATAATAATTTTCTTTACCAGGACTTTGTTTCAGATTTTTAGATAAAGTAATAAACTTTCATTTTGTAAATAATATGTACAGTAAGAATGCATGTTTGCTTTTTTTCCAGGGTTATTTTAGTGGAATCTACAACTTACTTAACTGTACCTGAGCAATTGCATCAAGCCAGCCAAATAAAGCAAGGCAAAACACACAGGTAGGTTTTAAAATTCAGTTACTGATTGTACATTGTCGTGTAATACAACTTTATTTGTATAACATATTATATAAATCTGTATCCCTAAACTTTCAAGAATTACAAAATGTGACTTTGGCATATGATAAAAATTACATAACATTTATGAAAAGACATTTTATAAATGAAATAATATTGTCAGAGGCATTGGAAAAATATATATTTTTAAATTAAGATCTGAAGAGATGAAAATTTGTTAAGTATGGGAGATAAGGGAAAAGGTGGACTTCAGTGGTAGGAAGAAACAGCAGAACAGGTAAATATTAGAGCTAAAGTGGTGATGTGTGAAAGGACAGAGAGGACAATAGTGCTAAATGAGTGGAGGAAGTGGGGAGAGGAACCAGTCTGCCTTCGTGACATTTTATTCATTTGGAGGCTTAAAAACAAGGAAAAGTTCTTTTGGATTGAATTGGGTCCTGAACTGAACAGGCTGAAGCTGTTTCAGAAGGGGGTGAGATCTTCTCATTTTTTTTAGCATGTGAAAAGGCAGGTGACAAAATTCTGCACATGCTAGAGTTTTAAATTCTATATCTTTAGGAGGACATAAACTATGGAGTTTCAAAAATGAAGATGAGAAGAGATTAATGCAAATGCAGAGATCTAAGTTGAGGCAGTTATATGCACAGCCGTTATTACGTAGGTAACTGTAGACAGATTTTCTGATGAACTTTTCTCCTTCCACACCTCATACAAGGTCAGGATGACTATGCTGGTAAAAATGGCCTAGAGTAGATGATAGAGGCAAGTTACAATCTGAGTGAAGGAAGAATGTTGAAAGAAAGTGCTATGTCTAAGGATTCTCATCTTGCCTAAAAGTAGTACTTCTGTCTTCACCATCTGTAGCTGACAGGAGGTGAAACAAATATCCACAAGTTTATTTGTCAAGACAAAAGAGGTGGAACAGGAAGAAGTTATTGTATGTGTGAGGGAGACTGATGAGTATCACCAAGATTGATAGTCACTGATACAAGTAAGGAGAAGATAGAAAAGAGGGTTGACACTTGTGGACCCTGTACAAATGACTGTCTTGGCACAGCAGAGGAACTACTACAGACATATGAAGCAATACTCTTAACTTGCCAAGAGATTTAGAATTACTTATGGTTAAGAACATTACTTTTCAAATCGTAGAATGAAATATAATTTGAAATGTTCAGTTTGCTTTCTAAGTATTCTTGGCAGTAAAATGTCCCATTCACATATTATGGAAGCTAGCTATACAGAAGGCCTATTATTATTTATCTTCCTGTCAGTACATGGTTCATTTAATTTATTCAGAAGACATATTCATGATTCTAAGTTTCTTTATGATAATAACATGTAAACTACAAACAGTGTAACTGAAGGTTCTTCTTCGAGTGATTGTTCACGTCCATTACACATTAGGTGTACGCGCGCCGCGTGCACGGACGTCGGAAACTTTTTCCCTTAGCGGCTCCCGTCGGGCCGGCAGGGCCCCCTCCTTCCCGCCAGAGCGGCGCCCCGCTCCAGGGTATATATATCCCTGCCGACCCGACCCCTCCAGTTCCTTCTTACCATCCGTGGCGGCGTTGGAACAACTCTGTCTCTCGTCTGAGAGTGTCCCTTAGCAATAGTCATTAGTGTTATCTAGCAGTTATCAGTTAGTTTGTAGTAGTGTTGAGCCAGTAGTTAACAACTCATTAGGGTACTTAAAGTTCCTGCCGTGGTTGTTTGTTCAGCCCCGGCACCGGCCCTGGGCGGCGGGGTATGCCACACGCCCAAGGCTTCAAGGCTTGTGCCACGTGCCGCAGGCCTATGCCATTGAGCGACCCCCACGCCTCGTGTCTCCGTTGCCTGGGGGAGGCTCACCAGAAAGAGCGCTGCAAGATCTGCAAGGCCTTTAAGCCCAGAACTAAAAAAGAGAGGGACATTCACCTTAAGCAGCTGCTCATGGAGACGGCATTACAGCCCTCCACTTCGACGGCACCGTCTGCCTCCGTGCGGAGCGCCCCGGCATCGGTGCAGGAACCGGCGCCGGCGGGTCACCCGAAGCCCGCGGCACCAACCCAGCGGGGAAATACACGACGCCGATCGTCTTCGCCGGCGAAAGCGAAGGGCCAACCTAAGGCCCGAGGACGCTCCCCGCACAAGAGGGCGGCACCAGTAAAGACCTCAAGTGCCCCTAAGGCCGATACGGCCCCAACACGGACCCCGGTAGTGGCTCCGGCGCCGAAAGGCCCGTCGAGCCCCGGGATGGGCGCGTCGAGTGAGGATGAAGGGCTGGAGGAGCTCGTGGAACAGCCCTCCACTCCGGACACGTTTGAGGCAGCTAAGGACCTCATTGCTTTGTCCGTCGAGGCCCCGGCACGCGCTGAGGGCGCTCCGCCGATGCTGCCGCGCAGAGGCAAGCCGGCGATGGTGCGCCCATCACGGTCGCCGTCTCGGCACCGCTCCAGGAACCGGTCCCGGTCGAGCTCCGCCTCGGTGGACTCCCGGTTGCCCTCGGCGCAGGAAGCACCGCAGCAGTCGGGCTTCAACAAGCGGTCGGCACCGACTCAGCAACCGAGCACGAGTCGGCACCGCGAAGCGTCGGCGGTTCGTTACCCAAGGCCGACCAGCCGTAGCCGTTCCCGGTCCCGCGATCACCGGTACCATTCCAGGTCCAGGTCGGCGAGGCGCTATTCCAGGTCCTGGTCGCGGAGGCACTACTCCCCAAAACCGGACCGGCACCATCCTACGGCTCCACCGTGGCCTTCCAGGTCACCGTCCGTGGTCTCGGGGACTGACTCAGACCGGTACGGCGGGTATGCCCATAGGTCACAGGCCAGCAGGGACTACGGTCAGTCCCAATGGGGCCAACCGAGCCAATGGCCATTCTGGACACCCTGGGCCTACCACCAGCAAGGGCCCCCATCGAGGGCCTCGAGATCTGGGCCATCCGGGTACCGCTCCCGCTCCCCGCGGCACCGCCCGCCATCGTATAGGGAGGCAACGGTCTCTAGACCACCGGAGCGGGAAGGAGTGGACTCGGCACCGAGTACGGTGCCGTCCCAATCCCACGCTGTGGGTCAGGCCGCAGAGGAACAACTGGCTGATGCCAGATTGCAGGACAATGAGGATGGGCAGAAGGCCCCGACCTCTTCCTCCTCGCCAGACGAGGCGGTAGCGGGCACACTGGTGTCCGGCCCTCCCCCGATTGACCATCGGGCACACCAAGACCTGCTTCGCCGGGTAGCCCTCAATCTGGGCTTGCAAGCGGAGGAGACTGTAGAGCAGGACGACCCCATGGTCGATATCCTGAGCCCAGAGGGCCCCTCCAGAGTCGCTCTCCCGATTATACGGACAGTACAGTCCAACTATAAGACGGTGTGGCAAACACCGGCCTCCAGTGCGCCAACTGCAAAAGGCGTGGAGAGGAAATACTTCGCCCCATCTAGAGGGTTTGACTTCCTCTTTCTACACCTGTCCCCCTGTTCGCTGGTGGTCTCGGCGATCAACGAAAAAGAGCGGCATGGCCAGCAAGCTCCTGCTCCCAAGGGCAAGGAAGCTAAGAGATTGGACTTATTCAGGAGGAAAGTCTATTCATCTGGGGGCCTTCAACTGAGGATCGCCAATCAGCAGGCGATTCTAAACAGGCACAATTTTAACTCTTGGGCATCAGTTGCCAAGTTTAAGGACTCCCTCCCACCTGACGCGCATCAGGAGTTCACGGCCCTGGTGGATGAGGGAATGGCAGTGGCCAAGACCTCATTGCAGGCCGCACTAAACTCAGCCGACGCTGCGGCTAGAACAATTGCGTCGGGAGTCGTGATGAGGCGTTCGGCGTGGTTGCAGGCTTCAGGTCTCCCGCCAGAGGTGCAGACCACGCTGCAGGACCTCCCGTTTGAAGGTTCGGGCTTGTTTTCCGACCAGACGGACGCCAGGCTACATAGCCTTAAGGACTCACGAGCGACCCTTAAGTCGTTGGGTATGCACACTCCGGTAACGCAGCGTAAGCCCTTTAAACCCCAGCCACCGCAAAGGCAATACCACCCTCGCCCCCGACACGAGCCGTACCGTCGTCGAGGCAGGGATAACAGGCGGAGACGTAACAATATGCCTAACCAGGGCCAGAGTCACGGCCAGGGCAAGCCACAGCCAGGGAATAAACCAGGCTTTTGAAGCTATGCCCGAGGACAGCGTACCATATTCCATACCGGATCCTCCTCTGTTTTTCAAAGACCGCCTGTCCCATTTCTACCGGGCATGGTCGCGCATAACATCGGACCAATGGGTCCTGCGCACAGTGAAGGCGGGCTATACCCTCCAGTTTTCCTCGCCCCCTCCCTGCCATCCCCCTTCCCCGTCCCTCTTCAGGGACCCTTCTCACGAGCAACTTCTCACGCAGGAGGTTCAGACCCTTCTCGCTGCTGGAGCAGTAGAAGAGGTCCCAACAGACCTGAGGGGAAAAGGATTCTACTCCAGATACTTCCTGATCCCCAAGGCAAAAGGAGGCCTCCGTCCTATTTTGGACCTGCGCGATCTAAACAAGTTTCTGATCAAAGCTCGCTTCCGTATGGTCTCCCTGGGAACTATTATCCCATCCCTGGATCCGGGGGATTGGTATGCTGCCCTCAATATGAAAGATGCCTATTTTCACATCGCAATCAATCCAGCTCACAGGCGATTCCTGCGCTTCGTTGTCGACCAGCGCCATTTCCAATTTACGGTCCTGCCCTTCGGCCTGGCGTCAGCACCACGAGTGTTCACGAAATGCATGTCCGTGGTAGCAGCCTTCCTTCGAAAGAGAAGGATGCGTGTGTTCCCGTACCTGGACGATTGGCTACTCGTGGGCAGGTCGGAGGCCGAGGTCCGATCTCACGTGACGCTGGCCTTGCAGGCGTTCGACAAGCTCGGCCTCCGGGTCAATGTGCCCAAGTCCACGTTAGTCCCCACACAGAGGCTGGACTTCATAGGTGCAACCCTGGACTCGGTAACCACGCAAGTGAGCCTACCAGAGGCACGGTTCATGTCAATTCACAGAGCCGTAAGCTTGGTCCAAAAGTTCCCCACGACAACGGCAAGGTGTTGCATGCAGCTTCTGGGGCATATGGCAGCTTGCACACACGTGGTCAGACATGCCCGCCTGAGGCTCCGGCCTTTACAGTTGTGGTTCGCCCACACGCATCGCCCCAACAGAGACCCATTGGATCAAGTAGTCACGATCCCAAACCAGGTGCTCAGCTCGCTACGCTGGTGGCTCGATCGCCAACAGGTATGCGAAGGGATCCCCTTCGCTGCCCCACAGCCCACTCTGACGTTGGTAACAGATGCATCGGACCTGGGTTGGGGGGCGCACCTGGGGGAACTGCGGACCCAAGGGCTGTGGTCCAGAGAAGACAAGCTGCTTCACATCAATCTGAAGGAGCTAAGAGCGGTTCGCCTCGCCTGTCAGACCTTCCGCGCCACCATAAAAGGTCACAGCGTGGCAGTCCTGACGGACAACACTACCGCCATGTTCTATATAAACAAGCAGGGCGGGTCCCGGTCTTCTCCCCTCTGTCACGAGGCACTCCAATTATGGAACTTCTGTATAGCCCATGCGATACACCTCATCGCGACGTATCTTCCGGGGATTCAAAACGGCTTAGCAGACCGCCTCAGCCAATGCTACCGAATGCACGAATGGACGTTGAGGCGAGACATCCTGCATTCGATCTTCCGGAGGTGGGGCTTTCCCCGGGTGGATCTATTCGCCACCAGGGACAACAGCCAATGCCCTCAGTTCTGCTCGTTCCAGAACCTCAGCCGGGGATCACTAGCAGATGCTTTCATGATCCCATGGGGAGGGAGCCTGAGATATGCCTTCCCTCCGTTCCCACTCATACACAAGGTTCTCCTCAAGACCCGCAGGGACAGGGCGACGATCATACTTATCGCCCCGGCCTGGCCACGCCAGCATTGGTTCACGTCCCTGCTGGAACTGTCCATAGCCGATCCAATCACCCTCCCCCTCCATCGCGACCTAGTCACGCAAGACAAAGGTCGCCTACTCCACCCGAACCTGTCTTCGCTACATCTCACGGCATGGTATCTCTCTGGCTGAATGATGCAGAACACAGGTGCTCTCACCAAGTTCAGCAAATCCTCCTTAATAGTAGGAAGCCCTCTACAAGAGCGACCTACCTGGCAAAATGGAAAAGGTTCTCCCACTGGTGTGAGCCTCAACGCATACAGCCTTTACAAGCCTCAGTTCCGTCGATCTTGGACTACCTACTGCACCTCAAGAATCAAGGGCTTGCGCCCGCCTCAATTAGAGTTCACTTAGCCGCTATTTCGGCTTTCCATCCGGGAGAGTTGGGAGGGTCAGTGTTCTCCAACCCCACAGTGGCCTGATTCCTCAAGGGGCTGGAAAGGGTGTTTCCCTACTCGCGCCCGCCTGTCCCAGCGTGGAGTCTGAACCTAGTCCTAACAAGACTCATGAGTCCTCCCTTTGAGCCCCTAGCCACTTGCTCCCTCACGCGCCTCTCGTGGAAGGTGGCGTTTCTCGTGGCCATCACGTCGGCCAGAAGGGTATCGGAATTGAGGGCCCTCTCTTCGGAGCCACCCTATACAGTGTTCCATAAGGATAAGGTGCAACTGAGGCCGCACCCCAAATTCCTCCCAAAGGTGGTATCACAGTTTCACATGGGGCAGGACATTTGCCTACCGGTGTTTTTTCCTAAACCCCATACGGACCCTCACCACCGCAGCCTACATACCCTGGATGTCCGAAGGGCGTTGGCATTTTACCTGGAACGGACCAGGTCGTTCCGCAGAACACCCCAGCTGTTCATTGCTATTGCGGAACGTATGAAAGGCTTGCCTATCTCGACACAGCGCTTGTCGGCATGGATTGTGCATTGTATACGCACGTGTTATGAGTTCGCCAATGTTCCGGCCCCGGAGATCCGGGCCTACTCGACTAGAGACCAAGCGTCCTCAACGGCCTTCTTGGCGCAGGTCCCTATCCAGGAGATCTGTAAGGCAGCCACCTGGTCGTCCGTACATACGTTCACAGCCCACTACGCGATCCATCATCAGACCAGAGAGGACGCGATGGTCGGTCGGGCTGTGCTACAGTCAGTTGTACCTTGACTCCTACCCACCTCCAATGGTAAGCTTGGGAATCACCTAATGTGTAATGGACGTGAACAATCACTTGAAGAAGAAAGAACGGTTACTTACCTTCTGTAACTGTTGTTCTTCGAGATGTGTTGTTCACGTCCATTACACTTCCCACCCTCCTTCCCCTCTGTCGGAGTCTCCGGCAAGAAGGAACCGGAGGGGTCGGGTCGGCAGGGATATATATACCCTGGAGCGGGGCGCCGCTCTGGCGGGAAGGAGGGGGCCCTGCCGGCCCGACGGGAGCCGCTAAGGGAAAAAGTTTCCGAGGTCCGTGCACGCGGCGCGCGTACACCTAATGTGTAATGGACGTGAACAACACATCTCGAAGAACAACAGTTACAGAAGGTAAGTAACCGTTCTTTAATAAATCTGAGCTCTGGTGAACTAAGGCAATAACAAGTTCCAGAGTTGAAAACACTTCAAGAAAAATGCCCTATCAGCAGCTGTCTCCCACTTAAAATGGGTGTGTAAGAGGATCCAGCTCAAGGGCCTCTGTTGATCACAACTGCAGTAATGCATGAGAAGGGTAACCTCACAGGTAGCCAGATCCCAAACATGATGTGTCAAGTCAAACATCTCACAGAAGTCTAAGTATATTAAGTCAACCCTATTACCGTTATCTGTCAAATTTGTAATTTCAATAAAAAAGATATTAAGTTAATATGACAGGATCTATTGTCAATAAACCCATGCTAATTTGCAGTAATTACACTACCTTCCTTTAGTGCATTATTAATCAAGTCCTGTATTTGCCACTCCATTATGTTGCCTGGGATCAGTATCAGACTGACAGTATCAGACTTATCCAGGTCATTCCATTTACCCTTTTTAAAAATTGGCACAACATTAGCTTTCTTCCAGTCTTCTGGAACTTCCCCACTGTTCCAAGACTTACTGAAAATCAATATTAATGGTCCAGTGACTTCCTCAGCTAGCTCTTTTAAGATTCTTGGATGCAAGTTATCTGGACCTGCTGATTTTAAAATGTCTGACTATTTAGCTTCTATTTAACATTCTCCAAAGATACTAGAGGAATGGCAAGTCTGTTATCCTCACCATATGATGAGACTGCATCATCTGTTTTTCTCCAACTGAACAGAAATATTTATTGAACACCTCTCTCTTTTCTGCATTATTAATGATAATTCTACCATTTCCATCTAGTAATGGTATAATACCATTGTCAAAATTCTTTTTGTTCCTAATATATTTAAGAAGCTTCTTCTTGCCCCTAATTTTGCTGGCCATCGATTTCTCCTTGTGTCTTTTGGCTTCCCTTATCAATTTTCTACAATTCCTAAATTCTGATTTATATTCTTTACTATCAACTTCTCCTTTCTTCCATTTGTATATTTTTAATTTTTTTTTACAGCTGCCACCTCTTCTCCTTCTAAACCATCACGGCTTTCTTAGTTGTGGGATGGTGGCTTTTGGGCATCTCATAAGGTGTCCTTAAATGATTCCCAATTATCATTCAAATTTTTCTGATTAAATTCTTCCCAGCTGGCTTAGCTTGTCATTATTTTCAGCTTTGTGAAATTAATCCTATTAAAGCGCCCAAGTATACAGATTACTGGTCTGGACTTTATTCTGTTTGCACATTATAAATTTGATCATTCACGATCACTTGTACCTAAGCTACCATTAACTTTTTTAGTTCTGTGATCAGTTCCTCTTTATATGTTAGGGCAAGGTCTAATATAGAAGTTCCCCCTGTTTGCTGCAACACTTTTTGAGTGAGGAAATTGTCATATATAAAGTTTAGAAATTCAAAGGATGTTACGTAGTTGCTGTGCATCAGATTCTCCATGCTTTTACACTGGCATGTAATTGGTGTGGAGAATCAATCCCTTTTTCTAAGTGGGCCAGGTGTGGTGGAACTATGAGGTTGGGTGTTTTCAGCTTACACCACAGTGGATATCCCCTCATCGTCCCACCCCATCTCGGCTTTAAACAAGCTAGAGTAATGAAAAAGAAACTGCGCACACCCAGTTGAGAGCAGGCTCAGGCAGAAGATTGATTGCCCCAAGCTACCCTCTGGAACCTTTTCTAGAAAAAGGAATGGAGCCACTGAAGCAATTCCATTGACATTTGCAGATGTCAACAAAAATCTGTGGTCAGGAATATCAGAAACTGCTCAGATAGATGCAAAAAATCAGCATGGGCACTTTATCTCCTGACAGTGGATTAGCTAATCAACCAATTTAACAATTGCAATTTCTTTCCCATGCCCAGGCCTAAATGTGATTGAAATGGGATTGAGGAAACCTTACCACATCAGAAATCACTAACGTTGCTTTGCCACAACTTTCCCTATGTTTTTACATTGATGAATCCTCCATGTGTGTTCTAAACAATGAACATTTCTGGAACTGACAATAAATAACCCGCAGAGTTTGAAACAGTAAAGAAAAAACTGCGTGTGCAATATACACTCCTGTATAATAAAAATACTCTGTGTTCGATAGTTTTGTTTTGATCAGACCAGAAATGATGTTCTTTGTACTGTAGTTGTGCCCAGAGACGCCAATCAAGACGGGGGCTCATTGTGCTGAGCACTGTATAAACAAACTATAAGACAATCCTTCCCTCCCCCCCCAAATGACTTACACCTTGTCCCTATTTAGAATTTAACAGATAGCTATAAAACACAATGGAAGGGAGAGAATGGCGAGGGGAGGGAGAATGATGTGTTACACTAATAGGAACAAAGTTACATTTATTAGCTAAGCTTAGACATCATAGTTTAATTTAAAATAAGTAATTGGACAGCATATATTAGAGACTTGCTAACCATCCTTTTGCCTTACCATTATCATTAGGCAGTTTATCATGGCTGTCACTGTACAGGTAGGTCATTAGAAGGGTTTTATGAAGGGTTTTATGTGCAAACTGATTGGAGAATAAAAAAAAAAATCCTTTCCTTGGTGAAATATTTTCAGAACTACTCATTTAAAAAAGAAACACATGAAAAATTGTCAGTTTTTCTCAAGGCCAGTCCTGTCAGCGTACAGTATATGCCAAATTATTGTTAGTTTGTTTACTTCGTCACTACACTTTTTTTTAAAATTAATTATTCGGAATACCAAGAAATATTCTTACATTTCTGAGTTTGGTTCTCATGCAGGTTACATCTCCAGGCAGATTGATGAGTGAAGGAAGGGGTCGCACTAAACAAAGCGGAACAACCAGTATTTCTTATTGTCATAAGATAAACAATAGATATAAATGTTGTGCGTTGTTCCAGTGTATAAATGTAGAAGATTCTGAGAGTTGTTAGTCCAACATTAATATCTTTATTCTATTATCTTCCACAAGTGCATTTTAGAAAGATACTACTAGGAGGCATTACAGTTCTGCTCAATAATTGATATAGTGTAAATTGGTTTATGCTAACTTAAAACATTCTACCTGATTTTAGCTGTTTCTATAACATCAGTTACTGTCCTGAGTTTTGTGGGAACATCAAAGCCCTGGTCTACACTATAGGGTTAGGTTGAATTTAGCCGTGTTAGGTCGATTTTATAATGAATGCGTCTACACAAGCAACCTCGTTCCATCTACCTAAAGGGCTCTTAAAATCGACTTCTGTACTCCTCCCCTATGAGGGGAATAGCGCTAAAATTGGCCTTGCTGGGTTGAATTTGGGGTAGTGCGGACGCAAATTGACGGTATTGGCCTCCGGGAGCTATCCCAGAGTGCTCTATTGTGACTGCTCTGGACAGCACTTTGAACTCCGATGCACTAGCCAGGTACACAGGAAAAGCCACGGGAACTTTTGAATTTCATTTCCTGTTTGGTCAGCGTGGCGAACTCAGCAGCACAGGTGACCATGCAGTCCCCCCAGAATCGTAGACGATAGAATGTTTCTACGCTTCCCCTATCATATCCATCCCTGAGGTTATCACAGATTAGAAGGAGAAAAAAAACGCACTTGTGATGACATGTTTTCCGAGCTCATGCAGTCCTTCCATCCTGATAGGGCACAGCTTAATGCATGGAAGCATTCAGTGGCAGAGGCCAGGAAAGAATTAGGTGAGCACGAAGAGCGGAGGCAGGACACTATGCTGAGGCTAATGGGGGAGCAAACGGACATGATGAAGTGTCTGTTGGAGCTGCAGGAAAGCCAACAAGAGCACAGACCCCTGCTGCATCCACTGTATAACCGCCTACCCTCCTCCCTACGTTCCATAGCCTCCTCACCCAGATGCTCAAGAACGTGGGGGAGGAGGCGGCTCCGGGCACCCAGCCGCCCCACTCCAGAGGGTGGCCCAAGCAACAGAAGGCTGTCATTCAAACAGTTTGATTTTTAGTGTGGCTAGAAATAAGCAATAGTGTGGCCTTGTCCTTCCCTCCTCCCCCACCCGGGCTACCTTGTCGGTTATCTTTTTTTTTTTTTAAATTAATTAATAAAGAAAGAATGCGTGGTTTCAAAACAATAGTTACTTTATTTTGAAGGGAGGAGAGTGGTTGGCTTACAGAGAATTAAAATCAACAAAGGGGGTGGGTTTTCATCAAGGAGAAACACACACAACTGTTACACAGAAGCCTGGCCAGTCATGAAATTGGTTTTCAAAGTCTCTCTGATGCGCAGCGCGCCTTGCTGTGCTCTTCTAATCGCCCTAGTGTCTGGCTGCTCAACATCGGATGCCAGGCAATTTTCTACAACATCCCACTCCGCCATAAACGTCTCCCCCTTATTCTCACAGGGTATGTCTACGCTATGAAATTAGGTTGATTTTATAGAAGTCGATTTTTAGAAATCGATTTTATACAGTCGATTGCGTATGTCCACGCTAAGCGCATTAAGTCGGCGGAGTGCATCCTCACTACCTTGGCTAGTATCAACTTACAGAGCGGTGCACTGGGTAGCTGTCCCACAGTTCCCGCAGTCTCTGTCGCCCACTGGAATTCTGGGTTAAGCTCCCATTGCCTGATGGGGCAAAAACATTGTCACAGGTGGTTTTGGGTACATGTCATCAGTCACCCCTCCCTCCGTGAAAGCAACAGCAAACAATCGTTTCGCACCAGACACCACTGTGATTAGAAGAGCACAGCAAGGTGCGCTGCGCATCAGAGAGGCTTTGAAAACCAGTTGCTGTAGTATGGCGTCTGCACAGGTAACCCAGGAAAAAAGGCAACTGACATAATGTGGACATACGCAATCAATTTCTAAAAATCGACTTCTATAAAATCGACCTAATTTTGTAGTGTAGACATACCCATAGGCTATATCCCGCAAGGACATGGGATTTTAGTGAATATTTTGTATTGAGCTCTTTGCCATTACATGGTTCAGTGTTTCTAAGTATGTTAGTAAACTGTTCCCTTGGATTCCTTCTCTCTCTGATTAATAATACATTCCTTTGCTTCTGTCTTCCTAAGTTTACTGATGAAGTAGCTGCTATATAGATTTAGATATGCCTATGGTACCTGTCACTCTTCAACTTTACTGTACACCACAGTGATGCATATAAAGAGCAAAATAATTCTGGTTTGGTGTGTGGGTATACTAGAGAGAAAGTGGAATCAGAATGTTTCTTTCAATGTTTCTTTTCTTCCCCCTGCCAACACACCTCTGTCAGACTAAAACAGGGTTCAGATATGATCTTAGAAACTAGTTACCATGTCTATTAGTTCTCTTGTGGCCCTAAAGGAATGTGGGCAGCTAGCATGGGTGCACAGTCAGGCCCTTAACCTCCTCCCACACATACACATGTTGTTGACAGTGGGCAGGAGTGTACAATTCTTTGTTTTGGAGCAGCAGGCACTGTGCATGCATTTTGCAGGCAGGAAGGGTCAAGAACCTATCATTTTTCGGCAACTCCTTTGCTCACCCATGTCACTTCATACTCAAAAAGGAAGAATTTTGTCTTTTGGTAGCCCATCAAATCAGTCCAATGCGTATCTGTGGTATTTGTATCTGATGAAAGTTGAATAAATCCGATTGAGTAACAATTTGCAATTTGCTCTTACTAGTAAAAAAAGACTGTGTGGTTTAATTTTCACAGTGTTTCCTTTTAATAGCCCCATTTTAACAGTCATTTCCTCACATAACATTTAGGCGGCTTATTGTCTATACAGTGATTTTGCTGCAGTTGCTACGGTTTAGGAAATCATAAGTTCTGCATTCTGTATCGAAGATGTGATGCTTCTCTCCGGCCGGCTTCGAAGGGGAAAGCGCTGCTTCTTTCTGGCCGCTGGCTGCGCGGCTGCCCCTGCTCCTCCCGAGTCCTTTGGCCCGTGCTCGCAGGGCCGCATTCCGAAAGGGGTTTTGGAGCTGCAGGCCAGGGCCCTGGGACCCCCTTAGCTGCAGCCCCTAAAGCCCCTGTGTTCCAGGTGGCCCTGCCTGCGCGGGGGAGGAGCTTCCCTGCTCGCTCGCTCCCTCCCTCCCAGAAAGTCCTAAGCGCCACCAAACAGCTGTTTGGTGGCGGGGGAAGCGCTGGGAGGAAGGGAGGGGGAGGAGGCGGAGAAGAGGAACTTGTGCAATGCTCCCTTGTAAAGTCAGCCAATTGACATTATAAGGGAGCATTGCACAACGTTAAACAAATATGTTCCCTAATGGAGCAGCAACATAACTTCGAAACAACGTTAAGCGGGAGGACGTTAAGTGAGGAGTTGTTGTATTTGTGAACAACAAAAGGAGAGGATAAAGTAGTACCAATCAGATAAGATGACAAATGTAATTGCTTCTCAGGGGTTACAGGAAGATTATATAAAATTTGCTGTAAAGTTTATCTTTATAAAATATGCCAGTAAATTTTAAAATGTAAGTGTGTGCACAACAACTGATTTTACCAAATAAACTGTGATTAATGACTGTGGGTGAAATCTTGGTTCTATTAAAGTCAATGGGACTTTTGGCACTGACTTCACTGGGGCCGAATTTCCTCTCATGTACCTAAGATCAAAATAGAACTTAAACTAAAAAGGAATCCTACAGAAAATGGAAACACAGAAAAATTGCTAAGGAGTGCAAAAGAATAGCATGAGCATATGGGGGTGGAATCAGAAAGGCTAAACCACAAAATGAGTTGTACCTTGCAAGGGATTTAAAAGACAAGAAGTAGAAGTTTTATAAATACTTTAAGAGCAAGAGAAAGATGAAGAAAAGTGTAGGTCCTTTACCTTGTAGGGAAGGAGAACTAATAACTGATGACATCAAAAATGCCTATTTTGCTTCAGTCTTCACTAGAAAAGTTAATGGTGACCACATACTCAATACAATTAATATTAACAACAAGGAAGGAATGCAAGCCAAAATAATGGAAAAAACAGATTAAAGACTATTTATTTAGATAAATTAGATGTAATCAAGTTGGCAGGGCCTGATGAAATTCATCCTATGATACTTAAGGAACTAGCTTAAGCAATCTCAGAACCATTAGCGATTATCTTCAAGAACTAATGGAGGATGGGTGATGTCCCAGAAAACTGGAGAAGGGCAAGCATAGTACCTATCTTTAAAAAGGAAAACAAAGAGGACCCTGGGGATTATAGACCAGTCAGTCTAACTTTGATACCTGGAAGGATATTGGAACAAATGATTAAACAATCAGTTTGTAAGCACCTGGAGTATATATAACAGGGCTATAAGGAATAGCCAGCATGGATTTGTCAAGAACAAATGTCAAACCAACTTAATTTCCTTCTTTGACAGAGTTACTTGCCTAGTGGATGGGGGGATGCAATAGATGTGATATATGTTGGTTTTTAGTAAGGCTTTTGACACAGTTCTACATAACATTCTCATAAGCAACTGGAGAAATGTGGCCTAGATGAAATTACCATAAGGTGGGTGCACAACTAGTTGAAAGACCATACTAAAAGAGTAGTTATCAATGGTTCGCTGTCAAACTGAGTATGTATTTAGGGGGATTTGCTCAGGGGTTAGTCCTGGATCTGGTACTATGCAATATTTTCATTAATGACTTGGCTAATGGAGTGGAGAGCATGCTTACAACATTTACAGATGATATCATTATTAAGAACACACTTTGGAGGACAGGATTTAGAATTCAAAATGACCTTGACAAATTAGAGACTTGGTCTGAAATCAACAAGATAAAATTCAATAAAGACAAGTGTAAAGGACTTCACTAGGGAAGGAAAAAAATCAAATGCACAACTCCAAGATGGGGAATAACTCACTAAATGGTAGTACTGCTGAGAAGTATCTGGAGGTTATAGTGGATCACAAATTGAATATAAGTGAACAGTGTGATGCATTTGCAAAAAAGGCTAATATCATTATGGGGTATATTAAAAGGAGTGTTGTATGTAAGACATGGGAGGTGATTGTCCTTTGTGTACTAGGCACTGGTGAGGCCTCATTTGGAATACTATGTCCAGTTCTGGGCACCACACTTTAAGAAAGTTTTAGACAAATTAGAGAGTCCAGAGGAGAAAACCAAAAATGATAAAAGGTTTAGAAACCCTGACCTATGAGGAAATGTGGAAAAAAAAAAAAAACTGGGCATATTTAGTCTAGGTTTATTTGGTTCTGCTTTGATGCATGGAACTGGACTTGATGATTTCTTGAGGTCCTTTCCAGCCTTGTATGATTAGCTCTCCTTCTTCATTAGGTTGAAGACCTACATCTTTTCCTTCATTTTTACCTTGTGCCTAATTTATTTAAAGAACCTCTTCTTATTACCTTGTTAGGAGTAACTTATTTTGTTCCTTAGCCTTTCTGATTTTGTTCTTGCATGCTTGTGCTGTTATTTTGTACATCTCCCTAGGAATTTGTCCATATTTCCACTTTTTGTGGGATTCATTTTTCATTTTCAGGTCATTAAAGAACTTCTTATGTAGTCATATTGCCCCCTTACTGTTCTATCTTTCCTTTGACTTGGGATAGTTTATAGTTGCGACTTTATCTCCGACAATATTGTCTTATTGAGAAACTGCCAGATCTCCTGATTATTGATTATTTTTTAAGGAAGCCATTTAATACTATATTGGATCCAAGTAAATACCTAGGATTTTTTTTTCCGGTATGTTTGTGGGGGGTGAGAGTGGTTTAATGCTCCTGCCCCATTAAACATTATTAAAGTTGCAACCATTCAATTAAAAACCATTTTCCCAACAGATGTTTTGGCTGAGTAACAGGTGCAGAATATTTCCTTATAGTCACCTGTGCCACTATTATAAATAGAATTTGCACTGTTAAGAACACTTTTATGTTGAGCATTGTAGAACCGGGTATAACATTAATGGTTATATGGAATTGCAGATGCTTGTCTAGTAAAGTGTGAACATTTGGAAATGTATCTTTTTGCCCATTTAATGGCAGACTACAAGTCCACAGGTCAGCTTTTTTCAGTTAATTGGTATAGTACATTTGCGTACACTCTTGCAGTAGGTCAGGTACAGAAAGCAAAAACGTATATAAGATCCATTCTAGTCATACTTTCCAAGTACCTTGTAAGGGACCTAAAGTAATCCTTTTAAATTAGAAAATGGGGGGAGGGGAAGGTGTTGGGGCTTATGGCTCCCAGTCAATCACGCACATACAATTTTATATGGAAAATAGTAAAGTTGATTCCTAACTGGAATATTCTAGATGGTAGTTGTCAGAAGAAGAAACTAAGAAGGCAGAACCTAGAGTGCTAAGGAAATCCATATCCAATGTATATTAAAGGGGAAAATATTCTGGTGCAAAAAACAAAACATAATTAGTTTTCCATGGAAAGCATTGTCTCTATCTGCATGGACAGTTTTTATGTGGGGAAAAAATGGACAGAAATCAGAACTGGGAACAAAAACTAGCACAAGAGTGCTGATTCATTTTGTGACCCTTAGATTGTGAGGGAAATGTGTCCCAGAAAGAAAACACTGCAATTGTAATAAAGAGTACCAGATAACAGCCAGAGTGGGACAGGATGGCAGAGAATAAATGGAGAGGAGACATATTTAGACAACCTAATCCTGAACCACTGATAATGGTTTATTGTAAAAGAGGCCTGAGAATTCAGATGTTGTAGTTGGAAGAGCTCCTTTAGTGGCAAGAATTCATTGGGCCAGTGTGATGGGATGGTCAGCCCTCTTAAGGGTTGTGGTGCCTAATATTCAGCCCATCCTATCATGTGGCTTAGCCCTTTAAGGTTATATATATATATATATATATATATATATATATATATATATATATATATATATATATATATATATATATATATATATAAAAATGAAAATACACACACATATACACACACACACTTGGGAGAAGATCCTGTATCTTTAAGGGCTGGGGCCAGGAGCATTGAAGAAAGGGCAGGGATTACTCTCCTCTTCCCAAACCAGTTGGGAATGAACTGAGAGAAAGGGACCAGCATAAATGCTGCTTCCTCCCTCATAGCAGGGCAGACACCAGCCGGAGAAAACTGTTTGCTGGATCCTCCTAGCTTGAGGATTAATTGAGAAAATAAGGGGCTAGCTGAGAAAAAAGCTAGGTAAGGAGTTATAACCGGCTAAATTACAACCGAGCCCAAGGAATGTCCTGTCTTTTGTAATTTCAAAACGTCAATCTTAATATTGTTAAGTGATACATGCATTGCAACCTTCCTATTTCCCTTGTGGCTTGGTTAGTGGAATTGTATAAAGTTAGGTCCATTTTACAACAGTAATTTCTGTATTTCCTATGTAATATATATAACTAAATCTAATAACCGACAACATTACTTTATAGTACAGGTGCGTATAACATATTTTAAATTCAAATGTGCAAACTGAGAATTGTGTAACTAGAGAAAGAAAGGATATGTAGTGAGTTGTCTTTGCATTCATTGTTTGATACAAATAATTGATGAAAACATTTTATCTGCCACTTATGAGTCATGATGGTTCATCAATAATGAATGAGAAAAAGTGTGCAAAGCCAGTCCATTGTATGTTCTATTTTATGCATCACCAATTTTAGGGACAGATTTTAAGACCAGACACAGTGAGCATATCTATGCATGTTCAAATGTAAAAAAAAAAAAAAAAAAAAAAAATCTTGAAGTATGCATGACTGTGCTTCAAATACTTCAGATTAGAAGATGGTATTTATTCTGTATTGATGAATTTGTCTAATTTGCATGTAGAGCAGCGCAAGTCTTTTATTCACATTAATTAATATTGACAGGAAACATGTTTTTTGACTAGTTTATGTTCAAGTGAGAGCTTCAGAGATAATTTCTAAGGTACTAGTCTGTCAGATTAAATAGCAGTTATTCAAATGATTGAATAGCACATCATGCAGATTGCAATTTTCATGTGTGATGCAGCCACCAAAGATTCTTCATTCAGTAATGGTGTTATACAACTAATACTTAAATATCATGGTCAAATTCTGCCTGTATCACACCCTGTTGACTGACTAACTATGAAGTGTAAAACATAAAGCATTATTATTGGATGCTGATCTTTCCATAACAACCAGTGCCGCAAATAAGAGGATAAACTGCTGAATATGTGCTCTTTAGCTACTTGTGCATCCAATGTAATGGCCTCTAATGTTTAATTTGGCTTAACATTAGTAATACAATTTTATGCATCCGAAGAAGTGGGCTGTAGTCCACGAAAGCTTATGCTCTAATAAATTTGTTAGTCTCTAAGGTGCCACAAGTACTCCTGTTCTTCTTTTTGCGGATACAGACTAACACGGCTGCTACTCTGAAATTTTATAAATGTTGCACAGGGAAAAGATGAAAAATAGATTTCATTGTGATTGTTGATTGTTTACCAATGTTTCCCATTGGTAAAATTTCCAAGTTCTCTAGAGCAGTGGTTTTCAAATTTTTTTCTGGTGACCCTCTTGAAGAAAATTGTTGATGCCTGCGAACCAACAGGTTTGGGGTATGGGAGGGGCTCAGAGCTAGGATGCAGGGTGGGGCCAGGAATTAGGGGTTTAGGGTGTGGGAGGGGACTCTGGGCTGGAGCCCAGGGTTGGGGTGCGGGAGGGGTCAGGGCTCTGGGCTGGGGCCAGGGATGAAGGGTTTGGGGTGCAAGAAGGGGCTCTGGGTTGGGGTGGGTTCAGAGCTGGGGCAGGAATTGGGGTGCCAGCAGCAGGTCCTGCTCCTAGGAGCCCCATGGCCCCCCTGC
Source organism: Chrysemys picta bellii (assembly GCF_011386835.1). Classification (NCBI taxonomy): domain Eukaryota; kingdom Metazoa; phylum Chordata; order Testudines; family Emydidae; genus Chrysemys; species Chrysemys picta. Next base: position 205,436,592 of record NC_088791.1, read on the forward strand.
TTAGGAGCCAGACCTACTGCTGGCTGCTTTTGGGGCACAGCGTGGTGTCAGAACAGGTCGGGACAAGCCTTAGCCGGGCAGCACCGTCGATGGGACTTTTAACCGCCCAGTCGACGGTGCTGACCAGAGCTGCCGCTACCCAGTGCCTTCCATTCCGCAACCCAGTACTGGGTTGTGACCCACAGTTTGAAAACCACTGCTCTAGAGGATGTAGAAGAAAAGGTTATTACATACTATGTAGCACTTGTCATCTGTACATTCCGAAGCATGTTAGAGACACAGGGTGAAAACGAGGGTGTGAAATCCTGGCTCCATTGAATTCAGTGACAAAAATGCCATTGACATCAATGAGGCCAAGACTGAATCCATGATGTATTGGGTTTAGAAAAGGTTCTCAGTATCTTTCCCTTTTCCCTGGAACATAAAAGTTGCCAATAAACAGGTTTTGGATTGGTTTTCATTCAGATGAATAATGTGTGGTGTTTTGCTGGTTGAAAGGAACTGAGGGGACTCTGGGGTATGACATCTTATAAGAACTTGGGGCCCAAATGCTCATTCCTTTGAAGGAGCATGCATAGTGAGTGGTGGCACTGCATTACAGAGGGTTATATCTGGTGCAGAGTGCATAGGCAAACCCTAGGGTTTGAATCTGTACCCACAATCTACTAAAAGAAGTACAGTTACTCATAAGTAACCTCTCTTTCTTCCTGAAATGTAAAATTGGCAAGAAACACATTTCACCTCCATACTTCCTATGAATTGTGATATAGTTATTGTTCAACATGGATTAGAAATGTCCATGAGAAAACGACAAAATGCATGCAGTTCAACTTGTGATGTCTAATTCTATAAGTAAATAACAAGCATTAAAAACAATAGACACAGTGGAGGGAGAGAGCCTAACAAGAATAAATGAGACAAGATAAAATTTCAGGTGTGTTGAAGTTTAAAATGTGAGAAGTAACTAAGGCCCCAATCATTGGGATCCACTAGCATAGACTCCTGCACATATGCAGACTCCCACTGAAATCAACAGAACTTTGCACAGGTGGTACATTTTACCCTAGAACAGTGGTTCTCAAAGCCGGTCTGCCACTTGTTCAAGGAAAGCCCCTGGTGGGCCGGGCTGCCTGCTGTGTCCACAGGTTCGGCCAATTGCAGCTCCCACTGGCCGCGGTTTGCCGCTCCAAGCCAATGGAGGCTGCGGGAAAGGTGGCCAGCACATCCCTCGGCCCGTGCCGCTTCCCACAGCCCCCGTTGGCCTGAAGCGGCGAACCGCGGCCAGTGGGAGCCGCGATCGGCTGAACCTGCGGATGCGACAGGTAAACAAACCATCCGGGCCCACCAGGGGCTTTCCCTGAACAAGCGGCGGACTGGCTTTGAGAACCACTGCGCTAGAAGATACCAGTGCAGAATCTGGACCTAAATAAGTAAAAATTCAAATGACACATTCATTGCATTTCTTCAACTGCACTGAGTACTATCCCAGATGTCTGTGATACCAGGAACCTTTGAAGTTTAAAACTCTAGTTCCACTTATTGAACTAAAGGAGACTCTCCAGTTATATAATGCCAACATCTCTTACAGTTCTGGACGTTATAAAGGAGAGTCAATTTTATCCTTCAGTTGTGAGTTACCACAAGCCTTACTATTGGAAATTATTTATCCCATAGGGTCATTCCTGGAGTCCTTATTCAGACATGTCTCCCATTGACTGAAGTCAGGTCACTTAAAACCTGGGATTGGTATTGCTTAGTACTGTATGTTAAATCAAAGTCAATTTGGAAAAAAGTTAATTTCAGGTCAAATCCTTCAGTCTTTACTCAGGGGAGATTTGGGTGCCCAAGAATGGCAGGATTTGGCCTCAAATTCATTCATTTTTATTCACTTTGATTTAACACTCTAAGTAGTACCAAGCCCAGGTTATAGGCATGCTGCCAACTATCAAAACCAAATCCTTATCAATGATCGTAAACATAAAAAATCTTATACATCTACTGTATAATTTGGTATGGTTTATTACCTTTACCGTCTTCAACCCAAGTGCTCAAGTAAAAACACAAAAAAGCAGGATTTGTTATGATTGGGTAGGGGTTTCAGCAATGTTCAACATTAATAAATTTTAAAGTTCTCTAGTGAATATAAAAACAATTTGATGTAAAATGCCTTAAAAGATTTTTCAATTTTCTTCCTTCTCCCTCAAACATAAAATTACCCAAAACACGGTTCATGTCAATACACCTGCATTTGACTAGTGAAGCACTTACATTGGTTGGTAACCAACTGAAAAGCCCATTTGATTAATGAAAGATCCAGATCACAATCTCAAATTGTGTAGTCCGCATTGTTACAAGTCATGCTTCTGTTGGTATGCTTGCAGATGCATGTAGGGTGACTAGATGTCCCGATTTTATAGGGACAGTCCAGATATTTGGGGCTTTGTCTTATATACGCGCTTATAATCCCCCACCCCCTGTCCCCGATTTTTCACACTTGCTGTCTAGTCACCCTAGATGCATGGAAGTGAACTTTTCAGGAAATGTTCTATCTTTGGTAGTTACATGGTTTCCATAGCTGTAGTGTTTGAGACCTTCACTTTCTTTTAATATATATCCTTTGATTACTGCTGTGCGGTAGGGAAGGTAAGTAGCTTTCCTGAATGTCTTGTCTTCTGTAATTTCAAAATGTCAGTCTTAATGTTGCATTAATGTTATTTAATCCCTCTTGGAAGAAAGTCCATGGTGAATTTATAATTAAATGAATTCTTATAGGTTTGTAGTAATATGAAGATTGCAGGACGGGGAAAGAGAACTGGGATTAAATGTATTCGTATTAACTCAAAATTGTTATTGGGCATACACACTTGGAGCTGATTTGCCAATCACCAGCAATCATAATTTTTGCACTTGTAACCTGCTTTTTTATATGTGGAGTTTGATTATCTGTTTAGTTTGAAAAAGAACATGCCGATGAATTGAAGAAGGAATGTACTGTTTTAGGAGATAGAAGTAACAATAATTTACAAACAGAATAAAATTCAGTATCTTCTACTGGTAGATCATGCCAAAATCACTTTCTTAAAACCATATTTGTCAGATTACAAAATCTGACAAATAGCATTCCTATATGTATGAAATGTGAAGACACCATTTTATTTAATATTATAAATTACAGCTCAGTTAGCATGTTGCTTTTTCTCTCTTTCACTAGTTCTGAATGTAATGTACTGAATAGTACAAGTGACGTGGGGAGATGAAGATGTACTGTGTCACAAAGAGAACAACTCAAATGGCTGTAAGTACTTCTAAAATTTAATTTTTCTGCAAAATTTGTTTTAACTAATGACTTTTGGAGTACATGGGGAACCAATGTGAATGAACAGGGTCTTTAAAAGTTAATATATACAATAATAGATACTTGTATTACAGATTTGTCTGCAGACGTTTTACATTTAGATAGACCATGCAAGTTTAGTAATACATTTTACAGCTAAAGAATTTATTAAAAAAGAAAGAAAGCTGAGATTCTCCTTTACAGGGCTCAAAGACTGGCTCTTCTAACAAGGGGCTCCTTTGAAACCCCTCCAGCTTATCAGTGTTGGATATGAAAGAATTATTTTAAATGATTGGTTGTCCATAGATTTTTCACTTTCATTCCCTAATAGTTTTGATTCAAGAGTTATGTCCAGATTTATTCATTGGGAGTTATGGTGCTGGCATAGGTAGATTCCCTCAAGAAAGTTCAGTTGCACAAAATCTGCAGGGCAGTTCCTTGAAGTTCACTGCATACTTGAGCAAAATATTATTGCATTTACGTATGGCCCTATGGAAAACTGAGACTTGCTATATCATTACTACTAGTACCAGAATAATTCTGAAATACCGAGGTTGTCTTTATATCTATTGTATGTTGCACTACATTTTGGGATATGGCTTCTGTATAGTAATGTTCTCTATATGATGTGGAAATGTTTATATTTGGTCCTTGAAAGCTATACTGAGTATATTAATAATATAGCACTGTGTTCAGTTCAGATATTTGGAAGGGAGGGAGGGATTACAGCAATGGTTCTTAACATTTTTCTATCCCTTATGATTTGATATTGTCTCTCTGATCTCAGCAATATGGTAAGGAAGAGCTAGTTGCAATCTCCTTATACCTGATTGCGACCTCCAGATTGAAAACTCATGGGTTAAAGGTGTGACAAAGTTCCTCCTCTATCTTGGTGGGTCCTGTGCTTATTGGCGGATTTTCTTGCCTCAGAGATTCACCATGTGGGTTGGGGAACAGCCCAGAGACCTTCCTGTCTGGAAGAACCCACAGTCCAGGTCAATTGGGAGGTTTGGGGGGAACCCGGGCCCACCCTCTACTCTGGGTTTCAGCCCAGGGCCCTGTGCTCCTGTAACCGCTGCATGACAGCTACAACTCCCTGGGCTGCTACTTTCCCATGGTGTCTCCTCCAAACACCTTCCTTATTCTCACCACAGGACCTTCCTCCTGGTGTCTGATAACACTTGTGCTCCTCAGTCCTCCAGCAGCACACCCTCTCACTCTCAGCTCCTTGCGTCTCTTGCTCCCAGCTCCTCACACACCCACCACAAACTGAAGTGAGCTCCTTTTAAAACCAGGTGCCCTGATTAGCCTGCCTTAATTGATTCTAGCAGCTTCTTCTTAATTGGCTCCAGTTGTCCTAATTAGCCTGCCTGCCTTAACTGGTTCTAGCAGGTTCCTGATTACTCTAGTGCAGCCCCTGCTCTTGTCACTCAGGGAACAGAAAACTACTCATCCAGTGACCAGTATATTTGCCCTCTACCAGACTCCTGTACCCCACTGGTCTGGGTCTGTCACAAAGGGTAAAGACCTTGTATTGAGTAGCTAGGTGTATCTTTTGCAGAATTTTCTGAAAATATCTGCTAATTGATGCAAAATATGTTTTGTGTGTGCATGTGTGTAATTGCTCTTCAGAAATGTTTCTGTGAGCCCCCAAAGTTAAGTAACTTATATCAAGGATAATTTTGCAGTATCCCGACAGGAAGAGGGCACTATTAGAATCTAGGAAATCAGCCTAACCTTCCTCTCAGTATGATCTTTGAGAGTTCCCTCCAGCACATTATTGAGCATTCCCCTTTAAAGGTGCACTGCTACCTCAGAGTCGTCTAAAAAGCAGTAGCTATTAGAACTGTACAAGTGCCCACTCAACCATTGGAGTGTTTGGTATACACGCAAAAAAGGATTTTGGAAGTGCTGGGTCTTCATTTGCAGCACTACATTGGTTGTTGGTCTACTTTAGCAGGGCCGTCCTTAGGAATACCCAGAATACCCGGCTGCATAGGGCACCTGAAAATTTGGGGCACCACTGGGTCTTAAGTGTCCACCCTCCCAGCTCTTCCTATCCTTGTTCTGACCATTCCTGCAGGCTCCCACAGCTAGCTGCTGCAGCCTGGTGACTTTTACTCTGGAGGGGATCTAGAAACTTAAAAGTGAAAAAGCCTCCAGCCTGCCAGACCTATTAGCACAACATTGAAACTGTTAAAGAGCCATTCAAGTGGTAATGAAGCCATTCAACAGGCATTTGCCAACCCCCAGGTATATACTGTCAGTTTCTGAATTTACTGACAAACAGTTGTGCATTGCTGTAATATTTACTCAGAACATGTTTGTCTACAGGATCTTAGTTTAAAATTTGCTTTAAAAATATTTCATTATTGAGTTGGTGAAGATTATAAAGTCACATCTCTAAAAAAATCCTTGCATAGATTTTTAGATGCACAATCATCTTTAGCCTTAAATGCTTGGATCTTCAGACATATAGTTTTCTAAATAGATCCTTCAAAAGACCACCCTTATCTAAAATACACATTTTAATTTTAATTAGTATAGTAAAAAAAACTTGCTTCCAAAGTCTTCCTGTCCTTTCTGTCCATCTGTTTCTTCCTTCACTCTCCTCTCCTCATCCCCCCCGCCCCTTAAAGGAACAACACCCCTTTCCTTCCAGGTAGCTGGACAAAGAGTTTCCCGTTCTTTACTTCTGATTATCTGATGAACTAGTTTTAAGAGAACCCTCCAGCAAAATCAGTACCTAGTACGATATAAAATAATTTGTTATGCCTAAAATCTTTGGAAATGTATTTTTTAAAGTTGGTGAAATTTCATAAACATATCTATTGTTATGGAGATCACACAAAGTAAATTAGTGTTCCCTTTTTCTAAAAGCAATGAACATTGTTATGAATACTTGAAACCTCTGTGACTGATTAATTTAAAATAATGTCTTTGTTTCAGTGAGTTAAATATGTAGTAATCTGGAATGATTACTTTATGAAGGCTTAAGAGTACGTTTAAAATATAAAATCAGCTTAGAAATACTGATTATGAAAATGTAAAACAGAGAAGAGGTGCATCATGTATTCCATAATATTTAATGTTGTATTCAGCAAGACAGCTGATTCACCCTTACTACAAAGTTTTTGCAAATAAATCTCTGACAAACTTCAGGGCATATCAAAAAACCTGTGACTGACATGTTTTATTTCCAAGTTTAGTGCTTTTAATTAGGTACCGTCTGCATGTCCAGTCTTCACCATCTGGCATGCAGTGGAAAACATGCTCCATTTTCTTTAGAAAGAAATTGCAGAAGAGTGTTGTTGTTGTTGTTGTTTTTCCCCAAATGTCATTTGCTTCATTTGGGTTCATGGATTTGGCTGGGAGGGGGTGAGCAGAATGGGGGAGGGAAGAGAGAAGGGAGGCAGTGGGGAGAGGGTGGGGTCTGGGCGGAGTGGGGTGGGATCTGGGGTGGAGCAGAGGTGGAGTATGGGCAGGGCCACATGCAGAAGAGGTGGGCTGGGGAGCTAGCCACCCCAAGCAGCAGCTTCACCCACCGCCCAGGACAGCAGGTTGGCTCCCACACACCCAACGCGCACTGCAGTGTCCTTAGGCAGGGGCCGTATTCACAGAACTGAATGCGTTGGCGCTGCGCATTTTGCGTGAGGGAGAGGGTACGGGGGTCTCTGCAGGGAACTGTGACTCTCCACCACCGTGAGGCAGGCTGGGTGTCTCGGTATGCTTTGCTGCCTCGTCCATCCCCACCATCCCCGGGCTGCCATCAGGCATAGGGACAGCAGTTTAATAATACTGCGTAGGGCCCCATACATCCTAAGGATGGCCCTGTATTTTACGATAGTGAGTTTGTTTTATTTGCATTGTTGTTATGGGAAAAAAGTGATGTGTGTGTGGTTTCTGTTTGATTTTGGTTTCTTGCATCAGCCACTTTTTTCTGGAGGTCAGCTTTCAATACTGATTTGTTCCTAAATGAGCTGTCACCATGTGTATCAGTGCTATCTCTGGCCCATTTGTTTTGGCTCCATTTTCACATCTGGCCTCTAATCAGTTCATCGCTCTGGAGGGTTGAGGTGGCTAAGCTTGAATGAAAATTGGACTTTACACATTCTTTATGTCCAGAATGTGTGCATCAGATCAGCATGTTAAATGTTTAAATTTTCTGGGCTACTGAGACTTTAAGGGTACTTGGCTGTGTCCCATTCACCCCTCACATCCAACATATAAGGGAATGTCTCATGGAGGAGATGATTAAGTTGAGTCTTTTGTAGTTATTGAGCTGATATGTGACAGAGTCTGAAATATGACAGATATCCAAAGCAGTCTTGTTGACATCCTAGCCTGAATTTTTAAAAATTCTTTTCAGGTAATCTTTTAAAACACTTGAACCACCTGAAGAGCACTGAATATACTCAAAAAGAAGAACAGGAGTACTTGTGGCACCTTAGAGACTAACAAATTTATTAGAGCATAAGCTTTCGTGGACTACAGCCCACTTCTTCGGATGCATATAGAATGGAACATATATTGAGGAAATATATATACACATACACTAAGGTGCCACAAGTACTCCTGTTCTTCTTTTTGCGGATACAGACTAACACGGCTGCTACTCTGAAACTGAATATACTATAAGTATTGCCATTATGAAACAGAAATAAGGAAAACAATCAGAATGGAGCATGAATTGAGTGTTTATAGACCTGATTAATGAAATCATTGCTAGCTGGGGAAAAAGCTTCATTTGTGTTAAGTTTTGAAAGACCATCTAATCATTTGTGTTATTTTTGAAAATGCAACAATTACAGTACACAATGTAATGTGTACTATGTTGTAATCATAGTCTTCAACGTACTTAAAATGCTGTCCATCAAAAGCAAACATGCACATTTTAATTTCTGTGCATGCTTGAGGATTTCCCAGTTTCATATTGTCATGCAGCTAGTCTCGTTGAGGGAGCAATCATATTAGTTTAAAAAAGTATAAAGCAGTACCCTTGCCTCTTGCAGGAGTAATTTACATATCTACTGTATATCTTGGAAGATTTTATTTTTTGTGAATATAGAGTGGTAGTTTATCCAACATAGTCTTGCTCTTTCTGAGCTGTGCAGCTAAAAAAGGTGTGTATGCATAGGCTTGGCAAGCATGAAAGGAATGAATTAGCATAATTTGTTTATGTAACTTTTGTATAGCATGCAGTTTTACTGTTTTTGTGATTTGAGAGCACCTTAAATACTAGTTCCTAGGGCATGCTATTATAGCTTGCTACGTTTTTATATTGGAACAGGTACTTTAGCCTTTACCAGCTTTGTTACTGTGTATAAACAACCCTTAAATCATGTTTTGGCAGTTAATCGATTCAATCACCTACAAGAGTTCTTCAGTCCAGTGTGCACACTGTACTTAGAAGGGAGAAGTTCTGCAAACCTGGATCTTTACTTTCTTCCTTTTAATCTGGAAAAGCGCTATTGCACCATCATTCTGGTCAATGACCTGGTAAGACTAGAAAGTGTGTTCTGTCAATGTCTTTATATCTTAACGTTGTTAATGATATATACAACAGTTATGAGAACATTTGTAAAACTTTGCACCTAAGCTGTGCCTGCCAAGGGCATGCCTCAGTTTGTGCAAAATGGGTAACGTGTACAAAATTGGGAGTTGTGCATATGCTGTTGTGGGTAATAAGTACAAGTTATATTCATGAATATGTGTTTGCTTGGGTACATAATATTTTGTGGCTGCAGTTTAGGGATTGAGATTTGAATATTTAGCTATTTATTTTGACATTAATGGTAGAAATAAAATGCTAATATACTGAAAAAAATTCTGAGTGGAGTGGAAAGCTGTGGGAAGTGGACATTGACAGGATATACCTCATTTCATCTGTAGGTCACTGGTTTAAGTTTGTTAGATGAGTAGCGACACAAAGTTTATCACCAGCTGATGTCTGTTTGGTTTATGATAAGTAGGGTGACCAGATGTCCCGTTTTTAAGGGACAGTCCCGTATTTAAGCCCTCATGCAGGTGTCCCAACTTTTTCTTAAAAAAGGGGAAATTGTCCCATATTTTCTGTCTACCCCCATCAGTACTGGTGACCGGATCCCTGCTCACCAGCCGCCCGCCCACCAGTGGTAAGTAGGGGGTCCAGTGGCCGATCATGGGGATGGTTATGCAAGGCTGGTGGCAGGGCAAAGCTGCAGCATGCAGAGCCAGCCGCTCTCCCTGCTGGTCCATCAGCGCAGCCCCCGCTGTGTGCTGGCTCTCGGCCAGCAGGGCCCCGGCCCCCCATTTAGTTTCCAGACAGTACTTCCTGCACGCTGTGAGCTTCGGTGGCTGATGAGTGCGGGCAGGTGCCAGGCAGCAGCCAGCTATGTGTCATCTCTGCTGCCCGCCCATCAGCCCTTTACGTGCTTCCCCTCTCGCTGTCCAATCCCTGCTTTGCCCCTTCACTCTCTCCAGCCCCGCTGCTCTTCCATAATCTCCCCCATCCCCTCCCGGCAGGGTGCGTCCTGCTCCCAGTGTTGTGCGGAGAACAGCCTGGCCGGCAGACTCCTTCCTTTCCCCGCTGCCTGTGGCTGGGCCGGCGCCCCGTGAAAGCCCAAGACCCTCCAGCCCGGGCTGCTGGCCAGGAGCCAAGCCCTGCATGTGCCAAAGCCGCACACAGCGCTGGCACGGGGAGCCTCTCCGCCCCTCAGCTAAACTCTGGAGTGGGGGAGGGAGGATTGATTTCCTTCCTGTTCCTGCCTCAAACCTGCAGGCTCACAGCGGCCCCCAGGACAGGGGCTTAGCACCCGCTTTGCCTCCCTCCCCCACTGCTCTGGGTCCTATCCCAGGGAGTTTGGGGTTGCTCTGTTCCCTAGGCACCCTCCCCTGCTGAACCACCTCTCTAGCCAGGATCTCAGGCAGCTGAAGCCCCTGCAGTCAGGTTCCCTGGGCCCTGGTGCACAATGCATCCTTAGGGCTTAACCCCTTCCTGCCTGTGCTGTAGCCATAGGTGGCTGGCTTATGTTGGTGGCCACCAGCAGCCTGGAGGCATTAGCTGCCTCTACACTGTGCGGGCAGGAATGGACAAGCTGCTTCCAGCCACAGGGGAGTGGGACGGGGGGAAGAGATGAGCTCTGCAAAGACAGGAGCCAGGTCATCCCTCCCCACCCCCTTCCTTCCCTGTGGCTGGAAGCAGCTCCCATCCCTTCCCTCCCACACAGCGCCGAAAGGCTGCTGCTGGGCAGGTTCTGGTGTGAACCCTGGCAGGAAGACACAGTGCCAGGTACCAAGAGAGGGGGTCTGTCCTGGGGCTCTATCCAGGCATGGAGGGCAGAGAGCACTGGGCAGGGAGGGTTGGGTAGGTCAGTCACCCCCTCTGTGTAGAAGAGGTGTGTGTGTGTGTGTGTGTGTGTGTGTTGCCTCTCCCCATGTGAACCCTAAAGCCTAAAAGATATGAAGGTAAATAAAAAGAATCAACTATGCAGTATTTCTTTTTAACAGGGGCTCAGTCAACTTGATGTTAATTTGAATATTTGTACTGCATAGTTCTGAGTGCTGTCGAACTCACTTGAATAAGAGTAATTTTATCATGTGTCCCGTATTCAGCATAGGGAAATATAGTCACCCTACAGAAGGTTGTTTTTCTTTTTTAATGGTCCGGGTTCTGTAGTTTCCGCATCCAAGTGTTGCTTTTTAAAGACTTCTGAAAGCATGCTCCACACCTCGTCCCTCTCAGATTTTGGAAGGCACTTCAGATTCTTAAACTTTGGGTCCAGTGCTGTAGCTATCTTTAGAAATCTCACATTGGTACCTTCTTTGCGTTTTGTGAAATCTACGGTGAAAGTGTCCTTAAAATGAACATGTGCTGGGTCATCATCTGAGACTGCTATAATATGAAATATATGGCAGAATGTGGGTAAAACAGAGAAGGAGACATACTATTCTCCCCCAAGGAGTTCAGTCACAATTTAATTAACGCATTATTTTTTTAAAGAGCGTCATCAGCATGGAAGCATGTCCTCTCGAATGGTAGCCAAAGCATGAAGGAGCATACAAATGTTTGACACGTAAATACCTTGCAATGCTGGCTACAAAAGTGCCATGCGAATGCCTGTTCTCACTTTCAGTTGACATTGTAAATAAGAAGCCGGCAGCATTATCTCCTGTAAATATAAACAAACTTGTTTGTCTTAGCAATTGGCTGAATAAGAAGTAGGACTGAGTGGACTTGTAGGCTCTAAAGTTTTACATTGTTTTGTTTTTGAGTGCAGTTATGTAACAAAAAAAATCTACATTTTAAGTTCCATTTTCATGATAAAGAGATTGGACTACAATACTTATATGAGGCGAATTGAAAAATACTCATCATTTTTACTGTGCAAGTATTTGTAATAAAATAATAATATAAAGTGAGCACTGTACACTCTGTATTCTGTGTTGTAATTTAAATCAATATATTTGAAAATGTAGAAAAACATCCAAAAATAGTTAATACATTTCAATTGGTAATCTATTATTTAACAATGTGATTAAAACTGCGATTAATCATGATTAATTAATTGCATGAGTTAACTGCGATTAATCGATAGCCCTACTTATTATTTAAAACATTAACAATCAGTACTACAGTTGACACTGCTTGGCAGCCTCACCAGATAAGTCAAATTTTGAATGAACATGGAAACTAAACTAGTCTCCTCCCCTGTAGGGGGCATTCCGAACATGTACTGTTACCCCGTCACACTGTCTGGAGTGGCTCACGACCCAGAATGCCAACCTCAGGGCAGACTGTCAAAAGCAGGGCAGGAACTCTAAACTGGTTGTATGTTCTGTAACTATATTTCACCAACCCAGTAACAGGTGTGAACTCCTAAATCACTAAAACAGTCTTACCGTGGAGTCACAGACAGTCCCCTTGGGCATTGCAGTCTATCTTGCCACCCAGGCAGGCTGAACAATGAAATAGATGGTCACTTTACATCAAAAATCACAACAATGTTCAGGTTTTTCTCAGTCCCAAAGGATCTATCACTTACCCCATGTCAGTTGTACTCAGATCTCAAACCAAAGACAAGACCTATAGCCAGTTCTGAAATAAAGTAACTAAACATTTATTAACTAAGAAAAGAAATGAGAGAGACATTTACAAAGTTAAAACAGCAAACATACACACAAAAATGAATTGCAGTCTTAGATTTAAAAAGGTAATATACACTTCTATAATAAACAGCTCTATATGTCCCTTAGGGCTGACCCATGCCAAGCAGCATGAGGATCTCTTGCTTATGTTTAGGAATCTTTGCCCCTCAGAGTCCAGACAGCATAAAGAGACCAAGTTTCTCCTTGCCAGGGATTCTTTATCCCCCTTCACCCCAGAATAAAAGCTGATGGGATGAGTTCATAAGCAGGCCTCTCCTTCCTGGAGGCATCGAGGAATGCAATCAACAAGGTCTCTGTACTTTGGTGCTACACAATGCCTCATTTGCCTTCAATGGGCCATCTTGTTTGAAGGATGAGCACTTTACCTTAATTATTGCTGCTTTTCCTGTTTGGTGAGTTACACAATTAGAGGTTTACAGTATAACTTTATACCATGGCATGCGGATATTAGAAGTAGATTCATACATGCAGCATCCTACAAGCATTCCTTTAAGTCTAAATACTAAACACATTCTTATGGCACTAAGGTCTATTTTAACTATGCTAGCCCACAGGTAAGCCAGACTGGTTTCCAGCTATGGATTTGTCGGTGTTCAGTGAGGCCCTGGGCCTTTGGCATGAGCTGGCACCTGGTCTATCAGTGTCACAACCCCCATCATCAGATAACAGATTCTTGACCTTATGTTTCTGTCCAACATTTGCTCAGTCATCCTTTTAACCTACATATCTAAGATTGTTGAATGGGTGGTTTATAAAAGCTGCTTTTACGTCCTCTGCTGTTACTTTCTCTTGATTTGCCTAATCTGTTTTTTGCCTTCAGCACTTTACTGCTTTCACCAAAACACCTAACAAATTCTTAATGGACAACTTTCATGGCTTTTATTCTGTGTTCCAGCTTCCTTGATCTCCCTGCAGCTTTTTAGGTCATTGGTCACTTCCTTCTCCTTGATGCCATGTCCTCTCTTGGGATTTGTGGTCAGTCTTGTCCTCTGTTTTTCCTCCTACCTTCCAACCACTTTTTCAGCATCTTCTTTGCTGAATTTCCCTCCCTGTCTGTCAGTGTCCCTCTGCACCACATCTTTGTTTCTTCCCTCTTCTCTCTTCACACCCTATATCCCTGGATGACTTCAATTGCTCACATAGATTCAGCATCCAGCTCTGTGCTCATGACACTCACAAATCTCTCCACATTTGACTTGGCTCCCTCAGTCCAGTCATGCATACCTAATAGTTTATCCAGCACAGCCTTTTGAACTATGACTAGCTCAAACTCACTATTGCTGAAACCAAGGTACTTTTCATCCCAAATCTTCTCCACTTCCACCTTACTCCATTGCTGTAAATAACACCACCATCCTCCCCATTACTCGAGCAGTACCATGAAGATAATTTGTAATGTCTGTCCCTTCTCACCACATACCCAGACTGTTTACAACCCTTGTCACTTTTTTCTCTACATGTGGAAAATCCAAACATTTCTGTTCGAATAGCGAACAGTCTTGTCCACCAGCTGGTCATTTCTCATTTTTATTACTTTTCCTTTTCTCTGGCCTTCCGGGTCACCCACTCTTTATATTCCTTCAATCCATCCAAAATGAAGCTGCTAAAATTGTCTCCATCCTCCCTTTTAATATCTACCGAATATCAATAAGTATCCATAATTCCTCACCTAGTGTTAATGCATACTTTTCACAATGCTATTAATCACCAGTGTGTCTTTAGCTTTCAGAAAAGACATCACTCTGTACACTCTTATAATACAGTAATGTGTACAATCAGTTGATTCAATTGCTTATCACTCCAGGTTTAGATCCCTTGTCTTTATAGACCAGTAACCTTTGAAATGCTTTACACCTCAAAGCAAAGATTATTTAAGCTGTGAGGGGACTCCACATGGAGTCTGGTGGTGAAGGAAGCTGCATGCTCTTTCTTCCCCCACTTGTGTTTGCTGAAATGCAAATTGTTCTGTTTCTTGCCATTGCCTCCCCCTGCTGTCTTGATAGTCCTGTTTCTACTTGTGTGTAAATATGCAGCTTTATTGTCTTTGCCTGAATACTGGGCTGGTCAGAGAATCAAATAAACAAATCTATCTTAGACAAAGGAAAGTGTAACAACTCCCCCAACCTACTTGGTTTACACACTCTTTGTCATAATTCCAGCATATATTCATAACTCTTAATACACATTACGTACATACATCACACTAGAATATTAATGATCAATGAGTTATTAGTTTTCAAATGATACTTCAAAAGGCATATTTTGCACAGAGATCATTACAGCAGCTTGTAGGGTGTGAACATGGGTGCTTATTGACACAGGCTTGCAATATTATAATTGTATCATTTCATCATTAATAAACCATAATTTAAAGAGAAGTGATGTAAAGATCAAGTCTCTTCATTTAGGTGATGTATACCTAGGTATACAACGTGAACTCTGCTACACCTAGTCTTACTCAGTCACCTCATTCAGGGCCACTCTATTACTTACCTTATACTGATCTCCATAACAGGCATCAGTTATTACAGTGGTGGCTATTCTCTAGAGCAAGAATTCTCACCAAAATCTGCCTGCAGTTGCAGTCTGTCATCACATCTTTGATCCTTTCATGTTGAACAAGACCCAGTAGCAAGAGTCTAGCTTGTTTCAGAATCAGTCTTTCCTCTCGTATGCTACCCCAACCATTGGACCAGCTAGGCATGCTGCTTTTTAAACTGTGAAAATACCTCTTTGTTTACCTCTCTATTGGCACTGTAGTGGTCTTTTGAAATGACAATGAAAGTTTAACTTACTTATAATAACACTTTTTAAAAACTTAAATGATTAATTTTTAATATTCCTCTTGCTATTTAGAAGAAAAATTGAGGCTCTACATGTCCTTCAGATATTAATGTAGATTTTTTTTTCACATGAGGCGTTGTGGGGAAAAAAAATGTATTGCCTGACTCAGTGAATTAATGAGGCAGCCTTTAGTACTAGATCTTCATTTCTGAGGGTTGGTTCACATACCAACTCTTTATTTAAGTGACTAATAATCATTATAAAGTTATAGTTGTAAAAGTGTAGTGATTAGAAAGTCCAGGCCTTCTCCGCCTAAATATCTTGTGAAGGGAGAAGTTTCACTATCTTTTCCCCTTCCTGTGCAATTTAAAGACTTCTTTCATGTAGAGCTTTAAATTCTCTTAGAAATCATCAACTGATATTTCCAAAAGGTTGTGAACAGAATTAGATTGTCCTGATGAAACACAGAACATTGCTTTAACTGTACTCCCTTTAGAGTTCTTGCAGGGGTCCCCACTGTAGGTGGTGTGCTCACTTCAGGTGTGCAGGCTCAGAATTTAGGAATAGTAATCTTCACTGGGGCTGTGTGTATACCCTGCCTACATCTTGTGTCTCCCGGACAAGCATATATGAAGGGCTCAGTCCCAACTGCCACTCATTTCCTTCTAGCTGCCACAGGAAATGAATAGGAACTCAGTGATATCCATTCTTTCCTCCATCAATCACCTTCCATCTACTCTTTTTTCTTTTAGAAGATGTAGCACTTAAAGACACAGCTGGTTGTGCTACCAAATGTACCATTATAAACCCATGTTCCCCGTTGCTTTATAACTGTCAAATTTTAACCATTTGGGTTGAAGTTTTCATGCTTTCTCTCTACCTTGTGCTATTTTTTTGGAAGCTAGAGAGAAACAGTTTTTTCAGAATTATTTTTTCCCAACCATTTTTTTTTAAAGAACTTTAGCATCTCCATGCTTTGGAGCAAGGATTTGAGATTTGATGAGGGGATTAAATATGCCAAATCTATATGCATGACAAGGCTGACTGTGATCTCTAGATCACATTCCTGTCCAGAGTCAGGAAAAGACATCCGTATTCTTGATTTCCAGCATTCCTCTACCGTCTACCAAATAGCTGTCAATATTGTTCCACAGGATGTAATTTTTCCTAAAAATCTTGGAAATTTTCATACAAAAACTTAAAAAAAATAATATTAAGGCTGCAAAATTAAGCACTCAAAAATTTAGGATATTCACTAAACCTCCCAAAACACCATAAACAAGATTCCTCCTGACCATTCTGCAACATCAGGAAAAGCCTGAGCAAAAAGAAAATTGGCCTTACAGCCCGTGGAAATCAACACTTTCAGATCTTGTCAAACCAAGTTTTGAATTGAAAGAGCTTCTTTTTACACATAAGTATGTTGGTATAATTAATGACACAGGAAAAATGATAATAGAATGGAGCATTAGCAACTGGTACTTTTATACAACTAGTTGTGTATGCCAAGAGCTTTTACAGGGACCTTATGGAGCCATAACATTGTCTTGAAAGGGAATAATTTCTGTTTAAATTGGTTCCCCAGGGTGGTAATTAGTTTGTGGGTGGTACACAAGTTTTGCCATGGGTTTTACTCTCCTCAAGAAAGAAGTGTTTGGGATCTTAAACCAAGGAAAGGGAAATAAATGCCATGGAATTTGAATAATTCTCTTTTTACTAAGTTAGAAAACTTATAAACACTACGTTTTTAGCTCTAGAGTGAAAAAAAATCTCCTACAAAGCGGTGAGGAAAGGTAAAATAAAAAACAGACTTATTTTAGGTCACTTAGCCCATCATGCAGGGAGCATTGGTGGCGGGAGGATGGACCAATTGACCTAAATAAATCTTTTTTTTTTTTTTCATTGCTGCCTGCCAAGAGTAAACAACCAACCTGAACCATACCATTCCTAAGCAGATTCACACTGATTTTGCTTGTATAAATCTTCGTGGAGGCCTGTAGTGGCAAATAATTTGTTAGTGGTTGACAATGGCCATATGAGATGAGTACATACTCCTTTTGCTGGCATGCACGGCCACTAAAGGCCAGGGGAGTCCAAAGAAGTGAGTGGTGTTAGCTTAAGGAGGTGTGGGAGTAAGGGGAGGTCACTGAAGCAGTAGGAATGTGTTTATAGATTCCTACTGTATGGAACTTTGGTGGAAGTAAGCTACCCCCAAAGCAGAAATCCTGAGGGTAACATTGCCTGCTCTCTGCTGATGTGAATTCTCCTCAGCAACATGGAACTTACTGTTGCTTGGAGGTGTAATTTACACCACCTCGAAGCATTCTTTTTGTTTTTTTGGTATCTAGTCCCTACAGTCTAGGCTACTGTACACAAGTCATTTAACATGCATTTTTATTGTATTTGTTCTTTGCTTATTATGCCTTCTCAACAGTTTGAAATACCATTTGTTCATCAGTGGATATGTCCTTTCCATTTTGGTAAAACTTATTGCCCCTTTGTTTTCCCCTAGATAACATTTCTGTTTACTTTCTTGTTTGTGCAGTGTTGTCATCAGTGATTTTGGCATAACTCTAGAAATCAGATTAGTTACTTAACTTAACTCCCTCAATTAGTGACCATTTGAATTTAAAAGAAAGTAAGTGGAAAATGTTCAGTAACATTAAAGGACAGTCAGAGCATGTCACTAGCCCACTTTCACCCCCATTTTTCACTAGAGATCTATGAATTGGTTAACAAAATGTTACTGGTTCAAATTTTTTTTTTTAACCAAATAGCTGAGCTGCTTTAAACTTTACAAAACTTCAAAATATTAAAAATTATGTAGTTTGAAATAATTTAAACTGTTTCATCCTTTAAATGTGAACTATGCAGGCTGTTACTCTATTTGTTTAAAACAACTGATTATAGAGGTTTTAAAAATGGCTACTGCATATGATCAGTATATACTTTTTTGTCTATCTCATTTGTGGCTCGTGGTATCCTCGCTCAGGCATTTAACTGTAGTGGGATGAGTTAAAAAGAACTGAACTATTGTTATGAATTGCCCATCTCCCAGAGCAATGCAGTCAAATTTCAGAGAGACCAGGTAGTTTTAACAATTTATTGAAAATTACAAGAGGATCTAAATATGTGATCCTAGACTAGAATTACAGCAAGTAAGTAAAATCTCACTACTTGCTGGGTGGTCCAGAGAGGTATTCTGGCTGCAGCCAGATGAACCTTTTCCTCTGTCTAGAATCTGTCACCACTCCACCACCAGAGAAGCTGTTAACACACACATATAGGCGAACCGCAGGCCAAATCCAGACCACCAGACACTTTTGAATGGACCCGGAAATCTTTTTATTTACTTATTATCATCATTATTATTATTTTTTATTATTTTCTCTCGAGTCTGGACCTTGACAAAGAAATTTGTACCTTGACAAAAAATCGATACCTCTGCTCTAGGCTATGCATGTACCGAGACATGCTCACCATGGCTCCCCTTACTGTTGGAAAACGCGAAACACATACTAAAATGATAAACATTAAAAACAAGAAGTGTAAAGGTGCCTCACCAGGGAACTAAGGGTGCGGTCTGTATGGGGGCTCTCCAGTCCCCTAACACTATAGAAACTTTGATTCTGAAATTATTTGATTTTGCAAGTTTAATTTTCACCCTTACAGTTACTTATAGGGTTTTTTAGGTAATATGTTCATTTTCTTCTTTAAAAAAGTAGTTTTTAAAAAAAGGCTCTTCAAAATATATGAACCACTTATATAAGTCATTCTTCTGTATTACTAGAATAGTTTTTCTTTTTGTTTGTTTTAATGGTTTGTAATTTGTTCTGCATGAATTGCTCTCTGAATTGAAATGCATATGCTCCTGTGTTTCAGGTTGGAGAATTTGTTTACCTGGTAGAGGGAACATGTGGCATACCTTTGCCTTCAGGCTTGCTTCCGATGGATAGTCCAAATGTTCTGCGCATTAGCAGTACTTTAAAAGGTAGAGTAAATGAAAGGAGGAAAAAATGATTTGGGAAAACATCATCCTTTATAATGCGTTGAGCTCTCTGGCACTTAGGGGAAGGAAAATAAATACAGTACGAAAGATGAGCCATTTTACAATGGAACAAGCCTTAGAAAGACATTGCAAAACAAACATGATCTAAAATTATTCCTTTAGTCATATGGTTTAGATTTTTGTTGTTGTTGTTGTTTTGTTGTTGCCCAGATCTTTTTCAAATTAGAGGTGGCTTGCAAGCCTCCTAACCTGGTATGTCTCTGCAAGCAAACTACAGTAAATTTTCAGCTTGGCCATATCAATATTTTTCTATAGCTACTTTCCAAGATGCCTCAATCTTGTAGTACTGCAGCAGTAGTTTGACACTACTTGAACCAGTACAAGCATCTCTTGCTTGTCTTTGAACTTTCCTAGATATGAAATATTGGCACTTTGTATACACATTTATGGTGTCCTGATGTGTAATCTGCAACCTGTATTTCTTGGAGCACAATGAACTACCGTAGAGCCAAAATGTCTCAGCATGTCTCAGAAATATCTCAATCAAAGAAATATGTAAGGCTCCTACTTTGAGTTCCTTATGGCTTCTCTACATGGTGTATTGTTGTGTATCAGCTGCAGTGCAAATTCTAGTGTGCGCCAATGGGTCTCTCACTAACTGGCCAGTGAGGACCCTGTTGGTGTGCACTAAAAGTTCCCTAGGGCATGTTAACATAGTCAAACAATACTATGTCAGCTAGCACTAGGGAACTTTAGTGAGCACCAGCCGGGTCTTCATGGACAGTTAGTTTAATGACCTGCTGGTGTACACTGGAATTTACACTCCAGCTGTTGCGCACTTGTGCACCGTCTAGACAAGTCCTTACCTACATTTATACAGCATTACTTCCTTGATATTTCATTACACCCTTAATTTAGCTTCTGGATCTAAAGGTGACTTCTGGAGAGCAATCCTGCAACTTTGTTCAATTAGTATTGTCCAAATCCACCTCCTTCAGGAGTTGTTTCTGCTTGTTAATGGGCTGGGAATCTATGGTGGCAATAGTCAGAGAGAGAAAGGTATTTACCTAGAATCTGTAATTCTTTAAGTAATTGTCTCTATAGCTCTTCGTTCACTGAATATAGATCCACACAGCAAATTATCTGAAGCAATGACAGTTATTTGGGAAGTGACCTTTCTTTCATGGGTTGTGATTCAGACACACTCTTGCATGGCCATTTAATGAGGTCTGAACAGCTCTGTCAGTACGGGACTATTTCTCATGTGGATAATGTGCCTCCAAGAGACTCTGGGAGACAGGACACCTTTAAATGCAATACAATCAAAGAGAAATATAGCATTTATTACATCAGTTTAGGAAAGATGAAATGTAACCATCTGTATTTAACCATCTCTAAACCATTGTTTTGAGCCCATCTCTCTTTAAAATACATAGTTTTTTAAACCTACTCAATTTTTTGTGAGGGAAAAATCAGCAGTTTGGGCTGTAAACTCCTGAGATGATGCCCTCTAATTATAGTGAGGAGTATATTTCTCTGCTGCTTTTGGAAGTGTGTTAATCATCACCCGCTCCTTGTTCTACAATGCATACAGCCGTAGGTAATTCAAGATCTCTTCACACTCTATGAACTTGATGGCTTACATGAGCTATGAAGAGACCTTCTTTCCTCTGGGCAAGTTATCTAAAGAATTTGCTCTTTCACTCACTATCGCTAAATAATACCAGTCAGATTCGTTACTATAATATATAAAAATTGAAACCAAAGGGGAAAAATAAGGGGAAAGTCATGTCAGACGTTGCAGTATCAATGATAGTATTCCTATTAGGTACCTTTTAAAAGATTTAGCACTTTGTAGCCCCTCAAACTGAACCATCTGTAGCCAGGGAGTGCTGAGTTTCAGAATGATGTTGTCATTATGATAGCAGTAAAGTACAACATTTATAGTGAGCTCTAGGCTTTTACTGGTATTTTCTGCCCAGTGCCAGCTCCTGTCATGCTAATAACTTGAGTTATTCTATTCAGAATGATGCATTTGAAGAGTTTATGCCTCAGCCATTTTAAACCACATCAGGCTGAAACTTGAAGTACAGATTCACAGGTGGCATGCAAATGCTAAAACAGTTTAAGCTGTGCACTCTAATGTGTGACTCTGTGATATGCATTTCTGTGAGACTACAAGACTTTCCTCCATTCTTCTTCTCAGCCACTCAGTTCCTCCTGTTGCTTGTCTCTTTCATTCCTCTCTGTGACGGGTTGGATCACAGAAACCCCCCTGGGAGCTGCCACCCGATGTGTCAAGTCTACCCCTGCTTCTGTTTTCCCTGCCAGCTCAGGACTCCAGCACCCTGTCTTGCTGAGCCAGCCACTCCTGTCTGGCTCTAACACAGACCCAGGGTCTGAATCACTTGTCCCAAAGCTGCAAGTTTACCTGAAAACAGCTCACAGTAGTGTGCTTGTCTTTAGGACTCAGATGCCCAACTCCCAATGGGGTCTAAACCCAGATAAATCCGTTTTACCCTGCATAAAGCTTATGCAGGGCAAACTCATAAATTGTTTGCCCTCTATAACACTGATAGAGAGATATGCACAGTTGTTTGCTCCCTCAGGTATTAATACATACTCTGAGTAAATTACTAAATAAAAAGTGATTTTATTAAATACAGACAGTAGGATTTAAGTGGTTCCAAGTAGTAACAGACAGAACAAAGTAAGTCACCAAGCAAAATAAAATAAAATGTGCAAATCTATGCCTAATCAAACTGAATACAGATAATCTCACCCTCAGAGATGCTTCAGTAAGTTTTTTCTCAGACTGGACACCTTCCAGGCCTGGGCACAATTCTTTCCCCTGGTATAGCTTAGGGTGACCAGACAGCAAATGTGAAAAATCAGGATGGGGGTAGGGGGTAATAGGAGCCTATATAAGAAAAAGACCCAAAAATCAGGACTGTCCCCATAAAATCGGGACATCTGGTCACCCTAGTATAGCTAGTTGCAGCTCAGGTGATAGCTAGGGGATTCTTCATGATGGCTCCTCTCCCTTTCTGTTCTCTTCCACCCCTTTATATATCTTTTGCATAAGGCGGGAACCCTTTGTCCCTCTGGGTTTCCACCACCCCCCACTGGAAAAGCACCAGGTTAAAGATGGATTCCAGTTCAGGTGACATGATCACATGTCACTGCAAGACTTCATTACTCACTTGCCAGCACACACATATACAGGAAGACTCACAGGTAAATACAGCCATCTGCAGACAATGGGAGTCATCAAGATTCCAAACCATCCTTAATGGCCCACGCTTTACATAATTACAATAGGCCCTCAGAGTTATGTTTTATACTTCTAATTTTAGATACAAGAGTGGTACATTTCTACAAATAGGATGATCACACTCAGTAGATTATGAGCTTTGTAATGATACCTTACAAGAGACCTTTTGCATGAAGCATATCCCAGTTACATTATATTCACTTATATTTTTATAAAACCATATAGACTGCACAACGTCACACTCTCAATAAGATTATTGACCATGCGTTATCCAAACACCCTGCTGTCTGGGTTAAGTATTCCATCAGGAGCTGTTCCTGCCTCTGCTGTTCATTGTGGTGATGGAACTTAGGTGAAGCCGGAACAGCAGTGAAGAGGCATATGTCAACCATAAAACCTACTCTTCTACGGGGCCTCGAGCCAGCTAGCACAGCCCATGAGTGGTCTTGTGTATAAAACCTGGAATGGGATGCTAGAGATCTGGGTTCCATTCCCAGCTCTAGCACAGATTTCCTCTGTGATCTTGGACAAGTTATTTAATCTTGCTGTGTCTCACATCCTCTGTCAAATGAGGCTAAAACTCCCTTTCTGGTTGTCTTACCTAGTTGGATTGTAAATCCTTTGGGGTAAGGGGATTGCCCCTTACTGTGTGTTTGTACTGTGCTACCACAGAAAGGCCGCAATTTTAGCTGGGGACTTTGGGTGCCAGGGTAATATAAATAGCTGTATTACGGTACTCTCCAAAATGTCTTCCCACTATAGATATGTTCCACAGGAGGTAGAGAGGGAGGGTGTGTGTGTGTGTGTGTGTGTGTGTGTGTGAGAGAGAGAGATGGAGTGATCTCAGTAACTAACAGACAGCTGTGGAATTCACCTTCAGAAGATGCTGAAACCATCACAAATTTTACTCCCTTCATATCAGAATCCTCTCACTTTGACCTAGCCTTCCCATCAGAACAACACTTATGAACAAATGGGAGGAGGGTGATCGGAACAATACTGATTGCGGAAGACAGGTAGAAAGATATATATATATATATATATATATATATATTCACTGTGGTTTACTTTACAATTTGTAAGGACCTCTGACAACCTAGTGACAAGAGAAGTATGAAAGCTTCAGTAGATTGTTGATAATTATTCCTCCCATAAATTTAATTAGCTGAAAAGAAAATTAGTTAAAATATACCTTTTTGTTGATTATGAATAGGACCTTTCCATTTGGATTTCAGTCTGTGGTTTCAGTTCTTCTTCCTGATTGTAAGTTATAATTAGTCTAAAACTCAAAATATTATAGCAAAGCTTACATGGTTACATTAAACTCTGAAGGAATTGAATTTAATATTTTTGCTTGTGTTCTGGGCTACTGAATAAAAAAGGCATACAGTTGTAATAGCAGCTGACAAATGGCTTTGTTTATTGCAGGTCGCAGTGCAGTACAGCCAGTTCTGTGCTTGAAATGCGGTCTCACTGATATTCTTGAAGAAAAGCTGAAGATCCCCTTGATTAATGAAGCTAGGGAGAAGGCTCTAGCCATTGCAGCACAGCAGCAGATGTCAGTTCTCGAACACAAGCGAAGAAAGGTCACAGGAACACTGGAGAGCAGCAGTGTTCGAGTCGCAGTTGCAGCCTTAGGGCTGTCCAGAATTGAGGTAAAAAACACAGTAAATCTAGCCGAATATTACATAGCTTCTCTTTATTTCTGAGACTGGGTTTGTTAAATTTCAGAAAGTACCATTCAATACATACGTGACTGTAAAAGTTTTCATACTCCATGTAACAGATCTAATTATTGGTATCCTCTTTTCTGTGAATTTGTAATGGTTTCCTTTTCTTTGCTCCACTACCATGAGCTACTGTTTAACCATAAGCGTATTCAAACAGGATTCATAAGAAACAAGGAATGTATGCTAAGCAGGTAGTACAGATATACTGTCAAGAGACTCTGTGACCTCCTTGCACCCCAAATGTTACTAAATTGCATTTATCCATTAATAACTTAGACATGCACAGTGTGTTTGTCACATTTGTATACTGATATCTTAGCAAGAACATCATAGCATTTTTTTTAAAGTAAAATCTTATAAGCAGTGAAGTGTCGTTTAGATCTTCTAGCTTTATTGTGGTAGACTCAAGGAGTTCAATCCTACTTAGCTTAACAAAGAGAAGGCTAAGGGCTGACTTGATTACAGTCTGTAAGTACCTACACAGGGAACTAATATTGATAATGGGCTCTTCAGTTTAACAGAAAAAGGTGTAACAGGATCCAATGGTGGAAAGCTGAAGCTAGACAAATTAATACTGGAACTAAGGCATAAATTTGTAACCGTGAGAGCAATTAACCGTTGGAACAATTTAACAAGGGCTGTGGTGGATTCTCCATCACTGACAATGTGCAAATCAAGACTGGATGTTTTTCTAAAAGATTTGCTCTAGGCAGAGCCGGCTCCAGGGTTTTTGCCGCCCCAAGCGGCGCAAAAAAAAAAAAAAAAAAAAGGCCGCGATCGCGATCTGCGGCGGCAATTCGGCGGGAGGTCCTTCGCTCCGAGCGGGAGTGAGGGACCGTCCGCCGAATTGCTGCAGAATAGCTGGACGTGCCGCCCCTCTCCGGAGTGGCCGCCCCAAGCACCTGCTTGGTAAGCTGGTGCCTGGAGCCGGCCCTGGCTCTAAGAATTATTTCAGGGAAGCTCTGTGGCCTGTGTTATACAGGAGGTTAGACTAGATGATCACAATGGTCCTTTCTGGTCTTGGAATCTATCAATCTATTATTTAGAGACATTTCATCAGAAATTTGATCATTTCTATTGCAAACTTGTAAAGACCTAGAGTATATGTTACGTTAATTTTTTTAAAAGTGAAATTTTAGTATGTGAGTAAATCCAGAATATCTGCAATATCACTGAACATACAAGCACATTTCCATTATGAAAATAAAATGTAACTGTATATCAATCGTGATCCAGGCCCTGGGCTGCATATTTTAGCTCCCTTGGGATCTTGGAGCCATCTGACCATCAGGTAGATCCCTGGGCAGCTCTCTGTTATTCCAGCCTTGTAGCCATACCTGGTTTTCCCTGGATGTGTCCCCAATGCTCTGTGGTAGAGGGTAGTACAGAGGTTGCTAAAGCAGCCTTCTGCCACTAGAGGATTCCCCTATACAAGGGAAATTCTCTACTTAGCAGTTAAATTGGCTGTAACATTCCTTTATGCTGCCAGAACTGTGCAAAGCAGTCTTAATGGGGCTGAAGAACCTGCCTTTTACGTAATATCTAATTCAATAGGTTAAACATTGGTATGGGAATTGTAGTCTGCTCCCCTGTGTTTGAGAGCATTAAGGTACAGTATACAGTAGTGGAAATAGTCTTATGAACAATAACTGTGGTTACTGAAAGAAAAAGTGAGAAAAATACTGTATAATAGTAAAGAAAATGAAGCTGTTACGCTGTTGTGTGTGTGTGTGTGTGTGTGTGTGTGTGTGTGTGTGTGTATGTATGTATGTATGTATGGATTGTGAGGAGTGGGGTACAAAGACAACTCCCACTCATAGGTCCCCCAGGATATTGTCCAATCTCTGTGTCTCTCACTTTATGAAGTTTTCTTTTAAACACTAATATTGCAAATTAATATATATAAAATAAGAATAATCTACATTTTATACATCCATTTACAGTGTGTTCCTCACCATGGGGTGAAATCCTGATGCTGTAGAACTCCGATTTGTGTTAGGGGGGCATGATATACATCCATGGTATCTAGCCTTAAGTTTCTTCCTCTAGGATGCTAGCTAATAAGTTGCTGGGGTGACATTTTTTGAGTGTTTCATGCATAATACTTCTGTACCTTTTAATTCATACTGCACAAAGAATCTGCTGTACTGGAGCATTAGCTCTGGATTTAGTCAGGCCTGGGAATAGTGGGAATAAGTACAGTGTCTTGTACCAGTAGTCATGGTAAAACCTAATGAGAGTCCTAATATGATTTGAAGTTTAGGGTGGTTGATGAGAGTCAAGATTACGTATGAATATTTAATGGTGAGATGTCAAAATATTTGAAATGTCATATTTGAGAATCAATAATAAAAAAGTGAGGTGAATATAATACGCAGAGAGAGCCCTTTTCCTTGCACTAGAAATGTTCTTTTGTCAAATTTTACTTCAAGAGAAATATCACGGAGCTTAGCTTTGATTGATGCAGAAGAGATTTATTTAATAGATTAAAACCAATATATTTCTCCATTTGGTAAACCACTGTAAAGTTTAAACTCCGAAAAGCGATCATACTAAAGTCTGTCATAAAATTCACATTTATTGGTCACATAAAAACAGTCCATAGTGTAGAAATTATGGAAGAGTTTATTGAAGAAGCTTGTGAGTAGAGTTATGTTTTACAATTTAGTCTGAAGCTCAAGGGCTACATTCTGGTTTGATGTCAGAATTGCCTAAAAAATCTGTAGTTTGGCAAATTTATATAGATCTGTGAAGTCCTTTAGAAAGGATTTTATAGATTAGTGTATAAGTAAAGAAGCTTTTGCTACAGATCCAATTACATATACGAACAGAAGGAGAGGTGCTATCTACATTATTATTGCTTGCCATCCCTACTTTGGTACCTCTAAAACCGAAATGATGTAGATCTTTATTCTTAGTAATGGTTGTTTGCCTTTTATTTTGTAATTCTGTTAAGGAGCACAGTTGTAACTGAAGAACTTGTCCTTAGGAGTCAAAGGAAAAATGCAGGTTAATTTCTGTATAGTTTGTGACCTTAGCCCTTACATATAGATGGCTGAATGTCCCCTCTATTTTTGGACCACTTTGCTAAAAATTCTCTTAGTAATTATTTCTTCTTGTCATACAAAGAGCAGTTTATGCGAGTCCCTGGAAATTGTGTTTATTAGATGAATAATGCATCTATAGCTCTCTCCAGTGAAACTCTGATTATTTACTTATTCCATTGTGCTCCTTCCCAAAGGCTCTAAATCAGGATTGGCACAACATTTTGTCAGGCAGTGTACAAAGTAAGTATAGGAAGAGACAGTCCCTAACCCTTGAGAGCTTGGGATCTAATGAACACAGAAACAAAAAATGGGTGGGAGAAAAGGGATATAACATACAGATAAATGATCGAGGCGATGATCATTATGTGAATGTGTTTTATTAATGGCGAGTGAGGGGAAAATGGTGGTGGGGGGGTTATATAAACAAAGATAATAGGAGAAAAGGAAAGGAAAGGGAAGGTGAACACTGAAGAGAGAGTAAAGAATGGAGTGGAGGAGGGCAGGTTGGGAGGGCTGCCAGAGAAGGGACTGTGATGAGTGGAGGGGGCGGGGGGGGGGGGGGGGTCAGAAAATCAACAAACGGTACAAAATGTCCAGAATCCATAATGTAAAATGTACTCTGCTGTCACCACTGGTTCTGGGAGCTGTGTAGATCTGGAAATGCGGGTGGGCCCCAACATGGTCTCTTCCCTGTCTTGGATCTTCATTGCTGCCCTTTGTCCCGTGACTGGCTCAACCTTAAGAAGCACCCGCATGTCCTCCTCCTACTCCATATAACTGTGTGGAAAGGGTTCTTGGGACCCAATGCCTGATTAAGTCCTAGTTGAATGAAGTAATGTTGGGGATCCAGCTGAGACTCTCCCATCCTCCAGGATGAATATAGGCAAACAACACAGGAATGCAGGGGCAAGATTAGAAAGGCAAAGGCACAAAATGAGCTCAAACTAGCTACGGGAATAAAAGGAAACCAGAAGACTTTTTATCAATACATTAGAAGCAAGAGGAAGACCAAAGACAGGGTAGGCCCACTGCTTAGTGAAGAGGGAGAAACAGTAACAGGAAACTTGGAAATGGCAGAGATGCTTAATGACTTCTTTGTTTCGGTCTT
This sequence comes from Chrysemys picta bellii, assembly GCF_011386835.1. Classification (NCBI taxonomy): domain Eukaryota; kingdom Metazoa; phylum Chordata; order Testudines; family Emydidae; genus Chrysemys; species Chrysemys picta. The sequence continues at coordinate 205,465,025 of NC_088791.1, forward strand.
CACCGAGAAGTCTGAAGCAATTCCTAACATAGTGAATGCTAATGGGAAGGGGGTAGGTTTAGCGGATAAAATAAAAAAAGAACAAGTTAAAAATCACTTAGAAAAGTTAGATGCCTGCAAGTCACCCGGGCCTGATGAAATGCATCCTAGAATACTCAAGGAGCTAATAGAGGAGGTATCTGAGCCTCTAGCTATTATCTTTGGAAAGTCATGGGAGACGGGAGAGATTCCAGAAGACTGGAAAAGGGCAAATATAGTGCCCATCTATAAAAAGGGAAATAAAAACAACCCAGGTAACTACAGACCAGTTAGTTTAACTTCTGTGCCAGGGAAGATAATGGAGCAAGTAATTAAGGAAATCATCTGCAAACACTTGGAAGGTGGTAAGGTGATAGGGAACAGCCAGCATGGATTTGTGAAGAACAAATCATGTCAGACCAATCTGATAGCTTTCTTTGATAGAATAACGAGCCTTGTGGATAAGGGTGAAGCGGTGGATGTGGTATACCTAGACTTTAGTAAGGCATTTGATACGGTCTCGCATGATATTCTTATCGATAAACTAGGCAAATACAAATTAGATGGGGCTACTATAAGGTGGGTGCATAACTGGCTGGATAACCGTAGTCAGAGAGTTGTTATTAATGGTTCCCAATCCTGCTGGAAAGGCGTAACGAGTGGGGTTCCGCAGGGGTCTGTTTTGGGACCGGCTCTGTTCAATATCTTCATCAACGACTTAGATATTGGCATAGAAAGTACGCTTATTAAGTTTGCGGATGATACCAAACTGGGAGGGATTGCAACTACTTTGGAGGACAGGGTCATAATTCAAAATGATCTGGACAAATTGGAGAAATGGTCTGAGTTAAACAGGATGAAGTTTAACAAAGACAAATGCAAAGTGCTCCACTTAGGAAGGAAAAATCAATTTCACACATACAGAATGGGAAAAGACTGTCTAGGAAGGAGTACGGCAGAAAGGGATCTAGGGGTTATAGTGGACCACAAGCTAAATATGAGTCAACAGTGTGATGCTGTTGCAAAAAAAGCAAACATGATTCTGGGATGCATTAACAGGTGTGTTGTGAGCAAGACACGAGAAGTCATTCTTCCGCTCTACTCTGCTCTGGTTAGGCCTCAGCTGGAGTATTGTGTCCAGTTCTGGGCGCCGCATTTTAAAAAAGATGTGGAGAAATTGGAAAGGGTCCAAAGAAGAGCAACAAGAATGATTAAAGGTCTTGAGAACATGACCTATGAAGGAAGGCTGAAAGAACTGGGTTTGTTTAGTTTGGAGAAGAGAAGCCTGAGAGGGGACATGATAGCAGTTTTCAGGTATCTAAAAGGGTGTCATGAGGAGGAGGGAGAGAACTTGTTCACCTTAGCCTCTAAGGATAGAACCAGAAACAATGGGTTTAAACTGCAGCAAGGGAGGTCTAGGTTGGACATTAGGAAAAAGTTCCTAACTGTCAGGGTGGTTAAACACTGGAACAAATTGCCTAGGGAGGTTGTGGAATCTCCGTCTCTGGAGATATTTAAGAGTAGGTTAGATAAATGTCTATCAGGGACGGTCTAGACAGTATTTGGTCCTGCCATGCGGGCAGGGGACTGGACTCGATGACCTCTCGAGGTCCCTTCCAGTCCTATAATCTATGATTCTATGATTCTATGATTCTGTTGTGCTGGAGTCTCTGTTCCTGGGGGCTTTCAGCTCTTTCTCTCGGAGACGCTGGGTTATTGTGACCTGGTGCCTTGGGGTGGTGCGGGCGAGCATTTACACTCTGCTGGAGTTCTGATCTAGGGGAGGTGAACAAGGGGTTCTACCTTGGTCTTTCTCCAGCCTCACCACTGCTCTGCTACCCAGACCCAGACCATTATGGGAGTCCCGAAGAAGTGGGCTGTAGTCCACGAAAGCTTATGCTCTAATAAATTTGTTAGTCTCTAAGGTGCCACAAGTACTCTTGTTCTTTTGGCTGTGAGCATGGCTCTTCTCTCACCAACCCGCCCCCAGTCATGTGACTCTGAGAGGGAAGTACCTAGGATTTGGTGCATTTTAAACAGTACATTTTAAACAACAATAACAAAAAACATCTTGGGTCAAATTCTAGTCTCAGCTGCATTTTTTAGAAATGAGATCATAATTGGGCCCATAATCTTTTTTTGTCTCACTGCTCAGTGTTTGACTTCTATCAAAGTGAAAGGGTGGTGTGTGTGTGTGTGTGTGTGTGTGTGTGTGTGTGTGTGTGTACACACACTGTCTTTTATAGAAAAGGATCCTAGAATTTTTCATAGTTAATTGCAGGCAATACACAAAACCACAAATAAACTATGTAGATTTTAATACATCATTCAGGCAGCATCTGTTGATGTACAGTGAAAGAGGGTAAAATGTCCTCATTTCGGAGAACCTTTGAGCACAAAAAAAATTAGTCAGGGCATACAGTTGTTTTATTAGAGAGGGGTTAGAAGTCATAGGCCAGAAGGAACAAACAGAGTTAAAATGAGATTTGAAAATTATCAGAGAGACAATTAGGTCCAGGGAAGCTCCCACACTGCCTCAGTCACCTGTAGCAGAAGAATCTTCAATGCACAGAAAAGAGGGATGGGATACCTTGGGAGCAAACACAATGCACAGAAAAGGGGGATGGGATACTTGGGGAGCAAACAGGATGGGCTGCAAAAAAGTTAGAAAGACAAGGGTGGCTAATCTTCAGAGAATATTAATAAGTTAATGAAGTCTGATGCTTGTAACAAAGCCTTTTTTTCTATCTGCTCATAGTGCAAACTCACCCTGGGACCTGAAAGTCAATTATGTTCTTCACCAGTAATAAAAATTTCACATTTTGGAACATCATTAACCGTTACGTTGATGCATGTGCCAGAATAAAATGTGCCTCGCTCTCTTACAGTTGGCTGTCCAGTGATAACTGGAGTAAAAATTAGTAAACATTTGTGTTTATTACTAAATAAGCAGATATGATTTGGAATACATACAAAAGGAACAGATCTGTTGAATAACAGGGTACATTTTGTCACCCTTTCAGTATTAATCACTCCTTTGTCCCCCCTCCTACATAAAGGTTTCAGGCTTCCTAGCTATCACCTGTCTCGGGCAGAGATTTGCATCAATCTGTCTCTTGAGACTGGGGGCTTAGGCTTGCAGTCCCTCTGTGCTTCACTGTGATTTTCCCAACAGGTCTGACGGGGTCCAACATCTGTGGCTAACCTTTCTCCAGGGGCTACACCCAGTTACCAATAAACAATTGCAAAGGCCCTAACAAAATATATTTATACTTAAGATAAAAACATTACAGAGTAAACATATAAAAAAAATGTTCCTTTGTGTATCCTAAAAGCTTATCAGAGATCACCCATTGGTCTTATAGGGCCCAAGTAAGTCAAGGTCTTTCCAACCCTGCCACAAGAATTGGGACCCCCCGGCCCCTTGGGCAGAAGGTTCTGTCTGTTTGTTTGCTGAATCAAAAGAAGGTCTTATGCTTGTTTTAACTCAGCCTTTTATATTAAAAGTGTCTTCTTTGTCCCTTGGTCTCTGATACCTTTTTGGAGTTGTTTACAGTTTCAACAATTAGCCTTAATCACCCCCCACAGTTTTTAGTTCCTGGAGGAGTTGTGGTAAACGTCCTCCTCCTGGAGTTGCATATAGTCCTTGGCTATCAATGGTACATAAACCATTCACAAACTTAATACAGTATGTTCACCCAAAGATATTGCATGGTCTTGCAATATCTGTCACACCTTTTACATAGTTTTTTTTTTCCTGAATACGACTGTACTTTAAATCAACAAGTATTAAACTTTAAAAAAATATATCGATCTAGTTATGACAGTCAAAATATTTACCACCTTTAATAGTTTGACCATTTCATATCTCATGTCAGAGCCATGACAGCTATGTTTTTCTCATATTTTAAAAATAGGGGAGAAATGTGAGCATGGACCCTCAAAATACTTAAATGCTTGTGAAAATCATGATAATTTCTTCAAGATCTGCACAATTTATCTCTGTGTTCAGTGTTTCCACTGAAAAATTTGCTACCAAATAATTATATTATTACTAAATTTATCTGGGTTTCTCCAATTATATTGAATTTCTGACTGACAGCAAAATGTTGGACAATCATCTGATACCAATAGCGTCCAAGCTATGGCTGCCAATTTGTTATCCAAATACCTCATAGACTGCCAATTTGTTATCCAAATACCTCATAGATTTGGAGACCGAATAAACAGATGAATTTATTTGTTCAGTTCTGTGACTCCTGTCATAAACAATAAAGATAAGCACTCTTATTTCAAGCTGTCTCACGGATTTAAAAATAATACCACTTCTGCCCTGGGACAGGCTAGTTGGAATAGGTTATTGCTACTATCAGATGAATTATTTGTTTCAACTGTTGAATTTTGCGGGTATTTTCAGCGTATTTCCAGCCTCAAATAAAAGAAAGAAGTAGATTATGAAATCATCCAATTTGTTACCTCAAGAAGCAACTCTGCTTGTTCCACTTGTAAATATGTCCTGAAAAAATACATAGTACCAAAAAATATTGAATGTTCTGTTTAGGTAAGTAATGCCCAGTCATACATGACTATCCAGTTATGTTTCATGGGGAAGGGATTTTGAACATACGCCTACATTTTTTTATATTGTTGTTTGAGTAATCTTATATTAGCAGTTGAAGTTTAACAAAGGGCCCCACATGTGCTTTAAGGTTTCACAGAAGTTTAATCTCTCCCTTGAAATAATGCAGAATAAAGCATATAGGCCATGTTATGCCTTGTCCTGCTTGAATTATTGATTCAAACAGTACTTGACAGTATCCCTTTTAATAATGATAATCCTATTCAGTATCTAACTTTTTAGATTTTTCTCCTTCACAAATCCTTTCTGTAATTAAAAAAATGCAATGCAGTGCATGTCTTCCATCAGCAATTGTGCACATTTCCTACTAACTTTAGTAAGAGTTGTAACATTAGTACAGGGGGAGGATAGATCTTAAAGTATGAATAATATTGTGTCTGACTTCACTAATAAAATGATCAACTTTAAATTCAAATTCTCTTTTATGAATTCTCTCTACACAGTCCCACTGTTGGGAAGCATGTGCCTTGGCACAATGGAACATAGCATTATTTAAAAGCAGTAGCAACTGGGGATACACACGTGTCCTTCACACACAGCTGAATATTTGAAGCAGTAGAAAAAACAGGCTGGATGCCTCTCACCACATATATCTTAGCAATGGTTTCCCTATACCATAAGCTTGTGTAATTTAGAGAATGGCAAGAGAGGGAGCTGTAAAAGCTGTAATTATTGAGAAAACTTGCAAAAATGACCAATGATGATGCTTAGGTACGTAACAAGAACTAGTTTTGAAGTATAGTTACTTTCTGACATTAGTATTTGCTGAACAAGCTTGTAACTGCTGACTGTGGCAGTATGGTAGAGATACAGTAATATTTGATAGGGCATGCTACTTTTGAGTAATTGAATGTATTAAACCATTAAAGTAATACTGTGATGCTACCATAGTGTGTCAAGTTTAGTTTTTTGGTATGATGGTTGAATGCATACATTGAATTCAAGCTGGTTACTCATTAATATTGTGTTGATCAGAAATCCAGAAATGCCTTTTACCAAAAGGAAGGAAGAATGTTTTTGTCCTGAAAATTCCTTGTACTCCCTCTGGTACATAAACCTCAGTGAAGTATCTTGGAAATATCACTTTATCTCAGTTTTAATTGATTACTTATAAAACAGTTTCAGAGTAGCAGCCGTGTTAGTCTGTATCCGCAAAAAGAAGAACAGGAGGACTTGTGGCACCTTAGAGACTAACAAATTTATTAGAGCATAAGCTTTCGTGGACTATAGCCCACTTCCGAAGAAGTGGGCTATAGTCCACGAAAGCTTATGCTCTAATAAATTTGTTAGTCTCTAAGGTGCCACAAGTCCTCCTGTTCTTCTTTTTATAAAACAGTGTACAAATTCCTCCTCTCCCCACAAGAAATGTTTGTCACTTTATTGGACTTTCCTTGTTCAGCAATTCTGAAGACTTGGTGAAAAAATTCCAGAAGCTTCTAGTTTGGAGTAGCAAGTGAAAAAATATGTTGTTGTTAGAGTATATTTTCTTTTTCCTTTCTTACCTTCCTTGAAAAGCTTTGAAGAGTTACAATTTGTTTCTGAGCAGCGTGAGAACCCTTTCAGGCACATGTAAGGAGGCTTGTAGATCACAAAATTTGTTCACAGCTGTAAGAGGAAGAGTTTCTAGATTCATTTTATCTATTTGATTCTCTATTTTGCAACTTAAAATTAATTGAACCCATCCGTAGTAATATTTGCAAAAGTTAATAATCAGCTATTCTATCTGTTTAATTATACACTCTTCTTTTGTTTTAGTCTGAGTCTCTAAAAACAGAATTTATTTACTTTTAAAGTCTTTATTATGGTTGCACTTATTATTCAAACTTATTGTTCCTTTATTTGCAGAGAGATGCACTGTATAGGCCTACTAAATACCCCGAAAAGTTAAAACCTGTGGACTACAGTATAGAAGTGAGCATGCCAGAATATTTTGAAATCCCTGAAAAACTCTCTATTCCCGTGTCAGCAACAAGCAAAGTTAATTCTAAAGCCTTTTCAGAGGAAGACCATCAGGCTGTGAAAGCAACAGGTAATAAGTAACTTATTATCTGAACTTCAACTGATAACTTAGCATCCTTAAATTGTCTCCTTCTCCCAATTCTTTCCCACTATATCCACAAAGGGTATATCTACACAACATTTTGGAGTGAGTGGCAGCAAGCCTCTCAACCCAGATGTTCCTCAATGGCCCATCTGATTTTAATAGTTTTTTTTTTTTTTGGATGGGTGGGGGTTCATAAGTTCAGAACAAACATTTTCAAAGTTATAAAGCAAAACTTGCATATTTTCTTATAGCGTGGAATACAGACATTTCGAGTGAGATTAGTGCATATGCAGCAACTTACACGTATTTCATAAAGTCTAAACACTAAATACTTTCTTATAAGACTCATACCTATTTTGAGCAAAACTAACATACAGGTGATCAGGTTTGGTCTCCAGCTTTGTTAGTTCTTAGTTAATGCCTGCAGCCTGGGCAAGAGCTGGCATCTGGCCTGCCAGCCTCACACTCTCTGCCTTATTGCTTTCTAACTCTTAAGTTTTCCACTGAGATTTTAAATATTTTCCCCATTGCTCAGCATCTTTTGAATTTCAGACTCCCTCTGCTGTTAATTTTTTACAACTTGGAAAATGTGTTACTTACTTTTATAAAACATTTTGAGCAGTTGGTATAGAAATCTTATTTTTCAGTTTGCTGTAATTTGTATGTCATGATATCTGGGCACAGGTATAGTCATGTGTAATAGTAACATGAAACCAATGCTGTCGTAGCTTTTTGATTCAAGTTTCAGTACATTTCTTGTCATCAGCTCATGCTAGTGAAAGGCAGTTGAGAGCCTTCGAAGGGTTACGTTCACATTGTCCTGGAATCTTAAAACTCTGTCTGTCCTGTGAGAAGTGAATATTGTCCACAGACCATTGATGGATTGAGAACTGCTGGCCTAATTAGTCATTAAGATATGACATATGTGCAGCATAGGTCTGACAATTAAATTTCCCTTTTGCCTTTCTTGTCTTAAGAAAACAAAAAGCATAAAACCACAACTGCCCATTCACATTAATATTTACAATATGGTCCAAGTAGGCTTTGAATTTCACTTTTCATTGAGATGTAGCAAGTTTTGCAAGTATAGTTCACTCATTGATGAAGTGAAAAGGATGGGAAAGGAGTGAGTGGCATTGTTGCATTTTTCTCCAAGGCTGTGTTAACTGGATTGCAACACATACAAAAACAACAACAGATGAGGATAGCAGGAACAGGGGGAAAAAAACCCTGGAAAGTTAATTTTTAATCTCCTGTGTGACTGTGTTCTGTGTGTTTCAATGAGACATGTATACCCTCCCCTACCCAGATTTATCCTGCAGCAAGGGAGGTCTAGGTTGGACATTAGGAAAAAGTTCCTAACTGTCAGGGTGGTTAAACACTGGAACAAATTGCCTAGGGAGGTTGTGGAATCTCCATCTCTGGAGATATTTAAGAGTAGGTTAGATAAATGTCTATCAGGGATGGTCTAAACAGTATTTGGTCCTGCCATGCAGGCAGGGGACTGGACTCGATGACCTCTCGAGGTCCCTTCCAGTCCTAGAATCTATGAATCTATGAATCCTAGCAGTAATTCCTGGACCAGACAGGCCAGACTGTGTATTGTGAGGTTACAAAAGAGGAGAGTCCTTGCAAGACTCTACTAAAATCTAAGGGCCTGATCTGGTGAACAGACCCTTGAAATCATTGAGACTCTATGCATGAGTAATGTTTGGTGAATGTTGGTCTGTTTACAGGAAAGACCCTTAGGCATGATGAACACCTAGTCACCTGATAAATATGCTGATAAATTATTTCTGATAGCGTATTTCTTCTATTTTTAATTTTTACACCAAACCTAGTGAAGGGCCTTAGCACTCAATAAAGACTGTTTACATGCAAAGTTTGAAGACTTATTTGCTCAGCCATTTTCAAATTATTGATCAGCAAAGAAAGTCTTCAGATGTTGTATTAGGAACATAGTAATTGACATTCTGGATCAGCCCAGTGGTCCACCAAGTCCAGTGTTCTGTCTCTGACAGTGTCCATTACCAGATGAGTCACAAGAAGGTGCAAGAAACTCCAGAGTGGTTAATTAAAGAGCAACCTTCCTATAGGGAAAGTTTCTTCCTAGCCCTTTGGTTAGAGGTTGGCTTATGTCCTGAAGCAGGGGAGTTCAAAGTATATACGTAGTCGTTCTCTCCCCCCTCCCCCCCCCGCCAAACTTTTCATTCTTCAGTAGCTTTGAAATGTTGAACTAGGTCTTTAAAATTTCATTCTTTTTAGAGTTTGATTTTGATTGATTTTTGGCAGTTCAAAAATAACCATAAATTAAAAGCCACTTGCATTGTAGGCTAGAAACTTGGTACTGTACATATTATGCTTTTGATAGTCATTATGAAGAGGTTGGAATCTATTCAATATTTAAAATGTTGGTTTCCAGTACTGGCACTAAGCTAAGCCGGGGTGGGGGGACGACTGGCTGCATAAAGTTAAGATAGTGTTGTTGAATACTCAAAATTATTTCTTAGAATTTTACCTTGAATAGAGATTGATGAAAATGTACTGGGTTAAGTCTTATTTTGTTTAAACATATGGATATGATATATATGGCAGAATGTCTTACATGGGACACATGGCCAATTTCTTTACCAAAAAGTTATGAATTGTCAATATGATTACTGAAAATCTTTGTGATGGGTGCAGAAAATCTTGAAAGATAAAATGGAAATCAAATGTCTCAGGGAATCCCTTGCAAGCCTCTTGACAAGATTATATCTATCTATCTATCTATCTATCTATCTATCTATAGTCACTGCATCTGAAAAGAGCCCTTAGCTTTTGTGTGAAGCAGACAACACCTTTTATATAAACCAATTCATCTTGACACCAATTTGACTCTCCATGTTTTTTACATACTTTTATGTGTAAATATTTTTACATACTTGTCTTCATGTATTTAACATTGTTGTTCATTTGTTGGTATCATTGTGACTTGAGGCTGAAATGAAAAATCATTGAACCAGAGCTGTGGCAATGACAAGAGTCAACTCCAAGTCCATTCAGCCTCTTGAATTTTCAAAGCACCCACTTGGAATTCATTGCATTGTATTATAGAACATTGCTGTTCCAGCACTGTGGCATGTAGGGAATACAAAACTGGCTTTACTATACTGCATGGAAACCCTTCTTTCTTTTGTCTTGTGTCAGAATTTTTTTATCTCCTTTGTGTTAAATGTGTTTTTAATAGTAAGTATATATGACGTAATTTAATAAGAAATATTAACTGTTTACATTTATGTATCTGTGCTACTGGTATTTATTCTTAAAAAAGAAAAGTTGTTTAATTGTTAATTTGATTTTTTGTAATTGAACTGCTACCTGATTATGTGACAATTGATAATCTATTTGATGACATATTTTGAGATATCCTAAATTACCTGGTTGTTTTGTCTGGTAGAGGTATCTGTCTATACAGAAGTGTCTATAGAAAATGGTCAACTTTTCTGAATGAGAAATGCAATTACTTATAGAATATTAAAAATAATTTGTATAAGTAGTTACTATAAACACATATTACAACTCTTTCTGAGACATTTTTCTAATTTTTTAGTTAAAATACACTAAAGTTAGGGACAATCACGCAATATAAATATACAAAATTTTCCAGGAAAAAATAGTTAATATTGAGTAACACTGAAATAATCTATATTTACTTCAACCAGAAATTTGTTAGTCTCTAAGGTGCCACAAGTACTCCTGTTCTTCTTCTTTCAACCAGAAAAACACTGAAGAGGAGGTTATACTTTTCTTAGAAAACACAAATGTTAATCTGAAAATTCTAAATTAAGTTTGGTATTTGCAAAAATACCAAAAATACTCCAATGTACAAAAAGTCACCCAAACAACCTTAACTCTGCCCCATTAATGGGATCTTGAGAGAAACCAGAAATTGAGAAAATGGTGTCTCTCCATTACACATGTTCTTCTTATTAATGACCACAAAAATGCAAGATATTCATGATCTCCAAGAGAACAGGAACAGACTCCTAGACTACTTTTTCAGCCATCCTCCTGGCTTCCAAATATGGCTTCTTCCTTTCCCCTTGCCCTCTAGTCCAATCTTCTGTTTTCCAGACTACTGCACTTATATCCCAAGTATTCCTTCTCTCACAGTCCCTCCAATTGTGATTGTCTACATCTAACTACCATGCACATTACTGCCCATGAGGCAGTGCTCACTTTGAGTTTTTATAATGCAGTCATCCAGCTGATGCATGTATGATCATTCTTGTGCGTGTATATTAGGCCGAATCTTGTAGAGCCTTATGCACATGAGTAACTTTAATTTAATTCAGTTCAGTGGAACAACTCATATGCATACATGATTTCAGGATAATGACCTTAAATTTGTATGTTCATTGGGGATGGATCATTGGGGCATCTGGGTGTTTCAGAAATATAAATATTTAATGTTAAATGCATGTAAAATGGGTATATACATAAATATATTTGTACACACCTAAAAAGAGATCAGTTTATATATTACAAATGTTAAGTGAGTTTATACCAATGTTTATGTATTCTCTCAATAAAGGTTTTAAGTATCTGTTAAGTATTCCTCTAACACCCTAAGGCATCTCCATAATTTCTGCATGTCCTCTCTCCAAATCTATGAAAGTTGCTTTTGATGGGTACTTTTGGAAATATTTGAAGTTTATATATGAATCTGTTTCAGGGATATGATGACCACCAAAAGCATTGGGCAGATTTCTGAAAAATGACTATTTAAGATCCCTTTTCTCTGAAAATGTTGTACATTTCTTTAGCTTGTCCAGGAAGTTCTGTCCTGGGATGAGATATAATGTGTAAAACTTCAGGTGGATTTGTTAGTTTTTCTGAGGAAGAGGAGCAGGGCAGAAATCAAATTTATAAACAACCTTCAACCTGAGCTGGGTATGAACATACTCTGTGCATGAAGTGAGTGTGTAAATTTCTAGACGTAGCTAAAGCTGTGTGCATGTGGACCGAAAAGCTACAATTATGTATGTATGGTGTACGTCTTAAAAATATTCCAATAACAGATAAACCGTTTGTTTTTAGTTAGTGCTTATGAATGCTTTTGCTCTTTTATGGTGTTAAAGATTTTATTTTTTAATATGCTCCATTTGTCAAAGCTTGTTCATGAATAACTTAATGAACCTTTCTTATAATGATTATTTTTTCTTTGTGTTTGATATTAAATCAATAGTAGATCAGTACTGTGGAATGAGAACAAGGTCAGGTTTTAGCTGCAGGTTAAATTATGTTCTTTATTTCTTTTTATTTTTTTGCTATTTTTTTTAATTTGTAGTGTCAGTTTTTTAGTTGGAAGATTGTTTAGATAGTTCTGGATTTTAGAAAAAAAAGTGGACAGTAGTTTGCTTTTTAAAAATCTGTCTTCCTAGACACACTTTGAATCTAGCATAAATAAATAAATACATAATAAACTAGTTACGGCTTGATCATGCTGTTTTCCACAAAGAACTCCAAGTGAAGTCAACAGAAGTTCCGAGTACACATAGATAGCAGGATTGGGCATTCATGAGCTGTTATCAATAGAAGTAGTTTGTCAGCTTTATAAATGGCTAAAGCCCACAAATGGACTCATTGGTCTTGAGTGGGCCTAGAAAACATTTATTATTGTCATTCCTACTGCAAACTGAATTGATACTGTCCTTCCAACCACTATGCTCAGAGCCAGCCTGAGGACTCTTAGTACACATCCCAAATGTAACAGGAGGGAGCGGGGAGAAATCTTTAGCCCATCCGCTCTTTGCTGCAATCTCCTGATGCAGCAGTTTAGAAGATCTGTTTGTTCCTTTTAGTGCTAGCAATCAGTTCACATCTGTTCCTGTTTTCTAGACAGTCTTCACAAAGAAAATGGCTAGAAACATATTTTCTTTATTCAAATGAAAGCTGGAAAATCTCCTTTACATTTCAAAGCCTCCACAAACTAGGGAGAACTGTGGCCTTCCTGGGACTTAAAGGCCTACTCTGAAAAAAAAAAACAGGGATTTATATATATATATATATATATATGTGTGTGTGTGTGTGTGTGTAGTTTATATAATGAAGCCCTTGAGAGACCATATATATATATATATATGGTCTCTCAAGGGCTTCATTATATAAACTTATATTCCTAATTATAGACTTTTTCTGGGAAAGTACAGCATGCTGTGGTGCAATTAAAAGAAAAGCTGTATATTATGCAGAATAATGTTATGATAATACATATTTGTAAGGCACCAATTTCCATAATATCTAGGTGCCAAATTATGGCCCTCTTTGCTTTTGCCTTGTAAATAAGCAAAATATAATGATACAAAATCAGCATTATTTTGCACCTATATTCTGATTTAGTATTAATTATTTGTATTACAGTAGCTCCTAGAGGCAGGAGTAATCTGAGCAGAGGAAGATGCGTAAGGGCTATGTGCAATTCAGGGAAGTATCCATTAAAAAATGCTTACCGTGACACCTGAACTCCATCTGGGAATGCTCCTTACGCAGCCAAAGGTTCTGAGAGTCTGCAGAGTAAGAATGGTGTGGGTTTTATGGAAGCTAAAGTCAGTTTGCAACAGTTGTGCTCTGGAATTCCCGTCCTGGCCACTGTTACTTTTCGTTGTACGTACTGTGTGTGTCAACAGGAGCCAGAGCGTGAGCTGAAATGTTCACTTTTTCATCTTAAGGGCCAGTTGTGGCTGATGCCTGTAAATGTTCATAAAGTCGCAAGAAGCCTCCTCCATTGTTCTGGGGCTGGCCACAGTTGCAGGTCTTGCATTCTGTGTCTTGGTCTGTCCCTCCTACACTGCCACTATTTGATGATCCAAAAGTAGTTTGGCGTCTCCAGGGACCCTTGAGTTGCAGATCTCAGTCACAAATGTTGGATATACACCCTCAGTCAGAGGGGGTCAGATGACCTCAGCTTTTTCCCCAGTCAGTCTTCCTAATAGTAAAATGTAGGCAACTTGTTCTCGTCCAGGACTCAATTTCTGGGAAATACACTCAGCTGTACTCTGAATTCGATTGCATAAACCTATTGAGAGGTACGTACTGTGATCAGTGTCAGGCTACATCTACACTCTGAGCTAAGAGTGTGATTCCCCAGCTTCTATGCACATACTTGCAGTAGTTTGATGGGCGCGAGCATGAGTGTATATAGCTGCAATAATGCGGGCAGCAGCAGCATGGCTTAGCCGTGCCGCATATAAATCTACCTGAAACCAGTGAGTATGTACTCGCTGCTGCTGCTGCCCATGCTACCATGGCTATCCTATTATTTATACTTTTGGGAACTCTCATTGAGCTATTGTGAGTATGTGTATTTGAGCAGGGGAATCACACCCCTAGATTGTAGTGTAGCTGTAGCCTTAGAAATACTTAAAAATGGTGGATACAGTGGGCCAGATTCATCTCTCAGTCCACAGTGATGTAAATCCAAACTGAGTCCCGAGAGTGTCACATTCCAGCAACATGGTCACTGCCCATTATATTTTTGTGAGAAGCCAATCGAATACACTTAGCTCCTTGTGTGAAGGAATCCGTTGTCACATTAAAAAAGAGAAAAGAAACACAAAATACTGTCTCCATTTTTAAAGCACAAAGCAGAATATTTTTCCAGAAAACTTGTTCAGAGCCATGCTGCCCTGTCACTTAGGAAGTATACCAGGAGCCCAGGAGAGAGAGCAGTTCAGTGCTATAGCAGCAATTAATTTCTCCCACTGAGAGTGAAGAATGTCTCCCTCCCTGTTCGGAAGTATGTGACCTTTGCATGAAGTAGGGGGCAGGATGTCAGAAAGGTAGGGATGGAGATGGTGAGTTAAGACTGCAGAGTACAACACTAAGGCTTCTATGTTCTCTGCTGCTTGGTCTGGAGTCCTGCCCACTACAGCATTAGCTACTGATCATGAAATTTAGGGTTTTTTTTTTTTTGTTTAAGGAGAAAGACTAATGAACTGTACAAAGCAATTGAAAGACATTGCAATTTTTTTTATGTACAGGCTTTCATTAGTGGTGGTCAAGTTATCAGCAGGAGGTAAACCCGGCTTCCTCCTGTGCAGTTCATAGCAGGACCCAGATGCAGCGGAATCAGTGTTTCTCTGCTGCATTGTGGAGGAAGGGCAGGATTTGGGGAGCCTGTGTAGAGGGTTCAGGCTTCGTACGTTCTGTAGGGCCAGTGTGCTTATCTTAGTGGAGAACATAAAAATTTCCAGTATTTAATCGGGCCAATGGTTCATCTAGTGCAGCATCCTATCTCTGAGAGGCCAGAAGCAGCCCTTATAATAGGCCTTTGTGTGATAAACTTCCCCCAGAGAGAGGTTCCTCCTAACTGCCAGTCATTAGGAATTGGTTCATGCCCTGAACTATGACAATTAATAGTCCTTCAAAAATGATTATTTTTTAATATTTACTATTATAAATGTGGACATTCTTGTTATCTGTATAAATATTCATTTTTTCAATCCTGCTAAACTCTTCATCTCAATTATGTCTTGTGGCTATGAGTTACACATTCTAATTGTACATTGTGTGAAAAGTATATTATGGCACATGTCACCAGGTGGCGCTATAACATCATTTCCCAAGTTCATGGTGCTTGCTCTTGGGAAGACATTCTTTGTAGTTAGTTTTTGATATGGAAGGTTCAGAGGCGAGGGAGCTGTGCAAGCAGCAGGAGAATTTGCTTTCTGCCTTGGTCTCTGGTTAGAGAGAAGTAGTCAAGAGGCAGTTGCTTCCTGGGATCTGAGCATTGGTGTTGGGCTGAGACTGCTGGAAGAAGGGATTGTCTTGCATGTGCTATTTGACTATCATGATTCAGGAGTGGTGTATGCATGTAAAATTAAATAAAAGTAAGTTACATTTAGAGCAGGGGTGGGCAAACTTTTTGGCCTGAGGGCCACATCTCAGAATAGAAATTGTATGGTGGGCCATGAATTCTCACAAAATTGAGGTTGGGGGGCGGGAGGGGGTGAAGACTCTGGTTGTGGGTGAGGGCTCTGGGGTGGGGCTGGGGATGAGGAGTTTGGTGTGTAGGAGGGTGTTCTGGGCTGGGACCAAGGGGTTTGGAGGGTGGGAGGTAGATCAGGGCTAGGGCATGGGGTGCAGGTTCTGGCTGGGGGTGCGGGCTCAGGGGTGGGGCTTGGGATGAGAGGCTTGGGATGCAGGAGGGTGCTTTGGGCTGGGATCAAGGGGTTTGGAGAATGGGAGGTGGATCAGGGCTGGGACAGAGGGTTGGAGCATGGGGAGAGGCTCAGGGGTGCAGGCTCTGAGCAGCGTTTACCTCAAGTGGCTCCCCGAAGCAGTGGCATGTCCCTTCTCCAGCTCCTATGTGGAGGCATGGCCAGGCAGCTCTGCACGCTGCCCCATCCACAGGCACCGCCCTTGCAGCTTCCATTGGAGCACGTAGGAGCCGGAGCGGGGGCCATGCCACGGCTTCCAAGAGCCGTGTGGTGAGGCCCCCAACCCAGTGCCTGGCTGGAGCGCTGGAGTGGAGCAAGCCCCAGACCCCACTCCCCAGCGGGAGCTTGCAGCCCGTAGTTTGCCTACCCCTGACCTGGAGTATATCCATTGGAAATCCAGCTGCAAGCAGCCAGACATCTGCCACTGTGTGACATAGGAATGACACTGGTGTCATAATAAAGGGACAACAAGGATTCCTTTTAGTCAGTTTTGAGGTTGCCACCTTTCAATTTCACTGAATGTTCCCTTGCACTTGTCTCAAGACAAGGTGAATAGAATTTACCGATGGGCCTTCTCTCTGCCATTAGTTATTTTCTATACTTATGTCATATCTCCATTTATTAATGTCCTCTCGAGGGTAAATAATCCCAATCCTTTCAATCTCACTTTGAGAAGTTTTCCATCCTGCTAATCATTCTCATCACTGCCTCTGACAACCTTCTACTTCTGTAATATTAATTTTGAGGCAGGGTGACCAGAACTGCACACAGTATTCCATATGAGGCTGTACCCTAGATTCACATAATAGTATTATAAATTTTTCTACGTTTTCCATCCTATTCCATATGCATTTTTAATATTTGGTTATTTGTTTTGATCGCTACCTTACATTGAGCAGAGATCTACACTGGGCTGTGCCTGTTGTTTTTATTTTATTTTTCTGAATTGATGCAGTTAATTTAGAACCCAGTAAGGTTTATGGATAGTCCAAATAATGCCTTCTAATATGCACTACTTGGCAATTATCAACATATAATTTAATTTTCCATTGTGTTGCCCATCCACCCAGCTTAATTAGGCTGGGAGTGAGGGAGGTAGAGGGAGGGTCTGGAGGAGAAGACTCTTGAGGTGGTAGCTTAAGCTTTGGACCAAAAAAATAATCGTGACAGTGACCCAAAGCTTCCATCTGGCCTTCTGCTTGCAGCAGTCTTACTATGTAAGGAGAGGATTTCAGGTAAACTCACAACATGTGTGAAGAGGGTAGAGAGCTTGGAAAATATGAATTCCACCATTGAAACTATATTGCCAAATAGATACAATGTCACGACAAGGTCGTGGGCAGTCAAACCTAATGGTCAGAGCAGGAGTCAGGTGTCAGGCCGTGTCGGGTACCAGAGGGTCAGTCCAAGACAGGCCAGAGGGCAAACCAGGGGCCAGTTGTCAGGAAGCAAGCAGGGTCAGAAGCCAGAGTCTGGGATCTCTCATGCACACAGCGTCTGAAGCAAGACAGGCAAGCAGTCTGTATTGTTGCTCAGCCAACTTCCTGTCATGGCTTCCTGTCTTACATACCAGTGCCAGTCAATCAGTGGGCTGTGAGGAGTTGCTATGCAGGTCCTGCCGGGCAGTACTTCCTTCTGGGCCCAGTCTCACAGGGTCCTCCCATGGGAGCCCAGCCTAAGCCTCCTATGATGATATGGAGGTGCCAGTGACCCGGGACCCCCATGGTCCCAGTTCTAGCCCTGCAGGTTCTTACATACAAGTCTGTTCCAGATACAGCAGGGGTGTTGAGCATTGCAGCAGGAGCAATAGCTTCAATGTAATTTACCTGCCAGAAGCCTTCTTTGGAAATTGGCTGTCAGATGTCCTTATACACTGCTCTACAGCCAAAATGCTTCTGAAATAAATGTAGTCAAACTTTACTAATTCTGGGTCACTGAGAACGAAAATGATGCTTAAAATTGTTGATTGGCTCTAGTTTTCAAGATATGCTATTGGGTCAGTATATACGACCCTTGACTTGGGAATGGCGGAGGATAAGTGAGTTATAAAGGGAAGGGATCTCAATTTAAACCAGAAATGACTAAAATACATCTTTGACTGGATCTATGAATAAATCTATGACTGGGTTTGGACAGTACTTGCTTTTTAGGCAAAACAATGAATGATGCAATCTGAAGCTGGTATTGCGTCATACATGATATGAATTGCATCATGTTATTCCTAGAAGTCATGGATAATGCAATCATAACGAAGCTTACATCACTCTGCTGAACAAATTGCCCTATATCAGCTCCAGAAATCATACAGTGCCGTGCTCTCTTATTTGTCAGTGTTTGATTTTGCAAAGGGACACATTTCTGTTTAGCCAAGTAAGCAGAGATGCCTTGTACTTGTGTGAACAGTGCAGATAACTTCTGCTATGTTTGTGGTGAAGTGACTTTTGCATCACAAAAGCGCAGTATAACCACTATGGTTAAGAGAGCCTATCACCTTTATTTTGGCTGCAAAATTGGAGATCAGGACAAGACAATGTGTGGGCCCCACACATATGCTGCAACACTTGTGCAACAAATCTTCACCAGTGGTTGAACAGGAAAAGGAAATCTATGCCTTTTGCAGTGCCAATGATTTGGAGAGAGCCAACAGATCATACCAGCGATACATTTTTTGCACTCTCATCTAGATTTTTTTCCACCGAACTGCGGAGCAGTGAACGACGAGCACGGCGAGCGATTTCACCAGGACATTGCAACAATGGAGAAACGCTATCAGGGCAAATGGAGCCCATCAATGTTTGCAGACTATTGCTGGACAGTGACAAGAGATGCTCCATTTAATGATTACAAGAGACAAGCCAAGAAGCGACGAGTAGACACTGAATAGGACTAATCTATGTACAGAATAGTTTTTTGCCTTTTGTTTCATAATAAATTTTATTTATATAACCCTTTTGCTGATTTTTAAAGTGTTACATAAACAGGACAAGTGAAATATTATCATGTAAAGCAACCATAATCACATGAAAAGACTTAGTAGAGTTTTAATCATAAATTGTAAACCTATCTACACAATATACATAGACATAAAATGTAAAAACGTTAATATCTTAGAAACAGTAGCCAATCAGTTGTTTTTAATTGTCATATTTGAATTCAGAACATCAAAATACATAATAGATAGCACATTTTTATCTCTGAAGCAGACGACTTCTGAAAAATAGTAGACCAGTGATACATCCATTTGAAGAATAGCCAGAGAATGATGGACATCCCCTGACTCTGAGACTACTGCCAGGAAAGAGCTATAAAGAAAATTAGTTGTACAAATGTACAGTTCCAAAGGCAAAAAGAGTCCGGAGACAGTTCAGTGGTAGGAGAGATTGGAAGTTGAAAGAGGTCTGGGAACTGCACTAACATGGACCATTTGGTCCAGCTTCAAATAGAAAGAAAAGAAAATGTGAAGACGAAACATCTGAAAGAAATAAACATGAAATATGTATTGTTGTGATTAGCCACACGGAAGGTATTTCAGGGTGCATCAGATCACATCACACTTTCGGGAAGCTGGGAGAAGTTATTGCAGTCATCTGTCACCTAGGAGAGGAGAAACCAGCCTGGTGAGCAACCAGATGGCTAACACAACCAGGAGGTATAAAGGTTGAAAGATTTCCTGACAGAAGCTGCTATTTGCTATTTAAGCTATTTGCTATATGCTATTTAAGCATAAGATCTCTCTGTGTTTACATAGTATTTGTTGTCAAGTTAAAAATAAGTGTTTGTGTTTGCAGTAATGAGAAACGTCTGGAGGTGAATTAGAAAACTTACAAATGACTTTGTTCAGAGAGATTAATGTAGGTGATATGCAAAGAAATAGTCTGTGAGATGACTTCAGAAATCCACCCCCACAACTCTGACAAAGACACAATATTACCAGTATTTTATCCACATAACAAAATGTCGTTGTCTGGCCAGTGATCCTAAGCAGGTCACTGTTGCTTAGCAACTTCTCAGACGTGACTTCTACAGTTTAACCACCTGTGGATACACATACATCAAAGTTTTAAAATGTTAATTATGTGAAATTACTAACCTGTGTTGAACTGCTTTGGAGAAATAGCAAGTCAAGAAAGATGTTATTTTTCTGTTTATTTGTTGCTGAGAAAAGAGAGGGACAAAAACCTGTCTTGGGGAGATGTATGGGGCAAGAAGGAGTTCTCAAAGGGATCAGTTAGTACCATAAAACCCCCAAAATGTATTTGTAGAGAAGACAATCTCTTGGACATCTGGAAAAATGGTCTTAAGTATGTACTTGAAGGAAGAGAAATAAAGGAAGTAGTTCTCTGACAACACGTCTCATTCCCAGCTTCCAGCAAACAGAGGCTAGGTACACCCTCCATAGGAAAAAGAAATACAAATTATTTACAGGTTCAAGCAAACAAGCATATACACACAAATGAGTTACCATCTATGATTCCTAAAGACAGAGGTGTAGTAATCGGTCAATCTAAAATGTCTTTCAGGGCGGACCACGGGATAGCCTCTCGGGATCTCTGCCTTAGTTTAGTCTCTGGCCCTGTGAGAATTCAAACAGCAAAGAGATGAAAAATTTTCTTGTGACCTGTTTTATCTTCTACATTTGGCCTTCCAGTCTATGAGATGGGCTCCTTTACATATAGCATTTCCAAGATGTGATAAGGCCATTCACTAATCCTTTGTATTGTGATTTTCCCTAATGGCTGTTTAATCTTAATAGATGTCTTTAATATGGGGAGGGGGGGGAGAGGAGAGGAGAGGGAGAGATGATTCCTGTACCTGGGTTCACAAGTTCACAGCAAACATTTTTAAAGTTACAAAGCAAAACTTACATATTCCTTATAGCATGGAATACAGACATTACAAGTGAGATTAATGCATGCTGCAATTTAACAACTGTTTCACAGAGTCTAAACACTATACATTCTTATAAGACTAATACCTGTTTTGAATAAATCTAACATATAGGTGAGCTGGCTTGGTTTCCAGCTATGAGTTTGTCAGTTCTTAGCTAATGCCTTCGACCTTGGCCAGAGCTGGCACTTGGTGTACCACTGTCACAGTTAGTAGAATAATTGTCATCATAAATAGAGCTCTTGCCTGATAGGAGATCATCTTTTTGTCTCAGTGGAGGGAGCAAAAGATTATTTTAGCAACTATTGTAATATTTGTCTATATCCTTCTCCCTCACCTATTGTGTGTTGCCTGTCTTTAAGGATGGTGGGGAGGGAAGGAAAGGGGTGGGGGAGCAGTAAACATGGAAAGAACAAAATGTGTTCATATTGCCATTCTAATCACAATGTTTGTGTGTTTATATCATTTCCCCACTCTTCACTGGTTTTTGCCTTTTTGTATTTTAAGGTCTTCTGGTAGGGACAGTCTCTTACTGTGTTTGTACAGCACCTAGCTTAATAGGATCCTGATCCTGATTTGGGAGGTACCCTAATGCTATCCCTAATAATAGATAGAGGAGGACATTGTGTTTGGGCTTGTTTGTAATCTAAACTGGCCATGTGGTCACTTAATATTTGTATTATGGTAGCTTCCAGAGGCCCCCAAAAGTATTCACATTGAAATTTGTCAAAAGCACCAATTTTACACCCCCTGTTGCTTCAAAAATTATGAATACCCAAAAAGTGCATGGGATCACAGTTTTACATTGAATCCAAAAAGAAGGACTCAGTTTTATAACTGATCCAAAAAGCAATATCTTCAACAGCAACACAATGCCCTCAACATCATACTGGGATGTTGGTTCTGTGTTAACTTAAAGAAATGTGTTACTGTAATGGGGTGGCACTCACCTCTTGTGAGTGCCCCTCTGGGTCGAGTGTGTGTGTGCCTGCAGTTTTTTCTCAATGTCTTGGCTCCTGGTGCCCCCACATCGGATGCTGCACTTGTCAGGCAGAGTCAAGGTACGTCTTCACTACCCACCATATCGGCGGGTAGCAATCGATTTATCTGGGATCAATATATTGCGTCTCGTTAAGACGTGATATATCGATCCCCGAACGCGCTCACCGTTGACTCCGGAACTCCACCAGAGCGAGCGGCGGTAGCGCAGTCGACGTGGGAGCCGCGGCCGTCGACCCCGTGCCGTCTGGACCCCAGGTAATTCGCTCCAAGATACTTCGACTTCAGCTACGCTATTTGCGTAGCTGAAGTTGCATATCTTGGATCGATCCCCCTCCCAGTGTAGACCAGCCCTCACACTCTGTCCATGTGTGGAAACTTAACAAAACAAACCCCTTTTGAGGAATGCTGTCCAACCAGGCATATCTCAAAGCCCTCAATAATGTCCTGTAGCCCTCCCCGGGATCAGTCCCTTCACAGTCCAACGGTGTCCATCACAGCACTCCTCCACTGGCAACATCTCTCTCGTCCGCCCTGGGCTCCAGTCCTCAGTCTGACCAACAGGGTGTATCTCCATACCCTAGTTGGCTAGCTTATATGCCAAGGTTCCTGCTCTGGTGTGGAGCAGCATCCCCGGGGGTTCCTCCCTGGAGGCTCTTCACCTGCCCTTTAGTCCTCTGAGCCTGGCTCTCCAGCTGGGTCACTCTCGGGGGTAACCGTTCCGTGTACAGTCCCTTCTCTCAGGGCCAGGGCCGGCTTTACCAAGAGCGGGGCCCGATTCCTGGGGGCGGGGCTTGCTGCAAGCCCCACCCCCAGGACCCGAGCCGCGCCGCCGGGGGGACCCGAGCCGCGCCGCTGGGGGGGCCGGGGCCGGGGGGACCTGAGCCGCGCCGCGGGGGCCGTGCCGGGGGTGGGGGTGGGGTCCCAGACGCGCCGCAGAAGCTGCGCCGGGGGGCCCGAGCCGCGCTGCGCCGCCGGGGGGACCCGAGCCGCGCCACCGGGGGGCCCCGAGCCGCGCCACCGGGGGGCCGGGGCCGGGGGGACCCGAGCCGCGCCGCGGGGAATCCCAGCCGCGCCGCGGAAGCCACGCCGGGGGTGGGGACCCGAGCCGAGCCGCGGGGGGGACGGGGGGCCCCGAGCCACGCCACCGGGGGGACCCGAGCCGCGCCGCGGGGAATCCCAGCCGCGCCGGGGGTGGGGGGGGGATCCCAGCCACGCCGGGGGGGGGAGAGACCCGGGCCGCACCGCGGGGGGGGGGCGGGGGTCCCCGAGCCGCGGGGACTGGGCCGGGCTGGAGCCAAGGCGGGCCAGAGCCGCTGGGGCCTGCAGGATGGGCGCGCCTCCCCGGAGCCCTTCTCCCGCCCCCACCCCAGCTTACCTCGTGCTGCTGGCCCGCCCCTGCTTCGTCTCAGACTTCCCGCGAATCTCTGATTCGCGGGAAGCAGGGGAGGGGGCGGGGCGTTCAGGGGAAGGGAGGAGGGGCCGGGGAAGTGAGCTGGGGGCGGGGCGGGGTTGATAGCTGCAGCGCGGGGCCCTCTTGGCGCAGGGCCCAATTCAGCCGAATCGGCCTAAAGCCGGCCCTGCTCAGGGCACAGTCACTTCCTCAATGGCTGTTCGGGAGGGGACCTGGGCCCACCCACTACTCTGGGTCCCAGCCCAGGGACACCCTCTAAGTAGCAGCCACATGCCATGTTCCTTAACTAACTGCATTTCCCTGGGCCACTTCCCCGTAGCCCGTCTTAATTGAGTCCTGGCAGTCAGCCAGAAGCTATTCCTTCACTTCTCTGGTCCCTGCCAGCAACTACCTGCCTCAGCTCTTGCAGCCAGCCAGCAGCACCTCTTGCTCCTTCAGTCCCTGCAAGCAGACTGAACTCACTTTGGCTCTGCAGCTCTTGTTCTATGAGCCTGCTGGGCCCTATTTGGCTGCTCCCCACAGCTTGCTCTAGGCAGCTTTGAGGACCTATCTACTGCTCCTTTTCTGGGATGGGTGTGGCTGGACCCTGAGGCCTCCAGCAAGGGACCTTTGGGTCTACTCCACCCCATCACAGTTACCTACTGAATTGCCAAGCCTAAAATATCAGTCTTGTCAGAATATTTTTCATGTACTGTAATAGACTAAAATTTTAGTTAGAAATACAAGACATTTTTATTGTTTCATTGCCATAGTTTGCAATAAAGTGCAGAACAACCAGCCAAACAAGAATTGAATTTTAAATCATTATCTGGCAGTATTAAAAAGGATGCTACATCATGCCATATATTTATCACTTAGGGTAGAAAATACTTAATAATTTTTAAAATTTTTTACCCTCACCACATCAGTCAGTTATGCTAAGTAGAAACTATTTTTATCTACAGCATTCTGTTACACAAGTTTCATATATTTTAATAACACTTTCAAGTAATTGTATTTTGACTGAATAAATATGTATATGTTTTAAAATATGCATTCATGTTTTTTCAAGAACTGGGATCAGCTTTATCTTTTTTTTTTTTTTTTTTTTGGTATGCCTTCTAAATGCTGTCTCAGATTGTTGCGCACTGTTGGGTTTAATCAGAACAATCTTTTATTTCAAACTAATTTCCTGGGTCTTTAAATCTATTTTTCAGTACACTGTTATCAGTGATCCTGTTGGTTTCCTGGTAATGTTCCATGGTCTAAGTGCTGTATATGTGCTCTAGCATTTTGTTTTTTACATTTAAAAAAAGAAAAGAAAAAGAAACTTTCTTGTGGAAGATTAACCGGCAACCTCCCCATGTTTATCACCTTTTACTTACTCTTAAGAGCTCCACTTACTATATACACTGGATCCCCACTAGAACGCGGAGTTTTGGATCCATGCCCGGTCCCACGTTAATGCGGGGACCGCGTTACCATGGATTCCAATGAAGGTAATTAAATTTGTGATCCATGAGCGGTCCTGCGCTATAACCAAATTCGCGCTATAAAGACGCGCGTTCTAGCAAGGGTCTGCTGTACATTCTGAGATTGCAAATTAATTCTCATGTCTCCTTATCATATTAGGAACCCATCACAAGTGAGCTTTATGATTACTTAATTTCCATTACTATACTCCTTATTGAGCTACATTTTACTGCCTTATTTATCCTTACTTGGACAACCGAGGTAATTAAGAAGTACTTGGTTAGGGCTCTTTCACATCTCTCCTGTCAAATAAACCTTTATTGAAAGCGTGAGTCTACTTTGAAAAGTGACTCTATGAAAATATTATAGGTCTCTGTCTTTAGGTCTTAATTTGTATGTCAAATGTGTTCAGTTAATAAGTAAAAAGATATTAACTGCCAGCCTTGCAAAATCAACATAGAATGTAAAATTCAAGGTTGGTTCTTTCCTTCTTGTGTATTAACATCAATTAGAATGACATCAGTGTTATTTACTCCTTATAACACAAGAAGTAGGGGTCACCCAATAAAATCAGTAGGCAGCAGGTTTAAAACAAACAAAAGGAAGTATTTCTTCACACAATGCACAGTCAACCTGTGGAACTCTTTGCCAGAGGGTGTTGTGAAAACCAAGACTATAACAGGGTTAAAAAAAGAACTAGATAAGTTCATGGAGGATAGGTCCATCAATGGCTATTAGCCAAGATGGGCAGGGATGGAGTCCCTAGCCTCTGTTTGCCAGAATCGGGGAATGGCTGACGGGATGGATCACTTGATGATTAATTGTTCATTCCCTTTGAAGCACCTGGAATTGGCCACTGTCCGAAGACAGGATACTGGGCTAGATGGACCTTTGATCTGACCCAATATGGCGGTTTTTATGTTCTTATCAAGAAAACGACACTTCGGCCCTTTATTCGGAATCCAGAGTACAGGTCTGCAGCTCTGTCTCTCTAGGAGAAGCTCTCACACCTTGACAGCATGCTGCCTGTTAGGTATTCACACCCAGAACACATCAGGATAGACAGTTACGGTTTCAGGCCTGCTTCCCCAGTGAGGACTTTAAGGCACAGGCCTTAGCGTGAGTGGTTCAGATTGGCGATCTAGGTTCTTGTTGACCTACTTTGGCACTGAAACTATCGACCACTAAATGAGTGAAACCTTTACACTATCTTTTGCTTTGGCCCTGCCACTGGCACCATCCTATGGGAGAGACTCTGACACCAGGACTTTGATGCTGGCGACTCAGTTGGCAAGGGCATCTTGCATTCTGTGGTCTCAGTGGACACTGTATAATCAAGGTGGTACTACTCACTTTTCTCTCACAAATGGCAAAGCACAGAGATCCTTGAAGAAGAACAAAAGGACAATTACTGGTGATTGTTCTAATTTGAAAGTCACCTTTGTGCATTGACACTTCCTGCTCACCCTTCCCTCTATCTTGGTGTTCTTATCCCACTGTTTTGTGTTTTGTGATTTCAGTTCCAGGGAATGCAGTCCTTCATGGATGAATGGTCCATCTCTCAAAGGCCAACAGTTACTATTAAGGAACCTTTAGGGTTTTTTTTTAAACCAAATATGGCATTGTTGACACCAGTGCATCCCCACTGCCTTGTCTTGAAGCTGACAGTGTCACCTGGGCAATGAGGTAAACAGATGTAACTAACTGGAATTTAGTAAACAATTCTGTTGATGATATACACAAGAAGGAATTGAGTTTGACGTATATTCCTAGCAATGTTGGTCTTGCAGGGCAGATGCAAAAAGCAGTAAAAACTTATCTTGGCTGCTATCGTAAATAGATTCGACTCCACGTGTCATAAATAGATCCACTGAGTGGGAAGTTGCTATTTTTAGAGTTACTTTTCAGGGTAGAATCACCATTTAAAACTTGAACTATTAGCCACATTGTATAGACATTATATTTTTGTATCTTTTTAATATAATTATCAGAATATTGCTTTTAAGTGGAAATATAATTGTTCAGTCTATTTGTGATACATTTGTATGTGTGCAGTCCTGATTCTTTCAAATATCTGTTATCCAGAAGAAGATTTTCAGCTCTATGGGGTAAATTCCATTCTCTAGCACTGAGTTCCTATAAAAAGGACATTATTTTCCTACAGGTCAGTAGGATTTTTAAAGGGCCAAGACTGAATTAATTATTTTAGCCAATTTTAACAGTGCACCTATAAGCTATACCTTACCTTCAGTATACTTGCTGTTCATCTCTAGCAATACAATGTTAATTATGGAGCGGGGGGAATAGAATTACTATGTGGGATTTTAAAACAATTTAAAACCTGTTATTTATCTTTCAGGCAATGAAGGACTCACTGGGTATTATAGGTACAATCAATAAATATCAAATGGAGGATATCTAGATCAATTATGCAAAGCAGAAATGTTGCAGAAGAGCTGCAAGGTTTTAGGAGTCACATATTATTTGTTAAAACTAATTTATTTTTATATTTTCTTGAGATTACAGAACATTTTTGCAATTTTTAAGCTTTTACTTAAAACTGTGCTTTAAAGAAAATTGTGCCAGACTAAACTCTGGTATGGCTGAGTGTGATGAGGTGAGGCTCTGAGGCCCCTGCTGGAGGCCTTATGGCCCTGCCCCAGAAAAGAAAGCAGAGAGGTCTTCCAAGCTGCCTAGAGCAGCTGTGTGGGAAGTAGTCAATCAGGGCCTAACAGGTCAGTATAAGAAGAGCTGCAAGGCCAGAGCAAGTTCAGTTCCTTGCTAGAGCTGGAGGAGAGAGAATGGTGCTCTAGGCTGGCTGCTGGTACCTCACAAGAACAAGGCCCTGAGCTAAGAGTGAAGAATATGCGGGAGCCACGGGGAAGTGGTCCAGGGAATTAGAACAGCAGCACAACTTAGATAAAGGGACACAGCGACAGCTGCTATCTACACGGTCCCTGGGCTGGGACCGGGAGTAGTGGGCGGGCCCTGGTCCCCTCCAACCTTCCCATTAGTTGCTCAGGGAAGTGGCCTGGACTTTGAGGCATCCCAGAAGGGGGCTGAACTGTAGTGGTCCAGCTGAAGAGCTGGGCGAAGATACTGCCTCCAGGGAAGGAGCCTGGAGGACTGCTCTATTCTGGAGCAGGGACAAACTGACAGAGGGTCAGTGAAGACCACCACAAACAGGTAGAGAGAGAGTGCAGGCACATGCACTCGGCCAGGGGGTGCTCAAATCCCCCCCGCCCCAGCGCCTCCACCCACCGAAACAAAAACAACCCACCCCCAGCGCTGCCCGACCGAACCTCCCCCCCAAAAAACAAAAAACCCTGAGCACCCCCGCCACCCCAAGATTGGCCGCCCCTTACCAGGTGCCGCCCCAAGCACGTGCTTGGTCGGCTGGTGCCTGGAGCCGACCCTGGAGAGACATCACAGATGGTGGATTACTTGGTCCAGCTGCCACCTCCACAAATCAGCACAATTCTCCCAGCACAACCTCCCTAATTGTTGACACTAATCAACACAACTATCCCCACAACATAACCAGCCAGGGACAGTGGAGTGCCACTTAAAGTGGATGGATCATAGATTTACTCCCCTTTTTCTGCCTGACCTTCGTCTTTCCTTCTTGGGCACAACCTCCCTCCCCCCCAAGCAGCCTGGCCCATGATCCCCTAAACCCACTCCCTCCAAATTTGAGTATTTGGGGTTATTGTGTGCATTGGTCACATAGTCCGCAGAGCTGGGGGCAGGGGAGCACCCAGGCCATGGCTGGATGACCTTTTGGCTGGGAACCTGAATGGTGTTGGGATCTGGTGCACTAGGGTTTCAATGCCATTCACTCAGATTTGGCCCTGCCATTTCTCCATGTAGCCAGGCCAAATCTGAGTGTGTGACATTGAAACCTGATACATGGGTTTGCAGTGCCACTCAGGTTTGGCCTGGCCAAAAAGTGGTGAGGCTATGGTCCAGGTGTCCCTCTTGACTCTGTGGCCTGTGACTACCACACACAGTAACTGCAAACACACATAGCCCATCACCACAGCATGCTGCCCTCGTTCATCACCTACACAAATCAATGCAAATCTCCCAGTGCAACCCCATGTAATAGGGCAGTCTGTCCCTTTAAGAACTAGGTGGGCTGGAGAGCAGCTGGTCCTGTGCTGGCGAGAAGCCCAGCAGGCAGGTACTAGGAATCAGCTGATCCAGCTAAACAGCTGATAATAACTGGGTCTGACTTCCAGCTGGAGTATATACATGAGCGCACCACTTCCATGGGGAATACACTCTCCTGGGGCTGCAGCAGAAGGCTGCAAGAGGGCAAGCAGGCCCCACAGACACCAATAGGCTGGGGAAGGTCCACCCCCCATATCTGCCAGAGGGCCCCACAGCCTCAGTTAAGAACAGGACTATAGGTTTGGTGGTGGTGGTTTCATATTTCCCTTTGTATGTGTTTTAAAGAATAAACTGAGCTCTGGGAAAAAGAGTACAAATGGAACCAGACATGGAATTTTTGTCCCAGGCTGGTGATTAGGTCCACCAGCCTACAAGCCCTACACCCAAATCAACACAACCACCACACACAGCACAATCAGTATGCACAATAACCCCCAAAACACAATAGCCCTGCACCACAGCACACATCTCATTCACTACCTGCACAGTGGTGGACTTGCTTACCTAAGTCAAATGTGCTCCAAGTCCTCTGCACTTCTACTCACGCATCTGATTAAATGTTTTGTCTCTTTGTCTAGCATCTTTTATAAAATTGGAAATAAAAACCCAACTAGGCAAATGGAAGAAAAAGCATTTTACATTTTCAACTACAGAGATGTAAAATGTTTTGTTTTGAATTATTTCAGCATTAAAATTGTCCAGCAGGAGATGGAAGTGCATCTGTGCACTGAAATATAGTGCACTGAAAAATTGTTCTTAAAATGAAAGGCATTGTATTACATCTTGATACCTAATTTAGGTTCTGTATCAAAAACTAATAAAAGAGTTCTATAGCTTCTCCTGACAAGATTTGACAATATAGGCTGCCTGCTGTTATATTTTTAAAGAATGTCCAATAAAAGAGGTTTGATTTTATTTTTCCAGTGAATGGATTAAAAAGTTTTCTGTAGAAATACTGTGAAAAGTATTTGGAGTTATCACCTCTCTTCTGATAAATGTTTTCTACAGTTAATATATTCAGTTTTCTCTGTCTTTGTGTAAAAATCTTACACTGATGCTAAAACAGTTGGTTAGGTTTTATTTTGTTTTGTGTTCAGAGAGCACTTCTGTCCCTCAGTCATAAGTTCCAAAGCTGTGGAAGATGAAGAAAACTGTGACCTTGTTTACTACAGAAATTACTAGCTGGCATTTGTCTAGTTTTTTGGCATTGTTTGCTTTTAAGCTATCATCACTAGCATTACATTCATTTGTTTCAATGCAATAAATGATAGACTCAACACTCTTATTTGGTTCCGTCAGTGCTGATATCTACTCAAGTGTTTACTGCATTCTTTAGTATTAGTTCTGAGCTCTTCCTTGATCTGATTATTCTAAGAGCCTCTAAAAAGAACAATGGTGACACATTTGGAGGACTTTATTTTCTGTATTAATTCTCTACTCTTCCTTCTTAAATTTCAGGGGCCTTGTGTCAACCCCCAGGTTCCTCTTGTCACTCTATTAGGACCAATAACTCAAGAACCCACTTTTTCACTTTGTTGTAAAGTTCTAACGCTGTGCACATATTTTCAAAGTATTATTAACTTCTACCCACCGATATCAAATACATAGTTTGTGCGATTGCCACTTCAATAACACTTTCTCCAATCAACAGCTCTTTCCTTTGCAGATTCATTTTTTTCCCGTTTCCTAAAAGTGGAAATCTGTGTTGGATAACTTATGAAGGAGAAAATCAATTTATTCACGTGTAAGTGGAGAAATCCCAGTTAGTCTCTTGGATATATTGGGAATGCTACCCACTTATTTTCAAATTTCTTTGTAGGCAGAATTAGAAAGACTGAATGAATAGAAAGGTAATTTTAGGGAGAACCATTGTGCTATATACTATCTTAGTGCTGTAGCTCTTGGCTTCCATTTGAATTTATAATACCTAAGTGGCTCCTGAGTTTTTGAGGTATAGTGCTCACACACCACAAATATGGAAGTTGTGGAAAAGGCTAATTTGAAAAGCTCCGATTACAAGTTAGTAACACAGTTATCATCTGAACAGTTTCAGTACCACTTAGAATTTAAAATCAGTTTAGATAAAAAAGTATGTCCTTCCAAAACTTTTGTCAAGTGATTTTTTTGGTGCTGATTAAACAATTACATTTTATCAATGGCTCTGATAAAATAAATACAGTAACAAATGCATTTTATTTAAGAAAGGAAAATAATTTGCAAACAACAGATAATAGGTTTTCTGAAGACTTTCCCACTACTTAGTTCTAAAATTAGATTTGCACATGAGCAAGATAAAGATAATATTTTGATTAGCTGGATATATAATTGCTCTTCTCAGCCCAGCTCAGCAGGATTTCCATAAGAGTCCATGCAGATTTTGAATGTGTTTTAATGCAAAACTGTATAATATAGTCCCTGGTTTCTGTGTGCATAAGTGCTTTTTTTAAATAGGTTTTTTTTGTTGCTTTTTTTAGTTACTTTCCATTGGGTATAACCTCAGAAAAGCTTAAAACATTATTCATGCTGTTTGCCCTTTTTCATTTAGCATTCTTTTTTAACTAATCATTAGGTGAGCACTAATCATCATACTTCTATTTTGTTCAATTCTTTATTTGTATACCACCAGCATCAGTCTTATCAATGGAACTTTGAAAATGGTTTGTTAATTAATTCATACTTGATGGTTGATTCTTCTGCATTAGGGCAAACATTTATACGGTCAGACATAAAACAATGTAAGATCATTTTTGCATTGAATTATAATTTCAAGGAAGAATAAATCAAACTTTGAACCTAAATTACTGAACAGTGTTTTTTAAAGCTGGCCATTGAGTAAAACTAAGTTTTTTATTTTTTTGCTATGATACTAACAAAGTAGACAATTTATTTAGATAATAATGCTGATTTCCATGCAATTAGTTCTATGGCGCACCAGATTCAGCATGTCATGACACTGGCTGTACATATAAAAAAGTGTTCAGAATGTTTTTTATACTGTCAGTTTCGAAGGATTAAGAAGGGCATAGAACTAATGGATAGTGTTGCTCACTAATTAATCTTTATTATTAAGGTTCTGTCAATATTCAGGTTGAGAAACAGAGTGTACACTGCTACTAGTGTAATTAGATTGGGTAAAACTCATGCTGGGTGGAAAATTCGCAAAATTCGCAAAATATTTGTGATACAATTTAATATTTTTATTGTAGTACCAGTATAGTGGGGTGTACTGCCCCTTTAATGGACAGTCTGGAGCTTACAACGAAAGCTATGTCTACACATCACATTGATACAATTGTTCGTAGTACAGAAGGGATTGACTGAACCTGGAGACTACTACCTTTAGAGGTGATCCCACTAGATCACAGTGTGGCATAGTTGCGGCAGCGTAGCGAAGCTGTTATTGCTCCTGTTTGTCTATCCTATCCTTGTCATGGGACTAAGTAAAGATTCCAGCAATGTTTCATAAGTACTAAATTCAAACTTTAAAAACATCAGAATGGCCATACTGGGTCAGACCAACAGTCTATCCTATCTTCCGATAGTGGCCAATGCAAGGTGAACAGAACAGGTAATCATCAAGTGATCCATCCCCTGTCGCCCATTCCCAGCTTCTGGCAAACAGAGGTTAGGGATGCCATCCCTGCCCATCCTGGCTAATAGCCACTGATGGACCTATCCTCCATGAACTCATCTAGTTCTTTTTTGAACTCTGTTATAGTCTTGGCCTTCACAGCATTCGCTGGCAAAGAGTTCCACAGGTTGACTGTACATTGTGTGATGAAATACTTCCTTTTGTTTGTTTTAAGCCTGCTGCCTATTAATTTCATTTGATGACCTCTAGTTCTTGTATTATGAGGAGCAAATAACATTTCCTTATTTACTTTCTCCACACCAGTCATAATTTTATAGACCTCTCTCATATCCCCCCCTTAGTTGTCTCTTTTCCAAGCTGAAAAGTCCCAGTCTTATTAATCTCTCCTCATATGGAAGCCGTTCCATGTCCCTACTAATTTTTGTTACCCTTTTCTGTACCTTTCCAATTCCATTATATCTTTTTTGAGATGGGGCAACCAGATCTGCATGCAATATTCTAGATGTGGGTGTACCATAGATTTATATAGAGGCAATAGGATATTTTCTGTCTTATTATCTATCCCTTTCCTAATGATTCCCAATATTCTGTTAGCTTTTTTGATTGTCGCTGAACATTGAGTGGATGTTTTCAGAGAACTATCCACAATGACTCCAAGATCTCTTCCTTTTTTTTAAAAAGGAAAAGACTGAAATAAGTTTCCAGAAATATGTCACTTCTTGTCAACATTAAAACGTTGGAGAAATAACAAAAAGTTTGCTGATTCTTATCACAGTTATTGAGGGTTAAATTTAGAACCCCAAGTCAGGTCAACCAAAACTGATGAGTCAAAGAGAGTGAAAGGTTCATGTGCAGAAAGACTAGGGCTCTATGTAAACCAGAGTGTTTGCAGGCAGTCTGTCATCACCATTGCTGGGTGGCTCAAAGTGCTGTGGCTGTTGAACCTCAGCAAGACCCATGTTCTGAGAGTTTGTGCCCCACCCTTGTCTTTCAGAGAATGTGTGTTGTGCACATTAGATGTTCTCTGTCTGCATTCTGAAGGAGTTTCCTTTGGAAGGTTTGCCCTGACAACGTTTCTGACTTAAGACCCGATATTTTAAAGGGCTTAGTCCACATGTAGACTCTGATTTTACTTGTGAATCATTGTCAAGAAAATTAGCATTATTTAAATAGCAGAAAGATGAACAGCTCTAGTAAGTAGTTAGGGTAACGTAATTATGACACATTCTACCATTTCCTAAACAATGGATCTGAATGTGATCAAAGGAAAGCAAGGCATTTGGTTATTTAGTCAAGATGTTCCTGATACACAACCCCCTTAACATGTGCTGCTCATAACACTTTAAGTTTCTTACAACCTTTTCTGATGCAGAGCTACAGAAGATGGGGGTTGGAGAAGTGAAGGAGGTGTTGGAGTTGTGCAGGCAGTTTGGGAAAGTGCAGGAGGTGGGCCCTGTCCCTCTGCCAGCCTTCACCTTATAAGGCTGTACTCTGGCACAACTACTGAGGGACCATCACGTTTCTAGACAACAGCCTAACAGCACTCCTATAATGTAGTTTGTAGATGAAGATTATTCACAACTCATGAATAGGAAGAGAGAGAGAGAGAGGTGAAGTAACTGCGCAAGGCCACATTACGTATCATAAGATTCTCTCTACCCCTGAGGCCTAACAGTTTGATAATGTTTAATAACTGTAAGCTAAATTTCTGGGTCTATTCTTTGTAAAGGTGTCATCTTGGATAGCACAGAAAAAAAGACAGTACACTGGGAATGTGGTTTAACTAGGCTGCAACCTTACTAATGTAACACATCGGGGAAACTGTCCAACAATAACTCGTCCAAATGCAGGTCAACCTTTCTTCTGTAATCCATGCTACTTGGGGAATGGCTGTCATCAGCCTCACCCTATAAACCTTTAACCTGCTCTCTAGAATGAGCTGAATTCTGGGAAGGCCCTCCTTAACTTGAAGTTAAGTGTATCCCCTTGATTCTAGATGTCTTTGGAATAATCTACAAATGGTTAAGAACTGAAGTGTCAGATGTTTTACTGTAACCCACTGAGCTCCTTGCTGGCTCCTGGAACAAAGTCTTGAATTCTCTTTCCCTCGCGCCCCCCCCCCCCAAATAAAAAAAATCAACATTGCTGTTGTTAATCCTGAAGTGAAAGAAAGCCAGGTTTATACCAACCCATGCCACGGCAAATGAACTTGGCCAACAACTGCAGAATGTTGACAGCAGTATACACACTGACTGGGTGTGACTCAGCTGGAAGTCTGGCAAGGATTGACAAACTAAAGCCCTGGAAGTATGTCAGGAAGAATCCATACAAATTTAGAAGCCTTGCAATTTTCGCATTATGGTGAATATACCTCGTGCACAGTTGAAATTAGTAGAAATTCTGATAACCCTTTTCTATGATCCAACAGCTAACTCAGTGCATTAAATCGTGTGCAATATAAGCTTTTCTGTCTCAAGCAAGCCTAGAAACAGGACTTCCCCTCAATTTATGATAGTCTTCCACAACATACCAAGCAAGCAAATTACCAGTCCCTTATCTGGAATCATGCCATGGAGGTGCAGCCTGACATCCCTTCCCCTGTGGGTGCTAAGGGGCTCAAGCACCGAGGGAGAAAAATGCGGGTGCTCAGCACCCCCGGGGCTGGCTGGAGCTGCTGCTCTGGTAGCCCTGGGTCTAGCCACCAATCAGCTGTCCAGTAGTTGGCCCTGTGCTCCCAGCAGCTCTAATGAAACACATTTGGAGTTAACCATTTAGATGTAATCATCCCCAAATGTGAAGGTTTCAAAAGTTGCTGTTCCAAAATTGCAGAATCTGTGCAATACATTCTGTACATTCTTGAGGGCATTATGCATCTTGTAAAATTATATCTAGATAAAATGAAAATGCCCTTTATCCATATTTTATGGCTGTAAAACATGATGTTGAAATAAGCTATTTTATTTTTTTAGAAATTACAATGTGCAAGTGGGTCATAAAATATACATATAGACAGAAAAACACACAGAGAACATATTTAAAGTAAATTTGCCAATATGAAATCAATATATGATTAAATCCATGTGTAATTATACACATGTTAAAGGAGAGTCCTTACTTCGACTTTTTCAAGAAATTGGTGAAGGCAATTTGACTTGGTTTACAAAAACATCTATAATTCTCAAAGTTAGCAGTGAAGAATACCACATCCCCCCCTAAAATCACTCTGGGGAGCTAGTCCCTTCATAAAAAAACGTGTTAAACCTTTTTTGTGTGGGGAGAGTGCTACAAATTTCAAATTTAGTCAGGGTTTTCCATTTGGGCCCCCAAACTACAGGGGAAAATCCCCATCTCTTCTACCCTGTTCTTTTCTGTCTTCTCCCAGCCATCAGGGATTGGGGAGCTCCCAGAGCATCCTGCTATCCTACCTCCCACAACCCATGCACACGGTCTCTCCAAAGGAAAAATCCCCACCTGGAGAAATCACACCCACTATTGCTGGTGTTTTCTGCTTCTCATTGGGTCCAGGGAGAAGCTTGGGGCCATCATTCACCTCCAGGGAATCATGGTGCAGGTCCTGCTGTGAGCAGTTGGCCTGGCTGTTGCCCACCATTCCCACTTTCCTACATGTGCTCTCAACTGCTGCCCTGGTTGCCGCTGTTGCGACCCTGTGGATGATTTTCAGCAAGTCTGTGAATTAATTCTTTGCAAAGGCCTTTGTGCTTACTGTAATGCGAGAGACAGAAAAAGAAGAAAAACATTTTGGTTTGAGAAAATCTTAAATCCTGATTACCTTACTGTATGCATTAAAAGTAGCATTCTGAAGAAGAGAACAACCTTCATATATCTCGGAAGATTTTTAAAAAGTATTTGTTGTAATTTATTTGACTTGACTTGATTCAATCTCACTTATATCATTTTCTAGAGAGTAAAGTACCTGACCATATGATATAAACATTACACATTTCCTTGCTTTCCCTTTCATTGATCATAGTTATTCAGATTACCTATTCCTGAACTTAAATATCTGCTTTATGCATGTGGAATGAATATTTTATAAAGCACTGCCCAAACCAAATATTATAAATATTGAGGAGAGATTTATTTTTATAAAAAATAAATATAATGTCCATAAGGCATGTATTTTACCTTTAGGGTATACAAAATGCAGCAACCATAGATGGGTCTAGTGCAGTGGTCCCCAAACTATGGGGCATGCCTCCCTGGGAGGGTGCAGAGGAACGTTCGGGGGGAAGGGTGGCAGGGCCCAGGCCAGCCCCCATGGCCGACAGGGAGGGAGCACCACCCAGCCCTGCTCTGCTCCCAGCTCCACTCTGGCCTCAGCCCCATCCCCGACCCCAGCCTCGGCCACCGGCTCCCATCCCCACTCCTGGACACAGCTCTGCTACTGACCGTGGCCCCTGGCTCCTGGTCCTGACTGCGGGCCTGCACCCTGCCGCAGCCCCTGGCTCTGACTGCGACCCCGCTCCTGGCTGAGGCCCCAGTGGCAGCGCTGGCCCCACTCCAAATTGTGGCCCTGCTCCCAGCCCCGGCTCCTGACTGTGGCTCTTGGAGGGGCGCGGACCAGGTAAGGGGGAGACGTGAACAAAAAAGTTTGGGGACCATTGGTCTAGTGATTGGCTACTCATGCACCTCTATATTTAAATTAACATTTAAAATGAATAATTTTAGTTAATAATTTGATAGATTTTATCCTGACTAATATTGTTGGGCTTCAGTATCTTGTGAAACACTTGAGTGTCCTGACTAAAAATAATAGGAAATAATCTTCCCAGCTCACAGCCTGTGTTAGCAGAATGCATTTCCATAGGGCTTATGAAGGAAGGAATTTATCCCCCGTTGCTGTTGCAGCACATATCAATGGTACATGGGGGGCTATAGAACCTTATGGATGATGGTGATAAACTGCCCTCCCCACTGTGTAATAGAACTGAATTGTTCTGGTTAGTCAGGAGTGGACTCTAAATGACCATAGGGGTGCAACAGGGGGAGCAGTATTTACCCCAATAATAAGCTTCTACATAACATTTTAAATTTCCTCTTATTGCTACAAAACATTTTGGAGCTTCCAATTCATACAAAATACACTACAGTATATTGACAATAACTGGACTATGTGAGGATAGACATTCCATCTTACCTTGAAGTACTGCAGGTACTTAAAATATATCACTAATGATTTAGATATGTAGATTGGTTTGGATTTCCTTTGTGTACTCCCACAAATTGACTGATCAGATAGGGTTACAGTCAAATTTGCAGGAAATATATTTATGAATCAGGTATAAGGAAGGGAGTTTTATTACTTGCATAACTGACAAACCTGGGACATTTTTGCGGAAGATAGCTACTGGGGATAATAACTTAGTGACAAAACAGAAAAAGGGTAATAATTCATAAATTAGCAGGTCATTAATCTTGTCTTTATGAGGGAACAAGCTAATTTATTTCAGAGAAGGTTGAACCTGAGGTGCAATTTATAATCTTTTTGATAGCCTAGTAATGTTGAAAGGCTCGTAATGTAATGCTATATTATTCATCCTTTGAACTTGAGCTATTTTTATGAAATAATGGAGGGTACAGAGAAGAGAAGTATCAACTTTTTGGAACGCAGTAAAGCAACAGGGAAGTATTGGTTTGCTGTTCAATTTTCAGAAATGTGAGATTTGAATAAGTGGGCAATATAATTTGTGAAAGAGAGCAGCATTGTAAATGAAGATTGATTGCATTTTTAAAACACAATAGTTGCCATTAAAATATCATTTGAAAATAATGTCACACTTTGAGCCTGATTGCCTCCTTTCCACAAAATAACCCAGTGGAGGGGAGAGTGGAGGAGGAAAACATTGTAAGAGTTATTTTCCAAGCTCTTAGTTGAGGTAGGTGGGATGTGTCCTCCCTTGTGGACAGGGCCGGCTCCAGGGTTTTGGCCGCCCCAAGCAGCCAAAACAAAACAAACAAACAAACAAACAAAAAGCCGCGATCACGATCTGCGGCAGCAATTCGGCGGGAGGTCCTTCGCTCCCAGGCGGAGTGAGGGACCGTCCGCCGAATTGCTGCCGAATACCTGGACCTGCCGCCCCTCTCCGGAGCGGCCGCCCCAAGTACCTGCTTAAGAAGCTGGTGCCTGGAGCTGGCCCTGCTTGTGGAACAAACTGGGTGGTGGTGTCCTCAAACCCTGTGGATCTCAGTTCCAGCTGTATGGAAGTTCTATGCCTCTGCACTGCTCTACATTCCATGTCGGTCTTTCTGCATTGGTATCTACCCTTGGAAGTCCTCCTGAAGTGGGGTTCTTCAGTATAAAGGGGAACCACAGAGAAGTTATTGTCGCTGCAAGCTGCATTCACTTTTTGTGAATTCCCTGAAGGGCTTGTGGGGGGCTGCTCCTGGGAATAACCATACCTCTTTCTGCTCACAGCCACTATCTTGCCTCACATGTCTTCCCCTCCTTTTCTGCACTGGGCCCTCTCCAGAGTTCATGGAGGTGGCTGACCCTTTGCCCTGGATCACAGAAAGAGAGATGTGTAGATCGCAGGGGGAGCGTTAGGGTCAATGGTATCTGCAATATTATAATTATTTTCTATACTGAGTTACGTCCCGACTGGCTTTAACACTGATCTTAATAAGTTTATGCGGGGGATGATATGATGAAACTCCCTACAATGGCATGTAGCCAGTCTGCAACTGCTAGTAGTAAATATCTCCAAGGGCCGCTGATGGGACACTAGATGGGGAGGGCTCTGAGTTACTCCAGAGAATTCTTTCCCAGGTGTCTGGCTGGAGGGTCTTGCCCACATGCTCACGGTCTAACTGATCACCATATTTGGGATCGGGAAGGAATTTTCCCCTGGTTCAGATTGGCAGAGACCATAGCGTTTTTTTGCCTTCCTCTGCAGCATGGGGCATGAGTCACTTGAAGGTTTAAACTAATGTAACTGGTGGATTCTTTGTAACTTGAAGTTTTAAACCATGATTTGAGGACTTCAGTAACTCAGCCAGAGGTGATGGGTCTATTACAGGAGTGGCTGGGCGAGGTTCTGTGGCCTGCTGTGTGTCAGATAAGATGATCATGATGGTCACTTCTGCTTTAAAGTCTGAGTCTGTGTCAGATACTGCTGCATGATAATTGTTGACAAATGTTTTTAAGTCGTAGTCACTATGTATATAGTATCTGTGAAAAGATTCATATGCAATAAACTTTTCTAAATGTAATAAGTAAATCTTTTAATATATTTTCTCTATGCAGAACAAAAAATTATACAAAATAATGTTATTTGGAAGGGTAAATATATTCAAAAGTTTCTCTCTAGCAAAATTAATTTTGACTATGTATAAATGAAAAGACTTCTGTGATTCCAGAGTTACTTGTGTTATGTTTGTACTGTAGAAAGAATCTCTTTATACAGACTGCATATGTCTCTCCAGATGTTTGTGTGTTAAATATTTTTGGAACACTTTACATAATTATACTTTTTTGTTTTGTTTTGTTTTAGATAAAGATACAGCAGTTGAACTTCCTATAAAGTTTACTCCACGATATCCTGGTTGCTATCCCTGCCAGATTCTGCTGCAATCTTTCTATGATATTCGGGTCTACTTGATTGAGTGTGTGGTGAATACAGACAGCGCTGAGGCTGAGCTTGAATTTGTAACACCAGCCTATCAGGCTGTGATTCAGGACATACCAGTAGTAAGTCCATTTTGCAATTAGAAGGTTAAATCAAGATTCCAGATTATTGGATTCATCCTTTTAAATTAAAATTAACATCCATGTACCATAGCAACCACAAAAGTACTGAAATACCGATGTTATCTTGCTGCCCAAAGTCTAAATGGTATGTAAACATAAAACATAAAAGAGTTACAGATTGTTTTCTGCCCGCCTCAATAACTATTTAGTCTGTTATTCCTAATGATTTTTCTTCTGAGACTGACACTTATTAACATACAGGACATTGCAAGTAGGGGGGAAAAGGTTGGTATGAGTAGTATGAATACTAAATGTAAGATTTCTGGCAGTGGAAGGAAATCAGAAATCTGAATTAAGGTGCAGGATAGCAGAATTAAATATTGTACAGATCGTATTAATGTATTTTGCTCCACAAAAAAGAAGTTGTTTTTAAAAAATAATTATTTAAGAGACATGTGAGGTTATAAATAATATGTAAGGCTACGATTTAGTCATGGGTATTTTTAGTAAAAATTCACAGTCTGTGACCTGTCCATGACTTATACTATAAATACCCCTGACTAAATCCTGGGGAGGACGCGCTACTGGTGGTGGCAACCTGGGGGGCCACTGCTGGGAGGGGGGCGTGGCAAGTGGCACCAGCTGCTGGGAGCCACTGCTCGGGCGGTCCTTGGGGTCAGCCATACAGGCCGCTGCTCGGGTGGTTCCTGGGGCCAGTTGCCCGGGGCCACCCAAGCAGCGGCTGGTAAGGCTGGCTGCGGTGCTGCCTGATTGATTGGCTGCAGAGCCACTCCAGCGGTGGCCATTGTGGCTGGCCCTGGTGTGAGCCCCACCTGCCGCTGCAGAAGTCACGGAGGTCACTGAAAATCATGAAATCCGTGACTTCTGCAACCTCCATGACAGACACGCAGCCCTAATAATATGTAATATAGATACATTAGAAAAGCGTATTCAAAAGTTAAATATTTGAAGCATTCAATACTAAGAAGCTATGATGTAAGAGAGGGACAGAAATTAACATAGTAGATCAGAATAGTCATTAATCTAAGGCCAGGTCTACACTACCCCCTAATTCGAACTAAGGTACGCAACTTCAGCTACATGAATAACGTAGCTGAAGTTCGAAGTACCTTAGTTCGAACTTACCTTGGTCCACACTCGGCAGGCAGGCTCCCCCGTCAACTCCGCGGTACTCCTCTCGCCGAGCTGGAGTACCGCAGTCGACGGCGAGCACTTCCGGGTTCGACTTATCGCGTCCAGACTAGACGCGATAAGTCGAACCCAGAAGTTCGATTGCCAGCCACCGAACTAGCGGGTAAGTGTAGCCAAGGCCTAATCTAATAATTTATCTCCAGCAATGACCAGGACCTGATGCTCCAGAAACTGATGCAAAAAATCCCATAGTGCACAATTATGGCGTAAGCTGACAGTCCAAAAAGATATAAGAGAGAGAGAGAGTCAAAGAGTGAATTTTGAGCTGTAGGGTTGGGTATCTTCTTCAAAGAAGTCATTATCAAGCTTTTTAGGCCATCAGCAGACTGTCTCAAATTAAAAGCTAAAGAGAGAAAATGATGTGGCATAAAACAACAAGAGGAAGACTTAAAGGTTCTATTAGAAGTAAAAATGTTACCTAAGGTTTGCACCAGGAGTTGAGAGTGCTGCACATACCATATTTTGTGTGAGGTGGTCAGGAAGAATAGAGAGTGATAGTATAGAAAAAGTCACAC
The DNA here is from genome assembly GCF_011386835.1 of Chrysemys picta bellii. Lineage (NCBI taxonomy): Eukaryota > Metazoa > Chordata > Testudines > Emydidae > Chrysemys > Chrysemys picta. Next base: position 205,506,881 of record NC_088791.1, read on the forward strand.
TGAGATCTGATGGGACAAGAAGAGGGGAGGGATCCATGATCAGACGTGAGATCAGTAGCTTGTCTGGAGAAGGATAGTATTGTGAAAGTACAGTGAAACACTTAAAGTAACCAAGGAGGTTGTTCTGAAATGATTGGGATCTTTATTTCTGCTCATTTTATTTTCCTTTTTAAAGAATAAATAAGATAATGGATATTGACCTGCTCAGCCTGTCTATTGGCGCTGCTCCTAGAACTGGAGTTACCTTTGTGTGTTGCTGGATAAGGGGTGTGCTGGTTTTAAAGAGGATGAGATTCTGATGTTGTGGAGCATGAGAGAGAAATTCGCATGAACTCTTCATCTCCCATTGAGCCTCCAACTTGTCAACACACAACTGTTGGTTTTTTCTTTCATACTTTGGGTTCTGCCACAGGACAGTCTTTCTACTAAATAGTTTAGTGTTCAGCAGATTCAGTATCTGTGTGCATATGGCTATGCACATTTTTGGTTAGATTGAGCCCATTATTATAAGTACAATCAAACTTCTTTTATGGTATGAGTATGTAAAACATGAATTTTTAGAGCATTCCTACTAGTATCCACAGTACCAGTATTATTGAACTTTTGGTTGAATACATTCAAACTTTTAAAAATATAATCTTTATTTTCCTAAACTCTGCTCTGAGTTGGCACTTTTGAAAAAATAAAGATTATGGTCTGATTTGGTGTCCATTCTAAGAATTAATGGATAGAAAGTTAAATGTAGCTGTAATTGCAGGTAAATGTAGGTTGTAACTTTAAATGTACCATTTGGATGACATCTATTTTTTTTTTCCAGAGTAATATGTCTAATCAGGACTGGAAACTTCAAGCAATCCTAGAGGGACATTGTTTTTATGGCCCTCCTCTCATATATGTGGGTCCAGGTGAAACAACACAGTATCCTCTCATGTTTAAGCCCATTGCTGAGTGTGTCACTCTGGTAAGAGAAAAGAGACATTCAGCCTTTATAAGGTTTGCTGCTACACATGAAACTTGTGCCTGCACTCCAGGAAACCCCTTAAGCAGGTGTTTAACATTAAGTATCTGCTTAAGAGGTTTTCTGAATCAGGGTTATTCAGGGCAAGACTTTTTCCTGAGGATGTACTTGTAATAAACTGCCTTCAGTGGAGCTTAGGCTAATATTTTGTATGGTCAATTTCTCTTTTCTCGTGGTCCTACCGTCTCTCTCTGCCCACCCAATTTTAATAAAATTATTAGGTATTCTATACAAATTGAAAACATTCTAATTACAAATATATACAGTGCATTCCAGCCTTTTTTTAAATATACATTATTTTATTTATGTAATCAGTAAATTCAGGAAATGCCAGTTTTAAGGTTCTTTAATAACATTGAGCATCCCTCATTGCGCATATATGCCATGGGGATTCTACAGGAATGGATGTTATATTAGTTCATTCATTAATTTCCATTACTAGTTATGTCATTGCTCATATTGGGGTGGATTCCCAGGCACTCTGTCCCAATGGTAGTTGCCATTCTGGATATTATGAGAGACATACCAGGGTATGGGCTGTTTCAACTTTTAACAGGAAGCAGTTTGTACATGCCTGCCTATGCATTACCTGAGCTACTCTGGTGTTTGCCATGCTATACAAAAACACAAATTTACAGTATCACTCTTTTGCCTAGCACAAAATAATTACTCTCTACAAACTACAATAACCTATTCAAATTACTTACTAACATCAGTATAATGTAGTTCACAAATCCAGTAACAAAAATACAAACCCTCCTAAAACCGTTAACAGTCCTAAAGACAAACCTCACCTAAGCTAAAACAACCTAAACTAGGGAATATGGAATTATTCCCTGGGAAAACTGTCATTACACAGACAGCAGAATTAAGATGATTGCATGGTTGTACTCTATATTTCCTGCTTTATGAGAGTTAGAGTTGGGTATATTTTATCCTTAGCAATTATTAATTATTTTCAACAAGCTTTTTCTATGTTTGAATTTTATATTATATTTGAAAAATAATATAGGATATAAGGAGAAGCCACATTTTAAAGGATATGTATGAAGGCTTAGATTTAAGACTTGAGTATTCCTGCTTAACTCTATATTTTCTAACTTTTGAGTGTTTGGTTTCTCATTCTTAATGTTACACTAATATTATTAATCATTTATTATTTATTTGTTAGGCCCAGATACTGCACAATGTTTTTGTTTGGAGTATATAATCTGTATGTGTGGATAGCCATAGCTCACTCTATTACATTGGTACAACTTCAATGGCTTCAGTGGAGTTACTTCAGTGTACATGAGAATAGAATTTGGATATGTGATGCAATATATATATCTATAGGTATAAAGCATTTAGTGTGTGTGCACATACTCAGCAGATGTGTATCACATGTAGATCCCTGTACACAGCAGGTCAGGCATGAAACACCAGTTCTTTGGAATCTCAGTCTCACAGCAAAATATCCAGAGGTAGGTCACCCACACAAAACCTACATACTCCCACCCAGAGGACAGATTTTGTCAGTTTTGTGGCAAGATCCTTTCTCTCCAGCCTGGACTCGTTTAATACTTAAGTCAATGGGAACGTTGTCATTGATTTGAATGGGGATTTCCCCCCAGGTCCTCATTATTATGGAGACTTCCCCAGCAGGTCCCTGCTCTCTCAATACTCTTATAACTCTAATTCTCTGTTAGTATAGTATTGATGTATATGCTCTTTATCTTTCCTACCTGAATGAGGATCCCCAAAATGGAGTTTGCTTATGAAAGAAAGCTGTGGATGCTGGAGTTCAATAGATAGTTCTGATGCTGATTGCGTTTTCTTCTTCTTTCTTCTAAAGTTATAAACCACAGGAATTCGTCCCAAGACTTCCAGACTGTATCATTAAATAAGTTGATGGTTTTCAGAAGTGTCTTCATTTTTTTTTAAACAGTCTGATGAAATCATTCCCTTTGGGGCCAAACTCCACTGACAGTCAATTTTAGCAAGATGCAAAGTTTCTTCTTCCTAGGCCATTGATTTAAATCTGATCAGAATTTAAACAGCTAAAAATTGTGAGTTGCAAACAGGTCAGCTTCAGCCTTGTTACTTAATGGTTTTAAGATTTCACTGTTTTAGTTTCATCCATAAATGTGTTTCTGTAGTTATCATTCAAAGAGGGAATAAAATTCATAGGTTTTGAGGGTGGATATTAATGATCTTAGTTCTCATTTTGTAGTTTCCCAAAATGTTAATAGAATTCTATTATTCTGATCAATGCAGTGAGCAAAGCTACTAGGCAAAGTTATTCTGTGAAAACCAGCAATAATGTTGAAGTACAAGATACAAAAACTACACAGGCAAATTTTATTTGTAATTTATTGTGTATGAGGATTCATATAATAGATAAAAGAAAAAGTTAATGTTGTCTCTTTCTTATGTATGGTAAATAAAATCGACTCAAAAAAGTTTAGTACCAAGAGCCACCTCCTGCACAGGGTTCTGCTGGATGAGTACTGCTGAAACAAAGTACCTTTCTTTTCCAGTTTTTCACGTTAATTAGGAATAGTGATGGCTCAGAAAATATTTTCTTGGAAGGTATATTTCTTTGCTGAGTAGAAGTAAACAAGTGTGTAATCAATATACATGAGGCACTATACTGCTAACTCTGTAATATAGAAAAATTAGAAATAAAAGTTAGTCTTCCTTAAATTTGTCTTCATTAATTCAGCAGAAGTGTGTACATATATGCTGGAAAGTAAACAGGCAACACCTCCCTGAAAGCTTGTTTCACTACCTGGACTCAAGATTAATTAGGTTAAGGGAGTTTGGCAGCCGTGCAAGACTCACGCAGTGCTGAAATGTCTTCTTTTTTTCCTTTGTCACAGGGCAAGCTTATTCTACAAAATGAAACAGATGGCACTGAACACATCTTTGGCCTTAAGGGAATAGGGAGGAAACCTCTTGCACTGGATCATATCGTAATAGACTGTCAAGTGAGACAAATTACTCAGAAGGTCCTAATGGTGCCCAATTATACAAAGAACAAGTTGACATACAAGGTAAAGTTGTGGAATGTTAGAATACATGTATCTTTGTCAAAGAGGATGCAAATTATGGTGTGAAAATAACATAGTAAGAATATTGTCTTAGTTCCTACTTATTAACTTTCGTTTGGCAGTAAGAAATTGTTTCTATATCGAATAGGATTTAGCTTGTTTTTAGTATAGTTGATGTTTCCATAGGAAGGAATTCTTTTTACTCTAGTGCATGATTTATTATACATTTCATGAAGAAAGATTTAATTGTTTCTTACTATTAAATAATTTAATACTTTTGTTTTTCACTCTTTTCACTCAGTATACTTTACAAATGGATTGAGATAAGCCTGTTTCCATATGTAAAATTAATTACTGCAATTTTTGTAAGTCTTGCTAACATGAGTATCTTGTAAAGGGGTTCTGTGTCTAGAGCTTAGAAATCCCAGTATTCCAAACCAGTGAATACTCAAAGAAAATTAGGTTTTAGCCAAAATGACATTTTAACCCTGGCTTCAATTAGGCGTATATGTATTATTTAATATACATTTTCTATTAATATACAAATATTATATTTGTTAAAAGAAAGCTATTTAGGTTGCATCATCAAGTGCTTGTAAGTAAGGAAATGCCAGATTTACAGTTGCCTATGTAAGCCTAATTCTGCCCTCATGCTCTAAACAATGGAGGTCTAAGAGCTCCTTAAAAAAACTCACCAGATTCTTTCATAATGCAAGGTGGTAAGCAATGTACATAGCAATAGTATCTTCTCCCCATATAATGTGTCTAGAATGGTAAATTGTCTGTACACTATTAGAGGCAAGTCCTGTACCCTTTGTGGATATATAGAACTCCCAAGTAGCAGAACCAGTGGCTTCCTGCATGCCAATAGGCAGGAGATGGCTGAGGATTTGGGGCAGGACCAGAGGACCACCTCTTTCCTTCCCAGTCACAGAGAAGGTTTTCTAATACTATTCAGGGAAGATTTGGACTTAGTGAATAAAAACCACCAAGAGCTCTTTTGTGGCTTTTAAAGCTGAGCAGAAAGGGTTGTGGAACTGGGGGTGGGGTGAGCAGAGATGCGGGGAGGGTATTGTAGCGCAACCTGTGTGCAACACTTGGCAGAGGGATTCTATCTGCGGAATGTTGAGGCAGGAAAATGGACTCTCAGAATGAATAGGATACTTCACCTGGGAGCTTCTATTACAGTTTTTTGGAAATCTAGCATGTGCTTTGCTAGTGCTGGCCTCAGGCAACTGGCCTGTATATGGTTGAGTGAGACCCCAAATAGTCCCCTGCCTCATTAACCCCTTCCTTCTATCTTGATGTACGTATCATCATGGGCTGCATTGTCATTCCCATTGTGGTCAAGAGTTGCTGAAGCACCGAGATTCTGTCTGCCCTATGTGCATATGTGCAAGAGGGAGAAGAAGCTCCTTGGTCTCTCTCCCACTCTTGTGGTGTAGGACCCTAAGTATACAGTAGTGTTACCATTGTTTAGGTGGATCTTGCTATACTGCATACATGAAAGAGGATTTCATTTCTGCACACACACAATCTGTTTCCCACTCTAGACTGTACATTTATACTATCACAATCAACAAAGATGATACCTGGGCCAATGGATGAGCAAGTTTATTTCATTCTTCAGTGCAGGAGAAACACTTCAACACTAGTTATTTACTCTCCACTTCTGCTTTGACATCCTCTGTTGATGGGATTTCTCCAGGTTGAAACCATTAGATACAATGGAGCAGAACAAACCAAAGCTTGTAGTGCAGGTGAAAATGTTTTACCATTGCTGGGGTAGAATTATGTTAATAGCATTATGGTATCATGCTCCAAAAATTAGACATCACTGGAAAAAGTGTCCTGTACCATTTTGGGTAGCTACTGTACATCAGCATGATGCTACTTCTAAATAGTAGGGTAAATTTATTTTCCTTAAGTCCATGTTTTATCTGTGTGGTTTTTAATTATTAAAGGAATATTTGCATTTATTCAATATAATATACCATAGAATGGGACCTGCCTTATACTCAGGTTTCATTTGACTCACTGTTCAGTACACAAAACAACATAAGAAATAAAATCCTTGGGCTTTAGGAGCTTCCACATTTTTCTTTTCAACCTCTTCATGCAAGCTTGTGGTGTAACAGATATGGCATTTTCCTACAACATCCTTGAAAAAAAATACTAAATTAAATTTAAATATTTTGGGGGTCCATTGTTTATGTATTATTGTGGACAGATATTGTATGTAACCTTTTTAGGGAGGAGATGTGATGTAAGTGCTATATTGAACAATGCGTTAGTCAAGAATCAACTTTTGGAACAACACATATGAAGTGGAATCCTGGGTAATATCTAAGGGGAGGTGAATGCAAATTCCCCACCTACGATTATGCAAAACCCCAGCCCTTTGAAGCTACTTCCTGAGGAGTGGGCCTTTGTCTATTGCATCACCTGTTTCATGAGGCCATGATCAAAGGCAAAGCTGTATAAAGGAAAGAATGAACGATTCAGGGTTGTTCTGAATCTGGGACAGCTATGAACTTATAACCTGGGGAAAAACCCGTTGTGGGTTTTGAAGGACTGATGCCTATCAGAGTCCAAGGTTGGAGCTGGGGTGATCTCTGGTAGGTTTTAGCATGCACATAGGTTCTTCTATTGTTTTTAATATATTTTCTCTGCAATTCATTCACCTTAAGAATAAATGTGCTTCTTCATAAAGGGCTGTGTGGTAAATTGTAACTGCTGGCAATTACAGCTGTTCATAGCCTTTGGCAAGAAAGCTAACCACAGATGCTGGCGTATTTGGCAGTCTGGTATTGCTGGGGATATCACAGTATAGAACTGTGCAGCCTGGAAAAACTACAGTCCGCAGGGAGAGAGACATGGGTCTCTGCCCAGGAGAGGTGATGGCTGAGGAGCCGGGAACCTAGAGTGAGTGCCCTTGGGGGACCACATACAGAAGAACCTCAAAGTTATGAACACCAGAGTTACGAACTGACCAGTTAATCACACACCTCATTTGGAACCAGAAATACACAATCAGGCAGCAGCAGAGCCAAAAAAAAAAATTAATAAAAAGTCAGAGGTTCTACTGTACAAGGAATACTGGTGTAGTTGCACTGAACTGTGACACCCCTTGGCCCAGTTACCTACGTCTCTGGATTTGGAGAAGCAGACTGCCCTGATCTGCATCATGTTATCTGTGACTCTGTATGTATCAGATTCTCCCTCTTGGGCAGCTGTTGACAGCCCATTCAGCCCTCATCCCCATCCCGCCCTTTCTTACATAGACCAGCATCTTTAAGATTGTAGTATCCCCTTTATTCCTAGGCCCAGGATGGGGAAGAGTAAACTTTGCATGTTTAGTTGGAGCCAGGCCCGGGGTATTACCCAATTAATGGCTTTCCCGTTTTCCCAAAAGAACCTTGATATTCTCCGATAGTACTTTATCTTTGGCATGGTTTCATTTCCTGTTGGTTTCCACCTTTGATTTAATTCTATGCAGCTAGGCAAGATAATATCACATAGGGAAACTGAGATGCACATGATATTTCTAAAAAATTATATAGTTAATTCTCCACAACGATGCAGTGCAGGTTAAGTGTGAGGTTCTTAATAGTGAGATGAACCAGTAGTTGGGAAACCATAATAATTTACAGCTACGTTCATAAAGATTTTACTGCCCAGTTAGCACTTAGAAATTAGGTAATTTTGTCTTGAGGAGTGTAAATCAGCATCAGTGTTCCATTTTTCATAATTAGATATATTAAATCATTAATTTAATAGAAATGTAATTTAATTAAAAAGTTAATTACATTGTTCATATGTTCCCCAGCTTCCTAATAATCACTATGTATCTCTGAATTGTGCAGCCTAAATAGGTGATAGGACAAGGGTTAAGTAGAATGAGCTCAATAAAAGTTCCCTTTTTCCCCCCTAAGTCAGGCAAACAAATCCTCTTCCTTCTGAAACTTGAATGACAGAGTGTTTTTCCTTCACTTGACAGGTGAGAATATTATTCATATCTGGAGCAGGAATACATGTTCTAGTCTACATCTATGATTTAAACACCTATGTACCCACCAATCCAAATCAAGGTTGTGATTTTCAAAGCCACCGAAGTGAGTTAAATGCCCAGATCCTATTAAAATTCAGTGAGAGTTGTGTGCCTGACTCACTCAAGCACCTTTGAAAATCCCACCTTAAGTAAAGGTGTGTATTTTAATTACATACCTACCTACAAAGCTTTCAATGACAAAAAAAGATAATGCAAAAACTCTTATTTAAAGTTATTTTAAACTTGAATACAGTGTGTGATGTATTTTCCACTGTTAAAAGTACTGATGTATCTTAGGCAGGTCTTTGTTTTATGCAGCACAGTAGATCAAAATTATGCAGGAGGGAGTTCAGAAGTATGTGATGTCCCCCGCCCCCCTCGCTCACACACACACACACACACACACACACGCACACACACACACTCCTATGTGCCACTCTAATCAGTATAGTGTTCTTTCCATCATTTATTTACTTCGTTATTCAGTTTATTTTATACTTTCAGCATGATGCGAATTTTTGTATTGATGAGTAACTACAGTGTAGAAGTTGCAGGACAATGATTTTGGCATCTGGGTATGGGTAATTTAGGGCTTTAGGTATTCAAAAAGGCATGGGGACCTGGTATTTAGTATCTTGAAGGAGATTAAGGCTTTTGGCACTGAGCTCCTATTTAACCACTTGCTAACTTGGGCAGGGGCAGAAGTCACTTCAGATTTGGGGAAGGGAAGTTTGAATTCTTCATTCCCTACCCACTAGCTCTTCACAGGCCATCGAGGACCTTCACAGTTCTGTTCTTTTGTATTTATCCACACTCTTCTTTTTTTATCCCTTCTACTCTGCCAGTATTGACAATCTCCTACTTCTTCTTGCTTGCTCTTCCTACAAATCTCTTTGTATGTTCTTCTTCATTACCCCTTATGAATAGAAAGTCCTCCATTAACTGATTTGCAAAGTTAATACCTTTATGCTATTCATGGCCCCAGGTGCTACTGTATTATATATATTTATTAATTCTGCACAGAGCCCTGACCATAGGATTTACCATCCAATTAACATATTTATATTGACTTTGAAGGACACTAAACACTAGATTTGTAGCTTTAAAAGTCCACAGTGAAGAGGGCAAACAACTTAATTAGTTTGAAGAGAGACAACATTCTGAGTGCAATTGTATGGAGTAACTTATGATGTTAGGAGGTAGGGCTGAACAGCTGTGGGGCTCACTTCCAGTTTATCTTATGCTCCCAAAGCTCATGGATCAGGGGTCAGGAAAGGATTTCCCCCCCCCCCCAGTGTATTCTGGGAGTGGGTTTTTTATCCCCTTCCTCTGAAGTATCAGGGATGGCCATGGCTAGAGATGAGACATTGGATGGGGAGAGCCCAGGGCTCTGAGTTGGCACCAAGCAGTCGCTCTCTGAGGTACTTGGCTGGTTGGTTCTTGCTCACATGCTCAGGGTCTAATTGATCACCATATGTGGGGTTGAAATGGAAATTTCCCCATGGTCAGAATGGCAGTGACCTTTGTGGGTAGGGGGCAGAAGTTGCCTTCCTTTACAGCATTGTGTGTGCAGGTAACCTGCCAGGATTATCCTACTTAAAGGAGGAACCCACAATTCAGCCACTCTTAGACTGGATTGCTGGTTACCAACCAGGACACGTCTTGCGGCTCTAATGGTGCTTGGTCCCAGCAGGAGAATTCCCTTTGGGAGATATGACCAGTAGCTAATTAAGGTGATTCAAAACAGCGTTTTCAAAACCAATGTATTGTTTATTCACCCAGTGGTACATGACAAGTAGGGAAAAGGGCTAAAACTAGAAAAGCCTACACATTTGGCTCTTACTTATACCTATTTCAGGTTCTCTCATTCTATTTCCCCTCAAACAGCTGCTGTCCACTTGGCCCTCTTTTCTCTTTAGGCAGTTATTTTTTAACGGTTAGTGTTCTTTTGATCTTAGGCCCCGGACCTGGAAAAGTAAGCCTTTTAACCTGGATGGAGCCAGGCTGGTAGGCACTTCCTGATTAATAGCCCACCCATTGTTTTCTTAAGGACCCTTGAAGTATTTTCCCAGAATGTTGTTTTTTTCTTTAGTCATTGTTTCATTTATCACCTTTCCCCACTATTAAAATTAACCAGTCTTTTCACACAATCCAGTAACTCAATATGGCTATGCATTGACTATCTTGCTAGCTAGGTCACAGAGTCTTAAAATTATTATATATTAACCTCACATTCTCTCCATCTTGTCTCTTCTGTGTCATTTAGAGTTCAGCTGATGCTGAAAATTGAGAGATAAAGAGATTAAGCTCTCACATGATTTGAACTTCAGGATTCTGGAAAAAGGTCACATATTAGATCTGCATACTTTTGCTGTGGGATTTTAATGGGACCCTTCCTTTGAAAGTAACTCTTTAATTTCTTACATGGGGAAAAATAGGGCTGTCAAGCGATTAAAAAATTAATCGTCTGATTAATCACACTGTTAAAAACAATAGAATACCATTTATTTAAATATTTTTGGATGTGTTCTACGTTTTCAAATATATTGATTTCAGTTACAATGCAGAATACAAAGTATACAGTGCTCACCTTATATTTATTTTTGATTACAATATTTGCACTGTAAAAATATAAAGTATTTTTCAGTTCACTTAATACAAGTACTGTAGTGCAATCTCTTTATTATGAAAGTTGAACTTAAAAATGTAGAATTATGTACAAAAATAACTGCATTCAAAAATAAAACAATGTAAAACTTTAGAACCTACAAGTCCACTCAGTCCTACTTTTTGTTCAGCCAATTGCTCAGACAAACAAGTGTGTTTACATTTTCAGGAGATAATGCTGCCCGCTTCTTGTTTACAATGTCACCTGAAAGTGAGAACAGGCATTCACATAGCACTATTGTAACCAGTGTTGCAAGATATTTACGTGCCAGATGCGCTAAAGATTCATATTGCCCTTCATGCTTCAACCAACATTCCAAAGGACATGCGTCCATGCTGATGATGGGTTCTGCTCAATAACAATCCAAAGCACTGCAGACCGACGCATGTTTATTTTCATCATCTGAGTCAGATGCCACCAGCAGAAGGTTAATTTTCTTTTTTTGGTGGTTCAGGTTCTGTAGATTTCTGAAAGCATGCTCAATATCTCATCCCTACCAGATTTTGGAAGGCACTTCAGATTCTTAAACCTTGGGCCGCGTGCTGTTGCTCTCTTTAGAAATCTCACATTGGTACCTTCTTTGCGTTATGTCAAATCTTCAGCGAAAGTGTTCTTAAAATGAACAGCATGCTGGTTCATCATCTGAGACTGCTGTAACATGAAATATATGGCAGAATGCAGGTAAAATGGAGCAGGAGACATACAATTCTCCCCCAAGGAGTTCAGGCACAAATTTTACTAATGCTTTTTTTTAACGAGCGTCATCAGCATGGAAGCAGGTCCTCTGGAATGGTGGCCGAAGCATGAAGGGACATATGAATGTTTAGCATATCTGGCGCAGCATTAACTCCAGTTAATGTAAACAAACTTGTTTGTTTTAGCAATTGGCTGAACAAGAAGTAAATCATGTAAATCACACTGTCTTTCTCTTTATATCCCCTCTGATTGGGATTTGTTTTAATTCATGCAGAAGGGATGGTGTGTTCCCTCACCTATTCCTTCCTTCCTTCCTAGACACACAGCTTCTAACTCAGAAGCAACTAGTCTGGTGTGGATCTATAGAAAATAGTTCACAGCGAGAAATAGTCTACTCTTCAAAGGTGTAGGCTTCACAGACCTCAGTTTCTTACCTCAGTCCAAACTGAAGATTAAATGTATGGCTATGTAATAGAATGTGCAGGTCTTTTGAGATTCCAGGGTATGCTTCTGTGAAGATGGTAGTTTCTATCCCAGTTTTATCACTAGAGATAATCCCTGTCCACCTTGTTGGATTTGACTAGTCCAGTGGTTCCCAAACTGGGGTTCGTGAACCTCTGGAGGTTCATGAAATGTTACTGGGGGGTTTTTGGGGAAAAAAATCCCTAATGGCGGACAGAGCTGTCACTAGGGACCCCGGGCAGCACGGGGCCAGGGGCCAGCAGGCTGGAGCCCCTGGACTGCCAGCTAAGCAGATCAAAGCAAGCATATCTATCACACTGAAGACATTTAAACTTCAAGACTCTTTATAAGAAATGGAAAGGGGGGTGGATATTTTTTGCTGTTTTTAAAATTAAATAGGCAGCTAGTATTGTTTTTAAAATTATTATGAACAAGTTTAGGCTTTGTTGTAATGTGCGTTGTTTGCCTGGACTGCTCAAGACCCGAATGCTTGTGTAGGAAGAACTCTTTGAGTTGGCTTCTTAAATACTTCATGCTGTTTCACATCTGGTACTCCTTGATGAAACATAGGAGCCTTGTCTTATAACAGGCTTATTTAAAGTGATACAAGCTACAAAAGTGAGATCTTGGAACAGTGTTGCCATTTTCATAATGTAATAAAAATACTGTAATGATAAGTAATTAATAATAGTATGTAATAAGCATGTCATAAAAACAAATTTTATATTTCCAAGATCACTGCTTTTATAATTTATATTCAGGTAAAGGAGAAAATCCCTGGAAATATTCATTTTTACGAGGGGGTTCATGAGACTTGACATTTTAGTGAAAGGGGTTCACCGGTTGTTAAAGTTTGGGAACCACTGGACTAGTCCTATGGACTGAAGCTCCTAAAATGTGTGTGAACAGGAGTCATCCCATCATCTATGTAAAGCTGAGACTATGTCTACACTACAAAGATAAATCAACCTATGTTAGATCGACTTACAGACACTGCATTAATTACTGCAGTGGCTGATGTCCACACTACCCTGCTTGGATCGGTGGCATATGTTCTCACCAGTAGCGCTTCCACTGACCTAAGAGGGGCAGTGTGGGGAGCTGAGAGCCTGGTCTCTCAGCTTTGCTGGTAGTTCCCTACCAGAAGCCCAGCTGCCATACAGGCTCTCGGGCTCCTGGCGGGCTGCCCCCGCCCCCCCCACCCCCCCCGGCTCCCTGTTCCCCATCAGGAGCAGAGGGGAAGCCACCTGGGGCTTTTCACCTCCCTGTTCCCCTCTGGGGCTTCCCTCCCGCTCCCCACCGGGAACCGGGCAGCTTTAACATAAGAATGGCCATACTGGGTCAGACTAAAGGTCCATCTAGCCCAGTATCCTGTCTTCTAACAGATGCTAATTTGTCTACACAGACACTGCTTTACCTTAGCAACTCCAATATAAGCCCTACACCTCTTGTTGAGATGGTTTTATTATGTCGGCGTAGCAGGGGCGTTACATTGGCAGGAGAAGCATTTCAATGTGTATACCTCCACTTTTTTGTCGACAATAACTGACTTTTGTCAACAAAACTGTAGTGTAGACAAGACTTGAGGAGAAGCAGCTGGTTCTTTTTTGAACCTGAATTAATAACAGCAAGATGAGATTTGGCACTTAATCAAAAACTCAAAAAGGTTTCTGGTTTTGGGGGTGGAGATGAAAAGGGATGGAGAGAGTGTGTGTCTGAAAGTGAACCCCTGCAGGGAAATTCTGCTAAGGGAATCTCTCTGAAGCCTTTACTAGGAAATACTGCAATAAAAGGAATTCCTGTGATTACCCCATATATAACACTTTTCTACAACAGAATTCATAAAGCATTGTGTACACGTGTAGTGCTGGGCACAGAGCAGTTTCTTATCTGATACTGAATTAATACAAGGTTAGAGATTTCAACATAAGTGGATTGTAGTGGTTGCAAAATTAGATTCATATCATCAGATTGCAATAGAAGTGTAAAGTAGTATTAAATAATTTAATCATTTGGTCTCATGACAACAATCTCTACCGTTTTTTAAATTTTTACATAAAACCATTTTCTGTAGGGTAAAAATACACTGATGTGTGAATAGTTGCTTCTAACCACACCTTTTATAGTAAATTTAGCTACAATTTGTGGCTTGCTCTTGTAGTAAAAATAAGATGCTAAATTAATTTTCCAGTACCATTCAGATCAGATGTCATTAAAATAAACACTCTGAAAGAACATAAAGGAACACGTAAATCAGTACAGATAAGTGGTCAGTTATCAGATCACACATGCAAAATGTTATTCATTTCAGAAAACACTCTAAAATTAATACATAACCAGCAATTTTTTTAAAAAGTTACATTTCCAGTACTCAGTTCAGTTTCTCTTTCAAATATACATGTATATTCATAAATTCTAAGGCCAAAAGGGACGGTTGCGATCATGTAGACTGACCTCCTGTATGACACAGGCCATAAAAGTTCCCTAAAATAATTCCTGGAACATATCTTTTAGAAAAACATCCAATCTTGATTTAAAAATTGTTAGTGATGGAGAATCCACCACAACCCATGGTAAATGCTCCAATGGTCAATTATTCTCACTGTTAAAAAATTATGCTTTATTTTCAGTCTGAATTTGTCTAGCTTCAACTTCCAGCCATTGGATCGTGTTACTCTTTTCTTTACTAGTTTGAAGAGCCCATTATTAAATATTTGTTCCTCATGTAGGTACTTAGAGACTGTAATCAAGTCACACCTTAACCTTCTCTTTGTTAAGATAGATTGAGCTCCTTGAGTCTATCACTATAAGGCATGTTTTCAAATCCTTTAATCAATCTCATTGCTCTTCTATGAACCCTCTCCAATTTATCAATATCCTTCTTGAATTGTGGGCCCCAGAACTGGACACAGTATTCCAGCAGCAGACACACCAGTGCCAAATACAAATCTTTTTTGGCCACAGCATCACATTGGGAGCTCATATTCAGCTGAATATCAGCTGACCTCCAAATCTTTTTCAGAATCACTGCTTCCCAGAATAGTCCTCCATCCTGTTAGTATGGCCTGTGTTCTTTGTTCCTAGATGTATACCTTTACATTTACCCATATTAAAACTCATACTGTTTGCTTTCACCCAGTTTACCAAAGGATCTAGATCACTCTTAAGTCAGTGACCTGTCATCTCCATTATTTACCACTGTCCCAATTTTTGTCTCATCTGCAAACTTTATCAGTGATGATTTTTGTTTTCTTCCAGGTCATTGCTAAAAATTTTAAATAGCGTAGAGCCAAGAACTTACCCATGCAGGACCCCACTGGAAATACTCATGTGATGATTTGTTGCTTACAGTTACATTTTGAGACCTATAACTAAATCAATTTTCAATCTATTTAATGTAGGCTTTGTTAATTTGATATTCTAGTTTTTTAGTCAAATTGTCGTGTGATATTAAGTTAAAAGCCTTATAGAATTCTAAGTATATTACATCAATCCTATTACATTTATAAGCCCACCTTGTAATTTCATCAAAAAATATTAAGTTTGTTTGACAGGATCTATTTTCCATAAATCCATTTTGATTTGCATCAATTATATTACCCTCCTTTAGTTCATTATCAGCTACTCCATTATCTTGCTCAGAATCAATGTCAGGCATATAGTTCCCCAGCTCATCCCACTTAACTCTTTTTAAAAATTGGCACAACATGAGCTTTCTTACAGTCTTCTGGAACTTCCCCACTGTTTCAAGACTTATTGGAAAATCAATTTAATGGTCTAACGAGTTCCTCAGCCAGCTCTTTTAAAATTCTTGGATGCAAGTTATCTGGACCTGCTGATTTAAAAATGTCTAACTGTAGTAGCTTCTATTTAACATCCTCCAAAGATACTACTGGAATGGAAAGAGTATTATCATCACCAGATGATGCGATTATATTATCTGTTTTTCCCCAAATATAGAAGAGAAATATTTATGGCTAACTTTTGCTTTATCTGCATTGTTATTGATAATTTCATAATTTCCATCTTGTAATGGACCAATACCATTGTAATGATTCTTTTTGTTCCTAATATATGTAAGCAGAGTCAGGATGAGCTCTACCCTGACATCTGGTGGTGAATTATGGCGAGTGTGGAAAAGAACTCCAGGGGCTGATCTTGTTTGCATAGGCACACCCACTCGCCTAGCCTGGGACAACAACAACTCAAAGTGGTTACTTTGGCTGGTGTGGGATCCTCAGTTTCTCTGTTATTGGGGCAGGAAGAATAAAGTTTTGTTACCCTGATTCTGTGAATCAAGGCCAGTGGAACTGTTGTATGACAGAAGGACTGAGTGAGTCATTCACCATTACCTAAGTAGCATTTGCTTGTCAAGGGGCATGGGTTACAAAACCCAGTGAATTGAGAGAGGTTGGGGGCAGGTATTGGTACCTGGTGGTGTGGGTCCCTTTTGTGGGCCTGAAACACCAATTGCACCTCCTCCTCTCTCCACTGTTGAATGTAAGAGCTAACTTTGATTCCCTTAGGAGTCTAGTTACAGACTGCTGAGCTGAGTTCACTTTGGGCCAATAGTGCACCAGCACTGGGGCTCCCCTACTACTAGCTGAAATCACTAAGAGCTGAAATCACAAAAGAGCTAAAGCTATTTAAGAGCTGAGATCACTGAGGCTGTGTTAACTAGTGGGGGAGCCTGAAGCTATATGCTAAGCTAACTTAGCTTAGCGGGGGCAAGTGGAGCGGAGCGGCTCACAGGTCGGTGAGCGGAGCAGCTGGAGGAGCAGCTAGCAGAGCAGAGCAGAGCCTTGTGGGAGCGGCCCAAGGGACGGCTGGAGCGGAGCGGCGCGGCTCACAGGTTGGTGAGCGGAGCGGAGCGGAGTGGCTCACAGGTCGGTGAGCGGAGCGGAGCAGCTGCCAGAGCAGTTCGTGGGACGGCAGGAGTGGGACTGCGGGTGGAGTGGAGCAGTTCGTGGTGAAGGCTGTGGTGGAACCCCACGGAGAAGCAGCCGGTTGGCCTCGGATCACGTAAGGTGCCCCTTAACACCCTGCTCACCCCCCCCCACCTTGAACTCTGGGGCTGCACGGATCAGGGACAGAGACTTTGGGGGGTTGTCGGACTTTTGGGACTTTTGTGATTCTTGGGTTGCTGGACCCAAGAGACTTTGGAATTGGTGGACTTTTGGGACTTTGGTGATTCTTGGGTCGCTGGTTTCAAGAACCAACAGGAGAGGACACGGCCCGATTTGCTGGGGTGGGTCTTCGCTCATGGTTTGGTCTATGAACTCTAGTTGTGGTGTTTTCCCAATTTAGTACTATGTCGTTTACCTCATGTTATTAAACATTTTCTGCTACACCGAGGCTCTGTGCTTGCGAGAGGGGAAATATTGCCTCTTCGAGGCGCCTAGGGGTGTGTGTAAGATTTTCCCAGGTCACTGGGTGGGGACTCGAGCTGGTTCTGTGTCACGCTGTTGGGAAGGGACCCCTATGTACTGAACCCGGCCCTTGCTGCTATCAACTTGGCCTGGCAGAAGGGTTACATATATTTTTAAAAAACTACTTATTGTCCATAACTGTGCTGGCCATAGATTTCTCCTTATGTCTCTTGGATTCCCTTATCAATTTTCTACAATATTTAACTCATTACTGTCAACTTTCCCTTGTATTTTGTTTTTTACAGTTACCTTCAGTTCCCCTCTAAACCAGGTTGGTTTTTTAAACCGGCATGGCCTTCTTCCTCAATGGTGGGATCATGGCTTTTTGGGCTTCAAATAAGGTGTTCTTAAATGATCCCAATTATCATTCGCATTTGTTCTGTGATCAATTCCTTTTTATCTATTAAGACATGGTCTAATATAGAATTCTCCTGTGTTGAATGCAACACTTTTTGAGTTAGGAAATTGTCATCTATAATGCTTAGAAATTTCAAGTCTCTTTTACTTCTGGTAGCATAAGACCGCCAACCTGTGTCACTCAAATTGAAGCCCCCCATGATCTCAGAGGCTTTTCCTTAAATTTTATGTAGATAGGTGTGTAAGGAGGCAGTCATCCTGTTCCCTAATGTGATTTGTTAGTCTGTAGCAGACACCAGCTAGTATCCCATCTTAAGCTTTATCTATTATGACATTTATCCATAAACATTCAAGATCATATTCTTTTGAGTTATCAGTGACTTGGGAACAGGTAATGCCATTTTTTACATAGAGTGCCACTCCCCCTCCCCTTTTGCCCACTCGATCCTTCCTAAATAGTTTATAACCATTAATTTTTAATATTTCAATCATGCAAATCATCCCACCAGATTTCAATAATACTATCTACATTGAATTTATGCTCATAAATTAGCAATTCCAAATCCTCTTGTTTGTTACCCAGGCTCCTAGCATTAGTGTAATGGCAATTCAGGAATTTCTTCTTTTCATGTTCTTTGGTTTCTTGATTAATTTTGTTCTCGACATCTTGATTTTGTGCTGAGTGCTCATCTCTTTCTTCTTTTTACCCTCCCCTTTCACTATTAGTTTAACCCCCTCCTGACTACTCTACTCAGCCTGTCCCCAAGGAAATTGGTTCCCCTTCAACCGAGATGGAGGCCATCCAAACTATACAGCCCCTTCTTCCTGTCTGTCTGTTTTGTCACAATGGGCCCTTCAGTAACAATGAAAGAGTGGCACTGCTGTTGGGTACCCTAACAGATGTTTCATGGTAATCTGATTATGTGCAATTAGAAGTTTAACAAGGGGCTCCCTCAAACAATTTGTTTTAGCTGAAAGTATGTGAGACATTTCTTGGATAGCAATTCCATGCCCTTTCCCCAACTCCTGAAATCCCAAACCCCATCAATTTCATATACTTCAACCATCGTGCCCAAAAATCCATCTGCTCAATCCTCTCCCCTTGTATTCTTCCCCATCCATTAGTCCTTGGTAACTCATTCAAGCCGCAGTACCCTCAGCCTCCCCATCACTTAATGGAACTTCTCTAGTAGGCTTCTTTATCACACAGCTGTTCTTCACAACAGTAGTGATGGTGGAAGATGGGTGTTCTGCCGTTTCTGCTGGCAACTGTTGTGGCAGGTAGTTTCTCCTGTGTCCTCTGTCTGTGGAGTGGTTGGCAAAGTGGAGATGAATCAATTTTGCGTATGAACCGCATGGATTGTTTGGGCAATGAGGGTCTGATTTGATTCCTGAGGTGGATTAGTTTGTCTGGATGCTGGTCTCTCCTAGCTGAAGTAGGGGTAGACAATCAGGTCTCCCCAGGAGCGGGAGGTATGGAAGGACAGAGGGATATTGCTCCAAACTTTCCTCCCATATTTAGATCTTTAAACTCTGGGCTGTAGCTGGGCAGGCAAGCATCAGCAGGGAAAGAGGTGATCCACTTTGATCACATTTGTCTATATAAAAAGATTCCAGGATTGTCACTCTAAAGCCTAGAATGTCTGTTGAGTCATTGTGAAGCGATTGAGACTGCTACAAGCAGAGTTCAGAATATCACCTGATTCGATCATCACAGGGATTTGCTGTCTGTTATCATCCAATTTTTAAGTTCTCATTCATTTTTTATTTTGAATTACACTGGTGCTTTTAGCTACTGCAAGGCATGTATGTATGCCATAGCAAAGAGTCCTAGATCATTGTGATATCAGAGGTAACTCAGCCAATCACTACCATTCCTTTACAGGTAATCTTTGTGCAACAGTTTCATTGGTTGTATGTGGGAGGTTGCACAGATGGTGGATTACTTGTCTCAACTGCCACAGTTCTTCAAAACTACCAACATAACACAATCAATGCCCACAATAACCCCAAACACCTAGCCCACATTCACCACCCGCATAAATCAACACAATCTAATATTGTCACTAGTCCATGTGTGACGCTGAAGCCTAGAATGTCTGTGAGTCAGTGTGAGGTGATGGAACTACCTATGAGTATGACTGAGAATAACACCAGGTTCAATCATTGGGCCCCGTGAGAACCAGATGGAATGTTGGAGGCCAAAGGTTCTGTGGTGGTTGGAATGTGACAGTTGATCAGAGGAGGTGGGAGTAACAGCTATGTGGGGTAGCAGAGCTGGTTGTGCCTCCAGCCCGGGGGCAGCTCGATGCACAAACTTTGGGGAACATGTACAAACAGCAGCATGGCTCACTGCAGTGCACCGCATGGAAAGAAGACACTCCATTTTCGGCTTTTTTACAGACATGACTTTACAAATTACTTTGCAGCTACTAGTGCACAGATAAGTGTCTGTGTGGGATGGAGTCATTGTCCCCTCCAGCTGCAGAAGTGGAATCCAGCTGCTTGCTCCTTTCAACCATTGCAGTTGGTTTGCACTAGTTTGGGTTTTTAAGGCCATCTCTGCAAGGGAAAGGGCAGGAGGCCTTTTTAAACAAAAGTTTAGTCAACTTCACGAGACCCCAAATCAGCTCTGTTTCCTTCTCCTTTCTCCTCCCCATATTCAGCTAGTTCATGCAGCGTTCTCTCCTCAGCTGGGCATGCCGGCATCAAAAAATGAGTTGGAACCGGCAGCAAGTGTTGATTTGGAAATGTTATATGTAGCCATTAGTACTGAATACTCCAAATATTAAAAATCTAAATGGTGGGGGAAGGGAAGAGCTGGAATATTAATAAATCTTGAATATTAGCTGCATAAAATCGAACAATAAAATCGCATATATAAACCACATAACATGTGCTATTTTATTTGTTGCTTCAGAATCTCAGACTAAGTAAATAAAAGGACCTTTTCAAAAGGAGAGTGTCACACACAGCTGATACTTTTTCTAAAACAGACAAACACAGTTTATAATACAAATATACACACACATTTTACCTTCAGCTATCTTGAATTCTGGTGAAATGAACATAAATAATCCCAAAAGCCATTTGGACCAGCCAATTTATGGATGCATTTATATTTAATTAGGTATCCCTATGTGGGCATTAAACTATACACTGGAATCCACTTTTAATGTGAGAAAAAGAATTGCAGTTTTGAGTAAATGGAGCTTTGCTGAATGATCATATAAACTGTAGAATTTTTTTAAAATTGCTAATGAACAATTGAAATGATAGGTTTATTTCATGTTCTTTTTATTTAAATATACCTTAGCTCTAACCAATAAATTAGTTAGATATTTATAAATTGAATTGTTTTCTTTTCCAAAAGAACAGTTAATGTGTTCTCTTATTTTATTAAATGCCGAGTGAGATAATTGGCTATAATCTATCTCTGATGTTTAAGGAAAAAAATTGCTGAAGAGAATGACAGCTGTTATGTGGTAATATTTCACCAAAATTGGGATTGAATATTTGTAAATAACAATTGTACAATAAAGGTAACTGCAAGTACCTACTATTACTTGAATGGTTTAGATATACCTGAAATTAAATAGCATTTTGGACAATTGGGGTTAGGATATTTAATGTAACTGTGTTCACATAAATACCATTCTATGCATTCATTTACCTGTCTGGCTTTAATAACTATCAGATATCACATTTTAAGTCACTTATTTGAGGGTGACTCAGCTCTGTTAATAATTTAATTTCTTCATACTATTTTGAGGCCTGGTTCTCTACTGCCTTCCACCCTGGGTGGTCATCTGCGCCTTTGCAAAGTGAGTGTAAAATGTTGCTACTGCTAAAAGTGAATGGAAAATTTGGATCTTGTAGTATTTTATGTCTACTTTGTACTCCATTTGTATAGGTAAGTATAAATGATGACTCAAGGTGCCGGGCACTTGGAGAATCAGGCCCCTTTTTCCTCTCATTTAAAAAAATCCTTAATTATATATTACTCTGGACTGTCAAAAGTCTTTCACAGGGATACCATGATAACTATGTTAGAATAGTCTTCCAATTTTTGTTTAACTCTGGTATTTCATAGTTTTTATTTTATGAACAATCATGATGATACTGAACATAAGTTTTATGGGCATTGAAAAAAAACAGGGATACAGTCAGTACTTTTGCGGATACTGTAAGATAGCACTGCTTCATTGATCTAATTGTAATGATTACACGCTAAATATTAGGGCAACATGAACAGCCTTGCTGTTTCTTAATTATAGGATAGACTGTCTTTTTAAAACAACCTATGTAAGTAAAGCATCTAGTTATGCTAATGAACATGAAGGACTAGTAACTGTGTACGGAGTCAGGCTATAATAAAAGAAGCATTCCTGAAGCTTTTCTACACAGCTCTACCATTGCACTGTAGTCCCATACGCTGTTCATTTGTGGGCCTTTCTTGAGAAAAAACACCAATCTTACTAAACTACTTCAGATTGTATTTTGTGTAATGATCATGTGTGCTTCATGCAACAAAATAAGAATTCATCTTATTTTCATTTAAAACATAAGTTGGAATTTGAACACTGACACTGAAAAGTAAAAGGCAACTCCATTAACCCCAGGTACATCAACTCCCATTTTACTGATTTTTGTTGGCGGGGGGAGAGACAAATTCTATTGGATTTGGGATTAGACAGTCTTCTCAAAAACAAGCAGAATTTATGCTTCATGTCTGTATTTTTGGTTGAGTTATTTAGAATTATATTAATTTAATAAAAGCACCAATTCAATGCTCTGGGTGCCCTTGGCAATCTCCTAAAATCTAGGAAAAGTGAATGTGGTATAATTTAAATGTGGGTAGACTGACTAACAGAAGTGACTAAAATGAAAGTGACAATTTTCTGCTTCTAATCCCCAAATGACTGTATAGTTCAAAAAGGGCCTCACCTACTAGGCTACCTATTATCCTCTCTCAAGGTTATGGCCTGGAATGTCAGAGAGACTTGAAAATCTGCAGTTTAGTTCTCCTTCCATTAATGGATAAGACAACCCTGGACTGACACATCAGATGATGCATCTTTTTCCCATAGGATGCAGTCATTGTCTTTGAGTAATTTCGTAACTTATTCTGCCTGTATGAAGTGTTGCTACATAGATACCAAGCATTTCAGACGTATAGACCAAATATTTCAGAAATGATCATTATAATGACTCTTCCTGATATTAATAGTATTTTGGATATGTTTATTATTATTGCACTCATTCCTTTCTGTTTTTGAACAATATGTAAGCTTAAGCTGAGGAATTTGATAGAGACAGGATGGGATACCACACTAAAAGAGGATGGAACTAGGAGTTGGGACACTTGGGTTTTATACTCATTTCTGCTACATGCTTGCTTTGTGATCCTGAACAAACATCTTAATGTGTACAATCCTTATTTTCCTTTTATGTAAAATGGGTATAATAATATCTACCTTTCTAAAACACTGGCATCTTTGTAAACGCTTTAGTGGCACAGGCACCATTCTATTGTTGTGTGTGTGTGTGTGTGTGTGTGTGTGTGTGTGTGTGTGTACATGAGTGCCTAGCACAATGAGGCCCTGATCCTTGATTGGTGGCTTCTCGGTGCTACTGCAATATAAATAATTTAAGACCTCTTTGGATAAAAATCCTCATATAGGGGGAAAATATTATTAGGATGAAACTTTGGGTACAAGTCAATTGATGTTTCTACCTGACAGCGATGAAAGCAACTGTCCCAAAGCATTCCCAGCTGGTGTATCTAACATGTACAGTTACAGCTTTTAACTTTCTTATCAAGTTACTGTCCAAAGTAATAGCAAGAAATTATTCTTATCAAAATCTTATATAACTGAATTTTGTTCTAGACTAACACTATAATTCTGTTCACATTCTGATTGCTCTTGGATACAGAATACAAGATTTAAAAAAAATGCTAACTGAAACTGTGAGAGAGTCCAGTAGAGAGTAAGATACTGAGTGAATCAAGTGCTTTAAAAAACCTTATTCTGGATGTGTGTCATGATTGTAGTATAGCTGAGTCAGTTGGGCATCTGAGCAGCACAAACAATTTACTGAATAGAGCAAAAACAAATCGTGTAAGTGATGGCTGTGGTATGTTTATGGCTGTCAAGGTTTCTGATAAAGGAGATAATTTGGTTGTGAGCATTGTTTGGAAATTAGGCCTCTGAAGGAGTGAATAGCTGAAATAGACAGAAGTGCTTACAAAGATAAATGAGTAGGAGCGGTTCATTGATGATAGATGGCTGGTATTTGAATCTGTAGGAGATATAGCAGAAGTTGATGAGCATATTAGTGAGTTTCATAGTAATTGTATTGGGGCATGTAAATGTGTGGCCTGTGGGCAGCCCTGCAAGTGGCCCCTTGCCTCAGTTTCCCTTTTGATTCATTACATAAACTCAGAACAGCCTTTGAAGCATATAGATTGCCCTTTTTTCAGGGTTAATTTATTACCAAAGGCCCCACTACCATAAACCAGAATCCCCCCAGCACAATCCAAACAGTACATTTGTCTCAACAGTCCAACGCCAAGTACGGCTCTGGTGTCTCTGACTACACGTCAGCTCAGCTCTCAGATATGGCTTGGTGTGTCTCACCATGCTTCAGTTCAGCCCCTCTAGCTGGGGTGTTACTCTGTCCTGTTTCATTCACATGAATGGTTCCAGCTCTTGCCTAGAGACATAAGTGGGCTCACCTAGGGTTACCATTCGTCCGGATTTACCCGGACATGTCCTCCTTTTTGTGCTAAAAATAGCATCCGGGGGGAATTTGTAAAGCACTCAAAATGTCCGGGATTTCCCCCCTCCCCCGGCAGAGCAGAGCGAGCGGCTGGGAGGGCTGCAGGAAAGTCCCGGGCTGGACTCTGGAGCAGCTGTAGAGGAGCCGGATCCGCCCTGCAGCCCGGTCCGGCAGCACTGTGCAGGGCCAGGGACCGGGTTTTGTTGTGCTGGGGAGCGCAGCCACGTGTCCGGCTCGGCTCGCACAGAGCCCAACACCCTGTTCTGAGCAGCAGGGTAAGGGGGCCAGGGGGCAGGAGAAGGGGCAGGGAGGTTCTGGAGGGGGCAGTCAAGAAACGGGGGGGGCTTTTTGGGGGGAGTGGAGAAAGTTTTGGGCAGTCAGGGTACAGGTAGGGGGTAGGGTCCTGGGGGCAGTTGGGGGGGGGTCTTAGGAGGGGGCAGTTAGGGGACAAGGAACAGGGAGTCTTAGGTAGGGGGTGGGGTTCTGGAGGGCAGTTAGGAGCAGGGGTCCCAGGAGGGGGCAGTCAGGGGACAAGGAGCGGGGGGGTGGGGGGCTGGGAGTTCTGGGGGGGAGCTGTCAGGGGGCAGGAGTGGGGAGAGGGGTCGGAGCAGTCAGGGGACAGGGAGCAGAGGGGTTTAGATGGGTTGGGAGTTCGGGGGGGGGGGCTGTCAGGGGGTGGGGAGTGGTTGGATGGGGCGTGGGAGTCCCAGGGGTCTGTCTGAGGGTGGGGGTGTGGATAAGGGTTGGGGCAGTCAGGGGACAAGAGGCAGGGAGGCTTAGATAGGGAGTGGAGTCCTGGGGGGCAGTTGGGGCAGGGGTCCCAGGAGGGGGCAGTCAGGGAACAAGGAACGGGGGGAGGGTTGGGGGTTCTGGGGGGGCGGGAAGTGGGAGGGGCTAGGGCGGGGCTCCTCCCGTCCTCTTTTTTGCTTGCTGAAATATGGTAACCCTAGCTCACCTCTCCATTGTTCCCCAGTCTTCAACTCTTTCTGGTCTTCTGGCTTCAGGTCTCCAGCTCAGAGAGCCAGCAGGCATCTCCCTCTGCTGCTTTTAGGCTTCAGGTATCCATCTCTCTCTGACCATGGCTTTCTGGCCTGGGGATAGTTGTAGGCAACTCTCTGACTGCCTTCCTGCCTTCTTTTTTCACTAGTCTGACCTGGCTCCCACTGTTCAAACAGGGAATTTTCACTACTCCTGTCTTCAGGGGTACCCCATCCCTGAAGCTCTCAGCTGAGCTCTGCTCTTTCTCTTGAGCTCTCTTTACCCAGGTGTCTGGGTTCTCTTCCTTTCTAAACTCTGGGCCTTAAACTCTCCCTCTAAGCCTCTCTCAGGATGCTGGACTCTGGGTTCTGAACTCCCCTCTGTCTTCTGAATTCTCCTTTATATCTCTTGGGTCAGCCCCAGCTTCCTCATTACACCAAACTGAGATGCACCTGAACTGGAACGGGAGAGCTGAGCCCAGTTTTATTTAAGGGGTCAGCTACCCTGTTACAGGATGTTATAGATGAGGCTGATGGAAGATTGAGGAAATACAAATTTCAGATGGCATTTGGGGGCCTGTTCCACTGGCCACTGAAGCCAGTGGCAAATCTTAAGTGACTGATCTGGATACTCAGGTGAATGAAAGACAGACACAGGGAAGGAGTTAAGCAGTAGGATACAACTTTATTAATTTAGTGCTGCCACTCCATTTTATCTGCTTACCCTCTCTCCCATACCAGCATTTTTAATAGGCAGCAGGTGTAAAACAAATAAAAGGAAGTTCTTCTTCACACAGCGCACAGTCAGCTTGTGGAACTCCTTACCTGCTTAGGTTGTGAAGGCTAGGACTATAAGAGCGTTTAAAAGAGAACTGGATAAATTCATGGAGGTTAAGTCCATTAATGGCTATTACCCACAATGGGTAAGGAATGGTGTCCCTAGCCTCTGTTTGTCAGAGGGTGGAGATGGATGGCAGGAGAGAGATCACTTGATCATTACCTGTTAGGTTCACTCCCTCTGGGGCACCTGGCATTGGCCACTGTCGGTAGACAGGATACTGGGCTAGATGGACATTTGGTCTGACCCAGTACAGCCGTTCTTATGTTCTTATTTAATTGTGTCCTGTGCAGGGATACAGGACTTACACCATGTAACCAATAACTTGGGGTGAGCCCTCTTCAGCCAGGCCCCTAGGACTCAGCATACTTCTGAACTTCTTGCCCTATCCCCTCTGAGGGGTGTGGAGTGTACCATAGTGGACCTCAGACTGCAAGACTTCAGGTTTCCCTTTCTCCTTACAGGTAATCAGTCTACCAGCCACACCCTCGGTCTCATTTATCTCTGGAAGCTGGCTCTTTAGCCTTTATTCCTACTGGACACCGGCCATTAAACATTCCTATACTGCCTCCTAACTGTAAAATTCCTAATTTTACTGTTTTAACCTAAATTGTGCATACATGATGCTGCAGAGAAGGTGAAAAATCCTCTGGATCCCTGCCAATTTGGCCCAATGGGAAAAAGATCCTTCCTAATACCAAAACAGGCAATTGGTCAGACCCCTGGCATCCTAGAAAGACAGGTCAGTATACCTCAAATACAGGGAGGGAGGGCAGGACATCAGTAATGGCAAGATTGGTCCCGAGACACCTGCAAAGACTTTAATTTGAAGGGGCTTCTGAGAGCCAATCAGGTCCTCTCCAGCTAGCCAAGCTACGCTCCTGTGTGCACTCTGAAGCACAAATTGGGGCACAGCTCTAGCATGTGTGAGTGTGAGCTCTTCCTGTTCATCTCTCCTCCCAGGAGTGGCCATTTTTCTTTGGGTCCAACCAGATTTCCATCCCTACCCTCAAGACAGGAAGGAGCATTTGTGAAGGAGTCTGATGTAAGTATGTAGTATTAAAAAGGGTTGCAATAGGCTAAAGCCAAAAAGGGAGCATGTGATATGAGAAAAACGAAAGGGAGTACATGATTCACTGAATGGGTTTATGAACAGTCAGTTTTGACAAGACTATGAAACCAGTAGAGGTTTTTATTTTTACTTCTATGGTACAAAAGATTTGGATACTAAGCTGAAGGTCCATGAACTGATGCAAAGATATAGACGATGAACCAATATTTATGTAAAAAAATTTTAAAAAAAGAATTTATTCTACTTTGAGTTTATACAGTTGAAACCACAAATCAGTAAGGAAATCTAAAAAGATTCAGTAATGTCAGCCTGCCCATGGTTCACATCCCCTGGGTTTTATAGAATATATTTTACAACATAAATAGTACTAAATGAAACTACACCTTTAATCAGAAAACAAGAATAGAAACTACTACACTCCTTTTAGAACCTTTACTTTTGCATGTTTTACAGTTTGTTTTTCATTTTAACTGTGCAATTCTTTTGTATTTAATTTTCTATTTTGTTTTGTTTTAATGGGTAGAAAAAGCTCAAATTATTTGACTTGCAGAACTTAAAAAAAAAAAAAAGTCACCTTGTAAGTTCCTTGATTCATATCTAGAAGACATAAGAGACAACAAGAGACCTTTGGGAAAAAATTGGGAAAGAGGATCAAGAAAAGACAGACAAAGAAGACAATTGAAAATGAAATGTTATGTGGATTTTAACATTCCAGGAGCATATTTTGTGTAACAAATTAGATGTATGTATGTCCAGGGAGAAGTGTGATTATAATTGAATTAGCAGGAAGTTGGTTAAACCAAGGCATTAAAGGGACAATTAAATTGTAGAGAGAAGGAGAATAAAGAAGAATATCAGAGACATGAGGGTGGTGGTTTGTTTTTGTTTTGTAAGTCAAGCAACTGGTAAGAACATATAGAGAAAACATTATAAAATGAAACAGAAAGAAGAAAGAACAATTAGAGGAGCATAAATAGAAATGACAAATTGTAGAATAGCTTGCATAACAATAAAGGGATTTACAAAGATAAGGAAGATACAGGATTAAATAGATAAAATAAACCAATGACTACTTAGAAATGCCTGTGAAGAGCTTCTATTCAGAGATAATGAAATTGCAGGGTGATTCTTATTTTGCCACCCTTTCTACCCAGGCATCACATGGTAATCTCCAAGTTGAAGATTACTCAGTTTACCTGTAGTAAAGGAGCAACATTATATAGTGTACAAATAACACAGTAGCTTATAAGAATTGTTCATCAGATGCACAATTGTTTATAAGACACCCTTAAAGAAAGTAACGTCCCAAGTGCTGGTAACTTCTGTAAATTTTAATGAAAATGAATGAGCTTTTCAC
Organism: Chrysemys picta bellii; assembly: GCF_011386835.1. NCBI lineage: Eukaryota > Metazoa > Chordata > Testudines > Emydidae > Chrysemys > Chrysemys picta. The sequence continues at coordinate 205,535,621 of NC_088791.1, forward strand.
TGATGTTTTAAATGGTTCTTTAGATTCAGGAGAAATTCATAAACTTCGAATAGGAGAAAATATGTTTCAATTATTTTAAGAGAGTCAGAAGACAAATTAACTATAGATAAAGTTTAATATAAATTGTGAGGAAAGTTATTGAAACTGTCTTAATGGATATGGCCTACAAGTCCCTGAAAAAGGATAATTCAGTTAAGCACAGATTCAAGCAGGGAAGACTTTAAAGGTAAACTGATGTATTTTTAAAAGTGTATATGTACGTATATACACATGTGTAATATATATATGCACATTTTACTATATATTACTATATACATATTTATAAAGAAACAAATCCCTGCTTAAATTTCTAAATCATCAAGAGCCATGTTGTCCCTGGACCTAGCACAGGTAACAGTGGGACGGAACCAAAGTGGTTCCTTTTCCCTTGTGTAAGGGGAGGATGCTAATTGTCCTACACAAAGGTTGCACAGTTCTAGTGCCCCTTGGGAGTAAAAGTTACTCTGACAGTGATGGGGCAGGAAAAGGACTACCCCATAAAATCCTCCTCATTGGCCAAGAATGCCAGAGGAGTAGGCTGCACCATCCTAAATGATAGTGCAGTGTGCATACTTGTCCTGTGCACTGTGGGACTTTGAAAGGAATTGTGTCTATTTGAAGTATATTATTCAAAATCATCTATGATTTCCAATAATCTATTATTATTTCCTTAAAAAAAGATTTATTTAAATGTATAAGCCTCCATTTTCAAAACCTGGTGTCTAAAGTTAGGCTCCTAAATTCATTGTTTAGAAATCTAAATAAAAGTAGCCTTACTATCTGCTGGTCCTATGGCTTCAGTGGGACAGCGCCAGGTACACTGAATACATAAATAATGTTTGCAATGTCCAATTCAATATTTGCACAATACAAGAGGAAAAGTTAGCCTTCAGTTTCTTTGCATTTGTCACTTTGTAGCACAATCTAAACATTATTTAAATACTGTAATGTGTATGTTGATAGAGTAAAAATGTAAAACATCTCGGAGGAAAAACACATAATTCATATTTTCATTGCTTTCAAACTTTTATTCTCAGTGGCTTTTCAAATGTTCATAACTACTGATCACCTGAATTATGTAGCTTGCTTTTCTAACTGTCTTTATTGGAAATAGTATCACATTCTTGCAGTGATCTGACAAGGATTATATTAACACAAATGATGTACAGAAGAATAATGGTAAGGCCAATCAATGGCTCTAGTGCCAAAAGCAAGATAACATTAGACTTGTTGTTTTCTTCAGAAAATATAAATAAAGCTTGTTGACAAGAAAGACTAAGCTAACAATTGGGAGGAAAAAATTGATCCAAGCAGCTAATGCTTTTACTATTGAAACAATAATCTTTGCTGAATTTGAAAAGTCTTCCACGTGGGTGCTTGACAAGCTGGGTACAGTGAGCACTGAAATAATTAACAGAGCTGGAAGAAATACCATCGAGCCTTTCTGACTGGAATATTGATTTAGCTCAAAACTCAATTATTTTATCATTTTATTATTTAATGTATTAAGTATTTATACAGTGCCATAATTCTGCAGGACCTTTTACAGAGATTTTAGTCTACATCAAACAAACATTAAAACAAAACAGATAGAGGAAAGGATGAGGGGTAAAAATCGTGGCTCCATTGAAAAATATATGGAGATATACCTATCTCATAGAGCTGGAAGGGACCCTGGGGTCATTGAGTCCAGCCCCCTGCCTTCACTAGCAGGACCAAGTAATGATTTTTGCCCAAGATCTCTAAGTGGCCCCCTCAAGGATTAAACACACAACCCTGGGTTTAGCAGGCTAATGCTCAAACCACTGAGCTATCCTTCCCCCACTAGTCAATTTCAAAACTCCCATTGACTTAAATGCAGCCAGGATTTGACCCAATGTGAGCTACTTATATTCCACTTACAAGTTTTCATATTTTTTGATATTTTTAAAGAAGAGAATGAGGTTCTACAGTATTGTTAACCCAAAGCATTCAATATTATGAATCAGGCCTCCAAAACATAATTAGATTATTTTAAGCCAATGACACGTTAAAGTAATAAATTGGGGCTCTTTTTTATTTGCCTTTCACATTGTCAAGCTTTTTATCTTCGGCTTTGAAGGCAAAAACTTTTGGTTTTTTTTAAGATGAAACCTCAGATTCTGACATAATTGTTGTTTCAGTTTTCACCAAAAAGGTTAGTAATGATTGGACGTCTAACATAGTGAATGCCAGTGAAAATGAGGTTGGTTCAGACCCTAAAATAGGGAAAGAACAAGTTAAAAATTACTTAGACAAGTTAAATGTCTTCAAGTCACCAGAGCCTGATTTAAATATATCCTAGAATACTCAAGGAGCTGACTGAGGAGATATCTGAGCCATTAGCGATTATCTTTGAAAAGTCATGGAAGATAGGAGAGATACCAGAGGACCGGAAAAGGGCAAATATACCGCCAATCTATAAAAAGGTTAAATAAGGACAACCCGGAGAATTACAGACCTTACAGCTTAACTTTAGTACCCGGAAAGATAATGGAGCAAATAATTAAGAAATCAATTTTCAAATCAATGAGCATTCTTTGAGTGGGTCAACAGCAGTGGTGCAAGTTAAGCCCCCATGGGAAGGTACGCCATACCATTAAAACATTTATTGCCAGTACGCCATACTGGAAAGATGCATTTTCAAGTATGAATTGTAGAGCCCTGCATGGATACAAATTTATACCCGCAGATATCCGTGGCTAGAAATCGCTATCCGTTGAACTGCAGGGCTCTCCAGGGAACAGCTGTGGCAAAAGGAGCAGAACGTGGAGCCCCCGCTCCCAGGGGCCAGTGCCCCACACCGGCGGCTGTACTGCCCCCATCTCCGCCCCCACCAGTGTCCTCTGGCGGGACTGTACAGACCCCAGGCAGGAGACGCAGCTGTGTGGAAGGACTAGGGGTGGGGCTGGAAGCAGTTCAGCTGCAGCGGAGGAGCGTCCCGTGTGGGGCGTTGGCTCATGGGAGTGGTGGCTCCACGTTCTGCTCCTTTTGCCGCTGAGGTTCCTGGGAGAGCCCGATGGTTCAGGGGATAGCAATTTCTATTCACGGATATCCACATCCACAGGTATAAATTTGTATCCATGCAGGACTCTAGTCACGGAACATTTTTGTGTGTGTGTGTGGGGGGGGGTCGAGGGGTCAGTACCGTACTGCTAAGAGTTCAAATCTACTTGCACCACTGGTCAACAGACAGATGGACAAGGGCGATTCAGTTGATATAGTGTATTGGGACTTTCAGAAAGCCTTTGACAAGGTCCCTCACCAAAGGCTTAAGCAAAATAGGCAGTCATGGGATAAGAGGGAAGGTCCTCCCGTGGATCAGTAACTGGTTAAAAGATAGGAAACAAGCAGCAGAAATAAATGGCCAGTTTTTACAGTGCAGAGAGGTAAATAGCGGTGACCCCCAAGGATCTGTATTGGGACCAGTGTCGGGGGCTGACCACCAGCTGCTGCTCTGGCCCGGAGCTGCTGCTCCTGGGCTGGGGCTGACAGCTACTCTAGCTCCGCTGCTGAAGCCAAAGTCATGGATGTCCATTGGAGTCACGGAATCTGTGACCTCCGTGACAGAATTGGATCCTTACTTATGAAATGGTGATTGGATTGGAGAGGGAAGAGTCAGGGAGCCTAGAGAGAAAATTTACAGAAGTTAAGGCAAGAGAAACAATGGCATGTGGAACCACACTTTCTGCAGTCTGTCTACCATAGCTAGGTATTTCTAACCATCAAAGTATCTTAGTGACTATGACTACGTTGGCAGTCTGGTTTCCAGCAAATATGCCATGAAAAGCCAGGGACAAGTTAAAGGGAAAATCAAGGAGTTTTGTCAAATTCAAATAAAAGTTTGTATTTCCAAATCCATTATGAACACTAGACTTAATTTTTCAGTGATTCTTGGCTGTGAGCAAACTTTGCAGTATGGTCTCTGTGAGCTTGTACTTTTGTAAAAATAATTATGGTCTGCAAAGTTAATATCTGTGTAAAAAATCTTTTGCTATTTCAGTTCTTATTCAATTAATTGCCTTTCCGCCTAAGTTATAGACACACAACTTCAAAAACATACTACTGGTTATTTTTTACATAATGCATAAGTGGCCAGAATGAATATTAACACAACACTATTTAAAATGTTCCTTAGTAAATTTAGTATCTAATGTTCTTTACACCTATTTTTGTTCTCAGGAAAATGTATGCAAAAGATTGAAAGCCTGAAAGCCTGATTCCTTCCTTACATTTAAGTAGTCCCATTGACTGACTTAATGATTTAATGCTATATAACTTGAGTAGTGGCTCCAGAATTTATACCTGATACTTTCTGTATGTGATGCTAGTTCTTGTATTGTGCGTATTCCTTCCACTTTACAGTCAACCAAAGACTGTGTTGAAGGAGTAGGATTTATACCTCCTTTGTAAAGCACTTTGAGATCTGATAATTGAAAGTGCTATATAAGAGCAGATATTATAATTATTATTGCTTACAATATTGTTTATACCTTATGTTACTTTTCAAAGCTGTTAGCAAGGATGTATTTGATTTTTGTGTGTGCAATATGTCTTCCTAGGTGACTTCAGATCTTCCAATGGTGGCTGGTACTCCAAACCTCACTGTAGAAGCTGATGACACAACCGCTTACACTCTGAATGTATCTGCATGGAAACGAGGAATATTTAAAGGTAAAAAAAAGTTCAGTTTTTATACTGTCATTTTTATAATAATAATAAACAAGTACAAATCTATAAACCATTCCTCTCTCCATAAACCCCACTTAGGTTAGTTTGAATAGCATAATCTAAATATTAGGGCTGTCAAGCAATTAAAAAAGGTAATCACGATTAATCGCACTGTTAAACAATAATAGAATACCATTTATTTAAATATTTTTGGATGTTTTCTACATTTTCAAATATATTGATTTCCATTACAATGCAGAATACAAAGTGTACAGTGCTCACTTTGTATTTATTTTTGAATACAAATATTTGCACTGTAAAAAACAAAAGAAATAGTACATTTCAATTCACCTAATACAAGTACTGTAGTGCAATCTTTTTATCATGAAAGTTGAACTTACAAATGTAGAATTATGTACAAAAAATAACTGCATTCAAAAATAAAATAATGTAAAACTTTAGAGCCTGCAAGTCCACTCAGTTCTACTTCAGCCAGTTGCTCAGACAAACAAGTTTGGTTACATTTGCAGGAAATAATGGTGCCTGCTTCTTGTTTACAATGTCACCTGAAAGTGAGAACAGGCGTTCGCATGGCACTGTTGTAACTGGCGTCACAAGATATTTACGTGTCAGATGCGCTAAAGATTCATATGTCTCTTCATGCTTCAACCACCATTCCAGAGGACATGCATCCATGCTGATGACGGGTGCTGCTCGATAACAATCCAAAGCAGAGCAGACCAATGCATGTTCATTTTCATCATCTGAGTCAGATACCACTAGCGGAAGGCTGATTATTATTATTATTTTTGTGTGTGTGTGTTTTGGGTTCTGTAGTTTCTGCATCAGAGTGTTGCTCTTTTAAGACTTCTAAAAGCATGCTCCACACCTTGTCCCACTCAGATTTTGGACAGCACTTCAGATTCTTTTACCTTGGGTCGAGTGCGATAGCTATTTTTAGAAATCTCACATTGGTAGCTTCTTTGCATTTTGTCAAATCTGGAGTGACAGTGTTTGTAAATCAAACAACATATGCTGGGTCATCATCCAAGACTTCTATAACATGAAATATATGGCAGAATGCAGGTAAAACAGAGAAGGGGACATACAATTCTCCCCCAAGAAATTCAGTGACACATTTAATTAACACACTATTTTTTTAACAGAATGGTGGCTGAAGCATGAATGTTTAGCATATCTGGCACGTAAATACCTTGCAATGCCAGCTACAAAAGTGCCATGCGAACGCCTGTTCTTGCTTTCAGGTGACATTGCAAATAAGAAGCAGGCGGCAGTATCTCCCGAGAATGTAAACAAACTTGTTTGTCAGTGATTGGCTGAACAAGAAGTAGGACTGAGTGGACTTGTAGGCTCTAAAGGTTTACATTGTTTAGTTTTTGAGTGCAGTTATGTTATTAAAAAAAATGTACATTGGTAAGTTACACTTTCATGATAGAGAGTGCACTATAGTACTTGTATGAGGTGAATTGAAAAATACTATTTCTTTTGCTTTTACAGTGCAAATATTTGTAATAAAAATAATATAATGTGAGCACTGTACACTTTGTATTCTGTGTTGTAATAGAAATCAATATATTTGAAAATGTAGAAAAACATCCACAATTTTAATTAATTTCCATTGGTATTTTATTGTTTAACAGTGCGATTAATCACAATTAATATTTTTAATTGCAGTTAATTTTTTTTAGTTAATTGCGTGAGTTAACTGCAATTAATTGACAGCCCTACTAAATATGTATATATCCTGTATCTTTCCTACTTATTGTGTTCTGAGCAAGAGAATACACTTTCCTCAGCCTGTGTACCTTGCTGAATGAGACAAGGATTTCTACAGAGCCCTGTCTCATTGTATATATGCCAGTGAATATTTTATGTGCGGGGAACACTATGTTTTCAATGTAATAGAAAAGTTTATACCTCAGGAGCCTGATATTTCACCATGTAAAGCTAATTCATTCCTTAGTATTGCATTTTTGGGCTAAATTAGTCACTTGTGTTCCAGTGGCATAGTCCTTCTGAATGTTCAGCTCTAATTATTTAAAATAATGATGTTATTCAACTCTTGTGCATACGTAATGTGTGGTTTGAAAGGCCTATTAGTTGGCCACATTAAAAAAACGCGCAGTTCTTTAAGGAGGTGTGGATATATTCCTGCCATTGGGAAGGGACCCACCTTTGCTGACTTCTGTAAAATCATTTTCCATTGAGGATTGCACAAGAGCCATCTTGTGGCACTAAATGTTCAGCACCGCAAGTTACATAAGGGAGGAGGGGCTTGACCACCTCTGTTTCTTCTTCTCTACAGTAACAAGTGAAGGAACTTCAGCTGCTTGTCTGGCTAGTCAGGCTCCTAGTTAGCAATTTTTATTAATCAAATATGTAAATGTGTAGTTAAGTTTCTTGTGATTTTTAAGAGAACTATTTGCCTGCTAAATTTAAACTTATTGCTCCCATCTGTGTCAATGCTAGTACTATTCAATAAAAGTTGGAAAATGGCTGGACCATTTTTGGCCTAATTTTCCAGAAATATTAACTTCAGGCAGGAACCATATCTAAAAAATTTAAGTTCAATATTTGGCATTTTCAGAAAACTAATGGTGACTGAAATCAAGGGGTTGCAATGGAATTGCTTGTGCAACTTTAACTGTAATTGTTGCTAGCTCTTCAGCTATAATTGATGGTTTTGGGACTGGTCATTTTAATTTTATTTATCATTGTAATTGTGTGTGGACCGTAAGGACCAGACCCTACAAAGACTTGTGTGTAATTATAGTCACAAGAGTAGTCCCGCTGAAGTTTGACTAGAATGGAACCACTCATGTGCCTAGTTACACACATGTTTAAGTGTTTGCAGGATCGGAGCCTAGTTTTCCAAAGAAAATTGGAAAAATGTAGACTTAATAACATTACTGGCACCAAAGAATTAAAAGCAGAGCCTGGAGTCTGCTCTTGTCCTGTAATCTAAGACAGCATTTCTCTGAGTTACAAAAGATGGAAGGAGCCCTTGCTCTTCAGTCTGGTCTTTTTCTCTCTGTCTCAAGGGCAGGGTAGAAATAGAGTGTGCTAGTGACCCGTGCATTGAAACACAATGGCTTAATTATTTCTTTGATAACTGGGAAGTGTCCTGTTTTGTGCTAATAAAGACTTGGATGTCTAAAATTAATTTTACTGTCCCATGATTTAGCATCAGTATGTACTGAATACTAGTATTTTATTATAAGACATCAACACTGACTATTGCTGAAGAACAGAAGGCCAAATTCCCATTTTTTTCCTTTGGGAAGGGAATTTTTCCTTTAGAAGAATAAATGACAGTTGTTTTAAAAAGTGGATCTGACTTCAGTGTTAACCAGCTGAGTAGTAGCAATTGTAGATAATATTAGAATGCCATAGTAATGATCAGTTGTCTACTGACTACAATCTGAAACACGTAGTTACAGAAGTGAGACTGTAAATAGAAATTTCTCTTTCCAGTATTGGCAACACAGATTCACTCCTCCCTCAGGGTGTGCATACTCCTATGGCGCTATTTCACAACCCATTGTGAAATAATGTCTTTTGTAGCCTTATGCATGATCCTAAGAGAGCTGAATGTTTGATATGAGTTACTTAATGAGCTGTGGACCCAACTCCATCTAAGTTCTTTTATGACTATCTCAGCAGTGAATACAGAGTCATGAGTCCTTTCTCTCTGCTTTGTGTAGCAGAGAAAGAGGTGTTTAGTGTTGTTTGTTTTTTATTTATTTAATTTTATTTTAAAAGTCTGCCTATTTAGATGGGCATGAGAGAGGATGGTATTATGGTTAAGGCAGTAGAATACTGCCCAGGAGACCTGGATTCTATTCCTGCCTCTGTGACAGAGTTCCTATGTGATGCTGGGCTATGTGGCTTCCAATAGTGGCCAATGCCAGGTGCTTCAGAGGGAATGAACATTTTCACAGGTATCCACAGTGTGCTCCTTATTTTCTGAGGGCATGTCTATATTACGTGCTGGATCGACAGGCAGCGATAGATCCAGCGGGGGGATCGATTTATCGCGTCTAGTCTAGATGCGAAAAATCGACCACCGAGCACTGTCCTGTCGACTCCAGTACTCCACTGGAGCGTGAAGCGTAGGCGGAGTCGACGTGGGAGCATCAGCCGTCAACTTACCACAGTGAAGACACCACGTGCGGTAAATAGATCTAAGTACATTGACTTCAGCTACGTTGTTCACGTAGCTGAAGTTGCATAACTTAGATCGATTCCCCTGCCACCCCCCAGTGTAGACCAGGCCTGAGTACCCAACTTGAAACACTTTGCAGAGGGGCTGACTGCTCGTCACTGCAACCAAGGTCAATGGGAGATCTGCTCTGAACATATAAAATGCTATAAAATACTAAGTACTCCAAAAATCAGGAACTGGGCATCTCAAATTGGGCACCCAGAATTATTTGACACTTATGACAATTTTGGCTTTAATCTCTGTGTCTCAGTTCTTCATGTGTAAAATGGGCAGAGTACTACATTGTCAACTCACAGGGGTGTTATGAAGATAAATTCATTAACTTTTGTAAAGAACTAAGATACTACAATGAGAGCACCATTAAAAAGCCCATGAGGAAATTAATAATTCTGGGTTCAGTACAGCATTTGGATACTGTGTTGAAAATAATGCATGGTGCCACACATTGAATCATGAGGATAAAAATAAATATTGAACAGCTACTCATTCAGTGGCACTGTTAATCCTCTGGAAAAAATACTATGTAATTAAAAGTATCATAATGCATCTGCACAAGCAACCTTAATTCTAGTATTTTGTAACCTAAAGGTGCTTCACTTTGCAACCTTCATATTCTTTTAATTTAGTTCCTTATATAATTTTAAAATACATTTTGCAATTTATACTTGATATGAAGTGCTTCTTATGATATAAACTGCAGTTCTGAGCAAAAGGAGTTCAGTTTTCTTTTACATTCAAACATACTTTTTTCTGGGTGTATTCTGTTACATGAAATTGCAATGGTAAAATTACATTTCTTGTGTTTTCCAGGTTCCTATTTTAATATTATTGTGCTGAAAAGGGACACAGTTTAAAAGTCAGCCCTTTCAGATCATTCTTAAGATCTCTTTGGAAATATTCTAAGATTGGGCTAAGATTATATACTCTAATTAATTTTAGTCATAGACTTGCCTTAATGTAGAAATAAGACTTAATAACCAGTTCATACAATGTTCTGGCTCCAGAGAGAAGTCCCCCATGAGCCATTCTTAAGTAATAGATTATAAAATCTAAATTAAGTTAAAGTGATTTCCAAATATTCTTTTCTAAAGCATTAAATAGTTACTCATTCTGTGCAACACAACTATAATGGTGTATTTGTTGAAGTTCCCCTTTAAAGTGTGTCCAAAAAAAAAAAGGCCTAGAAGGGCTAAGAATACTATTAAGAACACACCCAGCCCTAATGTTTGAAGATTCCTTGTGCAAAGATGCTGGCATTTGATCTGCTCATCTTTTCTCAGGATTACGCCTTCCACAAACAGATAGAGGCTATTACTCCTCCAGAGTGGCTGGGGACAAATATTTTTTTCCTCACTGGAATGTCTGTGCTAAGTAGTATAGATTGCAGTTCATCACACCATAAAGTGCTGTGTTAGTGGACATTCACCACTGATTACATTTCCTTTAGTGCACTCTGGGTTCCCTTACTAGATACAGCAGCAACTTCATTTCCATCTCCTATTTTGCACACTGTCTCAACTTACTGGTGAAGGAGTTCTCTGAAGGCACTTGTAGTGACCAAAGTCCTAACGATAGGCCAAAAGTTCTGCACCCATTTCATCTAGTCTTTCACTATACCTCATTCTCGGAGACCTTTATTTGCACATCAACTTCCTTGCCACCAGCTGCGATAGAACATTGGTCTAGAATTCTACACTTCCCTCTTTGGATAAACATCGCACACCATACTGTGTTTCTAACTGACTGGGACCACGGACTGTATGTTTGACACCCCTATGCTGTAGTCATCAACATATGTAACTACTTCTCCATGGGGAATATGGAGCGACTTGCCTTCATTAAAACAAACACCTGCTTCAGCCCAATAAACAAATGTTACAACATGCCTACTAATAGAAAAAGGGAAGAAGAGGCTACGGAGGAGGAGAGAATACGGAGAGATTTTTCAAACATTAATAACAAATACGTGCTCCATGTGGAAACCTGCCATTGATTATCTTTATTTGTGTGCCAAATACATGCAGCTTTTCTTTTGCAGATCATTCTGTTTCTGTTAGATTATAAGAAAAAGGCCAGAGAGAGAGAGATGTTTTGCTAGCATTGGCAATTGGGAGACTAACTGTACAGAAAATAGACTAGCTGCAGTATTGCCAATCCACTTGTTATCAACTGTACTCTTCCCCTCTTTCTTTCAATTGTCTTTCCCTCCCTTGCATTTGATTGTACAGTTGTATTCAGTGGTATCTTTTGTATTCATATAAGATCTGCAATTGGATGGGTGGGAGTGGGCCCATTTTCTAATTTTATTTAGCATCCTTAGTTTATTTTTATGTATTTTGTAAATTTAGTGGGAAGTCTTTTTATGTTGTTATTACCTTGAACATCTATACCCTACTTTAGGAAGAGGGTGGTATATTTGCCTACCCTAACAAGCCAAGCCACATCAGGGCTCCTTTTGGAAGAAAACAGGAGCTCTGACACCATATAAATAAGTTCATGAAGAGGATGCTAATACTGTCAGAATGCTATAGTTTATGTACATTGTTGGCTTAACTGTATTTCCCTTCAGTACCTCCACATTGTGTGAGGCTGCTGTATGACACCCTGTAGAGTTAATGATTTAGAATGGTACAGCAGCTTCTGCTGGCAGAGCTCTCTAATTTAATTTATCGGCCCTTGTATTTGTATAAAGATTTGGTCATTTTAGCTTTAAAATGTAATTTGAGGATAATGACAGCATAGAGGCAGTTTCTACAACCTCGCCTTTTAATTGGTAGTTTATTTTCAGGGATCCCTGTAGCTCTTATTCAAAGCAAAGTCCCAATCCACCTCAATCACATTCATAAATCTAGTATGAGTGTGAAGCAAAGTGGGCAAAAATTGGGGGGAGCTCTTTTTTAACTTGACTGCTGTGGATGGCTGTGGTCTGCCTCTGTCTCTTGTCTGGTTCATTCCACTGATGACTGTTGAGGGCTGCCCTGATTGCTGAGGTCACCACCCAATCAGATGATATCTGGCTCACTGCTGCCAAATCCTATGCATTTCACTGCTCCTACTCCACCAGGTCAGCTCCAGTCCGTAGCTGAAGGCTCCCATCTTGTCTCAATCCTGAGTTGGAGTCTCTCACCAGAGCAAAGTAAGACCTCAGATACAGTCCTCACTCCCCTCCATGCACCCTGGGCTCGAGTACCCAATCGGAGCCCACTAACTTTTAGGTTATGGCACACAACTTTCTTGTGCCTGTCCTCATATATACAGTTACATCACACTTTTAACTCATTTCCTAAGAATAAAGTATAACAAATTCTGAATAGTACAACATTAAGTACTTCATGAAATTCCACTGAATAACATGCAAATTATATCTGTCAGCAGGTTTTCCCACAGTTTTTTCTTTTTGACTAGGAGGTAATTTGAGAGATTCATATAAGTATTAGTAGGGCCCTACCAATTTCACGGCCGAGAAAAATGTGTCATGGACTGTGAAATAAGACCTTCCCCGTAAAATCTGATCTCCCCGTGCTGCTGGGAGCAAGGGGCTCCTAGCTGCTAGTCTGGCCTTGCAGGGGAGGGACAGGAGTTGTCCTTCCCCTGCATGGCTGCTCTTGCTGAGATCAGACCCACCTCCAGAGACAGTGCATAAGTGAGGATGGTAAACCCTCACTTCTGCACCGCAGCAGTCTGGGAGCTGGGCTCTGGGCACCATGCTCAGGGCTTCCTCCCCCTGTGGCTCCTGCCACAGCTCTGGGTACTGAGCTCGGAGTTTCTGCCCCCCACAGCTCCAGCCGGGGCATCCCGGGCCTAGGGGCTTCCGCCCGAACCGCTGCAGCCCAGACACCCTGGGCTCAGGGCTTCCACCCTGTGGCTGCAGCTGGAGTTTGGGGCACCCGGCTCAGGGTTTCCATCCCCTGTGGCTCCAGCTGGCTCTGGGCTTCATCCTCTGTGGTTGCATACAGGCTTAATGCGCCCAGGCTTGGGGCTTCTTCCCCCACAGCTCCTGCTGGGGTTTGGGATGACCAAATCAGGGCTTTCACCCCTGGGGCTTCTTCCAGGGCTCGGGCACTCATTTTTTTGGGGGGGAGGAATTGGCCAGGGGCCCCTGCCTTAATCTGCCACTAGTCTGGACTAGCAGCTAGGAGCCTCTGGTTGGGGTGCTCCCAGTAGCACAGGGAGATCCTATCCACCTCCAGGAACCTCCTCTAGCTGCAGAAAGCTCGGAGGCTGCTGCCTTCAGAGCCCAGTTCTGAAGGCAGCACAGAAGTAAGGGTGGCAATCTTGGGACCCTCCCACAACAACTTTGGAAACCCTCCCCCCTCGATCCTATTTTGTCGGGACCCCCATGGTTACAACACAATGAAATTTCAGAGGTCAACATCTGAAACAATGAAATTGACCAATTTTAAAATCCTCTGTCCATGAAATTGACCAGAATGGACCATTAATTTGGTAAGGCCCTACACATTAGCCTGGCAACAGGTATCAACACACTTTCAATTTCCCTTTTTGCCTGTATTTGAAGTCTGCGAGCTTCTGTTCCCAGCAGGGCCGGCTCTAGGATTTTTGCCGCCCAAAGCAAAAACAATTTTGGCCGCCCCCCCCCCCATTCTTTAATTACCCCACCCCCGGCTCCGCCTCAACTCCGCCCCTTCCCCAAATCCCCAGCCCTGCCTCCTCCCCCCAGGCTCTCAAGCCATGGCCGCTCGGGATCTCCCCCTCCCTCCCAGGTTTGAGAGCCTGGGAGGGAGGGGAAGACTCCGAGTGGCCGCGGCGCGGGCGCCACTTCTCCCCCTCCCTCCCAGGCTCTCAAGCCTGGGAGGGAGCGGGAGCAGCGGCGCGCGAAATGGCCGCTCGGGATCTCCCCCTCCCTCCTAGGTTTGAGAGCCTGGGTGGGAGGGCAAGTAGCGGTGCGTGAATCAGCTGTTTCGCGTGCTGTGGCAGCAGCAGCGGAGGTGAGCTAGGGCGGCCGGGGCACATTTTTAGGGACGGCATTCTGGCGCCGGCCATGCCGCCCCTAAAAATGTGCCGCCCCAAGCACCAGCTTGTTTTGCTGGTGCCTAGAGCCGGCCCTGGTTCCCAGCAAGCTACTTAGGTTTACAGAAGCAGTATGGAACTTTCACTCGCTTTTATTTAAGTCAAGATTCTCTCTATATAAATTCATTGTAAATTGGTTTCACAGCATCATTCAGAAAACAGGTTGGATTTGTCCCTCTCTCCCACACTGACCAAAGGCATAGCTTCATATATCAGACTTATTAATTTAAAGCCAGCCTAGAACTCATATGACTGGCCATACTGGGTCAGATCAATGGTCCATCTAGCTCAGCATACTGGCTTCCAATAGTGGCCAATGCCAGGTGCTTCAGAGGGAATGAACAGAACAGAGCAATTATCAAGTGAGCCCCAAGAAGTTATCTTCCATGAACTTCTCATTCTTTTTTTAACCAAGTCATACTTTTGACCTTCACAACATCCCCTGGCAATGAGTTCCACAGGTTGACTGCATTGTAGTAGTAGCAAGTAGTACTTCATTTGTTTTAAACTTGCTGCCTATTAATTTAATTGAGTCTCCCCTGGTTCTTGTGTTACGTGAAGGTGGTAAATAACACTTCTCTATTCACTTTCTCCACATGATTTTATAGACCTCTATTATATCCCCACCTTAGTCATCTCTTTTCCAATCTGAAAAGTCTGTCTTTTTATTCTCTCCTGCTATGGAAGCTGTTCCATACCCCTAATCACTTTGTTGCCCTTCACTGTACATTTTTCTTCTAATATATCCTTTTTGAGATGGGATGACCGGAACTGCACAGAGTATTCAAGGTGTGGGCATATCATAGATTTATATAGTGGCATTATCATATTTTCTGTCTTCTTATTTATCCCTTTACAAATGGCTCCTAATATTCTGTTTGCTTTTTTGATTGCTGCTGTATATTGAGCGGATGTTCTCAGAGAACTATCCACAATGACTCCAAAATCTCTTTCCTGAGCGATAACAGCTAATTTAGACCCCATCATTTTAGAACACACTTTACAAAAAGAGTGCTCTAATGCACATTAAATATTTGTTTCAAGACTATTGTACTATATCTTTAAGAAGACAGTCACACTCATTAAGAACATGTCTGTAGTATTTAAACCACTAGCTAACCATTCCACACATTTTCAGATTAATGTGATCAATTCCAGCACAAAATAGCTTTCTTTCATTGTCTGAAGACAATATATTGGGACATTGCGAGCAGAGTAATGCATTTTACTATCCGTTTAAAACTAGAAAAGAATCATGCTCAGAGAATTTCTATTTTGCCCATAAATCCTTCAGTTAGTACGGTCCATTTATACAAAAGGAAAAAAGTTGAATATTTTCCACTTCACTAAAGTGTACGGTATTACTGTATATGGCCAATGAATCTCATATTGTGAGATATGATGCTGCCAATGCCGTTTTAATGGGAAATAAAACCGCCTTTGTCTGTTTAAAGAGATTGCTTCTTTTGCAATAATATAAAACAAAATTGCTGCATCAGTATGTGGGCTGTGGTTGAACAAAAGGTTTATATTGCATCCTAAAACTAAAAAAATAGCAATGATATTTTTACCAAGAAACCATCTTAAAGAATGATCTGACAAGGAAAATAACCATCTCGTTGTGCTCTTTCCTTACATTTTAATTTGTATTTAAGAACTATTTTTTCCAGTTGCTACTCATAGTTCAGTGTTTAGTATTTTTGTTCTGAAATGCATATATGCTGAAGGACAACTGAGAAACAGTGGTATTTTCAAAAACCCTCAGTATTGGCCTAACTCTTCACCTGCTAAAGTCAATAGGAGACTTACTGTTGTCAATAGGAGTCGTAATCCAACAATGAAAGCTCTTGAAAATCCCAACCATTATATTTTGCAAACCCAGTTCATATCTTAATAGATATATGGCATAAAAGTCAAGAAAAATACTTAGAAAACAGGGATAAAGGGTCCAAGGTTAACAAATCCCAATGAGTAAAGTGAAAACATGGTTACACCTGTAGGTGAGTTTGGATGACAAATAAGAATGGAGACGCTTTTCCCACTCTTTGGTTGTTATTTTGTTTGGAGTCATTGTGGATAGTTCTTTGAAAACATCCACTCAATGTGCAGCGGCAGCCAAAAAAGCAAACAGAATGTTGGGAATCATAGAAAGGGATAGATAATAAGACAGAAAATGTCATATTCCCTCTATATAAATCCATGGTACACCCACATCTCGAATACTGCGTATCAATGTGGTCGCCCCATATCAAAAAAGATGTATTGGAATTGGAAAAGGTTTAGAAAAGGGCAACAAAAATTATTAGGGGTATGGAACTTCCATATGAGGAAAGATTAATAAGACTGGAACTTTTCAGCTTGGAAAAGAGACGACTAAGGGTGAATATGATAGAGGTCTATAAAATCCACTGGTATGGAGAAAGTAAATAAGCTTCTGCCAGAAGCTGGGATTGGGCGACAGGGGATGGATCACTTGATGATTGCCCATTCTGTTCATTCCCTTTGGGGCACCTGGCATTGGCCACTGTCGGAAGACTGGGCTAGTTGGACCTTTGGTCTGACCCAGTCTGGCCGTTCATGTGGTCTTCTGTTCTAACTATACAGATATTATTTAGTGTTTAAAATATTTTCTCATACAGTGACACTGTTCTTCCTGTCCTTTAATATTTTGTTATATTTCTATTAATTCCCAGCAACTTTCAGAGATTTTTAAGGCCAGACAGGACCATTCTGATCATTTAGTCTGACTTCCTGTGTAACAGAGAATAGAAGCTCACCTAATAATTTCTGAATCAAACATATAACTTCTCTTTTGAACTATGACATATTTTTTTAGAAAGACATCCAGTCTTGATTTAAATACTGTGAGTGCTGGAGAATCCACCACATACCTGTGAAAGTTGTCCAATAGTTAGTTACACTCACTGTTTAAAAAACCAAACACATTTTATCTCCACTCCAGTCTGTATTTCTCTAGCTTCAGCTTCCAACCACTGGATCTCATTGTGTCTTTGTCTGCTAGAATAAAGAGCTGTCTAGTCTCAGAAAACTCTTCCACATAGAGGTACTTTTAGATCATGATCAACTCATGTCTTGACCTTTTCTTCAATAAGCTAAATAGACTGGTCTTTTTAAGTCTTTCACTATAAGGCATGCTTTCAAGTCCTTGAATAATTCTTGTAGCTCTTTTCTGAACCCTTTCAATTTGTCAACATTCTTCTTGAAGTATGTACATCAAAACTGTAAGCTGTATTCCAGTAATGGTCCTATTAATGCTGTATATAGACCTGATACTACCTGTCTGTTCCTGCTCCATATTGCTCTGATTGTGCCTCCCAGGTTTGCATTGGCCCTCTTAGCTACAGCATCATGCTGATAGCTCTCATTAACTTGGTTATCTAACCTGCCCCTAATTGCCTTTTCAGTGTCACTCCATTCCAGGATCCTGTCCCCATCCTGTAAGCCTGACCTAAATTCTTTGCCCTTAGATGTATGACCTTCCATTTGGCTATATTAAACACATGCTGTTCAAATTAGTCCACCTTAACAGGCAATCCAGATCAGTTTGTATAATTGACCTATCCCGATCATTATTTAACACTCCACCAATATCTGCAGTTTTACCAGCAATGATTTTATGTTTTCTTTTAGATCACTGATAAAGATACTGAACAGCATTAGATCTTTGTGGGACCCAACTAGAAACACCTTCGCAGGATGGTGATTTTCCCATGTAAATTATTAGATTGATCAGATAACCAGTTTTAACTAATTTAATATGGGATACATTGATTTTTGTTTAGTGCTATTTTTTGTCAAAATGTCACATGGGACTAAAGCAAATGTCTGAGAGGAGGCTAAATATATTGTATCAATATAGATACCTTTATCAACCAAATTGTTAGTCTCAAAGAAAATATCAAGCTTGTTTGACAAGACTTATTTTCCATAAAATAGTGTTGTGACATTAGTTATGCTTCCATTGTTTAATTCTTTACCGATAGAGTAACTATATCAATCTTTCCATGATTTTGCCTGGTGTCAGAGTCAGTCTAATGGGCCTGTAGTTACTGTGCTAATCCCATTTACTTTTTAAATATTGCACATTAGCGTCATTTCAGTGCTCAGGAACTTTCTAAGTGTTCCAAGATTTGTTAAAAATTAACACTAATGATTCAGAGAGCTCTTCTGCCAATTATTTTGAATACTTTTAGGTGCAAGCTATTCATTCCAACTCATTTAAAAATGTTTAATAGTTGCTTTTTAACATCCTTTCTAGTTGCTGATGGAATAGAAAGTATTTTACTATCACTGCAACACATGAAAAATCATCCTGCTACTTTCCAAACACAGAACAGAAATATTTATTGAATTACTTCTGCCTTTTCTACAGCATGATTGACAATTGTACCATCTTTATCTAGTATTGGACCTATGCCATTGTTAAGATTTCATTTGTTCCTGATTATATTTCAAGAACAACTTCTTATTGTCATTAATCTTACTGGCTATAGATTATTAACTAGCTGCCAGTTTGTACTCATTGCTGTCAATCTCCCCATTTTTCCATTTGTTATAGATAAATAATAAAATAACTAACTAACTATCTAATCAGTACTTGCACATCACTTTTTAACCAGGATGGTGGTTTAACTGAAGAATTGCTTTGGTGACTGAGGAACTGTAATTGTATTTGGCATCTAATAAATCACAATAAAGAATCCTAAACACCCAGTTATCATTTACATTATGTTTATGTTTTTCTCCCACTGAATTTTGCTCAGAATTCTTGACATCTTTCCGGTATAGAGACTTCCAGATTTGTACTTACAGTAGGATGGTCTGTCTTTCACTGTTTGTGCTCTGTAACGTGATGCCTCCTCAGATTTAACCTACACTGTCATTTTGACCTCTGGAGACCTAATATCAAATTCACACTCCAGTATTTTAGTATTCGTTCTTTCAAAGACAGAGAAGATTCAAGAATTAGAGTTGCAGCTGGAGACTATGATGGAATTCAGATGGGGCTTTGAAGGTATGCAAGAAAGGAGGTGGTATAGACAACTCAAGATTTGCAGACACCTGTCAAACAAAAGGACCAGGAAGGCAGACTCCCATAAAAGGAGGGTGACCCATGGAAGAACATGACCATGAGGACCAGGCAGAGGAAGAGACCAACTAGTGGTGATGAAATCACAGCGAGTAACATATTTGCTGCACTAAGGGATGAGGAGGAGAAGAAACAGGCAGATGATGGGGTAGCAAGGAAAAAAAGAAGGGAAGCCAGTGCCTGTAGAAGAGAGGAAGAGATATTGAAGGCCAGAGACTGGAGCCTAAGGAAAAATGAGGATGTACAGGGGATTGCGAGAGAGACCATAAAACAAATTCATACCAACACCAGGAAGAGACATGTCTAGGTGACCAGGGACTCTATACTCAGAAGAGTCAACAGGCGGCAACCTATCACCAGATCTAGAGAACAGAAGAATGAACTGTCTGCAGGAACAAGGATCTGAGTTGTGGATGGAAGGCTGAAAAGGATCCTGATGGGAGCAGTGAAAATCTGCTGATTCTGCTGCAGGTCAGGACAAATTACACTGCTAGGTTCCCACTGGAGTGGATCAAGGATGATTACACTAGCTGGGTCAGATGCTTGAAGAAGTGGAAGCTCAGGCGATTTTCAGTAGAATAATGAAGGAGGGCAAAATGTGGAAAGATAATGAAGATCCAACAGATGGCTCAAGGTGCTGGTGCTATGAAGATGATTTTGGGATGATGGACCACTGGGAGGCATTTACACAAAGAAGGCTCTTCTTTACAGGTGGACTCCACTTGAGTACCTGGGATATTAATATGATAGGATCAAGGCAGGCACACAATCGATCAGAAGGACTTTAAACTAGGAGATGAATGGAGATGGGTGTGAGAGACTCATGAAATCTCCACACCTGGCTTCAATACACAGGAGATACAGCAAGGGATACTAAACACTATAAGGTAAGAGAATGGACAGCAAGGCGAAAGTAAATACAAATATTGAGTCAAGTATGTTGTCACAGTTAGTGAAAGGACTAAATTTAATCTGGCTAGAAAATCATATGAGGTTTGAGAGAAACAACTAAAATGATTGTACATAAATACAAGGAGTCTGGACAATAAAAATGGAGGAACTGGAACTACTGGTGCAGGAGGTTAAAGCACATATAGGGATTAAGTACTCATGACTGGAATACAGGTATGGAAGCATATGTGCTGTTTAGGAGAGAGAGGAGTAAAGGTAAAGGTGATGGAGTAGTGTTGTGCATCAATGAAGTGGTGAATAGTAAAGAAAAGCGATAGTCTGGACAAAACAGAATCTTTTGGAACAAAATCACTTTGGAGAAAGATTGTAAAAGAGGCCCTAATGGGATAGTGTTGGGATTTGCTTTTGACACCCAGGGTCAGATAAGGACAGAGATTTTTTTTTTTATGTTATTAGAGAGAGAAATACTTTTGGGACTTGTGTTGTGATAGGAGACTTTAACTTCCCATATGTAGAGTGAAGAATACATACTGCTAATAGTGATCGGCCCGTTATTCCTGGATGTGTTAGATGACAGTTTTCTTCATAACATTGTCACCGAACCAACCATAGCTGATGCAATTTTAGATTTGGTTTTGGCAAGTAGTGAGGAATCATAGAAGAGCTGGTCATAGGAAATAACCTTGGATTGAGTGATCATGCATTGATTCGGTTTAAGATTTGCGCTGTCCACACTGGTGCTATGAGTGATGTAAAGTAGATTGACTTAAGCGGTAATGTAGGACTGCCCTGCCCTGACTGTTTTATCCCACATTAATTAACCTGCTTTTTTTGCTGATTGAATCTCTTTGTTTCCTGATTATACCTCTAACCTCTATTAAGACCACTTTCTATATTACTCTCCATTTCCTGGTGTTTGCAAAACTTACCATTTATTCAAGTGGTATCTATAGGTTTCATAGTGTGTATAATTTCAGAAATCTGTAAAATTAGGTATTTAGAAATGGATTTTTGTGGTGGGGAGTTATAGAATTCTTTAAAGGGGAAACCCTTATGTTCTGGAGACTAACACCTTAACATTAAAAAGAAAATGGTCCATTCCTCTACATTTAAATGCATGTCTGCTTTTTATTGCTTTCAATTTTGGTTCAATATAGTGGTACTGTTCAGATGCTATCTAGCACAGAAAAAGAGACTACAGTAGTTTGAAGTTGATATGCTTCATTTCAGTATAAAGACTGAAAGTAACCCAGCATCTTAGTGCAAGTCATTTTTTTTTATTTCTTGGCACGTGAAACCTGCTGAACGTGATGTGGAATCCACCTAACATAGTAGGCCAAAACACCAGAGGAGAAAGAGCAGAACTATTTTGCTTCTGGAGACAGTACTGTGACTCATGACTACAGCTGAGTGGGCCACCATTAAACTTACAGCTATATTTTGTTTCTCTTTTTTTCATTCTTTCACTTGACCATCTTATTAGTATAACAATATTAACATAAGAGTGAAGCCATTGTTGATTTAAAACTGATTCTCTCCAAAATTATATGAGAATGCAGTAGGCACCAAGTGACAGGAGCCATTTGAGGAAGCATGTGATTAAGGGAAGTCCTTTTGAGCTGAAGGGCAGTTAACTCCCCCACACATACTGTAGTAAGGACTGCAGCATACTGCAGCTGATAATATATATTTTTCTCTGGTTAGCTGAGAGAGAGTACACAAATGCAGCTACTCCCTCCGAGAAACTGAATCAAAATGGCTTCAGTCAAACCTCTTGACAACAAGGTGAACTCATTCAATCAGGGAACCAGACCAATATCATCTGACTGATGTGATCCATTACAACCAACCAACTCAGCTCAAAATTTGAGGGGGAAAAAAAGAAAAGAAACAAATGCAGAATTGTACCACAGAGTGGTGTTAGACATCGTAATAGTCAAAAATCTTTTTCATTAAATTTCTTTGCAAATTTTATAAAACTGCCCCAATTTCCCAAATGTTTCATGAACTTTAAAAGAACTCAATAAAAATAAATTTTACCATGAATATTTTGCCCAGCTAGGTAATGCACCAAATACTTAATAAGATACAATTTAAAAAGTTCCCTGTGGAACATATTTCAAATGAACACTAAGAGTATTAAGGAGTATAATGTCTCATTATAGAGTATCATAAAATAAGCCTAAATGCAACAAAATAAACTGTTTTTATGGCAAGTACAGGAGACAAACATTAAACCTATTTTAAAACCTTATGCCATATGCTGATTGATGTACCAAGTCGAAATTTGAAAAATTGGTGCAGATCCTAAAAGTGCAACTAGTAGACCTGTTTCAGCTTTAAGTGTCTCTAGAATCTAATAAAATACTGAGTGTGACAAAAGTCAATTAGTAGGGAAATATAGTCCTTTCAAGAAGATGTGTTGATTAAAGTGCATATTTAGTGGCACATAATGCAAGTAACAAAGCCTAGGTCTTTCCAAGCTGCTCTTTCAAATGTTTAGGAGTGTCATCAGTATTGCTTAAAGCAACCATGTATGTATTGGAACTTGTACTTTCTTTAAGATTAAATAAAATTCTTTATTTTTAATCGAATGGGTCATTTGCCAGTGCAGTAAACAAAGCCTAATTTTGCAGTCTCTGGATATTTAATAGACACTAAATATTCCATTACAAAACGAGTTCAATCCCAAAATTGTATGACAGTCATACATGATTGCTCAGGAAAATTAAAGCAATGACGTATATTGGATGGCAACAGCAAAACCAGATTACTGTGGTCAGTGATTAAAAAAAAAAAATCACGGAGTCCATCAACACTCTAAGCCAGCGGTGGGCAACCTGCAGCCCGTGGGCCACATGCAGCCCATCAGGGTAATCCACTGGCGGGCTGCAAGACCGTTTGTTTACATTGACTGTCCGCAGGTATGGCCACCCACAGCTTCCAGTGGCCGCGATTCGCCGTTCCCAGCCAATGGGAGCTACAGGAAGCGGTGCGGGCTTTGATAATTTATCTACATTCCTTATTACTGGCCTTTAATTATTTTGTGTAAGCTGCTAAAATAATTATCCTTTTGAAGAAAGAAAAAAAAATGGGAAGCAGGGTTCATTTCCTTGAACTCATCAAAGATGTATTCTTTTTCACAATCAATTATAATTGGATAGCTGACACCTGGAATTTAGATTTTGCCTCATATTTTATTAGTTCAGAGCAGCAGCAACATTAATATAAGTCTGGCAGACAATCTTATAAAACTAATGTCCTGGTTAATATAACATCTGGTACCTATTTGTTTTAGGTGTAATTTCATTTATTGTCGAAGTTGAAGAACAACAGCAGTCTCGACATAACAGCTCACCGGAGGAGACAGATGGTGAACAGGCCCTTCAGAAATTGTCAACAGAGACATCACAAACTGTTGATGCAGCAAACACTGGTATGTTTATTATTATGGGTAATTTCATTATCAATCCGTATAAACCCCTATCATCATTCATTTTTAAATGAAATGCATATTTGATGTGCCAAGCCACGTGCCTGTGAATAATGCATAGCCAAAAGTTTATTGCATATGTGTACAAAAGCTTGTCTTTTGGTTGATTTTTCAAAAGATTTTTATGTAGCTTCAAGCTTTGATTGTTGTTTTTCTCTTTTTGCAACACTGTTAGCAGTCAAGTGTCTGCTGTTTTTCAAAACCAGTGATAACACTGATAGCTTAAACATAGAAGAAATCATTTAACACATTTTGCTTTACTTTTAAAGTTATTCTTCTTTGATGGCAGACCAAATAGTACTGATGTGATTGTTTCAGGACAGGATAGAAGGGGATTCCTGAAATTTGCTGAGATACTGTCTCAGAATATCAAACCAACTTGTTTTATAGGAAATCACACGCTCTTCTTTGAATATTGTCAGTATAAGTCCCATTCTTGGGATCTGTAAGTGCCGTTGGTATCAAATCAGAGAAAACAGATTTTGTAGGAGTTGTAAGCACACTTGCTTCTGGTACCATATATTTGGGGCTGATATTATTTATGGGACCCCTTCTCCAGCTCCAACTGACCCATTGTTTACTAGCTCCTCTTAGTTCTCAAATTTCCTGGTTCTAGCAGTGGAATTTTCAGATCTCATATTCCAGATAAATCATATGGAGATAAGTTAAAAGGAGAATCAATATCAGAACACACAGCAGTACCTAATGTTTTCAAAATATATTTTGCCACATCTAAAGCAGCCTCGTCTGCGTATTTCAGAAATGTCTGTCAACAAGATAAGTGGTTCTACAAACTGTAATTAAATTAATATGTTTATGCAGCATTTTTCTCTTGACTTGGCAGTCAGATATAATGCCTAATTTGGAAGAGCAGAACCACCTCTTTGTTACTGCTAATTAACCTCCCAAAACTGAGGGCCTGTACTGACAAACGGGAAATAGTGTGGCAAAAAAGCAGTGTTTTAAGGTGTTAAGCACCAACTAATTTTATTATGCAAATTACTAAAATGTTATTATGTAGAGAAACAAGCAATGGTAGGCCATATCATAGAAACGGGTTCTCTCAATACCAAGTCAAGGATATGAACTCCACTATTTGAATGTGACCTTTTTATGTGTTAGGGACACCAGAGCTAAAGTCAAATAAAATATGACTTATTTATTAATAAAGAGAAAAAGTAAAAGAAACATAAACAAGTAATTGCCAATGGTTATTTCATTTACAGTCTCTTTTTTATGTCTGTCTTTTGGAGAGCTTCCAGCAGAAATTACAATTTTAAGGGTCTGCTGTGCTGTGGGGGGTTAGGAGAACACATTTCCCAGGTAAATTAAGGCTGAAATAAACTATTACTCCAAATCAGTAGCGAATCCTGCCTTAGTATACCAGACAACTAAAACATTTTATAGTGGACAAAGGAAAAGTCAGTCAATTGTGTTTAATTTATCAAAGTAATCTAAACAGTTAAGATCACTTATTTTATACCCATTTATAAACTAAGTCCTAAGAATCTGAACAAAAACTATTTAATTCAGTTTCTTAACAGAAGCCAATCAATAAATATAAATCATTTAATATAAATATAACTATATTCAAATGGATTCTTATTTTAGTTACAAGTTATGGTAAGGTTTTTTGATTCTATAAACATAAAATATTCATACATTCTTATAGCAATGTTGTCAGAGGCATTGTATGAAATGCTTGCATTTAGATACAAAACAGTGCAAATAAACAACTCATACAAAGCTAAGACAATGTTAAGCAGTTGAGGAATAAATAGATAACTTCACTGTAAGTGGAACCATGATTTAAGAAGATAATTTCTATAAAATATTTCCCAAATGTAATAAGATAAGGACCATGTTAATGCCAGACTGGGTGTCTTGAAACAAAGAAGATGTATCCTGTATACTTGGAGATGGCTACTGTTGTTTGTCTTCTGACAAAATAGTTCTTTCATTTACAACCTTCTATAGTAATCATGTTTACAACTTGCTATGAAAGAGTCCTACCAAATATACTATGCAGGGCACAAATCACCATAGCATTTATTTAAATATTTCCAACTTTATATAAAGGAAAATAATACGAAAATTTTAGAAGCAAAATAAAAGTTTATAAAGCTGCATTCCAGGATCTCTGCAAAGAGACAATGTAGGAAATAAATATGATTTTATAGATAAGTAGGTGTCATCTTCTCTGAGAATCTTGGTGACTATCAACTGTGGACAGAAAGCAGAGTTTTCCTATGCATTTCTTTGTCTAGTTTATATGCTTATTTAATGTCTGCATGCAAAAATAGAAGAATGTGAGCTACTATAATCTCTAAGAGTCATATACATGAACACTGTTGTAAATATCTCCTTACATTCAGAAAAGAAAAAGGCAACTTTGTATTAATCTAAATTATAATAATGAATTGTTATAATTCTAGTAATAATATCATTTTGCATCAAAAGTGATATCTTTCTCTAACAAAAGGTTACTTAGCAGTGAATGTAGTTCTTTGAATATATCAGAAATACAGATCTGTGCTCCCTGCCTTCCATACCCATCACTTTTTAGAGCCCTTTTTTTAGAAATTGTGCATAAGCAGAAAGAAGCTGCAGTCCCTCATATACTTGCAGGCCCAAACTTTAAACACAACGAGGAAGCAGTCGCACTCGATAACCCCTGCCTTTGTAGATCTTTGGATGAAAAATACGCTCTTCCTAGACTTTTTGACTAGAAGACTCTTCAAATATCAGTTAACAGAGCAGCAAACTTAATATCGTTTCTGAATGCACAGTGGTAAAGGCTGTGCATTCATCAGTGCAGTAGCAACAATTCTACAGAAGCCTCTCCAAAAATCATCTTACTACTCAGCACCTAGTGGAGGACTTAGGCCTTGATCCTGCAAACACTTAAGCACTTGTGTACCATAAGTACCTGAGTAGTACCACTGAAGTGAATGGGACTACTCACATGCTTAAAGTTAACTTAGGGCACAAGCATTTGCAGGGTTGGGTCCCTAGTGCATAAGGCACAGGAATTAGCTCTTAGAGTAAACATTTTTTAAAATAATTTGAAAAGAGATGCCAGCATTTGTGTTACTGATATAAGTGTGATTCATTTTTATCTTCATTGATCATATATCCATGCTGCAAGCCTCTCTAGTTTAAAGAAGAAATGAAAATAGCTTTTTCAAGAAATTCTACTAATGCTCTTATCTAGTTGGTTTTGTAGATGTGAGTCTTTGAAGTTTTGATTTCAAGCTTCATTGCAAAGAATTTGAAGAAAATTGTGTCTATTAAACTTTCCACTAATGTCTCCTATTACTCTCAAAAAGCAGGTTTTTTCTGTTGCTGCTGGTGGTGAAATAACAAGAAACATTACTGATAATAATGCACATCAGTTTGTTTGCAATATTAGGCTACTTTCAGGTGATTTTACCTTGCTACCTTAGCTCATTATCAGTATTTTCTGGCAAATCTTATGAGATTGTGAAGTCCTAGAAGAATAGTCTATTGAAAATTAGTTACCATTACAAATGCCAACAGTAGGTGTATTAAGATACGTTTTTACTTCTAATTGAAGTTCTTTGTTCTCTATAATTGCAAGGATAGCTTTGTACTTAGGATTTTATTTCTGTGGGTTATTTTAGATTTTAATATACATAAATTAAGATTTGCTTAAAATAAAATAATTGATCTTAGATAATTTTAGTCTGTTTCTGGGGGGAAATTACGTGGAAAGTGACAGATACTTTATCACTGGTAGCAGTTATGTTTTAGTCAAGGTTAGCTAGAATAAAGTTTAGATTACAGGATGATTGGAAGATTCTGCAGTCTGAGAAGATTTATTTGCTTTTTTTTTATACTTTTTCATTTTAGATCTATTCATCCATTAAAAATAAGTAAATTAAAGGTCTGGATTGACCTCAGATAAATCACCGAAAGTGTATGTTGGCAGCCTATTACTACTATTTATACTTCTGCAGCACCTAGATGCCTCAGCAGAAATCAGGGCCCATTCTGATAGGCTAGGTTCTGTTCATACACATAGTGAGAGACAGTCCTTGTCCCAAAGAGTTTACAAACTAAACTAACAGGACAGACAAAGGATGGGAAGGGAAATAGAGACTCAGAGAAGTGAAGTGACTTGCCCAAGTCTTCATACAGTAGGTCAGAGCTGGGAACAAAATCCAGATTCCTTACTCCCAGTCCAGTACCCTAGTGATCAGACCACCGTGCCTCTCCAACATTAGGCTTCAGAACAAGGGAAAACTAGAGGTCAAGTGGTTGTTTTAAATACACTTTTAAAAACCTTTGTTTGTACAACTCAGTCTGCTAATTTACTTAACTTTGCCTTTTGTAATACTTTTCTTTGTTAATGGTATTATTTAAAGTAAGAAAAAGTGACCTAAGGGTATAAAGTAAAACACGATCTACATTTACATGGACTGTACACAATATTACAAAATTAACTTTTTATAATGGTGTAGTTCATGCAAACGAATAGAAAATGCATGTTATAGAATTAAATGATACAATTACAAAGTTAAAATGAAAAAAATAATAGTGGAGGAAAAGCAAAAATAAGAGTTTCACGCAAGGCAGAAAGATACGTTCAGAGGGGATTTGAAAATAGAGACAGTAAAACTGATAAAAGAAAGTTGTTCAAGAATGCAAGTGATGTAGATAAAACTCAGGATTAATGATGAGATTATGTGAAGGAACTGAGAGGAAGTCATTGCTAGATGAGAAGAGGCAGAGGAGTAGATAGACAAATGAATAGAGAGAGAGGCTAGAACAGATCCATGGACAAAGGCAAAGAGAATGGTTTTGAATGGGATTCAAAAATGAATCATCTGTTTGAGGATAGTGAAGATGGGTCCTATTACTTTGTACAAGTGAGGGAGCAAGCAGTAGCGTACTTTACATGCTGGCCTCTGGAGAACTGGAACTTGGGAAAACACAAAATAAGGGGGTTGCAAGAGAAGATTGTAATTATATTTAGCATTTAAATAGCAATTTTGCATGTTCAAAGACTTTTAGAAACATCATTTTATCCTCACAAAACTCCTGTGAGGACAGTAAATATTAACGCTTTTTTTCAGATGGAGAAGCAGAAACACAAAGTGACTTTCACACAGTGAGGTAACAGAAGAAGGCATAGATGGAGAATTTTAGCAGAGAGAGAGTTAAGTTAGTTGTATACAGAGGCAATGTTGTGTTGGTGGCAACAGGCAAATTTGTCAACATTGAATGGGATGGTAAACGAAACTTCAGGGCTGAATCCAAAATTTTGGACAATAATGGATACAAATTAAAATTCTCTGCTGAAAAGAGAAATTGAAGTAATGATCACAGATTTACTTGCTCAAAGTTGATAGGGAGAAGTCTTTAGAGCTGTTGTACACTGTGCAGTTGAATGTCATCACTATGACAGTGGTAGCTAACATAAAAGGTAACTTAAGAGGGAAATGTTAGTTAGATGACTATCTCTTTCCTGTCTGTGCCTGTGACAAAAAGTTCAGAAAGACCATAAAAAAAGTGATGATGTAGATACAATTCAAAGTAAAAACTTCATGTCTTTAATTATTATTAGGGTGGCGCTTGGTAGGGACTCTATAGTTAGGACTGCTTTCTAACATGGGTCAAAAATAGGCACACATTTTTTTCTTTCTTTTTCTTTCTGTAAAAGGAGGTGGCCAATTATTGTGAATTTTCACTAAGGGTTCCACAACCACAATATTAAACCTATCCTAGCTTTCCATTACATCTTTTAACCACCCTTCTGCACAGAACCCTTTACCAAATATCCTCTTCCAACACAGCCAACTACTGCACTACACATCTACAACTTCTAGTACACCTCTACCCCGATATAACTCGACCCGATATAACACAAATTCGGATATAACACGGTAAAGCAGCGCTCCGGGGGGGTGGGGCTGTGCACTCCGGTGGATCAAAGCAAAGTTCGATATAACGTGGTTTCACCTATAATGCGTTAAGATTTTTTGGCTCCCGAGGACAGCGTTATATCGGGGTAGAGGTGTACTTGGAAAAATATTTGCTAAAGAGATATGTGCAGAGTGAAGGTTGTGGTGCCTGGTCACGGGTGTGTAGTGTTTGCGATAATGGTAAGGTCGATGGAGGAGTAGAGGGTATGGTACATACCATTAAGTGGCTTAACTTTTCATTTCCCTGCTTTTATGAGTTTGGCTCAGAAATGTTCTGTGTGTAGCATCTCTAACCATTTTGTAATGACTTTTTATTATTTTGATTTATTTTAAACATTTATGTGATGCGGTCACCATGCTTCTGGACACCTTATAACGCTTAAATTTAAACACTCAAGAAGTTCTATAAGAGATCAATGTTTAATGCCATGCTCCCTTGATCACTAGTCAGGGTCAGGAAGAATGTACTCTGTTTACAGCATCCTTATCACACTCTGTTTCTACTCTTTTGTCCTTTATTAGCTAATGATTAAGAATCTGTTTTTCATTTGATTTTCCAGTAATAATGTTAATTTAATTAATTGCTTTTTACAGTACAACTTGTTCTGGGATTTCTGCTCTATCTAATTACCTTAGCTGTTTTCTTGTCATTTTAGCTTCTCCTGTTTCTCTGGAACGTGTCTTCTCTTTTTTGCCTATCCTTTAACTGAACAGTTTCTCAAGGGACTTTTATACAGTGCAGGGAAGGACTCATAAGAATTATCAGCAGCCCTGTTACGGGTTGACTGATCCCTTTAAGAGAGAGCAGGATCCAGTGCACTGGTGACTCATCAGTTGCCTTCCAAGTGGGGTTAAAGAAGGCATCTGGGCCATATAAATGGGGAGAGATAGAGACGGTGGAGAGTCCTCAAGAGAGCGTAGGTAAGAGCAGCCTGGGAGTGAGAGATTGGCAGGTGAGAGCTTCCAGAGACCAGAGAGGGCAGAACTGTTGGTGGTTCCTGGAGAAAGGCTAAAGGAGCAGAGCAGCAAGAGAAGTTAGTTGGCTGGCCTACCCAAGCCAGAGAGCCAAATCCAGAGGGCTGGAGAGAGCTAAAGTCCAGAGCCCTGCAGAGAGACTTGCCTTCTGACATCTAAGTTGGAGGCTGAAGCCGAGGGCCAGAGAAGTCTGAAGGCAATGGAGTGTTTACCCACTGACATCTCCATGCTGGAGAGCTGGAGCCAGATGGCTGGAGAGGGCTGAGGGGGTAAGGAATGGTCCCCTGGTGATGATAAACTCCCAGTGCAGAGGTGGGGGCAGGGATTCCAATGGGAAGAAGCGATTTGCACTCCTGCTGGAAGGGCTGGGCTGCCTGCCCTGATAAAAAGACAGGAGAGGACCAAAGAAGAGCCCAGGGTGTGGTGATACTGGAGTGTGGTATATGCTATGTAGATGGACAGGAGGATTTGGTGGGTTTTATTTTTTATGGACTATATAAACTGGGCATGAGAAATTGACTATGTTTTGCAATTTTTTGCTATGGGATATTTACACTATTTTTCTGTAATAAACTAGCCCTAAGGAGGGGCATTACTGAAGCAAAAGGGCCTGAAGAGGATTTACTTTGGGCCCTGAAGGAGGGAAACTGATGCAGGTGTGCCTGTTCTGTTACAGCCTGCCTCGGGGGTGCTGCAGGCAGGACCACCCTATGACAATCCCTTATCGATCCACATATCTCTTTCTAACTCTCTTCCTTCTTAAAAAGCCTGAGAAAACATTTGGACTTTGCAACATGCCTGAAGATAACTAGACTTATTTTTTGTTGGACAAGGCTGGAAGCAAGTTCCGGAGTTGAAGGTGTTTCGCTATAAACGCCTTGCCAGTTGTTCCCTCATGGTTAAAGCACCTCTGCTGCACTGATCTGCTGAGATTTCACATAGGAAGCGGAGTACACTTACTGATAGCCAGAGTCCAAATCTATTAGGGCTTTATAGGTCAAAATATAATAGTTACCCCTTTTGACATGAGTTGTGAGCCAATAGTCAGGGTCTTGTGGGTTGTTTCCTTTAGGAAGAGAAATTGATGATGGAGCCAGGTATTTCCTAGCTGCAATCGTGTTTTATTTACCAAGAAAGTATGCAAAATCCTGCTTTCCATGAACCAATAGGAGTCCAACAGGAAGCAGTTTCATAGCTCACAGTTCCAATCCTCTTTCCACCGCTTTCCCCATATCCACAGAGCCAGTTATCTCATCATTGAAGGCAATCAGGTTGGTCAGGCATGACTTGCCCTTGGTGAATCCATGTTGACTGTTCCTAATCCCCTTCCTCTCCTCCAAGTGCTTCAAAATGGATTCCTCGAGGACCTGTTCCATGATTTTTCCAGGGACTGAGGTGAGGCTGACCAGTCTTTAGTTCCCCAGATTCTCCTTCTTCCCTTTTTAAAAGATGGGCACTATATTTGCCTTTTCCCAATTGTCCGGGACCTCCCCTCATCACCACGAGTTTTCAAAGATAATGGTCAATGCATTAGATCCGGTCCCATGGACTTGTGCATGTCCAGTTTTTCTAAATAGTCCTTAGCCTGTTCTTTCACCAGAGGGCTGCTCACCTCTTCCCCATACTGTACTGCCCAGTGCAGCAGTCTGGGAGCTGACCTTGTCTGTGAAGACGAGGCAAAAAATGCATCGAGTACTTCAGCTTTTTCCACATCATCTATCACTAGGTTGCCTTCCCCATTCAGAAAGGGTCCCACGCTTTCCCTCACCTTCTTCTTGTTGCTAGCATACCTGTAGAAACCCTACTTGTTACCCTTCACATCCCTTGCTAGTTGCAACTCCAATTGTGCTTTGGCCTTCCTGATTATACCCCTGCATGCTTGTGCAATCTTTTTATACTCCTACCTAGTCATCTGTCCAAGTTTCCACTTCTTATAAGCTTCCCTTTTGTGTTTAAGCTCTGTTAAGCCAAGCTGGTCGCCTGCCATATTTACTATTGTTTCTGCACATCAGGATAGTTTGTTCCTGCACCCTCAATAAGGCTTCTTTAAAATACAGCAAGCTCTCCCGGACTTCTTTCCCCCTCATATTAGCCTCCCAGGGGAACCTGCCCATCAGTTCCCTGAGGGAGTCAAAGTCTGCTTTTTTGAAATCCAGGGTCCATATTGTGCTGCTCTCCTTTCTTCCTTTTGTCAGGATCCTGAACTCTACCATTTCATGGTCACTGCTGCCCAGGTTGCCACCTTGTAAACATGTGGGACTCACCCCTGCGGCACCTCCTGCTGGTCTCTTCTGGGAATTAGCTCTGCCAGCCTTGGAGCACCCTCTGCAGGCCAGTATTCCACTGCCGCTTGGCCCCCGTGTCCCTCCCTGGACTCCGGTGCCCCCTGGCAGTACACCCCTCAGTCTCGAGGTCTCCCCTCTCTGGGGAACCCCTACCCCCTATCCCCACCTCACCTTGTAGGCTATTGCCAGTCACCAACTTGCCCCCGCGCCCTGGGGCAGACTGCAGTGTCAGCCACTCATCATAGACAAGGTTGGGTCTGGACCTGCTGCCTCCCTCTGCAACCCAGTGCCTCTATGGGGCCTTGGACAAGACCCTGCAGCCTGGGGAGTTGCCAGCCTGGAGCTCCCCAGCCCCTCTGGCCTTTCCCCAGCCCTGCCTCACTCTGGGCACCCTGAGCTTCCCAGCAGCCAGGCTCCTCTCTCTCTCTGAAAGCAGAGAGAGACTATTCGGGGTCCTGGCTCGCAGCCTCTTATAGGGGCCAGCTGGGCTTTGTTTGGGGCGTGGCCGCAGCTCTGCCTGCTTCCCCCAATCAGCCCAGTGGCTGCTTTCTTCTGCCACAGCCCTTCCCTAGGGCTTTTTTAAGCCCCTCAGGGCAGGAGTGGGTGTCCACCTTTCTACTTCCTACCAATTCTTCCCAGTTTGTGAGCAGCAGGTCAAGAGGAGCACGGCCCTTACTTGGTTCCTTCAGCATTTGCACCAGGAAGTTGTCCCCAACACTCTCCAAAAACTTCCTAGATTGTCTGTGCACTGCTGTATTGCTCTCCCAGTAGATGTCAAGGTGATTTGAAGTCTACTATCTCACTCCAAAAGGGTGCTTAACTGCTTCTTACATTTATCCTGACAGAAAGGATACTTTATATATGTATTTACCTGTTCGCATTCTATAAATTACACCATAGCTATCACTACAGAACAAAGAGAAATAGTTTCAGAAATAAAGATTTGCTTCACATTTACGCTGGGTTAACCCTACCAACCACCATTCAGCATCCATTCTAGACTAGAACAAGCTGATTAATCGTTCTCTTTAATCTTTTCATTATTTTTCTCCTTCATCTGTTTGTTCAGAAAGCAGTTTTAACAACTGTCACCTCTGCAGAGAAAGCCAGTTTCTAGGACCCTTAAGTCAGATCCTCTCATCTCTGATTTAGACCAAAGCAAGATGGATCTATTTCTGCATCACCGATGTGCAGGTTGGGATTTGTGCAGGCTCCTTGTTAACAGAGCCAGCTTTTGATCCGTTTAAAAGAAAATCTCAACTTTTGTTTTTAAAAGTGAGTCTCTAGCTCTTTTCTTTGTGAGAAAGCCTGGAAAATGTGAACCAATGTAGAATGATTGCTAAGACTGAAAGCAACATGCAGCTGGGCTTCCCTTCTTTAACAGGAGACGGGGAGGACTTAAAGACATCACTTGCAAACATACACAGACCCTTTTTCAATATAAAGTGAGTCAGTTACACTTTGTGTGTAACCCAAAGAATCATCTCACTAGTCTGCCCCACAAACTTTAAGGCTTTGAGGCTGACCCTGTACACTGTGGTGTCATAATAATACCTAATAATACATAGCTTTTACATCGTGCTTTTCATCAGTAGATCTCAAAGTGCTTTGCAAAGTCGGTAAGTATCATTATCCCATTTTACCAATGGAGACACTGAGGCACAGGGAAGGGAAATGACTTGCTGTAGGCAGTAAACATTTGTTTCATAATCTGGCCAAAACTTGCTAGTACTTCCAGGCCTCTTTAAATGTGACCATTACCATGGCAACCTCAGCAGCTGTTTCAAGGGGAACTCCCTTCTTGCATCCAATACCTTTAGGTGTACATGGAGGGAATTCTCAGTTTAGTCCTTGCAACCCACCTTGACCTTTTGAAGCTATCCAATCCGGCAGCAGATGGGGAGAGGAGAGAAGATGGTGTCAAGCTCTTGCTGCCACACTGAGCAAAAGTTGTGTGCCATTGCAAACCTGCCTCTCTCCACCAGCCAGCCGTAGCACAGAATCTGAAGAGCTGGTATCTTAAAAGAGAGCCTAATGTTCATGCCCAAAGTAGAGTTTGACATCTCGGAAGGAATCAGACTCAGAATGTTTATTTTGATAGGACAGAATAATTTTGCACATGTTCTTGGCTCATGTTGATCTACATCAAGGAGTAGCCTGTTTCAAAGTATCTTCTCTCTAGCTACAGTCATTATGTAGGAGTCTTTATATTATATTATCATTTTGCCATGTGTTTAACTTCTGAGAGCTTGTAAGGTGTACCCTCAAAAAGACGGACCCCATTGGAGCTTGCCTATACTTGTTATAAGCAATATTGTCTTGACTCAGCAGTTAGGCCAGACATACACTTTGGCAAAGCTTTTCCTCACTCTCTTTTAAAATTAATGTTTCTCTCAGCCAGCCCTCCTTCAATGACAGATACTACTCTTTAGTCTCAGTAGGATAAAAGTAAGTTTCTTATCTAAAATTGGAATTCTTGCAATTTATGTTCTTCACAGATTCACGCACCCTTTTCCTCGCTGTCTTTAGAAAAAGCAGGTTTCTGGATAGGTGGATTAAGGAATTGAGGTGTTGATTGGAAATGTTCTATATTCAAAGATGGTTTCCTGCCAGAATTTATGTATCAACACAACCCTGCTTTTCAGACCTTACAGTAGAGGCTTCCAGGTTCTTATATCTAAACACTGTATATTTGGGGTGGCAAATTTCTCAGAATTCTAATTTCAGGTAAAATAACTTTAAATTTTCCTCAACTTTAGGATGTGAATGTGATGATGATACAATGACAATTTTTGAGCACAGAGATGATTTAGAATGAAATTCTACAGTGCATCCTGTTATATTCTAAAAGAATCATACAGGAACTCATACACAAGTGGAGATTAACATGTTCGCATTGGCTGCAGATGTATGATTAACTTGCCCTCTAATATTACTCATAGACTCATAGACTTTAAGGTCAGAAGGGACCATTATGAAAGAAAGCATTCAGATTCTTTAAAAATAATTGATATGAACAAATACATTAACCACTGACACTGTCCAGATTGTCATGTTGATTTATCTGCATCATAAATTTAGATTGTGTCGTTAAGCTTACATGTATGAGAGTCTAATCTACACACCGGATTTTCAGAAATATTGTGTTCTAAGTCCATAAGCATAATTCATTTGTTTTAACTGTCTCTTTTCCCTTTCCTACCCCCTCCCCGATTGTTTAGAGGAAGATGTAGCCTGGGTAAGCAATCACAAGTAATCTTTATGTAAACTCTGCATACATTTTTGAAGAACGTAACCTGCCAACTGGTTTCCATTTGTTAGCATTTTGTAACTATGTTTATGGCTTCTAATACAAGATATTCAGTGTAGATATGGTTTTGGAGTGGCTCAGATGTATAACATAAATGATTGAACAATTTTGTTGTTTCTTCCTTTGTGTTGAAAATAGTGTTCAGTTACTGTATGCTTCACTACAGCATTCAAATTCTTTTAAAAGTGTTTTGAATTTTCTTGTGACCTATGTGATTCATTATACAATTCATTTGAACAGTTTTATTCTGGTACTAACATGATGTACAGAAGCAATTCAGACCCAGTGATGCTTTATGGACCTGCAATCCACGTAGAATTTTGTTGGGCATAGAATGTGTACAGTGAGAATCTATGCAAACTGAGTGTAATTGTCCATGTTAAATTATTAATAAAAAAAGACTGTAACTGTTAGCAATGTAAACCTCCCATATGCTGCTTCTGAGCTTTAGGTTGAATCTTCTTTTATGCAGCAAGTGTTTATGTATTTGGTATGCTCTTGAAGCTAGTAATGTTATGTCTGCCATAACCATACATCAGTCACTCCATTTGTAAACCGGTATATCTGCATGCTTTTGGCAGTCATACCATATAGGATTTCATTTGCATATAAACAGATCAGGGAATTTTCTTATCTGATTAAAATGCCTGGGATATGCATTTTGCTTGCTCAGGTGGTCTGTAGCTAAAACAACAAATAAACTATGTAAGCCAAACTCTTGTGAAACACAGTCATCCCATCAAGTCCCATAGATCTCAAACATTTGCATGTGTATGAAAATTCTTTATATTTGACACTGAGCTGATTCGTAGCCAGTTTAACAAGGGAATAGTCAAACCATTTTTTTCTTTTCTCAAACAACCTTAATTTGTAGTTGTTAGGGGGTGAGCTGTACTTTCAGGTGACAGGCCTTGTTGTGTGCACCTTCCACTCTTGGACTGCTTTTCCTCTGGTTACCGACTGAGTTAACCTGACAGACCCAACTGGGTTGGGCACCTATAAGCCCTTTTCCTCTAGGAACCTGTGATGGACTGAATTTGCTGTGACACAGAAACAGCTTTTTCAAAACATAGTCGTATTTATTTGCCAATGGGGAACACTGCATTGAGGAAAGTGAGTTAAAACCACAGAATCCTATATACAATTTTGTCTTACATGAGCATAACCTCTCTACCCATAGCATAGGTAGGTCCAACTTATTCCAAACCCCTTCTTTTGACTCTGATGATTAGTTTGCATTCTCAGACCCTCTCTCTGTATCTCTGTCAAACTGTGTGTCAGCCTCAGGCAATGTATGTCCTTTTCTCCCCCTCCATTTCCACAAGGCAAATCCTTTAACTGGTCAGTGTCTTTTGATCTCTCTCCCCTCATCCTTGGCAAAACAACTGTGCAGCTTTGCTGGTACCAGGCAGATAGCTTCTTTGCAGTTCTTGTGTTTGAGTTGTTTGCTGGGATGTTCCTTATCTATGTCAATTTTTTCCCTTTCTCTTGAACAGCTTCTCTGTTCACTCATTACCAATGGGCTAATGTCCCACCCTGGAATTCTGAATAG
Source organism: Chrysemys picta bellii (assembly GCF_011386835.1). Lineage (NCBI taxonomy): Eukaryota > Metazoa > Chordata > Testudines > Emydidae > Chrysemys > Chrysemys picta. Next base: position 205,573,211 of record NC_088791.1, read on the forward strand.
TCCAGTGTGTGCTACAAGAGGCCGGAGAGCCTAATTGAGGAAAGCAGGGAGAGGGAAACAGGTTGGTTGAGCAGAAGAGGCTCAGTGAAATCCCAGTACATCAGGTGGCTTCCCAAAAGCAGGGTCCAACCCATCACAAAGTACATATGCCATTTGTACCCTGTTCATCTCATTGTATCCTAACTGCCAAGGCCTTAGGGCAGGGGTCGGCAACCTTTCAGAAGTGGTGTGCCGAGTCTTCATTTATTCACTTTAATTTAAGATTTCGCGTGCCAGTAATACATTTTAACATTTTTTAGAAGGTCTCTTTCTATAAGTCTATAATATATAATTAAACTATTGTTGTATGTAAAGTAAATAAGGTTTTTAAAATGTTTAAGAAGCTTCATTTAAAATTAAATTAAAATGCAGAGCCCCCCAGACCAGTGACCAGGACCTGGGCGGTGTGAGTGCCACTGAAAATCGGCTCACGTGCCGCCTTTGGCACGCATGCCATAGGTTGCCTACCCCGGCCCTAGGACCTCAAAGTTGCTGCGGGCAAGATTTAAAAGTCCTGCAAATGGCAGCCTGATAGGCATCTGAGAAACTATTCACAGAAGCCTCTAGAGATACGGTGGAAAACTGTGAACCTCATTTGGGGAAGGGTTTCAAAGTATGTTTTCATTCCTTTTCAGAAACATTCTTTGGTAGGAAGGTGCTACGGGGTTGGTTCCCACATAACTCCTTAGTGTAGACAGCTCTTGCTTTCTATGGGAGGAACTTCCATTCCTGCCTGTTATTCTTCTATAATAATTAAACTCTGTTCATCTTTTCTCTCCTTACTGCTGGGATACACTGCTTGATACTTCCCATAAGTAATGGATGAGAAGAGAAGCTGTGCAACAGAATGAAAAATTTCTCTTCTGATAATTTTCTGTTAGCACCTTCTCTCCCAATTGAATGCATCTTGATGTCTGGTAAATGACCAGAATATAAATTGATTTTTTTCTCTAAAGGGAGGCCTAATATATTGTCTTCAGGTTAATTGAATACATTATATCAGGTGTCTTAATGCTAATAATTGGTTGCTGGAGTGTTTCTACAGTTGTGGAAGATCTGTTTTGGTCGCCTGAGCTTAAGGATGGACCTTAGTCCTGGAGCCTCCAACAAAAGCACTGAATTGCCTCTGAATTCCACAGATAAAGGCCCGTTAATAATGAATTCGGTCAGAAGCTGCTACCAGAAAATGATCGGGTAAAAATTTTCTCATTCCTGCTTGGTTCCTCTAACAGCACCTCTTTGATCTCACACCTAGCAAGTAAGCCATCATAAACACATATAGGTATGCACAGCAATTAAAAAAAAACAATAATACAGATATTTCACAGTTTGTCACAGTAATATACATCTGGCTAGACGTAGGTAAAAATAACCAATAGTTTTTCTAAATTGTATTCTATTCAATCAATATGAACATTTCTTGAAACTCAAATTCTAAAAATGACAGCATTAAATGGGGTAAGTCAGCATGAAATCTTGTCAGTAAAATTTACTCAGTTTCTGGGTCTACATCTGCTTCTGAATCTCTTACAAGTGGTATGGCTTTGCAATCACACTTTTCTGTTTTATATTTTTTTTCTTCCCTGTTGCCATGTGAAAGACTCATTCAAACGACAGAAAGATGCATTCAAATTGACCAATTATTTTAGGAAAACACTGGAACTTACTATACACAAAGGACTGCCAAATATGCAAAGTAAATAAACTGAGAGAATAATATATTTTTCTAATCTCTTAGTTATCCTACATTTAGATGTTATTTGTAACAACATTAGGTAAATATTTTCAGCCAGAAGTTTTGATTTTTTTTTTTGAAGTTCACAGAGTCTCTTTAAACTGAAAAGCAATGTCTCACTTCAAAATCGGAGACCAGTGTAACTATATGAGCAGCTAGCATTGGCATGGAATGTTGGCAGATTTCTTGTGATGTGATAAAAAGTACAGTTCTTTGCATTGCTCTGGTGTGATTGAGTTTATTGTAATATACTAACACCAGTGCAGAACCGCTAATATAAAATTTGATTGCTGTTTGTATTGTGTATTTCACTTTTAGTTATGAAAAACTTCAGGGTTTTTCTTCCTTTGTTTCCTTCTTTCTTTTGAAACAGCAGTTGAAAATCACTTACCAGTTGAAAGTACACTATCAAAATGCTTCTGTATTTTGGATAAGCAAGATCCATCCACATAACACAGTATGTACTCAAGAGTGTCTAAAGGTTGCAACTGGTGATTCAGCAATATCTTTTAGTGGTGTAAGTCATGTTCCACATAGTACATTTTATAACTTCACATCAGCCATTATTTCAACTGGCTTCTTAGCAATAAACATCAACTATATCTGACATTTCTCCTTGTTCATAAATAGCCTGTTGCCAGTATTATATCAGGATCTATTTTTCTACAGCAGCTACAAAATAAATGGCCCATATAATATTTGCTTTTAGTTTGTACAAAATGTGCAAACTATCTGTTGCCTATTTACTACTAATCCATTGCAGCAACCTCACAGTGGAGAGTTCTGTATTCTTATGCATTCAGTCATGGATTGCTTGAGTGACTTATAGAGTACTAATATATTTCCACAAAATAGCAACAAAGCATTTATGGTAGATTATAGTGGCAAAAAGTACAGTAAGTTCTTTTGTTGTGATTCCCACTATCTCCTTCTCAAAATATTTGCTTCACTTCCTCTTGGTGGTATGCTCGTTTCCTAGTTATTATCAATATTTTTACTTATCAGCTAACTATTTTGGCTATCCAGATTTTAAGGAGCTACTTGCCACCAGTGTGAGCCAGAAATACAGATAGCATTTTCTGCTTTGTCTTCTCTGTGTGTGCATGCATGCGAGACAGAGAAGAAAAGATATTGTCAGGATGCTGTTCATGTGTATTTATTGCATTATCTGTTACAGCACTTTCTCCATAACAAGGAACTTCAATTAAAATAATGATAAATAATTGGCTGTGTGAAGCAAGGTCCTACATTCAACTCAAAGGCATTTCTCTGCATCCAATACGTTCCAAAATTTCACAGAATATTCTAGGCATCAATGGGTAGAGCCCTATTAACTTTGGTAAAAATTCAAAAACTGCAAAAGCCTGATTTCAACAGATGAGAGGGGAAAATAAGGCCACAGTGTGTCCATCTGGTGCTGTAGGCAGAGGAATCTTTGGTATTCCCTATTGCTGCCTACATATATCACAGTATCGCAGGCAGCAGCTTAATATGCCCCTCTCTCACTGTATGTACATCTTGACCTTTAGAAGCAATGTGTGCGACCCTCTAGTAGTAGTAAATGAACTTTCAAGTGGTAGCTGTAAAGGTGAGTAAAGCATAATATCCTACACTGGAGGAGACAAAGGCATGCATGACCGACCAAGGTCCCGGGGAATGGTCATGCCCTCCAGGCAAGTTCTAGATTATAAAAGCCCCTAAGGGCCACAGCTGCTATCTGCGATAATAGGTGCACTGAGGATATCCCAAAGTGGAATGATCTTTCTGATCATGTGAAGTAGGTGCAGACCATCAGGGAAATGAGAAATACCATGTGATTAGCCCCATGGGACCTGTAATGTACAAACCAGACTTGAGCTCTAAAGGCTTGCTTATAACTCTCAACATTGGAAAGATTTATAAATATTATAAACCAGATGTGGTAAAATGGTTCACAAAATGTTTATACAGACAATTCACAGACACACACAAACCACTGCTGGTTCACCTTTACATAGTTCAAGTATGAAGGAGAGCCAAGAATAAAAACTTTGGTGGTTTGAGTTGAAGCATCTGAACTGCTCTAAGAATATTCTCTCTTGTTCAGTCATACTCTGGTTGCCTTTCTAATTTCCTTTCTAGACACAGAAGGAAAATTTTTTATCCATGCCCTTATCATTTCCTACCTTACTTCTTTCTATGCTGCACAATACCCACACTTCCACCCCCTCTCCCCACTTCATGTCATTTAAAATGCAGAGGTTAAGATTATCTTCTTTGTCTGTCATCCTGACCATGACACACCCTCTTTTATGCCTGCCACTGGCTTTTCATTCTTCACCTAATCAAGTTTAAGGTTATTCTCCTTACCTCCTAGACCCTTCAAAGCATTTCCACTCCCTGCATATCTGCTCATTTCTTGTTCATGTCATTCTTGTTTGCAGTGCTTCCTCCACAACTGTCTCTGTACCTCTGCTATGCTGTCCCCTATGCATAGAATATGCTTCCTGAACTGATCCGTATTGTCTGTATGCTATTCATTCAAATTCCTTTCCAAAGCCTACTTTTTCTTTGATTCCTACAGGAAATTGCCCAGGTAATAATGAATAGGTTGAGCAGCAGTCAGATATAGTTGATGCATCTTTATTTAATCATTGAGAATATGTATAGGGTTATTAGATTAAAAAATTACAAGTATATTAAAGTTGGAAAATCAAAGCACTCAAAAGTTAGGAAATGCCAAATTTAAGGTTGACTGCAGAAGAGAGACACATTTTGCCACAGCTATTTGCTGACAGCAAAGGAATGCTGATACTCAGGAATTCTGGTTTTAATTCCAAGTTCTGGGGCTGACTGTGCTCTAATAGTTATAGATGCTTCTGCCCTTTCACCTAAGCAGGCCATTACTCTGGTTTTAAGCTGGACAGTCCTGTTTTTCTATGGTTTGTCCCCTGTCCAGTACTGAGACAAATTTGGCTGTGATTTTGTCTGGTATCCTGCACGGAGAATGTCATTTTGAAGAGCATGCTGCTCTGCCCCAGCAGAGCGGGGTGTGTGAGATCATACTAGCAGGGACAGGGCACTCTTCAAAACAGCATCTTCTATGAGCCGTAACCTTGCACACACTTGCATGCAAGGTCTTACCAGTAAGGGCAGGGTCACACAGGCAGAGTGGGGCTGGAAGTTTTGTTCCTGGAAGTACCAGAATGTCCAATATTCTGGGGATGCATCAGTGGCCACACTGCTGTCACCCCTCTGCCCCAGTCTATCCCTGTCCTTTTCTCCCTCCTTCCATTCTCTTCCTATTTCCTCCTTCCTAGCTCCTGTCCCCTTCTTCTCCAATACCTCCCACCTTTCTGCTCCTATTGCTCTGAGGCTGCTTTTTATTTTCCCCTGCCCCCACCCATGCCTCACACCTTAGAATTTGAATCAAACAGTTTCCTCCTCCTCCTCCTCGGTACCTGGGCACCAGTAAGAGGAGCACTGAGAGCCCAGAAAAGAGTTCCTCCCTGCTTTCAATTACTGATGCCTGACAAAACAGCAGCCCTGGGCAGCCACGAGGAACAATGGCAGGAAAAGTCCTGCTCATCCCCTGCAGTCTTGGGATTGCACATACTCAATGGCTGGAGTGTGCTCAGTGCAGATGGAATCTCCAGAGAATTTAACTGCCATCCTCTCATAAACCTCTGTTGAATATGTGCACCGTGAGTTTTATTTTCCAGAGGCTTACAATTTGGCCAAATGTGGGGGGATCAAGAAAGGGACAACAAAAGGCACATCCCTGACACTAGGGTGCCCCCTTTCCCCCTGCCAACTTTCAAAGCTCTGTACCAAAATAGGGAGGTGTAAGTGTTTCTTAACAAAATTATTGTAAGAAATTTTTAACATGGGCAAAACCATCTAATTTTCCCTAGCTTCATTTTTGGAAATGGCTCACTGTTTTGTTGAAACTTTCAAAAATAAATAATAAATAAAAACAAAACAAAGGAAAAGAAAAAAACAGCTTGAGGCAGACCGCAGGCATGGAAAGTTTCAATCTATACAGTTTGTTTACCTAAGTTATAAGCAACTAACAACACAACCTTACAATGGAAAAGGCAGGGCAACTTTAAATAGAGGCGGGGCTGATGTAAATAAAAACTGTACACAAGTTGATTCTATCACTCTCTTCCAAAATTTGTATGTTGCTTGTTGTCTTAGATTTTTAAACTACCCCTGCAAGAACTGTTCCTTTTTACTCTGTGAACAATGCCTTATGCTGAAATACAAATAATATATAACACAGTCAAAGAAGGGTGGTCTCATAATGTAATTCAAAATGTGCATGTCATGTGAAAATTGTTGCCATGTGAAATGTGCTGATGTTAGTTTAATATACATTAGTGAAATCACAGAACCATAACCACAGTTGACAATCTGGTTAGCAATCTTAGCATGTGACGAAGTGGGAGTTCTGCACTGCCTCTATCCATGACTGTACCTTTACTGTGGATGAATAAATGATTCCAGTTTAGAGCTCTGTTAATCCATCACCTATCATGAGTGCAAACAATGTTAACTAAATGACAGAATCATGGGCTACATGTATCAGAAAAAGGATTAAATTACAGATTTAGGAAGATATGTAACCTTTATGTAGACTGGTTGCAGATAATGCACTAGAGCAGTCAATAGATTAATGAAATGTTCGCTCCTTGAGTGTACTCAGCTAGCAGTCAGTTTGCCTTCATGTTAGCTGGGTACATGCTTCAGATATTATACTGCAGTGACATTATCTGTCTGTTAAATATCACACTTCAGTTCACATCCAAAATTTGTACTGATTTACAATGAAAGTTCTGGCAGATCTTTTTTGCTCTACCTTGAAGTATCTGTCAGGCTTCAGATCATGTTTGCAAAATATTAGTTTGAGTTGTGATGGGGTGTACCAACCCCACACTGGGTCAATGGTGTCTGATGAATCACTGTGGGCCCAGAAGACCACGCCCCCTCACCTCTGCTACTCATGCGCCAGGTGGAAGGGACAGATAAAAGAAAGCAGCCCAGCTCAGTCCATGGAGACTGACTGGGATGCTGAGCCGCTGCCAGCTGAGGAGATGCCCGAGATGCACCTTGCGGAGGAAGTCACTCAGGGAATGTATTAGAAGCTGATGCTTAAACCCTTAACTGGGAATTTCCCAGCTTCATAGGGCCCTGGGTCAGAACCCAGTGGAGTAGGGTGGGCCTGGGTTCCCCTACTACCCCGCCTCCCACTTACCACTAGAGGTGGCTATTGTTTGCTTGCTCTGCCCCGCTCAGGGGCTACAGACTGTTTGTTCTGCCCTGCCCAGGGGGTCAGAACTCCAACTGCTATTGCCTGCCCCAGCCAGGAGGCTCAGGGGCAACAGACAGTTTGTTTTGCTCTGCCCTGCCCTGCCCAGGGGCTGTGGAATGATTGTTTGCTCGGCCTTTCGGGGGGGCTGAGCCCTCCTTATTGCAATTGTCTAATCTCACAGGGAGACCCAACACTTGTGCGATTGGGTGTACCAATCCTACACTGGTCCAACAGGGATAGCCCCGTTCAACACTCATGGTCCTCCATGACACAAGTGCCTAGCAAAACCTATACAGATGACTACTGGTTTCTCCCAGGGAAGTGTTTTTTACTTAAGCATAATTTCCGGAATTGCATTTTGGTGCCTGAATATGCCCTTTGTCTTTAAGCATCTTTGGACAAGGTTCTACCTATGTTTGTTTATACATAAAAGCCTCTATTTCTCAGCTTTAGAATAAACTATTTATTATGCTCCTTTGAACTTTAAACCTACATTTTGCCCAATAATCTTCCTCCAAAAAGACTACAAGGGACCTGAATCTCCTACAAAAGTTTTAACTGGCCTGCCATTTGCCACTGCCCATCATCGACTGGTACAGCACAATATGGTTTTCTTTTATGCTTGATTGTTTTGGTCCCACGCTGTAGGTGTGTTCACAAGGACCTTCCAACTGGATAGGAAAGAAGTCCCAGCTCTCTCTAATCAGACTGGAGAGCAGGGGCTCAGGCAAATGGGAAGCAAATATTAAACGGATTCTTGCATCCTGTCAATGTAACAGACAATCTTCTGTGTCTCTGGGCTGATGGTAGTCTAGGGACAATCTGCAGTTAGAAATAGACTTCAAAAATACCTTTCATCCAAATTTTAGTGATGACGACAATTATGCACTCCTAGGATAGAGAGCCCATACAGAACAGCTCCACACCCAGGTAACTTGGTCTCTCCAGGAACACCAGCCGAAAGGATAGACAGTTCTAAGTTTTCCAGGAAGCACTGACACTGTCTGCACCAGAGCCCTTGGTGCAAGAGAAGCCAGAGCGGAAGCCATATCTACATATTATATGGAGGTGCTGTTTTTGAATATGGACTCTCCGTGGTCTATAGCTGGTTTCCAAGGTTAGTGATACCAAATTATCCCATCCTTCCCCTCCCCAAATACGTTTTTATTTATTTGACGAAATCCCTTTTTTCCCGGGAACCCTTTTTTTTTTGGGGGGGGGGGGTAGGGGTGGATGTCATTTAAGCTTTTTACTCTCTAGAAGGGAAGATCCTAATGATTATCTACAAGGAAGGGGAAATTATTTACTTTACAATTCTTACAGAGGTGTCACTCCACCCATCCAGCTCGCCTCACCTCGCCCTAGGTTTAGGAGGTTATCTTTTCTGAGGTGATATTTTTTTTCCTTACATTTTGTTTTTCATTTTTTAAAAAAGGGAGTTATTTTCCCTCTTTTTTTCTTTGCCACAAGCACTATGCATGATTTCCCTCAGACTTTGAAAAATAAAATTCTATCTTAGTGTGAGCTCCTGCATGTGAAATATTAATATGGATAGTGTAATTCTGGCAATGTTAAAGGAAAGATGGTTTCAGCATTCAGTTTACAATGGGAACCTAGCTTGAAACTAAACTATGGAGAGCTAGTGTATCCATATTCTTTATAATTTAAAAAATGTCTTGTGGTTTTCATTTTGCATCCTGTAGGGATTCTGCATAGGATTTATTTTCTTTTTCAGGAAGAGATACTTTGGGTTTTCAACAGAAAGACATCTGTCCCTTTAAGAAAAGGTTATTTACAGTATCTTTCCTAGAAAACATGTATATATTGAACTGCTCATTGAAGGTGATCATGGCATTGCAATCAAATTGGTATGACTTGTTCTCTGATACAGCAATTACCAATATTCCCTTGATTTGAAGTTTTGTTTGCATATTTAAAGATTTATGATACTGTGTTCTTGTTCCTCATACAGCAATTACAATAAAGGCTTAGTAAACTGTGCAACAGACAGTGCATCTTTTATATTTCATTAACATGGCTGAAAAAACTTCTCGCATATACTTGCTGCAGCTCAGTAACAAAGGAAAAATTCCAGATTCATGCTGCAAAATAAATTATTTGCATGACTTCAAAAACATCAGGCTATGTTTTCTAAATTGTGTGCCTAAAATATTTTGCTGAATGTAAAAAATGTGTAATATGCATCTGCAACATGCAGCTACCTAGTGTTTCATGTGAGATTGTACATACCATTGCTTACGTTTGTATTTTATACTTTGCACTCCATTTTTAAAAATGTAGTCCCAACGATAGATGTATCCCATAAAAAAGGTTAAGTATGTAAATTACAATAACAGTAATTTGTGTTTGGCTTGTATTTGTGCATGCGCGCACACACACAGAGACACTGTTGCGTCAACCTCGAAAGCTTTACCCCCAAAGTTTGATAGTTATCCAAGCCTCTCTTGTCAACAAAACTGGTCTGGAGAGTTCATAAGAACAGCTGTTTTTCAATATTTTGGCACTTATCTTTCAAGTCCTTCCAAGAACAAGGAATAGGTGGTTCAAGTTGTATAAAAGCAGAAAGTAATAAAATTTAAGTAATGTTACTTTTTTAAAAAGTGTTTTTTTGAGATTCAAAAGCATTTGTAATTTTTGTTCAAAGGTTGAATGAGGTTTGAGAGCATAATTTTTCTATTTTAGTCAAACAGATTCTTCAACAGTTCTGTAATAGTTGTTACTGAAATCTAGTAAAAATTTCTAAATACTTTATTTCTTTGATTCAGGATTCCTTTTCAGTGTTTTCTATTTCTCATATATATATATATATATATATGAATGGGAATAGTTTTTCAAAAGTGGCTAGTGATTTTGTGTGCCAGACTGAGAATATCATAAAGGGGTCTGAATGTCAGAAAATGTTGAGCGCACCATCTTCTGAAAATGGGCCCCTTCAGAGTGTCTCCAATTAGACACTGAAGATTACAAGTCACATCAGGGGATCTTGGCCATCATATAATAAACTGATACCATGTTTTGATGTTAGTGACCTTTAGTTTTTTGTAACTTTATATTTTTCTCTTCTAGGACAGCTGTGATTAGCTGTTTCTCTTGGGCTGGAAGTGTATTTATTGCCATTATTGCACTAGCTCAGTAGCAGTAATTTTTTTCTTGTAATCATCTTTCATCTTTCCCTAGTAGTTTCCTAAATTTGGACATTTCCAGAAATTGTGTAAAATGGAGCTCCTCACCATTTCTGAACTCTAATTCCCACATCGAATCATAGAAATGGAGGACTGGAAGAGACATCAATAGGTCATCTAGTCCAGTCCCCCACACTGAGGCAGTACTAAATATTATCTAGACCAGGAACAACAACAACAAGGAGTCTGGTGGCACCTTAAAGACTAACAGATTTATTTGGGCATAAGCTTTCGTGGGTAAAAACCTTACTTCTTCAGATGCATAGAGTGAAAGTTACAGATGCAGGCATTATATACTGACACATGGAGAGCAGGGAGTTACTTCGCAAGTGGAGAGCCAGTATTGACAGGGCCGATTCAATCAGGGTGGATGTAGTCCACTCCCAATAATAGATGAGGGGGTGTCAATTCCAGGAGAGGAATGTCTAGACCAGGGGTTCTCAACCTTTTTCTTTCTGAGGCCCTCTCAACATCCTGTAAAAACTCCACAGCCCACCTGTGCCACCATAACTAGTTTTCTGCATATAAAAGCCAGGTCCATGTTAGGGGAAAGCAAACATGGCAATTGCCTGGGGCCAGATGCCACAGAGGCCTCCATGCCACAGAGGCCCCCATAAAGCTAAGTTAGGCTTCAGCCCTGGGTGGCAGGGCTCAGGACCCTGGAGTTCAGCCCCATGTGGTGGGGCTTCGGCTTTCTTCCCTGGGCCCCAGCACGTCTAACACTGGCCCTGCTTTGCAGACCCCCTGAAACTTGCTCCCAGCTCCCAGGGGCCCCCAGATCCCTGGTTGAGAACCAGTGATCTAGCTTACCCCTTACAGGTGTTTGTCTAAACTGTTCTTAAAAATCTCCAAGGAGATTCCACAACCTCCCTAGGTAATTTGTTCCAGTGCTTAACCCTGATAGCTAGGAAGATTTTCCTGATGTCTAACCTAAATCTCCCTTTCTGCAATTAAAACTCATTGCTTTTTGTCCTGTCCTCCATGGCTAAACAGAACAATATATCACCCTCCTCTTTATAACAATCTTTTATGTACTTGAAGACTGTTATCATGTTCCCCCTCAGTCTTTTCTTCTCCAGACTAAACGAATGCAGTTTTTTTCAATCTTTCCTTGTGGATCATGTTTTCTAGAGCTTTTAATCATTTCTGTTGCTCTCCTCCAGAATTTCTCCAATTTGTCCACATCTTTCCTGAAGTGGGGTGTCTAGTACTTCTCCGGGTGGGTTTCCCAGTCTGGGGTATGAATGACCACATCGTCCAAGTAGGCAGCAGCATAACTGTTATGTGGGCGTAATAGCTTGTCCATGAGGCGCTGGAAGGTAGCTGGGGCCCCATGTAGTCCAAAAGGGAGGACAGTATATTGAAAAAGACCATCTGGTGTAGAGAACGCAGTCTTTTCCTTTGCGTCTTCTGCAAGGGGAATCTGCCAGTACCCCTTTGTCAAGTCTAGGGTACTCAAGTACCGGGCAGTACCCAGACGGTCCACTAGCTCATCTATGCGAGGTATGGGGTACGCGTCGAACTGGGATACTTCGTTTAGTCACTGGAAGTCGTTGCAAAATCTTGTGGTGCCATCAGGTTTGGGCACCAGCACGATTGAGCTGGACCACTGACTGTGGGATTCTTCAATGATCCCCAACTCCAGCATTTTTTTTACTTCTGCTTTTATTTCCTCCCTTTTTGCCGCTGGCACCCGATAGAACCTCGTTACTCTGGCCCCAGGGTTCATGGCGATGTGGTGATATGTCTCGGTAAACTCGACCCGGTTTTGTCAAGAACACATCTTGGTTCCGGAAGATCATCTCAGACACCTCATTCTTCTGGTCTGGTGTTAAATCGGGAGACACTCTCACCTGTTTGGAAGGCTTGTTTTCCTGGGTTAGGTCTTTTTGGACCGTTGTGCATGCCTCTTGTGCATGCCAGGGTTTCAGAAGGTTAACGTGATAAATCTGTTCTTGTTTTCTGCGTACTGGCTGCCGCACCTTGTAGGTTACTTCCCCCACGGGTTCAACCACCTCATAGGGCCCCTGCCATTGGGCCAGAAGCTTGCTTTCTGCCGTGGGTACCAACACCCTAACCCATCCAGTGACCAGTATATTTGCCCTCTACCAGACTCCTGTACCCCACTGGTCTGGGTCTGTCACAATTGGTACTTCCTAAGTGAATATTTTGCATTTGTCCTTACTGAATTTCATCCTATTTACTTGAGATTGTTTCTCCAATTTGTCAAGATCATTTTGAATATTAATATTGTCCTCCAAAGCACTTGCAACCCCCTCCCAGCTTAGTGTCATCCGCAAACTTATAAGTGTATTCTCTATGCCATTATCTAAATCATTTATGAAGATATTGAATAGAAGCAGACCCAGGGCGGATCCCTGTGGGAACCCACTCAATATGCCCTTCTAATATGATTGCGAGTCATTGAAAACTACTCTCTGAGTATGGTTTTCCAGCCAGTTGTGAACCACCTTATAGTAGATTAATCTAAGCTATATTTCTCTAATTTGTTTATGAGACAATCGTGTGAGCCAGTATCAAAAGCCTTACTAAAGTTGAGAAATATCACATCTACTACTTCCCCCATCCACAAGGCTTGTTACCCTGTCAGAGAAGGCTATTTGGTTGGTTTGACATGATTCGTTCTTGATAAAACCGTGTTGACTGTTACTTTTTACCTAATTTTCTTCTACGTGTTTATAAATTGATTGTTTGATTATTTGCTCTCTTATCTTTCTGGGTCTGAAGTTAAGATGACTGGTCTGTAATTCCCTGGGTTGTCCTTATTTTCCTTTTTATAGATAGGTACTATATTTGCATTTTTCTAGTACTCGGGTATCTTTCCTCCATGAGTTCTCAAAGACAATTGCTAATGGCTCAGAGATCTTTTCACCCAGTTCTTTAAGTATTCTAGAATGTATTTCACCAGGCCTTGATGACTTGAAGACATTTAACTTGTCTAAGTAATTCTTAACTTGTTCTTTTCGTATTTTATTCTTAGATCCTACCCCGTTTACACTGATGTTCTCTATGTTAGTCATCCAATCACTGTTACATTTTTGGTGAAAACTGGAACAAAAAAGGCATTTAACATTTTAACCATTACTGTGTTTTCTGTTATTGTCTTCCTCTCCTCATTTAGTGGGCCTGACCCTGTCCCTTGCTTCCTATGTATTTGTAAAATGTTTTCTTGTTACCCTTTATATCCCACCCAGACAGCCAAGTCACATATGATGAGGATTACTGAAAATCTTGTTCATCATATATAAAGTTCTACCAAGAGATCGGACACATTACCCACCAAGTCAATGAGTATTTCAGATCTTATCCAAATACACATTTACAGCCAATTCTTATTAATTAAGCTAAAAGTTATTTAAAAAGAAAAGAGAGAGGATTGTGGATAAAAGATCACTATACATACAGATATGAATAAAGCTCTTAGGTCAGTTTCATAGTAGAGATGGTGAACTGCTGAGTTGCATAAGTTCTTTCCAGAATCAGTTAATGAGGTTATATTCCAAATATGCAGTCCATGTGTAGAGTTTGTTCTAATTCTTCCATGAGAAGTAGCAGGGTGATCCAGAATGGAGCTGGAGACCTCAGTCTTGCAACTCAAGCTTCCTCTGACCAAACTTAAGCAGATCTGAGATACGGGATTGGGGCCCTAGCGTTCTTTTATAGATCTCCGGCAGGCTATTGATAACCTCTTGACAGCAGGTATCCTTTGGTGAAGAATAGTGGCTTTGAAGTAAAAATCTATTTCCTATGTATACACAGGTACTTAGTTGCATTCATCAGCATCATAAAGTGCTTTCCATTAATCAGTTCATAGCGTTTACTAAACTTCAAAAAGAAATATAGACAATGATGTTATTACACTCAAGTTTCATCTAAATGTTAATATTCCCTTTTGATCTCTGAATCAATAGAATATAATAACAGACAGGAACATTCTGGTTACATGTTACATTAGCCATCCCCTTTGCCTCTCCTCTTGTGGGTTCTAGGACTAGCTGCTCCAAGAAGCAGTCATTTAAGGTATCAAAAAACTTTATCTCTGCATTCTGTCCTGAAGTGACATGTACCCAGTCAATATGAGGATAAGTGAAATTCCCCATTATTATTAAGTTTTTTATTTTATATTCTCTAATTTCCCCAAGTATTTTACAGTGATTATCACCATCCTGGTCAGGTGGTTGGTAGTATATCCCTACTGTTATATTCTTATTATTCGAGCATGGAATTACTATCCATAGAGATTCTATGGTACAGTTTGGTTCATTTAAGATTTTTACTTCATTTGACTCTACATTTTCTTTCACATATAGTGCCACTCCCCCACCAGCATGACCTGTTCAGTCTTTCTGATATATTTTGTACCCTGGTATTACTGTGTCCCATTGATTATCCTCATTCCACCATGTTTCTGTGATGCCTATTATATCAATATCCTCATTTAATACGAAACACTCTATTTCACCCATCGTATGATGTAGACTTCTAGGATTTGTATATAAGCACTTGAAACAATTGTAACTTTTTAGCTGTCTGCCATTACATGATGTAATTGAATGGGACTCTTTTTTTCATTTGACTTTTTCTCATCAGATCTTACCCGTATTTTTATCTCCTCTCCTCCTTACTAGGACATAGAGAATCTCCATTAATAGATCCTCCCTTAAGGGATGTCATTGTCTGAACCATCTGCTCCTCCACACCTATCGACTTTCCCCCAGCCCTTAGTTTAAAAATTGCTCTATGACCTTTTTAAATTTAAGTGCAAGCAATCTGGTTCCATTTTGGCTTAGGTGGATCCCATCCTTCCTGCACAGGCTCCTCCTTTGTCAAAAGGTTCCACAGATAAATACAACATAAGAACATAAGAACGGCCATACTGGGTCAGACCAAAGGTCCATCTAGCCCAGTATCCTGTCTACCGACAGTGGCCAATGCCAAGTACTCCAGAGGGAATGAACAGGTAATCAGCAAGTGATCCATTCCCTGTCACTCATTCCATGCTTCTGGCAAACAGAGGCTAGGGACACTATCCCTGCCCATCCTGGCTAATAGCCATTGATGGACCTATCATCCCTGAATTTATCTGGTTCTTTTTTGAACCCTGTTATAGTTCGGGCCTTCACAACATCCTCTGGCAAGGAGTTTCACAGGTTGACTGTGCGTTGTGTGAAGAAATACTTCCTTTTGTTTGTTTTAAATCTGCTGCCTATTAATTTCATTTGGTGACCCCTAGATCTTGTGTTATGAGGAGCAAATATCACTTCCTTATTTACTTTCTCCACACCAGTCATGATCTTATAGACCTCAATCATATCCCCCCTTAGTCGTCTCTTTTCCAAGTTGAAAAGTCCCAATCTTATTAGCAATTACAATCCCTATCTTCTTCTAATTCTCTAACAATACAAGTGTACATTTTTCTAGTCTGTCTAACATGGCATCATTAGCTGTTTACAAGGAATGGCCCTAATATGTCTTTAAATGTAGACTTTTGGTAATTTAGCCTTCAAGTTGTTTAACCTTTTCTGGATCAGTGTCACACCTATGTTCCCCCCCAGATTCCAATCCTTTGCCCATGTCTTCATATTTTGGATTTACCTGTGGTCTTTTGTCTCCTTCCACCCCAACAAACCTAGTTTAAAGCCCATTTCACTAGGTTCGCTAATCTGTGTCCAAAGATACTCTTCCCCTTCTTTGACAGGTGGACCTCATCTCTGCTCAGCAACCCTTCTTCTCAGAACAGGATCCCATGGTCAAGGAAGCTGAAACCCTCCTGGTGACACCATCTGTGCAGCCATGTATTTACCTCCAGGATTTGTCTAGCTCTTCCCAGACCCTGACCCTTGACTGGAATGATTGATGAGAACAACCACTTGCGCCCCCCAACTCCTTCACCCTCACTCCCAGAGCCCTGTAGTCACTTCTGATCTGCTCGGGGTCATACCTTGCAGTACCATTAGTGCCCATATCAGCGAGCAGCATAGGGTAGTAATCAGAGAGCTGGATGATCCTCAGCAATCCTTCTGTAATGTCTTGGATACATGATTCAGTTAATCACATTTTTGCCATTTTCAGTGCCATAGAATAGAGATTAGGGCAGAAAAAGAAATGTACAGTAGTAATATTTCACAATTATTTCATCTGAGGCTCTGAAAGTAATTAAAATAATAATTAAGCCTTAACATTGCTGTGTGATAAAAAGTATTATCAGAGTTTCACAGAGGGGAAAATTCAGGCACAAAGCTTTAGCAAATTGCGCAAGGTCACACAGCTGGTCAATGGTAGAATTGGGAATAGTGGAACTTGAAGGTCCTGATCCAAATCCCACTGAAATCAATAGAAAGGTTCCCTTTGAAGGAAAAGTGATTATTCAAAGTCAGAGAAAACAGATTTTCATATGTTTTGTCATGTTTCTGTGAAATGTTCTAGTAAGAATATACAGGTTGATAATATGGATGCTTCTAATCCTGCTTGGTAATGTTAATTTTACATTTTCTGTAACTTCTGTTGTGTTGCTGAATGATGGACCCATATTGGGGTCTGTTTTTGTAAGCAGAGTTTAAGCATTTTTCTCTTAAACTGTAGCTGGTCAATAGATGGCAAGGTTTTTTTCCCTGTGGAACATGCCAGCTTGATATTTAGAGTTCTGGCTTGTCTGCAATTAATAAAGAAGGTAATATATATGGATTCAAGCCTCTCTAAAAGACAACTGGATTGTGTTGCCTTGGTAGAGGTTTGTTACAAGGTTTACTGTCTGTACTAGAGCACACTCAAGGTGTCAACTCCCTACTCTTGCCTCCTGCAGCCTAGAGAATGGGATTATAAGAGAAGGCTGGTGGCTAAAGGCCTGATTAGAAGTTCAGGAGTGCAATAGGGAATGCTGTAAAAACTGGTAGTTGGATAGAGTGACACTTCTGAACAGATACAGTAGTGCAGTAAATGAAGATGGTGCATACTTTATTCCTGTTTGTTATTTTTGAAAAACCTTTAAACTCTGAAAGATGGAAAATACAGCCCTTGGAGAAAAAACTTCTGAGAAAATCTAGTATAATGTTTTCTATTGGGCCATGCTATTTGATTCTTCTAGGTTAATTTTGTACTGAATAGCAGAGAGAGTACCTACCCTCTACAAAACTATATATAGTGTCTCAAGTTGGGCACCCAAAATTACCAATCACTTTTGAAAATCTTGGTCATAGTTTTGGGTGATGAAAATCCCTTGATCTAGATCATCAGCTTGTGTAAATCGCTGTAACTTTACTGAAGTCAGTGGCGCTGTGACAGATTACGGTAGCTGAGGATCTGGCCCCTTGAGTGTATCTCTTGAGACATTTTAATAGGCAGTGAATGTTGTAGCAGTTTCTTTAATGAGACCCTGACATCCATGTGTAAATTGAACTGGAACTGTCTTTCAATATACCCAGTACTTGAAATTTTTATATTTATGACACTTTATAATGGAGGTGTATTAAATATTTTTTTAAAAATTAATCTTTAGAAACTAAACACATTTTTTACCTCCTACAATGGGCTTGGAAAGGACTTATTGACTCATTGTTTCCACTCAGTTTATAAAGCAAATTGTATTGGAAAAAAAAAGAGCATTAGCCTAATGACTCTTGAGCCCATATATGAAATTTAAAGGTTACAATTTTAACTTCATAACTTCTCTGGAAGAATATAATCAACTGCATTGCCTTTATAAGCATAACTGGTTCTTTGCATGGCAGAATTGAACATTAGTGCCTTCCTTTTTACATCATCTTGATCATCTAACATCCTAACATTATAAGATTTTTCTTTATCTGTGAGTAATTTGCAGTTTTCTCCATATATTACGTAACAATTTTCTACACTTGGAAACTAAATGTAGAGACAGAAAGAGATGCTTGGGACCAATAATAAAAAGACTTAATTGAGAAATGTTTTTCAATAAAATCCTGGATCTATCAATACATAAAAGTTGTAATTTTCATCTAGTAGATATGAATAGATTAGTTGTCCAGAAAAACTACCATAGGTGGTGTCCAAAACCTTTTTGTGAAAGCCATTGCTATGTACCAATCTTACACTATTTTAACTAAATGTTCCTCTGACAGAAAATGTTATATGGTAATTGAGTTTAAAATAATCCATAAAATGTATTCATTTCCTGAGAATTCTAGAAAGAGTGGATTATAAATTTAACATAAGAATAAAATGTAAGGGCAAGGGAACTAGATGAAGTTTAGCTCTTTGTAATAGAATTCTTAGTTTTCTAGAACCAAACAAACCTGAAAAATAAGCAACATAAAGCATTATATGCAGTATTATATGAATTCAAGAGATAATATATTAAAATTAATGTAGAAGATTCTACAGTAGTATCAGCCTTGCTCTCTTCCCCCACCCCCGCCCCCCCAAAAAAAGAAAAGAAAAGAGAAGAAAAGGCATTGTTTTCACTTCAAATACAACCATTATTTATCAGTTCATAATTTCTCATAAACTATGGCCTCAATCTTACAAAGGCTTCAGTGGATTTACTAATGAATGCGGTGCTTAAGTGTATGCCAGAGGGGTCTACGTCTTCAATGGTCACATAATAGTAATGGTGTGCATGTGCATTATGCAGTGTAGCTGTAGGTGTGTCGGTCTCAGGATATTAGATACACGGGGTGGGTGCGGTAATATCTTTTATTGGGACATCTTCTGTTGGTGTGAGAGACAAGATTTCAAGCTACACTTTCAAAAGATGAGCCTGGGAGCTTACATTCATAACTGTGCTATACACCAAAAATCATGGACTGGATATGGTTTATTATTATTATGGTTTATTACAGCTATTTGTAACCCACTAACCCCCTCTTGTTGTCTATGTCTGCAGAGGGGTTAACAGGCCACTCTACCTTGAATGGTCCCTTACAATATGTGCTAGCTACGTATGCACCTTGCATTTTGCTGTGATGTTGGGAATGCTTTCCCAAGACCTGAAGAGCTCCATGTGGCTTAAAAGATTGTCTCTTTCACCAACAGAAATTGGTCCAAAAAAAGTATTACCTCACCCACCTTGTCTCTATATATGCATTGAAAGAGAACAACAGTCCTGTGAAATCCTGTTCTTATGTATTTAAAAGCACAGTGATACTCTGTAAAACTGGCATTATGAATATGAAATATTCATTTGCTTACAATTATTTCCATATCAAGTTTGTTCATTTTCCAAATTGAACGTTGCTTTTTAGATTGCTTTTTCTAATTGCAAATTCAGCAGTGGATGAGAAAATCAAGCTTGTCTCCCCCTGCATCTTATGTAATCTTCATAATAAAAATTCTATAATTAGAACTCCTCTGAAAAAGTTATCAATGATACATAAGCTAGAAAAAAATCCAATATCATTCTTCCAAAGCACTGTTGGATCTGCAGCATTATCAGAATAATTCCTGACCACTTTCAGCCCAATTAAGTCATGACCAGCTTAGTAGGTATAGGAGGAGAAGAAGTTAAAAAGAGAGAGAGAGATAGATTATATTTCATGTTGTGGGAAAAGAGACAAAATGATGCTATAATTGTGATAATGTATTTTGGTTCAATGAGAATGGAAAAGTGTGGTGTGGTCAATAATGGAGGAGTTTGTATGATCTCTAACTCTTCGGGTTGTCATATAAACTATAATAGAAGATTACAAGTATCTAGGTATTACCACTAATGCATTGACCAGTTCTCTATAATAGTTTGAAAACTGGCATAGTAAAAGTAAGAGAATATGTGGACACCAGTGAAAAACACATTTGCAATATTAAAAAGAAATGTGACAAGATAGCAGAATGGTTGAGTTGGAAAAAGAAGTTAAAATTCACTTGGAGAAAATTGACGATTTGGAAAGTCAAATGAACAGGAATAAGGCTAGGTAACCTATTTGAGAGGCTTGAACAATTTAACCGAGAGTAGTTCATTGAAGACCTAATTAAAGCTTTCATACAAACTTAAATTTTGTAATGTGCTTTGGATAGAGCAAACTACAGATTTTCAAACACAAATGCTGGAAATAAGTATTCAGACTTTCTTTTTCAAGTGTCTTGATTTTAAAGGTTGAGATAAATTTCTTCAATTTGAAGGAAAACATGAATAATAAATGTTCTTAGAATTTCATGCGACTTCTGTTTATTTTTCTGATTTATAGCAGCCAAGCTCAGAATCAAAGAAAAGTGCTTGTTAGTGTGGCAGTGGATGCACACCCCATCTCCCTTCGGGGTTGATAGTGGGTGTGCTGACACCGCAGTTACAATCTACCTGACTGTCTTGGGCCTCACCATGATGAGGTCCAAGGGTCAGAGTAAAAGCAGCAGCCCCTGGGTTCTGGGCTGTGTGGCGAAATGGCCGGAGTCAATACAGCAGCCCTCAGACACAGGGCAGCGTGGCCTAGCGGCTAGAGTCAATATAGCAGCTCGCAGGTACAGGGCAGCATGGCCTAGTAGTCAGAGTCCATCCTTCAAAGGAATCTTCCACTTTCCATTCACACACCTTTAACCCTCTCCAAAATGCTTTGCGATGCTTTTCTTACCCTTTGCAGTCTTCCGTCCAAGTACTGAACAAGCTTAATCTTGCTTGTGTTGTGAGATCTGACAAGATCATAGCCCTGGTTGTATGCAGGCAAATTAGGGATTTTTTGTTGTTGTCAGTGAAGCCCCAGAGAGTGAGACAACAGGGAATGAGACTAAAATCAAACACAGGTTTACCTCAGAATACTTCAAAGTACTATCACTAAGTCATGAAGAAAGATATCAAATATATTTAAAATGTCAAAAGTTTATAAATGAGCACACACACACACACACGGTATGTCTGTATCATTGCAGTATGTTTTCTATTATGAACCCCTGTTTTGATTTGCTCATAGATGTCTGAAAATGTCACCTTTTGGACTGAAACTTTCCATGGCTGGGGAAAGGCGAATGTTTTGAAAAGTTTTTTGTGTTAAGGATGGTGAATAAAAAATGTGTTTAGCAATGGGGGGAACTGTTAATGCTTAACAGTTAAAAAAATAAAAGACCTACATCACAAAACCAGACAAACTATAAAACTTATTGTGTAAGTAGTTTTTGCTGAGTTGTCATAGTATTTGCAAAGTGCATTTAAAAATGATAGCAGTCAAAAAAGGTATGAACATTTAAAAATTCACAGTAAAAAAAAAATCACTTCTTCATAGAGTGTGTAGTTCCAAAAAGATGAACTGCAGAGATTTGGAACTGAGCACTTCTAAAAACTCTTTCTTCCCATGTTATTCCTTTCTACCTGGCCACTGTACCTTATGCTTTCTGGGGCTGAATATATTGCCCATATTGTTCAAAAGAACATGGTTTTCCCAGGACGGAATCTGCTTGAAAGGAAAGGAAAAGTGTAATACAAATCACATACACCTCTACCTCGATATAATGCTGTCCTCGGGAGCCAAAAAATCTTACCGTGTTATAGGTGAAACCGCTTTATATCGAACTTGTTTTGATCCGCCGGAGTGCGCAGCCTCGCCCCTCAGAGCACTGCTTTACTGTGTTATATCCGAATTCGTGTTATATCAGGTCGCGTTATATCAAGGTAGAGGTGTAGTTGGTTGTTCTCAGTTGGGATTGGTCATTGAGTATATGGCACAGTTTCATGATAGACAGAATATAGAATTTGAGTTACATTTTAATAAACACTTCAAAAAAGTAATGGACATAAAAGTTACAACATATTTTTATTGATTTAATCCTAGTCATAGGTGGTATTAGACTGAATGGAAAGAAACGCTGAATTTAATCTTCACTCAATTTTACTGCTTAAGGAGGAGTGAGGATAGAAGTTTGTTTGATTCACACTTCGTTTTTCGTGTCCTCCAACCATTGAATTCAAGTGATAGTTGCACATCCAACCTTAATTTTGAAATTTCCTGACTTTTGAGTACTTAACCATGAAATTTAATGTTCATTTAATGTATTTTTTTCTCTGGAATGAAATCATTATGTGTAGATATTTCTGTCACCAATAAAAAACAAAACAAACCAAACAAACACACAAAAACCAGAAAGAAAGAGAAAAGCTTAGAACTCAAGGCAAGCGCTAACCAGGGCAAAACCTGTGTTCTGCAGAAAAGGTCTAGTGACACAAAAATCTTTTCAGCAACCAGTTGCTGTCCTTAAATTATAAGCTACAGTTTAGTAACTCCTGTAATTCATTTTTCCCAGGATGCACCTATATATCTATAATATCATTACTTGAGTTTGTTATACAGTTATGTTTAAAATTTTACAAATGGCTGTGCATAAGACAGACAGAAAATCTTAAGAAGTTATTCTTGCAGGAGAAGGTTATTCAGCTGTGTTCTCCCTGAGTAAAAGGTACCAGCTCTTTAGAGTTTATATAAACTGCCTATATGATATTCAACAATATCTGCAGGTCTGTTTGGCAGACAGGTCAGCCTGCAAAAAACAAAACAAACAATATCTTTTCAACAGGAAGTTGCTGAATTGCTTATAAAAAGAAGAACAGGAGTACTTGTGGCACCTTAGAGACTAACAAATTTATTAGAGCATAAGCTTTCGTGGACTACAGAAAAGCTTATGCTCTAATAAATTTGTTAGTCTCTAAGGTGCCACAAGTACTCCTGTTCTTCTTTTTGCGGATACAGACTAACACGGCTGCTACTCTGAAACCTGAATTGCTTATGTTAAATGTAGTTAAAACTCTCCACTTCCCACACAGTTTTAATTCCCCATGCTGGGTCTTGTGCTTTCACACCCACCTAACTGGAGTGTGTAGTGCCAGTGTAGGCATTGGGAGTTAGTACATTCATAGGGATGTAGTTATACCTACATTTTATAGATTCCATTCAGTGGGAAAGATGGGTTGGGGGCACTGATGTAGATGGTTTGAAACACATGGGTGAGAAAATGGAGAAGGCAGAAAATAGTGGAGGTGAACTATTGGCTTTGTGAATGGTGTAAAGCTGAAGGTCTGAATTTTGTGGCGCATTGTCCACATTCCAGTGGGGGACAGAGCTGTATGAATGGGATGTCCCCATTTCATAGACAGGGAGACTAATCTCGGTTGGAGACTTGCTGGAGCAGCCAGGATGGCATTAAACTAATAATGTAAAGGTGGGGTGATAAGGAGGTAAATGCAATACAAACTCAAATTCATTGTGTCACCAACATTTTGGACAGATGTGACAAATAAAGTGAAGAGAAGAAAATTTTCAGTTGCTTAAATATCCGTGCTGGGAATCTGGGTAACAAGCAAGAGGAATTGGATATTTTCACTGATGAGACGAAGTTTAGTGTTAAGCCCTTGGCATAACAAACAGTATGAATCAAAGGCTGTGAATCGTAGTAGGCCTGGCCTTAGCAAAATAGCCAAACACTAGTTATTAGCTAACCAAGTAAGCACATTCCTGATCTGAGAGGCTAGTTCTAGAACATCCAGAGTTATCAAGTAGCTACATAAACAAATTCCCAAGAGGTGGTACAAGAGCACACTGACCACTTGTAAGATAAGAATGGGATGACCGGATAATGGATGAGGATGTTTTGTTCGAACTAGCAGGTACAAAGGTAACTAGCAACATGTGGAATGTAATATGTAACTTGTTTGTATCAATGTATAAAAGGAGAAGTCATAGAAGGGGCATCTTTATGCTAGCCTAGGGAACAGCTTAATGTTTTGTTGATTGAGCTGGTACCATTGTTGTGAGCATACATGTATTAGTGTATCTGTAACCACTGAGCTGCGGTGCTAGTACCATGCTTCATCAACAATAAACCTTCTCCACTGAACCAAGCCTATGGTTTTTCTTTGTGAACAACATCAAGGTCTGGGGAATCAACACACTGCACTTTCTTCTAAGAACAGCAGCACTAGCAACACACAGCAGTAATCACACCACAATCATGTCAGGGACATCAGTGTTGTGAAGTGCAGATAACTGATAAGGGAAGATAAAGACAGCATGGAAAAAATCTCTGGCTTCAGGCCTAAGAAAAATAAGGATCTTAAATATATTAGGACCAAAAGAATTCCTAGCAATGGTATAAGACCGTTCCTAGATGGAGGTGGTAAAATTGTTAATAATGAAGCAGAAAAGCCACAAATGTTCAGTCAATATTCTTGTTATGTATTTGGAAAGAAGCAGGATGCTGAAATACTTTGCAGTACATTAGTAACCAAAGAGGGTATTAAACCTAATCGACTAGAAAACATTTTTAAATCAGCAGGCTAAGGTAACTTGCACCAAAGAGTCCTAAAACAGTTGGGTGAGAAGATTTCTGTCCCACTGATGTTAATTTGTAATACATCTTGGAATACCAGGGAAATTCCAGAAGACTGGAAAAGTGTTAATGTTGTACAAATATTCAGAAAGGCAGGTGGGATGACCTGGGTAAATACAGGCCAGTTAGCCAATCCCAGACAAATAATGGAAAAGCTAAACAGGATTCAATTGTAAAGAACAGAAAAATAATTAGACAGCAAGGGTTTATGAAAAAATAGGTCTTGTCAAACCTTATTTTATTCGTTGAGATGACAAGTTTGGTTGGTAAAAGTAACTACATCCATTTAATATATTTACACTTTTAGGAGGTGTTTGTTGTTCTGATTAAAAAAAAATTATCACTATTCAGTATTAATAGAGCACACTTTAAATGTATGAAGAACTTGCTAACTGAAACCTCTCAAAACGTAGTCAGAGGGGAATCATAATAGAATAAGGATGTATCTAATGGAGTTCCACAGGGATCAGTTCTAGACCCAGCATCATTCAACATTTTCATCAGTAATCTCAGCATAAATATAAAGTCACTGCTGATTAAATTTTTGATTGACATGAAAATTGATGGAGTCCCTATCCCAAACTAGTCAAGAGAACCAGGAGACATACAGAGCTATCTGGATTGCTCTGAAGCTGGGTCCCTTCAAACAAAACGTGTATTAGTGCATCCAAATGCAAACTTATACAGCAAGGAACAAGACATACCTACAGAATGGGGAACAGTATTGTAGAAAGCAATGACTCTGAAAAAAAATCTAGGTGTTGGCATGGACAGGCAACTCAACATGAGCTCCTAGTGCAATACTCTGGCAAAAAAGGCTAATGTGATCCTTTGATGTATATTCAGAGGAGTAGTGAGTAGGATTAGGACATTGATTTTGCCTACGCATATAGCATCGGTGAGACTTATACTGGATTGCTGCAGACCGTTCTGGTGTCAGCATTTTTAAAAGGCTATTAAAAATTGGAGAGTGCAGGAAAAGGCCATGAAAATGATGCAAGTGCTGAAGAAAATGCCTGATAGTGAGAGATTTAAAGAGCTCAATATGTTTCATTTATTAAAAAAAAGAAAATTGGGTGATGACTTGATTACAGTGTATAAGTATATGTACCTTCACGGGATGAAAATACCAGCTACTAGAGAGCACTTTAAGCTTGCAGAGAAAGGCATAACAAGATCCAATGTCTGGAATCTGAAGGCAGAGACATTTCTGTTAGAAATGAGGCACAAATTGTTAACAGTAAATGTGCTTAACCATTGGGACAAATTACCAAGATAAGTGGTGGATTCTCCAACTCTTGATGGCTTCAGATTGAGACTGGATGCCTTTCTAGAAGATATCATGTAGACAAACAAGTTAATGAGCTCAATATAGGGACGATTGGGGGAAGTTTAATGGCCTGAGATATACAGATCAGGCTAGCTTATCTGTTGGTCACTTCTGGCCTTAAACTCCATGCATTTATAAAAACATCTTCATTGGGAAGTGTGGGCCTTTCTACCGCCAGACACTTCAGATGCAGAGTTGGGGCAGTGCTTGACCTTGCTTGCAATAGTTAATGGAAGGATCCACTCTCCTGTTGCTGGCCCTAGTAGCATAGTACATTCCAAGCAGGATTTAACAAATCCACTTGCCCACTTAACAGTGATGAGCATCAAGCTTTCCTTGTAAATGTATTGTCCTTTTAATCCATCAATTTCTGCAGAATTTGTTCCTATTTTTAAAATCAAGTTTCTAATATTTATAGTTGCATATAGTTGCAAGTGACCTCTAATATGGGAAATGAGATAATCAATAAAGTTTTTTTCTCTCCTGATTGTGCAGGAAGTCAGCTTCCAAGACTCTGGTGCTGTTTGTTTCTCTTCTAGATAGCAGCAGAACCCCCTAATTCTCTCTCTTTGCTGCCTTCTGGACCATGTAGGAGGAGAGATACAAGAGATTTATATGTGATATAAACAATCATATTTCAGAAAATAGGCAAAACTCTATTTAACGGGGTTTCGGAAGAATATTTTCCTATGGCCATTTTATTCCATAACTGCCTACTGCAGAGTTCCGTGCATCTTTCTCTGCAAAACGTGGTACTGGCCATTGTCAGAGAAAGGAAACTGGCTAGATGTTTAGTCTGACCCAATATGGCAATTCCTATGGTAGAATGTTTTGACACATACATTTGTCAGTTGCTAATGTCTCTGATTTACACATAGCCACAAGACTTAAAACTAAGGTCACCTTGTTTGAAAACTTGATGCAAAATTTGATGCAACTGTGAAACAAAATATACTGTGTAGACTTTGCAAGGGAGGACTGTCCCTGCTAAGGTAAAAATTTTATTCTAAGTATTTTTTTTGTTCTTTAATACTTTTGTTTAATACTGTAGAACAGCCTTTTAATGCAAAGATTATTTTAATTATTCTTGGATTGTGTTTAAGCAATGCACATATGCAGAAAATAGCTAAAAAGTGTCAGAGTAAGTTAATTTTTAAAAGTGATATTTCAGTTCAGATTGCATCTGTTAATCATATTATCAAATTGAATCTACAAGACAAAGAAACAAGGAATGCAGTGGAATGGCAATACTTACACTAGATTGTGATTTTCTTGAAATGATGCCTCAGTGCTAATTACAAATATTAATAGGTGAAATCCTGGTCCCGCTTAAGTCAAAACTTCCATTTAGTTGAATGGGGCTAAGATTTCACACATTGTCTCAAGAACAGATTTGTAAAAAACACTTTCTTCTATTTTGTTTACACAGGAGGAAATTCTTCATGTTGCAAAGTGTGGTTTTCCTTGGAGATTAATTGTGTACCCTGTGCACCTGAAAGAACCCTGGATGTGAAGTGTGCAGCTCTGGTAAGATAGTTTTCAAGGTTTAGTTTTGTGGCATTGCACTAACAGTATATATAACTTCCACTGTATGGAATATTGTACAAATTTATAGAGAGACCACACAAGTTCACTTTTTGGGCTAAAAATACCCAATATTCTGGGGCTAAATTTAAATTCAGTAATGTAAACTAAAAATAAGCCGTCGTTTGCTAACTTTAAACATTTATTCATAATCATTCATTAACTACCATCTTCCACACTCTCTCTCATGTGGTTTTTATTCTGCTGTAATCTGTTTCACACATTGGCACTCAGAGCTGGATTCAATAAAAAACTTCAACCAGCTTTTGTACTAGAGCTATACAGAACAGGAGAAATCTATTTTAGGTGCCTTCCACTTTTGCACAATGCACACTATTAATAAACTTGGGCTTTCATGATTGTTTTTAAAAATTGCTTAATCATTTTTTGGATTATTAGGTAAATATTTTCTTTAACCATCAAAAACATCATAAAACGTTGTTAATCAGCTTGGAAGAATTATTATACTGTTTCATTGAATAAAACGGCTTGTATTTTATAAACCATTTAAATATGTAAAGCTTGAATAGTTCATTATTTAGCATTTCTGATATGATACTGAGATCAGCCTGCCTAGATTTATTTTTGTCGGCATTTTTTGCCTTTGAATTAGATATTTTAGTGTTGTGCTTTTGTTTTTCCATGGCTAATGTTTTTCTCAACTTCTTTAGAAGAATATTCATTTTATCATCTAGAAGTGCTATTTTCTGTTTGGTTTGTAAGCAAATGAGAAAAAATGGCTTTTGTAATGGATGCTGATGAGTTCTATGAATAGAATAACAGTTGCACTGCTTTGCTGCAGGAAGCTTTCCCTAGAAAAATATAGAACGGATACTATGGTTTAGCTTCATACAATTAGAATTCAGGTCCCCCCCTCCCTCCCTGCCATACTCTCTTCTCCTGATTTGTTCTTTGAATAGTAATTTCATTTCTGGGTACATGGTGACTTGCATCATGAATGCAGCACTTTAAAAATAAGCAAAAAGAACAGTTTCATATGATTTCCTAAGATAGTTTTGGGTCTTGAATGCATCGTGATTATAGGCAATGCAGAGATACATTGATAGCTTGAAAAATAAAATTAATATTGGATGAGACTAGAAACTGTACTGTTGCTGGGTGGACTTAGCAATACAGACTGTGTAGCCCTCTGCAGGATGCAACTTAAAACAAAAGTTTTATAGTGACAATGAAGTCAACCATATGCTTTAATGAAGGAGTTGAAAAATAGTGCTACATGTGTCTTGCCTATGTACATTTTGTGAAATATTTTATAATGGCTTTAATCATTTATCACTTTTAGTGTTTGTCATTCTCCCTCTGAAGCATTCCATCCTGAATGTGAACTTGTCCATTGTTCAGTGGAAGAAAATGATTTTCATAGAATCTTGGAGGAGGAGGGTTGTAGTCAGGGTTGCTAGTGACTGAGTTGTGATGTCTGTGCCTCTCACCTTTTAAATTCAGACCTGTTTATTTAAAATCTTTACAGACCTTTCAGGCAGATTTAAGATTTTGGATCAAATCATGTAAGATTTGCAGTTTCACATTGTTGATACAGTAAAACAGACACCTTTTGGCTGAATGTCACTTTCAGATTTAAGATTCATCTGAACCCAAAATTCCAAATGGAACTCAAGGTTTGTGTAGCCATATGGATCAAAACCAGTGAATCCCTGCAAAGGGAAGCCAATGAGTTTCATACAGTTCTAATTAGTTGCTCTTTTTCAGTTCTATTGGCTTGTCACTGCCGACAATAGTAAAATCCTGGTTTTGTCAATAAAGCAGGGGTAACTTGGATAACTCAATGGAAGCAGACAAACTCAATAACAACCTGCCATTTTTACAGTCATTTTTCCAACCATAATCTCACTTCAGTGGGTTTAGTTATTCTTTATTTAAATAGGATGCTTAACAGATATTC
The DNA here is from genome assembly GCF_011386835.1 of Chrysemys picta bellii. Taxonomy (NCBI): domain Eukaryota; kingdom Metazoa; phylum Chordata; order Testudines; family Emydidae; genus Chrysemys; species Chrysemys picta. Next base: position 205,602,614 of record NC_088791.1, read on the forward strand.
TGCAGCTGGGAAAAAAAGTTATTGTTTTAATATGCAAAACTTTGCACTCCCTTGGCAGCTAGGGGGAAAAAACTGGTTAGGGAGAAGTGGGCAAAAAATCCATTTTCTTTTTATGTGATTTCCATGTGCATTTCTTATGCAATTTTGAAAATGTGCTGTTAAAATATTAAAAGCCAATGAGTTGCTATAAGGGAAAAAAGAAAACTTTTTGACTATGTTGAGGGAGTTTAAAGGCTACACAATGCATTTGACAATGCAGCAGCAGGATAATAGTTCCACTAAATAAAAGAAGCTGCCTTACTCTTAATTCTTCATTATTTTGTAAAAACAATACAAACTTGCAACCAACAGCTTCACTATAGAATAAGAGGAGAGGCTGACTTCCAGGCCAAGTTGTCCAGCTGCAGAAAATAAATCTGGCTTCCAGTCAGGGCCGGCTCTGGCTTTTTTGCCGCCCCAGGCAAAAAAGCCTCTTGCTGCCCCCCGGCAGGGAGTGCGGCAGGGGAGGGCGCCGAGCCCGGCCGCGGCCCCACTCTCCCCGACCGGCCGGAGCGCCATGGGGAGGGCGGCGAGCCCGGCCGGGGCCCCACTCTCCCCGTCCGGCCGGAGCGCTGGGAGGAGGGCGACGAGCCCGGCTGCGGGCCCGCTCTCCCCGACTGGCCGGAGTGCCGGGGGGAGGGCGGCCCTGCTCTTCCCGGCTGGCCGGAGCGCCGGGGGGAGGGCGGTGAGCCCGGCCAGTGCCCCACTCTCCCCGACCGGCCGGAGCGCCGGGAGGAGGGGGGAGAGCCCAGCCACAGCCCTGCTCTCCCCGCCGGCCGGAGCGCCGGGAGGAGGGTGGCGAGCCCGGTCGCAGCCCCGCTCTCGGGCCGGAACGCCGCCTCCCTCCAGGTGCCGCCCCAAGCACATGCTTGGTAGGCTGGTGCCTGGAGCCGGCCCTGCTTCCAGTCTGTACTAAATGTAGTTTTTATTTTTAAAAAATACACTGCCAAATCCTGAGGTTGCTACTTAGTATTTTTTCATCAAAATTCTCCTTAACTTAAGCGGGAGTTTGCCTGAATAAGGATTCAGTAAAACCTAAATAATTTGGCTCATAAATTAAATAAAGTAAATGAAATTAATTGTGAAGTGAAATCTTGCTCTCTTTGTATCCTAATGTTTACATACAGTGCCCTCCCTTTAATTCGTCCTAGTCCGTCCCCACTACTTAAGTAGAAATAAGTGACTGATGTTATCTATATGACAAACATAAGACCTGTCTGATTAACACAACATTTAGCTGTAATCATCTTTTTTTATTACTAACGAAAAATCAAGTCCAATTTTTGTGGGAGGTGCACTATGCTATATCTCTCTAGCATCCCTTTAGGGAGAAGGGTGGGCAATGCTTCCTGTCTGAGTGCAGGGCACAGTCCTCAGTGCTTCTCAAGGTGTTGCGTGGCAGGGCAGGTGGGCAGGCAGAGAATTAAAGCAGTCCAAACAAAGTCAGCATGCTTCTGCAGCTTTCAGGAACCTAAAGAGAGGAAAAAGAAAATGGAAATGTACCGATCTTTCTACTTTCTGAGAGGGCCTGGGCAGCCAAAGCTCTCAAGTCTTTTCCCTGAATGACAGCCAGAGGCTGGGGAGTTCTGCTCCTTCAGAGTGCCGCCCTGCACTGAGAGAGACCCTCCCTTTTAAAGATCTGCCCATCTCCAGGCTTGACAAGCCTCACAGGTGCACCAGGTTGAGGCTGATTGTGCCTAGAGGATCTCTTTAACCCTTTCCAGACTGGGGTTGGAATCTGCCCCACCACAGGGGGAACTGTCTGACAATAAATGGTTAGGAACAATTTTTTAAATACTAGATACGATATATGTGTTGTTAAGACACATTTTATATGGAAAAAGTGAGTTAACTATTTCAAGAAATTATTCTCATCATCTTCCCTAGTAATAATTTTAGAACAATGCAGTATATTTACAACTGTATAATGAAAATTTGCAGAAATTACAAAATCCAAATTAGTATGTATGGTAATTGCTTAATAGATATTTTTCATTACTAAATACACATATGTATATGCATTTCTTAAAGGTTTATTTAAAGCTACACCTCTACCCTGATATAACACTGTCCTCGGGAGCCAAAAAAAATCTTACTGCGTTATAGGTGAAACCGCGTTATATTGAACTTGCTTTGATCTGCCGGAGTGCACAGCCCCGCCCCTCCGGAGCACTGCTTTACCGCGTTATATCTGAATTCGTGTTATATCAGGTCGCGTTATATCGGAGTAGAGGTGTACTTCAGAAATTGTTTTACCAGTTGAAAGTAAGTACTGGAAAATAAAACCATTGGTAGTATCTGAAATCAACTGAGAACATATGTTTCAGAAACAGAAACCTCCTGACATTTTCAGCCAGTGACATATATTATGTAGTGTTGTTGTAGCCATGTCTGTCCTTTGATGTTAGAGAGACAAGGCGGGTGAGGTAATATCTTTTATTGAACCAACTCCTGTTGGTGAGAGAGGCAAGCTTTTGAGTCACACAGAGCTCTTCCTCAGGTCCGGGATAGGTATTCCATGCACCACAGCAAAATGCAAGGTCAAGGTCAAAATGCAAGGACCTGGCATTTTGCTGGGGTGCTAGGAGTACTTTTCCCAAACCTGAAGAAGAGCTCTGTGTGGCTTCAAAAGCTTGTCTCTCTCACTAAGTTGGTCCAGTAAAAGATGCTACCTCACCCACCTTGTCGCCCCAGTGACATGTATTGTCAGATTATTATTATTATTATTATTATTATCACAAGCACAACCAAAGAACATGTCAGATTATGTATAGTGGTGGATGAACTTTCGATGAATGACTTAGCCACAGGTATAATATCTAGAAATCTAATAGCATCATATTTCCATCACTTGGTGAAGTCTCAGGTATATTGAAGTATACTGCCACTGTTTTGTAGGTAATAGAGTTTAAGGTTGATTTTAAATCTTTTCTCAGTAGCTCCACATCCCTGAAGTTTCCAAGTAGGTATTCTTTCTGAGGGGTTGGATCAGAGTATCTTTCCTCAGTATTTATTTTGTCTTCTCCAGTGTAGGTTTTATTTTGTTCAGGTATTCCTCAGTTAACCTAGAGTATATGTGGCAGGTGATTTCAGAATTGTCCTGATGAGATTCCAAGTTGGATGGGGGATATCATGAAGCAGGATTTGGTACACAAGCCACCCATAGGCTTCCTATAGGAGATAATACTTAATTCAAAGGACTGACAACAGTTCAAATGACAACAACTCTTCTGAGCTCTCATCATCAGCTAATACCTCAAAGGGTTTAAAATTTTGCATGGGCTCTGCCTCAGCTTTTGGTTCCTGGGAGCACAAAAGAATCAGAGACCATTTGTTTTCCTTCAGGATTTACAGCACATAAGCTAGGATTTTCATAGTAGCCTTGGGGAATTAGGCACCCAGTCCCATTACATTTCAATGTGATTTGGAGATCTAACTTCTGTAGGCTTCTTTGAAAATCCCAACTATAGTAAGTATATATGGAGTTCAACCTGGTTAAGATACCTTGATCATAATAGTATAGTTAATCTTGTCTACTGCCATCACTCAAAGCATTCACAACTCTATATTTATCAAAAAGTGTATGGGAGATGTTGACCAAGTAACCATGGATAGGTTGAGTAGCCTTTGATGGTTGGGTTTTTAACACTGTAGAAGATCAGTCAGGTCCTTAGCCGCTTTGCCACCACAGTGCACTAAACCACCACCCCGACCAACAGATTTAGTGCTACAGTCTACAGACCCACAGCAGCCATGCCCCAGGCCCCTTATTGGCTGGGCAGACAGCATTCTCATTGGGTACCAGGACTATATAAAGACCCCAAAAGGAAGACAAAACTGTCTGAGCAACAGACCATTGCCTTGCCTTGCCGCCTCACCCAACCCTATCCTGCTGCTCCAATGCCTCGCCTGACCCTGCCTTGCCACCTCACCCAACCTAGCCTCCTTAACCCTCTGACCTAGTTCCTTGGTTTGGATCGTCCAGTTACTGACCCCTGCAAGAACTCCAACTATTGCTCCAGCCTGCCTCTTATATTGATTGACATCCCAGGTACCTGACCATCTGTTCACACTTGACTACTGCTCTACCCTGCCCCCTAGCGCACTTTGGCCACTGGACATTACACACTCCTTATTCTGTAGCTACTTTTCTCAAGATTGAGCTTTGAAATATAGGTATCAAAAGCATTATTCTACTAGTTAACCTTTTCCTGTTCCTTAACAGATATCATAAAAAAGCCAAAAATGGCAATGAAATAATTGAGCAGTTATCGGACGATTAGAAATTCAATTTCATTAAAAATTCCCATGTGACATTAAAAAAATTAGTTTTCTGTCTGACATTTAAAAACGTTAGGTGACTATTAAGAAGAGTTGCTAAATCCCATTAACCTTTCAAAGTTATTCACAGCACAACAGACTCCTATATCAAAAACTATGACATGGCATGTCTCCTTGAGGCTAATGCCTGGCCAGACCAACCCATTTCACTGACCCAACCTAGGAAGTGTCATTAAGGGTCCTTCATTGTTTTTTGTTTTCCTTTCAGAATGAAACAAGATTTCTAATTCATACCATGAAATACTATTATTCCTATTACAAATTGTGGCAATGTATATTGAATTGCTAGACAATATGTAATTTGTGTTTGTAAAAGCTACGGTTAAGATAGGAGATTGCCCCTTTCCATTTTACCAGGGAAGGGATGGGGTGTTTGATTAGTCTGGCAGGGGAATGGCCACTCCTTGGGTCCTGGTTGAAGATGAGGTTGTGTGTTCTGGCACCAGGGCTGCCCACTACTTTTCCTCTTCTCCTGCTTGGAACATGCTTGGGGAGTATGTACAGGCAGCGGCTGGAGCTGGGGAGAGCACATTGGAGTCTCTACCTCTGTGTCAACCATTGGCCAATACAGGGAGTGTGAGGGAACTGATAGGTTCCAGCTATTTCCCTCCTCACGTGCATAAGCATTTCTGGGTACACAGCAGCCATTCTTTAATTTATAAGCCAGGTTTCTATAACAGGGTCGCCAGCAGAGGTTGCCCAAGAGATGCACTGAATTGGCTCATTGAGGTAGTCAGACAATGCCCCCCTTTTCTCACCAACACTGCTCACTGCTGGGTGTCTGCTCTGGCTGTAGGCCATTTGTGGCACCATGTGCCATCACGATCCCACCCCAAGAGAATTGTTAGCCTTCAGGAACCACAGCATTGGTTACTTCAGCAAAAACTTGCATAACCTGGAACTGAACTATACCACTAGATATGGAGAATTTGAAGGCTTTCTATAATCATAGCAATTTTAAAGCAGATCAAACATCACTTTAAACTCTTGACATTGTTTTTGAATAACTTTGCTTCATATAATTATATTATTGTTATTCTCTGATTATAGGTGTAAAGCATATAATTATGGATGAATTTTATACTAATGCTTATAATTATATACTCTGTAAATCACAAACATTACTTCATAACTGTGGCATATTATTTTCCCATAAATCCTAAAGTAAATGAGAATGTGAAAGCTGTTCTTGAAAACTGAGTAACTTGAAGTTATGAACCATATCCTAAGCTTGAGTTTTAAAAGTATGCTTTCATAACAATTGGTAGCATAAAAAGTAATGTTCTGTGAAAGAATCATGGCGGCATTCTTCCTGGAAGAAAATAAAATTTGGGAAGGTTATAATTATTAACCACTTTAACTAAAAGCACTTTGACAAATAAATCAGACCAGAACATCTTTACAGATCTCATAAAATGGTAGTTATCAAAAAGGAGGATGAATGACTAGAGTTTGAATGAAATTTGTTGATAAATACATAGAAGCTGAAAAAAAAAACCAAAAATAAAAAAAACCAACAACCCATATTAATCAGTTATGTGGTGCAACACAAAGGGGGCTAATGTAGATCATGAAATGCCAGGGAGACTACAGCTGAATTTGGCAAGAGACTATTAAACAATAATCAGAAGGTGGTTCATATTTTGCTACATGAATGGTCATATTTGTGAAAAAATAGTTATCAGATGTGTGGAGAAAGAGAGCAAATATATTATTATACTAGTTTGTCACTTAATCTGTAGCTGGTATTCCTAGATCTCGGCTTTTAGTAAGTTCAAGGCATCAGAGCAACAGTATTATTGCTAAGCTTCTACATTTGAGTCCAAAGCCAAAAATGTAAATGTGAAGAGAAAGAGAGTAAACATTTTAGAAGGTTTTCTAAAACCTGCTAATTAGTTATATGGAATTTAGAAACATATTTTTCTAAATTAAGTGTAAAAACAACAACTGTTGAAATAACGGGCTAAATTCTCATATCAATTACATTGATGTAAATCCAGAGTAATTCAATTTTAATTAATCGAGTTACTCTGGATATGTCTGTCTGTTTGAGAGCAAATTTGGATGTAGTATACATTATTATTTTTAATGTCATGAGACTGAGGTTAATTTATTTTGTCTTCATAGTCTCACTGTTACTATTTCTTCTCATCTTAATAACTCTGCTGAGCAAGCAGTTTTGGAAATTTGTTATTCAGCAAAATTCTGGATAGAGAGCCAGAAGTTTTACATACTGTCTTACAGAAAGTCACTTGTGTTTCATTTTATTTTGTTTTATTTTATTTTCTATACTTCACCGTAAGTGTAAAATAAATTATTATAGTATATAATTTACCCAGAATATGTACAGTGGTATGCTGTGATAGTTCTGGTTAGGGTTTTGTTGTCGTTGTTGTTGTTGTTTGGGGAGGAGGGGTTACACTGAAGTACTTACCCTTTAAGACTGTAGCACAGGACTTGATCCTGCAAATTGGTGTATTCTGTGGTCCCACCCAGTTATGTATGTAAGCACATTTTCAAAGTCAACGGACTACTCATGTGCTTTGGGCCACAATGTTCAGTAGCTTGCAGGATCAAGTCTCTATAGCACATGTAAATGGAGTAAAATTTAAGTGTGGTGACTCAGTATAATTGTCCAGGCCAAAATGCTTTATTTTGGTTTACTAATTTTCTACAATTACAGCAATATCTTTCAAGGCCAACACTAATGTAATTCTGTAATCTAAACTACATGGGGAATGCAGTGGACTTGTGGTCTCAGACTTTGACATGGAAATTAAGTGCACGTGTATAATGTAAAGAATGTAGTCCGGTTTCGGCACCAAGAGCTCTTACTTTACGTCATACGTTGAGTGGCCAGTATAATGAACTGGGGTGAAAGTAACTTACAGGATTTACCGGTACTGCTGGAGTCCTGAGAGGGGCATGGCCTCATCTGGAAGAGGCGTGGCCTCAACCAGAAGAGGCGGAGCTCTCAAGATTTAAAGGCCCTGGGGCACCGGCTGTGGCTGGGAGCCCCAGGGCCTTTAAATCAACCTGGGGCTCCCAGGCAAATTAAAGGGCCCTTTAAATCCCGGCCCCAGCCCAGCCGCTGGAGCTGCGGGCGGGATTTAAAGGGCTCTGGGCTCCCCACAGCTGTGGGAGCTGTTTTGATTATTATTAATGCTGTTGCTGAGGAGAGGCTCCATCTGCCAAAATACTCTTTGGGGGTGGAGGTCCCACTTCTCAAAACAATATTTCAAGAGAGGACATATCTTTTCCCCAAAGAACGCCATTGCAGAAGGGGCAACTACCCTGCCAAATGGGATGGATACACCCCCATGTCTCCCAAAATGATATTACAGGGCTGTCCAATCCCAAAATACCATTTAACGACATGAGAATAAAATTAAAATACCTTTACACTCCAGTCTCTACCATACGGACTGGAGCAGCTGCTTTCCTTGCACACGCTGCCTATATGGGGGAGAGCGTATGTGGCTTCCTGAAGCAGCGTTTGTTTATTAAGTGTCACCATAATGATTAAAACATACCATCTCAATCTGCATCTGAATTAACAGCATATGAAACAAGATCTAAAACTAGCAAATTACAGATCTGAGTTCAAAACAAGAGTCATTTTGAGGTTTGTAAGATGATTTTAACTAAGGAAGGAAATTATTTTAAAATGTGATTTGAAAGTTTCTTTTAAAAGTATGCAATAACTGAGGCTGAGTAACTCAGCTGACTGAAAATGGGATATGATGTGTTTCTCCACTAGGCTGCCCATTTGAATCAGTGCAAGGACTGTCTCAATGCACTATTACAGTATGAGCACATGGTTGGCACTTAAAGAATCATCATTGTCCAGGACAAGAGTGACCAAAGGGTATTACTGTCTGATGGCTGTTCTGTAGCCTTTCTGAAATTAGTTTGTTGTTTCACTTCAGTTCCTGGTGAGCAGGTGTACATATCATCGCAACTGGAATCCTTGTTGGCAGGCTCCGCAGAGAGGACAAACTGTGAACGGACATAGAAACTGAATTCTTGTCACCCTTAGAGGTGGTTGTGTAACACTCACCTACAGGTGGTACAATTGGTTTTCAATATGAGCAGCAGTTGAGTAAATACCAGTCTTACTATAGGTGTTACAAGCTTAATAAGAGATTTGTGGTGTGTGAATTAGCACTATCCATTTAACCAGGATAGCTGTACCCCTCAAATGTTTGTTGGTAAATTGCAGATTATGAGGGACTATTTCAGAAAATAGGAGGTTTCTTCTTTTAAGCAAAATGATAAAGTATTGAATTATCGAAATAAAATATCTGATTATTAAGCAGCAATATAACTATTTGCAAGTGTCCTTAATCCTAAACAGACAAAGCATTTATGTATTTTATTTTCCACAGGGTTAGTATATGTGGTACATAATTATTATCTTTATTCATGGTATTTTAACAATATACAATCAGTAAATTGTTCTTTCACTAAATTTCATTTAACTGTCTCAGATTGTCAGAAAAAATGGTTGCAGTTCTTAACTATTAATGTTTATAGCACTTCTAAACACATTAACATGAAAGCTCCTTTGTTTTTACTAAATAAATCATGTTTTTATCTAGTGTCCTTCCAAAACAACATTCACTAGTTTTAACCATAGTTTCTATTTTCCAGACAATTTGCTTTGCAATATTCTTTTTCAGAAGTAGTAACCTTAGCATTTTGTTCTCAGCCAGGGTAGGTATGTTGTTTTGCCTTGCACATGTTCTATGATTTATTTAGATGATATTTAAGGAGCAGTTATTTATTTTTTGGGGAAAAGCTTAAGTGGTCAGAGGGTTTATTAACCCAGCCCAATATACAAGAGATGGGAGTAACTCTATAGAGAGGAAGGATCTTGGGCATGGGCATGAGCGAGACAGAAATAGGATCCCTAGGAGCAGTCAAGCCTGAAGAGAAGATTTGAGCTGACCCCTGATATTAGTAATGTCTGTGTTTGTAAAACCACAGGAAGGGGGTGAGTTTGGATTCTGCACAGTGAGGGGACTGTTTGAAAATGAGTTGGGAAAAGGACATGCTTACAAAGCACAAAATAAGATTAGAGCTGTAGAATCTCTGTTGGTTCCCCCAGGTTTCTCCATCCAAATCTCTGTTTCTTACCTGGCTCCAGAGCCCTATTTATACCCTAGAATTTTGACACTGAAATAGTCATTGCATCTCTGTAACATGCAGTGAGTATGTCCACACAATTACTGCTAACTACTACTACCACCAACAATGCATATGCATTCATACCACAGTTGGGATTGCTGTTGCTTGGAGCAAGTGTCATTCACCACTGTGTTACTGTCATTGTTGACAGAAAGTAGACAGATAGTCCCTGCTGCACAGGTGCATTTAGGCTTACCAGAGCAACCCTGCAATGCTTTTGCACACTCTTCAATGGCAGTTTTGCAAGATTGGAGCATTCATCCTGGCATTTGACAAGCTAGCTGCATGCAGGTCAGAGAAGAGCCAAAGCACTACTCAGCTGGTCTCATCTCTTTCTAGACCCCAAACCTGCCCATCCATGGGAACAACCAACCCACAGTTCCTAACTTATCTCAGCCCTGATTGATTCCCCGAAATGCAGAGGAATTCAATGGGGGAAAACCATTTTTTTAATGTTCTACTCAAACTTTCAACTTAAGAAAGAAAAAAAATTCCCTCTGAGATTCACCTGTAAAACACGAAGACCAAAGCATAGATTCATTAATAGACACATGGACTGCCGAACAAACCTAAATTTCCTGGGGGGTTGCCATGGCAGTTTATGCACTCCTTCCACAGCTTCTCCCATACTCCTGAGACCTGAAAAAGAGAACACAAAAGGAGATCAGTAGCTAACAGGCAATCCTTCCCAAGTTCTCATCAGTAAATCCACATCTTCTTCTGGTGCTGCAGCATCCATTTTTCTCTCTTCTACACACCATTGATGCATCAACCCCAAACAGGGAGAGGGAAGATGGGAGACAGCAGAACTAGCTGGGCTGCATGGAGAGACCCAGGGAAATATCCTGCCTCTGGGTCTGCACCCCCAGATTGCTCCTATCTCTAATCAGAGATCTTTCAGAATGAAAGGCATTGATAATAGTTTTAGTATTAATTTATTATTTATTACTTCTGAATCTGTGAATTGCATGGATGTTCTTGACAAAATTATTTTAGAAAAGTTTTTTTTTGGCAGATGAACACACAAGACAAGTTTGTTAAGCTTGTTTCTGTGAATCTCTAGTATACTATGGCTGAAACCTAAAGCTGATAATGCAATTTGTTTTTCTGTATATGAAACTTGAAGTGAGAAGCAAAACTCAAAAGCAGTCAGCTTTGGCTGGGACAACAGCTATCAGGAAAATATTTTTTTAAATCTTATCTAAACTTTTCAACGTTCTTGGGCTTGTAGAAATAGGCTGAAAAAATTTAAGAGGTGAATCTGTTTCTTGACATTTCTCACTTTTCTTGCTTCCACTTAGGCTACAAAGATCTCAGGAACTGCTTTTGCATTTTATACTTCCTGAATCCTAGAACTGCATCAGTGGGCAAAAATGGAAAATTTTGAATTCTGAAATTCACAAAACATTTGAGTTTAGTTGATTCCAGAATTTGGAAGAGGAAGTTCTTTATCCAAACCTCTTTGCCCATCCCTAATATTAAAGTCAAATGAATACAGTTGTCTTGAGGTATAATTTGTGGTGAGTTATGAATTAAAAAATCCCACAATTTTAGTTTTAGTCCAAGATGATTTCTGACTGTATATACGTATGAATGCCAGTAATAACAACGGTATAGTGGTTTTTCTAACCTGTGATAGTTGCAAAGAGGCGTGCTAGCATAATGATTTTAAGTTTTATTTATGGAGCTACAGAGTTGTGGAATCTGAGTTAGCTACAAGATCACACTCAGCCAAATTAATTAATGTTTAAGCTCCACTGTTTTGAGTACCTCAGTGCTGGGTGGTGTACCACCTGAGATTAATATCCATGTAAGTATTTCATCAATATGTTCATAAAAACACAGCTAAAATTGAATTTTATTAGAATTGGAAGATCATTTTCAAAGGTAAAGGAACATTTTCAGTTCACCCATAGCTACCCGGAAGAGAAGTAGGAGTTTTATAACACAGTAAAAACAAGAGGCCTTTGCATGTATGGGAGGAGCCGCTAAGTATGCACATTGTCATTTGATTTTTGGCTAAGTGGTCGCCTAAAGCTAACTTGTCTTGGGAGTAGTCACAATGGGCAAAGTGACAGCCATTCCCTTTCTCATTGATTCATATTAATAGATTCCAAGGCCAGAAGGGACCATTGTGATCATGTAGCCTGACCTCCTGTGTAAGAAAGGCCATAGAACTTTCCCAAAATAATTCCCAGAGCATATCTTTTAGAAAAAATATCCAATCTTGATTTAAAAATTGTCAGTGAGGAAGAATCCAACATGTCTATTGGTAAATTGTTCCAATGGCTAATTAACTTTGCTGTTAAAAATGTACACCTTATTGCCGGTATGAGTTAGTCTAGCTTCAACTTCCAGCCTTTGGATTGTGTTATGCCTTTCTCTGCTAGATTGAAGAGCCCATTATTAAATATTTGTTCCCCATGTAGATACTTATAGACTGCAATTGAGTTGCCCCTTACCCTTCTCTTTGCCAAGCTGACTAGATTTAGCTCTTTGAGTCTATCACTATAAGGCATGTTTCCCAATTCTCTAGTCATTCTTGTGGCTGTTCTCTGAACCTTCTCCAATATATCAACATCATTCTTGAATTGTGGACACTAGAACTGGACACAGTATTCCAGCAGCAGTCACATGAATGCCAAATACAAAGATAAATTCACCTCTCTACTCCTTCTCAAGATTCCCCTGTTTATGCATTCCAGGATTGTATTAGCCTTTTTGGCTCACAGCGTCACACTGGGAGCTCACGTTCAGCTGATTATCCACCATGACCCCCAAATCATTTTAGAGTCACTGCTTTCCAAGATAGAGCCCCCCATTCTGAAGTATGGACTACAGTCTTTGTTCCTAGATATACACATTTATATTTAAATATATTAAGAAGTATATTGTTTGCTTGAGCCCAGTTTCCCAAGTGATCTAGATCGCTCTGAATCTGTGACCTGTCCTCTTCATTATTTACCATGCCTCCAATTTTTTCATCATCTGGAAACTGATTTTATGTTTCCTTCTAGGTCACTGATAAAAATATTCCCTCAAAACATAAAAAACAAATTGAACAACCACCTGTAAGTCTAACTAAAGTATTATAAATCTGGCTGGAAATTGCTGCTGCTTTAGCTCTTTTGTTTCTCCTCTGGTGGGTATTGTCCTGGGCCTACCTGTTTCAATGTGTAGATGGAAATCTTGTAGTTCTTCATGCATGACTTTTGCACCTAGCCCTTTATGTGAAGAATCACTCTAGAAATTTATAATATACCTACATACTAAAGATGCCAGTGGAACTACTCTCAAGACCATCCCTGTAATAACAAACCTGTGAGTGTGAGAGTCATCCATGCACACAATGGAGGGGGAGGTGTTTAGTACGGGACAGGTTTCTGTTGTAAGTTTCTAAGGAAATACTATAAATTATTTTGAATAAAATTATTTAAATTTTTTTGACAGTTTCTTTTTAGACAGGCATTCAAGTATTTCCCTTTTGCTATAAAGCTATTTCTTAAACGCAAACATACACGTGCCTTTATAGTGCTTTGTTTTGAAGCCCTTAGCAATAAAATAGCAAATACATTTAGAAATTTGTTTTAACCACTAAAAACTATTAATCTGAGCTTTAAAGTATTTTATTGCAAATTTAAATTGCATCTTCCTGATGCAAGGCACTTGAATGATTTGAACTGTTGGTGTAATTCTACCATCTGTTGAATGTTAAATTCATTTTATGTGTGTTCAACTCCAGCAGCCATTTTTTGTAAATGTAAAGGAATGTATTAAATTATAGGCAAGTGCAATGTAGGGATAAGCAGCTGAGAGTGGGATGTAAAATATTTCATGCTAAAATTTTACTATCTTTTCATTTTCTCAGATATTTTGTTCTGTTTTTGTCTTATTTCATATTAAGGTAGGATTCCAATTTTTGTACTTCAAGCTGTGGGCCAGATTCTGTTCTGAGAGTCACATTGTCTTATGTACAAAAAAGAGAATGTGCTGCACATTGACAGCCTTTGGTTGGAGAACGACAGAAAATGGGAACATGTTTTTTATGAGCAAGTGCAGTACTAGAAAAAGGGACATGGTTTGGAGAAAGTGTGTGTGATACATGTAAAAACCAGCAAAGAGTGGACCTCTTTGAATAAAATACTCCATCCCTACCCAGATGAAATATTTCATCTTTGATGTGGAATAAAGCTTGTGTATAAAGTACATAGGGCCAAACTTACTATATGCTCATTTGTGGCTTAGCCATGACCCCTGAAATAAGATGAAGTGCATTGTTGCAGAGCTCCAAAAGCAGCCCAAGAGGGAAACATAATAGTTCTGTGGAATCTGCTTCCTCTCCTGGACTTCTAGTCATGTTGTAGGTATCCAATACAGGGGTGTAAATGTAGTTCTATCCAGGCCACAGTTTGTCTCCATCTTGGTTTTGGTATCATTCTATATTATTTAGTTTTGGTAGTTCCCATGATATGCTATGTGCTTTCTGGACATTTGAGAAAGGATACTCTTTGCCCGAAGAGTTCACAGTTGAAAGATAGACAAGAAAATAGGGGTTAAAGAAGAGAGATAGCAAAGTGGGGTTGGACTTTTAGTTTTTTACCATGTAAAGCATTATGATGGGACTTAAAAATGAAGAGGGAGGAGCCTTGCAGAAACCTTGCAAGTGACCTTGAGAGGTCACTTGGGGCTGCACTGGCTCTCTCTGCAATGATAGGGTGCTGGCTAGCTTTATAATGTAAGACGGGCCTTGGTAGACTACATGGCATATTGGCGGGGAGGGTTGGCTGGAGAGTTTGATAACCCCTGATTACTAGATGGAACTAGGGTGACCAGACAGCAAATGTGAAAAATCGGGATTGGGGTGGGGGGTAATAGGAGCTTATATAAGAAAAAGACCCAAAAATCGAGACTGTCCCTTTAAAATCAGGACATCTGGTCACCCTAGATGGAACAAGAAGTGACTTATGATTGGGCGATTGGCTACTGCTGCCTCTTGGTACATTTACACTATGTTAATTTATCAAATTAAGTATGGCCTATGTGCCATTCAGTTCAATTAATGTAGAAGCATCTTCCTTACATCATCTTTAACAAACTTCTTTGACAGTGAAAGTCCTATAATTCATTCATTTTGTGTTTCTAGGATACCATTGGCATTGAAATTCCCATCACTAATCCTACACCTGAAACTCTACAGTTAGATATAGTGTTAATGGGTGCTGCACTTAGTGGAGAAACAATTCTTGTTCTTCAGCCAAAAGAAACTCTGTCCTATGAAGTAAAATATTCCCCAGCTAGTACTGGCACTTCAGAAGGAAGGTAAGATGCAGAATGTTAACATGTATGTGTGCTTTATAATATTCAGTAAAAATATTGTCACTAGACCCTACAATAATTCCTTGACCCTAGAATGTTACTTAGAAATATTTTGTGTTCTCTGTATTACTTTTTTAACATTAGATATATTCTACACAAACCTGCCAGTTTCTTTGAATAATTCTGATGGCTGATAGGCAGATGGCAATTCTTTGATGGATATCACTTGAGTTGTGTGTACATTTTCTTATGATATTACTTTAATATCAGAAAATCTATCTCAAAATATGGACTTCAAATGAATTGTTAATTTTGTCACTTGCCATAAAAGGAGTGACCTGGAGTCATCTTTCTGCAGAAAGGGAACTAAACTAAAATTACTTCACTAAACACAGGTGAAGAACCCTTTATCAGTCTTCATGAAAATCTATTTAGCTTGAGAAATCTCCATTAATTAGAAATGATCTTCTTAATGAATATGGAGAAGATTTAAATTAAAGATGTTTCACCACATTGGAAACTCAGAAGAGTCTGTACAGTATGATAATTGCCAGTGATAAGACTGATGACCTTTTGGTCTTGGCTGCCACTGATCATAGTTGTCAGCTGAACTAGTAAAGGCAGGCTGCTGAACACTGCGGAATTGTAAGAGTTTTTCTCAGGGCATTGTTAATTAAGCATTAGTTGGCTGAAGTTCACCAAAATAAGCAGTCCCAAAAGCAATTGTTCAATCTGTTCTTATTGATTTTCCCAAGAACAGAATACTGCCAGGTATTATTGCACTACAGCTTTCAGAGGCTATAGTTTTATAGAAATGACCACTGTTAACATTCTAGTAAAAATTTCAGAGACAAGATACAGAACTGATAATTTCTGAAAGCTGAGAATAAAAATATACTTTATTTTGCTGTGTCAGAATATTCTGGTGGAGTATTTTTCCAAATTCATAATTTTCAGATAACAAGATAAGATGCGTGCTTTTAACTTGACAGATCTATGGGGCAGTTCTTGGTTTCAGCTGATCTGCAGCATGCAGGCCAAGGGGGCATGTGCAAAGGTGGTGTAACTTTTGCACTCCCCTGATCCTGTTGTAGCTCTGTGCAAAGCTGGTCTCCCTGTGTCATGCTAGAGCAGGGGTCAGCAACGTTCGGCACGCTGCTCGCCAGGGTAAGCACCCTAGCAGGCCGGGCCAGTTTATTTACCTGCTGACGTGGCAGGTTCGGCCGATCACGGCCCCCACTCGCCGCGGTTCGCCGTCCGGGGCCAATGGGGGTGGTGGGAAGCCGCGGCCAGCACATCCCTTGGCCCGTGCTGCTTCCCGCCGCCCCCATTGGCCCGGGACAGTGAACCGCGGCGAGTGGGGGCCGCGATCGGCCGAACCTGCTGCGTCAGCAGGTAAATAAACTGGCCCGGCCCGCTAGGGTGCTTACCCTGGCGAGCCGCGTGCTGAACGTTGCCGACCCCTGTGCTAGAGCAACCTGAGGTCTGCCCTAAATTAAATCACTGACAAACAGCTCTGAGGGTCTGAAAATGCAGTCAGAAATTGGCATGGCAAGTGCAGCCAGGCTACTGCCTCTTTACCATGTTTATGCCAGCAACTGGGGGGTGGAGGGATAGCTCAGTGGTTTGCTAAATCCAGGGTTGTGAGTTCAATCCTCAAGGAGGCCACTTAGGGATTTGGGGTAAAATCAGTACTTGGTCCTGCTAGTGAAGGCAGGGGGCTGGACTTGATGACCTTTCAGGGTCCCTTCCAGTTCTATGAGATATATATCAGGGGTCGGCAACGTTTGGTAAGCACCCTGGCGGGCCGGGCCAGTTTTATTTACCTGCTGATGGGGGCGGCGGGAAGCGGCGCGGGCGAGCGATATGCTGGCCACGGCTTCCCGCCACCCCCATTGGCCTGGGACGGCAAACCGCGGCCAGTGGGGGCCGCGATCGGCCGAACCTGCCGCGTCAGCAGGTAAATAAAACTGGCCCAGCCCGCCAGGGTGCTTACCCTGGCGAGCCACGTGCCAAACGTTGCCGACCCCTGATATATATATAAATCCCTTATGGTGGCTCTGCTATCATCTTTACACTTGAGTAATCTTCCCCACCCAGTTAATGCTGACTTCAAAGCCAGTTTATGCTAGGGGTGCAGTGTAAAGTGGCCACAGTGAACAGTCTGCCTCATAGTTCCTATAAAGGCATAAATCAGAACTCATGTCTCTTTGTTTTAAACAGGAGCTGATCCTTCATGCAGCTCAGGTTTGCACGTTGTATTTTTAGCTATGTTGGAATAGTTTAATGTGTTTACTCTAATTTTATTTCACTTATTTCTGTGATTCTCCTGGCCACAGAATGAGAAATAGAAAAACAAATCTGTAATAAGAATGGAATGTGTTAAAATGCCTGCCACAAAAATACACTACTCTAAGTATCTCACATAGCAACAAATAACTTTCAATCCTGACAAGATTTGATTGTAGAATAATGAATACGCCATTGAAACATATCCATTTGTCATGTTCTTATAGATGCTTCAGTTTTGATCTTAGTTTTTAAAAGTATTTTCCTTTTAAAATGAACTAATGATGTCTCCCTATTTTATTTTTTAGATGATATAGCAGGTCTCCAAACATCTAGTAGCAAACTGCTGTGACATTTGAATTAAATTAAAATTTTCTCCTATAAGTTCAAGTTGGAAATGTATTCTAGTTTTTCTGCTTTTAATATAAAAACTGCCATTATTCAACTGAAAAGTTAAGAAAGATGAAGCCTGTTGATTGCCCATGGATCTCCGTAAAGATCACTGTTCATTTGTGATGGGTATATCCAGATGCTACCGTATCTATGGAGCTGTATAGGACTCTTAGTGGAAAATTCTACTAGTTATCAAAGGGGTCACTTTGTTGAACTCATTTTTTCTAAAATTCTAATTTGTGCTTTTATCAATCTGGACATTATACAAAAACACATCTGAGACGGAACTTGTTTATCTCTCTGTCTTCAGTATTATATTCCTGTCGGAGATGGTTGGGGAGTTTTGGTATGCACTGAAGCTGACTTCAGAGAAACCATTGCCAACTACATTACCTGAAATAGAATGTGAGCTTGGAAAGTAAGTACAGCATCATACTTCAATTTAATTTGTTCCTTGGTATCAATACCTAATATAAAACATACAAACAGGTACGCATTCTGGAATTATAGCAGATTACCTCTAGATCTGGTTATACAAATGTACATGTACCATATTATTATTATTTGTGTTACCATAGCACCTAGCTGCCCTAGTAATAAGAGTCAAACTTGTACAGTCAGGATCTTCACAGATTGTGTCTTTAATATATTATGATACATATTGAATTCTGCTTGTGGAAGGGTAATCTAATTGGAATTAAACTAATTAGAGGTCTCTATAAATTTCTCTTAAACAGCTGCAGAATTTAGTAGCAAGTTATCCATATGGTAGCCTTTTTCTTACTTAAATTGAATTTAGTAATTTTGAATTAAACTACCTTGTGTTCAGCTCCTGTTGCTACAATTTCAAGCTCAAGAGAGTGAATATCACCTCTGGTGCTTTTCTCAATTTTGCAGACTCCAGGAACACACAAAGGCCCAGGATAGTGACCGCAGACACAACCACAAATACAAAGTCTTATCTGTACTATAAGTTTTATTGAAACAACAAGTAAAGTTAAAATTACCTATGCATGTATAAATCCTACAAAAACTCATGCAATGCCTAAGACTAGTGATACTCACATCCTCAAATATATTTTAGGGTCTGATGGATATCTCAACAGATGATCATCGATAGAGGGATGGTTCCTGCTCGGGTTTCACTTGGGGTCTTCCCACTTTTGCCCAACCAGGGTACTACTTTTACATTGTTATTCTGATCATGCTGCACACCTTATTCATATGCATGAGTGTTTGAACTCTCTTTTCCTTATGTGTACTTCCACATCCCATAAATATTGTCCTTTTTTCATAGCTTGTTCCTTAGTTCCCTTTATCCTCATTAGCATCTACTCACAACATGCATCCATGGTAACCTGCAGTCAAAGCAGGACATTCCATGATCTTACAGTTAGGTGTCTTGTGTCTTGGAAAGTACTTTGTGGTATGTTGCAGTCTTTTTTTTCGTAACATCACCCATAACATCATCTTTTACAGTAACCTTGCAACCTTACTGTCACAGGGTTATTAATAAGTCACCCTCTCATGTCAAGCATTCTAAAACTACAGCCTAGTATGGTTACATTGAAATCTTCGAGCGCTCAGCCTGTAGGCCTTGCATTACAGCCATGCTTTACTTATATACCTAATACACACACATCACTTCTAAACACTTGTCAATCTTGTACTCCTATAATCCTACAATTTAAATCTATTTAGCATACATTGATTATATATGATATAGCATATGAGTTGACCATAACACTGAATAATGCAATGATAAGTGGATAATAAAATGAAGTAATTGGCTACAATACTATAGAATTCTAAAGTTGTCTTAAACGCTCTATGAAAAAGTACTATTCGCTATTAAGTTGTATAGGACTTTCCTTTCCTAATCATCGACCTTCCCAAGTGGCCCATTTTATAAATTGTGAACACTGCTTATCTTCTTCTCACCTCCAGAGATGTGAAGTACTGAGGCTTCTTTCCTGCAGACCTTACAGGTGTGCATGAACTCTGCTACTGTTTGGGAGGTGCATCTCCGGAGGCTGTATGTAGTAGTGATCCTCTTGTCTTGTTCCTCCTATAAAATTTCACCTTACATTCCCACAACGTAATTTGACTCTCTAAACATACTTGCAGCTTTTAGGGTCAGGTTTTAAAAAGCTTTCAGCACCCACAACTGGGGCCAAATTTTCAAAATTGCTCAGCATCTAGAAGCTCTCTTCAACAATGGGAGCTGCTGGATGTTGTACACTTTCGAAAACCTGGACTCACGTGTTGGTGATTTATGTGTTATCTTTAGCTATGTCAACTGTATGATCAGTGGGGCTGGCATTCTTTGTCAGTGGGGGAGCTGAAAGCCCCTGTTCCCCAATTACCTCATGCCCCCTCCTTACACCTGTATATGCTTCTGGCAGCACCAACACCGGCCAACTTCTCACAGTGAAATCTGGGGGTTCTGCAGCATCCCCGCACCCCTAGTTCCCACAC
Organism: Chrysemys picta bellii; assembly: GCF_011386835.1. Lineage (NCBI taxonomy): Eukaryota > Metazoa > Chordata > Testudines > Emydidae > Chrysemys > Chrysemys picta. Next base: position 205,622,660 of record NC_088791.1, read on the forward strand.
CTGTGTATATGATTAGTGATGTGTGTGTTGAAAGAGTTTGATAACTTAAGGGTCCAAGGTTTATAATAATAACTTAAGGGAAAAGTGACATTTTGTCTGTCTACATCAGGGGTCGGCAACGTTCGGCACGCGGCTCGCCAGGGTAAGCACCCTAGCGGGCCGGGCCAGTTTATTTACCTGCTGACACAGCAGGTTCGGCTGATTGCGGCCCCCACTCGCCGCGGTTCGCCGTCCCGGGCCAATGGGGGTGGTGGGAAGTGGCGTGGGCCAAGGGATGTGCTGGCCGCGGCTTCCCGCCGCCCCCATTGGCCCGGGATGGTGAACCGCGGCCAGAGGGGGCCGCGATCGGCTGAACCTGCCGCGTCAGCAGGTAAATAAACTGGCCCGGCCCGCTAGGGTGCTTACCCTGGCGAGCCGCGTACCGAACGTTGCCGACCCCTGGTCTACATTATTGGCAAATGGATAGATGAACTGAAAGGAAATATATGTGTAAAATACCATAGCTGCTCCTTTCCATATCTTTTAATACATAAATGTTTTTAATGTTTTTGCATAATGTTTAAAACAGTAGCTTTAAAAACCTTTCAGTTAACAAACTGTGTACGAGTTGCAGCAGGAGGGATTAATATGACTGAGAATAGCCTTTGCAGTTATTCTTTGATAGGATAAAATTGCAAAGTCTGTGCATCCTCAGGTTTCAGATCTAACGCTTACCACCAGTTGTGATCAAATATAAAGCTTCTCTCTTGGTACAGACTTGCACAATTAGGTATATGATAAGGAGTTTATGCTCTTTCACATGAAGCATCTGGCACTGACAACTGTTTCACACAAGTCTACATGGACAATTGGTCTGCTCCACTATGGCAATTCCTACTTTAGTATGCATGCATAATGAAAGTATGCATTGGAGAGGATTAGCGCTGTTAAGTACAACACATGCCTGTCAGAAATATTATTTAAAATTCATTGACTTTCAAGATTCTACTTTCAAATTACATTTTGTGTTACTTTACAAGCAAGCATATGTGATTCTAGTCCCTTCACACTGATAGATGAACACACCTGCATAGGACACCCATGAAGCATAGGAGAACAACATAAGAGGAATGGTGAAGGAGCCGATTTTTTAAATAAAGTAAAGGGAAACAATAAGCAGTAGTAGACATTATATGTGATATAAACTCTAACAAAATGGATTAAAATAGCTTGCAGTACACTTCTCAACCCTCTTTCCTTGCTTTAATCTTTTTCTCTTTTTCATATTCCTGGCTTCATGCTGCCCCCTACTTTCGGTCCAGCAAAGGCCCTCCTCAGTGCTCTCCTCAAATTTACTTCTTCCAGAAATCCTGTCCTATTTTTTCTCTTCATGAATAATCTATCCATACTCTCCACTTCCTGAACTGCTATCCCATGTTTTGTCCCATACCTGCATGGGAATAGCTACTTTAAACATAATAGAATTCCTTATATTAGTAAGGAGTCAGATGAATAGCTTAAATACTTAGCTGAATCAAGGCCTTTAAATTAGGTAGCATGTCTGTTTGTAAAGTTCCATGTAAGGTTAATAATAATAATAGAACATATTTATTTTTTTGTGGATCTGTGTGACAAGGTTGGGACTCACCACCTGGCGCCTCCTGCTGGTTGTCTCTGGGAATTAGCTCAGTCCAGTGGAGCGCCCTCTCCTGGTGTTGTCCTGTCCATTGTCTCACCCTCGGTTGGCGTCTGAGCCTGCGTCGTTCACCAGCTCGCGGCGTCCTTTTCGAGCCACTCCCTTCCGGCAGTGCCCTTAGTCCATCCTCGCCCCCTTCCGGGGGTGTGTGTGTCAATTAGCTGTCTCTCTGCGCCCCAGCCAATGTGGGCAACCGCACCTCCAAAGTCACACCCCTCTTGGCAGGGGGTTGGTGCAACCCAAGACAACTACTCCCGTTGACCAGGTGTAAGGCAAGGGGGAAGGGGGGGACCCAGGCCCGCCCACTACTCTGGGTCCCAACCCAGGGACCCTCTAGTGGCAGCCATCCTGCCCTCCTTCTCTCTCCCTCCATCTGTCCACGTCCCTAGACCATTTCCCTTTCGGCCCCTCGCACCAGCTAGGCCCTTCCCCTCAGGGCCTGCAGCCTGGAAGACACCGGGCTGGAGTTCCCTTCTGCTCCCCCAGACCTGCCCAGCACTGCGCTGTCCCAAGTGCTAGTCTCCCAGCTCTGGAGACAGACTTTCCCCTATCGAAGGCCTCGGACAGACTGAGTGCCCCCTTCCTGAGCAGCCTTTTTATAGGGCTGAGCCTGGTCCTGATTGGCTGTCTCCAATCTGGGCCCCGATTGGCTCCCAATAAGCCCTTCTCTCATTGTCTGGCTGTCTGCGCAGGCGCACTGGCCTACTGCAGCCTAAATTCTCAGGGAGTGGGGCAGCTGCCCCACTACAATCTGCATAGGATAAATGATCTTTAACAAAAACAGTAATTACATTTTTTAAAAAGTGTTTAAAATTATTTGTCATTGCCACTTTTTGGAGAAAGTGTTAGACCATATCCTCACAGTTTGGGTGACATTTTGTACAACCTTGTATTAATCTTTGATGTAATTTAGGGCCTTACCTACAAAGTGAGCAACTTGAACATGATTTACAAATGCAGTTAATACAGTTTAATATGCCTAACATTCCCTTTAAGGGAATATTAGTGTTTTAACATGATATTCTTAAAAGTAGGAAAAACTCTGTGACAGAGGAGCAGAACATAGAGATGCTTTAAAAGGAAATAAATAAAGAAGGACATTCAAATAAACTCTAAACATTTCTAACAATTACTGTTCACAAATGGTACATTAAAATTAGGGCTGTCAATTACAGTTAACTCAAGCAATTAATGCAAAGCAAATTAACTAGATTAAAAAGTGATTAATTGCAGATTTAATCACCCTGTTAAACAGTAATAGAATACCAATTTAAATTTATTATAAATGTTTTGGGATGTTTTTCTACATTTTCAAATATATTGATTTCAGTTACAACACAGAATACAAAGTGTACAGTGCCCACTTTATATTATTATTTTTTATTACAAATATTTGCACTATAAAAAGATAAACAAAAGAAATAGTGTTTTTCAATTTACCTCATACAAGTACTGTAGTGCAGCGGTTCTCAAACTGTGGGTTGTGACCCCAAAATGGGTCGTGACTCCATTTTAATGGGGTCACCAAGACTGGCATTAGACTTGCTGGGGCCCAGGGTCCAAGCCCAAGCCCCACCACCTGGATGGCAGGGCTCAGGCTTCGGCTTCATCCCTGGGCAGTGGGACTCAGGTTACAGGCCCCTTGTCTGGGGCTGAACCCTCGAGCTTTGGCCCCCCTGCCTGGTGCGTCAAGGCTTGGACTTCAGCATTTGGCCCCCGCCAACCCTTACACAGGGCAGCGGGGCTTGGATGGGCTCTCTCCTTCTGCGGTCATGTAGTAATTTTTGCTGTCAGAAGGGGATCACGTCGCAATGAAGTTTGAGAACTCCTGCTGTAGTGCAATCTCTTTAGAGAAAGAGCAACTTAAAAATGTGGAATTTTTTTTCTCATAACTGCACTCTAAAACAAAACACTGTAAAATTTTAGAGTGTACAAGTCCATTCAGTCCTACTTCTTGTTCAGCCAATTGCTAAGACAAACAAGTTTGTTTACATTAACAGGAGATAATGCCGCCCACTTCTTATTTACAATGTCACCTGAAAGTGAGAACAGGTATTTGCATAGCACTGTTGTAGGTATTTACGTGCCAGATATGCTAAGCGTTCGTATGCCCCTTCATGCTTCAACTTGTAGATTTTTATCTTTTTTACAGTGCAAATATTTGTAATAAAAATAATAATATAAAGTGAGCACTGTACACTTCGTCTTCTGTGCTATAATTGAAATCAAGCTATTTGAAAATGTAGAAAAACAACCAAAATATTTATAATAAATTTAAATAGGTATTCTGTTCTTATTTAACAGTATGAATAAAACCGCGATTAATCACCACTATATTTTTAAGTCCCCCGATTAATTTCGATTACTTTTTTTAATCATTTGACAGCCCTAATTAAAAAGCATCATTTTTCTCATTGATCTACTAGGAAGGAATTCTTTTTAGGCAGGAAAAAAGATACTATAATAATATTTTTAAAGCTCCAGGATGCATAATAAATATTTTATAATGGCTATAGAGAAAAATTAGATAAATTAAAAATAGATCAAAAGCTAAAGCAATTAACTCTTGTTAAAATTTAAGTATCTCAATTAGTTAAATGGACATGATCATTTTTATTTTAAATAGCAATTATAAAATGCCTTTTTACATTGAGCCCCTTTACAAGTGCAAACGCACACATCTTGAAGCTGTTTATAAAACTGTCATAGCACCTGTGCAAGTTACAGCCATTAATGTGAAAGAATATTCCAGACACCCTTAATTCAATTAGCTATTGTATTTATTGTTTAAATGTAAATGAAAATCATGCATATTTTGTGTTGCCACTGAAATTTGAGGTAGATTTATTTATAAAATAAAATACATTCTAATAAACGTTATTGAAATATTTCAAATAGCAGTTGCCCATATATTTTAAACTACACACTATGAAGTTGTAAATGAAGCTGATCATTATGTATTGATGTACCATTCTATTTTAAATACACACCTGCTTTGTAATATTTGCAATGGGTATTTTGGTACACTGTACTGTTTGTCTGTCCCCCAAATAGTTTCTTTGTTACAAAAAGTAGAGATCAGTGTTACATCCCTTTTGAAATTGTGGAGACAGTTTGGAAAATAACACTTTTTCTTTCATAAAACTGTTGGTTTTTTTTAATTGGCTTCTTTGGAATGTTTTGGATTGTCTCATAAAATGTTGTTCCCCTCATCAGTCTGTTCCTTATCTAATCTATCTGTCTATCTATCTGTCTGTGTGTGTGTATATGTGTATATATATCCATTTTCATTTTGAGGAAATCAAAGAGTTTGTGTCTTCTGTCTCATGGTAACACTACTCTATTGAAAAGCAGTAGTCTGAGGGAATATCTAAGTCTCCCATTTATTCTTGATTATCCCTGAGACTGAGAAATCCCCTAGTAGAGTTCTTGGTAAGTGTTAGGCATGAGAGAACTGCTTTTCAGCTGTTGGGGGTTTAGGTCCTAACAATGTAACCTCCTGTACCCAGGTGGAGTGCTAGACCTGTATGGAGCCCCACTGAAATCAACACGTTATTAACATACAAGGGGGTGGCGTCTACAACACTGAGGAAGTTGCAGGATTGGGACAATCATAAAATTTGATTCAAATGCCTTTCCATTTATGAGCTATTGCTTTTTACAAAAAAAATCTTGTAGTTTGGATGTGATTAACTTGCTCTACCAAGGGAAAAATATATGGAGCAATCAGGCAGTTGACCTGTCATAGCTTTGGATAGATGGGTATCTTTGTATTTGAGGACCTGAATGAATGCAAAACCAAAGTGTGCATCAAATTTTTCAAACTTTTCCTTAATTACCACTTCCACTGATCCACCTTGAATCTATTTTATATGTCCCTTGTCATTATAACCAGCATGTGATTTATGGTCAACGTCCCCATAAATGGGGATTATTATATTATAGTAGTATGGTCAGAATAATAGGAATCTTGGAATAGCTAGTAATGTCTTCCTTTGAAAATAACATATCCTACAGAACGCATCTTATCTCCATGTATTTGCTTATAAGTGGATAAGAAAAAAATGCAGATTGCAAGGTATAGTGCTGGCTGATTTAAAGCCCACCACTTCCACAACCCCTGTAATGCAAGTTTTGCTCTGACTGTCACTGTACTCATTAAAATCCATACTCTACATTTTAAATATAATGATTAGTCATTATATTGTAATGAGCAGTGTCACTGTTGTGTAAAGTGACATTGTCTTTCAGTTCGTGTGGGAGCAGTGAGGGGAGTGAATAGGAGGGAGTGGGAGAACCTGCTTTTAAATGGGCGGCCATAGTACAGGAGTCTTGTTTGAATGTTCAAGGTTACAAGATGAACAAGAATTACTGCTTCGTGGCAGTAAATCAAAAGCTATTGGAGATATCATTTAATTACTAGCTTCTTTTTAGCATTATTTAGAGGAAAAGGAAATGCAGGTATTATTATTTATCTGATTATTATTAATTTCTATGCAGTTATTTTCTTTGAGGTCAGACACTGCAGTCTATCTATGGACTATAAATGTGTGGTAAGGTATAAATGTAATCATTTTACTTTCTGCTATCAAATCTTTCTGGTGGCTTTGAAAGTTGTGAAATAGCCACATGGCTAAAATGAGTGACACTAAAATTAGTCCTAGTCCTAGAGAGTGAGTTCATAAATCAAAGAGAGAATAGAGTACAGAAGTAAAACTGAAGTGGTGGTTACTTAATGTAATGACAAGCAGGTATTGCAGAGCATAAAGTTAATATATTTTATCACTATTCTTAATACTATTAAGTACTTGTTACTACTGTTACACACATTGAAACTTAATTCTTGTTTTTCAAATCAGCAAAAGCCATAAAAGTTTTAACATTAGGCAATAATGGAACAAGCTTAGTAATTTATAATACCTTACTCAGATTTTATTTTTCTTTAAGATGGGTCCGTATGTATATCCCTCTGCTTAATCCTACGTATGAAACCCTGGAACTGGAAATTGTCAACAGCAATCCTGGAAATTTTTCAATAGAGACTGACCCAAGGAAACCTGTAAGTACTTAAAAAAAAAAAAAAAAACCTGATAAGATCCTTTTGCCTTCATGCAATAGGGACATAGTAGACGTGTCCCTTCAAATTTTATTGATGAAACAAGTTGTTAATTATGTAGTGTATTAAGAATATGCAGAATTGTACAAAGGGTTAAATGTGCCATATAAATACATGCATCTGTCCTAGAGAGGTTTACAGCCTAAAGGCAAGAGATGTAAAACACTGCAATATGATCAGAAAATGAGCACAGTGTGGACATTTGTGGAGCACTTTGTGGAGTAGTTTTGTGAAGGAGCAGAGAGAGCGAGCTTGGCAAACATTGATTTGGGAAGGCATGAAGTCAGGTGGTGTTGGAGGCAAATGGAACAATCAAGCAGTGGTGCTGGAACAATTTGTATAGTGGGGATGCTGAGAGCCATTGAACCAAACTATAAACCCTGTATATGATGGAAACCACTTCAAGTCAGGGGGTGCTGCTGCACCTCCAGCACCTATGTAATCAAGACAGAAGCTTGAGAAGATTGTAGGAGTTAGAATGGGGAAAGAAAATGATGGGAGAAGAAATGTAGCTTTTATAGGGTATTTTGCATTAAATTTGTTTATCCAGCTTTTTGTTTTTAGTTTTCTTATCCCTCATTAAACCATTCAGGGTTAACTACCCATCTGCTTTGTTTTCACCATCTGATTTTGTATTTTTTCTCACACTTTAGACTGCAAGCGTAGTTTCCATCACTGTAAACAGGGAAACCAGGAGTTATCCAATAAGTGTCATGAAAGGACTAAAGCCTTGCATTCAAAGTGTGAATTCTCTTCCACCAAGTGAAGGCACACTGTGTTCTTAAATCTAGTAGGAAACTTTTCCTTTGGGAGAATCCTACAGGATTTCAGTGGTCTATTATCTCTTGCCTATAGTCTGAGCACTGCTTCCCAGAAGACAATGTAGATGCCCAGGGACAATGGGTGGAGTGCTTATGGTGGAAGCATTACATAAAGAATACATAAAACAATGAAATTCACAGTTAAGACTAATATTCTAATATAAACGTGATTCCTCTTATCAGTTGACATTGCTACAAATAGTGTTAAATGATTCAAAGACCCTGAAATAGTGCTGTGGCCAAGGAACTCTCTGTGCAGCTCAGGAGTGGGCCTTCAAAGTGCTTTAAAGCCAACTTTGCACTTCTCTGATCCTGGTGCCATTCTGGTCCTCAGAGTAAATTAGAGCAGCCTGATAGTATAAAATTAAGGTAGCTATCTTCCAATAGTTGAGGACCAATTTGGCAGAAGAGTCTTGGCCACACCCCCCTCTGATGAGTGGGAGAATGGGGGGTGTAAGAGCTGCTATGGCATCTCTTTGCCACCCTAGGATTTCCCATTCATCAGGGGAATCTACAGGTGACCATTTAAAGTGGCTTTTGGGGCAGCGTGCATCATCAGAGCCGCACTAAGCTACCCTAATTTACACGAAAACCAGACTTGAGAAATTAGGCTGAGAGTAAAAATTCAACCTTAACTGTGAATTTTCTTGACTTTGCTGCCTCCTGCCAAAAAAACTGTAAAATTATTTTAATGTGGGTTTTGTTTTATTAATGTATTACAGTAAAAAACCCAGTTAGGATCAAAATACTATAAATTCAAGTTTTAAAAAAATCAGCATTACTTCTTGAATTGCTCTGTATTTTAGGTATCATATTACCTCAAGCTGAACAAATAAGATGAAGAGTTAGTTTATTTTAGTCACTTTATTATCTGGAGTATATTCAGATTTCATCATAAAATAAGCAAAAGCTGGATGTGTTCTGCTACTAATCATTTCACAAATCAGTATTTGAACTTGTAGCCAAGTAGCATAATCTTGATTCATTATATTATTAGCTTGCTATATAAATAGATTTTGGAAGAACTCTGGAAGTTACATATGTATTATGTTCAGATCTTTAGCACAGAAATGGATTAGAATTAATTATCTTGACATCTGATTCCAGCAGATTTGCATGTGATCAGTCCAGGCAGTTTAAAAATATCCTCTATGCTTTCAGCCTAATTCAATACCTGAGGCTTAAGGGTCACCAGTACCCATAATACATTGTTTAGGAAAGATCCATTCAAAATTAAGTTATATAACTTTAAGAGCATTCAGTCCAAATACAGTATAAGCACTGAACTTTGACGTGGATTTTGAGTTACAATATCTACCTCTTTTTCTTTCTTTTAAGTACAGTTTTTGAGCATTTGCTATAATCATCTTGCTGCTATTTTTTCACCCAGGGAATCTTCAGAGACATGAATATTCTGTTTTGTCCCATTTTCCCCTTTTGTACTCAGCCTTCCTCGTGGCAGCCCTCTCTTTAGCACAGATAGCTGAGACCCCCCCTTAGAGTTTATAAATTGTATATTTTTTAATGGCAAAGGGTGGTTGTTGGAAAGCAGTGTTAGATGTTCTCTTCTCCTTAGAGTATGGGCACATTGACCCCCTAGAATTTCAAGTTCTGCACATTGTACAAGGGAGCACATTGCACTACTACTAGACCACTTTTATGACCCCTTTGCTTGGTTTTGTTAACTATAATCTGATACTTCAGACAACACTTTAGAATTATGCATCATGGCATGACAAGGAAACAGATTGACAGAGCAAGACGGGTACCCAGAAATCACCTATTACAGGACAGGCCCAACAAGGACAATAACAGAACACCACTGGCCATCACATACAGCCCCCAGCTAAAACCTCTCCAGCGCATTATCCACGATCTACAACCTGTCCTGGAAAATGATCCCTCACTCTCACAGACCTTGGGAGGCAGGCCAGTCCTCGCTTACAGACAACCCCCCCAATCTGAAGCAAATACTCACCAGCAACTACACACCACACCACAGAAACACCAGCCCAGGAACCAATCCCTGTAGCAAACCTCATTGCCTACTCTGTCCCCATATCTACTCTGGCGACACCCTCAGAGGACCCAACCACATCAGCCACACCATCAAGGGCTCATTCACCTGCACATCAACTAATGTTATATATACCATCATGTGCCAGCAATGCCCCTCTGCCATGTACATTGGCCAAACCGGACAGTCCCTCCGCAAAAGAATAAATGGACACAAATCGGACATCAGGAATGGTAACATACATAAGCCAGTAAGTGAACACTTCAATCTCTCTGGTCATTCTATTACAGATTTAAAAGTCACTATCATTGAACAAAAAAAAACTTCAGAAACAGACTTCAAAGAGAAACAGCAGAACTAAAATTCATTTGCAAATTTAACACCATTAATCTGGGCTTGAATAGGGACTGGGAGTGGCTGGCTCATTACAGAAGCAGCTTTTCCTCTCCTGGAATTGACACCTCCTCATCTATTATTGGGAGTGGACTACATCCACCCTGATTGAATTAGCCCTGTCAACACTGGTTCTCCACTTGCGAAGTAACTCCCTGCTCTCCATGTGTCAGTATATAATGCCTGCATCTGTAACTTTCACTCTATGAATCTGAAGAAGTGAGGTTTTTACCCACGAAAGCTTATGCCCAAATAAATCTGTTAGTCTTTAAGGTGCCACCAGACTCCTTGTTGTTTTCATGGCATGACAGTGGCCAGTACTGTCTGTTTCTGGCCTTGCCTTAGACTTCCTGTGAAATCGTGAGCAAATCAATTAACCTAAATGTTCCTGTGTCTCTCCCCCTTTAAAAAAAGAATCATAATGCTTACCTGCCAACATGGCAGTTGTGAGGCTACATGATTTTGTAAAGTACTTTGAGATAGTCTCAGATGAAAGACACTAATGTTAAATGTAAAATATTATTTTTATTTGAACAACAACTCAGAGATGGTGTTGTCCAGTTAAGGATGAGCAAAGTTTGAAGAAAACTAGTGTAGTAATTTAAAAATTATGAATATTTAAAGTCAGCAAGTTTAGATATTCTCTATAGTTTTGTTAGATCAGTTCAAATCTGGTATGGTTGAGAATATTGGGCTGTCTCAATCTTTGGACCACCTTAATTTGGGATCACTTCAGTCATTGGATCATCTCATATGAACAAAATTGGAAGAAACATCCTTGCAGGTTTTTACCTTAATAATGTCCTCTGCATCGCAGCTGTAGGAACTCATGCAGTTCTCCACATAGATAACTGATATGTAAAAGGACAATTTCCTCAGTGTTGACAGAATGTAGCACTCATACAGAATGTTTTGGTATATTTTGGACTAATCAGCCTTATTTGCTAATGCTGATAGTTTAGAGAAACAGATCTGGATAGTTATATCGTGGACAAAGAAGTTAAACATCATAGAAGTAGAGTCAGGCCTCTTTAAAATACTCCCAGTATTCTTTCTTTGAATGTCCTCTGCATATTTCCGTTCATGGGGTGTCCTGACCGTTACAGCCTGAATGGTAAAATATACTAGCAGTGGCTGTTGGAACATCCATGTGCCTCCCTTGTCCACTCCACCCCACCAAACTCCAGACGTTGTAGGACTAGGGTTTAAACGTAGTGTGGTGCTCCACTGCCTCAGTTACTTCAATCAGGACCTGCTGGACATTTAGATTGTTGCTATCTGAGACTTTTGGATCAGTAGCAGATAGCTAGCTTGTATCGCTTACATAAGTACATAGGGTTACATAGCTTTATTTAGAGATAGTTAAAGGGATAACATGATGGATCAGAAGACTAAGAAGCCTGGATTCAAAAGATATGTCTCGTGTCCAGTGATATTCCCAGCATCAGATGCACATGCTAGATGCTTAGCATGTTTGAGGGAAGGGCATTCTCCCTCTAACTGTCCGATCTGCTCAGCGTTTGCCACAAGGGCAAAGACAGTGAGACAAAACAGGCTGCAGGCAATTTGATTTCAGGATGCACTGACAATGGCGGTCCATTCTCAGAGTCTGGCTTTGTCAATGCCTCCACCTGAAGACTCTTCATCCAGGAAGAAGTGAGATTCAGCTCCTATGTCAGGTGCAGGATGCGAGAGAGCTAAGGATCTGAAAAAGAAGAAAAGGTCAGGATCAGAAACAAGCAGTTTCTCCTCCCTTCGTGTTCACATCTCAACTGCTGAAGAGGGCCTCATCCTCCGTGATTGAACTAACCTCGTTATCCCCAGACTGATTCTGGCCTGCATATTTATACCTGCCTCTGGAAATTTCCATTACATGCATCTGATGAAGTGGGTATTCACCCATGAAAGCTTATGCTCCCATACATCTGTTAGTCTATAAGGTGCCACAGGACTCTTTGTTGCTTTTGACAGACTCTGTTTCCAGAGATGTCCCATTTCAGAAAAACATGGTTGCGGTACCAAGGAAAAATGTGCAGCCATCCTCAGTGTTGGCCTCATTACATAGAGCCAATCCAAGAGAGAAGGACCTACAGGGACGGAATCTCATTATAGAGCCAGTCTCTGATTCTCAACATAGAGGTAGGAGCCATTCCTCTGTGGATTCAACAATATCAGATCTGGAGGTGCCTGTCCTGAGGATGAGATCTAAGCATCCAATTAAGAGAAATGATGAGAGTTCATTCACTAATATGGTTCCAAATAGGGTTACTGTTAAAGCAGTAGTTCATCAGGTGGATCCATCTATGGCTCTGTAGACAGCTGAGCCAGGTACTACATCTCAGAACATGTCAGGTGTGTTATTACAACCAATCAGGCTGACTGCTTCTCCAAGTGTCAGCAAAGAACAGGAAAGGGTCAGGGGCTCTCTGCTGCTGCGTCTTCCAAAGACCCCTTTGGGTCCCAGAGAGGAACTTCTCTCCTTTCTCCTTTTCAAGAAGGTTATTGTCTCTAGTCCCATCTGAGCTGCAAATGGATTGGGACCAGAAGAGGGATGTGGATTACAGATTAGAACCAGGAAAAATGTTTTATAATCAGTTCAAAGCAGCCCTGCTGGATCCGCAGGCACAACGATATTTCCAGCCAGATCCATTAGTGGAGTTTTTGCCTGAGTGGCATGTCACTCCTGGGGTAAGGAGGTCCCAGTGGCCATTTCTGGCACCTTATCAAGAAGGATCAATCTGTGGGGACAGACCTTCAGCAAGACAGTATCAGGAGGACATTCAATTGTCAGATCCAATGGATAGGGACCAGCCAATGACGCTTACTCAGAACAAGACACCTATGGAAATAAGTGAAATATTATCCAGCAAGGAAGAACTAGAACTGGCAGAGTCCAATTCAGAATTAAGAGATGTGCTTTCTCCAGATGAAAACGAGGGGAAAGTCTCAGTATCATCACCATCCGAAGAGGCATTAGCCTTTCATGAGTTACTATCTCAAATGTGGAAGGTGTTAGATATTCCTTCTGTTTTTGTGGAGAAATCATCACATCCTATCTTTGATATTTTCATGGCAGCAGCTAGTCAATAAGTCATTCTTCCCTTGTTAGAGGGATTGTTCAGCCAGCAAAGGCAGCATCTATGTAAGAAGGAAGACAAATTATATAAATATATAAGGACTTGCTGTGTTTCATACTCATCTGCCTCCTAAGTCATTGGTGGTCAAAGCAACACTTCACAGATCAAAAGGTGCCCAAACTCACTCTACTCCATCATCTAAGGAGGGGAAGAGGCTAGATGTGTTAGGAAGAAAAATATTTTCTTCAGCTACATTTTTAAATGGGCAAATCCAACTATGAAGCTGTCATGGCTAGGTACCAATACCATCTCTGGAGCAAAATGTCCTTTCTCCTTAATGCACAGAGGAAATGGAAAATTTATCAAGTGCTATTTTGAATGAAGGATTGAATGTTACTGTGCAACAGTTGAGAATGACTTTTGACTCCTCAGATACTTCAGCAAATCACTTTGGTTGTTTCAGTAAGGAGACACGCATGGTTAAGATCAATGTGACTCCCTCATGAGACAAACATGAGGCTTGAGGACCTTCCATTTGAAGGAGAAAGTCTGTTTAGTATTCAGACTTATGAAGTACTAGAGAAGATGAAAAATGTAAGATCTACTGCTAGATTTTTAGGTTTCTTTAATACAGGGAAGACGCCACATTCAGTTGCATTACACAAGTATCAGAGGTGTTACCCTCCTTCATCTTTTACTTCATTATGATTATCAGAGACAGGCGTATCATTTCCAGTCTCAACATACACCTCTACCCCGATATAACATTGTCCTCGGGAACCAAAAAATCTTACTGCGTTATAGGTGAAACCTCATTATATCGAACTTGCTTTGATCCACCGGAGTGCGCTGCCCCTTCCTCCCCCCCCCCGTCCCCCCCGGAGTGCTGCTTTACTGCGTTATATCCAAATTCGTGTTATATCAGGTCATGTTATATCGGGGTAGAGGTGTAATTATAACCCATAAAGAAATTTAAAACACACAATAATAAATGGAAAGTTTTATCTTCTTTGTTCTCTACAGTTCCTCCAAGACATCAGATTTGACATGAGGACACGGAGTTTAAGCCAGTCCACTTAGACGTTTATCCACAGTTTGGGGACCGGTTAGAGGGTACACTTTTCAATCCTGCTAAAACATCAGTAATTCCGACCATGCATACATGTACCCTAGGATGGGGAGCCCATATGAACAATGAATTGTTGGTCAGAGATCATTGGTCATCAAAGGAAAGGAATATACACATCAATATTTTAGTACTGAGAGTAATCAGACTAGCTCTAAGGTCTTTTCTACCTCAGCTCAAAAACAAACTAGTTCAGGTAGTAACAGACAATAAGGCATGATTATATTATCTAAACAAGCAAGGGAGGACTCACTCTGTGAAATTATGTAGGGAGGCCAAGAGTCTTTAGGAGTACTGGATAGAACACAGTATTAATCCAGTAACAATTCACATAGCAGGGGAATAGAACACCCTTGCAGGTCATATGAGTAGGTCATCGGGTCAGATGCACTAATGGTCCTTGAAGGACAAAGTAGTGAATCACTTCTTTAATTTATAGTGGAACCCAATAATAGACCTGCTTGCATCCAGCAACAGCAGGAAATGTGAGAGATATTGTTCCAGGGCAGGTAGAGACAAAGAATCAATATCGGATGCTTTTCTAATATACTTGGGTCAGGGTTTAATATATGCTTTCCCCCCATTTTCACTCATTCAAAGAATGATAAGATAAGACAGGACAAAGTCAGGATGATTTTAATAGCACCGGCCTGGCCCAGACACCAGTGGTATCTGGATTTGATACATATATCAGAAAGATTAGTGGAACCTTTACTGCTGACACTGGATTTGTTGACACAACAAACAGGGAAAGTCTACCATCTGAACCTTCAGTCCCTTCAATTGATTGCATGGGAAATAAGCCTTTAGATGGGCTAGAATAAAGTCTTTCATTAGAAGTACAAAATGTACTGTCCAATTCTAGAAAATAATACACATGATAGTGTGCTATAGTCTTAAATGGAAAAGAAGTTCTTCGAGTGCTTGTTCATGTCGATTCCAATCAGGTTTGTGCGTGTGTACATGCACGATGGCTGGAAGAGTTTTCCCTTAGCAGCATCCATCGGGTTGGCTTGGGCGTCCCCTGGAGTCATGCCTTCATGGCGCTTAATATATAGTCTTGCCGACCACAACCCCTTCAGTTTCTTCCTACCGCCAGTGATGGTGGCTGGAACTTCCCTTGGCTCTTGCTCAGCAAGTTTTCTCTTCTATTCTGTGTATATAGTTAGATAGTTCCTAGTAGTACTCCAGTTAATAGTTTAGTATAGTAGTTGGGGGTCTCCCCCTTCCCCCCACTCTAGCCCCGGCGCCGTCACATGCCATGGTTCCCAGGCTTTAAGAACTGCATGGCTTGTGCTAAGCGCATGCCAAAGAGTGACCCGCACTCATTGTGTTTTTGATGTCTGGGGGAGACCCATCAGCAAGATCGTTGTAAAATCTGCCGCAAGTTCCGCCTGAGAATACTTAAAGAAAGGGAACAGCAGCTGAAGGTGATCCTCATGGAGGCAGCCTTATGCCCCCACTCCAACCCAGGCTCAAGAGATCTGACACTTACGATGTCGTCCTCGACGCGGAGCGCCCTGGCGTCTTCGGCGCTGAGGAAGGACTCCTCCAGGGACTCTCCTCATGGGGCTCATCTGATAGTAGGCACCACTCCCACCCACCGGTGCCTCAATAGAAGAAAAAGCCGGATGACCGTTCTCCTCTGGCTAAGCCTCGAGATGTGCGACCCCAGGTGGGCCACTCCTCAGCATCTTCTTCCAGGGCCGTGTCGACTCCTATCCAGGTGAGGCAGTCAAGTCCGGCCCCAGCTTGATCACCAGAGCCTATGCAGCAGCTCCAACTCCTGTCCCCGCCGAAAGCGTACCAGGCTGCCAGAGATCTCCTCCACCTCACGGCACCGTCCTCGCCTGCCAGGGAGAAACCCGTAGCGCCGACGGAGCCCCGTCCTCCGGTGCACTCTAAGGGAAAGCCGGTTATGATGTCGAGGCGCTCCCCTTTGCCTTCTCCATCGGCGCCTACACGCTCCGACAGAGAACCTTCCCGCTCCCCGAGCTCTTGACGTTTGAGGCACCGAGAATCGGCTCCTCAGTGGTCTTCAGTGTCTGAGACCTTAGAGTCAGAGCCTGACTCCTATCGCTCAAGTAGGAGCAGAAGCTGTAGAGCGAGGTCAGGCAGAGACAGAAGGGAGCATCAGGCGTGGCCGCCTCAGTGGCCCTGCAGGACTCCCTGGGCTTATCACCAGGGCCAGGGAGGACCTCAGGGCCCACGCTGAGTGACATCTTCAGTGGCCTCCGCCACTTTCGTGCCGCCTTCCGCCGTACATCCGCCCCTGGCGCTTATGGTCCTGACGCATTTGCCTCCGGCCCCATCATTGACTCCGGCACTGTGCTCGGCTCCGACTTCAGCACCCGTCTCCCATGCCTGCACCGTGGTTGACGTTGACCTCGATGCAGGCACCTACGGCCCTGGTGCCAATGTCGGCACCGGGCCCCCTGACCCCAGCGGTTCCTGTGAGTGTGCCAATGCAGCTCCCTCCGGTGAGACTGATGCTGACACCGACATTTGCTACATCGGCACCACCTCCTCCATTGCTGCCCCAGGAGTCACATGACCCCTCTGGGGCACATGGTAGGGAGCTTCCACTACCAGCACACACTTCCTCCTCCTCATTGCCGGACGAAGCGTTGGCAGGGACGTCCATAGCTCCAGCGTTAGAGGACAGAGTTCTACAGCAGTTGCTCCGCAGGGCTGCCCAAGGTCTGGGCATCAAGGCCAAGGAGGTGGTAAAGGACATGGATCCCATGGTGAACATCCTAGCACCCTCAGGGCCTTCACAGATAGCGTTACCCCTCATAAAGATGGTGGTGGACACCACTAAGACCCTGTGGCAGATGCCGGCATCCCTGCCACCCACTGCCAAACGTAATAAGTGACGGTATTTCATCCCCTCCAGAGGCTTTGAGCATCTCTACTCTCATCCGCCTCCGGACTCGCTAGTGGTCGATGCGGCTAACCAGCGGGAGAGACAAGGTTTCCAAGGTCCTTCCCCAAAGAATAGGGATGCTAAATGCCTGGACCTCGTGGGTAGAAAGCTCTACTCCACTGGTGGTTTGCAACTAGGATGACCAGATCACCCTGGTCAAATATCGGGACGTGGGAGGGAGGGGGGGCGGAGGGGCAGAGGGGAAAAAAACGCTGGCAGAGCAAAAAAAACAAACAACCCCCACCCCATTCCTCCTCCCTCCGCAAGCGCTGGAGGGAGGCCCGGGAGACACAGGGGAGCACGGGGCTGGGGTAAGTGTGAGTCTGGCCTCGCCCTAAGTGCAGGCAGGACTCGGGCAGTACCTGGAGGGAGAGTAGGGGGGCGGCCCATGGGGCCAGGCAGCGGCGGCTGTTCTCCCCACCTGGGCAGCGGGACTCAGGAGCAGCCACTGCTGCAGCTCCCACTGCCGCGGGGGGAGGAAGCGGCCAAGCATGTGGCGCTTGGTGGCTCTGGCGCCCGCGAACCCCCCGAGCCCGGGCCTGCTGCGGCGACCCAGCACGCACGCTGCGCGCGCCCAGCCCCTGGCCAGTCGTGTCTGGGCTGCCTGCCCAGCTGGTGCAATCCCACAGGCGGCCCTGGAGTGGGGGCAGCAAGCCCCAGCCCTCCTGTCCTGCTCGGGTCCCACAGGGGAACAAACGGGGCTGCTGATGCTACCGCCCGCTCCGGAGCCTTTGCTTGTTTGTCCAGTGTCCCGACCTAACATTGGTCGGGACGCGGGACAAACAAGCAAATATCGGGACAGTCCTGATAAAATCGGGACGTCTGATAACCCTATTTGCAACTCCATATTGCTAACCAGCAGGCCATTGTGAACAGGTACTCTTATAACACCTGTGCTTCAATGGCGAAGTTCACGGAGCTCGTCCCTTCGGACTCTTAGTCAGAGTTCACCGCCTTGGTGGAAGAAGGGAAATTAGTCTCCCACTCTTCATTGCAGGCAGCTTTAGATGCTGCAGATGCTGCCACAAGAGTCATGGTGACAGGGGTGGCTATGCGGTGGGGGGCCTGGTTGCAAGTCTCAGGGTTACCCTACGAAGTCCAACAAACAATTCAGGACCTCCCGTTTGAGGGTGAGACTCAGTTTTCAGAGAAAATGGACGAACAGCTTCACATCCTAAAAGATTCCCGAGCCACCCTCAGATCCTTGGACTTGCATACCCCCGCCATACAGCAGACACTTCCGCCCACAACCTCCTCAAATGTTCCAGCAGCAGAACCGCCAGGACAATTCTAGGAGGAGGAACTGGAGCAGTAGGAGAAGGCAACATCCCTCCGCTAATCAAGGCCAGTCCAAACTGCCCTCTGGCCCTAAACTGGCCTTTTGAAGGTGTGGTTGAGGATGGCGCACCAGACCAGAGACTGGATCTACCCCGCCTTACCTTTTCCTCCCGACTATCCCCTTTCTACCATGCATGGTTCCATATAACTTCAGACCGCTGGGTCCTTTGCATGGTAGAGAGGGGATACTTCATCCAATTCTGTGCTCTTCCACTCCCCTTCCCCATCCCTCTTCCCCATCCCTCTTCAGGGACCCTTCTCATGAGCAACTTCTCATTCAGGAGGTGCAATCACTCCTAGCACTGGGGACGGTGGAGGAGGTTCCACTGGAGCACAGAGGCAAGGGTTTTTATTCCCATCATTTCCTAATACCAAGGCCAAAGGCGGCCTCAGGCCTATCCTGGACCTGCGTGACCTCCACAAGTTCATGCGGAAACTCAGGTTCCGCATGGTCTCCCTGACCTCCATTATCCTTTCACTGGATCCAGCAGAATCATATGCTGCCCTCAACTTGAAGGACGCATATTTTCACATAGCAATCGTGCACAACCACAGAAAGTTCCTCAGGTTTGTGGTCAATGGTTCCCATTACCAATTTACTGTCCTCCCTTTCGGCCAGTCAGCAGCACTTCGAGTATTCCCCAAGTGCATGGCAGTCATCGCCACCTTTCTGTGGAGACATCAGGTACAGGTGTTCCCATACCTCGATGACTGGCTGATCAAAGGCTGATCCAAGGCTCAGGTAGAAGCTCAGGTGGCATTCATCAGAGCCATCTTCGAGAATCTGGGCCTACTACTGAACGAGGCGAAATCAACTTTGTCCCCAGTCCAGAGGATAGAGTTCATAGGGGTGGTTCTGGACTCAACCCAAGCCAGAGCATTTCTTCCGCAGGTGAGATTCCAGGCCATGATCCAGGGACTCAGGCAGTTCCCCACCACCACCGCAAGAAATTGTGTCAGACTTCTTGGCCACGTGGCGGCCTGTACATACGTGGTTTGGCACGCCAGACTCAGGCTTCGGCCACTTCAGTTGTGGCTTGTGTCAGTATACAGACCTGCCAGGGACAGCTTGGTCAGGATGGTGACCCTGCCTCGCCCTATCCTCGACTTGCTCCTGTGGTGGACAGACGCTCAGCAGGTGTGCTCAGGAGTCTCCTTCGTTGCCCCACAACCATCCCTAGCGTTAGTGATGGACGCGTCAGATTTGGGGTGAGGAGCTCATCTGGGTGACCACAGGACTCAGGGCCTCTGGTCACAGACAGATCTCCGTCTTCATATCAATGTCAGGGAGTCAGGGCGGTACGCTTAGCGTGTCAGTCATTCCGCCTGTATCTAGCAGGTCGATGTGTATCGGTCATGACAGACAATATGACTGCGATGTTCTGTATCAACAAACGGGGTGCACACTCCTCTCCCCTGAGCCAGGAAGCCCTCAGGTTATGGGACTTTTGTATAGAGCACTCAGTCGATCTACAGGCATCGTACCTTCCAGGGTCCAGAACGAGCTGGCGGACCGCCTCAGCAGGTCTTTTCACAGCCATGAGTGGTCCTTTCACCAGGACGTCGCATCTTCGTTCTTCCAGAGGTGGGGCTGTTCCCTGATCGACCTCTTTGCCACGCGACGCAACAGGAAGTGTCAGCAGTTCTGCTCCTTCCAGAATCACAGTCTGGGCTCCACAGCGGACGCGTTCCTCCTCTATTGGGGGGACCGCTTCTATACGCCTTCCCACCCATACCGCTCATCCGCAAGGTCCTGCTCAAGATCCACAGAGACCGGGCTTGGGTCATTCTCATAGCACCAGCCTGGCCCCGCCAGCATTGGTACACGTCTCTCCTAGACATGTCAGTGGGAGCCCCGATTACCCTGCCACTCTTCCCGGACCTTCTCATGCAGGATCACGGGTGGCTCCAGCAACCAGACCTGCAGTCGCTGCATCTCACAGCCTGGAGGCTCCATGGCTGAATCTGTTTGAGCTTTCCTGTTCAGAACAAGTCAGACAGGTTCTCTTGGGCAGTAGGAAACCCTCCACTAGGGCCACATACCTGGCCAAGTGGAAGAGATTTTCAATCTGGTCAGCTCAGCGTGACTTTTCCCCGGCGCTAGCCTCAGTGCCTCAGATTTTGGATTATCTTTTCCACCTAAAGCAGGAAGGTCTCTCCTTGTCTTCTATAAGAGTATACCTGGCTGTCATCTCGACTTTCCATCTGGGGGTACAGGGACGCTCTGTTTTCGCTAACCCCCTGGTCAGTCGCTTCCTGAAGGGCCTCAACAGGTTGTACCTGCATGTCTGCCAACCGGTTCCTGCTTGGGACCTTAATTTGGTCCTCTCTAGGCTCATGGGGCATCCCTTTGAGCCTCTAGCAACATGCTCCCTGCTCTACCTCTCCTAGTGGCGATAACTTCAGCCCAAAGGGGCAGCTCAGGGCTCTAATGTCTGAGCCGCCCTACACCGAGTTTTTTAAGGACAAGGTTCAGCTCAAGCCCCATCTGGCCTTCCTCTCAAAGGTGGTATCGCAGTTCCACATCAACCAGGACATTTTCCTCCCAGTTTTCTACCCCAAGCCTCATGCGAGTAGCAGGGAGCATAGGCTCCACACTCTCGACGTCTGCAGAGCGCTGACTTTTTACGTTGAGAGAACAAAACCATTCAGGAAGTCGATACAGCTGTTTGTCACAGTAGTGGAGAGGATGAAGGGCCAGCCTGTTTCGACACAGCACATTTCATCATGGATTGTGGCCTGCATTACCGAGTGCTACAGTCTAGCAGCAATCCCAGCGCCCCTGATAACGGCACACTCTACAAGAGCGCAAGCTTCATCAACAGCTTTCCTGGCTCAAGTCCCCACCCAGGAAATCTGCAGGGCGGCGACATGGTCATCGATACACACTTTCACCGCACATTATGCAATTATTAGGCCAGACAGAGATGATGCGGCCTTTGGTAGAGCAGTACTCCAGTCAGTGGACAGCTTCGACCCCCGCTCCTAAATTTGCTTGGGAGTCACCTGATTGGAATTGACATGAACAAGCACTCGAAGAAGAAAAAATGGTTACTCACCTTCTTGTAACTGTGCTTCGAAATGTGTTGTTCATATCCATTCCAATACCCACCCTCCTACTCCTCTGTTGGAGTAGCTGGCAAGAAGGAACTGAAGGGGTGGCGGGTTAGCAGGGCTATATATTGGGCGTGACTCCAGGGGGTGCCCAGGCCGAACTGACATATGCTGTTAAGGGAAAAATCTTTCGGCCATCGTGCACGTGCACACACCTGATTGGAATGGACATGAACAACACATCTTGAAAAACAACAGTTACGAGAAGGTTAGTAACCGTGGGTTTTTTTGTGTGTGTTTTTTTTATTGTGGATTCCCTTGAATAATGTGGATCCTTATATGGCACCAATTAATTATATATTAGAGTATTTATTGTATGTTAAGAAGACATCTCTTTCATTATCTTCAGTTAAGGTTCATCTCTCAGCCATATCAGCATATCATGTACCTGCAGAAGGAAAATCAATTTTTACTAATGGAACAATTAAGAGGTTTTTAAAGGGCCTTAATTTTGTATCCTCCAATAAGAATTTCTATGCCCTCCTGTGATCTGAATGTAGTACTAACACAAATAATAAGACGTCACTTTTAACAGCACTGGGGAGCGGTTCTTTATTTCATCTATCTGTAAAAACATTGTTTTTGGTAGCAATCACTTCCATCACACAAAAATGAATTGCCTGCATTAATGGCTGATCCATCATTGACTGTGTTTCATAAGGATAAAGAGGTTTTTTGCACTCATCCCAAGTTGTTACCAAAAGTAGTCTCTGATTTTCCCATAAATCAATCTGTAATTTTACCGTTTTTTCTCCAAACCCCATACTCACGATGGGGAAGCTAAATTAAACCCATTAGATCTGAGGAGAACATTTATCTTTTTATTTAGACATAACTAACCAATTTAGATAGTCTTCAAGGTTATTTGATATTTATGAAGCTCATAAATCCATTCCTTGAGGCATCAGAACTCATGCAGCTAGATCCAAGTCAGCTTGCATGGCTTTCTCTAGTCAAATTCCTCTGATAGAGATATGTAGAGCAGCAACCTGGAGGTCTGTTCACACTTTTACTAAACATTATTCTTTAGACTTGGCATCTAGATCAGCTGCATAGATTGGCAGGGCAGTCCTGCATTCCTTGTTTAACTAGAACTCTGAGTCCCACCATCCTGGGTCAGAGATTGCCTATTAATCTACCCCGTGTGTGGGGATATGTAGAGGACACCTGAAGGAAGAAATTTGTTTCTTACCTGTAACTGAGGTTCTTTGAGCTGGATTCTGCATATTCCCACTCCCTATCCATCTTTCCCCACTACCATGAAGTCCTACCTACCAAAGGGCCTGGATCATGGGGGAAGGAATCAAGGCAGTGGAGCATCATGCATCTTTTAAACCCTTGTGCTAGAACATACGGACTTCACTGGGGGCGGGGAGGTGATGGCAAGGAAGGTGTGTGGACGTTCCTTCGACTACTGCTAGTAGAATTTTACCATTCAGTCTGCACTGGTTGGAACATCCCATGAGTGGGAATATGCAGAGTCCATCTCAAAGAACCTCAGTTACAGGTCAGTAACTGTCATTTTTCAGGTTTTGATTTTTACAGTCAGATCATAAGAAAAGAATCCATTAGTACTGGATCATTCCTTTTACATATTAGTAACCAAATCTATTCATGCCAACTTCCTCCATTAAAAATGTCCATTTATTGCCATATAAATAAGGGAAAGCTTAACGCCTTTGGCTAAAATAAGCTCCTGTCTAAAACTCTAGCCAAAATTTTAACCCAAACTTTGAGGTTTGAAAAAAATTTGCTAACTTTTTTGGGTTGCATTTCTATGTGCCTCCACCTTACTTAATTTCAGTCTGGGCCAGAAGCATCACTACTGAAATACCACAAAAAGATTATTTCCTGTATGATTGACTCAATATAAAGAATAGGCAATCTCACAGTAACAGAGTTTCTTGATATCCAGACCAATTAAATTCAGATATTGCCAAACTTTTGGTTGTTTAATGAAGCTTAACTGAAACTCCCAGGATGTAATTCTCCTGAAACCCTGATGTAAATTTGGAGTAATTCCTCTGAACTCAGTGCAAAACTGATGCATGTGAGAAATGTGGAGGTGCCTAGTAGCAACTATATTGGGTATTCAAATGAGCTTAAAATGGGGCATAGATTTCTATTTTTCTCCACAAGAAGTTGACCTTTATGCCCTTTGAATTTTCTATGTAGATTTGTTTGGTTTCTCTTTATAAATTTGTAATATGAAGTCTTACAATTTGTGCTCTGTCAAATTTTTCCTTGGCAGACCTAAATTTTCAATGTTCAATAATATATCTTTAAAATGATGGTATATCCACCCAAAGTTTGGCAGAGAGGTAGACTCTGTGGACGTCTGGTGCAAAGGGGGTTTTGCTTGTTTGTTTTTTAAATTGGATTTGGGATAATTTTTAGGAGAATAACTGAAAGTGTAGATGCTGTGCATGCAAGCCTTATTGGTTGCACAAAAAACTTTTTCCATCTGACGCTTTTCTGTCAGAATGTACGCTACAGTAAAGAAGAGTTCACATGCAGCTGCTGACAGAGAAAATATTCTCAGTTATCAGCTGCACATCTACCCTCAAGGAGACTCAAAGAGCTTGGCTTGTTTGGCCTAACCAAAAGAAGGCTGAGGGGAGATATGATTGCTTTCTATAACTATATCAGAGGGATAAATACCAGGGAAAGAGAGGAATTATTTAAGCTCAGTACCAATGTGGACACAAGAACAAATGGATATAAACTGGCCATCAGGAAGTTTAGACTTGAAATTAGATGAAGGTTTCTAACCATCAGAGGAGTGAAGTTCTGGAATAGGCTTCCAAGGGGAGCAGTGGAGGCAAAAGACCTATCTGACTTCAAGACTAAGCTTGATAAGTTTATGGAAGGGATGGTATGATGGGATGGCCTAATTCTGGCAATTAATTTATCTTTGTACTATTAGCGGTAAATATGATTGGCAGATTGGCAGAGGCCCTGGGGCTTTTTCACCTTCCTCTGCAGCAAGGGGCACGGGTCACTTGCTGGAGGATTCTCTGCCCCTTGAAGTCTGTAAACCACAGGTTGAGGACTTCAGTAGCTCAGACATAGGTCAGGGGTTTGTTACAGGAGTGGGTGGGTGAAATTCTGTGGCCTGCATTGTGCAGGAGGTCAGACTAGAAGATCATAATGGTCCCTTCTGACCTTAAAGTCTATGAGTCTTCTGACTTATTCGCTCACTTAAGAATATAAATAAACTAGGAAGCTAACACACAAACTTCTTTGTGAAGGAGTTTTTGTACTACAATTTTAGCACAAACACACTACACCCCACAAGTTTGTCTGCCCCCTAGTGGGGCCAGCCTTCCATTGGACCCTTTTAACCTTCCTTTTACAAGCAGCCCTTTGCCAAAAACTGTCTCCTATCACAACCAATTACTACATCAAACATTTACGACTGCTAGTGCAGAGAAAAAAAATATCGGATAAGGGCTGTGTTCAGAAAAGGGAGGTGTAGAGTTAAAGGTGTAAACTATGGTGTACTGTAGTTATGGTAATGGTATGTTGTGTGCTTGTGGGTGGAGGAGTAGCAAGTATGTACTGCTAGGTGGCTTAACTTTTAATTCCCTTGCTTTTCTGGATATGTGTCACACATGCAGTGTATGTAGCAGTTCTAATTGCTTCATAATAAAGTTTTATGTTTTCATAGAAGCAGTCTTTAGATTTCTTGAGGCTCTTTTCCACTAGTTTCTCTTGTGAAGATCTCCAGAAGCCACTTGTTATCTCTGTAGCTTTTATGTGAATGAAATGAAAGAGTATCTTCGGCACATATTACTATCTGAAGTGAGCAAAATTTAGTCCTTTTTAAAGCCATCCTGTTTAATGATTATTTTAGTTATAGATCCTATTGCTATTTATCATTTTCTCTGCAATAGAAAGCCAATCCATTGTAATTTATATATAGCTTTGAATTTCAAATGAGATTAATTTCCTGGTATAGTACCATATTATAGCACCCGAAATAAAATCAATGTTAGAAGAGATCTCCTATAATATTAAATAAATAAAATCACATCTCTGTTTCAAGAGCAGGCAGTCAGACTAAATGATTCTACTCTGTTGTTTTGTTTCATTGTTATGGTAGTGAATTTTTTGTTGTCTGATAACAATATGCCTACTCATGTTCTTATTGACCAGAGGATTCTAGTCCACTTTCATCTGTAAATAATATTCTTTCCCAAGAATGGTAGATCTTGTATTTATTCATACTATAGATATATGAATTTAAGTTTTTAATTTTATATAAGGTAGTCTGTCTTATTTTGAGAAGTCCAACTATTACCTGACCTTTTAATTTCGATCAATAGGTTTTTTCAGCCATGCTAATATGGTTGCTAGGTGTTCTACAAAGCCCTTTGAGGCACACAAGCTGCGTAGAAGCTAATCTGCCTCTAGAAATTCATGAGGGGTCTCAAACACCCTAAGAATGCCGTGTGCACTGAGCATGCTCAGCACCTCACTCTGCCTACTAAGAAAAATGAGCTACTCAGACTTGTGCAGGACCCAGCGTGGCAGATGAGCCACACAGAGAAATCCTGCATCCCTGTCTTTTCCACCAGTGAGACATATGGAAACAAAGATCGGTGTGTGGGAGGCGGCTTTCCTCCAGGCTCCCCTTTCTGTGTAATAGTGCTCCAGCAGGGAGAAAGCTTTTTTCAGATATCTCTCTTCCCCTAGTGGCACTGGTGCAAAGAAGGTTTCTCTGGGCTTATATTAAATGGAGAAGACCTATTAATAAAGTATTTTTCCATGGTGTTCCCCTGTCACCGGTAGTAGTAGTATAATAGTACATAGAGGCCTCAGTCAGGGATCAGGGCCCTATTGTGCTGGACACCTTACAAACACTCACAGAAAGACCATCTCTGCCCTGAAGAGGATACAACAGATATGAAAAGCACAAGATAAATTAAACCAGCCCCTGATGCATACTGTGCACTAGCAACCTGGCAATTCTCCTCTGACATGCATTGTGCCATGTCGTGGTGTATCTAACTTAGATTGTAAAAACTCCATACGTACCTATGCCACTATAATGTACACTTCAGTAATAATGACTCCTAACTGTTTGCTTAACCCTAGCTAGCATCCTTTCTTCTCTGTAGCATTCAACACATTTTCTTTCTTGGATTATCCTTTGTATAATCCAATGGGACTTGAAGTCTCTCCACTGGTTTTAGTCTAGTTCCTCTGGTCTAATCCAGATTTTGCGGGGACTTCCCCTGTCAAAATTACACCATGCACAAAATTTTTGAAAGAAAAATTGTACAAACAATAATAAGCATACAATGTTGTAGCTGTGTGGCTATAATATACTGTTATTACAATACCATTCCATCAACCTCACTATCTTCCTCCAGGTTCCTCCTTAGAACTCAGTACTTCAGCTTAGCCTTACACCACTAATTATCCACCCCTTTTCTCATGCCTCAGTTTATGCTAATTTAGATCACATTACAATATACCCACACACCACCACAGAACCAACATGGTGTGTAGTAAGCATAACTGTTCAATCAGGTTGCTTTTCTGTTGCATCCCTCCTCCTATTTGGTCTATACTTCATCTGCTTAGGCCCAAGTAGACATGTCTGCATATGGAGGTGCAGAATCAGGAATTTAGATTGTAATTTCCATCCTTAGGGTCATGGATATCAGTTTAACTGAGTCAAAGGGAGTCTCAGTTGGGAAGGGGTAATTTACATGTCAGGGAAGAAAAGAGTTAATCAGGAAAAGCAATTAACAAGAGGGTTTAGGAAGATATAAATTAAAGTTGTAGAGTCTGGTATGCTTGGGTAAGCATCCACTTATTCTGTAAGGCACTGGGGCGGGGCATAGGCGGTGTGTTCTACCAGTCACAGCTGGGCTGAAGTCTGTCCACTGGGGATGGTAGTTGCCGGCAGGAGTTGGAGGAGTCACAAGAGCCAGGTTCCGTAAGCAAGGATCAGGGTCCGAGTTAGCCCGGGATCAGAGACCAGAGATAGAATCAGGAGGCAAGAGCAGGATCAGAGTCAGGCTGGAGATTGGAGACAGTATCATATTAGAATCAGGAGGCAGGAATCGGGGTCAGATTCAGGCTGGCATCAGAGACAGAGATCAGGAGATCAAGAAAAGTCTGGCTTTACAGAAGGCCTATGTGTGGGGTTGCCCAGACAACTTCCTTGGGAAGGCCCGAGGGTTAAATAGGGTGCTTGGCCAATCAGAGGGCCACTGTCTTTCACTCTGGGTCTCTTAGGCAGCACTTCCTGTGGCAACTACTCTCCATAGTACTCCCTTGCTGTGTCTCTGCATGGCCTCATGGTGGCACTGTGGGGAATACCACCTGTCTCAGGCTCTGCAGACTGAAGTTATAGCCTTCATGTCTACATCTTATGCCCTCCTGTTATTTGTTTTCCCTTCTGCAACCCTCCCTTTTGGCCTCTGGGCCCTGGCTTTCTCACTGAGTAACTTAAATCTTGCTGCATCTTAAAGTGCTGTAGAAAAAAATATTGTACTATATTTTTGGGAAATAATATATGACCATGTAATTAATAATAGTACCACGGTTTTATATAGCACTTTTCATCAGTCAATCTCAAAGTGCTTTGCAAAGGAGGTCAGTATCATCATCCCTCTTTTACAGAGAAGGAAACTGAGGCCAGGGTCTACCTTTTTACCACCAGCCATTTTGTTGTTTGTTCTTTTCAGAAATGGTTCCAATATTTTTTTTTTTTAATAATGGAAGATGTTGTTCACTCTCCTCTCATTCAAAAATGGCTGAAGCATTTTTACTCAAATTGTCCAGATAATTTTATTTTTGGGCAGTCTAGTCCTGGAAAATTTCAACCTAATATGTGAAAGTTTCAGAATGCTTTTAGTGACTGAAAATGGGATTATATTCTAGTGTGATCTTTGCAGTTTCTAGTTTTGGAAATGTAATGCTAATGCTTGCCAGTTAATTCTTGAAATCAGAAGACCCAGGGCTGTGGATCTCTGTAATACCTTAGAGAACTGTAATTGCAAAACATTCCCTTTTATTAATCCTGTTGTGTAACTATCTATTTTTATGTTACTGAGTCCATCGCACATTCTGGTCTATACACCAACGTTTAGTTTTCAACAATATTTTATTTTAATATAATAGAAATGGCAAAATAACACATAAAAATAAAATATTTCCTCTAAAATATAGGATTAGAATGAATGTATCCAGAACAATAAACTTCTATTGTTACTTTTAAAAACATAATTTAAAAAAAACTTGTCACAAAAAACCAAACCCAGGGCATGTCAAGTTTCAACCCTTTGTCAATTACATCTGGGCCCAAACCTCCATTCCTCACTCAAATCAAGCTCCCACTGACATCATTTGGAGATTTGGATGTGCCAGGAATACAAGATCGCAAGCCCTATTTGGTTATAAACTTCCAAAAATTGGGGTCTGCCATGGACACTGTGACAAGATCATTAACTATAGTGCACAAAAACTGATAGTCTAGTAATTCTTGTTCACTGCCTGTTACTAACCTTTCAGGCTTGACAGCCATTTTGGCACAGGGGTTTGTCAGTGCCAGCTGTTGTAATGTAATGTTTTGATCTTTGTTCGTTTTAAATAGTATTACATTTTATTAAATGATGCCAACTTGCACGATATTGATCAGTTTTGTTCCGTATTATCACACAGTAAAATGCATTAAAACTGTCTGTTTAGATATGAACAAGTACTAATATTTTATTTCAATTTTATTTAAAAAATGATGTAGCAATTGTGAAATCAGTGATTTTGCCCACCTGATTTATATGGGCAAAAGCACTGATACTGTGACACGTGCTCTGTTTGCCTTGAGCTTCAGAACACTTGTATTATCACAATGTAGCTGGGCACCTGGCTTTTTCCTATGCAATTGTGAATCACACTAGTGTAGTTCAGAAGCAGATAAACCGTAGCAACCACATTTACTGTGTGAATGTATGTGAGAGGAGAGGCACGTATAAACATACTATATATTCCCCTTAAAGTCAGTTTGTTTCTTTTGATTTCAATGTACTAACATTTTTAGTATCACATTGATGTGAAAAAAATAAACTAAACTAAAGAGTAGCAATGTGATCAGAAATAAAAATCATATACCTTCCATTGGTATCTTAAGAAATCAAACTTAGCTTCCTTTTTAGCAGTCAGTAATACCACATTGTTAGTATTTGGGGAATAAACGTGCTGTGACTGCCACTAAATACTGTTTACTGCGGTACATTTTATCAGTCGTACCAGACTGTGCATGCTGAGTGGAGAATGTGTACAGTGGAACACATTAATCAAATAAACATCAACAGTGTCGATAAAAAGCACAAAAAAGGAACTAACTCAAAAAAAGTATTGATTTTTCCCTCTCTCTTTTGCTTTCTTTGTGTGTTTGCACAGCTGATGGTGGCTCCGCATTCCACTACTGAAGTACCTGTTCAGTTCTGTCCTTCTGCCCTGGGAAGAGCCAATCACATGGCATCAATCACCTTCACATGCCCACAGGTATGATGCTATATTTAGTGTCCAAAGCACTATGAAATCAGATAATACAATATTTTCAAATATAGTTATAAATAAAAGTTTCAGTCCAAAGGACAATTTAAAATCAGATTTTTGGATCCTTAATCATATAGCCAGTGCAAAAATAATCGACTTAGATGCACATGATGAATAATTTGTTTTAGCCTTAGCTTTGCTCAGCTTTCAACATATCTACAATTTTAGATAGAATTAATGCTGTTGGCTGATGTGCAGAGAACTAGAATATGCATTAGTATTTCTAATTTGCTTAGTAATTACCAGGTTATCCCAAATTATTCATTACTGAAATAGTCTTCCTGCTCTGAAATTAACTTAATAGTTCCTTTTGTAAAGTATTATCATAAATAAGCCCCACATATTAATGTTTATCTTCATTTAAAATACTCACGTACTTGAAAGAATTGTCATCCTTTGATTTAACTTGAAACTAATCTTTTTTATATTTGATGTGTTAAAAATTTTAGCATTTTTCCTCTGTGTTTCCTGAATCTTTAAAGAGAAGCAACTAACTGGAGAAGCATGAGTCATCTCCTTGACCTACTAGCTTACTAAAAATTGCAGCTGGAGACAAAGAGCAGAACTGATATTATGACACAAGTGCCATAATGTCAGCACATGAGTTGTGCTTGAGTGAAATGTTTGCTTTCCAAATGTATGTAATTTCCTCTCTTTGTTCTTGTTGGGCTGTCAAATATCCTAATGGGCTGTTGACTTGAAAATTACCTCAGTTGAATGCTAGGGAAATGTCTCTAGCATGATTCTCAGTAATACTGCAAAAGCAGAACTTGTCTCTTCTACAAGAAAAAAGGAGTAAGAAAGTGATATAGCCCATTTTTTTTCTGATATCAGAATGCCTAGCGGACAGATTACCTGTAGGTGGTGGTTGCAAAGTATGCATTTTTAGAGTCCCCCTCCTCTTTAATATTTATTAAGAATAAAAGCAAGGAGCCAGCATTTCTGGTATAAGTGGTATATGACCAAGGAGGAGTTCAAGAGGACAAAATGCCATTATCTTTTTCTGAATCCTAATAGCTCTCAGAACTCTGGTCTATACATTAAAAGTTGAATTCTTCATCAGATACAGAAGCAATAAAGGAAGTAAATAATTCACTTAAACCTTTCAGGAACAAATTGAGCCCTGACACTTGATTTTTCTCATCCAGTGCATCTCCTTTCAAATAATGGCAAATCTCCAAATTTTTATCTGCAGCTGAACTTTAATCAATATCTCATCCTTTCAGTTGCTTTGTCCAGACCCTCTCAACCTTTTCAATCTGTTGCTCTTACATTTGTAGTTTTTTTCAATGCCCTTTTCATCCCTGAACCATATGGATCTTCCTTTTTTTTATTCTGTTCACTTTCACTGCTACACACCTTACCAAATTGATGCCAGACGATTCCAGGATGCTAATTATTGCATTTAAAAATATATTATGTATTTGCACAAATGTAAGGTGGTTGTATTCTAATATCTGAATCCTAGAACAACTTTTTAACCTAAAAAAATTTGCATTGATTTTCCTTTCTTGATTTCACTGATTAAATGCATTTGAACTGACACTGTAAACCATGCCATAGCTGTGGAACTAACTAATCTAAAATCAACTAATGACAGTAGTTGTAGGTTTCAGAGTAGCAGCCGTGTTAGTCTGTATCCGCAAAAAGAACAGGAGTACTTGTGGCACCTTAGAGACTAACACATTTATTAGAGCATAAGCTTTCGTGGGCTACTGCCCACTTCTTCGGATGCATGTAGATTGGAACATATATTGAGGAGATATATATACACACATACAGAGAGCATGAACAGGTGGGAGTTGTCTTACCAACTCTGAGAGGCCAATTAAGTAAGAGAAAAATTTTTTTTTGAAGTGATAATCAAGCTAGCCCAGTACAGACAGTTTGATAAGAAGTGTGAGAATACTTACAAGGGGAGATAGATTCAATGTTTGTAATGGCTCAGCCATTCCCAGTCCTTATTCGATCCTGACTTGATTGTATCTAGTTTGCATATCAATTCCAGCTCGGCAGTCTCTCCTTGGAGTCTGTTTTTGAAGTTTTTCTGTTGTAAGATAGCCACCCGCAGGTCTGTCATTGAATGGCCAGACAGGTTAAAGTGTTCTCCCACTGGTTTTTGAGTATTATGATTCCTGATGTCAGATTTGTGTCCATTAATTCTTTTGCGTAGAGACTGTCCGGTTTGGCCAATGTACATGGCAGAGGCACATGATGGCATATATCACATTGGTAGATGTGCAGGTGAACAAGCCCCTGATGGTATGGCTGATGTGATTAGGTCCTATGATGATGTCACTTGAATAGATATGTGGACAGAGTTGGCATCGGGCTTTGTTACAAGGATAGGTTCCTGGGTCAGTGTTTTTGTTCAGTGATGTGTGGTTGCTGGTGAGTATTTGCTTTAGGTTGGGGGGTTATCTTTAAGCGAGGACAGGTCTGTCTCCCAAGATCTGTGAGAGTAAAGGATCATCTTTCAGGATAGGTTGTGGATCTCTGATGATGCGCTGGAGAGGTTTTAGTTGGGGGCTGAAGGTGACAGCTAGTGGTGTTCTGTTATTTTCTTTGTTGGGCCTGTCTTGTAGGAGGTGACTTCTGGGTACTCGTCTGGCTCTGTCAATCTGTTTTTTCACTTCAGCAGGTGGGTATTGTAGTTTTAAGAATGCTTGATAGAGATCTTGTAGGTGCTTGTCTCTATCTGAGGGATTGGAGCAAATGCGGTTATAGGATATACCTTAACTTTTTTGATTCTGCCTCTTTACTGAATTGAGAGAAGCTGCCATGGGCTGTTATATGCTTGATTTGTTTCTGGTTTAGAGCTGTGCGACGAGCTCTTCAAAATAAAAATCCAAATTTAGGTTTTAATCGCTTTACTATAGTTTTTGAAACCTAAAATTAGCTTTGTTGGGATAGCACAACTGAAATGCCAGCTTGAATATAATGCATGCCTAGAGTGTTAATATATTTCTATCATCTTGTTCTCCTAGCATACCAGCAACATCCATATGTAATGGAGCGAGGCTAATAGTGCTAAGCAGCATAGGAGAGAAGCAGGGCTTTGCAATAGATCTTGTCAAATATTCTTTGCTTAGGGTTATTTTTTTAGTTCTTTCCTCCTGATATGCTGCAGTGGGCAGTGCATATTCTTCATCTGCATCCTGTTAGGTTTCCATTTCACATGCAAGCCAAACCTTTTCTTTTAACACTAGATTTTTTTTTGGTCTAATTTTTTACAAAATTGGCCTCTAATTTTGGATGCTTCATTTTTTTTGGCTGCCCAACTTGAAACACCTTGAGGATGTTTTTTCTGAGGGTGCTCAGCACTTCAGAACATCAGGTCCAAAGTGTCTCCAGCCGGAAACACAAAAATAGAGGCAATAAAAAAAAATCTATGAAAACTTAGCCCTTTTCCTTCTAAGACAGCATGGTTTATCTTTAAACATTTCAAATTGAGTGAGCAAAATTGCAAAAATAGGACTACCAGGAAACTGATTTATTTTCTATCAGATACATCTTTATTAACAGCTAACTTTATAGGCTACTCCCTCTGTACAGCTGCATTAAAAGGGTACCTTCTCCTTTACTGCTAGTTTAAGTAAACCTGGGGTATATCTACCATGATAGCTAGTTTACCAGGCCTGGATTCACAGTAGAGCAGGACATCAATTACAATATCTAGTTTACCAGGCTTGGGTTCACATTACAGCTGGGCTAAACCAGTGAGAAACGGTTAAATTGATGTATAGCACATCTGCTTCTCCAAATATATCATCTGCCAGAATTCAGGCTGTTGTGTCTCAGCTCCTTAGTGTGAGACTGTCAATACTCCTTCAACCTGTTGAAGATTTTTAGCCCCTTGGGCAGTGATGGAGCATGACACCCTAATGGATGTTGCATGTCACATGTTCATTATAACTGCTGCTTTTGGAACCTTCCAGTCAGTTTCTTCTGTGATTGCAAAGAAGCTCCCCAAAAAGCTGATCTGGGTACTCTCCCAAATTGCAACAAAATCTTTTTAATGATAATTCCTGCCTTCTTGTCAGAGTCTGAGAATGATGTTCACAGATTTATAACTGAAACAGAGCTGTATTATATTTGTCAGCAATATCTAAGTAAATTTTGATTCCATCTTCATCATCACTTCCACACAGTCCAATCTGATTCTACACCTGAGTTACCCCAGCTATTAAAGTTTTTCTACCTTATGATTTATTCTAAACTTGGCAGGAAAGAATTGTTTTATTTGCCTTTTCCTCCACCTTCATGTGGATATTTTGTCTTATGACGTGAGGATGAAGGGAAGTAGTTTACTAAATTCAAAGGAAATAGACTATATTCATTCTGGATAGTGGAATTACACCAGGGATGAACTTGACCTGATGTGTCTAATAAAGCATTTATCTTTTAGGAATAGGAATACGGGAACTTCTGTACTGGATTAGACCAGTGGTCTATCTAATCCATTATGCTGTCTCTGAGAGTAGCCTGTATGAGTTGCACAATTGTGAAGTAACCTGACCACATAGGGGATTTTCTCCCTAACTTTTGTTCTAATAATGGAAATTATGCCTTGGATTGGAAAGGGGATTTATATACCTTATTAAAGTGAAAACAAATCATTTTTTTATATTCTAATTTATGTAACTATGGTTGTTCTTCACATCTCTATATAAAGATCTAATCCTTTTTTGAATCCTACTAAATTCTTGGCCCCAATGATTATCTGTGACATTGGGTTCCACAGGTTAATTATGTCTTGTACAAAAAAACTTTCCTTTAATAGGCTTTAATTTTCTTTTTCTTTTCAATTTAAGTGAATGTCCCATTGCTTATAAAGGATAAATAAGGGCACCCAATGTACCTTCTTTCTGTATTCAGTGTAACTCCCAAGTCCCCTTTTATTTGTCTCCTCTCTAAACAGACCCAATCTTTTCAATTTCACTTTATATAAAATATTTCCATGTGTTTGTCACCCCATCCCCCACTCTTTCTGTTATATCTTTATTCAGATAGAGTGTCCAGAACTAACCACAGAACTCCAGATCATGGTGTACCAGTGATTTATATGACAGTGTGATATTTTCATTCTTTATTTTCTATTCCATACCTTGTAAATCCTTTACAATAGTTTGGTTTTGTCCACCACTGCACATTAAGCAGTACTCATTGAGCTGTCCCCAGTGAGGCCCATATCTTTTTCCTGAGTGGTTATTGTACATTTAAAACCCCATAATGTATATGTACAAATAACTCAAACAGTTCCTTGCAATAATTGTGAGATAATTATTGCATTTGTCAACAGTGAATTTCATCTGTCATCATGCTACCTATTCATGTAGCTTGGTTAGGTACTTAAGAAGTTCATGACTGTCTTTTCCAGTCTGGACTAATGTAAATAATTTTTTTGTCATCTGCAAATGTTGCCACCTTGCTATTCACCCCCTTTTCTAGTTAACTAATAAATATATTAAACAGTACAGTTTCTAATACAAAAATAGAAAGCATCCTGATGTTAACATTTTGTCGTGTGAAAAGTTGATCATTTACTCCTACTCTTTCTTTTTTTACCTCATAACTACTGAGTTGCATTAATAGGCTCAGGCGAGGGACTTTGCAAAGGTTTTTCAAAAATACAGATACATTATTTCATCTGCTTCTTTTTTTTATCCATGTATTTTGTTGACATACTCAAAGAATTTTCCTTTACGGAAGCAATGGTGATTTGTTTCTTTCCCTCGTCTCATGTTAATCTAGGCATTTTATAATTCTGTTTTTAATTATTTGTAACCATTTAGACATTGCAGAAGTATTGAGGTCTGTAACTGCCAGTTTCACCCCACTACCTTTTAAAAAAAAAAGTTAGGTACAACTATTGCCCTCAAGTCCCATTTTCAGGAAATGGTGTATAATTTTGTTAACTCAGCCACTTCATTCTTAAGTTCCTTCAGAACTCTTGGACCATCCAGTCCTTTTGCTATTTAATTTCTCATTTTATCTGAGGATCTTCTCTTTGTACACTTTGATCGTTATCAGTGCTCAATCTTATTACTTGCAAAGAATAGGTCTGGTGCAGGTATCTCCCATAACATCCTATGTAATGAAGACTGATGCAAATAAATCATTTATCTGCAACGTCTTTATCCTCCTTAATTGCTCTTTTGACTCCCTGTTCTCTTAGTCTCCATGCTGTTGATGTATTTAATATATTTCATATTTGTTTTTATACATGTATCTCTGGTCTTTAAAATCCTTTCTGACATTTAGTGTCACAGTGTTAGTTTTTTTGTGTGGTTCTTCTGTTATCCCTTATATATCAGTTATCTGTATTCTTCCTCTGGACTTCTTGCCACTATATTCACAATGTGTCCTTCTTTACATTAATCTTTTAGACCATTGGATCTATTTCTTCCAAGAGATCAATGATTAGAATAGATAAAAACTGAGTGTAAAGGGAGAAAAATAAAGAAAAAGTTGGACAATATTTCTTCCACTAGTATATA
The DNA here is from genome assembly GCF_011386835.1 of Chrysemys picta bellii. Taxonomy (NCBI): domain Eukaryota; kingdom Metazoa; phylum Chordata; order Testudines; family Emydidae; genus Chrysemys; species Chrysemys picta. The sequence continues at coordinate 205,659,340 of NC_088791.1, forward strand.
ACCAGACCAACAGAAAATGAGAAACAAGTGAGCTTCAGTAAGATGTACAATGTTCAATGTGGAGACTGTTTTTTTTCCCTAATATCAACGTTTTTCTTTTGCCTACAGCTTAATGAGTGGATATTTCATCTGTCTGGGGTTGGCCTTATCCCTCAGCCAATGGAACCAGCTAGCATAAGTACTTGTATTGGTCGTCATTCTTCCATCATCATATCCTTCAAAAATCCTACCACTGAAGATATACTGGTAGATGTGCTGTTAACAGGTACAGACTCTTGCTTTAATAATTTCTGTTTGATTGCATTAAAAATGTCTATGGTATAGAGAAATGGTTACTAGTCTAGAAATCGCATGATATGATACAATAGAAATATACATGGTGAGGAACAGATACTTGGTACCTCCATGCCTGTGCTTTGGTAATGTGGCTTGGTTATAGTCTTACTTAATATTCTTCTTAAAGGTTTTCTCATCAGATATAGATACAGGCCCAGAGCGTGTGCACATGTACACACACACACACACACACACACACACACACACACACACACACACACACACACACACACACACATATATATATATATATCTTGATCTCAGGCTAAATCAGGCCTGTACAGATTTTGTAATACTGAAGGCTGCATAGACATCTTGCTTGGAGCCTGAATTACATTTGAATATGGCTAAATGTAAATGTATGCATCTAGGAACAAAGAATGTAGGCCATATTTACAGAATGGGGACCTGTATCCTGGGAAAGAGTGACTCTGAAAAAGATTTTGGGGTTTTGATGGATAATCAGCTGAACGTGAGCTCCCTGTGTGAAGGTGTGGGCCAAAATGGCTAATATGATCCTGGAAGGCATAAACAGGGGAATCTTGAGTAGGTGTAGAAAGGTTATTTTATTTCTATATTTGGCACTGGTGTGACCACTGCTAAAATACTGTGTCCAATTCTGGTGCCCGCAATTCAAGAAGGATGTTGATAAATTGGAGCGGGTTCAGAGAAGAGCCAGGAGAATGATTAAAGGATTAGAGCGATAGACTCAAAGAGCTCAGTTTATTTAGATTAGCAAATAGAAGCTTAAGGGATGACTTGATCACAGACTGTAAATATATACATGGGGAACAAATATTTAATCGTGGACTCTTCAGTCTCACATAGAAAAGTATAACATGATCCAATGGCTGGAAGTTGAAGCTAGACAATTCAGATTATAAATAAGATGTACATTTTTAACACTGAGGGTAATAAACCATTGAAAAAGTTTACCAAGAGTCGTGGTGGATTAAGGACATAAGTATAGCTATACTGAGTCAGACCAAAGATTGATCTAGCCCAGTATCATGTCTTCTGACAGTGGCCAATGCCAGGTGCCCCAGAGGGAATGAACAAAACAGGCACTCATCAAGTGATCCATGCCCTGTTGCCCATTCCCAGCTTCTGGCAAACAGAGGCTAGGAACGCCATCCCTGCCCATCCCGACTAATAGCCATTCATGGACCTCCCCTCCCCTCCATGAACTTATCTAGTTTCTTTTTGAAGATTCTCCATCAATCACAATCGGATGTTTTTCTAAAAGACATGCTCTAGGAATTATTTTGGGCATGTTTATGGCCTATGTTATACAGACGGTCAGACTAGATGATCACAATGGCCCCTTTTGGCCTTGGAATCTATGAATTCAGCCATAATACTGTCCAGGCAAGAACGGTGTTGGAGATTTATTGAGATTAGTCATTAACTATCTCATCTTGAAATTTAGTGTTCACATAAATGACATTTTAACATATTTGATGGCTTAAGTCATTTAGCAAATGGAAGTTTTAAAGACAGGTTGTAGCTAGCTCAATAAATAGGGGAGTAATGCAAACTAAATCTCTGTGATGGCTGGTTTCTTGTCATAATGATAGCAGACATCTGACCCTTTCAGTTTCAGATGTGAAATTCAGATCAATCACCTACAAATAAATCATTTGGAGATCAGAGAAGATAGCTGTTTTTTAATACATCCTGCAGTGGAACCTCTCAACATATCAGCACTGAAAAGCAAATTGGGATAGGACAAATAGAGACCTTGAAAAAAATCCATAATTTGCATACAAGAACTAGATTTGAAATCTTTATTTTGGCTAAAGCTGAATTCTTCAGTGTTAGTTTTGTATACTATTTCTCAGCTTCTTAAAGTATGACTTCTGGTTCTGTGACCATGCTGAACAACGTTGGGGTATATGCAAGCAATACATGTGTGATAGAGTGTAGGTACCCCACCCCAGCAATAATGTAATAAGTAATTTGCAAGGAGAGGAAGACATTAGCCTCCCTGAAAGGGAGGAAAAAAACTGACCTACCTTATGAGCTGTGGGTCCTGGAGGGAGCAGCTGACAGCTGGACCTCATTAGTCCCAGGTGGGTGCCCTAACCGCCAGTCTAACAGAGTTAGATTCTGTCTGTCCCCTAGGTCTAGTCGGTTTGTTCCAATCACTCATTATTTATCTGCAGTGGAACAGCTTAAACAGGAGAGATTGAGGGAGCCCCACATCAGAATAGCCCAGAGGTTAGAGTACGCTCCTAAGAGGAGGGAGAACCCTGTTCAAATCATTTGTCCCCCTTAGGCAGAGTGGGGAATTGAACCTGGGTATTCCACATCCCAGGTGAGCACTCTAAGCACTGGGCTAACCGTTAGAAGGTCAGTGCTTCCTGCTTTGGCTGTTTTGTGCAGAGCAAGGCAGGTGTCTAAGTCATTCCCACAAGAAACTACTTAGGCGCCTAAGCTGCTTGACTTCAGGAGATGGGCTTCCATTCGCGGATAGCTAACAGAGAAAGGCTTCCTTGCTGCCTGGACATAGGCATTTCTCTCCATGAGAGTGACAGGGTTAAGGACACACCGTTGGCATCTCCCACTGGCTATTTTAAGTGGCTCCCCACCTAGTATTTGTGGCTGTTGTGATCCCATTCTTAGGTGCTTGTCTCACCCCATTCATTGCATAGGAGTCTAGGTGTTCAACTCAGGTTTTGTGTATTGCAGCATAGTTCCTGTTGTTTTTTCTAGGTGCCTAAAAGTTAGGTGCCATAACGTTCAGCAATTACAATTCCTACGTGCTTTGTGGATTCAGGCCTTGATTCCTAGGAGAAACGAATTCTAGCTAGACCTTGCTCCAAAAGGGCCTCAACCATTAAGGACTAAGGTCCAGGACCAAACTATAATGGAGGGGTAATTTCCCCCTTCTCTAATCTGCAAATCTCCCCTCTACATTCCTACTAATCTCCCCCCAAACCCACCGTCCAAATCCCACCCCACCTCAGGCTCAGATTCGCCCTTAGTCTCTTGATTCCCCCCTCACACACCCACACCCACCCTACCTCCACTTACTTTCCCCACAGGGAGCTTCCAGTCAAACTTGTTCTATCTCATCCCTACTCTTCAGAATTTTGTCTTCAATCCTTCCCACCCCACGATCTGACTGGGATCTTGCCATTTTATAGCAGGCCTCTTCAATTCCATTAGCACCTTCCATCTGGGTAAAAATTGTGCAGTGTCTGGCAAAAAGAACCATTTTGTCTTGGTTGAGTGTTTTTCATTCTGGACCTCAAAGCACTTTGACTCAGTTGAACAAAGTTTCCAATCACTGAAGTGTATCCATTCACTACTGAGGTGCAATGCAGCTCCATTTTTGAGACAGCACCAGTGTTCCCTCTAAATTTTCCCACCCATATGCGGAATGAATTTTGTTATGTGCACCAATATGGAGGTGATGTGTCACACATCACCTCCATATTGGTGCACATAACAAAATTCATGTGGTGGGGGTGGGGCCAAGAGGTTCAGAGTGTGGGAGGGGGCTCAGGTTGGGGGTGGGGGCTCTGAGGTGGGGCCGGGAATGAGGGGTTTGGGGTGCAGGAGGGTGCTCCAGCAGGGAGAGAGGACTCCCCCCAGGAACACCTGGGCTGGCGGGAGAGGTACCTGTCCCCACTGCGGGACCTCCGGGGCTGGGGCTGCAGGATAGGCCCCCTTCCTCCGGCCCTGGCAGGTCCAGCCGGGGCTGGGTTTGAGCTGGGGGAGGGGCGCTCCAGCAGGTCTGGGCTGGGCCGCCACAGTTGGTTCCGGGCTGGGCCACCCTGGCTGGGTCAGGGCTGTGCCGCCGCAGCTGGGTCTGGTCTGTGCCACCTGGGTTTGGGTTCCAGCCAGGCTGCTTGGGTTCGGGCCGTGCCGCCCCGGCTGGGTTCAGGCCGGGTAGGGGTGCCCTGGCCGTAGGCAGGTCTGAGCCGCAGGATGAGTGCCCCGGCCAAGGCAGGTTGGGGGAGGGGCACCCCTCCCCCAGCTAGTCCCTGGGCAGGTTCCCTAAGCTCTAAATAGGCTGCTGCGCGGCTGCACAGCTTACAGGAAACGTAGGACAGCACACCATCTGACTACTTCCTTTCTTTGCTTTTTCCCCCCCTTTTCACCTGGAAGTTAAAGCCTGAGGACTAGGTCATCAACTTATGATGAAACCATATGAAACCCTGGTGCTTCATTTCACATGTATGCTCCAAACTACTTAGAAACATTATGTACATTGAACCATGTAGACGGGTTCAGTTGGGGGTCATCCCTCTCTGGGGCGGCTGGGAGCCAGGCCGCCTCACTACTTAGGTCTGGTGAGTTGGGGAATTAGCCTGGTGGGGCAGGAAACAGTCAAGGGCTCAGGTCCTCAGGCCTCCCAAGATGGAGTCCAGAATCATGTGGTCTGATCACATGTCCTTGTAGAGTCACAGCAGCCATTACTCACAGGCTATTTGGAGTGTTCTTAGGAAGGCTCATCACCAGGTGGGAGATAAGCTTCCCCTAAGGCTTATTGTTTTTTCCTAATGGCCCATTACCCTGGATAGACCCTTCCCCACCCACCATCTAGATTGAAAGCATCTTGTCTTGTGGGCATTACCAGGTTTAACTACATTTGGAATACAGATACATAGTCAATATTCATAACTTCAGATACAAAAATGATATATGCATACAAAGAGGATTATTATATTATATTATATTATATTATATTATATTATATTATATTATATTATATTATATTTATTATAACTTTTCCAATGGCACCTCACACGACTTATTTTGCATAAAATACATCATAATTATGTCATAATCATATCATCATAATATCACTGTGAGGAATATGGGGTGCAGCATCACACACTCTTCCTTCTCTTATAGTTGCAGTGGCCCAAGGCTTGCTCTTTCTCCTTTATAGCTGTCTCCCTCAGGCATTCAAGCTCTTTATTGACCCCGAGGTGCCTGAAGAAGCACCTGTAAAGAAGGAGCACAGCCAGTGTACCTGATCAGCTAGTGATTTGTGAATTACAGGCAGTATGCTGGCCACAGTTTGAAAATCCTACTTCTTGAGGTAGAGGATGTGTGTGGCAACCATGATACTATGTGTTTCTATTTCACTTCATAGAATACAGCATGTTTTACACTACTGTAAAATGCAGGTCACTATTTCTTCTGATTTGCACAGCAACAGAACAGTTATAAGAAGCAAGCTGCAAGTCTTGTTAAGCATATAGTGCCAAATGGCATATTTAATACTACTGGAGCACCAAGCTATTATTTGTAAAATGCTAATCTATTACACTCTTCACAAAACTAATATGAGAACAAGTATTCGTCTCCTGAATAGAGTCCCATCAGAAATCATTTACATAGCTTAAAATGGGTACTAAAGACTACTGAACTGTGACATTCTGACATACTTAAGTTGTGCCTTGAGTTCACAAAAACCTTCCTTGTTTAAATAGGGTGCAATCTTTTTAACTATAGAGCATTAACTTATTCCAAAGAGGTACTCAGGGTACATCTACACTACAGTGGGGAGTCGATTTAAGATACGCAAATTCAGCTACGTGAATAGCGTAGCTGAATTCGACGTATTACAGCCGACTTACCCCGTTGTGAGGACGGCGGCAAAATCGACTTCTGCCGCTTTTTGTCGGCGGCGCTTACTACCACCTCCGCTGGTGGAGTTAGAGCGCCGATTCGGGGATCGATTGTCGCGTCCCGATGGGACGCGATAAATCGATCCCCGAGAGGTCGATTTCTACCCGCCGATTCAGGCGGGTAGTATAGACCAGGCCTTAGTGAAACCTGGTGTAGAAGTAAACTGTCTAGAAAAACTCTAATCTTGACTTTTGCACCTTAGACTCAGTTTTTGCTCTCCATTTTTCCTTGGATTAATTACACAATAGTGGACCTGAAATAATGAACTAACATTTCTGTAGTCTTTTACAGTAGAACTGTAAGGCATTTTCTTTGAGCGGATTAACACTATAGAGCCCATCGTACAAAATAAAACAATATAAACAACTCTAAAATCTGTCTTGAATTTGCAAAACCTGGTTAATTTCCTCAATGAATTACCACTGGGGGGAGGGAGGGGAGTCAAAGTAGGATAACTGAGCTATGTATCCAAGCCTTCAGAACAGCATTGTGCAGGCTTTGGCTTGCTTTTTGCAGAAACAGTAACAATTCCTTTTGTTCTTTTTGGTATAAAGTGGCATTCTTTCTTCTGTATGCAAGCCTACTTCTACTATATTTTCAAAGAAAGTAATTTCTAGCTGCATAAGCAGTTTCATGACTATAAAACTTCAGTTTTTAATAATTTAGTAATTACGACCCAGATCCTCAAAGGTAACTAGGTGCCTATTTCAATTGAAATCAATGGAAGCTAGGTGCTTAAATATCTTTGAGGAGTTGGGCAAACATGTTCAGTAAAATATCATTTCCAGTATGGTGTATAAATGTATATGAACTGTAATATTGCTAAAATGTATTTGTCACAGGATGGCAGGTCCCTTTAAGGATAGTGGATCCAGTTCTTCTGTGACAGAACAGCTGGATCTGATTAGTAGGGCAGGGCAGCATCTGGGAGAGTTCTAAATTGAGGTCCAAGAAAGAGAGCTGAAGACAGGGGCTGGAGAAGCTGAAGGACCAGGGAGCAAAAGAGGGGTTTGCCTTCTGACCTATCCTGACCAGAGAATAGATGGCCCCAGGAGAATGTTGGATCCTCTTCTGGGGAGAAAAGGACTCCACGTAGGAAGACTGGGGAGTTCCTGCTGAAAGAGCAGCAATCACTCCAGCTAGAAAGGACTGCTGTGACTGCTTGGCAAAAAGCAAGCTAGGACAGAAGAAAGGCCCCAGGACTGGCAGAAGACACCAGGGTGAATATGGGTTGTGTGGATGGACTATATTTTGAGACTTTGAAGACTGATTGTTTGAATTAGGGTGAACATATTTCCCTATGCTGAATATGGGACACCTGGTAAAATTATTGGTATTCAAGCGAGTGCAACAGCAATCAATCAGAACTATGCAGTACAAACATTCAAATTAACATCAAGTTGACTGTGCCCCTGTTAAAAAGAAATACTGCATAGTTGATTCTTTTTATTTACCTTCTTATCTTTAAGGCTTTAGGGTTCACACAGGGAGAGGACACACACACACACTCTCTCTTTCTCTCTCACGCAGGGGCGTGACCGACCGACCCGACCCTCCCTGCCCAACTCTCTCCACCTTCCATTTCTGGCTGGGCCCCTGAGACAGACCCGCCTGCCTGGTTCCTGGTGCCATGTCTTCCTGAGGCAACACATGGGAGGGGTCATGCAGGGTCATATGCTCCCCTCTCCACATTTCTACCAGGGTTCACATCAGAATGTGGCCAGCAGCAGCCTTTCAGTACTGTGCGGGAGGGAAGGGACAAGAGCTTCTTCGGTGGGGTAGGGATGACTTAGCCCATGTCTTTGCAGAGCTCATCTCTTCACCCCTTCTTCCCCACCCCACATCCTTGTGGCTGTAAACAGCTTGTCCCTTCCTGCCTGCACAGTGTCTAAAGGCCGCGAACGCCTCCAGGCTGCTGCTGGCCACCAACATAACACGTCTGCCTCCTGTCCCCCGGTTACAGTGCGTGCAGGAAGTGGTTAAGCCCTAAGGATGCATTGTGCACCAGGGCCCAGGGAACCTGACTGCAGGAGCTTCAGTACACCCTGCCAGAGAGGTGGGTCAGCAAGGGAGGGTCCCCAGGGGAAGGAAGAACCCTCTCACTCCCTGGGGTCGGGGCATGTACAGGCTGGAAATCGCTTCCCCCCCATGCCACTCCAGAGCTTAGCTGAGGGGCGGAAAGGCTTCCCTGTGCCAGCGGGGCTTTGGCACATGCAGGGCTCGGCTCCTTCTGGCCAGTGCCCCGGGTCAGAGGGTCTTGGGCTTTTCTGGGGTGCTAGCCGAGCCAGGGCAGTGGGGGAAGGAAAGAGCCTGCTGGTCAGGCTGCTGGTGAGCTGAGCGCTCCGACTCGGGGCTGGTTCTCCGCACAGTGCAAGGAGGGGGACTCGTCCCACCGGAGGCGATATGGAGGAGCAGCGGGGTGGGGAGGAGTGAAGGGGCAAAGTACCCCCACATCCTCTGCAGTGAAGACCAATGCAAAGAATAAATTTAGCTTCTCTGCAATGGCCTTGTCTTCCTTGAGTGCTCCTTTGTCATCTAGTGGCCTTACTGCCTGTTTGACAGGCTTCCTGCCTGTTTGACTGGCTTCCTGCATCTGATGTACTTAAAAATGTTCTTACTGTTAGTTTTTGTTTCTTTAGCAAGTTGTTTCTCAAATTATTTCTTGGCCTGCCTTATTATACTTTTACACTTAATATGCTAGAGCTTGTGTTCCTTCCTATTATTCTTACTATGATTTGACTTCCAAGTTTTAATGGATGCCTTTTTTGCCTCTACCAGTCTCCATTATTCTGCTGTTTAGCCATGGTGACTCTCTTTTGGTCCTCTTATTGTATTTTCTGATATGAGGTATACAGTTAGTCTGAGCCTCTATTAGGATGTTTTTAAATAGTCCCAGTGCTGCCTGCAGGCACTTAATCCTTGTGACAGCTCCTTTTAATTTCCATCTAATGAGCATCCTCATTTTTGTATAGTTCCCCTTTTAGAAGTTAAATGTTATCCTAGCTGTTCGAGGAAGCAGCCATTTTATGGTGGCTAGAAATTTTATCTCTGCATCATGCCCTAAGGTGACATTTACCCAGTTAATATGAGGAGAGTTGAAGTCACCCATTATTATTGCACTTTCTGCTTTTGTAGCCTCTCCAACCTCCCTTAGTGTTTCACAATCACTGTCACCATCCTGGTTCAGGTGGTCAGTATGATATTCCTACTGCTCTACTCTTTGTATTCAAGCATGGAAATTATGTCCATAAAGATTCTATGGTGCAGTTTGTTTCATTTGAGATTTTTACCTTATTTCACTCTATGCTTCCTTTAACATATAATGCCACTCCCCTGCCAGCACAACCTACTTTCATTACTATATATTTTGTACCCTGGTATTACTGTGTCCCATTGATTATCCACATTCCACCAAGTTTCTGGGATGCCTATTATATCAATATCCTCATTTAATGCTAGGCACTCTAGTTCATCTATCTTAGTATTTAGTATAAATACCATTGCCATAGCAACAAAAGTTTCCATAAAGACCTTATTCTGAAATGACATTAGGCTTGCTAGTCAGTTTTTTGTTTTTTTTGTTCCCTAGCTAGCCTGACTCTTCTGAGGTTCCTGTTTTTTATCTGTCTTCTTGAGTCTCAGGTGACATTTAGTGATTTGCTGCACCTGTGCATGGAGTAGGAGTCTGTTAAACTATCTCATTTATAGAGATAGATCACCTTGTCACAGCAGGTGAATTTAATCCCCTCCTCCCCACCCCCCCGAATCCCCTAAATACTGTAATGTTAACCTTTTCTCTTCATTTAAGTATTATACTCATTATAAGGCTGAATTGTTTTATTATTCAGAATTACGTTAGGATAATGAAAATTAAAGCATTAAAAATAGAAAGATATTTATCTTCTAATTCAAAATATTTCTTTACTCATAATGGCCCTGATCCTGCAAACACTTAAGTATGTTTAATTTTACTCAGGTGAGTAGTCCCATTGACTTCATTGTGTCTACTTATGTGAGTGTATTTACACACCCATAAGTGTTTTCAAGACTGAGGCCAATATTGTCATATACTGAATGCTCAGTGTGGTACCAAATTCAGCACTCAGAAATGCACATGCAACTAACTTATGATTTCTGTGAGCTGTTCATGCATACCTGAAGATAGAACTCAGTCAATGGTATACTGAACATTAGGGTCACTTGGTACAGATGCAATATATGTAAGTGCAGAGAGAATGGTACTTCAAAACTATTTGAAGTATGGTCATCGGCTCTGAGATCCAAACTTTAATGCAGAATCAGGTATCTTTGAATTGCTAATTTCAGGTAGTGTGTGCACTTGTGACAAAAACATCTTCCATAAACAGAAAGTAGAGGCTTTAGTCTCATAACAAATATTCTAAATTTCTCTTTAAATAGTTTTATTCTCAAATATATTTTTTCAAACTTCTCACAAAAGAGAATGTGCAGCAGTGTAACTAGGTTGTTGATGATGATCATGTCACTGGCTGTGGTGATACGTATAGCAGTCTTACAACTGTAAAAGAAAATTGACCACAGACATAATACAAAAATGCAAATTCACAGTAAATATTTTTACTAACACAGAATACAGTGCTTCACGGTGAATAAGCTGCTCCTTTACTTCTCACAAAAGCTTTGATGGGCCCAGGCAAAAATAAAATAATAAATCACTAATCAGAGCCTACCACCATCCTGTACTGTCTTCTGTTTTTGGAGGGCTCTGAAATCTCTTCTGAGCTCTGAGTGTACTGAGACATCCTTTTAGGCAGTCAATTGGTCAAGGAATAGCATGCCAGGACCACTCTGCTACTTACTGCAGCCACACTAACCTTAAAAAAGTAGATGTAGCCCTCATAGGCAAGTTCCTGCACACAAAGGTCCAGATTCTGAGCAGTAGCAGAGCAATACTTTTTACAGCTAAGGAGAAGAGGAAGCACATAATTCTGTGCCCATCTAATCTCCTGGTGCAATTTAAGTGCTTATGTTGTGCTGGCTGCCTATGACCGCAACACTCAATTGCTGATGGGTGTTGCCAGGCCATAGAGATAGTGTAGCCACACCTCTTTCCCTTGGCTGTGTCCCCTACACTAGCTGGAGGGAAGAGAGGTGACACATGAGCTGATATAGTGGTGCTCTCTCGTTCAAGGGTAGGATTTACTGGAACTTAGTGTGTGAGTAAGGATATGTGCACACACCCTAATAAGTGTTTGCATGCATGTGCCCATCGTCAAAATGTAGTGAAACTACCCCATACTCTTAATTTTTCATTGCAGTTCAAGTCAGGTAGTTCCCCCAACCATTTTTATTGGTCTTCTATGAATGCCATCCCATTTGTCTATATCGTTCTGATATCAAGGTGCCAAGAACTGAGCACTATTCCAGTATAGTCACTGACATCCCTATCCCATGATGTGATAGGTCTAAATTTATTTTAATCGGATTTAAACTGAAGTGCCTATCCTGGCTGTTGGAGCTCCTATGACAATGAAGATATACAGTTAGAAAAATACAAATGAATCAGAAATGTCCATACAAAACTGCCATAGTATTCACCATTAGTAATAATCCTGTCTCTGGGGTTAGTTAAATACAAATATTTTAGATGCAAAGTCTGGGTTTGAGAGGGAGCGTTGTTTTGGGTTTGGGGTTTTTTGATACATATACAAATTTATGCATTAAAATGAATGGTCTCATTGGCTTTTAGTAGCATATCAAGTAATAAAACCACCTGAATGATCACTGAGACTTAAGCCCTTATTATTGTAGCCCTGAGAGTGATGGCCACTAGTTCCAGTGATTCTTTAAACCTTTTATTTTCTTGAAAAATATTAATCCTAAGGGTAGAAATGACTATGCTATCTGACAACCAAAACCAAATAGATCTACCCAGGTCTGTAAATAAATCTGTCTTATTGAACAGGAATAAATTGTAGTTTACAGTAGTAGGCTTAGTCATGTAAGAGCCCACATTTTTAACACCCTGAAGCCTTTCAGGTAATATATTAGCTTTAAAGTATATTACTGGAATTCATACCCTTATTTAGTGGCCATACTCTTGCATTGGCCTCACCACACTTGTTGCCAAGGAGATTAGGAGAACAATATCGGGGTAGAACTCAACTACATGGGAAACTGACAGAAAGTAGCAAGTCAGCTGGCAGAATGAATTGTTTGATTGATTGTGATCTTTACAAATTGTGTTTTAGACCATGTAACACTTCTTAAGAGAATTAAACACAGCAACAGGGGAAATAGAGGATCTAAGTTAGAGACGTATGAGCCTTAAACATCAAAACTTGTGTAACTATTTTAGATAGTGTGTTAGAGGAATTTTTTTCATAAAAAGTTGGCTTTATCATGGTTTTCAAAACATGAAAAGAACTGTGAAGCAATAATTATTGTATGAGGAGTTCTGCCCTAGATGTATGAAAAAACTGTCTAAAAAGTCTGTAAATGGCAAATTACAATATGCGGGGCCGGCGCAATCCATTAGGCGACCCAGGCGGTTGCCTAGGGCACTACAATTTGAGGGACGGCGACCGCGGCGGTATTTCTGCAGTGGGACCTTCCACCGCCTCTGTGGGGGGCGGCATTTCGGGACGGGACCTTCCACCGCTTAGGGCGGCAGAAAAGCTGGCGGCGCTCCTGACAATATGCATTGGTTGACAAACATCACAGATGATTCAGTGCTGCATTTCTTCTGGTTCAATCTGTAGCTAGTTTATATCGATCAGATTGACAAGGGATGGAAGACTGATCATTTTCATTCTCAAGTTTTACCGAACCAAGAACACTCATAAGCACTATTTCTGTACTTGTGAATTTTAAATGACAGCACCACCCTAGCACTTCTTTACAGATATAAAAAATAGAGAAAGTGAAACCATAACACTTTTATATGTACCAGGAGTGAAATCCTGGCTCCACTGAAGTTAATGGGAATTTTGTGTTGAATTCAGTGAGCCCAACATTTCACCTCAATTGTCTATACAGGGCTGGCCTTATCATGAGGTGAACTGAGGTGGCCACCTCAGGTGCCAGACTGTGTGTGGGGGGGTGCCACTAGGACCCAGAGTGTAGAAAATTATGTCTGCTGCTGGTGCATATGTATTCTCTCTGCTCTAGATGCTGTGGCAGAGCTCCGACCTTGTCCCCGTGGGTCCCATGCTTCTAGGCGGTATATGCTAGCCTCAGTGGCTCACTGAGACCCTCCATGTAGCTCTTCTCTCTCTAGGGCCAGGGTTACAGTCTACTGAGCCCTTTTCATCATAAGCCAGCAAGGAGGTTGGTGAGAGAACTCCCACAGTCTCTGTTGTCCCTAGTTTAGCCTCCTGTCCTGACGGGGGCCTGACTTCCCCTCCCAGGAGGTGTTTCTGTAGTGGCAGATTGGGGGGAACCGAGGCCCACCCTCTACTCTGGGTTCCAGCCTACGGATCCTAATGGCAGCAGCTGTTGGCAGCCGACCTTCCACTGCCAGAGTTACTACATTTCCCTGGGCCACTTCCCCACAGCCCTCCCGCTTGTCTCTTCTTCATCCTTAACTTAGGGCTCCCTTACTGATGGCTTGAAGGTGTCTTCATTAACCAGCCCTTCAGCCACACTTCCTCTCCTCTGGCTCTCTCCAGTCTGACTGGAGTGAGCCCTTCTATAGTATCAAAAAGGGCCTTAATTAGAGTCAAGTGTTCACATTACCTCAATGGCCTCACCTGACTCTTTCCAGATTAATTGGAGTCAGGTGTTCTCATTAGCCTGGAGCAGCCCCTGCTCTGGTCAGTCAGGGAACAGAAAACTGCTAATCCAGTGGCCAGTATATCTGCTTTCTACTACTTTGTTTCACCCAACTGGCCTGGGTCTATCACAATGCATAAAGATGATGGAGTGCTATGCTGGAGGAAGGGGAGGGCACAAGAGACATGACAGGCAGGCAGGAGAAAAGGTGAGAGGGAATAACAGAAAGCAGCAGGAGCTGCAGGGAGAGAGAGGAGGAGGAGCCTTTATGTAATTCTTTAGGACACCCATGAGCCTGGACTGATTCACACCAGCTTCTCAGGGAGCTTCCTGTTTCCTGCTGCTTCCCTGAACCCACTTGAGGAGGACAGGCAGTCAACTGAAGTAGTAGGAGCCAGTTAGGCCCTTAAGACGCTGATATCGTCCCTCACTCAGGCCCTGCTACCAGCCTGTTTATTTGTCCCCTTCAATTGAGTGTTGAGAGCCACTATAGCTGGCACAGAACAGCAGTCATGAGTGAAAGAAGAAAACACCCCTCTGTGGCAGTATTCAGAAAAAGAAAGAAAAGCTTCCTTTGCTTTCTATCTAAGCAGGAAGGAGCTCTCCTGAGATACATAGACACAAATGTTCACGGTGAGCCTTCCGGCCCCAGTGAGGATGTGAGTGGTGAGAAGATGCCAGATCTTCCAGTCAGTCAGAGTGCAGGTGACCTGGCAGCTACTGCAGCATCCATATCTCCATTTCAAATGGATGTAACCATGCACATTCCTAAAGAAAAGTGTAGATCAGAGAAGAGTATGGTGGAGATTCAAGAAACAACTGCTGCTGAGTTTAGTTCCTTAAGTCTAGATGATCCAGGACTGCGGATCCACTTGAACAGTAACCTGAGGGACTTCCTTGTACTGCATGGGCCACAGCAAGTGAAAAACTTCATGTTCCCCAAAGACAATGAAAATAGAAGGTTCCATCCAACACATTACTGGCGTGAAATCCCCAATGGTGACAAAGTGGAGAGGCCATGGCTTATGTACTCAAAAACCCAGAATGCTGCATATTGTTTTTGTTGCAAACTCTTCCAGTCTAATGTTCCAGCCACATTGGGTTCTACAGGAACAAAGGACTGGAAAAATCTGGCTAAAAATCTGGCATGCCATGAGAAGGCAGCAAATCACCAGAGAGCATTCCATAGGTGGAAAGAGCTTGAGATGAGACTAAGGTTAAAGGCCACCATAGATGATCAGCATCAAAAGAAGATTGCATCAGTCTCTCTTTACTGGCAAAATGTTCTGAAAAGTCTCATTGTCATTGTGAGAATGCTTGCTACCCAAAGCACTGCGTGGCACTTCAGATCAGCTGTATGTGCCAAACAATGGAAACTTCCTTAAAATTGTGGAGCTGATGGCTGAGTTTGATGCTGTACTCCAGGATCATCTAAGAAGAGTCACCACCCAAGAAATGTACAAACACCACTACCTTGGAAAAACTATTCAAAATGAGATCATACAGTTAAAGGCAACAAAAGTCAAACAGAAGATTGTGGCAAATCTGAAGTCAGCAAGATATTACTCTGTTATTCTGGACTGCACGCCTGATATCAGCTGTATGGAACAAATGACTTGAATGGTGTGTTTTGTAACAACAACAGAACCTAGTGAAAATGTCCCTGCAATGGTGACGGTCAGAGAGCATTTTCTAGAATTTATTGACATTGACGATACTATAGGAGCTGGGATGAAAAATGTGCTTCTTAAAAAGCTTGGAAGATATGGGAATTGTGATTGCTGACACGAGAGGTCAGGGCTACGATAATGGTGCCAACATAAGAGGAAAGAACAGAGGAGTGCAGACACAGATCCGAAAGTTAAACCTCAAGCTTTTTTTTTTTTTTTGTCCCATGCAGTTCTC
Organism: Chrysemys picta bellii; assembly: GCF_011386835.1. Classification (NCBI taxonomy): domain Eukaryota; kingdom Metazoa; phylum Chordata; order Testudines; family Emydidae; genus Chrysemys; species Chrysemys picta. Next base: position 205,674,982 of record NC_088791.1, read on the forward strand.
ATTCATTGAACTTGATGGTCAGTGATGCAGTATCAGCTTCTAGTGAGGCTGCTGAATTTTTTAATGTAATTCAAAGCATCTATGTATTTTTCTCTGCATCAACTCATCAGTGGCAAATTTTGAAGCAACATCTGGGAACATCTTCTCTGACACTGAAACCACTGAACTTCATGGGTAAAATATTTCCAAGTTTCAGGAAAAAATTAACTACAGTAGAGCTTCAAAGTTATGAACACAAGAGTTACAAACTGACCAGTCAACCACACACCTCATTTGGAACTGGAAGTACACAATCAGGCAGCAGCAGAGGGGGGAAAAAAGCAAATACAGTACAGTAATGTTAAACGTAAACTACTAAAAAATAAAGGGAAAGCAGTATTTTTCTTCTGCATAGTAAAGTTTTAAAGCTGTATTAAGTTGTAAACTTTTGAAAGAACAATCATAACGTTTTGTTCAGAGTTCCGAACATTTCAGAGTTACAAACAACCTCGATTCTCGAGTTGTTTGTAACTCTGTGGTTCTACTGTAGTGTTTACAAGCAATCTACCCAAATGACTAAAGATCTGTGCTCAAACAAAAGATTCAAGTCTCAGTGCTAGTTAATAATCATCTGAGGATGGTAATTGGTTCATCTTTGGCATCTAGCATTATCTACTTGTATATTTATCTTAAGCAAAACTGATCTCCTGTACCAATATTTGAGATGGCATTTAGCTAGGGCTTGTTCACAGTGACATTAAAATACTGTGGATTACTAAAGCTAATAGTATTTTCAAGTTAGAATTGTACACACAGTAGCTCAATCATCTCATTTCCATGCAGAAATTGCCACTTGTTTTAGACATGTTTTCAGACTGCTCTCTTATTACTTACTTGCCCCCTTTATTCATTTATTTAACTGAACTAAATACTGAACTCATAGAGGAAATCTGATGTAAAGAATTGTTTGTTTGCATTAAAAATATCACTTCATTTCACCTCTTGACTCCTTTTCCTGTTTACATGGGAGTGGAGGTGACTACGATTCTTTGCCACTCTTTTCTGGTCCATGGGACAGGTCTTAGGGGTCCAGTCCTTTTCTCTTAAAACTTCTCTTGACAGTCTCTCTCCATTGTAACCGTGGTCTTGCTCACCTTTTCTTGGTGTTCTCTTTTTCCCATGCTTTCTTTGCTGGTTGTTTTTCTCCCATTTTTATCACATGTCCAGCCTACCTCAAATGTACACATTCCAACTTATCAATCACTATTATATTTCTTACAGTAAAAATATATTGGAAATAAATATCACAGCATATTTGTATACCAGCATTGGCCTAAATTAACACAGATATAAAGAAATTCATTATTTTTTTAGATCAACTTAGAGAGTGGTTAATCAATTTAAAATAAAAGTGCTAAGATTAGTTGCGTTGTTTTTGGCATAACTGCGACCATCATGTCCACCACTAATAAGTGTGGTTATGTTAAGATACGCACATTTCTAGGACATCATGAGGTATCGCCCAGTGCTTTTAATTTCACATGGTGTAATTATTTTACAATAACCATATCCCCGGAGGTAGTTGAACAGTTTTGTGAAAAATAACTTTAGTGTTGAATAAATATTTATGTGAAGGTTATTGTGATCATTGCAAAATCCTGATCACAGCAAGAAGGCTTCAAATGAGAGAAACTTGCTGTAATCAATTTAGTGCATTACAGACTTGGGGAAACAATTAGGAGGTTCCTTCAGTTTTACAGAGTAAGGTTACAAAACAGTTAGCTCCTTCCGCTGCAGTATGTCGATGTAATAAAAATGGCTTGCCATACCATTAACTTAACATTGTATTTAAGAAAAGCATGTAAATTTTTCCCACCCATCCTGCTTTGGGTATCCTTAAAATAGCCTCACAGTCACGCATTGTAGGTGCAGTCAGACAGTTTTTACCTGTGTGGCCCTCTATCAGGTAAAACAGGCTGAAGTTCAGAGGGATGTTTTAAAATTCCCTGTTTCACCGGAGAGTTGGAGATATACTATCTTTGTTTTATGCATGTTTTGTTTTCTCTGGTTCTGAGGTGAAATCAGCGTCCTTTAAAGACTGGATAATGAAGGCACATTCCTGTTAACTTTGTTGTTTAGAGAGAGCATTTGTCTATATATCTGTAGTTAATAGTCTCACTTCTCAGTACAATAGGTGCTGTAAAATATATTTGCCTGATTTAAACTCTGTGTTTCTTTCCTACAAGTTTGGAAAATCAGTTCATCCACATGCAAATGCATGGACACACTCTCAAAAGCTAGGTCTCCTTCCCTCAAGTAATCCTCACTACACTCACTTAGTCTTATTTAAATTAGCGAAATTGGACATCTTTGCCAGACACTGCTGTGACCTTCCTTCATGTCCGTTTTTCTTGGATCTCTTTCTAAATGGCTGTCAGTTTCTCTCTCCCTCCTTAATCTGAGTACTTAGAGTTGGTTTTGAAAACTCAGTAATATAGTATTGTCCACAAATCAGTATATTTACACTTAAAAAAACAAGAAAAATTCAGTAGCTAATAAAATGTATTCCTGTCCCTCCACCCCAGATCTCTTTGCTTGTATCATGTTCCCTGTCCCCCATCCTTTCTCTATTTTCTTTCTCTGCAAACTTAGCTCTTTGAGCTGGGAACTGCTTCTTCCTCTGTGTTTGCACAGTGCCTAGCACATTTTGGGTCATATGGTAATATAAAAAATAAATAAAATTAATTCAGATTGTAGAGTAAATCACATAGCTTTTGGTTTTTAATTAAGTAATAATAGTGCTCAGGCTTGGCTTCTGATTCCACAGTGACCACATCACACACCAGAGTAACCTTCAAGGTAACTTAAGACAGTGGCTGTATAACATCGTCTTGTCCTTGTTAGGTCATTTCATCATTCTCAATGTCCGTGTCCACACACATGTCACATTCACTGAACACAATCAATCCATTTGGCTCTAATAAATTTGTTAGTCTCTAAGGTGCCACAAGTATTCCTGTTCTTCTTTTTGCGGATACAGACTAACATGGCTGTTACTCTGAAACCATTTGGCTCAGGTTCTTAGAATTAACTCCCCCCCGTCTTCTCCTGCTTCTTCCATTTAAGTATCACCTCTGTTAGCTAGGTACCGATTTGCTGATGCTATGTCTTCCTGCAGAGGCTCAGACCCCAGGCACATGATTAGACTTACAAGTCTTCAGTGCATGCCTCAGAAATAGTTTTAACAATAATAACACCTAGCTCTTATATAACACTCTTCATCTGTAGCTCCCAAAGTACATTACAAAGGAGGTAAGCATCATTATCCACATTAGGAAACTGAGGCACAGAGCGGGGACGTGATTTGCCTAAGGTCACTCAGCAGGCCAGTAGCAGAGCTGGGATGAGAATGCAGGTCCCCTGAATCCCAGTCCAGTTCTAGCCATTAGGCTGCACTACCTACAATATGATTGTCGATTTATCCAAAATGCCCTCTCTCTCAGTAATTTAGCTACCTAAATCAGATCATGACTGTGCACCATCTCCATGCCTGTAAATGCATCACAGGCCTTCCTGGTCAGGTGGGTTGCTTCTATTGGTTACATACCTGTAAATTGTCCAGCTACCCTGCCTGGGTATAAATGTTTTCAGGATTAAATGTATAATAGAAATACTTCCTAGAACTGGAAGGGACCTTGAAAGGTCATCAAGTCCAGCCTCCTGCCTTCACTAGCAGGACCAAGTACTGATTTTGCCCCAGATCCCCAAGTGGCCCCCTCAAGGATTGAACTCACAACCCTGGGTTTAGCAGGCCAATGCTCAAACCACTGAGCTATCCCTCCCCCCATTTTATTTTTTTAAATATGTCACTGCATCTGAAAATACTAACAATGATTTAAATATGCAGGATCTTTATGGACTAGTAACTGATCAGAGCCTGTATAATTGATCCAGTTACTTCTTGTTGTCACAGCAACAGCATCTTCTCATTATCTAACCTCTGCGGCATCTCTTCCTCATGTTGCAGTTTTGCTAGCTCCAACTCACTTGCTGTTGTCAGGGCTTACATGTTTTATACTATCAGCCGTTTTGTTTCTTTATCCACCTACTTGCCTTGGTCTTCAAATATTTATATCCAGAATATGGTAGCATACAATAAGGAGTGTGATATTGTGAGTCATATGAGTAGTAAATTAATGTTTGGATCGTAGGCAATTTCTTTTGTGCATTGAGTACCTTTCTAACTGAGAAAATTTTCACTTTTAACCTTTGATTTAAAAAAATGGTAATATGTATCTTCTTGTAAATGCAGTGTTGTTGTAGCCATATTGGACACAGAATATTATAGACACAAGATGGGTGAGGCAATATCTTCAATTGGACCAACTTCCGTAGTTGGTCCAATAAAAAATATTACCTCGTCTCTCTTATTGTAAAGATATTTAACAGGATTTCCTTGTTTAAGTCTACAATTACATTCAGCATATTAAGGAAAGTGATTAAAACACTGGGAGACCCTTCAAAAATATCACCTCCTGTTTCAAAGTACACTTTGAAGCACATTAATTTGTGAAGCTCTTTCATTAGAGAACTCATTTGATCACATTTCAAATTCCAGTGAATTTCACTCCTTGAATGTGACATTGAAGTGAAAGAATTATTTTCTCCCTTTTTTCCCCATTAGATCAGGAACAGACCATATGTCCTCTCAGTGCATCTGTCCTGCATCGCTCCAGCAGTAAGGAGTTTGCTTTCTATCTTCCACTGAAGCAGACGCAAGGTATGTGGCTTCCTGTTTATATGCTATGTGGTTCTACAAGGTGTCATCTTTTATAAACCTTGAAGTATATAGGAAGTTACATTGTGTATATAAACATAATTTTAAAAGTTTGAGAAGTTTGCACTATGATATATTGAGTTTGACTTCACTGGGACAAGGAATTCGTCCTAAATCAGTGAGCCAGTGACCAACACCTTATACTTCATAGGAAAGAATTACACCCATTCCCGAAACTGGGGCTTGCCAATTGTGCAGTGCTGTATGTGGTAGAAATAGACATTCCTTCCTTACCCTGTAATAATCGTATTACACCATGAAGCATGACATTTGATTATCCCATTTTAGGAAGGAAGGCTACAAATGTTGTTATTGATATATATAAAAGAAACAAGAGGTCACTGCATTTTTTTCTAGAATGTGGCTAACTAACCAAAAAAATGAGTGTAAGACCCCTTGCAAAATAGTGTCATATTGTTTACATGAAGCAAGTGCTTTTAATGGCGGAGGATAAATTCATTTAAGGTAAACCAAGCTATCTTATATTGAGCCAAATGGACAAGGTTCATTTTACGTCTGTGAAGATTAGTAATAGCATTATACAAAGATATGTGAGCTAGTAGGTGGAAAAAGCATCTAGCTGGTAGATCTCCTATTAAAATGTAAACTGAAGGGATTTTTAAAAAAATGAAAAACAAAAGAAACAAAAACTGACCCCAAACAACCTGTTTAGATTCCCAAATTAGTAACATAATACGTGTGTGGAATAAATACAGATCTGTATATCTGAAAAGCAGTTCCTTCTTCATGTACATGAAAAGTTATTAGTTTAATGTATTTCTCTTGCAACAACACATGGTTTCCCTAATACAGCGTAAGGGAGAAGAAGAAATTTCAATGAAAAAGGCCCTTTTTAGACAGGGCCGGCCTTAGGCGTGGGCCACCCAGGTGACTGCCCAAGCGTGCCATGGTCAAGTGGGCACCATGTGGCAGCGCAGAGGTGCACACTGCTGGTGGACTCAGAAGCTTTTCCTGGCTGGCAGAAGAGCACCACATTGGGGGGCACCCAGATTTCTCCCTGCTTCCTCCTGTCAGAGGAAAAATGGAAGGGGGAGCGGTGATGCACAGATACTGCTGCCCCCGGCCCCCCCCTCCTCCCGCCAACGTTCCTCCACTTCTCCCTAGGGGCTGTGATGGGGGGAGTGAGGAGCAACAGTAAGTTCTCTGTTCATGCAGACGACTTTCCCCACCAGGGCTGCTGCTCTCCTGTCCTCCCCTTTATGCAGCCCAGCTGGGGAAAGTCACCTGGATGCAGGCAGCCCTGACATCACTCCTTCCCCCTGCCCCCGCCCGCCCCCACAGTTCTCTAAGGGCGTGCAGAGGAGCAGAATTCAAGGGAGGGAGGGAGCAGCAATGACAGCTGCTCTACATCAAGGTCAGTTTAACCCAAATGGGCGCAGGAGGGGGAGTGCAGGGTTTGGGGCGAAGGAGGCACAGTGTAGGGGTTGGGGCAAATGGGAGGTGTGGAGCTCACAGGGGCAAATGGGGGGCACCCCTGGGGGCCAGGGGCAATGGGGGGGCGGCACCATGCCCATGGAGGTCAGGGGTGCCAAAATACAAGTTTGCCCAGGGTCCTATTTTCCCTTAAGACTGGCCTTGTTTTTGATAAATTATCAGTTTAAAGGGATCAGTTAAGGAGAAAGCAGGAGAAAAGAATTTCTGGAAGTAAAATAATTTAACAATTGAAAGTTCCCCTTATTTTAGTTCATGTAACAGTAAAGAAAGCAAAAAATAGCTTTTACAATCATTCAGTTGTATTTAAGCATGTATCTTCCTTCATCCCTTCTTTTTTCCTAAGGCACTTTGTCCATTGAAAGCTATTGTTTTCTATATTTTCCTACAGTGTTTGATATTTTCAACTATTTCAGAGAAATCTGGAAGCCAGAACTTAAGACTTGCCAGGAAATAACTGAAATATTTACTTTTTAGTCTTTATGTGCAATGTTTTAATTTATACTTATGCCATCTAACTGATATAGGATCTGAAAGTAATTTATTACCTTTACTTTTGTAAATTTTACAAACATTTATAGACAAGTTGTACATTAATAGCAACTTGTTTCCTGAAGTTATACAGCAATACAGAGCAATCTTGTGGTTAGTTCAGGATGAATTCATAATTTAGGGGATTTCAGTAATAATTGCAGGTCTTTCATAACGTGATACTGTCATCTTTTGCTCCAATATTAATATAAAAAACAATCATATATTCCTCATCCCAGAAATGATGGAAAGATTTCTGTATTTATTCAAGCCATTTAAATGCTTTTTTTCAAAACAGGATCTTTGTGTAGGTCATGTTGTAAATTATGCTTTTCAATTTCAAGTTGTACAAGGCATTTTATTAGATTATGAATCTTAAACCTTTGCTCTAGGTGGTGTTTCATACAGTTGTATGTGTGTGTGTGTCTATCTCTATCAATATATAACCATACACATTCACATAAATACTCTATATCGGGGTGGACAAACTTTTTGGCCCAAGGTCCCCACCTGGGTGGGGAAATTGTATGCAGGGCCATGAATGTAGGACTGGGGCATGAGATTAGGGGGGTAGGAGAGGTGCGGGATGCAGGAGGAGGCTCAGGATAGGGGGTACAGGGTTGCGGCAGGGGGCTCAGGGCAGGGGGTTGAGGTGCAGGAGGGGTGCAGCAGGGGGCTCAAGGCAAGGAGTTAGGGGTCTCAGGGCAGGGAGGAGGGGTTTGGAGTGTGGGCTCTGGCCCGGCGCCACTTACCTCGAGCAGCTCCGGGGTGGCAGCAGCGCATAGTGGGGCTAAGGCAGGCTCCCTGCCTACCCTGACCCTGCGCCGCTCCCGAAAGTGGTGAGCATGTCCAGCAGTGGATCCTGGGACTGGGGTGGGGCAGGCAGCTCCACCGCGCGCTGCCCTCGCCTGTGAGTACCACTCCCAAAGCTCCTATTGGCCGCGGTTCCCCGTTCCCAGTCACTGGGCACTGTGGGGGGATGATGCCTGCAGGCGAGGGCAGCGCACGGAGCCCTCTGACTCCCACCCCACCTCCAGGGGCCGCAGGGACATGGTGCCGGTGGCTTCCAGGAGCGGTGTGGGGCCAGGGCAGGCAGAGAGCCTGCCTTAGCCCCCACTGCACCAGGGGCTGGCAATCCTGTGAGCCGCATTGAAAGCCTTGATGGGCTGGATCCAGCCTGCTGGCCATAGTTTGCCCTCCCCTGCTTTATATGGATTTAAACCAAACAAATTAGCCTTTGGAGAAATACAAACTAAAGCCTGTATCAACTTCCCCTGGAAATAGCCATAGGGCTATGGAAAAAGGAAATGTGAGATTAACCACTCAGTTTCCTCCAAATTTTGTCACAGATTGGGGTATTTCTTGACATGTATTTTGCTTCCCCTTCTAGCTAACAGCTATTGGGAAGGAGGTTGCAAGTTGATGGTCTCTTTATTTATTTATTTTCCTCTGTTTGGAGGTCTCTGTCATATACTTCTGTACCAGGTATGGACTGGCTACAGAGCTTGTTTATACACACCAGATGTGTTCATCCTAAAATCCTTTAATGTTCTCCCAGGTGTGACTAAAGTTATCTTTAAATAAGGTCTTTTCCATACAGTGCCACCTAGTGGCTGAATAGTATAATACAGTTTAGCATTCCATTAATCTCTGGTTCAATGCAGTGTTGTTGTAGCCATGTTGGGCCCTGGATATTAGAGAGACAAGATGGATGAGGTAATATCTTTTATATAAGTTGGTCCAATAAAAGATGTTATATCACCCACCTTGTGTCTCCATGTTTCAATAACATTTCTGGAGATGCAGCAGCAAGGGAGTAGATCACAGAGAAGGTGGTGAGGACTCACTCAGAGTCTGATCATTTCCTATGCAAAGATTTTATGCAGACGTAGAGAAAAGCTGTGACTGATGCCATGGGATGTTTTTTGTTCTTTACTATAGACACCATGTGGAACTGTCCAGTTTAATCTTATCCATAAAGTATGTAGTAAACTTGACCAAGCAATCGGTTTAAGGAAATACTAAAGCAGAAAACCAATCCTAGTCAATTAGGGTTACCATACGTCCTCTTTTTCCCGGACATGTCCGGCTTTTCGGCAGTCAAACCCCCGTCCGGGGGGAATTGCCAAAAAGCCGAACATGTCCGGGAAAATGGCTGCTCTGCTCCTCCCCGACTCTTCGGCTCTGTTTAAGAGCCAGGCTGCCCGAGCGCTACCGGCTTCGGGCAGCCCCCGTGCCTCCAGACCCTGCACCCCCAGCCGGGCACTTCCCCTCCCGGGCTCCGGCGGCGCAGAGTCCGGAGGCACGGGGGCTGCCCGAAGCCAGTAGCGCTTGGGCAGCCCGGCTCTTAAACAGAGCCGAAGAGTCGGGGAGGAGCAGAGCCGCCGCGGCTGGAGGCTCTGCTCCTCTTCGGCTCTGTTTAAGAGCCGGGCTGCCCGAGCGCTACCGGCTTCGGGCAGCCCCCTGTGCCTCCGGACCCTGCGCCGCCGGAGCCCGGGAGGGGAAGTGCCCGGCTGGGGGCGCAGGGCCCGGAGGCATAGGGGCTGCCCGAAGCCGGTAGCGCTCGGGCAGCTCGGCTCTGTTTAAGAGCCGGGCTGTCCGAGCGTTACGGGCTTCGGGCAGCCCCCGTGCCTCCGGACCCAGCGCCACCGGAGCTCGGGAGGGGAAGTGCCCGGCTGGGGGCGCAGGGTCCGGAGGCATAGGGGCTGCCCAAAGCCCGAGCGCTACCGGCTTCACGGTTTGCCTGGCAGCCTCCAGACCCTGCACCCCCGGCTGGGCGCTTCCCCTCCCGGGCTCCAGCTGCGCTGGGAAAGCGCCGGCTGGGGGCGCAGGATCTGGGGGCTGCCCGGCAAACCCTGAAGCCGGTAGCGCTGGGGCAGCCCTTTCCCCCTGGCTGGGAGTGGGAGGGAAGAGGGGGCGAAGTTAGGGCGGGGAAGGGGCAGAGTTGGGGCGGGGCTAGGGTGGGGAAATGGGCGGGGCCAGGGCCCGTGGAGGGTCCTCTTTTTTTATTTATGAGATATGGTAACCCTAAGTCAATCATACTGCCCACTATCCAGTCTGTTGTTTCATACATGTATTGACGATGCACAGCTGTACATCTTTTTGCTCTGAGAATCCTGCTAGCTTGGTGTCTGCCAATAGGTAGGTGGTAAGCAGAATATTGGTGAGTGGATGCATGTTGTGCTGCTTGCCTCGTTCACAACTAAGGGAGATGGAAGCCTTGCTTCTGGGTAGGAGTCATTTTTTTTATGAGGAGGCTCTATCTTCCTTCCCCTTTGCACCTAGGGACAGATGATGTGTGGACATGCAGTATGTAGAGGGCAGAGGTAAAAAGTTTTATTGTCTCATATTCACTTGGCTCACTTAATAATATAGACTCCGATGCAGTGGCTAATGAAATCAATTCAATGGAAAACCTCCAATTGACTTCAGTGGGCTTTAAAGCAGAGCCCACACCATGCTCCCTTCTTCTCTGGATCTTGATTTTCTTCTTTTCTTTGACTTGTAGCTTGCTCTTTTCCTCCTTGTTCTCTTTGACTCTAGGTTTAACCTTTTTGTTTTTCATTTTGTTTTTTACAGATATATCTTAAAATCTCCAGAATTCAATCAGTTAGGACAGATTTTGAAAATTGACCCCTTTTCCCCTTTCTGTGCCTTTAACTTTGTACACACAGATTATATAATATAGACATCTATATATCTGTTTGCAAATCAGAGACATCATTTACACATCCAAAACTGCAAGCACAAACAAGAAGCATTGGTTGAGGTGCCTTTAAAAGTCAGGCCCTTCAATTCTGAGAACAGAACTTTACACTGACTTTATTAGGAAAATGTGCTGTTTTATATGCTGAGAGCATTCATCCATGCAAATCCATATAAAACTTCTCATGTGAATTTATCATGGGAAATAGATATAATTGCCTCACAGATTTAAGTTAGGCCATGCAGTAGGTTTCATCACTGTCTCATGATTTCTTACTAACCACCCCAGGTACAGTACTTCAGAGCAATTAAACTATACAAATACTCCTCGGAGGAGGCTATTATTTCACATAACTTAGTCTCCTTTCTCTAGTTTCTAACAGAGAAACCAAATATTCAGTTATTTCAGTATGTTTTGGCTCTGATGCATGGCCTTCCCTTCCCCCTGTATATAAATTAGATTTCCTGATTTCAATAGGGCTAGAAACTGAAAAGACCATTAATCGTAAATTAGAATAACCTGCTGATGATGATCCATTTAATAACTGCTGTGGTTGGACAGACTAACTTGGAGCATGTCCTTGCATAGGTAGAAATACCCTGTTCCTTATTTAGTGATATGTTAATCACCAAAACTCAGTTGAAATAGGGCGGTTTTGCCCTATAATGAATCAGAGCTCTATATCTAGACCAAAATTTGCCATGGCAAATTATCTGCACACTCATTCTTTGGATATAGCCAAAAAATCCAGAAAATATCCCCAATATCAAAAAATCAATTTTTTATAAAATATTTTTAGATGGAAGGACAATTGGAACAGAATTTACATGTAGTCTCCAAAGCTATATCTACATTGTTGCATTTCTTTCCATTTTCATGGAGCCTCATTTTATGTATTTTAAATACTCCAGGCATAAAAGTTTTATGTCTGGAGCCCTCATTGAGTTTTGAGTAGAACAGTTTGCAGGGAGCCATATTGGACACTTCCATCTACTTTAATATTTTACTATAGCTGTTTAAAATAACAGTCTCCATGATTTAGGGGGAAATACAAAGACAAACTTTATTTACAGAGTACAAAGGTAAAATTTTCAAAAGCACCCCAATAACTTTGAAACCAAAATCCCATTTTCAAATATGACTTATGTATCTAGGCTGCTAAGTCTTATTGAAAGTCAATTTTCCCTTTTCAAAATTGTACTTAAGCACCAAAGTCACTTAGCTATATTTGAAAATTACCCCCAGCCCTACAAAAATAGAAAAGAAGGTGAAACTTCTTTGCAAGACTTTGGAGATGGAGGGCCACAATAAGATCCAGCCCTTGTTTTAAGTGTGGCTATATGTTAGATTTTTATTTAATTTCTGGTTTATTTTCTGGTTTTAGGTGAGCAGTAGCTGTTAATTGAATCTTATATGTGATTATATCACTAATTGGGAGGGGAGAGAGACACACACCCCATATTTTTAGGCATAGGCACCGGAGGCAGTATTGAAATTGAGCTTTCAACTTTAACGTTGCACTAAATGACTTCTGAGGGCTTGATTTCTCAACTATTGTTTTGAATTAATGTTGATTTTTTTTTGCATTGAGTTGTTCTGAAGCTTTTTTTTAAATAAAACATTTTATTGATTTTTTTATAGGCAAAGACAGTGTAACCTATTACAATGAGATTAAGAATGCTGTAGCAAATACAAGCACAAAAGTTAAGCAAAGGTCAAATCTCTATACGGTAGGCGTACAGTAACTAATTTAAAGATTCTTGCCCAAAACAAACATTTTTGAACAATAGAGTGGCTCAAATATTGAATTAAATTAGAAAAACTTTAAGGTTTGTCTTAAATGGGCCCCCAGAAGGTCTCCTAATCGTATCACTTTGAGCCCTAAATGGCATACAAGACTATAGCGTACTCTGACCTCCACTCATGCTGCCACTTTGTGTTCCAGAATTTAAGCTTTGATTATTTTTTTTTAGTAAAGGAGATCTTCTCCCCTGATCCAGACCTTTTACACTAGGTAAAGGGGCCTGAGTGGTATAAAGCAGCCCTAAAAGCCCTTATCCCAGCTAGGAGAGGACTCCCCTAGTGCAGGCATTGCAGGGGACAGCCATAAGACTGTCCTCTGAAGACCTCTTCACAAGCCTTGACATGAGGGAGCAGAGCCAGAGCATGCAGTGCTGAGGAGGTTCCGTGCAGTGCTATGGCCTCAGTGCAGCCCACAAGGCTGCTGTAAATTAGACAGGCCGCCAAGGCTAAAGATATGCTGGGGGCCTCTACTGACCTTGGAGCAGCCCAGGATAGGAAGGGCACAAATGTAGCTTAAAGCCATTTGTCACAGGGTCTGGGGTGAAAGCCAGACCAGAGAGGGGTTATGTCACCTCTTACCCTGTAACCCTGGGGGCTTTACAATGCTTGCTACTGGAGCTCTCTGCCTAGGATGCTCATAGTCAGTATTACAGCATGCAGGTCACACCCTGAGTGTCTGTGTGCTAGACAGCCCTGGATCAGTACCTCTGGCCCAGCAGCCTGTCTACAGCCCCACGCTGGCTTCCACCAGCCTTGGTAACAACCAGCAAGGTGACCTCAACACATTCCAAGTCCCAGATTTTTCCAAAACCATGTGTTCTGCCATATCTAGCCCTCTTCTGGATAGTTCAGAGAAATGTTAAGATCTGTTTGTTCCTGTAAAGAGACAAAAGTACATTAGAGCTTATTAATTTAACTGGGTAAATCTACCCTTCCCTGCAAACTAGGCTCTGATTTGGTTTATAGTAAAAATAAAAAAAATATTAAGAGGCCATATCTGAAGTGATGCCAAGTAAAAGAAATAAAAAGTTAGAAATGGTTACAAGCAAATAAAATGAAAACACACATGTAAAAGGTCTAAAATAAATCTAGCAAGGTATAGGCTTTGTTCAAGATGGTTTCTTTCACCAGTCATTTTTCTTTTATGTCTGATTTTCCCTTGGTCAAGACCTTCCACCAAAGTACAAAATGCTGGGATTCTCTTATCTGCCTGGGTGAAAAATCATTGTGTATGTGGGTTTCTCACCTATATTCATTTCCCAGAGACTTCAGCTCCTCCCTTGGTAGAAGGACCCATCTTTCTCAGCTTGTAAAAGTTCTGTTCCCTTGTGTCCATCTAGTGATGGAGGCCATAGATTGCTTCTGTCTCTGCTTATATCTTCAGAAGTTCAACTACTTTGTTTCAAGAGGCAGGATGACCTCCACCTGTTTTTCTCTTCCTGTGGCCTTCCCTTCCCCCTGTATATAAATGGGGCTTCCATCCTTCTGATTCCATAATGCTTAACTTACATGAGACAGGTAAATAAATACCTGCCTTCTCTCCTGTCTAGGAGGAAACCGGTTTCTCCCTGTTTGGCCAGACTTTAAAGCATGGTATCATGAAGTATCCATATTTCCTCATATGGTGTTAATACATAAATGTTAATCATCAGTGTGGCATTAGCTTTCTGAAAAGACTTCACTCTATACACTTTTGTAATACAGTAATATTGACATACAGTCAATTGATTCAATTGCTTATCACTTGAGGTTCAGCCCCTCTTGTCTTTATAGATGAGTAAACTTTTGCAACATATTCTGTGGAAAGTAAAAGCTTCGATAAATAAAAGCTTTTTTCACCTGCTAGGACACATGCCAGGCTGTCTCCTCCCCCACTTGTTGGCTTGATAATGTTTCTTTACCTAATATGTAAAAATAGACCTTCATTGTCTGTGCCTGAAGACGGGGCTCAAATATACAATCCTTCGAGGCAGACTGTGCTTATGCATTATTTGCCAAACACATTTTAAGAATATAATTCTAGCACATATTCATAATATTTTGTACACACCCTGTGCATATATCATACAAGAACATTAATGATCAGAGTGTTAGTTTTCCAATATCTTACATACCTTTTATATACAGATTTTAACCATAGCGAGTACACTGAATTGGTCAGGCCAGATGAAACTCATACCTGATACGAATGAACCCCTTGCCCTCTGGCATTGGGATGCACTTAGGGTCACACTGCCCTCCCCCCTTACAAAGCTGCAGGAAGGTTAGCTGCTAGCTGACCTGGAGGCAGGAGGTCAGAACCCTATTTCCTGGGCAGGTCATCTGCCTCCATATTTTCTTTCCTCTCTCCCCTTTATATAGAAGAAACCTGTTTTGTCACCTTTGTCTGTCTTCAGTCTCCAGGACATAATATCAGAGAGTAGCTATAATTTTCATCTACCGGGATGTTACAAACATTTTACAGTGACATTAATGACCATGGTGTTAGATTTAAAATGATATATTATATCACCTTTTAAATAAATATCATGACACCAATGTGTGAGGTGTAATGAATATGTCACTCCTGACAAGAGTTTCTGACAAAGTAGTGAACCACAAATGGGCTTCTGTGTCCCTCCCTTCCCACACCACTACAGTCATCCTTCCCTCTGTGGCGCAATACAGAAGCTCACCAAACATCTATATCCCTTAAAGGTGTGAAAAAAGCTTCAAAATATGAACTGAGTGTAACTGATGCAGTGATGTTTACCTAAGACCTCTCAGTGCTAAGAAATAGCACTGAGGTTTGAAATGCCTCTGCTTATCTCAGTAAGGTGTTAACTCAGATGTCTAGTGATGATGATTTAAATATCCACATTGTTAACTATTTTAATGCTGATCAAATTCTATAAGAAAAGAGAACAGGAATCATATTTTGAAGATCTACACAATCTATGTGAGTGAATGCCATTTAATTTTTGCCGCACAAGTGGGCAATTCTTCAGAGTGTGCAACCATTTTTTCTCCCAGTCAAAAAGGAGCCAAGCCAAAGAAGCCCAGCAGGGTATTGAAGGCTATTTCAAATGCCACACTATTCTGTCTGTGATGTCTCAAGTATTTATGCTATGGGACAAGGTTTTACAACTGTCTGAGGGTATGTTTACACTGTAATTAAAACCCCAATTCAGGATCGTGGGGTTTAGTCTAAGGGGCTATTTAATTGTGGTGTAGACATTCAGACTCAGGCTGAAGCCTAGGCTCTAGGATCCTGCGAGGTGGGAAGGTCCCAGAGCTTGGGCTGCAGCCTGAGCCCAAAGTCTACACCGCAGTTCAATAGCCCCTGAGCCCAAGATCCATGAACCCAAGTCAGCTGTCATGGTCCAGCTGCGGATATCTACTTTCAGTGTAGACATACCCTGAGAGACTTCCTTAACAGATAAGAGACTGACTGAGAGCGGTGGCTTCAAAAGACCAGTTAGTGATGAAGATAGCTCTGCAATTCTCATTGGTTGCCTCTCACACAGCAGCCAGGTCTATGCCCACTGTGATGATTATGAGACGAACATCATGGTTGCAGTCATCAGGTATCCCAAAAGAGGTTCAGGAAACTATTGAAGACCTGCCTTTTGAAGGCCATGACATATGAAATTCCAGAACTGATAAAGTGCCTCAGTCTCTGAAGACCTGTCAGTGATGCTTCAGCCTCTGGATCCCTATACACCGTCACAAAAGAGGAACCCAAACTGATACAAATAATTTTCCAGACAGGGGCCTCCATCTTTCTTATATCAGTACCAACAAAGAGTTCTTGAGTTTTCTAGGAAAAGGCCTTGTTTCCAGAAGAAGAGTCCCTTTTTCTTCTACAGTAATAGTGTTCTGCAGTCATTAATTAGGTAGGAACTCAATCACCCACCTCCTTGAGGGGTAGCTGCTAGTCACTCACCTATAGTAGGACCTGTGTGGACAAATGCTTGAAGAAGAAAGAGCGGTTACTTACCTAAGGGCACATCTTCACTACCCGCCAGATCGTTGGGTAGCAATCGATCTATTGGGGATCGACTTATCTCATCTAGTGAAGACGCGATAAAATTGATCCCTGATCGCTCTACCCTCGACTCCGGAAATCCACCGCAGCAAGAGGTGGGACCGGAGTCGACGGCGGAGCGGCAGTGGTCGACTCACCGCCGTCCTCACAGCCAGGTAAGTTGACCTAAAATACGCAACTTCAGCTACGCTATTCACGTAGCTGAAGTTGCGTATCTTGGGTCGACCCCCTTCCCCCTCCCCCCCCCCGTAGTGTAGACCTAGCCTTACAGTAATTAGAGTGCTTCGCGATGCTTTTGTTCACATAGATGCCACTCCTTGCCCACTGATATGGTGCTCCTATGTGAATTTCTGTGTTAGTGAAGGACCTGAGTAGTAGTTGTAGAGCTAACCTGGGATTTCTTTTTCCCATATCATAGAGATCTTTGGCTTTACTTTTAGTTCATGTATGCAATTATCACAGGCTAATCTGGAGGCATAAATAGCTTCATTGCAAAAACTTTTAACTTGAACAGGGTCATGTATTGAACGTAGATCTGTTTTCTATATTACTTTCTGATATACCATCATTTTGAACTACTTGTTAACAATTTACCCTTTGTCAAGACCATATTTTCAGGAATAAAAGTGGGGAAACAATTCAAAATGTTATTACATAATATTACACAGACACGCACAAAACACCAACTATATTAAAAGAACATTATTTAGGTTGCTAAGTGGAGCACTCAGAAGTATAGAAAATGGTAGATTTAAAGATGCCCATGCAATTTTAATTTGGCCATCTCTGTGAATATGCATTATGATATTGTCTTTAATTACATGATTGCATATTCTTTTTAACACTAGTAGCTGACAGCCAGAGCCGTCCTTACCCATACGCAAAGTATGCAGCTGCGTAGGGCACCAGGAAACTTGGAGCACCAAATTTCCTGGTGCCCTGCGCAACTACGTGCTGCGCCAGCCCCTGCTCTGCCTCTTCCCCAGGCCCCCCACCCCAGTCCTGCCTGTTCCCACCCCTGCTCTCCCCCTGCCCCCACCTCTTCCCACCCCTGCTCTGCCACAGCCCCACCCCTGAGGACTGCAGCAGGGCCAGGCCTGCATTCACCAGCAGTGGTAAGTGCAGGGACCCGGTCCCAGCTGTGCCGCTGGTGAGTGCTGGGGGGTGGTTCCCCCCTGCCTCCCAAGCCAGCCCCCCTCCCACAGAGGCCTGGGGCCAGCCCCCTCCCACTCCACGGAGGCATGGGGCCCCACACATCCCCTGTCATTTACTTCTTTGGTGTGCTCATTGTTACCTTAGAATAAAGTACCAGAATCAATCTTGTGAATAAATATAACCCCAACACGACGCCAACAGCTTTATAATTACGTCCCAACCAAGTGAGGTTTAGATAGAAAAATAATTCATCTTTATTTTAATAAAAAACACTGTTTGGAGTGAAGTCCTATCCCTCGTTCACATTCCCAAGCACTAAGATAACAAATAATTTGTATTAGCACACTAGATGCATATTAATTTCATAGGTAGGGTCAAGGAATTTTCCTGATTCTAGTGGCAAAGATGCAAGCAGACCATTACACAGCACGGAATGGAAGCATTGCCATTGGGGTAAAAGGTGTGAATAATAGCAGCAGCTTAGCCCTCCAACAAGTTTGCATTTCCCAGAAAAATTCCTGCAGCTGCTCAGAGATACGGTCGTTCTATCTGCACTTTGTGGTTTAGAGAAATTCAATGGAAGATGGCTGCCAAGCAGGGCCGGCTCTAACTTTTTTGCCACCCCAAGCAGCAAAAAAAAGCGCCGCTCCGCCGTAACACACACACGCACCCCCGGCGCCACCCCGCCCCGCCAAAACACCCCCCCCGCTGAGCACCGCGCTGCCGAACACCCCCCCGCCGAGCGCCGCATTGCCGAACACCCCCCACCGAGCGCCGGGCCGCCGAACAGCTCCTGCCGCGCTGCCGAACACCCCCCCGCACTGTGCTGCTGAACCCCCCTGCGCGGAGCGCCGCCAAACACCCCCGCCAAGAGCCGCGCTGCTGAACACCCTCGCCCCCCGTGGAGTGCCGCGCCTCTGAAACCCCGCCGAGCGCCGCGCTGCCGAAACACCCCCACCCCCCGCGGAGCACCGCATCACCGAAACCCCCGCCGAGCGCCGTGCCGCCAAACAGCCCCCGCCCCCCCCGCCGCACTGCCAAATACCCCTGCCCCCCGCTGAGCACCGTGCTGCTGAACACCCCCGGCCCCCCCGTGGAGCGCTGCGCCGCCGAACACCTCCGCCCCCTGCGGAGCGCCGCACTGCTGAAGGCCCCCCGCGCAGAGCACTGCCAAACACCCCCTGCTGAGCGCCGCGCCGCTGAACACCCCCTGGCGCGCTGCCAAACACCTCCCGCGGAGCGTCGCGCTGCCGAAACCCCCACCCCACACGGAGCACTGCCAAACACCCCCCGCCGAGCGCCACGCTGTCGAACCCCTCCCCATGGAGTGCCGCGCCGCCGAACACCCTCCGCCGAGCGCTGCACTGCGCTGCCCCCCACCACCCCAAGATTGGCCACCCCTTACTAGGTGCCGCCCCAAGCACGTGCTTGGTTGCCTGGTGCCTGGAGCTGGCCCTGCTGCCAAGAGAAATGCACTGTCTCGTCGCATGCAAGCAGGTAGTGAAGTACATTGCTAGGCAGAGTTTGTCTGGGGAGAGCGCCCAGAAAATTGGACAATAGAATGGGGGACTTAGAAGCAAATTATCAAGGTCTTGCTCAGACAGTGCACAAAAATGTGTCATATTTGCTATCTAGCTGGTTTTGAACCCTGCTAAAGTGAATGAGAATTTTATGTCCTGGACCTGCTATATTCCCATCAAACCAAAGAGACCGCTGATCCATCTTTACTTCTGTATAACTTATTTAAAAAGACCAGCCATGGGCTAAAAATGTAAGAGACCGTTTTCCTGTAACAACTGCCATATAAATGGGGATACCAGGCCAAGACGCTTATTTCAATGATCCAGTACTCTGGTCTATTTCAGAGATTTGGGCTTAATTCTCCACTGTGCCCAAGTGGAAAGATCCCCAAGGACCTTAAGCCAGTTGAGAACTGGGTATATCAGACCCTAGCTCTGCCTCCTCCTCTTCCTTCAAATGCTCTGCCTCCTAGAAGCCTTTGATTTCTGTAATACGAGGGACAGATAATGGTGTGATCATCTTAGTCACTTCAATTATACATTTGACCTGCTTGCTTTATGGCTTAAGCCTTAAATTCCTCTTTTCATTAGTTTTTGTTACACTAAAGTGCAGGGAACAAATAATAACTAACTGTATGTTTGCTGAGGATTTCTGGAACAATGCAAGCCATAAGATATTTTTGCAGTAGTACAGAAAACTAAT
Source organism: Chrysemys picta bellii (assembly GCF_011386835.1). Taxonomy (NCBI): domain Eukaryota; kingdom Metazoa; phylum Chordata; order Testudines; family Emydidae; genus Chrysemys; species Chrysemys picta. The sequence goes on from NC_088791.1 coordinate 205,694,695, forward strand.
TAAATCTAGTAGGCCAATTTTACCCCTGGTGTAATTTATCTGGAGTCAGTGGAATTACAACAAATTAATTATACCCCTAGCTTTCAAAGTGCAACAATATGCCATATCTTTCAATACCCCACTGTACACAATATGCCATACCTTCCAACCCACCACCATATATAATACAGCATACCTTCTAACACCTCACTCTGTATACAGTATTTTTAGAGCTTGTAATTTATAAGCTCCTATAGGTATTAATGTATTGTAATAGAAATAATATTGAAGTATGTATCCATGTAACACTCAGCCACTGCAGGGATGGGTGCAGTAAGGTGACCCTCAGGATTGGTGCACACCTGTTGTGTACTTTGCACCTGGTAGGAGAGAGCAGCTTACAACAATTTGTCCTTATCCTTTCTTGGCAAACTCTTTACAGTGAAAACATTGCCATCAATGCTACTTTTTGTATTTCCAATGTGAGCTGGAAGTGGCTCTCTTGTTACATAGCAAGACCACCAAAATGCCACTATGGGAATAGGGTGCATATGCTGTAGATCTACAGAAACCAGAGTGCTAATGCAAACAAACCACCTGACCTGTCCAAACTTCTTCAATCAAAAGACTTTACATATAAAATGAGGTGCCACCCCAGAATGTGCTGCTAAGGGCAAGCATGAAAGGAGGCCATCAGCTAAACATGCTGTACAGCTCTTCCAGCATTAGATACAAATCACACTCCCAGCAAAACAGGAGAGGGGGTTTGTGGCTCTCAGAGGAGACCTACAGTCCGCAACTGCTTCTGTCTCAAGGCCAGGGCCGGCTTTAGGCCGATTCAGCAGATTTGGCTGAATTGGGCCCCGCGCCACAGCTCTCCACCCCGCCCCCAGCTCACTTCCCCCTCCTCCCCTCCCCTGCACGCTCCGCCCCCTGCTCCTCCCCCGCCCCTGCTTCCCGCGAATCAGAGGTTTGCAGGAAGTCTGAAAAGAAGCAGGGGCGGGCAGGCAGCACCTGGTAAGCTGAGTCAGGGGTGTGGGGAGGGGGACGTGAGAAGCGCTCCGGGGAGGCATGGCCCAGTCCGGCCGCGGCCGAGCACCTCCGGCCCCAGCAGCTCCGGCCCCGGGGCGCCGGCCCCGGTTCTGGCCGAGCGCGCCGGCCCGGCCCACTTGGCTCGGCTCCGTCCCGGCTCCCTCGGCTCGGGCCGGGCCCGGCCCCCGCAACTCAGCTTGGGCACGGCCCGGCCCGGCCCCCGCGGCTCAGCTCGGGCCCGGCCCCCGCGGCTTGGCTCGGCTCGGCCACCCCGGCCCGGCTCAGGTCCGGCCCGTGTCCGGCCCCCTGGCTCGGCTCGGGTCCGGTCCAGCTTGGGTTCGGCTCAGCTCAGCTGAGCGGCTCCAGGCCAGATCCAAGCCCCACGACCCCGGCTGGAGCTCCGGCCGGAGCGCAGCCCGATTCCTGGGGGCGGGGCTTGCGGAAAGCCACGCCCCCAGGAATCGGACCCCGCTCTTGCTAAAGCCGGCCCTGCTCAAGGCTATGAGAGAGGGTGAATTATGAAAACCAAAAGACACATTTCTGGAAAACACACTCACAGCCCTGCTTACTATACAATAGAGCAATTTCCCTCTTTAAAGCCTATATCTGAGGGAAGAATGGAATGTGGGGATATGACATTGACCCATCCTGTCTAGACTAGGAAATAGATTGTATTGAAAAACATGATAGTTCAAGCATGTTAGCAAATACGTTTTTTAAACACTGCCTATTCTCGCAGTTTAGACCTGCCCATTCAGAAGAGGGGCAAGGAAACAAGGAAGGGGCACTGGGCATGTTAGAAAGTCCCAGTTCAAACCACTTGAGCATCCAACTAGAGAGCTCAAGCAGTTACACCCCAGCCCAGAGAACTCAACTGGCCAATGGCCTTGAGCTGCTCTTGTCAACCCCAATAGTAGGGGCCTTAGCAAGGTGAAGTTCACTTGTCTGCAGACACAATGGCATGAACAGAAAATCCCTGGGAATTGTGGTCCTACCATAATTAATCCTAAGGGATTCAGCATGTGAGGGAGGAAATCAAGGGTATTTTAATTCTGACCTGGGATTCTGGGAGGGCAATGGAGTGAGCAAGCATTCACCCCTGGGCTATCACTACATACACAGATTCTACCCCACTCTTTTCCTACAAGCCAGAGAGGTGCTCAGTGCTTCTTTGTTTCAATCTTTAAAAAAAAACAGAAGCCCATTCATCCAGGCCACATGGCTGTTTCCTTGCTGTGGCCACCACACTCCACCAGACTCCCAGCTCTGGCCTATGCTGCCCCCAGTTTCCCCCCATGATCCCCACAATCATTCCCAGTGTCCCCAGCAGCCCTCCCTTTCTCCCTCTCCTGAGCCCGGGCAGGGCAAGCAGCCGCAGAGCACAGGCAAGATACTCTCCTTCTGACTTGAGGCAGGTACCTGAGCACAGCTGTAACTCCCCACCTCCTTTGGAATGTGCCCCCCTGGGCATCTGGGGAGGGGCATGTGACCATTCCTGCCCCTCCCTAGCGTCACTTCTGCATATGGGCTCTTGTTTGCATACTCTACGTTGTAGTGAGCCATGTGGCTATTTGTACATGTTCCCTAAAGTTTGTGCACAGAGCTGCCCCCTGGCTGGAGTCACAACCAGCTCTGTTATCCCCCTCCCCATACCTGTTACCCCCACTTTTTCTGATCAACTGTCACATTCCAACTGCCACAGAACCTTTGGACTCCTAACATTCCATCCAGTTCTCATAGGGCTCAGTGATTGAACTTGCTGATATTTTAAACAAAAAGAGCTCTCAACCATACTTGTAGCTGTTTCAATTGCTTCACACTGAGTCAGAGACATTGTAGACTTCAGAGTCACACACAGAATGGCAATCCTGGAAGATTAATGCTGATTGGTGTGGGTGAAAATGAGGAAGTATGCTACAGTCAGGGGCTGTGTGTGTTTGGGGTTAGTGTTGGTGCTGGTTGTGGGGTTGTATGGATTTTGAAGAACTGTGGCAGATGGGCCAAGTAATCCAATATCTGTTCAGTCTCCTTCAGACAACCAGTGTAATGGTTGGATGCAAATTAGCTGAAGTGTAAGGGTAGTGATTTGGTTGAATTACCCTCTGATATCATCGTCTTGGGCTCTTCACAGGGACTACATACATACCTTACTGTAGCTGCACACCGCATGGGTGTAATTCGTAAAGCCAAAATGGCTGAGAATTTAAAAATTGGATGGTAACAGAGTGCGAAACCCAGTGAAGACTGAACCTGGTGATAGTCTGAACAAAGAGAGACCTCAGTTATGCTTGTAGATCAGTGGTTTTCGTTCTATTTACATTGTGGGCTGCAGATCTCTATGTGTTATATGTGACGCATCAACACAATATAAATACTGCCTGTATGGTCCTGAGCAGATCACATGGGCCGCAGCTGAGTGCTGATTGGGCTGCAAGTGGCCCAAGGGCTACAGGTTGAGAACCATGGTTGTAGATGTTTCCACTGCTTCACATTGACTCAACAGACATTCTAGGCTTCAGAGTGACTATCCTGGAATCTTATGATGTAGATTACATATGTGCGTTCAATGCTCTGCTGAATAGGAATGGGATTAATCACATGCTTGAAGTTAAGAATGTACTTAATTGCTTTGGTGAATCAGGGCCTAAATATTCACCAAAACATTTATTTATATGATATATAATATAATTTCACTGTGCCCATAAGATATTAAACTTATCCTAAACCCAATAATACCATAACTCTAGCTTTTGACAAATGGAGTCATTTAAATTGTTCACTGCAGGGAAGGATTAATTTAATTAAAATGAACATCATATCCACATTATTCTACCACTTCAATTCTCTTCCCTTGATATTCCTTCATACTACTAATAGGATTAACTAACTATTCAAAACATTTTTGGGGGAGAGATAATACATTATTCAAATTCTCATTAAAATTTTGTATCTTTTAGTTGCAAAAGAGAATTTCGATTCCCCACTTTACTTTTCTGTCATAAACCTGTTATGATTAGACAAGTCCTATTTTGGTTTGATAAGGCTTCTGGTGTTGAATCTGTCTGGGTGCATTTAGGGAAGAGACTGCTTCTTGCTGCTACCTCTCACCATGCCTTCAGGTTTTAGTACTGCTACAATAATAATTTTTCCATTCTATCCACAGTAACTCATGCACATGATATATGGTTCTCAGTGTTTAAAATATTTATGCTAAAACCTTATACACTTAAAAAGAGACCAATCTGAAATCCTTCATTATTAGAAATAATTGATGATGGCATTTTGGCCTCGTTGGATTTGAAACAATAAATATAGGTTTAAGCAATATTTTCTCTCCTCTGAAGAGTCACATCATTATCAGTTTGAGGAAAAAATCAGTTTAGGCAATAATGGTGAATGTGCGGTGCTTCAAATAGAAAAAGATGCTTTAATGACAAGTATAACTAAGGCATTGTCACTGTTAAAATGTATAGTATATATACTGCTTGGAAATTATGGTATATAGTAGATAGGATTTTAACGTCATGTATAGGCTAGAATTAGGATAGCCTTAGAGAAATATAGAGGAGACAGTTAGAGTTACAATTAGATCAGAAGCATTTGAATCAATATGTTAATATTAAAAGGTCATCTTTTAGAGTAGTCAACTCCTGCAACAGAAAATCATTAATTGGACACACAGGTTTATGTTAGCAACATTTATAAAATCCTCTAATACAGTCATAGTCACTTGTTATATTACTATCTTGTGGGGAGGGGGAGAAACTGAAGGTGTTTCTTCTAGAGAGCACTAACCCATTTAGGGTATCATGACTGCAAATGTTGGAGATAAGTTCAACTTTTAAAACTCACCTAAATTCTAATTTCTGGAATGAGGAATGAAATTTGCTCCGTAGTGGTCTAGGCATAAGCATCTAACAGTGCTTAGTTTATTATTAGACGTCATGTTGATGAAAAGTCATACTGGCAATATGAAACCCCACTGCTAAGAGATCCATCTTTAAGCCAGCTACAATACTGAAATACAAGACTGAGCTGCAGCTGGTGCTTTTAGGTCTAGGCTCCCGCTCCCACATCCACATGGGGGAAGGATAGCTCAGTGGTTTGAACATTGGCCTGCTAAACCCAGGGTTGTGACTTTAATTCTTTAGGGGGCCACTTAGGGATCTGGGGCAAAATCAGTACTTGGTCCTGCTAGTGAAGGCAGGGGGCTGGACTCAATGACCTTTCAGGGTCCCTTCCATTTCTATGAGATAGGTATATCTCCATATATTTTATTAGGGAGACTCATAGTACTTCTTCTTAGTGTATGCACAACATGCCTCAGGTGGCATGTGACCAGGATTCATCACCGAATTTGTCCTGGTGGTTGGATCATTAGCTTCCCCATCCCGGGCCGGGTGCCAACGGGGAGTGCGATGTGAACACTGATCCATGCCCCCCACTGGTAGTACTGAGAACTCCAGTTTGAGCTGGGGTTCATCTCCCAGGTCTGCAGCAGGCAACCATGCAGCCCAGAGAGCAGCAAGAACTAAGTTTCAGTCAGCAGCCTGATCCTCGGAAGCATATTTTGTTTCAGAAACATCATGTGTTGGTGCTTCTGAAACCAAAATTTCAGAATTGCCACTTTGTGAAAATTTTCAAAAAAATTGGTTTCTCTCAGTCAAAATGAACCCAAAATTTAAAAAATTGAAATTTCTTGTGAACCAGAAATCACAAGGCTTGGCAAGTTCTACTTAGAAAGCAAATATAATGTAGAGGCCAGAGCACAAGTTTAAGAGTCTGGAGACCAACTATGCTGATGACTCACTATGTGACTTTGGGCAAATCACTTAAACTTCTCTGCTGCGGCTCAGTTTCTTTTGTTCATATATAAATTGTTAATATTACTTCCCTCACAAAGGTATTGTGAGGAGTAATATTCAGAGACCTAACAGATTCAAGCTCTGATTTAATTGATTTAATTAATTTAATATGAGCAGTTCCCATAATTTAAGTATATTTATTAAATACATAAAATGTGCTTAATAGTATGGTGCATTGTGCAGTGTTGCATGATTGTGAAGCGTGGAAATTCATGTTCTTTTGAGAATCTTAACGCTAAATATCTTTGCTTTTTACGTTTAAATGAACATGGATTGCACTGACTTTTTTTTAACATTAACTAATATAACCTTTCTCTGCTTGTTTTACAAGCACTAAAATCCTATATACTTTAAATCTTATTCCCCTGCATAATAGATTTTAAGATAAAACAGAGGGTAATAGCCTATAAAAATTGATTTCTATTAATAAGTATCAGTGCCTTTCCCACATTGAATCCTAATGCAATCCATGTGTTTTCCTGCTATTTATATTACCTCAACTACACTCAATCAGCAGACCTCATTAACTCAGTTACATTTTGAGCTGTTGGGGCCATGTTTTCATTCTGTTTTTTATACCTAAAGTTTTTCCTCAGCAACATTTTGCTGGTTGAATTGGTGGCTATTTATTTGTAGAGCTGGTTTCATGCTATTAGATGACATCACAATGCAGGTGTGAAGTACTAATTAGTGTAATGCTGTATTTCAATTAATGTAGCTCATTCCAGTTAAGTTTGGAAAGTCTTTAAAGAGTCTCACTTCCTTTTAGTTCCTTGTTAAAAGGAAGTGAGACTCTTTAAAGGCTTTCCAAACTTAACTGGCACAGTCAGAATACCTGCATTTATGTATCATGATTTGTGTATCCTCCATTATAACATGTACACAGAATTTAAAAGAATGCATTGCAAGCTTTTTTGTGTGTCTGTTCATTCATGGTAAACTAAGTGTTGGTACCAAGAGTATTATTGTAACTAAAATTGCTATTGTGAAGCCCAGGAAACTTATCCAAAGGACTTCTCTCTTTATTTGAGACTTCACAAGGAAGAAGGATGTTGTAAGCTCAGTGATGTGTTGGCCCCTCTGGGATGCAATGCAGGGTAAATTCCGAGAACAGCATCAAACTTAAAGCTGCAAGTTCTACATCTTAAAACTGAAGAACCTGTAGCTGTAATAATAGGAGATAGGTGTCATTTTCAAGGGGAATGGTCTAACCGTGAAAGAGAGTTGAGGTTGGGTAAAGGTTCAGGGGTGAAAGAAACACATTGGTTTCATTGTTGGATTTGGTGAATCAGTTACAGTATAGTATTTGTTTTTCAAATAAGCCCATTTTGGAAACAATTATTCTTCTTCGAGTGCTTGCTCATATCGATTCCAATTAGGTGTGCGCGCGCCGCGTGCACGATCGTCGGAGAATTTTCTACCCTAGCAACACCGGCGGGTCGGCTGTGGAGCCCCCTAGAGTGGCGCCTTCATGGCGCTGAATATATACCCCAGCCGACCCGGCGCCCCCTCAGTTCCTTCTTACCGCCCCTGACGGTCGTTGGAACTGTGGAGCGCGGCGTAGCTGTTCTCCACTCTCCCTAGCTTATTCCGTTTATTGATAGTTATAGTTCTAGTTCTAGTTGTATATAGTTAGATAGTTGTTTAATTCACTTTGTTAATAGTTGTTATATAGTTAAAGGGGATTAAGGGGGTTGTCTCCCCCTTTTTCCCCCGGCGCGTGGCCGGGCTCATGCCCAAGGCTCCCGGCTTCAAACAGTGCGCGTCCTGCGCTAAGCCTATGCCAACAAGTGACCCGCACGACTCGTGTCTGAAGTGCCTGGGGGAGTCCCATCAGACAGATAAGTGCAAGATCTGTAAGGCCTTCAGACCGAGGACCAAGAAGGAGCGGGACTTTCGGCTTCGGCAACTCCTTATGGAGGCGGCACTTAGCCCGGACGCTCCATCGGCGCGTCAAGCCCCGGCACCAAGCGCCTCGGTGCGCAGTGCCCCGGCGGCACCGACCATTCCGACCACGCGAGTGGCGTCGGACAAGCCTCCACGGCACCGGACCCCGTCGGCACCGCACTCACAGCAAGTGCCTCGGCGCCGTTCATAATCCCCGGGACATAAAAAATCCCATAAGACGGGGACTGCCGTACTGAAGACGCCGGCTCCCCCGGTGCCGGGGGTAGAGCCGCGTCCGCCTGTGGAGCACCAAAAACAGGTGCCTCCAGCACCGTCGACTCCGGCTCCGAGGCCGTTGAGTCCGGTGCAGACAGGGTCACCACCGCGACCGGCGGTGATACAGTGCCTCCCGTCGACCCCAGAGACCTTCGCGACGGCGAGAGACTTGATCGCTCTCACGGAGCCGCCACCGCCCCAACCACCGGCACCGTCGGCACCGTTGACTCGTCCGGTCCAGTCCAGGGGGAAACCTGCCTTGATGCGCCCTCCATCGCAGGGGCTGGAACCACGGCACCGGTCCAGGTCCCGAAGCAGGTCCCCACGCCGCTCGCAGTCCCGGCGCCGGATATCACCTCGGCACCGGTCGTACTCGCGGCTAAGATCATCGTCGCGGCACCGTTCTACGTCCCGGCACCGCTATGATCGTCGGTACCGGTCGACATCGAGACGTAGTTCTCGGCACCGCTACGATCGACGCTCGACGTCGAGAGGCCGCTCCCGGCACCGGGCCTACTCAAGATCACCTTCCAGGTCCAGGTCGGACTCTCGGCACCGACGCGGTCATCGGCACCGATCCCGATCTCGGCACCGTTCGCCGGCACCGCATAGGGACCGTTCATCTCTAGACCGGCACCGTACGGCACCGTACCTTCCGGAGCTCGTCTCGGCGCGGTCGGCACTGCCATGGCCATCTAGATCAGTGTCCCGCTCCTCCGATGGGGCATCGAGATCGGCATACCCCCCTCAGGGGCAGGCCGATGATCCGGACATGGGCCACTGGCAGGAGGTAGCGGAGGATCCCGCTCAGGGACCTTCGCACTGGTCGTTTTGGACCCCGTGGGCGTACCACCAAGCACAAGGGGCTCCACCACCATCAGCCTCTCGCTCGGTGCACTCTGAGCGAAGGGCCCCAGAGTCCACCATCTCTCGCCCTCCTCCAGGGGGCATGGAGGCTTCCGTGCCCGCACCACCTGACGTCCTGGACCCAGGGGCAGGTGATGCTCCGCTCCAAGGCTCATTGGACCAGGTCCCGCCCTTGGATCCCTTGCCACCTGAGGCATCTTCCTCATCTTCCCCAGATGAGGCAGTGGCGGGCACAACGAGCACAGGTCCACCCCCGATAGATCTCCGGGCACACCAGGACCTATTACGTAGGGTGGCACGTAATATGGACCTTCAGGCAGAGGAGATAGTGGAGGTGCAAGACCCCATTGTGAACATCCTCTCTGCAGATGCCCCATCCAGAGTGGCGTTGCCCCTGATCCGCACGATCCAGGCTAACGCCACTACGATATGGCAAACTCCTGCCTCTATCCCACCCACAGCCAGAGGGGTGGAAAGAAAGTACTTTGTCCCCTCAAAGGACTATGAGTACTTGTATACTCATCCCCAGCCGTGTTCACTGGTGGTGTCATCAGTGAATGCAAGGGAGCGCCACGGTCAACAGGCCGCAGCGCCCAAATCGAAGGAGGCTAAGCGCCTCGATTTGTTTGGCCGTAAAGTTTATTCAGCCGGAGGGCTGCAACTTAGAGCAGCTAACCAGCAGGCGCTCCTGAGCCGCTATAACTTTAATTCCTGGAACTCTATGGGGAAGTTCAAGGAATTGGTTCCCCAAGACTCCAGGGAGGAGTTTGGGGCCTTGGTAGAGGAGGGTAAGAAGGTGGCTCGGACCTCCTTGCAGGCCTCCTTGGACATAGCAGACTCGGCTGCGAGAACCCTGGCTTCAGGTATCGCTATGCGGAGGATCTCCTGGCTTCAGGTTTCGGGTTTGCCTCCGGAGCTGCAGCAAACCCTACAGGATCTACCCTTTGAGGGACACGGATTGTTCTCGGACAAGACGGACTCTCGTCTGCTGAGCCTCAAGGACTCGAGAACAATCATGCGCTCCCTGGGGATGCATGTTGCGGGTCCCCAGCGCAGACCATTTAGGCCCCAGCCTCAACGTTTCTACCCCCCTCCACCTCGTCAGAGACAGGACTCTGCCAGAAGGCGGGGGCGAGGTGGTAGGAGAAGGTGGACTGGCCCTCAACCCGGTCAGAACCAGGGGCCACCAAGGCCACCTTCAGGCCCCAGGCAGAACTTTTGAAGGTGCGGTCGAGGACGGCGCCCCAGTCATCCCCCAGGATCCAGCCCCCTCCTTTCGGGATCGCCTTTCCCATTTCCACCGTGCTTGGTCCCTTATAACCTCGGACCGTTGGGTCCTTCGCACGGTAGAGAGAGGATACGCTATCCAGTTTTCTTCATTCCCCCCCTCCCACCCGCCCTCCCCGTCCCTCTTCAGGGACCCTTCTCACGAGCAACTTCTTATACAGGAGGTTTCCACGCTCCTATTGACGGGGGCCATAGAGGAGGTTCCATTAGAGTTAAGGGGCAGGGGATTTTATTCCCGCTACTTCCTGATCCCCAAGTCCAAAGGGGGTCTGCGACCCATCTTGGACTTGCGCGGACTCAACAAATTCGTAGTAAAGTTGAAGTTCCGCATGGTCTCTTTGGGGGCCATTATCCCTTCCCTCGATCCTGGAGACTGGTTCGCCGCCCTCGACATGAAAGACACATACTTTCATATTGCAATTTACCCGCCTCACAGACGCTTCCTGCGATTCGTGGTAAGCAAGGTGCACTATCAATTTGCAGTCCTTCCCTTCGGCCTATCCTCGGCCCCAAGAGTGTTCACGAAATGTATGGCTGTCGTGGCAGCATACCTTCGTCGGCAAGGGATACAGGTGTTCCCGTACCTAGACGACTGGCTGGTATGCGGTCGCACCAAAGAGCAAGTTCGAGCTCACGTCCACATAATAGTGCACACATTCAACGAGTTGGGCATCCTACTCAACAAGGACAAATCCACTTTAGAACCTACCCAGAGAATAGAATTCATCGGCGCAGTCCTAGACTCCAGACGTGCACAAGCCATCCTGCCAGACAACCGCTTTTGTACCATCACGAGCCTTATTCAAGGGCTCAGGGCCTTCCCAACTACCACGGTGAGGTCGTGCCTCACCCTGCTGGGTCACATAGCTTCCTGCACGTACGTAACCAGGCATGCCAGACTTCGGCTTCGCCCACTCCAGACCTGGGTGTCATCGATATACCGCCCACATCGGGACAGCCTGAACATGGTGGTCACGGTCCCGAACTCGGTCCTGACCTCCCTCACCTGGTGGCTAGATCACAATGTGGTTTGTGAGGGGATGCCGTTTCACGCCCCACAACCCTCTCTGCACCTGGTCACAGACGCTTCATCTCTGGGTTGGGGCGCCCATCTCAACGAACACCATACCCAGGGCTTGTGGACTGCACCCCAGCTAGCCCTGCACATCAATGTTCGGGAACTGATGGCGGTGCGCCTGGCGTGCCAGGCATTTCTCAATCTCCTACGTGGCCGCTGTGTGTTAGTTCTCATCGACAACACCACGGCCATGTTTTACATCAACAAGCAAGGAGGAGCACGTTCGTCAATTCTATGCCAAGAGGCCATTCGCCTGTGGGACTTCTGCATCGCCCACTCAATCCATCTCACGGCATCGTTCCTCCCTGGAGTCCAGAACACTTTAGCGGACCGACTCAGCAGGTCCTTTCAGACGCACGAGTGGTCTATCCCTCCGGACATCATACATTCCGTCTTCCAGAAGTGGGGGTTTCCCCAGATAGACCTGTTTGCATCTCGAGACAACAGAAAGTGCCACGGGTTCTGCTCCCTGGAAGGTCGAGCTCCGGGCTCCCTCTCGGATGCGTTTCTCCTTCCCTGGAAAGACCACCTGTTTTATGCCTTCCCTCCATTTCCTCTGGTCCACAAGGTACTGCTCAAATTGCGCAGAGACCAGGCACAGGTAATTCTGGTCGCTCCAGCGTGGCCGAGACAACATTGGTACACCACACTGTTGGAACTCTCGGTTCAGACACCGATCCCGCTTCCATTATGTCCAGATCTCATCTCTCAGGACCACGGCCGGCTGCGTCACCCCGACCTGCAATCTCTTCACCTCACGGCGTGGCTGCTCCATGGTTCACCCAGGCAGAGCAACAATGCTCACTCTCGGTCCAACAGATTCTGTTGAGCAGTAGGAAGCCTTCAACACGAGCCACGTACTTGGCCAAGTGGAAGCGGTTCTCCTGTTGGTGCGAACAACGAGCCACGTCCCCGTTACAGGCACCTATTCCTCTCATATTGGAATATCTCCTCTCCCTAAAACAGCAGGGGTTGGCGATATCTTCAATTAGAGTTCACCTGGCCGCTATATCAGCCTTTCACCCAGGGGAACTCGCGTCCTCGGTATTCTCTAACCCGATGGTCGTTAGATTCCTCAAGGGCTTAGACCGGATGTACCCACAACAACGTCAGCCCGTTCCGACGTGGGACCTCAACCTGGTTCTCTCCAAGCTCACAGGTCCTCCATTCGAGCCACTGGCCACCTGTTCACTTCTGTACCTATCCTGGAAGACAGCCTTCCTCGTAGCCATCACCTCAGCAAGACGCGTTTCTGAACTCAGGGCGCTTACATCCGAGCCCCCTTACACAGTTTTCCACAAGGATAAAGTGCAGCTTCGTCCACATCCTGCCTTTCTCCCTAAGGTGGTTTCTCCATTTCATATCAATCAGGATATATTTCTCCCGGTCTTTCATCCTAAACCACATGCTACTCGCCAGGATCAACGTTTGCATTCTCTGGACGTACGCAGGGCCCTGGCTTTCTATATTGACCGCACAAGGCACTTTAGAAAGACGACGCAACTCTTCGTTGCAGTGGCCGACCAAATGAAAGGCTTACCGGTCTCCTCACAACGCCTATCCTCCTGGATTACGTCTTGCATCCGGACTTGCTATGACCTGGCAGGTGTCTCAACACCGCACCTCACCGCTCACGCCACGAGGGCCCAAGCTTCCTCGACTGCTTTCCTGGCGCAAGTTCCGATCCAGGACATTTGTAGAGCTGCAGTTTGGTCATCAGTCCACACATTTACAGCTCACTATGCACTAGTGCAGCAGTCCAGGGACGATGCTGCATTCGGATCAGCGGTTTTGCACACAGCAATGTCTCACTCCGACTCCACCACCTAAGTTGGGCTTGGGAGTCACCTAATTGGAATCGATATGAGCAAGCACTCGAAGAAGAAAAGACGGTTACTCACCGTTGTAACTGTTCTTCGAGATGTGTTGCTCATATCCATTCCAAACCCGCCCCCCTTCCCCACTGTCGGAGTAGCCGGCAAGAAGGAACTGAAGGGGCGCCGGGTCGGCTGGGGTATATATTCAGCGCCATGAAGGCGCCACTCTAGGGGGCTCCACAGCCGACCCGCCGGTGTTGCTAGGGTAGAAAATTCTCCGACGATCGTGCACGCGGCGCGCGCACACCTAATTGGAATGGATATGAGCAACACATCTCAAAGAACAACAGTTACAACGGTGAGTAACCGTCTTTTTTCTGCTCTGCTGCATAATACAAAGCAGGGCTGGCCTTACTGAAGTTATGTAGAGGTGCCCAAGGTGAAAATTCTTTTGCATTCTCCTACGTCCTCAAGTTGAAAGGGGGGAAAAAAGCGGCACTGATAGTTTTTATAGACAATACTTTTTTTCCTAAGGAGTAATGGGGGGCTATTGAGTTGGGTATGCCTCAAGCCATTGCTGTCACAGAGTTGACTAGAATGTATAGACATAGTCAGGTGAATAGGTATGCTTTCTAAAGCTGCTTGGTTTTCCCGCAGAAACCTTGGTGCTTCTAAATGAATTATGTGGAAGAGCTGTATTTCTAAAAGAAGGCTACAATCTAGTTTAATCAGCCAACATCCCGAAAAGCAATTCCCAGCATTTAATAAGCTGCAAATTCTAATTGAAATTAGGGGGTGTTAGTTGCATTTGACATTTCTGAACCTTCTGAAGGACGTAGTCATGTTGATGAAAAGTCATACTGGCAATATGAAACCCCACTGCTAAGAGATCCATCTTTAAGTCAGCTACAATACTAGTTTAATAGTCAGAAAAAGGACTCAACAGTTTAATTTTTTTAATGTTACGTATTTATAAAATAAAATAATTCTGATTTCTCAAACCAGTATTTAAGCAGAAGAGGAATAGATTTACTATCATTGACCAAAAAAGAAAACCCTGTATTTAACCATTTTGCTCACAGCTCAGCATTGAGCATTAGCAAAGTGAGCAGAACCACTCACTCACTGTAAACTAATTATCAAATGTAAACTCCAATTCAGCATTTTTAATTACCTAGAAACCACATTGTGAGACTAGCAAACAATGTCACTTTTCAACAACATAGTTGCTGCTCAATTTATAGTAAAATGTAAGCTATAAAATGTAAGCAATTAAATTGCTGTTTTGGGTTTATTTTAATATAGTTATTTGAAATTTTCTTTTAAAGTAATTGCAGTTGTAGAAAATACCCCATATAACTTCTGTTTACTATCCCTTCTCAAGTTTTCTACTGTTTTTCTCTTTAAAAAATACCTCCTATTAAATGTTCTTAGAGAAAGGTCAGTATACTACTGTAGGCTATTACAATACTGACTTCACTTCAAGGCACAACCGATTTTGGGTAGTTAAGTATTTACCTCCCCTTTTTTCTGTAATGGGACAAGGCACACTCACTGTTCACTTGGAAAGTAACTAACAGCTGTTATAAACAATGACACACTGAGATTTGTGTCTTCTAACAGGGCCTTTTGTCCCTATGCGGAGCTAAGACTTGATAGTGTCTGTAGGAATTCGGATGACTGTGTCCCTTTTAATAGTGCTTGTAATCAGTACACTTTCTGAGGGAAGTCTATAGGAATTGTGTATTAGACCTCTAGAGCTGAATTTTATATTATACCTAATCTTGACTCAAAGAATTGATCACAAAAATAAAAATTACTGGTTGCTTAGGTGCCAGTGATCATGGCTTGATTATATTTCTTAGATGTAAATAGAATAAAGCCTCAACCAACAACATATATACTTGTTGCTATGAGCTGAGTGAAATTTGGAATTTCCATCCCACAGGGAATTCCAGCATTTCAACATCTGTTTTGTCTTGAAACAGAAGGAAAAGGTAAATTTTGAAAACTTTCAGATTGTTAATTCAGAAAAATTCTATTTGGAAATGTCAAAAAACTACCATTAGACATTTTCAGTTGAAGCAATACATTTTTACATTCCTGAAATCAAAATGTTTCATTTCATTTAGTTTTGCTGAATTGACCGAAAAGGCTTCTTTCCAAGTCAGAACAACATTAAACTGTGTTTCCCTAATGCATTGCCTTATGGGAGTTATAATTTGGGCCCTTGTCTCCTATGCACCTGTCTTCCTGGAGGACTGTATCTCCCACAATACAGTGCAGACCCATCTGATCAGTCATGGAGATAATGGTGGATAATCAGGTTAACATGAGCTCCCAGGGCAATGCTGTGGCTAAAAGGGCTTATGCAATTGTTGGACAAGAAGGCTATCGATTAGAAGTAGGGAGGATATATTACCTCTGTATTTGGAATTGATGTGACTGCTACTGGAATTCTGTGTGCAGTCCTGGTGTCTAACTAGGATATTGAAAAAGTAAAGAGATTTCAGAGAATTGCCAAAAGAATGATTAAAGGATTGGAAAACATGCCTTATAGTGAGAGACTCAAAGAGCTCAGTTTATACAGTTTATCAACCAGAAGGGATGACTTTATCACAATCTATAAGTACCAACATAGGAAAAGAACATTTAATAGAGGGTTTTTCAATCCATTAGGCAAAAGTATAATAAGATCCAGTGGCTAGAAGCTGAAGCTCACCAAATGCAGACTAGAAGTAATGTGCAGTCGTAACAGTAAAGGCAATGAACCATTTGAACAACTTACCAAGAGATATGGTGTATTTTAAATCACTGAAAATTTGTACACAAAGATTACATGTTTTTCAAAAAGATGTGCTCTAGATATGGGTCTACAGCTACTGGACATGAAGCAGAAATTTATTCAGGGAAGACTCCGGGCCTTTGTTATGCAGGAGGTGAGACTAGATGATCACAATGGCCTCAAAATCTCGGAAATAATGGAATGCAGTAAGAAGGGCTATTCACTACAGATTTACTCATTTAACTCTATCCCTATGTTTGGAATCACTCTTGTCTTTCTTAATCCTGCCTTCATACACCATCTCCTATATATTAAAGAAAAAGGCAATTTAATTCTGCACTTATTCATCCTGGCTTTCAAATAACACCAAGTGAGGACTGGTGAAGACATTTCCATTAAGTAGCTAAGTAAGATATAGACAGATAATCCTGGAAAGTTACCTGCCTTCATGCTGCAGGGGAAGGTGAAAAGTCTCCAAGATCACTGCCAATCTAACCTCAGGGGAAATTCCTTTAGGACCTGTGACAATGCGGTTCTGGCGGAACCCAACTGAGAGTGCCAACTCAGGACAAATTGCTCAAACAGGGCAGTTACAGCCCAAGGCTGGGGTTTTTTCCACCTCTAAGGCAAACCAAACCAGCCAGACTAAGAGGACTTCGGTCTCACCCCACTGGCTAACCGCAAGTCTCACAGGCAATCTCCTTAGACACTCCAGTTTCCCAGTATTACCACCAGTGCCACTCGTTATGGGGACAAATGGTTATGAAAACCAATACCCAAGTAAAAGAAAAAGGTTCTCCTGATCCCAAAGGACCAAGCCCCAGACCCAGGTCAATATACAAATCAGATCTTACCCACAAATCACGCTGTTGCCAATCCTTTAGAATCTAAAATCTAAAGGTTTATTCATAAAAGGAAAAAGATAGAGATGAGAGTTAGAATTGGTTAAATGGAATCAATTCCATACAGTAATGGCAAAGTTCTTGGTTCAGGCTTGCAGCAGCGATGGAATAAACTGCAGGTTCAAATCATGTCTCTGGAATACATCCCCCGCTGGGATGGGTCCTCGGTCCTTTGTTCAGAGCTTCAGCTTGTAACAAAGTTCCTCCAGAGGTATGAAGCAGGATTGAAGACAAAATGGAGATGAGGCATCAGCCTTATATAGTCTTTTCCAGGTGTAAGAACACCTTTTTTGTTCTTACTGTGGAAAATTACAGCAAAATGGAGCCTGGAGTCACATGGGCCAGTTCCTGCATACTTTGCTGAGTCTGAAGGCATATTTGCCTTCTCTCAATGGGTCCATTGTATAGCTGATGGTCCTTAATGGGCCATCAAGCAGGCTAGGCAGAGCTAATCCCAGCTTGTCTGGGATGTCACCCAGCAGCATAGCATAAATTTGCCATACAGACAGTATAGAGCCAATATTCATAACTTCAACTACAAAACTGATACACACATATAGACAGCATAATCATAACCAGTAAACCAAAACCTTGTCTTAGACACCCCATTTGACCCCCTTTATACAAGATTTGGGTGCCACTACTGGACCTTGGTTGCAACAATGATCTACATGGTCCCAGTTTATGTCAATAACGTCACAGGACCTCACACAGTGATCAGTTAGATCCCAAGCAGGTGCCTGCCAGTGGAGTACATGAGAGAAAGACTGCTTGGTGCCACCTCATAGCACTGGCCCACTCAGTCCAGTGTCCCATGTCCAGCCATGGCCATCTCTGATGCTTCAGAGAAAGGAGACCAAAAAACCCCAGAATACACTGTGGGGTAAAAATCCCTTCCTGACTTCTGTGGGTGGCAGGCTGAAGCCCTGAAGCATGAGATTTAGAAGCATAAGACATAAAATGGAAGGGACCCTCAGGGCTGCCAAAACCAGCCCTCCCACCATAACAAGCAATCCCATCATACAATCCCACTCATAAATTTCTCCAGCTCTCCCATATTTGAATTTAATCTGAAAATGGTAAAGTCATCTTATCTCTTGTACAAGTGGATTTCATTTGTTCCTACTGGATTCCCATCCCGGAGTTCCCACATCTGGACATGATCATGAATGCCTGAATATCAGTTGCTCCAACATTCTCCAAATTTTGGCTTTTGAGTTAGCCTTTTCTGGCCAGCCATTGACAATCTAAATTGATATATCTTTGCCTGCTCTGACAACTGGGCAGCAGTGGCCAGAATAAATAGCCAGAGCAGATGCTTCAAAATCAGATTGAGCCTTTCCTCAACGAAAGTAGATGGGGTGTGGGACTCTGTCAGAGTGTATTCAGAACAGAACATCTTGCAACCTGGAGAGCAATGGCTACAAGACACACCCACCATGTACAGGTACTCTCAGAAAACATCACTTTTCTCTCTTGACAGAACTAGCAGGTAGCATGTCATAGTGGATGACAAGTTTGAACATAAAAACCAAAGATTTTTCTGAGAAAGAAATGGAGCGTGCCACCCCACCATAATTTCTTGATGCAGAATGTTTTTGCCAATGTCTTGTCTGGGAGCAAACTTCTATTCCTTCAGTTGTGTTACTGTTAAGGAACACCACAGTAGGTTATCAATACCAGCTGTTACAATCACAGATCAATTCTTCAGATTGCCATGCAAACATAAGGCCCTGAAGGTCTAGAACCCAGGCCTGCAGAACTGCCAGCATCTCTACACTGCCACATAGCAGCAGCTGTAACCAGCTAGTGCCACAGTCCAAGACCTGCTGTGAACACAGACCATGGGAAGTCCTTGTCTCAAGGGCAGGGTCTAGGGTTACCATATGTCCTCTTTTTCCCGGACATGTCCGGCTTTTCGGCACTCAACCCCCCGTCCGGGGGGAATTGCCAAAAAGCCGAACATGTCCGGGAAAATGGCGGCTCTGCTCCTCCCCTGACTCTTCGGCTCTGTTTAAAGCCGAGCTGCCCGAGCGCTATGGGCTTCAGGCAGCCCCCTTGCCTCCGGACCCCAGCGGCCGGCCAGGCACTTCCCCTCCCGGGCTCCGGCGGCGCAAGGTCCGGAGGCATGGGGGCTGCCTGAAGCCGGTAGCGCTCGGGCAGCTCGGCTCTTAAACAGAGCCGAAGAGGAGCAGAGCCTCCGGCCGCGGCGGCTCTGCTCCTCCCCGACTCTTCGGCTCTGTTTAAGAGCCGGGCTGCCCGAGCGCTACCGGCTTCGGGCAGCCCCCATGCCTCCGGACCCTGCACCGCCGGAGCCCGGGAGGGGAAGTGCCCGGCTGGGGGCGCAGGGTCCGGAGGCAAGGGGGCTGCCCGAAGCCCAAGCGCTACTGGCTTCACGGTTTGCCGGGCAGCCTCCAGCCCCTGCGCCCTCGGCTGGGCGCTTCCCCTCCTGGGCTCCAGCTGCGCTGGGGAAGCGCCGGCCGGGGGCGCAGGGTCTGGGGGCTGCCCGGCAAACCATGAAGCCGGTAGCGCTCGGGCAGCCCTTTCCGCGTGGCTGGGAGTGGGAGGGAGGAGGGGGCGGGGTTGGGGCGGGGAAGGAGCAGAGTTGGGGCGGGGCTGGGGTTGGGAAATGGGCGGGGCCAGGACCCCGTGGAGGGTCCTCTTTTTTTATTTATTAGGTATGGTAACCCTAGCAGGGCCGGCTCCTGGCACCAGCGCAGCAAGCTGGTGCTTGGGGCGGCCCATGGAAGGGGGCAGCATGTCTGGTCTTTGGTGGCAATTCGGCGACGGATCCCTCAGTCCTTCTTGGAGGGAAGGACTGACCGCCGAAGAATGAAGCAGCGTGGTAGAGCAGCCGCCGAAGTGCTGCTGATCACGGTTTTGTTTTGTTTTTTCTCTTCACCGCTTGGAGTGGCAAAAAAGCTGAAGCCGGCCCTGCTCAAGTGGTCTGACAGGCAGCAGACCCATGGCTCTCAATAGGTTTTTCGAGGGCAGGAAGCCAAAGAGGTATTCCAGGAGGTGTCCAGGCAACAGTGCAGCTGCCATGCCGCGTCTGTAGCTGCCATGACCACTCCTTGCTCCTGAACTTCTGGCTTTGACCTCGGCTTGATTTGGACTTTGTCTCCTGACTTGGACCCTGAAACCTAACTCAGGCTCTGATTCTGAGTATCAACCTTGGCTTGGAATCTGACTACTCACTCCTCCTCTACTCCCTAGCTCAGGTTTGCCCCTGTTCTGACCCGTGGTCCTGACTGTCTATGTTGGAATCCTGACACCAATAACACATTGGAGAGAGTCTCAATCCCAGTCCTCTGCACAGGTGCAGAGTTTATGAACCTGTTTCCAATTTCCATTTCTTGTATTCCTGCTGAAAATAATGACAGGCCACACAGATATCTGCTGATTCTACTCCATTCGCCATCCAGATCATTGGGGTTCATGCAATAAAGTAATTTCTGAAAAACTTCCAGTAGATCAAGAAGTTGATCAAATAATCCACGTGCAAAGTTAGCAGAGGAAAAGCTGTGATAGCATCTCTGAAGGTCATCTGTCTGCTCTCAGGGAATCCTTTCAAAAAACACATTTTCAGAAATAGATTATTGAATTCCTGCTTTCAGAGAAAAAACCCATACAACATCATGGGCAGAGATAGTTCTGTGTGGTAAATAAGAATCAAGAGTCAAAAAATCCCTTGCAGGAGAGAGGTTTTTTTTTTTTTTAATCTTCAATTATCTAGTCAGAAAGATAGCAAAAAAGTTTATTATCATCATTAAGACACGTACATCAGCCTTAAACTTTGGTTCTTCTTCGAGTGCTTGCTCATATTGATTCCAATTAGGTGTGTGCGCGCCGCGTGCACGATCGTCGGATGATTTTTACCCTAGCAACCCCCGGTGGGTCAGCTGTGGAGCCCCCTGGAGTGGCGCCTTCATGGTGCTGGATATATACCCCAGCCGATCCAGCGGGGCCTCAGTTCCTTCTTACTGCCCGTGACGGTCGTTGGAACTGTGGAGCGCGGCATAGCTGTCCTCCACTCTCCCTAGCTCTTCCTTCCCGTTAGATATTGTTGTAGTTAGTTAGTTAGTTCTATAGTTATAGATTTAGTGTAGTTTAGTAGTTCATAGTTCTAGAGTAGTTTATAAGTGAAGTTAGCGAGCGGAAAGGGGGTTTCTTCTTCGAGTGCTTGCTCATATCCATTCCATTAGGTGTGTGCGCGCCGCGTGCACGATCGTCGGAAGATTTTTACCCTAGCAACACCGGCGGGTCGGCTGTGGAGCCCCCTAGAGTGGCGCCTTCATGGCGCTGAATATATACCCCAGCCGACCCGGCGCCCCCTCAGTTCCTTCTTACCGCCCCTGACGGTCGTTGGAACTGTGGAGCGCTGCTTAGCTGTTCTCCACTTTCCCTAGCTTTTCTTGTTGTATCATAGTTGTAGTTATAGTTATAGTCTTAGAGTTTGTTGTAAGTTAGTTAAGTAGTTGTAAAGTTGTTCTAAATAGTCCAGGGGGTTAAGGGGGTCGTCTCCCCCCTTTCTCCCCCGGCCGCGGGGCCGGGCTCATGCCCAACGCTCCCGGCTTCAAGCTGTGCGCCTCCTGCGCTAAACCTATGCCCACGAGCGACCCGCACGAATCTTGTCTGAAGTGCCTGGGAGAGTCACACCAGACAGACAAGTGTAAAATCTGTAAGGCCTTTCGTCCGAGAACGAAGAAGGAGCGGGACTTTCGGCTCAGGCAACTTCTGATGGAGGCGGCTCTTAGCCCGGACGCTCCTTCCACGAGCAAGGCCCCGGCACCTAGCACCTCGGTGCGCAGTGCCCCGGCGGCACCGGCTGCGACGACCACGCGAGTGGCGTCAGACAAGCCTCCCCGGCACCGGACCTCGTCGGCACCGCAGACACAGCAAGTGCCTCGGCGCCGGTCCTTATCCCCAGGGCATAAAAAAGCCCATAAGACGGGGACATCAGTGCCGAAGACGCCAGCTCCCCCAGTGTCGGGGGTAGAGCCGCGTCCACCGGTGGAGCAACGGAAACAGTTGCCTCCGGCACCGTCGACTCCGGCGCCGAGGCCGTTGAGTCCGGTGCAAATAGCGTCTCCCCCCAGGCCGGCGGTGATACAGTGCCTCCCGTCGACTCCAGAAACCTTCGCGGCGGCGAGAGACTTAATAGCTCTCACGGAGCCGGCACCGCCTCAGCCACCGGCACCGACTGCACCGTTGACTCGCCCGGTCCAGTCGAGGGGGAAACCTGCTTTGATGCGCCCACCATCACAGGGGCTGGAACCTCGGCACCGGTCCAGGTCCCGAAGCAGGTCCCCACGCCGCTCGCAGTCCCGGCGCCGAATATCGTCTCGGCACCGGTCGTACTCGCGGCCAAGATCTACTTCGCGGCACCGCTCCACGTCTCGGCACCGCTATGATCGTCGGCACCGATCAACGTCGAGACGTAGTTCTCGGCACCGCTACGGTCGGCGCTCGACGTCGAGGGGTCGCTCCCGGCACCGGGCATACTCCAGGTCCTCGTCGAGGTCCAGATCCGACTCCCGGCACCGACGAGGTCATCGGCACCGGTCGCGGTCCCGGCACCGATCGCCGGCACCGCGCGGAGATAGATCATCTCCGGACCGGCACCGTGCGGCACCGCAGCCCACCGGGATGGTTTCATCTCTCTCGGCACCGCCATGGCCGTCTAGATCGGTGTCTCGCTCCTCGGAGGACTTGTCGAGATCGGCATACCCCCCTCAAGGGCGCGCCGATGAACAAAATTTCGGCCACTGGCAGGAGATGGCAGAGGACCAATCTCATGGACCATCTCACTGGTCGTTTTGGACCCCGTGGGCATACCACCAAGAACAAGGGGCTCCAATACCATCGACCTCTCGCTCGGGTCACTCGGTTAGAAGGGCCCCAGAATCCACCATCTCTCGGCCTCCGCCAGGAGGCATGGAGGCTTCGGTGTCCACGCCACCCGACACCAGGGACCCAAGTGCAGGTGATGCCCCGGCCCAAGAGCAAGGGGATCAGGACCCCCCCTTGGATCCGGTACCACCGGAGGCATCCTCTTCCTCCTCTCCGGACGAGGCAGTGGCGGGCACTTCATGTACGGGTCCCCCTCCGATAGATCTTCGGGCTCACCAGGATCTCCTGCGTAGGATGGCCCGTAATATGGACCTGCAGGCGGAGGAGATAGTGGAGGTGCACGACCCGATCGTGAACATCCTTGGAGCAGATGCCCCATCGAGGGTGGCGTTACCTCTGATCCGCACGATCCAATCAAATGCGGATACGATATGGCAAACTCCTGCCTCCATTCCACCCACAGCGAGAGGGGTGGAAAGAAAATACTTTGTCCCCTCTAAGGACTATGGGTACTTGTACACCCACCCCCAACCGTGCTCACTGGTGGTGGAATCAGTGAATGCACGAGAGCGCCACGGCCAGCAGGCTGCAGCGCCTAAATCAAAAGAGGCTAAGCGGCTCGACCTGTTTGGCCGTAAGGTCTACTCAGCCGGAGGGCTACAACTGAGAGCGGCGAACCAACAGGCGTTACTGAGCCGCTACAATTTCAACTCCTGGAACTCTATGGGGAAGTTTAAGGAGTTGATTCCCCAAGAGTCCAGGGAAGAGTTTGGAGCCATGGTAGAGGAGGGCAAGAAGGTGGCTCGGACCTCCTTGCAGGCCTCCTTGGACATTGCAGACTCAGCGGCGAGGACCCTGGCTTCGGGCATCGCTATGCGCAGGATCTCCTGGCTTCAGGTTTCGGGTTTGCCTCCGGAGCTGCAGCAAACCCTACAAGATCTGCCTTTTGAGGGGCATGGATTGTTCTCGGATAAGACGGACTCCCGCCTGCAGAGCCTCAAGGACTCGAGAACAATCATGCGCTCCCTGGGGATGCATGTTGTGGGCCCCCAGCGCAGGCCATTTAGGCCGCAACCTCAGCGCTTCTACCCCCCCCCGCCTCGTCAGAGACAAGACTCGGCCCGGAGGCGAGGGCGAGGTGGTAGAAGAAGGTGGACCGGCCCTCAACCCGGCCAGAACCAGGGGCCACCTCGACCACCTTCAGGCCCCAGGCAGAACTTTTGAAGGTGCGGTCGAGGACGGCGCCCCAGTCATCCCCCAGGATCCAGCCCCCTCCTTTCGGGATCGCCTCTCCCACTTCCACCGTGCTTGGTCCCTTATAACTTCGGACCGTTGGGTCCTCCGCACGGTGGAGAGGGGATACGCTATCCAGTTTTCTTCTATCCCCCCCTCCTCCCCCCCTTCCCCGTCCCTCTTCAGGGACCCTTCTCACGAGCAACTTCTTATACAGGAAGTTTCTACGCTCCTCGCTATGGGGGCCATAGAGGAGGTTCCAGTGGAATTAAGGGGCAGGGGATTCTACTCCCGTTATTTCCTCATCCCCAAGTCCAAAGGAGGTCTGCGACCCATCTTGGACTTGCGCGGACTCAACAAATTCGTAGTAAAGTTGAAGTTCCGCATGGTCTCTCTGGGGGCCATTATCCCTTCCCTCGATCCTGGAGACTGGTTTGCCGCCCTCGACATGAAAGACGCATACTTTCACATCGCAATTTACCCGCCTCACAGACGCTTCCTGCGATTCCTAGTAAGCAAAGTGCACTATCAATTTGCAGTCCTTCCCTTCGGCCTATCCTCGGCCCCAAGAGTGTTCACGAAATGTATGGCTGTTGTGGCAGCGTACCTTCGTCGGCAAGGGATACAGGTGTTCCCGTACCTAGACGACTGGCTGGTACGCGGTCGTACCAAGGAACAAGTTCGCGCTCACGTCCACATAATAGTGCGCACATTCAACAAGTTGGGTATCCTACTCAACAAGGACAAATCCACTCTAGAACCTACCCAGAGAATAGAATTCATCGGTGCGGTTCTAGACTCCAGACGCGCACAAGCCGTCCTGCCAGACAATCGCTTTTGCACCATCACGAGCCTCATCCAGGGACTCAAGGCCTTCCCAACTACCACGGTGAGGTCGTGCCTTACCCTCCTGGGTCACATGGCTTCATGCACGTACGTAACCAGGCATGCCAGACTTCGGCTTCGCCCACTCCAGACCTGGGTGTCATCAATATACCGCCCACATCGGGACAGCCTGAATATGGTGGTCACAATCCCGAACTCGGTCCTGACCTCCCTCACATGGTGGCTAGATCACAATGTGGTTTGCGAGGGGATGCCGTTTCACGCCCCACAACCCTCTCTGCACCTGGTCACAGACGCTTCATCTCTGGGTTGGGGCGCCCATCTCAACGAGCACCATACCCAGGGCCTGTGGACTGCACCTCAGCTAGCCCTACACATCAATGTTCGGGAACTGATGGCGGTGCGCCTGGCGTGCCAGGCATTTCTCAATCTCCTACGTGGCCGCTGTGTGTTAGTTCTCACCGACAACACCACGGCCATGTTTTACATCAACAAGCAAGGAGGAGCACGTTCGTCAATTCTATGCCAAGAGGCCATTCGCCTGTGGGACTTCTGCATCGCCCACTCAATCCATCTCACGGCATCGTTCCTCCCTGGAGTCCAGAACACTCTGGCGGACCGGCTCAGCAGGTCCTTTCAAACGCACGAGTGGTCTATCCGTCCGGACATTATACATTCCGTCTTCCAGAAGTGGGGGTTTCCCCACATAGACCTGTTTGCATCTCGAGACAACAGGAAGTGCCACGTGTTCTGCTCCCTGCAAGGTCGAGCTCCGGGCTCCCTCTCGGATGCGTTTCTCCTTCCCTGGAAAGACCACCTGTTTTATGCCTTCCCTCCGTTTCCTCTGGTCCACAAGGTTCTGCTCAAATTGCGCAGAGACCAGGCACAGGTAATTCTGATCGCTCCAGCGTGGCCGAGACAACATTGGTACACCACGCTGTTGGAACTCTCGGTTCGGACACCGATCCCGCTTCCGTTGTATCCGGATCTCATCACGCAGAACCACGGCCGGCTGCGTCACCCCGACCTGCAATCACTCCACCTCACGGCGTGGCTGCTCCATGGTTCACCCAGGCAGAGCAACAGTGTTCTCACTCTGTCTAACAGATTCTGCTGAGCAGTAGGAAGCCCTCAACACGGACCACATACTTGGCCAAGTGGAAGCGGTTCTCCTGTTGGTGCGAACAGCGAGCCACGTCCCCGTTGCACGCACCTATCCCTCTCATTTTGGAATATCTCCTCTCCCTAAAACAGCAAGGGTTGGCGATATCTTCAATTAGAGTTCACCTGGCCGCTATATCGGCCTTCCATCCAGGGGAACTCGCGTCCTCGGTATTCTCTAACCCGATGGTCGTTAGATTCCTCAAGGGCTTAGACCGGATGTACCCACAACAACGTCACCCCGTTCCGACGTGGGACCTCAACCTGGTTCTCTCCAAGCTCACAGGTCCTCCATTCGAGCCACTGGCCACCTGTTCACTTCTGTACCTGTCCTGGAAGACAGCCTTCCTCGTAGCCATCACCTCAGCAAGGCGCGTTTCTGAACTCAGGGCGCTTACATCCGAGCCCCCTTACACAGTTTTCCACAAGGATAAAGTGCAGCTTCGTCCACATCCTGCCTTTCTCCCTAAAGTGGTTTCTCCATTTCATATCAACCAGGATATATTTCTCCCGGTTTTTCACCCTAAACCACATGCTACTCGCCAGGATCAACGTTTGCATTCCCTGGACGTGCGAAGGGCCCTGGCCTTCTATATTGACCGCACAAAGCACTTTAGAAAGACGACGCAACTCTTCGTTGCAGTGGCCGACCGAATGAAAGGCTCACCGGTCTCCTCACAACGCCTATCCTCCTGGATTACGTCTTGCATCCGGACTTGCTACGACCTGGCAGGTGTCTCAGTACCACACCTCACCGCTCACTCCACGAGAGCCCAAGCTTCCTCGACGGCTTTCCTGGCGCAAGTTCCGATCCAGGACATTTGTAGAGCTGCGGTTTGGTCGTCAGTCCACACGTTTACAGCTCACTATGCACTAGTGCAGCAGTCCAGGGACGATGCTGCCTTCGGATCAGCAGTTTTGCACACAGCAATGTCTCACTCCGACCCCACCGCCTAAGTTGGGCTTGGGAGTCACCTAATGGAATGGATATGAGCAAGCACTCGAAGAAGAAAAGACGGTTACTCACCGTTGTAACTGTTGTTCTTCGAGATGTGTTGCTCATATCCATTCCAAACCCGCCCTCCGTCCCCACTGTCGGAGTAGCCGGCAAGAAGGAACTGAGGGGGCGCCGGGTCGGCTGGGGTATATATTCAGCGCCATGAAGGCGCCACTCTAGGGGGCTCCACAGCCGACCCGCCGGTGTTGCTAGGGTAAAAATCTTCCGACGATCGTGCACGCGGCGCGCACACACCTAATGGAATGGATATGAGCAACACATCTCGAAGAACAACAGTTACAACGGTGAGTAACCGTCTTTTCTCCCTCTCCTTCCCTCCGGCGTGTCGCCTGGGCTCATGCCCAAGGCTCCAGGGTTTAAACCGGGCTCAGCCTGCTCTAAGCCTATGCCAACAGGGGATCCCCACGACTCTTGCTTAAAGTGTCTCGGGGAATCTCACCAGACCGATAAGTGTAAGATCTGCACGGCTTTCCGGCCTCGAACCAAAAAGAAGCGGGACTTTGGGCTCAAACAGCTCCTCATGGAGGTGGCCCTCAGCCCAGAGCCTCCTTCGGCACGCCAAGTTCCGGCTCTGAGCGCCTCGGTACGCAGTGCTCTAGCGGTGACCTCCGGTACTGCACCGCGAGGAGACACGGATAAAGTCCCATGGCACCGACCTCCACCGGCACCGCGTCCACCGCAAGCTCCTCAGCGCCGATCTCTGTCTCTGGGTCAGAAGAGACTTTGTAAACCGGAGGGGACTGCCTCACAACAACAGGCACTGGCACCCCCCTTGCCAACCTCGGAGCGACTGAGGATACAGGCGCAGACATTGGCACCGTTGACTCCGGCACCGGCAGAAGGGCCGTTGAGTCCGGTGAGGACTGGCTCCCCGACCCGTACCGTGGTTGAGCCCTGTCTTCCATCTACGCCGGAGACGTTTGTGACAGCAAGGGACCTCATTGCCCTCACAGAACTGGCACCGTCTCAGACTGTGGCACCGCACCCATCCGCACGGTGCAGTCTAGGGGCAAGCCAACCCTATTACGTCCTCCATCTCCAAGCGTGGACTCTGCACCGGTTCCAGTCTAGGAGCAGGTCCCGGCGCCACTCGCAGTCCCGGTGCCGTTCTCTATCACGGCACCGGTCGTACTCACGGCCCAGATCTTCCTCACGGTACCGTTCCACCTCTCGGCACCGCCCCGCACCTTGGTACCGTTCAGACTCCCGACGCAGATCCCGGCACCAGTCTGAGTGCTGATCCCGCTTGAGAGGCCGCTCCTGGCACCGCTCCCACAGACGGTCTTCATCGCCATCCAGGTCTGGATCTCGGTACCAGCATGACCATCGGCACCATTCTCGATCCTGGTACCGCTCCTCGGCACCGTGCAGAGACCGCTCTCCTGTGGGCTGGCACCGCTCGGCACCATTCCCAGCGGAGTCAACGCAGGCACGCTCTGCACCGCCCTGGCCCTCATGATCCGCCTCATGCTCTTCACAGTCTGACGGCGCCTCCCGCTCAGCCTATCCTTCTCCGGGTCAGGCAGCGGATGACTTGGGCCATTGGCAGGATGGGGCCAAAGACCCTAGACAGGATCCTGCACACTGGTCTTTCTGGACCCATAGGCATATCACCAAGCCTAAGGGGCTCCACCGGCAGCCTCCCGCTCAGCACGTTCAGAGCCCCGAGTACTGGAGGCCACCATCAGTCGTCCTCCCCCTGGGGGTATGGAGGCACCTGCGCCGACTCCTATGCAGGCCCCAGACCCCGGTACAATGGATCCTGTACATCAGGACCCCTCACAACTGGACCCGCCACAGGATCCTTTACCCCCTGAAGCATCCTCCTCATCTTCTCCAGATGAGGTGGTGGCAGGGACAACAACCTCGGGTCCACCCCCAATAGACCTACGTGCCCACCAAGACCTTTTACGTAGGGTGGCACGTAACATGAATCTTCAGGCAGAGGAGATAGTGGAGTTAGAGGACCTGGTGATGAGCATCCTCTCAGCTGCTGCCCCATCCCGGATATCCTTACCCATCATCCGCACTATTCAGGCTAACACCAACACAATATGGCAGACCCCTGACTCTATCCCACCTACTGCCAGAGGGGTAGAGAGGAAATACTTTGTCCCCTCTAAAGACTATGAATATCTCTATACTCACCCTCAGCCATGTTCACTGGTGGTGTCCTCAGTGAACGCAAGGGAACGCCATGGTTAACAGGCTGCAGCGCCCAAATCTAAGGATGCCAAGCGCTTCGATTTGTTTGGATGCAAAATTTACTCGGCGGGGGGGTCTGCAGCTCCGAGCCGCTAACCAACAGGTGCTCTTGAGCTGCTATGATTATAACTCATGGAACTCCATGGGTAAATTTAAGGAGTTGATCCCCCAAGACTCGAGGGATGAGTTTGGGGCCTTAGTGGAAGAGGGTAAAAAGGTGGCTAGGACCTCCTTACAGGCCTCTCTAGACGTAGCGGACTCTGCTGCTAGGACACTAGCATCAGGCCTAGCTATGCAATGCATTTCTTGGCTGCAAGTGTCTGGCTTACCGCCAGAACTGCAGCAGACCCTTCAGGATCTGCCATTTGATGGTCAGGGCCTGTTCTCGGACAAAACAGACTCTCTGTTGCAGAGCCTTAAAGATTCCAGAACCATCATGCGCTCCCTGGGGATGCATGTCCCAGGACCCCAACGCAGGCCCTTTAGACCACAGCCCCAAAGTTTCTACCCTCCCCCTCGTCCAAGACAAGACTTTTCCAGAAGACGTGGACGAGGTGGTAGAAGGAGATCCACCAGCCACCAACCCGGTCAGAACCAAGGCCCTCCTAGACCATCTTCAGGGCCCAGGCAAAATTTTTGAAGGTGCGCCCGAGGATGGCATACTAGTCACCACCCAGGATCCATTCCCTTTATTTCGGGATCGCCTCTCCCATTTCCACCATGCGTGGTCCCTTATAACTTCGGACCGATGGGTTCTTCGCACGGTGGAAAGGGGATACGCTCTCCAATTTTCTTTGTCCCCCCCCCTCCCATCCTCGCGCCCCGTCCCTCTTCAGGGACCCCTATCATGAGCAACTTCTTATACAGGAGGTTTTTATGCTCCTGTCCATGGGAGCGATAGAGGAGGTTCCATTAGACTTAAGGGGCAGGGGGTTTTACTCCCGCTATTTCCTGATCCCCAAGACAAAAGGGGGACTTCGACCTATTTTAGATCTGCGCGGACTCAACAAATTCATGGTAAAGTTGAACTTCCGCATGGTCTCATTGGGGACTATTATCCCTTCCCTGGAGACTGGTACGCCGCCCTTGACAAGTAGGACGCGTATTTTCACATAGCAATCTACCCTCCGCAAAGGCGCTTCCTTCGCTTTGTAGTAAACCACATACACTACCAATTTGCCGTCCTTCCCTTCAGGCTGTCCACAGCTCCGAGAGTGTTTACCAAATGTATGGCTGTCGTGGCAGCCTACCTTCGTTGACAAAAGATACAGGTGTTCCCATATCTGGATGACTGGCTAGTTCGCGGCTACACCAGGGAAGAAGTTCAATCCTACGTCCAACTCACCCTGCGCACATTCCACAAGCTGGGCATCTTACTCAACAGAGAAAAATCTACTCTGGAGCCAACCTAGAGAATAGAGTTTATCGGGGCAGTCTTAGACTCCAGACTCGCCCACACTCTCCTGCCGGACACTTGTTTTCAGGCTATCACAAACATCATCCGCAGCCTCCAAGGCTTCCCGACTTCCACGATAAGGACATGTCTCGGCCTTTTGGAACACATGGTGTCGTGCACTTACGTAACCAGGCATGCCAGACTTCGGCTCCGCCCACTTCAGGCCTGGTATCATCGGTGTACCGTCCATGCCGGGACAGCCTGAACATGGTGGTCACGGTTCTGAATTCGGTCTTGACCTCCCTCAACTAGTGGCTGAACCACACGTTGGTGTGTGAAGGAGTACCATTTCACACCCCACAACCTTCCCTATACCTGGTCACAAACGCATCATCTCTGGGCTGGGGTGCTCACCTCGGTGAGCACCGGACGCAGGGCCTTTGGACCACATCCGAACTAGCCCTGCACATCAATGTTCGAGAACTGATGGCAGTGCGCCTAGCGTGTCAGGCGTTTTGTGATCTTCTACATGGCCGTTGTGTGGCAGTCCTCACAGACAACACCACGGCCATGTTCTACATCAACAAGCAAGGGAGAGCTCGATCATCCCCCCTATGCTATTCGCCTGTGGAAGTTTTGCATAGCCGACTCGATACATCTCATGGCGTCGTTTCTCCCAGGAGTCCAGAACACGCTGGCAGACCGCCTCAGCAGGTCATTCTGATCTCATGAGTGGTCGATTCAACCAGATATCATCCACTCCATCTTCCAGAAGTGGGGGTTTCCCCACATCGACCTATTCGTCTCACACGTCAACCAAAAGTGTTCTGTTCTCTCCAAGGGCACTCTCAGGGCTCCCTGTCAGACGCTTTCCTACTACCGTGGAGAGACCAGCTGTTCTACGCCTTCCCTCCATTCCTGCTGGTCCACAGGGTCCTGCTAAAGCTACGCAGGGACAAGGCACACATGATTCTGGTCGCTCCAGCATGGCCAAGGCAGCACTGGTACACCACACTCCTGGAGTTGTCGGTAGAGCCTCCAATCACGCTCCCGCTGTGGCCGGACTTAATCTACCAGGACGACTCTGTCACCCCGATCTGCAATCGCTCCACTTTACAGCGTGGATGCTGCATGGCTAACTCGGGCGGAGTTGCTCTGCTCACATTCGTGCAGCAGGTTCTGTTGGGCAGCAGGAAACTCTCCACTCGGGCCACCTTCTTAGCCAAATGGAAGCGATTCTCCTGTTGGTGCGAGCAACGTGCCACGCCCCCCTTGCAGGCGTCGATACCACTTATACTGGAATATCTCCTATCCCTAAAACAGCAGGGCCTGGCGATATCTTCTGTCAGGGTGCACCTGGCAGCTATCTTGGTGTTCCATCCAGGAGAACATGTTTCCTCGGTCTTCTCTAACCCGATGGTCATCAGATTCCTAAAGGGCTTAGATCGCCTATACCCACAGCTGCGTCAACTGGTTCCGGCGTGGTTCTCTCCAGGCTCACGGGGCCCCCGTTCGAGCCAATGGCTACCTGCTCACTCCTTTACCTATCTTGGAAGACAGCCTCCCTAGTACCCATCACTTCAGCAAGGCGTGTTTCTGAAATCAGAGCCCTCACATCAGAGCCTCCGTATACAGTCTTCCATAAAGACAAGGTGCAGCTTCGCCCCCATCCTGCCTTTCTCCCCAAGGTGATATCAGCTTTTCATGTGAACCAGGATATATTTCTCCCAGTCTTCCATCCTAAGCCACACGCTACGTGACAAGATCAATGTGTGCACTCTTTGGACGTACGCAGGGCCTTCTCATTTCATATCGAGCGTAGGAAGCCGTTTAGGAAGACGACTCAACTCTTCGTTGCAGTGGCTGACTGGATGAAAGGCCTACCGGTCTCCTCGCAATGTATCTCCTCTTGGATCACATCCTGTATTTGTGCTTGCTACGACTTGGCCGGTGTTCCGACACCGTGCCTCACCGCCCACTCGATGAGGGCTCAAGCCTCCTCGACCGCCTTCCTGGCTCAGGTTCCGATCCATGAGATCTGTAGAGCGGCGGTTTGGTCATCCGTTCATACCTTTGCCGCTCACTACGCGTTAGTACAGCAGTCTAGAGACGATGCTGCATTTGGATCAGCGGTTCTGCACTCAGCGATGTCTCACTTCAACCCCACCGCCTAGGTAAGGCTTGGTAGTCACCTAATTGGAATCGATATGAGCAAGCACTCGAAGAAGAAAAATGGTTACTCACCTTTGTAACTGTTGTTATTCGAGATGTGTTGCTCATATCCATTCCAAACCCACCCTCCTTCCTCGCTATCGGAGTAGCCGGCAAGAAGGAACTCAGGGGGCGCTGGGTAGGTTGGGGTATATATCCAGCACCATGAAGGCGCCACTGCAGGGGGCTCCACAGCCGACCCACCGGGGGTTGCTAGGGTAAAAATTCTCCAACGATCGTGCACGCGGCGCGCGCACACACCTAATTGGAATGGATATGAGCAACACATCTTGAAGAACAACAGTTACAAAGGTGAGTAACCGGTTTTTTTCTATGGAGTACTGAGACACTATGGAATATGATATGCAAACCAGCCTTACTGCAGAAGCATGTTTGCCCAAGTGTGGGAACTGACTAGTCAACAATGAGCAATTATGAAACTCAGGGAAATAGTACAGGAGGTTCACAGAAGAGAATAAAAGCTAAACTTTTTTTTTCTTGACTGTTTCAAGAGGTTATGAACTATGTCAAGGAAAAAACTTTGGAAAGGATAAAAGTGCTGGGTAATCTTTGTATCCCTCACCGTTCACATGCCAAGAATAAATCAGAGAAGATTTGCTTTTATACAGTTGATTTCTTTGAAAATTAACATCTAATACAATTTCTGGCTACCTGTCATAAGTTGTGTAATGTTTGGCTGAATACAAAAAGTAAAAAGATGCAGCTGTACCAACGTCATTTCTGGCTTCATCATACTTCTATTTTGATTAAAATCTTCCATAGCTTCAGAATTTCACTCTGTAGTCAGTGATAAGAACAGTTACCTATGGCTAAGAAAAGCTTAAAATGAAAATAAAAATATCTATCAAAAATAAGCAAAGAGATATATGACATATGTCAAAAATTCAATTACACCTGAACTGAAAGTTATAGTTTTTTTTTAACCACAAATTCAAGATATTTCAGTGTGTATTTTGGTTTTAAAATTAGATGAAATGGATAAAAACTAGTCATGGTTTTATTGTATAGGAGAGATGGAAAAGTGGAACTTCCTGCTAGTGTCATCTCGCAGGGCAAGGTGAACTTTTAACCTTCATTGACAAATTGGGTAGGACTGAATTCTTTTTATAGTTGTCTGCCAAAAGGGACATGGCATCTTTCCTAAATAATGAATGTGATGCTTCCAGTTTTGTTCTCATAGGGCTTGTCTACATGGTAAATAAGTGTGCAACAAATGTGGAGCAAGCAAGGCCAGGCACTAGCTTACTGTGTGGACCCTGCTATAGCACAGTACATTAAGCCATGCTTAAAGATGCACTCCAGGACTTTCACTGCATTGTAGCAGTGTGCGCATGGCAAGTCAGTGCACAAGAAGTTAGTACACTGTAGAGCAATGGTGGGCAACTTGCAGCCCATCAGGGTAATCCACTGGCAGGCCGCAAGACAGTTTGTTTACAATCACTGTCTGCAGACACGGCCACCCGCAGCTCCCAATGGCCACGGATCACTACCCAGCCAATGGGAGCTGCGGGAAGCAGCGACCAGCCTGCGCCAGGATAGTGTGGATAGACTTATAGAGGGGAAAATAATTTGGATTACTCTGCCATGGCTCCACACGCCTGGTATTCTGGAGCTAGCTGTCTTGAAGTTTCTTACACTCTGAGGCTTGGGAGCAGGAGCAGGGAATAGCGCAGCCTGGGCAAGAGACTCCAGTGTTATGTGGATCCATAGTTGCCTAGTTTTCAGGTGTATGTCAAGTGATTTTACACATAGCTGTGAGTAAAGCAAGTGATCTTTTGCATGCACTCCAGAGAGGGAGAGCTCCCTCATTTCCCAGTGCTCTTAGGCATCAAGCCAAAGCTTGTTGAAGTCAATGGGCAGTTTTTCCATAGAGTTCAATGGCTTATGACTCAGGCCCACACTGGGTGCACACAGGAGGAAGATGGACCCCTTGAAGTCAGCCAACATAGTTGTCAGTAAGTAAATGAAGGTTATATACAGTGTTCCAAAGTTTTGTCTACACCCCATCCAGATGCTTGGGAAAAATTAGAATTGGGGAAAAAAAGTGAAAAATGTCAACCTACTATTAAATCATGTTGAGAATTTGAAAGTGGAAGGCAGCTTGGGTGAAAGTGATCATGAAATCATAGAGTTCACAATTCTGAGGAAGGGTAGAAGGGAGTACAGCAAAATAGAGACAATGGATTTCAGGAAGGCAGATTTTGGTAAGCTCAGAGAGCTGATAGGTAAGGTCCCATGGGAATCAAGACTGAGAGGAAAAACAACTGGGGAGAGTTGGCAGTTTTTCAAAGGGACACTATTAAGGGACCAAAAGCAAGCTATTCCACTGGGTAGGAAAGATAGAAAATGTGGCAAAAGACCACCTTGGCTTAACCACAAGATCTTGCATGATCTAAAAAATAAAAAGGAGTCATATAAAAAAACTAGGACAAATTACAATGGATGAATATAGGCAAACACAGGAATGCAGGGGCAAGATTAGAAAGGCAAACGCACAAAATGAGCTCAAACTAGCTACAGGAATAAAGGGAAACAAGAAGACTTTTTAATCAATACATTAGAAACAAGAGGAAGACCAAGGACAGGGTAGGCCCACTGCTCAGTGAGGAGCAAGAAACAGTAACAGGAAACTTGGAAATGGCAGAAATACTTAATGACTTCTTTATTTCAGTCTTCACCAAGAAGTCTGAAGGAATGCCTAACATAGTGAATTGCTAATGGGAAGGGGGTAGGTTTAGAAGATAAAATAAAAAAAGAACAAGTTAAAAATCACTTAGAAAAGTTAGATGCCTGCAAGTCACCAGGGCCTGATGAAATGCATCCTAAAACACTCAAGGAGCTAATAGAGGAGGTATCTGAGCCTCTAGCTATTATCTTTGGAAAATCATGGGAGACGGGAGAGATTCCAGAAGACTGGAAGAGGGCAAATATAGTGCCGATCTATAAAAAGGGAAATAAAAACAACCTGGAAACTACAGACCAGTTAGTTTAACTTCTGTGCCCGGGAAGATAATGGAGCAAGTAATTAAGGAAATCATCTGCAAACACTTGGAAGGTGGTAAGGTGATAGGGAATAGCTAGCATAGATTTGTAAAGAACAAATCATGTCAAACCAATCTGATAGCATTCTTTGATAGGATAACGAATCTCGTGGATAAGGGAGAAGCGGTGGATGTGGTATACCTAGACTTTAGTAAGGCATTTGATATGGTCTTGCATGATATTCTTATCGATAAACTAGGCAAATACAACGTAGATGGGGCTACTATAAGGTGGGTGCATAACTGTCTGGATAACCGTACTCAGAGAGTAGTTATTAATGGTTCCCAATCCTACTGGAAAGGTATAACGAATGGGGTTCCACAGGGGGTCTGTTTTGGGACCGGCTCTGTTCAATATCTTCATCAACAACTTAGATATTAGCACAGAAAGTACGCTTATTAAGTTTGCAGATGATACCAAACTGGGAGGGATTGCAGCTGCTTCGGAAGATAGGATCATAATTCAAAATGATCTGGACAAATTGGAGAAATGATCTGAGGTAAACAGGACAAAGTTTAATAAAGACAAATGCAAAGTGCTCCACTTAGGAAGGAACAGTCAGTTTCACACATACAGAATGGGAAGAGACTGTCTAGGAAGGAGTATGGCAGAAAGGGATCTAGGGGTTATAGTGGACCACAAGCGAAATATGAGTCAACAGTGTGATGCTATTGCAAAAAAAGCAAACATGATTCTGGGATGCATTAACAGGTGTGTTGTGAGCAAGACATGAGAAGTCATTCTTCCGCTCTACTCTGCCCTGGTTAGGCCTCAACTGGAGTATTGTGTCCAGTTCTGGGCACTGCATTTCAAGAAAGATGTGGAGAAATTGGAGAGGGTCCAGAGAAGAGCAACAAGAATGATTAAACGTCTAGAGAACATGACCTGTGAAGGAAGGCTGAAAGAATTAGGTTTGTTTAGTTCGGAAAAGAAAAGACTGAGAGGGGACATGATAGCAGTTTTCAGGTATCTAAAAGGGTATCATAAGAAGGAGGGAGAAAACTTGTTCATCTTAGCCTCTAAGGATAGAACAAGAAGCAATGGGCTTAAACTGCAGCAAGGGAGGTTTAGGTTGGACATTAGGAAAAAGTTTCTAACTGTCAGGGTGGTTAAACACTGGAATAAATTGCCTAGGGAGGTTGTGGAATCTCCATCTCTGGAAATATTTAAGAGTAGGTTAGATAAAGGTCTGTCAGGGATGGTCTAGACAGTATTTGGTCATGCCATGAGGGCAGGGACTGGACTTGATGACCTCTTGAGGTCCCTTCCAGTCCTAGAATCTATAGAAAATGTATCCCCACTAAGTATTGCCACTGTAAGTATCTTTCACACTTTGCTGTCTAAGTACCATCCACAATTCTGTGTCCACCCATCTTTTTCTTTGACTCCCCTCCCCCACCTTCCTCCATTTTATTGTCTATGCCTCCCATCCTTCCCCCATTTTTTCCTCTGCTTCTTCAGTCCTGCTGCCCATTGTTCTCTGTGCTCCCATTCCATTTTTCCATGCTAACCTGTGCCCTACGTACAGCTGCTGCATTGTACTCTGATCCCCTTTCTCTACCCCACCATCTGGACAAGTCATCTTTCATCTCTTCCCTGCTCAGCTTTTAGGTCCAAGTCCTCAGACTGAAATCCTGTAAAATCCACCATAGCAGCTTTGAGGAGAAACTGCAGGGGAATCACTGCAGTCTGTCAGCAGCCTAGTTATACATATGCAATAGCGGTTGGGGTGAGGGCAGCCTTGAAGCAAGTCCATGAGTGTCTTGCAAGATGTATGATGCTTGGCAATCCTGTGACACCACACAGAGCAGAGATACCATACCAGCAAGGGAAGGCAATGGCTACAAGGGACTGCCACAGTGTGGTTCAACGGAGGTTACACAGCCTGGGAGATTATTTCTTCCCCTCACCACCACAGAACATTCCTGCACCAAACTTGGCTACTCAAATATGGCATGGGAGTGTGGGAGTGGTGGGGATTTTCTCCTAAAATGTATTAGGCAGACCCCTTGTGTTAGGGATGAAAAAAGACCATAGCTAAGATACTATGCATTTATCCTAAACAAGGGTATGCTCATCATTATTTAACTTCTATTACTAGTATATTTTATCTAAAAGTTAAACTATTAAAAATGTAATTTTCCTTGTTATGGTTATCACCAGAGAAATGAACTACTGTATTTGGCAATATATTTTTAAATGAGTTTCAATCTTAGGTATTGTAGTATTAGTTATTACTACACTTCTATGATAAATAAAGGCAATAGATATTGCTGTCATATATTAAGTAGTTTTTTATTTCAGCAGCAACTGTACTATAGGCTTATTAGTTAGAGAAGGATAATTTAATAAATGAACAGGAAAGCTCATGCCTGGCCTTTTAGACAGGCTTCATTTAAAAACCAAATAAGTTGCATTAAAGAAAACTACATATTTAATTACTGAGCTCTGTTCTCAATCCATTTCTTTTCATCTAAATAGCAACTGTTTAACTTGTATCCATGCTTTAGTACCACAAATAAATCCTTCTAATTTAAAGCTCTAAATGAAATAAATCACAAAGTGTCTGTCTGTCAGACTTATACAAAATTTTATAAAATGCAAGAGTCATGAAATGGCAAACAAAGCTTATAAACACTCTGTCTCTATTACATTGTCCTTTGTATGCTTGTAATAGTGATGTTGTGAAATCATTCAAATAAGGGGTAAAGACTTGGCACAGGTATTCTTCCTCTCATGCCACTCACTTTTTTTAAACAAACCCCAACAATTCTCGAATCAATTTCAATTATTTTGCAAGTTTGAAATAGACATTTGTGTATCCCCGGTTAAGGTCTGATTTCCATAGTCCTTTCTTCACCTTTCTAATAAGGGAAGGAACATCCTCAAAAGCAATCAGGTAAATATGGAATGGCCTCAAATTCTAGATTTGAAACACTGACATCAGAGCCCCATCAGCAGGCATCCACAGTGGAAAATGACTGATCTAAGCTCCCACAATTCGGGAAGCAAACAGCTGCTCAGTGGGGTGGAGTGGGGTGGGGGGAGCGAAGGAGACACTCTAGTCCAAACTCAGAAATGACATACAAGGTTGTGTAAGTTAGATTCCTTTATACACAATTAAACTCTGTTATGCCTGCTTATACACACACTACCCAATGTGTAAGGGAATCTAAGATGATGTTGGTTACATGCTGAGGAGCCAGGGGATAACAGAAAAATCTTTAAGTTAATGTAGGATGAGGGCTAATTTAGCTTTCAGCCTGTTACACCCTCCTGAGATTAGCTATTTTCCTTTCTTTGTTACATATGATTTGCACAAACATAGACTTCTTTGCACTCAGATTCAGTGAGCCAGACTATGGAATTGTTGCATAATGTGTGTTGAAGGGGTTGGAAGATAGCATAAGTTACACCAACTTAAATTCCCTCTGGAGACTCTTCTCTGAAGTCGGTTCCGTGAATAGAGTGGTGACAAGTGAGGTAAAGTGACCATCATCTCCCCAGCTAACCTCAGGTGTAGCGTGATTCCTGAAAACCTAACTGCTGAAATGTACATGACTGACATGTGAGTCAGACACATGATCAGCACTGAAATTCTAATTATATACAGACCACCCAAAAGTTCATTTCAGAGCGGACAAATCTTGTTTCAGGCCTAATCCTGCAGACACCTACTCGTCTTATCCTGGGAGATTCTGCATACAAGCAGATGTCACCTGTGACCCATTGACCCAGGAATGAAAAAATGGCATGACAACAAAGGGATTTTCCCAAGCAATCTCCCAGCAAGATACAGGACCAGCCATAATGACCCACCTTGAATCCTCATTGATAGATCCAGGGAAGCATTCTTTCCATTTACACAACTACCCAGCTGTGCAAGACTAATGTAGAACAGGCAAGTCAGACTGCTATACCTACCCACTCATGTCCCCAGGCAAAGCTCACTGCCAAGTGGAGGGGAGGGTCTGAAGCAGCCTCACCAGAGTAACAGAGTCAGTAAAAATCAGCCTAAAGCACTGATATATATCCACTCTCCCATTTAACAAAGGACCAGTCACTAGGAAAGTGCCAAGGGAAGTCCACACGTGAGCCAGAATTTTGCCTCTTCTAGCTGGTGAAGGCAAGCAAAGATCACCTGGGCCTTCTGCACACTAGTGTTATCAATGCATCCCTCAGGGACAGTAACCTACCAGAGCCCTGGCAATATCTCGCTAACTACCTGATCTTAAATCCTCCCCTTCTGAGTGAATTCACTAAAGAGGTAATAGCAAATCATCTCCAGCAGCATCTAACGTCTGTTAATATCCTCCCCCCATGAGGATCCTGACTGTGACACAAAGAGAGCGCCAATCATACTGAGCTCCTAGCGATGGACAGTGACAAGACAACGATGACTGATTTTAGCAGACCTATCTACTGCTTTAAACACAGATGATCCTGAGGTCATGATAGCCTTTTTGGGAAACCTAGCAAGAAGAGAGAGACTTGCTGCCAGATGGTTCTGCTTATTTCACTTAGATCTCAGAGGGTTGTGATGGGCAGCTGCTCCTCCCCACCCAGAGTGTTCACCTGTGGAATCCCACAGGGTTCCAGTTCATCATCTATGATAAAGCACTGGAAGACGTACTGAGATGCTGCAAGCTCAATTGCCAGTAATAAATCAATGATACAGTCCTTTCTAAAGCTGACCACACCATAACCTGCCTACCTCAGTGCTGTGAAGAAACACATGTCCAGGTGATTAACAGCTGGCTGAAACTCAACTTGGGTAAGATAAAGGTGCAGTCAGTAAGCAAGAGGAAGCCTTTCAGAGATCTTGAGGAATCCATGGCCCACTCCACTGAGGGTGTTCATCCCTAGATTAGCAGAGTTTTGCATAGTCTGACGTCATATGTCTGAATTTCCAAGCTGCAGCAATGGCTATAAATATCTTTCCCCACTCCACCTGGAAAGAGAAATGCATCCAGTCCTCACACAGATGAAAACGTAGCCTTTATTTAAGAAATGAAGGTGTGGATAACTATGGCCATTTCTTGAAGTGCACCCTGCCTAGGGCTGACACAGTAGACACATTTCAAATGGCTCAGAAAGCAGCAGCCCAACTTCTAAGTGGAACAGGTAAATTAGAACATGCTATACTGGCTTTTTATGCAATATCTAATCCAATTCAAGGTTATGTTCCCAATTTTCAGAGCCCTCAATGGACTAGGGTCTGATTACAAAAGACCATCTGTTTCCTCACTAATTAAAAAAAAATAGCATGTAACTGTCATTACCTAGATCAAAGGTCATTAGAAATTGTGACAATGCATTCTTAATAAAAGGTGTACTGCTACTGAACTCTCTGGAGAGGGAGTTATGGATATTTCGTGTCTATATACTACAGGGATTACTACAATATAAATACTTAGAGAGAGGTAGAAACAAGTCCTTAATATGCAGTGTTTGCTGGCAGATACATACCAAGTAAAAATGACAGAAGAGAAACATAAAGCAGCGTATGGTTTTTGCAATTATACCTATTTCATATCTATTTTATTAATTAGGCAAAATCATAAGGAAATCAATCTTTACCAAATGACCAGTTAGTTAGTTGACAATCATCAGCAAGCCTAATAATGTAAGAATTACTGTCATTATAAATAGTTTATAATAATAAGGTTTATTGAGCTGTATCATGAGTTAGCAGTGGTATTACAAAATTAGTGTGATGTTTAATGACCAATTTTCCACTAACTGGAGATCAGGATGCAATCACATAGATTCATCATTACAATATTTATTTTAAGAAGCACTTGTGTTCTTTAACAAGCAGAATTAGTTACTGTATACACAGTTGGACATAGAATAATTCTCCAAACTTTCTCAGGCTTTTTCATACCTTACAATAACAGAAAATAAAAAAAAAAAATCTAATTTGTAGCTTTTGAAAAAAACCCACAACTTACTTTATTAATGTCATTTTTTCAGAGAGCTAGAGGACTAGATCCTCAGCCCAGCTGTTACCCCTGTGCTGCTCTGGCAATGCAAAAGGGCCATAAAGGTAGCTTGACTGGCTAGCTGGAGATTTTCCAGGTAGTATAGGCAGTGTAGCAACAGTATGCCATACTGTCCTTGTAGCCGTCAGCCTTGATGTCATAGCCAGGGGAAGGAAACATCACCAGAGCACCACTGCACTCCAGGTATCCCTAGCTACCAGTACAGACAGCATTAGACCACAGGCAGCCAGTTGCAACAGGATCTGTGATGCTGAGGTGTACTGAAATCGCCCTCCTCTATATGCTGAGATGTAGTTCTGGTGCTTGCAGCAGGAACACTGAGGCAGCTGACTAGCTAGCTGCTTTTCTAAAGACTCAGTCAGAAGGGAAAAGTAGTGGCTTTAAAGACCAGGGAAAGCTATATTGGTGTCCAGAGCTGTTTTCCAACAGGAGGAAACTGGGGGACAGGACTTTACCACTCTTATCCTTTTCTCCAAATCCCTTTGCTGAGCAGTCAACCCTGAAGAGAGCAGAGGGAAAATGAGTCAAAATGAGAGGCTAGTTTTTTGTTGTTGTTGTTGTAGCTTCCTAGGTTTTTAAAAAATGAAATCTGAAAAAACAAATTCTATCATGTGGAACCACATTGATTCCCACATGGTTCATCAGCAGGATTGGAACTTGTAAGCCACTGCACAGACCTCTTCCACTTGAGCCAAAGAGAAACAGATAGCAGTAGTAGGCTATGATCATCTGTGGGTCAGCCACTAGGACTTGAGGCACACATTTATCATTGGGTTTCACAGCTATTTGCTGCCCCCAGAAGAATATTGAGGCTCAGAAATCCTGGTTTCTTCTTCAAGGAGTGTCCACAAGGGTGATCCCCTTCAGGTGTGCTTACACCCCTGTGCCTTTGCTTGGAGATTTTTGGTAGCAGTACCTGTCTGGCCCACACATGCACCCTATGTTTCCTGGTGCCCCATTCCAAGGACATAAAGGTCTGCATGGGAGAAGCGCCCTCAGTTTCTTGTCAGACACCTTTGGCCTGAGACAATGTAGAGCTGCTCCTGCTCTCCTCAGTTTAGTAGTGTAGCATTAGTTAGTTTAGCTTGGTAGTAGTTGTTGGGACTGCAGTCCCCTCCTTTTTCCTTTCCTTTTTTCCTCATTAAGGGGGTTATTCTGAACTTTAGTTCTGGGGAATGCCAGGATCCTTGGGTTTTACAAAGACTCTTTCCTGCCTGGAATCTATCCCGGTCAGTTATGGGCATTCTCAGTGTCTTCGCTGTTTGGGAGTCAATCATATCCCCAGTAAGTGCAAAATCTACACCTTCAAAATGAGTTCTCAGAAAAACAGGGAGATCAAGTTTAAATTACTGATGACAGAGAAAGCCCTAAGACCAGCTTCTGGACTCAGTTCTGACAACCCCCCATACCCAAGTCTTCAAGTAATTAGCCCCTGGGACCAAGTAAATGAAGCTTCTGAGCCAGGGGAGCA
The DNA here is from genome assembly GCF_011386835.1 of Chrysemys picta bellii. Lineage (NCBI taxonomy): Eukaryota > Metazoa > Chordata > Testudines > Emydidae > Chrysemys > Chrysemys picta. The sequence continues at coordinate 205,737,932 of NC_088791.1, forward strand.
GAGAGGACCCTTACCTGCTGATTGTGGGAGGGAGCACAATTTAAAGGTTCCGTTTTAATGGCAGATTAACCATTAAGTAGGTGGTGCCTGCCTGCTTTAACCTTCTTGAAACCCATCTCCCTTTCTTTCAATTCCTGATTGCCTATCCCCACCCTCAGACTTTCTGTTTGTAACTGTATCTGTTTCTACTAGTTGTACTTAACAGTATATTGAAATTCCTTGGGGCAGGGCCTTATCTAAGCTGTTGGGCAAAGTGCTGTGCTTGTTTCTATACTGCATCAAGAATAAATAAACTCATTTTTTTACTCCCATATCTGACTTAATCCAATATCCTGCCAACCTTGTTCATCCTCTGGAAGTTGCTGGGGTTCCTGCTGTTAGGGTGAGGACAATGTGTGATTGTGATTTACAGTTTCAGGCCCTTGAACTGGGACATAACTCCAGTGTGGATAGGCTCTGCCCTCTCCCTCCCCTTGCTGCAATCCTGATGCCCTGTTGGCTTGTAAATAGGCTTGGTAGAATGCATTTTTTATTAGTTTGATATTGGTATATCTTGATATTAGTTAGGTTTTTGATACCGTTTTACATGACCTTCTCATAAACAAACTAGGGAATACTAGATTGAGCTACTATAAGGTGGGTGCATAACTGGTTGGAAAACTGTTCCCAGAGAATAGTTATCAGTGGATCACAGTCAAGCCAGAAGGGCATATCAAATGGGGTCCTGTTCAATAGCTTCCCATTCTGTTCAATACCTTCATCAATTATTTAGATAATGGCATAGAAAGGACACTTATGAATCTTGCAGATGATACCAAGCTGGGGAGGGTTACAAGTGCTTTGGAGGATAGTATTAAAATTCAAAATGATCTGTACAAACTGGAGAAATGGTCTGAAGTAAATATGATGTAATTCAATAAGAACAAATGCAAAGTACTCCATTTAGGAAGGACAATCAGTTGCACACATACAAAATGGGAAATGACTGCCTAGGAAGGAGTACTGCAGAAAGGAATCTGGGGGTCATAGTGGTCCACAAGCTAAATATGAGTCAACAGTGTAAACACTGTTGCAAAAAAATCCAAGCATCATTCTAGGATTTACAAGCAGGACACAAGAGGTAATTCTTCCGCTCTACTCCACACTGATTAGGCCTCAACTGGAGTATTGTGTCCAGTTCTGGGTGCCACATTTCAGGAAATATGCAGACAAATTGGAGAAAATCCAGAGAAGAGCAACAAAAATGATTAAAGGTCTAGAAAACATGACATATGAAGGAAGATTGAAAAAATAGGGTCTGTTTAGTCTGGAGAAGAGAAGATTAAGGGGGGATATGATAACAGTTTTCAGGTACAAGGAGGAGGGCAAAAATGTTCTCTTTAACCTCTGAAGACAGGATAAGAAGCAATGGGCTTAAATTGCAGCAAGGGCAGTTTTGGTTGGACATTAGGAAAGCTTCCTAACTATCAGGGTGGTTAAGCACTAGAATAAATTGCCTAGAGAGGTTGTGGAATCTCCATCATTGGAGATTTTTAAGAACAGGTTAGATAAACACCTGTCAGGGATGGTCTAGATAATACTTAGTCCTGCCTTGAGTGCAGGGTACTGAACTAGAAGACTTCTTGAGGTCCCTTCCAGTCCTACACTTACTATGATTCTATCGTTCACACCTTGAAGGACCTGAGGTCCATGCTCTGATCTCTCAGGAACTGCAAACAGAGAGAGAGAGAGATTAGCAAGACTCAGATGATGTAGAGATCTTTTCCACCCCATTATTCTACCTTCTGTAAGCCACACGAGCCACTGGCCAAGAGGCCTAGATATTTTAAAAAGAAGCCAGCTACTGCAACAACTGCCTCATCCCAGCCATCCGTATCATCCAAGCATCAGTTTTGATGGTTTGATCAAGAGTCTGGATCACTCACTCAGCAGGGATTTACTGCTGCACTGTCCCAGTCTCCTTTCCCCCTTTGGAAACCATCTCTCCCAATTTTGAGCTGTGTGGGAGAGCATACCATGCAACAAATGGGTTTTGGAGGTAGTAACATCCAGTTATCCCATCCATTTCACTTCCATCCCTCCTGCCCACACCTCTTCCCTGTCCCTTTTCAGGGACTCTCTCACAATCAGTTGCTGAGACAGGAGGTCAATTCTCTTCTACACTTAGGATCTATAGAGCCCATTCCTGTGCAATACAGGGGAAAGGGGTTTTATTCCAAGTACTTTCTGGTTCCAAAAAAGAACATGGTGAGAGAGACTGATAGGAGATGTCTGAACAACTGTGTAAAACATAGATTCAGGATGGTGACCCTTGCACCTATAATTCCCTCCCTAGATTCCAGGGATTAGTTTGTGATTCTTGACCTTCAAGATGCCTAATTTCATCTCACAACCCCTTTCACAAGAGGTTTCTTCACTTTGTAGTCAAACACTACTAGTGCTGCATTCTCCCTTTCAGCCTCTCCTCTGCCTAAGGGTATTTTCACAAATCATGATGGTTGTAGCCACCCAACGTCGTTGTTTAAGGATAATTGTTTTCCCTTACCTTGATGATTGGTTGTTCAGGAGCCAAACTTATCAAGAGGTATGGTCAGCAGTACAAATTACAAGCTTATTATTCCACAGACTAGGCCTCCAACTGAATCTCAAGAAGTCTGCCCTGACACCAATATAGAAGATAGATTTCACAGGAGATTCTCTGGATTTGGTGGCAGGCTGGGCTCACTTACCTACAGACAGATTTCTCATCCTAAGGAATCTCATCTCAAAGATTCAGCTCAGCCCTCAAACCTCAGTAAGGAATTATCTTCAATTATTGGGGAATATGGAAGCTTGTGTTTTTGTAACCCTAAGCACCAAGTTACATCTTTGACGCTTTCAGGGATGGCTCAGGACAGTCTATATACCAAACAAGCACAGACTGGACAAGCAAGTGTCTGTATTCTGCTGTCACTCAGCTGGTGGAAGGACCGTCCCCAGGTCTGTGCAGGAGTCCCACGTATTCATGATTCCCCTTGCATTATGGCAATATGAGATGCTTCCCTCTTGCAATGGGGGTCAACATCTGGTGTCTCTCAGAATACAGGAAAAATCATCATCCCAAGAGCAGCTTCTCCACATCAAACTTCTAGAGTTGAGAGAAGTCAGAAATGCTTACCTTCACTTCCTTCCTCTGATCAGATAAGAGCCAAATCAGTCAAGATCATAACAGACAGACAGTGTGGCCTGGATGTTTTATATCAATAGGCAGGGGCATGGTCCCCCTCATTCTGTGCAAAGCAATAAACTCTGGATTTGGTGCATAGCCAACCAGATAGTCATCTCAGCTTCTTACCTTCCAGGTATTCAAAACAGCATGGTCAATGAGCTCAGCAGGCACTTCTCCAAAAATTAAATGGGAGCTAGACTAATGAGTCCTCAACAACAAACCCTTAACTTGGGAGTTTCCAAAGGCAGACTTGTATGCAATCACCGCCAACGCACAGTGCACAAAATTTTGCTTGAGGGAGGGAGAGCGAGACCCCTTATTTATGCATATCCACCAACACCATTACTTTTGAAAGTACTGAAAAAAAATCAAACAAGACAAGGCTAGAGTCATTTTAGTTGCACCAATCTGGCTGAGACAAATTTGGTGTCCTTACCTCATTTAACTTGCCCCTCTTCCACCGATGAAACTTCCAACCAGTTGCCATCTGGTGTCTCAGCAAGCTTGTCAGATGCTTCACCGCACTCTGGAAGTTGTGCTATTCAAGTCATGATTCCTAGGTGGTTCTCAGTGATAGAGACTTCCTGTTCAAAAAAGGTGCAACTTGTAGTATTAAACAGCAGAAGAATGTCTACCAAAAATGGCTAATATCTGTTTATTCTGACTCTTTTCCCCCCCAATTTATATCTCTTTAAATTTCCACAGTTGTACAAAATAATTGGGGGGAGGTGTCAGACAATAATTATTTAATGACAGCAGATATTGAGATTCAAAAGTTAAAGCTTTATAATCTTTAAAACACAACATCATATATCAAAATATACAAAGTAGATATCCTTAAATCAAACTAATAATTTTGCAAGCAGCATTTTTCTTACTTTATCTATCTACAAATTTCAGTTATCAATGGAAATATTTTCTTATCAGTTTCTACATATACCAACAAAAAACTAATCTTTCCAAGCCTCGCTATTACAGATAAAAAAAGTCTCTGTTTTTTAAAAGTGCTAAGTGCAATTGAAAGGTGACAGAAAGATGGTACAGATGGTCACAGCTTGGGTAGTGGCAATACAAGCTATCACAAATTGCCCTACCAACGTGTTTCGACCCTGGTGCACTTTAAAATAGTTCATTCTCCAGGCCCATTTAGTCTCTGCTGAAACTGCTGGCTAGGGTGCCATTTGTGATGACGATTTCTGTAATGTGACTTTTGTCTATGATGTCAAGAAGAAGGTCAGGGAAAATGTGGGACCCTTACTGAATGGAGGAGGCAACATAGTGACAGATGATGTGGAAAAAGCTGAAGTACTCAATGCTTTTTTTGCCTCGGTCTTCACAGACAAGGTCAGCTCTGACTGCTGCACTGGGAAACACAGTATGGGGAGGAGGTGAGCAGCCCTCAGTGGTGAAAGAACAGGTTAAGGACTACTTAGAAAAGCTGGACATGCAAAAGTCCATGGGTCGAAATCTAATGCATCCAAGAGTGCTGAGGGAGTTGGCTGATGTGATTGCAGAGCCACTGGCCATTATCTTTGAAAATTCGTGGTTACTGGGGGAGGTCCCGGATGATTGGAAAAAGGCAAAAATAGTGCCCATATTTTAAAAAGGGAGGAAAGAGAACCCGGGGAACTACAGACTGGTCAGCCTCACTTCAGTCCCCGGCAAAATCATAGAGCGGGTCCTCAAGGAATCCATTTTGAAGCACTTGGAGGAGAGGAAGGTGATAAGGAACAGGATCGAGGGAAGTGATTATTCCCCTCTATTTGGCACTGGTGATGCCACACCTGGAGTATTGTGTCCAGTTTGGTCCCCCCACTATAGAAGGGATGTGGACAAATTGGAGAGAGTCCAGCGGAGGGCAATGAAAATGATTAGAGGGCTGGGGCACATACGAGGAGAGGCTGAGGGAACTGGGGTTATTTAGTCTGCAGACGAGAAGAGTGAGGGGGGATTTGATAGCAGCCTTCAACTACTTGAAGGGGGGTTCCAAAGAGGATGGAGCTAGGTTGTTCTCAGTGGTGGCAGATGACAGAACAAGAAGCAATGGTCTCAAGTTGCAGTGGTGGAGGTCTAGGTTGGATATTCGGAAACACTATTTCACTAGGAGGGTGGCGAAGCACTGGAATGGGTTACCTAGGGAGGTGGTGGAATCTCCATCCTTAGAGGTTTTTAAGGCCCGGCTTGCCAAAGCCCTGTCTGGGATGATTTAGTTGGTGTTGGTTGTGCTTTGAGCAGGGGATTGGACTAGATGACCTCCTGAGGTCTCTTCCAACCCTAATATTCTATGATTCTATGAACCAAAACAACACTTCATATCGCATACAGCATTTGAGTACCTTAGGGGCTGACCATATTCTGAGCAGGGGTGGTCAAAATGTGTCTCGTGAGCCACATCCGGCTCTTTTACAGTTAAAGTGTAGCTCATGGAACCCTCCACGCCCCCTCATTCTCCACCTACCGGGCTGGGGGGAGCTCGGGGCTTCTGTCCTGTGGCAGATTGGTGGGGCTAGGGACTTCTGCCCTGCAGGGATGGGGGTTTCATGGTTTCAGGGCTTCAGCCCTGTGCAGCCCACCTGTCAGTGCTTGGGGCTTCAGCAGGAGAGGGGCACTAGCCCTGAATCCTGTCAGGCAAATTCCATCTCTCGAACTTCTGTACATTGTTGTATGTGGCAAGGGTCGGTAAGTGTAGCTGTACTGTAGTATTTTGTGCTTTGTGTTAAAACGCAGTGACTACTGCAGCCTGAGCAAGTTAGAGCAGGTCTTACTCCACTTTTAACATAATGCAAGGGTACCAGCATGCAGAGAGCTGGAGCAGGAGAGAGTTCAGGTGAGCAATGTGTGTGTATGCATGTACACACACACACGTCCCTGACTTCACTCTGTGAAATCTGGTTACCCTCCAGGATCTAGCCCATAGTATATCCATTCATTTCTGCAGGAATAGTCCTAGCATTGTACAAATTTATATTTTAACTTGTTTAACAGAAATTAAGATCTTGATGACTTGATCTTTAAAAAAACAGAAACTCTGACACAAAATACAGTATTTAGCAAATGAGTTAGCAGAGGTTCAAACCTAGTATTTAATTGAGTACTAGGAAAGAGAACGTATACTGCTACTTTGTTTCCAAGTACTTATTTCACTGCTAGATTCAGACCATTTCTACCAGCTTTACTACAGACCAAAAATTCGAGCTGCATGGAGAAGAAATGTACTACCACCTAAGTGATTAAACATGAAGCTCCCAGGATAAAATAATACCATTGCTAAAATGAAGGTCATGCTCAGATGACCCTCTTTAGAAGCTTTTCTTCTGGAAAGGCTGGAAAAATTATGCCAGGTTTTACAATTTATAAATTTCAAATAAAACTTTGGTAGGTAAACATTTCCGTGTAATCAAAAGATCGTTCAAAATAGTGGTTTAAAGCGCCCAGTACAGAATTTGAATATTCCACTTGAGGTTTCAATAGTTAAAACCTCAAAACTAATTTGTCCGTCTGTTAAAACTTTTATTCTAGTGATGTGTTCTTTATTTTCAAAGAATTTCTGACAGTGAAGAACAGTTACAACAATATGAGAGAAAATGCTGTATGTTATAGTACAAATATAAACGAACAAACAAAAACCTCAGGGAAGTCATATGGTCTGTGCAGGAACTCAGACTAGATGATGACAGTGGTGTCTTTCAACCTTAAAATCTGTGAATCTATGTAAAGCTGTCTCTCCAAAATGGCATACTAAATAGAGTGTTTAGGGTCAGGTTTCACTATAAGATGGGACACTTCCAGGGCTTGTGCTCGGCTGAGCCCTGGCACCTCTAGGCTTACTGCATCAGTTATGAATGTAAAAAAATTGCTTTAGCCTCGGCACCTCTTTCATTACAAATTAAACACTGGCCACTTCTATAAATGATTGTCATTGTAGGCTTTTAAGTATGTTGAGAAGGTACAAAAAGGGGAGGTACAAACAAGGGCTCTGGGAGAGATGAAACCTACAACATGGGATGAAATATACAATGAGCAAAGTCAATTGCAAACATGGAACTAAATCCTATTAAAATATATTTAAAGGAAATAGTTGTCAAAGTAAGTGATATGCAACTTAAACATAGAGCATGAAATAATTTAAAGTGTGATGTTAATGGATGAAATCTAAAATATCAAACTAGTTTTAGTAGCATGTTTTTAAAGTTACGTTATGTATTTTATATTGTTCAGTTACCCGTCCAAATGTACTAATTATTTCCTCTGATACAAAATATTTATCATTAAATAAAGGCAAACCAGAAAAATAAAAACAGTTTAGCCATGTGTAGATATGACACTTATAAAGGATTGTTTTTGATTGGATCTTTATACATTGTGTTAGACTCTTTATAATATTAAGTCCAAACATTCAAAATTCATTAGTCAGACCCCAAAAGATCATGGGATCACCTTAAAATTATTACTTAAAATACATATTTGGGGTTTTTAATTCACCTCCAGGTTTTTGAGCCTGCAAGGTGCCTTCTGGTCACATTTGCAAGCTTTTCTCCATGACTATGAAGGTTAAAACTTTTTTTTTAAGTGAGAGCTGGGATTTTCAAGTAAGCACTTGTCTCCAGGAGCTGGGGTTTTAAGTAAAGCATGCATTTGTCCATTTCATTGTGAGCAACAATATATTATTTGACTACTTGCAATAAAAGGTTAAAATAATTTTGTTTGAATTGAGAAAATAGTCCTTTATGATAGAGGCCAAACTAAATATTCTGTGGAATAGACAAAGAGAAATATATACATAGAAAGTGACTAAATGACTCAAAGCTTTCAAAATATGTCTTCTTTTCCACCTTAGTGACAAACTTTTGTATTATTTTACAGCAATCCCACTACCTCCAAAAGGTAAACTGGACATCCCGGTGTTGTTTGTGCCTGACACAATGAAATTGTATGAAGCTGTGGTGATTGTTCATGTAGTGAAGGAGAATGGTGAAAACTGGCCCTATGATGATCCTGCTGAATTAAACAAAGAACTGAAAAGGTAATTATTGTGATAGGAAAAAAATCAGTGTTGAACAATTTCAGCCAATGGTCATATTTTTCCTCAGATATATGAATGCAACTCCTATTGTCTTCAGATGGAATTGCATGTGTGTTTTTGATGGCAGAAATTTGTCCATTCTGAGAGACGTTTCTATGTAAGTGTTTAAACATCTGAACGAAGAACTGCAATGGTAGCTAGCACTCAGTCAGTTTGAACACCTGCCTTTCATTTTCTTAAATTTGGAAACTCAAGAGAACTACTTGCCACTGCTTTTAGGTGTAGTAGATAAATGAACAACAGTTGGATTCTTCCCTTATTCTTTTAACTAATTTGAATTAGTTCTAAATTTGAACCAATAATAAATCAGTAAATATCCTTTTGATATATTTGTGAAAGCAATTATCAGAGATATATTTGGCCTTATGCTGATTCCATTTTTGTTGATTTTCCACTAATATAACTACCAAATTCAATGAACTTGCTCCAAATTTTCACTGATATTAGTGAGAACAGATCAGACCAAGTGTTCTCATATCCTGAATACACAGCTCAATTCTCAATTCTCTTGTGTGATAAATTCACATCTTTGCAAAGTGGGTGTAAAGCACTACCATTCTGATTTGGTTCCACTTTGCAGCAGCTGTGCATAGCTGTTAATGATTGCACAAGATGCAAGGGAATGGAAAATAATCAGGCACATTGAGAACTTTGGAGTCCAGGATAATTTGAGTATAAAAGTAGAAAAGGGAGTGAGCCCCATGAAAGAACTCAAGAAATATGACCGCAAACCAAAATAACAAACATATCTGAAAGGATTATTTCCATATTTTTTACTCCTTTAGACTAAATAAGCCTTTCACAGTGTCTCAAGTTGGGCACCCAAAGTCCCTAGTCTTGGCCACAGTTTTAAGTTAACATCAATAACGCCAGTTTCTCAGCTAGTTGAAGTTAATTATATATTTTACTTGAATTTCCAAACAGCATCACCACATCAGAGAATGGGGAAATCCATGGAATATGCTGGATCTACCCAATTCATGGAATCCCTGAAGCACAACCGTATAAATCAGCACCAGGTATGAAATAGCTGAAAAGCCACAAACATAAGAACTGTAATAAAATCAAAACAGTTGCTTGCCTTTTGACATCTAACACTTGGAATTTGCATCATGCAGAAGGCTGACACAGGTGGATTTCAGCCTGTTTTTCCAGAACACCTTTGCAAATATGTGAGGAGAGCAGAATATTGAATCAGCATCCACGGAGTAAATCTGACAGAAGAATTTTGATACTTATCCTAAAGCAAACTCTGAAGGAAGATTGCAATTCACTTTAACTTTTCCATAACACTCCTGGGAAAATTAATTGGCACTAACTGATATAGACTAATATTTATGGAATTTCGTTTTAGCTCACTTTGGAAGTAAATAGAGCTTCATTTGCTACTAAATTAAATATATCTATTTCTTAATCACAGTATAACTTCAGAATTGGTTTACTTTAAATTCTGTTAAATAACATGGACATTGTGAACTGGTTCAGACACTAATAGCCTTCATAAAAGCACTGCCTGTGAGTAGATAAAGGCACTTGAAAATTTGCTAGTCAGTTTTATACTAAATCTCCCTTTGGCAAATAAAAACAACCTGTATTAGTGTGGGAAGATAATGAGAGACGTCTTGAGGATTAAAATTATTGAACTTAATAGGAATAGATATTTGTACTGTCATTGTTCTGATTTGTTTAAGGACCTTTAACTTGCAGTCAGATGCCAATGTGATATTAATTAGAGCTTTCATCTCACTAATTTCCTCTTTATTCATTAAAGGAGTGAAGCAGAATATTCTCAAATATTCCACTTGTGCCCAGTATGACACCATTATAACTTTTCTTATTAGCATGAAAACTATGTGTACAAAAGGTGAATGCTTGTGTTCTTATTTAAATCTTTAGTGTACTATGAAAGCAGTTTGGGATAAATATCTCTTTTCTTTCGGCCATTGTTTTCACTAGGTAAGGTAACTATACATTAAAAATGTTAGCATTAATAAATTGCTTAAGTGACATACTACTCTATGTAAGTGGAATCTGTCACATCTTAAATTTTAATTTTTTAAAAACTGTTATGAAAACTCAAAATATTTATAACTGGTTCTGTTTCCATGTAAATTATGCACAATACATATTTGTAGTTCACACCAACATCTTTCCATTAATTCTGAATATCAATAGCATTTAATGACAATTTGTAACAATTATATATAGACTGTGAGTTCTCTTTCCATCGCACAATCCAGAGTTATAAATGGACTGTACTTTATCCTTCTAAATATAGGCCCCAACTCAGCAAAGCACTTAAGCATTTTACATATGTACTTACGTCCCATTATATATGTCCCGTTGACCAATTGTAGGATCAGGGCCCATAGCAAGTAATCTTCTAGAGATCTATTTTTCTCATTAAATTGTTATCCTAAATATAAGGATTATATTGTTTTTTCTTTGGAAATAGTATTATTAAAATTGCCTATGGACTACAGCCTGTGATATCAAAACTTCAAACTGTTGCTCTAGTTGATTAGATAGTGCCTCATCCTTATTTGCATCACAATAGACTTCTGTAAAGTGTTTGACTTAGTACCATGTTACATGATTATAAAAAGTAGCCTTGTATAAAATTAATGTAGTACATATTAGATTAAAAAGTAGCTAATGGATAGATCTCCAGTGGTAACTGTAAATGGGGAATCGTTATCCAAAGGCAGTGTCCAGAGACTGAGTCCAAGGGACAGGCTGTGGATAAGCGCAACAGGGGCAGGATTATCACTGGGATCTTTGAATTTTTAGTTGGACTTTTGTAACCCTGGAAGGGGATTGAATTTAAGTGTTCCCTGGCCAGAGGGGCAATTCACCAAGAAAAGATCATGGTAGAACCAGATCAACTGACTAGAGGGTGTGCTAGAGTAAAAGATCCCCAAAACTCCCTGACCTGATACCAGGAGGCACAAAAGCAGTGATTGAACCATATACAGGGACTGTATCCTGGAAAGCGGTGACTCTGAGAAGGATTTAGAGTTCTGGTAAATAACCAACTGATCAGACGTTTCTAGTACAATGCTGTGGCAAAGAGGACTGGTGTGATTCTTGAATATGTAAACAGGGAAATAGGAAGTAGGAATAGGGAAGTGATATTACCCATGTCTACAGTAGTGGTGAGACCATTATGGGAACACTGTCCCATTCTGGTATCCAGACTTCATAAAGTACTGTATGTTGAAAAATGTGAAAGGGATCAGAAAGGAGCTACAAGAATGATACAAGTTCTGGAAGTCCTGCCTTATAGTGAGAAATGTGGGAATCTAAGTCTATTTAGCTTATCAAACAGAAGGTTAAGAGGCGACTTGATCATGCTCTATAGGTACCTACACGGGAAGACTATAGTAGAGGGCTCTTTAATCTATCAAACAAAGGAATAACAAGATCCAATGGCTGGAAGCTGAAGCTAGATAAATTCAGGCTAGAAATAAGGTCCACATTTTAAACAGTGAAGGTAATTAGCCATTGAAATAACTTGTCAAGGGATGTGGTAGGTTCTCCATCACTTGAAGACTTTAAATCCAGTTTGGATGTCTTTCAAAGAGAAGTTATGGGCTTGGTACAGGCAGTACTAGGTAAAATTTTATGGACTGTATAATGCTGGAAGTTAAACTAGATTATCATAATTGTTCCTTCTAACCTAAAAATTTGTGACTATAAGTCACTGCTAATCATCTGAGTGGATAAAAAAAATCTTTAGCTTTTTCATAATCATAGAATAAATAATTCTTTTCATATTTACTTGGGCATAATTTTGATGGAAAGAACATTGACTTTTTAAAACTGAGAAACAGCTCTTTGTCCAAGTCTATGTAGAGTTTGAGACATCTGGAAATTTCTGAATCATTTTATCTGGGAACATAGTAGTGCCCTTCAATTTCTAGATCTAATTTACTAATCTTTCATGGTGTTGAAAGAATTGTAATCAAAAAGGTTTTACAGACTATAATACACTGGATAAAACACCCTTGTATTGAACATTGAAATATTTTCTAAGGGGAGGATTAAAATCACAGAATTCACGAAAGTCACATTCTTCTTCGAGTGATTGTTCACATCCATTACACATTAGGTGTGCGCGCGCCGAGTGCACGGACGTCGGAAACTTTTTCCCTCAGCGGCTCCCGTTGGGCCGGCAGGGCCCCCTCCCTCCCGCCAGAGCGGCACCCTGCTCTAGGGTATATATATAGGCCCGACCCTCCCTCAGTTCCTTCTTACCGTCCGTGGCGCCGTTGGAACAACTCTGTCTCTCGTTTGAGAGTGTCCCTTAGCATAGTCGTTAGTGTTATCTTTACAGTTATCGGTTCTTTAGTAGCTAGTGTTAAGCTTAGCGGTTATCAGTTCTTTAGAAATACTCAAACTTCTTGTATTAGGTGTTTGGTCCACCCTGGCACCGGCCTTGGGCGGCAGGGCATGCCGCACGCCCAAGGCTTCAAGGCTTGTGCCACGTGCCATAAGCCTATGCCATTAAGCGATCCACACGACTCGTGTCTCCGTTGCCTGGGGGAAGCACACCAAAAAGAGCGCTGTAAGATCTGTAAGCCTTTCAAGCCCAGGACTAAGAAAGAGAGAGACTTTCGCCTTAAGCAGCTGCTCATGGAGATGGCATTACAGCCCTCCACTTCGACGGCACCGTCAGCCTCAGTGCGGAGTGCCCCGGCATCGGTCCGTGATCCGGCGCCGGCGGGGCACCCTAAGCCCACGGCACCGAATCAGCGAGAACACCTCCGGCATCGGTCGTCTTCGCCGACAAAATCCAAGGGCCAACCCAAGGCCCGAGGACGCTCCCCGCATAAGAGGGCAGCGCCCACGAAGACCTCGACGGCGCCTAAGGCTGTTGCAGCCCCGGCACAGGTCCCGGTGTCAGTGGCTCCAGCGCTGAAAGGCCCGTCGAGCCCCGGGATAGGCGCGTCAAGTGAGGAGGAAGGACTGGAGGAGCTTTTAGAACAGCCCTCCACCACGGACACATTAGAGGCAGCAAAGGACCTCATTGAATTGTCCGCTGAGGGCCCCCTCCAAACTAAAGACGTTCCGCCGAGACTGCCATCCAGAGGCAAGCCGGCAATGGTGCGCCCATCACGGTCGCCATCTCGGTACCGTTCACGGCGCCGGTCCCGGTCGAGCTCCGCCTCGGTGGACTCCCGGCTTCCCTCCGCGCAGAGAGCTGCACAGTCGTCGGGCCTCAATAAGCAACCGGCACCGACCCAGCAGCCCTACTCGAGTTGGCACCGGGACGTGTCAGTTACACGATCCCCGAGACCGACCACCCGTAGTCGTTCCCGATCCCGTGGTCACCGGTACCGATCCAGGTCCAGATCAGCAAGACGCTACTCCCGGTCCCGGTCACGGAGGCACTACTCTCCGACCCCGGACCGGCACTGTCCCATGGCACCGCTGTGGCCTTCCAGATCACCGTCCGTGGTTTCAGAGGCAGACTCGGGCCGGTACAGTGGATATGCCCACAGGGCACAGGCCAGTAGGGACCACAAAGCCGCTTGGCATCGTCAATGGGGCCAGCCAGGACAATGGCCATTCTGGACCCCTTGGGCCTACCACCAGCAAGGCCCCCCATCCAGGACCTCGAGATCTGGGCCCTCCGGACACCGGTCCCGCTCTCCACAGTGGCGCCCGCCCTCTCGCAAGGAGGCCACGGTCTCCAGACCACCGGAGCGGGAAGGGGCAGACTCGGCACCAAGCCCAGTACCATCTCAGACCCACGTCATGGGACGGGCCCCAGAGGAGTGCCCAGTCGGTGAGGAGTTGCAGGAAGACAAAGATGCCGAAAAGGCCCTGACCTCTTCCTCCTCACCAGACGAAGCCATGGTGGGCACAACAGTGTCTGGCCCTCCCCCGATCGATCGTCCGGCGCACCAGGAACTGCTCCGCCGTGTAGCCCTCAATTTGGGCTTGCAGGCGGAGGAGACGGTAGAGCAGGAGGACCCCATGGTTGACATCTTAAGCCCGGAGGGCGCCTCCAGGATCGCGCTCCTGATCATAAAAACGGTCCAGTCCAACTACAAAACAGTATGGCAAACACCGGCCTCCAGTGCACCAACTGCGAAAGGCGTGGAGAGGAAATACTTCGCCCCATCTAAAGGGTTTGACTTCCTCTTCTCTCACCCAACTCCCTGTTCGCTGGTCGTCTCTACGGTCAACGAACGAGAGCGTCATGGCCAGCAAGCTCCGGCCCCCAAGGCCAAGGAGGGGAAATGCTTGGACTTATTTGGGAGAAAGGTCTACTCCTCCGGGCGCCTCCAGTTGAGGATCGCTAATCAGCAAGCGATTCTGAACAGACACAACTTTAATTCTCGGGCATCAGTCTCCAAGTTTAAGGAATCCCTGCCTCAGGACTCTCAACCCGAGTTTACAGCTCTAGTGGACGAAGGGAAGGCAGTAGCCAAAATCTCCCAACAGGCCTCCCTTGACTCCGCGGACGCAGCTGCTAGGACAATCGCGTCAGGGGTAGTAATGAGACGCTTGGCATGGTTACAGGCTTCCGGCCTTCCACCAGAGGTGCAAAACACCCTCCAAGACCTTCCGTTCGAGGGGTCAGGCTTGTTTTCGGACCAGACGGATGCCAGACTACATAGCCTCAAAGACTCTCGAGCGACCCTCAAGTCGTTGGGAATGCATACCCCAGTGACACAGAGGAAACCCTTCAAGCCCCAACCACCACAGAGGCAGTACCACCCTCGTCCTCGACAGGAACCGTACCGCAGACGTGGCAGGGATAACAGGCGGAGACGTAACAATATGCCTAACCAGGGCCAAAATCATGGCCAAGGCAAGCCGCAGCCAGGAAATAAGCCAGGGTTTTGAAGCTGCGATCAAGGACAGTGTACCATACTCTATTCCGGATCCACCTCTATGTTTCAGGGACCGCCTGTCCCGTTTTTACCGTGCTTGGTCACATATAACATCGGACCGCTGGGTCCTGCGCACATTGGAGGCGGGCTATTTCCTTCAGTTCTCCTCGCCCCCTCTCTCCCATCCCCCTTCCCCGTCCCTCTTCAGGGACCCCTCTCACAAGCAACTCCTCATGCAGGAGGTGCGGACCCTCCTCACAGTAGGAGCAGTGGAAGAGGTCCCCCCGGACCTAAGGGGGAAAGGATTCTACTCCAGGTATTTCTTGATTCCCAAAGCAAAAGGGGGCCTCCGTCCCATTTTGGACCTACGTGGACTAAACAAATTTCTGATCAAAACACGTCTCCGTATGGTCTCCCTTGGAGCTATTATCCCATCCCTGGATCCGGGGGATTGGTACGCTGCCCTCGATATGAAAGATGCGTATTTTCACATCGCCATCCGCCCGGCCCACCGGCGGTTCTTGCGCTTCACCATCAACCAGTGCCATTTTCAATTTACGGTCCTGCCCTGGCAACGGCCCCACGAGTGTTCACAAAATGCATGTCTGTGGTGGCAGCTTTTCTTCGGAAGAGAAAGATGCGCGTGTACCCGTACTTGGACGACTGGCTCCTCGTGGGCAGGTCGGAGGCCGAGGTCCGCTCCCACGTGACGCTGGCTCTACAGGTGTACTGCAAGCTCGGCCTACTGGTCAATGTGCCCAAGTCCTCACTGATCCCCATGCAGAGACTGGACTTCATAGGAGCAGTCCTGGACTCGGTGGCGGCACGGGCAAGTCTTCCAGTGTCATGGTTCTTGGCCATTCAAAGGGTCGTAAGCTCTGTCCAACAATTTCCCACGACCACGGCCAGATGCTGCATGCAACTCTTGGGGCACATGGTGGCCTGCACACATGTAGTCAGACATTCCCGCCTAAGACTCAGGCCATTACAGTTGTGGCTGGCCCAAACGTATCGCCCCAACAGAGACCCTTTAGACCTGGTGGTGACAATCTCGGCTCGGGTGTTGAACTCCCTCCGCTGGTGGCTCAATCAGCAGCAGGTTTGCGAGGGGGTCCCCTTCGCTGCCCGGCCACCCACTCTGACATTAGTAACAGATGCGTCGGACCTGGGTTGGGGGGCGCACCTGGGGGACCTGCGAACCCAGGACTTATGGTCCAGGGAAGAAAAGTTGCTTCACATCAATCTGAAGGAGCTAAGGGCGGTTCGCCTCGCCTGTCAGACCTTTCATGCCACCATAGAAGGCCACAGCGTGTCAGTTCTGACGGACAACACTACCGCCATGTTCTACATAAACAAGCAGGGCGGGTCCCGATCCTCTCCCCTCTGTCACGAGGCACTCTGTCTATGGGACTTCTGTATAGCCCATTCAGTCCACCTAATCACAACATATCTCCCAGGGATCCAAAACGGGTTAGCAGACCGCCTCAGCCGGTCCTACCACATGCACGAATGGGCGTTGAGACGGGACGTCCTGCATTCAATCTTCCAGAGGTGGGGGTTTCCCCTGGTGGATCTCTTCGCCACCAAGGGCAACAGCCAATGCCCTCAGTTTTGTTCTTACCAGAACCTCAGCCCAGGCTTGTTGGCAGATGCCTTCGCGATTCCATGGCGCGGGAGCCTGAGGTATGCCTTCCCTCCATTCCCGCTCTTCCACAAGGTCCTCCTCAAGACCCGCAGGGACAAGGCAGCAGTCATGCTCATCGCCTCATGGCCACGCCAGCATTGGTTCACGACCCTGCTGGAACTGTCCATAACCGCCCCGATTGCCCTCCCCCTCCATCGCAACCTCATCACACAGGACCGGGGTCACCTACTCCATCCGAAACTACCGTCGCTACATCTCACGGCGTGGTATCTCTCTGGCTAAACGATACGGAGCACAGGTGCTCTCACCAGGTCCATGAATTCTCCTTGGTAGTAGGAAGCCCTCCACAAGAGCGACCTACCTTGCCAAATGGAGGAGGTTCTCCCACTGGTGTGAGCCTCATCACATACAGCCTCTGCGGGCCTCAGTCCCATCAATTCTGGACTACTTGCTGCACCTCAAACATCAAGGGCTTGCCCCCGTCTCGATTAAAGTGCATCCTGCTGCCATATTGGCGTTCCATCCTGGGGAGTTGGGAGTTTTGGTGTTCTCCAACCCCACAGTAGCCCGATTTCTCAAGGGACTGGAAAGGGTGTTTCCCTATTCGTGCCCGCCGGTCCCTGTGTGGAATCTCAACCTGGTCCTAACTAAACTCATGGGGCCACCCTTTGAACCCCTAGCCTCTTGCTCCCTCATGCACCTTTCATGGAAGGTAGCGTTTCTCGTGGCCATCACATCGGCCAGGAGGGTATCGGAATTGAGAGCCCTCACTTCGGAACCTCCTTATACAGTTTTTCATAAGGATAAGGTGCAACTGAGGCCACACCCTAAATTCCTTCCAAAGGTGGTCACACATTTTCACATGGGCCAAGACATTTGTTTACCGTTGTTCTTCCCTAAGCCCCATACGGACCCAAGCCACTGCAGCCTGCATACCCTCGATGTCCGTAGGGCCTTGGCATTTTATCTAGAATGGACCAGGCCATTCCGCAAATCAACTCAACTGTTTATTGCCATTGCGGAGCGAATGAGAGGCCAGCCTATCTCGACGCAAGGCTTGTCAGCATGGATTGTGCTTTGCATATGCACGTGCTATGAGCTCACCAACGTACCAGCCCCAGAGATGCGGGCTCACTCGACTAGGGCCCAAGCGTCCTTGGCGGCTTTCTTGGCGCAGGTTCCACTCCAGGAAATCTGTAAAGTGGCCACCTGGTCGTCGGTGCATACATTCACAGCCCACTACGCGATCCATCATCAGACCAGGGAGGACGCGGTGGTCGGCAGGGCTGTGCTTCAATCGATTGTTCCTTGACTCCTACCCTCCTCCAATGGTAAGCTTGTGAGTCACCTAATGTGTAATGGACGTGAACAATCACTCAAAGAAGAAAAAATGATTACTTACCTTCTGTAACTGTTGTTCTTCGAGATGTGTTGTTCACGTCCATTACACTTCCCACCCTCCTTCCCCTCTGTCGGAGTCACCGGCAAGAAGGAACCGAGGGAGGGTCGGGCCTGCAGGGATATATATACCCTAGAGCGGGGCGCTGCTCTGGCGGGAGTGGGGGGGGCCCTGCCGGCCTGATGGGAGCCGCTGAGGGAAAAAGTTTCTGACGTCCGTGCATGCAGCGCACGCACACCTAATGTGTAATGGACGTGAACAACACATCTCGAAGAACAACAGTTACAGAAGGTAAGTAACCGTTTTTTCTATATTAAAATTCCTTTGCTTCAGATACTTAAGGGAAACTCAAGTTGCAAAATTTTAAATCATAGTATGGTTCTCTAAAATTGTGTTAAATGTTCTCTAAAACTTCAACTCTGAGCAACAGCATGTGGTCTTAAATTAAGATATTAAAAAAATTCATTTTCAGTTTCCACAACTATTAACTTTCTTTTGAATTTGTTTTTTTCAGCTCCTATTTTTATTTCCAATTAAAATATTTTAAATGATACTATACCTTTTTATTTTTAAATGAATTTAAATTAAATTTCATAATTGCAAAGAAATTGCAGAGATTTCTTTTCAAGTGTTATTTGAGAAGCAGCTGTGGAAATGAATTGCTTAGTCCAGAATGTTTTTTCAATAAATTGAGCAACATCTTACCATGTGTTTTTGTCAGACAGAATATGAAGGGAACAGTGAAATTGGCTCCTCTTCACTGTCTCAGTCCCCATTGGGGTAATTGAATACCTGATATTAGCATCTTTCTAAAGATATCTCACCCTTATATTTTTAGTTATTTTGTTAAAGTCAAGAAATTAATTATTCAGGAAAGCAACATTTTACAAAAATTGATCCCTTCTTTCCTGTAGCTGTTGTATGCTGTCGAGCCAGAAACAGAGTGGAGGAGCGAGTGGAAGTTCTGTTAACTGGTGTGGTTCCTGGAACAACCGCTATGCCAGCAGCAAAAAATGTTATGATCACCACTAAAATTAAGACACCCAGTGTCCAGGATGAACTTCAGGTTACTGCCGGTAAGAAAGAACAGTACAGCAGTTACTGTACATTATTTGCAGAGTGTACTATCTAGAACAGGGGTAGGCAACCTTTCAGAAGTGGTGTGCCGAGTCTTCATTTATTCACTTTAATTTAAGGTTTTGCGTGCCAGTAATACATGTTAACGTTATTTAGAAGGTGTCTCTCTCTAAGTCTATATTATATAACTAAACTATTGTTGTATGTAAAGTAAACAAGGTTTTCAAAATGTTTAAGAAGCTTCGTTTAAAATTAAATTAAAATGCTGATCTTATGCCGCCAGCCTGCTCAGCCCGCTTCCAGCCTGGGGTTCTGTTCACCTAGGCCTGCAGCAAGCTGAGCAGGCCCTGTGGCCGGGACACCGGCTGGCAAGGGGCCGGCAGCCGGGACCCCAGACCTGAGGGGGGGGTTTAGGGGTCAGGGCAGAGAGTGCAGGGCAGAAGGTGCAGGACAGAAGGCTGGGTGTGTGTGGGGGGGTTCAGAGGTCAGGGCAGAGGGCAGTGGGGATGTGGGGGGTTCAGGGCAGAAGGCTGGGTGTGTGGGGGGATTCAGGGGTCAGGGCAGAAGGCTGGTGGGTGTGGGGGTGCAGGGCAGAAGGCTGGATGTGTGGGGGGGTTCAGGGGTAAGGGCAGAGGGCTGGGGATGTGTGGGGGTACAGGGCAGAAGGTTGGGTGTGTGGGGGGAGTTCAGGGCAGAGGGCTGGGGTGTGTGTGGAGGTGCAGGGCAGAAGGCTGGGTGTTGTGGGGGACTCAAGGTCAGGGCAGAGGGCTGGGGGGAGTGTGGAGGTGCAGGGCAGAGGGCTGGGGTGCTCAGCTCGTGGGGGTGCTCCCAGCCCCTGCCCTGAGCGGCTCACGGCAGGGGGCTGGGAGAGCTATGCCCTGTTCCACCCCCTTCCCCCAGGCTCTGTCCCTACCTCTCTCTGCCAGGACCCCCACCACCACTCTCCCCTGCCGGGGCAGGAGGCAGAAGCTTGGTCCTGCGGCAGCCAAGCTTCCCCCCTCCCCCGCTTCTTCCCCCAGCGTGGCGCTTTCTGGCCCCTCCGCCCCTCCTCCTCCTACTCTCACCGGCCAGGCAGTGTGCCACTCAAAATCGGCTCGCGTGCCATGTTTGGCACGCGTGCCGTAGGTTGCCAACCCCTGATCTAAAGCCTTGTCCTGTCTTTGAAAAGAGATGGGGACTTGTCACCAAAAGCAAGAAAATCCCTACTACATACTGAACCTAACAAATATCCCAATAGTCATAACAGTAAGCATGTGTCTGGGGGTGCGTATAGATGGACTTGTAAACGAGGCAGAGATGCTTATTCTTTTCGCACTAGTCACCAGTCTCAGGTCTGAGGCCTGAGGCTGGCTTCTCATTTACTGTCCAGTGAATAATTAGCTAACTTAGGCTTCTTTTGTATTCATGTGCAGTACAGCATTAACTGATTAAAAAGGCGTGGCTTGCATAAACCCTGCGATGAGTAGTAAGTGTGTGTATGCTGGATGTGGAGGGAGACAGCTCTGTGTGGGTTGTCCTATTTATATGCCACATTCCCCACCACTGGGCCCATTATCTGCAATAATGTGAGCTGAGTAGGGGCAATAAGATTTAACAAAAGATGACTGCTGCTCACCTGTTTCATCAGCCCAGGATATGATACAAGTTAATTTCCTCTGGGACATGCCATCTTTTCGTACTACTCTCATAGTAACAATTTCAGAGAGAGAAGGGGATGGGCAGGATGTTGTAAGTACCTGGAGAGAGAGAGAGTCTGCACTGGCTACAGTTCTTGTTTTCTGCACCTATTGGGCACCTGCATCAGAGAAAATTTCCCTTACACTTAACAATATTCACTAAATCCTTAAGCTCTGCATGAATAGCCTGACAAACAGGGCCAAATCCAACCTCTGTGCAAGTGGATGCAACTTCAACTGAAGTCAGTGGGAGTTGTGCTTGCTTGTGCTAGGGCTGAATTTGACCCACTGTGTTGATGCTCAACTCTTCAAATATCACCTTTAGCAATTCCCAAATTGTAGTCACAGTGGATGAAATTGTAAGTTTTTACCCAATTATTTATCTTTTTACGATAGTATTATATTCCTTACACATCAGACAGAAATTCTGCTTTTAGATAAACTCACATGAAATTTACAGAGTGTGAGCCTGGGAGAGGAATTTGATCTTAAGGAGCTGAATTTTCTATGGGAGCTCAATCTGACTTCTCAGTTTGCACCTGCAGTGTTATACAGTATTTGCAATTAGTTGAAGATGCAAATATTAGAATTTAGACATCTCCCCAACTTTACAGATGTAAAAGCATGTATGACCACAAATCAGGGGATGTTATCTTTGAATCTACAAATGATTGTGCCCTGAAAATTGCACCTAGACTTGATTGTGGATACAAAACTATAGAGGCCTTTTATGAAAAATTCATCCTAAAAATGTTGTATGAATAAGTAACCAAGGTCTGCTCAGGAGAGGAGTGGGGTTGTAAAGCGGCTTTAACCTACCTTTACACTGGGAGGAGGGACAACACAATCCCCCCACCCACACACACACACAATCCCAAACTCACAGCCCCTGCATTGGGGAAGCCAAGATGGATCCACCCCAGGTTCCACTCTTAAGGGCCAATCAATTTAACTTTTTGGTTGATTTGTACCACGGGAGCCGGCCCCAGACCTTGTCCTGTGAATTTTTCTGTTGTATCATAACACTGTTTTACAGAAAGACCCGTGCTAGGTAACTTCATTGCAATTCATTGTGAAATCTGCAAGAGTTTGCCCTAAAAATGTCTAATTTCCTTCCTTCTGGGTTGGTTTATTGTGCGAATATTGGCCAGCAGAACTGAATATCTGAGGTCACTGACTCCAGACTTTTTAATAGTCTGTCTTTTGTGTAATGTCTATGAAACTTGGAGGAGAGTGGAGGGTGAATAATACATACTTAATCTAGTACTGCACAGTTAAGGATAACCAACACTGTGGTGTGGACAGTAGGCTCTGCAGATTAGTTTCCTTGTGTTCACATTTTACAAAATAATATAATTAAGTCAAGAAAAATATGCTCTGTAATTCCCAGCATATAATCTTGTCTCTCTTTAGAGTTGTAAATATTATCACATAACGTTATTTGACCCTGAAATAGCTGTTGTATATCAAAGAATATTTCTAAACAATAGAATAACATGGCCGTAGTGTTTATAATTGTATCATATATGAACAGTAGTCATTTTAAACATTACTACATCTAATTCCCCAATACTATGGCATTTAAATTGAAATGAATAATGTGCCTTCAGCAAATGAGACAACATTCTGAAACACTTGCAGATTCCTGATGTGCATGTTTTGTGCACAACCATAATATTTCATATTTATTAACACTAGCTTCTGCATGTATTGCAAGACATTGATTTGGGACATTACATCTTTTCAGACAAGGAGTATGGTAATGAAATGCTTTGACAACGAGGATCATTTATGGCTCCGGCAGTTTTCAGAATGCTGTCAATGACATTATAATGTCATTATTCCTAGATGACTTTGATACCTGTCGAGGAATCAAATTTAATAGTACTATTATATGTTCTGCAGACTACCAGTAATAGCATAAATAAAAGTGTAAAGCTCTAAGATAACAGCTCGCCAAGCTGTTTTTCATTTTTTTCCTTCTGAAACAGTGATCCATCAGAGTATGTATGTGATATGTAGTAAGCAATTTTTATATCCAAAGATAGATGATGATAATTACAGGCAGAGCAGATTTAAACAGCTACTGCTGTGTTTCAGTATTTAAATAATTTGGACAAGAATAAACCCTTGAGATGTGAAAATTTTTGAGCAGCTCGCAGACCTTCAAAGAATTATGAGTCTAGCCCATTCAGCATGATTTTGATTTAAATAGAAAATTATTGTAATTCATTTAAAAAAGAGGGGATAGCTTAACACTGTACAGTTGTAATGATATTACATGGCATTCAAAAGTCCGGCAGATTCAATGCCATAATGATCCTACAGTTAAAAGGTTACTATTTACAGTACAGTACCAAATATAGGATTTCAGTCAGATAAACCCTGTTTAATATATTGAAAACTAAAGTACAGATAGTTGGTATTGTCTGATGTTTTTAAATCCACTGTAAATAAAATACAGCTTATTTTAAGGAACCACTACTGGATAGGCCCTTAGGGCCAGATTTTTAAGGAAATATAGATACCTTCAAAAGCCTGGCTCTTAGTCCTTCATGGGGATTATTATGTAATATGCTTTGTTATTTTAATAAGTAACCATCAAAATGCTTAATTCTGAAAAGCAGAGATGGTATGTGCCCAGTAGCTACTTCTCTTCAATGTTTTTTTGCCTATGAAATGAATGTTAATAGTGTAATTGTTGCAATGAATGTGATACCCATGACAGATCAGTGATCTGATGTGATGTTAAAAGCCTAACTCCTACAATATATAGTCTTCCCATAATATTGCGTTATACTAAAAAAAAAAAAAAAAAAAAAAAAAAAACCTGCTACTGAAGCTAACTATCCTATACTATAAGATCTTCTAAAATTCCTTATGAGTATCATCTTAGCTAACCCTGCTCCAGTTTAGGAAGTCATGGGTTGTGGAATATCAGATGTGGGAACTTTGAAGCAAAGCAGCGTGCTTGGTGTGGTCATTGGCACTCAAATACCCACAAAGATGTTTCCGTTCACAATATTTTAATTGGGGTGCTGAGGTGCAGGATCTGGAACAAATCAGAAATATTGTTTGTATTTCGGCATACCCTTTCATTTTTCCTCTGTGCTTCATAATTATCTTCATGACAAGTATAAAATTAAATCAACACTATTCTTTGCTTAGTTCTTGTGCTCTTCATTTTCCCCCCTCAAAAAACAAATTTGTTGCATCTGACAGATCTTGGACTGGCAGTACTGGAAGGAGTTGTAGACTACTGTTAATCCTCAACAAAAAAAAAAAAAAAAAAAAAAAAGCACAAACAATGTCAGTGCAAGTTTTACAGTGATCAGTCCTTGAGCTTTCTATTAAGTCTGTCAACTTTGGGTATTATTTTCTGTGAAACACACACTTCTCCACTAGGTATTGTTTGGAACCCAGCCATATGTGGTCTTGCCTAGTGGTCAGAGCAGGAGTCGGGTCTAGAGGGTACAGCAGATGTCCAGCTTGGGGAAATAAGTCTGGGGTCGAGCCATAGTTGGAGCCAGGGTCAGATACCAAATGCCAGAGTCATAGTTGGAAACAGGGTTCAGAGCCAGCGCTGGTAACTGATGGTTGAAGGTGAGGCACAGAGCAGGAGCACAGTGGGAATCAGGAACATAGACAAGATTGAGGAAAGAGCCAGGAATGGAGCAGGAAAAAGGAGCAGAGTTGAGTGCAGGGTACAGAATGCAGGGAAAAGCAGAGTCCAATGTAGCAGCAACCAGGAATCAACTAATTGCCTGGAAAACTTCTTGTGCCTCCATCTGCTTGCAAACACAGCCTTGGAATTATAGGATAACTTGTCACAGGGGTTGAAAGTTTGTAACGGACTTTCCTAAACATCATGGGTTATTCGTAACTCCCCCTATAACTGCCAAGAACTGGCCTTTGTGTCCCTTGCAAACCAGGGCCACAGGCCCCTCAATTTTGGGAAGGACCTCAGGTGACTTCCATAGCTGTAGGGAACAGTGCTGTTCAGATATCAGATTATCCCCTGTTCACTGCATCAGAGCTGCCTACTTTGCGGAGCAGCCAGATGACCGCTGGGTAAATGGAGAGACACTACTAGCATCTACTTAATTAAGTATGATTTTCCGGTCATCCTAATCCAGGTTATAACGCTGACTCACTCTGTGGCCTTCATCAAGGCACTTAATTTGTGTTTCTCTATTTATAAAACAGTCATAAAGGTACTTACATTTTGTACAAAGGTATTATGGCAATTATTTAATGTTTGAAAAGAACTAAGTACTAAAATTCACCAGGATGCTCCAGTGACTGGGGGAGCCTGACAGTCATCAGTCCACCAGCTTAGACAATTGCCAATGCCATTAATAAAAATAATAGTAATAAAGTACATGTACAAATGAGCAGCAAGGACTCGTATGTGCTGGGCACTCTGAAACATACCATAAAGGACAGTCCTTGCCCCAAAGAACTTACATGTTGGCAATTATACACTGACTCTACCAAAAGCAACTGGGTGCTTTGCTTCTCACACAGGAGACTGGTAGGATCATGAAGATCCCTTCCATCCCCACCCACAAACACACACCATTAAAAAATAAAATTAGTTCACTAAGACTGTGTGTATGCTAACAAATCACCTGGTTGGTCTTATCATGGTATACAAGAGACAGTTACATTGGGGAGTAAAAAATATGTCTCAGTGTTACCCCAAAATAACTAGGTTTGACGGGGACAGGTGAGCAAAGCCCACAGGTAAGTGGGGAATATGGAGACCGGGGAGATGGGTCGGAAACAAGAGGGAGTGTGGGCTATATTGGCAGTGAGAAAGGAGAGTCAGGACAAAACTGGGAGGAAAGATCAAACAAGTATCTTAGATGCCTATATACAAATGCAAGAAGTATGGGGAATAAGCAGGAAGAACTGGAAGTGCTAATAAATAAATACAACTATGACATTGTTGGCATCACTGAAACTTGGTGGGATAATACACATGATTGGAATGTTGGTGTGGATGGGTACAGCTTGCTCAGGAAGGATAGACAGGGGAAAAAGGGAGGAGGTGTTGCCTTATATATTAAAAATGTACACACTTGGACTGAGGTAGAGATGGACATAGGAGACGGAAGTGTTGAGAGTCTCTGGGTTAGGCTTAAAGGGGCAAAAAACAAGGGAGATGTCATGCTAGGAGTCTACTACAGGCCACCTAACCAGGGGGAAGAGGTGGATGAGGCTTTTTTCAAGCAACTAACAAAATCATCCAAAGCCCAAGAATTGGTGGTGATGGGGGACTTCAACTATCCGGATATATGTTGGGAAAATAACACAGCGGGGCACAGACTATCCAACAAATTCTTGGACTGCCTTGGAGACAACTTTTTATTTCAGAAGGTTGAAAAAGCTACTAGGGGGGAAGCTGTTCTAGACTTGATTTTAACAAATAGGGAGGAACTCGTTGAGAATGTGAAAGTAGAAGGCAGCCTGGGTGAAAGTGATCATGAAATCATAGAGTTTGCAATTCTAACGAAGGGTAGAAGGGAGAACAGCAAAATAGAGACAATGGATTTCAGGAAGGCAGATTTTGGGAAGCTCAGAGAGCTGATAGGTAAGGTCCCATGGGAATCAAGACTGAGGGGAAAAACAACTGAGGAGAGTTGGCAGTTTTTCAAAGGGACACTATTAAGGGCCCAAAAGCAAGCTATTCCGCTGGTTAGGAAAGATAGAAAATGTGGCAAAAGACCACCTTGGCTTAACCATGAGATCTTGCACGATCTAAAAAATAAAAAGGAGTCATATAAAAAATGGAAACTAGGACAGATTACAAAGGAGGAATATAGGCAAACAACACAGGAATGCAGGGGCAAGATTAGAAAGGCAAAGGCCCAAAATGAGCTCAAACTAGCTACGGGAATAAAAGGAAACAAGAAGACTTTTTATCAATACATTAGAAGCAAGAGGAAGACCAAAGACAGGGTAGGCCCACTGCTTAGTGAAGAGGGAGAAACAGTAACAGGAAACTTGGAAATGGCAGAGATGCTTAATGACTTCTTTGTTTCGGTCTTCACCGAGAAGTCTGAAGCAATGCCTAACATAGTGAATGCTAATGGGAAGGGGGTAGGTTTAGCGGATAAAATAAAAAAAGAACAAGTTAAAAATCACTTAGAAAAGTTAGATGCCTGCAAGTCACCCGGGCCTGATGAAATGCATCCTAGAATACTCAAGGAGCTAATAGAGGAGGTATCTGAGCCTCTAGCTATTATCTTTGGAAAGTCATGGGAGACGGGAGAGATTCCAGAAGACTGGAAAAGGGCAAATATAGTGCCCATCTATAAAAAGGGAAATAAAAACAACCCAGGTAACTACAGACCAGTTAGTTTAACTTCTGTGCCAGGGAAGATAATGGAGCAAGTAATTAAGGAAATCATCTGCAAACACTTGGAAGGTGGTAAGGTGATAGGGAACAGCCAGCATGGATTTGTGAAGAACAAATCATGTCAAACCAATCTGATAGCTTTCTTTGATAGAATAACGAGCCTTGTGGATAAGGGTGAAGCGGTGGATGTGGTATACCTAGACTTTAGTAAGGCATTTGATACGGTCTCGCATGATATTCTTATCGATAAACTAGGCAAATACAAATTAGATGGGGCTACTATAAGGTGGGTGCATAACTGGCTGGATAACCGTACTCAGAGAGTTGTTATTAATGGTTCCCAATCCTGCTGGAAAGGCGTAACGAGTGGGGTTCCGCAGGGGTCTGTTTTGGGACCGGCTCTGTTCAATATCTTCATCAACGACTTAGATATTGGCATAGAAAGTACGCTTATTAAGTTTGCGGATGATACCAAACTGGGAGGGATTGCAACTACTTTGGAGGACAGGGTCATAATTCAGGATGATCTGGACAAATTGGAGAAATGGTCTGAGTTAAACAGGATGGAGTTTAACAAAGACAAATGCAAAGTGCTCCACTTAGGAAGGAAAAATCAATTTCACACATACAGAATGGGAAAAGACTGTCTAGGAAGGAGTACGGCAGAAAGGGATCTAGGGGTTATAGTGGACCACAAGTTAAATATGAGTCAACAGTGTGATGCTGTTGCAAAAAAAGCAAACATGATTCTGGGATGCATTAACAGGTGTGTTGTGAGCAAGACACGAGAAGTCATTCTTCCGCTCTACTCTGCTCTGGTTAGGCCTCAGCTGGAGTATTGTGTCCAGTTCTGGGCGCCGCATTTTAAAAAAGATGTGGAGAAATTGGAAAGGGTCCAAAGAAGAGCAACAAGAATGATTAAAGGTCTTGAGAACATGACCTATGAAGGAAGGCTGAAAGAACTGGGTTTGTTTAGTTTGGAAAAGAGAAGACTGAGAGGGGACATGATAGCAGTTTACAGGTATCTAAAAGGGTGTCATGAGGAGGAGGGAGAGAACTTGTTCACCTTAGCCTCTAAGGATAGAACCAGAAACAATGGGTTTAAACTGCAGCAAGGGAGGTCTAGGTTGGACATTAGGAAAAAGTTCCTAACTGTCAGGGTGGTTAAACACTGGAATAAATTGCCTAGGGAGGTTGTGGAATCTCCGTCTCTGGAGATATTTAAGAGTAGGTTAGATAAATGTCTATCAGGGATGGTCTAGACAGTATTTGGTCCTGCCATGCGGGCAGGGGACTGGACTCGATGACCTCTCGAGGTCCCTTCCAGTCCTATAATCTATGAAATCTATGAAAATGTGGACCCAAGGCACTCCAATACTGGCCTACCTATAATTATAAATTGATGGTTAATTTATTCTGCCCAAATGGGGAGAAAGGTGGTGACCCGCCCTAAAGAAATTGCCAGGGTATTACCAGGAGGTTTGACTCCGATCCGCAAAAGAGTCTCCAGAGCAGGCTAATCCTGCTAACCCTTGAAAGGACACGGATATAGACCTCCACTCAGAGGATTGTCATACAAGTAGTAGTTCTTCAAAAACAGTCTTATTTATTGAGAGAAAATTCAGTGATTGACATATATTCAGTAAAGCAAACAAGAAAGCAGTACAGAATACAACAGGCAGTAAGGCACAATTACATTATATTTAGAGATTATACATTCAATTGACACAGAAGACTGCACAAACTATAAGATAAATACAATGTTGCAGTATTAGTACACACTGACCTTTTCATACATATGCATAAGGCCTCCAATATAATAACATTAGACTTATTACAATGTAACATACAAATTCCCAATGTGTATGTATAAAACAGCACTACAACATAGCTTTAAAGAAACATTGAACATTTAAAAATTACCATTCTCTGAGACGGGGCTGGGCACTCACAGGATGGGGTGGGTTAGATCACACTCAGAAGAAGGCATCCAGCTTTATGGACAGACACAGACAGTACTTTAAAACAGACAAGAAATCAGACTTACACTTCTTCATCAATTCCTCTGTTTCATCTCAGGTCCTTCTGCTCTTTCTCTGCTCTGACCTTTCCCTTCTATAACTGCTGCCTGGTTGCCTTCTCTGCTGTTCTCGATCTTCTCTTATTGTTCTTCTCTTCTCTCCACCATTTTGTATTTATAGCTCCAAACTATCATCATTAATAGTTTATCTAAAGCATCTAGCCTAAAACTAACTACTAAATTATGCAAACCAAAGTACCCATCCCGAGGCTTTTCTTTGCAGGGAGATGCGGTCATAAGCCTCTGTCCTGGGTATTGCCAGTTGTGACAAAGGATTAGCGCAGTAATCATAAGCCTTTGTGCATTTTTCTGAGCCTTTTGTAATTGTTTTTGTTGCTTAACTAAACTTATGTTTAATCCTACAGGTATTGGGTTAATTCTTTTTTATATATATGGTATTGATTTTTATATTCTTCATTCTCAATTGTGAATAGTGTGCGCTTGAAATCGTAATCAATCACCAAAGTAATATTACACAAGTATTTGTTTTTATAAGGGTTATGAGTTACATTGTATATGTGATTCACTTTAAGCAGTGTAGTCCAACTTCTAATAAATACACATTTTCTTCCAACGTATACAATTGGCTAGCACTTATATCATTTAAAGAGGTTATTAAGGGTTTAGATACAGCTTCCAAATGTTGTCCTACTGAATTTAACTTATTAGCCAATACCTCTTCATCTATACTGTTCAGTATTCCAAGCCCTGTACCTGTTCCTCCTAATATTGTATCCATCAAACTTCTTTTCTTTCTATCAGTAGGAACTTCTATTAAAAGTTTTTCCATCAATTTCTTCCATCCTTCCACAATGTAAAACGTATATTAGACCTTTAGTGGGTTTTGCCTCAAAACATCCATAGGATCTAAATCTACCATTACTTTCTTTAGGGACTACCTAATTAAACCTTCTGTATTGTATATTTCATTTTTCTTGCTTCTTATTGTTTTATTCAGCATTCCACAGTATCTTTGCTTTTATATCCATCATACAATTCAGTCTTTTTATAATATCTATAACAATGAGTCCTCTACTACCGACTCCCATATTTGCTAAACCAAATGACACATTATCTATTAATCTAATACCTATGTTGATGGACAGAGGAACACTTAAGGGAATAGGTATCTGTTCTCCCAATAGTCCCGTAAACATATACATGTCTCATGACATATATTGTATAATAACCCCATCTACTGCAGTATTCATCATTGAAATCAATGATCCAGTATCCATATAGTAGTGTTTCAATTTCTGCTTCAATAATTTGGATTGGAACCATCGGTCTCATATACTGAGCTAAATATATCTGGGACACAATTAGTGGGGGAGTTCCCTTTTCTTCCTTAATCCCACTTTCTTCAGCCGTATCTTTCATCCTCTGTCGCATTTAGGCTTATAAATTCATCTATTGGCGTATCTATATTTAATAAATCTCTTATTTCTTCATCATCCATTAAATCTCCTGTTTCCTCTTCCTCCATATTTGGAATTTCCTCAAACCAAGCTGCCATTTTGTTTATCTATTCTACTCTTCCCTTTTCTTTCTCAATCAAAATAAAAAAAATAAAGACAAGTTACTACTTTACTCGTATGTACCTATATTTTATAGATAAAAATTTTTATTTTGCCCATAAGATGCTTCTGCCTAAATCTATTGAATATCTTAGTGCAGTAAGGATGTCCATACCTATTATTCCGAGTCCATTTTGCTCCCAGATCATGACTCTGAAATGTAAATTACATATTTCCTTATTCCCTATACTGTCAATGGGATTGTTATAGGAATCTCACTTTTTATCCCTAATACTCCTTGTACGTCAGCTATATCTGAGGAGATGTAGGGTAAAAAAATCTGAGGGTTTATATATGTTGTTTAACACAGAATATGGAGATCCCGTGTCTAGATAACCTGATTGACATATTCCCCCCCCCCATTTATGTTAATTGTAATGACCAGTTTTCCACATTGATCCTCCCCCAGAAGGGAGTTATGATGTGAAGGGGTTGTTCTTCCATTTGGTAAACAACAGCTTCCATTTGGGAAGATTGGTCGACCCCCAAACTCTGACTGGTCAGTTCCAGAACAGGTAAACTTTCCAGGAACTTCTCTAAATCTTGTTCTGTCCAGTAGGAGGAACGGAAGGTGGATACCAATGTTTCTCATCCCATATCTCATTCAACACTCCTTTCTGCATTTCTCTTATCTTACCTTTTTCCTGTCTCTATAATAAGAGAGAGATCATTATAACTCTTTTTGTTCTCCCTTCTCAACCGTGATGAATGAAACCATTTTGACACTTTTCTTTTTCCTTGTCAGATATCCAATTGATACACCATGAGACTTGCTTTATTAACTATTCTAACTGGTCCTTCCCATGTAGGGCTTAAGATATGGTCTTTTTCTCTTATTTGTCTGTACGTGACCATATCACCTGTCTGCCATTCCTGAGGATGCAATATTGGTCCCATCTTCTTATCCATTTGCTGAACATTCGCTTTAAGTGCTATTACCACTTGTAATGCATTTTGCTAATGGATTTTAGCAAATGTTGCATCCATTGGTCTGTTAGCACTCTAGGCTGTGATCCATCTGGGGGTGTACCTGTTACCCACCACTGTTCAGGCAACCTCATTATCTCTCCCTGTCATGGCTTTAAAGAGAGTTACACCATGTGATGCTACCATTCACCTGATAGCCATTAATATTAGAAATAGTTTCTCTTTACCCTGCTGATTTACTACATTCCTCAGGGCAGTTTTTATTGTTCTGTTAGTTCTTCACACGTGCCCTGAACTTTGAGGATGTCCAGCTATTTGCAGTCTTTGCTTAATGCCAAAAGCTTGACACAATCCCTCTGTAATTTCTCCTATAAAGTGAGGTCCCTGATCTGAAACGATTTCTTTGGGGATACCCCATCTTCTAATAACTTGATCCACCAAAATCTTAGCTGTGGTTAATGCAGTATTATTTCTTGTTGGAATTGCCTGTACACACTGTGATAGACCCAGGCCAGTTGGGTACAGCAGAGTAGTCAAAGGCAGATAAACTGGCAACTGGATAAGCAGTTTTCTGTTCCCTGACTGACCAGAGCAGGGGCTGCTTCAGGCTAGGGTGGACACCCCTGACTCCAATTAACCTCAAAGAGTCAGGCGAGGCCATTTAGCTAATGAGAACACCTGACTCTAATTAAGACCCCTCTGATACTATAAAAGGACTCACTCCGGTCAGGCTGGAGGGAGCCAGGGGAGAGGAAGTGCGGCTGAAGGGCTCGGTAATGAAGATGCCCTCAAGCCACTGGAAGGGAGCCCTAAGGTAAGGGTGAAGAAGGCGTTAAGAGAAAGAAGCGGGAGAGCTGTGGGGAAGTGGCCCAGGGAAATGTAGCAGTTCTGGCGGTGAAAGGTCGGCTGCCAACAGCTGCTGCCATTAGGGTCCCTGGGCCAGAACCCAGAGTAGAGGGCGGGCCTGGGTTCCCCCCAACCCACCACTACAGAAACACCTCCTGGGAGGGGAAGGCAGGCCCCTGTCAGGACAGGAGGCTAAACTGTTCTTGTATAAGCCCACAGGGACAACAGAGACTGTGGGAGTTCTCTCACCAACCTCCTTGCTGGCTTATGATGAAAAGGGCTCCGTAGACTGTAACCCTGGCCCTAGAGAGAGAAGGGCTATGTGGAGCCTCTGAGGCTAGCATAAACCGCCTGGAAGCATGGGACCCCCGGGGACAAGGTCGGAGCTCTGCCACACCACTTAGTTAAAGGATCCACTATCATCAAACAATATTGATTTCCTTTTGCAGTTTTTGCCAATAGGCCAATAAAACCAATTTGTAACCTAGCCCACGGACCTTCTATTCTCTGGTGTCCTAATGGTCCTTTTATTATTTTAATATCTGCATTATTTGCTGCACAGGGTAAAAACAATTGTTCACATATTGCTCTATATCTGCCCTCGTGTTTGGCCACCATCCTACAATTTGTAACCTACTGAGAGTCTTATCTATTCCTAAATGCCCACTATCACGAACTAGAGAAATCATTTCAGATCTAATTTCCATTGGAACTGCACACACAGACATATTACCCTCTGTTTCAGTAGTTAATACCAATCCTGTTTCATGCTGCCAAATTTTCCATCCCTTTTTCTTTCGATATCAATTTCTTTATTTCAGGATCTTTTTTTTTTTGAAAAGCTACTAAATCAATCTGTTCTATTCTTTCTTTTTCTTGTTTAGCTTTTGGGATCAATTGGAATTGTGGCTGCCATCCTGTCCCCTCCTTGGCTTCTACTTTAGCTTGTTCATCTGCCTTATCCCACTGAGTTCCTTCAACATTTTTCTTATGGGCTTTACTTTTCCCATTCATACTGGGTGTGTCCTTTGTTGTGCTAACTCCCACAAATACATTAACTTTTCAGCATGAGCAATGTATTTACCATCTGCTGATTTCATGACCCTCTTTTGCCACAGGGGCATCCACTCCCCTGTAGCTCTCAGCACCCATTCAGAATCTGGAAAAATAGCCACAGTTTTATCCATTCACATATTTTCCAATGCTGCTGCCACACCTACAATTTCAGCAGCTTGTGCCTAATGAGGTATGCACTGTCCCTTAAAAACATTTTCATTGGATATTCTTACTGCTGCATACCCCGTATGTGCCACAGCTAAGGCTCATAAAAGCTAGAACCATCCACAAACCAAATTATGTCTATTGTGTCTATAATCTCACTTAAGATTGCTCCACCTTGGAATACTATAGGTCCTTCAGGAGGAATTTCTGGTAGGGGACATTGATGCTGTTCACGTCACTTACAAGACCATAAAGAACTGGTGATAAACTTGGGACCTTTTCCATTATTACATTTTTATTCAGCAAGGCTAACATCCATTTTGCTAATCTAGGACTAGAAACGTGTCCATCATTAATTTTCCCTGTTAATACATATTTCACGGGTGAGTGGGATGTTTTCAGAAGCACAGGAGATAATCCTACTAAATATTCCCAATGTTGCAAAGCCCGAACTAAGGCTAATACCTTTCTCAGAAGGGGTGAATCCCCGTTCTACTCCATTCAGAATCTTAGAAGTATATGCCACTGGTTGAAGACCTGTACCATAGACTTGACTCAATACAGTACTCATTCCAGAGCTGGTAGTAGCCAATTGGAGCACAAAAGGTTGTCCTACCTTTGAGTATGCTAAAGCTGGGGCTTGTGCTAATGCTTTTTTAAGTTGTGTAAAAGCTTCCTGCTGCTCTAATCCCCATTCCCAGTTATTACTCTTCTTTAATAACTTATACAGTGGGCTGGCTTTTTCTGCATAGTTTTCTATAAAATCTCTTGAGAAATTTGTCGTCCCTAAAAATGACCTTAAAGCAGATACATCTGTAGGGGCTGGTAATTTTTGCAATAATTCTACCCTTTGTTTATCTGGTGATCATCCTTCCTGTCCCAACATTACTCCTTGATTGTTCACTTGCTGTTGGCATATTTGAGCTATTTCTGGTCTAACCTTAAACACTGTTTCCTTTATTTTCCATAACACCTGATCTAATATTTAAGTTTTCTTCCCTAGTTTTTGTAGTAATAATACATCTACATATGACCTGATGCCATCCTTATTAGGCATTTTATCCCACATCTTATTTACATGCATATGTATATGGCAGGGCTATTATGAAATCCATAGGGGGGTTCGAGTGAAACAACTGTCATCCTTGGAATGTACAGGCAAATTTATACCAAGAATCTGGATGTAAAGGTATAACAGAGAATGCATTTGCTAAATCTAGGACTGTAAACCAACATGCTCCTCCCATAATGGAAGCAATCACCTCTGGATATTTTGCTACCACTGGAGCAGTCATTGGAGTTACTTTATTCAGTGGCCTAAGATCGATGGTTAATCTCCAAGTTTACCATCTGCCTTTCAAACTAGCCATATGGCTGCATTATTTGTACTCTGTTGTTCGACTATAACTCCTTGCTCTAAAAGACCTTGGATAGTATTCATTAACCTAGGTTCTGCCTCCTTAGGATATTTATATTGTTTTTGAGGTGGGGGATCCAGTCCAATAATTAATACTTCTGCTTCAATTTTTCCACATTCTGCCTTATTAGTAGTCCAGACCTCTTTATACTTTTGTGCAATCTCCAATACTGCTGGCCAATCAGGCCATTTTATTTCCTCAACGGCCTTAATAGTAGCTAGCCTTTACCCTGCTTCAATAACAACTGGCTGCAATTCATCCTTTACTTTATTAGAAGGCATTTCCCACAATATCTTATTTACTAGATCGATTATTAACCCAAGATTTTTCAATATATCAATTCCTATTATTCCTTCACAATCAAGATCCATTAAACCAAACTGTTCTTTTCCTTGCTTTATACTTAATTTAAAGTTAAATGGAGAAATAAATGGCACTCTACTCTGTTTCATTAATCCATGCAATTTTCTTCTGGTTACAGGGGGTCCAAATAAATTCTTATTCTTTGTGCTTATTAAAGAAAATGTGGCACCAGTATCTATCAACATATTTTGTCTGAACGCTCCCTTATTAAATTTCACATATACAGTGGGTCTTCCCCAATCACCTGTTTGTAAATGTGCCACTAAATCAGCATGCTCTTCTACTGATATCAGGGAGATAGGGGATGCTTGGCCTCCCTAGACTTGAATTTTGGGACTAGATGGAACTGTAGGCATATTCCTCTCATGATTAGCTAATCTCTGGAGCAATTCATCAGTAGGCAAACCATCAATTCTGTCTCTAGGTTAATACTGTAATAATTTTTTCCATACCAATTCCTTCCTGGATCACCTGCCCTTTGTTCATATAGGACCATTCTCCTATTTTTATTTTCTCCTCTAATTAATTCTACTTTATTCTGTCTACTTTGCTAGTTTCCCTGTCCCATTGGACCATTATTGGAAAAAAGTTATTACTGACACCCTTTTAGATGTTGATTTTGGGGGTGGCATTGTTTCCCTTTGTATTTCATACAATCTTTTTGCCTTTTCTTCTGTATGATGTAAAGGAGTCTGAGCAGGATCACCAGAAACCATTGCCATTCTAATTGTTGGATCAAATCCCAGCATTAATGCCCTTTTAAATTGTGGAGAATCATATATTATTTGATATCCTAGTGGGATGATTCCAGAGTATCTATATCAGTGGTGGGCAACCTGTGGTCCATCAGGGTGATCCACTGGCAGGCCGTCAGACAATTTATTTGCATTTGCACAGCCGCCCATACCTCCCACTGTCAGCAGTTCGCCATTCCCAGCCAATGGGAGCTGTGGGAAGTAGCAGCTAGTTCAGAATTCTACATGTTACTGCCAATTTTCAGTGCTAAAAATTATGCTTTAAGAATTTTATGAATAAAACTGAAATAATTTTTACAATAAGCAACCAACAGTAGATAATTGCATCAGAGTCCTAATGGGGTTTGATAATTTCATGCTGACCAAACTGTACATTTAATTATCCTTAATGGTTAATTGAATTTCAGCATGTTAAACTGGCAGAGTTTAAATTTGAGAACTTTAATTTGTTCTTTACAAAAATGTTTCATTTTTTGAAGGGCAAATATTGTTTTCTGTTAGCAACACAGTTTATAGAAGACTGGGATAACATTAAATTTTTTGAACTGCAATACATGGTTGCACGGTGGAAATAAAAGCTTCAGACGTGACCAAGATAATCAATGTTGGTAGTGTGTATCTGGATAGCACATTCTGTATCTTGGATACCTAAAACAAAACCACGGGTACTACTTGAAAAAGAAACTACTACTTTTCTTTTCTTTTCCAAAACAATGGCAAATCCCAGGAGGGGACTGATGAATTTTGGGGAGATGGGGATTGTAAATAACAAGCACGCTTCCATCTGATTTTATATATCACTCTGTGTTTCTGCTGTTTCCTTACTCTTATGAAGAATCTAGGGTGACCAGACAGCAAGTGTGAAAAATCGGGACAAAGGGTGGGGGGGGGGGGGGTAATAGGAGCTTATATAAGACAAAGATCCCCAAATCAGGACTCTTCCTATAAAAACGGGACATCCGGTCACCCTAGAAGAATCAGACTTTTGTAATTCTTAAAAATCAGTCACAGTTATGCAAATTAGAACTACTTTCTAGCACCCAAGTGAATTCATACTCAGATAATATATTTTAAACTTTCAGGAAACCAATTACTCATCTAAATTCATCTGAAGTGATTGATTCAACTTCACATAAGTATAAGAAGTCAGCTCAGGTACACAATCAGAAATTATATCAATCCTTCCTGCAGTTACTTTTTAGAAACTAAAATAAAAAGTAGCTCAGTAACTAACACAAACATATCATTCACCTCGGTAGCCAGGAACTCTGAGTAATCTTCCAATGTGGTTCAAATCTTTTTTAAAAAGGATACAGCTGGTGCTAGAAATGATAAACTAATGAGCATCAGGTAGGGAAAGTAGTCAAGAATATAAAAAAAGGACCAAGTAATAAAGTAGCTAGAGAAATACACAGCAAATCTTCATGGCATCTATAAAATATGATAATGTCACTCTAAACTGTTAACTCTGAAAATAAACACTAAAGGATAAAGAAGAACCAGTAGATATAATTTACTTGGAGGGTAAGGTATTCTCCTACAGCTTAACATCATTGCCAAATAGGATTTGGGAAACTCCCAAGTCCTCACTGGTAGAGTTTCCTCCAATTTCTTTTGCTCAGGAGAATGAGGTTTTTCATCCCAATGGAAGTAGTAAGATGTTCAGCCTCTCCCCCTGCCCTGAAAAAAAAAATCCATATTTCTTCAGAGATCTGCCTAGATTTGGGGAGAGCCACCTCACATTGATACTGTTAATAAACATAAATATATACTGTGACAAAGATCCTCCTCTATCTTGGTGGGTCCTGCACTTATTGGTGGATTTTCTGGCTTCAGAGATTCACCATGTTGGTTGGGGAACAGCCCAGAGACCTTCCCCTCTGGAAGAACCCACAGTCCAGGTCAATTGGGAGGTTTGGGGGGAACCCAGGCCTGCCCTCTACTCTGGGTTCCAGCCCAGGGCCCTGTGGACTGCAGCTGTCTATAGTGCCTCCTGTAACAACTGCATGACAGCTACAACTCCCTGGGCTACTTCCCCATGGCCTCCTCCACACACCTTCCTTATTCTCACCACAGGACCTTCCTCCTGGTGTCTGATAACGCTTGTGCTCTTCAGTCCTCCAGCAGCACACCCTCTCACTCTCTGCTCCTTGCGCCTCTTGCTCCCAGCTCCTCACACTCGCACCACAAACTGAAGTGAGCTCCTTTTAAAACCCAGGTGCCCTGATTAGCCTTCCTTAATTGATTCTAGCAGCTTCTTCTTAATTGGCTCCTGGTGTCCTAATTAGCCTGCCTGCCTTAACTGGTTCTAGCAGGTTCCTGATTACTCTAGTGCAGCCCCTGCTCTGGTCACTCAGGGAACAGAAAACTACTCATCCAGTGACCAGTATATTTGCCCTCTACCAGACTCCTGTACCCCACTGGTCTGGGTCTGTCACATATCCCTCCTCCCTGCTCAACGCCAAGGGGTTGGGCAGCTTGGGACGGCAGACAGTGCACACGTGACAAGCCATCGGCGTTGCCATGACGGCTCCCTGCTCTGTGTTGCACACAGAACTGGAAAGGTTGGAGGGATAAGAACCATCTGGTCACCCTTGTGTTCTTCTCCTTGTTCCGCTGCATCCATTGAAGAGGGGCATGGTCGGTCACGAGGACAAATCTGCGCCCGAGCAGGTAGTAGCGCAATGTTTCCATGGCCCATTTTACAGCGAGGCACTCTCTCTCCACCACTGCATATTTTTGTTCCCTTGGAAGGAGTTTCCGACTGAGGTATAGAATTGGGTGTTCCTCCTCCCCGACCATCTGTGATAGAACGGCCCCCAACCCTACTTCCGATGCATCCGTCTGCAGGATAAACTCCTTGGTGAAATTAGGGGCTATCAGTACGGGTTTACTGCAGAGGGCAGTCCGTAGGTCTGTGAATGCTTCCTCTGCTGCGTCAGACCATCTCACCAGATCAGGTCCACGGGCTTTCACTAGGTCTGTCAGGGGCTTGCCCTTGTGGCAAAGTGGGGGATAAATCATCGGTAATACCCCACCACACCTAGGAACGCCCGGACTTGTTTCTTGCGACTTGGTCGGGGCCAATTTTGGATGGCCTCTAACTTATTCACTTGGGGTTTTACCAAACCTTTTCCCACAATGTAGCCAAGATATTTGGCCTCTGTAAACCCTACAGCACACTTAGCAGGGTTTGCTGTAAGGCCAGCTCGCCTGAAGGTATCGAGGACTGCCTCCACCTTCTCCAGGTGGGTTTCCCAGTCTGGGGTATGAATGACCACATCGTCCAAGTAGGCAGCAGCATAACTGTTATGCAGGCGTAATAGCTTGTCCATGAGGCGCTGGAAGGTAGCTGGGGCCCCATGTAGTCCAAAAGGGAGGACAGTATATTGAAAAAGTCCCTCTGGTGTAGAGAACACAGTCTTTTCCTATGCGTCTTCTGCAAGGGAAATCTTTCAGTACCCCTTTGTCAAGTCTAGGGTAGTCAAGTACCGGGCATTACCCAGACGGTCCACTAGCTCATATATGCGAGGTATGGGGTACGCGTCGAACTGGGATACTTCGTTTAGTTGCCGGAAGTCGTTGCAAAATCTTGTGGTGCCATCAGGTTTGGGCACCAGCACAATTGAGCTGGACCACTGACTGTGGGATTCTTCGATGATCCCCAATTCCAGCATTTTTTTTACTTCTGCTTTTATTTCCTCCCTTTTTGCCGCTGGCACCTGATAGGGTCTCATTGTTACTCTGGCCCCAGGGTTCATGACGATGTGGTGATATGTCTCGGTTGTTCGACCCGGTTTTGTCGAGAACGCATCTTGGTTCCGGAAGATCATCTCAGACACCTCATTCTTCTGGTCAGATGTTAAATCGGGAGACACTCTCACCTGTTTGGAAGGCTTGTTTTCCTGGGTTTGGTCTTTTTGGACCATTGTGCATGCCTCTTGTGCATGCCAGGGTTTCAGAAGGTTAACGTGATAAATCTGTTCTTTGTTTTCTGCGTCCTGGTTGCCGCACCTTGTAGGTTACTTCCCCCACGGGTTCAACCACCTCATAGGGCCCCTGCCAGTGGGCCAGAAGCTTGCTTTCTGCCGTGGGTACCAACACCATAACCCGATCCCCTGGTTGGAACTGTCGCACTTTTGCCTGGCGATTGTAATGGGTTCACTGGGCCTCCTGTGCCTTCTCCAAATGTTCCCGTACAATAGGGATAACCCGGGTTATCCGGTCTCGCATCTGCATTACATGCTCTATTATATTTCTCCCCTTATTGGGGTCCTCTTCCCAGATCTCTTTGGCGATATCTAGTATGCCACGGGGGTGATGCCCGAATAATAACTCGAAGGGGGAAAACCCAGTTGAGGCCTGAGGTACCTCCCGGATAGCAAACATAAGGTAGGGTACTAGGGTGTCCCAATCCTTCCCATCCCGACTTACCACCTTCCTTATCATAGCCTTGAGGGTTCGGTTAAACCTTTCTACCAACCCATCAGTCTGCAGATGGTAGACCGAAGTTCTCAGGGTATGTATATGGAGCAGCGTACAGAGGTCCTTCATTAGCTTTGACATAAATGGGGTTCCTTGGTCGGTTAATATCTCCTTCGGTAGCCCCATTCGGGCAAAGATCCCCACCAGCTCTTTGGCTATAGTTTTAGAGGCCGTGTTGCGCAGGGGGACGGCTTCTGGGTAGCGAGTAGCATAGTCCAATACAACAAGTATATATTGGTGGCCCCGAGCCGTCTTCTCCAGGGGTCCCACTAGGTCCATGGCTATTCGCTCAAAGGGGACCTCTATGATGGGAAGGGGTACTAAAGGTGCCCTCAAGTGGGGACGGGGACTGTGCAGCTGACAGTCCGGGCAGGAGGCACAGTACCTCCGCATTTCTTCATGTACTCTGTCCCAGAAGAACCGTCGTAGGACTCGTGCCAGGGTCTTCTCTACCCCCAAATGCCTCCTAAAAAGATGACTATGAGCAAGACTTAATACAGCGTTCTGGTGCTTTTGAGGTACTAGGATCTGCTGTACCTTCTGCCCCTGTACTGGTGCAACCCGGTATAAGAGATCCTTCTTCATTATGAAGTGGGGTCCTGGTCCCTGGGTTTTCCCTTCCACGGGGACTCCATCTATTTCAGTCACCTCCTTCCTAATGTTGTCATACCTTGAGTCTTCTGCCTGGTCCTGTCCAAAATTTCCTCTCCCGGGGCTAATCTGCCCAAGATCTAGGGGCCCAGTCTCTGTTGCCTCTACTGGTTCAGAAGCATTAGGGTGGGGGTCAGACTCAGGTGCTTCTCCCTCCTGCGTGGCCTCCTTTTCAGCTGCGCAGGTCCGCCTACCTACAAGAGCGACCCTCTGGCTTTGGGTCAGTATTCGGGTTCCCAAGGCCTTAGCTGCCCTTCTTTCCCTTTTTGTCTTTCTACCCTGTCTGGGAGTGGAGAACAAATCTGGGGATATTTCAGAGAAGATTGGGGGTTGACAGTCTGCTGTGGATGCCTCACCAATTTTAGGGTCCCCATCTTTCTCCAATCCCCCTACTGGGAGTAAGTTTCCAAACCCTGGGAAGTCCCTCCCTATGAGCACCGGGTATGGGAGGTTAGGGACTACACCTGCTGCTACCTCAGTAGTGTTCCCTTGGATCTTGATTTTTACTGGGATGGTGGGGTAGTAACTAACTGTCCCATGGACGCATGTTATCCCTGTACATTTAGCCTGTAGCAGCTGACTATGCTTCACGAGCTTCCCTGAGATAAGCGTGATAGCACTCCCCGAATCAACCAGTGCCGTGGTCCCTACCCCATTTAGTTTCACTGGTCTGGTATACATATGTGGGGTTAGTGAGACCCCTACAAGGTGGATTAGGGAGCATGGATCTGCCCAGTTCCCCAGGTTGCACTGCATAGGCTCCTGATCATTGGGACACTGTGCAGCTATGCGTCCCCACTCCCCGCAGGCATAACATCTGTATGGAGCCCTAGGTGTTCCCCGGTCTCTTGGTTTGGGCAGTCTAACATCACGATCCTCTTCTCCCTCAGTGCTCCGACTCTTTGTGGCCTCTCATGGGCCTTCAGCCTCTCTCTTTTTCCACCTGGGCCCTCCTGGTGGCCCAGTCACCCGAACTTTAGGGCTTGGTGCTGCTAGTTTAACCCGGGGTGCCTCTTCCTTAACTGGTCGAGGCAGCTCCCTCGCTGTCCTTCGCCTCTCTACCAGGGCGACAATTTCATCATAGGTGGAGGATTCGTTCTGGCTTACCCAGGCACGAAGGACTGGTGGTAGTCCCCTCATGTATTGGTCGATTACCAGAACCGCTAGTATCTCTTCTCGACTCTGGGACTCTGTTTGCAACCACTTTTGTGCGAGATGGATGAGGTCATACAATTGGGACCGCAGGGTTTTGTCTTCCTGATACCTCCAACCATGATACTAATGGGCCCGCACTGCTGTCGTTACCCCAGATCTGGCCAGGATCTCTACTTTCAGCTGGGGGTAGTCTGCCGCAGCCTCTTCAGGCAGATCATGGTAGGCCTTCTGGGCCTCCCCACACAGGAACGGGGCAAGGATGCCAGACCACTGATCTCGAGGCCAGCCTCCCGTAGAGCTGTCCTCTCAAAGGCCAGAAGGTATGCCTCTACATCATCCTCCCGTGTCACTTTCTGCAGCCAATGGCTGGCCCGTATGAGCCGCGTCCCATCATGGCCACGATTCAGCTCTGTAAGGGACTTTACCTGGTTTACCAGTTCCCACAACATAGCTCGGTCTTGAGCAGCCTGGTCCATCAGCAGCAATTAGTCTCTTGCTGCAGCCACACTGCCTCCTGTTGGGCGGCTGCCTGGACATGGGTAGCCTCCTTATGGGCCGCCGTAGCTTGTATCAGTGCCTGCACTACGTCATCCATTGTGGTGAAAAAAAGTAAACCCTCTCCCCTTTTTTTTTTTAGTTTTGTTTTTAAATCACCCTCCTTCTTCCGCTGCGCTGTGCGCCCCAAGATCCCACTGCTAACACCAGTGTGACAAAGTTCCTCCTCTATCTTGGTGGGTCCTGCGCTTATTGGCGGATTTTCTGGCTTCAGAGATTCACCATGTTGCTTGGGGAACAGCCCAGAGATCTTCCCCTCTGGAAGAACCCACAGTCCAGGTCAATTGGGAGGTTTGGGGGGAACCCGGGCCCGCCCTCTACTCCGGGTTCCAGCCCAGGGCCCTGTGGACTGCAGCTGTCTATAGTGCCTCCTGTAACAGCTGCATGACAGCTACAACTCCCTGGGCTACTTCCCCATGGCCTCCTCCACACACCTTCCTTATTCTCACCACAGGACCTTCCTCCTGGTGTCTGATAATGCTTGTGCTCCTCAGTCCTCCAGCAGCACACCCTCTCACTCTCTGCTTCTTGCTCCCAGCTCCTCACACTCGCACCACAATCTGAAGTGAGCTCCTTTTAAAACCCAGGTGCCCTGATTAGCCTTCCTTAATTGATTCTAGCAGCTTCTTCTTAATTGGTTCCAGGTGTCCTAATTAGCCTGTCTGCCTTAACTGGTTCTAGCAGGTTCCTGATTACTCTAGTGCAGCCCCTGCTCTGGTCACTCAGGGAACAGAAAACTACTCATGCAGTGACCAGTATATTTGCCCTCTACCAGACTCCTGTACCCCACTGGTCTGGGTCTGTCACAATACCTAGAACCAGCAAGACCAAAATCCCTTTGAATTTTATTTTGCAGAACTACTCTTATTATCCTTTCTTTTATCATATCTGGTTCTTGAATATCCACTGATAGTGCCTAAACCACCTCCCCTGACAGTTTATTACACACTCCAATTGCTCTTGAAGTTAAGTACATTTTCCTAATATCTGCCATATCTTCAGGTCAGT
This sequence comes from Chrysemys picta bellii, assembly GCF_011386835.1. NCBI lineage: Eukaryota > Metazoa > Chordata > Testudines > Emydidae > Chrysemys > Chrysemys picta. Next base: position 205,782,270 of record NC_088791.1, read on the forward strand.
GCACCCTGTCATTTCTTCTGCAGCTGTGCTTGAAGACAGACTCACTGGATCTATACTCCCTTCTTTCATTTACAATTTTAATTCTGTGCCCTTCCCCCCCCTCCATTTCTCACTAGCAAAATATGCTCCCAGTAACAGCCATGTTAAACTTTTGAACCTGCATTGTTCAGCTGGTTTTGCAGTTAGATAAAATGAAGTTGCCTACCTCTAATTAATTTATCCCAGTTCCACAATTCCAATACGAGTAAAAATGGCACAAAAACCAACAACCCTGTTTTATGAAAAATGCAAATAAAGTTGCATTGTGCAAACATAAGCTGATTTGAAACTTTGCACATGTGGCCAATAATTAAAATGTTTCAGATAAGCAGCTGAGTATAATAGTTTAATAGAATCACCACAAGGCATTGGATGAAATTGCTACACTGCAGCATTGCTCTTGCTTAAGCTAGTTTGGGAAAAAACAGACTTGTATATAGCAAAATTCTAATAATCCAAATCATTTATATTAAGAGCTTTATTTGTGTCAAAAATAACACAAGTGAATTGCCTTTTTTGTTCTTAAAAGTATCATTGTTTTCCCACAAGAAGTAACTACACACTTAAAAGATTAATTAGGCTTTTATCAGTTTCTATCTTTGGCCCTCTTTGTAAACTTCTCAATTATCAATTTAGCATAGGGAATTATTTTCCAATTATTGGCAATACCCAAATCAAGAATGCATCACAAAAAATAAAACAAAATAACAACCCTTAAAGTGCAGCTCAACTCTGAAAAGTTTTTATGTAAAAATGGCTCACCTTACTTGAAAGATCTGCTTCCTGTGTGTATTCAGAGTCATTTTACCTCTTCTCGACCAGAGCCAATACCGTTATGGGCGAGTGAGTTGGATTATTTTCTGACTCTCACAGCATCAACAGATTTGTTAGAGTTCCAATCACAAGGTGATATGTAAGCTGGGAACGAAACAGGTTGATTTTCAGATGCCAAGGTGAGTTTATAGGCCTGACACTTGTACATTTACTTTTAAAGGGAGAAGATTTGAGAGACTAACCTGAAACCGCACAATACCATTTTTAGAGTTGAACTGCACTTTGAAGTTTGAAGGTGTTTTCTAATCTGTTTCTATTTTAAAAACATATGTGGCACTAAAGAAATACTCTCAGGTCTTGATGATCCTAATAGCACTGGAATAAATTGCCTGGGCAGGTTGTGGAATCTCCATCACTGGAGATTTTTAAAAGCAGGTTAGACAAATACCTGTTAGGAATGGTCTAGATGATACTTGGTCCTGCCACTAGTGCAGGCGACTGGACTAGATGACCTCTTGAGGTCCCTTCCAGTTTTATGATTCTATGAGTCTATGAAAATCAGACCTCCATCACCTTTGTTGTAATTTTCAAGCATGTGTATACCTATTGGACGATTCCTTGACTCTGACTGTGTTCCTGGGAGTTTTACAAAGCTGTTACATGACAACAGAGCAGACAGGCAGAGTGGAAGAAGAACACAACATGTGTATCCTGCACTCTTTGAGTGAAAGCCTGGGCCTGTTGAAATCAATGGGAGTTTTGCCACTAAGTTCAGTGGGGCCAGGATTTCACCTTCTATCTTCTGATGTATCCATCACCTTAGTATTTAAGTAGTCATGCAAGGTGTACACGTAAGCCAACATGAAGAAAGCTAGCACCCTGGTTCTCTCACCAATGGCTCACAGGGCAGAGAAGATAAAATTTAATAGAATTTCAAGCTTGATTTTGGGGAGGCTGATTGAATTTTCATACTCAGGAATCTGCTTCTTTTTAAAGGATGTTTCAATTTATGCCTATCAATCTTAAAAATGTCTTTTTAATATTTTAACATTTATATGACAAATTCTGACAGATCTGTTTTAAATTTAAGGTTTTAATGTCTCCTTAATGTTCTTCAAGTGCTCGCATATGTCCATTACAGTAGAGGCGTGTGTGAGCGTCTCGTGGACCAGTGCCAGAGAGTTTTCCTAGCAATACCCACAGAGGCAGCTCCAACCACATCTTGGCTCCTTGTGCTCAAATGCAGCATATAAAGGGCAGAGATGCCCCACTCTGCCCCTCCTTCAACCACCAATGGTAAGAAGGAACTGAAGTATTCCGTGTTCCTTGAGAACAAAGTTCTTGCTACTTATTTTGCCTAATGGTACTGTTTTTCTTTTGTTATTTTGATATTTTCTTTTTGATTTTCTTATTTTTATTATAATTTTTCTGGTTTACTTCTTTTTTCCCCTCAGGCAGGCCTCCCTGCCTTGCCGAGTACCAGGGGAGCCTATGCCACATAAGAGACAGCTTGGTACACAAACTCGATCTGCCAGGCTTCAATTCAGGACAAAAAAGCTGTGGGAAGAACACATTCTTCAACACATTCTTATAAAGGCAGCCGTTACACTAGCATCTGAACTCCTCAGTTGTCCAAGGGAAGCTCTTCAATGACTCCTTCCCAGAGCCAGCTTTACTGGCGGATGGGGTTGCAGGAGATTCTTGTCACCGGGACTGTCTTCAAGGTCAAAGACTTTGGAGTAATCATGTTCTCTCAAACATAAGAAGTCGGTGTCAGACTCTTTGAAGACCAAAATGTGGGTTTCCTCCACAGATGGTCATGCTGGTACCCATGATAGAGCGTGCCCTTCAGCTCACCATTGCCTGGGTGTGACTCATACTGATAGACCTGAGTCGTTGACTCTGGTACTCTCCCAGCGGCCATCACAACTACTACTTCACCATCTGTGACAGATGAGACATCTCTGATCACAGTAGGACAGCCACTAATACAGGTACCAATAACGCCAGAGGCTGATGCAGTGAACAGAGACTTATTATGCTTTTCAGTGCACCGCTGATCCAGGGCAAAGACCCTTGGTTGGCATGAGTGCAGGTACCACATTCCTCGACTCTGGTACACTCTGCTGTGAGCCCATCAACCTTAGGGGTCTGGTACCACTTTGTCATCCTCCGCTTTGGTGTTGATTCCACCTTGTTGCATGGTACCAGCAGCTAGGAAGGCATCCGTGCTTCCGCCAGTGCTGTGCATGGATGGAGATTTGAGAAGGGTAGAGCCTGGGGTTGGGACATGTGGGCAGCATAACTGGGGCCCGGTACTGTTCGTCTCCTCATTAGTCATACTGGGGACGGAGACTTCACCTGCCAGTACCAAGAGACCTGTGATGGTCGGTACCGATCAACCTATGATATCAATATACTGGACTTACCTCAACCCCCTTTGGAGCAGCAGCCTTTGCCAGTATCATGGCTCCAATCCTCAGGAGGTTTCTCCCTTGCCTCCCCTTAATGTATCATCCTTATTAATGGATAACACTCTGGTATTGTCGGAATCCTCCTTGCCACCAAATGACTTTAAGGTATACCAGGAGCTCCTCAAAAGAATGGCTGCTTCTCTTTGTACACAAGTGGAGCTAATGGAGGAAAATACCCAAGGCCATCATGCAGCCTACCAAGACTCTGTGACAAACCACTTCTTCCTTTTCACCTGTGGCCCAATGGACAGAAAGTGAATACCATGTTCCATCCCAGGGTTTGAGCAGTTCTGTTACACCCTATGCCAGGCTCATTAGTAGTGGTTGCGGTGAAGGAGAGGAGTCATCAATGCTGGGCTAAAGCTAACCCTAAGGAAAAGAAGCAAAAAAGCTTAATCTCTTTGGGAGAAAGATGTATTTTAAGTTTATAGCTCCACATGGCTAATAACCAGTCTTAATTCCCAGATATGACTATTTTAATCGGGAGGCAATCTCTCAGTTCATGAATAAACTGCCAGAAAGTTCTAGGGAGCAGTTTCAGTCTCTTGTTGCAAAATGTCATTTGGTCTCTCAATCAACTCTTCATGCTTCCTTGGACATGGCATTGCTGCTGTCAGGGCCATGGCTAGGGTAATAACTACAGGCTGTTCTTCCTGGTTGCAGTCCGTGGGGATTCCTAGCGGCCTGCCTCTGCCAGAGAGATGTCCACATGTCTCATTACCTGGATGATCGGTTGTTTCAGGGTCACTCCAGACACCTAGTAGAGACCGTTATCAATCACATGCTCCATCTGTTCAGCATTCTGAGCCTGAAAATAAACAAAGAAAAGTCATCATTATTGCCTCTAACAAAGAATAGAGTTTATTGGAGCACTCCTGGACTTGACCTCTGACAGGTCGTTTCTGCCTCTTTCCAGATTCCAGACAATTATAGGACTTGTGTGTGTCCCTCAAGGATCACCCATGAACCAAAGTAAGGAATTGCCTTAGGTTCCTAGTTCACATGGCTGCATGTACACACGTGACCCCTCATTCCAGGCTTCTCCTCAAAGCACTGCAAGCATAGCTCAAGTCAGCATGTTTCCCTCAATCACCACCTGGATAAGCTGGTATGAATCCTCGACAGGGTGTTGTCATTTTGGAGCTAGTATGTATGCAGGAGTGTTCCCTTCTCTCCCCTTATCCTTTCTGTGATTTCAGTAATAGACACTTCAACCATGGCTTGGGGAGAACATCTGGGCAATCTTCAGATTCAGGGTTTGTGGACTGCCTGCAAGGCCAGGTTACACATCAGTGTCCTTGAGTTGTGCATGATATGCTGTGCATGTCAACAGTTCCTGCCTCATATTCAGGCCAAAACTGTTCAGGCGCTCATTGACAATATCAATAGTAATATTATGACTAAGCAGTCCCAGATGTCCTGTGGACTCAATAAATTAGGACTAAGGTAACATCTCCAGCATACTGGAGGAATGTGTCTAACTCTGAAATCTGTAAAACTGCTGCATGGAGTTCCATTTACACTTCTAACCAATGGCCATTTCTTATCTTAGGAGAGAAATCAGAGGCTTGTTGTGGAAGAGCAATTCTCTAATTTATGAAGTACTGCTCAGCCTTTTTCCTGGGACCTGTACCCTGTGGGTCACTCTACCAAGAGTGAGGATCTACTAAGATAATTCCAAAAGGAAAGGAAAGTTGTTTGAGTACATTGCTTCTCGTGCCTCCTCTTCTGTTTTGTCTGAGTCCTCCAAAGGCATTCTGAATTGATGGAAAAGCCCAACAATTACTTTTCTGCCAGAAAGCTCAGAATGTCTGACGACAATATGTACTCTTAAGAGTGTGGCTCTATAGAGGGAGTATACTCTGAGAATTCTAAATAGAGGAGAGTTCCTTTACCCTGTATTGATCTACAGCTCTGATAAATCAAATAAAATGTATTGGCTCAGATATCTTGGGTCAGATCTGGCCTTTTGATCATTTGAGTTGTTAGTTCAAGAAAGTGTCTAATATTGATAGATTTAATAGGTACAAAAGTGCACATTTCAATCAGACATTCTCACAAAGCTTGTAAGGTTTGAGAAGTCACTCCCATACAGAACTCATTCACTTGGCATCTCTTCAGCTCCCAGGATTTTTGCTGAAATATTAATAGGTGAAATAGCTTCTGACAGATCCAAGAGAATTCATCTTTATCCTTTTTAAAATGACATTCTAATCAGAACAAACTCAAGATAGTAAGTGGAACGAGCAATGTATGACGTAACTTTCATCTCTTCAGAATCCAGGTTTTATGATCCTTTTCAGAAAATATAACTTTTTAACATCACAAATAATGATGCGTGCAGGACTGCAAGTAAACCCGGCATAAGAAAGGAACATTTCTTTTAAGACAACAAAGATTTCAAAAACTACATAGAACAAAATCAATTAAGATGAACAGTAACCTATATTTACGAATAATGTTTCAACAGAAATTATATATTTTTTTAAATCGTCACCAGACTCAGAAGCCTTAAAAATCCTTGTCTATTCAATACAAAAGCAGTACTTCGGTCAGTAATTTGTATTTATCAAATAAGAGAAAAGATTATAGGCAGGTACTTTATTAATAAGTCAAAAGTAACAAAATAAAGGGAAAGAGACCGCTTCATTCTATTAAATTCCTAAATTCCTATTAAATATTCAAAGAACTTTTTTGTCCAATGCCATGCTTCTTACTCAGAGCCAAGGAAAAAGCAAAAATAGCAGGGCCATATGGAGAGCTGAGCACCTTGCAAGACTCCATTTTTTAGAGGAAGAAACTGAGGCACAGAGAGGTGAAGTGGCATTTCCAAGGTGATACAGTGGACCAGTGGCCGAATTAGGGATAGAAAACAGACCAGAGCTCTGACCACCATGCTGCCTTTCAAAACAGGGATGGATTACTTAAGCTGCATTTTCATGTTTGCTGCACTGTGTTACAATTTGAACTAGCTAAAGTGGCTGTTGTATTAGGCAGTAAATACAGAATAGTGGTTTTAAAAAGAAAAATAATTGTGAATGATTATAGTTAATGTGACCTTTCTACACCAGGTGTAAAATTTTGATAGGTAAAAACTGTGGAATTGCCTGCATGTGTTTGACATGACAGTACTTTAAAAACCAAGGCAGTTTTCTCTCCTGCTGCTTTATTCTTTGACCATTTTAATCAAAACTGGAATCTTTAAGAGCTCAAAGAACTTGGATCATTTGATTTAGTCACACAACATGGACAATTTTCTGGTGATGATATACAACCTTTTTTGCCTGTAGCAGCTGCCACTTCATTTAGGTAGCATGTGTGTCACGGAACTGTCTAGAAACAAATATTAACATATTCACGGAGGGTTTCCATAATATGATAATATGGTAGTCTTTAGGGTTTGCAGCTCTGATGAAAATCTAATTACATTTTTCTGTTTTGAACAGCCGTAAATTAGATTTGCAGTGCAGATTCACAACCAGCTAGAGGACTGGCATAAAGATGCTTTCAAATACTTTCATTTGGCACATATAAATACATTGTTTTTCCTCAAGTGTTGTAGATATTAAAATATTTTAACAGAATACCTAATATGAACATAGAACAGGTTATAAAACAGTTAGCCCTGAGCAGAAAAATAAATATTTATCATTTGTGAATAAAAAGACAAACATCATATACAAATGTGGAAAGGAAAACAAATAAAAATGTTTTCAGAAACTGAAAGCAGAATGTAATAATCAATTTACCAGCCACAGCATTTTCTTCCTAGCATCTGAACTGTTTGAACTATAAAACAGGCATCCTTTGTGCAGTATTGTGTGATTTGACTGCCGAAAGAAACATCTGTTCAGCAGTCGCAATTTTGCCTATGCAGTAGGCTTCAAATGATGTCCTGGTTTCTCTCCCCTCCTAAGTTAATTTTTATGTCTGAATCTCCATGTTTTGGCATTTGTGTAGAGGAATGACAACAAGCCTTGCACTGGCTCTCAATCTGAGTGCATCACCTCGACACCGTACTTATCAAGGGATCAGTTTGAAAAGGAACAGGAAATTATATTCACACTTTAATGTCCAAGTGTGAATTACATGGGGAGAAGGAAAAAATGATGCCAAGAATTTTCTCATCGATAGCAAAATCTATATATGTGTTACTTGGGAGACCATATATTTATATGACAGCACATTTATAATGGAAGTATAGCATTCGGCACTACTGTATTATAATCCTGTACAAGCATTCTGTACTCAGCATATGAAAGCTGCTGGTAATGGATGCACTGCTTAGCAACATCAAATCAGTTAAGCATATATATGATAATCAAATAACAAACTGATTTATTTTGCAGGCATAGGGGAATTGTAGAAGTAAAAATGCTTACTTAAAGAGGCATTTTATCCACCCCAGCTCTCACGAACCAAGCGCATAATTGGTTACAGGGTGGGTAACAGGGCTTTTACCACCAACCAAATAACAACTTAGGGTAGACCCTTCCCAGTCTTCCCTATGGACTCAGTTCAGTTGTGAAACTTCTTTGGCACCCGCAAAAGAGAGGTGGAGTGATAGAGGCCACAAGGATGAATAGGGGACACCTCAGTCCTCAATGACTTCAAGCTCTTCCCTCTCATGAGCACGAGGTCCAACTGCACAATCCTGGGTCTCATTTAGCTCTGGAAGCTGGTCCTTTTAGCTTTTACTCACACTGGTCACTAGTTCAGGGCCATTGTATCTGATATCCCTGTGTGTTATCACCGCCCCTACCCCTCCCAAAATTATCCTGGCTACCTCACAGTTCATATTTTTCCATATCCTGTCAATGCAGGCTGGCTCAATGGCCACCCACCAAACTCGTCTTTTAAGCATCTCCGACCAAACCAACCGAGTGTGAGGCCATAAATGCATAATCAGCTCATATCCCTCTAATCCTTAAATTTAAAGCAGTGCAACTTGCAGGACCATTTTTGTCCAGGCAAGTAATCAGGACATGTGGCTATAGCTCAGCCTTCAAAGAGTGCAGCAGGGGCGTGTGCTGATTCCAACTCATACCCCATCTGCCACACCACCAAAGGCAAATGGCTTCAGCCTTGAAGCTCGGATACGATCCACCTACTGACCTGGCTGCCTGCATGTGGTCCCAATGCATAATAGAATGTCCATGGATCTGGACCCCAACCTTCTTCCCAATGTCTTCTACAATTGTAAATAACAAGGTCTGTGCAAACCATGGCATGCCTAGTGATGGCCAAGTCCAGGAATGCCCACTAGCCTGAGTGTAATCTTTCCAGCACTCCATGTTGCCCATATTAACACCCTTACATTGTCCAGCTTCTCCCTGGGTAGCTGTGATAAACCTTGCATTTGGACTAACTCAGTTCCCAAATATGTCTACTTCTGTGTTGGCCCTTCTGTCATTTCAGAGCCAGTGGGACACCCAAGTGTGCACCCATCCTCTGAAAAGCACTCAATAGGTGGGCACATTTGCCTGTTCCCAATTTTCCTGCAAAGAGAAAGTCATCAAGAGAATGAACCACCTATGTAAGCCTATTTTCCTCACAGCCCAATATTCTAGCATTGTACTAAACTTCTCAAAAGCTGAACAAGAGATGGAACAGCCCATTGGCAAATATCAATCCAAACAGTAGGAACCTTCAAACTGGAAACAAGTTAAAATCCTTGGGATGGACAGAGAGCAACTGAAATGTAGACTTAATGTCACACTTTGCTAACTGTGCGCCTTGGCCACATCTCTTTATCATGGCTACTGCTGTATCACATGAGGAATATCAAACTGAGCATAGATTAAGATCAATATTGTTATTAATAGAAGGGCCGCAGGGGTAAGGCACAAGGTGTACTACTCTCTGTACTCGCTCTTAGTTTTTTTTCTGAATCAAAGCCAGAGGCAAAAGCCACAGGTCCAGCATTGGTGAACTCCCAAAGGGACCAGGCACCTTTTTGGCTGCTACTGCCTCCTGAATTTTTCTTTGAACTATATGGATCTTAAATTCTTTGCCTGCACTTGTCTCTCTTTCCTTCATATTGGATCTGAAAGCCAAATAAACATCCACTCCCAATATATAATTCACATCTTTTTTGCTAAGATAGCCCAGAAACATGGCCCTTAATACTTCTAATTTACCTGGATCAGCAACATACTTCCCTCTTAGTCAATTATTTTCCCCCTTAATAGAGCCCAGGGTACATAGTCGGTTCTCATAAGGACAGGCTGGTATTTTTACCAGCTGTAATAGGTGCTTCAAGATGTTCAAATGGTTAATCTTACAACATTGGTTCGTGGCCTTTTAATAAATTCTACAGTGGTTGAGAGAAGACAGGTTGCGAGTGACATCTTTGCTATTTTCAGTACAGCAACTGCTTCTCTGGTTGGCAGCAAGCACTGACAATGATGTTCCAAATGAGGGATATTGGGATAGTACCCTAGTGGCATTAGCAGCAAACAGCATCATGTCTTCTAACTTACTTTTGTCTCATTAATTAGAAATACCTCCCTTGCCTGTGAAAAGTGGTAACCAAAGCATTGATCATCAGAGCAGAAGTATAAGCATCAAGCTTCTCCTGACTGATTTTTCCTTTTTTTCCCCTTTCTCTTTTTGTCTGAGATTCTCCACCCCACCAATGGAAAGTAGTGAAATTCCCTGTTCAACCAGACTGCAGAGGTCTCCACTTTTAGATACCTACCCGTTTATTAATTGATATATGTTATACCCAGTACCAAAACACATCTTTACAATTATAATCCTGTTAGAAAGAAGAATGCTTGCATTTAGAACATTCACAAATTGATCTTCTGTGCTTGTTTCATTTAGGTTTTTCTACAACAGATGAATTTCTGTATGAAATTCAATATGAATCTAATAAAGTTAAATCTCAGCTAGAGTCTTCAGTGGCTATAAATCTGGTGCAAAAAGATCGGGATGCAGAGTCCGGGATTATAACACTGACCTTCAATATCGTATTTGCACCTAACAAACCAATGAGGTAAGTCTCTGTTCCTGAACCATCCTGATCTGCTATGAGACTTACTGGAAGTAGTGGGCGCAATATATTCCTTTGTCTTTCCATTCCTGCCCATATGTCCCTCTCTCTGCTCTGCCTCTCTCTGTTTTTCCTCTAACAACAATCATTTGGGGTTTGCTTACTTGCCCTTCTCCATTGTGATGCTCTGATATTAAAACTGCCAGTGGTTCATCTTAGATGCGGGATGGGAAGGTTCTGTGAAGTTGTTACTCTGGTTATGCGTGTATCACTGTACTAAGTAGAGTGGAGCACTGGCAATGGTACAGCCCTAGCAACATCAACTAACAACTTATAGCAGTATCAAAATCCAAGTCTCATGGCAACCAGAGGAGCCAGAAGAGACCACCTCTCTTGGAAAAGTGTCCCTATGTGTTTTTAACATTTGTTTTAGGTCTGTCAAGCGATTAAAAAAATTAATCATGATTAATCGTGCTGTTAATAATAGAATACCATTTATTAAAATATTTTTGGATGTTTCCATATTTTCAAATATATTGATTTCAATTACCACACAGAATACAAAGTATACTGCACTCACTTTATATTTATTTTTGATTACAAGTATTTGCAGTGTAAAAAAGAAACAAAAGAAATAGTATTTTTCAATTAACCTAATACAGTGCAACCTCTTTATCATGAAAGTTGAACTTACAAATGTAGAATTATGTACAAAAAATAACTGCATTCAAAAATAAAACAATATAAAACTTTACAGTCTACACGTCCACTCAGTCCTACTTCTTGTTCAGCCAATCACTCAGACAAACAAGTTTGTTTACATTTGTGGGAGATAATGCTGCCCACTTCTTATTTACAATGTCACCTGAAAGTGACATTGTGCACTTTGTATTCTGTGTTGTAATTGAAATCAATATATATAAAAATGAAGAAAAACATCCCAAATATTTAATAAATTTCAATTGGTATTCTATTATTGTTTAACAGTGTGATTAAAACTGCTATTAATCGCAATTAATTTTTTAAATCACAATTGATTTTTTTGAGTTAATCACGTTAGTTAACTGCGATTAATTGACAGTCCTAATTTGTTTTAAATCGGGGTGAATCTGGAGCCCTGTGATAAAGGGAATTCCAAGAAACTATGGGTATTTACCTGTTCCTTGGTGGCCATACCTAGTGTAAGGTGCAGTACTCTGGAAAAGCCTTTGGACTGGATAGCTGGTATAAGAATCCTATCCTTGGCTTTATGAATAGAAATGACCTTCAACTGCACTTGAATATTGAACTTTGCCCTTGAATACACAAATGAGGCATCCACTGAATTTGATAAGTGATTGAGCTCACTAACAGTATCTTTTCATACATATCTCATTTTAAAATATGATTTGATCAAAACCTATGTGTCAACAGGAGAGATGGTTTGATAAGTTCAGGACACATGCTAGGCTAGCCATAAACAAAATATAGCGGAGATCAAGGAAATTTAACAGAGGAGCAGCCACTTTTCATTTATTACATAAAATGCAGTTAACCTTCTCATTGATATCATTTAGATTTGAGAAGTTCCTCTATCTCTAGCATCTGTTTGTACCTAAGACCCATAAAACAGTGTGTAGAAAGGTGGGGGTAAAAGTAGTTCTTCTTCGAGTGATTGCTCCTGTGTATTCCACAGTCGTTGTGCGTGCTCGCCACGTGCACCGGTGCCGGAAGTTTTTCCCTTACAAGTACCCGTAGGAGGGGATCACTGCAACCCCTGGAGTGGCGCCTCTATATCACGCTATAGGGGGAGCTGCGCTCTCCCGCAACCCTCAGTCCCTTCTTGCCACCAGTGAAGGTTGTTGGAACTTTGTGCTCCAGTCTTGCTGTAGCCCTTCTAGTAGCCTTAGTAGTACTCATCTTCTCCATAGTTGGATAACTTCCTTAGTTAGTGGCCTGGTGTGGGGCATGGCCGTGCCCCAGGCTTCAAGTCATGCGACTCCTCTCGCAGTTCTATGCCAAGAAGCAACCCGCACACTCAGTGTCTTTGCTGCTTGGGTGAGACTCACGTAACCGATCGCTGTAAGATCTGTAGGTCGTTCAAGCCTTGAACAAAACGTGAGAGAGATACCCGGCTCTGGGTCTTGCTAATGGAATCTGCTTTGGCCCCGGCACCAGCGCGCCGATTGGACTTGGCACCAGGTGCCTCATCCTCGGTGAGGAGCGAGGCGCCCTCCACCAGTCAGCACCGCTCACCCGCTAAGAAGCAAGGGAAGACTCAGCGGCGCCGACACAAGGACAGGGGTGAGGCCGGACCCGAGTGGGGCAGCCCACAGTCCCCCTCAGGACCAAGACCTCCGACTTGTGCCGAGCGGAGTAGTCCGGTCCCGTCCGTGCCTCTCCCGTGGTGAGAATGCCGTCTATGCTGGAGGCTGCACAAGCCGCGCGTGACATCCTCTCCCTTCTGGTGCCGGGTGCGCTGCCTGAGACAGGCCCCTGGTCCCGAGGGAAGCCGCCGTTGGGAGCACACCAGCCCTCCCTGGCAAGGGACAGCCCGCGTTCCGAGGACTGTGCGCCCCGTTCGACGAGGTCCTCCCATAGCTCACGTCAGCCCTCTACTCCGATCAGACTGGCTGACTCGCATGCGCGGGAGTCTCGAAGGTCCTCCACTCCCCATCGGGAGCGCACACACCGAGACAAGCGGTGTCAACGCTCCTCTTCGGATAGGAGCTACAGGAGCAGATCCCGATGCCATTGTTATGGATGCTCATGCTCGAGTGCCCGCTCCGCTAGACACCATAGACCAGGGGTCGGCAACGTTTGGCACGTGGCTCACCAGGGTAAGCACCCTCGCGGGCCGGGCCAGTTTATTTACCTGGTGACGCGGCACGTTCGGCCGATCACGGCCCCCATTGGCCGCGGTTCGCCGTCCCGGGCCAATGGGGGCGGCGAGAAGCGGCACGGGCAAGGGACAGCGAACCGCGGCCAATGGCGGCCGCGATCGGCCGAATCTACCACGTCACCAAGTAAATAAACTGGGCCGGCCCGCGAGGGTGCTTACCCTGGCGAGCCGCGTGCCAAACGTTGCCAACCCCTGCCATAGACGGAGCTCTCCTCGGGTGTTATCGGCACCGAAGTGTCGAAGCTACAATCGCCGGGATGACTATGAGAGCAGCATTTCGGTCTAGTACCTCTCCTCATCGTTGTCGAGGTCCAGTTCTCAGGGCCAGCACTGGCACAACCATAGACGCTCCCGTCGCTCCTACGGCACTGTGCGGTCAACGGTGACCTCGACCTCGGCACCCAGCCACCCGTCCCCGAGCCACACCGGGCCCCGAGAGCAGCCTGCACCACTCGGCACCCAAGCCAGTCAGTGGCAAGGGGCACCATGGCAGGACCAATGGTGTCAATGGGCACCGTGGCCGCATTTGCCTGCCCAGGCGAGACCGTGCTCGGTAACTGGGGCATCTTAGACCCATTTGGCATCCCCCCCTCCACAGAGTCAAAAGTCGACGGGCACCGAACCGGCGGCACCGGGTCCGGACTCGGTCTTGGGAGTCGAACCTGCGGCACCCCCTGACGCCCTGGTAGCTGGACTGGCCCCTTTGCCGGCACCTCTGTCTGTTGTACAAGAGGACTTTAAGGCTCACCAGGAGCTCCTCAAAAGAGTAGCCTCAAATCTCCAACTCCAAGCTGAGGAGATGGAGAGCCGTTGGACACCCTTTTCAATGTTCTGTCTTCCTTGGCACCGGGCCGTGTGGCCTTGCCCCTTCACCAAGGTCTGGCCAACATATCGACTGCCCTGTGGCAGACCCCAGCTTCCTTGGTGCCCATATCCAAGAAAGCGGAGAGAAAGTACTTTGTTCCTGCTAAGGGACATGAGTACCTGTACTCCCACCCGGCATCTAACTCCCTGGTGGTGGAGTCAGTCAACCATCGGGAACGCCACGGCCAGCCTGCACCCACCCCCAAGGACAAAAAGACGCCAAGAGACTTGATTCTTTTGGCGGGAAAGTTTATTCCTCTGCGAGCTTTCAACTTTGGGTGGCAAATCACCAAGCCCTGTTGCGCTGCTATGATTTTAACTTGTGGGGTTCTCTACTGAAGTTTGAGGCTCTGGCGGAGGAAGGGGCAGCAGTGGCGAAAGCAGCCCTCCAAGCCTCATTGGATGTGGCGGACGCAGCAGCCCGTTCTATGGCATCATAGCTTCTCCTGTCTGGTCTCTCTGCAGAGTCTCAGTCTCTGATGCAAGACCTTCCCTTCGACGGGAAAGCACTGTTTGCAGATCAAATCGATGTTCGCCTGCATGGGATGAAAGACTCCCGCACTACCCTGCAAACTCTGGGCCTATATGTCCCACCAGCGAAGGACAAACCTAGGCCGCAGACCTCCACTCCCCTCGCTAGGGGTAGATATGAACCCCCTCCTAAGCAACCGAGGGAGCAGAGACGCAGGTCTCAGTGTCAGTCCTGCTCAGCCCCGCGACCAGGCCCCTCAAAGGGCAAGAGGCAAGGGAAGAGGCGGTTTTGACTCTTTGCTGGGGGCCACTGGGCCTGTTGCCACAGATACCCCCCAGTTAATAAAGTTTGTGTTCTGCAACCGTTTATCTGCATTCCAAGTGCAGTGGTCCCATATAACGTCGGACCAGTGGGTCCTCAGCACGATTTCCAGGGGCTACACGTTGCAGTTCACCTCACCGCCCCTCCTCTACCCCCCGCCCCGGGAGGACCTCGGGGACCGGGAATATGCCGCTCTCCTAAACCAAGAGGTGGCGCGCCTTCTCAACCTAGGTGCGGTGGAGAGGGTACCAGTGGAACTTCAGGGCAAGGGATTTTACTCCCGGTACTTCCTGATCCCAAAGGTAAAAGGCGGACTCCGGCCCATCCTCGACCTGCGGAACCTCAACAGGTTTATGGTCCGCTACAAGTTCCGCATGGTGTCCCTAACCTCCATCATCCCCTCCTTAGACCCGGGGGATTGGTTTGCATCCCTGGACCTCCAGGATGCATATTTCCACATCCATATTTTCGAGGGCCACAGGCGAAGCTTCCTGGTAGGGCGGGACCATTACCAATTTGCGGTCCTCCCCTTCGGCCTTTCCACGGCCCTCGGGGTTTTTACCAAATGCATGGTAGTGATGGCAGCCCACCTCCGGAGGAACGGGCTGCAAATTTTGCCTTACCTAGACGATTGGCTCCTCAAGGGCAGCTCCCAGTCCCAGGTGCAGACCCAGATGCAATTCCTGCTGTCTGGGCCTTGTGATGAACGAGGCCAAGTCCACGTTGGTACCAGCCCAGCGCATACATTTCATAGGGGCTCTGCTAGACTCAGTAGAGGCCACAGCCTCTTTTCTCCAGGACAGATTCGAGACATTCAAAAGTCTCGTAGCCTTGGTCATGACCTTCCCCATGATGACGGCAAGGGTATGCCTTCAACTCCTGGGTCACATGGCAGCATGCAGGTCCATGGTGCGACATGCCAGGCTCAGAATGAGGCCCCTCCAACTCTGGTTGGCCTCCCAGTATTCCCAGTCCAGGGACAGCCTAGACAAGGTAGTCACAATGCCACCCAACGTGGTGGCCGCGCTGCAATGATGGTCCCTCCCGAGCAATATGCTAAACAGGATCCCCTTCAGGGAAACCCCTCCCTCACTAAACCTGGGGTCCGATGCCTTGGGCCTGGACTAGGGAGCCCATATAAGGAACATTCAAACCCAAGGCAGGTGGTCGACCTTGGAATTGTCTCTGCACATAAATGTCTGGGAGCTCAGGGCAGTGCGCCTGGCGTGCGTAGCGTTCAGTCTGCACCTTCACGGGAAGGCGGTGACCTCACGGACAACACGTCCGCGATGTATTACATCAAAAGGCAGGGGGGCAAGCACTCCTCGGCCCTGTGCCAGGAAGCCCTGGACCTCTGGGAGTTTTGTATAGCCCACGATATCTCCCTACGGGCCTTCCACCTACCCGGCGCATGCAATGTGCGAGCTGATCAGCTCAGCAGGGTGTTTTCCCACCAATACGAGTGGTCACTCCACTGGGAGGTCACCCATCAGCTCTTCCGAGGGTGGGGAGCTCCCCGGGTCGACCTCTTCGCTACAGCCCAGAACAGACGCTGCCCCTAGTTCTGCTCCTGGGCAGGGGCAGAAAGGGGGGCGATCTCGGACGCGTTCCTCCTCCGATGGTCAGGCCAACTGTTCTATGCCTTTCCACCCTTTCCACTGATAGGCAAGGTTCTGCAAAAAGTAAAGGCAGACAGGTCGAGGGTTATCCTCATAGCCCCAGATTAGGCCTGTCAACATTGGTACGGGACCCTTCTGCAACTTTTAGCGCCCCCCCCCCCCCGCTTTGTCCCGACCTCCTCTCCCAGGACAGGGGATGCCTTCTCCACCTCAACCTGGCCACGCTCCACCTGACAGCATGGCTGCTCAATGGTTAAACGAGGAGGAGGGAAGGTGTTCGGAGAATGTAAGACGAATTCTGCTGGAGAGCAGAAAGCCGTCTACACACTGGACGTACCTTGCCAAATGGTCTAGGTTCTCCAGGTTGGCGAGGGAACGGGGCGCCTCCCCGTCATCCGCATCCCTCCAGCTTATTCTGGATTACCTACTGTCCCTTAGGACCCAAGGGCTAGCTCCTGCCTCTGTCAGGGTTCATTTAGCGGCCATTTCGGCCTTCCACCCCCCGGTGCAAGGTCAATCGGTGTTCTCCCATCACATGACCTCCCGCTTTTTAAAGGGCCTAGATCGTGCTTTCCCGTATGCCAGGGCCCTGGTCCCGCAATGGGATCTGAACCTAGTGTTATCCCGCCTCACGAGTCCTCCCTTTGAACCCTTGGCCACGTGTTCCTAGTCTCACTTGTCATGGAAAGTGGCTTTCTTGGTGGCTATCACCTCAGCCCGTCGCGTCTCGGAGCTTAGGGCCTTGACCTCGGAACCCCATATACGGTTTTCCACAAAGATAAAGTTCAGCTTTGCCCACACCCCGCTTTTCTCCCGAAGGTGGTCTCCGCCTTCCATATGGATCAGGACATTTTCCTACCAGTACTCTGTCCTAAGCCCCATTCCTCAAACGTGGAATGCTGCCTACACACGCTAGACGTACGTAGGGCACTGGCCTTCTTCCTGGACCGAACCAGGCAGTTCAGGAAGTCCTCGCAACTATTCATTGCATCGGCCGAGCGATTGAGGGGGCAACCGGTTTCCACCCAGTGCATTTCCCGCTGGATCACCTTGTGTATATGCACATGTTACGATTTGGCTGGGGTTCCCCCGCCGCCTATAGTGAAGGCACATTCCACGCGAGTTCAAGCCTCGTCGGGCACCTATGTAGCCCACGTTTCTATCCAGGACATATGTAGGGCTGCCACATGGTCATCTGTCCACACTTTTTCCTCGCACTATGCGATCGTCTCCCAAGCAAGGGATGATGCCGGGTTTGGTATGGTGTTACTCCATCCCAATAACCTTTAAACTCCTACCCACCTCCATCAGATATAGCTTGGAGTCACCTACTGTGGAATACACAGCAATCACTCGAAGAAGAAAGGACAGTTACCTGTCTATTCCACATCCCGCCCTCCTTCCCCTCTGTCGGGAGTTGTCTGTCAAGAAGGAACTGAGGGTGGGGGGAGCGCGCAGCTCCCCTTATAGCGCGATATAGAGGCATCGCTCCAGGGGTCGCAGCAGTGCTCCCTTCCTATGGGTACTGCTAAGGGAAAAACTTCTGGCACCGGTGCATGTGGCGAGCACGCACACCTACTGTGGAATAGACAGGAGCAACACCTCTTGAAGGACGCCAGTTATGGAACAGGTAACTGTCCTTTTCTGTATCAGCTCAGTGTCCATAGCATTTATTGAACCATCTGACAAGGTACGGCAAAGCAAGGCACAAGATACCGACCTCAAACTGTTAAACCTGTTACATCCCTAGTTGCTTCAGAAGCACAAGTCAAATCTCAAATATTTGGTTCTAACAAATTAGTTTAACACACTATGAACCATGGCCCAGATCTACAAAAGAATTTGGGATGCTAAATTGGGAGTTAGGAGGCCTAAATTCAAAATTGTAGGTACCATGAGAGCCTCAAAACCTTGCCTGTGGGGCCCAATCTGCTAGTTGTTCTTAAAGCATGCCTAGTGCCACACAAAACAGTTAAGTGGGGGAGAGGAGGGAACCGACTCCCTTATAACCTTTAGCCCAGAAGTTAGGGAATTCACTTGGGGTGTGGGAGACTCAAGTTCAATTCCCCACTCTGCCTGTGGAGAAGGGATTTTGAACATGGGTTTCCCACCTCTCAGGTGAGAGTCCTAAGTACTGGACTATGGAGTTACTCTCCGAATCAAAGCATATGTACTTATTTATAAATAGTGGAACAGCTTCAATAGGAGAATCACATCAGAATCCCCCATAATCCAGTAGTTCAGGCATTTACCTGAGAGGTGAGAAACCCAGGTTTAAATCACATCTCCTCAGGCAGAAGGAGGAATTCAAACGGGGGTCTCCCATATCCTGGGCAAATACCCTAATTGCTGCACTACCGATAATAAGGGAGATTTCCTCTTTCCCTCCATCTCCCCACACTGGTCGGTCATTTTGTGTGGAGTTAGGTGTGCAATGTTGTGGCCCTGGCAAGAACAGCTTAGGTGCCTGATTCCAGGGAGAGGATTCCCGGCTGTGGAAACAAAGTGACGATAGATGCCTAAGTCTGGGCTGGAAGAAGGGACCTAAATCCCTGAGAATGACAGGGCAAAATACATACCCCTCTCCTCAGCATCTGCTATTGGCTAGCTTAGGTTGCTCCCCAATTGGTGTGCTGGCTTTTGTGGATCCCATTCTTAGGCACCTATCTGTGCCCATGCACTGTATAGGCAACAGTGACGTAACAAAGCCCCAGAGAACTCTGGCATCAGGAAGGGGTCCCTAGCCTATTTTTGCACCAAAATCTAAAATGTTGCTTACATTTACCATCTTGGAAAAACAGAACATATCCGTCTTATCCATAAATACAGGAACACAATACGCAAGCTATCTACAAACCAAAAAAAAATGCATTTATGGATTTATACAAAATTTAACCAAAATCATTGTTTTCCCATCCTTTGGTCTGCAAATATAGCAACTGTTTTTGATGTATCAACTTTTCTTGCTCATTCAATTTCTGCTGAAAGAACTGCTAGTCTGGTCTCCAAAAATCAATCTTGTGTGTGATGTCACCATAAGATAGAGCCCCCATATTCAAACCCTAACATTTTACCAATAACTGTTATCTAAGTGAAAATTTGCTCAATAGCAATTCTGAGACTACACAAATTAGTAATAAATACACACATTATATCAACATAAAACATGGGGCAACAGCTTTTATATGTCAAACTTTAAGTAGCAAGGCACATCAAAGCACGGGTGTAGTTAGTCAAAAAGCCCCAGGGCTTGAGTCATCACTGTTACTCCAGTTTGAAGCTGGTGCAACTTTACTGGAACTAAATTAATGGAGTTACACTGCTGTAAAAGAGGAGCAATGCAATGGAGAATCAAGCTCCAAATCTTTATATCTCAACCCACAATTTTGCCCAGGGGAAAACTTGCAATTTGAGTACAAAGAGTATTTGCTTTGCATTCACGAATCACAAGGCTGGGCACCAAATGCAAACAAGTGTTGTCACAAATATACAGCCCACTTTGGAAAATCAGATAGGATGTTTTTCTAAGAGATATGATCTAGGATTTATTTTGGGAAGTTCTGTGCCCTTTGTTACACGGGAGGTCAGACTGGCTGATCTGGCCTTAGACTCTATGAATGTATGAAATGTGGGCTCTGTGTCACGGACACCAAATACAAGGATCCATACAGCCATGCAATTTAAAAAAAAAAAATCCACAACACTATTGAAATAACTACATCCTCAGCACTTTTCATAGATCATGGTATCTAGTCCACGTTACACAACTATCTAAGTCAGGCACTTATGGTATGTCTGCTTTCATATCATAGGAATGTTACCTGTCCTAGATAAAAAGCCAGCCCTCACTAATATCTGTAACATCTCCTAAATACTGTTAACACACACACACACACACACACATATATATTCTATTTGGATGTGGTTCGATCCTTCCGCATATGAGGAAAGATTCAGCGTTCTGCTCCTGGATTAGGGAGGTTCCTCTTGATCTCAGCCTTCCAGCAGCTCCATTTGCTCCATCACCTTTTCCCATATTCACACGGCACAGACCAAATTAGAGCAATGAGTGGCGTTGCAACCTGGTGCCTATCATGAAGGCAGGGTGGCCGGGCCAAACCTGAGTTATGCTGCAACCTCATGTGCCAACTTGCAATGTCACTCACTC
This sequence comes from Chrysemys picta bellii, assembly GCF_011386835.1. Classification (NCBI taxonomy): domain Eukaryota; kingdom Metazoa; phylum Chordata; order Testudines; family Emydidae; genus Chrysemys; species Chrysemys picta. The sequence continues at coordinate 205,802,879 of NC_088791.1, forward strand.
AAATTTAGCCCAGTCACACTTCCATCTGACGGAGGGGCACAAACGCCAAATGTGAATGAATGCCATTGTGAACCTGTGTTCCAGGTGAAATGCCGTGCTCCATCTGGTTGGGTCCCCATAATCTTGTAGGCCCTGATGGGACTGCACCAATTTCACTGTTGTAGCTAGCCACTGTAGGGAGCCTAGGTGCCTAGCTCAGGGATTGTGGATTCCACTGGCTGGCTAGGCACCCAAAAGTTAAGCATTTTAACACTCAGTGTTGTGACTCAGCACTTATAGTCCCTCTGTGGATTGGGGCCTATATTCTTGCCACACCAGTGTAAATCTGGAGTAACTCCATTGCAGTATATGGATTCACACCGTGTAAATAAAAGAATCAGGCCTCACAGCCGCACCAATTGTTTTGCCTCTGCATTAGGCCATTTCTTAGTAAAACTAACGTACAGCAAACAAGATGAGCGGTTTAGCTGACATTCCATTCCAAAGTAAGACTGATAATATGGTATACAGCCTAAAAAATTTACATTGCAATTTAGAGCCAACTGTATTTTCATTATGATGCATTGCAATTTTGCAGAAACACAGACTTACTTTGCACTTTGGACAAGGATTTATTGACCTTATATTTCATTATGCCTTCCTTGTAATGATATTTTTAACTTAATTTTGAAGGAATTCAGCAACATTGGTGGTACGGTGCACTACAGGTGGTGTCTGGAAGTTTCCAATACTGTTACTTGCCACTGAGCCAGAAGTAGACGATGTCATCAATATTGAAGCAGCCGGCTTAAACAAAGAATCAGTGATTGGCTTTAGGCTTACAAGTCAGACAAGGTAATGCTCTCAAAGATAAAGCATATATCCAGGTTTTGAGGATTGGATTCATGCTCAGAAGAGAAATACATTAGACAGGATGGGTTTGGGCAAGAGGAGCAGGGTGAAGTGGGTGGATCTTGTGACATCAGTCACCATCCATTACCTCGTGTCCCTGTATGCAAGTTATGCAATACACAAGTGCTGTCCTGAAGGTGTGATAGTGGAAGTAGAGGCATTCTACAACCGTGGGGTAGGCTGCTGACCCTGAAGGATAAGCATGTGTGGGCTTGTTCCATGAGTTAGGATTTCTCCAGGGTTTGGCCCTAAAATGCTTGTGTGCATTAGAATGTATACGGGGGAAATTTGCATGATACACCACTAAGGCATTTACATTACAGAATAATGATGGAACTGACCAAATATTTTTACTAAGACGAGGCTGTTTTAAAAAGCTGTATTATTTCCCTCAATTTGCACAGTTTGTGTTCCTTTAGGTTTTGTTATGTAAACAGTAAATAGTCCACTTCTAATATACTTTCTAATCTGATAAAGTAAATGAACTTTGACAATGATTTTTTTCATCTACAGCAAATTTTTCATAATGGTATGCATATAGTAATGTCGCCTTATAAGTCCTGCAGAAAATAATCAGTAGTAATCTGATTATAAAGTAATTAATTTCTGTGTTTATTACAATTGCATAACAGTATAGTATTAAACCACATACACCACTACGTCGATATAACGCGACCCGATATAACACGAATTCGGATATAATGTGATAAAGCCGCAGTCCCGGGGGGGGGAGGCGGGGGGGGGCAGGAAGCTGCGCATTCTGGTGGATCAAAGCAAGTTCAATATAACACGGTTTCACCTATAATGCGGTAAGATTTTTTGTCTCCTGAGGACAGCGTTATATCGGGGTAGTGGTGTATTAGTCCCTAATACAGTGCAAGGAGGTGATGTTGAACTATATGGTCTCCCTATGAATAATTTAAAACTATTGGGAAAAGATGAGCTTGAAGCAAAAGTATGAGGCTTACAATTTAAATCAATAAGTGAGGTTGCTTTTTTCCCTTTTTAATTTGCTTTTTTATTGCATGTCTAGTAAGTATACTCAGTACACTGGCAGATAAGCGGATAGTTAACATACATAACAAATTTGTCATTGTAAGATCCCCAAAATAAAAAGATGTCCTTGGTCCTTATTGATTTTTTTTTAAAAAGAGCTTACTTCCAAGAGCAGTACATCTGAGATGGACAGTTGTTCCAGCTTTTAGATGGCTGTCAGTGATGATGATTCCTCAAGACACTGGAAAAGCCTCCTATCACAATGCTCAAGTTATCAGCTACAGCGGAATAGGTTGTTTTGGGAACAAAAGTGAAGCAATTGCTCTGGCAATGTTATAATCTGCTGGTAGGTGTATGATAGTAGTGAAGAGACCTAATGTTCTTGTAAAAGGTATAATAAAGTCTGAATCATTACAGTTATATAATGAAGGTGCCATGATGCAATACAGACTCTTTCCGTCAGAGAAACTATAACCTTGTTTAAAATGGAAAAGGATACCCGCCCTCACTTCAGCCATGTTCAGTGAATGTTCCCAGTACTGTACTGCAAGCTATGTCAAAAATTGCTTTGAAAACCTCAAGCTTTGGAGGAGAGGCGGGGGGGGGGGGGGAAGCGGGTTGGTTTTGTTTTGTGGGTAGGTGTTGGAAAAAAAGGAGTTTATAATTTAGGAATAAGTGTCCAACTAAAATTTAGAATATAGCAACTTTCTTATTCAATATCAGATGTAATTTAATGCTTGTATAACTCAAATGACAGGTTAAAAACCATAAAATATAAAAAAAGGAATTAAAAGTTTTGTTTAAGAATCTTTCAGACCTTAACAGAGGAAATCGCCCAGTGACTTAGAGTTTTGCTGGATTAGGATTTGCTAGCCCCAGCCCATAGAACATTTCTAGTATCTTTTTAAAATCAAAAAGCTTCTCATAGGACCAGATTTTGCCACCCTTACTAACACTGACTAGTACCTTACTACGCAAGTAGTACCACAGTGTTCAGTGGAATTACTCATGTAGTAAGATACTACTCATCATGAGTAAGGGAATAACATGGTACATCGAAGAAAATAGGGCTACTGACGGGAATAAGGCACTACTCAGTATGATAAATCTGGCTACCACAAGTCAATAAATTCAGAATTTAAGTGGATCTGTTCAACTTGTTTGGGCTCAAATATATATACTTCTTAAAAGAAGAAAATCCCATGCAATATCTCCCAAAGACAAGTGTATATATGTTCAGTTAGTATTGAAGTGTATAAGTGATTTTTTTTTTAAATCTCCTAGAACTGGAAGAGACCTTGAAAGGTCATTGAGTCCAGCCCCCTGCCTTCACTAGCAGGACCTAGTACTGATTTTGCCCCAGATCCTTCAGTGGCCCCATCAACGATTGAACTCACAACATGATGATTTTTTTTCAAAATTTCATGACTGCTGAGTGGGCAGCCCTAGGAGTCTGGAACCGTCGGATCCCAGCCTGGGGCAGTCCACATACTAGGGCTGCCCTGGAACAAGAGACCCTGGTTCCACAGCAAGGAAACTAGAACTCCTGATATTGCAGGCTTTGCCCTGCTATTGCAGATCCTGGAAGATGTGGGTCCTCATCCTTAGGGCAATCCAAATGGCATTACACTCTGCCTCTGTGGCTCCTGGAGCTGCAGGAGAGGTGGGGAGGCAGCGCCAGGGCTTTCTGCTTCAGCAGCACTTCAGGAAAGCTTCTGTCACTTTCAGGCAGCCTGGGAACCATCATTCCAATTTTCCTGATGGAAAATCCAAATTTTTCAGCAAAACTGAAATTTTCTCTCAGAAAATCTTGGTTTTACAAAAAGGGCATTTTTTGACATAAAATCATTCCAGCAAAAAAATGTGCTACCAGCTCTACTGGGAAAGGATTCTTTAATGAGTAGGAAAGTAGGACAGGACTGGATGTGGCAGAGTTAGCTATATCAATCTAATTCTCAGAGCTTTGCGTGATTATGGGTTCAAACTGGTTCTTACTTCACCTATCAGTTCACCCACCCCTGTTATGCAGAGTTAATTTGATATAAAGGAGTTTCTTGGTCACAAAGGGCTATCCAAGGTTAATTTCAGTGCTGCCTAAAGAATGGTACACAGGACATTTTGGCTCTATGTTTGAGTCTGTCATTTGTTTCTCATTTTAAAAACTATACATTTTTCTATGCTTTTCAGACCTCTGAAGGGAAAAATGAAGCCTGTTTTACACTGTTAGCTTTGAAAAAATATTTCTGACTTTACTGCTGTATTTCACTAGAATTAGCAGCATGCCAGAATTATTTAATTATGTATGCTGCAAGCAAATTCATTTATTAAATGGTGTGTGGCTGTGTGTGGGTGTGCGCGCGCGTGTATATCTATATCTATACACACACACACAAAACCAAAAATGAGTTCTGGATTTTGATGTCATTCAATCTACTTCATGACAATTCTATGAAATTCTCCCAACAATCCAGAGATGTAATTAGAATATTTTAACTTGGTATTTTTCATGTAGTACAGTTATAAAGTACAAATAGTGACTGAGCTCTTATTTTTCTTGAGGCTGTAGTTGACATAATGTAAATATTGATATTTGAACATTTAAAGCAGGGTCACCAAAAAGGTTTATAATCATACTTTTTAGTAATGTGGTGTTTGGCGTTTAACATATTTAAGATGTAAGTTCATAAAGGAGTTGGAATAGGGGGAAGTAACTCACCAGTTGGCATATCTAGCTATCCTTACAACAAAAAATAAAAAGGAAATCTTACCTTAAAGAAGGTTTGAAAAATCCCAGATCTGCTTCTGTTTTCATAACATGGAGGCACCAAAGTCCTTTCCTCCCCTGACTCAGGTATTTCACCATGTAACCAGGCTTTTGTCACTATGCTTTTGGAGTTTTAAAGATTCTATATTTCCAAGGGTGCAGGGTCATCAGTGAAGTTAAAATCTCTTTTGGTGTCTAAGGCACATGCCTTAGAGTGATTGATTAAACCTAAGTTGCTTTCGGACAGGTACAAAATGTAATCAATTCTGATAAATGATGGAGACCTTATTATTCTCTATATGTCATCCTTTTGTTGAAAAGTGCCCATCATCTAACTTGTGCTTTTCAATAAAACTTAGCTTTGTAGAATTTTATAATAGCTAATAAGGCTGCTTAAAAATGTGAATTTGATAGTCTATTAGACCTCTGTTCAGAGTGCCCATCAGCAACGATCTCATTATGAGCTTCACTTCCAGTAATTCAACTATTGTTGAAACTACACCATAGCATTCACAAATTGCAAGCATTATTTTCCTGTGGAGTTAAATGTCTTTAAATAAGTAACATAGGTTACTCTTCTCTACTAGAAAAAAAAAGTATATTTGGATCAAAACTCCTATGACTTTCCCTGAAGACTCGGGTTTTCAAACACAGCTTTCAGCCCCTGTAAATTATGAGGAGAAACATGCTGTATATCAATGGGCAGCAATCAATATGGAATGCTTCTCCTAAACTGAAGTGACAAAGAGTTACCTTACTGACAGGTTTAAGGAAGACTAGTGTAAATTTCATGGATATTTTGCAAAGGCCATAATATAATGAAGGCTGTGTTATACATTCAGGGCTGTAAAACAGGTATGGTGGGCCTAAAAAGGATTTTTATAGACATTGCAGAAGGATCTCTTGTTTCCTTGTATTGAGAACATAGATTTCTAGAATTCATTAAAACATCTATGCTTAGCAATATCCAACATCAAGAATGATTTGAATACAAATTAGCATAAACTGCTACTTAGAAAATAATCTAAGGATTAAACCAAAAGGTGTAAATACACAATAAAAACTGCATCTCACTCTTGCTGGTACCATGGATTTATTTTCTAGTTGCTATTCCGTATTCATTAAGAAGGGTGTTAACATTGGCTTGGTCATTAATATCTACCCTCGATTACTGTAGCCTGTGACAGTAATTATAAAACTCAAAGGCTGGAAGATATATTTGCACCTCTTCATTCATAATGGGCTCTGACCTGGCATAGAAATCTATATTAAGATTTATTTCATGCATGTGCCTCTCCTGAAAACACCATATAGTAAGGACCTTATCTGATCAAGTCTGTGTGTACCTTCCTTGGCTTAGGCACAGAAGCTCTTGGAGATATAAATGTACTGCCTCTTAGGGTATGTCTACTCTAAAAATGTAAGTCAGCCTATTTAGGTCAATTTACAGCCACTGCGGTAATAACTGCGGTGGTGCATGTCCGCACTACCCTCGCTGGGTTAGTGGCTAGGGGCAGTGTGGGGAGCTGAGGGCCTGGTCTCTTAGCTCCGCTGGTAGCTCCCTGCCGGGATCCCAGCTGCCCCACAGGCTCCCAGCAGGGGGCTTCCCCCCCTCCACTCCCTGTTCACCACCGGGAGTGGGAGAAGCCACTAGGGGCTTCTCACCCGCCTCCTGCCCGCATCCCAGTGGGAGTGGGGGCAGCCTTATCAATTGGAAGGGGAGGGGAGGCCACCTGGGCTTCTTGCCCCAGCTCCCAGCCGGAAATGGGTTCCAGCTGCCAGCTCTCCAAAGGAGCAGGGAGCAGCTGGGTTTTCTTGTTAATTTCACGGCCGATGTAAGGAATGCAGTATCTACACAGACACTGCATTGCCCTAACTACACCGACATAAGCCTTAAACCTCTCTTGGAGGTGGAGTTATGTCGGTGTAGCAGGGCACTTACATCAGCAGGAGGAAGGCTGTAGTGTAGACACTGACATAATTAGGTCAAGACAAGCTGCCTTATGTCAACCTAACTGTGAAGTGTAGACCAGCCTTTAGTCTCTGCTGGCCTGGGAAATGGGAGGATGGTACTGAACCTGGAGCTCTTCTATGGTAACATGTTTCACTAATAACAGAGCTGTTGGGCGAGTCCCATCTTAAATATTTAACTTAGTAGCTATGTTAAAGTTGATTATTAATTATATTGTAGGCTTATGAGGGAAAGGATCGTGTCTTTTCATGTCCTATGTTAGTTGCCTGGCACAGTTTTGGGTACTATAAAATCAACAACTATTTGCTTCTTTATAACTTATTAGAAGAAAAACACTATGTTCATTACCAAGAAAATCATTCACAAACCTTCCCATGAAAGGAGAACTATTCTTCAACAGCAGCACAATATAGCCCCACATAAATTCTACATGGATTCCTTAACATGGAGCATGCCATTTACCCAGGAAATGTGGGACATTTCCACAGAGGAAGGAACCACCATAAAATATTAAGTAGCTGAATTATGAATGAGAGATTTTGTTTTTAAAAGCTAGTTGTGCAAGGCAAAGTTGTTCCTGGGAATGAGGACCCATGAATACACCAATATTGACAACATCTCAAAGAAGAATTGTTCGACTGTTTAATTAAAATAGAATAATAGAATATCAGGGTTGGAAGGGATCTCAGGAGGTCATCTAGTCCAACCCCTGCTCAAAGCAAGACCAATCCCGACAGATTTTTGCCCCAGATCCTAAATGGCCCTCTCAAGGATTGAACTCGCAATCCTGGGTTTAGTAGACCAATGCTCAAAGCACTGAGCTATCCCTCCCTCAGTTTCACAAACTAAGATGTAGTTGCCTTAATCATGGCACATATAGTACTGTACTATGTCGTGTTCCAGGTTTGCTTGCCTTTTTTGGGAGGGTGGGCGGGGGGGGGGGGTAGAAGAAAGAGGAGACAATAATGATATTCCCATTCCCCAGTTGTTTAATTGTTTCCTCTTCCTTCTTTAGCTATTCATAGGTAAGCTAACTTTTATTTAGAAAAAAGTCAAAAGCTATTTTGTTTTTTATCCCCTTTTCCCTCTCTCTTCACGTATTATTTTTTTCACGTTTGCCCCTAGGCATAGAATGGCATTCCCTTTGTGGTCTGCCAGACACCACCATCTCCTCATTTAAATCCATTCCTAATGCTCTCACTTTCCCAGAGATAGTTGTGGGATGAATGGAATATGGGACATCAAGACTGGCATAGTTGAAAGCATGGACAGGGCAAGGGCAGCCAGTGTGATGAGAGACCAGTTCAGGTAAGTAGGGTGGGGAATGTTTATGCAGTGCCTTAAAGGCCAGGACAACAAATTCAAATTTCCTGATGGAAAAGAACATAAGAACAGCCACACTGGGTCAGACCAATGGTCTATCTAGCCAGAATCCTGTCTTCAAACAGTGGCCAATGCCAGAGGCTTCAGAGGGAATGAACAGAATGGGCAATCATCAAGAGGGAGCCAGCAAAGGTGGAAGATGCCATGAGACTGAAGGACACCAAATGTTTGCAGCCACATTTGGGATGGACTGGAGGAGGCAATGAGGTTGTCATCGAAACCTATATCTGGAGAAGGAGGAGGAGATAGCAGTAATCAAGGTAGAGAAGAAAGCTGTGGCTGTCATGACAGAGGAAGGGTCAGATCTTTTAAGCATCGTGGAAGAAGAAACGGCAAGTTCTGGACACAAACAGGTGTAAGAAGAGAATGAGGAGCAGATGATGACCCCCAGGTTATGAGCCTAGATGACAGGCAGGATAGTGGAGTTGTCATCAATAACAAAAAGGAAGGAAGGAGAATTTTTGGGTGGGAAAAAGGAATCAAATTTCTACTACATTAACACCAAGTTAATGATGAGATGTCCCTAACGAGATGTGAGAGGGAGTCTGCAATTTGGAATTGGAGAAAGGGAAACTATTACTTATCTTTTGTACTGCCCAACCATTATCCTTGTTGAAAATTAGACAGGATTTCCTCAAGAGACTCTGTACTATCCTGAAACTTGTTAGACAGCAAATCCTACAATAGCTGTAATAGAAAAAAAACTCTCATATAAAGCCCCATCGCCATAGTGTCAGTGGAACAAGAGTCACTCTATCCAGGCATAGTTTATTTAACCCAGTTTTTAAAATGCTGCATTTAACGTATAAAACGTTTGTGTATAAAAGTATGGACGTAATTTGGGAAGAGGAGATAGGAAGGAGCGATTTTTCTCTGTCTTCCTTTCAAGGCACTTAGGATCCCTTCCCTATTTAACAACATCTGAACAGGTGGGAAGCTGCTTCACAGAAAGACTTGATCCTTACCCCTAGTTTACACACTAAATTTTATTAAACAAGGTTACCTTGTGGTCTTCATAGGGCATTGCTTTTGATAAAATGGGTTGATTAAAATCCTACTTACCATACATGCAACTCAACTGAAATCAGTGGGGGTTTTACCTAAGTCAAACAAGCAGCTTTTGCTCCAACGTGGTAACCTATTGTTACTGGTACCTGGTAAAATGGGTTATTTTCATATTACTAAGTTGAGCTGTCTTTACAGATGAATTGTGTTTCCTTTTCCATGAAAGGGGCAACAGTCCCATTATTATTCAGTATGCATCCCATAAGCTATCAAGTATCATGACTCACAGCTGCATGGTAGCATGCATGTCTACTGCAACAGGATACCTGCTATTTTTAAATAGAATTGCATAATGATCATATGTAATAGGCACAATATACTTTTACCCTCTTTTTAGGTATCCCGAACCATTCACTGCATACTTCCTGCCAGGCAGTGACCCAGAGTTTGTTGTATTGCCTCAAGCTGGGGAACTTCTTCCACTTGACACTATTGGAACCCGTATAACCGTTGGATTCAAGCCAAGTATGTACAGCAAGAAGCATAAAGCAACTTTAGTAATTCAGGTGAGTCCTCTAAGAGTGAGTGGGCTTGCTGTATTATATTAATGGACCAACGAAGTTTCTTTGTGAAGAAGTTTTAAAACAAGTCCACTCTGTTACTAAAGTTACCACTAGGGTCGCCAAATTTCTGATTGCAGAAAACCAAACACCATTGCCCCGCCCCTTCTCCAAGGCCCTGCCCTCCCATTCCATCCTCCCTTGCTCTCTTTCACCAGGCTGGGGCAAGATGTTGGGGTGCAGCAGGAGATGAGAGCTCTGGCTGGGGGTGCGGACTTTGGGGTGGAGCCAGGGATGAAGGGTGTGGGATGCAGAAGGGGGCTCCAGGCTGGAGCTGAAGGGTTCGGAGTGTGGGAGGGGGCTTTAGGCTGGGGCAGGGTGTGACGGCTCTGGCTGGGGGTGCAGGCTCTGGGGTGGGGCCATAAATGAGGGGCTCAGAGTGTGGGAGGGAGCTTAGGGCTGCGGCAGCGGGTTGAGGTATAGGGGAGAGGTGAGGGCTCTTCCAGGAGCCGCACAGAACCAGGGCAGGCAGAGAGTCTGCCTTACCCCGCTGTGCTGCCGACTGGACTTTTAATGGCCTGGTCAATGGTGCTAACCGAAGCCGCCAGAGTCCCTTTTCGACTGGGCGTTCCGGCTGAAAACCAGACACCTGGCAACCCTATAGTTACCACTGTTAGAGAAATGACAAACAAAAATCTAGAAAATTAACTCATGGAAGCTTTATAGAGGGTTTTTTTCGTAATAACATTCCTAGAAGTACATTCCCATCTAGATCCATCTACCCCAGGGATTGGCAACCTTTGGCCCGCGGCCCGCCAGGGAAAGCCCCTGGCAGGCCGGACTGGTTTGTTTACCTGCCGCGTCCGCAGGTTCGGCCGATTGCAGCACCCACTGGCCGCGGTTCACCGTCCCCGGACAATGGGGGCTGCGGGAAGGGCAACCAGCACATCCCTCTGCCCGCACCGCTTCCCATGGCCAATGGGAGCTGCGATCGGCCAAACTTGCAGACGTGGCAGGTAAGCAAACCAGCCCGGCCCACCAGTGGATTTCCCTGATGGGCCGGGTGCCAAAGGTTGCCGATCCCTGATCTACCCCAACCTCACCCAGGTGACAGACTGCATTAGCAAAGGAATTTAACAGCACATCAAAAGGAAAGCAAATGATCAAGTTAATTTTTAGCTAGGTGAAAGCATGTGCTGTCATACAGGTGTAATATGTAAATTGTAAAAAACTGAAAATGGATGAGAACTTGAAAATTGGATGATTGAACCTGGTGATATTCTAAACAGAAAAGAGCTCACAACCATGCTTCTCGCTGTTTCCATTACTTCACAATGACTCAGACAGAAGTGACAATCTTGGTATTTTATTATATAGATAGAGGGTGTGTGAGCAAGGGATAAAAAGGGCCTAAGTTTATGTATTCATATATAGGAGCAAGCGTCTGAAGGTTTCTCAACTTCCCAGGAATGGTGTTTTGAAACTCCTTACCAAATGCTGGCACAATTAGGCTACTAAATCACAAACTAATTAAACAGTTCTATAGCTAGAAAATAAGATGCTTAAAACCAAACAAGCTGAAAGGCAAATTACTGGATAAAAATATATGATATACTGGCTAAGATAAGTACTACAGTTCACCTTAATTTGATCTTTCTGAGACAACTTGGAAAATGTTGAATAAAAATATGAATTCCAGAAAAATGTAAAGGTCCTAGATCCGTTATCCTAGTTTCCTTTTACCTGATTAGAGGTTTGATTCATTCATTCCTTTCACGTAAACAGAGTGGTGAGCTTTCTCTCTCTTGTTCTTTTGTAAAGAGAAAGGAATTTTGACTGAATTAGTTCTCTAGATTCTTTTATATTTAATAAGGTTTAAATAATGTTAATGTTATGTGACACAAATTGACAGAGGTCAGAAAATTCAAATATAAATGTCAGAACTCAATGCTTAATTCACATTTGTAGTCATTTTTGCATTTAAAAGCACCAGGCCAAATCCATGTTTGGTTTAACTTCTTTCACTGCAATGGAGTTGCACCAGGGATGAATTTGGTTCTTAATATTAGCTTCCTAACCCACCAGTCTCCTTTCCAAAAGTTCCTTATTTGGAACCCTGATTTTATACGTGATCTCTAAATGATCAGTCTTCTTTGTAACCGGCTGTGGAGGGCATGCACAAATGGCTACTTATTATTATTCTTTAAAAAAAATTACTATTTTTTTTAAAAAGTGCATTAAAGAGACTTTAAAATATAGCTTATTTTACTTCAAAAATATGAGTGATAACTACTTTAAACAAAATTCCACAGTGATCCACTGACAATTTTAACAACCCCTAAATTACCAAAGCAAACCCTCTAACATCTTTACATAGCTCATTAAGGTCCCACTCTTTTGTACTATGATCCCACACAGGTGGACTGTAACCCTTGAACTCAGTGGAGCCAAGTGTAGGGGTCTGCTCACACAGATATGTTACAGGATCAGGACCTAAAGTTCCGCCCAGCGTGGTGAGCTCAACGAGTGTGTTGAGGGCTATTAATGCTTACAGGCTCAAGCATTTTCGGGCCTAGTTTTGCACCACTGAAATCAATGAGCTCTCTGACCTTTATGAGATGTCTGTACAACGTCTAATACAATGGACCCCTGCCTAATTTGGCCTTTAGGCATCAGGATATAGAAGTTAAAATATGGAGGTGCTGGCAGCAACTCTGTCATGAAGGTTGAATTCCATTTTGCAATTGAAGATTGGATTCGATCATTTTGATGTATAGGAAAAATACAGTGTATTCTCAAACCTACAGCACGTACGCTGAGTACAGAATTAATTTTTTGAGAATTTACAAGTAAATCTGTGAATTAGTTCATGAAGTTAAAATTAATTAACAACTGGGTCCTTCACAAAATTTATCATCTGGCTCAGGCTCTTCTTTGTCCCAAACCATCTTAACTATGAAATAACAGACTCAAATTTTCCATATAGTTAAAGTTAAGGTTGCGAGTCTGTCACAGAGTCACTGTGACTTTCCGTGACTTCCGCAGTCGCTGGTGCTGGCTCAGGGGCTGCCCGAGCCCCGCAGCCCCTGGGCCAGCAGCAGCAGTTTGGGTGCGTGGGAGGGAGCTCAGGGCTAGGGGCAGGGGGTTGAGCTTGTGAGGAAGGCTTACCTCGGGGTGGGGGACTCCCCAGGTCTCACTGGCATGGCCCTGCAGCTCCTCCTAGGCGGAGGAGCCAGGGGGCTCCGCACACTGCCCGCGCCTGCAGGCCCCGCCCCCACAGCTCCCATTGGCTGCGGTTCCTGGCCAATGGGAGCTGTGCATCCAGCGCTTGTGGTGGGAGCAACATGCGGAGCCCCGTGGCCCCTCTGTCATCTAGGAGCTGCAGGGACATGTGGAGCCAGGTAGGGAGCTCCTGCCAACCCTCCCCTCCAGCACCCGTGGTGCCCCCGAGTTTTAGTTAGGTGTATATAGTGATTTTTTGTTTACTGCCCGTGACCTGTCCATGACTTTTTCTAAAAATACCCGTGACTAAAACGTAGCCTTAGTTAAAGTTAATGGAAATCTTACACATCAGATACATTTGCAGAAATTTGGTTGTAATTCAGCTAGGTTATTAATGATTGTTGTGTGTAATTGCTATGACTATATAAGTTACAGACAGACTTGTTTAAATTAAATGGGGGCCATGGGGACTTCAGAGGTAATTCTCTACCAACAGGAGCGGCGCCAGGGTTTTTGGCGCCCTAGGTGGGGGTTCCTTCCGCGCTCCCGGTCGTCATCGGCAATTCTTCAGCGGGGGGGGGGGTCCTTCCGCGCTCCCGGTCTTCGGGGCACTTCGGCGGCGGGTCCCGGAGCGAATGAAGGACCCGCCGTTGAATTGCCGCCGAAGACCCAGAGCGCGGAAGGACCCCCCGCTGCTGAATTGCCGCCAAGGGCGGCAAAATGCCGCCCCCCCCAAATCCTGGCTCCCTAGGCGACCGCCTGGGTCGCCTAAATGGAAGTGCCAGCCCTGTCTACCAATCGCGATCCTTCCTATTGAGCTAATTTGCCCACAACAGTTCTATTGGTTGTAAGGACCCAGTGTTATGAGGGAGTCTGAACACGTATCAGGAGTCCCCATTGGTAGAGTAACTGGCCTGACTGTCATTCCACTGTGAAGGTTTCATGGCTGCATGGTAGTCCGGGCATTGGCAATTGAAAGGCGTCTCATGCATACTGAAGTAGCACTGCCAGGAGAACTGAGCACGGAACTCATAGGGTCTCTTTAAAACTCAGACGTTGGGACTCAGGTTCTGGGCTCTCTCTGCCCTCTCATCACATAGTGCCCTCTTCACTAAAACAGCCCTTGAAACCAATAAGTCAATTGTAAATTAAGGGCCAGACTCACCAGTACATTTCAGCTGCTTTGCACTGCTCTGATGAGACAAAGCAGTTGTGAATCCTGGTTAAATGGCCTGTTTGCTCAGGTTACTTTGGTCCACCAAGGAATATGCCCTTAAAATTCAAATAAAAGAAAGTTACTTCAGTTTGACACCCCATATCTTAACAAAATTCAAAATATTACATGATAGCATTCTTTTCTGGGTTTCTTGTTTAGAATTAGTGCTCATGGTTATTGCATGGCATCACGACAGAGCAGCGTTAAGGTTGTTTGCATGCCTGAATTATTGTTGTTGTTTTTTTTCTTCTTCTTAAAATATTTTATTTTTTCAAGTGTACCCTTAACTTGGAATTTCTTCTATTTATAATACTTGGTTTTGGGATAATTACAACATCCTTGTATTTTTATTTATTTATTTTATATGTACTTTCAGACTTAGATCCATGTTAACTTTTTTTGATCTGGGATTAATTAATAATAGTGAAATCTTTGACACTGACTTCAACGGGAGCAAGTTCATCATCTACATGACAAGTTCCTTTGCCATTGAAAATAATCCCAAAATAAACTATATTTTTGTGATCCCTATTTCCCACTATTAATCAAGCTGCACCTCAACAAAGTAGTATCAAACTTTTTACCTCAATATACACACAGAGAATTTCAAGAATTTGAGCAGTAACTGCCTCAACATTGTCCCACTTCATTTCTCAAAAAATATTTCCTTTATACATGAACTTGGCCTTGAGCTCTTCACTCCTAGACAAAAATGGTCCAAGCCATGTAGTCATTTAAAACAAACTATGATCTTCAAATTGATGAAACACTAGCATAGACAAAGTATATTTGCTGGAGTTGCCATTAATTGTAGCTGGATGTATCTGCTACATTCAGAGTCAGGGAGGTTGTTAATGGGTTATGGTTATTCTGATATTATGTAAATCCTCTTCAGCCTGGTTGTAATAAACAGCTCTAACCCCCAGGCAACTGGCTATTCTGGGGTCAGTGTCTCTCTTAATCTCCTTGGTTGGAGCTGTTGCACTGTGTATAAATAATTAAATATTCACTGGAACACAGAGAGAGAGAGAGAGAGAGAGAGAGAGAGAGAGAGAAAACTGACTCTATAGCCCAATGGGTTTGGCTCTCATCTGGGATGTAGGCAACCCAGATTCAAGTCCCTGGACTGAATGAGGCAAATAGGAGACTTGAAGCTGAGGCGCCGGCATCTCTGGTGAGTGCCCTTGTTATGCTCATACAAAGCACACGGGATCTTTATAGAGGAAAGTAAATACACACAGAATTTATTGAGAATACCACAGTTAGCATATGCTTTTTACACACACACACACACACACACACACACACACACACACACACACACACACACACACACACACACACACACACACACACACACACACACTGACTGTTTATAGTTACCAGTCCAGAGTCTGGATCAATCTAGTGGCCAGCCAGATTGGTCGCAGAGGGGAGCGGGGTTCTATCGGTCGCGATCCGATGCTCCTGGAGTGTGGCAAGACGAACCCAAAGTCCTATGGCAAAGCACCCTATTCTTATAGGTTTTCTTCTCTGATGAAGCCTATGGATATTGCTGTGTCACTTCGTGACCGGTTACTTCTTAATTGGTGTAAACATTCCAATACACCTCCGAGAGGGTCATCCTGTCCTTTGTTCCGATTTAATCAATTGTCTTTAGAGGTGCCAGCCTTTACCTCAGGGTCATCAATCTGCCCTTCATTATGGATGCGGTTGATGATTCTTTGATGTCCTTTAAGTTTATTCAAGTTTCTTCCTTGACTGGCTATAACAATGGCCTTCACACCTTATCTTTTTCTAATGCATACATTCCTCATTCACACACACAGATTGAGAATACAAACAGTAGTATTTTATATTGAGCAACAGGGCATTGCAAATTAAACCTGTCTAAGTTTTACAATCAATAACCAAGACAATTTATATTGAGACCCAGGCCTTCAATGTTCCTCTAATCTACTTAACATAGACACAATAGAGAATCCTGTCTCTTACTTCCTAATTTGTAATACATATAGGAAACCATAGTAGCTTTATAACTTATCCTAAAACAAAAGGTTTCAGAGTAGCAGCCCTGTTAGTCTGTATCCGCAAAAAGAAGAACAGGAGTACTTGTGGCACCTTAGAGACTAACAAATTTATTAGAGCATAAGCTTTCGTGGACTACAGCCCACTTCTTCGGATGCATATAGAATGGAACATATATTGAGGAGATATATATATACACACATACAGAGAGCATAAACAGTTTATGCTCTCTGTATGTGTGTATATATATATCTCCTCAATATATGTTCCATTCTATATGCATCCGAAGAAGTGGGCTGTAGTCCACGAAAGCTTATGCTCTAATAAATTTGTTAGTCTCTAAGGTGCCACAAGTACTCCTGTTCTTCTTTTTGCTAAAACAAAAGGATGACCATAATCAGTCATAAGGATTGTTCTGGTCTGTCATTCCTTTCTGCTATTCAAAAGGGGTGGCTGACAGGATGAAATTAAGTCATACATTAATTCTCATAGTACATTATAAAATCCAGCTCCTACACCCTAACCACTGCATTATTGGCTATTCAAGGACACCCACAGAACCTGAGAAATTTTCCTGCAAACAAAGTTTTGGTTTTGATGCATTCACATTTTTAAAAAAATAAATAAAAAGTTTTGTTGAAAAATTCCTAACAAGCTCAAGGCAGCAGCTCTCGCGTTCACCTCTGGCTGTTTTTGCCAGTTTGGGTATGTCTACAGTACAATTAAAAACCTGCAGCTGCAGGGCTGGCTCCAGGCACCAGCCGAGCAAGCTTGTGCTTGGGGCGGCAGATTCCAAAGGGCGGCATTCCGTCTAATCTTTTCTTTTTTTGCGCTTCACCGCTTTGGCCGCCCCTGCAGGTTTTTTCTTTTTGGTTTGCTGCTTCCGCCACCCTGTAGGGGGCGGAGGAGGGGAGCGCCCTGTAGCAAGCCCGGCAGGGCAGCCCGCGTCCTTCCCTGCCTGCCGACCCGAGCGGCCCTCCCGGCAGGCGGCGCAGCGGGAGGGGCCGCGTGGCAAGCTCCCCGCATAAGGAAGCCCTGGCCGCCCCCCTTCTCTCTCTCCCCCACCCCCCGCTAGCTGGGGTGTGCACTCCGCTGCCTGGGGTCTGCAGGGCCGAGAGTCCCCCTGCACCCACGCTCCCGCCATCCTGCAGGTATTTTTTTATTTGTTTTTGTTTTTTCTTTCCTTCGCCACTCCGGCAGGCTGGCCAGTTTGTTCCCCCCCCCTCGTCGCCGCTCCGGTCGGGGCCAGGTTTGTTTCCCGCCCCCCCTTCACCGCTCCAGCTGGCCAGCCACTTTGTTTCCCCCCCCTTCGCCGCTCCGGCTGGGGGCAGCAGGTTTGTTTCCAGCCCCCCCCCCCCCCCCGCTGGTTTGTCTCCCCCTCCTTTGCTGCTCCGGCCGGCCGGTTTGTTCTCTCTCCCCCCCCCCTCTCCCCAGCCGGGGGCAGGTTTGTTTCCCTCCCCCCCTTTGCTGCTCCAGCCGGCCCGTTTGTTGTCCCCCCCCTCCTTCGCCTCTCCGGCCGGGGGCAGATTTGTTTTCCTCTTGCCCCCCTCCCCCCCTTGCTGCTCTGGCCGGCCGGGTGTTTTTTCCTTGGGGCGGCAAAAAAGCCAGAGCCGGCCCTGTGCAGCTGGCACTTGCCAGCTGCCTCGGGCTTGCAGGGCTCAGGCTGCAGGACTGTTTAACTGCAGTGTAGACTTCCAGGCTTAGGCTGCAAGCAAGGTCCTAGAGCCCAGGCTCCAGCCCCAGCCCAGAAGTCTAAACTGCAGTTAAACAGCCTGGATTCCCGTGAGTCTGAGGCAGCTGGAAAAAGGCCAGCCACCATAATTGCAGTGTTAGATGTACATACCTGTGTTACCTAGATGTACTCTGGACAGGGTTAAGCAGCAAGGGGTATGTTGATACCGCAATCAGGAGGTGCGACGGCAGCATGTGTAGACATACCCCAGCTAGCTTTGAGCAGGCTAGCTTGCTAAAAGTAGCCATTTTGCAACGGTAACACAGGCTAGCCACCCTAGTGTCTCGAGGTCTGTTTCTCTCAGGACTGCGGGTATGGACTCAAGCAGCTAGCCTGTCCCACCATGGCTACACTACTAGCTGCAGGGCACTTCCCAAGTGCAGTTTAGACAGACCATAGTGCCCGCACGCACACACAAATCAGGCCCTTTGGGGAAATAGCTATGAGTGTAGTGAAATACAGTTTGTGTTATACCTAGTTACATAACCTCTCTTGCATAGATTTTTTTTTTCTAGTCTGATATATTGACTTTAGGTGTGGTTTTGGACTATTTTTAGAAACAGTGAGGAAATGCCTTCTACTTTCATTCTTTTTAGTATCACCTCTATTCTGATGCTACCGTAGTGGAGGATTACTGCATCTTCACTGTAAAATTCCCTTGTTTTTGTGGGTGTATAGTCAGACTCTTAACACTAACTTTTTTTTATTAAATTCTATAAATAGTTTACTAGCAAGACTGCTATTTTTTGTGCGCTTCAATGAGCTGTGATAATTAGGCTGTAAAGCCGCAGAGATGACAGTATAAGCTCATGCTTTATTTTATGGTGGCCATTACAATTGTATTGCAAAATGAAATGGAAGGTTGGAGGGAAGAGAGAGAAATCCTACAGTCATCTTTTTCTCATTTGCTGAAGACATTAAAGCCAAGCTTTGTACACGCAAATTTGTTGTTTTAGCTGCCCTGCTGAGAAACTCAATCCAGAGCAAGTTATTAATGTAAGAGATTCAGGTTTGTCTTTATTAGAGTTTAGCATGTACATTGTATTAACAACAATATATTGAAATAATGAAACTTCATTGCCTTTTTGTGCAAATCTGGTCCTTAGTCTTAAAGGATGCAAAAAATGTAAAGAAAATTACTGGCTGTTTGTTTCATTTACTTGTAGCAAGAAACTAACTGCTTTGCTGAAGCACTGAAAAAGTCTTTAACTTTCATTTCCACATTGTTAATCTGAAGTGCTGTTTGGAGTAAAATATATTAAAACAATTCATATTAGAGGATTGCTTTAAGAGTGACTAGGAAATTTTTAAAATCAGTAAAACTGATATGGAAAATATGGGCTTTTACAGAGTTCTGTAGATCAAAGAATGAGAAAAAGAAGAAGACAGAGATAACAAAATGCCCAGTGAAGAAACCAATCATGGTTGCTTCAGTAGCCCTGAAAGAGAACTTCTTAAGCAAATTCAGCTAGAAATGAGAAATACACTGACATAATCCATAAAGAATATTTTAAATAATTGCTCCACTGTGAATCTTCCATACATCTAGGAGCTTTTATAAACAAGATGGTTCTTATAAGAACCCTTGGTGGACCTACCCTAATGGAAATCTACCAAAGAGAATTGGGTTTTTTACATGAGCATCAGCAGAAATGTCAGACAATTTGACAGTCCCTCTGTTTGTTAGGTTTAAACAGTTCAGAGCCAGATTCTGGCCACACTGGGGCTGCTTTGTGTCAGCTGCAGAGCCATCTTAGCATCGTACCAACCAGATGCTCTCAGTGTAGGGAAATCATAGCTCGTGTGGGCACATGGCTGGAGCGTCCTTGTACACTGGCAGTCCTTGGCTGCCAGAATGGCTTTGTGAGGTATGTCTACATTGCACTGTAAACCCAGGTCTGTGGGACCCAAGCTCGTGCTTGAGGGACCAAACTGCATTGTACACCTGGGTTTGCAATTGCTGGACCCAACTCACAGGGCATGGACCCAACTCACAGCAGAACTCGGGCTCTGACCCATCCCTTCTAGCATGGTCCTTAAACCCAGGTGCTGAGTGCTTGCTGCCACAAGTCGGGTTGATTTGTGCGTGCACAGAAGCGGGGCTTGGACTTAAACCTGAGTCAGATCCTGGGCTTAGTGTGCCCATGGAGGGCAGTTGCTGCCTAGCACAAGTTAAGGCAGCCATGGGGTGTGTAAAGCTGGCATACCACTCCTTTTGCTCTCTTCTCTCTCAGCCACGCCCTGCTCTGTGCCAAGCTTAGCTAGAGATTCAAAGGCTTGTTTTGGAATTCATGGATGAGTACATCAGAGATATTCTAAAATAGAGGCCAAACTAAATAAACCTTGGATGATAAAATGTATGTCAGAGTAAACCAGATTGCATTTACTGTTATCAAGCTCTCAAGAATTCAGGCTTCTGTACTGTTATTCCTGCATAATCACTAGCTTAGCCTGTGAAAGATAGCACATCAAAGCCATTAGTCATGCCATGCTGGAAATGGATGATGCAACGTGGAAGTCACGGTGACCAGGTGGGGCTATAATAAGCTTGTGTGCACAGACGTGCATTTTGAAAGAGAAAATGACACTGTTTCATGTTAGCTAGCTGCTCAAAAACATATGTATATGCATTGTTCTCAGTACCTAGGTGCTTTTCCTTCCACATTGGTCAGTAATCATAATTTAGCAGAATTCATATTAATTTAGAGTAGTATAAAAACAAAATCAGTGCCTATTTTGATCAGTGGCTTATCCCAAAACCTTTCTTCCTCCCTTTGTGCACAGCTGGGATGTTTGTATGCGCAGGTACCCATTCCCACACTTAGATACTTTTCTTCATGTACTGACATATTTTCCACCACAGTTTAGTAGCTTGTGACAGTTTTTAACTGCAATTCATACACACACAGTATTGTACATTAGTAAAGGACATATATACATATATAGTAACAATTAATTCTGTTTTTAGGGCAAAAGTCAGCTCTCCGTTGCAGTGGTGTAAATCCAGAGTAATTCCTCTGACTTTTAATGGAGTCACTCTGCCAATTCTACCGCACTGAGAGGTTTCTACCTGTATCAGAGTAATCTCCATGTCACAGTAAGGATCAGAATCTGATCCATTTTCATTAATCTAATTTCAGTACTTCCTAGTAACGCCAGATTTTAAATATTACAGTGTGTGTATGAGAGTCTCCTCCTCCTCAAAAGTCCTCATCCCCACCTCACATATATACTCTCAAATTAAAAAATCAGAATGTGACAGGTTATGTGCTGTTGTGGGGAGGTGATGGAGTTCAGATGTTAGCTTTTTATAAAAAGAAAATTGGCGTCATTAATAGGTTTGTAAATTTGTCATTCCCATTGTCTGCCTATTTTTAAAACTGGCACTTTTCCTCATGCTTGTCACAGAATCTGAGGGGAAGGAGAAATACTTAAATTGCAATGTGGCCATCTTTGCAGCACTTTCAGCTGCCTGGCTGATCTTTTCCGTTAAGTAATTAGTATTCTTCAAAATTTCTAAACTGAACTTTTCCGCCTTGATTTCAGACTATAACTGCTTGTCCTACTTATCCAGTTTGTTTGAAGTTTACCTTTCAGTAATGTCAATATTGGGTGAAAATGTTGACTTGCCCTTGGTCCTGGTAAGATCAAAATAAAAACAGGAAGGTTTTAATTCACCTGATATTGAGTCATATTGCAAGGTACTAAGTGTGTTGGAGCTTATTCCTGTTCTCAGATTTGTGGCTTGTGCTGTCACAGATCTTCAGAAATCTACTGCTGGATTCTGACTTGCTGCATTTGACCCACATCATAGCACAGCATGAACATCCAAAGTAGACATTATACTACAGGATCCCCACATGTGAGAGTTTACTTAAGCCCAGTGACTTTCTACTCTATGAACGGGTCTAAAAATAATTGTGGGAAAAGTACAGGAAAGCTGCATCATCACATTGTTCTTGGCGGGAGCAACTTATTGTCCTATAAATGTTCATTGATTAGAAACATGCCATCTTTCAACTCTTATCATAAATTTGCAAAGCTCATAAAAATCTGTTCTCTATTTGATAGCTTAGTAGCTGTATGAATCTACAGTATGGAATAAGTCTACTTATAGGACTGTTATTTAATAAATCCAAAGTCTGCTAATAACCTTACAGAACACAAGAAATGTTCTCAGCCATGACGAACTTACAGTTTTAACAGTCAAAGAAAAAAATTGGGGAAAAGGGCAGCAATATATGAGCAAAGTGACATTAGGCTTGTGTGCGGTGATTCTATACTTTGTTTTTTTTGTGTTTTTAAAATAAGATACATCTCTCCTCCACTCCTTCTTTCCTGCTGACCTTTCTCCTCATTGCTACCTGAAGAGTTCCCACTATCAACATCCATCCCACCCCCACAAAAGGCTTAGTGTATCATAACAGAAAAACACTTAGCCAATCGAGAGAGTTAAGCTACTCCAGTAAACAGTTCCAAACTTCAATAGGTGCTGTAGTCGAAATTGACATATGGATATGCACGGTGTCCCATGAAAACTGCAAGTAGAAAGAGGTCATAGTGCTTCAAACCATGTAATCAAAAATAATAAAGATAATATGGAGCAGACCATACAAACATTGCATTGACCACAGGCTTTTTAAAAAGATACCCTTCTCATTACTAGACAATTATTTTTTTTTCAGGAACACATTCCTTTGTTTCTATAATACAGTACCCCAGTCTAATCAATGTGCTTTCTTTAGAATTCCATTAGTGACTCTCAATGTCAGTATTCTATTCTCTATACAGTTGTACCTATTGTAACCGATCATCATAATACTAAGTAATGAGAAAAGGTGCAAGTTTCTGTGTTTGGAAATATGGACCTGACACAGTAACTTTTACACATGAGTCAATGGGACTACATGTGCAAGTAAGGGATGTAGGATTATACAGAGCCAACCTTTCAAGGTCAAAGAAGCAGTGTGTCTCTTCCCCACCACCACATCAATGCCTTTACAGATTTTCCTGGTTGAAGAACCTACCAAATTTCAGACATTCCTTCGCTAACGAAAAATACATTTAATGCTGTAAGATAAATCGAGACTTAATAAAAAAATGCTTTGTCTGAACCTCACTCCCCAAACATTCCATGCTCAAGTCTCACTGAAATGAATCTGACCAAGGATCCGGAGTTTGAATGTGTTTATCCATTCAGATTTGGATCTGAATTTGGCAGTGTGAGCCAATCTGCAGGTGTCATGATGATCAGAATATTCATAATGAGTAAAACTGTAGTAAATGGTGGGTTGTTTGATGTACAATATTAAACAAATGATGTTGTTAGTTGTACTGTATAATTTGCAGTCTTAGAAATAATAGCAGTTGCCCCTTTAGCAAACTCTGCATCCAAGAAAGGGGGCCTCCCTTTTAAACACATCATTTCACAGTAAGAAATATTTATTTCAGTCCTTGGTTAATGGCAGGAGTTTTACACCAGGTGAACTACCATTGTTGCAGATTATAAATTAGCTACAACTAAAGGGACAGTTCATCATGACAGTCCATTAAGAAAGGAATTGGTTTTGGTCATCTTATAATTCTTAATCCTAAATCATTATTTTTTTAATTCATGATGGACTACAACAATCTTTAAAGAATACTTAGTCTCAGTACATTACAGTAGATCCATCCCAAATCTCTCTTCAGATCATAAATTTCTTTCCATCTTAAATAAGAGGAGGAAACTCAGAAGGAACATGATTCAATGGTATTTTATTGACTTCAAATCTACTATAGCTATGTAACTGCCATTTCGTTAACAATGCACATTAGTAGAGAGCACTGGTGAAAAGGCAGCACAATGGATGATATACTTCATTACAAATACAGCAGAAATGAACATAAACATGAATATGTAGTAATCAAATATCAAAAAACACAAGACAATAGAGTTTATGTTTAAAAACTGCTGGGTAATAAAACTGATTGCTGATAGAACCTGCCCAAAACAATATAGGAATACTACAGATTGTAAAATTACATCACATATGGATTTTATGAGCAGGAATGATTTCTTAACAAATCTGTACCTCAGTGTAAAGTTTAGTTGCTCCAGCCTATCAGATCTTTTCTCTGGCCTTGAAGTGTTTAATGAATCATGCACACAATGAGTATGATTCTGAGGTTACATTTTCTTCAAACTAAATTGTTAATCTGACATAATGAAGAAAGATGAACCATTTCACCTTCTGCTGGAGTTAATAAGGCAATTAGCTAACCACAGAGGAAAATATATGTTTAAAAATGACAGTTATCTTTGGACCTGGTGCTGGCTTGACTGCATTTATCTTCTCAGAAAATGAAGGCAGGTCCATCAATCTATAGTATTAAATAGGGTTTAGGATAAGGATTAACTAATCGGTTTGTTATACATAACAACACTCAATATAAAATTAGTTTTTGATTCAGATTTTAGTGGAATGGTAATGAGGGTTTTTTAAAAAAATATTATACATGCATGATGAAAGATCTAATGATCTTACGTTTTATTTTGGTGTTTGTATATCTCAGAAATATCATGACTTTTGCAGAGTAATTCTGTTTAGCATAGGTAATTAATTTAACACCTCATGTAAAGTCAAGAGTGCTAATTTTAAAGCCAACCATTTAAAAAAAAAACATTCCCTAGAAATGGAAAGGTGTTCTGATATTAAAGACTCATCAGGAGAGGTTGCTTCCTCTCTCAGTGAGACAAGGTGGGTGAGGTAATATCTTTGTTTGGAACAACTTCTGTTGGTGAGAGTGACAAGTTTTTGAGCATAGATAAAACACATTCACAGTTAAGCTTCTTGTTTAATTTTGGAGATTAGTTTAACAAAAAGGAGCATTAACATTAAATATTTTATATTGTAGTAGCATCTAGAAGTCACAACTGGCTTGAGCTGTACAACCACATTATACACGACAGCTCCTGCCCCAAAAAACATACAATCTAATGCCCTGGAACCTGTGCACACTAGCTATCTGTGATATGAACACAAGCAAATAATTGGAAGTCACATCTAATATATACTTTAGCAGTGGCAGGATGGCAGTTAATGTCATGGAGAAGTATTATTGCATTGACTCTAGAGCTAAAAATTATTGATATTTGAAATCTGTTATGAGCAGCAAACCATAAGACTGATGACAAACTAGAAACAGATAAATATCTTTTT
The DNA here is from genome assembly GCF_011386835.1 of Chrysemys picta bellii. Classification (NCBI taxonomy): domain Eukaryota; kingdom Metazoa; phylum Chordata; order Testudines; family Emydidae; genus Chrysemys; species Chrysemys picta. Next base: position 205,827,850 of record NC_088791.1, read on the forward strand.
GTGTGCCCCACTTCTCACATCCCTCTAATTGTCTTCATGTGTATTGTTGCAAACATGGGATGCTTGTAGTGGAAATGAGAGATGAAGAAGACCTAATATTCCTTTTAGTTTATTTTGTAGTGCTTTATCCAGGCCATATTCATTAAATAATTATAGAAATTAACATTGCATACTCTGGGAATGTTTGATCCCATATGTATTGGATGATCCATGTTTGGTCTGAGGGTTTTATTTATTTTATATTTTGGGTCAAATTGAGGCTGGGGAATCCTACTCAGATCTAAGGAAAGAAAGCATGCCCAATCCTGGAGCATAGACACTATACAGCTGTCAAAAATCCTCCAACAATGCCCATGGTAGGAAGACTGAATAGGCTACACAGCTAATGAAGCAGGCTGTCCTACAAGCAACATAGTCTAGTGGAATCAGCATAAAATTGGGAGTAACACTTGAGTTCTAAGTCTGATTCTGACACTGATCTTCTGAGTTCCTTAGGGAATGCAATCCACCCAATTCTCAGTTTTCCCATCTGCAAATGAGGGATAATACGATTCATAATTATCTTGACAGAATTCAATTTTTATTTTTTTAATACTTTCAGTGGGTGATATTGATATTTTTAAGATTTCCTCCCCTATTTTTAGTGTTCACAGTTGCATGAAATTACAAGTTTTAAGCATTTTTTGATTGATTTAAATGTTTACAGTTGAGGGAAATTATGGGAGGTGTCAGACAATTATTTAATGACCGCAGACGGATTAAAAAAAAGAAGTTAAAACTTTAAAACACAAATTGCCAGCATCACATCTAAATATATAAAATAAATATTCTTAAATCAAAAGATCATAAAAGATAAAATATATTACTTCCCCCATTTTATCCTTAAATCAAAGACAAGTAAGTTCTCAAGCAGCATTTTTGTTACTTTGCCATTCTGTAAATTTCATTTGTTATCAATGGAAATTTCTGTTTTCATTGGTTCGTGTTTGTTGGGTGAAATCAACATTTACAGATAAATATCTAATCCTTCCAAGCCTATTTATAGCATCTAAATGGTGTGGTGAAGATCATTTAATGCTTGTTCAGCACAGTAAATGGATAAAAGTACTATATAAATGTTAATTACCTTTAGTAATAAAACCCTTGTCCCTGGAAGTGGGAGAGAGGAGAGGATTCTATATCATCTTGTTTTCTCTTTTTTGGGGTGTAGGGGAGAGGGAGACATGTTACAATCCGTGGTTACTGCCCGCCCACCCTTCCCCTTCCCCCAAAGCAGCTATGTAGGTGTTACTGCAGCCATAGATCACAAAGCAGAGAGAAAGAGGGACTATCATCCGCACAAGGCTGGGGGACTACCATCTACACCAGGCTCTGCACCAGGCCTTTCTTTTAGCCTGTTCATGCTATTCCAACCCCATTGGAAGACCTCACAATTAAGACATTTTGTAGTAATCCAGGCCTGAGTTTAAGGGCAAAAGGCAACAGAAACCTTCAGATCAATGAATTGACAATTAGTTGCAGACGAAATAATTGAAAGATGCTTACTGCGCGTGCACACACACACGTACACGTAATGACAGGAAGGATAGTACTAAAATGACTCAGAGGGAGGAAATGCCTCTAAAAATTAAGGCAGTTTAGGCACAGATATTGAAGAAATGACTGCAAGATCCCACCTAGCCAGACACATACATACAGGAAATGACTGCAATCATAATTCTGCGTTGACAATCACAGATAGGTAGAGGAGATAAGAGAGCACTGAAGCTTTGACATGCGCATAAGAATTAACTAACTACATGATCAATGCCTATAAGAGGCAATTAACTACATGATCAATGCTGTTTGAGCATACATATATGGGATGACAGCAAGAACCATTCTGCTTTAATAAATACAAGCAATACAGGAGATGACTGCCGATTGGACACAGAAATATATACACCTCTACCTCGATATAACATGAATGCTGATATAACGCGGTAAAGCAGTGCTCTGGGGGGGCGGGGCTGCACACTCTGGTGGATCAAAGCAAGTTCAATATAACACGGTTTCACCTGTAACGCAGTAAGATTTTTTGGCTCCCAAGGACAGCGTTATATCAAGATAGAGGTGTACTACACAACTAGATGATGCCTGGCTGGGTCACTGCTGCATACATAGAAATATACATAAAAGAGGTAAAGAATGTCATGTTAAATTCATTTAAGATTCCTAAACTAGAGTTTACAATATGAGTCCATAGTTCCACTTTCCATAACATAACTAGAAAAGGAGGACTCACTGTATTAATTATCTTGAACCAACTAGTCACCAAAACTTAGAATACCATGTATTACAAGAGCCACAAATAAATTCTAGGTTTCAGAGTAGCAGCCGTGTTAGTCTGTATCCGCAAAAAGAAGAACAGGAGTACTTGTGGCACCTTAGAGACTAACAAATTTATTAGAGCATAAGCTTTCATGGACTACAGCCCACTTCTTCGGAAGTAGCTATATGCATCCGAAGAAGTGGGCTGTAGTCCACGAAAGCTTATGCTCTAATAAATTTGTTAGTCTCTAAGGTGCCACAAGTACTCCTGTTCTTCTTTTTGCAAATAAATTCTAGCGTATAAATAAACATAGCAACCCATTCATTCCTTTCATTCACATCATGCTGTGAAATAACTCTTTCAAAACAACATATATGACTGTTATTTACTATAAAAAGAAAAGTGTAGATCACCTAGAGGGCTAGGCTGTGTGTCTTTTTTTAAGTGCACTAACCGTCCTCATAAAATAAAATGCTCTTCCTAGTTTTATATAATAATTTTTTTTCTCTGTGGGTGCAGTTCTGGTTTTGTGACTTTCAGGGACCCTACATGGAGAACAACAAATGGCTTTCTAATTAAAAGCATTGTGTTAAATAGCTATTATATATTTCAAGATTAGGCCATGACTGCTTTATATCCAATCTCTCCTCTTTGTTTTCAGACAGCATCAATGCAATGGACATATGAGATCAATGGGCTGCCTCCACAGACCACATCACTGACTGCGTCAGCAAAAGTAGTTTCTACTAGTGGTTACATGAGGTCAGCCACAGTTCGACAGCGCAACTTTTTACGTGAAAATCTAAAGCTAATTACCACTGGAGTATCCTCCCCTGTCAAAGGTGCACCGCTGATCTTAAGAACAAAATAAAAATATACTAGTCTTAATTTGCCATCTGTGGAAAAGTAATCTTTTGTAAAATCAATTATAAAGACCCAAGGAGGACTTATTTTAAAATTATACATAATGGCTTGATATTTTAAAACCATCCTGCTTTGATGGTGGCAGTGGGGAACTAAATGTATTTCTTTCTGTCTTGAAGAAAGGTCTGTCTGGTGAAAAAAGGCCCCTAACCCTCAAGGTTAGTTCAATATTCTTTGTTTGGTAGCACATTTATAGTAAAAAATTAGAGAGTTTCTAGTGAAAACTCTGTCACTTTTCTGGAGCTTTAAGATGTTCCGTTCTCAATCAGATGTAGGATTTGAAGTTTCTTACCTTTACTCATAAAATTAATATGTCTTGAATTAGGTTTTAAGGGTTTTTCTATTATAAGAATTTATCTTCAGTTTACCTGAAGTTTGGGTTTTTATGAATGTTAAAATAGATGCATATTATATTTTTTCAAATACAAAAGGATTTTAAATTTGTACCAGGGGGTTTTTAAATATAAATGTTTCATACAAATTGCTTTATAGCATAGCAGTGAGTTCCTTTAATTTGGGCAAAATAGATTTGGAAAAAACATAAGGTTTGGGGGCTTTGGGCTAATGCTGGGCTTACTAAAGCACTTCAGTTTTAGTAAGTTTTAATATGGGACACTACAGTTTTGCACATAGTGATCTGTCAATCATTCAGCACTATATCCACACAAAAGTAAACAAGTCAGCCTCTGATTTCTTTCAAGATAAAGCACTTACACAGAGTTTGCAGCAATCTGATAAAGTTAAAGTGGTTCACACAGCATATGATCATAGCCTGAATGGTTTTCCGATTCTAATGCTTTGGAAAATGTGGAGTATTTCACTGAATTTAAATCTCCCTGCATTATACAAGCCGAGATTAGATTATTACACACAAAAACAAGGAGGAGGAAAAAAGTGGAAGAGCAGTAAACAGGAAATAAAACTTACCTCACAGTATTAAGCAAACTTTCTACACATCCATTCAAAATATACTGTACTAATTCCAAAATCAAAACTACACAAAAAATTAGTGAGGATGGCTGTTCAGATTTTATTTCCTTTATTAAACTAGAACTGTCAGTCACGCTGTACTTCCATGTATAGTCAAGAATGATTAGTTAAAGAGAGAGTTTGGTGTTGCAGTGTGTAGATTGTCTTTGCATCTGGATGTAATGTGGGAGATGGTGTCCATGTAATTTTTGTTTGAAAGGAACAATTTGGCAAGTGACCTCGATTCTTCAAGGGCTTTCTTTATTCATATGCACTATCAAGACTTTTTTATTCTTAATAGATGGCTAATTGTAACTATTCCCTTGTTTTCAATGGTGTGATTTAGATACAGAATACAAAATGATGTGGCAATTGTACATGTTGTACTGGCACATCTATGGAATGACCATCACTACTCAGGACTGGTGAAACTATGAAAGACTTATGTAGGTCAGTGCAAAAAAAGCACCAATAAAATTCTTTTACCCCAATGTGCTACATGTGTTTTGTTTATGCCACATATTTTACAGAAATGCTCCTATGAAAAAGTTTTAAACTGTTATATAATAGTTATTACTACTTTTTAATCCCTCGGTCTTAAATACAATGGGCCTGATTCTGACAGGATACCAGTATAAAATCAAGAGTAACTCCACTGAATACCATGAGTTACATAAGCATAGACTAGAATCTGGCCCTGTGAATTCAAATGTAGAGGTAGAAGAAGAGAAATTAGTACTGCTAAAATGTATCTAAAATATTTTTTTTATTTATAAAAGATGTTGCAGTTGTGAGGTACAATATCTTATGAGCTGCCAGGCCTAGAGATGTTGCTATGGGCTTGTCTCCATTTACCAGTGGATCGACGCTGCAGCGGTCAATCCACTGCAGGGGAGGGGTTGATTTAGCAGGTCTAGTGAAGACCACCAATCACTCTCCTGTCGTCTCTGGTACTCCACCGGAACGAGACGCATAAGGTAAGTCAACGGGAGAGTTTCTCCCATTGACCCAGTGCATATAGACACAGCAATAAGTCGACCTAAGGTATGATGATACCAGCTACATTATTCACGTAGCTGGAGTTGCGCCACTTAGGTTAACTTAACCCCGTAGAGTAGACCTGCCCTATATCTCATTTGGAAAGCTATGTCTTTGTAGTAAAATAAAACAAAACAAGTGTATGTTGGGCATGGAGAGATTGGAATTTAAATTTGCCATTGATTCAGGACTGATTATTGGTCTTTTTCAAGGCCTGTTTTTACCTGAACAAAACATTTTTTTAAAAATGACAACTGTTTGCAAGATATTCAAAGTGTGTGAAAATGTAATCCTGGCAGAGATGGATTAGTGGGCAAAGTGCAGATGAGGTAATCAAAGGTGAAAATAAATGCAGTTCACTCCAGGATTACAGAAATAAAGGAATTGATTCTATGATTATTTTGTAAACATGTGGTGTTTATCTAACAGGTCTAATCTGTACATATGGCATAAGCACCATCATACACACACAGAGACCATAAAGATGACCTCACAGCTATGTTCTATACAGCGTTTCAGTTTAATACATTTTGTACTAACATGAAAATTTCCTTCCTGGGAATCCTGAACTAGTTTATAGATTTTCCACATATTCAAATTCACTCATGGGTTACACACAATCAGCTATTTGCCTTGCTTGATGTTACTTGTCATAGTATCTAACAGAGTGAAAGAGCTGAGGGCAACTTTTTTGCAAGATAGATCATTTGTATTCTGGTAGCATCCACAATATGATAGATAGATTAGATAGACTGTTGCTATATTAATAATGAGTTTCCTTACACTTCCCGGCTTCATGTTTTCTACATCCAGAGGTGATATGATAAAAATTAGCTCTTGGTAACAAAAAGGGACTACTTTCCTCTGTATATAATCAAGGAATGTGATGCCAATAGTGTTTACAAGTGTCTTAGTATTGTACATCGTAATCCTCGGAAAGGGTGGCAGAAGGTTTTCTGGGTAGATCAGTATTACTTGTTAGAACCTCTCTATAAAGAATTTCACTAGACCAACTTGGCTTCGTCATGGTAAAGGTTGTTAAAAGGAAGCTGGCGCCTGAAATGACAAAAAATGCTGCTTCAGGTTGGAGAGCCTGACCCAAAGCCATTAGACCTACCACTGTAAGAATGCAAGCAAAAATTTGGAGCTAGATTGCCCCAAAGAGCAATTGCTGTAGAGGTTCAGGGCTAAGAAAAGAAGTCCTCAAGAACTATCTCTGTTATAGGGTAGTGTTAGAAACTGATGATTTGTCCTTAAAGGAGACCTACAGTAGAAAAGTCTTTCCAAAGAGTTCTTTCTAAGGAGGAGGAAGAAGACGCAGTGTCTCACGGCTCATGTATACTATTACAACAATAATCTAACAGGTAAGAGTGACAGCTCCAAACTCTTTAATACCACCTCCGCCCATTACAAGCAAGTAGTGCCAAAGACCTGCAAAAGAGAAAGGACAGGATAAAGTGCTTTTACTTTGGCTGTTACTCTTTTCTCATCTTCAGCTCCCCTTTAGAAGGACAAGAGAGTGAAAGAAGGAATAGCTCGCTCACAAACCCATCTTAATATATATAAAGATTCAGTCTATCCATAGGGGGAAATGTGTGTCTGTTGGGAAGTGTAAGAAATATTTGATCACTCAAGACCATTAAAAACTCAAAGGGGTATTGGACACATCAGGTTTCCAACTCTTTGCATTCAAAATCTAATAATTAAAAGCAGGCAGTATAATTCTCATTAACAAAAGCGCATCCCTCGAACCACCCATAACTTAAACGAACAATTCAGATAGCAGAATACTATCAGGGGAAATCAAAAGAAAAGTCTCACTACTAAATATTTATACCTCAAATGCAGATCCTTCAATATTGTAAAGGCAATACCTAATTTGTGTCACAATTCAAACATAAGGAGATTTAAATAATGCACTAAATTCTACTACAGGCCAGTCATTTCACGCTCTTTCACAAGATAAGGCTTCTGAAAGATTCAGTGACTCAATGAAGGTGCTTGGATTAACAGATGCCTGGAGAAATCATCATCCCAAAATCAAAGCCTACACTTGCTTCTTCATCACAAAGTATGGTCTGAAATAGTTCTTGTTCCTCCAGCAGACATATTGTAAAGCTTAGACTGTAAGATTCCCCCTTCTTTTCTCTCAAATCATTGTAAGTACATAAATATAGCCCCCACCCCCATGGTATCTGTGCGCCTTTCCACACAAGCAAATCCTAGATCTTACACCAAATAATGACAACTTTTGGTTGACAAACAATTTAGTCAGGGTGGATGAGGTAATATTTTATTGGAGCAGCTCCTGTTGGTGAGAGCTGGTCCAATAAAAGATATTGCTTCACCCACCTTGTCTCTCTAATACCCTGGAACCAACACAGCTACCACAACACTGCATAAAACAATTCATAGGAAGACATGAGGTATGTATTACACAAATTAAGACTAACTGAGAAGTGTCCCTGGTAACTGTACAGGAATCACCTTAGGAAACATAGGAATTGCCATACCAGATTGGACTACTGGTCCACCTAGTCCAGTAGCTTGTCAAGGGCCAGCACAAGGGCCTTGCAGGCAAGATGCAAGAAGCTTCATAGTGGACAATTATGGAAAAAACTTCTTAGACCAAATTTCTTCCTAACCCCCATCATTTAGTGGTTGACTTACGCCCTGAAGCATTAGGGTTTATAGCCTTTATCAGGGCAAATAAAATATTGACTCAAATGGATTTGCAACACCACCCACAAAGTGTGTCTGTGCATGCAACAGTTAGCCCTTTCAAGACACTAAAAAAACACTTTCAATGTGTCCAGGTAAAGGAACTGGCATCACAACTTCTTTTTCCTGACTAATACATGTGTGTGATACCCCAGGCTCAACATCTGGCCTCTCAGGACACCACAAATAGATAGCAACAGAAAATATCAATTCTCTTGAACAAATGCATTGAGATTACAGGTCTAAAACCATTTGAACAAATGACCCAACTGTACAAACTAGAGAGGTTGTATTTTCATAACTATCTGCAGCCCTGCACGATTCAGCAACAGACCAATCACTGAGTAAGAGACAGAGAGGATTAGAATGCCAAAATCACAGTGAAAATGACTCTTCATAGCTGCCGGCTTCCTCCGGGGCCCAGGGGTGCTCAATTCCCCATTCTGTCCCAGGACCTGTCCACACCTACCCCCTTCCCCCAAACCCCCACCCTGCCCTGCCTCTTCCCACCCCCACTCCACCCCCAGCCTCGCCCACTCCTTCTCCCAAGTCCCCCCGCCGCCTCTTCCCACCCAGTTCTGCCTCCTCCCTCAAGCGTGCCCCATCCCCGTTCCTCCCCCCCAGGGCTTCCTACATGTCGCAGAACAGCTGATCGCAGCAGGCGGGAGGCACTGGTAGGGAGGGGAAGAAGTTGCTTGGCGGGGCTGCCAGCAAACAGGAGGCTTGCGGGGGAGAGGGAGCTGGCTGCCAATGGGTGCTCAGCACCCACACATTTTTTTCTATGAGTGCTGAGCACCCATCAGCACAGGCATACCACAGTCTTGGAGAAAATTCCAGTGGCAAATAAATCCCATCTGTCTTCTACGGCCCAGTTAACAACAAAATTAATCCAAGCATCCCTGCTTTTTGCTGCAGTGGTATGTCTCTCTCTCTCCTCTCTCTCTCTCTCTCTCTCTCTCTCACACACACACACACACACACACACACACACACACACACACTTTTCCAGAACTGGCCTGATACTTAACACTTCTGGCCACACATATCCAATAGCCTGCAAAATGCCTTCAATACACAGTTTGATAAAAATCCAATCTATTGGATTCTAGGAAATACCCGTCACTCTACTCCCTTTAAAGCATTTCAAAATCCCAATTATTCAAAAATTTAACAACAGCTGCTTGGAAATCAGTGTAGTTAGAAAATCAATTTAAAAATAAAAATAAAAACATTTATTTTAATTGGATTTTTTAAATTAAATATATTTTTCTTTTAAAAATGAAACCTATTTCAAATTACATTTGAAGTTACAACATCTATATCAAGGCCTATACTGTAAATATTAAAATAATTTAAATAAAGAATATTGTGCAGTACAAAGATTTAAAGTAAATCAAGCCACTGAACTGGGGGAAGTCACTGGCTAAGCACTGGGAAACAGTTTGGTGAAGTGCTAAACCAGCTTTTGACAGCAATACCCTCTTCTGCAAAGTTAGAGTGAAATTATTCTTCATTTCAGTTTATTCAATTAGTTCAATTTAATGACTAGCTCATTGAACGTTCAGAAACTGATTGGGAGTTGAAAAAGCAGGAGAGCTTGTTTAACTCTACCACTCTATAAATAAAGATGAGGTGTGATGACGAGATCTACTAGTTCTGAAATCTGGAGGGACATGATGACCAAAAACAATCAATTCAGTTCACTTACTACAGATAATATTTCCTTTGTTTAATAAGTCAACTAGTTGTAATGAAAACGTGATAAATATGTATCTAGCATATTTAGGATATTTTATTTAATAAAAATAATTTTTGTAAGATTGATTTTGTTTATTTTCACTGAATTCCATTTTCTATCCAAATACAGCTTGACCCATATCATGAGTAAAATAATAATCTAGTACAAGAGAAATACATTATTCACCATTTTATTCCATAAAAAAACTGTAAAAATTAAGAGTGAATAAATGTATGTGAAGCCAAATTTCTTAAGTGTATAGATACAGTATATCCTCCTGGTTTGCAAAAAGAAATTCTGTATTTAGTGTACATTTGCAACTAAATGCAAACTTTACATGTTTTAATGGTTACCAACTAATCAACCTTTCTTTAGGAAAATAACTAAAAAGTACAAATGCAAAACAAGAATAAAAACAGATATTTAAATTAATTACTTAAATTAATCATCCTACAGGAAATGCATCACCATACTTTGGTTCAGAAAACGGAGTCCTTCATTCGAGATCTGCATAGATGAAACATAAGCAATGGGAAACACGGAACAAATGACAGCCTCAATCTGACAGTCCGAGGACTAGTTCAAGGAACAGTAGGCCTTTGTACATGCTCACAGCATACAAGAGATCAAGAAGCAATACACAACCTTGAACCCAAACTATCACTGCAAAATGAATCTGGCTTTCAAAGAAAATGACAATTCAAGCAAACATCTTATATAGCCACGTGTGTACAATGATGCCATACCAAGCTCACAATGGCCTGTTCTAGAACTAAAACTTGGATTAACTGAGCTATGTCATTTAGGGGTGTGAAAATTTTGAATCTATGTGTTGTCTTGGTTGATAGGAGCACAGAGAAATTATACTGCAAGCACTGTACAGTTACTCCACTGTCTTGAGAGGTAAAAAGCAGGGATGAAGTTCTTTGGTGTGAAAATTTCACACCCCCAAGAGATGTAGTTAAGCTGACCCAAGCCCTGATATTGACCGTGATACTTTAACAGAAGAATTCTTCCTTTGACCTAGCTGCCACTTCTCAAGGGGATGAATTAAACTACATTGACAGAAAACCCCTTCTGTTGCCATAGCATCAACACTACACCGGCACAGCTGCAGTGCAATGTTTGTGCCACTGAAGCACTTGTAGTATAGATGTAGCCTATGTCTGTGTCTGCCTGCTACTTGTTAACAAGCTGATTTATTACCCCAAATACTGGTTTGAGTAACTAGCAACAATGGACTGTTAATTTATCTGTGTTATTTCCAACATTTGCTTTTCAATGCCTTCCTGTAACTATACTATTCCTTTCATGTCTGGTGTTAAAAAAAAAAAACCCTCAAAAATAAGGGAGTCCAGCTATTTTGGGTCTGGATGCATTTATAATTATTCCGGTGCTGTGGAAGGAACTGGTGAAGCTGGTGCTGGTTACCACTTATTGAATCTATGTGTTGTCTTGGTTGATAGGAGCACGGAGAAATTATACTGCAAGCACTGTACAGTTACTCCACTGTCTTTAGAGGTAAAAAGCAGGGATGAAGTTCTTTGGTGTCTTGCTGAGCTCTAATTGGCATAGGACCAGGCAGGAGGAATGGGACAAGCATGGCCTGAGACATTTTTATGTCCCCTATCCCCCGCTTTACCCTACCCCCAATCATGGGGCCAGCTGGGAATCAGGCAGGCAACTACATAACTTAGAGTGGGCTGCAAGTTGTTCTCTCTTACCCCCAGCTGCCCACGGTCCTAAGGGGCCATTCTGGCAGCTAGGGCTCAGACCAAGAATAAAAATCTGGATGCAATGAGTTATGGCACGGAACTTGCAACAAAGGAAGAGAAGATTATTCATCTTGTGCAGTAACTGAGGTTCTTCGAGATAGTTGTCCCTGTGGGTGCTCCACTTTAGATGTCTTGGGCGCCCTGCGCTTGTAATCGGTGATTTGGGGTAGCAGTGTCTGGTTGGTTGCGCCACTCCGAGCGGCTATTTAGCATGTGCAGCCAACCGTCCCTCAGTTCCTTCTCTACCCCAGAGAGTCAGCATGAAGCCCCGAAGTAGAGGGGAGGAGGGAGGTTAGTGGAGCATCCACAGGGACAACCATCTCAAAGAATGTACGATGGGTATGTTATTGAGAAACGCTACTGATGAGGATAGCGCTCTGGTGGAAACAACCAGGTACGAACCCCAGCCGGAGCTGGCATGTTGCTCTGATGATAGCACAGGTGGATACAGCCAGAAATCCACTTAGAGAGTCTTTGTTTAGAGATGGCCTCACCCTTCGATCGCTCAGTGACTGATAGAAGGAGACGTGACAATTTTCTAAATGTTCTTTCTAGGTAGAAGTCCAGAGCTCTATGGACGTTGAGAGTGTGAAGGGATGCCTCCCTGGCATTGGCGTGGGGGTTTGGAAAAAAACACCGGTAAGTAAATGGGTTGGTTTAAATAAAATGTGGAGGCTACTTTAGGTATACATTTAGGGTGAACTCTTAGGATTACTTTGTCTTTCTGGAATGTGGTATAGGGCGGGTGTGCTATTAGTGCCCCTAGCTCCCCTACTCTTCTTGCTGAAGTGATCGCGCTAAGAAAGGAAACCTTCATTGATAGATGTAGCAAAGAGCAAGTTGCAAGGGGTTCGAATGGTTTGCCCGTGAGGGTGCATAGCAGGAGGTTAAGGTCCCATAAAGGAGTAGGGTGTTTTAGGGAGAGTAGATGTTGGTCATGCACTTTAAGAATCGTTTAGTTGTTGGATGAGCAAAGATCGTGATTCCATCTACCTTATCATGTAGTGAGGTGATTGCAGTGTTAGGTATAAAGAAGTAAGAAATGTTGGTGTTGTTTAATATGTTCAATTAGTTATTTTAATAATGTATTTCTAAGGTAATGTTAAGTGAATCACTAGCTTTAACAGAATTTAATATGGAGTATATGAACTATGACCTTTGGACTCCATCCTTGTAAGCAAACTTGTTTACAACTTAGACACTGGAGTCCTCTGGCTCAAACCAGACAGAACCAGTTTTTCCTGCCAAAAAGGCTATATAAGAGCCTGCTCAGTGCCTGGGGGCTGTCCATTCCAGCGGCAGTGCGTGCACGGTCGGGTCTTCCTAAACTCCAGAGCTAGAGAGAAGAGTACCATCTATCCCACAGCGAGGTTGAAGAAGAAGTCTGTCATCACTATCCCCGTCACAGCGAACTGAATCCATTTTACCTGTGGAGGGTCCTGCTTTCCTGATGTCCATCTTCCCAGAGGGTCTCCCCGCCTGCGACGAAGTCCAACAGTTGTCGGGATTCCCCAGTAGTCCTCTTCAAAGGCTCTAAATCAGCTGGAGAGTAGAAAGTCCTGGGCTTCGCACCTGCACGCTGTGTCCACTGCACCTAAATCATAGGAAAGGTTTCTGTATTGGGGTTTCTTTTATTGTTTTTCTGAATGCCAAGGGAGGTTTTGTGGGTCTGAGCTTCAAGCTCCTAAAGCCAGTCACTGAAACACTGTATGGTTAAGTTTGTGTTTCTCCCCACCCCCATTTTTTCCAGTTTTCTGTACATTTGCCCTGAATACACTTACCTTTGTTTGCACCATACTACCTTGTCTCTCTTTATTTTTTATTATTTCACACAGGGAGGGAGGGACACCCTTATTGTAAGCTAAATCCACCGGTAACAGACACCGAAAGGGAGCCAAGTCTGCTCATCTGAGAAAAGGGGCTTTCCTTTTCTATCTTTCCCCCTACCATTTTTCTAGTATTTTCTCTGAAGCGTTAGCTGCTGTTACCCCAAGGGGAGTAAGGTAAGTGCATCTTTATGGAACTGTTGGAGGGGCCCAATTTTTAAGGCCTAGTATGTAGTCCAGGACCGTAGGTAGAGGAGCGGAATGAGGAGACATGTGGTTAACCTCACAGCGGGTGCAGAATCATACCCACATTTGAATGGGTGTTTTCTGTGTGGTCAGCCTGCAGCTATTCACGAGAATGTCTTTAACTTCCTTGGAGTAGTCATTATCCAGCCCCTTTAGCCATGGAGTAACCAGGCCTTGAGGTGGAGAACCGCTAGCTTGGGGTGATTCACTCAGCCGTCATCCTGTGTCAGGATGTGAGGAAGCAGTGGAAGAGATAGAAGTGGTTTTCACCGCCATCTGTCTCAAATATGGGAACCACGTATGTCTGGGCCATGTGGGTGCGATGAGTATGACCCTGGCTTTGTCCTGTCTGATTTTGTGCAACACCCGGCTCAACCGAGGAATCAGGGAGAACGTGTACATTAGTGATGCTTCCCATTTTTGAGAAGAGCATCACCCAGTGAGTGGTGCCCGAGCCCCGCTCAGGAGCAATATCGAGGGCATTTCGTATTGTGAGCTGTTGCGAATAAGTCTATAGTAGGGAACCCCCACTGGTTGAATATGGTCACAAGGGTTGGGTAGTTCATCTCCCACTCGTGGGCTTGTGAGAAGTGCCTGCTCAGCTGGTCTGCCGTGGTATTCTAAAGTCCCGGCAGGTAAGCTGCAGAAATGTCTATCTTGTTGGATATGCACCATTACCATAGGTGTAGTGCCTCGATGCAGAGAGGGTATGATTGAGCTCTACCCTGTCAGTTTATATAAAACATGCAGGCTGTGTTGTCTGTGAGGACTTTGATGCTATTGCTGTGGATAAGCAGAAGGAAGTGTTCGCATGCTTTCCTGACTGCTCAGAATTCTAGTATGTTTATATGCAGGTTGGTCTCCGCTAGAGACCAACATCCCTGAATGGTGTTGCTGTCCAGATGCGCTCCCCATCCCACGAGGGAGGCATCTGTGGTGATTGATATAGTGGGAACTTTTTGTTGAAATGGGACCCACCCGAGTAGATGTTTTGCGATTGCGTCCACCACTTGAGGAAGTCCTTCACTCTGCGGGGCATAGTGAGCCATTTGTGGAGGGAATGCTTGTGTGGTATATAGCAGGTGTGGAGCCAGGCCTGTAGGCATCTCATATGGAGCCTGGCATGTTTGACTACGTAAGATGTAGCAGCCATTTGCTCAAGGAGTTGTAGGCAGGGCCTGGTGGATGTTTGGGGGCTGTCTGTGATCACTGTTATCAGTCTGGTTAGGTTGAGGAATCACTGTTGGAGTAGTCTTGCTTGTGCTGAGAGGCAGTCGAGATAGTCCCCTATAAACTCTAGTTGCTGGACCGGGACCAAGGTGGACTTTTGGGCATTTATTTTAAACCCTAGGTATAGTAGTTTGTGTGGCTTGTACTGCCATAGGCTGAGTTGGTGCTCTTATGAGGCAGTAGTCCAAGTATGGGAAGATCCTTTTCCCTACCCTGCGGAAGTGAGTTGCGGCGATGGCTCAGACCTTGAAGAATACTCTTGGGGCTGTCGATAATCCGACGCGTAGCATTTTGTATTGGTAATGTTGATGGCCTAGTGTGAGCACAGGAATCTTCTGTGCGCTGGATGAATGGTGACATGAAAGTTGGCTCTCATCCCTCAACCTACAAGATGCCTATCTCCTTTTTTTAATGCCAGGATGATGGTTACCAGGGTTACCATTTTAAAGCATTGTGTCAGTACAAACTTGTTGAGTCTGCATAAGTCCAGAATGGGTCTCCATCCGCCGTTCTTCTTCTGTGTGAAAAAATAACTGGAATAAAACCCTCTTCCCTTGTGTTGGAGTGGTAATATTTCCATGGCTCCTAGTTGCAAGAGATGGTTTATTTCCTGCTGCAACAGGGTCTGGTGAGAGGGGTCCCTGAAAAGGGACGGAGAAGGTGGGTGGGCAGGGGGAGTAGAAATATAAATGGGATAGAGTAACCCTTCTGGATGATTTTCAGCACCCATTTGTCCGTAGTGATGTTGTTCTGGGTAGTGCAATAGCAGACGGTCTCCAAAGAGACGGGAGGTCATCTGATAATCTGGCATGGGAGAAGGTAGCAGTCTCAAGCCCTCAACCAATACTTCAAAACAATTGACGGGATGTTGAAGATTGAGATGTGGCAGGTTGATCTTGGTTCTGCCTGTGCCTTGCTTGTTTTTGCTTGCGGCATTGATCAAATTGTTTCTGGGGTTGGGAGTACAGGGCAGGACGGAATCTTTGGGTATAGAATCTGCCCTGTTTTTTCTTGTTCGGGGGAATGTAAATACCCAAGGTCTTCAAGGTTGTTCATGAGTCCTTTAAGGTATGAAGAGATGCATCTGTGCTCTCAGCAAATAGTTTTTGGCCCTCAAAGGGCACGTCCTCAACTGTGGCTTGTACTTCCCTAGGAAATCCAGAGAGGCAAAGCCATGATGCTTGACGCATTACAACTGACGTGGCTATGGATCGGGCTGCCATGTCAGCAGAGTCAAGAGAGGCTTGCAGGGCTGTTTTGGCAATTAAGGAGCCCTCTTCAACGTTGGCTTTGTATTGTTCCTTTGCTTCCTCTGGCAGTTGATCAATAAAGGATCTCAATTTGTTGAACAAGCTGTAGGTGTACTTTGCTAAGAGAGCTGAATAATTTGCTATATGAAATTGCAATGAGGCGAGGAGTAAGATTTGCATCCAAAGAGGTCAAGCCTTTTCCAGTCCAGTCCATAACGTATAGTTTTTGACTGGGGTTGTTTTCCCCTTCGGTGCACCTTCTCTACGACCAGTGAATTAGGAGCCAGATGAGTGAATAGGAACTCAGCTCCTTTCCCTGGTACATAGTATTTTCTGTCCAAGCATTTACAGGATGGTGGGACAGTGGCAGGTGTCTGCCATATTGTCTTTGTAGGGTCCATTAAGGCTGAGTTAATGGGCAGAGCTATCTTTGCTGATGGGGATGCCTGCAAGATGTCAGTAAGTTTCTGCTGGGTCTCTGGCAGCTCTGCTGAAGAGAGGTCCAGGGATTCTGCAACTCTTTTGAGTAAGTCCTGGAAGGACTTGAAATCATGTCCTATGGTGGGAGGCGGTGATATAATTGTTTCGTCTGGGGACGAAATATGGATGGGTGGCAGTGTATCATCTTCAGGAGCCTCTTCTGGCTCCCCGCCTCTTTCTCCTGGGCCTCCAATGGTGGTGGGTTTGTGGATGAAGGGAACTGGATGGCGCTTGATGTTGGTGGGTTGTGGGGTTTAAGATTTTGGGCTCTGGAGATGTCCCATTGTGACCAATTGGGTGACATAACGGGTGGTGGTATCCATGGTTGTGCCTAGGAGCTTTGTCCTTGCATACTTGGTTGTTGGTGAGAGGGTCCCGGTTTTGGGGAGGAATGATGAGGGGTATAAAGACCTGAATCAACCTCATCACTAAATAATGGAGGTGCAGATCTGCTAGGAGTGCCTATTCGGGTCGGTCCTGGTCTGACTGGGATACTGTCAGTGCCGAAGAGGCGTGTTCCCAGCATGGAGGAGATTGTCAGGCCCACCTGTCTCGTGAAAGGTTGTGGTACCGGGAAGCTCGGTGCTGAGGATGGCAGCATAGTATGCCTGCCGCTGCCGAGGTCCTGTGAGGCTGTGTATATGCAGCAGGTGGCACCATTACACTAGCCGGTGTTGAGGCGTTCTTTGGCACTGTCGGTGCCACACTAGGGAGCTTAGCTTTAGGTCGGGCACCTGAGTGAGAGCCTGGCCACATCAGTGCCTTGGCTCCTCGGGACATATCAGTATCGGACATTCCCAGTGTCTCTTGGTCCCGTCAGTACTGGGGCAGCTTTTTTGCCAGGAGACCGCTCCTTTTTAGGGGGATCTCAGTGGCGATGACTGCGACCAACATTTGGTCGCTTTCCCAGGTGCAGGGTCCTTAGCCATGGTTTCGGTGGAGCCCTTGTCTGAGGCTGTTGCTGGAGGCCATTGGCCAGGAGGACTCCTGGACTCTGGGCCGGAGGCTGGCCTGAGGGATTTCTCCATCATTAATAATTTTAGTTGGAGGTCCCTGGCTTTCAGTGTCCTGGCAGATAATTTCTTGCAGTGTGGACACTTCTGTGGTATGTGGGTTTCTCCGAGACAGCGGATGCACTGAGCGTGACCATCCAATACAGAAATTGATATCCTGTAGGTCAGGCAGCGTTTAAGGCCAAGGGAGCCAGGCATGCCTGAGGAGTTTCAGGGCTATAGAGAAATGGCCGTAGTTCAGTCACCGTCAGCGGAGACCTGCCGGTGGTGGGGGGAAGCTAACAATTTTTTTTTTAAGTGGGTAAATAAGGACAGGGAATGGAGGAAAACCGACAAAAGGGATAACTAAAAGTGGGAATATAAGCAATTTAGATGGGGGTGCTGCTGTCACTCTGACTCAAGCCAAAGGAGGTAAAGAAGGAACTGAGGGATGGTTGGCTGCGCATGCTAAGTAGCCACTCGGGGTGGCGCGAGACGGCTGCCGTGCATGCACAGCCAACCAGGACACTGCTACTACAAATCTCCAATTACAAGAGCAGGGCACCAAGACACCTAAAGTGGAGCACCCACAGGTACACTCCTCGAAGAACATTCAGCCAAATTTGGCAACCCTTACTGAGGCAAAACTGCCACACATTTCAGTGTAGATTTTGCCTGAGTAAGGAGATTTGAAGAGGTAAAGACTGCCTCTTCAGTGGGGATCAGGCAAAGAGCACATCAGGGCACGGGCCCACAAAGAGCTCTCTTTTAAGGCAGCTGGGGAAGGTATTATTCTGAAAAAGGTCTTTGGGATCCAATCCGGGTTTGCAGAGGATATAATGCTGAGCCAACAATGTTCCAGCTTGAGTGAAATGACACTGCAGCAGCCAAATCTGTACATTTAAAACTTTGATCACAAACCTGAACTATCTTGAAAATGGTAACTTTGCTTTTTCCCCTCGCATAGAGTAAGCAACTAAAAAAAACAAAACATATGTAAATAAGACCTTAACAGGCAGGCCTAACATTTAGAGTCAAAAAGATAAACTCCCTGGTTTTGCCTTGGTATTTATCTGCCTGCAAGAGAGATTTAATACTTGCATTTCTCCCTGCAGAGACATCTCGCCCTAAAATAAATGACTGAACCGTGTCTTACTGCTGACACAGATCGCAGTTTGTTGCTAATGGAATGTTAACTGCTTTTTAAATAACTTTGAATAAATCTGCTGATCCATAAAAGATTCATCTAAAAGGAATCCAA
Source organism: Chrysemys picta bellii (assembly GCF_011386835.1). NCBI lineage: Eukaryota > Metazoa > Chordata > Testudines > Emydidae > Chrysemys > Chrysemys picta. Next base: position 205,846,611 of record NC_088791.1, read on the forward strand.
TTCATCTCCTGCCTCTGCCACTTCCACTGACGTGAAATATATTCTTCCATATTTTACCTTCTTTCAGTCATTGTACCCCTGATGGGACACCTGGCTTGTAACAGGATATTTTAATTGGGAGACCATGGCACATTAATAACTCAGCAAGGTCACAGTGTGAACGGCAGATGCTATCCAGAAAGAGGGGAGGAGAGGCAGGGGACAATCTTTCAAGCACATTCTCTGGTGCAAGATTTCTCTGCATCCTGCAAAGCGTCAGGACTCCGGGATCAAAAAAGAAAGATGGAGAGAGAAACGAAACCGTACAGTCAACAGAGAAGGCAATATTTCTGAGTGCCTGTCCTCCTCTGTTGTCCAGAATATACAGATAGGGCTAGGCTCACAAAGAAGCATAGGCATGGGGATGATGAGTGTTGCCACGTCTAATTTTAGGTGCCTGGAAAAACCACTGGGATTCACAAAGCCTGGGTTAGGTGCCCTATACAATGCATGTGGAGTGACAGGTGCCTGAGAATGGAATTCACAAAAAAATGACACAATAAGTGGCTCCTTGCCTAAGCTAGCTAATGGAAGATGCCAAACTGAGAGGTGTGTGTAAAGCCTGGCCCCTCTCTCAGAGATGGGTGGGGATCTGGGGTCCTCAGATGCAAACCCTCTCTCGGCATTAGGTACCTATGCTGTTTGGTGGGGTTTTTTAAGAATCACTGAGTGAGTGAGAGAGAGAGAGAGAGAGAGACACTCTGTAGCATGGGAGTGTAGCGGGGCGGCCTGGCTTCCAGGCGCCCCAGGAAGCGATGAGCCAGAAAAGCCGCCAGAGTGGGCGGAGCCACCGCGGCCTGTCCCCGCCCCCCGGAAGTCAAGGGGCGGGACAGGAAGTATAAAGGCCAGGCCACAGCGCTCAGTAGCTGGCCGGCAGCGGGAGAGGACAGACGCTGGTGCCCGAGCTCCCACAGATCTGAGCCTGCCGAGAGCCCGGTACCCTGAGGAGGACTGGCCGAGCCTGCCGAGAGCCCGGTACCCCGAGGAGCGGCCTGAGCTTCCCCCCGCCGAGGGCCCAGAGGGAGGGACAAACCTACCTGGTGCTCGGGGCCCGGAGGAGCCCATGATCTGTGACCCAGCAGACGGAACTCAGGAGGAGCAGGTACCCATGGAGGAGGAGATGGGAAGTGGCCCGGGGATAGCAGACCCCGAACCCATGTCAGTGTGTTGCGGTCAGGATCCCCACTGACTGCGCGGCAGACGGACTGCTGCGGATAGGGCCCCGGGCTGGAACACAGTGGAGTGGGTGGGCCTGTGTTCCCCCCTGCCACCCCGCGCCGGGTGGCAGTCTCTCCTCCTCCCTGTCCAAGGGGCCTGGGCCCCTGACTGACTACTGGTGTGCAGCCCCGCCCTGACCCAGGGCCGGAGCTGTTAATGGTGTGCTCAGCCCCTGCACAAGGGGCCTGGGCTCAGAACTGTTAATTGTGTGCTCATCCCCTGCATAAGGGCCTGAGCTCTGAACTGCTAATTGTGTGCTCAGTCCCTGCATAGGGGCCTGAGCCCTGAACTGTCAATTGTGTGCTTAGCCCTTACCCAAAGGTCGGGGCCCTAACTGTTATTCGCTTTGTAGCAGGGCGGCCTGACTTTCAGGCGCCCCAGGAAGGGACGAGCCCCACCCCGGACCTACTACACGGAGTTAGAACACTCACACAGGAGAACCAGGATCCAGTCCCCCTGCTCTAATAACTTTTTTTTTTTAATTATCTACACTAAAACAGCGTTAACAGGAGAGACCGAGGGAGCCCCACATCAGACTAGCCCCTAGCCCAGGGGCTCTCAAAATGGGGGTCAGACCCCTCAGGGGGTCACGAGGTTATTACATGGGGGGGGTCACAAGCTGTCAGCCCCCACCCGAGATCCCGTTTTGAATCCAGCATTTATAATTTTAAATATATTTAAAAGTGTTTTTAATTTATAAGGGGGGTCGCACTCAGAGACTTGCTATGTGAAAGGGGTCACCACTACAAAAGTTTGAGGATCACTGCCCTAGCCCAACAGCCAGGGCCCAGACCTGAGAGGTCAAAGTTCACTGTTCAAATCCTTTCTTCCCCTGAGGTGGGGGGGGGGGGACTTGAATCAGGGGTCTTCCACGTCCCAGATAAGTACCCTCACCACTAGGCTAAAAGTTATGAGGGAGGTGGTCAAACTCCTCCTCTCCCACTCCCCTTAGGGTAAGCTTCTCTATAGGAACCTGGTCCGGTAGACCAGCTCTGAGCACCCTTACTGAATCGGGTCCCACAGGCAAGTTAGGCAGAGGACTATCTATTCCCCCGTTTGTTAATTGTTCCGGGGCATAGGCCCCCAGATGCCTGGTGTGGGGCTTATGCAGAGTCAGAAACTTAGGCATCTAGAGAACTTGTATTGCAAAAATATAGGTCCTGAGGGAACTCGTATTGCAAAAATTGAGGATGCCGAGTGAGTTTAGGTGCCTACTGGGTTTGACAGCAGCTGAGCAGTAGTTTTATGGGGTCTGATTCTGGGATTTAGATGCCAAAATAAGCAGTTAGGTGCCTAAGTCGTTTTGCAAATCCAGCCCATAGAGCACAGTTCTCCACTGCTGCCATATCCCCCATGGTAGTTATTCACACCAGCACACAGTGAGTGCTACAATGCTACCAGACTGACACGAGTGAGACTACACAGGGTCAATGCAGTAAAGGAGAATCAGGCACCATGAAGTGAAATTCTGCCATTCTTCAAATCGGTGTTGCCACTTGCATTAGGAGAACACAAATCTGTACAAGCATCAAACGGTTCAATCTTTCAGTTAAATATGATTCGGGTTTTGGGAATGACATTGCTGTGAGCTGCTCATATATAAATGTATATACTTTGTTATGAAGCAGGCATACCTAGCAAATAGCCATGACCATTTTAAATCCTCATAACAGTAATTATGCCAGGTTTCTCAACTCCACTTGTACTCAATCTTAATACTGCCCACGTATCACATGTGGTACTAAAACAGACGATTAACTTCTGCACTTGGTAGTCCCCATAGAAGAAACAGAAAACCTTCTGAGAGGCACACACTGGATGTACATTTCAAGTGGGCTTTTTAATTCTGGAGAATGTTCCATGTGAAGAAAAATTACTGTCAGTCTATCAGTACATGGGCTTTAAGAGAATAAATGTAACATACAAGTGCTCTGGTACATATAGGCCAATTTTGTTAAGTGTCAATTGATTTTAGGTGCCTCAATTGTTTGGCTACATGACTTGAGACAACTGGGGCCTGATTTTCAGAGATGCTGACCACTCATAACTTCAACTGGAATCAAAAGGAGTTTTCGCTGCATAGCACCTTTGGAAAATGAGACCATGAGGTGTACATTGTTGAGCACCCAAAATTAGTAGCCACTTCCAAAAATTATGGCAGTAATAATATTACATCTGCCTGTATCCTGCACACATTGCTGGGATTAACTTGCACATACCTGCAGCAGAACTATGGAAAGTACTGATTTGTGTTCTTTCAAATGTAAAATAAATACATAGTTGCTGAGCTGTGCACTTGAAAATTCAAGATGAATGTGTGGGTGGTCAGATCTGTGCTTAGAAATTCAAAGTGAATATGTGGGTGGCAAGAAGAATATATAGAAGTATTAATTATTAATATGTGAATATTGTAATGATAGCACTGACTCAGCATTCTTACATTGTTCATGGCAAAAAACTATCAGTTATGTTCAAATGCCAAACTTTTAATTGTATGATGATTCTCTGAATCATTGAGCTAGATGACAGTTTTACGTTCACAGGTACTTGCAGATTCAATCTATCTTCTGCATTATTTTCTTGCTTAATGCTAAAATGCTGTCCTTTAAAAAAAAATTATGAAACCTATACCCTTCTTAAACTCAGCTACCTAGTTACCCATTATTTTGAAGCTGGTAGTGCTGGTGGGCCACAGAAAGAGAAAATTATTTAGTGTTAGCATACTGTGGAGTGGGCTAACTTCAGAATTGGAAAGTTGACCATGCAGTTGAGGAAGTTGGTCTTATGATGGGAGGAGTTCAAGTTGGAATGGAAGGGCAAATAGCCCCAAGAGAAATCCTAATTCAATAGAAGAGACTAATGATTCCTTCTACACTGAGGAGGTCACTCCATGCCACAGGGTTACCATAGAGACATATACAGGTTAACCGAACACTAAATCATTAAAAATATCAGTAACTGGGGATGCGGTGACTCAAAATTGTTTGGTGACTTGCCTAATGGGTGCAAAGGTGGCAAAACTGACAAGACAAACCCATCAAGTGCCATAGAGGAGCCAATTGCGGTTGAGGTACGTATTGATGCCAATGACATAGGCAGGTGTAAGAGAGGTCCTGGAAACTAAATGTCATCTACTCTCTCCCCATGCCATATTGCCACCATTGAGATCAACAGGGCCAGTCAAGGCATAGACCTGCTGGTGTGATGAGGGCTGCTGGTAGATCTTTTCCAATAGGGTCCCATGACTTTGGAATTTGATCCTCCTGGGTTCAAAATAGCCGGAATCTGATGGCCTTCAGACCACATTGCAAAGATGGTCTCCCCCTCACCCCAAGGCATTTGTAAACGGGGCAAATTGTAAAGGGGAGAGTTGAGTTTCAGTTGCTTGGCCTACTGGTGGCAGGTTAGCAAAATTATTCTTCTGCCCTTAAGATGTATTTAAGTAATAAGGGTGCATAGCATGTATGGACAGGTGCCATATATTTAGTAGATTTAAAGAAATCCCAAGAAGGGCACCTATCCATACATTTTAAGCACCCTTGAAAGAGGCTTACTCCCAGGGTCAACTTGACAGGGGGTCGTTCAGGGTTTCAATAGATGAATGAAAAGATGGCATGAAGATGTGGGATTTAAATTTAAAGAGTAATGGGGATTTTTTGTGGGTAAGGAAGGGAGTCTGTACAGAAGAGACGAGCTACACCTGAACTAAAGTAGGACAACACAGCTAGTTTAGAAAACCAACAAGGTGATAGGGGATTATTTAAACTAGGAGCAGAAGGAAAGCTGGCAGGTGCTAAGGAACACTCAGGTCAGAAACAGACATCTGCTAGGGATGCAAGTAATAATAGTATCTGATAGTAAAGGATGAGACACAAATTAAATTGGAACCGGAGGAGGGACACATGGAGATCACAGAGGTACATTCAGGGAAAGTAACAGAAAGGTAAAATAATAATAGTCACACACCCTGAACTATAAAATCTTCATATGCCAATGCAAAAAGATCATCAAAAATAGGTCCACCAGAATGCCTAGCAACAGAAAAGAGTACCTTGAGATTGGACTATAGTAATACATGGCTGGAAACTACTCAGGAAAGAGAGAATAGGCCTTAGAAATAATGGAATAGCACTGTATCCTAAACCGATTCCATATTTTCTAGCGAGGTAACATTTTGAGTGGAGAGGACCACAGAGTCCAATTTCTATGGATATAAATCCAATTCCCAAGAATTTACCTCTACCCCAATATAACGCTGTCCTCGGGAGCCAAAAAATCTTACCGCGTTATAGGTGAAACTGTTATATTGAACTTGCTTTGATCCGCCGGAGTGCGCAGCCCCGCCTCCCTGTAGTGCAGCTTTACCGCGTTATATCCGAATTTGTGTTATATCGGTCGCGTTATATAGGGGTAGAGGTGTACAAGCATATTAATAAGGTAATGCTACCAGCTGCTGGATCAGGAAAAGGATATTGAGTGCACAGTGTTGAGGAACATCAACAGGCAACTCAGACTAATAAAGCAGTAATAATGGGTAATTTCAACTAGCCACATATAAACTAATATTTTTTCAAACTTCTGGTAGGGTAGTACCCAGAGGCCCCAATAATCAAGATTCCATTGTGCTGGGTGTGTGTGTGTGTGTATAAAAAAATATACACACACACACACACCTATATTAAAAAGAAAGTCCTTGCTCTGAGGAGTTTATAATCTAAGGGTATGTCTACACTATGAGAGTAGTTCAATTTTACTTAAATCGAATTAGTGGAACCGATATTACAAAGTCGAACGTGTGTATCCACACTAAGAACAGTAATTCGACTTTGTGAGTCCACACTAACGGGGCAAGCGTCGACATTGGAAGCGGTGCACTGTGGGCAGCTATCCCACAGTTCCCGCAGTCCCTGCTGCCCATTGGAATTCTCGGTCAAGCCCCCAATGCCTGCTGGGGAAAAAAATATGTCGAGGGTGGTTTTGGGTAACTGCCGTCATTCAGCCGTCACTCCCGCCCTCCCTCCCTCCCTGAAAGCGCCGGCGGGCAATCAGTTCACGCACTTTTCTGGTGAGTGACCGCGCGGACGCCACAGCACTGCGAGCATGGAGCCCGCTGTGACCATTGCTGCAGTTATGGCCGTTGTCAACACGTCGCACCTTATCATCTACCTTTTTCAGAGGCAGATGCTGAGAAATCGGGCGAGGAGGCTATGGCAGCACGGTGAGGACATTAAGTCTCAGAGTGGCACAGACCTCTCACAAAGCACGGGACCCTGCGCCGTGGATATCATGGTGGCAGTGGGTCATGTTGATGCTGTGGAACGGCGATTCTGGGCCCGGGAAACAAGCACAGACTGGTGGGACCGCATAGTGCTGCAGGTCTGGGATGAATCACAGTGGCTGCGAAACTTTCGCATGCGTAAGGGAACTTTCCTGGAACTTTGCGAGTTGCTGTCCCCTACCCTGAAGCGAAAGGACACCCGGATGCGAGCAGCCCTGACTGTCCAGAAGCGAGTGGCCATAGCCCTCTGGAAGCTTGCAACGCCAGACAGCTACCGGTCAGTCGCAAACCACTTTGGCGTGGGCAAATCTACCATGGGGGTTGCTGTGATACAAGTAGCCAACGCAATCGTTGAGCTACTGCTCTCAAAGGTAGTGACCCTGGGAAACATGCAGGTCATCATAGATGGCTTCGCCGCGATGGGATTTCCAAGCTGCGGTGGGGCTATAGATGGAACTCACAGCCCTATCCTGGGACCGGACCACCAGGCCAGCCAGTACATTAACAGAAAGGGCTACTTTTCAATGGTCCTGCAAGCACTGGTGGGCCATAGGGGACATTTTACCAACATCAACGTCAGATGGCCGGGCAAGGTTCATGATGCTCGTGTTTTCAGGAACTCTGGTCTGTTTAGATGGCTGCAGGAAGGTATTTACTTCCCGGACCACAAAATAACTGTTGGGGATGTAGAGATGCCTATAGTGATCCTCGGGGACCCAGCCTACCCGCTAATGCCCTGGCTCATGAAGCCCTATACAGGCACCCTGCACAGTGAAAAAGAACTCTTCAACTACCAGCTGAGCAAGTGCAGAATGGTGGTGGAGTGTGCTTTCGGACGTCTCAAGGGGAGATGGAGAAGCTTACTGACTCACTCTGATCTCAGCAAAACCAATATCCCCATTGTTATTGCAGCTTGCTGTGCGCGCCACAATCTCTGTGAGAGCAAGGGGGAGACCTTTATGGAGGGGTGGGAGGTTGAGGCACATCGCCTGGCAGCTGATTATGCCCAGCCAGACAGCTGGACGATTAGAAGAGCCCAGTGGGACGCGCTGTGCATCTGGGAGGCTTTGAAAGCTAGGTTCCACAGTGAGCAGGGTAACCTGTGACTATTAAGTTTGTTTAAAGAGAAGCTGAACCTGCCCCCATTTCTTTACCCAGTTAATGTTGACTATCCTCTCCAGTTACATACCCCCTTCACCCCGTTTCCCCCCTTCCAACACACCTTTAAAAATAAAATAAATGGAACTTTGTTAATGAACACTGTTTTCTTTATTAAGGGTTTCATGGTAAAGGGTTGAAACTGGGATGCAGACTGTGGTGGGGAGCGGATGTAGTGATGGAAAGGACGCTTCTAAACTCGAGGAATGACAGGCTCCTGCTCCTAGAGTGGTCCGCAGTGGTGGACTGGTTGTTTCAACAGAGCCTGCCACCCCTCCTTTTCGAGACTGTGTGTGGGGGCTATGTGACTTTGTGACAGGGTAGGACGGTTACAGATCCCCTGCTGTGTGGCTCTGTCATCCAGGCTAAGGACCGCTGCATAAGATCTGTAATCGCCCTCCCCCATCACAAACTCACATAGACCCCCCCCCCAGAAATATGAAAACCGCCTCCCAGACTGACCAGGGTGCCTAGTGACTGCAGTGTGTGTGACCTGCTGCTGAACCTGCCCCCGTGTCTGTACCCTGGTAAAGGTGATTGTCCTCTCCAATTACCAACCCCCTTTCCCCTCTTCAAACACACTCTCCTCTAAAAGAACCTGACAGAAACAGTAATTAAAAGAAACTTATTTTTTAACAACAACTACACAGGTAGGGGATGACACTGGGACGGGGGCTTGGGTGAGGTGCTTTTGGAGTGAAGGAAAGGACTTATCAAAACTTTGGGAATGAGAGCCGTCTGGTACTTGAGCAGTCTGCAGGGGTGGAGTGACTGTTTTCACGGCCCCTGCCACCCCTCCTTCTTGGGACTTTGGGTGAGGGGGGGGAATGGGACTTTGTGGCGGGGGAGGGCGGTTAGAGATAGAATGCAGTGGGGCTTTGTCCTCCTGCCTCCGGTCCTGCAGAACATCTACAAGGCGCCGGAGCGTGTTTGTTTGCTCCCTCATTAGTCCAAGCAGCGTTTGAGTCGCCTGCAGGTCTTCCTGATGCCACCTGTCCTCCCGTTCGCTGTGTGATCGCTGGTATTGCGACATGTTCTTCCTCCACTGGGTCTGCTGTGCTGCCTTGGCTCGGGAGCAGCCCATAAGTTCTGAGAACATCTCGTCCCATGTCCTTCTCTTTCGGCGCCTAATCTGCGCCAGCCTCTGGGAGGGGGATGCCGGGGTAGGTCGGGAGACACTCGCAGCTGTGGGATGGGAAAAAGGGAGTGAATTCCTCACAAAGATACATTTTTGTGAACAATGAACATAGTCTCTCTCTGTGAACAAGACCTTGCACAGCACCTATCACATGCGCACTCAGGACAAAGTCGAATTTTCGGCCTTCCCATTCAGTGCCTGGGGTCTTGGAGTACAGATCACACAAGTGGGGCCGGACAATGGAATTCGGCTAGCAGGCGGACATGGTAAGCCGCAGACTTTTGGCTGCTGAAAGCTTAATTTATAGCAGTGCCCTCCTTTCATGTTCAAAGCAATGCCCCTAGCATTGGCCAGTTCCTGCTGCCGGCAATCCGGCCAGCATGAACTCTGCCCCTGTCCCACCCCCCTCATGGCTGTCCCCGGGTGTAAGAGGGTCCGGACTCACCCCTGTGGCGCCTCCTGCTGGTCGTCCAGGGAATTAGCTCACCCATCCCAGGGGAACCCTCACCCACTAACCCCACCTCACCTCAGGATAAGGCCACTGCCAGTCACCAGCTAGCCCCCCCTCTCTGAGGCAGACTGCAGTATAAGCCACTCATCATCGGCAAGGTTGGGTTCGGACCTGCTGCCTTGACCTAGCCCTGGGCTGCCCTCTGCAACCCCCAGTACCCCTTGGCCTTCCGCTAGGCCGAAGCCTGGGGCTATCCAGGCTGGAGCTCCCCAGCCTTTCCCCAGCCCTGCTCCACTCAGGTACCCTGTCTAGCTCCCTGCAGCCAGGCCCTTCTCTCTCTGAAGGCAGAGAAAGACTCTTGAGCTCCTGGCTCCCAGCCTTCTTATACAGGTCAGCTGGGGCCTGATTGGGGCATGCCCCAGCTGTGGCTACTTCCCCAATCAGCCCAGTAGCTTTTCCCTTTGCCCCAGCCCTTTGCCAGGGTTGTTTTAAACCCCTCAGGCAAGAGTGGGGTAACCACCCTGCTACACCGGGAAAGATCCCTATATGCTGCCCCTGTCCCGCCTCCACCGCGTGGCTGTAAACCGTCGGTTACAGTTATGTAAAGGAACAGGCAATCAGTCCCAAAACTGACAGGTTTCAGAGTAGCAGCCGTGTTAGTCTGTATCCGCAAAAAGAACAGGAGTACTTGTGGCACTTTAGAGACTAACAAATTTATTAGAGCATAAGCTTTGGTGGACTACAGACCACTTCTTCGGATGCATATAGAGTGGAATAAATATTGAGGAGATATATATACACACATACAGAGAGCATGAACAGGTGGGAGTTGTCTTACCAACTCTGAGAGGCCAATTGAGTAAGAGAAAAAAAACTTTTGAAGTGATAATCAAGATAGCCCAGTACAGACAGTTTGATAAGAAGTGTGAGAATACTTATAAGGGGAGATAGATTCAATGTTTGTAATGGCTCAGCCATTCCCAGTCCCTATTCAATCCTGAGTTGATTGTGTCTAGTTTGCATATCAATTCCAGCTCAGCAGTCTCTCGTTGGAGTCTGTTTTTGAAGTTTTTCTGTTGTAAGATAGCCACCCGCAGGTCTGACATTGAATGGCCAGACAGGTTAAAGTGTTCTCCCACTGGTTTTTGAGTATTATGATTCCTGATGTCAGATTTGTGTCCATTAATTCTTTTGCATAGAGACTGTCCGGTTTGGCCAATCTACAGCAGGTCACCATGAGTGATATCACTCTGATGAGGATTTCGGACACAGAGAAAGACCGCATGCTGCGTGAATGCCAGCAAAAACCAGGGCCGTATGCGGCCATGCTGTGCGAGGCACTGATCCCAGAGTACTTGCTGCTAGCCTGGCACGGAAAAGTTTCCTACCATGGAGGAAGCAATAAGGCCGCTCTCCCCAGGAATCTGTTGCAAAGGCTTTCAAATTACCTCCAGGAGAGCTTCGTGGAGATGTCCCAGGAGGATTTCAGCTCTATCCCCGGACATATTGACATAATTTTCCAGTAGCTGCACTGGCAAGGACTAAAAAGTAGAGTGCCTAGGGCAAAGTAATCATGAAAAACCCATTGTTAATATTCCATTCCTGTTCTGTTCAAAATAAATGTTTACATGTTTAAAACACTTACCGACTGATCCTTCCCCTGATTCAGGGTCACGGTTAACGCCTTGGGAGGGTTTGTAGGGGATCTCCGTGAGGGTGATGAAGAGATCCTGGCTGTCGGGGAAATCAGCGTTGTAAGCGCTGTAGACTGCCTCGTCCTCCTCATCTCCTCCTCATCTTCCCCGTCCGCGAACATCTCCGAGGAAGCAGCCGTCGACAATACCCCATCGTCAGAGTCCACGGTCAGTGGTGGGGTAGTGGTGGCGGCCGCACCTAGAATGGAATGCAGTGCCTTGTAGAAACGGCATGTCTGGGGCTGGGATCCGGAGCGTCCATTTGCCGCTTTGGTTTTCTGGTAGCCTTGTCTCAGGTCCTTGATTTTCACACGGCACTGCGTTGAATCCCGGCTGTATCCTCTCTCTGTCATGACTTTTGAGATCTTCTCGTAGATCTTTGCATTCCGTTTTTTCGATTGCAGCTCCGAAACCACGGACTCATCGCCCCACACAGCGATCAGATCCAAGACTTCCCGATCAGTCCATGCTGGGGTCCTCTTTCTATTCTGCGATTGCATGGCTATCTCTGCTGGAGAGCTCTGCATCGTTGCCAGTGCTGCTGAGCTCGCCACGATGTCCAAACAGGAAGTGAGATTCAAACTGGCCAGACAGGAAAAGGAATTCAAATTTTCCCAGGGCATTTCCTGTGTGGCTGGTCAGAGCATCCGAGCTTGGACTACTGTCCAGAGCGTCAACAGAGTGGTGCACTGTGGGATAGCTCCCGGAGCTATTAGCGTCGAATTCCATCCACACGTACCCAAATTCGATAGGGCCATGTCGAATTTAGCACTACTCCCCTCGTCGGGGAGGAGTACAGAAATCGATTTAAAGAGACCTCTATGTCGAACTAAATAGCTTCGTTGTGTGGACGGGTGCAGGGTTAATTCGATTTAACGCTGCTAAATTCGACATAACCTCCTAGTGTAGACCAGGCCTAAGTAATGCCACATCAAGACTATGTTCAGAGAGGCAAATACTTGACATCCTAAATAAATAGTTCCAGGAAAAGTAGATCAGGAGCACAGAAAAAGGGGAGGCTATTGTAAACTAGTCTTAAGTGACATACAGAAGTAAATATTGTTGAACTACTAAGTAAATAATGACCACAATATAAGTTAAACAATGATGTCTCACTCTTGTCTACAAATAAGAGAAGTGTTGCACGTTAGGAGGAACAGCAATATTATCTAGATCCATTTGTAAAGGTTACCCATATGAAATGACACCAAATAGTACTATTCATCTCTCAATAATACGTAGCCATTATGTAGCACTTTTCATCAGTAGATCTCCAAGCACTTTACCAAGAAGATCAGCATCATTATCCCCATTTTACAGATATGAAACTGAAGCACAGAGAGACATGACTTGCCCAAGGTCACCTTCCAGGGTAGTGTCAGAGCCAGGACTAGAACCCTGGTATCCTGAGCCCCAGTCCAGTGCTCTATTCACAAGGCCATACTGCCTCCCTCCCAATGCACCCAAAAACTATGAAAAATGTTAGATGTAGCTAAACATTTTGGGTGTTACTACATTTAACTCATCTACATCCATTTTTCTCTTTCCATGAAACTACACTTTAGGGAAAATAGTATAGATGAGTAAAACAAATAATCACTAAGCGTTTTTAGTTAAGCCTCTAGATCATCAGGTAATCAATTACAGGTGACTGAGCATATTCAGTCCAGACAGGCACACGTCGGGACTGAAAGAATACAAGGGAACATCAGAGAACTGGTGGATTGATGGAAGAATGAGGGGGGGAAGAGTTTGGGTTGACTGGACAAAGGTGTAAGGGATGGGAAATTTGGAAATGCAGGAACATCGGTAATTGGAAAACCAACCCCAAGATAGTGGGCATGGTCTAGATGCTGCTTCAAATATACACCTCAAGCAACCCATGAAAGCACTTAGAGAATAGAAACATCCATTATGGATGCCAGAGGAGTCGTATTGTCTGTAGACATGTTCCAATGCCTTCAACTTGAGTTTGATTATGTACAGTGGTTACTCTTCAATTCAGAAAAAGATATCAATATTCGTCAACAATTCCCTCACCACAGTATCTGAGATACCTACATTCCATGGGAAGTGGGTGATTATCTAATCTACCTAGATATTTATAAATGTCATATCCCCCCTATATTTAGAATAGGAAATAACTGCAGTATCTCAAATCCCACACAGATAATTGCCAGTGAATGCTGAGATTATAATAGCAACCACTGTAACTGTGCCCATTGGTCTTGCTGTCAACCACCCATGGATGTTTGCACCTTTCATCTGCTGTTTCTGGCATCTCCAAAATAAGTCACTGTAAGAGCTGCCAAAGTAAAGCAGCTTTCTAAAAAGTACGAGGAGAACTAGAGCCAACACAAAGCGTAGCCTTGGGTAAAAGTGGATAGCAAGCCACCTGCCCACACCTTCCCAACTGCAAAGGTGTATTCTGGATGTGATCACAGAATGTCTTCAGTTTGAAAATGTTGAGGGAATAATGAAAATAAAACTTTCTAAACAGGATGGTGCTTGAGAAACAAAGTGTACAAGATAAACCTTTGAAAAGGAGACCAATTTATCCCTCATAAGTGGTGAAACACTAAAACCACAATTAAGTATCTAGCATGAGATCACCAATTTTCTGTTGTAGCTGTTGACAGCATATGCACAGCAAAGTGATGAATGGGGCCTGGCTCTGAATGCAAGAAGACTATCGCTGCCAGGGGCCTTTTGCTGCCACCTGTTCAGGTTCTCCCAGGATAGTCTCTTTTTTGAGGTAGCTGTCCTAGGAAATCTGTAAAAAAGTGGTCAGTACACACTGCCAACAGTCCAGTTTTATGGGCTCAAGATCATCCCAGATGTCCTGTGGTGCTGATGGGGTAGGAGTTGTACCACAGATGTGGCAACCGTACCTTCGGGTGTTGACACTGACCTGCACAAAGTTGGTGAAAATGAAACAGCCCCTATGACTTCACCATAGGATCCAACTTAAGGACTTAGAGTGGTTTATTGATTGCAGATTTAGAGTCATGAGAAGCAAGCAAAAGCATCCTTTGCCCTGAGCAGCTGTTTGACAGCTATCCGCTCCAATGGGGCTCTAGAGGAATCAACATGTTTATAACCACTGGCATGAAGATCTATAACAGAGGCACAATGAATTACACACTCATGGCCAGAAAAATATGTTTTGCAATTGAATTTGAGTGGCCCTACAAGGTGAGAAACAGCACCTATGTCTTGGAGCATCAGAGTCATATTTCAGCTGCAGATGAGGCACGCTGCATTAACAGCTTAACACCACCTGTAGCTCAGCCTTTTCTGGAATCTTTTCACCTGTGCATTTGCATGCAGTTGAACAGTGGTTATGTAGGCTGAGATCTCTCAGAAGAGCCTACGGGAATTAAAGTCAAAATCCTCATGGGATTTGGGCACCTAACTCCTTTGCAAAGTTCCAACTGTAGTGTTTGAATAGCGATCACAGTAGTAACACTGCCGCTGCCACCCGTCGTGGTGGATTAATGACAGGAATACATTACTGACAGCAATCCTTCTACATTAATGATAGGACTTTTTGCAAAGAACATCCAACTGTACATCAGACAGATATCTGGGAACAAAACTGGCTGTCACTGAAGTCAATGGTACCAAGATCAGGCCCCAGTGGCCTATTTCTGTGATTCTGCAATGCAGCTTTAATTCTGTGATTGTTACATTTAAGGCATGGTCTCCACTAGACGGCTAGGTTAATGCAAGGCAGTTTACGTTGACCTAGCTGAAGACTCATCCACACTTAAAAGTTTCAGAGTAACAGCCGTGTTAGTCTGTATCCGCAAAAAGAAGAACAGGAGTACTTGTGGCACCTTAGAGACTAACAAATTTATTAGAGCATAAGCTTTCGTGGACAACAGCCCACTTCTTCGGATGCATACAGAGTGGAATATGCATCCGAAGAAGTGGGCTGTAGTCCACGAAAGCTTATGCTCTAATAAATTTGTTAGTCTCTAAGGTGCCACAAGTACTCCTGTTCTTCTCTTTCCACACTTAAAATTGGCTCCTGCCAACATAAGTGCCCTGCTACGCCGACTTACTAACACCACCTCCCCAAGTGGCATAGAATCACAGTCGATATAGTTAGGTTGACACAATGATAGTGTCGACACTGCATAACTTACATCAACCTGTTACTGGCCTCCAGCAGCTGCCCCACACTGACCAATCTGGTCACTGTTGTGATCTTCGTTGCCAAGGGGCCAGGAAGCCACCCCTCCCTTTTAAAATCCTGTGAATTATTGAAATTCCTTTTTCTGGTTGCCCGGCTTAGCAAGCACACAGAGCAGCTCTCCACTGTTGTGTGCAAATGCCCAGCTGACCATGCCAACTACATGTTACAGACACACTTGTGCCTGGAATAGACAGGAGGTGTTGGATCTCCTGGGGCTGTGGCGAGGAGCCTCCAATTTAGCCATAAAAAGGTGGACATCTGTGAGCAGATTGCTTGGGGAATGCAGAAGAAGGGCTACAACAGGGACTATCAGCAGTGCCGTGTTAAAGCAAAGGAGCTGCGGCAGGCATACCAGAAGGCCAAGGAGGTGAACCATTGATCCAGGGCTGATCTGCAGACCTGTCGCTTTCACAAAGAGCTGCATGCCATCCTTGGCAGAGACCTCCCCACCACCCCCAAGAGCATCATGGATACTTCTTCCAAGGAGTCCGAGTCACAGGCCCCTGCCACGAACAGTGTGGAGTATAAGGTGGACAAGGAAGAGGAGGAGGAGGAGGAGGGGGGACAGGTGACCAGGGGATCCAGCTGTGTAGCGAGCCAGAAGACATTTTTCTTTCCACTGCAAGCCAGGCAGTCCTGAGAGGTGAGCATGGACAAGCCTGGTGCAGGGGAAGGAACCTCTGGTAAGTATGCTGTTTGATTTGAAGTTACAGAGTTGGAACCGCCAAAGTAACAAGACATCTTTAATTTGCTCTTTTTACTTGTGCTGGTAATGGAACAACCAAGGTGGGTAGAGTTGATATCTGATTTTCATTCAACTCTAGAGTTAGGTAGAGGGGGCCACATGGAGCAGGTTTTTTATTTGCACTAGGATGTCCAGTGAATCCTCTCTAGAGATCTCAATGAAACTTTCATGGGCATACTCTGCAATCCTCTGACAACGGTTTCTGGGGAGGGATGCCTTATTTCTTCATACATGGTAGGACACTTTCCTATGCCACTCAGCAATTACTTCAGCAGGCACCACTGCAGTACACAGGCTAGCAGCATATGGGCCCAAGCGGTATCGGCACGCCGGCAGCAGTTGTGCTCTCTCTGCCTCTGTTACCCTCAGGAGAGATTAGTTAAAACCACCACCGCCCATAGATAATGGTGCCAGTATATAATTCCACTGTCCTATACCACTAGAATCATGCAAGTGAGCTATTCCCCCCTCATTTTCCCAACACCGCACAGTCATGGTGAGTATGGCCTTCAGGGGGTGATTGGCACCGGGCTCTATCCATCCCAAGCAAAAGTGAGAATGTAGTGCGCACAACTTTTGCGGAGCAAGGGGAGTGAGTTCAGTATCTTCAGTTTCAATTTGCATCATGACTACATTAACAATGGCACCTCTATGTGTTATATTTGCAGCTGCTGTCATTGCAGCCTTCAGGGTCTCCCTTGCCACACCCATGGACTGCCTGAGCCAGATAAGGAGAGAGAGAAGAGAACTCAAGATGACATGTTCCAGGAGATCCAGCAAGCCAGAGCTGCATCAGAGAACAAGCACAGGGCCTGGAGGGTTACCCTTGCAGACAGCATGGGCAAGGATAGAATGGAGAGGAGAAAGGGGCAGGAAAAGGAGAGGGGCACTGTAAGAGGTCTGACTCACCCCTGTGGTGCCTCCTGCTGGTCATCTCTGGGAATTAGCTAATTTCAGCATTGGAGCACCCCCGGCAGGCCAGTGGTCCGCCTGTCTTCTAGCCCCCGTGTCCCTCCCGGACCCCGGTGCCCTTTTATCTGGGGTGCTGCCCCCTGGCAGTACACCCCTCAGTACTAGGGTCTCCCCCCCCAGGGAACCCCCATCCACTATCCCTACCTCACCTCAGACTAAGGCCACTGCCAGTCATCAACTAGCCCCCACTCCCTGGGGCAGACTGCAGTATAGGCCACTCATCACAGGCAAGGTTGGGTTTGGACCTGCTGCTTTGGCCTACCCCTTGGGTTGCCCTCTGCAACCCCCAGTACCCCTTGGCCTCCTACTAGGCCCCAGCCTGGGGCTTTCCAGGCTGGAGCTTCCCAGCTCCTCAGCCTTTCCCCAGCCCTGCTCCACTCAGGTACTCTATCGCTAGCTCACTGCAGCCAGGCCCTTCTCCCTCTGAAGGCTGAGAAAGACTGACTGCTAAGCTCCTAGCTCCCAGCCTCTTTATACAGGCCAGCTGGGCTGACTGGGGCATGGCCACAGCTGAGCCCACTTTCCCCAATTGGCCCAGGTTTCTTGCCCCAGCCACAGCCTTCTTCTGGGCAGTTTTAAGCCCTTTAGGGCAGGAGCGGGGTAACCACCCTGCTACGGGCATGCAGCAGGAGATGCTTGTGCTTCTCAGACAGCTGCTGTAGTTATTACATTGCTTGTGTGTGTGCACACTTGGTTCCTTGTGGTGATAGTGCCAAAGTAACCGAGGTCCATGTAATTTTGTAGTGTAGACATAGCCTCAGTGTTGACCAAAAGCCAATATGCCTCAAATTCAGCACTATGACTTCATAAAATGAAGCCAGAAGAGATGAAGAATTAGGAAGAATAAAGTATTTTATGGCAGGGGAAAAAATAATGAAAAGGTTTGGAAGGTATTTTTAATTAAGTTATTTGGAATTATTTCCTAGTGTGACTGTCCCATTTTTAAAGTTCTGTCATCAAATGAAGGCTAATTTTGATTGTTTTTATTTACCATTTTGACCCTCCTTACTAACATTTAAGTCCTTTCTTTTTCATCCATCTAGCAACCCAACTAGCAATACATGTGATAAGGTGGCCAACTCATTTTGTGAAGTGCCATAGGTACATGTCTCAACTGAAGTCCAAGGGCTCTTCCGCTGGGCCAGGTGTACCAAATATCACTGGATGAAAGCACATGGCTCAGGCAGCTCGTTAAATGAAAGCTGAAGAAGAAAGTAAGTATAATGGTAGGTACATGGGCGTGGCTATGCAGATAGGATTAAATTATCAGTAACAGGATGATCCTGCTAAGGCTTCTGAGCATGCCTAACTAGATGCTTCCGGAAGCCTGAGCGGAGTCAGAGAGAGCTGAATGCTAGAGTGGTAGGCCAGAGAGCTGTCTCTTCTCTCTCGGCCACAGGAACAGCTCACGTACAGGGCTGCAGGCAGGGTGGATGGATTTAAGAGATTGAAATCACTGATTGTAATCATGATTTAAATTAGCAAGCAGGAAATGCTGATTTAAATTATCAATTTAATCTTCTTTTGTATTGGTAATTTTTAGTTATTTTCCTAAAGAAAAATTGATTCTCAGTGGTTGGCAACCATCAAAACATGTTGATTTGCAACTAAATATAGCTTTAACACTAAATGTGGTGCTTCTTTTTGCAAACCAGGAGGAAAAGCTTTATCTATATACATTTATTGAAGCAATTATATAGCTTAATTTGGATTTATTCTGATTCTTAATTTATACGTGTTTATTATGCTAGAAAATGGGGAATTATGCATATTTACTAGATTAATTTTCTTTACTCGTGATTTTTGTCAAGCTCTATTTAGATTGTAATTCAAATGCAATTAAAAGTGTACAAAACAGCATTTTAAAATTGTTTTTAATTAAACAAAACTACCTTAAAATGTGCTGAATACATAAGAAAAAAGTTATCTCAAAACATGTTCTGTATTTAAAGCTAGCTAATTTATTAAACAGAGGAAGTATTATCTGTAATTAATTATTTAATTACACTAGTTGTTTCTGGTCACCATGTTCAAGGTTTTGGGACAAGATTTCATTTGCTCATATCTCATTTTTATTCATAGATGGGTAGGGGAAAACAAACTTTCCTGCTTTTTAAATTCCCAATCAGTTTATCAACTTTGAATTAACTAGTCACTGAACAGAGCTAGATAAACAAACAAAAAACAATATTTTCTGTATTTGCAGAAGGGACTTCTGCTGGCAAAAGTTGGGTTAGCACTTTACTAAACTCTGTTTTCCAGAGCTTAGCCAGTGACTTTCACCAGGTCAGTGGTGTGTCTTTCTTTAAAACTTGGCAGCAAACCTGCACTGCTTAATATTGCTTTTTATTTAATTTCAGTGATTTTAATAATTATAGTAAGTTTAGACATTAACATAGTTGGTCAATATCAAATTTAATTTTAAATAGGTTTAGTTTTAAAAATAAAACTGCATCTAATTTAAATTTTAAAAATCCAATTTTTTTTTAAGTCATCAATTTTTAGCTACCCTGGCTGCAGACTCAGGCAACAACCTACCTGCTCAAGCTTCATCTCTCTGTTCTCACAATAGTGAGCTCAACTTCAACAGCAGGTGTACTTTTCCTTCTGAGAGGCCACCAATTGACCCCTTCGCCCCTGGAAATAAGGGGACAGAAGGAGAAGGGAGAAAGTTCCAGCAAAAAGTCATTTGAAATACAATGTAAATAATCTTGGCACTTTAACAGTGCTTTTCATCCAAACATATGGGCATTCAGATCCCATATTTCAAACACACACATACCCCTTCACAGAAGCCACCACTGGAGTTAGTCAAAACTGGTACCTTTGTTGATATTCTCAGCAGAGAAGCCACGGAACTAATTACCTTCTCTTGCAGTTTTTGGTTTGAGACATATTGCCAATACACCATGTTATTCCTATTCTGTAGATAAACAGAGGACTTGGCTCTTCAGAGCTGTCAATCTGGAATCCTTTACTAGTATTAACATTCACAAAAAAAAATGGCCATCGACCCTCCCAGCAGGTCATTTATCAGACAAGTCATCACACCTCAATCATTATTGGATGAGTAAAGACATTTACAGAAAATCAATGACACCCAGCCTTATGCCACAAAAAATAACCAAGAGGGTTTTACGGCTTAACACTTTGCATGCCACACCCCTAGCTTTTAAAAGTAGGGGAGCTGTTTTAAACACTACACCCAGAAAGTGGCTGTACCTCCGTACAGTTAAACCAAACTCAAACAGGGTTCTATTCTGCTCCTTCCTGGTAGATATGCTGCACACCAATGGACACTTCAGAGGATGTTCATGTGAAGGCACATGCTAGAGCCATGTGATTAAAAGGACTTTTGTTCACAGAAATATACAATTTAAAGTTGCTGTCATCAAAGAGATTTTACGCCTCTTCCTAGCCTATTAGTCAGAAGCCATCTCCAAAGAATTGTACATGGGCGTAAAAAAATGAGACTCTTAGAAATTCACATGATTTCCAGCAATTTGGCTCTTTAAGCAGCTGGCTGCCATTCCCACAGCAGCATCCCTGGGTAGACTTCCCTCATAACCTAATGCTGTTTTCTCACTAGTGTCCTACACAGGGCAGATTATTTGACAGCCTGCTGTTATTTTCTCCCTGCCGCTTCTTCACTCAGGCTGTCTCACTCAGCTGCTGTTTTGCTTCCCTTCCCCCTCTGCTTCTCACGTAGCAGGCCAAGGACTTGCTTACATCCTGCTCTTGTTCCTGCAGCTGCTTCCCCTGAAATGATCTTAGGCTAGACTTCCACAGAGTCAGCTGCTTTACTGTTCTGTTCTCTTCTCCTCACCCCTACCCGGCAGCCTCCCGGCTCATCCCGTAGCACGACACATTCTCTCACTCCATCTCTCTCTTCCAACCTCATTGTGATAGAAATTGCCAGTTTGTGATGTTCACTCACACCCTGGGCAAAGAGAGAAAGGCAAACAGACATTTCCCAGGATGCAGGCTAAGAACCTCAAATGAGTTGAGGGGAGAAAATGATTCACTATTGACAGGAGGTCTTGGTAACAGATGGTACCGAAGACAGGTTCTGTTATATTTGCTCATGCAGTGAGGCCTTTACGTGGGGAGTTTGTTTCACGTGTGTAGTAATTTACTGGCTAGCAGGATAACGTTGCAATGAGAGCATGTCCTTTGTGCATAGATCTTTACAATGCACACCACTGCCTGTAGATGGTTTTCACCCTGGTAGCTTAGATTTCCAGCAAATAAACATGTTATTGCTAGAATTTTTTCATGTCAGGAAAAACAAATTTAGTTGGTTCCCCAGTGGGGCTCTTCAGTATTTAGCTCCTTAAAGGACCTTTTCTCAAACCCACTTAAAAATCTAAGTTCTGTTTCAAAGCAGAACACTTCTATGCTCCTATTTGGAGAATCTGAAGGTAGTAATTAAACCAACAGGCACATCCGTCTAATAGGATTTGGAAGCTACTACCCTCCACCTTATTTTCCATTGTTAAAAAAACATTTTGCACAGATTACAGGCAATAACTAAAGGCCAATATGGGTTTAAACAATGAAATGCTACCTGTGTGGTCTACTGATTAGAATGCAGGGCTGGCTGCCAGAAACCTGGGGTTCTATTCCCCATTTTTCCTCTCCCTATGAAACTGCTGGCAAGTCACTTAGGCATGTGACACATACCGGGGCACAATCCAGACTAGTGGGGGGCTGTGTCACCCCTGCCCTGCAGTCTTGGGTGCTTTACAATGCCTTGTAGTAGCTCCCACCTGGGCTGTTCACAAACAACCTACCAGTATGCAAGCCACACCTTGAGTGTTTGTGTGTAACTGCAGCCTGCCAGCTACACCCTGGCTCTCACCAACCTTGGTTATACTTCAGGGTGACCCTAACACCCTCCCAGTCCCAGATCTTCCCCAAGAAATGTATTCCCTGTAACTGCTCAGCCCTCTCCTAGTCTGTACAAATATATTATTCCCTTAAAGGAAAAACGGATTTATGCACCATCTTATTACCTTAAATAATTACCCAGACACTTCAATTTAAACACACCAGATTAAATAAAACAGTAAAACAAGGTGTTTTTTTAACTACAAAGAGAGATTCTAAGTGAGTATTAATAATGAGGCATAAAAGTCAGAAATGGTTACAGAATTATGAAGATAAAATGCTTACTAGAATCTACTTAAGAAACTATCTTAGTTGCAAAGCAAAAACTTTCTCACCACATATTTCCAACAAGGTTGCTGAAACTCTTCAGCTCAGGACCCTGGCCCCAGAGTCCAACAGCTGTCTTCTCAGGTGCGGAGAATGAGTTGGGTAGGGAGAGAGAGAAGGGTGTCTTGGGGTGTTTGTCCCTCCTTGTTGTTTCAATCCCCCTCTTGAAAAACATTTGCAGCTGAGATTCAGCATACAAAATGTGTCTATGTGGAAGACTCTTTTTTTCACCTGTTTGACCTTCCTTTGTTTTCCCTCTCTGCTTGATGACTCTGTTTACTGCTTAAATGCAAATTAAGGCAAGTATACAGTCCTTCCTTTGTTTAGGATAGACCTGACTCTGGGATTTGGAACATGTGTTAACATCATTATACATGGAAATCTTATAATTTCACACACAATGTTGTTACACGTGTGTTATCAGGACAACACTGACCAGCAAATTAGGAGTTTTCAAATACCTTACAAGGCATACTTTGCACAAAGAATATTACAATAGGTGTGTAGGACATGAATGCAGGGTGTATTCTGTCACAGCAGATCTTAAATGCGTTGTTTAACCAGGGCTTTAATCTCTGTTCCACATCTTACCTGATTATGGGAGTTCTTGAGGAATCAAGAAATTCTGCAAATAATCAGGTGTTTAGAAAATTATCACTGGAGATGATCCCAAACACTAACATGCAGATTCCAAGCCTGCTGGACTAGGTCCTGTTGTTTTCCTCAAGATTGAACGGTGATGAAAGTTGCATTCTGTTACTTTACAGGGGTGGGGGTGTAAATGGAGGAACAAATGAACTAAATGCCATGATGTTCTCCAAGGTGAGGAGCACTGCACACAGGACTATTAGTGCTTATCTTTGAGAACTCATGCAGGACAGATGAGGTCTCAGAGGACTAGAGAATGGCAAGCAGAGTATCTATCGTTCAAAAAGGGAACAAAGAGGATCTGGGAAGTTATAGACTAATTAGCCTAACTTTGATACCTGGAAAGATAGAGATCAATTTGTAAACATCTACGGCATAATAGAGTGATAAATAATAGTCAAGAACAAAATATGCCAGACCAACCTAATTTCCATCTTTGACCGGGTTATTGTCATAGTGAATAGGGGAAAAGCAGTATCTCTGATTTTTAGTAAGGCTTGCTTTTAACACAGTCTTACATGACATACTTGTAAGTAAACTAGGAAAACGTGGCCTAAATGAAGTTACCATAAGGTTGAATTGGTTGGTTGACTAAGCACAATTTGGACCATACTCAATGGTTTGCTGTCAAACTGGGAAAAATGTATCTAGTGGCGTCCTGCAGGGATCTGTCCTGGGTCTGGTACTAGTCAATATTTTCATTAATGATTTGGACAGTAGAGTGGTGAGTATTCTTATAAAATTGATGAATGACATCAAGCTGGAAGGGATTGAAAGCACTTCAGAAGACAGGACTGGAATTCAAAATGACCTTGACAAATTGGAGAATTGGTCTGAAACTGGCATCTGGGATTGATGCACTATCCCTACCACTCCAGAGGAGAGTACACCTCTACCCCGATATAACGCTGTCCTTGGGAGCCAAAAAAAATCTTACCGCGTTATAGGTGAAACCGTATTATATCAAACTTGCCTTGATCCACTGGAGTGCGCAGCCCCGCCCCCCCCGGAGCACTACTTTACTGAGTTATATTCGAATTCGTGTTATATCAGGTCGCGTTATATCGGGGTAGAGGTGTATAAGCAATCACAGCTGCACATACAGTGACCTGTGAGAAAGACAGTTGGTGTATGTGTTCGTGAAATGGAAATGACTGTTCTTTCTCCTTCAAAAGTTCTTTCTGCTGTATTTATAAAGTTTCATTCAGTTATAAATATGTCTATATGCATTGTTTTGGAATCAGACTATTTATGGAAATGTAATTCATCATTATTAGTTCACAACATATGCTGTCTGGGACTGACATCATTCACAGATAGTAGTACTAGGTGCATTTGCAATGATATATTAATATACACAACACACTCATTACAAGGCTCATACGGGAGTGCAAAAAAACCAAAACCCCAATGCCAAGCAGAACATACGAAAGCAACATACATTATTGTGGCTCACTATTGAAATGGTCTTTCAAAGCCTCTTTGAGCTGTATAGCTCTGCATTGAGCTCTTCTTATAGCCCTGGTATCTGGCTTCTCAAAAATCAGACAGCCACCCCACCTCTGCCCTACACCAAAGCGGAAACTTTTCCCCCTTTGCTTCACAGATATTGTGAAGGACACAACAGGCAGCTATAATTATTCAGATATTTTTTCACTGAGGTCTAGTCTCGTGAGTAGACAGTGCCAGTGGCCTTTCAAAGGGCCAAAGGCACATTCCACTGCTGAGTCTGTTGTTGAAGCACTCCTTGCCGCTGTCGAGGTGGCCAGTGTAAGACTTCATGAGCCACAGGAGTAAGGGGTAGGCTGGTTCTTCCAGGATCACTATTGGCACTTCAAGGTTCCCAATGGTAATCCTCTGTTCTGGAAAGAAAGTCCCTACTTGCAGCTTTCTGAACAGGTCTGTGTTCTTATAGGAGCGTGTATCATGCACCTTCCCTGCCCAGCCCACGTTGATGTCAGTAAAACGTCTCCAGTGATCCACCAGTGCTTGCAATACCATAGAAAATTAGCCCTTTCTGAGGCAAGGTGATCTGGTGCCAAAATAGGGATATGCATGCCATCTATCGTCCCATGCAGTTTGGGGAATCCTACTGCTGCAAACCCATCTGCTATGTCTTGCACATTGCCCAGAGTTACAGTCCTTAATAGCAGCATATGACTAATGGCCTTGCGCACTTGCATCACAGCAATCCCCACGGTGGATTTCCCAACTCCAAATTGATTCCCGACTGATCAGTAGCAATGCCAGCTTCCACAAAGCAATCGCCATTCACTTCTCCACAGTCAGTACAGATCTCATTTTGGTGTCACTGCACTGGAGGGCTGGGCAAGCTCTGCATATAGATCCAGGAATGTAGTCTCACTCATTTGGAAGTTCTGCAGCCACTGCTTGTCATCCCAAACCTGCATAACGATGCGATCCAACCAGTAAGTGCTTGTTTCTTGGGCCCAGAACTAGCGCTTCACTGTCTGCAGCTGTTCTTTGAATGCCACCAACAATCTAGAATTGTTTCTATGTACCACAGCAATCTAGCCTCCAAGGAATTGTCATGTTCTCTGTGACTCCTCTGGCGGCTCTGAAATACTGCAGGATCAAGCTCCCGTGCTCACAATACTCATCACAATAGTGCAGAGCTGTGCAGGATCCATGGTTCTCACACAGATGGCGGATGTGCGTGTTTGCAGGGATTTTGAAAAGAGGTGCGAAACATTATGGGATGCAGATAAAATTATGGAATGGTGAAAACTGCATTATGGGATGTTGAGATCATGTTCCCAGTCAGCCCTGCATGATTCGTTTGCCCCCATGAGGCACTGCAAACCCATCTCAAAACACCCTGCGCTAGATGCTAGCAAATTGCACGGTGGTATAGCTACCCACGATGCACTGTTCTCTGCATCAATCCAAGTGCTGGTAGTGAGGGTGTGCACCACCGACAAGTAGTGTGGACACGCAAAAGCAGTTTAATTACTGCAATGGCTGTATGTCGACATAACTTAGGTTGACATAATTTTGTAGCGTAGACCTACCCTGTGTCTCTCTGAGCTAAGTTCTTAACAAAGGTTCATGACACCTCTGTCCATTGCCCTTCCACTGCAAACCATACTTATATGTTCAGCCTGCCTGTGTCTCCTGTGATTAAGTGTGAATATTCTGGCCATTGGGGCTTCCATCGTTCCTTCCAATCTTTTGAGTCGTGTGTGGATTCCAGCTAGCCTTTGTTAAACAGCCTGTTTCCACCTCAGACCAGCTCTGTGACATTCTGCCAGACCCCATTCCCTTATACACTCAGAGTAGAGAAGTGCCAAATACACAGGGAAACTCAGATGCACATATGGATCAAAAATATTACCACATTTGTCACCGGGGGCGAGGGGGCCTTGCTGTTGTCGGGGGTCAGAGCCTGGTGGTTTGTACAGCTCAGCCTACATAAGCAACAAAATGTGTGACCCTCTAGGCTATTATTTCTTTAACAATTATTTTTCTTCTCATAACTCTAAAATGGCTGAATGGAGCTTGTTCACTTTCCAAACAAATACACATTTGAGCATTGTCTGGAAATGGAAAACTTGAGCACCAAAAGGAGACTGCTGTAGAAAGTTAAAAAAGTGTGTGAAAACAGAGAGTTGTTATGGAAAGTGTTTGTAACCTAACCTATAATGTCTGCTACTGGTGACAGCTGAAATAATTAAGAAACACAAACCAAATCTTTCCAGAAGGTGGCATGAAGCATAAAGCTGAGAAGTGAAATAATCCTCTAGGAATCCAGTCCCTGCAGAACTATGAATCAGATTGCATCTATACAATTAAAGGGAAAAAAGTCAGACCTCTTCATTTACAAGGCAATATATTGATAGGACTTTGACTTCACTGAGAGCCAACCCAAAATCTCTATTTTTGTTCAGAGACATTTCATAATGATGAATAATCAACCCATTTATCATGGCTATATCCAAACTGGAAACGACCTTAACCATCAGAATTACATGACCACTTCAATTAAAGACCTTCAGCAAATCAACAAGAGGTTTCAGTGGAACTAAACATCCTGGCAGCAGGCAGATAAACTATTTTTCACAAAGCACAAGTTGCTGAATATTTAATATCTAAAACCAAACTGCAGAACGGATCAGATAAAGAAACTATCAGAATATAATACACATCATGATTTAACTTCATTTTTATCTGCAGCAGACCAGCCACCAGGGTTTTTATTAGAGACAGAACCATTCAGCCTATTGCCCTCCTCATGGTCCTAAGTTTGACAATGTAACCTTTGCAGTGCCCTGTTTCCAACAGACTGCAGATCTGCAGTGCTTAGTTCTCCTATGCATGCAATAGTACAATTACTTAAGCTTCTGACTCAGGCAATGTCTACACTAGAGACCTTACTGTGGCACAGCTGTACCAATGCAGCTGCACCACTGTAAGATCTCTCCTGTAGCCACTCTATGCCGATGGGAGAGAGAGTTCTCCCACTGACATAATTAAACCACCCCCAATGAGCGGCGGTAGCTATGTCGGTGGGAGAGCATCTCCCACCAACATAACGCCGTGCCCACTATCACTTATGCCAACGAAACTTAGGTCACTCAGGGGTGTGTTTTTTTCACACCTCTGAGCGACATAAATTTTGCTGACGTAAGTGGTAGGGTAGACCTGGCCTCAAACTTTGCTACTATGATCCTTCAAGTAGCCTTTCCCATAAAAAGAGCATACAGATCAGGTCAAATTCTACTTTGGTCATGCTGGTGGAACTGAGGAGTAAATCCACAGAAGTCATGGAGATACTCTGAATTTGCACCAGTGAAACAGAACAGAATTTCACCCCCACTATTAATTATTTTTTACCACACCTAAAGGTGTACTAGATGCTTTGCAGAACAAATAGAAAGACAAGATCCCTGCTCCAAAATTTACACTCCTGTTTGAAATATTGCTGAGTAAGGCATAGGCACTTAGGTACATTCCTAGGGACCTGGTTCCTGCAGTTACATGATGGCATCAGAATCTCAGCTTACATATTGGATAAAACACATTCCAGCCCATTGCTGTTACTCCAAAATCCTCTGCTCTTTGGATTTGGGAGCTGATAACACTGCACCAGCACAGAGGACTCTGGGGATATGTGTACACTGCAACGTAAGCGCAGGTTTCAAATTCATGTTCAAGTCTAACCCTCCTGCCATCTACACACAAATCATGCAAACTCAGGCCTCACTCCCAGGACCCCATGGGCATGGAGGGTCTGAGCCTGAGTCAAGCTGGGACCTAGGGTTCAAGCCTTATTGTTTTGCAGTGTATCCACACTCAAGGAGTCTGCCAAAAGTAACCCACAGTCCCGTGGGCCAACTTTGTCCTCAGGACAGTGAAGTTTGGTGGACAGTCAAGTTTTCCCACATTGCACCATAAACAAAAGGCTGGAGCGGCCACATTTTGGGAGGGCGCTAGGAAGTCTAGGATATGATTGGCTGGACTCAGGCCCACATAATGCAGTGTAGATGCTGGAGCCCCAGGTTGGGACCCAAGTTTTAACAATTTCTAACTTGGGGTTACAAATGAGTGTAGACACTCAAGCCTTAGGTTAATAAACCCAGGGTCTGCTCACTGGAGTTCTAATAACCCTGGGCTTACACTGCAGTGTAGACTTTCCCTATGCATGCCGGCGCCCATGATAATACCACCCTATCGTGGTTTTGCTGAGACTAGGTGGTGTATGTAAGGGCTTCCAAACACAAAATCATTTGCTTAACATGGGTGAGAGCAGAGTCCTCCCTCCTCTGCGACAGATCCCCAGCCTGCCTAAATACCCTGAAGTGAACGTTGAAGGAGACCTCATCCTGCCTGAAGAGTGGTGGTGGGACTCCGCCCACACAGTGGGCAAAGGGAAGGGATCCTGCCTTTATCAACCCAATTAGGGGCAAGTCCATGGTTCAGTGGTGGGGGTCACATGGAGCTCTCATCTGGGGGTATGCCTGGCAATTCAGACTGCCATAATCTGGCCCAGGTTGTGACACAATGGGAAGGGGTAACAAATAGTAGTCAGGGGACGGGGTAAAGCAGCACAAGGGTTTCAACAATAGGAGCAATCCATTACTCAATTTATGCTTGTGTATCCCATAGTGGGTTAGTTAGAGGTTGCATTTTTAATAAGTATTAAATCTTATTAAGAAGATTATTAAATCTAGTTCCAAAATAGCATGTGTGTGTGTTGGATTAAAGACTATGCTAATACTAGGTGCAATTAAAGTGACACTATCTTAGGTTTTTAGATCCCCAAATTAGCATAGCTTTAAAGTTCATTATTATTGCTGCAAATGCAGTTTCTTCTAAGTAGTTTTTTCAAAATCAATGACTCTCTTGTAGAGTTAGTTCATTTAATTTTAAACAAACAATGGCAGCACTTCATATTTGTCTAACAACAAATATAAACCTTCTGTCTGCACACAAGGGGACGCAGGTGCAAACATGTGCCATCGACTACGGTAGATCAATCTCAAACTTTCATAAAAGCTTAAAAAAACACTCTGGATTTTCATTAGTTTCTCTCCAAATCAAAACAATAAATGCCACTTATTTTAAGAACAGGAATTCCCAAGAAACAAGTTGAAAAAATACAGGGAGAAAAGACACAGTCAGTAAAGACACATGTAAGCTTTGACTTGCCAAAGGTTACTAGAAACAACAAGTGTAAAAAAACCAAAGTCTCGAAACCTGTGTTCCTACGGTTAGGCTCCTAACTAAACATGGCCTAATCATCAGAGGTGATGTGTACCTACAACTATCCCTGAAGTCAGGAAAGCTGGACTCCTTTTTCCCCCAAATCATTTGGAGGTATGCCAAAATGGCCAAATTTTGGTTGCATATCCTGGATACATTCTTTGTAATTACCACATACAGACTGCTCCCATAATCTTTAGCAATATTTCTGGGTGTTCATATTAAACAATAACAATACTACCCACCTCTTATATAGAGCTTTTCATCCATATATCTCAAAACACTTTACCAAGCATGTAAGATGTTACGGATTGGCGAACTAGGCACCAAGAGGGGAAAGGTTATGACCGATATTGCAATGCTTGCAATATCTTTGGTACCATATTGTATTAAATCTATGAATGGCTTATGTATGAATGTGTTCTATTCCATTGGGGAGCGTTACCATAGCTTCTACAGGAACTAAAAACAGTATTGCGGGGAAGAGGGCTGATTAAAGTTTTTTTAGTTTCGGTGATTGACCTTAGAGAGGTACCATTCCCTGGAGGGAGTTGCATATACTGGTTGTGGCTTGGTTTTCCAGAGACAAAGAAAGCACTTTTGGTATAAAGGGATGAGCGTGAACCGACAAAGGGCCCTCTTTCTGATCCAGCAAATGGACTGGACCATCTGTCTTAAGTGGGGACTCAACCTTTGGTGGAAGGGTTGGAAGGACTTTGACCTACTAGGGCCCCATAAGACTGGTGGGTGACCTGTGGTAAGCTTTTAGCATACATATAGGAACTCACTGGTTTTTCATTACACATGTTTTCTCTGTAATGCTTTTACTTAAGAATAAAAGTAGTTGCATAGAAAGAGCTGCGTGGTAACTTATAACTACTGGCAACACTCTCAGAGAAAGCAAAGCACAGGTGCGGCCTTCAGGCAGACTGGCTTGCTGGGGATATTATGGTGTAAGTCAGGAAGCTATGCAGCCTCAAAACCCCCAGTCAGAAAGGAGTTGGACAAGCATTCCCCTCAAGAAACAAGTGAGGCTGGAGACCTGAGACATGTCTGGGGACACCTGGAGTGGACGATGGAGATGGGGATATAAGTACGGTTACCCTGACACTGTGACAAGTGTCACACAGCAGACCAAAGGCAGAGCTAGGAATAGAACCCAGATCTCCTGAGTTCTGGGGTTGCCTACTGAAAAAAAAAATCAATCTACATTTAAGTCCCATCCTGACTCCAAGGGGTTCTACACATGCACAAGCATGCTGGGGATATCATAGTGTATGTCAGGAAACTATGCAGCCTTTGCGGGCCGAGGGATGTGCTGGTCGCCACTTCCAACAGCCCCCATTGGCCTGGGACAGCGAACCGTGACTAGTGGGAGCCGCGATTGGCTGAACCTGCAAATGCGGCAGGTAAACAAACCGGCCCGGCCCACCAGGGGGCTTACCCTGGCGAGCCGGGTGCCAAAGGTTGCTGATCCCTGGACTATAACAAGCTGCCCCTTAAACTATTAGATAATTTTAAAAAGTATGTGTATTATAGTAGTGCCAAGAGGCCCCAACCAAGATCAGGCCCCCGTTGTGCTAGGCACTGTACACACACACTATGGGACAATCCCTGCCCCACCCAGCTACACTCTAAATAAACAAGACAGATACAGGTGGGGAGACAGGTGAAGTGACTTGCCCAAGGTCACACAGCAGGTTAATGCCAGGGCTGGGACTCAAGCAGGTGCTCTGTCCATTAGACCTTACCACCTCTCTTGCTATCTTCACAACTCCCTCAGATGATGGGCTCTCTCATTTTTGGTCCGGGAAGGCTTTTCTTGCCCTCTCTGCCGCCCAGAGGTCATACTCAGAGGGCCAGGAGCGAGAGGAAAGGAAGTCCACTGATCAATATGGGTCATATATGCTGATGTCATATGTGCAAGTCCAGGGCTGTCAGGGCTGGCTCCAGGCACCAGCGTAGCAAGCAGGTGCCTGGGGTGGCCAATGAAGAGGAGGGCGGCATGTCCAGCTGTTCGGTGGCAATTCGGCGGCGGGGCCATCACTCCCTCTGGGAGTGAAGGACCTGCTGCCGAATTGCCACCGATCGCAATCGCGGATTTTGTGTGTGTGTGTGTGTGTGTGTGTGTGTGTGTGTGTGTGTGTGTGTGCGCGCGCGCTTGGGGCAGCAAAAACGCTAGAGCCGGCCCTGCCAGTTACCAAATCCCCCTCTCAATTACCTTCTCCCCACAAAACAATGGATATTAGGCCTTATGGTGTTGCCAGGGGTCTGCTGCAACCATGTATTCTCAATGCCTTGGCTCCATAGGGGAGCATGGGTGAGGAGGGATTTGGTTAGTCCCCTCCCACCATCTTCAGAATTGCTAGCAGCCCCTGCTGCTGCTGCCGCCGCTGAAATTTTTATATCTGCAGGTACAAGTGTAGGAAGACAATACGTGCATTTCCTAGAGAAACAAGCTTGTTGTCCATTTCCTCCAAAAATAGTATATTTGTTCAAGAAAAAAAATGGACCAAGATAGGATGCATAGCTGATGCTAGAGAAAAGCACATTCGTTCATTTTTCTGTGTTGGCTGGTCCTGGAACACTGCCAAGGTCAGTGTAAAAGTTGTTGGTCTTTTAGGTTAGAGCTGACACAGAGCAGCATTTCTTAAAGTAAGTGATTGCATCATATGACAGCAGAACCACCATCAGAACAGGGATAGACATATGGCAGACTGGGCAGTTTAGGGGCTCATTTCTTCTCCCAACAAAGATAATAGAAAAATTGCCACTGACCTCACTGGGAGCAACAACAGAGGCCAGCCTTTAATTTGCACATGCTGTACTTTTCCACTCCCACTGTTTCTGCACATTGCACCTGATTCCCCACCGCTTTGCACCTGGTATAACTATTTAAATCTGAGGGTGTAAAATAGCATACAGCCCACTTCCTAGTCTTCAGGCCATGCTAGTCGCTGTGTGAGTATATGCAAAATTGTATTAATTTATCTGCACAGAACCATGAAGAAAAAGCTCAACAGAAAGGTATGTGAAGAGCATTTAAACCCTTGCTAAATAGCACTTTGTGTTACGTTTAAACATGCATGTACAACAATTTTAAAGTAACATGAACTAACAGCACACAAATAGCAGGAGCACAACTAACCAATTTAAAAAAGCTGTGCTTCCTTAAAATTTAGTCCAAATAGCCTATCGAATTTCTGTTCTGAACAATACAAGCCAGGAGCTGTTTGGTATTTGTTTTGTTTAATAGCTGCTTTTCAGGGTACTCAACTCAGGATGTTTCCTTGTTGCAGTAACCACGTTTCAGTTTGCAACCACGTGCTGTTGCTTTTTGCAATGTCTGCAAAGATGACAAAAATCACAGGACCAAACACGGATCTCAATGCTACACAGATGTAAAACTAGGAATAATTCCCTTTAACTCATGGTACCTGGCAGCAGAACTTGGCCCATAATTTGTGAATGTTACTTCTATAAGCTTTCGTGGACTACAGCCCACTTCTTCGGATGCATATAGCTACTTCCGAAGAAGTGGGCTGTAGTCCACGAAAGCTTTATGCTCTAATAAATTTGTTAGTCTCTAAGGTGCCACAAGTACTCCTGTTCTTTTTGCGGATACAGACTAACACGGCTGCTACTCTGAAATATAGCATTACAGTATCTCACCATGCAATCATAGGAGGAAAAGAGGCTACAAATCTCTGCAAAAATCAAGAAGGCACAAGCACAGTACTTTTTGATTCTCCACAGCTGAGCTGCAATGGAAGCAGACTTCAAAATTTAAAGAGAGAGATGCAGAACTCTAGAGGCCTGGCATACTATAGTTATCCAGCTTTTGTAGACTGCTCTCTTGAAGACTCTGCTAGTGGGAATAGCTGCTACTCAATATCCACTAAAAACACAGGGGAGAATACAAGTTTTGCAAAGGGACTGTTCAGTGCAACGAAAATAACACTTTATCACAGGACTGCAGGCAGCTGCCAGATCTTTTTTGTTGTTGTTGTTAAAAGGCTTGTGTGTGTGTGTGTGTGTGTGGTTGGGTCGGAAAGAAGGGTTTCAGTGAAGTTGATTGGGAAGGTGGGCTTTAGTCTAATTCCTGTGCTCCTACCTGCAATGAAGTTGGTTGGTTGGCGGGTGATGTTGTCTTCAAGAATTTTGTGTTTGTTTTGCAGTGGAGTTGGTTGGGACATTTGGAGTTTATTTATGTTTTCCACAGTGCAGTTGGTTGGCAGTGGGTGTTGGAATTGCTGATGTTAGGATGGGGAAAATGAATGAAAAGCCTCGATGAGGAACTAATAGGGAAAGCATGAAATGCTGGAGTCTGTCACTTCCCATCCTCACTTCTTCCCCCTTTCTTTGTAGCTTTAGTTACTTAGCCCTGATCTATACTACGAGTTTAGGTCGAATTTAGCAGCGTTACATCGATCTAACCCTGCACCCGTCCACACAACAACGCCATTTTTCTCAACTTAAAGGGGTCTTAAAATCGATTTCTGTACTCCTCCCCGACGAGAGGATTAGTGCTGAAATCGACATCGCCAGGTCGAATTTGGGAGTAGTATGGACGCAATTCGGTGGTATTGGCCTCTGGGAGCTATCCCAGAGTGCTCCATTGTGACCGCTCTGGACAGCACTCTCAACTGAGATGCACTGGCCAGGTAGACAGGAAAAGCCCTGCGAACTTTTGAATTTTATTTCCTGTTTGGCCAGCGTGGCAAGTTAATCAGCACAGGTGACCATGCAGAGCTAATCAGCACAGGTGACCATAGAATCCCAGAATCGCAAAAGAGCTCCAGCATGGACCAAACGGGAGGTACTGGATCTGATTGCTGTATGGGGAGACGAATCAGTGCTATCAGAACTCTGTTCCAAAAGACGAAATGCCAAAATATTTGAAAAAATCTCCAAGGGCATGAAGGACAGAGGTTATAACAGGGACCCGCAGCAGTGCCGCGTGAAACTTCAGGACCTCGGGCAAGCCTACAAAAAAACCAAAGAGGCAAACAGCCGCTCCGGGTCAGACCCCCAGACATGTCGCTTCTATCATGAGCTGCATGCAGTTCTAGGGGGTGCCCCTATAACTACCCCACCCCTGTACGTGGACTCCTACAAGGGAGTCTCACGCAACAGGGATGAGGATTTTGGGGATGAGGAAAATGATAGCACACAGCAGGCAAGCGGAGAAACCGTTCTCCCCGACAGCCAGGAACTGTTTATCACCCTGGAGACATTACCCTCGCAACCCGGGCTCCCGGACCTTGAAGGCGGAGAAGGCCCCTCTGGTGAGTGTACCTTTGTAAATATAATACATGGTTTAAAAGCAAGCATGTTTAATGATTAATTTGCCCTGAAGACTTGGGATGTATTCGCGGCCAGTAAAGCTACCGGAATGCAGTCAAGCAACATCCATTCTTTATCTCTCTGTATTATCCTCAGAAGAGTGATATCGTTCATGGTCACCTGGTTGAAATAGGGGAATTTTATTAAGGGGACATTCAGAGGTGGCCGTTCCTGCTGGGCTGTGTGCCTGTGGTTGAAAAGAAAACATCCCCGCTGTTAGCCACGCGGTAGGGGGAGGGGTGAAGCGATCATCCCAGAGAATTGGGTGTGAGGTGGCGTTTAGTTGGGTTTATGCTGCACGTTAACCCAAAAACCTTAGCCCCGCCTTTTAAGTGGACAACCCATTTTAAATGGTCAATCCAAATCTCCCTTTTTTTTCCTCCCGCAGCTGTAAATGTTTCAACGCTACCATGATTATCTCCATCCCAGAGGCTAGCGCAGATAAGGTGGAAAAAAACGCACTCGCGATGAAATGTGCTCTGAGCTCATGCAGCCCTGCTGCACTGAAAGAGCCCAGCAGAATGCCTGGAGGCAAACAATGTCAGAGTGCAGGAAAGCACAAAATAAACGTGAGGACAGGAGGGACGCGCGAGATGAGAGGTGGCAGGATCAAGAGGAGAGGTGGTGGGAGCAAGAGGAGCAATGGCGGCAGCATGATGAGAGGAGGCAGGAGGCAATGCTGAGGCTAATGGAGGATCAAACTGATATGCTCTGGCATATGGTTGAGGTGCAGGAAAGGCAGCAGGAGCACAGACCGCCACTGCAGCCCCTGTGTAACCAACCGCCCCCCTCCCCAAGTTCCATAGCCTCCTTACCCAGATGCCCAAGAACGCGGGAGCTGGGGCTCCGGGTACCCAACCACTCCACCCCAGAGGACTGCCCAAGCAACAGAAGGCTGGCATTCAATAAGTTTTGAAGTGTAGTGTTGCCTTGTCCTTCCCTCCTCCCCTTGTTCCCCACACCACCCAGTGCTTCTCTCCTCCCCCACCCCTCCCCGGTTACCTTGGCAGTTATCCCCCTATTTCTGTGACTAATTAATAAAGAATGCATGAATTTGAAACAACAATGACTTTATTGCGTCTGCAAGCAGTGATCAAAGGGGGGAGGGGAGGGTGGTTAGCTTACAGGGAAGTAGAGTGAACCAAGGGGGTGGGTTTTCATCAAGGAGAAACAAATAGAACTTTCACACCGTAGCCTGGCTAGTCATGAAACTGGTTTTCAAAGCTTCTGATGCGCAGCGTGCCCTGCTGTGCTCTTCTAACCGCCCTGGTGTCGGGGTGCACATAATCAGCGGCCAGGTGATTTGCCTCAACCTCCCACCCCACCATAAACGTCTCCCCCTTACTCTCACAGATATTATGGAGCACACAGCAAGCAGTAATAACAATGGGAATATTGCTTTCGCTGAGGTCTAACCGAGTCAGTAAACTGCGCCAGCACGCTTTTAAACGT
Source organism: Chrysemys picta bellii (assembly GCF_011386835.1). Taxonomy (NCBI): domain Eukaryota; kingdom Metazoa; phylum Chordata; order Testudines; family Emydidae; genus Chrysemys; species Chrysemys picta. The sequence goes on from NC_088791.1 coordinate 205,882,891, forward strand.
CCAAATGCATATTCTACCACCATTCTGCACTTGCTCAGCCTATAGTTGAACAGCTCCTGACTACTATCCAGGGTGTCTATGTATGGCTTCATGAGCCATGGCATTAAGGGGTAGGCTGGGTCCCCAAGGATAACTAGAGGCATTTCATCATCCCCAATGGTTATTTTCTGTCTGGAAAGTAAGTCCCTTGCTGCAGCTGTTCAGACAAACCAGAGTTCCTGAAGACGCGAGCATCATGTACCTTTCCCGGCCATCCCACGTTGACGTTGGTGAAACGTCCCTTGTGATCCACCAGTGCTTGCACCATTGAAAAGTACCCCTTTCGGTTTATTTACTGGCTGCCTTGGTGCTCCGGTCCCAAGATAGGGATATGCATTCCGTCTATCGTCCCACCACAGTTAGGGAATCCCATTGCAGCAAAGCCATCCACTATGGCCTGCACATTTCCCAGAATCACTACCCTTGATACCAGCAGCTCAGTGATTGCATTGGCTACTTGGATCACAGCAGCCCCCACAGTAGATTTGCCCACTCCAAATTGATTCCCGACTGACCGGTAGCTGTTTTGAGTTGCAAGCTTCCAGAGGGCTATCGCCACTCACTTGTGAACTGTGAGGGCTGCTCTCATCTTGGTATTCTTGCGCTTCAGGGCAGGGGAAAGCAAGTCACAAAGTTCCATGAAAGGGCCCTTACGCATGCGAAAGTTTCGCAGCCACTGGGAATCATCCCAGACCTGCAACAATATGTGGTCCCACCAGTCTGTGCTTGTTTCCCAGGCCCAGAATCGGTATTCCACGGTATGAACCTGTCCCATTACCACCATGATGACCAAATTGCCAGGGCCCGTGCTTTGAGAGAAGTCTGTGTCCATGTCTATGTCCTCATCACTCTCGTCACCGCGCTGCCGTTGCTTCCTCGCTGGCTTTTGCAGTTTCTGGTGCTGCATATACTGCAGGATAATGCATGAGGTGTTTACAATGCTCATAACTGCCGCGGTGATCTGAGCGGGCTCTATGCTTGCCGTGGTATGGCGTCCGCAGGAGAGCAGAGTGACAGCGGAAGCATAATGATGGTTTGCAGCCCTACTGCACCGTCAGCTGCCAGAGCCAGAGAGCAGAGTGGCAGCGGAAGCGTGACAATGGTTTACAGCCCTATTGTACCTTCTGCTGCCAGCAGCACCCAGGACACAACAGTGGCGGCTGAGCTGAGTGGTCTGCATGCTTGCCATGGTATGGCGTCTGTGTGGAAAAAAAGGGTGAAACGATTGTCTGCCGTTACTCTCATGGAGGTAGGGGCTACTGACAACATGTACCCAAAACCACCCGCGACAGTGTTTTTGCCCCATGAGGCAGTGGGAGCTCAACCCAGAATTCCAATTGGTGGCGGAGACTGCGGGAACTGTGGGATAGCTACCCACAGTGCAATGCTCCAAAAGTCGATGCTAGCCTCGGTACTCTGGACACATTCCGCCGATTTAATGTGACTTAATGGGCTTAGTGGGGACACACACAATCGACTGTATAAAATCGCTTCCTAAAAAATCAACTTCTATAAATTCGACCTAATTTCGTAGTGTAGACATACCCTTAGATTTATGAAAAGTTTTAATCTGTTGGTTTATCTCTGAAGCTGTGGGCAGATATGTCTTCAGTTGTTATGTAGGGGCCATTGTTTTACTAACTTGACATTTCAGGCTATCCTTAAAAATGAAATCTTAGGCAGAAACAATGGGGCTTGAGGATGAAGAACAAGAAGCAATCGTCTCAAGTTGCAGTGGGGGAGGTCTAGGTTAGATATTAGGAAACACTATTTCACTAGGAGGGTGGTGAAACACTGGAATGGGTCACCTAGGAAGGTGATGGCAGGGCCGGCTCCAGCGTTTTTGCCACCCTAAGCGGCAAAAAAAAAAAAAAAAAAAAAGCCATGATCGGTGGCACTTCGGCGGCAGCTCTACCGCCACCGCTTTATTCTTTGGTGGCAATTCGGTGGCAGATCCTTCCCTCTGAGAGGGACTGGGGGACCCACCGCCAAAGAGCTGGACGTGCCACCCCTTTCCGTTGGCCGCCCCAGACACCTGTTTGCTGCGCTGGTGCCTGGAGCTGGCCCTAGGTGGTGGAATCTCCATCATTAGAGGTTTTTAAGGCCCCGCTTGAAAAAGTCCTGGCTGGGATGATTTAGTTGGTGTTGGCCCTGCTTTGAGCAGGGGGTTGGACTAGATGACCTCCTGAGGTCTCTTCCAACCCTAATATTCTATGATTATCTTGAAATCTGATGTAACCCTACAAGCAGGACAGATGTTTCCTCAGAAGCAGTATTTTCTTCTGCCCTGAAGAAGCAGAAAAGCAGCCATCAAACAAGGGTTAAAGCATGGACTACAAATCAGATTTGGGTTCTGTTCCTGACTCTGCCATAGACTTCCTCTTTGACCTTGGGCAAGTCACTTAGTTTCTCTGTGCCAGTTTGTTAAGCTGTAAAATGGGGATGATCATGCTTTCTTTCACCCTTGGCCTCTCTTGTCTATTTATTTATTTATTACATTCTTTGTGGTAGTGACTGTGACTTACTATGTGTATGTACATATAGAGGTGAGACCTCAATATTGATGCAGAAAGGATATTAATGAAATTACTATAACTTTTTTCTTATAAAGTTCAGTCATTACAAACTTGCCTGTGCTTTTACTGATTCTTAGCAGATATTTATTACTTTCGTACATATGGTGTTGGAGAAAAGTACCCAACATGCATATATTTTTGTTTATTTAGTTATATGAAATGTCCATGCTAAGGAGATTCCTAAGAATTCTGTTGTTTGTCAATGTGACAAACTTGTGAAGTGTCAAGGGAGATAAATACCATGTTTTGACCCTTGAAGTGCAGTTTTGAAATTCCATGTGAAAGTTCCTTCTGTTCTGCAATCTGAATAAGTGTTAATGATGTTGATTCATATATAAGATTGTAACTGTTGCAACATGGTCAAAAAGATACGCCTCCCTCTTATTTAATATACCAGTTTAGTTTAGATAGAATCCTTATCTCAAAAAAATGAATTATGTAAAGAACATGTTTTAGGAAAGAGATGGTCATATGAAGGAGTGTGAGGATGTTCCTTATTCCGGATATTCCAACAGTACGGGTTGTCTCCTAAGCTATAAAGTGAGCCCTTTCTTCCCCCTGTTTGCAAGGAAAAGTCTCTGTGGGAAAATGTATATTTGGAAGTGTGTAAAACCTTTTGGTTATTTTTAAATGTTGAAATGGCACACCTTTGTGATATGCATGCTTATAAATATGCTAGCTAAATGCAAAGTTCCTAATATAACTTCCTAACATCATTGCTACAGGGAGCATCTGTATATAAATACTAAAATGCTTTATGTACCAACCTGAAATCTAATGACATTGCTAATTTGATTACTAAACCAAGAAGCCATTTAAATATAGATTATTTATATTAATGGGCAATTAGGTAGCTAGCAATCTGGCAATTTCAAGCAACTCACCCGTTCAGGAAGACAGATATCATCATCTCTCCAGAACTTATGAATCAACAATTTATTTAATAACTATTTAAGCTAAACACTCTAAGAATCATTATAATTTTTAAAGACTTGCAAAATAAACACTTCCTTATAAAGAACATGTGTATGGATTTTCTAAAAATCAGAATTTCACTTCCTGTTAAACTCTAATAAAGCTGAAAAAAACCTCAAAAATGGATTGAATAAAAAGAGTGTTAAAACTAACTTTTAAAAAGTTATGGGAGGATTTTCTGCTACAAGAGAACAAAGACAATTATAAGTGTGTTGCATATTCATCAAGCAGACTGCATATTTCAGGAACTGATGGCATCACTGAAATCAAACCCTGAAGGCATGGAGTCAATGAAAGGATGACAGCAACATGGAATCTAAGCAAGCTTGAAAGAGTTATGTTTTCCTATAATGTTATCAAAATACAAAGGAGACAAGTATAAAAACTCTGAACTGAGCACCCAGTATTGCTCTGCTGCCCTGCTCCAAAACACAGCACTCAATACATCCTATCCATCTCTACAAGGAAGCTTCTACAGACAGCTAAGAAGAAACCAGCCCAAGGACAAACTCCCCAAAACTTCAGCATGGATTGGCGAGAAGAAGTTAATTAACGCTGCTAAGGGAATACATTTAAAAACTCTGGTAATGACTATTGGGATATGGAAATGTTGCTGTAACTTAAGATGTTAACAGTTTCCTCCTGTTAATAACCAAATGGTTAGACCATGTATTCTTGGAGAGGAGACATCAGCTAAACATTGGTAAACAGAGACATAATGGGATTTAATTGGATATACAATTATTAATATTCATTAATTGGCCTGTCTTAGAACAATACCTTAAATGGCATCTGCTAAATAACTTATTTAAATGGTTTCTTTGATTTTTATGGATTTAGTTAAATTGTGTGTCTTGTTCATGTATAAACTATCTGGTTATTAATAACCAACAGGATCTACCTATCCTTAAACAAAATTATTTTCTCTTTTTAAATCTTAATTTTTTTATGATACACTAAGACTGGACTCAAAATAATTTTGAGAAATAAGATCTGGTCTCAGCTTATCAAAAGACAAAGTCAGGTTCAATTTCAAAAGTATAATCTCTGCTGAAAGCTCTCTACAGAGAGGCATAGAGAAGAGATTGTAATGAAGTAACCAGTTCATTATTTGTGTCGTCTGTATTGTTTTGTTTAATGCTGTTTTCCTTCTTACTCCTTTCTAATAAAATAGCCTAAGTTAATAATTGTGATGACTTTGTTTGGCCCTAATCTAGGGTTGCCAGGCGTTGGGTTTTTGACCGGAATGCCCAGTCGAAAAGGGACCCTGACTGCTCTGGTCGGCACCGTTAAAAGTCCAGTCAGCAGTGCAGCAGGGACCCAGGGCTAAGGCAGGCTCCCTGCCTGCCCTGGTTCCACATGGGTCCCAGAAGCGGCCACCAGGTCCCTGCAGTCCCTAGGCACATGGGTGTCCAGGGAGGCTCCGCATGCTACCCGTGGCCAATGAGAGCTGCGGAGGCGGCATCTGTGGGCACGAGGAGACCGCGTGGAGACTCCCTGGCCGCCCATGCATCTAGGGACCACAGGGACCTGGCAGCTGCTTTCTGGGAACCATGGTAAGCGCTGCCGGGACCCTGCACCCTGAACCCCCTCTCGCACCCCAACCTTCTGCCGCATCCCAGAGTCCTCTCCTGCACCCCAAACTCAGCATCCCCAGCCCCACCCCAGAGCCCACATCCCCAGATGGAGCCCTCATCTAACCTCCAGCCCGGAGCCCTCTCCTGCACCCAAGCCCCTCATCCCCGGCCCCATCCCAGAGCCTGCACCCCCAGCCGGAGCCCTCACCCCCCCCACACACACACCCCAGCCTCCTACCCCAGTTCGGTGAAAGTGAATGACGGTGTGGAAAAGCAAGCGATGGAGGGAGGGGGGATGGAGCAAGCAGGGGGTGGAGCTTCCGGGAAGAAGCAGGGCAGCGGTGTTCGGTTTTGTGTGATTTGAAAGTTGGCTACCCTATCCTAATTGTGAAGTCCCCTAAAATGTGTAAAAGATCCCCTGTGGCTAAAATAGTGGGTGTCACATCTATAAAGTGCCATTGAGAGAAACAGTAAGAGCTGGCCTACCAGTTCTTGTCTCTAGACTAAATATTTTAGTAACTTTAAGAATAAAATTACTTACTGTCCAACAATTACAAATTTACCCCTTTTCACCCTGTCAGAGGGTTTCTGGCCCTCTGAAGTCAGGGTCCTAGCCTACATCTCACAGACTACACAAGGGGAAAATGAGACTGCTCATGTTTACCTGGGAGTAGTTAACTCACTGAGTAACTGGGAGGCAATGAATTAGGCAGGGAATCACTTTGGCCTGATAAAAGGTTAAGGACCTCAGTAAAAGGAGGGGAACAGCAGCAGTTACATTGTCGAGTAAGGATCTGTCCAGCAGACTGGTGAAAAGCTGTCTGAGAAGCTAATATTACAAAGTGGGAGGAGCAGAGCAAGAGGTTGGCAAAGCCTTCAGAGGAGGAGAGATAAGAGAGAGTTCTGAGAGCAGCGAGGGACTGAGAAGAACTGGTTGTGACTGTTCCAAACAAGGGCCCAGCGCTGGGCCCCAGTGAAGTGGCTGGGCCTGGGTTCCCCAGTCCACTCCAGTCAATTCCTTTGGCAAAGAAACCTAAGGCTGTCAAGCCTACACTAGAGCCATGCAACTTGTGACTGCCTGTTGTGCTGAAGGGGACAGAAATTATTACAGGCTGGGGTATATATAACAAGGACTTGACAAACACAGACTTGCGTGCGTCTACATAAAGGGGGTTGGAATCAGAGAGTGCAGCTTCCCATTGTGCCTGAGGGTCTGCTACTTGATAAAAGGCCCCATATTATACCCCCACATATAGTACCTAGCACACTGGGGCCTCTAGGAGCTGTTGTAATACAATAATAAAGAGTAACTGCAAGATATGTGGGTGAATCACTTCTATCATGCCATAATTTTAGGACATCTATAAGTTATGTGGCAGAGCTTCGACTTTGTCTCTGTGGGTTCCGTGCTTCCAGGTGCTTTATGGTAGCCTCAGAGGCTCACTGCAACCCTCCACGTAGCCCTTCTCTCTAGGGCCAGGGATGAGCCCTTTTCATCATAAGCCAGCAAGGAGGTTGGTGAGAGAACTCCCACAGTCTGTTGTCCCTATGGGCTTATACAAGAACAGTTTCGCCTCCTGTCCTGACAGGGGCCTGTCTTCCCCTCCCAGGAGGTGTTTCTGTAGTGGCAGGTTGGGGGGAACCCAGGCCCGCCCTCTACTCCGGGTTCCGGCCCGAGGACCCTAGTGGCAGCAGCTGTTGGCAGCCGACCTTTCATTGCCAGAGCTGCTACACTTCCCTGGGCCACTTCCCCACAGCTCTCCCGCTTCTCTCTCAATGCCTTCTTCACCCTTACCTTAGGGCTCCCTTCCAGTGGCTTGCGGGTGTCTCCATTACCCAGCCCTTCAGCCGCACTTCCTTTCCTCTGACTCCCTTTTCCCTCCCCCGGCCTGACTGGAGTGAGCTCTTTTACAGTATCAGAGGGGCCTAAATTAGAGTCAGGTGTTCACATTAGCCTATCGGCCTCACCTGACTTTTTGCAGGCTAATTGGAGTCATGTGTCCACCCTAGCCTGGAACAGCCCCCGCTCTGGTCAGTCAGGGAACAGAAAAGTGCTTATCCAGTGGCCAGTATATCTGCCTTCTACTACTCTGCTGTGCCCGTGGACCTTCCTGGCCATCCCGACCCTTTACTGTGAGCCAGCTGTACAAGTTGCAGCTGGTTCGATTCCAGACTGTGCCACGAAAATATTTGTACATGCTCGTGCTCCACACCCTTCATGTCCTCACCCTCGTGTCCCACCCCGTCACGAAGTGGCGGGACCTTCTGCCCCCTCTGGAGGGTGAGGAGCCCCGGTGGGCCAGCCTATATTCCACCCTGGTCCCAAGGCTCACCGGGGATGTCAACTGGCGGATCCTTCACAGAGCCTTGAGCATGGGCATGTACTTAGCACGGTTCACTCCCCTCCCGGACACCTGCCCCTTTTGCGGCGTGAGGGAGACCCTGGCACACATATATCTGAAATGTGCCAGGTTGCAGCCCCTATTCCGGCTCCTCTGGGATATATTATTACGTTTTTGGTTGCACTTTTCCCCTCACCTGTTCATCTATTCACTTCCCATCTGTGGCCCCACAAAGTCGTGGGACCTCCTTGTCAACCTCCTCCTAGTCCTGGCCTACAAAACCAGGGAGAGGAGGTTGGCCGACGAGGTTTCCTGCGACTGTGGGGCCTATTTCCGCTCCTCCGTCTGTTCACGCATCCGGGCAGATTTCCTCTGGGCGGTGTCCACTGGCTCCCTTGACGCCTTTGAGGAGCAGTGAGCACTGTCCGGGGTTCTCTGCTCGGTGTCTCCATCAGGTTCCCTTCATTTGACCCTTTGACCTCACTCCTGTCCCTGTTCTCTCATTAGTTGTCCCCCAGAATCATTTGGTTTCCAGGCCCAGTGGATCCTCCCCTTAGGCTGGGGGGAGGTCCTTTAGCAGTGGGTGGGCTCCGCCTGCCCACTTCCTGGATACCAACAGGACTACTCTGCTGTACTCAACTGGCCTGTGTCTATCACAGTTACTATAGGGGCCTAGCCTCACATACTATAACACAATTGTGCCTGAAAGCCGCATTTGAGCACTTCTTTATCTCCTGGAATTATGAAGCGTTCCTCAGTGGCAGCATGCCTTCAAGTGGGTGGAGCTTTCAGCCTCAGGTTTCAGGTGCTCCTGTTTCCATGTTTGCAGGAATCTCTGTGTGCCCTTTGGCCCCAGCCTGTAAATAGAATACAACATTTTTAATTGTAAAGTGACTCAAAACAACAACATATACCCTTTCTGCTTCTTGTTGGATACAGTTAGTCACTACGCTGTCAAGTAAGAAACTATGTAAAATTTGAATAACTACAGGTTCAGTATGACCCAGGGGCATGCACAGGAATTTAAATTTGACTGCTCTTGGAGTGGCACATTCTGTACCTCCCTCCCCCTCCCCCCGTCCAGCTCTGGGGCTGGAGGAGCTTTGTGTCCCCACCGATATTATTGGGGGGAAGACCGTGCTCCTGCTTGTCCCCCCTTGTACACCCCTGGTATGACCCATCGTTTGATTGGAAGCACTAATAGCAGTAAAGGAAGGAGAGTGTGAATGTTAATTTATGTTGAGTCTGTATTCAGTAAAATTAGATTGAGAGAAAAGACTCCAATGAAGGAAACAGATTCGAAATGAATGCTGTATTTACGTAAAGGTCCCTGGACAATACAGAATATTTATATAGAACAGACCCTTTTTACAGCAAACAATGACTTGATAAAGCGCTGAAAGAATTAACGTACTACCATGTATGGATTGCAAATTCAGTTCCACTGAATTGTTTATAATGAAGTTGTTCTGTGACTAGGATGATTCTACTATTTGTAGGTTCTGGGCTACGGTACAACAATACATTCTGCATCTCTTATTCAGCCCCTAATGTTTGGATTATATGCTTATTCTCGTTGTCCAAAAATAAATACTTTTAAATGAGCAATTCTTCCCCTCCCCCCCATCTTCTTCCCATCTCACTGCCATACTGTTATATGTGCTGTTGTGAGATGACTCAGTCTCTCTGAGGCTTTGTGTTGTTTAGATATTTTAGGTAGCAAATATTTTTTATCCAATTTTCATTTGTTAAATGTTTGGTGAAAAACTGTATATTTATTGTATATAACCAGGCTGTGTGGTTCAGGTCATCTGGGGTCTTGGGAGACTTAGTTCATAGCTACTTGTCATCAGAAGTGAAACATTAACATTCCAAAAAAGAAATGAACACTATTTGCTTTATTGTTTTCTCACTTGGTTGTGTCATCTCCATTACCTCTTGCCAGAGGCTAATTTCCATGTAGTCCAGCTAAGCGATTCTCTTACACACAGAGCTGAATGACAAACCAAAAATAAAAATCAGCCCCCAGTGCCTCATTTGTACATTCAAACAAAAAAATCCAGAGTTCTTTGCCCTCTTCTTCTTCTTCCAAGCCCCAGTTCAAGAAAGCACTCAAGCATGTGCTTAAATTACATTGACTGCAATGGGACTTAAGCAGTCCTTAAGTGCTTTGATGATTCAGGACCTTCGTTTATAATCCTGGGTGAATGGCAAAATGGTTGCTGAGTAGGACAGAGTTCTTAATCCTTTTAAAAAATTACAGAAATGGCCCCAAAACACTATAGGAAATTATTGCAAGCTATATTTTGGACCATTTACCAAGGGCAACACCTAATTTGTATAATAGTTTGCATTTATTCTTGTAACAACCATACATTTACTGAATATTTGTTTACTAATTTTTTCCCCCAAGCTATTTCAGATGTGGGTTCACTGCAGCAAAGCATGAACCTTTAGAACATGCAGCCTCCTACTGACTTTGTGCTTCAGCCCAAGCCCAGTGAAGTCATTGGAAAGGCTCCCATCAGGATTGAGTTCAAGCTTTGTACAACAGCGTTTAAAAAAAATAGGAGAAAGCTAAGATCCAGTCCTGAAAAGATTTACACATGTGCTTAACTTTACATGCTGGGACCAGTACCATTCCAATCAGTGCCGAAAGTTCAGCTGCTGTCAAGGCTGAATCCGCACTCTGGCACTTCAAAGGTGGGGGCATGCAAGGGTTTTAAAAATTAATACAGGCCATTCCGTGCTTGTATTAAACTCCCAAGGTTACAGCTTCTCTCTGACCTTGGCTTGGTAAACGCTGCTGCCATCCAAATGCAAAAACCCCCTTGAATCCAGGAAGGCGCACTTGGGAATTCCTCCCTGTGGGGTATCCTCAAGCCTTTCCCCCCTCTCCCCTCGCCCCGGGGAAGAGCTGAGAAAGTAAACATAGGAAATTAGCTGTTGCCACCAGCTAATTTAAAAACATGTGCACAAACCTCTTAGGCCACAAAAATCCAATCCTATTCTTAAAAAAGGTAAATTTTATTAAAAACAAAAAGAAAATACATCTGGAACTTAGGCTTGTGCTAGATTTTAAAAGAAGGATATTTTAAAAGTAGGAAATTGTTTTATTTCACTAACTACAAATTCTGTTTTCATTTTTAAAAAATTTCAAACAGTCAAAAAAAGTGCAAACATATGTAAAAGCCAAAAAAGAGGGGGGAGGGGGGCAAAATTTTTTTTCCTTGGGGTGGCAAAAAACCTAGAGCCGGTCCTGACCAAGGTAGCATAATCCTTCTATGGTTTTCACCATGGATGACGTTATTCAAAGGTGCTCCTGACTGACACGTGATGCTTGTTGGCAAGCACTGAATAATGCTCTCATCTTCACTGATAATCATTAATATCCCTCAGATGATCACTCAGGAAGTCAGCATAGATAATCAACTGCCTAAAGCAGGAGCTGCCACTTTATAAGGTACCACATATGCTAATCTTGCCTGAACAAATACAAGAGCAAAAACATTTTTAAAAGCAAAGGAAATATTATGTCAGTAACATTAACAAAAGATGTTTGATTCAGGCTGTCTGTAGAATGTAGCATCAGTGAATTATCTGAAAGGAACTCCGTGTTGACAATATACCTTGATCAAAGTTTCCAGAGGAAAATTGAAGCTGTACCTTCACAGAGAAGAGAACTGGATCAATGTGAGGCGCTTTTGAAAAGCAACTACTGATATTACTAGTAACTACAATTCTCTCTCGTATTTCTGGAGGGTACATTTAGACTACTGGACCTCTGGGCAAGCTCTGGCAATACCAGCAGCAATTTGCATAATAGTCTGGAGGAGGACCATTCATAGCTAAAGTGACACCTGCAACAGGTCCAGCACCAAAAAATGCCAAACCCTAAATGTTCCGTTCTGGGAGCACTTGAGATTCTGTGCTCTTTTTGCACTACTCAGGTGCAACAAAGGGAACATAAACCTCTCACAAATCTTCTGCCGGGTATAACCACATGTGGCGGAGTCTTTCGTGGCAGTAGAGCTAGTTCTAGTAGCTCCCTTTCTACATTGCCTGGCACTGGGACAGGGAGCAGTGTGCTGGGGAAATGGCCATAGTGCCCTGTGCTCTGGTTATCACTAGCTGGCATATGGCCCTTAGGGTATCCACATGGTGCAAATTAGAGCAGGCTAACCTATGGCAAAACTGGAGCTGGGGCAGAGAACTGGGGACCATGTCACCTCCCCACCCCCTTGCTGGATGCAGCAGAGAATCTGCCCCATGTAATCAAAGTTTCCTTTAAAGAAATTCCTGGCTTGCAGAGGAAATTCTTTGAGCACAAAAATGGGTTGATGCCACAATTTAATAGCATTGTTTATTTTCAGTGTTCAGTTTTCATACAGTGTTTCAGCATCATTATTCAGCAGCCAGAGAAGTGTAAATCAATGGAAATATTTGCAATAATAAATATTAAGGGGGAAATATGTAACACAAGGCTTCTGTGGACTCTTCTTTTCATTGATCCTTGTTCAAGTCTTAATCTCAATTTATCCTGAATGTGGGATAGCGTTATTAAGAGGTGTCCCTGTCTCATTTGTAGCAGTAAATGAACACTTTGATAAGAACACAGGCCTAGTCCTGCAAATCCTGCCCACGAGTTTCCATTGCACCCAGTGAAAGCTATGTGCCCAAAAGTTTAGGAGCCCATTGATTACAGAAGGGATTGCTTTAAGCAAGGCACAAGGTGTTTCATCACCAGGCTGCTCCCTCTCAATGTGTTGTCTGCGCAGGTCTTCCAGCCCAATCTGGGACCTGAACGTAATCAACTGTAGTGTGCTGCTACTACTATACTGTCAGGATGTACCTTATATACACATATACAGTGTGGTAAGCCCTTTTTGGTTCCTCAGGTGTCTACTTTGGACTATGAGTTATATGAGGCAAGTATCTCATTCCAGAATCTCTGGCTGCACCCTCTTTGCTTCAAATGCAGCTTGTTTAGTTTTCATTATTTATTAGCACAGGCTCTAAATGGCACGTGCTACAGAATTCACTGTTGCATACATTTGATTTATAACGTACATATTATATTTTAGATCTAATTTACACCCTGGGACATATGATGGCTGCCCAGAGAGTGTAATCTGGAGAGGGTGCAGGGAGCTCCATCTTCTATTAGTACACTGTTGCAGGAGGTAGCCATTTGGCTATAAAGCACTGGACAGGAAACTGGCTAGCAGTGTGTGCAGCACCACTCCAGTCCCTAGAGGGGTTATAATAGGGTGACCAGATAGCAAGTATGAAAAATCGGGATCGAGTGTGGGGGGTAATAGGCACCTATATAAGAAAAATCCCCAAATAGCAGCACTGTCCCTATAAAATCAGGACATCTGGTCACCCTAGGTTATAATGACCCTGTCACTGTGTGCTAACTGGCAAATGCAAAATAGTGCTGTTGAGTATGTCTAGTAAATGTCACAGGTAAGCCTGCTTCCACCATCAGCACTGGAGACCTTCTGCTTGCTCTTGCTCTAGTGGCAAAATGCTTTCAGGCACCCCTCCATGATCAGAGTTCCTGCTCTCCCCCACCTGTTATTTTTTGAGGATAAAAAGTAACACATCCCCCGTCACAGTATGAAGTCTGGGGACACTTAAAATCAGTTCATCTTTGTATTCTTATTCTTCTTCACAGTTTTGTCAGATTACGCGGCTCAGTTCTGTAGGTTCCCACTGACAGCCTCAATTTAACAGTAGTCACCTATGCCTGGTGATTAATTTGGGTTGTGAGCACACTATTATTTGAGTTAATTAGTAATCCTCCAGAAGACTAACTTTTCAGTACCCATATAGGGAATGTTTATAATCCAACACATTGCTACATGAAACCATATGACATCTTTATAGATGAGTTGGTAAAACAGAGAGCACTTCAATGTTACATATTGTCTTGTGTGCAAAGAATGTCTGTATTAATGTCAGATTCCTAGAAAGATATTTTACCCATTGCATTAAACAAAGCTTTGAAAATTGGTTCCTGATGCTACATACAATATGATAAAGGTTTATATGCAGGCTGAGCACCCTGACTGTTTATTCATCTGTCACTCTTGCCCTGCACTTATAAGCATTGGGGGGAGACTTTTCAAAGGCACAAAGGAGCAGGTAAGTACCAAACTCCCATTGAAAATTAAAAAGAGTTAGGTACCTAACTCTCGTCTGCACCACGGGCATAACTGCATCAACGCACAGACCTAGACAAGACAGACAAAACCACTGTAACCCATGATTTGCACCAGTGCCATTTACTGCTACCTGAAATCAGTGTAAATTGAATCTGGTGCAAATTGGAGCTTACAGAGGCTTTGCCTGACTATAGTAGGGATTCGCACCAGTGCAGCTGTAACGCCAGTGCAGACAAGGCTTTGCAATCAAGCTATAGCTGCAGCTGCCACTTCTCTTAGGGCAGGTCTTCACTACGGGAGGGGGGGTCGATTTAATATACGCAAATTCAGCTACGCGAATAGCGTAGCTGAATTCGACCTATCGGAGCCGACTTACCCCGCTGTGAGGACGACAGCAAAATCGAACTCCGCGGCTCCCCGTCGACGGCGCTTACTCCTACCTCTGCTGGTGGAGTAAGAGCATCGATTCGGGGATCAATTGTCGCGTCCCGACGAGCCGCAATAATTCGATCCCCGAGAGATCGATTTCTACCCGCCGATTCAGGCGGGTAGTGTAGACCTAGCCCTAGATTCCAGGTGGGTTTGTCCTCTTGGCTTTGTATTTATCTCGAGCATCTTGAATGAAAATTTCTAATATTCAGCCTGCTTCACCAGTTATGATTTTATCCCACCAATTAATGTTTTCTATGCCTCCAGTCATTCATGGTCCTTTTTATGTCTTTGTGCGTCTCCTTACTGTCTTGCAGACAAATCACTGCTAGTATACGATGATCAAATCCCTCAGATTCAAAGATACCATTTCAGTTTTTAATGTAATGTCTTCAAATCTCATCAAGATCACTTTTATGTGCATGTTTCCTTTGTGGTATGATATGGAGCAGTAATAGCCCAAAGTCAGTCCCCCAAAATATTTTCATGTCACTTGCTAATAAGGTATGTAATAACTGTAAAGTTACTATTCCAGAATTATTATAGGCTATATTACACTATGTCCTACAATACTCATTGTTCAATAAAACATTTAATAAAACCAAATTCACTTTAAATAGTCTGCACTTGTAAATCATCGTGTTAGTAACCTAACCAGTGTTTACTTGTTGTTGTTGTTGTTGTCAAATTCAGCTAAAGTAGGCCCTAATTCTACAAAGTGAAATGTGGTTGATTGTTCTGCAGACTTCTTCAGAGCAGTAAGGCTATGTTAGGAGGTGCCCAATTAGGAGCACACTGAAAAGACAGAGGACACTAGTAGATAGGGCACTCCACTGTAACTCAAGTAATGTAGGTTCTGTCCGAGCTTTGCCACTGACCTGCTGTGTCCTTGAGCAAATCACTTCACCTCTCAGTGCTTTCATTTTCCCCTCCCCACCTTTTGTCTGTCTTGTCTAGTTAAGTCCTTGCCCCCAAAAGATTCACAGCCGATCTCTTGCTATGTGGTTGTATGATGCCTAGTACAAGCACAACGCTGATCTGAATGGAGGGGAGGGTATAAGCATTACTGAAGATATTAACAATAAGTAGTACATAATCTGCCAGATCATATGTATAACTTTCAGGAGACAGGTATAAAGGAATTGGAGGTAAGTATTCATATATTGGTGGGGAAAGTATGCATTACATATAGGCCTTACAAGGGTCTAAATTAAATATATTCACTTGAGAGAAGGGCCTGGGCAGCACCGGGATGACAGCTTAATGAAGATCAGTGGTCAATGTGTAGCTGTGGTCAAAAAAGCTACAAGGTGTTAGGATGCATAAGGAATGGGGTGGAGAATAATATGGAAAATGTTATAGTGCTGTTATATAAACGCATGGTGCATCCTCATCTAGAATACTATGTGCAGTACTGGTCACCCCATCTGTAAAAGGATATTGCAGAATTACAGCAAGTTCAGAAAACTGCAAGGAGAATGACTAGATGAAAGGAGATGAATATGAGGGGACATGATAAAAATAATAAATAGTATAGAGAAGGTAGGTTGGGAGCATTGTTTCTCCTATTTCATAACACAAGAATAAGAGATGTTAATTTAAATATAAAAGTTGGTAAATCCAGAATTGATGAAAGGAGATTAATTTTCATACAGTGTGTAATTAAACTGTGGAACTCATTGCCACAAGAAGTCATTGGGGCCAAGAACTTGGCAAAACTGAAAAAGGGATTGTGCATTTATATGGACGTCAAGAATATGATATACATTTTTTTGGAAGGAATATTAAATCTGAGACAAGCACAAGACCTAGCGTAGGGGGGCAGATTATCTCACATCTGCCTGCTGCGGGGGTTCATACACTTTCCTTTGAAGCACTTAGTACCGGCCATTGTTAGAGACAGGATACTGGATTTGATGGAGGTCCAATCTGACCCAGAATGGTAACTCTTCTGTTCCTAATGCAGGGGGAAATAATCCTTTGACAACTGAACTTCTATACAGAGCGGGCAGAGGAGGAGGCCCAATGCCAGATTAAAGAAATTTGGGGACATGTGCATTATGGAAATTGCAGGGGGGGAGACACCTTCCTTAAACTAGATGGAGTATGTGGTAGTGAATGGTCTCAAAATGCACTAAAACCTTTTGGTGGGCCCAGGGCCGGCTCTAACTTTTTTGTCTCCCCAGGCAAAAAAGAAGAGCGCCGCCCTGCCGAAATCCCCGCCCCCCCCCCCAGCGCCGCGCCAAGCCCCCGCCCCCCCTCTGAGCGCCGCTCCACCCGAAGCCCTGCTCCCCCCGAGCACCGCGCCGCCGAACCACAAAAAAATTAAATAAAAACCGGAGCGCTGCCCCGCCCCAAGGTGCCGCCCCAAGCACGTGCTTGGTCGGCTGGTGCCTGGAGCTGGCCCTGGGTGGGCCATACTGTTTTTGTTCTTGTTGTTAAGAGGCTACACACCATTCCACAGGGCAACAACAAGCAGCACAAGTTTCCAGAGCAGTTAGGCAGCAGCAATAGCCTGTGCACGCTTTGCTCTTAAGCAAATGGTTCACGGGCAAGAGAGCGCTCTGACCTCAGCATGTTTTCTATGGCCACTCCAGCAGCGGGTTACAGGCTCCATGTGGAGGATGCAGGAGCAATGCTGTGAGACTGGGGGGGCTCCCTCTTTTCCAGCATATGGGTTGATGGCCAAATAAAATTATATAGTGGCTGGATGTGGCTCCTGGGCTGCCAATGGCCCATTTTTTCTTCTGGTGGTCCGGGCCCCCTTGTTCCCTGCCCCAACATGGGGGGCCCTGTGCATGTATATGTTGGTTAATCTGGGCCTGAGAAATCCCTCACTATCTCCATAGCTTGATAGTATTTGGATGGGGCCACACTTGCTAAAATATTTGTCTATCTATTGTTGTGTGAAAATGTCAGATGATAAAAATGTTACTCCCCTTGAAATGTGTATAAATCATGTGAATGTAAACATAGGTAATGGTTCGGAGTAGGAATAAAATCAATTACATCTCAGCAGTAGCTGGAAGCCCGTGCTGTTATGTGGGTATAACTCATAAAGTTGTGTGTGTGGTTTGTTTGCTTTTTTGTTTCTGTTACTGGCCTGTTTTTAAATTCTCAGCCATTTTCAGCATTTGTTGTTTTTTAAAAACAAAAAACAAATGCTGAAAATGGCTGAGAATTTAAAAACAGGCCAGTAACAGAACACCAATCACTGCAGTGATTGATCCAGGTGATATCCTAAACAAAAAGAGCTCTCAACCATGCTTGTTGCTGCTTCCAGCTCTTCACACTGACTCAGCAGATATCTTAGGCTTCAGAGTGACACATAGGGTGACATTCCTGTAATCTTATTATCTAGATGGGTGTGATGCTGACTCATCACTGTTTTACGGCGGTGTAACTCCAGTGAAATCAATAGTGATGTAACATCGAATTCATGACTACAAATATTCTTGTGCTCAAATTGAGATAAAATGCCCATCTTGGAACTATGGGATTAATATTTGGCTGGTTGTAAGTTAACATTAATTTGTATTTCTCAAGATCTAAAAAGGAAAACATTTCTCCTCGCTGGTCCTTTTCTATGAATGGCAGACAAAATAAAAGCAACATTTCCCACATTCATTAGGATCCCTGGAAGTTATCTCACTCACTGTTGTCTCTTTGGGCTTTCAGTTCTTTGGTGAAGCAATGGAGGATACTATGCCTGGCTATTTTCTTCCTGTGGCACAAAGGAAATCAATTGTCCTCTGAGAGCATGGTTTCCAATCCTATGATTTTTTTTTACACTGTTTTGGTTGATTGTCCTTAGCCCTCACATTGGTTCCTTATGCTCCCTAAGTACCTCCCTCCCTCCACCAAATACCCAGAGATGTTCAGTCCCAACTCTCAGAGCCTACAGAGATTACACCCTTTTCACACTCCATGGGACATGCTTCCCCCAAAAGGGGCAAATGTTATTTGTGGCTAACTGGCCCCCCAGGACTGTCATAACAACTTGGTCCCATCTGAGTCTTGTCACTGTCTGCCTCACATTTACTTGATTGAAAATAACATGGAAATTCAAAGAGCTAAAATTCAAGAAGGTGGAAAAGGAAAGCAGAAAGTCCTTCACTTTGCATTTTCAACCCTGCCATCAGAGTCTGAGCACAGGCTTTCTCTACATTAGACCCTTTCTAAAAAATATTCCCACCATTACTACCACCAGTTTCTCTCCATGGTGGGAAAGCTAGTGTAGATTGGCCATCAGTCTTTTAACCACAAGGTTGATTAAGACCATGTCTACACTACAAAATTATATCAGCCTAATTTAAGTTGGCATACAGCTGCCATAGTTTTTAAATCACTTGTGTGTTTGCACACTTGGCTCCTTGTGTAGGCAGTTCGTGGCCTCACCAGAAGTGCTTGTATCAACTGTATTGACAGTGTGGGGCATTGTGGGATGGCTCTGAAAGCCAGTAACAGTTGACATAAGGAACGCAGTGTCTACCCTGACACTGTGTTGACCTAATTATATCAACCGTGACTCTATGCCACTCTGGGAGGTGGTGTTACTAAATCGGCATAGAGGGGCACTTACATCAGCAGGAGCCAAATTTAAATGAAGACACTTGCACAGCTAGGTTAATGCAAGGCAACGTATGTCAACCTAACTGTGGTAGAGTAGACCTGATCTAATCCTGGCTGGTCTAGATGACTTTGTGGTTAAAACATAGGTGGCCCGCTGTGCCCTGTTTCCACTGCTCTTCCACCAGTTATGGCAATGGCAAGAAACTTTAAGGAAAAAATGTTCAGTGTAGATAAGACCCAAGTTAGAAGGAATTAGATATTCCCAGCCTCCCCTGAGTGCTCACTAGTGCAACAGAACATCTCATTGTTGCAATAGGGTTGTTCCCTCCATTGATCACAGAAAATATCTGAGATCTTGGCATGAAGGGTAAACCAACTAAGGGCCAGCTGACTAAGGAGACTGAGACTTTTTGCCTACATTACTTTTGCTGCTTATATATGGTAAGCAAGTGACTGAAGTATTTGTGAGGGGGGAAAAACAAAGACAAATACTGTGTGGCATACTCCCAGAGTCCCTTCCTGTGCTACGAAAACAAACTGTTTGCAGTGGGTGTCAGTAATGGGACACACACACACTTCAACTGGTGTGGAAAACAATGTATCCACTAGCATAGATGAGACAAAACTGTTTTCAGACTATTTAGAGAAGGTGTGGTACCTTGTGATACTGTCTGAGCTGTGCTATCTGTGGCAATATTGGCAACAACTTTGTCTTGTCTGCAGGACCCTTTAACAGTTGAGGAGAAACCAGGAGAAACCCATTGCTGACAACCATTGTTAGCCAGTGGGTTATTTTTCTAATGTAGATGAGCCCTGGGAATGGAAAACCTGAAATAATGTACCAAACAAGAAAATATTAATTCTACCAAATTCAATCTAGTAATCCTCCTGCAATTTGAAACAGACATGGTATTTACTTCCCACACAGACCAGCTGTGTAATGTTACTTGCCCTGAAAATTTCACATCTAAGGTGGCTATGGACCAGTGGTGAGCTTTCTGGATACTTTGTGTAGTTTGAAATGTATATTGTCGAGTGCTTTGAGATTTTGTTGGAAAGTGCTTGTGCGCAGGTTTCTGTCCCAAACCTGGTTGTAGATATCCACAACCTATAAGTTGAGTCAAAACTCATCCCCTTTCCCAGGGATGGGTTTATTAGCACAGAAATTAGCAATAACATAAAGTTCCGTTCAACCCTCCTCCCTAGGCAGAATCAAACCTAGGTTCCTACATCTGTACTGCTAAATCCATATTCTAGATCCTCTCTCTAGTGAGCCTCCCCTATATCCAGGTGGAATAATAAGTCATCTGCCCCAGTGAGTCAGCAGAACCTGCTAATTCTTTTCCCAGAAGCATCACCACCTGCTAGTAAGATAGTGTGTTTGCCTGAACACCCCAAGCCTATTAGAGCACTGTTTTAAGTCCTTGTCATTTAAAAAAATAATTAAGGAGGCATATTTTCAGTATCAGATGCCACAATAGTATTTACTTTTCATAGTCTTTTCTTCTTGAATCTCTGCATATTCTCTGAGTAATCCTGTTCAGTCCCTCTTCTCTTCTGTGAAGTACTTTATCTTCATTGTACATCACCTGAAACGTATGCTGTGAGTGCAATGTACTATAATCACCAATGTATCTAGTTTAGGAATATGTAGTACTGGTGTGCTGCATGACGCTGCCATAGCTGCTGTTGCCTGCTGATGGTTCCCATAAATTCACCACTACAGGAGATATATCACATTGCTTTCCCTGCTGAAGATTGATTGCCAAGAAAAATGTTTCATAGCCACATGAAGCTTTTCATCAGACAATCAATGGTGATGCAAAAAAAGCATGTACAATGGCTTCACATGTGTGGAGTGGTGATATATCATTGATAATATGGCAATAACAGCCTATTGGACAGCTTTGCATTCAGAAGACTTTTCTACCAGTGCTAGGTCAGAAATAAACTACCGTATTAGGAAACAAGAAGCATATAGTATAGATGGGTCTGAAAAAAAACCAATCTCTACAGAATCACAGACGCAGTTTAGTATGTGATGGCTATGCTGTGACCATTTGCTCATCAGTGAGTTCCTGCATTTTTAACTGTAGCATAAAAAATGTACTGGGACAATGGCTGGCATGTAAAATACATCAACTCTAGTCTAATCTTTACTATGCTATATCAATACTATACCAAAAAAAAAAAAATCTTAAGATTACATTGAGAGTGAAGAGCAGTGTTTCAGCCCCCGAAAACCTGTCTGCAATTCATGTGAAACAGTGAAATGCTGTATTGGAATAGGTAAATGACCACAAAGCAACCTCCTTAGAGGACTGAAATACAGTCAATGAATGGTATCAGGCTTCCGCTTTTCTTGCCTCTTCTCCTCTCTTTTTAGCTGGCCCTGTCAGCCACAGTCAGACGTGTTCAGATCCTTGAGATAAAGCTTATTCCAGAAAAATAAAAACAAAAAAACCCCTGCTGTAGTCGCTCTGTCAGACTACACAGAGTCCCTTTGAAGCTGACTGTGGAACACCGACTCCTTGACAAAGAGGGATGCCTGTGCTGGCATGTACTAACAATGTATAAACGTGCTGAAGATGAGGAGTTCTTCATAGCTAAAGAGAAAGGAAAAGCAGTTCTCATTATGCCTTTATGCCAGTGAATGGATGTTTGTAGCGGGGTGGTCATCCGCTCCTGCCCTGAAGGGGTTAAACTAGCCTGGGGAAGGGGCTGAGGCTGCGAGAGGGCTGCTGTTGGGGTAAGCAGCAAGCCTGGGCTGAAATGGGAAACAGCCACAGCTGGGGCCACCCCCCAATCAGGGCCCAGCTGGCCCTTAAAAGAGGGCAGTGGGCCAGAAGCTCAAAGAGAGTCTCTAGCCTGCGGAGAGAGGAGGGCCTGGCTGCTGGGAGCTGAGCAGGGTACCTCAGTGGAGCAGGGCTGGGGAAAGGCTAGAGGAGCTGGGGAGCTCCAGCCTGGAAACTCCCCAGGCTGCAGGCCTTGCTAAAGGCCGGAAAGGTACTGAGGTTGCAGAAGGGCAGCCCAAGGGTAGGCAAAGACAGCAGGTCCAAACCCCCCTTGCCTATGATGAGTGGCTTTTACACTGCAGTCCGCCCGAGTGAGTGGGGCAAGATGGTGACTGGCAGTAGCCCAAGACTGAGGCGGGGTGGGGATAGGAGGTTGGGGGTTCCCCTGGGAGGGGAGACCCAGGGAGCTGAAGGGGTACTTCCGGGGGCAGCACCCAAGGGAAAGGGGCACCAGGGTCTGGGAGGAACACAGGGCCAGTGACAGGTGAGACTCGGGCTGCAGAGGGAACTCCAAAGGCTGGTGAGCTAATTCCCTGGATGACCGTCAGGAGACGCTGCAGGGTGAGTCGTTGCCCTATTACAATGTTGCAGAAGAAAGTTACAGCTAGAAGAGAGAGCCTCTCTATCTGGCAGAGGCAGGGGTGTGAGGCTGGCAGAAAGAGCAAGTTGTTATGTGTGGTCCACTGCTAAGAATTCACCCGGAGTGCACATCTAATACTGTAACTTTAATGTTACCAAATTAAAGATTCTCCATAATCTAGAAAATCTTGATGATCTCATCCTCCTCACAATAAACCTCAAATACTAAATTGTGCATCATCTCCCTCTGATTTTGAATTTCAAAGAATATTCTACTTTCATTACATTATTTTTATATTTATTCTGTTGCACAGTGCCCTTCTCCCCCCTTCCCCAAGTGCTTTGGCAAGTGTGCTATAAAATCAACTATTTATTATTAGGATAATCCTAATGAAAATTAAATGCTGTGTCAGGAAATGAGTAGCAAATAAGAGCAATATCTGTCTAAATTCTTATATTGGTACTCATCACCATAATGTCAGAGTGCCAATCCTCAGTGACTTGCTGACCGTGTGGTTGTATTTTGCAATCCTTAACAAAAATATATGTGACGTGATAGTGACGGGGTTGTTGAACTGTTGAAGCAAAATACATATAGTTCTTTCTATTTCAGTGTTTTGCTGTCTCTGTAACCTCTCCCTGTACCTTCTGAGCTCACAAACATGTGAACAGCAAAGCCTAAAATCTTTTTAAGATCAAAGACTTTGAGTTGATGCATTCAGACTTTATTAATGTTTATTGATGTGTTCTGTCTCAGTTCCTGCTTTCCTGTCAAAAAATCTGCTAAAACCATTCTTTGGTCTGTATGGTGTAAAATGTTATGAATAAAAGATATCTCGTTCACGTTATTTTTCAAGTAACTTTAGTCACTAATTTATGTGAAACTGAATTTTTTTAAAACTCAATGAATGGATAATAAATATTGCTGTCCATCTGTGTTTAGTGTGTAAGACAAATGGTGCTTTAAAATGTATGATGTCAGCAGACTATCTGGGAGTCCCTTAGGATACTTTCTAATGATGAAATGTGAAGAGCCAAGACCTAAATTTTCAAAAGTGACTAGATTTTTGCATACCTCAATTTTTGGGTGCCCAATTTGACACCTTTAAAAAAGGGTCTAATTTTCAGAGGGCAAAATCATTTCAGGTTTCTCAGGCTACACATCCTAAAAGGGAAGCACCCAAAATCATTAACGCCCCTTGAAAATATAGTTCCCCAAAATAACCAAACACATGTTGACTAGATCACCTATGATACTCAAGGCATCACGTTCTCTATAGCAAGCTTTCCTTAAATTCTGCAACAAGGCCCTTAAGGTGGCAGAAAAGAGATTCTGTAGCAGCTTGATCTAAGAAGGTAGAAGGGAAGTATTGATTGTATTAAATATGAATAATACAATCGGTCCAAAGTTCCTTGTGTTATTTATATTCTACTGTCTCTAGGTGTTTAATATTCAATGTGCTGAAATTTTTTTATATTGAAAATGGATAACTGCATTATCAGGGGAAAGTCAGACCCTTTGGCAGCCGCAGGGTGGAGGGGCTGCTGGGATTTTTCCCACAAAGGAAGGTGTGGGAAACAATTTGGGACTCTGGGATAAACTAGATGCTTCTGCTAAAAGGAGAAGTAGTGAAATAGTCAACAGTGCTGACATGTAAACTGTCATCACTTGGTTTTGAAATTAACACCCTTTTAAAGAGGAAAACATAGTTGATCTTCTTGAAGACATTGTAAAGCATGAGCGAAAAAAGAAGACTGGGAATGTGCTCAAGTACAGACTGATTAAAATCCGAGGGCCAAATTCTGCTCTCAGTTACTCTGGATTCACATTGGTGTGGCTTAAGGATTTGGCTAAATAAAGTGGGTAATAAGCCACATGGTGGGTGATAAGCCATAGTGCCTCTGACTGCTGCCATGAGGCATAGCTAATACATAAGCCTATTGGAGAGGAAACTCTAAGCACTCTGGGTCAGGTCCTCAGCTGGTGTAAACTGGTTCAGTTAAGATAAAAAGCAGTTTACACCATAATTAATTTCATGTCTGGTGTTCTGTTCAGTACAGTACTGTGTTTGAGGAGAAGGAAAGATTCAGACTGCAATATCTGTTTGTCATGCTGTCTGGAGTGGCTCACAACCATGAGTGTCAACCTCAGGGCAAACTTTCCTGTGGGGCCCCGCCCCAATTCTGCCCCTTCCCTGCCCCATTCCAATCCCTTCCCCAAATTCCTGGCCCCGCCTCCTCCCCCGGGCGTGCCGCATTTCCCTTCCTACCCCTCCCTCTCAGGCTTGCCTGGGCGGGAGGGAGGGAGGAGAAGCGGAGCGGCAGCGCGCTCGGGGGAGGAGGCGGAGGTGAGCTGGAGTGGGAGCGGTTCCTCTGCCTCTCCTCCCCCCCGGTTACTTCCTGCGGCCCTCTCTGCACCCCCCACCACCGCAGCTCACATCTGCTCCCCTGAGCGCACCTCCGCCGCTCCGCTTCTCCCCCCTCCCTCCCAGGCTTGCCGCAAAACAGCTGATTCACGTGGCAAGCCTAGGAGGGAGGGGGGAGAAGGCGGCAGTGGAGCGGAGGTGAGCTGGGGGGGAGCAGTTCCTCTGCCCCCCCCCAGGGTTACTTCCTGCGGCCCTCCCCGCATCGCCTACCTTTTTGCGCCCCAAGCAAAAAAAAAAAAAAAAAAAAAAGCCGGAGTGCCGCCGCCCCTTGGAAAGTGCCGCCCCAAGCACACGCTTGGAGCACTGGTGCCAAGAGCCGGCCTTGGTCACAAATATTCCCCTCAGGCATTCAGTCTGTCTTGTTACCCAGGTTGCTCCCAGTCCCCAGGGACCAGTCACTCACCCCAGATCAATAATATCTTAGATTGCAAACCAAAGATAGTACCTTTAGCCAATCCAGTAATTACCTAAAGATTTATGAACTAGGAAAAAGAAATAGAGAGTTATTTACAATGTTCAAGCAGGTAAAACACACACACACAAATTAGTATGAGTCTTGAGTTTCAAAAGGTAATAGAAACTTCTATCATAAGCAGACTGTATATGTCCTTTGGGGCTAACCCAGCCAAAACAGCTGAGGGTCTTCTGCTTATGCCTAATTATTCTTGCCCCTTTAGAGTCCATGCACCAAAAGGAACCACGTTTCTCCTTGTCAGGGATTGTTATCCTCTTCAACTCAGAGTCCAAGCTGATGGGATGAGTTCATGCACAGTTCTCCCCTTCCTGGAGGGGGTGAGGAATGCACTCAACAAGGTCTCTGTCCTTTGATGCTTCACAATTGCTTAGGCCTTCTTTTGTACAGGACGAACATTTTATTTTAATTATTTCCTGTATGGTGAGTGATACAATTGTAGAGGTTTGCAATGCAAACATTTGCTATCGCTCTATAACATGGGGCAGTGGTTCTCAACCAGGGGTATGCAGACCCCTGGGGGTATGCAGAGGTCTTCCATGGGGTACATCATCTCATCTAGAACAGTATTTCTTAACCTGGGGGTTATGAGCCCCAGGAAGGTTGCGGGAGATCAGTTTAGTGGGGGAAGCAAGTGGAAGGCTGGTGTTAGGGGTTGTCAAGCAGGGTAATTGGCTGGGGCCCTACACCACAGGGGCCCCTGTGAACAGGGCCGGCTCTAGGTTTCTTGCTGCCCCAAGCAAAAAAAATGTTGGCTGCTCCCCAGCCCAGCCCTCGGCTCTCACCCCTTCCCACCAGTGCCCTCCCCCACCCGCACCCCCTGCTGCCCCATCCCTGGGCTCTCTCTTCCTGCACCCCCTGCTGCCCTAGCCCTGGGCTCCCCCCACCACTGCTGACTCCACCTGCTTCCCCCTCGCCTCCAGCCGGTCCGGCGCTGGCAGGGTCGGGGTAAGCAGCTGGGCTCCCGGGCCGTGCCTCAGCCCAGGGTCCCTCCAGCCAGGGCTCCCGCCTCCAGGACCGGCCGGACCCGGGAGGGCAGGGGGCTGAGGAGCCGGGGCAGGGTAGCCCCAGAGGGAGCGGAGCCCTGGAGAATGGGACACGGGCCCCGCAAGGCAGCGCCCCGCCCTCTATGGCCCCGCTACTGCTGCTGCTTCTGACCACCCTGCTGCAATCCCTGGGCAGCTCAGGCCGCTTCGCCAAGCCCTGGCTTCGGCACTGGGGGGTGGCCACCCTGTGGCACCTGCAGGTGGCTCTGTGTGCCCCGTGGGGTGGCACCCAGCCCGAGTGGCCCCTGCTCGGAGCCTGCCCAGCCCGCTCCTCTGCAGTGCAAACTGCAGCAGCCCCAGCATGCCCCCCCATGCACGATGCGCTGCTGCTACCAGGGCCGGCTCTAGGCTTTTGCCGCCCAAAGGAAAAAAAAAGGATGGCTGGAATGCCGCCCCTGAAAATGTGCCACCCCAAGCACATGTTTGGTTTGCTGGTGCCTAGAGCCGGCCCTGCCTGTGAAGCTAAGTTACATGCTTCAGCCCTGGGTGGTGGGGCTTGGGCTTCAGATTCTGGAAAGGGATACAATAGTCCGAAAAGGTTGAGAACCACTGACATAGGATACAGATAAGTGAGATTAATACATGCAGTATCGTACAAGCCATTCATAAGTACTAAACACATTTTTATCAATTTAACATTTATTTTAACAATGCTAACACACAGGTGAACCATACTGGTTTCCAGCTATGAATTTATCAGGTGAGGCACAGGGCCTTGGTATGAGCTGGCACCTGGTCTGCCAGCATTACACTGTTCTCTGGGATTTAGATAGGGTTACCATACGTCCAGCTTTCCCCGGACATGTCCGGCTTTTGGGTCTTTAAATAGCCATCCGGGGGGAATTTGTCAAAAGCTAAAAATGTCCGGGATTCCCCCCGGACGGCTATTTAAAGACCCAAAAGCCGCTGATAGGGCAGCCGCGCCGGCTGAAAGCGGTTCTGGGAACAGCCGCAAGCGGTGGATGCAGGCGGCCCGGCTCCCCCTGCCTGGGGCTCCCCTCGCCCTCCGGGGAGCGCGGGCTCCTCCTCTGTAGCGCTGCCCGCCGCGGGGCTGGGGCTCTCCCGGGGCTCTGCCCTGCACACGCCCAGCACCCCCGGGACTGCTCCTGCCTCCCTGGGCTGGCCCCAGATCCCCTCCCCCGGGGGGCTGGGGTCCTGCTGCGGCTTGTGCCCCTCTGCCTCCTCCGCGGGGCAGGCAGCCCCAGGGGGTTGGGCCATGCCACCCCTTCCCCAGCTTCCCTCCAGCAGCCCCCACACCGCCCTGCCGGGCCTGCTCAGCCCTCGGCCCCACCGGGTCCTGCCCTGCCTCAAGCAACCCGCCCCTACCGTGTGGCGGCTCGGCCGGGGGGGGACTGGGGGAGCCGCAGAAAAGCCCCTCCCGGAGCTGGTGCAGGACACGAGCCTGGCTCTCAGCCCAGGCTCCGGCATCAGGCTGCAGCGGGGAGCAGAGCCACCCCCCGCCGGCTCGGCTCAGCCCAGCCCTGCTCTTAAAGGGACAGGGACCCCACCGTGGCTCAGCCCGGCCTGGGGCACGTGGGGGGGGGGAAATCTGTAACCGGGGAGGGGGAGTCTGTCTGCAGACAGGAGATTGATGCAAACATGCTAGTGCCACTGAGGGATGCCATGGGCTAGGTCAGGTGCTGGGCTTCACATACCAGCCACTTCAAATCCTTTGGGAGCTGAGAGCCAGCACTAGGGAGGGGGTCCTGGGCTGGCAGAGTAGGGGCCGTGTAGCGCAGGCCAGAGGCGATCGGGCTGGTGGAGCACAGGGTGCTGCAGAGCAGGTGTGTGGTGCATTGGGGGGGCTGGCAGAGCAGGGGGTGCTGCATGGCAGGGCTGGGGATCAGGCTGGTGTGGCAGGGTGCTGCAGGCCAGCCACGAGGGGCATGGCATTGCTGTGGGCGAAGCTTGCCTAGCCTCTCAGTTCAACTCCCAATCCACCCCAACGTTTGTGTGGTTGAAGAAGGGGCAGGAGGGTGCAATCGGGTCATGACTGCCCTCTTCTGGCAGGGTGCTGTAGGGGCAGCTAACTCAGCCTCACGTGGAGCGAGCACGCTGTGGCTCTTTAGAGCAGTGATTCTCAGCCCGCCAGCGGCTTGCAGCCCAATCAGCACCCGGCTGCAGCCCATGTGCCATCCTCAGGGCCATACAGGGAGCACGTATCTTGTGTGGCTGCAGCCCATAGAACCCCCAGAAAGCCGCATGTGCTGCCCACAATGGGAAATCGATTGAGAACCAGTGCTTTGGAGCAATGCTTTGGGCAGGCGGCTCCTCGAGAGCGGAGCGAGAGAAGGGAAGATCTGCTCACCAGGGCTTTGGGGACCCTCCCTCACTTATCACAGGGGTGGTGGGCACACCCCCTCCCCAGCCCAGCCAGGGCTTTGCTGGGGTGTAGCTCACAGTCAGCCCCTTGGTGCAGAATCCCCGAGTGACCCGGAGCTTGTGCAGCTCCATGGACGCTGGTGGGGAGCTCTGGTTACAAGCTTCTGCCATGCATAGGATTACCATATGTCCGGTTTTTCCCGGACATGTCCGGCTTTTCGGCAATCAAACCCCCGTCCGGGGGGAATTGCCAAAAAGCCGAACATGTCCGGGAAAATGCCGGCTGGGCGCTTCCCCTCCCGGGCTCCAGCTGCGCTGGGGAAGCGCCGGCTGGGGGCGCAGGGTCTGGGGGCTGCCCGGCAAATCCTGAAGCCGGTAGCGCTGGGGCAGCCCTTTCCCCCTGGCTGGGAGTGGGAGGGAGGAGGGGGCGGAGTTAGGGAAGGGGCGGAGTTGGGGTGGGGCTAGGGGTGGGGAAATGGGCGGGGCCAGGGCCCGTGGAGGGTCCTCTTTTTTTATTTATGAGATATGGTAACCCTAATTTAGATCTTTTGGGTGTAATGCATTTAAGTAAGAACATTTTGAGGTTCAGAATAGATAGTGTGATATGACTGAAAAATTTCTGGATGTTGTTATTCATTAATATTATTATTTCTGATGGGATTTTCAAGTAACCATGGTCACCACAAGCAGTTTATCAGAAAGCTATTTTTGACACTTGATATTTCCTTGTTTTTAATGAAAATAAATACATATCGCTTTTTATAACATTATTGACGTCTTTGCATTGATTTCCCCCCGCCCCCAACACACCAAATGTGCTCAGTTAATCTAATCTACAAGCAGGAATGTTCCTCTTTCTGCATTTTGTTATCCCAGGTCTTTGTTTAGCAGGAAGCAAAAAGTAAATCAATAAAAAAATAAAATCTACATATAGTTTCCAAAGAATTTGCTGCAATTCTGTTGATGATTGCATACTTATTTAGGCGCAGCCTGAAGAGTCTTGCTTTGATCTATGAAAGTATCTTGGCCTGAGGACTCTATCAAAGAGGATGTGAAAGAGTAAATAAAATAACCCGTGGGATGACAATGAAACATGAAAGAGGGAAATAACATCCATTTCTCTCATGTGTTTCTAAGTAGTAACAAGGAACTTGTATGAACTAGGGCACCTAATAAACAGAAGAGGCGCAGCAGTTCTAATTGATTTCTTGATCATAATGAGCATACGCGTGGGGGAAGAAATCCATGAGACGGTCATTCAGGAAGCCCTCATTAAAATAGTACAATATTGTTGTTTGTAAAAGTATTCTACAGTAATGACCTCAAATGGTCAGAAATTAAGGGGCAAATTTTAGAGATGCTGTAGAGGATGGAGTAACAGAATGTAGTAAGAATACCAAGGTGAAAAAGGCAAATACATGGAGGTTTTTGTGAGCCTGGGTAAGAGGGAGGAGAATGCAGTTGTCAAGAGCAGTGGAGGAATGGGTCGGAGAGGACTTTGGAGGAAAGATTGAAAGAGGGGTGTGTGTGTGTGTGTGGCATTTGACAATAGACACATAGTGGTCCTATCCAATTGGTGTGGCGGGGGGAAACAGTCATTGTTGTATTTTTGACTCTCACCTATAATATCAGTGGTCATATGTTTCTTTGGATATTGTGTTACAGTTTTTCTGGTTTGTTTGTTTGTTTGTTTGTTTGTTTGTATTCATCAGGATCCCCCTTAAAATTGAGGCATGATAGTTTCTTGGGTCTTTACGTTTTTGGAAATTAATTTTCTGTAAACTTCTTAAAAATCTTTCTCCTTTGACTGTTGAATTATTATCGTTTACTTGAAGGAGGCAGGGGTCTTATGGGAAAAAATAGTATGTTGTCATGTCATTTAAAGACTTTATCACATCATCCTGTATATGTAGAAAGTTACATGGGTAACCGTAACTCTGGCATTTAATAACTCTTAAGTGCTTGATTTTGAACCTTACTGTTCTTTTAATGGTGGATGGGTGGGTGACAGGCTTTAATCTATGCTGGACATCACCTTATCCAGATTTTTGCCAGGGTTTGCTGGCCCCGCTTGGTCACATGGTGCTGCTGGACGCCTCCCTGTACGGCAGCTGCTGGAGCCAACAAGCTGAGCGCTGCACCTTGGGTAGAGGCAAACAGCTGGGAGCTGCAGGGAGAGCCGCTGCTTTTGCTCCCTCTCTCCAAGGAGCTAAAGCAGAGGTCCTCCCTACAGCTCCCAGCTGTTTGATGCTGCCCCTCCACACAGAGCTAACACCTGGGAGCTAAAGGGAGAGGCCCCAGAGAGTATGAGGGAAGGTGTGCCCAGGGGGCGGGAGGATGTTGACTAAAGCTGTTGGGGGGGAGGGACCTTTAAATTGTATCCTCCCACTTTCAGCAGGCACCAGTTGTCTCTGCCAGAAGCCCCTAGCCTTACTATCTTGCTGCAGGGCAGAAGACCCTAGCCCCACTACCCCACCGCAGGACAGAAGCCCCGAGCTCCCTCACGCAATCTAGTAGGTGGAGAATGGGGAGGTGTGAGGGGCTCCGGGAGCCGCACTTTAGTTGTAAAAGAGCCACATGCAGGTCATGAGCCATGATCTGGCCACCCCTGGTATATTTGCTAATCCTACCTTCCTCAGATTTTCCTGTTTGCCTTGCTCCCATCCGGCTTTATTACTAATGGATTGTTTCATCTTGTGCAGATTTTCCCTCCCATCTCACTGTTGCCTCACAGTTTTTGGGTACCTTTTTAAAAGAGAGGTTCCCATGTGCATACCTTCTTTCCAATTAAACATTTCAAACAACAAAGAATCATAGGACTGGAAGGGACCTTGAGATGTCATCTAGTCCATTCCCCTGCTAACTGTCCTGCTGCTGTCCTATTTTCCTCCTGAGGAGTGAGAAAGAATTAGAATGGAAAGCCATAGATGATTATTCTCTTTTTAGGTTCTTTGGCCCTTCGGTGTCAGTGATCATGTGATCCTTTAGAACAGCACTTTTGGAGACAATCTGCTTGTAGGGTTTTTTTTTTCCTATCCTAATTCTCTAGGATGCTTACTCTCACTGGATAGTATTCCTCTGGACTCGCATTTTCCTTTGCCTTCTTAGCCAATGTGGTATTGGCATCTTCCTTATTTCCTCACCCTTCCTTCTTCTGGTTGCTTTTACTATCTATTAGACCTACATTTAATGCAGGAAAGGAACATGTTCTTCCATAAAATGCTTTCTATTTTCCTACCCCACTGGCTTGTTTCACCCTTTAAATTCCTTGGAAGAATAATTTGTTTATTGCTGCCCGCCTATCACTACTGTTCTTTTATGCCTCTCTAATTGTGTAAAAAAAAAATCTACATTTTAAGAATGTTAAGGTTGCAAATTCAAGCTCTCAGAAGTTAGGAAATGCTAGAATTAAGTCTCTGTAACCACTGAATGAGAAAGAGGTCCTGTGGAAAAAATAGTATGTGATCATGTAATTAAAGGCTGTACGATAATGCATACACACAGGGGGGCCGAGGTAACGTTGCACAGACAATCCTAATTCTGGCACTTCTTAACTTTTGAATGCTTGACTTTGCAACCTAAACATTCTTTTAGGTTACTTATAATGTAATTTCCTAATTTTTATATTATATATAAAATACTGGAAAAAAGCAAATTTTATCATCTTAGACCTCGCTGATTCCCATTAACAGCAGGGTTCAGATCTTTATTTCTATGGCGAGGACTTCTGCAACTTGAATTAATGGAATAACTGGTCGCAGTAGTAAGCTGTTATCCTGTGGGGAGAATTTATCTGCCAAAGTCTAACACGTCTCTACGGAGTATGTGCAAACAGATTTTTTTTTGAGAGTTCATAATTTGGGCAAACTTGGGCATTTTTTCCATGGAAAGAGTAAAAGGCACATCCCTGACACACAGGCCATCCTCCCCTGCCAAATTTTAAGATACTGCTCCAAAGCATTGGAGTGCCAGAGCTGCTCTACAAAACCGCTGTGAGAATTTTTTTTAACATGGGCAAAGCAGCATGTTTTTCCCTAATCTTCTGTTTAGAAATGGCTGAACTGTCTTAACTGAAACTTAAAAAAAAAAATTGGGGTAAGGCAGACACCTGGCATGGAGAATGTCAAACTGAACCATTAAAGTTTGGCAAAGTTATAAGTCACTGAAAACAGGATCCTATAATGAAAAGTGTTGGACTATCAGCTCCATCGATAATGCTATGTTCCATCTAGCGCTTCACTTAATTTAATGCTTGTGAATGTACCATAGCAAAGGTCCTGAAGACTGAAAACTTCTGTTTTCTGCGGAACAGTCAAAACAATCCATCAACATGTCTCAAGCTTGACCTGGAGCGACTGTCTCCAGAGATACAAGATATTTTAACTTCCATGCTCCTTTGGTATTTGGCCTTTTTGTTGATGATATAGGGCATGCCATTTGTGATTGTAATGTGCATTAGGGTCCTGATTCAGCAAGGTGCTGAAGCACGTGTCTAACTTCAGCATGTGAAATAAATTAGACTAGTCCATGTGTCTAAAGTTAGGCGTGTACTTAAGCAATTTGCTGGACTGAGACTACCAGCACAGTTCATAATGGGCAGGGAACAGTCATTGCAAATTATGATCTTGTGCTGTATTTGAACAAATGACTTAAAGGTGAAAGCTTCCAAGTCTTATTACCAATACTGATCTTCTGAAGAATCCAGTGTTCTCTTCCATCTTCTTTCTACTTACCTTAACAAAGCAACAACAATACACAAGAAAAATCCCCACAACAAGCAGTCTACTCTAATGTCTTTGAGATTTGTGCATTCAAGCAGAAGTTGGAAAACAAGTGCAGATTATTTTGCCAAATGTTTTTGATCATATTTTCCTCTCTGGCCACTGCAACAAATAAACACACAGTTGAGTCACATCGTAAATGACAGATTTAAGCATGTGATAATTTTCCTCTGACCTGTTTGCCTCTGATGTGATGTACAATGTGGTGAAAATGCCTATATCGCAATTATAAAACAGCTTTCGCCAGCAACTTTGTGGTAAAGAAAATTGCTACTTTTTGCCATTTTTAAAAAAATGCTTAAAAATTTACTTAGCCAGTTTTCTTCCAAATTTTCCACTCATCTCTTGTCCATTTCCCATTTGCTGTTAAAATGTTGGAGTGTTCTTTTGGCTCCTAAATGTGGATGGGCTGTTGCAAAAATACCTCCCCTCTAAATCATGTTTCTGGATTGAGAGTAAATTACTATGGTCACTCTTTCAAGTGGCTTATTTACTTAGCAGTTTTGTGGATAAGCCAGTTTCTTGACCTCATCCTAGAAATCTCTCACTCCTGAAAAAATGACAGTACAGATCTCCATACCCTATCTGTCAATCTGCGCAGAATTTCCTTTGTCAAGTTGAAGTGTAGTAACATTACCCTCGAAAATAGTCACTCTGAAAAGAGACAATGGAAAACTTCTACCTTCTTTCTCGAGAATGGATTCAGTCACCTGCTTGGGGTGCTATACATATATTTAAGACAAAACTATATTGTCCTTCTTACAAATTGTGTATTATTTCTGGACTCTTTCTGACTGTTGGAGGCAATACGCATGGAATGCCACAATGCCATTGTTACAGAGTGACTCTTCAAAGTAGAACTACCCTGTATGAGCAGCAGTAACAGTAAGACCAACCATTGCCTGCTCAATGACAATTGCAAGTTCCGGCATTTCAATTCATGATACCCTTGTGGGTTTACGAATGAATTTCATCCTCAGGCAGAAGGCCAGCATGAGACCTATGCACCACTTGAATCTCCTTAAACACTCAAAGCACCAGTTGGGTGGGATTGACGTGGTGCATACACTTTGTGTTTGCTGTGTATTCAGGGGCGAATTCCACCCTAAGGTGTCAGAATTAAAAAAGGAGCCAAACCCTGCTTCCCTTATACAGCTGCACACATATTGATGGGCAATGAGCAGAACTGGCATGAGTAGAGAGAATAATATTTAGAAGCCTGTCGGCATAGGCATCTGTTAGGTAAGACATAGGTATGAGTAGGGGTATTGCATTTCAGTCTTAACAAGCCTCCAGGACTGTAAGACAAGACCTTAGCTAAACTAAACAAGGGCTAATAAACCTTAGTATAAGCAGCTAACCAAGAGTAACCATTGATCATAAGATAACCAAAGACAGACTAAACTGCTGACAGGTAACTACAAGAAACCAGCTGATACTACTTAGGAACATCAGCAGACATCCAACCACAAAAATGCCATGGTAACTAATTGGCTTATATGTTAATATGCTTGATATAAAAGGCCTAGTAGCCTGTCGGAGAAGGGCACCCCTAATATTAGTAGGGTGTGGAAGTTCAAATAAGAAAAAGGGGCTGAAACCCCTACTGAATATGTATTAGGTATAGTGGTATCAGCATACTCCCTTATAAAAGCTGTACCCTGGCCTGCGTACCTGGGGAGATGCCAGGATGGCGACCGCTGGTCACGGAGAGGATGGAGAGTAACACTTCAGGTCTTTTTGCAAGGGATGGTGTGAGCATTTTGATGTTCAAACACTCATTCTGTATGATCAGTATCTACCCTGCAGCATTGGAGTGTTTGTAACTTCACCAACTTTTGTTAATAAAACGACTGCAAATACGGAAGGTACTTTCCAAGTGTGAGTGTTGCAACCGTGCACATCGGGGTTCCTAATTTAACCGTAATTCTATCACGGGGCCTGATCCGGGACTAGACCCTACCAAACCTCAAAGTGTTAATTTGTCAGTTGGAGATGTTAAAGTAATCAGTATCATTAATACACAGTCAACAGATTAGGCAACAATTTGATGACTAACACCACCTATGCTGAGCAAGGAAAATACATTCTTGCACTGCCCCTGGAGCAGCCAAAGGGGAATGACTCTGACTGTGTCCCTTCTCTGAGTCAAAATCTCCTTTCCATTTTTTTCCTGCTGCTGCAGGAGGGAATAAACTTGGCCAAGGGTAGACCCAATACAAACGTGCAGTCTCTGGTGGCCCAGTAACACAGCTACACTAGCTGGTGTGCTGGGGAGTAGAGCCAAGAATATAGTATTCTGATTCCCTACTACTTCTCACACCCAGCCACCCACCCTACTGCACAAACGGGCTCTCTAGAGCAGCGGTTCTCAACCTACGGCCCAGTTAGCACACAGCTGCAGCCCAGCTGTGTGCTAAAAAAATTCAAAATTTGCCGCTCTGGTCTGAAACGGGGCAGGGTAGGCCAAGGGAAGACAGCATCTCGCAGCCTGCTGGAGCACTCCTGCCAGCAGGAGGCTGTTGAGTGCCACAGTGGGGCAGGGGTTGTGGGGAGCGGAGGCACTCTGGGCTGTGAGGCAGTGGGAGGCGCTGGGAACTAGAGGTTTGTGGGGGTGCTGCAGCCCCCCCAGATGTTAGGCTGCCTGGCCCTGCCCGACTCTGCGCATGTGAAAGACCACGCGTGGCGGAATTCAGGTCCCAGCTGCTGGCTGCCCGGCCCCTGCGTGGCAGCGGTGAGCTGCCTGGCTCCACACGGCGGGGTGCAAGGTCTGGCCACCCAGCCCCGCGCCCAGGGCTCCGCTCCTGGCCCTGCTTTGTGGAGGGATCTCCGGGTGGGGGGTGCTGGGCATCGGGGACTGGGGGAGAACTGTGGTTCTCAATCTGTTGAGATGTGCGGCCCACAATGCTAAATAGGTTGAGAACCACTTCTCTGGATCCTTCTTCCCGTCTTGCGCTGCCACCTGTGTTATAGGTAGTTTGCACAAGGGAACATGTTTGCTGTGCAAACTGGACAACTATTTAGCCCATAATGAGCACACACACAGAAGCTCTTGAATCAAAGAAGCTCTGGAAAATTTTGTGAAGAAAAGAGGTTTTTTTAGAGTGTGTTTTTTCCTGTGCTTATTCTATACCTGATTGTGTTTGGTTCCACACCTTCACCTCCATGATTTTTGAAACAATTTTTAAAGCCATCATTGATTTGAGCAAGTAATTTGTGCACAGTATGGGTCATATCTTCAGCTGGTGTAAATCGGTATAGCTCTAATGAAAACCAACTGATGATCTGGCCCCAACACTTTAAGGTGGATTGCCTCACAGAAAAGCCTTCACTTTTATCCAGGACACTGAGTGGAAATGCAGATGACAGCTGCATTAATGCCAGATAAATTAATTAGGATCATTAGTGAATTAATAATGAAGTGAAGGATTAATGCCAATTGCAATGGAGCTGGTCTCC
This sequence comes from Chrysemys picta bellii, assembly GCF_011386835.1. Lineage (NCBI taxonomy): Eukaryota > Metazoa > Chordata > Testudines > Emydidae > Chrysemys > Chrysemys picta. The sequence goes on from NC_088791.1 coordinate 205,919,451, forward strand.
TTTCCCCCACCCGCATTCCATTTCCACAGTTCCCACTGTGATCAAAACTCCATTGCAGCTTCTGAGTGACCAGCCCTCCCTAGACCTATTGTGAAAGCTAAGATTTAGATAAGATCTTAATCTAACAAAATGTTTTTTTTTTTTTTTTTTTTAAAAGCACAGTTCACTTTGCCAAGGCTCATAAAAAAGATTAGTATTGTACAGTTTAATGATATCTGTTGGGAATACTTCACAGTAGACATAAGTTTTCCCCCAGGGTCTTCATAAGTGTTTAGTTTTGTTTTTTCCCCTGACATGTTGCTTATTTCATTGCATGCAATATGTCAAATTATTCCTTCTGCAGAATGAAGAGAATCCACTCTCAAGTCACCTGACAAGAAAATGAGGGAGGGAGGAAAGAAGTCAATTTATGTAATAATCAAAAGTAAAAGAAAAATGAGGTGAGAAGGAGGTGTAAAACCCATGAGGAAATACAAATCTTCCCATATTGGTTGTTTAATGCAAAGCAGTTACCAGTCATTCAGGAAGCAGCCTGTATGAATGTGTACAATTCAGTGATGCTCCTTTGCCCTCTGTGAACTTGCTTTTTAGAATTCTTGTGACATCTGAAAAAGCAAAAGAATGAACAGCTGAGAATACTAAAGACCTTCAGAGTTACAGAAACAGATGTCTAACGCCTTGCTTCTGAAGTTCAAGTCCACTAAATCAGATTTAGTTAAACCCCAGGGCTCAGGTTACCACAGCATTTGTAAACAGAGGAGACGTGCTATTCTCACCATCAGTAGCTAGCCCTGTTAATAATTTATCAAGATGGATAGGTAATTCTGCAAAATGGTTCCCATTATGTGTGCTTAGATGGACTCTCTTTGGTCTAGCCACATCAACACTCTGACAATGATCCCATTGTTTAGAAATGTCAATCCCATCCATTATGCTCTGCACTCAGTTGCAGTCATTATAGCATTTTCTTACTGGGTAAGTTACAATTTTTATTTTATTTTATTTTTTTAAGTGTGTGCTGAGTTTCTAACTTACATAATGGTCCAAGACAGCTGCTGGAATCGTAAAAGTTAATAACCATGCTAAGCAATCAATCTGTCAGCTTTCAATGAAGTAAATTAAAGGAAAACGGAAATCAGCAGTCATTATAACATTTTTTCAGTGGTGCAATATTCTAATGTAATGGGCATGCTCCTGGCTGCCATTCATAAACTAGCATAGCTGCTCCATTTCCTCCAGCAAGTAGTCTTTCTCCTCTTCTGGCTTCTCAAATACATGAGGTTCAAGCAAGACAGTCTGCTCATTGGGGCAGATGACACATGCATCTGAAGTCCAATTCCATCTTCCTCCTCATTTCCAGTTTCCTCATCAATACAAGCCGCTTGCTTCTAGTCCTCCTGGACTTTTTGTGTATTTCAGAAAACATCATCAGACTGAAAATGTGTGACAAATTGTATCTGTTGCGAGAAAAACAGAATATCTGCTAAGAAAATCTTGTGGGCCTGCAGAAAGCTTTAATAGCCTGTCTTTAAGAAGTCGTTTTTAAATGCTTTATCCAGATTCCTACATTGCTTTTAGTTCTGATTGCTAGATGAGAAATTTGAGCCTGCAGGCAAAAAGTATTAGAGAAAACGCCAAATATTTTAGTATTTGGGATTGGTATAAAAATTTAATTTAAAAAAAATGGATGACATGTCACTCCATTTTAATTCAGTTTGTTTAAGTTAGAGAAAATGGCCAAATAAATGTAGTGCTTCATTAAAAACCATCAGGTTCTGACCTGAAGAATTTTTCCTTTCATTCCTCCAGAAATGATTTAATCTCTTCCTTTTGTATGGTTAATCTCTCTTGGCGCTCCAAAGAGTACTAGAGTTTATTCTTGCCATATGTTTCACTGTGGCATTATTGTTGCCTAGGGTGACCCCAGTCACCATATTGTTGCCTCCCCAATGTCATTTGAAAATGGATTCTTCCACCCTGGGTCTCTGCTGAAACCTGTTCTTAACTTGGGGCCATATAATACCATCAATTGGATGAAAAATAGACCAAAACCACTTTAAAAAATTAAAAATTAACCCACTCCTTGGTTTTGAGGTTCTTCCCACATCTTCATTCTAGGAATTGCCATTTCTCCTGTCCTTCACAAAGCTTTCCCTCTACAAAGACACATGAGACATCTCTGTCAGAAGGGCATGTATAAATAGGTGCCTCCAACCATGACCCCAGTGGCTTTTATAGAGAGGCTACCAGGAGAAAGTTGTGTATCCAGCATTTGCCAGCCTCCCTTGAGGACCCCAGGACCAGGGCCGGCTCCAGGCACCAGCTGAGCAAGCTGGTGCTTGGAGCGGCCGATCATTGGAGGCGGCATTCCTCCCAATCCTAGGGTGGCACGCCGCTTTTTTTTTTCCCGCTCCGGCTGCCCTGTAGGGGGCAGCGGCGCGGAGAATCAGAGCACCCTGCAGGGCAGTCCTCTTCCTTCCCTCCCCGCCGACCGGAGCGGAGCCCTCGCGGCAGCCAGCAGGAGGCAGCGCAGTGGGAGGGGCCGCGTGGCAGCGCCCCTGCTGTAGCCCTGGCCGCCCCTTCTCTCTCGCTCCCCCCCTTCCCCCCCCCCCCCCCAGCTGGTCCCCCGGCCACGCCACAGGTTGTATTTTTTTTTGCTTTGCTGTTCTGGCTGCCCCGTTTTGTTGTTGTTGTTGGTGGTGGTGGTGGTTTTTTTTTTTTTTTTTTGCTTGGGACAGCCAAAAAGCCAGAGCCGGCCCTGCCCAGGACATCAATGACCTACACTCCTCCTGCCCAAGAATAAGAGCCAAATTCACAACAAAACGTTTTCCCCCATACATCAGTTCCACTAATTTTGTGTTTAATATAAAGAATTGTGGGCCAAATTCTGAGCTCATCGAAGACAATGCATGTACACAGATCTATCCTAGCTGAGGATCTGGCCTTCTGCTTTAAAAAAAAAGAATCAATTGTGTGTTTATTTCTTTCAGTGGTAGGACATACAGTCTGTTCCTATATTTGTTTGCTTCCCTTACAAGAGACAAGAGGGTCCAGAAAAGAGTAAACATTTTGCAGTAAATAAAATAATGCTTTGATGTCATTTAAACTCGGTCCTCTTGCCCAAAGAGCTTCTCATATCTCCTCTCGCTTTCTCTTTTGTTTTTCAGACAGATAGCTATGTTTAATTATTTATTGGGTGTTAAAGCTGTGTTAAATGAATCGGTGTGATTGTCACATGACATTTTGAGCTGTCACATTACAGATACTAAAGCAGATTTATAATAATTTAAGACAATTCCAGAAACTCCATGAGTGTTAAGTGTCCTGCTTTTCTGTGGGGGGTGGAGGAAACCCCAACTTCCGACTTGTAGTACTAAAGGTAGCTCGCAGAAAATGAAGGTTGGTTTTTCTTAGACAACGTGCCCCAGCTTCTGCCTTCCCTACTCACTGGTTTCACATGCTGAGCCTGTTAACTTATGGAATCTCTGTCTTTATGCAGACAAGTTCAATCAGTGTAAAGAACATGATGCATAAAATAGCTAAATTGCATTATGTGGGAGTCTAATATATTTCATGAAATATCTAACAAATGGACAGGAATTATTTTGTTGCCAGAGCCACGAACACTGTAGTCTAACATTAATTCAGCATGATCAGCGGAGTTCAAAAGCATTATTGAAGTGGTGTGAGCGTTCGTAGGGTTGTGATGTAAGACATGTTTTAGGTGCCCAAGTGGGAATTCTATAAAAGGATGCAAAGATTAGTGAAGGGGAACAGAAGACTGCAAGAAATGGAATGAGAGTTGGAATGCTCTGGAGGGAAAGTGCAGAGCTCTGTTTGCATTGAGGAAGTTTGTGCTTGCTGATATAGCAGCAAATAGAGCAATGTATAGATTTCTGCTAGATTTGCCGCTCTCTTTCCTTTGCTGAAGTGCTCACTTTATCTTTTCGTTGTTAATTCAATAATAGCCTAATAAAGCATTTTCTTTTTTGCTCTCATTGTCTTTATCATGCCATTTGAACCCTGAATTACTTTTTTTCAAATGGATTTTCAAGCTGCAATTAGCACTACAGATCAGCGCAATGGATTTTCAGTATCATCAGAATCAGGGAATGCACGTTAGAAACCCATTTAGGAAAAAGCATCAATAATGAGGCCTGTCCCCCCACACCAAATAGAATTACATAGTAGAAGGAGAAGGATGAAAGATTCAGTTGTGAAAATATAAACAGGCCCCTCATTTTTAAAGACATCGTTCCAAAGCCAACCATCAAGTTGACAAGGAGAGGGGTTCCAATTTACCGAAAACAGTGAAGTTTATCTTTGGAGCTGTGCTTTTAATATGTCATCCTGGGTATTATAAGTTCCACTGATGTCTGTGGAGGATTTGTAATAGGAAAAAGGAGCTTTGTATGTGAAGATGATTGCAGAATAAGCTGGAAAGGAAGTAATTAGAGCCAAGGATGACAGGTTGACAAGCACAACTCAGGCAGAGCAAACATACAGATAAGCAGCTGAAAGCATCTCTGCAACAGGACATGGCACTAGTGCACTGGGGACTTGTCCCAAATCTACTGAAGCTATTAAAGGGAAGACTGGAAAAGAAGGGGAAAAAACAAAAACCCTAGTCCCCTCCCTTAAGAAAAATCAATGCTTTTCCTGAAATATTTTCACTTGAATAAAATTTCTCATAGTGTTGAAGGAGGGTGTCTGTAGGGCTATCTTATCACTGAGATGCTGATTTTATTTATTAGTACCTTAATAAATCTTATTCCCCTAGACTTTAATGCAGTGGTCCCCAAAATTTTCAGGCTTGGCCCCCTTTATCCCTGTCTGCATCCCGTTCCTCCCCTCACCCCGCGCCAGGGCGGGGAGAGGGGTTGTGGCTGCCAGGGACAATGCGGATAGAGGTAAGGGGAACAAGCAGGGCCGGTGCTTCCATTTAGGCGACGTGGGCAGTTGCCTAGGGCACCAGGATTTGGGGGGGCGGCATTTTGCCACCGTCGTCGGCAATTCGGCGGCGGGGGGTCCTTCTGTGCTCCGGGTCTTCAGCGGCAATTCTGCGGCGGGTCCTTCACTCGCTCCGGGACCTGCCGCCAAAGTGCCCCAAAGACCGGGAGCACGGAAGGACCCCCCCACCGCAGAATTGCCGCCGCCGACCAGGAGCGCGGAAGGACCCCTGCCTAGGGTGCCAAAAACCCTGGTGCTGCTCCTGGGGAGAAGGCTGGGGCCGCAGCTGGGGGTGGGGTTTGGGCTGGGAACAGGCTCCAGCAAGAGAAAGAGGGTGGGAGGGGTGGGACCTTGGGCAGAAGGGACAGGACAAGATGGGAGCTAGCCTTCCTGAGCCGGCGGTTCACCCACCGCCCATGGGGATGCGCCCCACAGTTTGGGGACCTCTGCTTTAATGGATTAGAGATGATTTAGTTGGTGTTGGTCCTGCTTTGAGCAGGGGATTGGACTAGATGACCTCCTGAGGTCTCTTCCAACCCTAATATTCTATGATTCTATAGGACAGCATGGGAGGGGAAGGGAAACAGAGACTAGACCTAACTCTATAGACAATAGGCAGCATCTATAAATATCCTGTGCATTTTCAGTAGCATACTTTAAAAAGTCCAAAGGGTGTTTAGCTTGAATATACAAACAAAAAGGTAACTTTAAATCATGTTAATTAGCATACAGAAGGCAACTAGAGCAAGGAATTTCTGAGTAAAGAATGTCCTTAATTCACTCTGTTGAGATGAGGTATGCTGGGGCTGATCTAGCATGTAATATCGCTTTCTGTTCTGCAGCACCCTGAGTGTCTTTCATCTGCTCCAATATCTCGCACAACACAGGGTGAATCAAGGACAGACTCTTACCCTTAACTCTGAGTTTTAGTTTTTGACAGGCCTTTAGTAGTGTCACAAAATAGCTGAAGAGACCTCTTGGAACCTTTGAGAAATTCTAATCCGTGAGCAACACCCAAAAATAGTCCCAAGAGTCCCAATGATTTTTCTTCAAAGGTTTTTATTAAAAGTAAATTCAGGTAAACAAGCAAACAAGGCTAAAATACCATAGAAACACGAGTCTGGAATATTTCAGGCACCAGATTCTAGAAGTAGCCTCAGAGCACTGACTGCACTGCATCAATGCTCTCTGCTTTGCAATTTAACTTAGCTCCTGCTACTGTTTTCACCCACAGGTGGCTCAAGCCATTGAACTGTAGATTTGGATGTGTGAAGTTCCTTTTTTTAAAAACAATCAAACACGTTTTCAGTTTTATGGTGATGCATACTTTAAATGTGACCTGCAAAAATAAACTAATATTGAGTTAATCCCAGACTTCTGGTATACTCTTAGATTTTTAAGGCCAGAAGTGGATATTATGATAATCCAGTCTGCCCTAAGAAATCTCCTCATGCACCTTGGATAGAACCCAGATCATCTGTGTTCCAGTCCAGTCCCTTAATCACAGGAACATCCTTCTCCTTTCGACAGGCTATCTGCTGACTGTCTCTAACCAGGATGCACACGAATGAGGGTAGGAGGGATAACAAGATGCAGAGAGTTAGGAGAAAAGTAAATTTTTAAACAAAACCCGAGACAGAAACACTCCTCCATGAAATCCTACAGCATTTCCTCCTTCACTGACGCTATGGGTTGAAATAAGACATCCAGTATTTTTGATGCATTCTGCAGATATCGTCAATGAACCAGGTTGTGCAAGGAGAATCTTACAGAAGGGGAACATATTTTTTTTTAAATATAACATTTCTGTTTGTACTGAGTCCCCTCACCCCACAGCATAGTTGGCAGGGCATTTCCCACAGCAATTAGTATTCACTCAATTTTCTTTTTTAGAGTAGTAAACTTTATACTCAAGGTACTATGGATGAGTTACTATTGTGCAAAGAGGCATACAACAGTGCTTTGGCTATGTATTGCCCTTCACGCTTGTTAGAATTTTTTTTTTTTGTAAAACTCAAAAGTGAGTCAAATAAGTCAGCAATTTAACTTCTCTCCATTACAATTATAGGCATGTTCACACTGATTTTTGGATCCAGACAGTCTGTGTTCAGTGCAGGACCTGGGGACAGGCATAGTGGTTTCAAGCTGTCTTTGTTCTGTCCTGGTCCCCAAGGGTGCTGGGGGTCAGTTCAGCCCACAGTGTGATTGGAGCAGCTCCAGGACCCATAAATTAACCTAGCTAGTAACAGGACCCGAGGAGCTATTCTGCCAGGTAGGGGTCACAGCAGTGCTCTGGCTACATGCCCTCCACTAACATGTCCCAGTATGCCTCCTGTGCCAGAGGAACCCTCAGATGCTCTGCTGTGCTGCTCAGAGGGCCAGTATCTGGCCACTAGTATTCTTTTCTATACCTGGGATAAAAGTAGATGCCCTGTTCATTTGGTTAATTTTCAGGAAGAGAAGTAAGTTAATAGAGGGATGGCATAGTGTGCCATAGAGATGACTTGATTTATGGATCGACTCCTCTTCATAAACATCTGGCCTTGGTGGGTTTTTTTTTTGGTATGGTGGGTTATTTGGGAGTGGGGGGGGGGTACATACAAGCTTAAAGGCATCTATGGGCTACAGCTATGGATATCTTTCATTTTGAAAATGTAATAGAAAGACCAATTGAACCTTAATCCATTGCTTCCTTGATGTGTGACAGTCACACGATTATATGTGCTGACACTGAGGTTGGAACAGGGGTCTGGAAACAGATTGTACAGTGGGGGTGCTGAGAGCCATTGAACCCAACTGTAAACCCTGTATATGATGGAATCCACTTCAAGCCAATGGGTGCGGAAAGCAGTTTTTATAAACAAAAGATGCATTTTTTTAAAGTGTGTGTGGGGAGGTTATTTAATTTTAGCACTATCTGTATTTTTAAGGGTATGGAATTAATTCAGATCCACAGTGTTTTTGTCTTTTAACCTCTAACTCTTGAAAGAAACAGGGTCATGTCTCTTTTTTTGAAGAAGGCCTGTTTCTAGGTCCACAATGGCAGAATGGAATCTTGGGGTGAAATTGTGAGGAACCCTAACATGGTCATACAGGGATTTAGACTTCCCCACTCTGTGCTTCTGAGTCAGGGCTACTGGGATCCTGAGACTGGCTCCTGCGCAGAGCACTGGAGCTAAACAAGGGGGATAAGAGGGCTGGTGAGAGCCCAGGCTCCACCCCCCTGTTTACTGGCCAGTGGATCTGGATAGGCAGGCAAGGGGAAGTAAGTTGCACCCTTTTGAGGGCTGCTATAAATTACTTCCTTCCATCCTCCTCCCCTTCATCTGTGCCTCAGTTTCACTTACCTGCCTCTCTCTTGTCTAGTTAGATTATAAGCTATTCAAGATTGTTGCTGTCTTTTACTCTGGGTCCATGTGTACATTCAGTATGATGGGTCCGCAATCTTAGTGGTGGCCTCTTAGCATTGCTGCGTGATAATTTATAATAACAATAGAGCAGAAATTCAGATGCTGAACCAGCTTACTCAGCAGCTCCCCAATACTCTATTGCAGGGGTCGGAAATCTCTGTCTCGCCAGGGTAAGACCCCTGGCGGGCCGGGCCGGTTTGTTTACCTGCCGTGTCTGCAGGTTCGGCCGATCGCGGCTCCCACTGGCCACAGTTCGCCGCTCCAAGCCAATGGGGGCGGCGGGAAGCGGCGCGGGCCGAGGAATGTGCTGGTCGCTGCTTCCCGCCGCCCCCATTGGCCTGGGATGGCGAACCGCAGCCAGTGGGATCCGCGATCAGCCGAACCTGCGGACACAGCAGGTAAACAAACCGGCCCAGCCCGCCAGGGGGCTTACCCTGGCGAGCCGCGTGCCAGAGATTTCCGACCCCTGCAATAGCGTATTGGGGAGCTGCTGAGTAGGCTGGTTCAGCATCTGAATTTCTTTATTTTCTTTGGTAGGGTTTGATTATTCAATCAACATTTTTCTCTGTATATCTTCTGATGACACAGCAAAAAAAACCACATGATTAAACAACTGTGCTAGGACTGTGTGTGCGGAAGCTTGTTCTTGTATGGACTTCGCTATAGCATGAAGATAGTCATATTTGCTTTAGAGATCTCAACTCTTTTACTACTTACTAGATGCTCTAGATGTTTTTGAAGGAACTGACATAATTACTTAAGATTTGTTACGATGTCTGACTGTCAGAGATACTCTAGACCTTTCAGGTTAGTAGATTCACCACACACTGTGGAATAAAGAAATCCCTAGGTGGTAGTATTCTCTTGTGAGAGTGATCCTACAGAATTGCTTTTTAACCGTAAGTGGTGAAAAAACGCATTAGTTAGGACTGGCAATTAAGAGTCATTGTTTCCGCATGAGAGCTCCTTTTGCAACAATGGTATATTTTTTTCATATATTGGATGCAGGAGGAGATGGAAGGTAATTTATGTGGCTAGAGCACAGGACTGTGAGATTGCAGATCTGTGTTCTATTCCCAGTTCTGTCTCAGAGTAGCCGTGTGACCTAGAGCAAGTCATAAGCTCTTTGTGCTTCAGCTCCACCATCTGTACAATGGGAATGATCACTTGTATTTTCGTTGTTGCAAGGCTTAATTCATTACAGTTTTGTAAAGTACTTCCAGATTCTTGGATGAATGGCGCTATAGAAGTGCAAAGTATTGCTATTAATACATAGAAACCAGAAAAAACGGTATTTGGTGCCAGGTGGTAAATGAGAGAGAGAGAAAAAGATTGGAAATAGCTGTGTGCTGCAGTAGATACATGTACAGAAGATACATCTGAAAAATGTCAGCAGCTGCTTATAGCTGAAGACCAGTGGAAATACATACATATTAGTGAGCTAGTGACTGCAGGGCACATTACTGAACTGATCATTTGAAAAGAACAGTGATACATTAATTAGCATTTGATGTATGGAGTAGCTTGCTGCAGAGGAGGTATCAAGGGAAAATGATCACTGGATATGCCTTAGTTCTAGCAGGTATGTTAAACTAAGAGCTGAAAACCAAAATGGCAGAGGTGGTTAGATCCCAGAGGAGAAGGAAGAAGAAGGTTGCAGCCCACCAGTTTAGCAAGGTTCTAATGTGCTTGCTTTAACTGTGCTCAGCGTGCTTGTGGCTTGCTTTGCACCACTCACAGGTGAAGAAAAGACTTGTTTCTTAATTAGTATTATGGTCTGAGATGCACAGATGTGATGGAGCATGAAATGACAGTCACAAGCGCTATTCCTGAAATCCTTGTGTACCAGTGTGATCAGGCTGATCCTCTTTGTCAATATCAGCAGATAAAAAGTCCCAGAAGAAAAATACTGAAAAGGGGGTAATTTAATAGGGGGCAGTTAAAGAGAGTGATAGTACTAATTACACATGCAATGAACTGCAAGTACAGAAACTAGCTAGGGAAGATTTTTAGTGCTGTGGTGACAAGAGTTATAGTCTGCATTAGTTCTGACTGTTAAGCATGCTGAAAGGAAAACCTGTTAAGTCAGAGCATAGAATGCTAGAAAATCCCAGTTGGTCAATAGTCCTGATAATAACCTCACATGACACCGCAAATAAGACCTACTTTTGTTACAGAACTGCATTATGGAAAATATCAGTGTTGTGCCAATGAAATTATTTGAAACTATCAGAATGGAGAAAATATAAATGTCATTTTACCACTTCCCAATAAACACAGTGACCCAATAAAACTCACTGGGGAGGGGTTGTGCAAGGATACATGCCTTAGGTGTGGTATTAAGCATTGGTTTACTGTTTGGTGAGTCACAGTATGGTCCCTGTTCCAGGACTGGTTACTTGAGGCTGGAACTTTGAGAAACCTTTTGGGGTGATGCTAGGCAGTACAGACTTTGTTAGTCTGGGAGCTTACAGAGCTAGAGAGGAGACCTGGGTCTCTATGACCATAATTCATAGATTCATAGATTCATAGATTCTAGGACTGGAAGGGACCTCGAGAGGTCATCGAGTCCAGTCCCCTGCCCGCATGGCAGGACCAAATACTGTCTAGACCATCCCTGATAGACATTTATCTAACCTACTCTTAAATATCTCCAGAGACGGAGATTCCACAACCTCCCTAGGCAATTTGTTCCAGTGTTTAACCACCCTGACAGTTAGGAACTTTTTCCTAATGTCCAACCTAGACCTCCCTTGCTGCAGTTTAAACCCATTGTTTCTGGTTCTATCCTTAAGGCTAAGGTGAACAAGTTCTCTCCCTCCTCCTTATGACACCCTTTTAGATACCTGAAAACTGCTATCATGTCCCCTCTCAGTCTTCTCTTTTCCAAACTAAACAAACCCAGTTCTTTCAGCCTTCCTTCATAGGTCATGTTCTCAAGACCTTTAATCATTCTTGTTGCTCTTCTTTGGACCCTTTCCAATTTCTCCACATCTTTTTTAAAATGCGGTGCCCAGAACTGGACACAATACTCCAGCTGAGGCCTAACCAGAGCAGAGTAGAGCGGAAGAATGACTTCTCGTGTCTTGCTCACAACACACCTGTTAATGCATCCCAGAATCATGTTTGCTTTTTTTGCAACAGCATCACACCGTTGACTCATATTTAGCTTGTGGTCCACTATAACCCCTAGATCCCTTTCTGCCGTACTCCTTCCTAGACAGTCTTTTCCCATTCTGTATGTGTGAAATTGATTTTTCCTTCCTAAGTGGAGCACTTTGCATTTGTCTTTGTTAAACTTCATCCTGTTTAACTCAGACCATTTCTCCAATTTGTCCAGATCATTTTGAATTATGACCCTGTCCTCCAAAGTACTTGCAATCCCTCCCAGTTTGGTATCATCCGCAAACTTAATAAGCGTAATTTCTATGCCAATATCTAAGTCATTGATGAAGATATTGAACAGAACCGGTCCCAAAACAGACCCCTGCGGTACCCCACTCGTTACGCCTTTCCAGCAGGATTGGGAACCATTAATAACAACTCTCTGAGTACGGTTATCCAGCCAGTTATGCACCCACCTTATAGTAGCCCCATCTAATTTGTATTTGCCTAGTTTATCGATAAGAATATCATGCGAGACCGTATCAAATGCCTTACTAAAGTCTAGGTATACCACATCCACCGCTTCACCCTTATCCACAAGGCTCGTTATCCTATCAAAGAAAGCTATCAGATTGGTTTGACATGATTTGTTCTTCACAAATCCATGCTGGCTGTTCCCTATCACCTTACCACCTTCCAAGTGTTTGCAGATGATTTCCTTAATTACTTGCTCCATTATCTTCCCTGGCACAGAAGTTAAACTAACTGGTCTGTAGTTACCTGGGTTGTTTTTATTTCCCTTTTTATAGATGGGCACTATATTTGCCCTTTTCCAGTCTTCTGGAATCTCTCCCGTCTCCCATGACTTTCCAAAGATAATAGCTAGAGGCTCAGATACCTCCTCTATTAGCTCCTTGAGTATTCTCGGATGCATTTCATCAGGCCCGGGTGACTTGCAGGCATCTAACTTTTCTAAGTGATTTTTAACTTGTTCTTTTTTTATTTTATCCGCTAAACCTACCCCCTTCCCATTAGTATTCACCATGTTAGGCATTCCTTCAGACTTCTCGGTGAAGACCGAAACAAAGAAGTCATTAAGCATCTCTGCCATTTCCAAGTTTCCTGTTACTGTTTCTCCCTCTTCACTAAGCAGTGGGCCTACCCTGTCTTTGGTCTTCCTCTTGCTTCTAATGTATTGATAAAAAGTCTTCTTGTTTCCTTTTATTCCCGTAGCTAGTTTGAGCTCATTTTGTGCCTTTGCCTTTCTAATCTTGCCCCTGCATTCCTGTGTTGTTTGCCTATATTCATCCTTTGTAATCTGTCCTAGTTTCCATTTTTTATATGACTCCTTTTTATTTTTTAGATCGTGCAAGATCTCGTGGTTAAGCCAAGGTGGTCTTTTGCCACATTTTCTATCTTTCTTAATCCTCAATGAAGAATATCCTTTATATTCATTACAGCTCTTTTACATAAATGTATCCTATATTCATTCCTGTCTGTGCTCTGCCACTAGAGAAACTAAAAGCACAACTGTGGGAAAGCCAAATGCATCTTCTAGGTATTCCCTGTTATACTAGCGTGAGCCAGAGTTCCTTAGAAATCTCTCTCTATACAAGTTCCTGTTCTTGAATGAGGACTCATAGAATTTAAGGTCAGAAGAGACCATCGTGATCATCTAGTCTGGCCTCCTGCACATTGCAGGCCACAGAACCTCGCCCACTCACTCCTGTAATAAGCCCCTAACGTCTGTCTGAGTTACTGAAGTCCTCAAATAATGGTTTAAATACTGCAACTTACAGAAAATTCACCATTTACACTAGTTTAAACCTGCAAGTGACTCATGCCCCATGCTGCAGAGGAAGGCAAAAAAAAAAAAAAAAACCCAGGGTCTCTGCCAATCTGACTGGGGGAAAATTCCTTGTTAACCCCAAATACAGTGATAAGTTAGACCCTGCACAGGTGGGCCAGACCCACCAGGCAGATACCTGCGAAAGAATTATCTGTAGTAACTCAGAGCCCTCCCCATCTAGTGTCCCGTCTTCAGCCATTAGAGATTTTTGCTACTGGCAGTCGCCAATGGGCCACATGCCACTGTAGGCATTCCAATCATACTGCCCCCTCCATAAACATGTCAAGCTCAGTCTTGAAGACAGTTAGATTTTTTGCCCCCACTGCTCCCCTTGGAAGGCTGGTCCAGAACTTCACTGCTCTGATGGTTAGAATTCAAGCCTAAACTTGTTGATGGCCAATTTATATCCATTTGTTCTTGTGTCCACATTGGCGCTTAACTTAACTCCTTTCCCTCCTGGTATTTATCCCTCTGATATATTTATAGTGAGCAATATCTCCCCTCAGTCTTCTTTTGGTTAGGCTAAACAATCCAAGTTCTTTGAGACTCCTCTCATAAGGTAGTTTTCCATTCCCCAGATCATCTTAGTAGCTTTTCTCTGCACCTTTTCTAGTTTGAATTCATCTTAAACATGGGAGACCTGAATTGCACACACTATTCTAGATGAGGTCTCCCCTTGCACAATGGTACTAACACTTCCCTGTCTCTACTGGAAATACCTTGCCTGATGCATCCTAGGACTGCATTAGACTTTTTCACAGCTGCATCACATTGACGGCTCAATCATCCTGTGATCAACCAATATACCCAGGTCTTTCTCTTCCTCAGTCACTTCCAACTGATAAGTCCCAAGCTTATAGCAAAAATTCTTGTTGTTAGTCCCTAAAAGGATGACCTTGTATTTTGCACTATTAAGTCTCATCACATTTCTATTATTCCAGTTTACAGGATCATCCAGATCTTCTCATATGAGTTTCCAAACTCCTCCATATTCACAATACCTCCCAACTTTGTGTCATCTGCAAATTTTATTCGCACACTCCCACTTTTTGTGCCAAGGTCAGTAATAAAAATGTTAAATAAGATTTGGTCCTAAGACCGTTCCCTGAGGAACTCAACTAATAACCTCTCTCCAGCCTGAGAGTTCACCTTTCAATATGACCCATTCTAGTCTCCCCTTTAACCAGTTCCTTATCCACTTTTCAATTCTCATATTAATCCCCATCTCCTCCGATTTAACTAATAATTTCCCATGTGGAATTCTATCAGATGCCTTACTGAAAACCAGGTAAATTAGATCTACTGCATTTTCTTTGTCCAAAAAATCAGTTATCTTCTCAAAGAAGGAGATCAGGTTGGTTTGGAACAATCTATCTTTTGTAAAACCAGTTTGTATTCTATCCCAATTACTGTTCACCTCTATGCCCTTGACTACTTTTTATTTCAAAATTTGTTCCAAGACCTTGCATACAATTGAGGTCAAACTGTAGTTTCCTGGATCACCTTTTTTGTCTTTCTTATAGGCACTATAGTAGCAATTCTCCAGTCACAGGGTACAACCCCCGAGTTTATAGATTCATTAAAAATTCTTGCTGTTGGAATTGCAATTTCATGTGCCAGTTCATTTAATATTCTAGGATGGAGATTATCCAGGCCCTCCAATTTAGTCCCATTAAGATATTTACATTTGATTTCCACCTTGGATGCGGTAATTTCTACCTCTATATTCTCATTGCCATTAGCCAACCTGCCATTACTTCTAACCTCATCATTAGCCTCATTAAAAACTGAGGCAAAGTATTTGTTCAGTGTTGGGCCATAAATAGATAATATTTAATCTCCACCCCATCCTCAGTGCTTAGAGGTCCCACTTTTTCTTTTTACAGAATCTTTTACTATTGGTTTTAATTTCCTCTGCAAGGTCTAACTCTGCTTGGTTTTTGGCAATTCTCACTTTATCCCTATGCTTTCTGACCTCCAAGAGGTAGCTTTCCTTGCTGATCCCTGCCATCTTCCATTACTTCTAGGCTTTCTGATTTCTTGTAATCTGTTTTGATTATTTCTGTTTGAGATGGTCGCTCATCCAGCGCAGTCTGCAACCCTTCCCTATGAATTTTATTCCCTTGCTTGGTATGCAGGCTTTACATAACTTCTGCATAACCCTCCAATTCCGAATAGGCAAATACTTGGCCTTACTAACCAAATACACGCACAACATGTTTTCTCAGATGGCAACCTTTATTAAACAACTTCCAGAAGACAAAAAAGAGCACTACAAGGCCAATATTGCAGAAGGTTCCCTCATGGCCAGAACAGCCCTGCAGGCTTCTCTTGAGTCTGCTGACATGGCGGCACAATCCATTGCTATATCCGTAGTCATGCCTAGGGCTTCCTGGCTCCATCTTTCCAAAGGGAAGTTCAAGCAACCGTAGAGGACCTATCTTTTGAAGGCCAAAAATTGTTTGCATACAGCACAGACGTCTCCATGCACACCTTGAAGGACTCCCAAGCAACATTAAAGACACTCAGAATCTATGTCCCTTCAAACAAAAAGAAACAGGGCAGATTCCGAACTGCCCCAGACACCCAGCCTCAAAGACACTATGACCAGTGCCGCAAACAGAGGCAGACAAGACACCGACAACCACAAGATCAGTCGTCTACAGCTCAACCATCCACTTCGAGGCAAATGTTTTGAAGTGTTGGTCGAGGACACGAGAACTCCACATTCTCCAATCGCAGAGTTACATCCAATCTCCAGCCCATTTGGAGACCATCTGTCACCATTCTGCCCAGTCTGGAAAACCGTCACCACAGACAAATGGGGTCTGGAAATAATCTAAAAGGGCTACTCCATCCCTTTTATCTCTATTCACCTACCCACGCCCCTTCTCTGTACCTCTTCAGGGACCCCTCTCACGTGTATCTGCTAGAGAAGGAAATAAACCATCTCCTACAATTAGGTGCCGTGGAACCCATGCCAGCTCAACACAGGGGCAGAGGGTTTTATTCACGTTACTTTCTCAGTCAGAAGAAAACAGGCGGATGGAGGCCCAGTCTCGACTTGCGAAAACTAAACAAGTTCGTGAGGACACAACGTTTCAAGATGGTGACTCTAGCAACTATAATTCCGGCATTGGAGAAAGGAGATTGGCTTTTGGTCCTCGACCTACGGGATGCTTACTTTCATGATACCATTCACCCGGCACACAGGCGGTTCCTGTGATTCACTCTAGGGAACCTGCATTACCACTACAGAGTGCTCCCCTTTGGCCTGTCTACCGCCCCAAGGGTGTTTTCCCAGGTTCTCGCCATCACAGCAGCACACCTTTATAGGCAGGGTGTGATCATCTTTTCCTACCTAGACAACTGCCTTCTAAAAGCACCAACACAGCAGGCAGCAATCGATGCCACTCACACCACTATAACCCTGTTTACGGACCTAGGGTTACAAATCAACCTTCAAAAATCCACTCTGATACCCACCCAACAGTTGGACTTTATAGAGGCACACCTTGACTAACTCACAGCAACAGCACAACTACCCCAACAATGCTTTCTTACTCTAACAAATCTAATTACAGCAGTAAGATACAGCCCACAAACGTACGCCAGACTGTGCCGACAACTACTGGGGCACATGGTGGCTATGACGTTTGTCGTGAAACATGCCAGCCTCCACATGAGATGCCTACAGACCTAGCTCCGCACTGTCTATATGCAACACAGACACTCGCTCAACAGACGTCTTACAACGCCCAGCAGGGTTAAAGACTCACTCATGTGGTGGACACAACATACGAATGTTTGCTCAGGTGTCCCCCTCCAACAAAAACCTCCATCTGTAACAATCACCATAGACGCCTTTCTGTTGGGATGGGGGGCACGCTTGTGTGACAATACCATCCAAGGTCACTGGTCCCCAACAGAATCCAATCTCCACATAAATCTACTGGACCAAAGGGCAGTCCGAAATGCCTGCCAGCACTTTCTTCCTCTGATCCGCAACAGGACTGTCCAGATTCTTATAGACAACTTGGCGACTATACTTTATGTAAATTGCCAAGGAGGGGCCCGATCTTATCCCCTCCGTGCAGAAGCAGTCTGCCTCTGGCAGTGATGCATCTCCAACAACATAGACATCATAGAATCCTACCTGCCCGGACCCCAGAATGCAACAGTGGACCAACTAAGCAGGAACTTTTCAGAAACCCATGAGTGGGAGATGGATCCTGGAATAATGAAAACTATATTCGGACAGTGGGGATTCCCCTCAATAGATCTTTTCACAATGGCACACAATATCAAGTGCCCTCAATACTTCTCTCAGGCCGGACTGGGGCACAACTCTCTGGGAGACGCCTTTCTTATGAAATGGGAGGCCCCACTACTGTATGCCTTTCCCCCCCAATCCCTTTATTGAGCCATGTCCTCCACAAGATCAAACAAGACAAATCCAGGGTCATCTTCATGGCACCAACATGGCCCAGGCAAACATGGTTTCCATACCTGAAACAGATGGTTGTGACACCACCACGAACCCTTCCCCTTGTGCCTCATCTGCTGACACAGAATGCCTCCATCACCCCAACATTTCAGTACTCCATTTCAAGGCCTGGCTAATCCATGGATGATGGGACTTGAGACACACTGTTCTAAGGAAGTTCAAGATATACTACTGAACAGTCCAAGCTGAACACATGAAAGACATACATGCACAAGTGGAAACAATTCTGTACTTGGTGCCAGGACAAGCAGATTATTCCACTGTTGGCCCTGCTACCCATAATCCTCGACTACATATTGACACTAAAAAAATCGGACCTATCTACTAGTTCACTCAGAGTGCATCTTGCAGCCAGCACCTCCTTCCACTTTAAGGTGGATGGAGTAACAGACTAAACGCTTCCTTAAGGGCATAGAGAACACTTATCCCACACTATAGCACCTGACCCCCATGTGGGATCTGAATCTCATTCTCCATGCCCTCATGGGTAAACCCTTTGAACCACTAGCAACCTGCTCATTGTTGCACCTATCCATGAAGGTTGCCTTCTTAGTAGCTATCATATCAGCAAGAAGGGTGGGAGAGCTGGGTGCCCTAATGGCACATCCACCTTATATCACATTCCTCAGAGACAAAGTAATCCCATGACCACATCCTAAATTCATACCCAAGGTCGCCTCCCCCTTCCATCTTAAACAGCCCATTTACTTACCTGTATTATTCCCCAAACGGCATGCAGACAACAGAGAGGCCTCCCTTCACATGCTGGATGTCTGCAGAGCGCTAGCGTTCTATATAGAAAGAACAAAATCCTTTAGAAAATCATCCAGACTGTTTGTGTTCACAACAGAACATTCCCAGGGTCAAACCATCTCCAAGCAGAGACTATCTAAATAGGTATCTACATGTATTCAATTATGTTACCAAAACTAATCTGCAAGCTCCCTCTGGACTTCGCGCATACACTCCACCAGAGCGCTATCCACACCTGTAGCCTTTCTCAATAATGTACCCATCATGGACATTTGTAAAGCAGCTACCTGGCATCAGTCCATACCTTCACCAAACACTATGCATTAGAACAACAATCAGCTGCAGATGCCCAGTTTGGACTCTTGGTGCTCTTCACCGCACATAAATCAACTCCGAAGCCCCTCCCCTCCACTAGTGCTCTACAGTCACCTAAAGAGGAGCACCCACAGGGACACTCCTCGAAGAAGAAGAGAAGGTTACTCACTTTGTTCAGTAACTGAGGTTCTTCAAGGACCCTGTGAATGCTCCACTACCGCCATTCCTCCCCTCTACTTCGGAGTTTCATGTCGATCCTCTGGGGTAGAAAAAGAAGTGGGGGATGGTTGGCTGCACACGCAGGGTAACTGTTCAGAGTGGCGCGAGACAACTGTCACTGGGAGCTGTGGGCAGCCGTGCTTGCGGACAGTCAATGTAAACAAACTGTCTAGCGGCTCGCTAGGTTGCCCACTACTGCCCTAGACTGTGTGGGCGCTCACCCCTACCTGAACCCTGAGACTGTGTGTGTTTGGCTGCCTGAGCCCAAGCTTCGGCTAAAGCCTGCTTCCTGCCCTACCCACCCAGGGGCTAGAGCGTCTTGACTGTGTGTGGTTGCTGGCTGCCTGAGCCCACAAGCCCAGGCTATAGCCTGCTACCAGCCCAGCCCTGCCGAAGGGCTAGGGCCCTAGACTGTTACTTGCTGTTAGCCCTATTGCGGGGCAGCAAGCTAGAGACTATGCAGGGCGCTGCCCTGTCCAGGGGCTGGGACAAGGGGCCCAGACTGTTGTGTGTTTGATAAAACTGCATCGCTCAGGAGTGTGGATTTTTCACATCCCTGAATGACATAGTTATACCGATATAGGTCTGTAGTGTAGACCTAAAATCTCACCATACCCTTGTATATTGGTAAAATAACCCCTTGTCCTGCTTAGAGTTGTCCTTTTGTGACAATATGGGTTCTTAATGGCTTTCGTTGCTGAATAGTGAGTTCTGTTCTTTGCTAATAGTAACTTGAATCCCCAAGGTCCTGTCATTCCAGCACATAACTTGAGCTGCAGAATAAGTTGCCAACCATAAAAACAAAGTTAGTCTGTGTTAATTTGGTGAGTGCCTTTATTTTGGTGTAACTGAAAGCTTTAGAGAGATTTGCCAGTTATGACAGTGGGTGTGTTTGGAAGGGATCTAGCTCAGTTACTCTCTACTGTTGCTGCTGCACACTATTACTGGTAGGGCAGTTCAACAGTCTGGCAGCACTTCGTACCCACATTGCACTACTGTATATAACTACACACGATGCAGGGTGATGGAAAATCAGGCCACTCGTGTTTTATGTCCTGGTTCTGGAACATAAACTGCAAGTGAAGACTGATAGTCAGTGATATTCTGTGAATGTCCATGTAATCGGGTGGGACCATCCCTCCGTGTTTGCAGTCTAGAGTATTTTTCAAACAAAGAAAGGGGGAATTAGTGGTACTCGGTGGGCCCCGGCCCTCAAGCAGGGCAGAGCAGTAAACAGTCAGGGCTCTGGCCTGCAATCAGGCAGAGTTATAGCACCAACCACAGTCTATGGGGTTCCGGCAGGGACGAGCACCAAGCACAGTCTACGCAGCTCAGGCAGGGGTGCCTGAGGGGTGCAGACCTCCTGTCCTAGGGAGGGGGAGTACTGCAGACCTCCTGGCCTAGGTAGGGGAACGCGGGCCTGCCCAACTCCACCATGTCCCAGCCCAGAGCCCTAACAGTGGCCCACTCTGCCACTGGGTCAGCGGGGACTCCACCCCTAGCACGCTGACCATGATTCCAGCGGCACCACAGCCAGATGGTAATCTGGTTCTCCTGGGCTGCTTCCAGGGGTTGTCCTCAATCTCCTCGGGATACACCACCAAGGGTAGCAGAAGCAGCTCCTCTGTGTTGAGAGGGGCAGGGCTCTCTGGAAACTCATGCAGGTCCTTGGGGCAGCAGCGGGGAAAAAGTGTCTGTCTCCCTCGGCAGCTCCCTCCCACTTGAGCTGCTGGGCTGGACTTCTACACTTCCCCTTCATGTCCCGCCCCTCTGCTTCTGGTGTGCAGGGCGTGGCCCTCCTGGTTCTGCCCACCAGGCAGTTTGCGGCGTTCCCTCCGCGTCCGCCTCTGATGGAGGCCACGCCTCCTTGTTGTTACAGTCCAATTGAAAACAACAACAACAACACAGAACTGCTGTTTCATGAAAGAGGATCTTGGAAGCACTAAAATTAATTGAAATATGAGAATTAAGAGGATATTTCTATGGTAGCAACCAACAGAGTTTTATACCCATCTGAAACTAATTGCATAAGAAGAAATAGGGTCAGGTTCTAGTACCCTTAGTCATGTGGAGGTGCACCTTTATTGCACAAGTGGTCATGCTGATTTCAATGGGACCCCTTGGGGAGAGTGGCACTGTTCAACATGATTGAACTGATCCAAGGGTCTGTCTACACTGCACCTGGGAGCGAGCCTCCCAGCCCTGGTAGACAGACTCACACTAGCGGGACTTGAACGCATGCACTAACAATAGCAGTGTGAATACTGCGGCTTGGGCTAGAGGTTGGTCTCTCAAGCCCACCTGATCACTTAAGCTCCAACCTGGGTCTGTCTACCTAGGTTGGGAGGCTTGCTCCCAGTTACAGTGTAGACATACTCTAAAAGTCTGGCTGGCCCTAGTTAATGGTTGGATTCTGTCATCCTCACTCATAGAGATTAGTAGTATCTTACTCAGAGAGTAGTCCCATGATCGAGGGTGACACAATCTGTCCCATTAAGAAACTTTAATCATAATAAAAGTTTGATTTCCTAGCACATGGAAAATGGCAATAACAATAAGATCACTAGATGAGATGAAAGCTATAATGCACTGGACTGACTAATCTGCTGTCAGTTGTCTGCTTGCCAACAGGAGAAGTAAAGGTTTTCCTGACAGGGATACCTTCTGCACAAATGGATGACTTCACCTCTGGCATGTGTACAAAACTGAAGTTATTGGATGCGGATATTTTGACAAAATAGACCAATGCCATCTCTTTAAAGTTAATCTATCTGGTATACAACAGAAGTACTTTTTGATACAGCAACAGGCAGCCCTAATCATAAGAGTCCTATCTCACTGCAAGCTTGGCAGAAATCCCAGCTATAAATGAGCAAAAGAGAATAATAAAAGATAGTTAAAGTATTTAGAATGTGGGAGAGAAAATGACACAGCTCCCAAAGTAATTTTTTAAGTTTTGGTTTAACTAATTATTAAAAATTCTGTTGCTCTGGGAGATTTGTTTCTGTTCCTGTGGAGGCTTCTTAGTAACTATAACGAGTGTATTCCTGCAGACAAATTGAACCAAAGAAATACTTTTCTGTAGAAAATGTTTTATGTCCAATATCTTTCTCAGTGTTTCAGTTCTGAACGTGCTGTGCTCTTAAGAGTAGAGATTTTTACCCCTCGTGTCCCAGACTAATCAAGTCAGATAACATTCTGCCTATAGCTTAAATGGGATACATTTTTGCCTATAAATTCCCCAGCAGTTTCAAGTAGGTTGCTGCAATTGTCTTCACCTCTTGTCCTTAAATATGGCTTGTTATGCTGTTAAAGAGGTCCTGCATTCTACCCCCAGAGATGGCTGCATTTCAGTGGTTGGTAAAGTATCCCTTATATATACCAGGCTGTTGTGAGGTTTTAATTAGTTAATGCCTATAATGCATTTTGAGATCCAGAAGTTCAAAGTATTAGTTATTATTTTTATTTATAAAGTGGCTAAAATATGACCAATATCATGGATAAGTCAGCATTTTCAGTATGGAGGGAGCGTTCTAACATTGTGCGAAGGTGCAGAGCAGCAGAAAGAAGCTGTGGAAATGGAGAAAGCTGCGTGACCCTGGAAATGCTCCAACTATCACTCTAAATATGTGCCAGCAGCTGTGGGCAAAGCAATTGGTGGCTCCTTGAACCTCACCTATCATACTCCTGATTCCACAGTAACCCCTGATACAGTCAATTGCTGAAGCGGCTCACATGTTGCAGCCTCTGGGCACTATCTCACTAGCCCAAGCGTCCGTTCTTTAGTCCTGTGGGCAGTCGGTTCAGCAGCAAAAGCACATGAAGCCCCCCCTTCAAACCGCCCACCCCCTATGAAGCCACCTATGGGCACCCTGATTCCAGGCAGCATGTTGCTATTTGGTAAGCAGAGAACTTGGATGGGAGATCACAACATAAGGGAGCAACAAAAAATGGGCAAAACTAAAAGAAAGAAAAAAGAACAAATTGAAAAACAGAAATAAAATGAAGGTGTGTGTGTGTGTGGGGGGGGTGTTAAGGTAGCAGCAGTTATTCCAGGGCCTGGTGTAAGGAGACAGAGAAGGGGTCGCTCTTCTGCCAGTGCAGCAAAAAAAGTGGGTGTGGGGTGGGACCTGCCAGAAAAATGCACTGATCTGCGTATTAATTGATGGGGCCTGGGCTGGATGAGACACTTGCAGTGCTCCTTCTTCTCACTCTAAAATACTTATGCTTAGCAGAGGAAGAACAGCTGAAAGGCATTTCATCCTAACTGAAGCTGGCATCTCAAAATAGCCTGCAGTGTCTGTGCACCAACTTAAAGAACCATTTATTTAAGTCTCTGACATCCTGTTAATATCGTCCTTCTTGTTCCCTCCAACACCCTGCATCCCTCCAGTAAGTAAGTAAAGATAGGCAGGGTTGCCAGGATACTCACTAGAAGAAACTTGAGACTCCTGGTGGAGTGGGGTGACCTTGAAGTCTAACCATCGCTAGTGTGATTAGAGCTTGACAGATCAATAGTTTCATGTATTGGAACAGCATATATATGCACCCTGTAGGGATTCTCTCTTGGAAATATCTGACATGTTTAGATCTTTATTTTTTTTTCTGATGTGCCACAAAAAGTTGGTGAAACCTACACATACTGGATACATAAAAGAAATATTAAATCAGACTAAAAAGCTGGATAATTTAATGGCCCATAGTAACATTTGATGCCCAGTCCTGCAAGCCTTCCGTAAAGGGAACTCCCATGAAAGTCACTGGGACTTCCACATACGGAGGTTTACAAGACATGTGTTCTTAGTGACACATGTTAAGATAAAGGAAATCAAATCACATGCATTAGGTAAGCCACAGTTTCCCCTTTGAGTACAATAATGCACATTTGGCCAGGTGCATTTTGAAGGGTTTTCACCTTTTTCTGAAGTATTCTATATTGTCATTGTAGAAGACAACATGCCAGATGTGATGTACAAATAGGGTGACCAGACAGCAAGTGTGAAAAATCAGGACAGGGGCTGTGGGGTGATAGGAGCCTATATAAGAAAAAGACCCAAAAATCGGGACTGTCCCTATAAAATCGGGACAGCTGGTCACCCTATGAACAAATAGCCTGATAACGTAGGGCAAGTCCTTTGCATACGGTATCATGACCAAATACTGCTATCAAATGTTTCTCCGTCATGGACATTCGTTTACATCTTCACTACTCTTTGGCAGATGTACATTTCTGTAGTAATTGAAACAAATATTGATACATTCCAACTTTTGGTGTTGGAAACAGAAAGCACACATAAGACTCAGCTCCCTGTTTTTACCACAATACACAACTCAGAGGAGACCATTCCTGGCAAATATTTGATATTAAAGTTTCATAGCTAATGTTAAGAATATGTTGGTTATGTCCACTCAGGGCAGTATTGAAGAGCATGGGGCAAAGGTATGTCATCTCTACAACCTCCATGATCTTGGGGCCACCTGCGCACCCAATGCAAACTATTCCTCTGTGTTGGGGAACCTTAAGTTAGTGAGCTAAGGTGGTTTTGTGCCAGTAGACTAGTGCGAAGCAGCCACAGAAAGGAGTAGGATCTGACCTGCTGTGTGAAGAATATTCATTAGCTGAAGCAGTTTTAAAGTGAACAGAAGGATTTTTGGCTCTTCTACTAAGGAAAGATATGTGTTATTACCAACTGTATTGCTGTATAATTTGTTCTTTATTAGAATGGCAAACCAGTTCACCAGAGAGAAGGGGAATGAAGATACAATGATGCTTTGCTGGATCACTTTGTATTTGTTGGGGGCCTAATTCATACAGACCCCTAAACTAAGATTTTGATACCTAACATTAGACATGCTACTATATATTTTCTATAGTGTGATGCCCTTCAATGAGCTTAGGTATGTGTTGGTAACAACAAATGCATTGGTAGAGGTGGGGGAAAATACTCACACTATAGAGATTCTTTCTCTCTAATGGGAATGCTGCAAATATCTTAGTTATACAATGCATGACTCTACCTTGTTTGAGAGGTTCAAGTTCAATTAACTCCATTTATGCTCTAAAGGGAGCAGGATCCTTTCCCTATCACATGAAAATGCATAGCATTTGAATACAGTATATTCCCCTGTAAAGTGCTATGCAAATATAAACTAATTAACTTATTTTTTAACATACTCTTAATTACTCCTTCAGGGCTAGTTTAGTTAAGGTAAAGAAGTAAGGGGGGTGGGAGAGGCTCTGTGTCTTCAGAGAGAAATAGCTAGCTGTGGGGAGAAGGAAGCTTGAAAGGGGAGAAGGCAATTCATGGTTTTTGCAGATGTGTGAACATCCATCACTCTTGCTACTGTAATGCAGGCTAAGTGAGTCTGAGATAAAATTCAGAGATTTCACACAGCTATAATTGTCACGTGATTTGAAGCTGTTCCCACTAAAAACTGTCTTGCTGCTAATGGATAACTCCACTTCTGGTCAGGAATACAGAGAATCATTTGGATGGAAAGACTTGTAGGTTCACCAAGTCTATCCCTTGTCCCATAGCAAGAAGACCTGCTTTTCAGCAGATATATCTGGAAAATGGTAGCTAGTCCATCTTAGACTTATAGTCATAAACACCAAAGGCCCCCACTGTGTGGTTCTTGACAGACTTTTCCACACGATTGTGGAAGGCAGGAGGTGTATTTAAGTAATTATTCCTGCAAGACAGTAGAAATCTGGGTGATGATGCCCTTTCTTATACACCACCCAAATTTGCCATTATACAATTTCAGTGTATGGTTCCGCATTTTGTCCTTGTTTCATAACTTGAATACAGTTTTATCTAAATCCTTGTAGGATCTCTTTAGCTAGATACTGTGCTGAGATATTATACTGGCATGGCGGGCACCAGTACAAGACCTAATATGTAGATATCTAGCTATCTGGGATCCATTAACACACACAGAACAATTTGATATGTGTGTTACCCTATCTACCTGTCTGTGGTTTTTCTATCATTACTTGCTTAATGATCATGGTCAGTAAAATCATCTTCTGGTTGGGAAGCATCCTGGACAACTTGAAAGGGCAGGGTGATGTTCTTTCCTGTCATATTTTATGACTCCAGATTATGGTGGTAAAGAAATTTCCACTCTTGAAGTGAATGATAGAGAGAGGTTTATGCAAATATTTTGGAACGTCCATTCTGGTTAGAGTGTGAAATGATTGATCTCCTGTTTGACAGCCTCTAAAATTGCAAGTTACAAAGCCAAGCCGTGAGAGCCGATAGGACTTCATTTGTGCCTACAGCTGATGTTTGACCTTTGTTCACTGGAGTTGGAGTCTAACTGCTCTCCCCCAGGTCTGAGTCATATGAAATTATTGCATGAGAAGTTGGTGGTGAAGCGACATCTTTAAAATGCAGTGCTGCCAGACAGCTTCTTGGCTTGAAGCTGGATCTGAGAAGAGCACAGGTATAAAAAAGTGAACTCTCATCTTTTCCACAGGGTGCATGTGTGACAGGGTGTATCAACCCCGCAGTGGGGCGGTGAGGGTTAATAAACTCTTTTGGGCCCAAGAGGCTACGCTCTCTCACCCTTGTTGTTCTGCTCCCATTGGAGGAAGCATTCAAAAGGGAGCAGCTCAGTCTGAGAAGCTGCTGAGACTCCAAGCTGCCGGGGTAGAGGATCCAAGCTGCACCGCGGGAAGCCAGTTGACCATGGGGACTGAAGGAGACTACTCGCTGCTACTACAGAGGAGCTGCCAGAGACAGAGGAAAGGGTAGGAAGCAACCAAGGGGACACACTTGGGGATGTGGAGAACTGAACTCTGTAACAGGGAACCTGGTTTTGAAGGACCCTGGGTCAGAACCCAGTGGAGTAGGGTGGGCCAGGTTCCCCTGCCCTCCTCACACTTCCCATTGCGCAATACAGCCACTAGGGAAAGCAGCCTGCTTGGACTCTCGCCGCGGGGCGATACTGCTGCTAAGAAAAGCAGCCCCCGAACTCTCGCCACTGGGTGATACTACCACTAGTTAAAGCGGCCCTCTTGGACTCTTGCCGCTGGGCGACACTGCTGCTAAGCGGACCAGCACCTTGGACTCCTGCTGACACCTTAACAGTATGAAAGAAATGTTTGACAGCAGAGAGAAGGGTAACAAGGCTGGGTAGACAACACAGCTTGACTCATTCAGGGAAGCTGGAGCACTCATTATTCACCTAGTAACAAACTATTGCAAACAAGCTAAAAAGGACTGCAATTCTCCCTGCTCTGCTTTTCCCTTGTAAATAGACCAAACACAAGTCCACCAAAAGGAAAAGAATTCTTTGGGGTTTTTTAGTTAACAAGTTTTAGTCATTATTATTGAATAGCTTCCAACTCATCATTAGCTTCTTTCTATTCTTCTGCAGAAGAACTCCTCATAGTTAAATCATTCAAGGAAAATTTGCCCCTGCTGCTTTCAGGGATGGGATAAAATGATGTGAACAGCGTGAGCAGTGACAGTTCAATTAGGAACACTGGCAACTTGTTTGGAATGGCAACATTTGCTTGAAGCAAAGAGTTTGCTGGCGCTGGAAACCCTCTCGCAAGTGAGAAATGTAGGGCCCTTGGCACATTTTTGTAGAACATGAAAAGAAAGTAAAGGGAAAATGGGTAACCAAGCTGGAAAGCTGGGAGCACAGTACAAAGCTTTGTCTGTACTATAGCACCATGTGCTGACAGGTTTTCCCAACATGAATAGCAAAAGGTTGCTATGCAATATATGCACTATTTCCTGTTGTGTCAGGATAATATTTTAGAGAATGTCTTCTTGTTTTCATTTCATTCTTCTTTGGAACTATATGTTCCTGCTGAAGTATTATTTCTTTTTTGGAAGAGTAGCCTAATTTCTTGCATTTTTGGTGTAGTTGCCTTCCCTAATGCATACATGGAGGCATTGTATTACTGTAGTAACTGGTCAGTAATGCACTTGGAGCAGCGATGCTCTCATGTTGCAATTCAGAGCAAGTAAACTTCCAAAGTACGTTTTCACAGGGAAATATGGTCATGAACACGGGTCTTTTGAAATAGCATTTATGTGCAGAATCTTCTGTGCACACTTCGAAAAATTGTATCAGTATATATGTAATTTATAAAGAATGTCTCAAGGTTCTAGCAGGAGAGGATGAAGGAAGAATGGTCTTGTGGTTAAGGCACTAAACAGGGAAATCAGGAAGATTCTATTCTCGGAGTCTATTGCAGGCTCCCTCTCTGATGCTAGGCAAGTCAGTTAATCTACATGCCTCAGTTTCTCCATCTGCTCAAATGAGTTAATAACGCTGCCCTACCTCACAGGGGGTCTGTTCAGTTTACAGCCCGAGTTTCCTTCCAGTAGTATGCAGCTAGTTCCCTATGGCTGGCCCAATGAAGCTTAGCAAATGTGGATATCACTGCATTAAAGGCAAACAGCAATAGTTCTCTCTATTACCAGAGAGATTGATGGAACCCATTCCTTGATGCCTTCCGGGTGGAATCTATAAACCATGTCTCAGCAGTCTCTCTAAAAAATTTTATTTAATACACTACTAGTTTTAGAGTAGTTCTAACTACTCAGTCCTGTTTGATCTTATTGTATATCTTTATGTTCAACAAAAGCTGAATATTTTGGAATAGGCTCAATCTACCCCTAGTTCTAGGAATGTCACACACACTTCTACATTAACTGACACTCAAAACCTATTACGATTTGGACCCACTTTAACAGCGTTTCTCAAACTGGGGTCCATGGAGCCCGGGTGTCCCCAAGGGTACTCCAGGGGGTCTGCGGGCCCCTCTGATCAACTCCTCCCCCTTTCTCTATTTCCCAGAGGCTACTGAAGCCAAACCAGGAGATTTTTAGGTGCTAAAAGTCTGGTCGGTGGCGCAGTGGAGCTAAGACAGGTTCCCTGCCTGCCCTGGTTCCACGCTGCTCCTGGAAACAGCCGGCATGTCCGTGCGGCCCCAGGGGTGGGACAGGGGGTCTCCACGCACTGTCCCCACCCTGAGCACTGACTCTACACTCCCATTGGCTGGGAACTGCGGCCAATGGGCACTGTGGGAGAGGTGCCTGTGAGCAGGGGCAGCACACAGAGACCCCCTTCCCGAGGAGCCACTGTCAGAGAGATGTGACAGTCACTTTCAGGAGCTGCCCAAGGTAAGTGCCGCCTGGCCGGAGCCCTCACCCCTCTCACACTCCAACCCCCTACCCCAGGCCAGAGCCCGCACCCAAACTCCCTCCCAAAGCTCATACCCCGAACCCCCTCCTGCACCCAAGCTCCCTCCCAGAGCGTGCATCCCGCACTCCCTCCTGTACCCCAACCCCATACCCCAGCCTGGTGAAAGTGAGTGAGGGTGGGGGAGAGCAAGCGATGGAGGGAGGGGGGATGAAGTGAACAGCGGGGGGGGCTTGGGGGAAGAAGTGGAGTGGGGGCAGGTCCTGGGGTTGAATGAGGGGGCTTAGGGGTCCCCGAAAAATTTTAAATCAAAATGGGGGTCCTCGGGTTGCTAAAGTTTGAGAACTGCTGCACTATAAGACTAACACATGATGAAAAATTAGCTATTTCAATTAGGCGTAAAGATGAAGGTCAGATTAGTGCAATAAGTAATACTTTAAAACCATAATATAGATTTATGTTAAAATTCCATTTCTAAATTAACAAAACATGGCACCACTCATGCACAATCTCTTCGCTAGATGAGCAACCTAGGAAGCTGTGTAAAATATGCAAATTTATTATAATTGTTTCTTGCAAGATATACACAAAAGGATTGTAATTAACCAAAATTGTATAGTCTATTTAAAGTATCTTCAGCTCAAAAAGCAGGTTTCATAGCCATTAGGACAATGACTACCCTTAAAAAGTTAGCATTTGCCAATAGTTATCAAGGAGTGAAATCTGAGATACCACAACGTCCCCATGTATTTAGAACAAGAAATAACTATGACACGGGTGAAAGTAACTTAAAGGACTTACCAATATGCCGGAGTCCTGAGCGGGGGCCGATGCCTTAATTGGAAGAGGCGGGGCCTTTAAATCCCCGGGCCCTTTAAATCGAGATTTAAAGGGCCCGGGGCTCCAGCTGCAGTAATGGCGGCTGGGAGCCCCGGGCCCTTTAAATCACTGCCGGAGCCCCATGTTAGCGGTAGCTGCGGAGGCGTCCGGGACCCCCGGGGATCGGGCAGTGATTTAAAGGGCCTGCGGCTCCCGGCCGCTGCCGCTACCATTGGACTCCGGCAGCGGGGCTCTGGCAGCGATTTAAAGGGCCCAGGGCTCCAGCCACTGTGGGAAGTCCCGGGCCCTTTAAATCGCCGGCCTGAGAAAGCTGCCCGCTGCCGGTACAGTAGACTGTGTACCAGCTCTTGCCAGTATGCCATACTGGACCGTACTGGCTTACTTTCACCTCTGAACTACAGTCACTCAGATTCCATTCTGCGGTAACTGTTGGCAAATTCTGCCCTTTTTAATGTTTAATGTTCTGCCCTTTCTTAATATGATGTGGGTGTAAAGCTGGTATATGAGAAATCTATTGCTAGGAAAAATGAGAAGATCAAGAAAGCATTTCCATTGCCCTGTGGGAGTCTGTGTTCATTCCCTCTGATTATGGGGCTGTTGCCCATGGAGTTTTTGAAAAGATCAATACTTTGAAAACTCAGGTAGATTTTTTTTATCATCTGTGCTGAGACTTATAAGAGATTCATTTTTTGCCAGCATCAGAGACAAATCAATGGTTAAGGTAATGAGATCTTACTGTTTGACAGATCATGTTATTACAAGGGTGAAATGTGGGGGTTTCACGGGCTGTAAGAACTTATTCCTATTGAACTGAGAATTGTAGGTAATGAAATATTTGTGTGTGTGAGGAGGGGGTGATCAGATTATTCACATATTCCTGATGAATACAGCAGAGATGTTAAAGTTAGTATGTTACCTTCATAGCAGCCCTTTGTGACTTGATTCAGATCTCACTCTGTGATATAGTGAAGCCGATGATGTCTCAACTGCATCTCTCTTTATAACTGAGACATAATTTTAACAAAATACAGAGTTACTTGAAACACAAGCCTCTAACTTTGAAACACTGGGGCTAATTGAGAGGAAAGATGATCTTGTTAAAACACTGGACAAGGAATCAGGAGATCTTGGTTTAAGAGACAGCTCCTTAATCTCTCTGTGCTTCAGCACCTCCTCTATAAACTGGGGATAATAATGCTATTTAGATAGTCCAGATCCCCCCAAAACGTACAGTCTCTCACTATGTTTGTAAAGCGCCTAGCACAAAGTGTAGCTTTGATCTTGGTTGGGCATCCTAGATGCTACTAGAATCATAGTATTTTTCAGTTAGATCCCTTACCCTCAAAAAGCATAAAATCGTGTTCCAAGTTACATGTCAAAAAACACTGTGTAACGATACACTGCATTGTCCATAGTACAGCATCTGTAATTGACTTCTTGCCGCTGAGTATGACACAGATAATCAGAGAAAAAATAGTTTTTCACTTTGCACTGCTTTCACTCCAAAATGTTCTTAGAGGAAATTTTTATAAACGTAGCTAACATGGGTGCTCAGGTCCAAGTGAACTGTACAGTATAGTTATAGCCCTAGGCTCCAGAATGCCTGAATCACTTTTGAGAATCACTTAGTGGCATTTGAAAATTTTACTCAGACTGCTTTTGAAAAAATTCCTCAGACCACAAGATTGCATGCCCAAATTGGGCAATTTACTGGACTAGTTCATGTACACACTTCAAGTTCTATCAACAGAATACCAAAATTGTAGTTAAGTATATCTTATAATGCAGTCACCACTTGAATTAGCATCACTTTGGCAATCTTTTGCATCTCTTGTTGGTTAGGTCTGTTGAATAAAAAACTGGAAAGTTTTTTTGTTTGTTTTATGTCTTCTAGCACCAGAAAAAAGTGAAGAAATGATAGTGTTTCCATTGTTCTCAACAGTGTGCTCTGAAAAAAGAACTACAGGATTTTGATTCTTTGACTGGAAAAATAATATTGGATGCACTAGGAGGTAGAAGAAATTAGAGCTTTTTGTTAGTGAAAAGGCAACTCATGCAAGAAGTAGTGAAGAAGAGTCAAAGCCAGGGACTTAATTCTCAAGCAAAAGATTTGTGGATTGACTTAAGAAAACTGACAAGAATTAACTCAATAGATTTCCTAAATCTAAATGGTGCTTTACAGAATTGAGGTGGCAAAGACATTTCATTAACAGGTATGAACTAAAGAAATATCAGTTATATGACCATAAAGCATGTATCTTTGCAGCTTATGGTCATTTGAGGTCCTGTCTCCACTGTCCTTGAAACACATTGCCTAATTTTGACTTAATAATTTGCTGTAAGCACGTAGAAGACAGTTCTCTGATGTGACATTTTATGGCAAAATCATGATAATTCATATTCAAGACATAAATACTGTCTAGTCACAAATGAGATAAATGGCACCTTTCCCTCATGGAAAGTTGAGTGTCCCTTGTAGATGTGGTCTGTGCATATGAAAAGTGAATCCTCAGCAGTAACTCCCTCAGGCCAGGTCAGTCTCCTGTTTTAGCAGCTGATTCAACTACCAGCAATGCAAATAAGTTGACTGGAGACGTGGCTATAGCAATGATGCGAACATACATTAGCAAACTGGCTACCACAATAATGGAAGGATCTGTAGTGACTGTCCAAGCTTTTATTTACTTTGCCAGGATAACTTTTTAAACAGGATGGTCCCTTTTTAGTCATCTGGCAAAACCAATAGGTTGGATGGCTGAACACTGTAACTGCTGAATGCTCTGGAATAAGTTTTTCAAAATATGAATTATGTATTAAAATGAAGTCAGTGCTAATGACTGCAGAAGGTGAGAAATTAGTCACTGTTCAAAGTAATCTTTTGGAAGGTGAGAGCTAGCTTCTGCACTCTGCTGTTTTGTAAGCAATGAAATATCTTTACAAGGGAGAAAGAATCTACACATAAATGACAATGAAGAGCTCATATATTAAATGGGAAATAAGTGTGAAAAAGAACCCAGTTACAGCATGTGGTAAATCTCAATCTGAGTTTAGCACTTCTCAGAAGGTCACAGTAAGGGTGATGAGAGCATAGTATTGTGTTTACCATTGGCCTCAAAATCTTAGAGATGGACATTCATCTTTATTGATGCATGCTATTATTTTTCACTGCTATGTAATTTCTTGCTGAAATTTCCATTTTCCCTAATCCTTAAAAATGTCTTTGTTTTATGGAACTAAAACACAATCAGTATTTGCCAGTATCTGAGTCAGGATTGAGTTATTTTAACTGTTGTACACAGTGTTATTGTAGCTGTGTTGGTCCCAGGATATTGGAGAGACAAGGTGGGTGAGGTAGTAAGTTTATTGGACCAACTTCTGGTGGTGAGAGAGACAAGCGTTTGAGCTACACAGAGTTCTTCTTCAGGTCTGGGAAAAGTACTCAGGGCTTGTCTACACTGGCAATTTACAGCGCTGCAACTTTCTTACCCTCCTGAGCGCAGCAAGTTTCAGCGTTGTAAAGCTCCAGTGTAGACAGTGCACCAGCGCTGGGAGCCGCACCTTGGGTGACCAGATCACAACACTAAAATATCGGGATACATTGGGGTGCAATCAGCCCCGCCCACATCCCACCTCCGCTCCTCCCAAGCTCCACCTCCACTTTGCCCCAGGTCCTGCCCCCTCCCCGCTCACCCACCCCCCATGCCTTTCCTCATCCCCCGGCCTCCTACTGGCTTGCTGTGTCCCTCCTAAGTCCTCCACCCACCGCTCACCTCCTCACCCCCTCCGCCCGCTGCTCGCTTGCTCGCCTCTTCACCCCCCCCCACTCATCCCTATGGCACCGACTTCCCCTCTGCCGGGTGGGTGCTCGCCCACTCCCCACCTCTTCCCACCCAAGCATCCACCCTCGTTCCACCCCCCCTTCCCCCAACTCCCCGCCCCACCCTGCCTTTTCTCCACCTCCTCCCCTGAGCATGCTGCATCCCCACTCCTCTCCCTCCCTCCTGGAAAGTGCTAAGCACCAACAAACAGCTGTTAGGCGGCGGGAAGCATTGGAGGGTGGAAGGAGTGGGGACGCAGTGTGCGCTGGGGAGAGGGCGGAGAGAAGGAGGTGAGGAGTGGGGAGCTTGGCTGCAATTTTTCCCCATGGAAACCCTGGAGCACCCACAGAGTCGGCGCCTCCCTCCTGCTCGCCTCCTTACCTGAATATCGGGACAAATGGCGTCCCGATCGTACATTGATCGGGACACGGGACAAAGGGTTAAATATCAGGACAGTCCCAATTTTATCAGAACATCGGGTCACCCTAGCCACGCCCCTTGTGGAGGTGGTTTTTTTAGAGCGCTGGGAGAGCTTTCTCCCAGTGCTCTGCCACGACCACACAAGCCACGTTAAAGCGCTGCTGCAGCAGTGCTTTAGAGTTGCCAGTGTAGACTAGCCCTCAGAGTGTCACAGCTAAACACATGGTTGAACAATAGTTTAGCATTAGTAGTTAGCACATATTCTAAGCGTATGTCTACACTACGAAATTAGGTCGAATTTATAGAAGCCAGTTTTATAGAAATCGGTTTTATACAGTCGATTGTGTGTGTCCCCGCATAAAATGCTCTAAGTGCATTAAGTCGGCGGACCGCGTCCACTGTACCGAGGCTAGCGTCGACTTCCGGAGCGTTGCGCTGTGGGTAGCTATCCCACAGTTCCCGCAGTCTCCGCCGCCCATTGGAATTCTGGGTTGAGATCCCAATGCCTGATGATACAAAAACAGTGTCGCGGGGGGTTCTGGGTACATGTTGTCAGGTCCCTCCCCCTCCATCAGAGCAACAGCAGACAATCGATTCGCGCCTTTTTACCTGGGTTACCTGTGCAGACAACATACCACGGCAAGCATGGAGCCCGCTCAGCTCAGCTCACCGTCACCATATGTCATCTGGGTGCTGGCAGATGTGGGGCTGCATTGCTACACAGCAGCAGCTCCTTGCCTTTTGGCAGTGGATGGTGTATTACAACTGGTATCCGTCGTCGTCGTACTCCTCAGTGAGTTCAGTCAGAGGAACCTGGGCAGACATGTTTTGTCTCCTGGAGACTCAGTCCTGCCGGCAGTCCTATTGAACCGTCTTGACGATGATGGTTAGCAGTCGTAATACAGCATTTTCTGCCAAGCACCCAGAAGATGCCGATGGCTGTCAGTCATGCTGCACCGTCTGCTGCCAGCTTAAGATGTAAAAAATAGATGGACCAGTTTTGTTCTGAATTCATTTGCTTCCCCCTCCCTCCGTGAAATCAACGGCCTGCTAAACCCAGGGGTTTGAGTTCAATCTTTGGGGGGGCCATTCTGTGTGACAGTTGTTTGTGTTTCTCCCTGATGCACAACCACCTTTGTTGATTTTAATTCCCTGTAAGCCATGTCGTCACTCACCCATCCTTCCCTCCCTCCCTCTGTCAGACAATAGTTTCGCGCCTTTTTTCAGCCCAGACGCCATAGCACTGGGATCATGGAGCCCGCTCAGATCACCGTGGCAATTATGAGCACTATGAACACCACGCGCATTGTCCTGGAGTATATGCAGAGCCAGAACATGCCAAAGCAAAACGAGGCGAGGAGGCGATTGCAGCGATTGCAGCGCGGCCACGAGAGTGGTGAGGAAATTGACATGGACATAGACCTCTCACAAAGTACAGGCCCCAGCAATGTGCAAATCATGGTGTTACTGGGGCAAGTTCATGGCGTGGAACTCCGATTCTGGGCCCGGGAAACAAGCATAGACTGGTGGGACCACATCATGTTGCAGGTGTGGGACGATTCCCAGTGGCTGCAAAACTTTCGCATGCATAAGGGCACTTTCATGGAACTTTGTGACCTGCTTTCCCCTGCCCTGAAGCGCCAGAATACCAGGATGAGAGCAGCCCTCACAGTTGAGAGGCGAGTGGCCATAGCCCTGTGGAAGCTTGCAACGCCAGACAGCTACCGGTCAGTCAGGAATCAATTTGGAGTGGGCAAATCTACAGTGGGGGCTGCTGTGCTCCAAGTAGCCAACGCAATCAAAGACCTGGTGATATCAAGGGTAGTGATTCTGGGAAACGTGCAAGTCATAGTGGATGGCTTTGCTGCAATGGGATTCCCAAACTGTGGTGGGGCGGTAGACGGAACCCATATCCCTATCTTGTCACCAGAGCAGCAAGCCGCCGAATACATAAACCGCAAGGGGTACTTTTCAATGCTGCTGCAAGCCCTGGTGGATCACAAGGGACGTTTCACTAACATCAACGTGGGATGGCCGGGAAAGGTACATGATGCTCACGTCTTCAGGAACTCTGGTCTGTTTCAAAAGCTGGAGGAAGGGACTTTCTTCCCGGACCAGAAAATAACCGTTGGGGATGTTGAAATGCCTATCGTTATCCTTGGGGACCCAGCCTACCCCTTAATGCCATGGCTCATGAAGCCATACACAGGCAGCCTGGACAATAGTCAGGACCTGTTCAACTATAGGCTGAGCAAGTGCCGAATGGTGGTGGAATGTGCATTTGTACATTTAAAAGCGCGCTGGCGCAGTTTACTGACTCGGATAGACCTCAGCGGAGACAATATTCCAATTGTTATTGCTGCTTGCTGTGCGCTCCACAATATCTGTGAGAGTAAGGGGGAGACATTTATGGCGGGGTGGGAGGTTGAGGCAAATCGCCTGGCCACTGATTACAGAAGGTTACTCTTCTAACCGCAGCCAGACACCAGGGCGGTTAGAAGAGTACAGCAGGGCGCGGTGCGCATCAGAGAAGCTTTGAAAACCAGTTTTGTGATTGGCCAGGCTATGGTGTGAAACTTCTGTTTGTTTCTCCTTGATGAACCCTCCCCCACCCCGCCCCCAGTTCACTCTACTTCCCTTTAAACTAACCACTCTCCCTTCCCCCCTTCGAGCACCGCTTGCAGAGGCAATAAAGTCATTGTTACTTCACATTCATGCATTCTTTATTAATTCATCACATAACTAGGGGGATAACTGCCAAGGTAGCCCGGGAGGGGTGGAGGAGGAGGGAAGGAAAAGGACACACTGCAGTTTAAAACTTTAAAACTTTAACACTTATTGAAGGCCAGCCTTCTGATGCTTTGGCAACCATCTGGGGTGGAGTGACTGGGTGGCCGGAGGTCCCCCCACTGTGTTCTTGGGTGTCTGGGTGAGGAGGCAATGGGACTTGGGGAGGAGGGCTGTTGGTTACACAGGGGCTGTAGCGGCAGTCTCTGCTCCTGCTGCCTTTCCTGCAGCTCAACCATACGCTGGAGCATATCAGTTTGATGCTCCAGCAGCTGGAGCATCGACTCTTGCCTTCTGTCAGCAAGCTGATGCCACCTATCCTCTTCAGCCCGCCACTTGCTCTCTTCAGCCCACGATTCAGCCCGCCACCTCTCCTCTCGTTCATATTGTGCTTTTTTGCACTCTGACATTGACTGCCTCCACGCATTCTGCTGTGCTCTGTCAGTGTGGGAGGACATCTGGAGCTCCGAGAACATATCATCCTGAGTCTGCCTTTTCTCCTTCTAATCTTCACTAGCCTCTGTGAAGGAGAAACATTTGCAGCTGGTGGAGGAGAAGGGAGAGGTGGTTAAAAAAGACACATTTTAGAGAACAATGGGTACACTCTTTCACGTTAAATTTTGCTGTTCACATTACATAGCACAAGTGCTTTCGTTACTAAGTCGCATTTTTCCTCTTATATTGAGGGCCTGCCAGTTTGGTGTGAGAGATCACTCACGCAGTGCCAGGCAACAGATTTTGGCTTGCAGGCAGCCATGGTAAGCCACAGTCTTTTGGCTTTTTTAACCTTCTTAACATGTGGGAATGGTTTCAAACACTAGCGCCCTCATTTCCCATACCAAGCACCCGTTGGGTTGGCCATTTAAAATGGGTTTGCAGTGTAAAAGGAGGGGCTGCGGTTTCTGGGTTAACATGCAGCACAAACCCAACTACCGCCCCCCTTCCCCCCCCACAGTTCTCTGGGATGATCACTTCATCCCTCCCCCTCACCGCGTGGCTAACAGCGGGGAACATTTCTGTTCAGCCGAGCAGGAACGGGCACCTCTGAATGTCCCCTTAATAAAATCACCCCATTTCAACCAGGTGACCGTGAATGATATCACTCTCCTGAGGATAACAAAGAGAGATAAGGAATGGATGTTGTCTGCATGCCAGCAAAGACCGGGACCATACGCTGCCATGCTTTGTTATGCAATGATTCCAGACTACGTGCTACTGGCCTGGCGTGGTAAAGTGTCCTACCATGGCGAACGGAATAAGGCAGCCCTCCCCAGAAACCTTTTGCAAAGGCTTTGGGAGTACATGAAGGAGAGCTTTCTGGAGATGTCCCTGGAGTATTTCCGCTCCATCCCCATACACGTTAACAGATTTTTCCAGTAGCTGTACTGGCCGCAATTGCCAGGGCAAATTAATCATTAATCATTAAACATGCTTGCTTTTAAACCATGTGTAATATTTACAAAGGTACACTCACCAGAGGTCCCTTGTGTGCCCTCAGGGTCTGGGAGCACGGCTTGGGTGAGTTCGGGGGTTACTGGTTCCAGGTCCAGGGTGATAAACATATCCTTGCTGTTGGGGAAACCGGTTTCTCCGCTTCCTTGCTGTGAGCTATCTTCATTGTCTTCATCATCATCTTCCTCGTACCCCGAACCCGCTTCCCTGTTGCGTGATTCTCCATTGATGGAGTCAAAGCACACGGTTGGTGTAGTGGTGGCTGCACCCCCTAGCATGGCATGCAGCTCCGCGTAGAAGCGGCATGTTTGGGGATCTTCCGTTTGCCTCTCTGGCTTTGTGGTAGGCTTGCCTTAGCTCCTTAATTTTCACGCAGCACTGCTGTGCGTCCCTGTTATGGCCTCTGTCCTTCATGGCTTTTGAGACTTTTTCTAATATTTTGCCATTTCGTTTACTGCTACGGAGTTCAGCTAGCACTGATTCGTCTCCCCATATGGCGAGCAGATCCCGTACCTCCCGTTCTGTCCATGCTGGAGCTCTTTTGCGATCCTGGGACTCCATCATGGTTACCTGTGCTGATGAGCTCTGCATGGTCACCTGTGCTCGCCACGCTGGGCAAACAGGAAATGAAATTCAAAAGTTCACGGAGCTTTTCCTGTCTACCTGGTCAGTGCGTCTGAGTTGAGAGTGCTGTCCAGAGCAATCACAATAAAGCACTGTGGGATAGCTCCCGGAGGCCAATAACGTCAAATTCCGT
The DNA here is from genome assembly GCF_011386835.1 of Chrysemys picta bellii. Classification (NCBI taxonomy): domain Eukaryota; kingdom Metazoa; phylum Chordata; order Testudines; family Emydidae; genus Chrysemys; species Chrysemys picta. Next base: position 205,958,800 of record NC_088791.1, read on the forward strand.
CCACACTAACCGCAAAGGACGATTTTAGCACTAATCCCCTCGTCGGAGGTGGAGTAAAGAAACCGGTTTAAAGGGCCCTTTAAGTCGAAAAAAATGGCTTCGTCGTGTGGACGTGTCCAGGCTTAATTCGATTTAACTCTGCTAAATTCGACCTAAACTCGTAGTGTAGACCAGGCCTTAGGGGCCATTAAAGGTGAAATGGACTGTTAATACCCCTACAGTCATAGGACAAAAAGGCGGGGTTACAGGTTGTTGTAATAATCCATAAATCCAGGGTCTTTTTTTAAGACAATGATTTCTAGTGTCTACTAGCAAAGTTATGAATTTAAGTTCCCAGGCTTATCTTTTAAAGGTGTTGTGCAGGTTTCCTTTGAGGATGAGGACTGATAGGTCAGATATAGAGTGATCACTTTGTGAGAAGTTCTCACCCACAAGTGATGAGGTGTTTTTTTGTCTTGTATCATTTTCCTGTGTGAGTTCATTTGACAGTGTAGTGATTATCTGATTTAACCAACATGCAACTGAAAGGACAGCTATACTAATTTTAATTTATCTAACTGCCATGAGGTCGGATACTCTTATTCTGTGAGAAAAGCAGGGATGCAGTAAAAATCCTCTGAATAGTACATGAGAAAAATGAAAGGGAAGATGCACTGTAGCATTCTCTTTGATCCACTCACAAACAAGTGTATCTGATATAAGTGTGAACACGTTAACTATTAATGGAATGATGTCGGATTGTAGGGAGGTCTCAAGTGGGGTTCCACAGGGATGTGTTCTGTGTCCAGTGTTGTTAAATATCTTTATTAATGACTTGGATGTAGGACTAGAGAGCATACTGATCAAATTTGCAGATGACACAGAGGTTGGGGGGTTGCCAGTACTTTGGAGGATAGAGCTAAAATTCAGCGGGATCTTGATAAATTGGAGAACTGGGCAATTGACAACAAAATGAAATTCAACAAAGACAAATGTAAGGTGCTACCCTTAGGCAAGAAAAAACAAATGCACAAATACAGAATGAGGGGAAACTGGCTTGACAGCACTGTTGAGAAGGATCTGGGAGTTATGGTGGATCACAACCTCAACATGAGTCAGCAGTGCGATGCTGTTGCAAAAAAAGCAAATGCAGTTTTAGGTTACATTAATAGTCATGGGCGGTGATAGTATCATGCTTCTCAGCCCTGGTTAAGCCTCAGCTGGAGTACTGTACAGTTTTGGTCACCAATTTATAGCAAGGATGTAGAGAAACTGGAAAGGATCCAGAGGCAAGTGACAAAGATGATCAAAGGGATGGAACACAAGCCATATGTGCAAAGGCTGATGGAACTGGGTATGTTTAGTTTGGAAAAGAGGAGATTAAGGAGGGATATGATAGCGGTCTTCAGATACTTGAAAGACTGCCATAAAAAAGATGGAGAAAAGTTGTTCTCTTTTGCCATAGAGGGCAGGACAAGAGGCAATGGGTCCAAACTACAGCATAGCAAATTTAGATTAAATCTCAGGAAAAACTTCCTTGCTGTCAGAACAGTAGGACAATGGAACAGACTGCCTAGGGAGGTTGTGGAAGCTTCTTCACTGGAGGTTTTCAAAAGGAGGCTGGATAGGGATAGCCATCTGTCTTGGATGGTTTAGACCAGTGCTTCTCAAAGTTGAGCTGCCGCTTGTTCGGGGAAAGCCCCTGGCGGGCCAGGCCAGTTTGTTTACCTGTCGTGTCCGCAGGTTCGGCTGATTGCGGCTCCCACTGGCCGCGGTTCGCCGCTCCAGGCCAATGGGGGCTGCGGGAAGGGTGGCCAGCACATCCCTGGGCCTGCGCCACTTCCCGCAGCCCCCATTGGCCTGGGATGCTTTTGTGGGTAAAAAAACCTCACTTGTTGGTAACTAGCTTTTGTGTCTGGTGGCACCTTAAAGACTAAAGATGCATCTGAAGAAGTGAATTTTTTTACTCACAAAAGCGTATGCCCAAATAAATCTGTTAGTCTTTAAGGTGCCACCGGACTCCTTGTTGTTTTTATGGCTGATACAGATACCATTCATGCAACAGGTGGTGGGTGGTGATACATGAGCTTACAGATAATATTTAAAGCAGCTCAATACACAGATGTCACTCCACGCCTTTACAATACATGTTAAATTGCATCATTGGGTCCTCCTACAGTCAGGGCCGGCTCCAGGCACCAGCGAAGGAAGTAGGTGCCTGGGGCGGCCAATAGAAAGGGGCAGTACTCCATTCGTTATTGGGGCGGCACATCCGGGTCTTCGGCGGCAATTCGGCGGCAGGTCCTTCACTCCCTCTCTTCCTCTTCGGCGGCACTTCGGCGGCAGCTCAATTGTGGGTTTTTTTTCTTCACCATTTGGGGCGGCAAAAAAGCTGGAGCTGGCCCTGCCTACAGTCATTAGTAATGTCTCTATGTTGAAATAAAAATGTGTGTAGAAAGTTGGTAAAGAGGGGCAGAATCCCCACTCTCTGCATCGGTTTATTGATAGACTTTTGTTGTAGATTACAATGCATTGTGATTAAAGCATGCAATACATGTTACTATCTTCCTGCTTTTTGCCCCTCCAGCTCAACCAATTTTCATTGCATTCTGGAACCTGGAACCATTTTCATAATCTTATGCAGCATAATTGCCTCTTAGCCTTGGTGATATGCACTAAGACTTCCACTATCTACCTTCACTATGTGCCACACATGCATAGGTTTCAGGCCAAGATTTTCAAGAGACAAGTGAGGCCGGGTGTTTCAATTGTTGCATTCCCAACTGAAAAGGGCCTGACATTCCAAGTGTGGTATGGAGCAAAATCAGGCCTTTTTTAAGATGTCAAGGTAGACATCAAAAAATGAAGGTATCCAAGATCACTTGGTCACTTTTATTGGAAATCTTGGCCACAATAGTTACATATCTCATTAGCCTTTGAAAAACCTCAGTTATATCTGGCCATGGATTTTGACGCAAACCTATCAAAAAGTGCCTGATGACTATTAATATTCACCTAGTAGCCTCTAGCCCTTCCTCTCCTGCCCCCATTTAATGTGTCATTTCCTAGCATTATTCATAGCTGGATCCCAACAATTAAGAAAAGTGCTATATATTTATTTAAATACCAGCCACTAAAAGATGCTGCAGTAATAGAGAGTTTAATAAGGAGCTTCATTAAATGCTCTAGTGAGAACTCGCTCACTGATCTTGGCACAAAAAGGATGTGCCCATCATAGGTATCTTTCTGACTCAGCTGAGCTTTAATGTAAAAATAACACAAACCTGTAGCTGAATGGCTGGTTATATTAGACACAATTTTATTACCTTTTTTTCTTCGTCTTATTTTTAGAAACCACAAAGTATTCTTTGATGTGCGTGGCAGCACAGGGAAGAGAAAAACCTGCTAGTAGATAGGATTCTTCTGAGCAGGACATGCGTAAGGACTAGTGCTTATGGAAAATGAAAACAGCCTCCTGAATGGTAAGGATGGGATTAAGCAAGGATGGCACAAAACATCTGTGTTCATTTGCTGTACAAATCAGGTCAGTTTATAGGGATTTGAATTTTTTAAAATAGTGACTCATGAACAAACCCTAATTCTAAATAGCAACGTAACATGGCATTTATGCAGATCACCATCAGTCACCATGGTGTTAGCCACTGGCATGTTGCTGAGCAGAGGTTCTGGTCAGTCATGCCATATTTGATGAGAGGGTGCAGATTTTTGCATGGGTGATGCCAAAGGAAGAGATTGTTGTCTGGGAGTTACTTTCCCTCTGAAAATCCCAAATCCTATTAAAACTCCATGCAGCCCTGTATGCTGAATGCCATGATTTTGCATGACAATGTGGCCTCATGCTACTCCACAATAGCCACAATGAAGTTCCAAAGTTGTCAGGCCTGCTGCTAGGAAGTCATCTGGGGAGCAATCATAGATGAAACCTTTTTCTGCAACGGATCCCAAGACCTTGGCAGAGTGCCCGTAAAGCATCACATTGTGAGAGAAGGGGAAAACACAAATGAAAGAAAGAAAGCAAAAGCCATTTCTCTAGTTCGGCCAAGGACAAGAAGACATGGCTGTAACCATTGATTGATCAAGTCAAAGAGAGTAGGTTGCTCTATCTGAAAGGCATCCTGGAAGGTATCACAAACTTATTGACCCTTGGCAGAGTCTCCAGTTAGGAGAAGCGAGTGAAAACACTGGTATACATTTTTTTTCTGGTAATTAAATTTATAATTCAGGCCACAGGGATTTGGCAGCTTCAAAGACCAAATATTCTGGCAAGCTTCCTATTATTCTGCAGTATTGAGGACTGATTCTGCAGCAGGTTATGCCCAGCAAATTGCAACCCTCAGCCTCCTTCCCCCCTTTTTTTGCCTCCAAATACAATGCTCTCAATAAACACATAATGGTCAGTACAGTGGGTGAGACCCATAATGTGCTTGTGCAGTAATACATTCACAACCCAACTAGATAAGTATACAGTATAAGCTAATGGACAGCTATATACGCAGTTCACCTTATTAAAATAGCCCATATCTTGTATTTTGCATTGCCCACCCATTATGCAGATCTTTGAAACTTTGAAGTTTAATAAAAGAACAGGAGTTCTTGTGGCACCTTAGAGACTAACAAATTTATTAGAGCATAAGCTTTCGTGGACTACAGCCCACTTCTTTGGATGCATACAGAGTGGAATAAATATTGAGGAGATATATATACACACATACAAAGAGCATGAACAGGTGGGAATTGTCTTACCAACTCTGAGAGGCCAATTAAGTAAGAGAAAAAAAACTTTTGAAGTGATAATCAAGATAGCCCAGTACAGACAGTTTGATAAGAAGTGTGAGAATACTTACAAGGGGAGATAGATTCAATGTTTGTAATGGCTCAGCCATTCCCAGTCCTTATTCAATCCTGAGTTGATTGTGTCTAGTTTGCATATCAATTCCAGCTCAGCACTCTCTCGCTGGAGTCTGTTTTTGAAGTTTTTCTGTTGTAATATAGCCACCCGCAGGTCTGTCATTGAATGACCAGACAGGTTAAAGTGTTCTCCCACTGGTTTTTGAGTATTATGATTCCTGATGTCAGATTTGTGTCCATTAATTCTTTTGCGGAGAGACTGTCATTTGGCCAAACCGGACAGTTTTTTCTCTTACTTAATTGGCCTCTCAGAGTTGGTAAGACAACTCCCACCTGTTCATGCTCTCTGTATGTGTGTATATATATCTCCTCAATATTTATTCCACTCTGTATGCATCCGAAGAAGTGGGCTGTAGTCCACGAAAGCTTATGCTCTAATAAATTTGTTAGTCTCTAAGGTGCCACAAGTACTCCTGTTCTTTTTGCGGATACAGACTAACACGGCTGCTACTCTGAAATTTGAAGTTTAATGTTTCCCTTCTTTTAATTAAACAAGCATGCTAGTTACTCTTAGGAAAATTTTGATTTCTCAAAACACAGGAGTAGACTTATTTGTTTATTTGAGAATTTTGAACAACATTTTCAAACCTGGGTAACTAGTGTAAAGCTCCTAAATCCATACTTTGGCACCTCAATAAAAGTTGCTTGATTCGTTTAGAAGTGCTGAGCACATACAAATCCAACTGACTTGACTGTGGTTTGTGAGTGCTCAGCTGTTCTGAAAAATTAGGCAACTGTTATTTAAGAGCTTACAAGTGGATTAAGGAACCTAAATACAGACCAGGCTTCAAGTGTTTTTTTTTAAAGAATGTAAATAATGTGACCGTGGCTATGTTATACTAGTACCCAGCCAAAAAAACCCAAAACCAAACAAAAACCCCAGACACTCAACCCTCCGTGAAATCCATCAGACAGGAGGAAGAAAGAAAGAAAGAAAAGTTTAAAATCTCAAAATAACAAGTACCATACAAAATCCAGCATAATTAGCAACCAGTTATTTAAGTATAATACGGTACGTTAAGCATCCTGAGGAGATTGCTGTTGGAATAGGAAGTAAAAGAAGGTCAAGAGCAAACTTCATATGGGAAGAGCAGAGTGAGGGTCTGGGAGTGTACAAAGACTAGGAATGGACAATTAGGGCCTATTTGTCATTCGGCATGGTTACATGGGCATATACTGATTTAATTGAGGCGAGAAAGAGGACCCTAATTTCCATTTTCTTAAATGGAACTTAAACCTTAGAGTTCTATTGTACAGCTGAAGTTCAAATGTATGAACAAGCTTAAAAGTTTACAAAACAAATCCTCCATCTAGTCAGAATACCACACATTCAGGCTGGAGAAAGAGCATCACAATGCAGAGAAATTGTGCTACGGATTTCTTCCTTCTGTGATTATTTAACACTCATATTTGCGGCGGCGGACTAATGGGCCTAAGACTGTGTTGTTCTGAAACAGACTGCGTTAAGGCAGACATTCAAAATAGGGCTTTTTTTTGTTACTGTAGACTGAGTTTAGTATTTGAGACAGGTGCTGGATAGAAACCTCTGAAGAGAGAACCTGTTCACATATAGAACATATTGCCAGGATAGTGGCACTGCAAGCTCCCCACATGGACCTGTCAGTGTGCATCCACCCTGACTTGGAGGAACCAGTTCTAGTGATATGCCAGGATTGAAGTCCTCAACTTCTCTGCTGAAATTGCCAACAAGGATGGGTGCCAGTTAGTGTCCACATTTATTTTAAAACACCAAGACCCTTGAATAATGAGAGACTTCATGTTCCGGAGCAGGGGAGAAGAGGTCACTGTCCACTAACAGGATGAAACCTTGAGATCTTTACTTAGGCCCTGTTCTTGCAACTGGGCCCATGTAGACAGAGCCCTCCGTCAAACCACATTGAATTCAGTGGGGCTCTGCATAGGTGTAAAGCTGTGGCAGGAACTCCAGTCTAAACTTACTCCTGTTGACTTTAGTAGAAGCTGATGAAGCTCCTTTGAGTTTAGGTGCTTCATTTTGGGAATCCAGGGGAGAAAATGTTGACCATGTCACATTTTCCTTTTCGGTTTAAAATAAAATGCTGTAAAAGAGATGTCCTCAGATACTTCTGAAAATATAGAACCATTCAATAAGCAGATAAAACAATAATTATGTTAAAGTACAAAGTAGCCAAGGCTGAGGTGTTTAAAGGGCATTAACAGAGGTAGTCACCCTAAATTATTCCAGGCTAAAACACAAAGGGTACTTTTTTCCAAAGCTCCTAAATCCCATTTTCAAAAGTGAGTTAGCCACTTAGTGGTTTAAACCCCACTGAATCTCAGTCAATTTTGAAAATGTGGAGGCTCCTCAATCACTCAGGCTATGTCTACACTGCAGTTGGGAGGTCTGATTCTCAGTCCATGTAGAGAGACTCATGCTAAAACTAGTAGCATGTATGTTGCAGCATGGGCTAGCCACCAGAGTCCTAGCCGTTCAACTCTCTGGGTCCGAGCTCTGGCGGCCTGCCCAAGCCTTCCCCCATGCCGTCACATCCACATTGCAACTTTGAGTTCTAGCTCAAGCTGAGCTACTGCAAGTCTGTCTTTCATATAGAGAGAACCACACCTCCTAGCTGCATTGTAGAAATACCTTCGACACGTTTGAAAATGGTCCCCTACGAGGTTTTATAGAGCCTTTCAGGGATGAGATGAGATTTTGGTATTTGTGAAATGTGGGATTCTATAAATAACAAAACATTTTTTTTTGAAAAAGTGTCAAAATCTGGGTTTTCATATTATGCCTCAAAACTGAATAAATGACTGAATTCTATTTCAAGGTAATGATATTAGCATTTCAAAAGTACAATATGGTTATCAAAGTGTTTATAAATGTTCCCCTGGTGCTATGGTATAACAAGTATTTTCTGCAAGTTTTGTAAGCTAAACTATTGTCATTTATTTGTGTTACAGTAGCATCTAGAGTTCACAATGGAGACTTGGGCCCTACTGTGCTTCATACTGTGTATGTATACATAGTATCCCTAGCTTGAAGGGATTACATTCTAAATAGACTAGACAAACAAAAGGTAGGGGAAAGGAAGCATTATTATCCCTATTTTGCAGACATAAAGAGATGAAGTGACTTGTCCAAGGTCACACAGGAGGTCTGTGCCTGAACCAAACCAGATCTCATGGGTCCCAATCCAGTGCCGTAAACACAAGGCACTCTTTCCTCTGCATTTCCAACTGCTCTTTTCCCATATAAGGGTTTTCCTCAGTGCATGATTTCCTCCTGTCCAAGAAATCATGTGATGAGAGGAAACGTACTCCATCTGCATTCAGCAGCAGTTTTCTGGTAATGCTGATATCGAGGAGTAGGTAAACCTTTGACATTCTTCATATTTTTTATTTTATAAGGAGCTTTTTTAAGTGGTTGTCAAACATCAATATTGATGTCAACATTATCATGCATATGATATTCACTCCGTTCATTTTCTTGAAGGGTGTCATCATGAATGACATTGTTCCCATTGACAAATGCACAAATCCATATGATGATGGCTTTCACTGTGTCACACAGCAATATGGCTGTTGACTTTAATGCTGACATTAATAAAGAATGAAGTTAATGGTGATATTTGCATGAGTTAATTTCAGTGTGTTTGATAGTCATCATTCTCTTTGACATCAGCAGTGGAATAGCAAAGGAACCAGCCAGACATTAGAGGATAAAAGAGATTGCTTTTAGATAGTGTTAGCATTAATGCCACCTCCCTCCAGCAGAACAAACTGCATTGCTGTATAATCAGTTTATAAAGATACAGCAGTCTTTTTAATCACACCAAGTGTCAGTGCTGGCATTTGACTTGCTCATGTAGATCCCCAAAAGATTAGAGCTTATTTTGTTCCATGGCAGAATTTCAGCATGCAGACCGTGCTATAAATACTCCCCCAAAGCTAGACTGTCTAAACAAATTGCTCGGTGCTTTCAGGTGGTGCAGCATGATGTCATGGTATTTAAACAGGATGCCAAGACTAGGGATTGAAAGGGAGAAAAAGTGAATAATTCCAGGCAAAAATTCATGACAGCAGTTTCTAAAGCAATGTATCTTTTGGTAAACTGGAGGGCGGGGGGGGGGGGAAGAAAGGTTATCTTTTTAAAAGGAGAGAAATGAACCAGCCCATGGGAATCTCATACAGAGAGAGTTAATTATTATCTACTCTGCTATTTTGAGCCAAATCTTGAGGTTTGTATGCAGTTTTTACAAATTCCTTACTCGGGGAAATTCAACCTCCTGCCAGCATTCTGTAATTCTATCAGGACAGAAGTCTACTAGATGAGAAAAGTTGAAATGAAAGTGTGCTTTCTGGTCATATGAATTCCACCACCTTTTAAATGACACCAAAAACACGCTTAAAAGGGGATGGTGAATCGCAAAAGACTTGCATTATCTGTAGATTTCTATAGACTCCAATTTTTGGTGAAATCCATATTTTACCAAACTTTGTCAGTGTGTCCTTTTTTAACTCTTTTTTTCCAAAAGACAAAGGCCGTAATGTACAAAACTTTCATAGTTTATTTAAGTAGTATCTGTAAAATACAAGAATACAAATGCAGACAGGTGATCATACCTGCCACAGATATATATGCATATGCAATTACCACTTTCTATGGTCAGTTACCTGTGACAAGCACATCTATTGGTGAGCATCAGAGGCTCCTAAGTCTGAAAATTTGTCTTAATGTTTTTCATCCATTTCTATTTTTCCCTTAAGTCTCAGTAAAGCCTGCTCCTGAGTTAATAAAGATTCAGTGTGAAATGACTTTGGAGATAAAAGAGACTCAATTTGCAAGAAAAATAGAAATAGCAACAGCCAAAAATATAAATGAGAACTGTGGCTGGGAATCAAGTGATTTTCATTTATTAATAATGTGTTGTTACTAATGACAGCTCTTTATTTTTCAAATGTCCATGATGCTGGACGGCAGTTCAAATCTAAAGGAGGACAAAATGAACAAGATGCCAGTGAAGGACAGTTGTATCATACGGTTACACTGAAGCTGTAATCTGAGACATAAGATTGATGTTGCCTGTTGGGGAGAACTTGTACAATGACACTCTTTGCAGTAAACTGCAGATGCCTATCCTGCTATTTGGTGCCTTATCAATGTTCTTGTTAATTTTTCCTTGGTTGCTTGCACTTCAATCTTGCCCTGAACTACGTGATTCTTCAGTTTAACAGTGGCCATTGTCTAGAAGGAAAAAAACACATAGAACAGGAACAGAAAATATTTATATGGCTCAGGGAAAGAAGAATTTTTATATAAGCAATATATCCTCTTTAAAGCACACTTAGGAGGATTCTTTTATTCGGATAAACACAATAAATATCGGCATGAACAGTTGCTGAGAGACCTCCCCAAGTCCCGGATCTCTTTTGTCTTTGTTCTGTTTCTCCTAGGCTTTTCTTGTCTTTCTGTACATGGTGAGAGTGTATATTGATATTTCTGTCTTGACAAGAGGAGGTTGCATGACTACTACAGGGAGCACGGCTCAAACAGCTTAAGACTTTTTCGTGAGTAAAAAGAAAAAAACACTATTACTTTGGGGGTTTATTAATTTTATTTATTGAAATTGTACATCCAAGGAGGAATAATTCCAAGAGGGTGTCTGGAACACAAGGGGGTCATGTAGAATTGCTGGACGGCACCAATGGATTTGACTCAGTTCAAGTACCCCAAGAAACAGTGAAAATACAAACAGTTCCGTAGCTCCTTTCAGCTTCTAACACACCACAGCTTCCTGGCTTCAGACTGAACTTCACACAAGAAATACCTTTTGACTCAGCTGGTTTTCACCAGTTGATCAATAGCAGTTTGAACCTGCTACTCTGTAAGTTTGATGAAGATTTTTAATTTCCACTTGAGGCTAAGATACTTTTCCCCCTGGACATGCAACAAGAAGGAAAACCAGACATGTTCATATCATTGTTCTTGGAAATATCTCCAGTTATTTGTTTGACGTTTGTTTTAATTGAGTAGGAAAAGTAAAGACAATGGGCCTGATGTCACTTACATCCGGTCAACACCAGTGTAGCTCCATTGGCATCAGTAGAGTTACTCTACATTTACACCAGGGTAACAGAGCTCAGAATCATTAAATTCAAAAATGTCTTCAAGGCACAGCCTGTTCTGGTGGTGGTGAAGAGGCTTGCATGGCCTCCCTGCAAAGCTCCCATCAGGGCGATGAGAGCGTGAATAGCATGACCATTGTGCTGCCCTTTCCAAGGGTTCAGTAGACATCCCCTTCTTTGCCTGGCCAATGGTGGGGGGAGCTGGGTCCTGACTTCCCTCCTTCAGCCTCACTCCTGTAACTCTCCAGTGCCTATAGAGGCATGGACCTCACACAGTCCTTGTACTCAGGTTTGCTAAAAAATTGCACTGTTCCTTCTGTGAAGGTGCAGGGTAAAGGAAAGTTTCTTGTGCCCTCTGCACTTGTCATGCATGCCTGCATAGGGCCAGGTACAATCTGACCTATTGTTTTTGACACTGTGACCAAAAATTTGCACATAACTGAGATTTTCCACCTCTCCCATCAATAGATTTATGTCCATATTATAAAGAGATGTGTGAGATCCCCACTATCACAGAGTAGAATTTAATACACTAAGGATGGGTGGACTGGGTGAGTTCAGACTGTTCTGCAACTGTGGGTTTCTATTGTATTAGCTCAAATCCAATTTTACAAGCTAGGCATTACTTAAAACTCTGATGGTGAACATGTCGGGTTCTCTCTTAGGAGGTAAGTTTTTTTTTTTTTTTTTTTTTTAATTCACCTAAATGTAAGTTAGTTAGTACTTTTCACTTTCCACATTAAAATGTTGATTCGAGTTGCTGTTGCCTTTTGCAAATAAGAGGTGGCTACATTTTAATAGAAGGTGAAGTTTCCTGTCTGCATACGCTATATAATTTGTAAAGTTGATAAAGAATGTAGGTACCTTTGGATGAAAGACAAAAATATCAGTAAGATGTTATAGCAAAAGAGAGTAAATCAAAAGGGCAGTTTTCTGAAAACCATAGTTTATTAACTATATTCTGTTTGGTTTTGTTTATAAAAGTGAGATTTTTTAGTTTTTGGGGGCTTTTTTTTTTAACATTCCCTTCTGACTCTGTAATATATCATGCTGAGCTGTGTCTTTCCCCTATATTATGTCACACAGCAGGACTTCTGCAACATGGTGTTATACATCACAACTTGACATATGAGCCAGCAGCCTTCATTCCTCCTAACAAGCACATGCATTCAGACTACCTAAAAGCACTTTGAAGTCTGCAAGCATTTTGTATAATTTATGGCTATCGGCGTATGGATGGGTACAAACTTGCGTTGCTTGACAGTGATGTTCTTCCACTACATAAAGAAGAAATAGCTCTTTTAAAACATTATTATTGTGTAATTCCTAGGCCAGATTCTCAGTTGGTGTAAACTGGCATCGATTTCAATGGAGTGGTGTCAATTTATAAAAGCTAAGCATCTGGCCCAGAGTCTAAGTTTGAATGTTATAAGTAAGGCTATGATTTAGTCACAGGTATTTTTAGTAAAAGTCATAGACAGATCATGGACAATAAGCAAAAATTCACGGCTGGTGACCTGTCCATGACTTGTACTTAAAATACCCAGGACTAAATTTTGGAGGGGAGGAGGGCACTGACAAGGCATGGGGGAGCCACTGCTGGGTGGGAGGAGGTGCCCAGTGCCCGTGGCACCAGCTGCAGGGGGCTGCGGACCACCGCGGCTGCTCCAGCTGGCTGGCTGGGGACCACAGCTGCTCCAGCCAGCTGCTTAGGGACCGCTGCTGGGGCCGCTGGAGCAGCGGCTGGTGTGGCTGTTTCCAGGGCCACTCCAGCAGCGGTTGGTATGGCTGTCCCGGGGCCACCTGAGCAGCTGGCTCCGGATCCAGCTGCATGGGTGGCCCTGGGGTCAGCCACACTGGCCCCTGCAGAAGTCATGGAGGTCGTGGGAAGTCATGGAATCCGTGACTTCCGTGACAGAAACGGAGCCCTAGTTATAAACTAGAACTAGCAGTATACAGTGATGTGTGCATAAAAAGGATTAACTGGGATTTTAAGAACTGGTCATTTTGTTTATTTGAATAAACAACTAATTGCACATTATTCTGACTTCTAGGTAAAACTCTAAATTCTCACACCAGAGTAGGACTCTAAGCCCTTGACATAAAAAACCTCATGTTCTCTTCCGGTATACTGAAGGTTTATTTGATGAAGATAACTGGGTATGTACAAGATATAAAGATACAATATAGAATAGGCTCATCTACTCTAGGAAAATGGCCTTTTGTTGATAATAGTTATCAACAACAGTTCATCCCATGACAAAATCTGGTGTTTAAAAATGATACAGAGGGACCCATTGCTGAGAACCATTATCAGCAATAGTCAGTTTCCTAGTGTAACAGATCCTACAGAACCCAACAATGTTTGTATTAATGGAGTGAAAGTCTTGAAAAACCACCATAATCCAAAACCTTAAACAGCTTTAACAATAGTTACCATCTTTTAATTAAGCTTAAATTGAGAAACCTGTGTAATTAATTGGAACAATAAAATAGGTAAATAATGGCACCCAAACAAAAGAAAAGTTGGCGGTATAACAAATGCTGCAAACAGCCGCCTTGTATCTCTAATACACCATCTCTGCAGTGCTGGGTCAGTAGTGCTCAGCACTTGGGTATCTGGCAGAATCCTTGAACAAACTGTGCCAAAAGGATTCTTGGTTCCTTCCGAACTCTCCTGAATTGTGTGTTCTGATCTCGTTCTGCCTTACTCAGACCGAGCTGCAGAAGCATTCGCCTAATCCTTTGTGAGTGGGGAAAAAATACAGAGGAAAAAGTTACTCCATATGAGTTCACTGGCAGATTACATGAGCAATGGGAAATGTGTGTGTTCTGGTGCACCATGGCAACCCACATCTACTGGTTCTATTTGTCTCTGTCCCTCTCAAAACTCCAAACTGTCAAGTGAGACTGTCCCAGAGCTTCTTGTTATACAACCTTTGACCTCAGGATCAGCCAGTAGCACTGAGAGACTGCTTCAGCATCACAAAAAACTTACAAAGGAGGTTGGAAACCACATTCGTTATAATACTATTTTCTCGGTAGCAATCAAAATGCTATCTCCATCTTTCCTGTATGGTTTAACTTCTGTCATTATCTAAGAAAAATGTAGAAGTAAAAGTGCCCCTTAACCCAGTGTCCTCCTCATACCATAATCAGAGCACAGCTCCAAAGATTGCTGCTCATATTAGTACACTGGGAAACCCAAGGTCAGGCCTTCTTCAGCACTGAGACTAACAATAAAAATATCCCTCGGAAATACTATGAAGAGTTACCTGCCATTCGCAACAGCCCTTCTTTCCCCCCATTCTGTGAGGTGACAGTGCAATCTTTGACTCTGCAGAAGCTGGGGCCACCGCATTCTTCAGACCTTATGTACCAGAGGGGAAAAAAGAGACACTTCTTGACATTCTGACAGAGCACTGTACATATGAACTGCTTAGCAATAAATATGCCACATCTTCTATTACTTCAGGGGAGCTTCCCTAACCTCATGTGGCAATTCTCCTTTAGCCATTCATAATTTTCTTATTAATTCCTACACATTAAATTTACTAAACTAAGTTAAAAGTTGCTAAGCTGCATAGCCCAGAAACTGAAAAAGAAGAGGGTGGGGAAGCAAGGAACTAAGCAGTTTGGTCATTCAGCATCCCACTTATACTCCCAACCTAATGCATAGGCCCAGATCCACAAAGGGATGTAGGGATTGCAACACTCAGCATTGCAACACCTCACTCTGAGGTGCCTAGAAAAATCACAGGAACAACACTGCAATCCACAAAGCCTGCGTTCAGTACCCAGGCTTCCTATGAAATGAATGCGAATAGATAGGTGCCTTAGAACAAGATTCACAAAAGCCAGCACGCTAGGCAGGGAGCCCCTAAATTAGCCAATAGGAGATGTTGATGGGAGGGATTTGTCCTAAGACCCTCCCCCCATGAGCTATGAGATATTTTGAACTTGAATCACTTTACAAAGGAGGTCAGCATCATCCCCATTTTCTAGATGGAGAAACTGAGGCACAAACTTCATAGAAAGTCTGGTTTATAGTCCAGCTGGCATGGGGCCAGCAGGCTCCCTACCTGGCTCTGCATGGCTCCCTGGAAATGGTGGAGGAATGGCCATGAGAGGTTCTTAGTGCGGGAGGGGGTGAGGGAGCTGAGGGAGCTGTGGAGCCAGCGCTTGGGGCAGGGGCAGTGTGCAGAGCAGCAGGGACAGATCATTGCTTGTGGGGAGCTGCCCGGTGAGCACCCCCCAGATCCGGCACCCCGAAACCCCTCCTGTGCCCCAACCCCCTGCCCCGAGACCCCTACCACACCCAAACTCCCTCCCAGAGCATGCCCCCCGCACCCTCTTCCACGCCTCAACCCCAGCCCCGCACCCCCCTCCTGCACCCAAACTCCCTCCCTCTTAGTTAACTGGAATTTTTCACTTACCGGCACCCTCCATTCCTCCAACATCCCAGATAAAAAAGCTTTTACTGTAGTTACATATGGCAGGACATGTCATATTATGCACTGCTACTATTGATATGTCATGAAGTAATGTAAAAAAGAATAATGTAATATGAAAATGAAAAAATAAATTTCAGAATGAAAATTTTGTTTTGAAATAAACTTTTGAAAATTTTCCAAAGCAAATTTTCAAAATTTCCTTTTTGCAGGAAATTTCAAAAATATTTGTTTGTTCTGATTTGAAAGTAAATTTTTAAATGTTGAAATTTCCCATGGAATGGAAAGTTCAAGTTTTGACCAGTTCTACAAAAGAGAAGATTATATAAATCTCATTGCCAAAATTGGTATCAATAGCTGTTAGCTATGCAGAGCACACCCTTGGGAATGGAGCGACTTAAATAGACCCTTTTTTACATGCACAAGACAACATGGTACAGAAAAATGTGATACCATCAAAGCAGTTTCCACCACTTTATAGTTTTTGGCACTTTTGAAAAGGCGGCAGCCTGCCATTGCAAATGGAATTGTTACGCTATAACCAGTTACAACTAGCTTGGACACTCTGACAGCTAAAGTAAATCTCTCTCTGGAAGTGGCCCTTGCATAGCCTTCTCCACAGGGATTGTATTTCTGCTTTTAAAGAGCTTTTTATTAATTTGGGTTGTTTGGAATTAACTTACACCTATCATTATGCCAAAAGTAATTATAGTATGTGTTCCTCTGCAGGAGAACTCTTTAGATCAAATCAGTAATACAGGTGCACACTGCAGATAAAAAAGTGACTATTAGAAATGTAGCTCACACACTATACTTGCAATGCTGAAGATGATGCATGTCAATATCACCTCTAACTGGTATCTGCTGATTCCTGCAGAGAGAATGGCAATCAAAAGATGAAGTGAACCAAGGAGTAACAATGTTAAAATGAGACGGAGGACTGGGTTACATTCATGCTATTTTCCATACTTGTCTCAGGCATTGTCATGAAAAGAGCCAGACTGTATTATTTTCTGTTACAGGTTTTATCATGGAAATGAAGCATCAAGATTTTCATTTTAATCGGTAGACTTTGTGAAAAGTAGTAGTTGGTAGTCCAGAACCTTGACCTTTTTCAGTGTTTTTGATAGGATGTTGCTGTTAAATGGGACTGGAGAGAAACGCACATTCTATTTAAAGTAACCCCCCACTATTAGAAGTATTTAAGGAATGTGTGTAAAGAATGCCCATGTTTGAAATCTTGAATAAAAAATATAGGGTAGGATTTTCAAAAGTGCCTCAGTGATGTAGGAGCATAAATCCAATTGATTTTCAATGGCACTTATGTTTCTAGGTCAGTTAGGTGCTTCTGAGAATCCTACTTGAGATTGTATTGCACAAAGAAAAAAAGGAGGCATTGCAACACTCAGCACTTTGTAAGCGCCTTGAAAATCATTGGAATTCACAAACCCTGGGTTAGGCACCTAGACTCTGTACACAATGCATGGTGGGGAGAGAGGCATCTGGAAATGGGATCCACAAAAGCCAGCACAGAGGGTGAGGAGCCTCTTAAATGAGCCAATGGGAAATGCTGATGAGAGGGTGTGTCCTAAGACCCACCCCATCATGTAGTTAGGTGCCTAAGTTGGGGCTGAAGGGAGGTGACTATCTCCGTTTGGGATCCTTGACCCATGAACCCAGGTATAGGAGCAATAAGAGGGAAAACACTTGGAAATCTGCTCAACATCTTTGATGTCTATACAGAAATACAAGGAGTATGGAGAATAAACAGGAAGAACTGGAAATATTAGTCCATAAGCTCAATTGTGATTCAACTGGTATCGGAGAGACTTGGTGGGATAAGTTTCATGACTGGAATATTGGCATGCAGGGAGCGAGGATATAGCTTGTTCAGGAGGGACAGGTAGGATAAAAAGGGAGGAAGTGTTGCATTATACATCAAGAATATATTCACTTGTTCTGAGGTCCAGAAGTAGCTCAAAGGCAGACCTACTGAATGTCTCCGGGTAAAGATAAAAGGAGTAAAATTAGGGGTGATGTCATGGTAGAAATAGACCACCCAATCAGGAAGAGGTGGATGAGGCATTTCCAGAACAGAAAACAGAAATATCCAAAACACAGGACATGGCAGTAATGTGGGCTTTAACTAACCAGATATTGGAAAAATAATATGGCAAAACACAAAATTTCTAACAAATTCTTGTGGGCAAGTTTTTGTTTCAGAAAGTGGATGACATAACCACGGGGACAGCCATTTTAGACTTGATTCTGACCGACACGGAGGAATTGGTAGCAAACTGAAATTGATGGCAATTTGAGTGAAAGTGATCATGAAATGACAGGTTTCATGATTCTTATAGAAAGGAAAGAGTGAGATCAGAAGAATAAGGACAATGGGCTTCAAAAAAGGAGACTTTACCTACCAGTTTTCTGAGTCTGATAAGGTCCCATAGGAAGAAAATCTAAGGGATAAAGAAGTACAGGAGAGCTGGCAATTTCTCAAGGAGACAGTATTAAATCCACAACTGCAAACTATCCCGAAATGAAGGAAAGATAGAAAGAATAATAAGAGGCCAATATGGCTGCATCAGGAGCTCCTTAATGACTGGAAAATCAGAAAGGAATCCTACAAAAAATGGAAACATGGATAAATTGCTAAGGAGGAGTACAAAAAAATAGTACAACCATTGTAGGAACAAAATTAGAAAGATTACGGCTCAAAATGAGCCAGGGTCACTAAAAGCAATAAAAAGAGGTTCTGTAAATATATTAGAAGCAAGAGAAAGCTGAAGGAAACTGTAAGTCATCTACTTAGTGGGGAAGGAAAACTGATTACATCAAGTATCAGAGGGGTAGCCGTGTTAGTCTGAATCTGTAAAAAGCAACAGAGGGTCCTGTGGCACCTTTAAGACTAACAGAAGTATTGGGAGCATAAGCTTTCGTGGGTAAGAACCTCACTGCTTCTGATGCTTGCACCTGAAGAAGTCAGGTTCTTACCCACAAAAGCTTATGCTCCCAATACTTCTGTTAGTCTTAAAGGTGCCACAGGGCCCTCTGTTGCTGATAACATCAAGAAGGCTGAAGTATTTAATGCCTGTTTTGCTTGAGTCTTCACTTGCAGGGTTAAGAATGACCAGATACTCAATACAATTAATATTAACAACAAGAAGGAAGGAATGCAAATCAAAATAGGAGAACAGATTAAAGAAATGTTTAGATAAAGTGAGGTCTATTCAAGTTGGCAGGTACTAATAAAATTCATCCTAAAATACTTAAGGATCTAGTTGAAGCAATGTCAGAAGTATTAGCATTATCTTTGAGAACTCATGGTAGCTGGGTGAGGTCCCAGAAAATTGGAGAAGAGCAAACATAGTAACTTTCTTTAAAAAAAAGGGGGGGGGGGATGTGGGTAATTTTATACCTAAAAAATACTTGAACAAATTATTAAACAATCTGTTTGTAAGCAAATAGAGGATAATAGGGTTATATGGAATAGGCTGCATGGATTTGTCAAGAACAAATCATACCAAAACAACCTAATTTCCTTCTTTGAAGGGGCTATTGGGTTAGTGGATGGGGGGAAGCTGTAGACATGTTAGATATTGATTTTAGTAAGGCTTTTGATGCAGTCCCACATGGCATTCTCATAAGCAAACTAGGGAAATGCAGTCTAGATGAAATTACTATAAGATGGGTGCGTAACTGGTTGAAAGACTATACTCAAACAGTAGCTATTAATGGTTTACTGTCAAACTGCAAGGGCTTATCTGGTACTGTTCAGTTTTTTTATTAATGAGTTGGATAATGGAGTGAAGACTAGATTTATGAAATTTGCAGAGGACACCAAGCTGAAAGGGATTGAAAGCACTTTGGATGACAGGCTTAGAATTCAAAATAACCTTGACAAATTGGAGAATGGGTTTGAAATCAACAAGATGAAATTCAATAAAGATAAAAGTGCAAAGTACTTTACTTAGGAAGGAAAAATCAAATGCACAACTACCAAATGGGGAATAACTGGCTAGATTGTAGTAACGCTGAAAAGGATGTGGGGGGTTGTAGTGGATCACAAACTGAGTATGAACTAACAATGTGATGCAGTTGCAAAAGTGGTTAGTATCATTCTGGGTATATTAACAGGGGTGCTGTATGTAAGACATGATAGGTAATTGTCCCATTTTATTCAGCACTAGTGAGGCCCCAGCTGGAGTACTTGTCCAATTCCGGGCACCACACTTCAGCAAAAATGTGGAAAATTGGAGAGAGTCCAGAAGAAACCATTAAAATGATAGAAGGTTTAAAAGCATGATTTATGAGAAAAGGTTAAAAAAACTGGGCACGTTTAGTCTTGCAAAAAGAAGATTGAGTGGGGACCTGATATTAGTCTTCCAATATGTTAAGGGCTATTGTACAGAGGAAGATGATCAATTGTTTTCCATGTCCACTGAAGGTAGACCAAGACGTAATGGGCTTAATCGGCAGCATGGTAGATTTAGGTAAGATATTAGAAAAAACTTTCTAACTATACTGGTAATGGAGCTCTGGAACAGGCTTCCCAGGAAGGCTGTGGAATCCCCATCATTGGAGGTTTTGAAGAACAGGTTGGAGAAACACCTGGTCTAGGTTTACTTAGTTGTGCCTCAGCACAGCGGATGGACTTGTTGAGGTTTCTTTTATCTCTTTGTATCTGTGATTCTATAACCCTCTGCTGCAGTCAAGTGCCTAAGCCACTTCTTGCAAAAACAGTAGCATGGGCACACCTAACTGCACATGAAATGGCTTGGAGGGGGAAAGGTGGCAATTCAAATCTGTGGTTTAGTTGCCGATGTCCCTGTATGGGTCTGGACTTTATATTCCTATAATAAAATAGCCATTTTGGTTGAGCACCCTCTGTGGTTCAGTTACAGGAAAGTCACACTCACACTTTGTACACGTCACCTTCCGACAGCTTCACTCCTTGATTCTCCTTTCTTACCTATTTCCCAACCAGATAACTCCTATAAACACAAAAATAATTAGTCTCTCACCGAACACTACACAGGCCCTTCTGTACTTGTCTTTCCTCTCAAACCTTTAGCGAATCCTCCAGTATCATACTCTAAATCCCAAGGTGGGTGTCCAGTACCACCCAATGGGTCACTGGCAGAGCAGGGACTAAGACTCAGGAATTCCTTACTCACAGTCCCCTGCTCTAAACACTAAATAAAGCAGCAGTGGAATATTATGCCCTCATGTACAGAGTAATGCGTCTTCAACTCACCTTAAATAGTCCATATTTAAAGTATAAAGGCCTGGTAAAAGTTTAGGAATTAGGTCCTACTTCTTTCTTAGCTCTAACTTTAATAAAATAAGCCATGTAAGTAAGTCTCAGAATGTCCTGTTTTAAATCCTGTCCTCTTTTTGTAATCATGTACCGGGTAAGGATTTTGCTGGATTTAGCTCATTGCACAGGAGTCTATTAACACAGAAAAAAGTTATTAATGGGGGGGAGAATGTGAATAACGTAACTGCAATCAGGACCCCAAGACACTAAGTGAACACTTCCTCACTCTGTGATGCTGGGGGAAGAAAATATCTTTCAGAATGTGTCAAACCATTACAAGCTAGTCTACAGTTGGGAAGCTATGGCTCTAAAACACAAAGCCCTACTCCATTTGTGTAGCCACGGTAGCACAGGCAGTGGTCAGTTGCATCATGAGCTAGCCACCCTGAGTACAAACCTATCCAGACCCCATTGGTATGTAGTTGGGGCAGTTAGCTCATGCCGCTGCACATACTATCACAGCTACACTACTATTCTTAGCATGCTATCCCTAGGAAAGCTAGTGTGAGTATGTGTACTTGAGGTGGGAACCATACCCCTGGCTCCAAGTGTAGACATACCTTCTGTGGAGAGCTTTTAGCAGAGATTACATGTTTGAGAGTGAATCACATTTGGTAGAGCACTTTGTTTGGTACGTGAAGACCAAAGTATATTGGTTCCCCAAATTATTGTGAATCCATTCTTTAGTATATTCTTCGACTACAAAGAATCTTTATAGATAAACAATTTTTTTTTTTTTTTTTTTTGCTTCTGGGTAGGTGGACAGTTTATAGTTGGGCAAAGTGGGTGATCTTAGCTAACTCGATTTAAGAAAATATTTAAATCAGTTACTTGGAAGAAGCCATTTGAGAAGCTGTTTTAAGACAGGCCAATTATGATTATTAAGACTCTGAAATCCAATTAAAGCTCACTGTTTCTTTATTTACCTAAGTTTAGCCCCTGTCTCCTCTCCAAAAGTACATGATCTAGCCACTTGGTGATTAACAGGATAAACTGTTAGTATTTTAAGGTACAACAGCAAATCTTAGGGAGATTTTCCTTGGGTGGGTTTCTTCTTGAGTCTTCTCTGTTTTTCTTATCTGTCTGTGACAGCTTGCTTGTAGAGATGGACAGGTTGAATTATGGAATGCTTGCTGTCTAAGCAGGGTAACAGGGTGTACGGCTGGAGCTTACTATCACAGTTCAAGGCAATTGCACTTGTATGCCCCCTCTATGATCCAGCAAGGGCACCCACTCTAAGTTTTCGGCTTCTCAGCCATCTTTCTTGGGTGGAGACCTGTGTCTCACTCCCTTGTGACTGGGCTATTTCCAGACTGCACAGCTCCCTGTCTATACTATGATCTCTCTGGCAAAGTCAGACTGTCTGAGCAGGCCTGCTTTGCTTTTCTCCTCAGAGATGGTACAACCTGTAATTGGCACTGTTAAGTTACCACACAGCTCTTTCTAAGCAAGCACATTTATTCTTAAGGTATAAGCATTAGAGAGAAAACATATTAAAAACAATAAAAGAACCTACACTTTTATGCTAATAAGCTTACCAAAGATCACCCCATCACTCCGGCAAGGACTCTGGCTGGTGATTACTCCTTTAGACCCCACACAGGGTTTTTTCTTGTGATCACAAATTCATCAAAGCTTCAGCTGAGAACAAAGCACCCAGACTTATGGGGCCTCAACAGGCCAAAATCCTTCCAACCATTCCCTAAGGATTGGCCCCCCTTTGGACCAGAGGTTTGTCTGTTTGCTGGATCAGAAAGAAGGACCTAAGTCAGTTAAAACTATTTATCAAAAATATCCTTTCTTTGTCTATTGGGCTCTGGAGAATCCAGTTAGAACCAGTATTGTATATGCAAGCCTCTTTCCAGGTCATGGTAGCTCTCTGGAGGTTTTACAACATGAATGAATTTGCCTGACCACCCCTCATTGTTCTTAGTTCCTGGTGGGCTCTGGTCCCCAGCCTCCATGGAACTGCCTACAGTCCCTGGGCCACAATGATGCAGAAACTTAATTCAGTAAGGTTTGTCCAGAAAATTGCCATTTCTGTCACACTTACCTCAGAGCTTTTTATGCTCTCTTCCTGCCTACTTCCATGAATTAGAAAAGCACACCTCTTTCAGGCTTGTTCAGATTCAAAGTTGGTTGGTCTCACTCTTTCATAGGCTCCATGCCTTCAGGGGGTAGTCCTCTAGGAGCCTCTTGATCTTATGAATATGCAGTTTGGTAATGCATATATGCATTAGGGTTGTAGTTCTTTCGTGACAGTTCTATTTTCTTTGTCTTTGTGGAGGGAGAATCTCAGAACATATTTAGATTTAGAGTTTTAACTTTTCCTTTTGTTCAGTCAGTTTTCTGAAATATCCCGTTAGTTCCATCAAGGTTTAATAGGAATTGAAATTCTTTCTCAAACAAATCCAAACACTTCTGTTCTCATGATAAAAGTGAGCCGTCAAAATGGGCTTTTTAAATTAAATTCTTCAAGAGATTCTTTAAGCTTAAATGGTCATCAAAGAAGGTATGGTCTTTTCTTTTTTCCTTATCTTTGGAGAGGTGACTTTTTTCTTCCTAAGTGGTGAGGGGGTTGCTTAAACATTGCCAGATAACTAATTTCCCAATTAATATAAACATTTCTATACTCAGGTGGCTTCTTATATTAGTAACCAGTTATAGCATGAAATGATATTGCTATATTTGTACACAAAACATCTTAATATTTGTGTAATAATGATATTAGGCAGTTATTATATGAAGACTTGCTTTTAGATACAAAATATTTGCAAATATAAATCCAAAAGAAGTTTGTGCGATCTTAAGCATTTGAGAAACTACAAAATATTAAAATACTTCCAACTACATATGTTTTTCCTACAGGCTTTTCTGAATGACATTTTTTGAGTAATAATAATATTCATTTTATATAGGATATTTCTACAATTCTTTGTGTGAGTTTACTAAGATTTGTTACTGTGTTAACATCTTAGATTCTTTTCACAATCAGATGTCTTCCTAAAACATGAATATTTTACAAATCTGTTTTCTTGATAACAAGAACATATCTATACCAAACTGATATCTCATACAAAAGGGACATGTCCCATTCTTTAATAAGACTGTAATTCGTTTGTTTTTTTAATTAAATGGTCTCTTAATTTACAACCTACCATTTGCAGTATGTTTGCAACTTGTAATTACAGACTCTTATCCTATATTCTGTACAAAGCACAAAGCACAACAATTAACACTTCTATATGTCTTTCAAAGCCTAGTATAAAAGAAAATGCATTGATTAGAATGTTACAATGAAATAGAAGTTATAAAGCTGCATTCCAGAGTCAGTGTAAACACACTTGGTGGTAATAAATATTTTGTGGCCATAAAACCATGTTTATCTTTCCTGATATTCATGTGTCCTTGAGAGATAAGGTGCAAGCGTCCTAAAATTCCATTAGTCAGCTTGAATATTTCACATAATTTCAAAAATATATGCATGTGAGGTACTCTTCTGCAAGTACCATATGTATGCAAATAATTATAAGTATATTATAAGCCTTAGTAAAGGCACAGGCAAGTTGAATGACCTAATACTACAAATACAATTATAATTATTTTATTAATAATTTTTTGCATCAGTACTGAGGTCTCTACCCTACATCCCTATGCATTGTTCTCCTTGTGGATGTAGCACTGGACTTGGATTCAGGAGAGCTGGGTTCTATTCCCGGCTCTGTCACTGGCCTGCTGCGTGATCTTGGGCAAGTCACTTCACCTCTGTGTGCCTCAGTTTCCCCCTCTGTAAAATGGGGATAATGAGACTGACCTCCTTTGTAAAGTGTGTTGGGACATAGAGCTGAAAAGCGGTAGATAAGAGTTAGGTGGTGGTGGTGGTGGTATCATCATCAGATTAGCCTCACCTCTGGGACATACATTGCCCACTCTGTCACTGCTCCATTGTTTTGTGTATGCAGCCAATTAGAATAAAGGGGGCACCGAAGAGGAAAAAGGAACTCTCATCACTAATTTGGCTAATCAAGGTGCCTGAGACTGAGAGCTGTTTGGGGGAGAAGGGGCATGATGGGGCAAGAGAGAATAGGTAGAACCATTACTGGGTCAGAACACTGATATACATGCACAACCGCATACACAACCACATGCACAACCGCGTACACAACCGCAAGCCCAGAAGAGCCTGCACATGGCTACGATTGCCCATGCCCGTGCGCAGATTGGAATCTGGCATAAGTAATAATCTTTAAAGATCTACATGGACTGGGACCTAATTATTAAAGATCTCCCACATCCTTATATCCTGGCCTATCATGACATGAGAATGTCTATCATCACAAACACATTGCAAACCTGCCCACCTCCCCCATCCTATTCAGTCCAGATTTTGCCTAAAACACTATTTCATTTTTGTCGGTCTGATATTTTCCCCTTTTTTCTCCTTCCTTAACATTAGGACCTTTTTTTTTCATTTGTTCCGAGTCCTACAGGTGTACTTAATAAGGACTGTACAACACAGGAGTCTTCTACTTAGAGTACCTAGATGTATTTCCAAGAAAGAGAAGAAACTCACCTCACTGCTGCCTGCACTAACTGTGGTTCTTTGTCATACATCCTGAGGCTGAGTATAGCTAGTGGGCAACAAGGAGTTTAAGTGGACATCAAGCAGGTATTCTGTGGTTTGTTTAAAAAAAAAGAAAAACCCCACACAGAGAAATGTTTCACAAGGCAGAATTCCTGAATGGAAAACAAAAATCTATCTGGTTAGGTGGCTATGTTGCAGATATATACAAATTGACAGTGGGAAGAGAATTGTGTAATTGCAGGAGTCTTTTATAGTCAAATGCTCCTCTGATGTGAATCAGAGCATCTCCATTGACTTTAGTTAAGCTACATCAATTCATACCCGCTAAAGACCAGCCCTGACATTCCCATATGTTCATTCACAAGTGTCACTTGGGTTCAGATCCAACGGAAGCTGCTCAGACAGTGGCACGTCAGGTGTTTGGTTAGCAGCAACTGGAGCACATTTGCAGCCATTTGGGGCGGGGAAAAATCTGGAGGAGAAAACTGTCTCTCCGGGAGCTTGCTCTCATGAGAACTGCAATTATAAGGGTTAAACACATTCATACAGAAACTCTTTATAGACAATGGAACTTTAAGTATGTTTTTTCCCCTAAGTGTTTTTTTTCAGTACAAAGAAATAACAGTATGCACAGTCAGCAGCATTCCAACTGGCCTCAGGTGCTCTCTGAGCAACATGTACTGCCAGGGAGGTTTGAGTCAGGCAGCAGAGGGAGGTGCTGGTTGGGAACGGGGAAGTGCTCTGGTGTACCAGCTGATGCCACTTTGGCAAAAGCCAGGTTTTGCCAGTTGATGTTTATTAGCTTGTTGTTCCTTTTTAATGACTTTGGTTTCAGTCCATGCCGACATGGCTGAGTGAGCAGATGCCAGCTAGGTAGACCCGCCAGCAGGTGGGTGATGGCGCACGAGCTACAGCTGTGTTTGCTGTGGCTCTCATTTGATTTTGAATTATTTATAAAAAGCACTAGCAACGATGTAGTCGTTAGAAAATGACATGCCCTATAAATGATTAGTTAATTTTCCTCCTGCACACTAGTCTGGCTGAACAGCCGCTAGCTGGAGCGGAGATAATATCAGGCAGACAGGTGCAGAGTACCGTTATGTTTGCTCCCGTTGCCGCTTCAGCAATAATGCGGTTTTGAATGAACTGTTCCACTAAAGTGCTGACTGAGTTTTCCATTTAATTGCGAGTTGCAAAGCACCACAGCACAGCCACAAATTCCTCAGGCAGCGCCACTGCAGCGTGTCCCAGTTTTGAAACAAAAATTATCTAAAGGGTTAGCAAGAAAAATGTATTGACAGAAATAGGATTTGTTGTACTGGCCAAAATGGTCCTGAATCCATTCAGAGATATCGGTCTTCCAGGATACCCTCCCCAAAGAAACCTGCTGCTGGGGCCCAGTCAGGGTCCTGTCTTCTGTGATTGCTGTCATCTCGGATGTCCCACCCATCACCACCCCACCTGCAATCACCAGTCTCCCACCTGCTCTCTTGCTATTCCTGCCTCCCCCTTCTGTCTCTATGCTCAGGACATTTTCCACTGCCACACCATCAGCCTGGAGATGGCTATTTTAGCTTGGGCAATGCCTTTTGAATATGTGCCAGGTACCCACCACTACCAGAGGAGAGGCGTAGTCAAGTGTTCTGTAAGCAGGACTGGGAGTAAAGCATTTGTGAATCCCTCTTTCCCAATGCCAGGCTGAGTCTCCCCGCCCCTTACTACAGGAGTCATCCCTCAGAGTGACTAAGGATGGAGGATCTGAGCTCTGAACCTCCTTGTGCTTTGTGTTCCCGCATCTTTATAACAGGGACAACAACAGGGTCCAATGAAGATTCAATGAGTTAACATTTGTGCAGTGTTGTGTATAGGAAAAGTGCTAAGTACTATTACAATTATTACCACAAGTGAGCTCCTTTTACAGAACCCCGCACCACGCCTTTTAACGTACAAACTAAAGTGGCAAGGTGGAGCCATACAACCTCGGGGAGCAGCAAGAGGCATTCTCCTTCACTATGGCATAATGCCTTCAGGAACTTCCTGACATGTAACGGGGAAGGGGGGACAGACCTGATACTCCATTCACCCTGGTTGCAGCCTGCTCTCTCCTGCACTTCAGTACAGCTCTGGGGCTGGTGCATTGGGAGTGGGATGAGGTCATGGCTTTGCCTCTTCCTCACTCCCTTTAGAGAGCTGTGTGCCGGGGTGGGGCAGAGATGGAGCAGTCCCTTTGCACCTGAGTGCCGGGACTATAATTTTACCTCACCCTTACCTGAGCCATGCAAAGAGAGGGGTGAGCTTCCTCCCCTCCCTTACGTTCACCCCACAGTGTTACCTTGTGAGGGCCAGGCACAATCTGCCCCAATATGATCAGAAATTGAAACACCTGTAATGCCATTTTTACTTGGTGGAGCAGTTTACATTACTGTACAGATTGAAAAATAATGGCCCCTGACATTCCTGTCTCCTTTCAGCTGTCTTGCTGGCAATCACACTTTGTCTCCCATTGCAACCCCTATAGGTGAGTCTATGAAAGCAGCATAGAACATTGTTATCACAGATAAATTAAGAGCTACAAGTCACTGTCACACTCCTCACTGCAGAAACAGTCTCATTCCAGATCCAGAATTGGCAAAGAGATACAATCTGATTGCAGTTTATCAGCCCTTCCCAAAGGACTCTGAGAAGGAAGGAGACAAGAAAGATGAAAAGTAACCTGAGGACACCTACTGAGCACAAACAAGGCAGCTCCCAAATGAAAAGAATAAATTCTCCTTCCCAACCTCGGGGACTGCCAGTGCATCAGTGTTAAAATTTGCCTGTGGTGTGTGAACTATTCTGTTCAAGTCTGGAATGGCTCTAGCAGATATTCCAGCTGCAACAATGAACTGAAAGAAAGAAAAAATGAACTAAAAGTAACAGTGGATATAGGAAATCCCAGTTGGGGAGAAAATGGGATACTTCTGCTGCCTTCTCTTGGCAGGAAGTAGGGAGCTTGGTGACCTTGGAGTGGAAGGGGAGTGAATTGGGGGAGGGGGAAAGAGTGAGGCAATCCATGTAACTCTTTAGGATGCATGAGAGGAGGAGTCAGGGCCTCCTTCTGGAGTAAGGTAAAAGCAATCCACCCAGCACTTTGAGTGGGACTGTGGGCTGGGATCACTTCAGATGGTTTAGGGGTTCACATAGGCATCTGAACTTTTAGATGTTGATTCAAAACAGACTGAACTTCCAAATCGTTAGTGATTCACCTGCTCCCTCCCCAGCACAGCTAGGGACCCCAAACTCTCCTGCAGGAGAGCCCCTTTCTTCTCTCCCCTACCTAAGTGGAAGAGCACCCCCTTCTTTATCCTCCTGCCCACCCCATGCATCGGGGAGCCCTTCGCCATCTTTATGGCAGTCCCCATCAGTCCCGTTAGCAGGTTAGTTTCTGAATGCTGCTGGAGACCTAGAGCCAAGAAACTGGGAGGAGACAGGACTGTGCTTGGGGCCTTGGCTACACTTACCCGCTAGTTCGACGGCTGGCAATCGAACTTCTGGGTTCGACTTATCGCGTCTAGTCTGGACGCGATAAGTCGAACCCGGAAGTGCTCGCCGTCGACTGCGGTACTCCAGCTCGGCGAGAGGAGTACTGCGGAGTCGACGGGGGAGCCTGCCTGCCGAGTGTGGACCAAGGTAAGTTCGAACTAAGGTACTTCGAACTTCAGCTACGTTATTCACGTAGCTGAAGTTGCGTACCTTAGTTCGAATTAGGGGGGTAGTGTAGACCTGGCCTGGGGCTACTGGTCTTAGTGACAAGGGAACAACACCCTCTGAAAGGTGAGGTGGCAGAGTTGAGGTAGGAAGTAGCTGGCTTTCTCACATTACAGAGCAGGCAGGGGGCCCGATGGGCATTTGTCAATCTTGCTAGAGCTGCCCCAGCTTGGAAATCTGTTATTGTCTAGCTGAATTAGCAAAGACACATACATAACCATCCATCCACCCAGCCATTCACTGCGAGGCACTTGGATGCTGTGGTGAGGAGCCTTATAGAAATGCGTATACTAATAAAATACATCAGGTAGATCTGGTATGCAGGGCTTGTTTGCAAACGGACTAGTGAGGGCCAAGACAGATATTCTAGCTACACAGTTGCAAGAACAAACAAACAGAAAAACAAAAATCCTGATTTGTTCATTCTCTTCAAAGCCTTTTGGTTCTGATGCATGAAGATGTTACATTTAAACTAGAGAGGCAGATACATAGAGGCTAATTTGAGTCTAACTTGCACCACTGTTCATTGGGAATAACTCCACTGAAGTCAATGATTTAACACTCATGTGAAACCAGTGTAAATGAGAAGAGAATCACGGCCATAGGCTGGGAAGTTTCCTAAATTAATTTCCAAAGAAGGGGGTTGTTCAGTCTGCCAGCAGTGGGCAACAAGGATTTGGGGAGTGAGCAAACCCCCATCCCAATATGAACTTCTTGCTAAAAGTTCCTATTTGAAACTTTGCGCTTGAACAGACTTTGGGCAATCTCTTCCACCACTTTCCCATCTCTCCTGCCCTGCAGTTGGGACTGGTTTTCTTGGACTGTTGCTGGAACACTGAAGTTTCCACAATGCAGGTTTTATATACCTCTATCCCCTTGCGTGTTTTCAGAGTTTAATTTATCAAGCAAGAAATCTAATCAGATTCATGCAGCTGGATGCAAAGCAGAGAGGATGGCACCAGCAAATTCCAATCTATGAGAGCTTATGAGAGGTTCTGGTAAGCCTTGTAAAGCCTTTGCACTCCCAAGTTGCTTACATTAATTGTATGCCACTCTTGTATCTGTGTGTATATAATCACTGGGCATTAACTGATTTATTAATTTGCCTCCAGTACCCGATGCAGTAGTCTGAATTCACCAAGGAGATGAGAATGGTTAATAATGGGTTTAGGGCACTGTGTTTAATCCAGAAACAAAAGTTGTATTTTTCTCCTGGTGTAGGGATATGGACTAACCAATGTTACTATGCTCCTGTTGCTTAGAATTGCCTAGGGTCACTGATAGGAGAAAGTTACTTACACCCCTCGATTCCTGTAGCAAGTCACAATTATTTTCAGCTGAAGAATATTTCTATAATAGTCTGGGTTTGTTTGTTAGACAGGGTAGCTATGGAATTATCTGGAAGCTAGTTAGACTGTTGCTTTAATTCCTCATACTATTGGAAACTATTTTCTATGCTTAATAAAACTTCATTGGGAAATTCAAATAGGTGCTTTATAATTCTTCAATATACATCATCATCTTAACAAATAAAAGGCATGTCTGTTTTTTATAGTATGAAAGTAGATAAATAATGAGAAGTAGTTCATTGAATCATTTATTTTATCTACTTTTATGTTAACCCAAACTAGTAGAAAGTTAATTGCACTTCAGCTCCTTTTTGAGATCTCTGAGATATGATAACATTGATAAGAAACAGCTATTGAAGCTCAGTTGTATCTTGCCACTTAAAATCCACTTAAGGTGCTATAGATCAAAATGAAATTAGAAAAGATTTTTAGTGCTGAGTTAAAAATCAAACAAAAAACCATTTCTGCACTGCAAGCAAAAGTGGCCAAATGTATCTTTAATGCTAGTATCACAACGAAGGTTGAAATCAATATGCTATTTCCGCCCCCTAACTGTGCAATTTTGTGACTCATGTGAGTGAAAGGAGGTTAATGCCAATGAGGAAAAAAGTCAAACTTGTGTTTCATGTACACATAGCACAGGTATAATGTGTGCGTCACAGTGGAGGAGGAAGTAAACCAGAGTTCTGCTTCTTGCAGTTATTTGATCTTGAACTGAATCCTACTCAGTTGCTCATCAGCACTCACTGTCATAATGGAAGGAGTTAGAAGGAGAAGGGGAGGCAGTATGGCTGTCAAAAGGGAAAACATTTTGAAAAATGTCATAAAAATGACATTGTTCTGTTTTGAATTGTGCAGTCCATCACCGAGCAGTGTGAACAGCAAATTAACCACCACACACAACCACCCACACAGCCTGATCACTGGACAGAAAATGGGGTAGTGACTGGTGGATACATTCATTCAAAGCCATTCAACACAGTAAAAGAAGATTGATAAAGGACCCTGGGAAAAAAGCCAAATTTCCTCTGCAAAGAGTGTATGTCCATATTTAAAAAAGAGGAGGGTAAATATGGCTGTAGTACTGTCACCTTATTCTTCCAGGTATGAAGATCATTATTGGGAATGTCTGCCAATGACATCACATCAAAATCTGCACCGAGTCATGCCACTGGCAGGTGAATAGAAGTGGCAGCAACAACAGTAGCAACAGGAATATAGTGGTGACATTGTTGATGACAGGTAAAATCCCATGCGAAGAAAATCTGAGGGAAAAAGGCATCTAGGAGATCTGGCAGTTTCTCAGAGACAATATTAAAGGCACAACAGCAAACTATCCTGATGCGAAGGAAAGATAGGAAGAAGAGTCAGAGGCCAATATGGCTCTATCAGGATCTCTTTAATGACCTGAAAAATCAAAATGGAATCACACAAAAAGTGGAGACATGGGCAGATTGCTAAGTACAAAAAAATAGCACAATATGCAGGGGCAAAATCTGAAAGGATAAGATACAAAATGAGTTATACCTAGCAAAAGACAATAAAGGCAATAATAAGAAGAGGTTTTATAAATACATTCAGAGCAAGAGAAAGACAAAGGAAAGTGTAGATCTTCTACTTACAGGGAAGGAGAACTAATAATGGACAGCATCAAGAAGGCTGAGTTGTTTAATGCCTATTTTGTTTCAGTCTTCACTAAAAGGCTAAATGGTGACCAGATACTTAACAACCTTAATATTAACATCGGGGGAAAGGAACACAAGTCAAAATAAGGGCAAAACGGATTAAAGAATATTTAGGTATGTTAGATACATTCAAGTCAGCAGGGCCTGATGAAACACACTTTATGGAGCTAAAGGAACAAGCTGACGCAATCTTGGAACCGTTAGCAATTAGCTTTGAGAACTCAGAGAGGCTGGGTGAGGTCCTGGAGAAGGAGAAACATAGAACCTATTTTTTATAAAGGGGAAAAAAGAAGACCTGAGGAATTATAGACCAGTCAGCCTAACGTTAATACCTGGAAAGATAATGGAACAAATTATTATATAAGCAATTTGTAAGCATCTAGAGGATAAGAGGGTAGTAAATAATAGCCTGCATTGATGTCAAGGAGAAATCATACCAAACCAACAAGATTTCCTTCTTTGATGGGGTTACCGGCCTAAAGGATGAGGGGAAGCTGTAGATGTGAGGTTTTGGTTTTAGTAAGGTTTCTGATACAGCCCCACTTTCAGGTGACAATGTAAATAAGAAGCCGGCAGCATTATCTCCCGTAAATGTAAACAAACTTGTTTGTCTGAGTGATTAGCTGAACAAGACATAGGAATGAGTGGATGTGTAGGCGCTAAAATTTTACATTATTTTGTTTTTGAATGCAGTTATGTAATAAAAAAAATCTACATTTGTAAGTTGCACTTTCATGATTAAGAGATTGCACTACAGTCCTTGTATGAGGTGAATTGAAAAATACTGTTTCTTTTGTTTATCATTTTACAGTGCAAATATTTATAATAAAAAATAATAATATAAAGTGAGCACTGTACACTTTGTATTCTGGGTTGTAATTGAAATCAATATATTTGAAAATATAGAAAAAATATCCAAAAATATTTAATAAACTTCAATTGGTATTCTATTGTTTAACAATGTGATTAAAATTGCAATTAATCGTGATTAATTTTTTTATCATGATTAATTTTTGAGTTAATTGCATGAGTTAACTGCGATTAATGGACAGCCCTAATAAAAAACCCTTAATATTAATATTGACTTATTAAATGTATTGACATTTTCTTTTATTTTTCCTTGAGGAAAATTCATCATGACTGACAGGATAATTAATCAACAGTAGATACCACTACTGCTCTTTCCTTTCCATGGTTTGATTTTCTAGACTGGTAATTCTTGAAAGTGAAGCAATTGGTATTGTACATCATGTCCTTCTTCCCCCAATTGGTGTTCTTATGTATATGTGCCAACTGACAACCATTTTATAGATTTTTCCAGTTAAACATTTCTTTTATCCTGTTATGGTGACCTTGCCTTTGTTTATGATTTTGCTTCAGATTGATGTGAATTAATAAAAGGCCCAGTAGGAAAAAGAGCTTGTGAAAGTCAAGGAAGCTTCCTGGGACAGCCTTGGTATAATAAGTGCCCCCAATTACTTTGTGAGATAGAGTAAACTGAAATTTGATTTTATGGGTAACAACTTTAAATTTGAGTAAGCATATCGGGAACTGAGGAAAACTCTGCTATGTTGCAGAAAATTCATTAACTTTGAATACTGTATTCAAAGCATTCTGGAGAGCACTGAACACAATAAAGAGGCACATCCTCTTAACGCTGAACCCACTCTGATTTCTTATATTCAGTCTGCAGAATGGCCTTGTACTGTGCATAGAAAACAGCTAAGATTTGCTGTCTTTCATGCGGTACCGAAAACTCATAATAGAGCAATTTGAAAGAGATGCGTTGATTACTATCTTTTTTATTTTATTTTTTGTTGAGTAGTTGTCTTTTAGTGAACAATAACACATTAAAGTCTGAAAGAGTGGATGATTCTGTTTTCATGGTTTTTCTTTTGCTGATATATACTTTTGGTACATTGTAAGGGGAAATGTAATCTTAAAATGGCAATTTAAAATATTATCCTGGAGAATTCAGTGGATGAAATTAAAACATCCATTTTCAATATATAAGCTGACCCATCTCTGCTAAGTGTAACTCAAGGGAAACACAGGACTTCCTAGAAGTTACTAAGTGGCTGGAAAATTTAGTGTATAAATACAAAAAAGTGAAATGGCTTCTAGCTACCACAACTATTGTATAATCTGATTTTAGCCTTCCATTTAGACTAAAGGCAAAGTACTTGTCCTTAAAGTCTACAATTGGCAGATCCTTCATTGGCGTAAATAGGCCTAGCTCCACTGAAGTCAAAGAAAGTTTACACCAGCTGAGGATCTACCCCTTGCAGTTTGGAGAATCCAGTTCCCGCACTTTTTGAGTCAAGTTTTCCTCTGCCTTGCTCACTGAGGAAGTGAATTGGACTCCTCAGAGACTGTGCATGAGCATTTGGAGTAAAAAGAGAAGAGAAACATTTGTAAACATGGTAAAAAGAGGTGGCCCACTGATAGGCCCTCATGAAAGTTCTCCTAAAATGGCATGTATTTAAAGAGAAACTAGCAGTGTAAGCACAGCTATAGAGGGAATCAGTTGAAAGAACAAGAGAATGTACAGGGCCATTCACCATGATAATTATTTAACTTCTCCATTGCACCTGAAATATGCCTATCTGATACAGAGGCTCCTTGGCCAAGGGTCCTCTGTTCTTTACAAATAAGTCCCACCTCAGACCTGACAAACTCACTACACCAAATATATCTTATAGGATATTTATCCTTAAAGAGTAATAGGTAAAATATCTACAGAAAGCTCAGAACTTGTCAAAACTCATAATCACTGAAAGATGTATGTACGCATAATATTTAAGGAATAACATATTTATGCTGAAAATATGATTAATGGACTTGAAGTAAACATTAGTCACTGAGGTAATATGTCTTGGTGATGAACCATTCAAGCAAGAGGGAGTTGTCACCTCTTCCTAATCAAACAGCAAGGTAATGCAAGGTTCCATTGTCTACCAGTGCCATATTCCAGAACAGTCAGTAGAAAACCATCAAAGACGATTGCAAATGATCAAAACCACTTGGAGGTGAAAAGGAACATTATAGTAAGCA
Organism: Chrysemys picta bellii; assembly: GCF_011386835.1. NCBI lineage: Eukaryota > Metazoa > Chordata > Testudines > Emydidae > Chrysemys > Chrysemys picta. The sequence goes on from NC_088791.1 coordinate 205,994,013, forward strand.
GGAGCTCACACTAGCTATGAATAAAGACAAAGGCTCTTTCAGTCTAACAGAGTGTAGGGAAAGGCACTTTGGATCCGTTCTTTGAGGATATACCTGCAGGATTTGGGGGACTTTCGTAAATGTTTGGATCCTGGTTCTTATGAAACAAGCTAGCTCTGCAACAGACTTAACTTTGGGGAAAAAGTCTACTTTATTAGATAGGACAGGTAACTATTGACAAATGTAGACCCAAGTTTGCATGTTATGATTTTGTTTTGTGTTGTAACCAGTTGTTTTTGTCCCTTTCTCTCATTTCAAATTAAATCTTTATTCTTTCCTAAATAAACCAAATTCTCTTTTATTATAAGTGCTCAGAAAAACTGTGGTTTACAGGAATGGTGGTTTAAGATAAAACTGGAATATTGGGCACATTGCTCCTTTGGGGGCAGAGATCTGGGATTTTTGTGAGTAGCCAGTGTCAGGGGCTGGACATCACATGGGAATGATTCAAAGGGACTCAGGGATCGGAGTGCACCTACGGTTAACCTGCAAGGCAAGGTTAGGCCTGGCATAGCCCTGAGGAGAGTGCTTGAGTGGCCAATAGGCTGGTGGTATTAGGCAGCTGACACCCAGCTACCATAAGAAAGAGTCCCTGTCACTGGAAGTAACAAGGTGACTCACCATCCTGGATGCCCTGAGGACTGTTACAGCATGTATGTTTATGAAATCGTCACTTGAAGGAATATAACTGTGTTGTTGAACAAGCTGAAGGTATGCCATCTATAGACATTGCATAGCCTTCAACTCCTGAAGGTATATGGCCCTGATCAAATGACTCATAGTTCATTTCATGCTGGCCTAACACGAAGAGACAAAGCAAATGGATGCATGTGTATGTCTTGCAGTGGTGGGGAGGAGGATGAGTTATCATTTATGTGCAAGAATCATTTGAACAGGGGACAAAGATGATGTTAAAATAAATCCAGAATATACTATAGGAAGTTACTTACTAAGCTCTGTTTCCTCTCTGTAATGTAAGCAGCATTGAGGAAGAATTCTATCGTGGAATATAAAGATAATAAAAAAGGATTAATGATTAATCACAAAATAATTCCATATTTGACAGAGAAGCCTTGGTGATTCTGAAGACTGAAAGTACAAGTGTTTACAGTAAGGGGTAGGACGTATGGAAAGCTAGAGTAGCACACACTGCTTGCTAGATGCAGGAACCCCAAGTTGCAAGTTGCAAGATGCAAATGAACTACTTATACCATGCAAATTAAATCTGTAAAGCTGTTCCCCCTCTGCAGCCCCTGTTATTATTAATGATTTGTGTACTGCCAGGTATTTTGCACACAGGTAGTAAGACACTGTCCCTGCCCAGGAGAGTTTATGGGGAGGAAACAAAAAGCAGTAATAATGTAAATTTTCAGTACTTGATTTTGCAACTTCAACATTCTTCTAATGTAGTTTTTGCGTGTAATAAAGAAAGAAGGTTGAAAGTACGTTTAAGTGGAGTCCAGTCAGTGCCCCAAAGTATCATACTCTTTTTACAAATGTTCTACACCTTTATACTAAAAACTTAAATGTCTACAAGGTTTGGAATGAAGAGCTAAAGGATCTTTCACCACTCACTGTCGCACTGCCTTTTCTACCTCAGTCACCCAGCCTTAACTTTGTTCCTTTGCCCCCCGTAAGGCCCAAGTACTCCACATAGGTGGAGTTCCTTGCAGGATCAGGACCTAAATGCGGAATCTGTAAGCCAAGCCATTTCAGAGGTAGGATGAGTGAAAAAAGTTAGGGAAATTACACTGCTCTACAGCCAAAATGCTTCTGAAATAAACGTAGTCAAACTTTACTAATTATGGGTCACTGAGAACGAAAATGATGCTTAAAATTGTTGATTGGCTCTAGTTTTCAAGATATGCTATTGGGTCAGTATATACAACCCTTGACTTGGGAATGGCGGAGGATAAGTGAGTTATAAAGGGAAGGGATCTCAATTTAAACCAGAAATAATTAAAATACGTCTTTGACTGGATCTATGAATAAATCTATGACTGGGTTTGGACAGTACTTGCTTTTTAGGCAAAACAATGAATGATACAATCTGAAGCTGGTATGGAATCTGAAGCTGCAATGATATGGATTGCATCATGTTATTCCTAGAAGTCATGGATGATGCAATCATAAAGAAGCTTACATCACTCTGCTGAACAAATTGCCCTATATCAGCTCTAGAAATCATACAGTGTCGTGCTCTCTTATTTGTCAGTGTTTGCTTTTGCAAAGGGACACATTTCTGTTTAGCCAAAGTGAGCAGAGATGCCTCATACTTGTGTGAACAGTGCAGATAACTTCTGCTATGTTTCTGGTGAAGTGACTTTTGCATCACAAAAGCTCAGTATAACCACTATGGTTAAGAAAGCCTATCACCTTTATTTTGGCTGCAAAATTGGAGAGCAGGACAAGAGGAGGGCCCCACACATATGCTGCAACACTTGTGCAACAAATCTTCGCCAGTGGTTGAACAGGAAAAGGAAATCTATGCCTTTTGCAGTGCCAATGATTTGGAGAGAGCCAACAGATCATCCCAGCAATTGTTACTTCTGCATGGTGCCTCCATTTGGGAAAGGTGTGTCAAAGAAGAAAAAGTGGACTGTGCATTATCCAAACATTCCATCAGCTATACGCCCAGTACCCCACGGAGAAGGACTGCTGGTTCCTGATGCACCAGAATCATTCTCACTTGAGTCAGATGAGGAAGAGGAAGAGGATGAAACTTCTGGTCCTGAACCATCAATGTCACAGGACCCACATTTTCTCCCATCCTCTTCCTCTGAACCACACCTCATAACACAAGGTGAACTGAATGACCTTGTCAGGGATTTGGAACTACCCAAGAGGAAGGCAGAGCTGTTGGGTTCCAGACTACAGCAGTGGAATCTCCTGGCAGGTGATGTTAGGGTTTCCATGTTCCGTGACCGTCAAAAGGAACTTGTCCCATTCTTCTTCATGGAAGGTGATCTTGTAGCCTGCAACAACATCGATGGTGTGATGGCAGCCCTCAACATCGTTCACGATCCAGATGAGTGGAGACTGTTCATTGATTCATCGCAGACGAGTCTTAAAGTTGTTTTACTGCATAATGGCAATGTTTTGCCATTAATTCCAGTTGGTCATGCAGTCCATATGAAGGAAACCTATGACAACATGAAACAACTTTTGAGGTGCATAAACTATGACCAACATCAGTGGCAGCTTTGTGGCAATTTGAAAGTTGTTGCTCTCTTGCTTGGTCTGCAGACTGGATACACAAGGTACTGCTGTTTTCTCTGTGAATGGGATAGTCGTGCAAGAGATTGCCACTACATCAAGAAAGATTGGCCACTCCGACAGTCATTGGAGCCTGGGAGGAAAAGTGTTCAGCATCCACCACTTGTTGAATCAAGGAAGATTTTGTTACCACCCTTACACATCAAGCTGGGTCTGATGAAGAACTTTGTCAAGGCCATTGACAAAACACAAGCAGCTTTCAAGTACCTCTGTGGAAAATTTCCAAGGTTAAGTGAAGCTAAGATAAAGGAAGGTGTCTTTGTTGGTCCTCAGATTCGTGAACTTCTTCAAGATGATGCATTTGACCATGCACTGCGTGGCAAGGAAAAGACGGCATGGAAAGCCTTCCAGTTAGTGGCAATACATTTTCTCGGAATCAACAAGGCAGACAACTTCAGGTTGTTGGTGGAAAACCTCCTCAAGGCATACAAAAGCCTTGGTTGCAACATGTCACTAAAGATACATTTTTTGCACTCTCATCTAGATTTTTTTCCACCGAACTGCAGAGCAGTGAGCGACGAGCACTGTGAGCGATTTCACCAGGACATTGCCACAATGGAGAAACACTATCAGGGCAAATGGAGCCCATCAATGCTTGCAGACTGTTGCTGGACAGTGACAAGAGATGCCTCCATTTAATGAATACAAGAGACAAGCCAAGAAGCACCGAGTAGACACTGAATAGGACTAAACTATGTACATAATAGTTTTTTGCCTTTTGTTTCATAATAAATTTTATTTATATAACCCTTTTGCTGATTTTTAAAGTGTTACATAAACAGGACAGGTGAAATATTATCATGTAAAGCAACCATAAACACATGAAAAGACCTAGATTTACAATTTATGATTAAAACTCTACTATCTACACAATATACATAGACATAATATGTAAAAACTTAAATATCTTAGAAACAGTAGCCAGTTGTTTTAATTGTCATATTTTAATTCAGCACATCAAAATACATAATAAATAGCACATTTTATCTCTGAAGCAGACGACTTCTCAAAAATTGTAGACCAGTGTTATCAACAAGTAACCGGGAATTCAAAAATCAGAAATGTTTGAAGAATCCTGGGGCAAATCCTCAGTGTAAACCAGGGATTGGCAATCTTTGGCACGTCACCCGTCAGGGAAATCCGCTGGCGGGCCGGGATGGTTTCTTTACCTGCAACATCCGCAGGTTCGGCCGATCGCAACTCCCACTGGCCACGGTTCACCGCTCCAGGCCAATGGGAGCTGTGGAAAGTGGCGTGGGCCAAAGGATGTGCTGGCCACTGCTTCCCACAGCCCCCATGGCCTGGAACGGCAAATCACGGCCAGTAGGAGCTGCGATGGGCCAAGGTAAACAAACTGGCCTGGCCCGCCAGTGGATTTCCCTGACGGGCCGCATGCTAAAGGTTGCCAATCCCTGGTATAAACTGTTCCTTGATTGTAACAGAGCTATGAAAATTAACACCAGCTGAGGATTAACAGGAGTGTCATATGTAGACAGGGAAGATAATTGTCCTGCTCTACTCAGCACTGGTGAGGCCTCGACTGGAGCACTGTGTCCAGTTCTGGGCACAATACTTTCAGCAACATATAGACAAATTGAAGAGAGTCCAGAGGACAGCAACAAAAAATGATAAAAGGTTTAGAAAACCTGACCTGTGAGGAAAGGTTAAAACTGGGCCTGGTTAGTCTTGAGCAAAAAGAGGGCGGGACCTGATAACAGTCTTCAAATATGTTAAGGGTTGTTATAAAGAGGACTGTGATCAACTATTCATGTCTACTGAAGGTAGGACAAGAAGTAATGGGCTTAATCTGCAGCAAGGGAGATTTAGAGTAGATATTAGGAAAAAATTTCTAAATGGAAGGGTAGTTAAGCTCTGGAATAGACTTCCAAGGGAGGTTGTGGAATCCCCATCATTGGCGATTTATAAGAACAGGTAAGACAAGCTCCTATCAGAAATGATCTAGGTTTACTTGGTCCTGCCTCAGTGCAGGAGGCTGGACTTGCTGACCTCCCGAGGGACTTTCCAGCCCTACATTTCTATGATCTGGTCCCATAACTTTAAAATCTTTTCTCACAAAAAATTCTGCCCTCGTATTGGCAGATATGGCATGCAAAATTTCAGAGGGAATGGTCTCTTTTGGGGGACATCTGGGGAATGGGAATTTAGCTTTACTCATCACTATGGAGTGGCTGTTTCTATATCACAAGCAATTCCAATTGTCTGAGTTATTAGTAGATTAAATTGTACCTGCACATTTTTAGACCAAGCACAAGAGTGTATGAAAGTCTAAGAAATGTAACTTATGAGCTAGCTTTTAAATACTTTTAAATACTTTTGTTCCTGGTTGTGGAAGGGAAGGCAAGTGGAGGCAGCAAGAGAGGGTGTACTTTATTTTTTTACTGGGGAAAGAGGTTAGCAGCAGTAACATTTCAAGCAATGGCAACTTTTACGGCTAAGGTGTAGCACCAGAGGAAACTGCCATTTTTTAGTGGGCATAGTGGAATGGGATCTCGTTGCCTTTCTTTCATTTCTGTTCAGTCATTCTGGGACCAGGTACCCCCTCTGAACCTTCCAGGATATTCATGGAATGCTGGTAGGTTGCTACACTCCTCTCCCCTGGAGGGTCTTTGAGAGGCCACCCATCTAAGCAGCTACTCCCCTGTAAGAGTGGGCAGACACTCCCATTGTCATGTATCAGCTCTGTTAAGCCAAGTACAGACATGGAAGTACTAAAACCTGAGACACCTGTAACTCTCCACTGGAAAGGAAATGAGTAACATCTCTCATGGTAACAGCTCCCTGTGAAAAATTATCTTGAAGGCTTAAGGGCACTGAAGACAAATTTGAGACTATACAGAATCCATTATAGATACATTATGACTCTTAGCCTTTTTCCTTGGTTTGATTCAATAGTGTTTCTTTTTACTACTTTTCTTTCCCGCCCCTTCCTTATCCACTTTTATTTCTCTTTCCTCTCTCCCACCTAGATAAAATAGGTAAGATTGTAAAGTGAACTAATGACTACTTTCAAAATAGCTTATTTTAATTGTGTTATATTTTATTCATATATTGCATTATCCCAGTGGTAAATTACTTCAGTTATTGCTTTTAAAATGTAGTAAGTAAAAAAGGGACAAAATACTTGTGTCATGGGGGTATTTGGTATCTGATAAAAAGTTATGCTTATTAATTCTTACTAATTATTTATATTACAGTAGTGCCTAGAAGCCCCAACAAGGTATTTGACTCTAGAAAAGAGTATATTCTACATTATCCATGGAATACTATTTTCATAGTACCATAGACTCAGAGAACTGTAGGGGACCTTGAGAGGTCATCTAGTCCAGCCCCCAGCACTGAGACAGGACCAAGTAAACCCAACAGGTGTTTGTTTGTCCAATCTGTTCTTAAAAACCTCCAATGATAGGGATTCCACAGCCTCCCTTAGAAGTCGATTCCAGAGCTTACCTACCCTTATAAGAAAGCTTTTTCCTAATAGCTAATCTAAATCTCCTTTGCTGTAGATTAAGTCGATTACTTCTTGTCCTACTTTCAGTGGTGGACCTTACCTATTAGTTCTCTGAGTTTGTTAAAGTCTTGGGGTTTTCATGATCACTTTCACCCAAATTTCCTTCATTCTTTAGATTCCCAACCAATTCTTCCCTTTCAGTCAGAATCAATTTGTATAATGTCTTTGGCTATTATGAATAATAATCAAGTTTCTGATGGTAGTGCCTAAGGGCCCCATTGCCGAGGCACTATACTGCCATACAGTTGTAGATGGTCCCTGCCCCTAAGAGCTTAGGGCTGGATCCACAAAGGGAATTAGATACCTAACTGCCATTTTAGGGGCTTAAGTCCAATATTAAAGCATCATTGAGGTCCTCAAAATTAAGAACATAAGAACGGCCATACTGGCTAACACCAGTGATCCATCTAACCCTGTCTTCCGACAGTATCTGGTGCCAGATACTTCAGAGGGAATGAACAGAACAGGGCAATTATCCAGTGAGCCATCCCTTGTTGTCCAGTCCCCACTTCTGGTAGTCAGAGGTTTACGGACATTCAGAGCATGGGAGTTGCATCCCTGACCATCTTGGCTAACAGCCATTGATGGACCTATCCTCCATGAACTTATCTAATTCTTTTTTGAATCCAGTTATTATTTTGGCCTTCATAACATCCCTGCCAATGAGTTCCACAGGTTGACGATGCATTGTGAGAAGAAGTACTTCCTTATGTTTGTTTTAAACCAGCTGCCTATTAATTTGATTGGGTGATGCCTGGTTCTTGTGTTATGTGTAGGGGTAAATAACACTTCCTTAGTCACTTTCTCCACACCATTCATGATTTTATAGACTTCTGTCATATCCCCCCATAGTCATTTCTTTTTCTAAGATGAACACTCTCAGTGTATTTAATCTCTCCTCATATGGAAGCTGTCCCATACCCCTAATCACTGTAGCCATTCTCTGTACTTTTTCCAATTCTAATATATCTTTTTTTGAGATAGGGTGACCAGAACTGCACGCCATATTCAAGATGTGGGTTAATCATGGATTTATATAGGGGCATTATGATATTTTCTATCTTATTATCAAGTTAAGAGAGGCAGCTGCAGACTGACAGGTGAAGAGACTGTGAGGGAGCGGGAGGGTTGGAGCAAACAGTTAATCAGCACAAGGCAGAGAAAGTCCAATCAAACTGTAGAAAGTCCTCAGTAGGTGTGGAAAGTTTATATTAATTTTATATTATTATTATTTCAGTTGTTTTTAAGAGGGGAACAGACCTGCCCTGTGTCCTTGACTTCAGATCAACAATAGGTCTATGGTAGCCTCTTTGGGCCAGCTACTGCTTTGGGTCAGCCCGTAACAGCCATCACTCCTGATAGTGGATACTGAACTATCATGTGACAAGAACATCACTGACCTTTTTTAATCCTGACCCAAGTCAGGTGACTAAGGCCCAGAATAAATTTCTCTTCTCAACACTCTTGTGTGTACAACTTTATCACACAGATCTAATGTAAAAGTCTCCAAGCAAAAGAGCACTTGCTGAAAATCATTAGTATTGACAGCGGTGTGTCCTGTCTCCCACTCTGAAGCAACATCATTTCTTGTTTTGTCTGGTGAGACAATTTCCCTTGAAGTCTAATTAGCAGTGACTACCGTATTTTGTTTTTTGGAAGGATTTTAATGATAAATGATAGTTAGTGTCTTCCTGTTAATCTCACCTTCAGACCAGGAAAGGACCAACTCAGACAGACATAGTAATTTGGCACGATAATCTGTGAGCTGCCATGACTCAGCTGCTGCTTTTACAGGAGCAGAATTTATTTCAGTCAACAAAACTCAGCGTATTTCCGTATTTTCTGTTTTCTAACCAAGATGCAACAGTTTGGGGCTTGGACAGTAGTAATTGGTCATGACGATGACCGTGCTAACTACAATAATACTTAGTTCTTTAGATGAAAATAATGAACCTATACAGAGGCTTCAGGCACCTTGACATTAATTAAACTTACAGGTTAATAATGCCGCCAGTGGCATTAAAAAAGCAAATGTTCCATTAGGAACAAATAACTCAACCAGTCAGCTACAAAAAGCTCCTTTCCACGAGCTCATTGTGGGAACATACCTTCAGCCCTTTCCAAAAAAACCCCCTATTAAATTAATAGTTTTTGCAACCTGTCTTTTTTATAACAAGGGGAATCCAGCTGTGGTGAGTATGGCCTCTAAAGAGTGGTGGTCTCTCAGGAAAGCCAGCCCCAGACTAATAATATAGGTTTATTATCTAAAAGATAAGGAGTATTTTCAATGTGCTTTGTTCTTTTGAGTTTCAATTACTACTGTAATGGAAGACCAGCCCCTTGACTGCAAAATCACATGCACTAGGAGTCTGATCTTTTAAACATTCCAGGAATTGAGCTCACACTGAAGGAAATGAGGCTCCAGAACTGAACTCTTTAAGTGTGTGCAAAAATCCCTTACACATCTTGTCAGTCGGCAGTATTCCAGATCAGGGTCTTAATGTTTTCCTCCTGATTATTAGATACAGAGAGCTGTGAATGTTGCTCTAGTCTCTCTCCATTTTACTTCTCATGGTATGGAGTAGTTGATGACTCTGGCTATTTCTAGCTTTTTTATCTTGAGAAGAAAGAGCTGCCTGCTGATGAGGCTGGAATCACTGCTGTTTTGCTGTTGTGCTTGCAGCCTGAGAGCAGAGGGCATGCCTGGTGCTCTGCAGTGACAAACTAACTCCAACACTGATTTTACTTACAGGAGAACAAATATGCTACACTAAAGCCTTGGAATATTCATATGCACTGAGCCTCTTGCACCAGCCATTTTGACACTTCCTCGTTGTGTTGAGAAAACATGACGGGGACAGTATGTGCCTGTGACAGCGTACCCCATAAGGCGTCATGGGGGGGTGTTTATAAATGTATGTATGATATAACTGGAATATGTTTTGTGCTGCCTGTACCATGTAACATATCTCCATAAAGGTTATGGTCTACTATATCTGTTCATCCTATTTGTAAATATATATCATTTTCTACTTGAGGTTAAGAATATGGGCTGTATGCTTGCTTGGTTTCTAAATAAGCCTTGTGAGGCATTTGGTCAGCTTCTTTAGGGAGGAATTCGCCAGGGTAAGTACCTGATCAGGAAACACTTGGGGAACAATGCATCTTGGAATGCTGCTCCAATCCACATAAGAAGTCTTCCTGGAGACATGCAAGATACCATGTGGACAATGGCTTCGGCCTGTAAAGACTGAGTCATGCAGGGGCATGTGACTTGCCCAGGTGACTCCAGAACTCCATCTTGGAGCTGGACTTTGCATAGGAGGGAGGAGGGGGGTCTCCACCCACAAGAGAAAGTCTATTTAAACCCGTGGGAGACCCCTCCATTTTGTCTTCAGCTGGCTAAAGAAGGAGCCTCTCCACCCCCCGCCCCCCAGGATATTTGAAGGAGACTGAAACAAAGGACAGTAACTACAGGGGGTGTGAGTGATTGCTGGACCCAGGCTAAAAGGAGATTAGCCTGTAAAAGGGAGTGCTCTGGAACTGGTCAGGAAATTATCTGTATTTAGTTTGATTAGACATAGATTTGCACATTTTATTTTATTTTGCTTGGTGACTTACTTTGTTCTGTCTGTGACTACTTGGAACCACTTAAATCCTACTGTCTGTATTTAATAAAATCACTTTTTATTTAGTAATTTACTCAGAGTATGTATTAATACCTGGGGGAGCAAACAACTGTGCATATCTCTCTATCAGTGTTATAGAGGGCGAACAATTTATGAGTTTGCCCTGCATAAGCTTTATGCAGGGTAAAACAGATTTATCTGGGTTTAGACCCCATTGAGAGTTGGGCATCTGAGTGCTAAAGACAAGCACACTACTGTGAGCTGTTTTCAGGTAAACTTGCAGCTTTGGGACAAGTGATTCAGACCTTGGGTCTGTGTTGGAACCAGACGGGAGTGTCTGGCTCAGCAAGACAGGGTGCTGGAGTTCTGAGCTGGCAGGGAAAACAGGAACAGGGGTAGTCTTGGTACATTGGGTGGCAGCTCCCAAGGGGGTTTCTGTGATCCAACCCATCACAGTACCACCATATTATGTTATTATTTGGGGGCAGTGATGGGTGTTTCTGTGAGAGAAACTGAGCTCTAATAACAAGAGATGCAAAGCCAAGAGTAACTAACAGGTACAAAGTTTTGACAAGGAAAAGGTTGCAGTTTCTCTCTTCAGATAGGAGGTCTGGCAATAGTCATTGGAGGCACGGAGAGAGAGAAATGACTGAAAGGCACCAAGAATGGTTTCAAAAGAGGGATGGTGAAGCAATTTTACTTCTTTAGCAATTCCTTTCGTCAGTGATTGAAATGAACAATCAGCCAATCAAAATATAGAACACTGAAAAGGTGAGATTAAGACAACACCCCACTATATGTTACATAACACTTTACATTTTTGAAATTCTGAGACCTTGTTATGCCTCATAAAGATTAAGAAACAATATTAAAAACATGTATCCGGTCTTGAAACAAAGAAAGGGTTCGATCCTGCAGAAGTGACTAGAGGACAGTGTAAGTTTAGACAGCTGACCTCAAGCCAACAAGATGGACTAAGTTAATTCAGTTTTGCCCAATACATGTGCAAGGGTGCAATTTAAGATGGTGCTATTAAGAGGGAAGGGAAGGGAAGGGAAGGGAAGCAAATTCTGGGTTCCTTTATGTGTGATGTATGCATCCTGTACAGTAACACAATGAGACATGCTGGCCCCGCTGATTCTTTTTTCCAGGGTAACATGTCTCACACAACACAACCCAGATATTCATGTGTCACTACTATGGCTACCTTACTCAGATACTTAAAAAGGAAAACACACTGCATTTTAAAAAGTGGTAATGGACAATTAAAATGCCAACTATGGACATGTTTGAGAGAAACAATAAAGTCTTAGATGTCCCCGACTATGACTTTGCATGCAGCTGATACTTTCGATCAATGCTCAGGACTGCCAAACGTTTCTGCACCCTACTCAGTGCCGTGCAGGATTCAATCCAGAGTAAATAAAATAGAAAACAGTCAGTCAGTGCGGTGGACAGAAGAGGTTCCTTCCTTCAACTTCCCTTTAGCATCTCAGCATCATCAGTGTGGTTCTTCATCAATCCTAGAGATACTGGGCCTGATTCTCCACTCACTAACAGTGGTTTTACACCAGTGTAATTCCATTCATTTTCATGGAGTTATTCGTGATTTGCACCAGTGTAATGAGAGGAAAATGAGGTCTACTGTCTTCCATCAGCAAACTGGTGTTGTCCAGCATTCTGATGTTAGAATACGGTGACATTCAGAGATTTAAGGTGAAGTGTTTTGGGTATTCATGGGCATGCACATTTTCTATGGACAGTATGTCATATCTGACATGCTTATCCACTGAAATTGTGGAAGTTTTACCGTAAACAGCTTGTTTGATATGGCTGTAATTGAAATGTTACAGAAAGGTTTACTTTTATGTTTGCAAACAAACAAACAACCCCCCCAGGAAATTCATGAGACAGACAAGAAGTCTCAGAGCAAACTACTCCTTTCCAGTCCTCTCCAGTCAATCCATTCTTGTGACCAGGATTGTAACATAAATGGGAAATGGCATGGATGTAACCTATTCTCATTGCAACCTTTCAGTTGTAATCTTGTGTTTATCTTTAGATGCTGAAATGGATACTTGAAGTCTTCAGAAAAGGATGATTCCAAGTACAATATGCATAAAGGTGATTTTCCCCCCTTATTGTTAAAGCAGCAATATTTCATACCTGCAGTTAATTTCAGTTTAGATTCTTTAAGATTATCCCAAATCAAAAGCAAACCAAACTATTGTTATTTTTCTTTAGTTTTCCTTTTAAAGCCCAACTCCCTCTGAAATCCATTTTATAATGATAGCAGGGGCCTGGTGCTTCATGTCCCTGCTCTAATAACACACGGCAAGATCAATTTAGGCACTCAGCGTTATCTTGTGCCCTCCCTCAACCCTGCCATGTGCTATTATTATGCCAGGAATTTGTAGCTTCATTATCACGTCAGTACAGTATGAGAACCCCACACATTATGCAGCCACACACAATGGCTTTATATCTCTTGGTAAAAAAGCTTTGCAGCCTTTTGTTGGTGGTGGATGTATATAGACTATTCATTAATACATCATTTTTGATAGTTCAGGACAGTTTGCCCTAAATATCCAAGAGTCTAAGGTTAAAAAAAACCCTTGCGGATCTAATTTCTGACAGGCATCCAATCCTGGATTAAATGACAGAAATGATTGATTATAGTCTAATATCTTTTTGTCTCTGAAAGTGGGGATCTTTTATTCCTATTAAAACTAACATGTATCATTTACACTGCAATAGAAAGATTGTCTCTTTCCTCTCTATTGCCCACCATGATTTAGGTTTGAATATATATCTAAAAGGATACATTTTCCCTATAGAATTAATTTAGTTTCCCCCCCCTCCCCCAGTGATTAGATGAGTTACATGGTATCTGCTCAAGCTGTCACCCGCTTTCGTTGGCAAATTCAGGTGACATTAATGAATCCGTTAAGTGCAAGGGAGCTGAACAGTCTTATAGCAAGCTGATGAAGCACCCAAGGAAAGGTTAACTTGGAGGGCAGTCTGTCTGCAAGCTAAAAAGCGAAAAAGTTGCCACTAGCATTAAAAATGAGCAAGCTGAATAACTCTGCTGTTCGAATGCATTTAAATGTTTAATTCGGTGCATGCCCATTTTGTAAAAAAAGCCACACCAACCTTCTCTAGTTCTGCTCTCCTGCAGCTGTGAAAGAATTGCCATTGTCTGTGGATAAAGATTAGTGTTGTACACATGTTAAGGAGTAGAAAGTGCACAAGACAAGTGGGGACGTGAACTAGGAGAACTCTCTGATCTCAAAACAATAATATTGTGATTCTCTGGGGAACTATGGGGCAAATTTCTCTGCATGTGAGCATGAGACTCTGATGTGTTCATCCCAGGCATTTGAGTCAGAATGCGTTATACATTCTTGCTGATGCTCCTCTCCTTTCTAACCATAGCCGGTAATCACTTCTTCAGCACTCTGAAATAAGGGGCCAGTTCACCTTATCAAATTCCTGTAACCTACAGTGTGCACTACTGAGGATGAAACATTGGACGAGTATTGGCAAAACTGTCTGTATTTAATCCAGGCATTGCTAGCAATGCACTACATAACTTACTCTGTATGTAGTATATAATTTCTATTTTAGATAAGTTTATCCTGGCTCATCTAATAGAAATGCAGTCTGTTGAATGAACCATGGGTGGTTTAGTTGGCATTTGAGGATATGCAGGATGTACACATTGCTAATTGTGCTTATTATATGGTTATTAGCTGGCGTATGCAACACGGAGGCTAGAGATGGGGTATGTGTATGTTAATTTTGGCTACATCATAGAGAAGACTTGGAACTATACCATACATTCTGACAACTGGGGGAGTAGTAAATAATGAAGATCTTGATGCAGAGTGATCTTGATCATTTGTTAAGCTGAGTGCAAGCAAGTGATATGTGTTTTAATACAGCCAAATGTAAATGTATACATTGAGGAACAAAGAATGCAGGCCATACTTACAGGAAGGGGAGCTCTGTCTTGGGAAGCAGTGACTCTGACAAAGGCTTGGGGTCACGGTCATGGTGGATAATCAGTTGAATATGAGCTCCCAGTGCAACACTGTTATCAAAAGGGTTAATGCAATCCTTGGATTCATGAATAGGAGGAAGGAGGATATATTACCTCTGTATTTGGCACTTGTCCCGCTGCTGCTGAAAGATGGTCCAGTCCTGGTGTCCATAATACAATAAAGATGTTGATAAATTGGAGAGGGATCAAAGAAAAGCCATGAAAATTATTAAAGGACTGAAAAACATGCCTTATAGTGATACACTCAAGGAGCTCAAGCTATCTAGCTTAAGAAAGAAGGTTAAGGGGTGACTTGATCCGTGTATAAGTACCTACATGGAAAAATTTTTTGATAATGGACTTTTCAATCTAGCAGACAACGATCCAATGCCTGGAAATTGAAGCTAGACACATTCAGACTAGAAATAAGTTGTAACTTTAACAGTGAGGGTAAATAACCATTGGAACAACTTACCAATGTTGTGGATTTAAATCAAAAAGGGATGTTTTATCTAAAAGATATGCTCCATTTCAAACAAGAGCTATTTCTGGGAAGTCTTATGGCCTCTGTTACATAGGAGGTCACACTAAATAATTACAGAGATCTCTTCTGGCCTGAGAATCTTTGGATCTGTGAGTTAAAATAAACTATAAGAGAATAAGTCATTCTGTCTTGTAAACTGTTCATGCTAACTGCACAACGTGGTTTCTTACAGGAGTGGCTCAGAAGCAAGTTAGAAATACAAAAAATACCCAGTCTTTGCAGGACCAAACCTGATGGCATATCTGGGGTGCTGCACTGGACAGTGCCAGCCAGAGAAATTATATTATATATTAGAGGCTATACTGTGGCTGTTACGGCACAGCCCATATTAAAGCATGGGGTCATGGAAGCGCTCCATACTGTCAGAAGTCCTTTTGGGTTCTCAGGTTGATGTCCTCCAAATGCCCTGGGGAACTGCCTGTCAGAAACAGAGCTGAGCCTCCATTTAAAAGGGTGTGCTATGCACCTCTTCATGTTCAGGACCTGCTCTGCTCTCTAGGGTAGAAGGAGAAAGCATGGCCAAAGCACCACGCTCCCTTCCTTTCTGTGACACAGAAGCCCTTTGAAACCAACTGGCAAAGGGTTCACTGTTTTGTAACAGCAACTCCTAACTCACTATCCCTAGCACACTGCTTTCATGGTTTTTGTCCATGAATGGTATCATGTGAAGTCTCTAATAAAAGCTTACGCTGATCCTCATAATTGTCATGAGCTGTATGTAAAGATGATATTTAAGTAGTTGTGTATATGTACTAAAAATAAGTTTTAACGTCTGTGTCCAAGGCAGAGCTGACAAATAGCTTTGGGGTCAGATAAAGGATGTTGATTCGCCTGTCTCTTTGTTGGCCATGCAGTTTAAATATTGTAAGCCAATACAATGGAAGCCCCATATACATATGGAGTCGATAGGAAAGGAGCAGACAGGAAGAAACAAGCCATGAGGGCTAGCCTGGCTGTGTGCAAAGAAAATGAACTCTGGGGCTATAAGTGGAAGGATAGGAGAAGCCCCTTGATCTTGCACCGAGCAAGTTAATGGACAGCACATTTACATTCATGAAAATGGGAACGTAGCCAGCCTTGGTTGGAAACGCTGCAAAAAGACATTTGGGGTGAGATAAGCTTCCTTTTTACAGTTGTTAGACTCTTAAAGTTAAATTTAGTCTTAGCAATTATGTTATGATTTTGTTTTATATGTAACCCTTCTGTTTCCATTATCCATACTCACTGTCTCTTAAATATTGATCTTTGATAAGAAACTTATGATTGTTTTCACTCTAAATCTATCTGAGTGCTGTAATGTTATATGGGAGCTGATCCTGAGTTCAATCAAACAAGCAGGTGTGTACACTGTTTCTTGGAGGACAGCAGACCTGGTATTATGGTGAGTGCTCAGTGGGTAAGGGGCTGAATACTACAGGGGAATGCTTCAAAAGGGCTCAGGGACTGGAGGACACCTGTTATTAATCTGGAAGGCAAAGTAAGGGCCCCGGTGGCAGAGCCCAGAGAGATTGGTTGGCTGATAGGCTGGTGGTGTCAGGGAGCTGACCCCTAGTTAACTACTAGCAAGTATCTCCTGGGCATCCTGTGAATCATCGCACCTCCCCCATCCTCCTTTGGGGAGCCCATACTTAGTGAAAGCATTTGGGATGAAGCAGGGGGAGTTGATTATGGCAGGCCTCTACCACAAAGGAATCACAGAGAGCTGGAAAATGACACTAGATGTTGGTGTGACAGAGTGACAATATCCTGGACAAACCTTATGGAATTAAGATAAACTCTATTGAATTAAGTTAAACCTGATGGGAACTTAATACAGTCCCCAATGTTAGGAGGATTGTATTAGAGAGTTGATTGTATTAAAAATGCAATTGTGTGTGTGTTATTGTGGAATTCTGTGTAACTCCTTCAGGAGGAGGAGGATGCAAATGTAATTCCTGTGGTTATCAGTCCTTTGAAGCTAACCCCTGGAAAATTTCACATGTACTAGAATCTAGTAACTAGATCAATTGGATTCTCCAGGGAACAATGGGCAAAGAAAGGATTATTGGCTAAATAGCCTGGTTTTAAACAGGCTCAGGGCCTTCTTCCTGATCCAGCAAATGGATAGGACCCTGGCCTGAAGACAGGGCTGGATTAAGGCAGGGGCTTTAGGGGCTGCAGTCCAGGTCAAAAGGGGCCCTGCAAAAATAAATCACAGGCAGCGATCTCCAACTCTGGGCCGCTAAAGTCCCGTGGTGCAGCGGGGTGCTCAGGCAGGCCGCCTGCTTACCATAGCCCCATGCTGCTCCCAGAAGTGGCCAGCTGCTAGCACGTCTCTGTGGCCCCTGCCGGGGAGGAGGGAGGAGGAGAGGCAGGTCCACACGCTGTCCCACCCCCAGCACCATCCCCGCAGCTCCCATTGGCCAGGAACCAGCTAGTGGGAGCTACGGAGGTGACACATGTGGGTGCGGGCAGCACACGGAGACATGGTGTCCCACTTCCTCCAGGGGCCGCAGAGATGTGCCAGCAGCTGAACGCTTCTGGGAGCAATGTGGGGCTAGGACAGGCAGGCAGCCTGCCTGAGCCCTGCTGCGCCGCCAGCTGGGACCTGCCTGTGATAAGCGCCTCCCGGCTGGAGCCTGCACCTCACACCCCCTCCTGCACCTCAACCTTCTGCGCAGGTCAGAATCCCCCTCTTGCACCCAAACTCCTTCCTAGACCCCGCACTCCCTCCTGCATCCCAGGCCCCTGACCCAGCCCCATCCTGCACCAAACTCCCTCCCAGAAAAAATACTTGTATTCAGGGGCCCCACAAAATCTAATAGCCCCAGGTCCACAGGAGAGTTAATCCAGCCCTGCCTGCAGTGGGTCCCAATCCTCAAGAAATGTTTGGAAGGGCTGGGCCTACTGAGACAACATACGACTCTGTGCTTGTTCTGAGCTGAAGCTGCGATGAACTTGAAACCAATAGGAAACACCTTGGGTGGGGTGTTGAAGGACTGCTCCTGCCTGAGCCCGGGGTAGGGTGATCTCTGGTAAACTCATTAGCATGTGTGTAGGTCCCTATTACTGTTCTTAATGTTTTTTCTGTAGTGCTTTAACCTTAAGGATAAAATAAACTTGCGTGAAAAGAGCTGTGTGGTAACTATAACTGTGAGCAGTCACACTATTATTTGTCTCTAAGGAGAAAGCAAGCAGGCCTGCTTAGGCAGAATCTCTTGCTGTGAAATCACAGTATAGTCAGGGGACTGTGCAGCCTGGAGATACCCTGGTTAGAGCCCTGCGTGCATGCAAATTTATATCCACGGATGCAGATATCCGCGTATATAAATCGGTATCCGCTGAACCACTGGGCTTTCCCAGGAACTGCAGTGGTGAAAGGAGCAGAACATGGGGCCACTGCTCCAGGAGCCAGCACCCTGCGCCGGCAGCTCCTCCAGTGTGGCTGTACTGCCACCAGCCCCACCCCCAGGTTTGCCCCGTCCCTTCCACACAGCTGTCTGTGTCTCCTGTCTGGGGGTGTGTGCACCACTTGCACACACTGGCGCGACCAGGGACAGCTGCCGGTGAGCCTGGTACCCACCCCAGTGGGCGGGGTTGGGGGCAGTACAGCCATGTCAGAAGAGCTGCTGGCTCAGGGCACTGGCTCCTGGGAGTGGAGGCCCCACATTCTGCTCCTTTTGCCACTGTGGTTCCCGGGGGAGCCCTGCAGTTCTGGGATAACTGATTTATATTTGTGGCTATCCACGTCCACGGGTATAAAGGTGCATGTGCGCAGGGCTCTAACCCTGGTCAGGAGTGAGTGAGATGATGGTCTCCGCCCTAGAAAGGCAACAGCTGGGGAGCGGTAAGCCTCAGAGTGGGGGTCCTCACTGAATCACTGAGAGGAAATATAGGTGCAGTTGCCTGAACTGTGACACTTGGTATTTTTGTAGAGACCTAAACAAGCTAACAGCACATAGACAAATACTCAAATAGATGCCCTTTTATGGAAAAAATGTGCAGTATAGACAAAATGTCATAAAGTTCACCCAACTCTTTTTGTTGTTCTAGTACCAGACCGCACAGTAAATTGTGTCTGGTTTTTGTGACATTTTCAAAGCGTGTACTGTAGATTTTGGCATGAATCGGCGAACATACTTTGTTTGAACTCTTTAGTTTCTTTTCATTTGTTTTTATTAATTTGTCCACAATTTCCAGTATTTTACTGTTATTTATAAGGAACAATATGGGAGACATCTGGTGGTCAATAATTAGCAGAATCTCATTAATTTATACTAATAATGGGAGACTTATTACTGAAGTTTACAAATGAGCAAGTAAACGAGCAAGCACGGTTTTAAAAAGCCAGGATAATGCATCACAAAATGTGTTTTTAATTTCTTTGACTAGCTTAGTTTTAATTATGCGTGATAATTCACAGCACATTAGTAAATATACAGTTCTGTAGGAGATCTTGTAAAAGGAGTAAAATAATGTGAAATCTCTCTACTGTACTCTGCCGCAAAATCTTTGCTGAAAAGGGGATCACTGAAAAGTTATTTTTGTATGCAATTATGTTGCGTACAAATTGGAAATGTGTGAATTAGCAAGGTTCTACATAATAGGATAATAGTTCCTGTAAAGCAAATCCCAGTGAATATTAACCTAAGACTGGAGCTTTGTAGATAAAGTAGGATAAAGTGGTTAAGGGACTGGATTGGGTTCAATTCCCAGCTCAGCCACAAACTTCCTGTATGACACTGAGCAAGTCACGTCATTTCCCTGTGTATTTGTTCACCATTTGTAAATGGGAATAATTATGATGCTTCCCTACCTCCCAAAAAAGAACAGGAGTACTCGTGGCACCTTAGAGACTAACAAATTTATTAGAGCATAAATTTTCGTGGACTACAGCCCACTTCTTCTGTATGCATGCGAAGAAGTGGGCTGTAGTCCACGAAAACTTATGCTCTAATAAATTTGTTAGTCTCTAAGGTGCCACAAGTACTCCTGTTCTTTTTGCGGATACAGACTAACACAGCTGCTACTCTGAAACCTACCTCCCAAAGTTGTTCTGAAGATAAATGCATTAATGTTTGTGAGGTACTCAGATACTACGGGTGTGGGGTTCATACAAGTAGAGAGTGTTTGCCTTATTTCAAAGTATTCATGTAAAAATACAACTGAAATAATATTTTTTGTGATACATAACCTCTGGGTTTTATCCATTGTGTTTGCTAACTTGCTTACCAATTTGCAGATTTTAAGTACTCTTCAATGGGTGCACCAACCAGTGCAAATCAGAGAGATGATGTGATGGACTCACCACTACATATCTCCCAAATTGTACCATAAATATATCAGAAATGTGCTCAGTTTCAAAACCCCAGTCCTGAGCGCCTTTGAGCATTGGAAAAGTTAGCATCCAGATCAAGATCCAAAGTTTACAGCTCAGATTCATCTGTGATATATAGTAAAAAATGTTTTACAGATGTTTTTTTAAGAAGCCAGTGTAGCAGAATTCAGCCATATAAAGATGGGACAGCTATTGAATAAAGACAGTTATGTTAGAAATGTATTGACCATTTTAAATGGTTGAACTGAGCAAGAGACATTTATTTCTCCAACTCAGAGCTTCCTCATGTGGGCCAATTTATTTTGATTTGTCAAACACAGATAGGCTCATATATATATATTTTTTACCAACACATACAAATAGTTCAACTAGATAAAAAGCCACACAAAACCTTTTCCCACCCCATCAATGAGAAATTTGTTTCCCTCAACTCACTCACACCCACTCAACCTATACTGGGAAAGCATGGGAAAATAACTAAGTGTTGCAGCATGCCCTGAAGACCAACAAATACATGTTGGGCAAAGGATGAAGAGGGTGGCAGAGTCAAAGCCCTTCTATGGGGAGTGTTAGCCCAGAGTCCCAAGTCATCACAACAGCTGTCAAGAAAAGGGGTTTCTAATGTAGTTAGAATCCACACCATTTAGGACTTCATACTTCAAAACCAACATTTGAATTCTCACCTCCAAACATATTCAAAACCAATACAGATTGCAGAACAAAGGTCAAATCCAGGACTCACTGAAGTCGATGGGACCAGGATTTAGTCTCAGCGATGAAATATTCCTGATTTATAGTTACATCACATGAAAATATAGGCAGTGTGCAATACCTGACTTGATTTCAGTGGAGCTACTTCAATTTACAGCTAAGGATCTGGCCCTCATTTATTTTTAGAAAGTCACATTTCAAAACACAAGAACTTTTTCTTCAAGTCACCCATGTTTCAAAGCAAAATAAGCAGAGCATACTCCTTTCTTACATTTTCTTCAAGCAGAATTGAATTTGGACTCCTTGAGTCAGTGAGTAATGCCAGTCTAATTATCCCCATAGGTAGAGCAGAATATATAAACCCTGCAGCCATAACGTGGAGGGGCAGGAGCACAGTAATTCTAGTGCTAGCACCTAATATCATGGTATTGTGCCCTTATTCTCTTACTGCGTTTATCTGATGCCTGTGAAACCAGCACCAGGATAATAGCAGGTATGCCTAAGCATCCATAGTCATTTATGATAACAGTGCATGCAAATGATATCATGATAACTTCTATGAATACACCTGTTACCTCTTTTATACCCAGTCGGACTGTGTGGTGCTGCTCCATTGACATTTCAACCTGCCAGCTTTGTTCAGTATCAAAAAGTAGACCAAAACTAGACATAGGTCAAGGAAACGGTGTCTCAATCTGGATTAGATTTGGGCTGGGGTTTGTTTTATGGGCTAAATCAGAGCTATGGTAGTAGTTTGGATTAAATGGCAGTAAAATGTCCCAAAGTATTCTCATGAAATATTTGATGCAGTTGGTGGGAATCTCATGAGATCTTCACAATTTCTGCTGTATGAAAGATCTCACTAGCTTTCAGCCACATCCCCAAAGAAGAAAATAGTGCCTGTCTAATTTTGAATTTGACCCAGAAACCAAACCAGACATGGCTAGAGATCCAGATCTGAGGCTGTCAATTTGAAACCCTTGAAATTCAAAGGGGTTTGGATTCAAATGTGTAGTTTTAACCCATCTCTAGGGAAAACATCAGTGGAACTGTACCATGCAATCTGATATAGTAGTGAAATCAGATATTTATTTTAAAATACTCCAATGATTTTTCATCTATCAAATTGTGCTCTGGGATGGGCTGTACAAACTCCACACCAAACAAGAAAGTTCAGCTAGCCCCACCCTACTGCACCTGTGAGACATGCAAATCTTGAAGGAGGCACCTTAAAAAGGGGGAAGCTCAGTTCAGAAGGGCCCAGCCAGGGACAGCAGACAGAATTCTCATCCTCAGCTCCCAGAAAGAAGCACAGCAGAGAGACAAACTATCTTCGGTTGCCTGTGAGCACAGAGCAGTAGGACAGATGGCTGGAGGATCCTGATAGGACAAAGAAACTAGTGTTGCTCTTAATTTCTGTTACTTTAGTTTCATTTCCTTGATAGCCTTAAGACCTGGGACTAGATATTTGACCCCCAGTGAGAATACAAGGCCCTTGCGAAGAAGGTGAGCTGACATCGGAAGTAGCTCAGGGAAGAAGCAAGAGGTCTGACAAGGCAGGCCTTAACCAATTCCATAAGGGTCCCTCAGCTGGAACTGAGATTACAGGTTCTGAGTTCCCCTACAGCATCTCCGGGAAAACCCCAGACACTAGGTACCAGAGAGCCTGGACTTAGGCCATTGACCTGGTATGAGATCATGGGACTACTGGGTAAAGACCCTGGTTTACCCTTCAAGGGCTGAAGTCACAAGGGAGGAGGGGACCACTAGTGGACTTGGGCTGCACAGCCACAGAGAAAAAACCCTGCAATGCCTCACCTAACCACAAGGCAATACACTGGATGCTGAGTCACTTTGCCACATGCTCTTATTAACATTTTTGACAATAAAGGCCAAACCAGAGCTCTCACACTTGGGCTTCTGAATCTAATTAAATGTCTAAACATGGATTTAAGAGCCTAACTTCAGGCCCCCAGGTTTGAAAATGTAGGCCTGTGCTATTTTCATTCCCTCAGCGAGCACTACAGTAGCTGGCTAATAGGCCCCTCTTCAGCATGTGATCCATTCCCAGATCAGAGGCACAAAGTTTGCATTTGAATTACAGATATGACCTTTCATAAAGCTTGAGGGTGTCTTTCTGATCCAGAATTTTAGTTTGAGTGCCTCTCTACTGGTAACTATGGTATATCACATGAAAGATAACAGGTCACAATATCTAATGAAAATCCCGTTTTTGACCTAAGTAAATAAAAAGAAACATGACTGGGGGCGGGGGGAGTTAATCAGGTGATATGTTTATTTTCCCAAAGCCAGTGTGTTTCTATAGGTATCTTAATTTCTGCTGAGCTCCACTGTGTAGATGTATTATGCCTACAAGTAAACACAGTGCATCAATATATCAATATCATACCTTTTAGTATAACCTTAATTAATGTTGTTTTCCTTCTGTTTTCCTTGTGCATATGACTGACTGAGATTTCGTTGGTAATCTACCAATTTAATATTGTTTTAGAAAAGTATGGAAAAGGAAAATCCACCTCAAGCATTTGGCACTGGTTTCTATAGAACCAGTCTAAACCTGCTGCAGTGTTTTCCACATCAGCATTTCCCCAATGTCCCTTCTGCTTGCATATTAGAAAGTCCTTATTATACTAACACTGGCTAGTCAGTCTGGCCAGTCAATGATTTTAAGTTGTTTGTACAGTGACATTTGCATAAATACTTAAGGCCTGATTCTCATCTCACTTAGACTGTTTTAAGGCCAGTGTAACTCTACCAATTTCCATGTATTTGGTCTTGGCTTGCCCTAGTGAGTTAATAGAAGAATCAAGCCCTTGATTTTGGTTGAAGCCAAAGTAATGTAAGTGCAGAGTTTATTTCATTAATTCATAATGAATCTGTTCTGCTCCAGCTCTTTGTTTTGCTCGTGGAAATGTATTATGTTGGATTCTCCTTTTCTGATTGCAAAGGACCATAATGGTACAGAAATTTGGGTTCTTTATGGTATTAAAAATACAAGGCACATCTTTATGATACTTACAGTGCAGTTACTACATGTTCCCTATTGACTATCCACAATCCATAATATCCAAGAATATAGAATTTAGTTATTATTGCACATTCACACCCATAAGGGTACCAAAGTCCAGAATAAAAGTGTATAGAATATTAATGATAATATGCACTTCCAGCAGACAGTAACCAGTCAAAATGTCTTCAGGAGGTCATGATTAATACAAAGACTCTTGCTAAATCAAGATATAATAAAGTCTCTTGACATAATATTGAGTGTCACCTGATGGAGCCATTAACCCTATTATGTGTCAATGATACTACTAAGGAAAAAGTGGAGGAGGGCAACATATGCAACAAGGCGAGTAGTCAGTCATACATACTCTTTCAAGTATCATCAGCACAGTTCTCCACTCTAGTGATGTGCTTCAGCACTGCACTGAAACTTGGAACAGAACAGAAAGATGAAGTCACCGGGCTCCACGCAGACTTTGTGTTGCTTTGTGGAATGTTTCTGGTGAAGCCATAGAAGAACATGTTTACTCCTCATCCATTCTCACTTCTTTACAGCTGCCAAAACAGGAAAACAGAATTCTTTATAGTCAAGTTTCGTAGTTTGCTGAAGGCGATTTATTTTTCTGTTCTTTTTCTAGTAAGGGGCTAGTTTATTACACAGTTAAGGTAGGGAACACATTTCTAACATTTTTTTCCCAATAAGGAAAAAAAATTGAGGGGGGGACTTGACTTCTTGGAAGGTGTAGCGAAAAAAGGCTGTGTTTAAAGAATAGCCTTCATTTAAAATCAATCTCCTAGTGTCTAGCTCTGATGATTGGCTGAAGGGCATTTACCTAACTGGTGCTCCATCTACCTAAAATTCATCTGCCAGGCTCACAAGGATTGGGAGACTCTTCTGACCCATGCCGATGGAGAAATGTCCTGAGACATTCTAGAGTAGATATGAAGTTAGAACCCACTCCACATCATTCTTACTAGTCCTGGCCCCAGAATGCCTCAAACTCCAGTGCCAAGAGATGCAAAAAAGCCAAAATAATTATCCCCATTGCAAATGGGAGAGAATGTTAGCTTTCAGACACTAACCTGATAATGAAACATGGTGTCATTCACAGAATTTTCATATATCCATACCCATTCGGGTCATAAGATACCTAAACAAAACCAAGGAGGACACTGGCTGTCTCTTTCTTCAGGACATCCAGAATGCTACTGATGCAGAAATATTCAAAACTCCCGAGTTCGCCCTCCCCCCTCAAATCATGAGATTTTAATAATAATTGTTGTATTTGAGCGTGTGGGGTGCACTTGATTTGTGTTTTAAAGCTTTTCTCTTTATTCCATGAGGGCTAGTGACTTATTTTTTTCCAATGAAAGGTGAGATTTTCATGCAAGATCATGATTCGGCAGCGGGGCTTTAAGAAAAATGCTAAAAATCATGACACTGCTGACAGTGCTTCTGTGCTGAGAGAAGTAGCAGTGACACAGTCGTTTACAATGAAAACACAGGTTCCAGATAGGGCATTCACATCAGTGGCCAAATAGGAACTGTTCTGAGAACAAGCAGCAGAAAGATCTCTTTTGAGAATGATTAGTGGCTATGAAATGAGAAAGACACTATGGTTCAGGGATGCTAGTTTTTGACAGATGTCCAATACCCTGATCTCCCTCCTAGATGTTTCTACTTCTGTGTTTTTAGTAATTCTTTATATTAGGGAGTGATAGTTCGTTTTAGTTGATATATTTTATTTGCACTTTACTTTTCAAGAAAAAAGGAAGTAGATACTACTCACTGTCATGTGAGAAGCACCTTTTGTAACCATCAACAGAAGGTCCTGTGGCACCTTTAAGACTAACAGAAGTATTGGGAGCATAAGCATCTTCTTGCATCTGAAGAAGTGAGGTTCTTACCCACGAAAGCTTATGCTCCCAATACTTCTGTTAGTCTTAAAGGTGCCACAGGACCCTCTGTTGCTTTTTACAGATTCAGACTAACACGGCTACCCCTCTGATACTTGAGTTTTGTAACCATGTATCATATCATGTGTTTGGGCCAGGAAATAAAGATCAGTGTCTTTTTATCAGCCCTCCTTGCGTTACAGCTTTCTTAAAGTTGTTTGTGAAATATTGAGACACAAAACTGCTGCTGCTGCAGCGTTGGCTAGGAAATGAAAATAGGAAAAAAGGATGTGAAAGTTGAAGCAGCAGCTTCTGCTTGGGCTGGTGTTGGCTGAGCAGCAGATACTGCTGTTTCAGATGATCTTCTGTTCTTGCTGAAAGCTGGAAGTTCCCTAGCTATTGTTTCACAGTGTTTGTCTTCTCCCAGGTCATGTGGAAATTGTGAAGCCTTGAATCTTGGATCCGCTGAGTTTGCAAGCACATAAGCAGATTTCAGCATTCTCTGTATAGTTTCATCTCACAATCAGTCAGTCATATTTTGAGCTGTGCTGTTGGCAGATTCCTAATGTAGGGGGTTCTCATTTGCACGTTGGCCCAGATACTTGCCTGTGATCCACAAAGAGTTAAAAAAGTTGAACTGACCAGCTTTTAGTCACGTCCTCCCACTCCATCTGCCAATTACAGATGGGGCATTGGAGCATGCCTACAGGAATGGGCATGCTGCACCCTAGTGATCCCCAGTTGGCTGCTCTGATGCTAAGGGCCAGTTCAACCCCGTTGAGTCCTGTGTTGAGACTGGGACCTTGAAGTATGCCTAGCACGCTGTTGGTATTACACTAGTAATAATAATGGTTTCCCATATGTTTCTGGTGCATCTGTAATACTTTGTTCATTTCTGGGCAACATATAGCTAGAAATATATTGATCAATTAGAGGGAATTCAGAGAATAGTGACATTAATTACATGGGGACTAGGTGGAACTAAATTGGCTAAGTGATGATGAAGGTGGGGGCAGAGCATGATAATAAACTACAAATGTTTGAAGAGCGCTACCAACGCCAAGGAAAGAATTTTTTAGTATGGCACCAGGAGATATAACTAAGAGTAATGGGATGAAATTCAGAGCAGAAAATTTAGGATGATTATCAGGATAAACTTCCTGAAAGTGAATTCTATTCTGTTGTGAAATATTCTCCCAAGGAAATTGGCAGACGCGAGGAGACGACTATGAGAAGTGGTGACCAATATTAGTGGCCTAGAGGATACTAGGCTACGTGTGAAGTTTGTTGTGTCAGGGGAAGTTTGGACAGAAGTCAGAGCATCAGCTGTAACAGCACCAGACTCTTAGAATTGTCACTGCCAGGACACCAATGACTTTTTTGCATGCTTTCAGCTTTCTTGTTCTTATCATTGATATTCTGGTTATAGTCAGTACCAGCAGTATGGGAAGGGAGGCAGACCCACGGTCACACCTATGACTCTCTCTCTGTTTTGCATAGGTCAGATTCAATGAGGCTCCTCAATAACAGTGGGCTACCGTTAGAGAGTGAGATGGGGCATACAAACCTCACACTGGACAACCAGGGGATAAGGAGCTGCTCTGGGTTCAGGCAGCTTTGCCCTGCCACACCTGCAGAGCATACACAGGCTGGAAAAGGAGTTTAAAAAGGGATCAGAGCCACTCGCTTATTGGCAGACCAGGGAAGAGAACAGACTTTCAGCTCTTGAAGAATGGGTTGACTGAAGGCAGGAGCTTCCCAGATGACCACTGCTTGATTGATGGACCCTCCTTGAGGGAAGGGAAAGCCAGATGCTGACTCACCTTGAGAGAGAGTCATTCCCTTCTATTTCCTATTAGCTCATTTATTCATGTTAATTCCCCGTGCTTTTTGTGTATGGACTAACCCGGAAGGGGAGAGACTTTAAAATGACTGACCAGAGGCGCAAGTCTCAGGAAGAAGCAGGCCACTGCAGAGCTGGCTCGATCATTGGCAGGAAGTACCTGACAGGAAGGTACTTCACAAGGAAGTACTAGTAGTGAGTCAACCACTTCACAGGGACAAGCCATATTTTATGGAACTAGCAACCCAGATTTGGAGAGGTCTATTTAGCTACCAGGACTAATATGGATGCCAGTAGAAACTGAATAAGGGCCTGATCCAGCTCCCTTTCTTATCAATGCGAGTCTTTACTTTGGCTTGATTCATAGTTGGATCGGGTGCTGATATTTGGTTTACACCTAATCATATCTGGGCCACCAAGTATGCTATCTCTAAAGGTCGTCTGGGACATTCTCTCAAAAGGGAAATGCCATTGGCTCTGGAAGGTTAAAAATTTCAATCCATTAGTATGCAATCCTTGCTCACAACCCCCCCCCCCACCCCTGAGTAAACTCTCTTGTTCCCCGAGAGTTGCACTAAAAAAAGTCTAACTTCTCTTGTTCCATTTGATGGTACCTTCTTGGTGGAACATGTGCTTGACGGGCAATTTTTATATTGGGTTTCCATATGGGGTGTAGAAATAAAGAGGTAATAAAAAGGTATATATAAATATGACCATCCAGGCTTTGTCCAATACCTGCTCCATTCTGTTCAGTGTTGACTTGGTATGTTATCACTTAAATTTAGTAGGCTGGTATAGAAACATGAGTTAAGAGCTTTGGAGATAAAGATAGAAATAAGAATTTGTTCAGTTTCACTTAATACATTTTTTGGTATAATACAAGAAATGCTTGAGTTGAATTTACCTTCAGTGCTCTATAGAAATGATTGTATACCTGCCACTAAATGTAACAGGGCGATAATTCCCCATAGATGCCAGGTGTCAGTCACATGACTTATTTTCTAAGTAGACAAAATATCAGGATCGTCTAGATGGAAAGCAAAGATAGTACGTTTTAAGTTATTTGTTTTAGCAGCTTTCTTGAAGATTTCCAATGCAGTGAGAATTTAAAAATTCTTTGGGTCAAAAGAGGCTGTGATTTAAAAAGGGGAAATTAGTTAGTCTAAGAATCAGAGGGGTAGCCGTGTTAGTCTGAATCTGTAAAAAGCAACAGAGGGTCCTGTGGCACCTTTAAGACTAACAGAAGTATTGGGAGCATAAGCTTTCGTGGGCAAGAACCTCACTTACCCACGAAAGCTTATGCTCTCAATATTTATGTTAGTCTTAAAGGTGCCACAGGACCCTCTGTTGCTTTTTTAGTCTAAGAAGAATGAGAGAGTTAATT
Organism: Chrysemys picta bellii; assembly: GCF_011386835.1. Classification (NCBI taxonomy): domain Eukaryota; kingdom Metazoa; phylum Chordata; order Testudines; family Emydidae; genus Chrysemys; species Chrysemys picta. Next base: position 206,023,250 of record NC_088791.1, read on the forward strand.
TCAGTTTCAGTCCAAATGCATGAATTCAGTTTATTCCATTAAACTGAGCAGCAAAATAAGTTTTCAATGGTGTTAATCAATAACTGTTTTCTAACTCATGGTCTTTGCCCATCACAAATGAATTGTGATCCTTCTCCCAGACAAAACATAAAAGGGCTCTTAGAATATGAATTAGGAGCATATGTAACAAGAAGGATAACCTCCAGAGAATATTCACTTACTAGGCAGTGGTTCTAACCTAGACAGAATATATAGAGAGGTCTCTATCCATTTAGCTTCTGCAGAATATGTCATGGTTTCAAAATTCATTCTATAGAGATGATTTAATTTTGGGATATTTTAATTCCCAAAATAAATAATATAAATTGTAATCTACCAAATATAGATTGCAATCAACTAACTTACTGCTTAAGCACTCTTATGTTTATAAGTTAACAGATGAAAATAAAGGAACTGAGATTTAGACTCATTTATTTTTATATCAGAAAGAATACATCATTCTTCAAATTAATAGACTATTTTTTCTAACTTTGATTGGTCCATTCATTGATTCTGCGTTAGTGTACTTAACATCATTACTGTTATGGAACAGCTGTGCAAGGTGTTCCATTGAATGTGTGAGAAGTAATAAGTACTGTAGCCAGCCATGGTAAATGCCTCAAAATAAAGTAAAATTGGAAGACATCCTGCCATTAATACTTATTCTAGTGTTGGATTGACTGTACGTTGTTCAGATTCATTGAAATGAGTTCCTTGCATTCCCGTTTTCTTAAGTAACATATATATGTATATAAGGCCACCCCGCTAGCGTGACTTTTCATGAAAAGATGTTCTCATGTTTTATCCCCCCACAGCTCTAACCATTTCCAGATCTCCCCTGCCAGGCCCCTATTATAGTGATGCTACTGGACTCAGACTCATGTTCCCCATTAGGCAGTCTATTGTGCCAACTGCCAGACAACTAGGTCAGCCTTCACAGCTACCAGTTTAGAGCTTGTCTGACAGATATGTTTATTAAAAATAATTTTCTCCTACTGGCTGTCATTTGTTGCTGTATTACTATATCTTCCTTCAGTTACAGGTTGTACAAACTGTGGGGGGATTATGTACATGAAAGCAATATCTCTTCGCCTTTTAATATTTCACACTCTTTTTTTCCCAGAGTCACTTAACTTTGAAAGTTGGCTCTCCATCTCTTTGCATTTGTATGATACTCTACTCTTACCATTCCAGCTCAATTTGTAGCTTTTTCAACCCTCAGCCAGGACACTGTCAATTCAGATTCCACACGAGAGCTTGAGCTCATACCCACCACTGACACTGGAGAGTAGTGGTAGCTGTGATGTTGTTAGAGGCCAGGCCTGAATTTATATATTACCATTACATGCCCCGGCCTCTGCAGGCATGGAATCTTCTCCTCTGGACAGTCAATTCCGCTGCACATCAGGGAGCAGGATTCTAAAGGGGCCATGCAGTGGGTAGGCTGCCTCATAATTTTGGTTCAGGTCAATTGAAACAAACATTTTGATTTTGACCTTTTTAAATATAAATTAAGTTAAATTTCAAAATGAAAAGTCATTCTGACACAAACAAAAAACCCCACTTTGTTTCAAAAATGACAAAACTTTTCTCAAGTCAGGAAATTTGTTGACACTAATCATGCCACGTGAACAGTTCTGGTTTTGACAAATTAGCATTTTTCAGAGAAAAATATTTTGTGGAAAAATTCCTGACCAGCTCTACTCTGCAGCCACTTCATGGACTTCATCCCTCAGGAGCAGAGCTGTGTGCAGTCTAGTATTCATTGCTCTGCTGTCCCACATTTGGGCTGAATTCAGCTGCTAGTTACTCTGGGGCCACTCTCTCAATTTCAGTGGAGTTCTATCAGGGTAACGGAAATCAGAATTTAGTCCTAAATTATGAAACACACCAATGAGATTATTGCTTAGAATCAACACTCTATTATGTGTAACAGTGCCACAATTAAAGTGCTGTACATGGCAAGAGATGCCTCCTGTGGAGGAGGTCCATCTACCAGCTTCTGTTGTGACTTACATCTCTCGTGGCTCTTTTGAAAAAATTGGGTGTACCTTGCTCAATAGCCAATTTTTCATTAAAGAAGACATCATGTTCAAGGCTCAGCTCCTGCTGAGTGCAACTGAAAAAGGAGTAACACAAGCAGTACTGGCACCTCAGTGAGTATCCAGCTAGACAAATTCAGACTGCAAAAAAGGGAATTTTTTTTTTTGAACAGTCAGGGTAATTAATCGTTTTACCAAGGGTCCCGGTGCCTTACCAATCACTGTCAATTTTTTCAATCAAGATTGGATGATTTTCTAAAAGATCTGCTCTAGGAATTACTTTGAGGAAGTTCTATGGCCTGTGATATACAGGAGGTCAGCCTAGATGATCACAATGATCCCTTCTGGCATTGGAGTCTATGAATCTATGAACTCCCTGTTCAGTGTGTTAGAATGCCTCAAATATGAAAGATGCATTTAATTATGAATTTGCAAATATCTGGCTTTTAATTTATAAGTTGATCTACTTGTAGAAACAATGCTGCATCTTAACTCCCCTCTTCGCTCAATATCCCAACAAAACTCTGCTTTGACTGCTGCCTCACCAAAATGTCTAAGGCATTGACTGGCAATTAGTGCAGAGAAGTAAGCGTTGGGAGATGTGGATTCTCTTCTCAACTCTCTCAGTGGCTCACCATGTGAGTAACTAACAAAATTCCTACTTCTCTTGAAAATAGTATGTTAGTGATTCTCTTCGTTTTCTGTTATCTTAGGCCCCTTGTCAATACAGTGTACTTTCCGACATACACCACAGTTTCAGGTGCATGAAATCCAAGGACTACATTCTTGTTTCTCTCAGTCTGCGTGCTGGTACTCTTGCACTGAGTTACTCTGATGGCCGCAGTGCTTTGCAACACAGGGACTTTGATAGTTATCATTCGGGTCTTAATTTTCTCTCTACTGCAAGGCAGTCAAACAACCATCTGTCAATTTGGCAGAAGAGGCAAAAGATCTGATTTTGGTTTTTTGACAGGGAGAGCTTGGGTTTTTTCACTTCCATAATACTGTTCATCTGAGTATATCAAAGCATATTACAAACATTAATGACACTTCATAACACCTGTATGGGGTTATTTTTATTCTGATTGCACAAATGGATAAACTGAGGCCCAAAGACCCTGGACCTTGCCCAAAGTCACACAGTAAATCAGTGCTAAGTAGGTCTGGATTAGAACTCAGAACTCCTGACTCACAGAATGGTGTGCTCCTTACAATAGTCCCTCTTCCCATCAGTCCAGATAAAAGGAGGCAAACAGGACTAGATGCTAAGTGATTTCTCCACACTTTAAAAGCATAAGATCCATTGCACTTAAACCCTTTAAACAAAATAAATTTGTTCTGGTTACACCATGCATCTAATGGTATTAACAAAGAGGGTTAGAGTTGCCACAGTCTCATATGAATGTCAGTATGAGCAGCCTGAATATTGCATCTGATTTAGCTCATTCAGTACCTTAAGAGTTCATTAACATGCCTCCATAAAGCCTTTTTTGTCTCTTTGTCATGTAAATCTAAAAGAGGTCTCTCCCCACTTTTCTTTAAAGACTCTAATTTTTCTAAATATCAGAATAGCTTATCCAGCAGCCTCTTCTTACTGTCAAGTTTTCAGGAGATGGGACTAGCAGCAATTTAAAACCACTGTTCTATTTTTGTACCTAATAATAGGGAGAGGCAGGCAATCTTCTGGTACACAGATTCACCTTTTCTCACTGCTTTTCAGTGTGACTCCTTCACTGCCCCTTGCAAATTAAGGTTCTTTTTATTAAACAGCAGAATGCACTGTTTTTCTTTCTTCAGTTTTCTCAGAATCCATACTGAATATCTTGAGTTAAATGGAATGGCCTTTAAACCAGAGAAAATGACCATGTTTGGAGTTTGATCTCATTTCTATGGCAACAGGATAAAGTAAGGAAGAAAAAAAGAGCGAACAACAACAACAAAATCACACATCAAATCCACTTAGTGCTTCCAATACTGGCAATTCATTTCTGTAAGTGCCTTGTGGATTTCACTTTTTCATCAAATGCAGCCATTTCAGTAGACCACAGGATTAGCACCAGCAAACAGGATTTGACATTTACAAATCTCTTAAGTGAAAGAGAATGGCAAACAACTTTTTAAAATGCGTTAGGCTCATGTTGTAAATAGTACACCTTTTATCTAATTAGATGTACAAGTGTTTTAAATATTTGGCATTTTCATTTAAAGGGAGATGGTGTCAATTATCTAAAAAATCATTGCCAAGTGTAACTGCTATGATCAGTTTCAGTGCTTGCTGGTGATAGGTTTCCGAGGAAAAACTTTGAATTTTACCCTGCCTGTTTCTATGCAAGGTAGTTCTATGATTTGCTGAACAAGACCTGAACTACTGTTACTCTGCCCTTGCTGTTGATGTGACTGTTAACGGAATTGCATAATTATCTAAGCCCTTGCTATGTAGTAGTCTGGAACAAGACAGTCTTATTTAGGGCTTAATTCAACTCACACTACAATCAATGGAAAGATAATAATGGCAGTCGCAACCGGCCCCAGTTAACCACATTGCTAGCCACATTGCACTAGCATTTCAGAACGGACCTAGAGCAAATCAATCTTTTGCATTATTGCATCAACCATTGTTAAATAAGATGAAGGGTAAAGTTTTCCAAGTCACCTAAGTGACTTTAGAAATTTAAATACTATCTTCAAAAGGAACCTAGTCAATAGGCATTTAGGAATCTTTCAGTGAGACCTAGGCTATGGCTACACTACAGCTTAAGTCGACATAAGTTATGTCACTTTAGGGTGTGAATTAGCCACCCCCCTGAGCGACATAATTTATGCTGACTTAAGCGCCGGTGTGGACAGCACTACGTTGGTGGGAGAGCTTCTCCTGCCGACATAGCTACCGCTGCTCACAGGGGCTGGAGTAATTAAGCTGATGGGAGAGTTTTCTCCCGTCATCTTAGAGCGGTTCCACTACAGCACCACTGTAAGCTGTCTAGTGTAGTCATAGTCTTGGTCTTCCAACTGCCTAAATCCCTATTGAAAATGGTGCTTAGGCTCCTGAGTCACTTAAGCACCTTTGAAACATTACCCCTAAATCCCCCAAAGTCACATTCAGCCACTTAAATACTGTATATCTATTCTTTTTGTAAACCACTTCTAAAAAGGTGATTGACAAATCTTTCTAATCAGCCATCCAGATTGCGGAATGGAATGCTGACCAAATGGTGTCATGAATGGTTATGAATTCAAACTACTGAACCAAGCTATTACCTGCCGCGACCAAGGGAAGGGTGGCCTGAACCCAGCCCCAGCCTGGACCTAGGGTACCTTTCCCCCAGCCCAAATCCAGCCCTGGTCTGGACCTGCCGTGGCCAGGGTGCCACTCCCCTGGCCCAAATCCAGCCCCGGCCTGGACCTGCCATGAGAGGGGGGCCTATCCCGCGGCCCCAGCTCTGGAGCTGCCACAGGGGGGAGAGGCGCCTCTGCCCCCAAGATGAGGTGCTGCTGTGGGGAGAGAGAGCTGGGGAGAGTCCTCTCTCCCCACCGTAGCCCTGGACCACCCTCCTGCACTCCAAACCCCTCATCCCCAGCCCCACCCCAAAGCCCACACCCCCAGCTGGAGCCCTCAACCAGCCACGCCTCCCCCAATCCTCTGCCCCTCACATATCACCTCCATATTGGTGCACATAACAAAATTCATTCCGCACACGTGTGGGAAAAATTAGAGGGAACACTGATCACAAGGTTATTGTAGGGGGTTGCACTATTGCCACCCTTACTTCTGCGCTGCCTTCAGAGCTGGGTGGCCAGAGAGCAGCGGCTGCTGGCCAGGTGCTCAGCTCTGAAGCAGAGCCCTGCCAGCAGCAGCACAGAAGTAAGGGTGGCAATACCATACCATGGTATTTTACCTGTATGTCTTCCTGTATATGTGTGTGCTGGCAAGTGGGTAATGAAGTCTTGCAGTGACATGTGATCATGTCACCTGAACTGGAATCCATCTTTAACCTGGTGTCTTTCCATTGAGAAGGAGGGGGTGGGAACCCAGAGAGGGACAAAGGATTCCCGCCTTATGCAAAAGATATATAAAGGGGTGGAACAGAACAAAGCGGGAGGAGCCATCATGAAGAATCCCCTAGCTACCACCTGCGCTGGAACACGAGCTGTACCAGGGGAAAGAATTGTGCTCAGGCCTGGAAGGTGTCCAGTCGGAGGAAAACACTTACTGAAGCATCTCTGAGGGTGAAATTATCTGTATTCAGTTTGATTAGACATAGATTTGTGTGTTTTATTTTATTTTGCTTGGTGACTTACTTTGTTCTGTCTGTTACTACTTGGAACCACTTAAATCCTACTTTCTGTATTTAATAAAATCAAACAGCTGTGCATATCTCTCTATCAATGTTATAAGCTTTATATAGGGTAAAACGGATTTATTTGGGTTTAGACCCCATTGGGAGTTGGGCATCTGCGTGTTAAAAACAGGAACACTTCTGTTAGCTGCTTTCAGGTAAACCTGCAGCTTTGGGGCAAGTAATTCAGACCCTGGGTCTTTGCTGGAGCAGACGGGAGTGTCTGGCTCAGCAAGACAGGGCGCTGGAGTCCTGAGCTGGCAGGAAAAGCAGGGGTAGAAGTAATCTGGGCAAATCAGGTGGCAGCTCCCAGGGGATTTCTGTGATCCAAGCTATCACACAACCCTTAGGCTGCTGTAACAATGAGCAAGGAGACTGGCCTATAGAAGACTACAGCAGTGGTGGGGTTTAATCATCCTTTGTGCATCACTTCCTAGTGTACATTCTGTACAGTTACACTTCCCCTCCTATATTCATAATAGGCTGATCCAAAACCACTGATCTCAGCAGTAAAGAAGTCTGGATACAAAGTTTAGTATGTGAAAACTATGTATATATTCTGGTTGATTGCTTTGCCGTGAGAGGTTCAAAGGAACTGCATGGGAAAGCCCAGTACTTCTTACCTAGCTCAAAATGCCAGTGGAGACACCAGCAAAAAATGAGCAGTTATTAGGAGCCTTTGTTACAAAGCACTGTAACCAGAGGCGCAGCTTCGCATCAGGCATTTGGCCACTTCTGCATCACCTGACAAACTGCAGTAAAACAGCCTAGATGTTAAATGTCAATTTCATATTTTTATTATCAGTCCGTGAAACAAAACCATTTTTATAACATAAATAAAAATAAATTACACGAGGCTCTCTTCTCTCAGGCTGGCAACAAAAGATTTTCTCTCTTTCTCTCTCTCTGTGCAGTGTGTACCCGAGCTGAGTGCATCAAACTACCAAGTAGATGGTGTGCGAGAGAGAGAGATGGGAAAATATCCTCTTCTTCCCATTTATTTATAGTCAGGAGATCTTAACTGATCCTCTCCTAATTCAAGTCCATCCTGAAGACCAACCTCTTCCCCATGGCACCTATAAATAATTGTTGTGGGGTGACTTGGAATCTCGCATCTTTTATTGATATTTAATGCAACAGCTGTGTCTGTAATTATTATTGTCAACTTCATTTTAAGCCTGTGATTTTTATACCACCTAACATTCAGGTGGATCACTTGCTCAAATACTCTTTGCATGAAGAGAGAGAGAGAGACCGAGAATAGGAGAGATTGTTACAACGAAGGTGGACTTGATCTTTTGAGTTTTATAAATGTTTTCTTTTTCATTTTCTGTGTGTGTTCAATAAATATGAAAAATATACCACTGGGTGATATATAACCAGAAAAACAAACTTGTTGGAACAAAACTCCAAACCCAGATTATTGTTTGTTTTAGCAGTAAAAAAGTAATAAATAAGGAAATATAAAAAAACTATATCATCCTAAAACCCCTATCCAAGTGCCACAGCATGATTGAACTTCTAACTATTTAAGTGTAAGCGTAAAATAAATCTTTAAATAATGCAACTTTTGTAATGCTCCGGGTTTTTATTAAGCTTGTCTATAACTTTATCCTTCTATTTAGACAGCAACAATCTATAAATATTTAGGAAGTGAAGGAACTAAAATGTGAACAGTGGCACAGTCTTATGTCAGCTCCCTGGCTAAAATATTTTTCTCTGAAGACCATGGATAAGTTTGTAGACAACAAATGAACAGCTGACCAACTAGCAGCTGAGTTGTGGGTTATATATATGCAGCAAGGAGGTCTGAAAGCTTTTGTTCTGTAGTGTTTGACCTATATTTGAACTACTTTTAGCTTTTATGATGGGGGGTGGGGGAATTGAACTGAACACTTCAGCACTCCTAATACAAATTGTAAGTAACTGTTTCTATGTCCTCATAATATACAATATGTAAGAAAAAGCCAGGAGTCCTGCTTGTTTAGGAGAAGTACTGCCAGTAGGTGAAAAAATTGTTCAAATTGCTTTCTTTCTTTTATGATGCTGTTGCCAGCAAGCAAGATAAACTTTGAATAGCTGTTGATCCCTCTGGCCATGCTTGATGTGTACAACATCATGTCCTAGAGGTAAGGAAATTGGAAGGTAAGGAGTGTGTAAAAACTAGTAAGACTCCTGAGACACATAAATGAAGGCACCTGATTATGAAATATGATGTACTACACAAATCTTTTAGATGTGAAAGAAGCTCTCAGGCTCTATTTAACTAGTCGACAGGAGTCAAAAATGTCAAATAGTGGAAAGAATAAAGAATTATGGATGGGGAGGGATGGGGAGTGGAGAAGGGTTAGCTGTGGGGCATCTGTGCAGTCCTTTAACCTTTCATCCCTGGAAACCTCACTTAAATTTAGCTGGGATCACATGTGAATTAGGCCTAGTGCTTTCCAAATGTGGTCCTCGGTCAATATTTGTCTGTAATGGCAAACTCACATGATGACTTGTCAGAAGAGACCAGGGTGAAAGCAAGGCTGTTGCAAGTCAAATTATTGGAGTTTGCCAGTTGGCGCTGATCCAATGTTGCATTCCCAAAGTTCAACATGTTTGTACGGCATCATTGTGAAGGGGTGAAGTCCACTACAGTCTCTCTTCGTTTCCTTACCAAATAATGCAGAATCTACCTAATGTCTCATTGCTACAATAAATTAACAAACAATCTGCATTTTCAGCTGGTAGCAGTTGATAGATACATTACATTATTCTACCTATTATTCCCATAGACCCTAATTTTTTCTCACTACGCACAAATGAGCAATATGAATAATATAAACATGAGTTCATAATAATGTCTTATTTTGGATAGCTGTACCATGGAGCAATGAGTTTCCAATCCCCAATCCTCTAAAATCTAAATAGAAACTTTTATCAGCCTCAAAACCGGCCTGGTGTGGATCCAACGTCACAATTTTCTACAAAATATAAAATAAGTTAGACAAGGAATTTCTGAATTATGTACACTCTGAATACAGAGGTGTAAATTGGAACTCAAAAAGTTGTCATTTTTCCTCACAATCTTGAAAAAAAAATTATATTGGACCTATCTACTTGAGACAGAGCATACAACACCAGCATTTTATTGATGAAAATCCAATTGCAGAAGTTCTTATTTTGTTTTTAATCACAATGATTTGACTGCTGGAGACCTAAACTTCCATTAAACAAAAAGGGTGAAATCTTGTCCCCATTGAATTCAGTGGCAATGCTCCATTGATTTCAGTGGGGCCAGGAATACACATAAATCCTTTAGCCCTTTTCCTTGCAGAGATAGACGCTAAATTGTAACTCAATTGTAAAAAGAATAAAAACATCATTGGCTTGCAATGTGGCCTGATGAGATTCTTAAGGCTTGCATGGTATTATGAGCCCAGCAAGTCTCCTAAGGCTTCCTGAGGAGGTCCACAGAAGGTGTTGGGAGAAATGTCTCTCTTCTCACTATTCCTCCCTGGTTGCAGACTTCCTGAGGTCCTCTGATGCTCCTCTGTGGTTTGCAGCAGTAGGGCTCACCATAATGAACCTTGAATTGTCTATATAATAAAGATGAGAAGGCATTCTACATTGTGTAGACATGGATAAAATGAAACAGCAGTGGATGGATTAAGGTAGCATACTTTTCTGATATTTTCCCACAGTCTCAATTAAGGTACTTTGGGTGCCTTATTTGAAAAGTGTAACCTTAACTCCATTTTCAAGATCTCAGGATTGTTTGTGACTCTAATATTTTTGAAAGGCCATATGCACTGAACCCATTCATATGTGCCTGCAACCTGAACTTCATCGTAAAGAGGCTGTTCGTGGAGGAACATACAATTTTATTTTATTATATAGACTGTAAAAACCAATAATATGCTTATTGGAAATGCATTTTGGAAATGCTAGTTAGGCATCCAGCTCCCATTGATTTTTAATGTTGAGTGCCTACGGCCTTTTGTACCTTTGAAAACCTCCCCCTACATTCTTATGAATAACTGCTCGTGCCTGTAAATATAAATCTGAGATTAGGAAAAATCTTTTAAAAAAACCACATCAAGTAGAACCTGACTCAAATTTCAAATCCCAAAGCTCAGCACCCTGACTACTGTGTGAACAGAACAGAAAGGGAGATGGACAACCCTTAGTAAGGAGGGATAGGAAAATAACAATAGTGTGAAGAAGGTAGAGAACAATGAAAAGAGATTTTGTTCTCTACTTGATCTTTCTAATATAGATTGATAGGGCCAAATCCTGAACCCTGACAGTTTTGCTTTTGTTTCTTCTCTGTGGTTTCTCTTCTTGGCATTGTTCCCAATTTCTCTTTATCATTTCCATAATCTAGATTTATTAATTTAGAAGTTCAACCCTAATATAACAGGGTTTAAAAGAGAACTAGATAAATTCATGGTGGTTAAGCCCATTAATAGCTATTAACCAGGATGGGTAAGGAATGGTGTCCCTAGCCTGTTTGTCAGAGGGTGGAGATGGATGGCAGGAGAGAGATCACTTGATCATTACCTGTTGCCTGGCATTGGTCACTGTCGGTAGACAGGATACTGGGCTGGATGGACCTTTGGTCTGACCCAGTACAGCCGTTCTTATGTTCTAATATTTATTCATAGCTTTAAAAATGAAAAGTGCTCTGCAAATACTAATTAAGTATTAGTATGGTGCCCCAAATTCTATGCTGTACTTCAGCTGTTATATGACAACATAAATATTACATAATTTACCCTAAGGGTCTACATTAAGTCTGATAATGTGATTACTTTTATTGGAACTACAAAGATATACAAGCTTTCAAGCTGAAAAGGTCTGTTCCTCAGCTGTTAGCACTAATATAACAAGCAGATATGTATACAAGATGAGCCATACTGCCTGATATACTACAAACTAAGTTAGTATATTAAGAGCTCACTGTTATACAGTATGACACCGTATACAGATTTCAAAGGCATAGTCTATTTCATATCAAGGAAAGCCTTTCATATAACTGCCACCATTCAGAAAAGAGGCCTTATCTATTAAAATTATTAGGTCCAAAAAACAAACAAACAAACAAAAGATTTGCCCGTCTTCTGAACTGGGTGCAAATTCTTAAAGGCTAACACAGATAAAGATATTTTCCTCCTTAAATAATGAAAAGAGATTGTGATTCCACCTGGGCATCTTGATGATTTCAATATTATTTTACAGTCCCTTCAGCGAAGGAAAATAAAAATAATAATAAAAAAACAACAACAAATATAACAAAACAAAAAAACCCACCAAACTATCTCAAGCAGAGTTTTGACCCTGAAAAGAGAGAAGTGGCAGAGTAAAGTCCACTAGGGAGCAATTCTATTGATTTTTATGTGGAAGATGCTCAGATAATACCATGATGGGGGGCAGTATAAAACCCTAAGATGTGTAGATAGGTAAATTTTAGATAGGAGCAGCATTGGCTTACATTATTCTTTATTTTAAATATTTTTTCAACACTTGAGGGCATGATGGACATTCTAATTCTAACAGACCAGACTGTTCTCCCTATTGAAAGCATATGCAAGGGAGCATTTTGGATGAGAAATCTCCACCTGTTTATTTCCTCAGTGGTGATAAACTCCCATTGGTGACGAGCAATCCCACACCTTATTGGTATATTGAGGTGACTGGTAAATTAACTTCTTTAACAACTCACTCCTTCCAGTTCATCACAGAGAAGAGACCAGTTGACCACTGAGAATTAATCAGGAAGATTTTTATTTTATGTTTGCTACAATAATACCTTGTAATGGTGCCTCGGTCTCCTGGTCGGAGGGAGGCCACTCAGGCTCGTCCTGCTGGGTCGGGGCCAGAGTCTGTCCGACCGGCAAGAGCCTCCCAATAGGGCTGCATAATTGACAGTCCCTACTAGGCTTTAGCCTGGGCTTAAGTAGCTCCAGTAGGCAGCCCCGAAACACAGTCTATCAGGGCCGACTTTGGCCTGGGCGGAGCTCAGGCAGTCAGCAAACAAGTAATCTTTTAGGGCTGGCTTTGGCCTGGTGGGGCTCAGGCAGCCAGCAAACACACAATCTCTAAAGGGCTGGCTTGGCCTGGGTGGAGCTCAGGCAGCCAGCAAACAAACAGCCTTTAAAGGTGAGTGGTAAGGGTGCTCTTGTCCTGGGCTAGAGCCTCCTTGCACCGTGTAAGGGGTCAGCCACCCAGGGTGGGGTGGCAGGGGGACACAGGCCCACCCTACTTCACTGCATCCCAGCCCAGGGCCCTGGCAGGGGCATGATTGGCTGCCCCTGTGTCGGCGGGAATCCAGCCTCAACATGCCGACTGAGCCATGCCGGGCTCTGCAGCTGGTTGCTCCATGGCTGCTCCAGGCTACTTCCTGCCTCCCCGGGGTTTGGTACCTGCGGCCTCCAGGCCTCTTCTGGCTCTTCAGGGTAAACCGCAGTGGGTACTCTGGGCCAGTTGTCGTCCACATCTGGGGATCGGGAACAGCCAAGCGCAGGTTCCTCTCAGGGCCTCTGGAGAACCAGCTGAGCGTCCTCCTCCAGAGCAGGCTCTCCCCCAACTCAGCTGCAGGGCTGGCCTTTTATACTTCCGGCCCCGCGCCGGTCCTTCCGGCGAGGGGGGCGGGGTGATCTAGGCCTTGCCTTCCAAGGGGCATGTAATGGTGCCTTGCTCTCCTGCTTGGAGGGAGGCCACTCAGCCTCACTACACAACTCCAGGCTCCAACCAAGATCAGGGCCCCATTGTACTAGGCAGTGTACAAGCAGAATAGGAGATAGTCCCTGTGCACAAGAGCTAAGACAGTAAAGATGGTAGGTGAAATAGAGGAAGAGGTGAAATAACTAGCTCAAGGTCACACAGCAAGCCAGTGGCTGAACCAAGAATAGAACTGAGGTCCTACAGCTCCCAATCTAGTGCCCTGTTTGGTAGACCACACAAAAATAAGCTGATTATAGGAAGAAATGGTATGAGCCAATCGGACAAGGTTTACCCTAGTGAATAGGACTCCCTTGATATAAGGAGGCGAATGATCCAAGCCAAGAGAAACCTGCTGAAAACTGAAAGAGGAGGAAGACCATTAGAGCAATAAAAGTATTTGAAGGGAATGGAGCCAAAGAACAGACTGACCTAATGGAACTAGAGTGATGGAGAACCAAGTCAAGATAGCTTTTTGATACACCACGAGAGCAGACTTAGTTGTGGTCAGTTCAGAGGAAATAGACTATACAGGTAAAGGCCAAATCCTATATAGTTCTTACATGTCACTAATGTTTCCTTATCTTGTATTTCAGCCTCCCCAGTCTGTTTCAGTGTTGACCTGATTCTATATTCTATACTTCTCCACATTTTTATAAGATGTTTTTATAAGAATATGTGAACATCCATAGCTCTAGAGAGTGACCAAACCAGGACCTCAACTCCTCTGAATTTCAGAAAAGGGGGAGCTTGAATTTCTGGATCCAAACACAGACTTCTCTATCAAAGACTTAATCTGTGATAAAGAAGAACGAACTAATCTGGGCTTTAAGATTTGATAGCAAAGTCTCTTTGTTTAAAAAAACCAAAAACTCTTTCAGTTTATTTTCAAGAAGCAGTTTTTAATGATTTTACCTTAGTATATCACTCTGTTCACTAAGGGTCAGATCCAGCTCCCACTGAAGCCAATGGGATTTTTGCCATTGATTTTTAGTGGGAGCAAGCTCAGGTCATATGCATGAGGGATAGATATCACTTTTAGAGAAAAGAAAATTTTAAATGTTTTCACTGCAAAAAGTTCCAGGTATTTTATTAATTTTACGAGAAACTGCCTTGGATTAAATGAGGCACCATCAGAAGAGAGAAGACAAAAGCAGTAGGAAGTTCCTGAGTTTGAGAATGAGACAGAGGACAGACATGGGAATGAATAATAGTGCTGGAGCAGCTCCCAGTCATAAAATCAGAGCAGAGCAGATTGAGTTGGAGACTAAGGGTGACTCAGAGATATTAGGAAAAAAACAATCTTGGCAAAGAATGTCTTGTAGAGATTAAATAACAAGTAAGAGTTGTAGAACAGGAAAAGGCATTGAAATCTAATAGTAAATAGGATCTTTAATGCTCTTATTTCAAGCTGGGGAGGAGACAGAAATTCCGTATGCTAATAATGATTTAGACTGGAACAGAGTGTTTTAATACCAGCTGCTGATGCAGTATCAAGGGCAGAGAGGGACAATTTTAGTATGTGAGCCACAAGGTCACATCTAGGCCAAGTTATATTATAAAAACCTATCACTAAAATGTCTGTTCTATACTATCATCACCACCTAGAATCCTAGAAATATGGAGACAGAAGAGACCTTGGGCTATTTAATTAATCTTCCATTTTGATCCTGGCTGCCTCTTATGTCCATCTGCTCATCATGTCCCCATTTCAGCAATGAACTTAAACATATGCTCAAATGTAAGCATGCATTGTGCTGCAATGGGACAACTCACATGATTTAATTGTGATGTGCTTAAACCTCTTGCTGAATCAGAGCCTATAGCAATCATGCCACTTGAGGTTTAAGTGCAAAACTCCTTGGGCAATGAAGTTACTCCGGATTTACACCACTGTAATTGGGAGCAGAAGACAGCCCTTTATTACCAGTTGGTTCCAGGGCTAGCTCCTATGTCTTCTCCTATTCACTCATCCTGACAAAGGGTAATGCAGAGGTGTATGAATGTGTACTTAATAGAAGAATGCATACTCAGCTACTGTACGTTGGAATGTCCATTTTGGAGAGGGGCCCTGGGACCCCTGTTTTACCATAAAGGAGAAAGCTATTCATGAGGCCATTGTAAACTCTGATTCTGAAGTAACACTGATGGTGCGTAGATTAGTGAGCAAACTTCATATTGATATTGGTGCTAGGAAGGCTGCTGCTATCCAAGATGCAGAGTAAGCCTACCTATTGGTAGAACCTCCTTTGTCACTTATGTAAATAAGGCCGATGTGTCAGATAGTTTGATAACATTTCTCTTTGGTTTAGGTTGTTATGCTATGCTTATTCCCGAGTGTCTTCCAGAGTTAAATTAAGTAAAATGAACAAGAACTTAATGGTCGGATAGCGTCTCAGTTCACATTTGTCAGGGAGTGAAAGGTGGTTAAATTCTGAAGAATTGTGTGTTATTTCCAGTTATTATTCCCACTGCACTTATTCCTTCTCCTTTCTGCTCCTCAATATTCTCCTGTTTACACATGGTTTGCACTAGTCCTTTTGGCCATAGTTTTGTAGTGGGAGTTCATGTCAAATTTTTATACACCATGACTCCTAAGGCCTTTTCAGTGTCTCTGCTTTCCAGGATACATGGTCCCATCCTTTAACTATGGCCTACATTATTCCTAAATATTTGGCTTTGCACTTAGCTGTATATTGCATATTATTTGATTGATTGCATCCA
The DNA here is from genome assembly GCF_011386835.1 of Chrysemys picta bellii. Classification (NCBI taxonomy): domain Eukaryota; kingdom Metazoa; phylum Chordata; order Testudines; family Emydidae; genus Chrysemys; species Chrysemys picta. Next base: position 206,039,097 of record NC_088791.1, read on the forward strand.
GTTTAAAAATAGCCCTGTCGAAGTGATCTGATTTAATCTGATTTCATCATTATTAACTAGTCCACCAACCTTTTCATAGAATCATAGAATCATAGATTATAGGACTGGAAGGGACCTCGAGAGGTCATCGAGTCCAGTCCCCTGCCCGCATGGCAGGACCAAATACTGTCTAGACCATCCCTGATAGACATTTATCTAACCTACTCTTAAATATCTCCAGAGACTGAGATTCCACAACCTCCCTAGGCAATTTGTTCCAGTGTTTAACCACCCTGACAGTTAGGAACTTTTTCCTAATGTCCATCTGCAAACTTTACCAGCAATGATTTTATAAGTTTTTCTAGATCATATATGTAATTAACGTGTTTCTCATTGAAACAAATAAGAAGTGAGGAGTGAAGGTAGAGAATTTTGTTCCCAAACTAAATTTATTCATAATTTTTATTGTCTCTTGTAGAAATCAATAAAGAAGAATGAATACTATTGAAGCAATTAATAAAGTTTTGAGTTCCTTAATGTGTATGATATGCAGGAGATAGAAATTTTCTCTTCAGTATGTTTGATCTAGTCTCTATTTCTCTACTCTTTTAAACTGTCCCTCTTCTTCCTTCACAAAGTACTTGGAGTACTTTTAAAGATAAATGGCACACAGCATTTCAAAATTCCATCTACTTTAGCAACTTGTATTCATTAACTACCCCTTAACAAGGATAGCTAAGGACAACACTTAGGCCAATATCCAGCAAAGAATTTATGCAAATGCTCAATTTTGAGTGCCTGAGTAGTCCAATGATTCCATGTTAATATGCTTTGCTGTACTGGGGCCATTTTCGATTATAGTATTGATAGCTAGTTTATTTCCTCATCTGTTCTTAAAACCTGCTTAGCTCTATCATCTTCAGTTGGTGCAGGATATCAAAAAAGAAAAAGAAACTTTCTAGCACACTGTCATGTGATATCAAAACAGGACTTATCTGAGCCCTGAGTCCCGATGTGCTAGCTGCACTCTCCATGTTCCATTGTCTTTGCGATGCTATGGCTTGGGGCATGCTCAAGTTTCACATCACAGCTGGAGCCATAGACTGTAACTTCAAAGATCTAGAAGAAAAAAAAGAAGTAGGGGGTCAATGTATCAGGTGGTAATATACTACCAAATGCCTCAGTTAACTGTCTTGATTTAAGGGAAGCATTTTGCATATATTGCTGAAGTATCATAGATGAAATGTTCAGATTTTATTTAGGGTTTTCCATATTTGTCAAAGATGAGAGTCCTTAAATATCTTTAAGAAAAACAAACATTTCTGACACTCATCAGATAGAATGACTTAAAGGATGTGGCAGGGGCTGAATACAGGGATTTGTGATTTACTTCTCAGCCCAGGCTACATGCTTGTTTTATGAGCTGGAATTGCCATCTATATGTAATTAAATTAGTTCCTACACCTCTTGGAGTGACAATCTTCAAACTTCAGTATGATATGCTGAAATCATATATTACATCTCCACACATAAACATATTTCCACAAAATGCTCAGGGTCTTTCAGAGATGTGACAAAATTACAGTTTAGCCACTTCTTTCTCTTTCTCTTGTTCACATTCAATTTTAAAGAGCTCAATTCAATGAAGATTCACCTTTGCAGTTGCTGGCACAGGCACATAAAATTTTAAAAGCCTCAGACATTATTCCCTTCTTCCATTGTGCATTGTCAACAATTGCCATAATCTACCACCCCATTCCCAAGGGAGGAGTCCTTGATTCTATTCTACCAGATTAACAGATGCCCTTGGGAATTAGCTCCAGATATTCTAATTTGCAGAGAATCCCCTATTGGCCTGAAACTGGCGATGGTTCTTTGCCTACAGTTCAGCCATCCATGGTAGTAATGAACCATGTCCTCCAAGCAGACCAAGAAAGAATCCATGGAGCTGTATAGGATATGGGTCTGGGTGTTTCTAAAATGAAGTAGAAACACATACCGGACAACTATCATGCAGGCATGCCTGATTTTCTGAACCCTGATTATACATCTTTCTCTGTTATCCAAACTTTGTATCTGGTCAAGTACTGGTATCAAGGCTGATTCCCCACTCTGGCACCTTGGAGTGCAGAAGGTGGGGGCCCGAAAGGACTCTAAAAATTAATACTGGCCACTCCAGGCTTGTATTAAACTCCCATGGTTACAGCTTTTTCTGACATTGAATTGGTAAATGCTGCCACCACCCAAGTGCAAAACCCTTCTGAGAACCCAGGAAGCAGCACTTGGGAATTCCTTCCTGTGGAGTACCCTCAAGCCCTTTCACCCCCCTCCGAAGAAGAGCTGAGAAAGAAAACAAAGGAAATCAGCTGTTGCCACCAGCTAATTAAACAACATATGCACAAACCTCTTAGGCCACAAAAATCCAATCCTGTTCTTAAAAAAGGTAAATTTTATTAAAAACAAAAAGAACGAAAATACATCTGGAAACTCAGGCTATTGCTAGATTTAAAAAAAAAAACACTTACAAGGATTAAGCCTCAAGAATAACGTTCTTGAGGTCCAGTTTAAAAGTTACAAGCAAAACAAAAGCATTTGGGGTTAGCACAGAGGAGTCCACAACCCATAAAGAAATAAAAGGAATAAACCTAATCATGTCTTCCTAGACATTTCCTGGTCTACTTACATATCTGGGGTTTCAAATGAGTAGTTTCTGGTATAATACTGATGATTTTTCTCATACCTGGCCCAAGCTTCTCACAGCATAACTCTGCCCTGTCCCCTCGCTCCGGGAGAACAACCACAGACAGACAAAAGGGGAGTCTTGTTTTAATTTTAAAAAGTTCTAGTCTTCCCATTGGCTCTTTTGGCCATGTGCCCACTCACTTCCTTTTACCTATGCATTGCAGTGACTTTTAACCCTTTACAGGTAAAGCATGTAAAGAACAGCTACTAAGGGTATGTCTACACTACGAAATTAGGTCGATTTTATAGAAGTCGATTTTTAGAAATAGATTTTATACAGTTGAGTGCGTATGTCCATGGTAAGCGCATTAAGTCGGCGGAGTGTGTCCTCACTACTGTGGCTAGCATCGACTTACAGAACGGTGCACTGTAGGTAGCTATCCCACAGTTCCCGCAGTCTCTGCCGCCCATTGGAATTCTGGGTTAAGCTCCCAGTGCCTGATGGGGCAAAAACATTGTTGCGGGTGGTTTTGGGTACATGTCGTCAGTCACCCCTCCCTCCGTGAAAGCAACGGCAGACAATCATTTCATGCCTTTTTTCCTGTGTTACCCATGCAGACGCCATACCACAGCAAGCATGGAGCCCGCTCAGCTCACCGTCACCGCTGCTGTTGTGGGCAAGTCTACTGTGAAGGCTGCTGTGATCCAAGTAGCCAATGCAATCACTGACATTCTGTTATCAAGGGTAGTGACTCTGGGAAATGTGTGGGCCTTTTTAGATTTTAGGTGCATCATATTTCTGTCCTTTGTCGCTGGTGAAGCAGTCTTGCAGCCATACATTCCAGTCCGGTTGGTGCTGTAACACCCCAAAGCACTTCTGTGGTTGACACATGTAACAGCTCCAGGGCTCTTGCTCTTTTGCCTTGGCCGAGGTACCTTACCCTACACGGACCTCCAAGCATTCGACACAGAAGCACCTGCAGCAGCTGGCATTGCTACACAGCAGCAGCTCCTTGCCTTCATAGCAGACGGTGCAGTAGGACTGCTAACCATTGTCATCCACCGCTTCCACTGCAACTCTGCTCTCCTGCTCCCCAGCGACGAGCTCGGGGGATCTGTTCATGAAGCCTGGACAGTAGTAAGGAGCAGTTCAACTACAGGCTGAGCAAGTGCAGAATGGTGGTAGAATGTGCCTTTGGACGTTTAAAAGCTCACTGGTGCTGTTGGTCAGACCTCAGCGCAACCAACATTCCCATTGTTATTGCTGCTTGCTGTGTGCTCCATAATATCCGTGAGAGTAAATGGGAGACGTTTATGGCAGGCTGGGAGGGTGAGGCAAATTGCCTGGCGTCCGATTTTGAGCAGCCAGACACCAGGGCAATTAGAAGAGCACAGCAGGGTGTGCTGTGCATCAGAGAGGCTTTGAAAACTAGTCTCATGACTTGTCAGGCTTCGGTGTGACAGTTGTGTGTGTTTCTCCTTGATGCAAACCCGCCCCCTTTGTTGATTTTAATTCCCTGTAAGCCAACCACCCTCCCCCCTTCGAAATATAGTAACTATTGTTTTGAAACCATGCATTCTTTCTTTATTAATTAAAAAAAAAAAAGAGAGATAACGAACAAAGTAGCCAGGGTGGGGTGGGGGAGGAGGGAAGGACAAGGCCACATTGTTTATTGTAGCCAAACTAAAAATCAAACTGTTTGAATGACAGCCTTCTATTGCTTGGGCAATCCTCTGCAGTGGAGTGGCTGGGTGCTCAGAGCCTCTTCCCCCACCCCGCACCCAGCATTCTTGAGCGTCTGGGTGAGGAGGCTATGGAACATAGGGAGGAGGGTAGGTGGTTATACAATGGATGCAGCAGGGGTCTGTGCTCTTGTTGGCTTTCCTGCAGCTCCAACAGATGCTTCATCATGTCCGTTTGCTCCCCCATTAGCCTCAGCATTGCGTCCTGCCTCCGCTCTTCATGCTCACTTAATTCTTTCCTGGCCTCTGCCACTGAATACCTCCATGCATTAAGCTGTGCCTTATCAGTGCGGGAGGACTGCATGAGCTCGGAAAACATGTCATCGCAAGTGATGTTTGTTTCACCTTCTAATCTGTGATAACCTCAGGGACAGGGATGATAGGGGGAGCATAGAAACATTCTACGCTCTACGATTCTGCATGGTCACTTGTGCTGCTGAGTGCTGCTGAGTTCGCCACACTGACCAAACAGTAAATGAAATTCAAACATTCCCGGGACTTTTCCTGTGTACCTGGCTAATGCATCAGAGTTCAAAGTGCTGTCCAAAGCGGTTACAATGGAATACTCTGGGATAGCTCCCGGAGGTCAATACCGTCGATTTGCGTCCACACTACCCCAAATTCAACCCAGCAAAGTCAATTTTAGCACTATCCCCCTTGCTGGGGAGGAGTACAGAAGTCGATTTTAAGAGCCTTTTAGGTCGACGGAACAGGGTTGGTTGTGTGGACGCATTCATTATAAAATCGACCTAACACAGCTAAATTTGATCTAACCCCGTAGTGTAGACCAGGCCTAAGAGGGATTTTATAGTTAACTGGCTGTATGGATCCATAAAAGGGAGCTCCCCTCCCCCAGCCTTCATTTATCACAACTGGTATTCTAAACTTGTTCTGAAACCTCGATTTATAAAACCCAATTTTACAAAGTCCATTCAATTCCCCACTCCCCAACTTCTATATGCAATTTACAGTGTCCTGGAGTTGGATTGACTTGTGTTCTTTGAGGCTATTGATGGGGAGTTTATTAAATGTGAGTGTTACAGTGAAGGACTGAAGGAGTCATGGGCAGCGCCACAGCTTGCTGCCACAAAGCTTAGGCTTCTTTGGAAATCCAGCCTATGCATAGTTTCGCCCATCTTGGAGCCAAAGGGCACTAAGCGAGAGAGATTGTGAATGTCAGTCCAAAAGGGTCCCCTGGGCTTTGAGTGAGTCTGAACCAGGTTTTGACTGAAACTGGGACAATTCATGATTTTGGATGGAAATCCTAGAAATTGCTTCTTATGATTTTGACCCAAACCAATTCATAGCCTGGTTGTTTTATCTGAGTTTCAGGTTTGAGTTTAAGATTAATTCTATGTTCAGTCCGTGTTTGCAAAAGCATCTGAACCAAAACTAACTGAAGGGCCTGGGCCTGGAAGGTGTGGAGAAAATCCTAATGTCTGTCACAGCCAACGGGAGTTGTGACTACTCAGTACCTGTCAGCGTCAGGCCTGTAGCATGTGTGCCAACTCCCCGAACTGAAACTGATAAGTCAGTGAATTCAGCATTAAGAAGCTGACTCTCCATCAAATCCTTCTGTCCATTATGCCTTTCTGTGATATCGAACCAAGAATCCACTGTAAAATATCCCACAGTCAGATGATGTAATATCTCAGAAAAGGCTGCACAGGTTCTTGCAACCAAACGGCTCATCAGCCAAAGGCAAAGTGAAAAGGAAAATTATTAATGCCTCCAATTCCTACTAAGCAAAGTTCTAAAAAAGAACAATTTAGATTTAACAAGAATTTTACTATTACATTAATTTAATTTTATGTTTCATATAATGGTGCAATGTTAATTAGCAACATGAGTAAAATGTAAAGTACGACTATATGGCAGGCCAGGATCATTGCTGATAACAAACAGGAGTGATGCAGACACAGCTATATACATCATTAAATGTGATTATTAAAACACACAGTGTGATTATTAAAATCTAATCTGAGCAATAACTTTCATTATTTAGGATTTAATCCGAGGAAGCAAGATGATCATAGTAAATGGCCAAGGTTAGCACTATTATTATTGAGCAATGGCATTAGTAGCATTAAATAAGAATGAAAGACACATCAAAAGCTTGGATGCTTAAAGTCAATACCATGAAACAATACAACTGAAACAGAAAAAAACCACTGAAATATTTGAAAGTGAAACCCTGCAGCTGACCCCACGTTCTCAACTAAAATTCTGCTATCCAGTCACAGGTTCTTATCATAGGCACTGTAGACAGCTTCCAGCTTTGAAGCTCCATTTCTAATAAGAGAAAAAAAAAAAAAAAAAGCAAAACTGGAAGCTTTTGAAAAGAAAATAGAACTTTTAAAGATGCCTTCAAAGGCAACTTGTATGTTCACTTAAAAAAATCAGAGACCATCCAACTCCGAGTTGTAGTAGAGATTAACTGAAGAGAAAGGAGGAAGGAGAGGCAGAGGAGGAAATTAATTCATCGTCAGAAAAAGCAGGGGGCAGAGGAGAGAGGCAGATCAGGAGCAGAGGAACATGGTGGAGAGAAAAATATCAGCAGGAGAGGAGGGAGAGAGAAGAGAGATAGCAGACTAAGTTAATGCATTTTGAAAGCATTCTTTTTCCAAAATGTACTTGCCAAGCAGATTGATGTATGCCTGACATGTATTCGCTGAAAAATTACAAAAATAGCCACAGCAACCAGCATTTTCCTAAGAGTACAGTGTACTTTTTAATAACTAATGTTAATGCATAAGTGGGTCTCTAATTGGCCTAAACACAAACTACGCTTGATTTATAAACCAATTAGAATGTTATTACTTTGGGCCAGTTTCTCATCACAGCTACAGATGCAGCTCTGCAGAAACTCCACTAAAGTCTATGGGCTGACTCCAGATTAGCACTGGTGTAACTGAGCAGCTGACTTTTAAACAATAACTTCAGGATTCCCTGTGTGTACAATGCAGTGAACATAACCTGGGCTAAAAAACTCCAGGCCAAAGGTTAGGGAGTTTATAGAAAAGAAACCCTGAGGCCAGAGTTTAGAAGGTTTTGAGACCCAGGATATGGTGATGAGGAAGAAAGTGAGCCTCACCCTATATAGCCTTACTCTCAGGAATAGGCCACTGAAGTTATGTTTGGTGTGTATATGTTAATGGGAAGTTCTGAGGAAAGTAAGAAGAGAGTCAACATATTTGTAGTAGAATAAATGAGAAATATTTGCACAGTCACTGCACAGATATGAGCAAATAACCACTGACGGATAATGAAAAATACCTGCCCTCTTGCTGGAGTTCTAATTTGGGAGTCAGATTGGGGGGCCTAATTTGCATAATGATGGTGTGGTTATTTCTTAGTTAGCCTACAGTGATGATTATGCAAATATTTCTATTCTGATTTCTCAGTAATCACACCATCGTTATGCAAACTAGACTCTCTCAGCCAATCAGAGTGCAAGGAATTGCACAGTTTAGCAATAAAAGCCTGATCCTGCACCACTGCAGTCCATGGGAGTTTTGCTATTGACTGCAATGTGTTCAGGATCAAGCTCTAAATGCACAGTTATGGGTCAGTAGTTGTATGGCATCTCTGTTCTCTGATTGGCTGTGACAAATTCTTTTTTTTCATATAATTCCACTGAACATTCCACTGAAATCTACAATAGATTGACTACATCAACAGGAGGCATTTGGAATAACCAGATTAACAGTGTTATAAAACTTTGTCACAAGATTGATATTTCCTGCTTTGAAATTAAATCTTTTGGCTTTGCTTCAACATGTATTATATAAAATAAGAGTACTTGGGCCTTCGCATTTTTGTAGCAACAGAAGACCACTATCCTGTGACAATTTGCTATGTCTTCATAGCGTAATAATAAATTACTTGGTGACAGTGACAAGCTACTTCCCCCAAAATGCTGCGCTGTGGTTTTCCCCTGACTCCATGTGGTGCTCCCACTAATGCTAAGGGGAATTGCAAATGTACTGCATCCTTGCTAGACTGCTATAATAGATCTATGTTATAAATAAACATCAGGACAATAGGGAAATAAAATTATTTAAAAAAAAAAGAGAAACATCAGATAGACTTGGACTGGGGAAAAGCCTTCAGAGATTAAAAAGCATGTGGAATGGGTGAAGGTAAGAGGTTGAGATAAGGGATGGATAAACCAGTATGGGTAAAACCCAACTTTAAACTTCACCCAAAACTTGAATCAGTCTTTGAGGATCAAAAACATTTTGATTTTCTTGCTCTTTTTTTGCTACTTTTTCTTTCCCACATACGTTTACATCACATCCAATCCAAAGTAACTTGATTTACCTGAATTGAGTTGCTCTGGACTTGCACTGACATACATAACAGCAGAATTTGGCCCTGTGTCTCTCTCTTGTCCCCTCTCTGCTCACCCATTTGTCTTGCACTGACTCCCTCTCTGACTTTTCAGAAAGTCTCATCACTGTTGGGGCAGTAACTTTCTCTTCTGCTAATACTTTCTCTTCTGCTGATACAGTCTGCAACAGCCTTCCTGTATCTCTCTACCTCATCAGGTCTTCAGTTCCTTTCAACTCTCCACTGAAATACCTATATCATACCTAATTTATCTCCCCTTCTGCTGTTATATTTTACTTTTAACTTTGTAAATGTGTGATATAACATGGCAAAGCATTTTGTGAATGGTATTGTGAGAACTGATTTGGATTAGAGATATGAATCTTCAGACTCCATGCATTTTGGAGGTAAGGACTATAGGAAAACTTGGATCCAAATTTGGACTTTCAACATCCCTAAGTGTGTGCCACTTGCTTGACTCCTTGCCCAAAGCTCAAACCTGAATGGAATTTTTATGTTTTTCAGAATTTTGGGGTAAATAACCCCCACTGCACATATCCTCCCTCTTCTTATTGCAGCAAAATGGCAGTGGGTGGTACTGCTCTCAAAATGGGAGCGCTGAGGAAATGGAGACCCAGGATTGCAACATTGCCCTTCTGCCCCTGCCAAAACACCATGTGGGGAGATGAGTATGGGGACTGTGGAAGGAGGGTTACTTGATTTGGATTCAGCTAAACGTATGCATAATTGATACAAACTTTGGATAAGCATTCAAATGTTTGGCTGCTTATTCAAATAGAATCTGAATGCTGGACCTTCTGAGGTCCACCCATCCCTGTTTGTATGAAAGTGATTTGAAAACTATGGATTGTGGTGTACTAGTGAGTCATTTGGGTTTTTTTTAGTGTATTGCAGCCCAGCAAAAGTCCACTAGTAATAAAGCACAGAATACAAACCTCTAAAATTGTTTCTTTGCTTCTGGTTGACAATGTCTTTTTAATCATAAGTACTGTTTTTGGGCCACCTCTCCTTTAACTTGGCAGGGGATTAGACTAGATGACCCTTGCGGTCCCTTCTAACACTATGATTCTATTATTCTAAGATAGTTTAAAACCTTTGACACCTATGCATTACCAGTGGGATTTACTACTTTGTAATGTTAGTAACAGGCAGCATTTGCACTGAGCCTGTTGGCATGCCACTTATGATGTCTGGAAAGCTGTGAATATAAAAAGGAAGGGTTGATTTGATGAAGCTGTGAGCAAATAGCTGAAGTGCTTTGCAGGGGACGAAAAGATGGAAACTACAACTCTTTTTAAAGTGCCTTCTGAAATGTCCTAGGGCAGGAAATACTGCAATTTAGATTCAAGAAGAGAATCTACTACATATAATCAAGCTTGAATTCTCCTTGATTATCTCAGAAATAATTACGGACTGTTTTCTTCAGCTAATCAGAGATATCTGGAAAGAAATCATTTGCATAACTTCAAGTCAGATTATGTCAGGAGGACAGCTGAGCTAATGTAAACTGGCATTTACTGTAAAATTAAAATGTATCGCATTCAAATGGGGAAACAAAGAGGCAATGGAAACGTACATCTTAGAGACCAGGAAGAGCAATGTTAATTGATGGAATGCAGTACTTATGTTCCATGAAGCATATCAGTGTATGAAGCACAAGGAATGTAAATATGCAAAGTCCAGAACACACTCACAGCAAGGGACTAAATTGACAGAATTGTAAATACCATGATAGCTACTGGTTGCCTGGATGCTATTTTATCCCCCTTACTTTGTCATGGTTTGTAATACAATATTTAGCGAAAAAGGACGTTATGCTAATGTGTTACCTTGCAGCAAATTGTTCCTAATTAAATGGGGTAGAAGAGTCTCCCAAACTGGCTCTTAATCAAGGATTTCAGCAGGCCTGGGAAGCAAAGCCATGGGCCTTTTCATTTTATTTGTTCCTTAACAAAATGTACAGCTCGTGGGATTCCTGTTCTCTTGCTTCCACAAAAAAATGGTTCTGAATTAAATTTTCATTTTTTGGGAGGAAGGGGGTAGGTTGATGAGTTCCCCTTCCATCCCAATTTGCCTAACCACACCTCTTTGCTTGCCTCAGGTTCTGAGTCTCCATATTAAGGCCCTGGTCCTGACATGAGCTCTAGGTGGACAACCCCCCGAGCAGATGAGGAGTGCTAGGGAGCCACAAGGGGGACTTAGGCGTCTAACTTCCCCTTTTGGCACCTAAATCCAACATGTAGGCATGGTTGGGCATTCAAAAAGCCACTGCTCAGTTGCTGACTAACCCTGCAAGCACCTAAACTCCCTAGGCACCTAATTTTCCAACAGTAAAGTCCCCAAAGTGCCTACATTTCAGTGGCTGGGCATGTGCTCAGCCACCTGAGTCATGACACTGCCAGTTCCGCAGCACCTAAACCCCAGTGGGATTCACACACTAGGTGTTCTCCCCGCTATCTTGTCTTCAAGGCCTGATCTGGTAGGGATCCGCAGAGCATGTCTAAACACACACAAAAGATAATGGCAATAGTCCGACCACTTCTAACTGTCAGTGCACTTGCTAGAGCACTCATCCAGGATGTGGGGGACCTAGGTTCAAATCTCCCCTCTTCTTGATATGGATCAGGGATTAGAATTTGGGTCTCCCATCTCCTACGTGAGTGCCCTAACTCTTCAGTATAGACCTGGTCTCTTTCAATCCCGCTGTTGGAGCTGTTCCACTATTCATAAATACATAACTATTCATTGATCCATAGTTAGAGTGAGAATGACCCACTGGGCTACAGAGTCATTCTCCTAAAAGGTGGGAGACTCAAGTCCTTGCTTCATATCAGGCAGAGGAGGGATTTAAACCTGAGTCTCCCACATCCTGGATGAGTGCCCTAAGCACTAGGATAAAGGTTATAAAGGAGGGTGAGAAATTCCTCTTCATTTTTTCAAGACAAATCACTAGCCTGTAACCTAACTCACGGAGAATCCCAAGTGGCGATAGGCACCACCCTCTGGCTTGGAGTTGGATCCTAAATCCATTTGAGGAATGAGGATTAGCCCACACCCCCTCTCCTCAGCATTTCTGATTGGCTAGTTTAGGCAGTTCCCTGCTCAACATGCTGGCTTTTCTGAATCTCATTTTTAGATGCCTATCTCTTCCCATTGCATAGTATAGGGAGCCTGGGTGCTGAACACAGGGTTGTGAATTCCACTAGGTGGCAGGGTGTCCCCTGTGTGAATCCCACCCCATGAGACTTAAATTGGGCACCATGTAGGCAAACTTATCTGCCTTCATGGATCTCCACTGAAGTCAGTTGGACTTTTTGTGGGCTAAGGAGTCCATTCACAAAGAGCTCATTGCATAATCAGGGCCTAAAGACAGAGCTGGATTCATTGCAGGGATGTGAGACAGAAAACGACATTTAAAGCAAATACCCATTTACAAGAAACGGTAAACACTAGTACCAATCATTACCTTTTTGAAACAATAGCTATTGTAAGAATAAATAGATTAAGCTAGAGGTTGACTACACCAATTAGATGGGCTCAACCCATGATGAATTAATGATTGAAGTTAAAGTACTTTCCCTCCACAGTATGTACTTTTTCATAATTACAGTTTGAGGTAACATTTATCTTAATTAGAATCTCTCATCTCATAAAGATTCGGTACACAGCATGTGTTGTTCAGCTCTACTATAGATTCTGGTTCCACTTGGTAAGGCAACTCCCATCTTTTCATGTGCTATAATATATATTCTGCTTACTGTATTTTTCACTGAATTTAGCCCATGAAAGCTTATGCCAAAATAAATGTGTTAGTCTCTAAGGTGCCACAAGGACTCCTCGTGGTTTTTTATTAGAAAAATAGTTCATTTTGAATTTACTGCTAATCTTAATTTTTAAGTTACACATAATCTCTATTTTTCAGACATGGTAATATAGAGGGCCTGATTCGCCACTTCATTATACCGTTAAACACCAATGTGATTCTGTTTACATTAACTGAGTTACCGTAGTGTAAAATCGATGTAAAAGAGTGGAATTATAAGCAGGCAAAGGATTGAAGTCCTTGAAATCACAGAAAACGGATTATATATTTTAGGACCACCGGATCCCAAAAGACAATCTCCAATTAAAGCTCTAGAAGAAGGTAAGCACCTCACAATGTAATATCACTGCCAATAAACCCCGTGGGGCTTTCTTCCCAGCTCCAAATGTCTCATTCAGTTTAATACTGTGTATGTGAGTAACAAAGTGTTATCAGATGTATAAAGATTTCTCCCCCACCCCTTTCATACTACCCAATATGTTCGTTAGCCAGCCTGGAGTTACCCTGGTTGCTTTGTGCTGCAGCTCATCTCTGGGACCACAATGTCATTTGGTGCCAGAGTTGTATCAAAGCATGTCATAGCCCACAGATCATACAAGGGCACCAATGCTGGTTTGATTATTTTTTCCTTCCTCTGTTGTCACTCTTTCAATCCCATTTAAACTGCAGCAGAGCACTTTGACTCCATCTGCAAGGGTAGCAAGTCCAGCTGCCTCTGCAGATGCCACCTATGCTATTCCTTGGCCAGCCACCAAGGAATGACTCTTCCTTCCCTGGAGACATGATAAATCTCAGCCAGCTTCCCCCAACAAAGAAAAATAAACCACTCGAGTTCTACATAAAGATCACTTCCATCCACTGGGTCTGTAGAGCAAAATGCTCCCTCACTATCAATGAGCCAACTGAAGATTGTTTTTGTGTGTGTCTTCTTTATGCTTTATGTATTGGGACTATGTTAATTAATAATGTAAAAATCTATTTACTGTACATGCCTTTTGCCTTGTTTTCTAATATCATCAGTAAGGCAAATGTAGTATTGTCTATAGTAAGATAAAGACAATCTAAACAAGAGTGCTAACTAGGGTTGCCAATTTTGGTTGAACGTACTCCTGGAGGTTACATCACATGATGTAATTTTTAATTAAAGATTAATCTTTAATTCCTGGAGACTCCAGGACAATTCTGGAGCATTGGCAACCCTAGTGCTAACCATATTAATCCAGTAGAAAATTATGATAATTTTCAAAACTATCCCTAGATGTTAACTTTAATTGGACTAACTATACAATTCACTTATAAGCACACCTCTCCAACCTTATTGGGCTTCACTCAGGTTGCAGAGGTATACCGGAGAACAGAATTTGGTCCCTAAGGTAGTCAAGCTTTTAAGAACTGCATTTTAAATGACTCTGTGAAAAGAATGCAACTTTCCCACCCTTACCTGCTGTAAGAAAAAAGGGTCCAAGCATAGAAGAGTGGTCCAAAAATCATGGGAGTTTGAGGTTATGGAAAAATTAAGAGATCAATTATGTACCCAGGAAAATAGACATAGGACAAATAGATACTTAGCTATTTGGTTAGTGCTTATTCAATATTCAGACAAAATACATTCATCTGCAAAAAACTCAACATGCCTGTCTAATTTTTTTGAATATTAGTAGTTGATAAACATGACGGGACTGTTAAATGTGTATATAGAGATTTCATTCGATGTAATAAAATGATTAGAAATGACATATTATATTTATTGTTGTATGATTCTCACTTTATAATATTTATTGATTCCAAGATCAGAAAGGACCATTGTGATCATTTAGGCTGGCCTGTATAACACAAGCCATAGAACTTCCCCAAAATAATTCCTGGAGCTTATCTTTTAGAAAAACATCCAATCTTGATTTTAAAATTGCCAGTGATGCAGAATCCACCACAACCATTGGTAAATTGTTTCATTGGTTAATTAGTCTCACTTTTAAAAAATTACATCACATTTCCAACTCTGAATTTGTCTAGCATCAATTTCCAACCATTGGAGTGTGTTACACCTTTCTCTGCTAGATTGAAGAGCCCATAATTAAATATTTTTTCTCTCTGTAGACTGTAATCATGTCACCCTTTAACCTTCTCTTTGTTAAGATAAATAGATTGCGCTCCTTGAGTCTATCACTATAAGGCATGGTAACATCCTGTTATATAGAAAGGTCTGAGGACTGTATTCCTGTATAATGTCTCTTTAAACAAAAGCTAACTGTTGTAATGATTGTTTTGCTTCTGACATTTACTTGGCAAGGATTTATAAACTTGTTTAACCTTTCTAAATAAATAAGTAGTTAAACAACCAAACAAAAAGCAAGTTTGTTATCACATAACAGCCCTAAACCAATAAAAGGGCTTCTATCTTTGGAGAGTAGGCTAATCACACTGGGCCCTTAAAATAGTTAAGGTGCTAAGAATGTTTTGTCACATTTCCTCCTTGCTAACTGTTCAAAGCTTTTTAATAGCCCAAGAGTACCACTACTCCATTTCTATAACAGACTAGGAACTGTAGACTGACATTGTTTTCACAATGGAACTTAATAGCGCTACAAGATATAGCAGGTTTCTTATAATAGTTTTATCTAATGGGGCAGAGGTGGGAGACAATTTTAAAGACTTTTGCTCTCAAGTAGAACTGTAAGTGGGGTACAGTTAGTGAAAAGAGTTAAGTTACAGAGCTAGTGATGATCATTTTTTCCAACTCATGATGCTAATTTGGTAAAACAGCTTTTGGCCTGTCCATAAATATCTGTGATAAACCAGACATTAAGCTGCAGCTAATCCAGTAATTAGTGCAGGTTCATAATCAATGGTTTGCCAGGCATTCTTGGTTCTGAAAAAACTGCATTCTCTAGAGAGTTTGGAAAAGCATGCGATACAGTAATCCAAAAGTTGTAAAACTATATACCTTAGAAAACATAATTCTAGAAAGAACTAGCCTGGTGGATTAATGGTGACTATATCTGGGTTTAGTTCACAGCTCGTTGAAAAACATGTGCTGGCCTTGAGCTGCCAGCTAGACAGCTGCATCATGAACCAACTTTGTACTGTAGTCAGGGGTCTGTGTTTGCTGAGGCAAGTCTCAGGTTTAGAATTCCCGGGTGCACTGCAGGTCAGGCATAAAGTAAATAGGTAGAGCTGTGTAGCTGAACACATCTAGTGGGCTGAATTTTTAAAACCTATCCCATCCTTCTTGTGTGTGCCTCTGAGGGAGGTGAAAAAATCCATAACGAAGCCAGCCAAATGCTGTACACATCAGGAAAAAGCCTTCCTGCCTCTTAGACATCAGCTGTGAAATATGAGATTTTATTAACCTTATCATATTCCTAGCTTCCTTAGTGGGAGGTGTCATTGGGGGTCACTACACTATCCAGCCTTCTTTTCCAATCCAGAAAAAGTGTCTGACTTGAAACCTTGCTGCAGTGACTTGCACTGAGAAACGAGGTGGAATGTTTATTTTTATTGATTTTAAATTTACTGCTCTTTCATCAAATGTCCTCTGTATTGTATAATGGGACATTATAAAAAGAAGGGCCTGTCATAGTGGCACTGGTGGTGTTCAAATTAAGTCCCACTCCTGAAAATGAATCCATACAAGTCGTCGTGCACAGCCGTTGGCTGAGAGGGCCACCCATAAGGAAAGGATTGCGGGGTAGGCCTACCTTTGGATCCCCAGCCAGCATTGTTTGGCAATGGAATAGTGGAGATTTATGCTTGATTTTAGAACATCTTGATTTTAGATTATTGCACTGGTTGTCTGTAGTTCAAAATCTATCCCTTCATGGTTGAAATCCCCTGAGGTTGTACTTATTCCATTCATTGGGCATGATCCAAGGCCCTTTGAAGTCTATCAAAAGACTCCCACTATCTTCAGTCACCAATTGTGCAGAGTGCTTACCTTACAAAGTATTTCAAACAGCTAGATTTGAGGTGATGTAACAAACCTTTACTGGTTTGGAGTTCTGAGTATTATCTTCCCCAGGTCTTCTCTCCATTTAAATGAAGAATGATGGCTTATGACTCAGAAAGCCTTCATCGCTAGTTCCACTGATTGCTAATTAGCCAACATACATACTTTCCATTTATTCTATGACCTCTGTTTTGAGAAAGTGGCTTGCTGGTGTCTATTTTCTATGATGATGTTTAAAGAAATACTTTAATTTTTAAGTGAATTGAATGATCATGAAAACGTCCAATAGATTGCATTGGAAACAAATTCTCTCTTAAGCCACAACATGCATAGTATTGGCTTTTTCCTGCATATGTGACCTTGACCATCTTTTGCTTATTGCCTATTGGTGCTTCCTCAGAGATTGTCAACAAGGATGAAAATGAGGGTGATATTTTTCTCAATATCCATCGGATACTGAACTAAATGCTATCTGATAGTACTGAATGAGCCCAAACTCAACCGGTGACAGAGATGAATTTCCATCTATGTTGGCTTTCTCTATTTTAGGGCAAATCTCATCAGTGAGGCTGATCTTTTTGTCAAGGCTATTGTGGATTCCATGATTCTTGTGTTATTGGAGTGTTTTTTATTTTAAATATTCATGAATTTAACCCCCCCGCCTCCAGAAAGGTTGCTGTGAAAGCAAATAGCTGAACCAATTTTACTGAGAAATCGGTGAGTACCCAGCTTTAAACCTGGCTTCCTAGTAGTCTGAAACAGCAAGAATTCTCCAAGGCTCTGGTCCTATTCCCATTGAAGTCAGTGAGAGCTTTGCCATTGATTCCAAGGGCAGCAAGATCGGGGCTGTTGTTAATCGTGGAGAATAAGGGGAATTGTCATGGATTCTGTGAATTCTCTGGTTTTGAGGGAAAGCCCTGGAGCTTACAGAGCTGGTTTGAGAGGAGACTGCCTAGCACTGTTGCCTCTGCAGGGGCTGAAGAAAGTGGTACTGAAGAAGAAGCATCAATAGCTCTGTCATTTCCCTGTTCCTGCACTGCTGCTGCTCTGGGACCGGACTGGAAGGCACTGGGATTTAAAATATTTGCAGACTATTGGTTAAATGTCACTACCTAATTTAAAAACAGTATTCATTGCAACATAAATGGAACTTTGATTAAAATAGGGTAACTGGTTATTTTTAGCTTTTATAAACTAGAGATTTACACTAAGACCTGGCCATGAATTGTCAAATAACTTACTATCAGAGGGGTAGCCGTGTTAGTCTGAATCTGTAAAAAGCAACAAGGGTCCTGTGGCCCCTTTAAGACTAACAGAAGTATTGGAGCATAAGCTTTCGTGGGTGAATGCCCACTTATTTGCGTCTGATGAAGTGGGCATTCACCCATGAAAGCTTATGCTCCAATACTTCTGTTAGTCTTAAAGGGGCCACAGGACCCTCTGTTGCTTTTTACAAATAATTTACTGTGAGATGCTACCAGCTTTGCCCATGAGCCAACCAGTCCCTCTAAATAAGCCTTTTAAAATTTACAGGTAAAAAGTGTTTTGGTTCTGGATTACAGAAAAGATCAGTAAGTTCATTCCATCCTTAACTC
The DNA here is from genome assembly GCF_011386835.1 of Chrysemys picta bellii. Classification (NCBI taxonomy): domain Eukaryota; kingdom Metazoa; phylum Chordata; order Testudines; family Emydidae; genus Chrysemys; species Chrysemys picta. The sequence continues at coordinate 206,057,218 of NC_088791.1, forward strand.
AGGTTTTAGTGCTGCCTTCTTGTAAAACACATTATGTAAGATCATCAAATATTCATAGGTCAGCTATCGAAAGCATTAGTGGGTATGTGCTCTTGAAAGTTCTATACCCCAGGAAAGCCACTGTGGTGCAAGATGTTCCTTTGAAGCACTGGCTTCTAAAGATGTTCTTAGGTCAGACAGTGAACTGTTGTTAATCCTATCCTAATTAATACTACACAAAGTTCTGGCCCACCAGGCAATTTATGAGAATGAAATCAAATTGTGGCAAGTACATGTTATGTCTTTGTAGATGTGAAGGCTGTCAGGTACTATAATATCTACAGAGGAAGGACAGTCCAGTGGTTAGGATGCTGGCCTAGAACCTGGTATACCTGGGCTCCTTTTGCCACAGACTTCCTGTGTGATCTTGAGCACATCAATAGGGTGGGCTTCATAAGGACTTTTGGCTCTGCAATGCTAACCGTTGCAGCACTTAAATTTTAAGCAACCTGCTACCTACTGGAATACACAACGCTGAGTTTGTCTGTTGGGCTCCCTGTGCAATGATGGGGAGAAATAGGTGACTAAGAATGGGATCACAACAGGCAGTATGCTGAGTGTGAACCTGCCTAAGCAAGCGAATAGGCAATACTGGTGAGAGAGGTGGGTCCTGATCCACAGCCTTTAAAGGGATTCCACTTTGGAGTCACAGCCACAAACAGCTTCAACATGAGAGATGAAAGGATTCATGCCCCCCACCATCAGAATACCCCATAGCCAGGTCACTGAGAATTGGGAAACCCAAGTTCAAATCCTTGCTCCACATCAGGCAGAAGCAGGATTTGAATCTAGATTTCCCACATCCTGGGTGAATGCTCAAGTTACTGGGGTAAAGGTCATAAGATGGGGACACCACCTCTGACACATTTTGTGCAGGTTTAGGCATGCTCAGAGCATGCCCACTGGATTGGGTGCCAAAGACAAAACAGGTGAGGGAAGGCCTAGTTTGTGAATGCAGCTTGGGTTTAGGCACAAGTTAGGACTTAGGCAACTGAGCATATGCCCAGCTGCTGAAACGTAGGTGCCTTGTGGACTTCAATGAAGGAAACATAGGCACCTAGGCAATGGTGCTAGAACAATTTTTATAGTAGGAGTGCTGAAGGTGGAAACTATGTATTTGGTGTTTGTTATTACTACTTCAAGCCAGCGGGTGCAGCAGCACCTCTATACTTGTGCACCTAGGAAATTTAGGTACCTCCAGGGTTAGATGGCAGCTGAGCAGGGGTTTTGTGAATGCCAACAGTGGATAAATGTTGGATTTAGGCATCTAAAGTTGTAGTTAGGTGCCCCAGTGAATGCCATTCTGTGCCCAGTTCCCCATCTGTATTAATTATAAACTGAAGCGATAGTTGTTATCCCTCATTTCATTAGTTTGTTGTAGGTGCAGACAACACTCCTGATGGTGGTGAGTATTGTGCTCGTAGGTCAAATCCTGATCAATGTACTGAGTATCCGGCTGAATGATGTTTAGATGCTTACAATTACATCTGAAATTTACCTTTTATTGTGTGTAATGTTGAATCAGCTTGGGTCTCTAATACTTGCCATTTCAGAGAACCCACTTATTTCACATTCACCTCTCTTTTAAACCCAAACTACTGGAAGTCTCATTCCCAAACTGAACAAAAGGATTTATAAATGTTTAAACTTGCAGCATTATTTTCAATATACAATGGAGCATGGCCAAATGACTTGTCCTTCATCTGATCCTCAGATATATGCCCAGGAATTTAGGGGCCATTCTGCATTAAAATAACTCCTCTGTCTCCTAGATGATAACTTGTCGTCTTCCAGCTGAAGAAGGGGTGAAGAGAAGCTCTAGGAACAAAATTCTAAAACTTTCCAGATAACTTGTATTTCAATGGCAGTTCCTCTTTTGAAGAAAAGATAATGGTTAACTATTAGTGGCCCAGTCTCCTATATATGTATATTGCAAACAAAACCTAAGCAAACCACCGAAAACATGGTCTTATAATGGGAAATGTCAGGCAACCTTAATAGACAGTACTACCTAGAATTAGAAGTGTCTAATGAATATAGCATTTTAGATTTATTCTTATTATTTAATTGTTTTTATATATATACTATGGCAATGGCTGATGGGACATCAATGAAAGTATGACGGCTACTAATATTGGTATATCCTACCTGAGTTGAGCTACCCTCTTGTAAATATAGCATAGCTCTGCCTGTTCTAACCCTGGTGATGGCCATTCCTTTTTTTAAACAGAATTCCTCTGCCACTCTCTGGGTATGTTTTTCTATTATTTTGTGCCTTGTCTAGTCATTTACACCTGTGCCAACTGGGTGTAAAATGCTGCTGTTCAGATTTGGCAGCATTTTACACCCACTTGGGATTTACTTTGAGCAGATGCAGAAAACTAGAGAAGTTGTAGGGCAGGGAAAAATCAGGCCTTTCATTTGCATCAAGGTCTTTCCTGTGTTGAATTTTTAACTAACTGTGGGTGCTGCTGAAGGAGCAAACCTGGAAGGGCTGGAACAGAGCCATTGTGTACTTAGGGTTATATCAAGGTGAGCAATAGTGATATCCAAACTGAATGAGCTTATTATTCCTGAATGGACAACCTGTCCTTTCTTGATGCCTTATTCACTGACAGGCATAAGGCCAGATCTCTGCTGGTATCAAGCAATATAGCTTTCTTGAAGTCAATACAGCTGTGCCAATTCATACCAGCTGTAGATCTGTCCTATAATATAAAAAGCAATGTCAGAATTACACCACAAGCAATTATCAGTTTAGAACCTTACTTTTTAGGACTTAATCTGTATTATAGGTACCCTGAAGTAAAGAATCATTTTATATCTGCTTTCTTTTTAAAGAAATTGAAATTGGAATTGTTCATCTTTGAAATTTATTATAAAAAATTATGCCCTCAGACCAGGTTATGACAACGTTTTCAAACTTAATTTTATTTTATTGAAAGTTATAATAAATATTCAAATTAGAGAGAGCACTAAATTATTAACTAACATATTCTTGTATTTAATAAATGCCCTTTTAAAAATTAAAATAATATCAAATAACAAAGAGAGTAAGAAGAAGGAAGACAAATGCAAGAGAGAAAAAAATTGACATTTCTTATTTTCAAACTGATTCACCTGCAAGAAATAAAAATGTTAACATTAATTGTATTGGGATCTAAACTAGAAATGCAACTTTAGAATGGCACATGGAAAAGGGTTTTTTTAACCATATCAAAAATATTCATTTGAAAATGAAGGGGGCACAGAATAATAAAAGTGCATCTTCTACAGCAGTTTCAACTACATTGTAATAAAAAGTAATACAATGATTCATAAAGATTATCAATAGCTAATGTATTGTCTTTGAGAGCCCTTGTAGCCTAATATCACCCTCTGGAATTATGTTACTTTTATATTGCTGTGCTGGGATTCTGTCACACATCGGAGAGCTACATAGAATGTAAATGCAATGTCAGAGATTACAGAAAATCACAGGGGAAATTAAGAACAGTTTCTTATACAGTGTTATAAGATTTAAGCCATTGTGTTCTGGGCTTCATGTCATTATTGTTTTATATTTAGGTCTTTGATAGTGATGAAAGATATATTCTGAAGGTAGGAATCACTTTTGTACACTCCCATCAGGATACAAAAGATTTTGTTCTTTCTAGAGACCATTTTCCTAGAAACCTGCAAAACTGTGGAGTAATAATTATGGAGCAGTTCTTGGCACTTTAAGTTTGTGTGTGACTGCATCACATTATGAAGATGAACCTTCTCCTGTTGAAGTCAAAGGCAAATTCTCCATTGAGTTCAATGGAAGTAGAACTGTGCTCTGTGTGTGGTTTTGTGAGGGTACATCATCACTACAGTTGCATGTTTGTCATAGTCATGCTTTCTGTGACGGGAGACATGTCAGGAGCTTTCATGTTGGTGTTCTCTGTTAACCACCCAGAATGGGAGAGATGAATCCTGACAACTTGGCCATCTGCACTTTAATAATCTTACAGCTAATATAGAGGGGATCGCCACCCCTTCACGTGATATTCTTCAGCAGCTAGCTGCTTATATGTTCATGTACATTTTAATACTTCAAGAAAACCATTCCATCAAGGACTCTCAATTACACGCCACTGAGTCATCACCAGTTCTTGTTTTCCTCTCTTTAGATGCTTCATTTTCCATGTCTGAGTATACTTGAAACTTCATACATATTTTAATGGTGATAGCAGAGCTAGAGCTCAGACTGGCTGAAGTAAACACGTGCAAGAGATGTAACTTCCAGCGTGCCAAATGAGACCACTTCAGAGAAGAAATGGACAGACTTCTTATAGTCCCAAGAACATAAGAATGGCCATATTGAGTCTGACCAAAGATCCATCTAGCCCAGTATCCTGTCTTCCAACAGTGGCCAGTGCCAGGTGCCCCAGAGAGAATGAACAGAACAGGTAATCATCAGATGATCCATCCCCTGTCACCAATTCCCAGCTTCTGGCAGACATAGGCTAGGGACACCATTCCTGCCCATGGTGTCATGGCATGTGGCTGATGATGTGAACCTGGCTTACAAGATCTTCTGTGAGATTTTGCTAAGTGCAGCTAGAAAGTCAATTCCATCTGATTTTCACAGGACATATATCCCCTATTGAGATGACATCTGTGACAACCTCTATCAAAGAGTCCGAAAGTCTGCTTTGCCGGAGAGGACAAAAATCCATTAATATATTAATGGAACATCTTAGTGTTAGGAGACAAGGAAGGCACAAATGTGTTGAAACTCTGGACTTCATGTACTCAAGCCATAGGATCTGTGGCCTTCTTTGTTGCCTTCAAGCAGGGGAGACCCCTGAATGTCCCAAACTTGTCTCTGGAAATGCTGTGGCAACTCACCTTATGGCCAGCATCCAACCAGCATTTACAGAGATCATGATCAGAAGGTATTATCTGCTCTCAGAAATATTTGGTCAACCCCCCTCAGCTGACTCCAACTTATCCCAGCTGTTCAATAGGGAAAAACTGGAATCAGCAATTTCTTTCTCAAAACCTTACAAGGCCCCTGGGCGTGACAACATCCAGGGGGAGTTCCTGCATCACATGAGCTAATACCGTTGTGACTTTCTGCAAAGATTCTACAATTCTTGTCTAGAATTCTGAACAGTTCCAAAGGTCTGGTGAAGGTCATATGTAGAGACCCTCCTCAAGCTTGGAAGCTAGGCGGATGACCCAAAGAACTATCATGCAAATGCTCTGATCAGCATCACTTTTAAGCTGATCAAGAGACTGGTACATAAGCAACTGTTGCCTTTTAATCAACCCACATTTCAGTATTTCATTATCAGGCAGGATTCTGACTGGTCCATAGTGCTGAGGATTAAGTGATTAGACTGATATCTTTTATTGAGGATACCTTTGAGGCAGGACAGAAAGTTTGCACTGTTTGAATTGAACTTTAGTCGGCATATGATACAGTTTGGCAATGTGGATTAGCCCTAAAATTATACGGCTTGGTCCCAGACAAGAAACTTGTAGATTTTTATTATGCAGATGACCTCTACAGAACAGTGATTGTCAGGTGTGGAGATGGTTCAAGTCGCCCACTTCATGTGAACAACAGACTTCCCCTGGGATCTGTACTCACTCAGATGCTCTTTAATATATATATGGCTGACCTACTACCCACCACAGCAATTAAGTTAATATATGCTGATGACATCTGCTTCACAATAGCCAGAAGAAGCTTTGAGGAGTTGGAGTCCTGCCTGTTATCTTACCTTGGCACCTTGGCCAAGTATTATTTTTTGAAGTGGCAGCTTAAACTAAATGCACTAAAGACAGTGTCATCTTGCTTCCATTTTGCCAGCTTGTTAGCTCTGTGACAGCTGTAGGTCCTTCTGAACAATCAGCCAATTGTTTTTGAACTGTACACTACTTATCTGGGGATAAAGCTCAAACGTTCGCTGTCCTTTTGATAACACATTGAGAAGACATGTATCAAAATCCAGCTGAGAGTTGCACTCCTCTGAGGGCTTGCATGGTGCACTAGTATTGCAATCTTATGGATGTACCAATGCCCTAATTTTTGCATATGCTGAATACTGGGGCTTCAGTCACCATTGTGTTGAGTTGGAGTCAACAATCAACTCTGCCTTTTGTATCATTACGGGTGCATCCAGGACAGCTGAGGAATAAGCAGCATGCCATTTGTTATGGGACTGCCCTCTTTATCACCTTGATGGTGGGTGGATGCACCTGACAGCTCCAGATACTGCTGCTGTGATAGAGTTCACTTGCCCGATAGCTATTTCATTGTTTGTGCCACCAGAAGCCATGCACCAGAATATTTCTATGACAAAAACTGTGACTTTGAGGATTTTTTTACCCATAAAACGTTGGGTTTGGGGATTTTTCACCCCATTCTCCCATTGAACTTGACTCTTCCATGAATTTGATATATTTGATCCCTTTTCTTGAGGCGAGGGGCTTTGCACATTTATGTAGTTTTAAACTATTTATGAGAGACATTTCACACCTTTCAAATGGAAAATTAACTGTTAAAATATGTGGGGCTATTTATCTTCTCCCCTCACCACCCATTCCACTTTCCCTTTGGGGAGGGGGGAGAAGTAAATGTAAATTAAGACCTCTAGGTTCTATGTTGTTAGATCCAACTGCACAGGAGACTGTTAGGAGAGTGGGAAGAGATGTGGGCTTAGTTGTTCCTGTATGCTGATCTCCATCTTCATTATAGGCCTGTCAACCTGACATCGATCCAGGCAAGATAATGGGGCAGCTGATATGGGACGTGATTAATAAAGAATTAAAGGAGGGTAATGTAATTAATGCAAATCAGCATGGGTTTACAGAAAAAAAATCCTGTCAGACTAACTTGATATCTCTTTTTTTTTAATGAGATTATAAATTTGGTTGATAAAAGTAATAGTGTTGATGGAATATACTTAGACTTCTCTAAGGCATTTGACTTGTTATCACATGATATTTTGATTGAGCAACTAGAACAATGGAAAATTAACAATGTACACATTAAATCAATTAAAAACTGGCTAACTGATATATCTAAAAAAAAGTAATTGTAAACAGCAATTGTCATCAAGTGGGTGAATTTCCAGTAATGCACACAGGGGTTGGTTCTTGGCCCTATGTTATTTAACGTTTTTATCAATGACCTGAAAGAAAATATAAAATAATCACTGATAAAGTTTGCAGATGACACAAAAATTGGGGGAGTAGTCAATAATGAAGAGGGCAGGTCACTGATACAGAGTGATCTGGGTCACTTGGAATGGTGAGTGCAAGCAAACAGTAGCCTTTTCATACAGCCAAATCTAGATGTATACATTTGTGAACAAAGAATGTAGGCCATACTTACAGGATGGGGAACTCTATCCAGGGAAACAGTGACTCTGTGAATTTGAGCTCCCCGTGTAACACTGATACCAAAAGGGTTAGCGCAACCCTTGGATGCATAAACAAAGGAGTCTTGAATAGGAGGATGGAGGATATAGTACCTCTGTATTTGGTACTAGTGGAGCTGCTGCTGGAAGACTGTCTCAAGGATGTTGATAAATTGGAGAGGGTTCAAAGAAGATTCATGAAACTTATTAAAGGATTCGAAAACATACTTTATAGTGATACACTCAAGGAGCTGAATCTATCTAACTTAACAAAGAGAAGGTTATGGGGTGACCTGATCAGTCTATAAGTACCTACAGGGAAAACAAATATTTGATAATGGGCTCTTCAATCTAGCAGAGAAAGGTATAACAGCATCCAATGGTTGAAAGTTGAAGCTAAGCAAATTCAGACTGGAAATTAGCCATACATTTTTGAGAGTAACTAACCATTGGAACAATTTACCAAGTCGTGGTGGATTCTCCATCACTGACAATTTTAAAATGAAGATATTATTATTATTTATTATTCTTTTATTTTATTATTACTTTATTTTGGGGAAGTTCTATGGCCTGTGATATACGGGAGGTCAGACTAGATGATCACAATGATCCCTTCTGGTCTTGGAATTTATGAATCCTCTCCAGTGCAGGTGGTAGAGTATCTTTCTGAGCATTATTTTTTTTTCCAAACTTTGCATTTTGGAGGGTTTTGTTAGATTCCCAACTGCTTTTAAATGACCAAGGGGTATCAGTGACTAATCCAGCTATTTCTCATTTAAGTGTGGACAGGAGGTTTTTTTCCTTTTTTCTCAGATGTGGAGCTCTCTTCCGTGATTCACTCCTTTTGTCACCTCTGTATTAGACAATTAGACACCCTTTGGAACTTGTTGCCAGTGGGTATTGTGAAGGCCAAAACTGTAATGGGTTTCAACAAAGAACTAGCTAAGCTCATAGAAGATAGGTCCAACAATGGCTATTAGCCAACATGATCAGATGCAACCCCACGCTCTGGGTGTCCCTAGTGTTTGATTGCCAGAAGCTGGGAGCAGATGACGGGATAAATCACACGGTGATTGCCTGTTCTGTTCATTCCTTCTGAAGTACCTGGCATTGGCCACTGTTGGAAGACAGGATACTAGGCTACCTGGACCATTCATCTGATGAAGTATGGCTATATGAGACTACACCTTAAATTGATTCAGAAGCTGCATCCAGGACACTGCATTTGTCCTGCAGTGTATCTCATTGCAAGCACATGATACCAGTCTGATAACTTTAAGGGGTCATTTTTGACCTTTATAGCCAGGGGATCCAACCTAAAAGAGTGCCTCTCTCACTGTGTGACACTGCTGAAATTGAGATCCCTGACTGCAAATTCTCTGTGAGGTCCCTAATTTAGGAACTTGGTCCCAAATAGCCCCAATTTGCTGACCTTCAAAGCATGCAGCAAGACACATCTGTGTGAATACTGGTCATGGTTAAAAAGTTGTTACTACCCAGGGATGTCTGAGTTGCAGCAGTATTTCCCTGTACTTAGAATATGGAACAGCTGCAGTATCTTGCACACCCACTGTGTGATAATGCTTGGTTAATATTTACCTTTTTAATTGTGAGCACTTAATATCCAGCACAATCCTGCTCTGACCAAGGTCATTGGGAATTTGACTAGTGACTTCATTTAGAGAAGGTTTGATTCATTGGTTCATAAAACAGTGTGCAACTCACTTTGGGATTGTTCTTGATGATATGTGCCATGTAATTATAAATCACTTTCATTATTAGCATTAGTTGCTCATCAATCCATTAGTCACTGATCGTTGTCATTCTACATTACAAGACTTACAATTGTGCTACAACCCTGCATAGCATATTTGCCGTAAAGTTGTGATGAAAAATATGTGTCTACTCACAGAAGTTATTTTTCTAAGGGCAGTAATGTAGCTACAGAATTTAAGTATACACAAATGTACATATTTGTTTAAGCTATTGATAAACAACTTACAAAAGCTAATTCAGGCAAACACAGAAGCCATTTGCTTTCTGGTAAACCAACTAAAGGCAAAAAAATAAACTAAAATTCAGTACCACCCCCATCACCATGAAAAAACCTGAACAAAATTTTAGCCCAGAACAAACTTTTAAAATATTAATGTCTTACCATCTGTAAAAACATAGTGGGCTTATCACAGGAATGCTGACGAAAGGTAACTCTAGCAATACGAGACGGAGCAGCTGTAATTAAACTTTACGAAATGGTACACTGTACAAGGACTCTCTGAGAAGGACTTCCATTTCAGTAGGCAAGAGGTTCCTGCACTGGATTTTAACACAGTAGGCATGGGCACAGTTCAGAGTGAATTGTTGTGCCCTTTTATTAAAGTCTACCCAGTCAATAAACACAAATGCAGCACACTCCTGTGAGTCAGGCAGAATATTTCTGGAGTTAGTTAGGAAAACTGACCACAGAAGTACAGCTTAATTGGATTTCATATTGTTTGCTGCAAATATGTTGTAGTAGTATGGCAATTTGGTTCTTCCAGTGGATTTGCCAATGGATGATAAGAACAGTTATGTGAAAATCATCCAGGCAATGTAACAAATGGGAACGATTCTTCTTCTTAACTAGATCTTCTAAATTAAGATTCCCCTCAAAAGGCCTCAAATTAAAGTTTTTTTCTTGTTTGCTTTGTAAGTTCACAGTACACAGAGTTTTGCATCTGCCACAGCTGCTAAACTGTGTCTATATTTTACTTGAAGATAACTATTTGAAATATAGTATAGCACAGAATGGTCACTAAAATACTTTATTGGCTTTGCTTATTCCGGTGCTGCCACCATTTCTTATCTGTTGGGCACATATGCATGTAGCTTTGCTTCTGGTAGTGGTGGCTACCTAAAAGATGGCCTCTTTTCTATGTTTGCCTGTAACCGTTTATATCAATAGTCAGACATTTGCTTATAGTGGCTGATAGTGCCTGGAAATGGATGTCCGGGGAACATTAGCAGGGCAATTTTGGCAGAACCTTTGGCTGTGGAATAGATTTCCTTGGTTGTAAGTGAGCTCAGAGTGGCATTAGCTGGCCTTAGTTATATAATCCCATAGTATTTCTCAGATAATTATAATACAACATGTGTTTAAGAGTATCTTGTCCAGATGGTTCTTAATGCAGAATTTACATATCTAAAAGAGCGAGTTCTGAAAAATATTAAGCTGGGAGTGTTTCAAAGGAGCCTAAGTTAGTTAGGGTCCCAAACCCCATTGAATTGCAGTTGAAATTGGGCACCTGACTCCCTTAGGAACCTTTGAAAATCTCACCCTCACAGGTGTAAATGACTTGATTCTTTGATTCCATGTGAGATGATTACTTTAGCCTGCAGTGAGGCTGCTTGTTGTCTAAAGTTAACTTTGCAAGATTTGTTTTTCTCTTCAAAGTTGACTTCATTGAGGCTACTCCCACGTATAATGTAAAACATATGCTCATGTGATTTGCTGGGACAGGGCCGACCTGCTCAGAAGCGTGCATGATTGAAATTGGAATGCTAGTGCAGGATTGAGAACCGGAAATGGAAGTCTTCTATCCACAGAACAGTCACAGCCACAGGCAGCACCAATAAAAACATCTCCACCATCATTCCCCATTCTGTATTTAGAAGTTAGAGGACAGTATAGTCTCCCTGACCATTTAATTCTTGGCCTCTCTTCTGAGACCATCAGCAAGGATGCTTATTACTGCTAGCTGTGATGGTGCTTTTAGTAATGCTGAAATACTGTCTGACATCAGTTTCTCACACACTGATCACAAAACTGATCTCAGACAGTATTTCAGCAACTACTGAGATGGCTTCATTTGAACTTGTGATCTAAAGGTGAAAGGACCCATTATTAATTTCCCTGTTGATTATTTTCTACTTATAAATTATTTGAAAACAGTGGGAATGAAAACTTGCCTCCTGCTTTGAGTGTGATGCTGCTGAGTAAAAATACACTATACTTACCCTGCTTGACAAGACCTCAAGTGCATACAGACCATGAAAATGTACAGTCTGGTTTCTCTGTAGTACTTTTCCCCAGGAGCCAGCAAAATGTGTGGATAATGAGTGTTAGTTTTATAACAAAGAAAGGTAGCGAGGCACTACTGTTATATAGTAATATCATATAATAGGTCTACAACACTGTCAGAGCAATCTTGCTCTAAGACTGGACTTCTGCATCGGTGCAAGATGAACAATGAGACTTGACCTGAATTCTATATGAGACAAAACACAAGGGCTGCTGTGTAGGATCATCACAGTAAATATTTTTTTTTCTGCTCAAATCCCTTACAGTCTGCATGATTCCCAGAATACAGAGTGCATAAGAACCAATACACCCACCAAACTGGAGGTTTTTCTGGACAGTAGCAGGTCCTTTAAAAATATTTATACTGTTTACATTGCAGTAGCAGCCAAAATATGCAAAGTCCTGTACAAACGAACAAAGAACTTGTGGTTCCTGCCTCAAAGAATAAATTGACAAAAAACAGATGAAAGAGATACAGTGTACAAGCAAAGTGGTCAGGGGGATGACTGATATGTGTTTTTCTAGTTCTATGGCTTGCTTGGCTTGTTTTATTTATTATACAATTTCCTTTCCGTTGCCTGTTTTGGTCCATTTATGATAACTAGCCAGTGCATTTTTGGTTACTGAGCTCATGGCCCTTTGCCCTTTGATTACTGGTTAGTTTGTGGTATTTATCCAAAGTATTTATTTCAGTTTAAAACCAAATGTAAATAGACTATTTTAAAAATGGGGCAAACCATTTAGGAAACAACACTGAAAACAGAAGAGTGACAGGGAGAGTGGAGAGGAAAAATATTTTAACTTTTAACTATTTATAGTCCTATCTCACTTTAACATATATTCGATGGTGTTTTATTATTCTATTACCTTATTTTGGTATATTGATTTGCATATTATTTTATTCTTATTTATTTTATTAAAATATTCAATCAGTTCCACAATTATCTTCTTTCTTTTCAGTCCGTTCCTTCCCATAGATGCAACCACTAACACCTGCCCTAAGTAGTCATGTCCCCTTTAAGAAAAACAAAAACAAGCTGGCCAATTAAAATACCTCACACAGACAGGTCGCAGTTTATGATAAAAGTGAACCTCCTGAGGTAATGAACTCCCTTTGTGTCACCTTCTTCTCCACTCTTGCTCTGCCCTATTCCTCACAGTCTCTGACAAAGAGAGGTTGGTTTAACTAGCACATTAGCTCCACCTGTGATTTGCTGCCTAATCTTGATCAAGGCATTTAGGCTACATTTTTCAAAAGTAGCTTCTGAGTTCCGGGACCTGAGTTTTTGAGTGTTCAGCTTGCGATAGCAGGGGCCTGCTTTTCAGAGGTACTGAGCTCCTGCAACTCACGTTGACTTCTTTTGTTGTAGCGGGTGCTCAGCCCTTTGGAAAATTGGGCAAAGGGTGTTTTAGATGGGCATCCAAAATCAATCTAACTTTGAAAATGTTGCCTTTCGTTATTCTGCGTCTCATCAAAGTCCGTCTCTCTAAAATTGGGATGATATTAATACACCTGGGTAAAACCTTCAGAGGTCTATGAAAAGCATCTTATAAGTACTAAGTCTGCCAGCCATTGCAACAGTTACTCTGAGTGCTGGAGAGGTTAAGCCTGCTGTACTTTCTAGACCTTGAAAGTGAATGCATATCATATTACTGGTCCAGACCCCAGTGGATCCATTTCTTCAGTAATTGCATATTTGGTTTTCTGTTGGTTGTTTCATATGGCTTGGCTTATATGTTTGTTTCATTCACTGAGTATATTGTCTTTTTCGTGGTTAGTGATTAAATTTGTGGTTCGTAAATGTTTTAGTTACATGGTTAAATCAGAATTGAATGAAAATCAAGCAAAGGTTGCTGTGAACGGTTTTAAAGGATGACCTCGGACTCAGGCCTGGAATTTGCTAAGTTTTGCTTTTTGTGCGGACACACTGTGGGTTTGGTTTATGACAATATTGCTTAATAGAAATTTGATATGAATCTTGACCTACAGAGAATATGAAGAATTCTTAGATGGGATAGATTTATCTGAAATTTCTTTTGGAAAAATCTTACCTATTTTTCCCCAACTCTTTATGGAAGATCATAGAATATCAGGGTTGGAAGGGATCTCAGGAGATCATCTAGTCTAATTCCCTGCTCAGAGCAGGACTAATCCTCAACTAAATCCCCAAAGGGCCCCCTGAAGGATTGAACTCACAACCCTGGGTTCAGGAGGCCAGTGCTTAAACCACTGAGCTATCCTTCCCCCTGGAAAACTGATAGTATGGAAGAATGATGTTTTATCTATAGAAACTGTCTAGCACAAGCAGCTACAGCAAGGACTTTCTTCCATGTTCCTCACTTATGTACCTCATCCCTGGAAATACCACTTCTAGAAGAAAGTGTCATTGCTCATTCAAGCCATGGCCTCTCTGCTGAGACTTCCAAAAAGGGTACCAACTGTGACAGTATTTTTTAACAGTGTGATCTTTTCACTGTTGTGAAATGGACTGAAACCACCAACTCATTTCACTAAGTGCATGAGAAGCTGTCAAATTCTAATAATTTCCAGTCATCTGTCTTGGATGGTTTAGACACAACAAATCCTGCATTTTGGCAAGGTCTTAGACTGGATGACCCTTATGGTCCTTTCTAACCTTATGGTTCTATGATTATTGATCCAAGCTGCATTTGAATCAGTGACTTATACGAGAAAATCTCTGTCTGTCCTTACCATTTTCCTGACTCATTCACCCAAATTAACTTTCTTCATCTTGGCAAAGTTTGTTCTGCCACCGAGTAACCGGGAATCTGATGCACAGCTTTACATATAACAAGAGTTACTATGCGGAATGTAGAGTCTGATTAAGCAAGGTGCTGAGCATCTCCTGAGAGGTGCGGACATCCTCTGTTCCCATATTAGGCCTTAATTTAGCAAAGCACTTAAGTACATGCTTAACTTCAGCCATGTACTGAAATCTGTCACTATTCACCATAGCATTGAACAGTTTGTTAAAATCCCATTGAAATTAGTGGGAATGCTCATGTCCTTAAAGTTATTTGCATGCTTATGTATCTTACTAGATTGGGGCCTTACAAAAGAATTTATCAGGCAGGATATCAGGATTTCCATGTCTGGTTTTGAAGTTTGAAAATTTACACCCACAAGAGAGTGGAATGGGAGGAAACATAACAAAGTAAACCTTGGCTTGTGAATTTGTTTAACTGCTTGAAGGTTATGTCAAGGAATAATCACCATCTGCTTGGTGGTCTAGATGATTTGATTTCTTATTATCGTGGAGGCAGTGGAGTGTGAAATGAAAACCCACTGTGGAGGCAAAAGAGAAAAGCTTAGCTTGGGGAAACGAGTGCCAAACTCTTGAATTATATTCATAATGGTTCCCAAGGAAGATCAGGCCAAAGCACTACCACTGGGACAGGAGCATAGTATGCTTGTTTGAGCAAGGCTATTACTCAGACAGTGACTCCACAATCATTATCAGCACCAGCACTGATTGGCTGTTGGGTCTGACGACATAACAGGGTGACTTGGGGGTTCTCATTAAAGTGAATATTCCACCCATTTCCAAACAGGGAGCTCTGAACTGGTGTAAAGCTGGCATAGCCAACTGCTGTGCTAAAGTGTCCTGCCCTTCCATTCTGACATAGTGGGTGTATCATGGGCAGGGCATAGAGGGGTGTGGCAGAACACAGCTGCACTCAGATCATTCTTACTTGGCATATGATCCCAAAATTGGAGAAGCAACTAGGCACAGATTGACCACCGGAAACCATAATTGCATCAGTCCCCTCATTCCTCCTCCTTCTCCTTCTCCTTCTCCTGTGTCAAGTACCCAGGACGGATTCTGCCCTGAGTGCTCTGAACTGGAAAGGGGACTCTATGCTGGCTTTTGTTATGTCATATTTAACTTGAACATTGTAACAACTAACCCTTATCTAAAATTCAAATGCTTTTGTAAATATTAATCTAAATCCTGATCTCATTTATATTGTAACTCCATTGACTTCAGATGAGTTAATCCAAATTAACCTGAGGTGTAATTCCAAGCAGAATGTGCTTCTATCATTTTATGACTGAACTGATTTTTTTAAAACATATGAAATGTTTTGGGTCAGATTTTATTACTGGGAGATATCACAGAGATTGTAAGTCCTTGGAGGAAGGACTTCCTTTTTATTCTCTGTGTGAACAGCAGCTAGCACGACGGTGTCCTGATCTGTAACTGGGGCTCCTAAAAGCCACAGTAATACAAATGCTAAATAATAATCACTTTGCAAAGGTTCATATGAATATTTATTTTAGAGTCACTCTTTGTGAGCAAAAAACCCAGGAAAATGTATCGTAGGAACAACAATCCTCCACTGAAATGGCAACTGACTAGATGGTGTAATAGATATTTCTTCCCTTTCATTTTTTGCCATCCTGCACTTATTTCTGACCACCTGGGGGAGCTGATATTGTTTGATGAATCTGTTAGAAACACATTGAGAATTACACAGAATGATTATTTAAAAATTAAATATATTGGGTACAGAGTTTCAACAAAGCACAAGGATTTATTGTATTAGATGCAAATAAACATTTGAGTATATGAACAATTGTGACTTGGGGTAAAATTTTCAAAAAAAGGTTCCCCAGCCCTATTTTCAAAAGAGATTTAAGCTCTTTGGCCCAGATTTTTAAAGGTATTTAGGTGTCTAATTCTCACTGATTTCAGTTGGAGTTAACGGTCTAAATATCTTTAAAAATCTGGGCCTTAGACACTTGAAATTCAATAAGACATAGTCTTCTAAGTCAATTAGGTGCTTGTGAAAATGTACTGATTTTATTAATAGGATAGAACAAAATATTACAGGGAAAATGTCTGTTATAAATAATAGAAATCCTTTAACAATCTTAGAATATAACACAAGAGCAGCAGGCATAAGAAACTCAGGCATCATTTGTGTGATTTCATATTTTCACATCTCATCCCCCACTTCTTGCTTGATGACAAGTTAGCAACTAAAACTGTTATTTTATTGGTACCACCATGAGGGGAGTCTATTTTTGGAAGACTAACTCCAGGTAGGAATTGTATGTATATAGGCACTTGTGGTTTTGGTAGTGTTGCTGATTCTCAGAGCAGTGTATATGAAGACACAGTGTGTGCCAAACAAATGTAAAAGGCAGTTGCAAATCAATGCCTTGGTCTGGCTGTTTTTAAAAAATATAAACAGCTTAATTCTCCTCTCTTGTACACCAGTGCAACCTCAGGCAGGAGAATTTGGCTCAGTGTGTCAATATGTAAATGTATAATCAGTAAAAAAATCTTGATTTAGCATGCTGAGCAGACGTTTATTTATATGACTTTTCTTTGAGTGCCAGTGACCATCTTCCCTTTCACTGTAAAGAGATTGAAACCACCACTGTTATAGCTGTTTGCTAAATAGGATGCTCTCAGGTGCATGTATGGAATAGGCTGTTCTAGTCTTGCACCTGATGTAGGAATCTTTAATTATTATTATTATTTATTGTTAGTGTTAGTGTTACAGTAGGGCCCATAGGCCCCAAATGAGATGAAGGCCCCATTGTGCTAGGCGCTGTACATACACATAATAAGAAACAGTCCCTGTCCTGAAGAGCTTACTATCCAAATAATCAAGACAGACAAAAGGTGGGAGGGAAAACAGAGTGAAAGAGATTAAATAACTTGCCTTCAGTCAAATAGAAGGTCAGCAGCAGATACAGGAAGAGAACCTAGGTTTCCTGAGCCTAGACCATTGTTCTATACACCTGAATTTGTGGCCTCTATAATAGTGAAAGCCCAGGGCATTTGGAAGACAAAGACTTTAACTGAAACTCCACTAATGTCTTATTTATTAGGATGATATTCACCTGGTTCTCAGTCCCTTTGCCCTGAGTTGAATTTTACCCTGTATGTGTGATGGACAGTTCATATAAATCAGTGGGATGATTAAATACTCAGAAACATCATTTGTTATTCCCTGTCTACTTCCTGCAGAAAGTTTTGACATTTTGGGGAGGGGGGGGGGGGGGGAAATAGTTTTCAGCCAAATAGTTTTGTTTTTTTCTAAACTCATTCTCTGACCAGCTCATATCTTCCTCAAGAAGGGTGACAACGAGGTCAGTTGTTTCCCATCAAAATCCAGTGGTTGGTTTTACAGTGCTCCTTACCCAACACAACTTCTCTGGCCCTGTTGACATTAAGAAAATTCACAGTGGTGTAGCTACAGCTATGTAACATACTGAGGTAAGACGTATAGCGTATGAGCTAAGCCTTCATAATTGACAGGAAGGATGGTGATGGTGGTGTTGGTGTTAAAGCAGGAGGCTTGGACTCAGAATATCTGAGATCAGTTCCCTGCTCTGCTACTAGCTTCTTGTTTGACATTGGACACATCAGTCATTCTCTCTGAGCCTCAGGTCCCCATCTGGGAAAGGGAGGTAATCGTACTGTCTTTGTTTTAGACGGTAATCTCTTTGGGGCAGGTAATGTTTTTTATAACATGTGTGTGCAATGCCTTGTACAGTGGAGTCCTGGTCTTATATATGCCTCTGGATCCTACTTTCGTCAGATATTAATAATCCCTACTGCACCATGGAGACTGGAGCTGGCCAGAACAGCTCTAGGGAGCTGTTGCCTAGGAAGAGGGCATAGTCAAAGTGCCAGAGAGGTGCACTCATTTGGAAGCTCTGGTCAGACACTGCTGCGCTCTCCCCAGGCTGCATCTCCCCTTCGAAGCGTAGCTGCCACTGCTTCTGCAGGGAGAGAATCGCAATCACCTTGCACTGGCAGGGCGAGAATTGATCTCAAATGTTTTTAAAGACAATCAAAAAAAGATGTTGATACCCTAAAATAATTCTCTGGTTAGGGTTATGGAAAAGCTTCCGTATGAGAAGAGATTCATAAGACTGGGATTTTTCAGGTTGGAATAGAGACGAGTACGGGAGGAATATGATAGAGTCTATAAAATCATGACCGGTGTGAAGGACGTAAAAAAGGAACTGTTATTTACTCCTTCTCATAACACAAGAACTAGGGGTCACCAAATGAAATTAATAGGCAGCAGGTTTAAAACAAACAAAAGGAAGTATTTCTTCACACAATGCACAGTCAACCTGTGGAACTCCTTGCCAGAAGATGTTGTGAAGGCCAAGACTATAACAGGGTTCAAAGAAGAACTAGATAAGTTCATGGAAGACAGGTCCATCAGTGGCTGTTAGGGTGTCCTTAGCCTCTGTTTGCCAGAAGCTGAGAATGGGTGACAGGGGATGGATCACTTGATGCCTGCCTGTTCTGTTCATTCCCTCTCAGGCACCTGGCATTGGCCACTGTCACAAGACAGGATACTGGGTTAGATGGATCTTTAGTCTGATCCAGTTTGGCAGTTTTTATGTTCATTTGTAGCTCACATGCTGACATTCTGCTGTTCTTTTTATTGGTCCCAAAAAGGATATAAAAATAAAACTATTCTATCAGACTGGCAGCTATCATCCCACATGGTTATTAACTTGAGGGTAATTTTTCATGTTCTTTCTCTTTAAAGTCCATCTGCCTCCCCTTTGGGCCCACTTCTATATCCCTAATGCAGGCAAAACTCCGATCAAACTCATTGATTTCAGTATCTTTTGCCTGCTTTAGGAATACAGGCTATGGCCCTCAGTCTGTACATCTATTGAGAGAAGTGTGTCCATGTATTCACCACTCTTGTAAGAATATGGCAGTACTGAAACAGGATGATACATCAAAACAGGTGAATTACTTTAGGCTGTGTAAAACTAATTCACCATCAGATATGGCCTTAGGGACCATCAAACCTGTATTCAAGGTTTGATAAGTTAAGAGGCGCTCCAAAATATGATGAGTGTAGATTTTAGGTATATAAAGCAATCTAGGAGAAAACAATTCTGACAAGTTTGCAGTAAAGGCTGCTTACAAAACCATTTCCTCCCACAGATAAGATGTCAATACAATCAAGCTAGCAACATCATAATGCTGTGCATTCTTGGATCAAGAGCCTCATGGGGCCTTCATCTAAATCTGTCTCTGCACATATTATGTTAGTAAAATGAGGTATGACAATGACTACAGAAGATCAGATTTGCAAAGAAGTGACTAAATTGTGCTTGCAAAACAGGTGCCCATGGGCACAAGCAAGTAAATGCAGGATAAAATATGCTGTTCTTCAGAAAACATTTAATTGCACATACAATCACCTATTTAAGCAACAGAGGGTCCTGTGGCACCTTTAAGACTAACTGAAGTATTGGAGCATAAGCTTTCGTGGGTGAATGCCCACTTCATCAGACGCAATGATGAAGTGGGCATCTTGCATCTGATGAAGTGGGCATTCACCCACGAAAGCTTATGCTCCAATACTTCTGCTAGTCTTAAAGGTGCCACAGGACCCTCTGTTGCTTTTTCCAGATTCAGACTAACACAGCTAACCCTCTGATACTAATCACCTATTTGCAAACACAATTACCTGTTTGACATGTACTATCATACATTTTGCATGTGCATCTTCTTGCTGGCACCGGTGTTCTGTATATTTTGCTGGTGAACATCTCTTTAAAAATATGTTCTTATATTAAGCCCATATAGTTAATCTACAATACAACAATACCATAGCAGTAAATAGACCAGACCTCTAAATCCCACTAAACAAATTTATTTTCTGCCAAAATGGAAGTGAAGAGACTCCTCATGAATTCATATAACCAAGAGTGTTGTCTGACGGGATGTTCATTTCTTTAATTGGGTTTATAAGTGTTTCATGGTGTTATCAATTTTCTTTCCCACTCCTATCACCTTCATCTCTACCATCTAAAATCTAATCAGCTCCCTAACTGTAATGTTTATGCTTTCTCCTATAAATGGAATTTCTCCATTAATGGAAGCCCATTTTGTTCTTTGAGTTATAAAGCCACATGACAGTTGAGCCTTAGCTTAAAGCCTTAATTTTTGGGTTCTAACAGGTATCTTATACTACCCTTAAATCAGATATTCATCTGCTGTATTAACATGGAAACACCAGACCCTATTGAGCTTAGGCAGAATGTGTAAGAATGAGATTTCAAGGTGACTTAAACTATAGTCCCTTCTATATTAACAAAAAAAAAATATCTAATCAACCAAACAAAAAAGCTGAGCATAACTCTCAAGACTTGACTCACCCAAGCAATTTGACATTGTCTTCACCCTCATCCTCCTTTGCACCAAAATTCTTACCATGTTTTTCATCGTGACATACCTTGGCACAATCCAGACTAGTGTGTAGTGGTGGTGGTGGGAGGGGGGGGCTGTGTCACCCCTACCCTGCAAGCTTGGGTGCCTTACAATTCCTTGATGAAGTAGCTCCCAACTTGGCCACTCACAAGCAACCTTCCAGCATGCAAGCCACCCTCTGAGTGTCTGTGTACAACTGCAGCCTGCCAGTTACACCCTTGCTCTTACTAGCCTTGGTTATACTACAAGGTGACCCCAACATATCCTCAGTCCTGGATTTCCCCCCATAAATCTATGTCCTGTTCTGCCCAGCCCTCTCCTGGACAGTACAAATTCCTCCAAGAAAATAACATGCCAATTTATTATCTTAACTAGAGTTACCCAGATACTTCAACTTAAACACACTGAATTAGATAAAACAATAAAACAAGTTTATTAACTACAAAGAGAGAGGCTATAAGTGAGTATAAGTAATGAGGCATAGAAGTCAGAAATGGTTACATGAAAAATAAAGATAAGATGCTTACTAGTATCAACATAAGAAACAATTTTAGTTGCAAAGCAGACTTTCTCACCACATGTTTCCAGCAAGGTTACTGACCAAACTTGCAGGTCAGGACCCCTTCCCCAGAGTCCAATGGCTATTTCCTTTTGTCTTCTCAGGGGCGGAGAATGAAGTGGGCAGGGGAGGGTGTGTGTGTCTTGGGGTGTTTGCCTCTGTTTTTAATAGTCCCAATCTCCCTTTTGAAAAACATTTCCCACAGAGAACAAAGATACAAAAAGTCTGCATGGAAGGATGTTCCTTGCTGTTTTTCTTCATCTGTTTTTCTTGTTTCCCTTCCTGCTTCATGGCTCTGTTTACTGCTTAAATGCAAATTAAGGCAAGCACACATTTATTTGTTTAGGACAGACCTGTTTGCCAACTACTGTTTGGGCAGGATTGTGGGGTTTGGAATATGTGTTAATAGTGTCGTAGAAGGAAATGATATAACTTCACATACAATGTTGCCATGCATATTTTATGAGGACAATACTGAGCAGCAAATTATGCGTTTTCAAATGATACCCTAAAGGGCATACCTTATACAAAGATTACTACTACAGTGTGTAGGGTGTGAATACAGGGGTGTATTCTGTCACAAAGACATCTCTTGTTTTTGTCCTAACATAGGTCCTGATCCCGCACAGTGAGACCCTTATCCCTCTGTGGAGCCCCACTGAGGACACTGATACCTATGCTAGGGTTACCATATGTCTGGTTTTTCCCGGACATGTCCGGGTTTTTGGTACTCAAATCCCCGTCTGGGGGCAATTGCCAAAAAGCCGAACACGTCCGGGAAAATACTCCCCGCCCCAGTCCTCTGCTTACCTTGGCTCCGGCAGGCTGTGAGCTGCAGGCAGGTTCCCCCGCGGCGGCGGCTGCTGCTGCTCCGCCCAGACACCTCAGCTCTGTGTAGCTGAAGAGCCGAGCTGCCCGAGTGCTACCGGCTTCACGGTTTGCCGGGCAGCCCCCAGACCTCCAGACCCTGCGCCCCCAGCTGGGCGCTTCCCCTCCCGGGCTCCGGCTGCGCTGTGGAAGCGCCCGCCTGGGGGCACAGGGTCTTGAGATCTGGGGGCTGCCCGGCAAACCGTGAAGCCGGGTAGCGCTCAGGCAGCTTCGCGTGGCTGGGAGGGAGGAGGGGAAATGCGGGGCGCTCAGGGGAGGGGGCGGAGTTGGGGCAGGGCCGGGGCGGAGTTGGGGTGGGGGCGGGGTCAGGGCCCTGTGGAGTGTCCCCCTTTTTTAAGGTTTAAATATGGTAAGCTATGCAGATTCCTTTGGAGAACTGGGAGTGTGGACCTGCTCCAGCTCCAATAGAAGTCCATGGCAGGATTCCAGTGGAGTTGAATCAGGTCCTTTGATTGAAGCAGGGACTCGTTAAATGCCATGTATGTTTATGGAGCAATAGAAGTGATACATAATTATCATGATAAAACAAGAGTGGATCAGGAAAAGAAAACATAAAACCTTAGGAAAACAAAAATTTAGAACTAATTGTGAGGTGAAGGAGTGGCGGGAGGGGCGCGGGGGAGGAGACAGCATCAGCATTTAATAAGATGTTGCAATAAATTAGTTCATTATGCATGAGTGCATGATTAAGATGATAAAGTACTAGGCTTGGCTTTAGAATATGCAAGTTAGTCTGTGAATAGATATGCAGGCCTGAGGGATAGAGTTCATTATCTTTCTGGATTAAGCACTGTTTATGTGCATTCTGAAAGCAGCACAGTGACGTCTGTGTATATTTTAGTTTGTTTATTTTTGGGAACTCTGGTACCGTTATTCCTCTCACATATACATAGATGGGAATAATAAAAACATTCGTGAATATCTGCAGTCTATTGACATAATTTTTTTTAATGTGATGTCTTCGTTTTACGATGTCATGGACTGACTTTTATAGGGCGTAAGGCATACACTTCATCAGACCAAACGGGCTATTGCCAAATTATAGTTGTCTTAATGAAACCGACTGAGCTGTGTGTCAATCTCTCAGGCTGTTTCCCAGACAACAACAAAAGTTAGGACATTTTCACCTACTTGCCATATGTGATGTTTGTAAATAAATATGTTGGAAAAATTTTTTTCCCTTCTGCCATTAAGTAAGCACCCCACTGCTTAGCTTCAAAAGAATCAGTTCTTCATATCTGTCAAAAATAGGCGGAGAAGTTTATTCTTATCCTAACATTAAAATTAAGACCAGGGGTTGTTAAGAGTACTACGTTACAAATATACTACATAAAGAGTTTATGATCACTGCTGTTCTGACTCTTTGCCCCTCGTATTGCAGAAACATCTTAACTTTTTATGCTTGTTGCATGGTAAAAATAAATTCTGTCGGATTAAACCAAATGGACCAAATTCTGCTGTCAGTTATGTCAGAGTAAATTGGAGTGACTAATTTGGCTTCAGTGGAATTATTCAGTGGCTTGACTGACATTAGTGAGACTGGACTTTGGCCTTGTGAGTACAGAATGCATCTTTGTAATGATACAGTATTAAAGTCAGCCCAAACTATCAATTTTGCTATGCTGTTTTACTATGTAAAGATAACTATTCAGATTTATTAAGTTAAAAACAAAGATTATTTTTCCAGTAAGTTTTCCCTCTATTTCTAAGAATATATCTGCACAGTGATTAAAGGTTCATCTTCATCAAATGTTTTCCTCTCCTGTTTACTCAGAATTATCCAATGTTCTTTATAACCATTGTCATAGCAGAATATTTTAATGTTACAGACTATTTGGACATTACATTCCAAAGAATTAAGAGAAGAAATGGAAAGGATCTTAAGAAAATATCTTCTGAACATCACTGGTAACACATAGGCTTAATAAATTGTGCAGGGTTAGAGTTCAATTGCATGCTGCTGCTAAGGGATATGAATTGTGACAGAGGAGCTTATATTATCCTAAGAATCCAAAGGCTGAATTAATTAATTATGGGCACCTGCCTTTCCATTGTTAATATCTGAGTGAAAACTAATGAATGGAAACATTAAAATAAGATTTTGTTATTTATAAACACACACATGGCCAGAAGTGCCAACATCATTCTGTACTGAGGACCAAATTATATATATAGTATGGTGAGCACCCATCTTGTATTTTGACAACTGGCTATTATTTGGTGCTTTATTATTTCTTTAACATATTTCCATCACCTGTTTTGGGCTAGGTGCTTCACTGTGTTGGAAATTCACTCTGCCTGCAGACAGCCTGAGTATTCAGGCTTTATGTGGGTGGAGTGTAAGGAGCCTGGGAAGATAGCATTCATTCCCCCACAACCCAGGGCTAGGGTGTGGATCCGCCATGCAACACCCCACTCCCAGCCCTGAGGCTGATAGTTCAGCATCTGTAACAGGCATGCTATTAGTGGGGCATAGTATATAGGAATAGGGTAGCATCCCTTAAACAGTTTGAGAGTCCTATAGTGGCATTCACTATGTTCTGTGTTTTAAAAGCTGACAGAAACCAGTCAGAATAGCAGTGTGTACATAGCTAGGTGTTGTATGATTGTATATATTTACTAAACATGGTTATTTAGGACCCACGTGGTTCTTCACATTGTTATTGTTGTGTAAAGAGCAAAAAACACAACACGGTGGACAAAAGATGTGTAAACTTAGATGATACCACATGGAGGGATTTATAATAGTTCTGTTGCAGCAGAGCCCCTACATTTAAGCACAAAGGAAAAGAGAGAAGCCGAGAGTATACAAATCCAGAATAAAAGCTGAGGACAGTATCAACTCGGAGGCAGGGAAATGTCAAAAATGTTTGTGGGGGAAAAAGGCTTTGGGTCGATAGAAATGTTTCATTTTGATATTTTAAAAACATTTCATTTCAGTGTTGATGTTTTTTATTATTTAAAAATACTATGAGTTAATTTAAATTTTGAAACAAAAAGTCTTTTCAAACCCAGAAACAAAACTTTTCATGTTGAAAATGGCCAAAAGTCTTCTTTCAAAACGTTCAGAACTTTTTTCCAACATTTTTTTCAACATGGGAAGTTTGTTGAAACTGGCCATTTCCCACAAATATTTTAATTTTGGCATATTGATATTTTTCTATGGGAAAATGTTGTGTTGAAATGCTCCCAACCAGTTCTAGTAGGTATTACTAAATAAAAACTAACATTGGATTAAGGAGAAGCCAATAAATAAGCTTGCAACAACTCTACAAAGGTATTACCTCTTCTTTTCTTCTCCTTTCAGGCTAAGAGTAATGCTGCCTTCCTGTTCTGTTGTTCCATCCCCTCTTCCATACCTTCTTCTTCTTGTTCATCCAGTCTCCACTTTGTCCTCCCACCTACTCCCTTAGTATAGTATGCTTGCTTATCTGCTTCCCTTTTGATTCTCCTCTCCCTGCTCTGTTACCTTTTCCCCTTTTCCTTTGCACTTCTCTCTCTATTCTTTCCTGTTGTTCCACTCCTTTGTGATGTCCTATGGAACGTAAAGTAGAGAGTTCTTTGTCCGGTTTTTATTTGATTCACCCAATTATGGATATTTTATGTTTCTTTAGATGTATATTTTATTAGGTATATTTTATGATGGTTTTTTAAAGTCACTTAGTAGAATACAGTGCAAGCACAGCACAAAGGGACATTTGCAAAGAGAAATGTACCAAAGACTCTTCATAAGCTCCATTTAAACGTCTGCTTTTCAGCTAGCCCAGCAGGATGTCCAGGCTACATCAAAACATCTGTCAGGCTGCTTGTTTGACACCTCAGCACTAAAAAGAGCTTACCTTACTTTTCACACGCACAAAATGGATTCTGTTGTGTTTCCTATGAAACATGGTGCTGAGTAAAGGTGCTATTATAAGCCTGATAGTACATCGACTTTCAAAAGCCAGTGTTATGACTGGTGCATTAGCACTTCTTATTTCATAGATATAGGACCATTAATGTAAAAAGAGTCATTCTTAACTTATTTTATACTGTAGAGACGAGGCTGCGGGAAAATAGATGTCTTTTTGGATATAATTAACTTATCCTCAATGAGAACTAATACAAGTATTTATAGGAAGGCAACAAAATGTTTCATACCAAACCATTGCAGTTGGAGGGAAACCAGTTAAGTTAAAACTTTAAGAAAATGGCATGTGATATCCGTTTGTAATTTAAAAGTGTAGAATGATAAAGCACTCAAGGTTTTAGTGAGCATCTGGTTTCTAATTGATAGACAAAACTGGACTGTATGACTTTTATATAAAAAGTTATATAGTATATGATGCCCTCCTTTATAGTATGCAGAAATGACTCGCCACATCAGTGCTACTATGTTGCGCTAAGTATAGGAAATCCCCAGAGCCGCCCTATGTACCCAGCACATCCTTTTATGTTCTACCGGACCCACTAGAAAGAATGCTGCTCCCTTCCACAAAGATTTCAAGGGATCCCAGCAGCAAAGAGGTTAACAAATCTGAGTATCACCCTGCAAATCCTTATTCATTTAAGCAGTCCCATTGATCAGTTTCTGGGGCAGCAACGGTGAACTTATGCCCTGCACAAGAGGACAATCGTAATGGCACACAAGATTTTTTATGCAATTATTTTTTTGCCTGGCTGATGTCCTTTCTAAAGTTCACCCCCCTGGGAGGGAGAATGATTGATTGTATCCAACTAAAATATGTGCTGCATCTTCAGAAGAGCTTTACGACTTGTGTGTGGAGCAGAAACTACCAGAGCTTGTTGTGTCAATGATCTGTGAGCCAAAATGGAAACTGTGGAACCAGAGGCCATTAAGAGGCCAGAATCAAAGCACAGCGACAGCCAGAAGAGTCTGGAGGAAGAGAGAAGAACTGAGGATGAGGAAGTATCTTGCATCAAGGCAAAAAGGAGACAAACGAGGTAGGGAGGGTGACCTCTTCTCTTGTATTTTAAGACAATTGTTCTCAATGTTTTTCCACATTATTTTAATAAAAAAGTATGGAATTTACAATGATGTTTAGCACTTCAGCCAGGAAACAATTATCTCAGAACTGGAGTCCTGAATGTGTCTTCTCCCCGGATTTTTACATCTTTGTCTTGCACAGCCTGTCCAAGCCTGTCCCCAGGCTTTTCCCTTCCACCTCTCCATGCTGCTTCCCCCTCCTTACCAGAAGGAATACACACATGTACTACTCTCCCTGGGCAGCAGCAGGACATAGTCAGTCATCACTGGGAGTGGCTGGGCTAAAATGAGAAATTTCAGTGTGGAGAAGCGGAGCCCATTTCATTTTCCTGCCGAGTTGTGGAGTGCTCAGGTTTGCATACCGTGCTGGAGACACCTTAATAATGTACAGTATTTAGCACATCATCTGTTGTGGCTCAGGAAAATCATGGGTTTTTTTGTACAAAATGTGTTTTGAGACACATAAGCTATTCAAAAATTTTAAAGATAACAGCTTAGGTTAGAAGTTAGATTCCAGTCAGCTATGAACTAAAGGCAAAAATATCACCAGTAATTTTTCTAGTGGATGCTTAAAGTATGTAACATTTAATTAGGTAGTTCTCTTAGAAACATGTTTTCCTGTATGTATAAATAATGGTAGTTTATGATTAGTCAAGCAGTGATTATATTTACTTCAAGTGACAGCTATTTGATTCATCATTTCATCCTAAATAGGAGCTGCTAAATTGGCCTAATACAATGGTTTGGAAGTGCTGTGCAATTTACACAAAAATATCTGACGGAAAGCTTTCTGTCCAGTTTTATTAACATTTAATTTCAAATGTGCAGAATGCAATCTAAAGGACTTTGTGGCATTTAAAGGAATATAAAGTTGGCTAGATTACTAGCTCACTTATACAAGTCCTTATTCGTATAAAACCAGGACCAAATTTTAGCTTTCTGGGGTGTGTAAAGCTCAGAAAATTTCATTTTCAAGCAGTTCAGGATGGTTCCAACAGGCAAGTGTAAAGTTCATGTGGAGTCCCGTAATACCAATACCAGGCCCATACCATCCTCCACAAGATCATGAAAATGGCCTCCTCTTAAACTTCTTTTTGTATAGAGTAACCCCATAGCATTTGAGGCCTCTGGCAGTTCCTGGGGTAGCCCTGTTGACATGACACTTTTGGCCATTAGCTGCTTGATTTTGATGAAAGCTTTCTTGATGTTCTACATGTGGTAGATCTTTGAACTATGATTTGAGCCCTATGAAATCACCTGCAGTTGTTGACTTTGATCCTAGTTCAGCGAAGCACTTGAACACATAGTTAATTTTAAGCCTGTCAATAGTCCTGTTGACTTCAACCAGAGTGACTGCTCATGATAAGTCTGACCAATGTTCGGTGATTCAAAGAGTTCTATTTAAGTGCTATTCTTGATGGAGGGGGAATTAGTATGTCAGAGAGGTGCGCTGTCCAACTGATGTTCTGAGACAATACTTGGCACATTTGTGATGTCTTATCCCTGCCTTTAGTGTGAGGACCATTCCCCCAGCTTCTTTGAGGATAGTGAAAGGAGCTCTTAGGAACAATTCTTGTCAGTAACATGGGCTCTTCCATTAAACCCTGGCTATTTATCTACAGTAGGATGGTCTCAGAGCATGAATGCACCAGAGCATGAAAGTGCCTTTGTGTAAGTGTTCTGAGGGCTGGAGGTCACTGAAATTACAGTTTTTTCTTTGTCAGGCTTTGCACAAATACGTTTCCTTTCTGGCATTCTGTGATGGGATCCCCGGGATACAACCTGGAACTGGGGTACTGCTGTGCCCCCTTAACTCTCCAGCCTGGGCTGTCTCACACAATGCTACAAGCAGCAAACCCCTCTGGGCACCGTTATCACTTAGCACAACAACATGTCGGGCCCCCGCACATGCTAAATTGCATGAATGCTCCCTGAGCCACTCAAAAATCACCCAACACAAGGCACCAACAAATCTCCCAAGCCCCCAGCCTTGCACCCCAGAATTGTACCATTTTGCCCTGGTCAGAAGCCTGACCAGCATAAGTTCACTACCTAATCTACCCCCTCCCCACCCGCCGATGTGGAGAGGACACACACTAGCCTTCGTAACATGAGCTGAGATTTCCTAAGCACTTCAACTAAAACACATTGTTTTCAGTAAAATATAAAACAGCTATATTAACTACAAACTGAGAGATTTTAAGTGATTATAAGTGGTAGGCACAAAAGATCAGAGATAATTTCCAAAGAAAATAAAAGGTAAGTACACAGTCTAAATCTAAAACCTAATTACACTAGGCAGTATTTGTATCAAGCAGTTTTCTCACCCCAGTGGATGTTGCAGGTAGGTTACAGTCCTTAATACACAAGCTTTTCCTATAAGCCTGGGACCAGTCTCTTCTGTTCAGGTCTTTGTCTTCCCAGCATTCTTGTTGCTTCCAGCATAGGTGGGGGAGGAGAAAGGCAATTGCATGATGCCACTGTCCCTTGTTTTATACTCTCAGCCCATGTGCCTGGAAACTGGAAAATACTAGCCCAGAGATGTCCTGGTGGGCTTTGCTGACTCACAGAGTTGAGCAATCCCCCATTGTATGATGCTTGTGCAATTCTCTTACAGAATTGTAAATCCCTTGTTTACAACTCTCCTGCTGATTAGTGGTCATGACGATCTTTCAACACCTGTCCAGGTGCTGGTCACCTCCTTTGTTGTCACTGGAGAACTAGTGGTGGACTCCCAAATGTACAACATATTTCAGTAACAACCATACAGCAAAATCTCATAACTTCATACACACTACTGTTATACATCTTTTGACAGAACAATGGGTTTCAGCAGATCATGACCTTTTCTGTGATATCTTACATGGTATGCTTTGTATGAAATATCATAACCTTATATAATGATGAATATGGGAGTTACAGGGTGCTACTTTGAGGTACGGTGTGTCACACATTCAAATACAGATACAATCCCCTGTCAAACTTCCCCTAAAAGCAAACTGATTTTTAAAAAATATGTATGAACATATCTTTTTCTGGTTATGGAACAGAAGAATGGTGGGTGGAGGTCTGTGGGAGCTTGGAGAACATATATAATTATTATTCAATACCTGGTGCAGCAAGGAGTAGACACTGAGTGTCATTTCTATCATCCAGGGAGACCAGATTATTGGGGTCCCAACTAATTATCTCATACCATGACTGCAGTTAAGTGATAGAAAGGTCTTTCCATGAGGATAACGTGGACAGCCCACCACTTATGATAACATAAAAGTCAGAGAGACTAGAAGGTACATGAAGGTCAGTGGATCCAGACATATTACAGAAATAAACCCAAGTTGAGTTCCATCTAGCCATGCACAACAGTAAAACAAAAAAGAATTTGCTTTGCCCTCTGCTACGGGGGCTCATAAAAAATTGTGTCTATATTAGAGAGACAAGCCTGAGATGAAGTACATTATTGTCATTGGGAACAGATTGGCCATATTAATTCAAAGAGAGAGAAACCATAAATATGTCTCAGTGGGCTTAAAGAAAATCATTGTCATTAGAGAACCATGTTAGATGCTGTTAACTGCTTCCTAGCCTCTTAGAAAAGAATGATATAGCTAAATTTTCACAATGTGTACCTAAGCTGCAGGTATTAAACATATGAATAACTTGGTGACCAACTGCATGTGAAACAATGGAGAATTGTAAATTGTATAACTTTGATGCCCATTTTTAAAAAAACACACCCTTAATGTTTACTATTTGAACAGAATGCTTTATTGTTCACAGAGTGCACTTTTTCTGATACTGAAATGATACTAAAGCAACATGGGAACTATTTCAGCCGTGATCCATGGCATCATCAAAGATTTCACAGGAGACTAGCACTGCTTGCATTAGGCTCAGAAGTACTAGTTTTATGATTAAAAAAATCAATTTCCAATACATTCCAAACTTTGTGTGCGTGGAAAAGTAGATTTGTTGGTGAACTTTCAGACTGCTGGGCTATTCAAAATGGATGCAGTTTTCTTCTAAGCTGCACTTATTACAATGAAAGTTAAATTTTATACAGCCCCAGTCAAACTTGATAATAACAGTCATGTCCATTTCAATCTAGGATTCCAAAGAAGACAAAAAATGTGATTTTAAAACAAAACAATTCAGTTAAAGGGACTAAACACTGGTCACATTTTATTTTCATGTAAGTATATGCAGTTTGGAGTCAAGACTTTGTCCTAATGTCCCCTCCTTTTCTCTCCCCTTCTGCCCCTCCAATGTTTTCCCCCTTGTTTACAACATGAACATAAACTTTATACCCATGCCATAAACTTTGCAGCAGCTAACCTGTGAAATATGCCATGCCCCCAGGAAAATCAATGCCTCCTCTCCCCTCTTGTGAGCTCACATCAGGAAGAGAGGCCAATGGCACTGGGGGGGAAAGAAGCACTGTTACTTGGCCCTGGGTAGGAAGTGGATCTTCAAAGGAGGCTTTATTCCGGAGGGGAGGGGGCAGAACTGGAGCAGTTGGAACCTGTCAGAAAGCGAACTCCTGTACTGGGAGCAGTCTTGACTCTGTAGAAATGGGAGCATTAGGGACTGGGGGCAATCACGGGGGCAATCATGGTAGATGGCAACATTCTGAGGTGAGAGAGAGTCTGTGTAGGGCTATTGTGCCTGGGAGCTGTGCGCCTGGATAGACTGGAGTTGTTGGTAACCTCTGAGAGCAACTTTGGGAAGTTAGACAGGACTGAGGTAAGAAAGCTGTGGGCAGGGCTTCAGCCAGTGGCTAGACTGGTGGTGTGGTATGTCACAGCAGGCTTGTGGATGAACCTGCTCTTTAAGAGACACAGACAGAAACAACATTTCTTTAGAGGTGCATTCCCCCGGTTTAATAAAGCAAGGCCCCAGGAAAGCAGAGTAGGAAGTTAGGGGCAGAAGACACTGTGGATAATATAGAACTGCATCTGTGATGGGGGTCCATTGCATGTTTGCTGCAGCCACACTCACATAAGAGGGCAGCAAGAGGTTTTTGGAAGAGGGAGATGAGGCTATTGCTCTACATGAAGACTCAGGGCAATTATCCATCTCCAATCTACTGCAGCCGGAGCTGGATCAGATTCCAGAAGAGACCAGGTTTCTATGAAGCAAGAACACAAAAAGGAATGTCACTGGGCAGCTCGCTTAGAGGAAGATAGGATCTGGACCAGATGCCAAGATAAGGGAGTCAGACAACTGGGGAAGACAAGGAGGGCCTAACATTTGGAAGGTCTGAAGAGAAGCTTGAGTCAGTTTTATCTTGTGAAACTTGACCAATGGGCTTTAAAGTATTTGTAACATCACCTTTTAGTTTAGTTTAGATTAATTACATGGGGGAAAGAACGGTGCAGTAGGGACATGTGTATATTATCTCATGAGGGACATGGTCCTGAAGTCCTTGCTCATTTTTTACTCTGGCAGAATTCACAATGAAAACACTAGCATGTGACCCAGAGTTATTAAATAACTGCATGGTTCTTTCCAGCTTCTAAATCAGCATGCATTTTACATGGTAATTATTTTTTTGAACCTTTGTCGGTGTAATTGCTAATTGTTAATAATCTTCAGTCTGTTGTATCTGCAGAAGAGAAGGCAAATGCTCTGTGGGTTTTTAACTATTTACTACAGCTTGCTCTAGTTCTGTCAAAGAGCCTTAGTTGCAGTGCATTCTTCTGTTATACTTCATGCTTAGAGCGTGGTGCAGTGGATGGATAATAGAACTAGGAACCAGGAAATTCTGAGTGTTCTAATACCAGCTCTGACCCTGTTTTGCTGTGTGACTTTGGGCAAATTGTTCAATCCCTCTGTTTGTTTTTTCCCATCTGTGCAATGACGACAACAGTTCTTACTGCCCAGTCTCACAAAGGTGTTATGTAGGGTGACCAGACAGCAAATGTGAAAAATCAGGACAGGGGTGGGGGGGTAATAGGAGCCTATATAAGAAAAAGACCCAAAAATCGGGACTGTCCCTATAAAATTTGGACATCTGATGAGGGCCGGCTCCAGGCACCAGCTTGTCAAGCAGGTACTTGGGGTGGCCGCTCTGGAGAGGGGCGGCACGTCCAGGTATTCGGCGGCAATTCGGCGGACGGTCTCTCACTCCGCCTCGGAGCGAAGGTCCTCCTGCCGAATTGCCGCCGCAGATCGCGATCGTGATTTTTTGGCTGCTTGGGGCGGCCAAAACCCTGGAGCCGGCCCTGCATCTGATCACCCTAGTGTTATGAGGTGCAAGTGGCTAACTCTTTTAGCACATTGAAGGTGGCAAACACAACAGGGCTGATCGTGCCACTTACACCCATTGAGTCACTTCTTACTAAGCAAGTAGTCCCATTAGAATGAAAGGTAAGTCCCATTAGAATAGTAAGGTGCTGCTCCATGTGAATAAAGGTAGCAGCATGTGGCCCTCTATAAGTGCTATGTGTAATCAATAAATATCATTACCTTTCTTCATCTTGCTGATGGCTTGAGTTACCTAATATCTTGATAATTGTGAACTAGGCTCCTGACTGAATTAGAAGCTTGTCTCAGTAAAAATGGTCTTAGAAATACCCAGAACATGGAGGTACACCAAATAACCAGTGTAAGTACTCCAGACCAGGGAGTTCAACCAAGACATTGTCACAATTCCTTCCTCCGTAAGTGGTACTTCTGGGAATGGCACATAGCACTAGCAAATCAGCATCTTCCAAAGCTCTAATTGCATCTCCAGAAGTATTGCCTCTTGAGCAGAGATTGTAGGAGAATCACCCAGCACATCCAGAGACTACCTGGGTAACCAAAATGGTACCTTTTGCATTATACATCATCTTGCTTGGCAATCTCTCCAACCATCCATTCTATAGTTTCTCTACCCAGTGGATGAATATACATGAACTACACTTTCCGAATCTACCCTGGCCTGAAATTTGTGCATTGTAACATCTTTTTGTGACAATGCAGCTGTTGTTTGATCTATGGTGCTGTGTCAGCAGCTAGCATATGATATGTGTATTTTATGATTTAGCTGGTCAAATAGAAACAGCTACTTTCATCACCTTCCCAGCTGTTGTATAAATTGGCTGCTCCTTGAATATAATGGGACTGGTTTATGTTTCATAGCATTTCAAGTACTGGAATTACCAGAAATAACTTATCATAATATACTTGAAACTAATGACAGTCATTCTTCTCATTGTGGAAAAGGATCACTGATCACTTGTATATAATTTCTGTTTCATTCCTTGGGCTTAGAGATAGTCCTGGAATACAACAGCTGCAGAATACCTTTAGTTCCTAGCTAATCTCAGGTGTAGAAATGCAGACTTTGGATAGATATTTGCTCCAATTCTTAGACTTTTCTTTAAATAAGTGCAGTTTTTCGTGCTGTAAACTCCTCTTTCACAATGGGGAAAACATGATAATGGTACATTCTTGCATACCCCATAGAACCTGGTGGTACATTATACAATATTTTTGCAACTGCTGTATTCCAACCCTCAGATTACAGAGCACCACAGATAGCAGTTTACAAGTTTGGCCTACAGACTGACAGGTAGCCTGTTTAGCAATATACTGTACAAGGTTTGGGTCTGAGCTAGTCAAATTATTCATTGTAAATAAGTTCTTAGACAAATTTAGCCCTTTCTTACCTGCGAGCAAATTGTTCACACTCAGACTGAATTTCACAAATGTATTTGCCATTTATAATTATTCAAATGGATTACGCATACAAATTTCAGCCTATGTTTCATGTATTGTGTGCTGGTTAATAAAATGAGAGGGCTCCATTCATATTAAACTAAACTGGCTCTTTATTAACGTGACTGTTTACAGAGCTGCTCCAACTGCAGGTTAGCATTCTAGCCATGTGCACACAGACTGAATCTCTGTGCATCTCCAAACTTTCCTCTCCTACAACTTGTGCTCCTCCCTCCAAGTTCCATGCAGGTTGCTACATCATATGGGCAAACTGTTGATGTTGTTTTGTAAAGGGACTACTCATTGCACAAGAAACACACTCTGCTTACAGTCATGCAGACTGGAAATGTGCTGCTTTAGTCAGCTGCATAACAGAGTGGGGTAAAACAACCGCTAACTAAAGAGAAAGAAAGGGAGGGAGGGGTGGAGCATGACTTCGACCCATAATATTCTGAACAACCGAGTCAACCCTTGGTGACCACTTTACTATAGCTTGAATATTTGCTGATCGTATGATTGGTTGCTTAAGACATCTGATTGGATTTTTCTCTCTCTTATTGGATATTAATATCTCAGTTAATAGAAGAATGAAAATTAATGAATGCTGAACACTCATATTTGTCAGTATTTTTGTATGACTATCCATATTTGCATACAGAACAATCAATTCCCTAAACATTTATGGAAACAGAACTTGTTTGGGTGAACATTTGCAAATAGTGATTAAACAGGGGCACAAACGTGGCTTGACCAAATGGACACTGCAAATTCAAGGGAATAGTTGCTTGTGTCAATATGCTAGTGCAGTGTTTCCCAAACTTTGGGCTCCACTTGTTTAGGGAAAGCTCTGGTGGGCTGGGCCAGTTTGTTTACCTGCCCCGTCCACAGGTTCGGCCTATTGCGGCTCCCACTGCCCGCGGTTCGCTGCTCCAGGCCAATGGGAGCTGCTAGAAGCGGCGCGGGCCGAGGGATGTGCTGGCCACCCTTCCAGCAGCTCCCATTGGCCTGAAGCAGCGAACCGCGGCCAGTGGGAGCCGCGATCGGCCGGACCTGTGAACGCGGCCGGTAAACAAACCGGCCTGGTCCAGCCCGCCAGGGGCTTTCCCTAAACAAGCAGCGTCCCAAGTTTGGGAAACACTGTATTAGTGGATAAAGAAAAGCTAATTTGATATAATTTATTTAGACTTTCAGACTTCTTTGACAAGGTCCCACACAAGATGCTACTAAAGAAACTAAGTAGTAATGGAGAGAGAAGCAAAGACTGATCATGGATCAAAAACTAGCTAGGAAACCGAAAACACAGAGTAGGATTAAATGGTCAGTTTTTATCATGGCACAAATTAATAGCTGGGTGCCTCAAGATTCCACACTAGATCCAGTGTTTAATGTAAACTTCTACCCCGATATAACGCGGTCCTCAGCAGCCAAAAAATCTCACCGCCTTATAGGTGAGACCGCATTATATCGAGTTCGGGCCGGTACGGCATACTGTCAAGAGCCAGTACGCTGTGCCGGACTGGACCAGCTTCCCCGGTGGGGATTTAAAGGGCCCAGTGCTCCAGCTGCTGCGGGGAGCCCCGGGCCCTTTAAATCACCACCGCAGCTCTGGCAGCCAGACTCAGGTGGGGATTTAAAGGGCTCTGGGCTCCCCGCAGTGGCCAGAGCCTCTGGCCCCTTAAATCACCGCCCGAGCCTGGCTGCCGGAGCCCCGGGGCTCTGGTAGCCAGCTCAGGCGGTGATTTAAAGGGCCTGGGGCGCCACATGAATTCAGATATAACATGGTAAAGCAGCAGGGCTCGTGTGGCACTTTAAAGGGCTCGGGGCTCCCCGCTGCTTTACTGCATTATATCCGAATTTGTGTTATATCAGGTCGCGTTCTGTCGGGGTAGAGGTGTATGTATTAATGATCTGGAAGAGGATGAGACAATGAGCAAAATTTGCTGATGGCATAAAGTTATTGATGTTGGTAAGAGATAGCTGACTGCACATAACTATTTAATTAATTTAAATATATGAATATGTTGTTTTGTTGTTAATACTGCCCAGTCAACCTGACACCTCTTAATGTGAATTGTTTATTATTCCAGTCTTCTGTTTCTTTCATCAAGAAAAGGTATAATCTGAGCCTGTCTTCAGTTAGGGATCTGAGCAGAGAGAGATCCACAAACTCATGACACTTGGCCTTTCATAACTATCTCGACTCAGTTATTTAAACTGTGTTGAGTTCTGTTCCCAGCTGTGAATTAAAATTGTTAAATCAGGCTATCACTTCAGAGTTTCAAGGGCAGCAAGTGTTACACTGAATTGTCATTGAGATACAATTTCCTTTTTGAAAAGATTTTTTTTAAAGGCAACTGACCTTATTTTTTGTATTGGAAATAAAATATTTCAGTACATAGATGTAAACATACGGCCTTACTAGCATAATGCTGTTTCACTTAATTCTCGGATACAGTGGTCTAGCTCCTGAGCTGTTGCAGATTGGCAAAGTTCCACTGAAAGAAATTTATACCTCTCTGTCCCAATAATTTGATTCTGGTCAGCTTTGCACTGTAAAAGTCTTTCTAAACAAAGAAAAATTAAGCCAGCCTCCTATTTTCTTAGGGGCTTTTTTGTCATGCTTTGGTCATGTGTGTCATATGAATACAAAATTATACATAGTGTCTCCCCTCCCCCCGGCTTTGCCATTTTAGCTCTGCATTGGCATACGTTTTCCCCAGTGTTTGAAGTAGCAGAAACAAGATGGAAAGTGCAGTTGCAGTCACAGAAATCATGCTGCAGAATGACCAGTCACATACATATTTCATCATCTTTCTGTGATGCAGCCTTGTAACCATCACAACATCCTGCTCTCAGATGAGCAATTGATTGTCTTTCTTTTAAACTTTGGTTCATATATTTTATTCTGAGATTCTGAAATCATAGTGATGTTTGTTCCAGTATAGATACACAGCTTCATTATAAACGGTGGGTATTTTAGCACTATCGCAACCTACCAGCCATATTCTTCTCTCAGGGTGAAATTGAGCCCTAAATTGAGGGACATAATGCCACTGCACCACTGAAATCCCAGTTAAACCCAGGACACAAGGTATAATGGTTTGGCTATAAGTCTTGTCCTGGACCACTGTACAAAGCCAAATTTCACTGTGTTACCCGAGTTCACTGCCACCCCCAATTGAAATGTGGCAGTTCTGACTCTAAAGGAATGTCTTTACTGCTGCTGGGAGTGAGCCTCCCAGCTCAGGTAGACGGACTCATGCTAGCTCCACTTAAAATAGCAGTGTGGATGTTAAGTAACAGAGGGGTAGCCGTGTTAGTCTGAATCTGTTAAAAGCAACAGAGGGTCCTGTGGCACCTTTAAGACTAACAGAAGTATTGAAGCATAAACTTTCGTGGGTGAATGCCCACTTGGCAGGGGTGGTAGCTCAAGCCAGCTACTTGAGGCCAAGCCCGGACCAACCTCCTGGCTCCAATCTTGGGTGGCTAGCTCAAGTTGCTGCCCCAGCCACAACGTCCGCACTAGCTCAAGCAGAACAAATGCAAGTCTGTCTATCTGGGCCGGGAGGCGTGCTCCCAGCTGCAATCCATACCTTGGGAGATTAGGGCAAACACTGTGTGTGTGTGTGTGTGGGGGGGGGGAATTTAAAAAAACCTCTCCAGGGCTGGGACAGTTTCTTATTATGTGTTTGTACAGCAGCTAGAATCATAGAATCATAGAAGATTAGGGTTGGAAGAGACCTCAGGAGGTCATCTAGTCTACCCCCCGCCCCGCCGCTCAAAGCAGGAGCAACCCCAACTAAATCATCCCAGCCAGGGCTTTGTCAAGCTGGGCCTTAAAAACCTCTAAGGATGGAGATTCTACCACCTCCCTAGATAACCCATTCCAGTGCTTCACCACCCTCCTAGTGAAATACTGTTTCCTAATATCCAAACCTAGACCTCCCTCACTGCAACTTGAGACCATTGCTTCTTGTTCTGTCATCTGCCACAACTGAGAACAGCCGAGCTCCATCCTCTTTGGAATCCCTCTTCAGGTAGTTGAAGGCTGCTATCAAATCCTCCCTCATTCTTCTCTTCTGCATACTAAATAACCCCAGTTCCCTCAGCCTCTCCTTGTAAACCATGTGCCCCAGCCCCTGATCATTTTCGTTGCTCTCCACTGGACTCTCTCTAATTTGTCCTCATCCTTTCTGTAGTGGGGGTCCCAAAACTGGACGCAGTTCTCCAGATGTGGCCTCATCAGTGCCGAATAGAGGGAAATAATCACTTCCCTCAGTCTGCTGGCAATGCCCCTACTAATGCAGGCCAATATGCCATTGGCCTTCTTGGCAACAAGGGCACACTGTCGACTCATATCCAGCTTCTCATCCACTGTAATCCCCAGGTCCTTTTCTGCAGAACTGCTGCTTAGCCAGTCGGTCCCCAGCCTGTAGCAATGCATTGGATTCTTCTGTCGTAAGTGCAGGACTCTGCACTTGTCCTTGTTGAACCTCATCAGATTTCTTTTGGCCCAATACTCCAATTTGTGTAGGTCTCTCTGGAGCCTATCCCTACCCTCTAGCGTATCTACCTCTCCCCTGCAGCTTAGTGTCATCTGCGAACTTGCTGAGGGGGCAATCCATCCCATCATCCATATCATTAATGAAGATGTTGAACAAAACTGGCCCCAGGACGACCCCTGGGGCACTCCGCTTGATACCGGCTGCCAACTAGACATCGAGCCGTTGATCACTACCTGTTGAGCCTGACAATCTAGCCAGCTTTCTATCCACCTTATAGTCCATTCATCCAATCCAAACTTTTTTAACTTGCTGGCAAGAATACTGTGGGAGACTGTATCAAAAGCTTTGCTAAAGTCAAGGTATATCACGTCCACCGCTTTCCCCTCATCCACAGAGCCAGTTATCTCATCATAAAAGGCAATCAGGTTGGTCAGCCATGACTTGCCCTTGGTAAATCCATGTTGACTGTTCCTGATCACCTTTCTCTCCTCCAAGTGCTTCAAAATGGATTCCTTGAGGACCTGCTCCATGATTTTTCCAGGGACTGAGGTGAGGCTGACTGGTCTGTAGTTCCTCGGATTCTCCTTCTTTCCTTTTTTAAAGATGGGCACTATATTTTCCTTTTTCCAATTGTCCGGGACCTCCCCCGATCACCACGAGTGGGGCCCGATCCATGATTGGCTGTGCCCAGAATACAGATGATAAACAATAAGAAGAAAAGTATAGGAGAGTTTTCTTTTTAATGTTCTGTACAATTCATTATCAGGGTGTGAATACTATTATTATTGCTATCTTTAATAATGTAGCTTCCTTCATTTCTTACTGTAGTTCCTTTCTTCTCTTTTTGTGCTTCCTAGTCTATCCCATTTTTGTATGTCAGTTTGAACAATACTTTGAGCTAAGAATGAAGCTCATTCTGTGACTCTAGGGCCTGTTCACACTCTTAATGAAATAAAAGGGCTGATGTTGGGACCTGTGAAATGGATTGGGAGAATGTAATCTCCCTGATATATTTTGTTTGTTAGCAGTTTAAATTCCCCCGAAAAGGCAGTCTAGATGTTTATCAATATGACTTGCATTAGAAAGTGCACATCCCCATGAAGTCTGCTAGTAACAACATTTTGGCAAGCACGTATTACACAAAAGTTATGTTTTTATTGAAGGACTTTTCTATTATTAAATCTGCTGCAAATGGGTAATAAAACATAGCTCCTTAGGCAGTATGTTTTACCTTGGCACTTCATTTCCTTGGTCTCTGAATTCTTAGGTAAAGATTACAGGTCCTCATCCACTGGGGCTCGTCACATTGTAAATGTAGTAGAGATAATACAAGGCAAGGCTTTTTTTCCCCTTGAAATGTTCAGAACAGAGAGCAGCTATTGCTTCTCCTTGGATCTTTATATAACATTGTGCCCTATCTGTCTCGCATGTCCTCTAGCATAGCGGATGAGTCAAGGGCAGGTCTCCTGATGGGAGAGGGGGAAAAAGGGGCAATTGCCCAGGGCCTGGGGTGATATAAAAGGGCCCTGGGGCCCCCGGCTGCTGCCACAGCAGCAGCCGGGAGCTCCAAGCCCCTTTTAAATCACCCAGGCGGGTCGCAGGGCTTCCAGGCACACGCTCCTGAGTCCCAGTGCCTGCTGTGGGCTGCAGAGCGGCTCTGCCGGGCTGGCCCGCGAGACTCCATGCACCCCGTCAAACAGTGCTGGGGCAGGAGGGGCCCTGGGCAGCTGGAGGGTGAGTCGGGGCAGCAGCCCCCTAGCTGTGCCGGGGGGAGGAGCCAGCCCGGCTTCAGCGACAATCGCTGCAACTTTGTAGCCAGGAGTGAAACTTTCTGCATCCATGTGGGTGGGTGGGTGGGGGGGGGGGGAGCTGGGCTGGGAAGGGAAAAAGTGGGGGTGCAGAGGAGGCAGGGATGGCTGGGGGGTAGGAGCTGAGTGGCAGGGGTGTGGGCAGAGCTGGGCACAGGACCGCAGGGGGGCAGACTTGAGATAGGTCTCAGGATCCAGCAGCCGCTGGTCCAACATCTGCAGCAAAGGTGCTGGCAGCTCCCCGCTGGGCGCTGGCCAGACTCTGTCTGGGGTCCGCCAGGGAGCAGAAAGGCAGGGTGGGTCTGGGAAGGGGGAGGGGAGGGTGTTTCAGTGACAGCGCTGGGCTGCTGGGTGCGGGGTGGGGGTGTTTGAGGCTATTTTGATTTGGGGCTGGAGGCTGTTCTTTGGGGTCATGTGGCTGACCTCATTAGGGGATTATCTCTGGTATTTGGAGATAGTTTGTGGGTGACGGGATGATTGGAGATCAGGGCTGGTAGTTGGGGATGGGGATGTTTTGCTGTTGGGACTGTTGTAAAGGGGACAGTGATGGAGTCTCACCAGAGGATTTATTTATGTTCACTAATAATAATCCTGGTGGATGCTCCATCACTGACCATTTTTAAATCAAGATCTAAAAGATCTGCTGTGGGAATTATTTTGGGGCAGTTCCATGGCCTGTGTTATGCAGGAGGTCAGACTCTCTAGATGATCACAATGGTCCCTTCTGGCCTTGGAAGCTATGAATAAGAATAACAGGAGTACTTGTGGCACCTTAAAGACTAACAAATTTGTTAGTCTTTAAGGTGCCACAAGTACTCCTGTTCTTCTTTTTGCGGATACAGACTAACACGGCTGCTACTCTGAAATATGAATAAGAATGTAAGGCTCCAAAAAGAGCTTCAACTGGTGCATGAGTAACATGTCAAAGAGGGACATACAAGCCTTAGGGGATTATTGTGAGAATTTTTATACAGCCCCATGAGCGCACAGTAGGTAAATTGAATCATTATTTAGGTCACTGGTTAATGTTGGGACCCTCCCTCTACTATATATTAGTACTCTGTTTGTTTCAGCCAGACTTTTAGTTGGCATTTTCCTTCATGTTCTGGGTGGGAAATTGGCAGAAGGATGGGAATTAGCTGAAACACAATAAATTTGGCTCAGGGAGATTAAATGACTTACTTTAGGAAACCCAATGAATCAGTGGCACAGACAGAGATAGAACCCAGTTTGCTGCTCTAACCTTTAGTCAACATTATATTAAGTGTTCCCTACATTTAGGCATAAAGGGCCATATTTTTAAAGGAAACTCAGTTTGGCCTCCTTTTCAGATTGTTGCATATGCAAATGATTATGTGTGCAGAATTGTGTGCCACAAATGTAAAGTGTTGGGGTTCTTTTAGCTGTAGGCTTTAGGAATGGATCAAACAGCTTGACTGCCTTTCAGTGTATTTATTGTCATGTCTTGGAAGTTCATACTTATTTCTGGGAAGAGTTTTTGCACAGAGATGAAGGATGGTCCTGGAGGTACAGCAGTAGGAACTCTGTGTTCGATTCTCTGCCCTAGACTTCCTGCCTCCCATGACTGGAGAGTACAGTGGGAGCAGTGTAGGGCTGCCTGTGATGGCACAATGCAGTGCCCACGGCAGAGGAATTCTCTGGCTGCTTGTGGGCTGGTTCTGGTTAGAGGGAAGGGGGGAACAGAATGCCACCTTGGGTAAATCACTTAATCTCTCTGGGCCTCAATTTCCTATCTGTAAAATGGTGATAGCAATCTTTCCTTTGTTTGACTTGTCTGTTTAGATTGTAGTGTCTGTAGGGCAGGGAACTGTCTCCATGAGTGTGTACAGCACCCTGCACAA
Organism: Chrysemys picta bellii; assembly: GCF_011386835.1. NCBI lineage: Eukaryota > Metazoa > Chordata > Testudines > Emydidae > Chrysemys > Chrysemys picta. The sequence continues at coordinate 206,100,260 of NC_088791.1, forward strand.
TAGAGCCCTGATCTCAGTTGGAATCCAGAGGTGCTACTGTAATACAAAAGCATAAATAATAACAGCTGTAATGGTTTCCCACTGGGACCTGAGTTAAGACGTTTGCATGCTCAAGTACCTTTGGATACACTCCTAGTTTTTTGCCTGGTTGTCTGGAAATACCTTAAAAAAAAAAAAAAAAAAAAAAAGGATATCTCAGCTGGTTACTAGAGCATCAGGTTACCCCTGGCCTGGGGAAGGAAGGGGAGGGGAATTCTTCAGTGTTGAGATATTGCACTTCAGATTCCAGACACAGAGCCTTGAGATAGTGACACAGTTACAGAAACTACCGTTTATTCTGCCTCATCTTCCCAAAGGCCAATGAGAAGAAACTTCTTTGGTGATATAATGGGCCATTCTGAAGCAGCTCTGGAACTTGCACCAGTCCCAGGCGGATGGGAAAGGCAGCTGGATGGATACCCATGGGGAAGAGCTGAGAGTTAGGATCTCTATGGTTGGTAAATGTGTATTAGAGAAAATGATCCACAGAAACACAGACAGTAGGAGACAGGAAAGAAGTGAAGATTCCCCTGGGCCCAACTGTAGGAGATACCATGCACAGCCACTGTAGGGGTCCCATTGACTGTTCTGCCCTGAGGCCCGGAACTGCTGTTGGTGGGCCTGGTTGAGGGACCCTGGACTGGGGATTAATAAGCATTTAATTGATCAGTGACATAATTAGGCCATTTAATTCTAACAAGAGTCTGCAAGAGCAAACAGCAAAACCTTAATAATGAGGTTCACAAAATGATCTCATGTGTATTGTAAACTCTTTCAATACAAATAAATGCTCTGATCATCATGACATGGAAACACAAGTGAATTTTCCAATGTGTTCAAGGAAAGGGGTAACCACTTTTTCTTTCTTTTGCCAAGGTCTTTTGAGACATAAAATGTGGCATGTGACAAATGACATTCATATGTGTGAGATGATGGTAGAACCCGTCAGTTAAAATCTTTTTGTCAAGCATGTCTAAAGGAGGCTGCCATTTTGGTTAAGGTGTTGAACTGAGACTCGGGCGATCTGGCTTCAGTTCCCAGATCAGCCACAGACTTGCTGTGTAACATGGGAGAAGTAATTTAATCTCTCTTAGTTCTCCATCTGTCAAATGGGGATAATGTTTCCTTTCTCCTACCATTTATCTATCATGTCCTTTTTAGATCATAATCTCTTTGTGGCTAAAACTGACTCTTACTAAGTGTATGTATGCTCTTAAAACAATGGAGCCCTGATCTCGGGTGAGGGATCTGCACTACCGTAATACAAATAATAAATACTTAACATTTCAGAAAAGCAAATAAATGGTTATTCTAAGATACAGAACAGATTAGGAAGAAGTGTGGGAATGTTTTTGTAATGAGATGTACTGGCCCTTTCAGATGAAGAAGGGCAATTTGGGGGGCTATACTATCCCATTTCCAGGAGCTTATTATCTGCACACAGCTGCTGACAGACAGGAAGCAGTTCTTCAGCAGCAGTTTGAAATTTGAATAGAACCCATGTTACTAACGCCATCTTGAGCCTGGGACCAAAGCAATGCAGGGAAGGCAGAGCAAATGTCCTTGTCTCTGTCAGCCAGAAAGATTTTGGGGAAGGAGAATCCCAGGCCTTCCCAGTTGTGGCATGCTGGGAAGAAGAGGCAAGAAATAAACCGTCTCTCCTCAGAAGAGGAGAGATTGGAGGGAGTGAGAGCTGTTGGGTGCTGGTCCCAAAGATAAGGAAAATCAGTTCAGTGGTTTGACCCCTGGGGAGGGGCTGTTTTCCGTATTTTGGACTTTAATATAATGGTTTTCAGTTTCCTAGATTTCAGGAAAGTGTCTGGCTCCCAACAGGGACACTGGAGAGAAAGAAAACCCAGACCTTCAGTGGTCTGTTCATTTTGAACTTGGGTCAAAGATTTTTCAGTTTGCTGTCTGGGGGCAGATACACTAGGGAGTTTACAGCTCTCCTGTCAGCTTAACTACTCCAGCCCCTGCGAATGGCAGTAGCCACATCAGTGGGAGAAGCTCTCCGCCAGTGTAGTTCTGTTCACACTGGTGCTTATGTCAGTGTAACTTATGTCGGTCTGGGGTGGGGTGGGGTGGTGCTTTATTCACACCCATGAACAACATCAGTTATGGAAATGCAAGAGGTAGTATAGATGTAACCTGGGATTTTCCTATCAGATATCTAGAGAAATGACTGGGAGAGAGAACTCCCTCCCTCTCCCACTCCATGCAAACACACCCTCATGAGGGGAGGGACTTTATTATTGTGTGTGTATCTGTGTGTGTGTGTGTGTTTTATTTTTTTAGGAACTTCATTGGCGAGGCCTGCTCTGAGCAGCAGCCTGCTACAGTTTTATTCAGGTTAGCAGTGTCAAACAGTGACAGGACTATACAATAAAGCAATAACAGAATGTATACTTGCCCCTGCTTCTGGCACCAGCAGCCAATTTTGAGACCACTGTTGCTCCTCTGCCAAATGGTAGCACATGTTCAGGGCCTTGCAGGTCTGCTTCCCAGTGGAGGAGAAATTAGTGATGTGGAAATTGGGTATATTCTAAATGTAACTTGCTTTATTTACATGCATACGAGTCCTGAAATGAGATGGTCAAGCAGCACATGCAGGGCAACCCCTTCTTCCAGGAATCTCAGCCCAACCCCTGTGCTCAGATCCCAGGGAGCATTTCAGAGTCTAAGGCCAAGAGCAAACTTTCCTGCAGCTTGCACAGCTGCCTCTACACAAAGTAGCAACAACACAGCAAATCTTCCAAAAAGTCAAAATGTGTTCATTTGCTAAATGAAAGAACTTGGAAGACTAGTCTAACAGCATCACCTAATACAGTACCATGCACAGCTCATCTTTCAGGTCCAGTTCAAAATTCCCAGTTCCAGCTGCCCGGTTACCTGCAATATGTGAAGTTGTACTGTGTGGACACTTCTATCTAGAGGATGCTAACACAGTTTGGAATTCCCACAGTGAGACTCTTCTTAAATGCTAATATAGTCTTTTAAAAGCACACATTGAAGCAAAGACACTTACTACATAAACAAGGACAATATCAGATAATATTAACTTTTAATGATCTAAGAGAGCCAGATAATGGTTTTGTCTCTTAGGTGCTAAGACACCAAATGCTTGCTTACCTGCTTTGCTTCTAACCTTTGGAGTTTTACGAACCAAGGAGAAGAACAAAGGATAAAAGATGGATCAAGCTGCTGGAAATATGAAAGAAAGTAACTTGGTGTATTACCAAGTGTAAACATATACAGCAATGCAAGCTGATGGGAATGCCTACATGTGGAATGGCTCTGCCAATTATACATTACAATGGGGTATTTTATAATCACAAGAAGATGAATCTTCAGTTATCTACATAAAATTCAGATTGTGAAGGACAGTTTTTGTACAAAGTATTATCTCCATAGTTAAGAAGAAGCAGGACACCCTACCTCCTATTATGTAAACTTAGTTAACATGTAGCAGAAAAAAGAACGTTAAATGAACACAGCAAACTTGAAATCTAGTCAATTTCAAAACACGAGTTAATAGTAGTTTCAGCTACTACACTGTTTCCTGAGTTCCCCTGCCAATTTTTGTGGTTTTACAATCACATTCTCCAATGTTTCTAAAAATGTTTTCTCTCTCCAGTTACTACCTGAAATACTCTCCCAAACAGGAGAGATTTCTGATTGACTACACATTGAGTCTCTGGCTACAAATAACAGGTGTAGCCTTCTGTAGAAAGGCTGGAATGAACTGTTTGAAAACTAGACTGCCTTGTGTAATAAAACAACTCAACAGGTTAGATAACTTCTTATCTGGGAGTATATATTTTTTTCTGGGATTTAGGAATCACAGGAAGAAGTGACCTAGACCTGTGTTGGATCAAGTTTGATTTCCTTCCACTTTGATACAAAGGTGTGTCCAGTTCAGTACAACAGTCTCAAGAGAGAGGTTAAATAAAGAGGAAGTAACTTTCGCAATAGATCTGGTGGCTAAACCAAGGAGTTTAGGTTTTAGATTGTGAGCTCCAGCCCATTTAATAAGATTAATATGCAGGAGCATCACACAAGTCCCTTCCCAAGAGATGGGGGGAGGGAGGAAGGGAGAAGTAAAATCATTAGGGCCATCATGAACAAAAGACAAGTTCTCTGAGTGGTCAAGTATTTGTAAGGATGGACTCATTAAAATATTCAACCCAGTGAAATGACTATCACATTCATTAGCAATGTCTGAAAGTTCATTTAGGAGGTTGCCAGAAAAGAAATTCATTTGTGTGCTACTTACCAAAAGTGTTTTAAATTCCTGACCAAATCTTCCAAACTAAGGTTCAGCTCCTCAAAGAGAATTAGCCATCTAGCTTCCATTTTAATGGGATTTATGGGATTAAAGACCTTTGTGGAGCTGGACCTAAGTTTTTATGTACTCTCCTTCTCCCCCTAATTAAGAGGTAGATTTGTACCTTAGTACTTCTTGCTGCTCACTTGGTTTGATTTCAGAGCAATCTATAGTAATGGGCCACTCTCAGGGAAAAACAAGCAAACAACAATAAAAAGCTCCTTTGATATACCTGTCCCAGACAATGTCTCTCAAAGTGAAAACTCAGCAAGTTGTTGCAAATATTATGAATTGATTAAGCACTCTTTGTGCATGTCAGGGTACTTACACTGGGTCAACATCAAACAGGACAAACAACATGAAATAAAAAACAATAGATAAATATTTTAAGTTGCATTCTAAAAATACTAAGAAAAGCAGTGGTACAAATATTAAATAGAAGGGAATCCCACTAGCTCTGAGGCAAATGCCATTAACACAACTCCAAATGGCCCTGTTCCTAGAAGTTACACTGGTGGGGTAAGAAGCAAAGACTCAAACTCAGAATGTGAGGGATGAGTAGATGCATAAAGTTGCATGATGTCACACTGGTAAGAGAGTCAAAACCATTTGTAATTCAAGGTTAACACAAACCCTTATCCTGCAGTGTTTTAGGCAGAGCAGTCAGAAGGACTAAATTCATGTGTGATCTACACAGTGGTGTAAATATCATTTTAGGTGTGAGATTGTAAGTGCTAAAAAGTAGCCTAAATTTAAACAATTTGGAATTCACTATTTGTGGCAAAAAGAGTTCTACTCCATTTAATTGCCATAAGGTAACATGTACCATTGAAAAAGAAGCCGTGCTCAATCTGAGAGAGGACATTCTGGGAACACATTGGAGAAATTCCCACAAAGACAACTGAATGATAGTGGAAGCAGATGAAAAATGACTGTAGGAGATCAACACCATCCATTTAAAAAAAAATCTATTTGCAAGTTTAACCAAGGGTAAGGGCAACAAATCCATGGCTTTATACAAACAATAGACACTACCTTAAATAAATTACACATATGTTGCAATGAGACTTAAACTCAGGACCTTAAATTTGAAAAACATGGCCAACAATCAGGAGAAAAGTCACAGATACTTGAGGAGTTCTGACATTCTGTCAAAAAGAGAGCAGTACTAAATATATCCACTTAGTCAATACATTGCACAAGCATGCACCCAGGTTAGGTTTTAATGTGATATCCTTCTGAGGTGACAGTGATATCAGGATGGTAAGAATATACGTGAAGGAAAACGGCTGATCTAACTTTGGAAGAAGGCTAAACTTGTTAATATATTCTGGGCTAAATTCAGCCCCCATGTAAGCAACAGTCTCGTACTGGCTTACATCAGGATTGAACTTGGCCCTTTTTCTTGAATAGCTTATTTTGCTTATACGGTAACAACTTCCAGCTGTTGACTATCAGCATTTTTGTGTACCTGTACTATTGTGCTATTTAACCAGGCTAGGAGGTTGGCTGAATTAGCTGATGTCTAACACCTCCTACCAGATGCACAGATGTCAGTGATGGTTGTCGTAGATGAGAAATTAGATAAAACAGAGAGCACTTTGCTGGACACTAGGGCCTTGAATAGAATTGTGTTCCAGATTCTAATAATGAGAACAGGCTGTTGCCCAGCTCAAACTTCATTGCGGGTCTTAATGTAAACAGATCAGTTGGAGGTGGGCAATGGCAGAGGACTGATTCCGAATGAACTGGGAAGTGGAGCAGATTAGTGTATCATTTACAAAACCCTGCAGCACTGACACATATTATAGCCCCAATCCTGTAAAATACTTACAAAGAGATGGTATTTGTTTTATTGCAGCAAGGTCAGCTCGCCAGAAGATCAAATTGCAGGAACACATGAATTTCTCACCCTAAAGCAATATGGTAGCTATATCTGTAAGTTGTTAACTTTAGCTTTTACTGCAGTATCAGTACAAGAATCACTGCCTTTCAGTGCTGGAAATCACTGGCCATGTTTTTAATATTAAGCAGGCAAAACAGTGTTCTTTAATCTCTTTTATTTTTGTTTAACCCTTAATAACCACAAATCATTCTTTTCAAATCAAGTGGATGCCAAATTAGGGAAAAGATTTATAGTCCAGTTAGCAGGAAAGTCTGAGCAAAGTCCCATCTGTTTTATGTTTTAGAGATTAATTTCCCATAACTATTGTTGATCCAGTTATGTAACACCCACACAGAGCCAGGAATGACATTGCTTTACAGCAAAGGGCCTGATTCATCACTGTATTGCTCTCCCTCTGTCCCAGTGTTACTCCAGCTGATTGATGTCAGTGGATATGCACCAATGTAAAACTGGAGTAACAGAACAGGGAGTGAATTAGACCAAAACAGGCACAGATGTTCTAGGCAGAAACATAAAATGAACTAATCTAATCATTAGAAACTGTGACAAAGGCATAGCTACAAATTCTATCATCTCAAGATAAGTGAAAAGAGCCCTGTTTGAAATATTCAGGTACATGTATCTCTCAGCATCAGAAGTTACAGCAGTAACTCTGGGAATGGGTGACAGGGGATGGATCACTTCATGATTACCTGTTCTGTTCATTCCCTCTGAAGCACCTGGCATTGGCCACTGTCAGAAGACAGGCTACTTGGCTAGATGGACCATTTGTCTGACCCAGTCTGGCTGTTCTTATGTTCTTATTTTCTAACTCCTAGCACAGGAGATTGTCCCAGCTAGAACCTCCCAAATTTCTCTCAGCACTGAACTGTTGCTATTAGGTGCTTTTTCTGTAGGCGGGGCCAGATCCTCAGTGTAAATGGCATAGTTCCATTGGTCAGTGGAGTTATGCCAACTTACAGCAGCTGAGGATCTGGTCCTCAACATTAGTGCCCAGAGACCCTAATCAGGCTCAAGGCCCCATTATTCTAGGTGCTGTACAAATGTATCTGAAGACAGACACAGAGGTTACAGTCTAAGAATATGTGTCACATACAAAAGGTGAAAGGGTAGGAATATATAAATACATACCTTTGCAATTGATTAAAAAAACTTAATTTTAAATTAAGTGTCAGCTCTTCCTCATCTGCCCGTCAAGATAGCTTTTAGTAATTGTTTGGGCTTTTCAGAAGCCTTGCAGAAGAAAGGCCTCAAGCAGGATTGCTTGTCAACATCTTTGTTCACTAACTTGTTCATTGACATTTTTCCAGCTGTGTTTTAAAAGCTGGGAAGTCGGGATTGGTCAGTTGTTGGGGAGAGGGTTGCATGTGGTCCCTCCAGTGGGAGACAGAAGGTTGAAACATAGCACTTGGGATTGGGGCACAAATAGCAGGAGGATTCTGCAACAGAAGGCAGTGTAGTAGCACTAGTCAGGAATGTTGGGGCTTTTACCTAGAGGGTTCAACAGCTTCAGGAGATACGACTATGTGGCTTCTCCTGCAGCACGGGGGAAGAAGATATCCAAACTTGCTCCCTGCTCAACTACCCTAAAAGACTGGCATTGTATATTCCAGAAAATAACTGTGGAATCTTTGCCATTTTTCACTTCCCATAAGAATTGTTGTGACTGATAGGCTGTAGGCTTTTAGGCCTTGATCCTGCAGATTTCTCAGTCCCTGGGCGCTGCACAGGCATATGGGTCCATCCACCCAGAGCTTGTTGCAGGATCAGGGCCTTAGAGTTTACTTTTACTATTTTTGGTGTCTTATGGTAGCACTTAGAGGTCCCAGTTGGTGATCAGGACCCCATGGCGCACTATACACACATCATGAGAAGATGTTCCCTGCCTTAAAGAACTTGCAATCTAAATAGGAAGGAATTCAGAGGAATAACAGTGGATTACACTCTGGTGAGGCTCAAATAACTTCTTAAATGAGTATAGATCTCCTAACATTCCCTCTGCTTTGCCAAACTCTGCTGTAGAGAACTGGATGTGGGACACAGACATAAATTATGCTAGCATGAGCAGACTTGGCACTTTTTGCAAGTTGATAGGATTGCAATCACCAGCAGAGGCTGGAATCAGATTTGTCTCAACCAGCAGACAGCAATTATGATTATATATGTGTTTCCTCCTTGACGGTTATATTGGAAGATTTTGCAGCTGAAGGTTTGTCTCCTTTTCTATTCAAAGGAATAGGATTCCACTACCATTGTACCAACTTTTCTATTTCTGGCGCAAAGGATTAATAGCTATTTTTCCAGTCTGAGATTTATTTAAAGTATTTTCCACTCAAGGAAAAATCCTGTCTGCTGCAATATGCCTTAAAGAAATGTATAATGCAGACATGAGAGTCAGCATTTTGGTCTGTCTCCTTGAGTGTCCTCCTTTTCAATGAAGCAGGGGAGAATCTTGTGTTCCAAGACTTGCTGATCACTTTCAGCTGGTGAACTTGGAGATGGTGAGCACTTTTGTTACCTTTTTCTCCATTTATGAGATGCAAGGGGTGATGATTATCAGCTAATTACACAAGACTTCTGTGCAAAAAGAACAACCATTATTTATCCAAGGGCAAGTTGCTTGAACAAAGAGGACTTCACAGGAAAACAACTCATTTATGGCATGATGTCTATTAAATAAAATAATTTTACTTGTGAAAATATTTATCTTCTTTTGATTTGATCATTGTTTTTCCTCCTCTGGTTTGCGCCTCCCTTGCTCCCATTCATGATTTGTTTTAACCTAGCCTCTTTCATTGTGAAAGAAGTTTATCAAAGGTTTCCTTTAGTAGTGGATAATGCTTGTATAAATGTTATCCCAGCCACTCCCCATTTGGTTACTTCACCCTCTTGTTAAATCTTGTCTTCAGTGAAGGCCCTAATACTGCACAGTGCTCCACTTGATTCTATTCTAAAGGAATAATATTTTAGGACGTGGCTGATAGCTACTATTGACTCTCCAGCAGGCTCCATGTGGGTGCAGGGTGCCGTCTGCCAAAAGCAGCTTAAGACCAAGTCTTAAGACTGTGTAGGGCCCCATGGGTCTCAAATGCAGGTCTGGGGGAGTTCCTAGGAGTTGTCACATTGCAGTCCTTCACCTGGCAGCTCATAGGCAGCAACTGGGACTAGGATCCATGAAGCCCAACTGGGGCACAAACCCTGCCCCTACACTCTGATTGGGAGAGCTCCAAGGCTGCTGATTAGGCTGCAGCCCCTATTTAAGCCAGAGGAGGAAACAGGACATTGTCTGTGCAGCTAGGCTTTATCCTGCCATGGACTGATGCTCTGGTGTTTACCTGTTCCGGTGTCCTGCTCCTAGTCTCCTGACTTAATGGCTCTTGATCCCTCTCTTCTGGTTTGTCTCTTGACTCTGATCTCCTGGTGTTCCAACCTGGCCTGATTCCTGGGGTGCTCCTGGGCGCTTGGCCTCTGCCTGATGCTAATCTCAACCCTTAGGCCAGGCTACCCATGCCCTGGCTCTGACAGCCTCTGGCCCAGATCCTCAGTGGTACTTAGGCACTTAACGCTCATTGATTTCAATGGGAATTAGGTGACTTAATATCTTTGAGGATCTGGGCCTTTGAGCCTGGAGCTTGTCTGTACAGCTTCTAGTGTAACAGGGCCCCAACCTATTTGGGGCCTTTAGGGGGTACGGCTACACCGTAGGAGCCTCCCAGTCTGGCTAGGCAGGCTAGGAAGCTAGCAGGCTAAAAATAACAGTGAGGATGTTGTGGCTGTAGAGGGTACTTGAACTAGCTAGCTGAGTTCAGAGCCAGGGGTTCGGGTGGGCTTGAGAAGCCCAAGCTGTAGCAGTGTCACTACTATTTTTAGCACATTAGCGTGAGTCAGGCTACCACGAGTCTGTCTACCTGGGCTGGGAGGCTCACTCCCAGCTCCTGTGTAGCCATATCTCAGGTGTTAGTGCAACACAAACAATAGATCATGATAATAGCCTCAATGGCATTTTTGGCTGAAAGGCAGCAGGGCTGTTTTCTAAAATGACCATGCCCCTCCCGCTTGTGGAGCACTAATTACCTCACCTTTCAAAGCCATTTCATAGCAAATGTAGAAAATTGACTTAACCCTTATGTTGTCTCTCCATGTCTGTCACATAATGTATTTGCAAGATCTGTTGCCATAAATAATCTACGTAACTGTATACAGAATTTCCCCTGGAAACAAAGAAATTCGTTGTTGTGCAGCCTTTCTTCAGATGCTTAAATCTTCCCCAATTGTCCATACCTTCCCTGTGTCACAGGATTTCTCATATTCCGAGGTTGGTCTCCCCACAGAAGTTCCAATCTCATCTAGGAAGACTCAATCTAACACGGGGGAAATGAAAGAGAAAAATAATCTTTTATTGCACCGTCATTTCTACTGAGGGCTCTGACAAAGTGGCACCTTCTGTTGCACACCAGATATTGAATAGACAGCTCTGGGTGTGTGTGTGTGTGTATGTGTGTGTGTAATCACAAGTGGAACTAAATCCAAAGGAAAATTAAAACTATCAGGATGTCCCTGTCCACCTATTTAAAATAATGGGGACTATTAAAATGTGCCATGTTTTCAAAGGAAGATTCCCCTTCACATCTGCTTTTAAAAATATTTCTATCAGGAAGGCCTATATTTTGTATCCTTAGGGGAGAGGCGGAGAGGAGAGTGATATGACAAAAACCTCAAACCCTGTGATCCTATGTAATATGTTCACAGCGGAGTGTCATTGTACAAAACCTCACTCTTATGGTGATTCATAAAATGAATTAATTTTGATAAGAAAATAAATTCTCACTTTAAATTTAGGCCCTCCTATATCTTCTATAATCTCCTTGCTGCATGCACTAAAACTGTTGGAGGTTTACTGTTAACTCATGTTCCTTTTAGACACAGAGAGGTAATCTAGTGCTGGCACATTCTTCTGCTTGTTAAACCCAATTCAATAAGCTAGGATCGAGGATGAGCTTCGAGGAATCCACTGGCCATGCTACTGAGCTGGTCACTGTTCCTTGTGAGATTAAAAAGCTGCACTAAGGAAAACAGGTATAATTTAAAGATGATTTACAACTTTCATAGAAAAAGGGCTAATGACCTGGTTCAGCAAAGCTATTTAGGCACATAAATAGTTCCACATAAGTCAATCAAACTACTCAGGTACTTAAAGTTAAGCATGTGCTTAAGTGCTATATTGAATCAGGGCCTAAACACATAACCAAGACTAAACCCTTAACATGTAGTGTTTTTTATAGCATTCTCTACAACAGCACTGATCTCTGATTTGAGCAGACTAATCATCTCACTTTTCCCTTGGGCTTGCTCTGTCCACTATATTTGTTGTCTATTTGTTATACGTCGACTAAGCTCTTCAGGGCAGGGACTGTTTATGTGTTTGTATGATGCTTATCACAATGGGACTGGGATCTCCAGGTATTACCCCTATATAAAGACTGATACTTCTGAAAACTCTAGACTGAGGAATCTGGGCTGAACAAGGAATACAGGAACAGGCCCTGGTTTGTCAGAATCATGTTCCTAGGGGAATTATTGTTATGACGTTGCAGTCTATATGATTTTATAAAAATATGCTAATGAGTGAATATAATGTAACTGGAATATGCTTCATGCAAAAGGTCTCTTGTAAGGTATCATTACACATCTTATAATCTACTGAGTGTGTTCATCCTATTTGTATAAATGCACCACTCTTGTATCTAAAGCTAGAAATATGAAATATAACTGAGGGCCTATTGTAATTATGCAAAGTGTGGGCAATTAATGGTGGTTTGCAATCTTGATGGCTTCCATCAACCAGGACAATTGACTGTGGATGGCTCTGTTTGCAGGCAAGCCTTCCTGTGAGTCAGGCTGGGAGGAATGAAGGCTTGGCGTCTTACAGTGACATGTGATCATGTCACCTGAACTGGAATCCATCTTTAACCCGGTGCTTTTCCAGTGAGGAAGGGTGGGAACCCAGAGGGACAAAGGATTCCCACCTTATGCAAAAGATATATAAGTGGGTGGAACAGAACAAAGGAGGTGGCCATCATGAGGAATCTCCTAGTTACCACCTGAGTTGGAACAAGAGCAGTACCAGGGGAAAGGACTGTGCCCAGACTAGGAAGGCATCCAGTCTGAGAAAAGAAACTTATTGAAACATCTCTAAGGGTGAGATTTTACCTGTATTCAGTTGTATTAGGTTTAGATTTGCGTGTTTTATTTCATTTTACTTGGTAATTCACTTTGTTCTGCCTGTCATTACTTGGAACCACTTAAATCCTACTTTCTGTATTTAATAAAATCACTTTTTACTTATTAATTAACCCAGAGTATATATTAATACCGGGGGAGGGACGGCAAACAGCTGTGCATATCTCTCTATCAGTGTTATAGAGGGCGAACAATTTATGAGTTTATCCTGTATAAGCTTTATACAGGGTAAAACAGATTTATTTGGGTTTAGACCCCACTGGAAGTTGGGCATCTGAGTGTTAAAGACAAGAACACTTCTGTAAGCTGCTTTCAGCTAAGTCTGCAGCTTTGGGGTGAGTAATTCAGACCCTGGGTCGGTTTTGGAGCAGACGGGCGTGTCTGGCTCAGCAAGACAGGGTGCTGCGGTCCCGAGCTGGCAGGGAAAGCAGGGGCAGAAGTAGCCTTGACACATCAGGTGGCAGCTCCCAAGGGAGGTTCTGTGATCCAACCCATCACAGTTGTACTCTCAGCTTCTGCAAGCAGATGCTGCTGAAATCAAATGGATCCCAGCCCTGTAAGTTCAAAAGTTGGAATGGGGAATGCAGCACTATTCTCATCCTCCCCCCAGCTTCCTGGAATCGTGCTGTGGGAGTTACATGACAACTAGAATCTGCAAACTTCAGATGTTCTCCCATTGGAAGGAATAAGAGTTCAGACTCCCAAACCCGCAGATTGAATAACCTCTGCAGAAGAATGGGCTAACTATATGCAGTTTCTGTACCTCTTCTTCTGCTCCTGGTCTTTCGTACTCCCTCTAGCCCCCTGTCAGAACAGCTCCTACAGGAATCCATCAGCCACTGCACTCAGTGAATCTCAAAGGGGGATCATAATGCAGAGGGGAAATGTGAACAAGGTATGCTGATTAGGGGCTATATCCAAACAAATCAATGGCAAAGCTCCCAGTGACTTCAATGGGGCAAGATCAGTCATCAGTGGCCAGATTGTCTTGTTATGGCATAATGCAGCCATGGCTGGTCCCACCTCATTCTGCCTAACCTTTGCCAAGTTATCTAGACAAAGCATTTGTACCAAACAGTTACTTCCTTTTGAGCCCAATAAAATATCCTGGTCACAGTTATTCCTTTATTGGTGCTTCAGCTACAGCAATGACAGTGGGCTGCCTTACTAAACGAAATAAAGAGCCAGGTGAGAACAGTGAGCCAATGTGCAGTACATGCCATTCACTGACCCCTGCAGCTGATCTTGTTACAGCGTGGGCTATGAGAGAGAGAATGCCACAATGCTTCCCAGCTGAACCTCTTCATCATGCATGATGGACCGAGGTGCCTACGGACAGAGTCATTTTCATTATTTATTGTATATGTATAGTGGCAAGTGGTCCCAACTGGGAATTGGGACCCCAAGGTGGTGGGCACTCTGCACACATCTGACAAAAAGATGGCCCCTGCTCTAAAGAGTATTGGGACACCTTCCCAAGCCAAGTACGCTGACTTCCCAAATTCATTCTCCTGTCTATAGTTACGGGGGTAAACTTCACATTCAGTAAAATGCCTTTTATAGCATTTGAATTGTGAACATACCCTCCATTGCTAGAGTCCTTTCTGGTTAGCAGTCCTACTGCCTCCTGTCCTGTGCATCAGGGAAAAGTCCCTTTCCTCCCTGGTTACAGACGCTCAAGGAAAGTCACTACCAAGGGGAAGGCATTACAAGAGACTTACTCCTGCTGCATGTAGAAACACCACACCGATGTAGTAAAACTATTTTAACTCCTAGACATGCCTATGAAGGCTAAAAGGAGTAGGTTGGGAATGGGTCATCAGCCAAAGTGTGCAATCACCCATAGTAATGGCCTTGACTGAAAGCAATGCTATTAATGTAAGTTCATTCTGTTACAGAATATAAATAGATATGTGCATATGCTAACACAGCTAAAGCATTTAGCAACTTGGTGGAGGGAAAGTAGGGAGGGAGGAACATGAAATTTCTTCATTCTTTATGTTCTTAGAGTTCTCAAACCAATGGTTAGAAGTTTCAGTTGCAGTTACTTGGTTTTCCTAAACACCAGGATTAGGAATTATTTAAAAAGCCATTCATTTTAAACAAGAAGACTCCCACTGCAGCTGTGACACAAAGGAAAATATGCCTCTGAAAAGCTTATTGTGTAAATACTAGCAGTTCTGTCCAATGATTGCAATAAGAACATACTGTATTGTCCATAATTACATCCATATTAGGAGAAAAAAATTAGCTATGCTTTTCTGTTTCTTGCCAAAACTATTTCCTGAGGAATATTTATTTTGACTAATGCTAGGGTAAAAAATGTAACAAATCTGGCCTCATTTAAAGCTTCTGATTTTTCTTTTATGTTTGCTGGAAAGTAACAAAGCAAAACCAAAGAATGATATAAAGCCATTGCCAGGTTTTAGGGGGTGTTTTGAGTTCCTCCCCCTTGGCATAGACCAAGAATTCATAAACGCAGAAAGAGGTAAGCTTACAGTTTTAAGAGGTTTGCTCCCCCCCCCCCCCCCTTCTACTGCAGCACTGTTCTGTGGTTTGACAGAATGCCAGCATCCTATCTCCTCAATTACCAACTGCTGTTTAGCTCTGGGTATTTGGAAATATGTTCTTGTTGCTACAGCAATCTCAATATAAAAATCTGTTTTCTTATCCTCTCTCCATTTTTTGTTCTCTCTTTTTAATGTAGCCTAAAATAAAAAAACAAATTATTTTTACCTGAAAAGGAAACAAGTCATAACTAGACATCCTTATGACAGAGGCACATGTCTACTAACAAACTGTGGTGGCTGATTGCATCCCAAATTGCTGCAATGTCTTAAAATCTTTGTCATCAAGTTTCACTATGCATTAGAGTGAGAGGCTTACACTGAGCTATGAGTGTTTGTAAGAATCACCCTGTTGGCAGATTACGGTTCAGGCTTAGTTCTAGCAATCACCTTCACTGGACGCTTAGCTCTGCCTGAAGCTTTCCTTCCTGAAATATGATCTTGAAAAAAACAACAGCCCACAAACCCTTATTCTGTCAAATGTGAAATCAGGGATCTAAAATGTTTTTATTGGCTTTTACCAGTCATATGTCTGCATAATTGCAATAGGGTTTGTAATCTGGCCTGTAACTGCAGAGTGGTAGAATAGTTTGGGATTACAGTTTGGTAAAATGATGAGGGAGAATTAATCAAAATTTGGGAGTTGAGTTTGTACAAGAAACAGGCCCATTACATCACAGTACAGGAAGCAGGTGTTCAAATGCCCACACTTAGATGAGTTATTTTCTATTTTCTGATAATGAAGTCCACCCTCACTACAACATACCTCATTATATGTATCACTTCCTTCCCTTCATCTAAATGCAGTAGTGTCATGATTCTCTCCCTCTCTTTATCCCCCTCTGGCAAAGAATTTGAACAGCTCGTGGTTAGGGTGACATTCAGAAAAAGATGTAGGTTAGAGAAAAGTATTCAAACTGCTTTTTTTTAATAGTGTGATTTAACTGTTTCTTTGGGGGAAATGAAACTGACTTTCACTCAGGTCAGAGCATTCCAAGTAAGGAAGGGTCAACAAGTTGGGTTAAAATACAAACCACCTCCTTCCGCAATATTTGTCCCAATACCTATCAAGTATTTCAGAAGTCTTGAAAACATGTGTTTATGGGTGCCCCTCCTCACTCTCAGAAAGAAGATATTGAGCCATCGGATGCTTCATGGAATTATAAGGCTGGGAGGGACCTTGAGTGGTCAACAAATCCAGCCTCCTGTGCTGAGGCAGGGCCAAGTAAACCTAGACCATCCCTGACAGGTGTTTGTCCAATCTGTTCTGAAAAACCTCCAATGATGGGGATTCCATAACCTCCCTTGGAAGCCTATTCCAGAGCTTAACTACCGCTTCAGTCACATTCCTCCTCCCCCCCCCGCCCAATATCTAACCTAAATCTCCCTTAGACTCATAGACATTTATTGCACAAAAATCATTTTAATTTTGCTTTTTATATTCTCCCTGTGCACTCTTTTCCTCTTTTAAGTAAATGGCTTTAGTGCTACCAAAAGATGCTAATTTGATTGCACTAGAGACTAAAGCCCTCAATCTACTGGCAGAACAGGAACTGCAACAACAATAGTGCAAAAATACCTGCCAATGCATATCAACCCAACACTGTCTCATAGACTTTAAGGTCAGAAGGGACCATTGTGATCATCTAGTCTGACCTCCTGCACTTTGCAGGCTACAGAACCTCACCAACTCACTGCTGTAATACTCCCCTAACCTCTGGCTGAGTTATTGAGGTCCTCAAAGTCTGATTTAAAGGATTCAAGTTATAGAGAATCCACCATTTACACTAGTTTAAATCTGCAAGTGACTCATGCCCCATGCTGCAGACAAAGGTGAATCCCTCCTCCCAAGGGTCTCTGCCAATCTGACCCATGGTGAAATTCCTTTCCCAACCCCATGTATGGTGATCAGTTAGACTCTGAGCATGTTGGCAAGACCACCGGTCAGATACCTGGGAAAGAATTCTCTGTAGTAACTCAGAGCCCTCTCCATCTAGTGTCCCATCTCCAGCCTTTGGAGATATTTGCTGCTAGCAGTTGCAGATCGGCCAAATGCCACTGTAGGCTGTCCTCTCATACCATCCTCTCCATAAACTTACCAAGCTCAGTCTTGAAGCGGGTTAGATTTTTTTTTTTTTTTTTTTTTTTTTGCCCCTACTGCTGCAGATGAAGGCCATTACTTCTTGTTCTACCTTCAGTGGACATGGAGAGCAACTGACCACTGACTTTTCATAACAGTCCATGACATATTTGGAGACTGTCATCAGATCCCCCCCCCCAGTCTTCTTTTCTCAACACTAAACATTTAACCTTTTATCATTTTTGTTGTCCCACCTCTAGACTCTCTCCAACTTCTCCACATCTTTCCTAAAGTGTGGCACCAGAATCGGACATAGGACTTCAGCTGAGGCCTCAGCATTGTCAAGTAGAGCAGGAGAATTATCGCCCATGTCTTACATAACACACTCCTATTAATACATCCCAGAATGATATTAACCTTCTTTGCAACTGTATCAGATTGGTGACTCATATTCAATTGGTTACCCACTCTAACACCCAGATCCTTTTTAGCAATACTAACACATACCCAGTTTTTCCCCATTTTGTACTGCGAATTTGATTTTTCCTTCAAGTATAGTACTTTGCACCTGTCTTTACTGAATTCCATCTTGTTGATTTCAGTGCAGTTATCCAATTTGTCAAGGTCCTTTTGAATTCTAATCCTTTCCTCCAAAGTGCTTGCAACACCTCCCATTTTAGTGTGACTCATAAATTTTATAAGCATAATCTCCACTCCATTATTCAAGTCATTTAATGAAAATATGGAACAGTAGCAGACCCAGGACTAACTTCTATGGGACCCTACCAGATACATCTTCCCAGTTTGACAGTGAGCCACTGATAACTACTCTTTGAGTATGGTCTTTCAATCAGTTGTGCACCCATCTTATAGTAGATTCATTTAGACCGTATTTCTCTAGTCTGCTTGTGAGAATGTCATGTGGGACTATGTCAAAATCAAGCTATACACATGGACTGCTCTGGGGAATAAATTCTTGAGTGCCTTTTAATTCTGAAGTGGCAGAGGATCTGAACCCAGCATGGGATTACTAGATTCTGCTGTGCCTGCTCCCCTGGCCAGTGCAGAAGAAAAGACTAGTCGGCCTGCTGAAGATGCAGATTTCTCAGTATCCATGTGGAGCTCAAATATTGTCATTGCAAGGGGTAAGAGGCTGCTCACATCCTCAGATGAAAACAGAATGAACAGAGTGAACATCATTCTGCTGTGAAAGTGGAGGCTATGTGGGGGTCAAAGAGGGTTTCAGGGCCTGATGACAGAGTGGTGAGAGGAGAGGAGCTCTCAATGTTCTGGATAATTTGGATAAGCTTCAGGTAGATATAGAAACCTTGCCTGAATCAAACCAAGACTTAGCTCCCTGACATTGGCCCATCACTAACTGTTGGGTCTTAGACCTGCCTAGGGGAGAGAAGCTTTGTGTTCTGTTGGAGGTTGAGTTCTACTGGCTGTCAAGGTGTAATCTTCTATTTAATTTTATTTTTGCTCTTGTAATTTACAGCAGAGGCACATAAATCCAAATAAAGAAAGACATACATGTTAGAATGCACAAACTCTGATCGGAAGGATCTGTTATATTATTGTCTACAGTCATTCTCAGCCCAGGCAAAAGCCTCTAACGTGGATTCACTGCCTTCTTCCTCATGCTGTGTGGGCTTGGCCAGAATCTTACCACTCTTGGCCAACGTTCCTTGTTTGGCAAGGTTGTGACACTATTTTCCAAGTTTACACCACTCTATTGGTTTTACCACCTGTGAAGGAGCCTGGTCTGTTTGGAATGAAAATATTGTCTCTAGATTACACCAATTTTCAGAAAAGATTATTTACTTTAGGGACATGCAAACATAAACAATCCCCCCTCCCCCATAACAAATAAACACAAGCTCAACAGTACAGGATGATCCATAGCCTGACCAGTATTGATACTAACCTTATAGCAGCAACACTTAAAATCTCCAGAAGAATTAACTCTCCAAAGGATTGATCTTTTGATTAAAGCAGTGGACTGGAACTCAGGAGAACTGAGGTCAGTTTCTAGTTCTTCCACAGGCTTCTTGCGTGACCTTCAGCAAGTTGCTTACTGTGTCCTAATTCTCCATCTGTAAAATGGATATAATACTTCCCTACCTCACTGGGGTGTTGGAAGGATAAATGCATCAATATTGCAGTGTTTAGACACTATAGTGATGGGGGATGTATGAGTAGATAGACAGACCCTTCTTGCAACACCTCTTACTCCCATAACACAAATTAATACAGGATTTACAATTTTCTTTCAAGCTACTCCTCCCAAGATGAAATGAAACAATGTGTTAATTAACTTGTTGGACTGTTTTTTCCCTCTTAATTCACCTTTCTTGCCCGGATGAGTTCCCTCTTCCGTCTCAATTTTTTTCTTCAATATCTGTCTGCCACTACCACTTATTTCTCTCTATTTCCTTATTGTGTCTCTCTGCTTCTTATTCCCCTCTTGTCTTTTCTCCTTCCTAAATATAAATGCTAGGTGGGTGTCACTTTCTTTCTCAACCAACTTAGCATGAAGGAACCAAAGATCTTTCTTATTGTCTGGTGTCAGTTGGCTCCACATGCAACAAACAGAAATGATGTTGACATGCTTGGGTTCACTGTACTACAATAATAGCCAGTCTGCTGAAGCAACAGGGCAGTGATGTCATTCAGCCTGGCTGTACATATGTACTCTGAATATTCCAAATACCAGGCCTAAACTTGGGCCACACTGGCAGCAGCTTCTTTAGAAGTTCTGTATCTAAGAGTCAGAAAATATGTTTGGCCTTGAACGCTGCCAAACTAAAATGTGTTGGAAAAGCTCAATTAGAAGATTATAAAAGGTTGCTGGTATATTGCTCTCTTCTGGGTTCATCCCTTTGGTAGGTGTAACCCAATATGGGGACTTTTGGCCATGGTGTCCCATTTTATTTAATTTATTTACATATTTATTTATTATAAATGTCTTCATTTGATTGCCCATGATTTCTTAAGCAAGGATAAAAATGACCTCAAGCCACTTCAGCTGTTCTTTTCCTGCTTATCATATCTTACAAGAGATGCCAATATAGAAAAGCCTGCCCAGATGGAATTCCACCCTCTCAATAACTGTTCAAAGCCATTGCTGACACTTCAGCGCTGCTCCCAGGATGATGGTATGTGTGGAAAGTGGGGGATGGGGAGAAACCACATGTCTGCTCATCTATGTTCCAAGACTGAGTGGAATTTTGTAGAGAGCATGTAAACAATCATTTCATCGTTAATGAGCTGCCATGATGCTTGTCTCAAGAGCGTCATTCATCCTAGTTGCTTGCCAAATAAATAAATGCCAAATAAAATGCATGCAAGGATACTTTAAGTAGCATTTGATGGACTATCAGGGTTGAAAATGACCCCTTCTCCAACACACTTGAAGATCACAGAGAACATCATTGCTACATTCTGAGATCCCAAATTCCAAGGCAGCATGTTTCACTTTGTAGGGAATAAGGTGAGAGTCACTTAGAACACAGACAGAATCTGTTAGATTAGGTTGCCAATTGTATGTCAGAAAAGATTAATGGGAAAAATATTCCTACCTACTCCTATTAAGGAGCATCAGAGGAGTGTGCACTTCTTAGTCATCGTCTTCATCTCAATTTTTCTTTTTTACAAATTCTATTTCTTTCAGAGAATTCCGTCGCAGACATGTTCTTTTGCACCCTCTACAACTGCAGCTTTGCACTGGTCCCCAGATTTTTGTCTGATAAAGATTGGAGTGACAGAGGAAGGGCAATTCCTATATCTTGATGGCAAAGTGATACCCTTCCTACTTATATGATATGTGACCTGATGGCTGGTATTCAACACACCTAATCTGAATTATTTTAGTTTTCCATTTTCCAGTATTAATGTTGAGTGTTTTGGGTAGAGACTGGTCCAATCTCCCCCACCACCGATCCAAACATCTTCACATTTTAATAATTCAAACCCAAAATTTGCAAAGAAACTATTTCTTTTTATAGTAGCTTGAATAAAATCCCTGGATCCAAACACCTGTACATATCAGGGTGTTCAAAATCTGGACCCATCTCCATGTTCAGACTTTGGCCATCTCTCATTTTTAGTGCTGCCAAGTACAAGTGTGGAAGCTGTTTGACTCATGCTATAAATGTACTCCAAATTAACTTGTGTCCTTAAACCAGCAGTGGTTTCCTTACGCATTCTCTCTGTCTGCAGTATCTACAGATGCTTTGTGTGACCTTTTTTTGCCCTGTCTGTATCTGTGAATTTTATCAGCCTTCTGTTTATCATTTGGAACCCTGATACATTGGAAAATATCACAGGGGGCAACTCACATGGTATGTCTCCTGTGCCCCTGCTTGGCAAGACCAATTCTATGTAATCAGGAAAGACAACAGCAGGAACAGCTTTCACTTGGTTTCTCAGACACACAATGATTTCGTTGAACTTTCTGATCCGGCTGGAAAGAGAAAAAATACAAATGAGTATTTCTCCTACCCCCTGCATTAGGCTTTGGCAGGTAATGACCAAGAGCATAATTACATTCTCTAATTCTCAATGATGGCCTTTGGGGCTCACCAAGCCAATACCCAGAGAGCTCCAGATTTGTGCAGTGTCCATTAAGTTACAGAATAATCAGAGGTATTTTTGTTGTGGAGGCAGTGTGGTCCAATGGTAGGGTACTGGACTGGGAATTAGGAGAGTTGCATTCATTTTCCTGGCTCTGACTCTGACTCTGACCTGCTGTGTGACCTTGGACAAGTCACTTAGCATCTCTGTGCCTTTGTTTCTGATGCTACCTTTGGTCTGGCTTGGCTACTTAGATTACAAACACTTTGGGACTGGGAGTATTTCCTACTACATGTCTGTATAGTGCCTAGCACAATGGGGCCCTGACAGTGGAGGCGACATCTACGTACTCCTGTAATACAACTAATAAAACAGTGATTGCGTTACATTTTGAAGAGTAGGTTATTGAAGTGATATTTACATAAACAAAGAAACCAGCGATTGTTCAGTCCCCACTTTTGCTGCTCAGGTCTGGCTGTTGAGGCCTGTGATATCTGTGGCTATAGGTCACCACGTTTTGCTGCCCATCCTCTGACCAGACACATTTCTGGCTGTCTCTAGGGAGATAACCAGGCTGGAAAATAAAGCTGTGCTGAGGAGTGCTTTTGGCTACTAATTTGACTCCTCTTGGATTGAGATGTCAGCATGGTTTGCTCATTTGCAGTAAGTCAGGTTGACCTTATCCCTCACAACCTCAGTAGTAGTGGAAGCAGCTGCTCTGAGGGTTAGGGGAAAGAAAATGCATCATGGGAATGGGAGGAACCCCACTTCTCAACAGCTGTAAACCCTCGGAGTGAGGTGAGGGAGAACAGGAGCCTCTAGTCTCACTCAAAAGCGGCAACTCCATTCAGAAATGAGAAGGAGGTTAGGCTCTTTGGAAAGAGAAGGGAAGCTACAGTATAAAGAGAAAGGAGGCACTTTGAGGGGAAATGAAGGAGGAACGTGGAAGTAAAAGAGGAAAACCAAGAGTTTCAGGCAAAAAGAAATGGCATCTTCAGGAAGGAGAGAAGCGAAGACTCCAAAGGGATGTGGAATACTGAGAAAGAGATGAAGTGAGGTCTGAGCAGAGAAATTACTAAATGCAGGGAAGCACAAAGGGGGCATAGTGATGAATGAGGATATCAGGAGCAAAGAGAGGGGAGAAAGAAATAACAGTTATGGGAGTGATTGAAGGGAACTTAGCATCGGAGAGAGCAAGTGGGATGGAATATCATGGTTACGTGGGAATGAGTTCTGTGTGTTACTGAGCGCGCCCATTGTGTGTTGTGTGCATTTACTTGATTGTGAATATTTAATAACTTGCTTTTATAAAGCACCAGCTTCCAATACTTGGTATTATTTGTTTTAGAGTTATATATGCAGTAAATAGAGAGTAACCCTTTCCTGCTCCTTGCCTGATTTATTTATGATTTATTTGATAGCTTTTAAAAACTCTTGGCATTGAATGTGAAAGCACAGCTGTCCATGCCAGTGCACCAGGCTGAAGAGGCAGTAGGCAGTGTTTTCATAGCTCTATTTGTAAGTACAGAGCTGATTTCCAAAGCAGCTGTGTCCATGAGAACCACCAGAGCCTTTACAAATGATGCAAACATAAAGAAAGGCTAGCTCAAATATTAGAAAGGAGACAGACCACTTTAAAAAAAATGCAGGCACACTGGTCAAAAATCTATGCAGGTAGAGCTAACATTGTACCATCTAAGCAGTCATGACCTAGCTATAATAACCAAGAAACACTAGATTAAATCTTCAACAAGCGTTAAATGGACCTATGCCATCTGACCCAGCTAATTCTCCGGTCTATTGTGTGTAGCATTTCATGCTAACATTCCCCACTCCCACTCCCGGAAGTAGTTCTTCCTAGAATAGCATGTGAGTGTGGTAACATCCCTATGTTTTCTTTGGGCACTGCTTGACAGTAGGTATTTTCCAATTCAGTTCTAAAAATGCCAAATGCTCCTATACTGCTTCTAACAGTGTCTGAGTGTATTGTGTCAAAAGATAGTGAATACAGAGATTTACAACTTGCCCATTCTGCTGGTAACCATTTATTATAATGGCACATCAGTACTAAATTACAATGGAATTTCTGTAGAAGTACATAGGACATTCACATTAATATCAAATGAATTCATTATGATCAATATTGTTATGAATACTAAACGATTTCATAAGGCTAAGATACTCTTCTTAATGATATGTTTAATTAATGCTGTTATAATGGAAGTCTCATGAGATTGTATATGACAGCCACATGGATATCAAATAAATTAATAATGATTAGTGCAATGACAGTGAATACAAAATAATTCATAGTGATCAAGCACCTGAAGAGTTATCAGCAATAAATTGCAAGTCATTATTACTTTGTTGGAGCAACATTTATCATAGTGGGTTTTTTTTAAATGCAGAATTAATAGGAATTCTACTTGGCACAATTTAATGTTTTTTTAGGAAACTGTTGCTGACTCGCCCACATGATCACCCCTTGGTAAGAAAATAAGACAAAGATATATAGCAGTGAAGTGGTCAAAAGCAATCCCTCCCATCTCTACCATTGGTCTGACCAAGTGAACTGGAACATCATCAGAGAACAACAGCACAATGTCCAATTGCAATCATCATCAACCCAATCCTGCAAAGCACTTAAGTATATTTCACTTTAAGCACCTGCTTAAGATCCATTGATTTCAATGGGACTGAAGCTCATGCTGGACCCTGAGTACTTTCTAGACCCAGTGGTATCAATTGGAGTAATGGGTGGGGTCAGCTGCCCTCAGGACAGGAGTCAAGAATAGCAGCACTTCATTGGGACAGCATTGATGAACTTCTTCTGTGGGCAATAGTCCCATGTAGCCAGGATCAACTGGTCAGTCCATTACAGACAATCATTCGTCTGGTGCAAGCCAGAGGACAAGTCTGTGGTTATCCTGTAGTCTGATATCCCTTTCAAAGAGAGGTTGGGTCAGTGACAGTATATTCAAAACAAGTTTGAAGGCATAAGAGAGGTGGGATAGGCTTCCTTTAATATGATCTCTAGCCAAGAAATCTCAAGGTTACTTGCTTCTTTTTAGGCCCCTGCACATAGGAGCCTGTCAAGTCAATGAAGCAGTTGTATGCTTACCACATGTTTTATTTGCCTTTCGGCTTCCTCTCCTATGTTTGCCATTGTAATGTTAAATAAAATCTATGTGTAATATATTCACCACATCTCAAGTGCATATGCAGGGCTTTAGGGCAAACCACATTAGACTTTCACTCTAAAGTTGATTGAAGTCATTCAGGTGGTTCTAGCAAAAAAATCACTCATGATGATCTTTAATGGATACTGGAAGAAATGTGATGTAAGATCTTAATTGAAATGCCAAGAATAGTTGAGCAGAGGTGAGCTTCAAATCCACTGACCTGCCAGCTAAACAATAATAAATTATGTTTATAGTAAAAATATTATTCTAGTGACATAAACAAAACATGTAAAATTAAAGTTGAAAGCATCACTTTAAAGGATTTACATGATTTATTGTAGTGAACATTTACTATAATGGTTATTAAGACAGCTTCATAGATATGCATTGTGCTTTAGACAAATAGCATGAAAAACTAGAAATCAGATTCTGATCTCTGTTATGTAATATAAATTTGGAATAACTGATTTGACTTGCTGTGCACCAGTGTATCTAACTCCATGGATTCTGGATATATAGCCAAGTGAAGGTTGTAAATCTCCTAACTTGCATGCTTCAATTTACAACCTTAATGCAGATGTTTGTATTGGACATGAATATTACTCTACACGTACATGGACCAGAGCTGGGAGAGGGATCCTTTTTTAAACAGCTGCCCCACACAAGAGGCAGCTGCATTGTGGCAGTGGATGAAGCCAGCCCATGTTCATACAGACAGGATCTACAGGCAGGAATGCAGCCCTGCACATCATTTCTCAGAGGGACAGGCTCTCCAGGATGGGGATGAGACAAAAGAGCCAGTCAGACTGATCCCTTCCTGCTCCAAGAGGTGTGTTGACACACTTTTTTCCTGAATGCTGCCTTGTTACAAACACAGCAAAGGACTCAAAACAAGAGCAGAAACACTTGGGCCCCTGACATTTCAGCCTAGCCTCTCCCCACTCACTCACTCTGCAGCACCCTCTGTTCCTAAAGGTAATTTCTTCATTACATGAAAATCTCCCACTCCACATCCTCTTGAATGGTATCTGGAGGGAAAGTCCACCCAGTCTCCTCCTATTCCTCTCTTGGTTGGTCTACTTGAGTATGGAGTGACCAGATGACCCACTTCCTGTACCATGAGAGCAG
Organism: Chrysemys picta bellii; assembly: GCF_011386835.1. NCBI lineage: Eukaryota > Metazoa > Chordata > Testudines > Emydidae > Chrysemys > Chrysemys picta. The sequence continues at coordinate 206,126,301 of NC_088791.1, forward strand.
TAGATGGGTAGTAGAACCCCAACCTACATTTGTCAAAGAATAATAAACTAAAGACGAAAAATACCTGTAGTGGACCATCTAATCTAGTCTGTTACAGCACCCACCATCCTTTCCTGGCTCTCTGAGGGAAGCTGCGCTCAGTCTTACTTGTGACATAACAGCCATCTCTCAGCCTCACTAATGAGCTGGTAACATACGGGCTAATTAGTGACCCCAGATGGATATCCTAGGGATTAATTAGAAAGATTGGCCCCACCTGTGGTTGTGAAGCAGTGAAAGCTGGGAGAGAGAATTAGGGGAGTTTCCCTCTGGGAGCAGGCTGAGGAAGTTAGGTTAAGGTACTTGCTGGAAATGGGGTAGGCTACTGTAGGAGAGCTTTGAGTTAAGGCCTGTAACAGGAGAAGGAGACTCCCCCCCCCCCCCCCAAGGCAGCAGAGTAGGGGAGGGGAATCCTGAGAGAGGACCTCCAAAAATCAGGGAGATTCCTAAGGAAAGCTGCTGGACTCCATAGGGAATGGTAGCAGTAGGGGAATTCTGCCGAAGAAGAGGCAAGACAGCAAAGCTCTGCACGGACCAGGAGAAGGGGCTGAGAAGCAGATGAATTTAGTGGTGCCTGAGAGGGGCCCAATGAAAAGAGCAGTGCTGCATTTGTGGGCCTCGGGAAGACATAGAAACTTGGGATCAGAAATAGAAAATGGCCTTCAAAGACGTTTTGCCCATTTTCAAGTGCTTTGAGAAGGGAGGTTGCCCATTAACCATAATCAATGGTAAAAGAAAATATCACTAGCAACAATAATTGTAGTAGTAGAACCTTATTAACCCTTGTTTCTGTAACTTGCAAATTTGTTAATTCACTCAAACTAGAAGGCTTTACCCCATTACTAAGCACAGATTTAATAGCTGAGTGGTGTAGGGAGGACTAAGATTACATTACTTTTACAATAGGTACTACTGTACATTTGCTAGTATAGTATAAAGCATGCATTCATTAAAATAAATTGCCCTTGTCAACCTTCTCCTCCCCCCCCCCCCGAAGTATTATAGAGTAGTGTGGGCTTACTAAAAGACTCTCTTCATGCCTTTTAAATGTTAGCACTTAGAATAGCTCATTAGTGGATTGCAGACTCTGTGCCAAAGAGTGAGGAATCTCAACAGCATGACAAGTCATAAGATTTTTGTACAGATTTTGCCATTATTCTGATTGTGCAACAATTACTTTTATTTGATTACAATTGTACCAGTTGGGGTGGCCGTTTGCCCATTGGGGGGTATGTACCTCACACTGGGCCCGAAGGGGATAATGAGAGTCTTCAGGCTCTGTCTCACCCTACTACACCTGGAGTAGGTATCAGTCCTAGAGGGAGAACTTAAAAGGGTTGAACCCAGCTCAGGTGGGGGCTGACCAGGTAGGAGAGCAGATCTCTAGCACTCTTTCAACAAGAGAAGCCTGGCTGGTGTCAGGGAGCTGAGCTGGATTGCTGGCAGACAGAGCCTCCCTGAAGGAAGGTAAGTCTGTGAGAGAGAGCCCAAGGTAGTTGGGAATGAAAGCAGCAGGAAATGAGTTCATCCAAAGTTCTGCTCACTGGTGGAGGGGCCTGCCCAGAGCAGTAAGACTGCTGCTGAGACAGAGACTGGCCTGTGAGGGGAGGGTAACGAGAGCTCGCTTCCCGCAGAACCAGCTGGATAGCAGAAAGAGCTCAGATGCTCAGAGGGAGCCTGTGGAAGAAGGTTAAGGGGAGTGGAGTTTGGAGCCCAGGAGGAGGCTGAAGCAAAAGCCGAAGACAGAGCAAGGTAGCAAGTGGTCCAGAGAGGTAGCAAGGGGTCTGTGTAGTCAGGTCTTGACTGCCTAGTTGGGGTCCCTGGATTGGAACAGAGTGGAGAGGGAAGGCATGGGTTCCCCTACCAGCCCACAGAGGAAGGTGGTGTGGAACCCCTTGTCAAGGAGTAAGGACTAGTGAGCCTGGAGTCAGACGGAGGGTCCAATGTGAAATTGATGGACTATAACTTGTTGAACTCTTGGTACCCTGGAAAGGGGGAGGACCCTGACCCAGCCAGAGGGCTGAGTTGCAAGAAGAAGCAGACACTTGCAGGGACAGAATGGCTATCAGCAGGGAGACCTAAAGGAGGGGAGCCTGTCTGCCATGCCTAGCTACCAGGGAATGTGCCAGCTGGTGAGTTGCGTGCTTAAGTTTTGCTTGTTGAATATTTATGAACCATGGTTGTACAACACAGAAATTCTTTCTGTGATACAGTAAAAAATCAAGCATAATCATGTGTAGTCACTAATTCACAAAACTCAGTAAAGCCCATGAGATATTTGTGCAAAATAGCAATATCATACTGTTAGTAGTATTGTAGTAGTATAATAAATGATCAGTTGCATTCAGGGCCTGTTCCTTTACCATTTAAGTCAAAGATAGGTTTTTTCACTGACGTCAGTGGCAGTAGAATTTGGAGAAGAATAAATTTATTCTTGTTGTTCTGCATGCTAGAACAGCAGTCCATGAAAGACAAGCTTGTAAAGAAGCATGTAGTAAAAATACTTTAACAATCTACTATAAATTAAACATAAGACCTTAATGGAATAGTGAATATTTGTTAGCTGCAAACTTAGGTCTATATATGCCAAGTTGGCTTAGTAATTAACTCACTCATCTTCTGAATTGCATGTAAGGAAGATTGCTGGTGATGATCTGTGTCTAGTTAGCCTCTGTGGGCAGACTCCGTGCCTTTGTATATATGGTCATGAAAGAGAAGCAACATGTTCCTGGCCTAAGAAGGTTTTGCCCTTGGACACCCTGTCAGTCAGAAATGGCATTTTCTTACTCACTGGATTTGATTTGCTGTGTTCCCCCCCCCCCCCCAATCATGTCTGCTTATTTTAAGTAACATGAATTAATTCTTACAATTCCTCATTCCAGTTAAGGCTGCAGACCTGACAAAGCCATGAATTCTCTATCTGTATTGTCTTCTGGTTCATGCAGAAATATCAACTAAGTTCCAATGGCAGAATTTCTATTACTGATGTCAAAGCCTGAAGAACACAGTGTGTCTTTCCAATTCTAGATTTAGTTTACAGGGTTAATTATTGAGGTGTATGTGGGGGGAGAATCCTTGTACTTGGAAGTTTTAAAAAGGTGATCTGGAATCACTAAGGCAATAATTCTGGAACCCCACAATATTCTTTAAAGAGTCACTCTTCAGAGTACGCAATGGTTGTCCTAGTCCCTAGATAAGGCCTATGCTAAGTCTAAGGACTATAAATTGCATGCTGAGGTTATTTAGTTATCGAACATAAAACAGGAAATGTCCAGGGTGACTTCTGAAACTGTGCTTTAAGACACTTTCCTATACCTCTGGTGAGCATTTTCAGTTCTGTCTGGGCAGCAAATGAAAACCTGAATGAGACCATTTTTCATAAAGTATATAAATTCCAGCAGGACTTGTATATGAATAATACATAGTGTGAATATTAGCACATTTTTCAAATACTAAAAAGATTCCACATGAACAGTTAAATGAATTTCTTTGAATGTTATGGTGGAAAAGAATATCTTCGGCATTGGACAGAAAATGTGGGGTCATCAATATGACTGAACTTAAATGGCTATAGTATGTATATGTGTGTGTATATGTGTAATCTATCTATCTATCTATATATAAACACATTAGTATCCATTGCAGAAAACTGGGATTGGTTCCTCACTTGGGGCCCCTATCTTGTAAACTTTGCTGCTGACTTCAATGGGAGGAGAGTGTGGAGATCTGGCAGAATTGGGTCCTTACAAAGCAAGAGAATCCTTATTCTAACCAAGAATATGTTGAAGAAGCATGTGCCAATAAACGGTGTCAATTTAGGGATTTCTTCTCCATATCCTTTCTTATCCCTGTATCTCCCTGCTTTTTTCCAGTCAGATATTAATGTATTAAGCAGAGTTACGTATAACAAAGAAAATTAGTGTATTGTAAACTTTGTTATATTTACAAACTTGTGTATTTAAAAAAACCCACAATTCACTAGTTTTAGATGCTAAGGACTTGGATTAGAAGACATCTACACATTGGGGAATGCGATGGGGTGTATAAACCCCTCATGGGGACAGTTCGTGGACCTGCCCTACTGCACCTGCAGTCTGCTCTAACTGGAGGAAGGCCTAAAAAGAAGCCAGACAGCTCAGAAAGTGGGCAGACAGATCAGTCTTCCCATTCTATCCTGAAAATTCCTGAGTAAAGGTACAGCAAGAGACTTGGTTGCAGGGATGAAGTATACAAGTTGTAGCAAGCCCAGGCCCTAGATAGGCAGGGATGGCTCCAGCATTTCTGCCACCCCAAGCAAAAAAAAAAAAAAAGCCACGATCGCGATCGGCGGGGCAATTGGGGGTGGGGGGGAGCCACGATCGGTGGCGGCAGTTTGGCAGCAGGTCCTTCGCTCCTACAGGGAGTGAGGGACCTGCCGCCCCCGAATTGCCGCGGGTGCTGCCCCTCTCCCTTGGCCGCCCCAAGCACCTGCTTGTTAAGCTGGTGCCTGGAGCCAGCCCTGTAGATAGGGTGTCTGGTTTTGGCATTGCTTACCGGGCCGTTGAATGACCGGTTCATGCAGCACTGCAGTGGGGCTGGCAGGCTCCCTGGACATTGTGCCATGGACCGTGCAGCTCCTGGGTCGGGAAGCAGTCGGCATATCTGGCTCCTAGCCTTATGGGCTGCTGTGGGGGGGGCGGTGGTCTGAGTGTGGCCCCGCCCTCAGGTGCAGCTCCCATTGGCTGGGTCAGGGTAGGGGCAGAACTAGCGCCGCTCGAGCTCTCGTGGGTGGCTGTTGAGGAGTCGCGTGGCGCGCACTTCTCCTGCTGTTCCCTGGCCCTATTTGCCTCGCATAGCTGGGCTTGAGCTCTGGCACATTCCCTTCAGCAAAACTGTGGTCTGTTGCCCCATCACCTGCACCCAGGAGTTGGAGGTATGTGTATCCCCATCTCTGAGTGCTGGGAATGTGGCGGCACCCCCATCATTGCATCCCTCCCCATCCCAACCCGCCCGCACCGCCATCATTGCATCCCTCCCCATCCCACCACCCCTGCACCTCCATCCCCACACTGCATTCCTCCTACATCCCATCCTGCCTCCACACCTACCCATCCCAGCCCCGTACTCCTTACAGCGCTCTCCTACCCATCCTCTCGGCCTCCCAGAGCCACCACTCCCATGTCCCTAACCCCCCCCAGCCCTGAACCCCATTCACCTCCATACACTACTGGACCCATTGTGTCCCTATATACCCCTGTGCTCCCCACATCCTCATGCACCCGTAGCCTTCTGCCTCCCCCTGCATCCCCATCCACCCCCACACACACTCCCTCCTCTCTCCTTCACTGCCCTCTCTCACCCCCGCCCTGCTCTCGTCATTGGCCTCTTTCCCTCCCCATCCTCTCTCCTCCACCCCCACCCCCATCTTTTCCCTCCAGACCACCCTCCTCCCTTCGTGCTGGGTTATTTAGGCAGCCCCTGGATAAGTATATGAAAAAGGGTCTCTGTGTAAGTGTGTGCATGTATGCATTGTATGTGTGTAAGATACTGTGTGTGTTTGTGTAGGGAGGTGCGTGTATTGCCGCATGTGTGTATACCTGTGTGAATAAAATTTGCAGCCTAACTTTCACTTTTATTCCTTTTGCTGGCTTGTGTACAAAAAAAATTGATTACCTAAAATGTGTATATTCATTTCATAACAAGTTTTTAAAAGAGAAGGGAACTCTAAAAGAAATGTATTTCTTAAAAAATGAATGTTGTTGACTAGTAATTGCAGAAGAGCCATGTATCATACATTTCTCCCTACCTCTGGCTAGCTACATTATAAACCCTTTGTGGCAGACTCTCTTTTTATGTGTATGACCACTCTGGAGCCCTGATCTTAGTTGGGGTCTCTAAGCACTAAACAACAATTGTAATCATAAATAAGTGGAAGTATATGTGTTAGTGCATGCTAGGTGTATGTATCTACATGTAGGTGTGGGAGTCTGTTTCTACAGATTTAATTATATGAGTATCTGGACAGGTGTGCATTTCTGTGGTTGTGCTCTATGGATTTGTATTTGGGCTTCAGGAGTGGGCCTTTAATGGACCCATTGCAGCTATGATATCGTGTGGTCCTAATTCCACACATATAATTTTAATTCCACACATAAAATTATAATTTAATTATATTTTAATCATTTTAAAATAAAATTATAATTTAAGTGAACAGAAAACATGGAGATGGTTACGAAAAATGGGAAGAGGGAGGGAAAGAATCAGGAAAACCTTTGCAAAATTTCATTTTTTTAAATTACCCATTTTGACTATTTTGCTGCCAACTCTTGTGTCCTGTAACAAATAAAACCTGAACTTAGCATAATACATCTGTCAAAACAATATATATGCCTGTTTGGGCCTTGCAGTGAAAATGAGCATATGAGCGAGGGTGGGGGAGAGCAAGCAACGGAAGGAGGAGGGGCTGGAGTGAGCAAGGGTGGGGCAGTGGGTGGAGCAAGGGTGTTTGGTTTTCTGGAATTAGAAAATTGGCAACCCTAGCCCTGGAGGAGGCACTAGCCTTTCACTAGGCTGGAGGAACCCTATACTCAATATTCTGCAGGATTGTTTGTGAGATTTTGACCATCCCCTGGACTGTGGGAGGGTAAGTTGTAGGAAGTGGTTCAGGGAGGCAGTCCTAAAGCACTCCTGGGTGCTTGATATCACTGCCTCTTGTAAAACCTTCGATTGGAGCCCAGTGGAGAGGGAGGGCACCCAAGCCCTCTGAAAAGGGCACAACCCTTCCCCCCTGGAGGGATAGAGATATTGTAAACCGTGAGGCAGAGGTGGGCAGAAGACTTTATTTTGTGAGGACTTAATATATTTTTGGACTGTTATCCCAGAAGTGGTTGGACTCAGTTGGTGACCTGGATGGAGGGCTAAGGTCCTATCTGCTAGGAGAGAGACTGCCACACTGCTGAAGTGAATGCTGTAGATGGGGGAGGGCTAGAGCCTAGTGACCTAACAACTAGGCATCACTAGTGGTAAGTGGTGCCTTGTCACAGGAGAAGATGGTAGAAGGAACCAAATGTGACAAATGCTAGTCATGTTGCTTGATGTTCACTGGAAGGCATTCAAATGCCACAGTGAGGGGCACAATATAAGAATATGAATAGAGTAGAAGAAAGTATGAGAATCATAAATTAGAGGTGGCAGAAACCTCTGAGATCATCCAGTAAGTTTTCCTGTATTTCCTGCAGAATATATTTTATCTAGTTGTTTTACGACTTTAATTCGGATTTATCAGCTTTAATTCGAATTTACCCTGCAACCGTCCACACAACGACGCTATTTATTTCGATGTAAAGGGCCCTTTAAATCGATTTCTGTACTCCACCCCGATGAGCGGAGTAGCGCCAAAATCGATTTTAACATTTCGAATTAGGGATAGTGTGGCCGCAATTCGATGGTATTGGCCTCCGGGAGCTATCCCACAGTGCATCATTGTGACCGCTCTGGACAGCAATCTAAACTCGGATGCACTGGCCAGGTAGACAGGAAAAGCCCCGCGAACATTTGAATTTCATTTCCTGTTTGCCCAGCGTGGAGAGCACAGGTGACCACAGATAGCTCATCAGCACAGGTAACCATGCAGGCTGATAATCCAAAAAGAGCACCAGCATGGACCGTGAGGGAGGTACTGGATCTGATCGCTGTATGGGGAGAGGATTCAGTGCTTGCAGAACTTCGTTCTAAAAGACGAAATGCAAAAACTTTTGAAAAAATGTCCAAGGGCATGATGGAGAGAGGCCACAATAGGGACTCAGATCAGTGCCGCGTGAAAGTCAAGGAGCTCAGACAAGCCTATCAAAAAACAAAGGAGGCAAACGGTCGCTCCGGGTCAGAGCCGCGGACATGCCGCTTCTACGCCGAGCTGCATGCAATTCTAGGGGGGGCTGCCACCACTACCCCACCTGTGATCGTGGATTCTGGGTCGGGGATAGTCTCATCAGCGACGCCTGAGGATTCTGCCGATGGGGGAGAGGAGGAGGAGGAGGAGGAGGATGAGGATGAGCTTGCAGAGAGCACACAGCACTCCGTTCTCCCCAACAGCCAGGATCTTTTTCTCATCCTGACTGAAGTACCCTCCCAAGCCTCCCAAGCCAGTACCCAAGACTCTGACCCCATGGAAGGGACCTCAGGTGAGTTTACCTTTTAAAATATAAAACTTGTTTTAAAAGCAAACGGTTTTTAATGATTACTTTGCCCTGAGGACTTGGGATGCATTTGCGGTCAGTTCAGCTACTGGAAAAGTCTGTTAACGTGTCTGGGGATGGAGCGGAAATCCTCCAGGGACATCTCCATGAAGCTCTCCTGGAGGTACTCCAAAAGCCTTGCCACAAGGTTTCTGGGCAGTGCATCCTTATTCCCTCCTCCATGGTAGGACACTTGACCACGCCATGCTTGCAGCAAGTAATCTGGTATCATTGCCTGACAAAGCCTGGCAGCGTATGGTCCCGGTGTTTGCTGGCATTCAAGCAACATCCGTTCTTTATCTTGTTGTGTAATCCTCAGGAGAGTGATATCACTCCTGGTAACCTGGTTGAAATAAGGGGAACTTAATTAAGGGGACAGAGGTGGCCGTTCCTACTGGGCTGTTTGCCTGTGGCGGAAAATAAATCCTTCCCTGCAGTTAGCCAAGCGCAGATGGGAAATTGGCCATGAGTTTTTCGCGTTTGGCTAGCAGGGATCTTCCCTGTTACCAGCCACGCGGTGGGGGGAGGGGTACCGTGATTATCCCAGAGAATTCATGGCGAGAGGGGGGCGGCGGCGGGGGGGTGGTTAGTTTGGTGCCTGCAGGGATCTTCCCTGATACCAGCCACGCGGTGGGGGGGAGGGGTACAGCGATCATCCCAGAGAATTCATGGCGAGAGGGGGGGGTGGTTAGTTTGTTTTCTGCTGCTGCTGGATGTTAACAGAAAAACTGCAGCACTCTACAGGCTATGCTTAGTATGTGGGAAAGGAGGGCGCAGAAGCTGTAAGACAATGGCTTACCATGGCCGCATGCAAGCCGAATTCGGTTGCCCAGACCTGTGATCTCTAGCAGCAAAGCCACAGGCACTCAGCATTAAGAGGCAAAATGCGACCTTGCACAGAAATCACATGTGCTATGTAATGTGAATAGTGTTGGTCACCGTGAAAGAGTATAAGCATTGTTCTGCAAAATGTAGCTTTTTAAACAATTCTCTCTTTTTTCCCCTCCCTACAGCAGCTGCAAATTCCTCAAGCCTCCCTCCTCCATCCCGAAGGTTATCACAGATAAGGCGTCGTAAGAAGAGAACGCGAGACGAGATGTTTTCTGAAATTATGGAATCCAGCCGCAGTGACAGAGCTCATCTGAATGAGTGGAAGGAAACAGTTTCAAAGTATAGGAAAGAAGCCAGTGAACGTGAGGACAGGAGGGACCAACGTGAGGACAGGAGGGACCAACGTGAGGACAGGAGGGACCAACGTGAGGACAGGAGAGACGCTCGAGATGAGAGGTGGCGGCAGGAAGACCAGAGGAGGCAGGATGCAATGCTGGGGCTGCTGCGTGAGCAAACAGACATGCTCCAGCGTCTGGTGGAGCTTCAGGAACGGCTGCTGGAAAACAGACTGCCGCTTCAGCCCCTGTTCCACCCTCCCCCCTCCCCATGTTCCGTATCCTCCTCACCCAGACGTGTAAGAACGCGGGGGGGAGGCTCCGTACACCTTCCCATTCCACCCCAGTAGACAGCCCAAGCAAAAGGCTGTCATTTTTTTAACCTTTTCTTTGTGGCTTTTTCCTTCCCAGCAATCCTCCTCCCAAATACCACCCGGGTTCCCTCCCTCTTTTTCTAATCTATTAATAAAGAATAAATGATTTTTAAATGATAGTGACTTTATTTGGTTTGAAAGAAAGCTGGGGGAAGGGGGAGGGTGGGTTCCTTACAGAAAATCAGTCAATAAAGGGGGCGGGTTTTCATGAAGGAGAAACAAACAGATATTTCACACTGTAGCCTGGCCAGTCATGAAACTGGTTTTTAAAGCTTCTCTGATGCACAGCGCTTCCTGGTGTGCTCTTCTAATCGCCCTGGTGTCTGGCTGCGCGTAATCAGCAGCCAGGCAATTTGCCTCAGCCTCCCACCCCGCCATAAAGGTCTCCCCCTTACTTTCACAGAGATTGTGGAGCACACAGCAAGCAGAAATAACAATGGGGAGATTTCTTTGGCTGAGGTCAGAGCGAGTCAATAATGATCACCAGCGACCTTTTAAACGGCCAAATGCACATTCTACCACCATTCTGCACTTGCTTAGCCTGTAGTTAAACAGCTCCAGACTCCTGTCCAGGCTGCCTGTGTACGGCTTCATGAGCCATGGCATTAAGGGGTAGGCGGGGTCCCCAAGAATAACTATTGGCATTTCAACATCCCCAACGTTTATTTTCTGGTCCGGAAAGTAAGTCCCTTGCTGCAGCCCTTTAAACAGAGTAGTGTTCCTGAAGACGCGAGCGTCATGAACCCTTCCCGCCCAGCCCGCGTTGATGTTGGTGAAACGTCCCTTGTGATCCACAAGTGCTTGCAGCACCATTGAAAAGTACCCCTTGCGGTTTATGTACTTGGTGGCTTGGTGCTCCAGTGCCAAAATAGGGATATGGGTTCCGTCTATCGCCCCACCACAGTTAGGGAATCCCATTGCAGCAAAACCATCCACTATAGCCTGCACATTTCCCAGAGTCACTAACTTTTGTAGCAGCACCTGAGTGATTGCTTTGGCTACTTGCATCATAGCAGCCCCCACAGTAGATTTGCCCACTCCAAATTGATTCCCGACTGACCGGTAGCTGTCTGGCGTTGCAAGCTTCCACAGGGCTATCGCCACGTGCTTCTCAACTGTGAGGGCTGCTCTCATCTTGGTATTCTGGCATTTCAGGGCAGGGGACAGCAAGTCACAAAGTTCCATGAAAGTGCCCTTACGCATGCGAAAGTTCCTCAGCCACTGGGAATCGTCCCAGACCTGCAACACTATGCGGTCCCACCAGTCTGTGCTTGTTTCCCTTGCCCAGAATCGGCGTTCCATGGATAGAATCTGCCCCATTAACAACATGATCTCCAAAGCACCGGGGCCCGTGGTTTCACAGATTTCTGTATCCGTGTCCGTGTCCATGTCCATGTCAATGTCCTCATCATGCTTGTCGCTGCGCTGCCGCCGCCGCTGCCTCCTCGCCTCATTTTTCTGGTCCTGGCTGAGCATAAACTCCACGAGAACGCGCAAGGTGTTTACAATGTTCATGACTGCTGTCTTGAGCTCAGCGGGCTCCATGCTTGCCGTGGTATGGAGTCTGCAGTGTTCACCCACCCAGGAAAAAAGGCGCGAAAATGGTTGTCTGCCGTCCGTTGCTTTCATGCAGGGAGGGAGGGAGGAGGTGAGGCTGTACCCAGAACCACCTGCGACGATGTTTTTTGTCCCATCAGGCACTGGGATCTTAACCCACAATCCCAATGGGCGCGGGAGACTGCGGGAACTATGGGATAGCTATGGGATAGCTACCCACAGTGCAACGGTGCAGAAATCGACGCTAGCCCCAGTACTTGGACACACACCACCGAATTAATGTGCTTAGTGTGGCCGCATACATTTCGACTTTATACAACCTGTTTTTCAAATCCGAATTATATAAATTCGGATTAATCCCGTAGTGTAGACATACCCTAGGTTTCCAATACTTTGCTAAGAAGACTATTTCAGAGCCCAGTAGACCTGGCTGTTGGAAGGATTTTCTTGATTTTTTTTTTGTACTTCAATTTTTCCCTTTTAAAATTTCATTGCATTGCTTATAGTTATAGTGCCACATACTACGCCTCCATTCCTGGGGTCAGACAATCATCTCCCATAGTAAAACCTGCAAGAGGAGTACTGGGGAGAGGAAATGTCCACAAAGATTTCCCACACCTCATCTTGTCAGGGTTTTTAAAAAACATGACAATCTGTTGCATGCAGTGTTGTAGCTGTGTCAGTCCCAGGATATTAGAGACACAAGGTGGGTGAGGTAATATCTTTTACTGGACCAACTTCTGTGAGTGAGCAAGACAAGCTTTCAAGCTACAGAGAGCTCTCCCTCAGGTCTAGGAAAGGTACTCAGAGCGAAAGAGCTAAATACAAGATCGAACAGATAGCTTAGCATAAGTACTTAGCACATATTCCATCTATTTGACCTTGTATTTAGCTGTTGAGTACCTTTCCTGTACCTGAGAAAGAACTCTCTGTAGCTTGAAAGCTTGTCTTGCTCACCCACAGAAGTTGGTCCATTAAAAGATATTATTTCACCCACCATTTCTCTAGGATGACTGACTATCAGTTCTAGGATCTATACATGGGGTCTGCATAGGTGTCTGGCTCTAATTCAGCACCTTAGAATGATATCAGTGCAATAATCAGATACCCAAGGCAAACACTCACTAGTATCAAAGGGGTAGCCGTGTTAGTCTGGATCTGTAAAAGCAGCAGAGTCTTGTGGCACCTTATAGACCACATGTGTCAAACTCAAGGCCCGCGGGCCACATCCGGCCCGCCATACAATTATATCCGGCCCGCGAAATCGTTTTATATATCTGTTTTTAATGGCCCTGTGATATGACGCCCCAATAACACACACTACAAATCCCATGATGCAGTGCAATTGCCGCCAACGGCAAGCTGCGGTTCAAGTTCGCGGTCTGTTGATGTATACAACGCTAATATCAAATCAAAGCTAGACCCCAACAATGGCCAAGAGAAAAATTGATTCTGAAAACCGAGGCTTTCAAAGCCGGTGGGAGAATGAGTATATGTTTACTGAAATTGCAGGTAAACCAGTGTGTCTCCTTTGCGGGAGTAATATCGCTGTAATGAAGGAGTATAACCTAAGACGGCACTACGAGACGAAACATGAGAACAAATTCAAAAACCTGAGCGCAGGACAGAAGCTACAAAAGGTAGAGGAGTTGAAGAAGAATTTGACATCCCAGCAGACGTTTTTCACCAAAGCAAAATCACAAAGTGAAGCTGCTGTGAAAGCAAGTTTCATTGTGGCCGAAGAGATCGCCAAATCAGGACGGCCGTTTACCGAGGGGGAATTCGTAAAGAATTGTATGATGAAAGTGTGCGACGTCCTTTGTCCAGATAAAACGCGAGCGTTTGCAAATGTAAGCCTCAGCAGAAACACTGTTGCTAATCGGGTTTGTGAGATGGCGACTGATTTGAAAACACAGTTGACTGAAAGAGCAAAAGATTTTGTTGCATACTCCCTTGCCGTGGATGAAACTACTGACGCGACTGACACTGCACAGCTGGCGATATTTATCCGTGGTTTGGATTCCAATTTGTGCGTAACAGAGGAAATACTGGACATTAAATCGATGCACGGGACAACGAAAGGAGAAGACATCTTTGGAAATGTATTTCAAAGTGTAACCGACATGAAACTGCCGTGGGAAAAACTCGTTGGACTTACAACAGATGGCGCACCTGCTATGTGTGGTGAAAAAAATGGACTGGTGGGAAGGATGCGCTCAAAGATGCGGGAGGAGAACTGTGCCGGTGAGTTGACAGTGTATCACTGCATCATACACCAGGAATCGCTGAGTGCTAAAGTCCTAAAAATGGATCATGTGATGAACACTGTAACACAAACCGTCAACTTTATCAGAGCCCACGGTTTAAATCACCGCCAATTCCAGTCTTTTCTGCGGGAAATAGATAGCGAGTTTGGCGATATGCCATATCATACGGAGGTCCGGTGGCTAAGTCGGGGAAAAGATCTCAAAAGACACTTTGAGCTGCGAGAGGAAATCTGCCAGTTCATGGACAGTAAGGGGAAAGACTGCACAGTTCTGCGGGATGAAAAGTGGAAATGTGAGTTGGCGTTCCTGGCTGACATAACGTCGCATCTTAGCACTTTAAACCTTCAACTCCAGGGACGGGAGCACATAATAACCGATATGCATGATGCAGTGAAGGCATTTCAAGTGAAGCTGCGCTTATGGGAGACACAAATGCACCAATGCAACTTGTCTCACTTTCCCTGTTGCCAAGTAATACGGAACCAAGAAAGTGCCACAGTTTTCCCAAATGCCACCTTTGCTGAAAAACTCAGCGCGCTGCGCACTGAGTTCGCACGGCGCTTCAGTGACTTTGAGGCACAGAAAAGTAACTTCGAGCTGCTTCGCAACCCATTTGCAGTCGATGTGGAAACCGCACCTGTAGAAATGCAGATGGAGCTGATAGAACTGCAATGTAACGGGACACTGAAGGCAAAGTACGACACTGCGGGGCCAGCACAGTTCACTCGCTTCATTCCTGAAGCGATGCCGCAGCTCCGCCAACATGCGGCTCGAATCCTGTCCATGTTTGGCAGCACATATCTGTGCGAGCAGCTGTTCTCTGTGATGAAAATTAACAAAACGTCACACAGGAGTCGCCTCACTGATGAACACCTGCAATCGATCCTGAGAATCTTCACAACACAGAACCTAACCCCAAACATAAACGAACTTGTTGCAAAGAAAAGACTCCAAGTATCAGGCTCTGACTAAATAGGACAAGAAAATGGAATGTTATGATTTGTTATGATTATACTTTTGCTTTAAATTCAATTTTTTATTTATATTTTCAGATTTTTTAATATTCCAGCATGTACAGATTTTGAATGTATTGTATTGACAGGATATTTTTTTATGAAGAGCAAAATATTTTAAGTTGAAATGTATTTATTTTGGAATGATATCCTGTATTTTGGTTCATATTAATGGTTAAAAAACATAAATATTTAGTCTGTTAAATAAATGGTTATACTGTTCGGCCCGCGAGTTTTGAGTTTTGGCCCCCTGTGCAATTGAGTTTGACACCCCTGTTATAGACTAATAGACGTATTGGAGCATGAGCTTTTGTGGGTGAATACCCACTTCTTCGGATGCATGTAGTGGAAATTTTCAGAGGCAGGTATAAATATGCAAGCAAGAATGAGTCAGGCTAGAGATAACGAGGTTAGCTCAATCAGGAAGAATGAGGCCCTCTTCTAGCAGTTGATGTGTGAACACCAAAGGAGGAGAAACTGCTTTTGTAGTTGGCTAGCCATTCATAGTCTTTGTTTAATCCTGAGCTGATGGTGTCAAATTTGCAGATGAACTGACACTCAGCAGTTTCTCTTTGAAGTCTGGTCCTGAAGTATTTTTGTTGCAGGATGGCTACCTTTAAATCTGCTATTGTGTGTCCAGGGAGGTTGAAGTGTTCTCCTACAGGTTTTTGTATATTGCCATTCCTAATATCTGATTTGTGTACATTTATCCTTTTACATAGGGACTGTCCAGTTTGGCCGATGTACATAGCAGAGGGCATTGCTGGCATATGATGGCGTATATTACATTGGTGGACGTGCAGGTGAATGAACCGGTGATGGTGTGGCTGATCTGGTTAGGTCCTGTGATGGTGTCGCTGGTGTAGATATGTGGGCAGAGTTGGCATTGAGGTTTGTTGCATGGATTGGTTCCTGAGTTAGAGTTACTATGTTGCAGTGTGTAGTTACTGGTGAGAATATGCTTCAGGTTGGCGGGTTGTCTGAGGGCGAGGACTGGTGTGCCACCCAAGGCCTATGAAAGTGAGGGATCGTTGTCCAGGATGGGTTGTAGATCACTGATGATACATTGGAGAGGTTTTAGCTGGGGACTGTATGTGATGGCCAGTGGGGTTCTGTTGGTTTCTTTCTTGGGCTTGTCTTGCAGTAAGAGGCTTCTGGGTACACGTCTGGCTCTGTTGATATGTTTCCTTACTTCCTCATGTGGATATCGTAGTTTTGAGAATTCTTGGTGAAGATTTTGTAGGTGTTGGTCTCTGTCTGAGGGGTTGGAGCAGATGCAGTTGTACCTCAGCGCTTGGCTGTAGACAATGGATCGTGCAGTGTGTCCGGAATGGAAGCTGGAGGCATGAAGGTAGGCATAGGGGTCGGTGGGTTTTCGGTATAGGGTGGTGTTAACGTGACCATCACTTATTTGCACCATAGTGTCAAGGAAGTGGACCTCCCATATAGATTGGTCCAGGCTGAGGTTGATGGTGGTGTGGAAGCTGTTGAAATCATGGTGAAATTTTTCCAGAGTCTCCTTCCGATGGGTCCAGATGATGAAGATGTCATCAATGTAGCATAGGTAGAGAAGGGGCATGAGTGGACGAGAGCTGAGAAAGCGTTGTTCCAGGTCAGCCATAAAAATGTTGGCATATTGTGGGGCCATGCGGGTGCCCAAAGCGGTGCCACTGGTCTGGAGGGATATATTGTCACCAAATTTGAAATAGTTGTGTGTGAGGATAAAGTCACAGAGCTCAGCATCCAGTTGCGCTGTGTCATCATCAGGGATACTGTTCCTGACAGCTTGTATTCCATCTGTGTGGGGGATGTTTGTGTAGAGAGCCTCTACATCCATGGTGGCTAGGATGGTGTTTTCTGGAAGGTCACCAATGCATTGTAGTTTTCTCAGGAAATCAGTGGTGTCACGGAGATAGCGGGAGTGCTGGTGGCGTAGGGTCTGAGTAGGGAGTCCACATATCCAGACAGTCCTTCAGCGAGAGTGCCAATGCCCAAGATGGTGGGGCGTCCAGGATTTCCGGGTTTGTGGATCTTGGGTAGTAGATAGAATAACCCCGGTCGGGGCTCTAAGGTATGTTGATTTGTTCCTGTGTTAGTGTAGGGAGTGTCCTGAGTAGATGGTGCAGTTTCTTAGTGTATTCCTCAGTGGGATCTGAGGGAAGTGGCCTGTAGAATTTGGTATTGGAGAGTTGTCTGGCAGCCTCCTTTTGGTAGTCAGACCTGTTCACTAGTATGGTGGCCACTCATATTTAAGTGTGGAATAAAAACCTAGACATAGATCCCTTGAAAAGAAGATGTGACTGACGTACCTTTCAAATTAATTATCTTTTAAAGTAACTTTGAAAGCAAGTAAGTTATAAACAGGTTTCCTTAAACAATGCACAGAAGTACCACAGCGTATAATAACCATCTTTATTACTGTATATGCATGCATGTTGATTGCACTGTATTTACGCTTTTATATTGCAAAATCAATGAGATGAACACATGCTACAAAAGGAGAACTTTTGTGTGCTTTCATAGGATTTAAAACATTGTGCATGTAAGAAAGTTATACAAACATTACAGACATGAAAAGAGCTAACCTTTTAAATGGCCAAGTTAAATAAGCTACACTTAGGGTTAATATACCTTACCTGTTAACATTCCCAGGGAACATGTTTGTTTTAAATATGCTAATTTACCCATGTTACATATCACTATCCGTACCTGTAACTGTATGGCAAACCCTATATTATCTGTTAATGCAAAGCTGTTTTTACGGATACAGTTTTGAAAAGCTATCCTGGAGTTAAAAGGTCCTCAAAAGATTCAGTCATATGCAATTTAGTGAGCTCATGTCTGCCACAGAAAGTGTGCTTTTAAATGTGCATTTTCTGTGCGGGAAATGGAATCTGAGAGGCAGGTGGAAAGCCTACTTTTGTAGTAATGGAGCTAAAATCTTGCCATATAGATGTTTGGTTCATGTGATTTTTTTCAGAAGCAATTTAAATCCACAAACCAAGGGAAAAGTCTAAAACTGGTTTGTTGAATTGATTTCACTTCAACAAGATTAATTTTAAATGCAATGCATTTTTTTGGTAGAGTATTCATGTACATATGTATTTTTTACTTGAAAAAGAAAATGTAGGGAATGGTTCTAAATTTCCATTTAGGATTTGTTGGTTTACACTAAAAAACCTGATTGTGAAGGGGCAGCTTTCGGAATGCATTGGAAGAGTTTAAATAGAGGGATGGTGTTTTGTTCTGTTTGCAAACTCAAAGTTTCTATAAATAAAAGATTTTAAAGACACACTTTATCACCTCCTTGTAGCAGCTGTGCATATTCTAAAGTCAGGCTCGAAACCAAAGTCAGTAATGTAACTTCTCTAAATGTATTTAGGCTTTGGAAAAAAAACACCTTCTGGTCTAAACTCTCTCATAGCATTCCTCCATTGACTTCAGCAGTGAAGAATTTGGCCTGTTGGTCGTGACCAATGATGACCAGGCCGTAAATCTGACTTGCATAGTAATGCAGAGCACTAACGACTAGGCTATTTGAGCCTCTGATACACCGAAAATTTAAACTCTGATATTTAGAATCCAGCTCAGGTCTCCTACATTGTAACAAAGCATCAATTGCCAGACTTAAAAACTAACCTTTTACATTTAATGTTAGTTAGACTAAGTTCTTTGGGGCAGGGATTAGTCTTTACATTATGTGAGCACAGTGCCTAGAAAAATGGGATCCTAACTGGGGCCTTTGTGCTATCTCAGGACAAATAATAAACATAAAGAGCAATTAGGCTGTGGCACAGTAACAAAACCCAAAGTCTTCATACTGAAGGATGACACTCCACCTTTTATGCATTCTGCATTTGAATTGTGGCCGCACGTGGAAACCCCATTAGTTTCAATTAAGTCTTCAAAGAAACTACAGATTTAGAGAGATTGTGCCCTGTGCATTATGGCTACACTGGGGACTGAGACCCCTTTGTGTACACTTGTGCAGCCACGTTAGATGGGCCTCCATAATGGTTCTGGGTACAGGGACGTAGGTCAGGAGCAGGGCTGTGCTACAGACAGCTTGCTCTTCCAAGCACCAGCAACTAGAGAAAATGCCACTGTTGCCCTTTACACCTGTATAGTTAGAGCTCTGACATGAGATGAGGGAGACCCAGGTTCAAGTCCTTACTCTGTCTGATAGCAGGGATTTGAACTTTGGTTTCCCATAGAGCTGTGAAAATATCTACTTAAATATTCCAGACCTCCCATGCACCTTGGAATGGATTCTTAGGGCCACAGATTTCTCCAGGTACTAGCTTGGAGTAACCTCTGCAGAGCGCTCCACTGCCACACCAGAGTCTGGCAAACAGGTGCCTTCTGCATCCCATGAGGTTCCCTGGTGTCCAGAGCAATTACACCTTTCCGCTTTATCAGATGGTGCTGTAGAACAACTTTCATTTTGACATGGTGGAAATGTAACCTCAGGTAATAGTTTACGGTTGTAATATTTTTCATATTGGTGTATTTGTTAATCTAAAACTGTATCTGTGCCTGTTTAAAAATAAAAAAATAGGTAAAAAGCATTTTACATGCAATGTAAAAGTGGAAAAATACAGCAGACTCCAAAGAAGAGGACTAGAGAGAGTTTGATCAGCCAACCAGAATAATTTGATGAGTACCCCTTCATTTACATTCCAAAAGCACAAATATCCATGACTTGGGGCTGAGGGAGAAGAAAAACAGCAAATGAAACAAATTCTTTAGAACCTGGAAGTTGAAACAACATGGCTTGTGCTGTGTTTTGATTTAGCTTCAAAGTGTTGAGTGAGTCCTTTGCTAAAATTTGGAGACTAGAATTAGAAATATGTGCATGTCACAAGCCCAGCCTAAAGCACAGATGGTATATTCCAAGGTAAAGGACTATTTTGACATTTGACTATTTTACCATGGTTAAAGTTCAAGGATGAAAACCTGCCTCTGGTTAAGTCGATGGCAAAACTCTCATTGACTTCAGTGGGGCCAGGATTTTGCCCCAGTTTTGTAGTGTGGATGACAAGAAGTTAAATTCTAAAGCAAACAATAGAAATATGTTGCAGGGCCTTTCTTCAGATTTCTTTCATGATTTTGTCAACCTATGATAGTTGCAGTGACTGTTTAATTCCTTTAATTTTTTTTTAATTACACCATTTTGTGGCCAAATGAATTAAAAAAAAAAAAAATTTTTTTTTCCCCAAATGGAAATTGGCTTTTTGGGGGGCTCTGAAAGTATAAAGAATTCCTAGATATGTAAGTCTCAAATGCCAAATTGTTGCTTTTTTTAGGTCAGTGTAAACATTAGATTCCAGGCTGAGGCCTTGTATGCCAAGTTGCAATCAGAAGAAAAAGTTTACGACTGAGATATAAACCCCTGAGCATAAACAAGATGTATAATTAAAATGATACTCTTAACTCTAGCATTATGATTGCATGGTTCTTAAACACAAACCCTCTGCTTTTCTATTATTGGTTCCTGTTGTATGCCCTAATTAACAGCCTACCTTGAGCAGGCCCTTGTCATGCTTTCCAAAATATCAGGGTAACTTTGGAGTTCTCATGGGAGGGGCCTGTAAAACAGTAATGGGCAGTCAAATGCTAGTTTTCAACATGCTAAAGAGCTGTGGAGGAGTGTTTAAGGAGTTGTATTTCATGCTGCAGTCTGGTAATGTACACATCTTTCCAATGTGGGAAGTAGTTCATATTCATATACTCCTAACAGATTCCTGTAAAGATTTGTCAATCTACCAAAACTACCATTTAAATTCATAATTATAGGAAGACCTGAAATTTGAGAGCAGGGCCGGCTCTAGCTTTTTTGCTGCCCCAAGCAGCAAAAAAAAGCGCCGCCCCCCCAGCCCCCCCGCCGAGCGCCGCCGGAACCCCGCCCAGAGCGCTGCCCCCGCGCACTGGAGCCTGCCCCCCCCCGCGCCGAGCGCCGCCGGAACCCCCCAGCGCCGAGCCCCGCGCTGCCCCCCCCCGAGCGCCGTGCCGCCAGAGCCCGCCCCCACCCCCTGCCGAGCGCCGCCGGAACCCCCCTCCAGCGCCGCGCCCGCGCCACCCCCCCGCTGAGTGCTGGAGCCCGCCCCCCCATGCCAAGTGCCGCCGGAACCCCCCCCTGAGCGCCGAGATCCATGCTGCCCCCCCCCCGCCAAGCGCCGCACCGCCGGAGCGCCCCCCCCGCGGTATGCCGCGCCGTGCTCCCCCCGCCGCCCCTTACCAGGTGCCGCCCCAAGCATGTGCTTGGGTGCCTGGTGCCTGGAGCCGGCCCTGCTTGAGAGGCAGAAGTGTGGATGAAGGGGCCTACAGTGTACTATGAGGCCAAATCCATCCCTCTTGCTTTCCACAGAAATGGATGGCATTCAGAGCTGAATTTAGCCTATATTTGAATTCCACTAAATTCATCTCTGTAAGAAAAACTGGAGAATATTTTTTAACTTTAATTATGCAAAAACCCTAGCTAGTCCTATGGAAGGTATGAACCGGATCTCACAAATTGCCGCATGTACTGACCACATGACATGTCATGATTTAGGATTTCACTGGCAGTGAGAACTGAGCTAGGATGCCATGGGCACTGGGGTTGGGGTGGCTGAAGAAGAGAAGGCCACAGAGGTTCAGAAAAATGGGAACCGGTAAGAAGGTAAATGGGGATCTGGAGTTAGTGAACAACAGTGGGTCTGAGGTAAACCAAAGCCCTGGATCATGACAGACACCACCAGGTCAATGATTTAATGTTATGTAGTTGGAAACTAGCTTTCAGCCCTGGAAATGGTCTCTCCTGGATCTTGGGGCAGTGCAATGGTAAAATACTCAATTACCACTGCCTATCCTGTACCTATCCTCTGGCTCAAGAATGGACCAATTGCTTCCAGTTCAATATATTTCATAAGCACTAATATTTACTTATGTTTTTAATAGAGGGAGAAAAACTCCACCAATCTTCATATAATGCTAGGATTTACAATAACTCCATTCTACTCCTCTGAAGAAGTGAGGTTCTTACCCACGAAAGCTTATGCTCCCAATACTTCTGTTAGTCTGAGGCCTGGTCCCCACTAAGCCCCCACTTCGGACTAAGGTACGCAAATTCAGCTACGTTAATAACGTAGCTGAATTCGAAGTACCTTAGTCCGAACTTACCGCGGGTCCAGACGCGGCAGGGAGGCTCCCCCGTCGATGCCGCGTACTCCTCTCACCGAGCTGGAGTACTGGCGTCGACGGCGAGCACTTCCGGGATCGATCTGGGATCGATTTATCGCGTCTTAACCAGACGCGATAAATCGATCCCAGAACATCGATTGCCTGCCGCCGGACCCTCCGGTAAGTGAAGACGTACTCTTAAAGGTGCCATAGGACCCTCTGTTGCTCATTCTACAAAGTTCATCACTCTCTCTCTAGGTATTTATAACATGTTAAGCACATACTATTCAAGTGTCCTACCACTGTCCATAAATCTAGAATCCTTTTCATTTGCTTATCATGAACATTCATAGGAGAGAATTATTTTTTGTTTCGTGTTTGCAAGACTGTGGAATGAGGGAGTGATGCAGACATCTGTATGTATATGGATTCCAATGAGTATTTGCACCAGAAATCTCTCAGATGCTCATGAGAATGCATTGGTGTCACAAATGACTTACTCCACCCCATCTCCCGCTTATTAAGGCTTTGGTTATCCAGTCAGGCAGCAGAAACTGTTATCATGTGACTTAGGAGACTAATGGGAACAGCAAATTATGCATGGTGAATACTCCAGCAATGGTGCAGTGACAGGTTTGAGAGCAACCCACAGTCTGAAATATGTTTGCATAAAGCATTTGCTGAATCACTTTGGTAACAAATGACTTAATAAAACAAACCTGTTCATAGATAACAAGCTAACAGAATAAGTACTGAAATAGTAATAAATTATTTGCTGTAAATAGTTTGCCATGTTTTAATGATGACTCTCCACCCTCCAAAAGCCTGGGGAGTTTAAAAATGACAGTGTTATGAATAACCTGTTGATAGACTCGTTTGTCACAGACAGTTCAGAGCAAGGAAAAGGGTCACATTCCAGTACGAAGTTTTGGTAGAAAGTTTCAGATTTCCCAGATCTGCGTTTCTGGCTCTGTGCTGAAAGGGCTTAAAATCAGTTTCACGCTTGTCCAGCAATGTCTCAGGAAAGGCTAATATGAAAATTAGGCTGTCTAGAGCAGTGGGTTTTCTTGAACACACCCTTTGGAAAATCTTACAGATTTAGCCTCTGTCTCTAATGCCTTATGGGATACCAAGGGATCACTAAACAATTAGTCAGTTGTTGTGCCCTGAAGGTGATTCAGTCAATGATTTTGTGCTACTTTTTGTGTGTGGTCTCTATCCTTTCCAGTGTTAGATGGAGACACTTATTTAGTTCAAAATAGTATTTGTGCAAAATGTGACATTGAATTCTCACTTATGCTCCTGCCAGCAAACCCAGGGGATTTCAGCCCGCTGGGTTCCCATTTGGTTTTTGTTCATTATTATTTTGATGTAGCATTGCTAATGGGTTGTGAAATTTTTTGTGCTGAGTATTCAGCGTCTTTACCACATTCCTGCATTTGGCAGTGGTGGGAGAGGGTTACTACAGAACTGTGTGGTGGCATCTGGATGGTTTCCTTTTCATTGCCCCTGCAGGGATTGTAAATCTTTACTTGTCATTTTCAAAGGCTTAACAAAGGAATTAAGGGGTCCCTTAGCATTGGAGAAGGAAGGCAGTTCAGCCACTGGGCTTACATACTTAGGACTTTGAGAGGATTTTGTCCCCATGGAGTTGAGACAGCTGAAATTGAAGCTAAAGCAGACTAAAATTAAGTAGGCTGTGCAGACAGAGAAAATTACCTTAAGGGGTACACAGGCATTATTAAAAATTGGAATACAGTATGTGATAGTTGCACAGAAATGATCTGGAGGGGGGCAGAGAGGAGAGTCTTGGGGAAAACCAATTTAATGTATTGGTCACTGTTATTACCAAGATGTTAATGTCACATCCCATAACTCTGTTCTGTAATTATGTTTTGGAATGAATTATGTCTTTGCAATGGAGATTTACTGAAATTTCGGTTGTACATTGTAGACTTTTCCTTAATCACAAATTCTAGACTTAAGAGCCATGCCAACTTAAATTTACAGACAAAAAACTATGTTAAAAGGACATTATTAAGCTTGTAAAGTCAAGCAGTCAGAAACTAGGAAATACCAGAATTAAGGTGGTCTGTGCAACCTTGATTCAGTCCCCACATGTGCATGCATTAGAATATAGCGGATCACATGATCACACTTTTTTTTTTTCTGGTGGACCCCTGCCTCCTTCAGTGCACAGAATGGATGGTGCTTGCTTAATGAGCAACTATTCAATATTTTGTTTTCTAATAATTGTTCAGAGTGAGGCTCCATGACTTATACACACTCTGCCTTGAAGACAGAATTATCACTATACTTATGGGCTTTTCTATGATTCTTCTTCTGAGTGCTTCAGAAATATTAATTTATCTTCACAATACCCATGTGAGAAGAATAGGTATTAACTTCATTATTCAGGTAGGGAGCTGAGGCACAGAGAGATTAGAGTAAAAGAATTCACAAATTTTGGGTGCCAACTCACCTTGGGCCTGATTTTTCAGAGTACTAAGCATTACACTAGCACTTTATGTATTCAGATACAGCTCCCATTAACTTCACTTGCAGCTGTGAGTGTTCAGCACTTATAGAAGTCAAACACCAAGGTCTCAAGTTGGGCACCCAGAAAATGAGGAACACGCAATTAGTGACTGCCTGTGAAATGTCTGGTTTAAGTAACTTGCCTAGCACGACGCAGGAACTCTGTGGCAGAAGCAAGGATGGAATCCAATACTCCAGGGCATCGTTCAACTGTCCTAGGTATGAGACTATCCTTTCCTCCCCTGCTTCATTCACTACACACCTTCCAATGGAGCATAATGGCACGCACCTTCCTCCACCGCCTCTGAGGACGCTGATACGACCAGCTGCTCTTTTATCTCCTCCCAAGAGATCTACCCTGAGACCTCTCTGAGCTGCCGGTCTTCTACCAGGACTTCCTCAGGACCTGGAAGCTAGTCTCTGCAACAAGGTCTGCAGCAGCCACCGAAGGGAAGGACCTCCTCGCAGAGACCCTGCTACACAACCCTCACCTACGTGTGTGGGTGGTGGAATCTCCCTTGGTGTGCTGGAAGTTGGTCCTGTCTGGCACCACCAGAGTTGGAGACCACCTAGACTACCAGAGGGATTGGGTGGATCCCATGGTGCTCAGACAGTATGTGGGTTTGTTCACCCACATGTCCCCAATCGTGTGCTCCAGGAGGTGAGGGCAGCCTTGCCTCCTGTTTCTCTCATTTTCCTTGAGCAGGTCCCATGGAAGGCTGCTCCCTGCCCACCACTCACCCCTGGCACTCCGGAACTTGACATTGGGCTCATGTCCCACAAGCCTTCCTGAGCTGCCTCAACATGCAGCCTAAGTCAGCTGAATGACATCCAGTTGGTCTGTCCCTGAACCATGTTCAGGAAACATCTGTATGCATGCATGCTTCATGCCATCCACTTTCTTACCCTCATGTCCTGTCCCAGCACTGAAGGCGGGAACTGCTGCCACCTAAGGAGGGCAAGGAACCCCCTGGGACAGTCTGTATTCCGCTCTGGCCTTTGCACACTCCATCCGTGGCCCCACAAAGTTGCAGGACCTCCTCTGGGCACTGGCCAAGACAGCCATCTACCTTACCTGGAGGAGGAAGCTGGATGTGTGGGGGGGCTATATCAGGTCCCTTATCTGATCATACCTGCGGGCAGAGTTCCTCTGGGCAGCGTTGGCTGACTTCTTAAGTGCCTTTGAAGAGCAGTGGGCACTTGGGGATTCTCTGCTCGATGTCCCTTGTGGATCCCTGATCTCACTTCTGCTCCTGTGTGTGTGGTGGTTTCACCCCCCCCCCCCCCGCTTCATTGTCTCAAGAAGTCAATTGAAGCCTGGAGTTAGCGCATTCAGTTTTGGGCAGACCTAGACCCACCCTCACTAGTACTACTAATAGTTCACATGTTCCAACTTCTGCAACAAATGAAGCAGGCATCTTACATGCAAGTTTCCTCACTACATAACCCCAATTAATCATCATAACAGAACTATCCCATGCTATAAAGGATGCACAGATCCTGTGGAAAAAACAGTATGCAATCATGAAATTAGAAACTGTATCATAATGCATATACACCACGGTGTGAGGGGGAATTAAGGTTGCAAAAGTCATCTTAATTCTAGCATTTCCTAACTTTTCCGTGCTTGACTTTACAACCTTAATGTTCTTTTAACATAGCAAACTACACACAAAAAATAATTGCATCATGTGGCATTGTACTGATACTCCATGAGCCATCACCAGGGTTGGAACCTTTACATCCCCTGCACTGACCTGTGCCAGGTGAGCTAATGGAGTAACTGATAGCAGTAGTAGGTTGTCATCCTCTCTGTGGACCATCAGTGGAGGGGATGAGATAAATTTTTGCCAGTTTCACATGTATTTGCTGACTGCAGAGGGATGGTGAGATTCAGAACTTGGGTTCCATTCCAGGCTCTGGAGGGGAGTATGCTCTGGTGAGTACAGACTCTTGTGCTCATTTTCCCCTCAAGCTTGACCACATTTACCCTGTTCCCTCCTAGCTGTCTGTCCCAGTCCTCTTTTCCCACCTCGGGTTCCTTGTCCTAGTCCTGTTCTCATTCTCCTCATCTAGCCAGTTCCAGTCTCTGCTCCTTAGGCCTTTAGTCCAAGTCCCAGTCTCCTTGCTCAGCCAATCCTAGTCTCACCCTCTGGACTCCCTAGCAGACCACCTCCCGGCTCCTTGTCACCAGTCACCCTACCTACCCAGTCTAAATCTCCCTCTCTGAATTCCCAGTTCTTCTTCCCCCTCCCACTGCTAGCCTTCAGTCCCTGTCTTCCCACCCTTACCCCCACCCTCCGCTCCTTGTCCTTATCTACTCCCCCTGAGCCAGAGCAGTTATTGCAGGGAAAGTCCTGCTCCACCCCATACTGGAGCATGTCCAATATGGAGGGAATCCTCCTGTCATTCCCAGTTTCTCTCACTGCCCCCACCCCACTCGCACCAGACTCCTTGTCCCAATCTATTCCTTTCCCTCCCCGTCTGCTCTGGCTCTTGTCCCCTTTGCATTGAAGTTAAACAGTTTCCTCTTCCAAGCTGTCTGAGTGCTAGTGGGGATGGCAGAGTGTCATTGAGAGCATAGCAGAGACAGTTTCCCTTCTCTTATGGTGCCACGGTCAGGAGCAGCCATTACTCAGGGAGTCTGGCTTGGCTCCTCTAACCCAGGGCTGGAGCATCCTCAGTTGCTCTGTGGGGATGACTTCATGCATTGTCTGGTCAGCAACAGGAGCCATGAGAGGCTGGAGCATACTTAGGGCTTGTATTCATGTATAGCACTACAGTGGTGCAGCTGCACCACTGTACTGCGTTAGAGAAGACACTACTGCACTGATGGGAGATCTTCTCCTGTTGACATAGTTAATCCACTTCACTGAGAAGTGATAGTTATATCAGTGGGAGAAGCTCTCCTGTCGACATAGCGCTCTCTACATGGGGCGGTTAGGTTAGTATACCTACGTCACTCTGTGGTGTGGATTTTTCACACCCCTGAGCAAGGTAGTTATACCAAGATAGGTCTGTAATGTAGACCTGGACTCAGTGAGGATAGAATCTTTGAGGATTTTAACTGCTAAACTCTAGGAAATCTCAGAACATGGGCAAACTGATTTTTTTTTCCCCCCAGGGGCTACGAACTTGGCCAAGTTTGTGTGGCTTTTCATGGGAGGAGGGCAAACGGGCACCCTGCTTCCCCTACCAATTTTGAAATCCCTTCTCCACAGCATGGAGTTGCAAAAGCTTCTCAATGGAAAAAGTCACTGGAATTTTTTAACGTGGGCAAAACAATGCATTTTCCTCCTAATCTTGTCTTCAGTAATGGCTGAACCATTTGGGCTGAAATTTTCCAAAATATAACTCAATCTGAGATAGACACCCACCATGGAAAATTTCATCCCAAATGTTTAAATCTCAGCTAAATTGTAAGCAATTAACAGCAGGGTCTTAGAATGGGAGTTATAAGCAATTAACAGCAGGGTCTTGGGCAACCATAATATTCGTTGGGGCTACCAGCCCTGCCTGTAGAGGAACTAGGGCCTATTGTGCTAGGCTCCATACAATCTTATCGGAAGAGATCTAGATCCTACTCTGAATCTAAAAGCTCACTTTCAAATTTTTAGTATTTTAACCCAAAAAGCCCCTTGAACTCTGACTTTTTTTATCTTTCATTTCTGTATGTCTGCTTGTTATCATGAGGCATATACAGAGACAAACATTTTCCTTTGTAGGCAGCCAACTGCTCTTCTCTGCTTTCCCTCAGTAGTGTCACAGTTTGGAACAGAAGTGAGTTTCGTGTCACACACACACTGGATCATGGCATCAACTAGATGAATCTGGCAGGAAAAGAGTGAAGGAGAAAAGTTCTGCTTCTACATGGATACCATGTTAAGCAGTTATGAAGGACAAAGATGTATAGAAAAACATATGACAGGTAAATCATAAAATATTCTTTAAAATTTGCTAGATAATTGGTTATTTCAAGTAATTAAACACTGTACTTTCCTTGCTTGAGTTGGGTACTTCTATTGAATTTCTTGCATCTAAAGCCTGCTCCCAGTGGAGCCATTGTCTTCAGTAGATGGAAGTTCAGGCCCCATACTAACAGATCCGTTCATAATGGTTGCCTCTCTAAGTCTCAATCTTCGGAAACAAACTTCTTACCGCGATCTTGTAATTTTTTTTTCAAAGGCTTTGGTGGATCTCATTCTTAGGCACCTGTCTTTCTCCACTCATTGGTTAGGGAGCCCACGTGCCCAACTCAGGTTTTGTGGAACACGGAGTTGTTTCTGTGATTTTGGAGATGCCTCAAAGTTAGGAATTGCAATGCTCAGCGACACAATTCTCAACTGTGGAGCCGAGCCTCAGAGACTACAGTGATGAACCCCATATAAAGTACTTTGATGGAAAAAGAGGAGTTCCTCCATGATACTGTTGTGAGGTTAAGAAAAGCAAAAACAAATGCTTGATCATGATTTCTGTATTCTATAGATTTTCAATAATTATCGCATCCCCTTTTTGAAATCCGCTGCTACTTCTTCAATGTTCAAACCCTGAGCTCATTAAAATCAGTTTTTTCAAAGGGACTGGAATTTGGCCCTAACAGAATAGACAGCCATGCATCCCTTCTCCAATGGCTTAGCTCAAAAGTAAAACAAAGCCTTTCCACAAAAAATGGGTAGTGGGGAAACTACCCTAATAAATCCAGCAGGTGTAAGAAGGAGGAATGTTAGATAAAAATAAACCAAAAGGATCAGCTAAATTTTGTATAATATTTATGAGAACCATAAAATCCCTTTGCCAAGCACAAGGGGCCCTGGAGGGTCATTATTCTCCTAGGTTAATCCCTGTCCAAGGCTTTCTGACCCTTTCCAGGATTGCCATGGCAATGAGTGCCTCTCCCAGAGGGCAATAACTCAACACTCAGTAGGTGAGAGCACAGAACTGATAAACATAAATTTTGCAGCAGTTTGTCAGAGAAATAACAACTTCAGCAGATATATAATTAATAGTCTGTCCTACAAGTGTCCGAGCTTCCCAAGCTGCCCTTCAAGTCCAAATACACATCAGCGATTTTCAGTAGATGAAAAATACACATGGAAGATAAAGCCGAATTGAAACCAAATCAGACCCCCCCCAAAATCGTCAAGGAGCTCAACATATTGTAGTTCCCTCAGTTCAGTCAGGTCAAATACTAGGAAGCCAACCTTCAGAAAATGCTGATGAAATGTCTCTGGGCGTCATTTGCAAATGCAAAAATAAGGAAAGACTAGAAAAGGAAAACTCTGACAAACACTCCCAATTTATTTTTTAGTTCCACAGCAAAATTGTATAAAAACTCTATGCTCTTGAGGATTATTTTTCAGTCATAAAGCAGTCACAACTTTTTTTTTTTTACACCTAGTTCAGAGCTTTTCAAATTTATGTTGTAAATTTTAACACATAGGGTTAATAAATCAGGACTCTGTGGTAACAAATGATCAGACATAGTTATACATCAAAAAGATAAATCAGAACTTAATGATCAGGAAAGAAGATATTTTCTGATCAGACAGCTAGAGAACTAATTAACATTAGGATTGGTAAACCAACCAATGAGGTACAGCTGTGTTCTTAGCGAGGAAGCATAAATCTGACAGCAGAGTTAACATTAATCAATTTGAACTTTTTGTTTAATAGTTTATAAATCAGTATATTAAATTAGATTTGAGGGGGATCTATAAATTAACACACTAAATTAGAAGTGTGTGGTTTCTGATGTCTAAATAAACACTTACAAGTTTTGCATATAACCAAACAGATTTGTATTTCTAAACCAGATGACGATTTATAAAAATCACAGTTGTAAATAATGTTGAAATAAACATGTTGACATGTTTGAAAAAGTCCATTTCAGTGGGACAGAGCAAGGCTGTGGATTTGAAATCAGTCTCATTTTCAGCACACAAGGGGAATATATCAAAGACTGGGGAAGCATCCCTACTTAAAAAATAAAACTATTAGCTATTGACACAAATGTTACCTTTTAGTCTCGTCTACTTTCTTGACATGCACGTGCTGGGTATACATAACTGAGGGCTTGGGGTGAAGCTTTAGTGCCGCCCACCAAGTGTTTCTTTTATTTATTAATGCAGACCCTAAATTTCGAATAAAAGCTCATTTATCTCATTCTATTGAAAGTGGGAAAATATAGTCAAGCTACAAAACTACTCAACAACCATTTTATTTTTAACTCTAGTGCTGACCTCTTTCTCCCCACCCCCAAAGTTATCTATTTCCATGAGTTTGCAGCAGCTAATACTATGGTATCTGAATTAAAATAACTCCATGAAGTTCATAATAGAGGTTGCATCTGAAAAATCAGATTCTTCCCCCCCGAATCCCTCGAGTAGGGTGACCACATAGCAAGTGTGAAAAATCAGGACACTTTTTTTCTGGGAGGAGGGGGCGTTATAATTGCCTGTATAAGACAAAACCACTAGTATTGGGACGTCTAGTCACCCGACCCCAGAGTGAACGCTGTCTGATATTCTTCTGCCTTCTCAGGTACCCTTCTGTGATTCTTACCCCTCCTCCCCCTGGCCACCTATACAAACAAATAAAAGATGAACACATCTCGTGCCAGGAGGCAGCAGGTTACATGACCTATTTATGTAAGAAACCTGCTGTACAGCATATGGGCTTTGAGAACCCTCCTCAGCTTCTAGCTATGTGTGAATTTAATGTTTTGGTTTTTTTTTACTGTGAAATGACCTACAGAACCTCATCACAGAAGAACCATAGAATTAAATTTAAGGCAAAAGAAAAGGGCAAAGCAATTCCAACAGGTGAGCAACACACAGGCAACCCTAAACTTCAAAGAGCTTTACCAGTACTAAACAACCAGTGATGCCTTAAGTATTATCTTCATTTAACAGAGATAGGAGGCTAAGGCACAGAGATGCCAAGGCCAAAACTTTCAAAGGGAGCCAGTGTCTCATATTGGGCACCAAAATATTGAGGCACCCAAAATCAGTGGCCCCTTTTGAAATTAGGCTGTGATTTGACCAAGGCTGGGGAGTGTATCAGGATTAAAACTCAGTAGTTCCTGCCTTGTGGTCCTGTACTGAAACCCCACTTCCCCATTAAGGCCTCAGTCCTGCAAATACCTGTGCACATGTTGAACTTCAAGTACTTGAATAATCCCACTGAAGTGAGGTGCCGTCCCAGAGAAAATACTACCAGTGGTATAAAAGTCACAAAGACCAGCAAGGTGTTAGATCTATTTGGATATAGAAACAGGTAGTTGGCGGACATGGAAATCTAGAGACAGAACATTGTCCTGTCATACAAGGAATCAAAGTTCAGCAACTGAATTCCTGAGCTGGAACCAATGAGGCATATAATGCTCAGGCCCTATGGGCAGAACAAAGCTTGTTTAGGCAAGTAGCAACTTGAGGAATCCAGTTTCTGCTAAAGTTTGATTTTGTTACCTCATCCTCCCCATCCATTCATCTCTGCCCCATTGGTCTGTTTTGTCCACTTGTCCCATCCAACACCCAGACTGTATAAGTTCTCTGGGGGGCAGGGACTATTGTCTGTTTCTGTATAGCATCTAGCATAATGAAGTCTGGTCCTTAATTGATGTTACTAGATGCTACAGTACTAACACTAACTTTAAAAATAATATTACTCTCTAATGACTTCCTGTGATGGATGAAGGTGCCCGCATCAGCACAATTAGCAGAGGAAAAATGGGCGTAATACACAGAGATTTTGGGGAAAGAGAATACTGGAAAAAACTACGGGTAGCCACCAAAATACTGTTTTAAAGTATATTTAATACAAGCCACTCTTACTGGTTTTTAAAAAGTTAATTTTGGAAACAAACATTAAAAGTTTATGGGCTATATAGGGTTTTTCTAAAATAAATAAATAAAATTTTAATAACTTAAACCAGAAAATAAATATCTAGAGGAGGTGTAAGATACTTAGCTTTTTTCATGATAGTTAATTCCCACTGTGGTAAAATAACACAGTTGTACCATAGATGGGATTTTTTCCCCCTCACTGTCCAAGGGGTTAACCTGTTCCCATTGACATAAATGATCATTCTCACAGGAGCTGGATTGGGCCCTTAATTTGGAGGTCTCTGGGCACCCATGTGTGAAGGAATGTATTTACATTTATATAACCAGCATACATGGATAACCACACTCTCCATATTCAGATGGCAGGAGACATCCCATCTACAACTCTGTTAACCTCGCTTCACCGAGAAAGCCATGCATTCCTAATTTGGCAAGATGATGGAAACATTACTAATCTATATTTCTCGCTGAGTGAGGTGACAATGCATACAGTGATGAGAGATTGTTTGAGTATTTTATTGGTGCTGTTAAATCGGCAATGGTGTCAGCATCTGAGCATTTATGAAGCTTCTCTAATACAGGCAATCCAAGTGAAAATTCAGCTTTTGGAAAGATACTCTGTCTCCTTTTTGGCTCATGCATGGCGGGGGCTGATGGGTCTATAGTGGAGAAGGGAAATTAGGAAATTAAACATCCACAACTGTCACTACACTATTTAACATTTCAAACAAAAAATGAGTACAGAGATTCCTGCTTCTAGCAATCTGCTAACTGGTTGCAAGATCTGCATTTGGGTATTTATTACCTGAAGTGACAGCTGTCATGAAAGACACTGTTTTATGTGCTGGTGATAGACTTGTAACTCCTTCTTTTCTAGTAAGGGGGTTGCAAAATATACTGATACCAATTAGAAATAACTAATCAATAGTGGAATAATCAACACACTTCAACTCATTTAGGGTCAGACTCTGCCCCTTCCAAATATTGACCAGTACTTACTCAACAAGTAGTCCCATTTCAATCAATGTAATTAAGGTATTATTTGCTGCGAATAATGCTGGAAAAATCCGGTCTTTACTATCTTGCTGTACTGGGCTACAGTGAAGCTGTATTAGTAAGCTATTCTAATATCACGTGGAATATGTTTAATTATGAATGTAAAGTGATTTCCTCCCTCTCTCTCTTTTTTTAAGGTGTCTGAAATAAAGAAGGAGATGTGGCCACAGAGGGTAAATATTCATCTCCACCAAAGGCAGAGGTCCATATCATGCCATTAATTTTTTAGCCAATTTCCCCATTTATGTCAGTGTCCTGCTTAAAAATCAATGGCACAGTACAGCCTGGTATTGTCAGTGTATCGAGGTAGCCAAATCACCAATGGGTGTGGTTCTGTGTCCCTTTGATTTTTTTTTTCTCAGTTTGTAATGCAGTGCACAGCACTGGGCTACACAGTGTCACAGCACATTAAATCACTTCACATTTGACATGATGCAACTTGACATAATATGTATGGAGGGTTGAAAGAATGCTATCTTTATGACTGTGGGCATTCAACACCCAAGCTACGATGCCTAGGCAGCCAGATGGAGATTCAGGGAGTCAGTGAATAGAGGTTTGTTTGTTTTGTTTTTTTTAAGGCAGATTACATTCTGGCATATTTCCTATAGAGGAAAAATCCCTCTTTTCAAAGGCCAATATTCACATAAGTTTTCATTTATTTTATATTTTAAGTAATAGAGGGACTCTTTAAAATTCAAATTTTAAGCCCTCAAATATATTTTGCATCGTATGCAAGTAAACAATCCTCTGAAAAGCCTGAAGAAAGCCCTTGGACCCTAATCCCAGAAACCAACTGTAGTTCTAGAACCAGGGCCACCTCTACCATTTTTGCCGCCCCAAGCAAAAAAAAAACAACCAAAAAACCAAAAAAAAACCTGCTCGGACTGCTGCCGCCCGAACTGCCGAAGCAGAAAAAAATAAAAATAAAAAAAAGCCGCCCGGACTGTTCCGCCCCAAGAATGGATGGAATGCTGCCCCAGGCACGTACTTGATCTGCTGGTGCCTGGAGCCAACCCTGTCTAGAACCAAACTTATTTTGATATTTAGCTGAAGGAAAAACCTGAATCTGAAATGTGAGGGTTTAAAATGCAGATCTGAATCCAAACTCTCCCAAATTTTGGAGTTCATGGATTTGATGTTCAGGTATGACCCATTAAAGAGAGATTTGTGCTGCAAATCTAGATCCAAACTTAGATCTGAGGCTGTGGTTTGGAGAGATGGCGTTGGTATGGCTCCTCTATATCTCTCTCCCCTGTTCATGGATTTCTCTGGGGTTTAGGTGGGCGAGAGGTGTCCAGACACCTAGAGAGAGACAGCAGTGCACATGCCAAAAAAGCAGAAACATGGGCACCTAGGGAACTTTTACTGCAACATTTTAGGCTCTGAGTGAATTTAGGCACCTACAGGCTAGGCGGCTGCCGAATGGGTTTTCTGGATCATAGTGGTGCCTAAAAATGGGATTTGGGCACCTAAATCTGGGGTTAGATGCCTAAATTCCTTTGTAACTCTGGGCCTATCTGCCTGTCACATGACTCAGCAGGGTTTTAAGGGAAGGATGTGTCCTATTTTAGGAGGCTGAAAGAGGCAAGGGAAATGCTGAAGGTAAAGAAATTTGGAATAGATATAAGGTGTAAATTTTTAACAGTGAGAACAGTTAACCAATGGATTCTCCTTCACTGACAATTTTTAAATCAAGATTGGCTGTTTTTCTAAAAGATCTGCTGAAAGAATTATATGAGGGAAGTTCTATGGCCTGTGTTGTACAGGAGGTCAGATTAAATGATCACAATGGTCCCTTTTGGCCTTGGAATCTATGAAATCTCCGTGGACGGCTTTTAGTGTTGGTCAGGGCAATTGCTTTGGTCTTCCTCATGAGTTTTTTGCTTTGAACCATAAGTCATGTCCTGAGGTAAGGTCTTGAAATAGAATTGGGCAAAGCGCTCATTCTTTCCTAATTTAAGGAGAGACTCCAAAACACTTTACCTGTAAAGATTTAATTTTTAACCCAGCAGTGCATACACACAGTTCCGATTATTCCTATCAATGGAATACCTTATATGTGAAAACTATTATTATTACCTGCTGTTGTGGTATCCATTTGCCTAAGCCTTGATAGTCCCCTCTGGAGTTCTTTATAGTCTTCTTGAGTCTTGACAATCCTGAATAATTCTGTCTTATTTGCAAACAACTCATTATTCAAACTCTCTCCCTCCCCCATCCTATCTTACAAATGACTATATTACATAACACCGGCCCTGGCACCTTAGCTTGGAGTGCCCCATTGTTAACTCTATGCCATGTTGAAAATTGACCACTTATTCCTACATAGCTTCCACTAATATCATGCTGAGAACTAAGTCAGAGCAAAAAGTAGTACCCACTCAATCCCAAACACTATTTCCTGGAGAAGCTGGGTTTGTCTTGGAATATTCCACTCCAAGTATGAACCCAGCCTACTCTATTTAGTTTGTGAGATCAGAAGAAATCACACTCTAAAGCAGGGGTTTCCAAACTTGGTTCACAGCTTGCTTAGGGTAAGCCCTGGCGGGCTGTGAGATGCTTTGTTTACCTGAGTGTCCGCAGGTATGGCTGCTCACAGCTCCCAGTGGCCACGGTTCGCCGTTCCCAGCCAACGGGAGCTGTGGGAAGCAGTGGCCTGGCCAGCGTCGCTTCCTGCCCGCGCCGGGAATGGTGAACCGCAGAAGTGATGAGCAGATGTTGAATTTGAGTTCTCCCCCACCTATATCAGACATGCCAAACCCACGAAAAAAATGCAGAAATTGGGCTTGTTTTTGGCTTAATTGGCTTGTGAGTTGCTTGTTGGCTAGTTTTTGACTTGTAGCTTGTTGCTTCTTTTTTTTTTTTTTTTTTTGATTGGCTCCCAGCAAGCAGGGGCAACGAGAGCAAGCAGGGGTAAGGGGAGAGAGAGTCAGGAGTGCACAGTGGGCCCACCAGTCCCAAAATACATGCTGCGGGGATCTAGTCACATAGAGCTTAGGGGCTGGCTTGTTTTGGCCTCGTTTTGAAATGGGATTAGCTTGATTTTTGGCTTATTGTGAAAGTCAGGGTGCTTATTTACTGTGTGAAAGTTGGCAACTGTGATCTATACCAGTTTGATATCACTGTTCCTCCATTGACTGCCATGGAATAATGTCTAACTTACACCATTGTAAGTGAGAAGAGAATCAGGTCACATATTTTGAGTAGGATGTTGCAGTCCAGAATTTCCACTGGGGAGTTCTCACATTTGCAAAATACTTACATTTGTGTGGTCTTAAAGGCTCAAATGTCTCTTTCTCTCTAGTGATCAGCACAAATGACAAAAGCTGTGTTGAATGAAGCACAGTTTACCAGGTAAAGAGATAAGAAGCTCACTTACATGAACAAATTATCCACTGCAACTATACTTGTGAAGACATTTTAAAGAAGAGATCATTGGGGTTCAGTGTGAATTAGTTATACATTGGTGCAGTTTTTTTTCATGATGCAAATCAAAACTCTCACAGGAAAAATGTTAGAATACTATTGTATCAAGTCATAACAATGCACATGTACAGTACTCCTACTTCCTTTTATCATGCAAACTAGTCCAATTTGAAAGCTGATATATATTGGTTTAATATGAGATATAGGCATAGTTATTTTTGTTCTTTTTATAGCTAGTTATATTTATGATATATAAAGACATTTATGCATTCATGAGCTCATTAATTTACCAGTGATTAATTGGAAGAGGATGATGTTTCTCATTTCATATCCTCATGAATACCTCCTGGTTACTCATCTACTGAGAAGAATGGAATTGTATTATATTCTACAAAAGCTTGCGTAACTTAATATATTCTGACACAATACAGCTAGTACTGTCTTGCTGAAACTGTTGCTACCACGTATTCTGCAAATCTGCATTTCTGTAAGTGGCAGCTCTGAGACAACCTTTATAAATAGCAACAGTAAGGCCACAGTAAGGACACCACTTTTAACACATTAGTCCTGTTCCTGTCCTCATTGGCGGAGATCTCACACGTACAGGAAATAGCAGTAGAAACAACCCTATCTTTTATTTGTTTATCTAAGGCCTGATTTTTCAGAGCTACTGAGCTTCCACAACTTCCATTAAAACTACTGGGAGATACTGAACACCTCGGAGAGTTAGGCCCTTGATGGCTACAAGTAAGTGCTCTTTTTTTTTTTTTTTTTTGGTGGGGTTAAAAAGGAAGAGGGAAGAAATGAAGACAGGCTCCAATATATCAAGTCCCCCCCCTTTTTTTTAGCTTCCTGCCATCTATCTCTAGATGAGAAGGCACACTGATAGCAGGTGAAATATAGTTCTTATAAAATTTTTAACAGGGAAGACAGGAGATGCAATAGCTTTTAGACTACACATTAACATAACTTAGAAGCAAAATGAACAGCACATTACTGAAACAGTACAAGGAAATAAAATGCAAATCCTTAACCCCCTGGATAATTAGTATGTCACCCAGCTCTTCACTCTTTGTAAATGTTGCATTAAATAGGTACATGGAATTCTGTTTAACCTTTAGATGACTGCCAACATTTCTCTCCATTTGTATTTGCTTTGGACAGATTTCTGCCTTGGAAAAACTTACCATGCAGCTAATATCATTCTCTGCTCAGAGCCATCCTTACCCATATGCAAAGTACATAGCTGTGTAAGGCACCAGGCAATTTGGGGCACCAAATTGCCCCAAATTTCTTGGTGCCCTATGCAGCTGCATGCTGCTCCAGAAGCCAGCCCGATCCCCCGGCCGGCTGAGCCGCCCAGGAAAGCTGCCCCTGCCTCTGCTCCGCCTCTTCCCCATGGCCCCCACCCCTACTCCGCCCCAGCCCCACCTCTTTCTGCCCCTGCTTCGCCCCAGCCCCGCCCCCACTCCACCCCTTACCCGGAGCAACGACCTGGGGGGTTGCAGCAGGGGTTGGGCGCACCCTACACTCACCGGGCGGTGGGAAGTGGAATGACCCGGCCCCAGCCCACTCCGCTCTGCCAGCTCCCAGCCACACTGCCGATGAGTGCTGGGGGGCGGTTCCCCCCTGACCTCAGTCCCAAGGCTGGGAGCCAGGGGGGCAGAGTGGAATGGGCTGGGGCCGGGTCACTCCACTTCCCGCCGCCCCATGAGTGCGGGGTTGGACCTGCCCCGTGCTCACCGGGCAGCAGTAAGTAGAACGACCTGGCCCCAACCCGCTCTGCCAGCTTGTGCTGGGGTGCAGTTCCTCCCTGAATCCCAAGCCTGTTCCTGCCCCCCTGTGGAGGCCTGGAGGCCAGCCCCACCCCCTGCAGAACCCTGGGGTTCCCCCCGCATGGAGGCTTGGGGCCACACACACCCCCATGGGGGAGCTATAGGGCACCAAAATGTCTAGGGACGGCCCCTGTCTCTGCTGTTTGTAGTTTTCTGCAATTATAAATTGAGTGACTCTAACCTGGTGTTCGCACCTGAGAGATTTGATTTCAAACTCTGTTTAATGGTACCTTAATATTAAAAAAAAACAAAGAAACACAAGCAATCAACTGATAATTGTAAAAGTAGCAGAGCATGTCCCACGTTGTGAACTGGGAAAAATCAGTCATTAATTGTCAGCAAACAACCAATTTACCAAGGGAGCTGATCCTGATTCACTAAACATTTTTTAAACATTCTATTGATTTTTTTAAACTGTTGAGTATGGTTTATAATCTCAATAACCTATGTGGAAACCAATGGTTACATCAGTTAACAACTAGTTTATGAGAACATTAACTCTTGCGTCAAGCAGTTAATTGAAAAACTATAATGTAGTTTTTGCCTTTAAACAAAAAATGACGGTGGTGGTTGATAATGAGCAATTCTGAGGTGATGATTCCTTGAGCATTTTTCAGAAGGCTTTGGAAGGGAGTGTAGCTATAAGCTACGGGCTTTATTGCTCCTCCTCTTTTTTGTAATGCTTTCATCAGCCAACTGCATTGGAGATGAAACTGGGGCTATTTTAGGCTCCAATTCAGGAAAGTATTTAACTGTGAATTTAAATCCTATTGAAGTTGCAGGTGCCTAAAGTTAAGCATGTACTGAAGTGCTTTGCTGGATAGGAATGGACTGCCCTCTTCTACTGTATATAGATTCTTACACTGGACTCATCTGAGTGCCTTCCAGTAGGGCATTCAAAAACATGACTATACATCTGTCACTCATCTGTCACTTCTTGTTTGTTCTTTTTTTTCCCCCAGGGGGGAAGAAATGTGCACAGTGGAGGGTCTTGTTTTGTTTTTTAATATACCTGTTGCTATGTGTGTGTTAGAGAATGCAAGGTCAAAGAAATGTGCCTTGCACTTGGAGTGGAAAGCGGTGAAGTTAGTGATGGTCCTTCATTCCTGGGGGAGTTCATTCCACCCTCTCAGACTACCCCTGGAGAAACTGAAGCTTCAGCTCTTGAGCTGACCACTGTCAGAGGATTATTTTCTTGCGTGTTGATTGGGGAAATTAGACCTATATTCTTCAATTTTCCCTAAAGCACAATAGACTACTGACTAACGTATTCTGTTTTAAATGCAAGCAATTTGGTCTCCCGTTCAATTCCAAGATCTAGTCAGAAGTTTTAAGGGAGTTATTGTTAGCTGAAAAAGAAGATGTTAAAAGTGACACAGCACTTCTTAAAAGTATTTTGAGTGCACCCTCTCTGGGAGATGTTGCGCTCATCCTGTCATGTTCTGATTTCTGCTCTGCGGAAGGATTTGTTGGTTCCATTTTCTTGCCTTGTTTTTTTTTTTTTTTTTTTTTAATAAGTGCCTCCCTTGTCAACATCTTTAGTATGCAAGTTCAGTGAAATGGTCAAGTTAGTTATTGATGGTTGCAGCTAATGCATTATTATCAATCTTGTTATGGTAAGTAAATGTCAATATTTTTTTAATCCTGTTACCAAAGAAGCCATTTGTGCTGTGTCAACTATTGAACTGAAATCTAATCCATTTCCACAGAGTTCTGAAATATGGCAGAATAACCTTATTACATTTTTAGTTTAATTTATTTGTCTACGAGTTACTTCACTTAAGGACATATTCATTAGTCTCGACAAACTTTGACAACACGCGTTCAGCCAGGCATTATAGAATCTATAGCCAAATCTCTAATATCTGTTTTATTTAAGAAGAAGTTCAAGCTGCAAAACTTTATATATACTTATTCCAAGCCAAGCCATTTTGTTTTCATAGTTCCTTCTGATAGTGCCCAAATGGGGATGTCAAAAAAAAAAAAAAAGCTACAGTATGATGACTTGGTCTCCATAATCAAAGATTTTTTGGGGAGAAATAGATACATTTCTATTTCATAATTGCTAACCATCATTGTAGATGGCATAATTTTTGAGCTCTTCAGAGTATATATATGATACTTTCATAGTC
This sequence comes from Chrysemys picta bellii, assembly GCF_011386835.1. Classification (NCBI taxonomy): domain Eukaryota; kingdom Metazoa; phylum Chordata; order Testudines; family Emydidae; genus Chrysemys; species Chrysemys picta. The sequence goes on from NC_088791.1 coordinate 206,166,925, forward strand.
TGGATACTTTCAGACTGTTAGGTTTGAAACACTCCAGTGTAAACAAAGGTTCACTTGCAAAATATGCATCTCAGTCTGGGTTTTGATCTGAGATTTTTGACTGAACCTCTGTAATTTCATTTTTTTTTTAGTTTGATTTTTTTGCTCTCTGTTATGTGTAGAATCCTCTTAAGAGCTCAAAAATTATACCATCTACAATGATGGTTAGCAATTATGAAATGGAAATATATCTCCCCCCCCTCCCCCCCCGCAAAATCTTTGATTATGGAGACCAAGTCATCATACTGTAGCTTTTTTCTTTGACATCCCCACTTGGGCACTATCAGAAGGAACTATGAAAACAAAATGGCTTGGCTTGGAATAAGTTTAATTAACATGTCCTCCTTCTGCTTACTTGGCAGCACCATAGGATAGAACCTTGAAGGACCTATACAAATCGTGTCTGTTTTTTATTTTGTAACCTCAGTGATATTTTGATGGATTTTTTTTAAAATGTTTGGAGTCCAAATAACAAAGTCGAAGTAAGTTTCAAGGCAGATAGAATTTTTGGCTCTAAATTAATAGATAGAAGCCATTCAACTTGGATGAAGGATAAATTGTTTATTATGACATCTCAGAGTCTGCGTTTGGGTGAACTTGATGAAGTTATTAATTACTTTCTATACTTAGTGTTAATAACACTGTCACTATAAGCTTTGCTATTAAAAATGTAAATAGGATACTTAAGCTGCATTAGTACTTAAAAGTTTAAATGAAACAAGGCTTATCACATTCAGAGTTTCAATGACCTATAAAGGACAAATGAGAGTGAAAAATGACAAAAATCATAGATTCAGTGCAAAAACAGTTAATTGTTATTGTGTATTAAGGTTTCACACACAAATAACTTTTTTCCAAGTACTAATTTTGTGTTATTTTCCATGTTGGTGTATTTCAGATGGGAATGTAAATATATTCAGCAAACAAATACATTTAAGCAGTTTATATTAATGACTAGTCTTCTCTATCCTGGTTAAATTTAAGATGAAGGCAATGTGAATGAAAATAGGGGAGAAGGTGACACGTGGGAGCAGAGGAAGTTAGAATAGGAACAGAATAGAGGAAACAAAAGTCAAATTCATATGTCTAAATCTTTATGCACAGTCTATTATTTGATCCAAGACATATTTGGTTTCAGTTGATATAGTATCATTCTTCATATTGATGTAGATAAATTTTTAAAAATATTGTTTATTTTATAAAATCCCAGACTTTCAAGGTTTATGTAACTTGTCTTTAAAAACAAACACAACAACAACAACAATGTAGTTTGAAATTTGGCCCCAGTCCAGCAATGAGCTCTGCAGGGGTGGACTCCTACACCCTTTGACTTCCACAGGACTATTCCTGGGTTCAGAGGTCGGCCTGTGCATAGCTCATTTTAAAATAAAGGTTTAAAATAGGAAGGAAAGATTTTGGGGATTTTTTTTTTCTTTACAAACAAACAATCCCCAGATCCACCTCTAATTCAAAAGTTCCATTTTCAGACTCCAATCTTGCCACCCAAGAAATGAGAACATTTGGGTAATTTGAATACACTTAATTAGTCTGTAATGGACACTAATGCATTTGGGTAATTTAAAATGCTGTAACAAATCTGTGGCCTAACACAACACTGTCATTATACTGCTCATTGTATCTCCTTGGAACATCACTGTGGGCTAGATTAGAACAATCTGTCCTAAGTGGCTGCATGTAAGTGCAGGGCAGGGTCTGAATTATGACTGAGTCACTGTCTGGTCCCTGCTTCCCCCTTTGGGTCATGGGGGGAGTAAATTTTTCAGGCCCTGTTCTTGGCCCAAGTTACTTCCCCCTTCATGCAAGCTCAGCTGCACCAGCCAGGATGTTCTGGGGCAGGGGATAGAGCCAAGTTTCTACTCATTCCCCATTCCCACCCACCTGCTCCCCTGTCCATCCGTAGGTGGGGGAGTAAGCAGCCTTGATGAAAGTGTTCTCCTACTCACAATATTAGTAGCAAGTGCTGGGGCATCAAGGGTTTCTTTCTTCCCCTTAGATTCCCTGCCTGAGCAAAGTTCACAATCCAGCCCAGTGGCCGCCAGAATAGACTTCCTACCCTACTGCTTCAAAAGCATGGGTCTCTACACCTTCACCTGATGGAGAATCTCTGTTAGCGATATAGAGTAGTGGCACACAGTTGAGAAGCTCTTGAAGTTGTGGGCAGTGGTGCCCATACTCACAAGCTAGTAAATTACAGTATTCTTTAGGAAGCAGCAGTTAATGCATAGCAATAACTGCATTTACACTTCACTTTATAGCAACAAGCATCCTCTTTGCACTATGCTTCTGATTATTGATGCAACAGTACTGAGTAAGGAATCTAATGGCAGTGTTGCTAGGCCACAGTTGCACACACTCTTTCCCCGTACATGATGGTTATAACAGTGGGGTTAGCAGTTCAATACTGGATCTCTTCTTGTTTTATTCATGCTCAGTAATAAAGTGCTAACTACTAACATTGCACGTCTAATGGCTGTCCAAAGCTGATACGACAACATACCCAACCCTCTCCATGTCAGAGCACCTGTAGCAAAAGTTTAACCCACTGGTATGTGTGTGTTTTACTAGTCCACTTCTGTGCCCAATCCTCAAAGGACATTAATTGTTACAGTCCCAGCTACGGGAGCCTTGACTTTTTGGGACCCCTTGCACCAGATAAATCCTTAGTGCTCAAGTGCTTTAGCTCACCTGATATTTTGGTATAGTTCAGTCAGAACATAAATTGAAGCCCATGGTCAAAGTCATCTACCTAATAATAATGCACAGCGATGTCTGCATTAAATATTTTATTTGGAAAGCATCAGTTAGCGAAGATCTCTAGGGATCTCTAGAGCATGACTCGAGAGAGAGAGGTGCTTAAAAATGGGATCTACAAAAGCCAGCACACTAAGTGGTGATTTATATAAATACAGAGTCATTGGAATAGGGGGACTTGGCCCTGGGTCTCTCTCATGGGGGTGCTCTAACCATCAAGCTATAGAGTTAGTTTCTTGCTTTCTCTGTGGTCCAATGACTCTTTACTTATTTATACAAAGTAGAACAGTTTCAACAGGATAGACTGAGGGAGCCTCACTTCAGAATATCCCATAGCCCAGTTTCAGGGCACTCACCTAAGAGGTTGGAGACCTTTCTTCAACTCCTTTCTTCCCATTAGGCAGGGGAGCGATTGTACCTGGGTCTCCTACATCCCAGGTGAATGCTTTAACCTCTGGGTTAAAAGTTATAAGGTGGACACCACTGCTTGCTCCTCTAGCCAGATTTTGAATGGGGTCTGATGCAGTAGGTGTAATCTGGATTGGGACCTGCAGGGAAGATAGGCATTTGCCTGCCTGAAGTGAAGCAGCAGTGCACATACCCAGAGACAGAAACTTACGCACCTAGGAAACTGTTACAGCAAAAATTTAGGGACCCTGTGAGTTCTGGTGCATACAGGGTTAGGTGGAAGCTGAACAGGGGTTTTCTGGATCATAAAAACCCCAGTGCCCAATATAGAGGTAAAATAACCTCCCTACTCCTATTTTAGATTTGCTGGTTTATATATTCAAGGATCTCGTGAGTTCCTTTCTCCACCCTCACGGGGAGCTCATGTTCAGCTGATTATCCACCCGACGACCCCGAAATCTCTTTCAGAGTCACTGCTTCCCAGGATAGAGTCCCCCATTGTATGACTATGGCCTATTTTCTTTGTTCCTAAAGGTGTACATTTACATTTAGCAGTTTTAAAATGCATATTTTTTGCTTTACCCAGCTTACCAAGTGATCCAGATTGCTCTGAATTAGTAACCTGCCCTCTTTATTATTTACCACTCTCCCAATCTTTGTGTCATCTGCAAACTTTATAAGTGAGGATTATATATTTTCTTCCAGCACATTGATTAAAAATGTTAAATAGCATAGGGTCAAGAGCTGATCCAATCCCTGCAGGACCCAATAGAAACATACCCACTCAATGACAATTTCCCATTTACAATAACATTTTGAGACCTATCAGTTAGCCAACTTCTAATCCATTTAATGTGTGCCATGTTAATTTTGTATCATTCTAGTTTTTTAATCAGAATGTTGTGTGGTACCAAATTAAATGCCTTACAGAAGGCTAAACATATTACATCAACATTATTACCTTTAGCAACCAAACTTGTAATCTCATAAAAATATCAAATTATTTTGACAGGATCTATTTTCCATATACCCATGTTGATTTGCATTAATTACATTACTCTGCTTTAATTCTTCGTTAATGGACTTCCCTTTCTGCTGCTCCATTATCTTGCCTGGGATCGATGTCAGACTGATAGGCCTGTAATTACCTGGGTCATCCCAGGTAACTATAGGGGGGACACTGGTGTCAGCTCATCAGTTTTTTGTGAACAACCAACTGACTTGGCTTAGGCACCTCCCTCCGGCCCAGAGATGGATGCTTTCCTCCCTTTGGAGGGGTTGGGGCTTAGGACACATGCCCCTCTCCTCACCATTGCCTACTAGCTCACTCAGGAAGCTCCCCACTTAATGTGCTGGCTTTTGTGAATCCCTTTATAAGGCACCTAATTCTCCCATACAGTCTATAGGGAAACTGGGTGCCTAACTCAGGGTTGTGAATTCCACTAGCCAGCAGGGAGTTGCAATGCCTAAATCTACCTTGTGAATCTAGCCCCATCAAACTAAAGCTCATCATTGAAGATATAATGTAATGTAAGATATAGCTATATATAAAAATTCAAGGGGTTGCTTTAGTGGCTCAGAGATAAGCGTCTAAATTGGAATAAGAGATCTGGGTCTTGATGTTCCATCTCCATGGATTCTTAGGACATTAATAGTACTTCAGGGTCTGCATGCTCAGCCCCTCTGAAAGAAAGTGTCCTATGTTGCTCTGCTGTGACTGTTCTGAGGTTTATAGGAAGTGTTACAATGCAATCCTAGTAGATCCAGCAGGATACAGCGGACTTCAGAAATGAGGAAAATGGAACTATACCTGGGAAAACAACATTTAAAATAATTTAAAGTTGTGACCCAAAACAACACAAACCACTGGATATTTAGGCTGTGTCTTCACTAGAAATGCTGCAGCAGCATAGCTGTAGCGCTTCAGTGTAGACACTCCCTATGCTGATGGGAGAGGTTTTCCCATCCCTGTAGTTAATCCACCACCCTGGGAGGCAGTAGCTAGGTTGATGGAAGAATTCTTCTGTCAGTCTAGTGCTGTCTACATTGAGGGATAGATTGGCTTATTTTCATTGCCCAGGAGTGTGAATTTTCCACGCCCTTGAGTGATGTAGCTGGGTCAACCTAATTTTTTAGTATAGATCTGGTCTTAGAGTTAAAACCTTCAGCACCTAAGCCCATCTGAGCACCCCTACAGTTATGTTCTTGGTGTGCAAAGTTGTGCTTAAGTGTTGATGGTCCAGATTTAACTATGCATTTCCTTCATTCTTATTTTATGTCATTCTTTTAATGTCCTATTTTTGCTGAGTGTATAATAAGTCAACATCAACCATCTTTTGTACATTAACAATTTTAATCTTAATGCATCTACTGATGCCTGGCTAAATGGCCTTTTGGACTTGGTTGCCAATATCAACAGGATGAGTCTGATCATTGACAAGGGTACATAATTGATTGTCACAAGTGGAAAAGCACCAATTATAGTGTACAGTGAGAGAAGCGCCTTTAGAGGCTGAGGCTTTTGAGCTGTACAAATGTAAATTTTCTTGGATTAAAGGATGCAATTAGGTCCTTAAAACAATATCAAAGAGTAGCTGAAGGAGGAGAATAAAAGCCAAATGAGGAAAATCAAATCAGAGCTGTAGGCTGGCAATAAAATGTTGGCAAATTAGCACTTTTCCAGCCCCAGTTCTCAGCTGCAGCGTTGCCAGAGTGCAATGAACAATGCAAGAGCCTCAAGTGGAGGCAGGTGCATCTAGTAATGTGTGCTGTCACCATCCAAGTGTAGTGACCGGACTCTTGCATCAGTTGATAGTTGAGGATCAAACACTGTAAAATAAAGTCTTCTCAACATTGAGCATTACTCCTAAACTCAAGGCTTATCTTATTCCACAAAGTCAAGCTGAGGGGAAGGACTTCTCCTTCTGGTCTAACTTGAAACACTTGGAAAAGGAGTGGGTAATTCTGTCACAATTTCATTGGAAACTGTGGTTAAACTGTCTCACAGAAAGCACCTTCTTGAAATAACTGCCTTGTTTTGATTAACTTCATAAAGGAAAAGTGAAAACAAGAGAAGGGAAAGACCTCTTCCATGTTGTGGGAGACCAGGCTCATATGCACCTTTTGATCCAGTCACAGCCCACTCAAGAAAGAAATGCAAATGGCAATTTCATATGGAAAAAGCAGAAATGTTTTGCCACCACCCTGCTCTTTATCTGTAATGCCATTAATAAAGCTAGAGCAGTAGTACCCATTCCATCCAGGAAACATTCAAAAATTATTATGATCAAACCTTGCAGAATGTATTATTTCAGACAAATTACACTGTTTGAGGGAAGCTACCTGCCATTGCATTGAGGCAACCTGAAATTTCCCCTCACATGGCACCACAGCATCCTCACAGCAGAATGCAAACACAGCAAGTTGCAACAGAGGAGAGAAAAACAAAGATGCCAGAGGGGCAGGCATTCTGCAACTGGGAATAGGATATATATGATTGCTATCTTTTTCATGAATGATGGATCAGTAAATTGGAATAGTGAAACAATACAAAGGTATATCTTGAGCTACACGTGCAGAAAACTGTAACCTGAATCTTAGCACATTCCAGAAACCTTGGAAACCAATTACATTTTTTTTTTTGCATTCTTAGAGTCAGGATACATCTCACCACCTTGTTGTAATGGACCCAAATATACACTAAAACTAGGAATATAATAATAATAGAAATATGCATCTAGAGCTGTGTAAATACAGCTCAGAACTATTTGTGAACATTCTCTAGTCTAAGGTTTTATAAACACTCATCACTAAAGTTTCTAAGCACTCAGGTTAATTAGATCTGTAGGATAAGGTCCTTAATGGACTTCATGAGTCTTCTGATCTTTTTCCTTCCTAGCTGTACAGGAGGAGGCTTTGTTTTGGGTATATATAGAATTTTTTACTCTTCTCCATCCCCTCATTAATTTAATTATGGTGGGAAAGTTGTTGGTTTTTTTTTTAAGAGGGTCCTGCAGTGCACCCTGAATGTAGTCAGATTACAGATTAGCCTGATTTTCTCTGAAAATTCATTCCTCATCCAAAATCTTCAACTGAAAATGATTTCTCTTCAGCAATTGTATGTTTTGTCCTGGGCTCTTTGGGCTGTGTTGTCCCAGAGGACTGTACCTGCCTTTGTAAGATATGGCTAGAGATGTGGCAACTTGGTGCTGACTCACTGATGGCCTTAAAAATAAAGACTAAGGCCCAAATCCTCAAAGGTATTTAGATGCCTAACTCACTTTGCTTTCAAAGAGAGTTAGGTATTTAAATATCTTGGCAGATCTGGGTCAAAGGCCTTAAACTGGCAATAGAAATGGGCTGGGAGATAGTGGAGCAATGAGAGCACAGCAGTAAGGTTGCAGCAGCCTATCCCATTGAGACTGCAGGTGGCTACTTCATAGATGAGCTGCTGCCACCTCTGCATTACTTCCACCTTCAAACCAGATACACCAAGTTACAGTTATCAAATCTGGAGATGAAAATGCCTGAATTTCTATGCCAGATCCTTGTCAGTGGTGAAGGGGAAGCATGGATGTTTTCTTCCATCTCCAGTGTACTATGTGACAGTTGTCTCTGATGCTACCTGGTCATCAAGGTGAAATGCCAAGCCCAATAAGATGCTAAAGCTTTGCACAACTTTGACAATGCATTCCACGGAGGGGAAGAGAGTGACATAACTAGTTCTTCAGAAATGTTCCCTTGTCCAACCAGTATCACGTCTGTCTTGCTAAGAATGGTTTCTATTCTATATAGCTTCTTATATCACGTTTGTCATCTGCTTTTCAGGGGCAGAAATTTTTCTAGATGTTGTGACATCTTGCCAATACAGCCTGTCAGTTTGCTTTGTTGGTATTTGCAGCTCTGTTGATTTGCTTAATGGCATACATCAGATGAGCATGTATTTATTCAAAGAATGTTCACAGGAAGGAAGAATGTTCAGTACAGGCATCACTATTTATTTATGATACAAGTATTCACACTGAAAATGCTTTCACAAACAGTCTTACAAGCTCCAACTTATCTGTGGATAATTTTATGAATGGGGGAAGGAGGGGAAAGTACTCCTCCTCTCTAGAAATCATAAGTCATCCAATCAGGGAACAGGTTATATGACCAACCACATGAAGTGAATCATAGGCTAAAATTTATTCATACAAAGTAATTGTTGAATAGTTTCAACTAATGAGCAAATTAAGATTACAACCTGTTTTTGATAACGTGTGAACAGAAAGAACTACTATATTTGTTGGATACATTATTTGCAATGAACAATTCCACCAGTTCTGTCCTGGTCAACCGAAGAAGTGCTTTTTGACAGGCTGAAGACAAGTTGGGCACATTGTCCAAATTTCTTTCCGGCGCATTGGAAGCAAATCAAATTCTGGAATGTTTACTGAAGAGAGTGGCTTTTCTGTGAGTTTATTTTTATTCCTTTTCTTACTCAGTTGTGTTGAAAGATCCTAGAATTATCTTTTAGTGGTGATTTATTTGCGGAAGATTGATTAGCACAATCACTCAATGTAAAGCAATTTTCATCACCAAATACTAGATGGTTTCTTTTCCCACTTGATTAGCAGTTCTTTTGCAGGTTACATGGTCAATGTAGTTCTATAAATACTGCTTGCTAAAGTGTGTGTTAAAAGACAAATCCATACCTAAATATAGTAATCATTAAATATATATGTGCAATAAGTGTGTGTGTGTATTATAAAGACAGAAAGTGAAGATCTTGAATTGTGGATTAGGCTTCGTATGTGAAGCTAAAGATTTGGAACTGAGGATAAGGTGTCTTTCTCTCTCTCTTTTTCTATACATATAATCTTTTTGCTTGATCTTATCATCCAACCCCACAATAATCAGAAAAGAACACTTCACTATGAACAGAAACTAATTTACACCTGACAATGCAACCAGTTTAATACGTTTTAACTCAGGAATTGTCTCTTAGATTGGTGTTTTATTTGGAATATTTGTAGATATGGTGGCCTTACATGCACTGGTGCCCTAGCTGCAGAAACCATTTGGCACCCCCAACCTACTATCTGCCCTCAAAGTTAAAAGAAACCCATAGCTGTCTGTATCTCAATAGGTTTCAAGTCACACAGTAAGTACAATTCATAACTCATTTTTGGTAATATAAAAACAATAAATAAATATCCTTGCAAAAACTTTTTTAAAAGAATGTTACATTTGGTCAGGTAACGACACGTAAGAAAATACCCAAGTTAAATGTACAACCTTAACTCTGCTTCTTTGTGAATTTGCATTATCATACAGTCTTTAATTGTTATCTCCCATATAACACCACATAAGTACAAAGGTAGCATAGCTGCATTCACAGGCACATTAGAGCTTTCCTTAGGTGGAATTCAGGGACTAGCTAACTTGCTTATACATTTAGATGGACCAGACAAATTTCATTATAACTCTGTTATACTTGTATGATATGTTCTTTTAAGTAGTATACAATATACTTTTCATATAGACATAACTAGCAGAATAGGTCCCTGGTCCCTGAATGGGATCTCTAGGTGCTATTATAATGGAAATAACACTGGTTTACAATTTTTGAGAAGTCGTCTGCTTCAGAGATAAAATGTGCTATTTATTATGTATTTTGATGTGCTGAATTCAAATATGACCATTAAAACAACGGATTGGCTACTGTTTCTAAGATATTTAAGTTTTTACATTTTATGTCTATGTATATTGTGTAGATAGTAGAGTTTTAATCATAAATTGTAAACCTAGGTCTTTTCATGTGTTTATGGTTGCTTTACATGATAATATTTCACCTGTCCTGTTTATGTAACACTTTAAAAATCAGCAAAAGGGTTATATAAATACAATTTAGTATGAAACAAAAGGCAAAAAACTATTATGTACATAGTTTAGTCCTATTCAGTGTCTACTCAGCGCTTCTTGGCTTGTCTCTTGTATTCATTAAATGGAGCATCTCTTGTCACTGTCCAGCAATAGTCTGCAAGCATTGATGATGGGCTCCATTTGCCCTGATAGCGTTTCTCCATTGTTGCAATGTCCTGGTGAAATCACTCGCCGTGCTCATCGCTCACTGCTCCGCAGTTCGGTGGAAAAAAATCTAGATGAGAGTCCAAAAAATGTATCTTTAGTGACATGTTGCAACCAAGGCTTTTGTATGCCTTGAGGAGGTTTTCCACCAACAACCCGTAGTTGTCTGCCTTGTTGTTTCCGAGAAAATTTATTGCCACTAACTGGAAGGCTTTCCATGCCGTCTTTTCCTTGCCACGCAGTGCATGGTCAAATGCATCATCTCGAAGAAGTTCACGAATCTGAGGACCAACAAAGACACCTTCCTTTATCTTAGCTTCACTTAACCTTGGAAATTTTCCACGGAGGTACTTGAAAGCTGCTTGTGTTTTGTCAATGGCCTTGACAAAGTTCTTCATCAGACCCAGCTTGATGTGTAAGGGTGGTAACAAAATCTTCCTTGATTCAACAAGTGGTGGATGCTGAACACTTTTCCTCCCAGGCTCCAATGACTGTCGGAGTGGCCAATCTTTCTTGATGTAGTGGGAATCTCTTGCACGACTATCCCATTCGCAGAGAAAACAGCAGTACTTTGTGTATCCAGTCGGCAGACCAAGCAAGAGAGCAACAACCTTCAAATCGCCACAAAGCTACCACTGATGTTGGTCATAGTTTATGCACCTCAAAAGTTGTTTCATGTTGTCATAGGTTTCCTTCATATGGACTGCATGACCAACTGGAATTGATGGCAAAACATTGCCATTATGCAATAAAACAGCTTTAAGACTCGTCTTCGAAGAATCAATGAACAGTCTCCACTTATCTGGATCGTGAACGATGTTGAGGGCTGCCATCACACCATCGATGTTGTTGCAGGCTGCAAGATCACCTTCCATGAAGAAGAATGGGACAAGATCCTTTTGACGGTCACGGAACATGGAAACATCAAGGTATCTTACAAGTCTGTTCAAGGATATTCTTAAGAAAAGGAAAATGCTGGATGAATGGTGTAAAAGCTTTGTGGTGCCTATTTTTAAACAGAAAGGAGATACTACACTGTGTGCTAATTATCACCCAATTAAGCTGACATCACATGCTATGAAAATATGGGAGAAGATTATTGAAAAGTGTCTGCATGAAATAGTTGAAATTTGGAAGGGTCAGTATTGGTTCATGCTAGGAAGGAACACAGTTGATGCTATATGTGGTTAAGCACTGGAATAAATTGCTAAGGGAGGTTGTGGAATCTCCATCATTTGGAGATTTTTAAGAGCAGGTTAGACAAACACTTGTCAAGGATGGTCTAGATAATATTTAGTCCTGCTATGAGTGCAGGGGACTGGACTAGATGACCTCTCAAGGTCCTGTCTAGTCCTACAATTCTATGATCAATATTTGTGCTATGAATTCTCGTGGATATGTTCAAAGAAAAGGAACAGCAGCTTGGCATGGTCTCTTGGTACATGATCAATGGTGAGCCTCTTTTTGTTTGTGGTTGTCATAGATGTAACAAGTGAGAATCTACGAAGGGAGCTGCCTTCCAACATGCTGTTTGCTGCTGACTAGTGATATGTGCAGAAGATTTTGAGACCCTGCAAGCCAATTTTGAATAGTGGCAAAATAGTTCTGAGCAGGCTGGACTTAGTGAATGTTTGTAAGACTGGGGCTATCATAACTGAGGGAGGAGGACTCACCATTAAGGATATTACAGGCAAAGAGCTTAGGTATTTTTTCATTCTTCTAGGATCAATGGTTGATGATGATGATGCCCTCCTGAGTGATGCCTGCTATTGTACTAAAGCTGTGTGGTGCAAATGGTGGGAACTGACCCCAGTTCTTTGTGACAAAACAATGCTGATAAAGTTAAAAGGTAGAGTATATAAAACTGTAATTTGACCCATCCTAATGTCCAGAACACAGACTTGTTTGGCCAGCCACTAGAAAATAAATCAATATGCTTTCCACCATAGAAATGACAATGGTGAGATGGCCAAATGGCAGGACAATCTTTGACAGAAAAAAAAGTGAGGTTGTAAGAGGCCTAATGAGGGTTGCTCAACTTGAAGATAAGTTGAGGGAGGCTAGGCTACGTTGTTACGGGCATATCCAATGGAGAGTTATATCGGAAGATGGTTCTTGCACTGATTTTTGGATGGAAGATGACCAAAAGGGAGACCAAAGACTCAATACATGGACTGGATATCAGCAGCCCTCATAAAGATCAATCTGCATGACAGCCTTTTGTGTGCAATCAGAAGTTTTGGAAGAAGGCTATAAAAGTCACTAGTCCTGAATAGGAAAGTGGCAAGAAAGAAGATATATAATATGAATATATATATACCTACTTGAATCATGGGATGCTCTTCAAATAATTGTGGCTGAGTTGCGGACAAGACATGGAAAATCGCAGAAAAGTAATAATGGACCTTTATTAATAGCGGTAATTTGAAAAAGTAAAGTAAACCTATTTGTTTAAGAAAAAATTGCTGGAATGATCTTAACCCTCAAGTATTATGTTATGCCTGCTAAATTTTTTGATAAGCAGACATTTTGCTGCAACTATATTACATTCATTTAAAAAAATAAAGTGGCAAGTATAATATAAAATTCAGAAGACTAAGTCTTAACACAACTGCTATAGAACTCAAGTTCAGTCACTTTAGCTTTTTACATTTTACAGGCATTGAATGTTGGTGCCATACTAATTGCATACTCAAAATGTATGCAAAATTGTGGACTGTGCAAAGTAAGCAAATTAAAATCAAAATTGCAGTGGAAACCTAATATTGCAGGATCCGCAATATCGCGAATGAAGTAGGGTCTTAATAATATCCATAATTTCAGTGAATCCGTAAGTGCTGCTATTAGCTGTTATTTCTTTGTGTTAGTCATGATCACATAATTATATTATATTTTGACATTGCTTTTAATATCTTTCACAAGCTATAACCATACTTTCACAGCGTGCAGGAGAACCTCAGTAATTTGCACTAATGTCTGAGATGAAATTTATATTACCAGACTACTGTAAATGCACCATTGAAAACAAATAGATGTTATAAAAGAATACAACCTCACAAAAGATACATTATTCAATTATTTATCAGAAATGTGATTACTAAATTTAAAAAAATTGAAAAAATAAACCAAATTGTAAAAATAAGGTATATACATATTTATATTTATTCACACACACACACAATGGGATGAATTTTCAAAAGGAAGGCCTCTTCTTTTGAAAGCACAATTGCTACCTGAAAAAAATGTAAAAAAATGTAAATGTAAAAAAATGTAAGTGCAACTCTGAATTGTTGCACCTGTAACTACCTGATTGTGCATGCATATCAGGTAGTTAGAGGCACAAGCATTTATATTTGCAGGCAAGAAATGAGGCTGTAAGTTTTATCGGCACAAAATAGGCCTGAAAAAAAGGGAAGCTGGGGCTTTGGCCTTTTGAAAATTTACCACACACTGTCCATATGTCACTAACAATGTTATGGCAAAATCATCTTTCCAGCATGCATTTACTATTCATGTCATTCATATTCTTTAACTTCTGACATAGTCTTCAATCGATTATAGTGGAGCTTAAGCTAACAATAAGAATAGGATCCCTTAGTGAGTCTGGACTACTCAATTTCTTTTTATTTTAAAAAAACTTTTTAGTTTTTATTTACAATAGTACTGACAGCCTCCTAGCAAACACCTGTAGTATCATTTGTAAATGTAAAGTTTTAGTAATAGAAACCTTCACTATAGCACTTTGCCTGTTTAAATTTATGCTAAGAAGAGGGGTGAGTCCATATATAAAGAATTATCAGATTTCTGATTGAGCAAAATGAGAACTGGCGAGGTTCTATTAAATTGTATGTTTTGCAGTTGCACTATATTTCAGTCAAAACGATAATTAAGAGAGTTCACCGTTCTGTCAAGCTTTGTGTTACTTACAAAATCTTTGATTAGTGGGTTGCACTAATCTCAGATCTTGCGGTCCAACCCCCTGTGTGGAGCATGATCTTCCTATACACTAAGCCAACTAGGAATTTATCTAATTTAGTTCTGAACATCTCTAACGAGGGTGACTCAGCTCCTTCAGTAGACAGTTTTATTTTTCCACTCTCTAATTACTTTTTCTGTTAAGAAATAGTTTGTTATATCTAACTTGAATCTTTCCATTTCTAATTTCAGGCCATTACTCCTGATTTTATTCCTGTAAAAGACAGAAAAATAGCCACTTCCTTAATCTTCTATTTAGAAGTAAAAAAAAACTATCAAATTTTCAAAGGTGATTAGTAAGTTTGGGTGCCCAACTTAAGACACCTTAAAAGGCCCTGATATTCAGAGGGTGAATGCTCCACAGTTTCTGAAAATCAGGCCCCTTCACTGTGTCACATGACAGACACTCAAATATTGATGCCTGTGCCCCCAAATCATCAGTCACTGTAGAAAATCTTGGCTGTAACCTCACTAAGACTACATCTAGACTAGGGATGTGATTCCAAGCACACACAGACACACTCCTGCTATCTCTCACCAAGTTAGCACACTAAAAATAACCATGGTAGCACAGGCAGCGGTGAGCAGTGGCCTGGCCTCGCTGCCTCAAGTACGAACATGCCTGGCCACTGTGGGTAGGTTCTTGGGGCAGCTAGGCCATGCCATTGCCCATGCAACTGTGGCTACATTATTATTTTTCAGGTGGTAGCTCAATGAGAGCTATTGAGACTATGTTTATGCAAGCTGGGAAACACATCCCGACCTCCAAGTGTAGACATAGCCTTACAAGACCAACTAGCTAACCAGAGCCTACAGCTTTCGACGGGGAACAAGTTCAGCACTGCTGTTCTCGATGGCTTCAACAGAAGATTGGCAAGGATTACATTTGGTCTTCAACAGGGCTGAGTAAATTCTTCCAAAACAGGTGTTTGGGTTTTTTTTTTTCAAATTTTCATTCAAATTTAAATAAAATCATCTATTTTCTTCTAACAAACATACTAATGAACTAGTTTCACTAACAACAAAACTTGTGTAAAAAGCGATCATTTCAGCTTGAATGTTACCTAAGAACACATTTCACAAAAGCAGGAATTTCAAATTGCATAACTAACCATCAGTTCAAATGCTGAACTGCAAATTCAAATATGCAATGTGAAATGTGTGCTGCATATGATTAGTTGCAACAGACATCCAGTCAGGGAACAATAAATGTCTGTTTGACTTGATCATGGGGTGACTTCAGAGAGTTTGTTGCAAAAGTTTGAATAACTGGTAGAACATTAAAGTTTGTTTGCTGAAGAACTTGGCAAATAGTCCTGAATGAGTACATATGAAAATTTAACAATAAATTAGTTGATTATACTGGTGACAGGACAAGATCCTGCCCCTGTCTTCTGCCCTGTTTACAAAGACTAGTCAGAGACCTTCCATTGTTAAACTCCACGGTGTAGTTTATTTGTCTTGCTCTTCCCACCCCCTTTACTGATCCAAGATCCATACCATTGCTCCTCAGCCCTCCTCCAAGGAGCAGAAAGGGAAGAGTCTCTCCAATCAGATTTCAGAGTAGCACCCGTGTTAGTCTGTATCCACAAAAAGAACAGGAGTACTTGTGGCACCTTAGAGACTAACAAATTTATTAGAGCATAAGCTTTCGTGGGCTACAGCCCACTTCTTCGGATGCATATATATATGTGTTAGTCTCTAAGGTGCCACAAGTACTCCTGTTCTTTTTCCAATTAGAGATCCTTCTTAGTTCTGGCTTTGCTAGCCTGCCTCTCCCACTAGCACTTCCTTCCTGTGCTGTCCTCTAACCTCTGTGTTCATGTGCTAATTAGCTCCTTTGTCCTCCCCAGCCCATTCTAACCTGCTAATTAGGCACAGTCAGGTCCACGGGAGGGAGGAAATTAATTGGTGTTTAAATGATTAGCTGATGGTTCCCAGCCCTTGGCGCAGTTCACCCGTCTCCCCGACACCTGCCCCTTTTGTGGTGTGAGGGAGACCCTGGTGCATATCTATCTCGAATGCACCAGGTTGCAGCCCCTTTTCCAGCTCCTCCAGAACCTTCTCCTTAGGTTAGGCTGACCAGATGTCCAAGTTTTATAGGGACAATCCCGATTTTGGGGTCTTTTTCTTATATAGGCTCCTATTACTCCCCACCCACTATCCTGATATTTCACACTTGCTGTCTGGTCACCCTACTTTAGATTCTGGCTGCACTTTTCCCTGCGCCATCTGATTTATGCATACCCTCTTCGTGAACCTCTTACTGGTGCTGGCCAAGGTGGTCATCTATTCCACCAGGAGGATGCTGGATGGGGAGCTCTGCAACTGTGGGTACTATTTTCATTCCTCCCTTCAATCACGAGTGCGGGCAGAGTTCTCCTGGGCTGCATCCACTGGCTCCCTGCACGCCTTTGAGGAGCAGTGGGCACTACCCAAGGTTCCCCTTCTGGCTCCCTGATTTTGAACCTGTAACCCTCACTCCTGGCCCTGTTTTTCATTTGTTGACCCCAGAATTATTTGAGCCCTGTGTTCAGTAGCTCTTCCTCTTAGGCTGGGGGGAGAAGCCTTCAGATGTGGGTGGGCTTCTGTCACAATACTCCACCCAGCTCTTCTCCTCCTTGTCAGAATCATATTACACTACAACATGCTTATTTGTATCAATTGGTTTTAAAATGTATGGATAAATCACAACAGCTTTTCCACCACCTGTCAGGCCTCTCAAATCATCGATTTTTTTTGCTGCTTTAACTGATGTCACATAGATTTTAATTTCACTGCATTCCACTCTGTTAATGTAGCAGAGAAGAAAATGCCTCCTTTGGTCTGCGAATAAGTGCTGTTCAGAAGAAAATAGAAACACTTGAAGTAGACATCAAAACTGTAAGCAATAATACCTAAGCCACCTGATCTAGGGTTGAGAGTTTAAAAGCTCTTTCTGGTGTTCAGATAAAGGACAATTCTTTGTTATATAGCAAGATTGAAATTCCAGCAAATAATAATAAAAGTTGCAACCTAAGAATACTGGGATTTACTGAAAGAACAGGAAGTAGATACACTTTTGAAAAATATTCCATTATTTTTGGATAGTTTCTTCAATTTTAAACAATAGCTTCCTTTAAAAATGTTGAAAGTACTACATAGTCCCATTATGGGGGTAGGTTGTGTGACTCTTGAGCCATTTCAGTGACATTGATGTGATTGTTTAAGTGCTCACCAGTCTGAGTGAGAATAGCATCATAGAATTGTAGGACTGGAAGGGACCTCGAGAAGTCTTCTGGTTCAGTCCCCTGCTCTCAAGGCAGGACTAAGTATTAGCTTAGGAAATTCTGTGAGGGAGGCACGTCATAGAATCGAACTCAGAAGGGGCAGCCTCGGCAGGGTCAAAGATGGATTTATGCCACCTTTGTGTCCACCAAATTTTGTGCCAGGCTACAGGCCTCCTCAGCCACCAATGCGACTTAGAGCATCCCCACGGGTTACTGTATGTTACAGCTGCCTTGTGTGGCTGGCTATGGACTGTTCCATTCTGTAGTACACTCTATAGTACGTTCCCTCTCTTCCTCCCCCCCCCCCCCCAAGACCATACCCAGCATGCTCTGGGCTGCTCAGGAGGTTGGAATAGGGCTCCTTCGTCCATGGGGGACCCCCTTAAGATAAGGCTTGTCCCTTTTCAGCCTCTTTCCACCACCAGGGGAAGAACTGGAGCACTCTTTGTCTGTCTGTGTAGGGATTACACCATCAGACTCCGGTTATCTTTTTGATAAGCTGAGGGACAGGGACACAATAGAGTGCCACTTTTCCAGGAATGATAGGTTCTTATATTGATGGATAGTACACCGCTATCTTAGGTTTGAAGATGTGCACTTAAGTACGTTATATTATAATTTAACACGGAAGCTGAAATACCAGCTGTGATTCCAACTAGGATGTGGATGATTGTTCTGAAAGGGCAAAAATAAAAATACACTTTGCCAAAGATGATGCTAAATGGACGTGTTCTAGACATATACTGACAACTGCATTTCAGTGATGGATGATTCCTGTGTGTGTGTTCACACCTGTAAAGCCATTCGTACCTGATCCTTCTTTGGGGTTTTGTCATTGTTTAGTTAGAGCAGGCTTAGGCCCTTAGTTACCACAGGCTAGATCCACAAAGGGGACCTCGGCTCAGCACTGCACCATCTAATTTTTAGGCACTCTGCCATTCATTAGGTGCCCAGGCTCTTTATATAGTAGCTGGGATTCACAGCCATGAATCCTCTCCTAGAGTTAAGTATCTATGGCAGATCACCATTTTCTTGCAAAAACTGTGGTGATGGCAGTGTCCTTGTTTATGTCTGGTGGCTAGAGCACTCATCCAGTTCAAATTCCCACTCTGCCAGATGTGGAGCAGGGACTTGAATCCAGGTATCTGCCTCCAAGGTGGGTGCCTTAATCCCTGGGCTACAGAGTATTTGGGGCTTGTTTTTTAGCAATCTTTCCTGTTGAAAAACGTCCACTTTGTCAAAGCCGGCTCCAGCATTTCTGCTGCCCCAAGCAAAAAAAAAAAGCCGCGATCGCGACTGACAGCGGCAAAATTGGAAGGAAAAAAAAAGCCGCAATCGGTGGCGGCAGTTCAGCGGCAGGTCCTTCGCTCCTAGAGGGAGTGAGGGACCTGCCACCCCCGAATTGCCTCAGGTGCCGCCCCTCTCCCTTGGCCGCCCCAAGCACCTGCTTGTTCAAGCTGGTGCCTGGAGCTGGCCCTGCACTTTGTATATTTAATTACGTATTCATTGGGCCACAGAGACAGTGGATAGCATACTGACATGGGAGAGCTACCACTGTGTTTTGAGCGGGGCCCTAGTCACTAGATATGCTCCAAGGTTCATCTACTGGATCAGGCCCTGCAGGTAACATAGGAAGGGGAATGCCTAGTTTGAAAATCCTGCCAGGATTTAGGCCTGAGCTAGGCCCTGGCTGTCAAGATGTACATGGCTATGTGCCTGTCCTACGGCAGAAATTTAGGTGCCTACAGGACTTTGGAAGCAGTAATGTAGGTGCTTAGGGTATTTAGGCACATCCAGAGGTAAGCGGCAGCTGAGCATGGGTTATGAGGATCCACATTTGGGATTTGGGTGCCTAAATTCTTTTGCGCATCTAGCTCAAAGTCTAATTATACTGGTCTCAGAGGGAGAGAGAAATATTACTGATGTTTATTTAATTCTAAAAATTACCTAAAGTTGCTTTTCTATACCTAACAATGTGATTTTAATATGCAAGATCACAGGAAGTCACCTCTTTCCACTGGTATAAATCTCCCACTTATTCTTTAGACCTGCCACTGGTGTAGAACTCACTATTGCCCACTGTGGGCCTCAGATAAGAGAAATGTTACAGGTAATATTTGTGAGGAAAGAAAAAGATTTCTCTAGTGTGTGGGTTTTGTTTTGTTTGTAATGACAGCTGTTTGCATCTGCTCACAGATTTAGAATGTTATAACAAACCTTGGGGAAATGGATGAAAATAGGGTTACTGATGAGCTAGGTAGTTTGACTAAGAGGTTGATAGATCTACAAGTATTGCCACCAAGAAAAAAAAACCCTAATACTAATGCCAACACAGAGGCATCATTACCACAAATACTGCTTGTTTAAAAGGGGATATTTACTGTAGGATTCCAAATGTGAGACACCGAGCCTTCTAAAATTGTTCATTTTTAGAGAGATAAATAATTAGCAGAAGACACCTAAAATGAAAGGGGATCCATTTTTCTAGTTTTCTTAATGTCATGACTAAGCATTTCTGATGCAATCACTGACCATAATAAACTTATAGCAGATATCAGTGCACTGAAGTTAAGCTCAAGTTAACGTTAGCAACAACCTTTATAATAAGTGTTAATTGACAGGAATAGCTTGAAGTGGTGTAACAGTATTAGGACTCCTTGACATTAACTATACTAGGACTGAGGTTAAGCTGTTTGTGTGGTCCTCAAAAAAAGTATTCTAATAATTGCCCATTTAAGGCACAGCAGTTGTCTTCAGTGACATACAATTGCCCCCTTATTGGATCCAGTTCACATTCTTCAAATAAGTAGGTATGATAGCAACCCACTGCTACTGCCATTCACAGGGACTAGAGATGGGTGAATTTTTTTTTGGCAGATTCAGGTAATCCAAAATACTCCATGAATTCCTATCAACTTTGGTAGTATTTTCCCCACCAAGCACCCTGGTGGTTAGGACGCTCTCGTGGGAAGAGGGAGACCCAGGTTCAAGTCCCTTCTTTAGATCAGGGACTTTAACCCAGATCTCCCACATCCTAGGTGAGTGCCCAGACCACCAGACTACAGGGTGTTCAAGGGTGGGTGTCTCTTTGTCTTTCCTGTTGAAGCTGGTCCACTTTGAATAAATAAATTAAATATTTATTGGAGCAAGGACTGGAACCCAGCTGCCTCCGCCCCGTGAGTGGCCTAGACACCAGATCACAGAGTCATTTTTCACTCATGCACTCTCTCTCTCTCTGGCCCAATGAATATTTAAATACTTAATACAAAATGGAACAGCTTCAACAGGAGAAACTGAGAGCCCCCCACTATAGCCTGGGAGTTAGGGTACTTACCCAGAATGTACAAGAACTAGGTTCAAATCCCTGTTTCAGAGTGGGGATCTGAATCCAGCTGTCTCATCTCCCAGCTGAGTCCCCTAACCACCGGCCAATTGGCAGTAACAGCATTCCCATGTGCTTTGACTATAAATCTAGCCTGAACTATTATTTGCTGCAAAAAATCCAAAATTGAAATGAAATGTTTTGGGTGAAGCAAAATTTTTCCTTTAACCCAGGATGAAATATTTCCCAACTCTTTGATTTGCCAAAAATTCCCAAAAGATTCAGTTTTGAGATGACCTGAAATGAGAATTCCCCCCCCCCCCCCCCCGAATTGTCAGCATACCAAAAACAGTTATTCACACACAGAGCTCAAACAGGGACACTGAGATTCCAATAAATAAGTTCACTCATTTTTCATTATTCTCACATTTCAGTCTGCCTAAGCTATTTTGTTTACTTGCCTTTACCTGTTCCAAATTAACAGACCAAGTAATATTTGTATTCAAACAAACAATTTTACACCGTAGACACATTCCTTTATCTTCTAATTTATTTATCCTGAACTGTATCAAGGTTAATACAGTTATGTTAAATTTCATTGCCTGTGGATGTAATTATGAAAAAATTAACTCCAGACATGCACTGTTTAACAGGAGCCTACAGCAGGTGCTGCAGCAGGATACATGTTGCCATATTAGAGCTGTCCCACTCAGGTCTAGCCATTAATCTTTACCAGACTAAAAATGAAACATACGCTTGATGCTGCAACACAGCAGGGCTCCCTGAAGGGGGAAAGGATGGAAATATTAATAATATTATTTAGCTCTATAGCACTACACGTGTGCATGGTGCTTTGCAAAGAAATACAGATGAAGTGAGTTCCTTACCAAAAAAGCATACTTTCTAAGTTAAGACAAGACCAAGAAGAAGAGAAACTCCCTTGATATCCATTGCATTCCACAATAAATAGGCAAGTGATGGGGTGCTTTAAAAACATAACTCAACATAGCCCAACAGACTGCTGCTTTTGTAACCCACATACCACCCAGGTGTGGTGCTCTGTCCCATCTGGGAGCGGGGGGGGGGGGGGGGGGGAGGGGGAGAGAGAGAGACGTTTAGCTTATTCAGTAGAGGCTCATGCACTAAGCTCCAGAGGCCCGAGGTTCAATCCCACTTGTTGACAACTGGAGTCTGTCGGTGTTACACTTCATCTAAACTAATGTTTGTCTTTCTGGGAGAATAAGATCCCCTTCTTTAAAAGGATAAAGATCTTAGCCTTGTGACCCAGCTAATCATATCCTATTATTGAAGAAAGGCATATCAGGAACTAATTTATTGAGTGTAATTATTCAATACACATGTAGATAACAAACATGAGCTTCCTAAAGGGTATAGTCAATAAAGGAAATGCCAGATTAACTGTGAGTTTATAGACATCTCTGTTAGAGACCCAGAATCAACAGCTATCACTCAGGAACAGTGAGAATTTGTGGCCCTCTGTGAGAAAATTTGGGTCCACAAACCAACAGGGTATGTATCCTTTTACTTCTGTAACTGTGATAATATGGGCAACAGAACAATGGAACATTGGTGCCATCCTTTTAGTAGGGAAACCTCTTAACTTGGTTCCTCCTTTTTTATCCCTGACTTTACGATATTTTATGCATATAAAACTGGACCAGTGTAGAATCATATTGGGTCTTTGCACATCTCCAGCCTTGGAATATTTTTTTTTAATAATAGTGTCAGCTGTTTCAGTGCCAGTTTCATCCATTTAGATTAATTTATGTATACCTGCCCCTCTTTTTTCCTGCTTTTATGAGGATATCTACCCAAGAAATATGGAAACATCCTCTGATGATAGCACTCCTGCCTGGGGTTCTCAGTGATCTGCAGGCTATTACAAAATGAACTTTTTTTGTTGGTTTCAGAGTAGCAGCCGTATCTTTAGCAGTCCGCAAAAAAAAACAGGAGTACTTGTAGCACCTTAGAGACTAACCAATTTATTTGAGCATAAGCTTGCATCCGATGAAGTGGGCTGTAGCCCACAAAAGCTTATGTTCAAATAAATGTGTTAGTCTCTAAGGTGCCACAAGTACTTCTGTTTTTTTTTTTTTTTTGGTGTGGCATATCCTACACTTACTTTGCCCCTTTCACTTTACATCGCATCCAGGTGTGGTTGGGTGTCTTGCCACATCTTCCACAGTGGTTTTGGTGTTTCTTTATTTGACTTTCCCTCCAGTAAATGCTCTTTGTCCTCCCACTTTTTAGTTCTGGACAATTCTTATGTTAGGAGCTTAGTCTCATTGCTCGTTTCATTTGTTTTTCTCATCTTTACTGTATCAATGTTATCTGATTTGGTGCCTCCTGCTGCTAGCATATAAATTGTAGTACTCTTTCTCTGTGGTTTCTTGTGCTCTGACTTGAGTTATAGCTTTCACTACTATCAGATTTGGGTTTATTGAAGATGCTCTGACAACTTATTATCCCTTACATGTACAGCTATCCTATCTCTTATTAGTTCTTCTTTTAAGGCACCCTATTTGCAATGTTCAGCAAGACTGTGAACTGCTGTTATAAAAACTTCAGCTGTTTCCTCTCATTCCTGCAGCCTCCTATTAAATTTTACCTTTTCCTATATAAAATTATGCCTACCTATAAATCTGATATCAAATGCCTCATTCACTGGGGGCGGGGGTACTCTATCTTTTCCACATCGGTGAGGAGTAACAAATGTAGAATATCATCTGGAGCCTGACCAAAGGTCAATATTGGAGCATTTATCTGGCATTCTTCTGACTTGTCTATTAAATCATCCAGAATTTTTCAAATCTTTGGATCCAGTTAACCCAGCCATATGAGTTTCTACATTTGAATACTCTGGTGCAGTCTTTTGGAATATGGGTTCCATTGTTGCTGTTTTTTTGAAGCATTAGCAGTTTCTGTGCCTTGAAGTTTGCTGCTGTCTTTAGTATGTTATGGAGATAGGTCTTGCCCTTATTTTTTGACTTTGTAGGCAGTCTTGAAGTTTTATTTATTTCTCTATACAGCTTCTGTTCAGGCTCCTTCTTCATCCTTTAGACTTGATATCTGGCTTTCCTTTCCTTTCAGTTCCCACAGTTAAGCATCTTTCTCTTCTTTCTGCTCTAGTTCTCCCTGTTACCTTCCCTGACTTTCAAACTTTCACCATCAGCAAACCTAGCTGACAGTGAGGATTGTTCTTTCTATCTCCATGCTCTCCTTTTAGAGAGAGGGATTCAGTCACTCCTGACACCATTGCTGAAGAAGAGAATACTCACACAGATAGCATGCTTCTAGGAGAGAAACATCCCCTTGCCCCAGAAGTTCCCCAAGTCTTTACTGAAAGTTCCCCTTATTTCCTAGTCTTTTCCACCATTTAGAAACCAAGACCTTTATGGTTTCAGGATTGGGTCAGTATCGATTTACCATAGTGGCTACTCTTATGAATTCCCTTATCTTACTTATATATCAAATCGAGCCAGTGCTAGGCATAAGCAGACTAAACAATTGCTTAGGGCCCCAAGCAGCTCAAGGGGGCCTCTGTTTGCTTTTTATTATAAGAACTTGCTTATTTTAGTACAGTACTGGGGGGGAGGTATTCTTGCTTAGGGCCCCAAATGGGATAGCATCGGTTCAAATTTCAAATGCAAATAAAACATAATATCAACCAAACACAAATGAACACAGCCAATTAAAACACACCAGTGGAGATGTCTAGAGTGGAAGTCACAGACATCTCGGACAGATGGGAGGATTATTTTGCTGTTTCTTAGACATCTGTCAGCAATCGCCTCCGAACCTCATTGCCACTTCCAATCCTCACAACAGTCCCATCCCACACTGCGAAGCATTGTTCTAGTTCTTTCTTTCTCAAAAGGTCTGAGTGAATTTCCCTACCAGCTAGAACTATAAAAGGATAGGAATTAAACCGAGGTCTCCTTCATATTGGTGCAAAGTACTGTCACTAGGCCAGCTCCTTCTACCGTTTTAACTAAAATTGATAACTACAGTTACAAAATTAAGAGGTTTTTCTAAATAAAAAATCACTTTGAAAAAAGCTAAATACATTTTGAAACATACCATCTTTTGCTTCAGCTGCAGTGGGCACAGCAAATAAATTATAAGAACTTGCTTATTTTAGTACAGTACTGGGGGGGAGGTATTCTTGCTTAGGGCCCCAAATGGGATATACAGCAAATAAATTTACCATGACAAACTTTCATTCACATAGTTTTGGAGCCAAGGACATGGAGTGACTCCAGATCAATATGAAGATGCTAGTTTATTATGTCCATTTACCTTTGTTCATACACAGCACCCTCTGATGCTTATGTGCTAAACAGAAATATTGGCACTAAGGTAAAGTTGTCTCACAGCTCAATGAGGCTTTAAGATAATTATGGCACAGCCAGCTTGGATTTGATCCCAAGCCTCAAAGGATAACATAGGGTTATTCAGAGTGGTAGCCGTGTTAATCTGTATCAGCAAAAAGACTGAGGAATACTTGTGGCACCTTAGAGACTAACAAATTTATTTGAGCATAAGCTTTCGTGGGCTACAGCCCACTTCATCGGATGCATGCAGTGGAAAATACAGTCGGAAGATATATATACACAAAGAACATGAAAAAATGGGTGTTGCCATACCAACTATAACAAAAGTAATCAATTAAGGTGGGCTATTATCAGCAGGAGAAAAAAAACTTTGGCCCATTTCCAACAGTTGACAAGAAGGTGTGAGTAACTGAGCTGAGTAGGGGGCCCATAAAAGTGGCCGCCCAGCCAGGCAGCAGCACAGCTGCGAGCAGCGGCACCGGAGGCAGCAAACAGGGCAGCTAACGGGAGTTTGAGAGGGAGTTCTCAGGGGGAGGGCAAGGGGGAGGCAGGAGGGTGCGGTGTGGTGCGTGCCCTGTTTCCCCAGGTGCTGTGGGCAGAGATTGCAGCAGCCATGAGCCAAGCAGCAGCAGACAGGATGCAGATGGCGGCATGTGGGAGCTGTGGTATGTATATAGTCCTAGCAGGGGACCTGGAACAAAGGTATGTGTGTATGAAGTGTCGCCTCATAGTGTTACTGGAGGAAAAGATTAAGGGACTGGAGATGCAGGTAGATACCCTGGTGGAGTTTAGGCGGGGGTTTGAGCAGCTGATGGAGGACAGGCAAGGCGGGGCTGAAGGGGAATGCTCTAGGGTGCAGGAGGAGGCAGTAGTAGATGAGAACGAGAGGGGAAAGGAAGGGGGAGAACAAGGGAAGTGGAAGCATGTGACTGTGAGAAGCAGGCCAAGGAAAAGGAGGGCCAGTGAGGGGGGAACAGAACTCAGGAACAGGTTTGGTTGTTTGGATAACGAGGTGGAGGGGCAGCAGGTGGGGACTGAAGGTGGGACGTTGAGGAAGAAGAGAAGAGCAGCTAGTCCAATAGAGAGAGGGGAGGTGATGATGGAGACAGCGGAAAACCTGGGCCCTCAGAGGGTAGAGCAAGGCAAAAGGGGGAGTATAAGAGAAGATAGGAACAGACACAGGTCAGGACTGGAGGGATCAGAGACTAGATTACTAGATCGCAATGTTGCCAGGCAACGACAGGTCTATGTAATTGGAGACTCTTTACTGAGGAGATCGGACAGGCCTGTGACCAGGGCGGACCCGGAGAACAGAAGGGTGTGCTGTCTACCGGGCGCAAAGATACGCGATGTGGACCTGCGGTTGAAAAGGATCCTAAAAGGAGCAGGTAAGAACCCCTTGATAATTCTTCATGTGGGAACGAATGACACAGCTAGGTTCTCGTTAGAGAGAATCAAGGGAGATTATGCCAGGCTGGGGAAGACACTTAAGGAGATAGAGGCTCAGATTATCTTTAGTGGGATTCTGCCTGTTCCTAGGGAAGGGCAGCAAAGGGCTGATAGGATTGTTAGAATAAATAGTTGGCTAAGGGAGTGGTGCTATAAGGAGGGCTTTGGGATGTATGTCCACTGGGAGGCTTTCGGGGACAGACAGCTGTTCTCGCGGGATGGATTTCACCTGAGTAGGGAAGGAAATAGACTTTTGGGAGGGAGGCTGGCTCATCTTATCAAAAGAGCTTTAAACTAGGAAGTTTGGGGAGACGGTTGGGAGATGTACAGTTAATCTCCACGCCAGATTCCAACATTGAAAAAGTGAGTGAGATAAGAGGTGATATAGCCGGGGAGATGAGATTGGACACAAGAAGGATAAGGGGGAAGGACATAAAAAGGCCTGTAACATATAGTGTTACTAATGGGAGACAGGCGAAACAACATACATTAGGGTGCTTATACACCAATGCGAGAAGCCTAGGTAACAAAATGGAGGAATTGGAGCTCTTGGTCCGAGAATTGCAACCGAGCTGGATGAGCGACCGACTCAAAGGGGCGATTAGGAAAAAACAGAAAGCGTACAAAGACTGGAAGAGGGGAGTGATCAGTAAGGAAACTTACCTTAGTGAAGTCAGAGAATGTAGAGATAGAGTGAGAAAGGCCAAAGGCCGTGTTGAGTTGGACCTAGCGAGGGGAATTGAAAGCAATAGTAAGAGGTTTTACAGCCATATAAATAGGAAGAAAGCAAAGAAGGAAGAAGTAGGACCGCTGAAGACTATAGCCGGAGAGGAGATTAAAGATAACCTAGGCATGGCGCAATATCTCAACGAATATTTTGCATCGGTGTTTAATGAGGCCAATGAAGGTATTAGGGATACTAGCACCGTGACAGAGGGGCAAACAGAATGGGGGATTACCGTTTCCGAGGTAGAAAGAAAACTCGAACGCCTTGATGGGGCTAAGTCGGGAGGACCAGACGATCTTCATCCGAGAATATTGAAGGAATTGGTGCGGGAAATAGCAGGCCCATTAGCGATAATATTTAATGAATCTGTAAACTCGGGGGTGGTACCGTTAGACTGGAGAATAGCTAATGTGGTTCCTATTTTCAAGAAAGGGAAAAAAAGTGATCCGGGTAACTACAGGCCTGTTAGTTTAACATCTGTAGTGTGCAAGGTGCTGGAGAAAATTCTGAAAGAGAAAGTAGTTGAGGACCTCGAGGTTAATGGCAAGTGCGATAAATTACAACATGGTTTTACGAAGGGCAGATCGTGCCAAACGAATCTGATCTACTTCTTCGAGAAAGTAACGGACTTATTAGATAAGGGAAATGCGGTGGACCTAATATACCTGGATTTCAGTAAAGCATTTGATACTGTACCCCATGAGGAATTATTGGTTAAACTGGAAAAGATGGGGATCCATATGAAAATTCAGAGGTGGATAAGGAATTGGTTAATGGGGAGAATGCAGCGGGTGGTATTGAAGGGGGAACTGTCAAGTTGGAGGGAGGTTACCAGTGGAGTTCCTCAGGGATCGGTTTTGGTACCCATTTTATTTAATCAATTTATAACTGACCTCGGAACCGATTGCAGGAGTGGACTGATAAAGTTTGCGGATGATACGAAGTTGGGAGGCGTTGCCAATTCGGAGGAGGATAGGGATATTCTGCAGGGAGACTTGAATGAGCTTGTGAATTGGAGTACCAGAAATAGGATGAAATTTAATAGTGAAAAGTGTAAGGTGATGCATTTAGGGATAACTAACAACAATTTTAGCTACAAGCTGGGGACGCATTGGTTAGAAGTAACGGAAGAGGAGAAGGACCTAGGGGTTCTTGTAGACCGCAGGATGACTATGAGTCGACAATGTGATGCGGCGGTGAAAAAAGCCAATGCGGTCTTGGGATGCATTAGGCGAGGTATATCTAGTAGGGATAAGGAAGTGCTGCTTCCGTTGTATAAGGCGCTGGTGAGACCTCATTTGGAATACTGTGTGCAGTTCTGGTCTCCCATGTTTAAAAAAGATGAACTTAAATTGGAACGGGTGCAGAGAAGGGCCACTAGGATGATCAGAGGAATGGAAAACCTGTCGTATGAAAGGAGACTGGAGGAGCTCGGGTTGTTTAGTCTGACAAAACGAAGGTTGAGGGGGGATATGATTGCTCTCTTTAAATATATCAGAGGGATAAATACAAGGGAGGGAGAGGAATTATTCCAGCTTAGTACTAATGTGGACACGAGAACGAATGGATATAAACTGGCCGTGGGGAAGTTTAGGCTTGAAATTAGACGAAGGTTTCTGACCGTCAGAGGGGTGAAATATTGGAACGGCCTTCCGAGGGAAACGGTGGGGGCGAGGGACCTGTCTGGTTTTAAGATTAAGTTAGACAAGTTTATGGAGGGAATGGTTTAATGGTAAAATATATTAGCTGAGGAATACCAAGCAATGGTAGGTAAACAGTATAATGGCTAACAAAGGTCAGGCTGGAGACTCTTGCCTACATGCTCGGGGTCTTACTGATCGCCATATTTGGGGTCGGGAAGGAATTTTCCTCCAGGGTAGATTGGCTGAGGCCCTGGAGGTTTTTCGCCTTCTTCCGCAGCATGGGGCAGGGATCTCTAGCAGGAGGGTTCTCTGCCAATTGAAGTCACTAAGACACAGGATTTGGGGACTTCATCAGCAGAGTCAAGGAAAGGGTAGGGATGGTTTTGTGGCCTGCAGCATGCAGGGGGTCAGACCAGATGATCATAATGGTCCCTTCTGACCTTAAAGTCTATGAGTCTATGAGTCTATGAACAATAGGGGGAAAAAATTAGCAAGTTTACAAAACTTCATAAATTAAAAACTTGGGATCTCTTTAGATCTCCATATTAGAGACAATGTCATTCTTAAGAATGTTAATCAAGAATTATAGAAAACTACTTTGAAATTTATGCTTATTTTCATTGGTGATGATAAAGCTATATTCTGAAGTTCTAAAATGTTGCTGTTCTTTGCTAATTTACATTTTTGTACTCTAATGTTCTCCAGCAACTTTATAATTGTTCAACCAGGGTAACCTGCACTTAGTTCACCAATGCATTTAAAATTGTCAAACTTTAAGCATGTGAATAGTCCCACTAATTTCCCTGGGATTACTTGTACTTAATTTAGGCATGTTCTTATAAATACTTTGGTGAACTGAAGCATACATGTTCAGTTGTTTCCTACTAGCTGTGGTAACTGTAAAAATCTTTCCCCCAAAGCCAAGAGGGGCTATCATTCACAGGAGACTCTGGATTTGATTCTCATTTCTACTAAGGCCTTGGTGGTGGCATGTAGGGTTTGTGTAGCTTCATGCCACAGTGAAAAGCAGGCAGTGTCCACACTGCAGTGTGTAGCTACATGAGGCAGTGAAAAGTTCTGGCCGGGGGAAGGCAGTGGGGAAAGGCTCCAGCAGCGTGGAGACAGTGGGAGGCTACACTGCTAAAAATAGCAGTGTAGATGTGGGAGGCACTGCTTGGGCATGCAGAGAGTCATGTAGGGTACATACCTAAAGTTCTGGCATGTCCGTTCTTTATTCACCTAAGTAGTGCTTCACCATCTAGACTGCTATTTATACCCATGCTGGGGGCAGGGTGTAGTGCCTGTACTCTAAACGCTGCTGTTAGTGTAGACATAGCCTCAGGCACCTTGATGCCACTGTATACTGCCAGAGTGGTGCAAAGACACCTGGGTGGAAATAAGAATGTAGCTTTAATAGAACTCCATTATCTATTACTTAGTAATACTGAAGGGCCCCATATAAAATGGCTTGTACTTGCCCACCATGCTCTTGTACTGCAAACAGCTTTTAAACAAAGTAGTGTGGTTGTACTGAAGCACATAACAAGAGATCAATATCCAGGGTTATTTCAAATTGAACAGATTACCTTAGGAATCTGTTCTTAGCATGCCTTTGCATAAACTACCTCCGGCCAAGACTTGAGAGAGAGTGCAAAACCAGCAACACTGGTGCCAACAGTTGGCCATGGTCCCAGTACAGTCCCTTAAGAATATAAAGTTTTAAGGATTAAAAATATATTATTTCTGTAAGTGATAAAGGAAATGGAGCAAACTCAATGCAGACCGGAAATTAAAGAGAATATTTGATTATTTCTTCTATATTAAAAAAAATACCAGTCATTTGGAGTCAAAAGTCAAAAATGCAATGATACGGCAGAAATCTTTTCATATTCTCTTCATTCTGTGCTATGGGCCTGATCCTGTATTCCTTGCATGCTCAGAACAATTTAAATGAATAAGAGTTCAGGATGTGAAAGGAATGCAGGATTGGGCCCTATCTATGTGCTTTAATTTCCATGCTAGTCATAGTGATTTTTCTTCAATCTATCATATATTCTATGTGTCTATAACTTTTCTTTCAGACAATGACTGCCATAAACTTAGTATATCCACTGACACTGTTGCAAGCAGATTAGTTACACTGCCCTGGTCTTGTGAAACATGTATGCACTGGAGCATAGCAATTTCCTCTTTTAAGTTGGTTTGTACTAAAATTAGTCATTTAATTTCACATTCTTTGCTAATTGTGTGTTCTGGCTCTGTAAAAGCCAGCTAACCATCCATCTTGACAAATGTACAATGAGGGGAAGATATCCAAGGGTGCTTTGAATTCTCTTTGTAGACAGGGACTGTGCCTGGCCCCTTTGTTCCTCTATCTGGGAATAACCCATGAAGGAAAAGGAAATGCTCTATGTTGCACTCTGGGTTTTCACCTAATTTCTGTATTGGGAGGCATGCAGCTTGAACATCCACATACCGCAGGGAGTTCAGCCCCCCAAACCAGAGCGACCCTAATATTCAGAGGGGAGAGAAAGGACTTCTGACTGAAGGCTCTTGCCTCCACATAGCTGCTCTCTGACAGCAAGGCTACTCAAAGGAGCAGTGTATCCCAGTTTACCAGTTTTACCTTAAATCACTGCTCCTGTATAACACACAGCATGTGTGAGCACTTATAAAAAAACAAAAGTAGGTTTATTTAAGAAAGAATTAAGATTCAACTTGAAATGAGAGTGTGCTGGAAAAAAAGGTTACAATAAAAAACAAAATCATAAAACACCATCTAGGGCCTATACCTTATTAAGTTACCTTTCCTAACTAATAAAGTTGTTTCCTCCCTCTCCCTCCTCCCCCCCACCCCCGCCAAAAAATTAATCAGTTTGTTGCAGATCTAGCTGGCTTCCCAGGAACCAGTATACTCTTTCCCACTCTAGAACAGGGGCGGGCAAACTTTTTGACCTGAGGGCCGCATCAGGTTTCGGAAATTGTATGGAGGGCCGGTTAGGGGAAGGAGTCATGGCCCAAACCCCACTTCCTATCTGCCCCCCCCCCAGGACCCCTGCCCCATCCACACACCCCTGCTCCCTGTCCCCTGACCGCCCGCTGCTGCCCTATCCAACCCCCACCTCTCATTCTGACGGCTCCCCCGGGACCCCTGCCCCCATTCAACCTCCCTGTTCCGTGCTCTCTGACCACCCTGACCACTCCCCCCACCCTCTATCCAACCCCCTACCCCCTTAACCGCACAGCCTGGAGCACCGGTGGCTGGGGGCGTTACAGCCACGCCACCCAGCTGGAGCTGGGCCATGCTGCCGCTGCTGTCGCCACCACCACGCAGCTCAGAGCACCGGGTCAGACCCCGGATCTGCAGCTGCGCTGCCCCAGGAGCTCACAGCCTCGCTGCCCAGAGCATTGCGCCAGCGGCGGAGCAAGCGAGCTGAGGCTGCGGGGGAGGGAGGACAGCGGGGGAGGTGCCAGGAGCTTAGGGGCCGGACAGGACGGTCCGGCCCATGGGCCATAGTTTGCCCACCTCTGCTCTAGAAGATGTTTACTCAGTGAATGGATACAGAGTGCCTCTTCCCACTTTGTATTACACTGAAACAGTCTTTTGTCTGTATTCATAGAGAGCGCAATTAATGTTGTAAAGGTTTTTTTTTTTTACGTGCAAGTGGTTTTTATTGTTTGCAGTTGTCTCTGATGGTTTTCCACTGATAGTCTTGGGACTGAGCACAGCTAGACAACTGAGCCTTGCATTACATCATTGGCTAACCAGCACAGGGTGACAACTCCCTCCTGCTTGAATGGCCCATCACTGAGACATAGGCCCTGTGACTAATTTTTACATCCAAAACCATAAATCATATTTTTTCAACATAGCTCATACCCACAGCTTGAAATGATTGAGTCTTGACAAGTTACACGCTTTTTGTAGATACCTTACTGTGACACTCTATATCTCGGGGGAATACTCTGCACCCCCATGTTCATCCTTATAATATGATTGTATGGTATTTTAGGGAGGCAGTGTGGTTCCCCAGTGCTCCGGAGAGGAACGAGCTCTGCTGGACACCAGAGTGAGCAGAGCCAGAGCACTCCAAGCCCGCTCCACAGAGGGAGAGAGGCAGGACAGGAAGTATAAGAGCCCAACCCGAGAGCTCACTCGAGAGGCAGCCACTGGAGATGCCAGATGTCTCCAGCCCAGGTCTCACTGGAAAGACTCCAGCAACCGGCAGTGGACCTGGAGACTGGCCTGACTGGCCGTTACTCAACACGGATCAGCGTGTGGAAAAGTCACTGAGCCTACCCCTTGCCAGCTACCCCAAGGATCCAATGGTGATCGACTCCCCTGAGGACACCACCCTGACCCAGGTACCTCCAGAGGGGGAGTTGGGAAGTAGCCCGGGGGCAGCTGACCCGAGTCTGGCTGCAGCACAGCCGGAACCCAGGTCAGTGTGTTGTGGCAAGGATCCCCACTGACACATCGGGGGCCTTTGGCCGCTGCTAAGGCCCTGGGCTGGGACACAGTGGAGTGGGAGGGCCTGCGTCCCACCCTGCCACCCAACATGTGGGTGGCAGTCTCCCCCTCTCGCAGGCTGCTTGGAACCTGAAGCCTGGGTATGCTATTTACCTGAGTTTGCTCAGCCCCTGCCTGAGGGCCTGAGCCTTGAACTCATTGTTGCCTCGCCCTGACCCAGGGCCTGGGCCTATTGACTATATAAACCGCTGCTCAGCCCCTGCCTGAGGGCCTGAGCTGTGACTCTTTACTGCCCCACCCTGGCCCAGGGCCTGTGCTTGTTATCTGCTAATTGTTACCTGTGTGTGTGCTCAGCCCCCTGCCGGACAGCTTGAGCCAGGACTCCTGTGGCCCGACTGATTCCCCAGGGACCAGTGCAAGGACTGAAGGAGGCGGTGTGGTTCCCCGCCGCCCTGGAATGGGACGAACCCCAACGACCCCTCTCTACAGGTATCCAATGCAAAGTTTGTCATGTCGGGTGTCTTCAGAAGGCTCATGATGCACTAAACATTGTTGTTATAGTAAAGTTATAGGTTGTAATTTCATGTATATAGTTATGAGGCTGAAAATGTGTCCTCGTGGCTTAAAGCAAGCTCAGGCAAAACTCTCCAGGAACCGTGGGGCAGTTCATACCTCATCAGGGCATGTATGGGACAAACCCAGCCCAGCCTCCAAGGAATAAAGGCACTGGCCTAAGCAGCAGCAAAGGGTCTGTTTGACTCTCCAGTGAGTCACCCCCCTTCCCTTGGTCAGTCTGGGACTACACTGAGGTAATGCTCATCTGACTCTGAAAGGGGGACCAAAGCCAAGAGGGAAGAAAGAACATGATAAAAGGGAGAGACATTTGCCATGCTCTTCCTCGCTCTTTCACCTCCATCTACGGACATCACCACCAAGCGACTGAAGTGCTGATCCAAGAGGAGAGCATGGCTGAAGGGCAACCAGCCAGCCTGTGGTGAGAAGCATCTAAGTTTGTAAGGACACTGACAGTGTTAAGATCAGCTTAGAATGCATTTTGCTTTTATTTCATTTGACCAAATCTGACCTGTGCTTTGACTTATAATCACTTAAAATCTATCTTTTGTAGTTAATAAATGTGTTTGTTTATTCTATCTGAAGCAGTGCGTTTGGTTTGAAGCGTGTCAGAGACTCCCCTTGGGAGAACAAGCCTGGTACATATCAATTTCTTTGTTAAATTGATGAACTCATATGCAGCATCCAGTGGGCATAACTGGACACTGCAAGACGGAGGTTCCTAGGGTTGTGTCTGGGACCGGAGATATTGGCTAGTGTCATTCAGTTGCCCAGTCCAAGCAGCTTACATGCTAGAGGCTGTGCGTAAACAGCCCAGGAGTGGGGGTTCTCACAGCACAGCAGGGTAAGGCTGGCTCCCAGAGTCAAGGATTGGAGTGACCTAGCAGATCACCGGTCCAGATAACATCAGAGCAATGTCACATTTACATGTTATCTTTTATGGGTAAATACACTGCAAGATATGTTTGGTGTAGTGATTTTGACAGGTCTCAGATGAGAGTTGTTTGCAAAGAACAGGGGACCCTTTGCCAAGGGGTCTCTGGGGCACACTTGCATTTTTAAGGGGTTTGGAAAGGTAATCACTTCAAGGAACTAAAATGATTAAAATACATTTCTAAATGGAACAAGTTGACATCTGCCATCAGTTTAATCTTCAGTGCATGTTCCCTCATATTGCTTCATTCAAAGACTATGCTAATTTTTAAACAATAATATTTACATACAACACATGGTATGACTCCTAGAGGGGAATGAGTTTGGGAACATGTTCCACCAAACTTACTTTCCCTACTTGATACTCTCTTTAAAATAATTTATTTATTTTTATTTTATTTATTTAATAATTACAGGATTAATGAATTTGCCCTTCTAGTCTTTGGCATTTTTGATGTGTCTGTTCCATTGATACAACACAGAGATAGGTACGGGAAGGGGGCCTCATTGATGATAGATCAAATCTTTGCTTTAGTGATGATACTAGGGGATTCTAGTTGAAAAGTTTAGGCTACTGTGTACTTAAGGTGTTTGCTTTTTTTTAATGGCAAAGCTATTTTTGCGACCTTATTAATTTTTTTGTTTTAACTTTTGGAAAGCGTTTATTGATGCATTAGCTATTTTTTTGGACACGATGGCTTTTACTTTGAGGAATTACGAATGAGAGGCTCAGTTTTGTTCACACACCTAACGCCCAAATGTATAAGACAGAAATTCATTAACGGGTTAACCAAAACAGAACCAGACCAGAACCAGATAGTGTCTTCTTATCCTATTAGGACT
The DNA here is from genome assembly GCF_011386835.1 of Chrysemys picta bellii. Lineage (NCBI taxonomy): Eukaryota > Metazoa > Chordata > Testudines > Emydidae > Chrysemys > Chrysemys picta. The sequence continues at coordinate 206,202,775 of NC_088791.1, forward strand.
CACCTTATCGGAACATGAATCCCAGGGGCCGTGGTGAAGCAGAGAAAAGGGGTGAAACACCCTGTTGGCGCTGTTTTCAGTTAGCCACAGTCATCCGAAGTCCGATGTCCGAGCTAGGAGAGTCCCGGCGGAGTCGCCAGTAACTGTTACCGAAATATTGGGTTTATTTAGCTGAGAGCCAATGACAGCCAGACAGGGATAAGGAAGAGTTGCTTTATTTTGCAGAAGAAAGGAGAGCTTTGCACCTTGGTACAAAGCTTTGTCTTACACACATTTTACAGATCCTTTATACACATTCAGACAAAGGCCCTTGCCGTGTTAACACTTGATTGGTGGTTGTTAGACCCGTGCTTTTGCTATTTGGTTAGTGAAAAACGGCTTGGGACCAGCTTTAACTACCTTAAGGCCTTGAAAGGGAAGACAGTTGAAAAGTTTAGGCTACTGTGTACTTAAGGTGTTTGGTTTTTCCTAATGGCCACTGGCTGACATAACGGCTACTAGCTGTTAAGGGGGGTTACTAGTAACTTCTACAGTAAGGAATTATAGAATCATAGGACTGGAAAGGACCTTGAGAGGTCATCTAATCCAGTCCCCTGCACTCAGGTCAGGACTAAGTATTATCTAGACCAGGGGTTCTCAAACTGGGGGTTGGGACCCCATGAGCTTATTACATGGGGGGTCATGAGCTGTCATCCTCCACCCCAAATCCTGATTTGCCTCCAGCATTTATAATGGTGTTAAGTATACAAAAAAGTGTTTTTAATTTATAAGGGGGGGTTGCACTCAGAGGCTTGCTGTGTGAAAGAGGTCACAAGTGCAAAAATTTGAGAACCACTAATTCTAGACCATCCCTGATCGATGTTTATCTAACCTGCTCTTAAAAATCTCCCTGATGGAGATTCCACAACCTACCTAGGCAATTTATTCCAGTGCTTAACACTGCTGCTTGTCAGGAAGTTTTTCCTAATGTCCATACTAAACTGCCCTGGCTGGAAATTTAAGCCCATTGCTTCTTGTCCTAACCTAAGATGTTAAGGAGAATATTTTTTCTCTCCTCCTCCTTGTAACAACCTTTTATGTATGTGAAAACCGTTATCATGTCCCCTCTCAGTCTTCTCTTCTCCAGACTAAACAAACCCATTTTTTTTCAATCTTCCCTCATAGGACATGTTTTCTAGACCTTTCATCATTTGTGTTCCTCTTCTTTGGACCTTCTTCAATTTATCCACATCTTTCCTGAAATGTGGCATCCAGAACTGGACACAATACTCCAGTTGAGGCCTAATCAGTGTGGGGTAGAGCTGAACAATTACTTCTCGTGTCTTGCTAACACTCCTGCTAATACATCCCAGAATGATGTTCGCTTTTTTTGCAACAGTGTTACACTGTTGACTCATATTTAGTTTGTGATCCACAATGACTCTCAGATCCCTTTCTGCAGTACTCCTTCCTAGGCAGTCACTTGCCATTTTATATGTGTGCAACTGATTGTTCTTTCCTAAGTGGAGTACTTTGCATTTGTCTTTATTGAATTTAATCCTATTTACTTCAGACCATTTCTCCAGTTTCTACAGATAATTTTGAATTTTGAATTTTAAGCCTACCCTCCAAAGCACTTGCAACCCCTCCCAGTTTGGTATCATCCACAAACTTTATAAGTGTATTCTCTATGCCATTATCTAAATTACTGATGAAGATATTGAACAGAACTGGAGCCAGAACTGATCCCTGCAATATACCCTTCCAGCTCGAATGTGAACCACTGATAACAACTCTCTGGGAATGGTTTTCCAACCAGTTATGCACCCACCTTATAGTAGCTCCATCTAGGTTGTATTTCCCTAGTTTTTTTATGAGAAGGTCAGGCGAGACAGTATAAAAAGCCGTACTAAAGTCAAGATATACCAAATCTACTGCTTCCCCCCATCCACAAGGCTTGTTACCCTGTCAAAGAAAGCTATTAGGTTGGTTTTGCATGATTTGTTCTTGACAAATCCAGGTGATAAATAAGTCAGCATGATTATCTTCTAGGTATTTGCAAATTGATTTCTTAATTATTTGTTCCATTTTCTTCCAGGGTACTGAAGTTAAGCTGACTGATCTGTAATTCCACAGGTTGGCCTTATTTCCCTTTTTATTGATTGGCACTATATTTACCATTTTCCAGTCCTCTAGAATCTCTGCCATCTTCCATGACTTTTCAAAGATAAATGCTAATGGCTCAGATATCTCCTCAGTCAGCTCCTTGAGTATTCTAGGATGTAAGAGTGGGAGTATGTCCTTTATTCTCATTTTACAGATGAGAAAGCTGAGATATAGAAGTGTGAGGGACTTACCCAAAGCTATACAATGAGTTAGCCAGGAACAAAACTCTAAGCTTCTGGCTTCTATCCATGTCTTGTGAGTGGAGCTGGCTGGAAAACAAGAATTCAGTTTGGCAAGGATATTGGCTATTCTAAGATGGGTTGATCTCTCTCTCACTCTCTGGTTTTGACCAAAAATTCAATGTTACATTAAAAAATTCATGACCAGCTCTACTTGTGAGTCCCCACATAGTACTTTATTCAAGTTGTTAATTTTTTTTCACATTGACTTTTATTAGACCACCCTTAGCTTGCAGACTTTGTTTTTATAAAAAAACAAAAAAATAACAATAAACAAACGTGCAGTCTCTAAAAGCCATGCCATCCCTAGTAGCAAGTAAACACCAGAAAACAAATGAATTACAGGCAAAAATAGAGCAACATCAATTCAGCCAATGAAAAATACATTTTTGTTCCTGCTTACAGGCACATGAGAAGTGCTGATATATGAGTGAAGAAATGTGCTCTGTCAGAAATACAAATGACAACGATTTAGGGGAAAGATTTAAAACATTGTGAAAGAAATTCCAACAGGGATCAAAGAGCAGAACAAATGCTCTTTCTTAAATGTGCTGACTATGAGGATTCATGGTAATGCACTTGACCATAAGGGGTGATGATATGTCAGGAGATAATAGACTCCTTATAATCACAGCCGCTGCAGAACAAAGACATCAAAATATATAGTAGTGCTGCCAATCATCCCCATTATGGACTAACCATGGATATTCGCTTTGCAATATGTGTCACTATAACATTCCACTATAACAACCCAAGGCACTGGAACCTTGGGTGCCTCACAATGCCTTGTTGCTGTAGCTCCCACCTAGGCCACTCACAAACAGCGTTACAGCATGCAAGTCACACCCTAAGTGTCTGTGTGTAGGTGCAACTTCCCCGCCACTCTTCAGTCACACTCTGGCTTCCATCAGCCTTGGTTACCACATGCAGGGTGACCCCAACACACTCATAGTCCTGGATTTCCCCCCCAAAATGTGTATTCCATGCTGTCTGTCCAGTCCTCCCCAGGACAGTTCAGATAACAAAGGTTCATTGTCATGGTAAGGAAACAATATACAGCAACTTGCCACCTTAAATGGAGTAACCCACATAGTTCACAACACAGGATTAATTTTGATTAAAGAACAAAAAAAAGTATATTTAATGACAAAAGGATAGAGTTTAAGTACAGCCAATGAGGCATTAAAGTCAGAAATTGTTAAAAGAAAAAAATAAAGCTAAAACACTTTTTAAAACTAACAAACTAGCCTTGGTTTAAAGTGAAGTCCCTTACCACATGTTTTCAGTACATTATTGACCAAACTCCTAGGTGAGGATCTGCTCCCAAAGTCCAACAGCTGTTTCTTCTGCCTTCTTAGGTGACGAGAGAGATGGGTAGAGAGAGAGAACTTGGTGTGTTTTTGCTTCTCACTTTGATAGTTCTGTCACCCTCTGAAATGCATTTCCTTGAGAGACCCATAGCTAAAGTTCTTTCCAGCTGAGAGCAAGGAGACATGGGGAGTCCTGTAAGGGGGAGGTTTCAAGCTGTTCCTTCCCTCTGTTTGTGTAGATACAGATTTTCTTTGTCTTCTTCCTTCTTCCCCTCATTGTCTGAAGAGTCTGTTTACAGCTTATACACAAACTGAAGTAAACACATATCCCTTCGTTCAATACCTGCTTGACCAGTTTTACCTAATTGGGGCTATGTGAATTTGAACTTGCGCCTTTAACATCATACAGGGGAGATATCATAACTTTACACACAGTGTTGTTACGTACATTTCACCATGATATTATTGATCAGTGAGTGGAAGAGGGTGAGATATTTCCCAGGGAATGCCTTACTGCTAAATGATGAACTAGCACTTGGCTGAGCCCTCAAGGGTTAACACGTTATTAATGTAGCCTCACACTCTATAGGGCAGCAGGAATGGAGGGAGAGGAGACAGCATGGCAGAGAGAGGCAGAGAGACACCATGTGTGTGAGAGAGAGAGACAGAGAGACACACACTGTATGTGTGTGTGTGTGTGTGTGTGTGAGAGAGAGAGAGAGAGAGACACACACACACACACACACACACTGTGTATGAGAGAGGGAGATTCGCCTTGCCCCTTTCAGTATGCTGACCCCACTCTAAGTACATTGCCTTTTTAAGTAGATCAGCAAGTTGAGACAGCAGCTGCTACCAGCAAGCTTCCTCCATCCTGAGCCTTGTCGTGTCCCCACCTGCTCTGTGGAGATGTGGTACAGGAGCAGGGGGCAGGAGAGGGGAGAGGGGGACACCCTGACATTAGCCTCCCCCACACAGCAAGCAGGAGGCTCCCGGGAGCAGCTCCAAGGCAGAGGGCAGGAGCAGCACAAAGCAGTGGGGGGAGGGACACCTGATGGCCTGCAACTGATAGCCTGCTGGGTGGCTGCCGCACAGGGAACTTAGGGGAGCTGATAGGGGGGCTGCTGGTCCACCCTGGTTCCAAGCCCCCATCAGCTAGCTCCAGCGGGCTGCTCTTCCTGCAAGCAGTGGACAAAGCAGGAGGCTGCCAAACAATGTTATAAGGGAGCATTGAGCAACTTTAAATAAGCATGTTCTCTAATTGATCAGCAACATAACAACGTTAATCGGGATGATGTTAAGTGAGGAGTTACTGTAAAACTTTAGAGTCTACAAGTCCACTCAGTCGTACTTCTTGCTCAGCCAATAGCTAAGCAAACAAGTTTGTTTACATTTACGGGAGATAATGCTGCCCGCTTCTTAATTACAATGTCACCTGAAAGTGAGGACAGGTATTTGCATGGCACTGTTGTAGCTGGCGTTGCAAGGTATTTATGTGCAGATGTGCTAAAGATTCATATGCCTCTTCGTGCTTTGGCCATTGTTCCAGAGGCCATGCTTCCATACTGATGAAGCTCATAAAAAATGTGTTATTAAATTTATGACTGAACTTCTTAGGGGAGAATTGTATGTCTCCTGCTCTGTTTTATCTGCATTCTGTTATATATTTCATGTTATATCAGAGCAGTCTCGGATGATGACCTAGCACATGTTGTTCGTTTTAAGAACACTTTCGCTGAAAATTTGACAAAATACGAAGAAGATACCAATTTCTAAAAATAGCTACAGCACTTGACCCAAGATTTAAGGATCTGAATACTTAAGCAAAGTAAGCTTTCATAGGATAAGAGGGAAGGTTATCTCATGGATTGGTAACTGGTTAAAAGATAGGAAACAAAGGGTAGGAATAAATGGTCAGTTTTCAAAATGGAGAGAGGTAAATAGTGGTGTCCCCCAGGGGTCTGTACTGGGCCCAGTCCTATTCAACATATTAATAAATGATCTGGAAAAAGGTGTAAACAGTGAGGTGGCAAAATTTGCAGATGATACAAAATTACTAAAGATAGTTAAGACCCGGGCAGACTGCAAAGAGCTACAAAAGGATCTCTAAAAACTGGGTGACTGGGCAACAAAATGACAGATGAAATTCAATGTTGAGAAATGCAAAGTAATGCACATTGGAAAACATAATCCCAACTATACATATACAATGATGGGGTCTAAATTAGCTGTTACCACTCACGAAAGAGATCTTGGAGTCATTGTGGATAGTTCTCTGAAAACATCCACTCAATTTGCAGCGGCAGCCAAAAAAGTGAACAGAATGTTGGGAATCATTAAGAAAGGGATAGATAAAAAGACATAAAATATCATATTGCCTCTGTATAAATCCATGGTACGTCCACATCTTGAATACTATGAGCAGATGTGGTCGCCCCATCTCAAAAAAGATATATTGGAATTGGAAAGGGTTCAGAAAAGGGCAACAAAAATGATTAGGGGTATGGAACTGCTGCCGTATGAGGAGAGATTAATAAGACTGAGACTTTTCAGCTTGGAAAAGAGACGACGGGAGATATGATAGAGGTCTATAAAATCATGACTTGTGTGGAGAAAGTAAATAACAAAATGTTATTTACTCCTTCTCATAACACAAGAACTAGGGGCCACCAAACGAAATTAATAGGCAGCAGGTTTAAAACAAACAAAAGGAAGTATTTTTTCACACAACAGTCAACCTGTGGAACTCCTTGTCAGAGGATGTTGTGAAGGCGAAGACTATAACAGTGTTCAAAAAAGAAGTAGATAAATTCATGGAGGATAGGTCAATCAATGGCTATTTACCAGGATGCGCAGGGATGGTGTCGCTAGCCTCTATTTGCCAGAAGCTGGGAATGGGCGACAGGGGATGGATCACTTGATGATTACCTGCTCTGTTCATTCCCTTTGGGGCACCTGGCATTGGCCACTGTCGGAGGTCTGACCCAGTATGGCTGTTTTTATGTTCTTCCAAAAGTGCCTTCCAAAATCTGAGCGGGATGAGGCGTGGAGGAGCATGCTTTCAGAAGTCTTAAAAGAGCAACACTCTGATGCGGAAACCACAGAACCCACACCACCAAAAAAGAAAATCAAGCTTCTGCTGGTGACATGAAAATAAACATGCATTGGTCCGCACTGCTTTGGATCGTTATCGAGCAGAACCCGTCATCAGGATGGACACATCCGCTGGAATGGTGGTTGAAGCATCAAGGGACATATCAATCTTTAGCGGATCCGGCATGTAAATATATTGCAAAGCCAACTACAACAGTGCCATGCAAACACCAGTTCTCACTTTCAGGTGCCATTGTAAAAAAGAAGTAGGCAGCATTATCTTCTGGAAATGTAAACAAACTTGTTTGTTTGAGCCAGGGCTGGCTCTAGGTTTTTTGTTGCCCCAAGCAAAAAAATGTTTGGCTGCCCCTCACCCCAGCCCTGAGCTCCCCCCAAACCCCCCTGCAGCCCCAGCCCTGGGCTCTCCCCCCCCACCTGCACCCCCTGCCACCCCAGCACTGGGCTCTCCACCCCACCCTCCCCCACCCACACCCCCTGCTGCCCCAATCCTGGGCTCTCCCCCCCACTCCACCCACACCCCCCTGCCGCCCCAACCTGGGCTCTCTCCCCCACCTGCACCCCCTACTGCCCCAGCGCTGGGCTTCCCCCCCACCAGTGCTGACTTTGCCTGCTCCCCCTTCACCTCCAGCCAGTCTGGCGCTGGCAGGGTTGGGGTAAGCAGTGGGGCTCCTGGGCCGCACCTCAGCTCAGGGTCCCTCCAGCCAGGGCTCCCGCCTCCAGGACCAGCCGGGACCCGAGAGGACAGAGCTGGGGGACTGCCCGGCAGAGGGTCGAGGAGCTGGGGCAGGGCAGCCCCAGAGGGAGCAGAGCCCTGGAGAGCGGGATGTGGAACCCGCACGGCAGCACCCTGGGCACCGGTCCACACTATGGCCCCACTGCTGCTGCTGCTCCCACCCCCCCAAAAAATGGCTGGCTGGAATGCCACCCCTGAAAATGTGCCACCCCAAGCACCTGCTTGGTTTGCTGGTGCCTGGAGCCAGCCCTGGTTTGAGCAATTGGCTGAACAAGAAGTATGACTGATTGGACTTCTAGGCTCTAAAGTTTTACATTGTTTGTACATATATCTACATTTGTAAGTTGCACTTTCATGATAAAGAGATTGCACTACATTACTTGTATTAGGTGAATTGAAAAATACTATTTCTTTTGTTTTTCATGGAGCAAATATTCGTAATAAATCCATAATACATATAATGTGAGTACTGTACACTTTGTATTCTATGTTGTAACTGAAATCAATATATTTGAAAATGTAGAAAATATCCAAAAATATTTAAATAAATGGTATTCTATTATTGTTTAACTGGGCAATTAATCACTGTTAATTTTTTTAATCGCACTGATTAATCGTGATTAATTTTTTAAATCATTTGAAAGCCCTACTTACAAGGCACGTTTTGTACAAAGATTATTACAATAGTGGGTAGGGTGTGAATACAAGAGTGCATTCCATCAGAGCCAGCAACTTAATCATTTCCTATCCTTGCTACAACTTCTATCTATTTCAATCATAGGATAATTCATCTCCATCTCTTTTTTTCACAAGATAGCCATACTTCGGCTTCATCATGGTCTTCAAGTTACAGTTCACCTTATGTATTTTTTTCTAACATGCTCATCCTAAGTTAACAATTTTCTACACTTCTTTCTCAGTACTTCTGCCTTTTCTTGATGAGTCACTCTGTTTTTTGCTCATATGTCATGGCTAGTATGACACTAGAATCCAAAACTGGTGGTGGGTTTTTTTTTAATAAGCAAAAAAGGCAGTAGTTCTTCATGACACCATTCAGTACTCTAAGGGCTCACCATCTAGCCTGCAGTGATAGATTTACCATAGGTAAGAAACACGCCACTCCTCCAATTGGTAGCACACTTCCTGTTTGGATGCTCCTTGGCTTAAGAATCTAATGTGGTATAACAAGCACTAGCAACATCTGCCACAAATAGTGCGTAACTGAAACACAAAGGCACTTTACTCATGGCACCAGATACAGAGGAAAACTGAACACTACTGTTATGTTAGAATAACTATTACTACCATCTTAGGGCCCAGTCCTGCAATGCTTATGCATTTGTGCAGTTCTTATGCCAGTAGCCCCTCTGAAGTCAATAAAACTACTTGCATGAGCAATACTTGTGTAAGAGTTGCAAGACTGGACCCTTAGCAGGACTACTTCTTACACACAGTCGTTATAAAAGGTGTTGATCAGTGGGAGTAGAGTGCACTTAGCACCTTACTGGAGTGGACACTAACTGGCAAGTGCTGCTCTCCTGAAGTAAATACGAGTTTTGCTTACGACTTTGATGGGAAAAGAATCTCTCTTTTTGTCAGTTTCCATCTGCAGTGTATGTACGGGTAAATCACTTCAGCTTTTTGCTGACAGCAGAGGAATATTGACTCAGGATTCCTGGGCTCACTTCCAGGTCCTGGCAGGAGTGTGATATGGTTAGACTCTTCTTCCTTCCTCCCGCCCTCCCCACCTCCAAGCTTGTCTCTCATCCCTTCTACTCCTATCTCCCCCATCGCAGCTCCTGCCACCCTCTCCTGCTATCCATTCCCCACCCAACTTCTGTCTTTCTCCCTTCACCCCCTCTGCATCTATTCGACCCTTCTTTCCCCATCTCTTTGCATTCCAGTGAGACTGTTTTCTCCATCTTCTCCTGGGCACTTCAGGGGGACCCATTGGGAGTACAGGAAAGACAGTTTCCCTACTCTCCGTTCCAGAGCCCCAAGAGAACCCCCGCAGCCCTGGGATGGAGCATGCTCAGTTGCTCATGCACAACACTATCCAGTCATAGACAGAAGTTGTGAGGGGATGGAGCAGAATCAGTGCATATGGAATCTTCAGAGAATTTAGCTAAACACTAGCAAATCTCTATGCAGCATGTGCAAACTGAGACTTTTCGAAACCTTACTGCTTGGCCATATTTTCATGGGGATGATAAAAAGCACATTCCTGGGAGAATTTCTCTTTGAAATTTCAAGTCCCTGCACATGCATGGAGGTGCTAGAGCTTCTCAATGAAACAGGCACAAGAGTTTTTTTTTAACATGGGCATAACAATTCCCCCCGCCCCCATCTCATTCATGGAAATGGCTGAGACCATTTTAACTGAAACTTTTCAAAAAAAAAAAAAAAAAAAAAAAAAAAAGGCAGCCCGAGACAGACATCTGACATGGAAAAGTTCAGTCCAAACTGTTAAGGTTGTTAAAGTTATAAGCAACTCAAAAAAGGTCTTACAATGGAAAGCGTTAGGCCAACGTTTCTCAAATGCGGCCACCAGGAGCTTTTCTTGTGACTGCAGGGAGAGACCAGTGGACCCTCCCCCAGGGCCACGAGCAGGGGTTGGACCCTGACCCCTTGTGGAGCCACAAACTCCAGAGGAGCAGGCAGCCAGTGTGTTCCCACCTTCCCAGGGTCAGTGGCTCCAGCTTCAGGCTTCAGCTCTGGGGTCGCGGGTGGCAGGCTTCAGTCAAGTGGCTTTGGGCTCCAGCTCTGGACCCCAGCTACACTGCAACAGCTGCTGGCCCTTGGCTCACCACCCCCCCCACATCGCCGCTGGCCCCTGCTGTCTTCCTACCCGCCTCCCCATCGAGGGTTTAATTTGTCCCCTGGTTTGCCAGGGTTGAGTACATCTGCTGTGAAAATTGATATTTGTATATTCATTAATATCACTTTTCACAGCCTCCCAGCTAGCTAGTAAGTCTGCTGGGAAAAGTGATATTAACAAATATTACTTTTTCACAACAGCAGACTTACTAGCTAGCAAGTCTTTTTAAACAAAGCAACCGACGAAGCAAAAGAAACACCAAAAAAAGGCAAAATGTGCAAAGCACCTTATTTGTGTTTCTGTTTTGTTTAGATCCAGTAAAGAATAAAGACAATTGTACCTTATTTTTATTATTGAGTTTGCAAAAGGAAATTCTACATAAGTAAATTACGATGATTTGGACATGTATATTTGCATATTTGTTTTTCCTAAAGTTAATTAAGTATTTTAGGAAAATATGTCACTCTGAGGCCACCAAAAATTTTGTTGTGAGAACCCCTGCGCTAGGCAACCTTAACTAAAGACAGCATTACCATCTCCATCCATAATGCACACAATTTCCCTGTGCTGGTAACATTCTGCTGACATTTACCCCACTCTCAGGAAATCGTGGGGGAAACACTGAGCCGTGATTCTTCATATCATCCTGCTTTGGAACAGTGTGTCTAGCTAGGCCCAAGTACACTCTTTATCAATTTTTAATCCTGTTCTCATTTTCTAATTATATTTCCCATATTCTTCTAATTAATTATTATAAGATGAATGCAATGATGAGGTTCAAGCAATCTGATTGGCTAATGTATAAATGACTTTTACCTACTAATTGAAACTGCCCCAGTCATTAAAAAAATCCATACACCTATTTCACACTCCCTTCCAACTTCATCTTAAAATAGCAAAATGATTCAAAACAGGGTATTTCCTTGGGATTAATGACTGGCCGAGATTAATGGGCTTCAGCTGTACTTCACAAGGACACAAATTTCTACTATATAGAACATTTAGAAATAAAAATATTAACAACCTGTTAAAAAAAAAACCTTTTAATTCTACTATCATGATTTGGTTTTCACCTTGAGCATTTTGAAATTGATAATGCTATGCTGAGGCACAGGGGAAATTCTAGAGATGCAGTCCATGAATGTCCTTGAAAATTAGAAATGGTTGCAAACTATGACAGTTATATGTATTGCAATGGCACCTACATGTCACCAGTCAAGGACCAGACTCCACTGTGCTAAGCACTGTTCACACCTATAATGAAAAAGACTGTTTCTGCACCCCCAAAAATTTACAATCTAAGTAATATGATCTGCCCTCCCCCTCATCTCTCTCTCTGGGCTTGTCTATAGAAACACCTAGTTCACAGCACACTGGGGTGTAAATCTAACTCGCACTAGTCTGCCATGAGCTAAGTGTCTGTGTGGACCTTGCACACTAAAAGTTTACTAGTATGCTTTGATCTGAATGGCTTTTAAAACATCTCAAGAGCAGAACCACCTAGAGGATTCAGGGGGCCTGGGGCAAAGCAATTTGGGGGCCCCTTCCATAAAAAAAGTTGCAATACTATAGAATACTATATTCTCGTGGGGGCCCCTGCGGGGCCCGGGACCTGGGGCAAATTGCCTCACTTGCCTCCCCTCCCACCTCCAGGCAGCCCTGCTCAAGAGGTTATAAATGGAGGAACAGGAATTTGGAGGGTTTTTTTTTTACATTGTAATTTAGATTCTGATCTCTTACCTATTATGTCATTGGCAAAATTCCTATGGAGTTCAAAAGAAGCAGGAGGAGGTCTTTTAGAAAAAAAATGGAGTTTTAAAGAAAGATGGTATGACCGGTTGGATCACAGAAACCCCCTTGGGGTTGCCAACTGATGTGCCAACACTACTTCTGCCCCTGGCTTCCCTGCCAGCTTGGGACTCCAGAACCCTGCCTTGTTGTGCCAGACATGCTTGCCGGCCACAAACACAGACCCAGGTCTGAACCACATCCCACAAACTGCAAGCTTAACTGAAAGCAGCTTAAGAAGTGTTCCTGTCTTTAACACTCAGATGCCCAACTCCCAATGGGGTCCAAACCCCAAATAAATCTGTTTTACCCTGTATAAAGCTTATACAGGGTAAATTCATAAATTGTTCACCCTCTATAACACTGATAGAGAGATATGCACAGCTGTTTGCCTCCCCCCCCCGCCCCCCCGGGTATTAATACATACTCTGGGTTAATTAATAAGTAAAAAGTGATTTTATTAAATACAGAAAGTAGGATTTAAGTGGTTCCAAGTAGTAACAGACAGAACAAAGTGAATTACCAAGCAAAATAAAATAAAACATGCAAGTCTATGCCTAATACAGTAAGAAAACTGAATACAGATAAAACCTCATCCTCAGAGGTGTTCCAATAAGCTTCCTTTTACAGACTAGTCTCCTAGTCTGGGTCCAGCAATCACTCACACACCCCATGGTTACTGGCCTTTGTTCCAGTTACTTTCAGATATCCTTTGGGGATGGAGAGGCTATATCTTGAGCCAGCTGAAGGCAAAATGGAGGAGTCTCCAGGGGTTTAAATAGACTTTCTTCTTTGAGTGATTGCTCAGGTGTATTCCACTATAGGTGTGCGTGCTCGCCACGTGCACTGATGCCGGAAGTTTTTCCCTTAGCAGTATCCATACTGGGGGAGCATCGCTGCAACCCCTGGAGTGGCGCCGGTATATCGCGCCATAAAGGGGGCTGCACGCTCCCCTCACCCTCAGTTCCTTCTTGCCTCCAGTGAGGGTAGTCGGAACTTGCTCCAGCCTAGGCTGCAGCATTTATAGCCTTAGTAGTATCTAGTTCACTGAACTTTTCCTTTGCTGAACTTTTCTTTCGTCAGTACCTGGCTCGGGGCATGCCCTGTGGCCCAGGCTTCAAGTCATGCGACTCTTGTCACAACTCCATGCCCAGAAGCGATCCACATTCTCAGTGTCTTCGCTGTCTGGGCGAGGCTCACGTTAGTGAGCGTTGTAAGATATTCCGTTCTTTCAAACCCCGGATGAAGCAGGAGCGTGAAATCCGACTCCGCGCCTTACTAATGGAGTCGGCATTGGCCCCAGCACCGGCGCGTCGACCCGACTCTGCGCCCGGCACCGCGTTGTCGGTGCACAGCGAGGCACCATTGTCGACTCGGCACCGCTCCCCCAGTAAGAAGCAAGGGAAGACTCAGCGGTGCCGAGAGAAGGAGAGGGGTGAGGCCAGACCCGAGTTGGGCAGCCCACGATCCCCGTCGGGACAGAGATCTCTGACTCGGGCTGAGCGGAGTAGTCTGGTCCCATCCGCGCGAGCCTCGCCTGAAGTACAGATGCCTTCGACGCCAGAGGCAGCTCAGGCAGCACGTGACATCCTAGCCCTTCCGGTGCTGGGAGCGCCACCTCAGTCGGGCCCCCGGTCCCGTGCCGAGAGAAAGAGAGGGGTGAGGCCAGACCCGAGTTGGGCAGCCCACGATCCCTGTCAGGACAGAGACCTCCGACTCAGGCTGAGTGGAGTAGTCCGGTCCCATCTGCGCGAACCTCGCCTGAAGTACGCATGCCTTCGACGCCAAAGGCAGCTCAGGCCATGCGTGACATCCTAGCCCTTTCAGTGCTTGGAGCACCACCTCAGTCGAGCCCCCAGTCCCATGGAAAGCCGCCTTTGGGCGCCCATCAGCCCTCCCCAGAGGTATCGAAGGTCGAGGTACCTTCCCGGGTCAAGGTGCCGAGCAGAGGCCCGCGACGCACTTCAACTCCGCGTGCCGGCTCTTCTGCGAGCGAGTCTCACTCCTCCGGTCTCGGGCGCTGTAGAGCAGGTGACAAGAGGCAACACCGTTCCTCCTTGAGCCAGTCTGACAGGAACAGGTCCCGACGCTGTCTGCACCAGTGCTTATACTCTAGCACCCACTGTCAGAGACGCCGTGCTTGGAGTGTGTCCCGTGAGTCCCCGGCACTGAGGCGCTGTGGCCACAGGCGCCGCGTGGAGTACAGAGACAGCTCCTCGGACATCTACCTGTCCACGTCATCCAGGTCCAAGTCTCGGGACAGGAGCCGTCACGATAGAGACCGCCCCAGTCATTCCCACCGCACCGTGCGCTCCTCCAGGACTTCGGCGTCGGTGCGCAGCCATCTCTCCCCGGGCCACACCGTGCCGCAGGAGCAACCAGCGCTGCTGGCGTTCCATGCGTCTCAGTGCCAGGCCGTTCCCTGGCAAGGACAATGGTGCCAATGGGTACCGTGGCCTCAGGCACCTGCACAGCCGAGACCTCACTCCGTGGCGGGAGTCTCTCAGGGCCACCCTGCATCGCCTCCTCAGCACCGGGATCGGACCGTGGATGCCGAACCTCTGGCACCGACCCTGGGACAGGACCCGGACGTCGAGCCTACAATGCTGTCGGTTGCTGAAGGCACCGCACCATCTACCTCCTCAGCACCGGGTGATTCGGTCGCGGTACCGCCTCCGGCCTCTCAGGAGAACTTTAAGGCGCACCAGGAGCTGCTTTGGAGGGTGGCAGCAAATCTCGAGGTCCAGGCCGAGGAGATGGAGGAGCCCTCCGACACACTGTTTAATGTCCTCACCTCCTCGGCACCGGGGCGTGTGGCCCTCCTGTTCCAGCAGGGGGTGGCCAACATCACCACCGGCCTCTGGCAGACCCGGCCTCCATTGGCCCCATTTCCAAGAAGGCCGAAAGGAAGTATTTCGTTCCCACAAGGGGTCACGAGTACCTATACACCCAGGGCCGGTGCAAGGAACTTTCACGCCCTAGGCGAAACTTCCACCTTGCGCCCCCCCCCCCAGGCCTGCGGCAGCTCCCCGTTCCCCCCCCTTCTCTGAGGCGCCCCTCCCACGGCAGCTCCCCCTCTGCCCCCCCCCCTCCCCCCGGGAGCAGTGCAGCAGAGGTGGCGATGTCATCTGGGTCCCTCTTTCTGGCCTGGTCTGGTTGGGACATCTCTTAGAATTAGGATGAAGAAGCTCTGGGCAGGGCCAGTGCAAGGAACTTTTGTGCCCTAGGCGAAACTTCCACCTTGCACTTCCCCAGCCCTGCGGCAGCTCCCCGTCCCCAGCTCCCCCACCCCAGGGAGCCGTGCGGTAGCTCCCCACCCCAGCTCACCTCTGCTCTGCCTCCTCCCCGAGCATGCCGCCCCCGCTGTAATTCTCCTCCCCTTCCAGGCTTGCGGCGCCAAACAGCTGATTGGCGCCACAAGCCTGGGAGGTGGGAGAAATGGAGCGGCCACTGCGTTGGGAGAGGGAGTCTGAGCCGCACATGTCAGCGCTCCACTGGCAGCCCAGCCCAGGAACGCTATAAAAAAAATTAGGGGTACCGCTTTTTGGTGCCCCCAAATCTTGGCGCTCTAGGCAACCGCTTAGTTTGCCTAAATGGTAGCACCGGCCCTGTATACACCCACCCAGCTCCGAACTCTTTGGTGGTAGAGTCGGTTCACCACCGTGAGTGGAATGGCCAGCCCGTGCCCACACCAGAGGACAAGGACGCTCGGAGACTTGATTCCTTTGGAAAAAAGGTTTATTCCTCTGCAAGCTTCCAGCTCAGAGTGGCCAATCACCAGGCACTGCTGAGCCGTTATGATTTTAATCTCTGGGGTTCCCTCCCCAAGTTCGAACCCCTCTTTCAAGACAAGGACAAGAAGGAGTTCCGGGCTTTGGTTGACGAGGGTGCGGCTGCGGCCAAAGCAGCTCTCCAGGCGGCTTCGGATGCAGCGGACACAGCCGCTCGTTGGATGGCTTCAGCAGTCTCCATGCGAAGGGTGTCGTGGCTCTTGCTCTCGGGGCTCTCCGTGGAGTCCCAGTCTATAATGCAGGACCTGCCATTTGATGGCAAAGCATTATTTGCTGACCAGACAGACACCCGTCTGCACGGGATGAAGGACTCCTGCACCACCCTGCAGATGCTAGGCCTGTACATCCCTCCCTCTAAGGACAAGTCCAGGCCTCAAAATTCTGCTCCTCCGGCTCGGGGCAGAAACGAACCCCCACCTAAGCGGCAGAGAGAGCAGAGGCGTCGGGCCCAACACCAATCCCGTTCGGCCCCAAGACCTGGGCCTTCGAAGGCCAAGAGGCCAGGGAAACAGCGTTTTTGACTCGTTGAGGTGGGTCACGGGGCCTGTTGCCAGTGTACCCCCCCCCCAGTTAATAAGGTTGTGTTTTATCAACCGTTTATCAGCCTTCCGGCTGCAATGGTCCCATATAACGTTGGACTGATGAGTCCTCAGCACCATCTCCCAAGGGTACAGGTTGCAGTTCATTTCAATCCCTCCCAACCATCCCCCGTCCCAGGAGCCGGCTGGGGACTCGGACCATGCCCTCCTCCTCCACCTGGAGGTAGAGCGCCTCCTCTCCTTGGGAGCTGTGGAAAGGGTACCTCGGAAATACCAGGGCAAGGGTTTTTACTCCAAGTTTTTCCTCATCCCGAAGGCGAAGGGCGGGCTTTGGCCCATCCTCGATCTGCGGAATCTCAACCAGTTCCTGGTTCGTTTCAAATTCCACATGGTGTCCCTGGCCTCTATTATTCCATCCCTAGACCAGGGGGGATTGGTTTACGGCGCTGGACCTCCAGGATGCGTACTTTCACATCCACATTGTCGAGGGTCACAGGCGCTTCCTCCGTTTCCTGGTGGGTCAGGACCACTTCCAGTTTATGGTCCTCCCCTTTGGCCTCTCTACTGCCCCAAGGTTATTTACAAAGTGTATGGCGGTGGTGGCAACCCACCTCAGGAGGAAAGGGCTGCAGATCTTCCCCTACCTCGACGACTGGCTCCTCAAGGGTTGATCTCGGTCTCTGGTGCAGCAGCAGATGAATTTCCTGCTGCACACCTGTGCAGCTCTAGGCCTACTGGTAAACGAGGAGAAATCCACGTTAATCCCGGTTCAGCGCATAAGCTTTATAGGGGTGCTGTTAGATTCCTGGGTGGCCACGGCCTCCCTCCCATGGGACAGATTCCAGATGCTCAAAGCGCTCATCGCCTCGGTCACGGCCTTCCCGGTAACCACAGCACGGGTGTGCCTTCAAATCCTAGGCCACATGGCAGCATGCACCTATGTGATGCGACATGCCCGGCTTCGGATGAGGCCCCTTCAGCTTTTGCTAGCCTCCCAGTACTCCCAGGCCAGAGACGGCCTGGACAAGATCATCACGGTGCCGCCAACGGTGGTGGCAGACCTCCAATGGTGGTCCCTCCCGAGCAACATGCTCCGGGGTATCCCCCTCCGAGAGCCCTCTCCCTTACTAGATCTAGTGTCGGATGCCTCGGACCTGGGCTGGGGAGCCCACCTGGGAGACTTTAGGACCCAGGGTATGTGGTCACCCGAGGAACTGACCCTGCACATAAATGTCAGGGAGCTCAGGGCCGTACACCTGGTATGCATGGTCTTTTGCCACCACGTACAGGGGAAGGTGGTCAGAGTCCTTACAGACAACACGACCGCCATGTATTATGTCAACAAGTATGGGGGCAAGCGTTCCCGGGCCTTATGCCAGGAAGCCCAGCTCCTGTGGGAGTTCTGTATAGCACACAACTATACTCCTCCTGGCCTTTTACCTGCCCAGCAAGATCAACACGCTCGCAGATCGCCTGAGCAGGGTTTTCTCCCAACAGCACGAGTGGTCCCTGCACAGGGAGGTGGCCAGGTGGATCTTCCTACAGTGTGGTACTCCTGAGGTAGACTTGTTCGCCACCGCCCAGAATCGCCAGTGTCCCCGATTCTGCTCCAGGGCGGGAGAGGGCGACGGGGCGATATCGGATGCGTTCCTGCTCCCATGGTTGGGGCCCCTGTTGTACGCCTTCCCGCCCTTCCCCCTAATAGACAGGGTCCTACAGATGATGAAGTCAGATGGGGCGTGGGTTATCCTCATAGCCCCGGACTGGGCCCGTCAACATTGGTACGGGACCCTACTGCAACTCTTAGCAGCCCCCCCTCGCAGGCTGCCGCTCCGCCCGGACCTCCTCTCGCAGGAGGAAGATCGTCTCCTCCACCCCAACCTTGCCGCACTCCACCTGACAGCGTGGCTGCTCCATGGTTGAACGAGGAGGAGGGGAGGGGTTCTGAGGATGTGAGAAAGGTCCTACTGGAAAGAAGGAAACCCTCCACGCATCGAACCTACCTGGCCAAATGGTATAGGTTCTCTATGTGGGCGAGGGATAGAGGTTCCTCTCCCTCTTCTGCGTCTATCCAGCTTGTCCTCAATTACCTCCTGTCCCTTGGGACCCAAGGGCTGGTGCCCTCCTCGATCAGGGTGCACCTGGCGGCCATTTCGGCTTTCCACCCCCTGGTGCAGGGCCTTTCGGTGTTTTCACATCACATGACGTCCCGGTTTCTAAAAGGTTTAGATCGGGCATTCCCTTACGCCAGACCCCCGGTCCCGCTCTGGGACCTGATCTGGTGCTCTCCTGCCTTACAGGGCCTCCTTTCAAGCCCTTAGCCACGTGTTCGTGGTCCCACTTGTCGTGGAAGGTGGCGTTCTTAGTGGCCATCACCTCAGCCTGTCGGGTCTCCAAGCTGAGGGCCCTGACCTCTGAACTGCCATGTACAGTCTTCCATAAGGACAAGGTTCAGCTCTGCCCTCACCCTGCCTTTTTGCTGAAGGTAGTCTCGCCTTTTCACGTGGATCAGGATATTTTCCTCCCGATCCTCTGTCCTAAGCCCCATTCCTCCAATGAGGAGCGCCGACTGCACATGTTAGATGTCCGCAGAGCACTGGCCTTTTACCTGGACAGAACCAGGCCATTTAGAAAGTCCCCCCAGCTTTTTATTGCTTCGGCCGAGACCATGAGGGGACGACCGGTTTCCACCCAGCGGATCTCCCGCTGGATCACCTTGTGCATTCGCACCTGTTACGACCTGGCAGGGGTTCCGCTGCCTCCTATAGTGAAGGCTCATTCGACGAGAGCCCAGGCCTCGTCAGCGGCCTATGTGGCTCATGTCCCTATTCAGGACATCTGTAGGGCAGCTACGTGGTCCTCTGTCCACACCTTCTCATCGCACTATGCAATTGTCTCCCAAACGAGGGATGACGCCGGGTTTGGTAGGGCGGTGCTCCGCCCGGGTAACCCTTAAGACTTAAAACTTAAACTCCTACCTGCCTCCATCAGGGATAGCTTGGAGTCACCTATAGTGCAATACACAGGAGCAATCACTCGAAGAAGAAAGGACAGTTACCTGTTCCGTAACTGGCGTTCTTTGAGATGTGTTGCTCAGGTGTGTTCCACGTCCCGCCCTCCTTCCCCTCTGTTGGAGTTATCTGGCAAGAGGGAACCGAGGGTGGGGGGAGCGCGCAGCCCCCTTTATGGCATGATATACTGGCGCTACTCCAGGGGTCGTAGCGGTGCTCCCCCAGTACGGATACTGCTAAGGGAAAAACTTCCGGCACCGGTGCATGTGGCGAGCACGCACATCTATAGTGGAATACATCTGAGCAACACATCTTGAAGAACGCCAGTTACGGAACAGGTAACTGTCCTTTCTTCTGTGGGTGGATACCCCTCCCTCCCCCTGTGTAGCATTCCAGCTACAAGATGGAGTTTTGGAGTCACATGGGGAAGTCACATGTCCATGCATGACTCAGAACTTTCAGGTAGCAGACATGGTTCACATGCTACCTTGAATGTCCTCAAGTAGACTTCTTATGTGGATTGGAGCCTTCCAAGATCCATTGTTCATTAAGTGTTTCTTGATTGGGCACTTAATTTGCGCATTCCTTTCTCAAGAAGCTGACCAAATGCAAGTACACAGCCAATATTCATAACTTTGAGTACAAAAATGACACATGCATACAAATAGGATGAATATATTCCAGGGTTAGGCAACCTATGGCACGTGTGCCGAAGGCGGCACGCGAGCTGATTTTCAGTGGCACTCGCACTGCCCGGGTCCTGGCCACTGGTCTGGGGGGGGCTCTGCATTTTAATTTAATTTTAAATGAAGCTTCATAAACACTTTAAAAACCTTATTTACTTTACATACAACAATAGTTTAGTTATATATTATAGACTTATAGAAAGAGACCTTATAAAAACATTAAAATGTATTAGTGGCACGCGAAACCTTAAATGAGAGTGAATAAATGAAGACTCGGCACACCACTTCTGAAAGGTTGCCGACCCCTGATATATTCAGTAGATCATAACTTTACAGAGATAGGTTACATGGCATATGTAGCATAAAACATATTCCAGTTATATCATATATACATTCATAAGCATATTCCTATAAAGCATTATGTGGTGCTATGTCACAGATGGATAACATGCATGCAAAATAATTATTATGGCTTAGGAAACAGTTCCTTGTATTTAGAGAGTCTGATTATTGCTTTCTTGAGGTTCTTTCTCCCGCCTATCCATTTTTCATAGTCCTACCTCAAATATACATATAATGATATATAATCAATATATTTTTGAAATTCTGGGACTTTAATCAGTTTATTAAAAAAATAATTCTTGCTTGACACCAGAAATGTTCCCAGTCTGTTTCCATCTTTCTCCTGTGAGTTGATTTGGAAAGTGAAGTGAATAGGACCAGTATCAATGTTTGAGAATGACTCTAAAACATATGCCCTTGACATTCACAGCACTATAGTGCTAATTAAACACAACAAACAAAACAGAAACAAAACTCCTGCACGGCACCAAAAATTTAAGACTAAATTTGGGGTCAGAGATTTAGTTAAAGAGAGGGAAATGGAAAACACTAGCCTACATTTGCAAGAAAAGATTTAATGTTCCCGTTTTTGAAAGCCACACATACACACCCTTTGGGGTTTAGAAGTGGCAGAAGGTTTCATCCTTAAAAGAATGAATTATAGTCGACACCCTTCGCTGCTAATCCTGAACCAGAAGTGTTCTTTCATTTCTTTGTTAATATACTTTGCAAAATAATTGTGTTTGAAGTAGGCCTACCAGTTGGGGACTGTTAGCCTTACTTCCAAACATAGCTTCAAAGGCATTCTTCCTCACTCACATTTTTGTTTTCGTGCCTGTCCGCTGGGTTCATTTCCCTCCCTGCCCGAAACTGATTCAGAATAGTGTCCCAGAAAAAAAAAAAGGGGGGGAGGGGTGGATCGTCATCTGAACCAGACTGGGACAAACCCCCAGCATTCTTTTAAAAACCCACCATATCTTTTCAAGTATGGTTTTGATGGATTAGTTCTCACGAAAACAAATTTAGGGTTAAACAAATCTGACTACTAGATTACCAACTGCATAATCTACTTTCACGCCTCCCAGACGATTGAGATCATAGGCGTTAATCGAGGTCACCTCCTACCCAAGTTATGAGTGGAGAGTTCCGTGTGTAAGGGGTGCCTGGGTCGGGTGGGAAGAAGAGATCTCGTCTGTACGGTGCTGTGCTTTCTTATTTGCACGGTCTCTCAGCGGGGCTGGTAACCTTCCCCAGAGAAACCTTGTGTATTTAATGGTCCCGAAAGGGTTTTGTTTTGTGTCTGAACAGATTGCTAAAGAAATGAATCCTGCCAAATTAAAAAGAGAGAAAGACAACCCCTAGGTGGCGTAAATTGGAGAACAGGATTGATTTGGAAACTGTGCGAATTGATTTCCAAACTGCTCAGGTTCAAATAGCCCCCGGGAGCAGATCTCTAGGGCCTGGCAGGCACAGCCAAGAAGAAAGGGAGGAGGGGGAGAAGATGACGCAGAGTGGGAGCGAGAGGTGAGCAGAGAGGCTGCCTTGGTTGGAGAAGTGGAGAAGAGCTAAAAGTTCCTCAAAACTTTATCGGGGGGAGGCAGAGGAGGGGATCGCGGAGAACCGGGGGGTGGAGCCGCCAGGGGGAGTTAATCTGCGTTAACATCCCGGCACAGCCGCCCCTTTCCCCACCACCACGGCACTCGCATGAGCCAGGCAACAGGCTGGGGCAACTCTCCCCACAATTGGCTGGGGAGATCAGCGTGTGTCGGAGGGGAGGGCCAGGCAGGCGGCTGGCAGCCTTTCCTTCCCCAGCTCCCTGGAGGAAGCCCTGGGCGTGACGTGCGTGGCTCGGAGGGGGGCCCCGTGCAAGCTCCCCCCCTTCCCCAGACAGGGGGAGGGAAGAGGGGAGGAGTGATCTGGGCAGAGCCGGGGAGCGGGGCTGTGCGCGCTCAGAGAGCCGGGGGACTGGCGGGAGCTGCTGCTGCCGCACCTGGTGCGTTGTGACAGAGCAGGGGTCCAGCCTCCAGCCCGGCACCGCGCCCCGCCGCGGGGCTCTGGGTTGGCTGCAGTTCACCAGCGCGGCTGCCCCTCTCTCCTTCCTGCGCTTGCCGGGCCGGCGGGTGGCAGCGGCGGCGGCTCTGCCCCGGCCCCCATGGCTTCAGCCGGCAGCGGGATGGAGGAGGTGCGGGTGTCTGTGCTGACCCCGCTCAAGCTGGTGGGGCTGATGTGCATCTTCCTGTCGCTGTGCCTGGATCTGGGAGCCGTGCTGAGCCCGGCCTGGGTCACGGCAGATCACCAGTATTACCTGTCCCTGTGGGAGTCCTGCCGCAAGCCCGGCAACTTGGACAGCTGGCTCTGCGAGTCCACCCTGCACAGCGGTGAGCTACAGCATCTCCTCCCTTCCCTGCCACCCCCTCCCCAGCCATGCTGCCTGTAGCCACCCCTCCCCAGCATCTCCCCCAGCCACCCATTGAGATCCCACCCTTAAGCCGCCGGCAGCATCTCTACTCCAAGTCACTCCTACCGAGCCATCCCACCTTTCATCCACCCGTATCCACCCCTACCCAGCACCCCACACTTCAGCTGCCCATGTCCACCCTTACCCAGCCAACCCTTCTACCCAAGTCACTCCGACCTAGCCACGCCACCCCTATCCATCCCCCACCCTTCAGCCGTCCATAATATCCACCCATACTCAGCTTTCCCACCCATTATACCCTAGCCATTCCACTCCACCACTCCGACCTAGCACTACTCCACCCAGTCTACCCCAGTCCCCTAACCTTCCACCCTGCACTGTATCCTCATTTGCCTGCCTATCCGCCAGCATTGTCTCCAAATCCCATTCCCCCTCCATAGCCAGCCTGCATCCCAGTCTCCCCCTCTGCTGCCTCTCCTCAGTGCTGCATCCCAATCCCAGTCCTCTGCTATCTAGTAATGCAGTCCAGTCTCCCTTGTCTCCTTTAGCGCTGCCTTCCAGGTTCCACTCTGCCATACTGCATCCCAGTCCTGCACCTCTGCTCCTACCCATCCATCTCTCTAGTTCCAAATGGATAGATAAGTGATTGTCTAAATAATGCATATGTGCCGAGAGCTCCACAATTCCACGTACCACCAAGCCCTTTCTCTATTTTGTGGTCAGGGAGGCAGGAGCGGGTTAAGAATGGGTAGTTTCTGTAAATCAGCTAGGTGGCTGCATTTGTCTTTGCTATGCCAAAAGGTCCTGAGCTTTGGTTAGTTCTGGTTTTTGACCGCTGGTGGTTGTTCACCAAAGAAGGAGCAATTTTTATATCGCCTCCAAAGTAACCAGCAGGATCTGCCTGTAAAGTTGGGGCTTCCAGCCCAGTGATCTGCAGATCAGCCTAGATAAGAATTTTTTTTTTTTACTTTGTCCTGAGCAGACACCCTCTGGATTCTGTCACCCCTTTGCTCCTCTCAGCCCCCCCGGTTATGTGTTTCCCTTCTTAGCAAGTGTATGTCCTTTCCAGGAAAGCTACACTACCTGCAGGGCCGCCGATGGGGGGGGGGGAGGAGGGGGCAAAAGGGGCAGCTGCCCCGGGGCCCGGCCATTTAAAAGGGCCCGGGGCTCCCGGCTGGAGCCCTGGCACCGGCAAGTCTTTTATCTTGCTTTCACCCCTGCTTTTCTCTCCTTTCATATTCCTTTGGCCCTATAATCGTTTTGGTCTATTGGTGTTTCTTCAGTTTTTTGCCTCTTTTGTTCATGGATGGGGGGGAGGGGGCACCTTTCCTATTTAAAAACTGCTTGGGATACTCAGAAACGGTCTGTGAATGCCTCTTGGATTCCATTCGTTTAAAAAATCTGCTTTTTTACGGGTTTTTCTAGGCTTCCTTGCAAAAACTTCTGGAGTCCCAATGGAAACATTTACAAGTTAAATCAAAACCCGCACAGAAAAAACTGCTAAAGCATCTATGTGTGTCAGTCTTTGCCCTCAGATTTTTGGTAACCGTGCAAGGGAAGAGATCATTAGCTGTTATCCTGGTTTTGTACTGTATGTTTTTAATGCATGAATTTCTTCTTTTCCTGGCTTCTGCTAAATCTTTTTGTAGTTCTCAGAACCAATCTAAGCTCTGCTTTAAAACAATATTACAGAATTCCCCTCGTTGGTTGTCTTAAATTATTTTATTCATTGTCAGTGTCTGGGGTAACGTATGGTGGGGTTTAGTGTTTGTTTTAGACTGTGTAATGCAAAAAATTACTCTTAAAAATGTCATCTTGGTTCAGTTATCAGGGAATTTAAACAAACTTTGGAGGACAGCTTTCTTTTCCTTCTTCAGGATAAATGTAAATTTATGTAGGAATGTCAGCTTCGAAGTGTCTCCTTAGCAACGAATCCTTTGCCCCTTCTCAGTGTCCTGAAATAATATCCCCTTGATTGCATAAAGACTTTTCAGATGGCTTCATCTCCTCCCCCCTTTCTTTCACTGTGTGTTTGCCCCTTCCCCACAAAAGAATGTGGAGAATTAAAAGAAGCTGGATAGTGCAAAGCAGCATTTGAGGGTTGTTAATCTGTCTCTAATTGCTTTGTCAGTCATCTACCTTTTCTATTTTTATGGAAGACAGAGGGAGGCAGGTGGGTGGAGAAAGGGGGATGGGTTAAGATGTCAATGCAGCCTTGCTGGGCAGTGCATGTTAAAAATCAAAGCAGATCTGCTGCCCTCACCTGACCCTTTCTCTACCCCTTGCAGAAATTCTTGACTGTTCGATTCTATTCCAGTTCTTTGAAACAGCTTTGCTCATTTTCCTTTAAGGAGAGCCAGGTTTCACAAGCTACTGGGGAAGAAATGAATGATTGTTTTATTTGAGGTGACTAGAACAAGACCTTTACTTTCCTCATGTTTGGCACATGATCCTGCTCTCAAAGGGAACCTGAAATATGAGAAACTGTGCTGTTCTTTCTGCCCCACTTCTCTTCAGAGCCAGATACAACCCATTAAAGTCAATGGAAAGGCTCCCGCTGAATTCAGTGAGAGTTAGATCAGACCCATATTCCATGACATCATGAGTTCTTGCTTAATATTTGAAGTGCAATTTCTTACTACATGAAGAATATAGTAAGAAGTAAATTTTGGAAACTTTTGTCATAACTAGGCTTAGGGTCCCCAACTGCTGTCAAAAGAGCTACTTTGTTGTGTTTGTATCAAGGAATTTACAGAGAGTGATTGCATGGGCGGTAATCCAAAATAATTTCTTTTGCCTGTTTTCATCCATGTCAATACTTCCATCACTTAAGAATAGATGTATACTGTATGTTGAGGATTTTTTAAAATAATTTAACTAAGCATCCCATATCTTTCTTAGCATTGTTATACTTAGAGCTGTGTGAATACTTCCTAGTATTGCCAGCCCTATGTGTTCAAAAATCATGAGTCAGGCCAACAAAATCACGAGATTGGCTTAAAAAGCATGAGATTTTTTTAAAAAATGTAAATACATTTTAGGGTTCTTTGTATTTGCCTCCTGGCTTTCGAGTCATTAGGGTTCACTTGGGTCATGTGTTCGATTTTTTTCTCAGCAACCCTGAGGGCTAGAACCTTAATTTAGTTTTCAAATGAAAGCTGATATTCTTATCTAATCACACATTTCCAGAAGCTGGGGCTTTAAGGAAAAGTCACAAAGTATCACAAGACTTCCAATACAATTGCAAGAGTTGGTTACGCCAATTAAGTATTTTAGGAGTTGTGCTGCAACACAAATTTTGTCTGGGCCAAAAACTTAACATGCAGAGTTTTGCCTATGTGCAAATCTGTCTGTAAATTTTTTAAAACGTCATCCTTCTGATTTTTAAATATGTGGGACTGAAACCAAGGATTTACAGGATTCGGATGCTTTCTTTGGCTTTGTTTTTAAACAGAATCTTGCAGATTATTATTCTGATGTGGGTTAGGCTCTTCTTAAATTATAATGTGTTTAAGGCAAAAGAAGTTCATGTTTAAATAGGGGTTATTGAGCATGCACACTTAATTTCTCATGACATTTCTATATAATTAAATGCATCTTATATAAAAATGGTATGACACATCTATATAACTTGGGTTCTTTTTTTACAATAGACCTTAGCCAACATATGCTGTCAAATCAAAAATACATATAAATATGAACTGGTAAACAGATCAGTTCTGAAGGAACCATTTATATCAGGTAAATGTGTATTTTGGTTTAAATATATACATCTGTATTTTATAGACCAAAATGGCTCCTCGGGGAGCATTATGGCTTATTGCATCAATAATACACATAAAAATATTTATGAATATAAATGAATATAGTTAACAAGTGTAAAGCTTTTCTGGTTTATAGGGCACATATTAATTCTTTTTAGTAAACCACCTAAATACACATATTTGCAACATTTAATTCCCTTTAAGAAAATTATACTCTTTATAATCTTTCAGGAAGGTTTAAAAGACAAAACAAACCCAAGGGAATAAATACAACAAGGTCTTTATAGATGTTTAAATTTAGTAGTCAGAAGTCATTGAAGGTAAGCTGATAATCCATCCTTAACTTGGAACATAGTGCATATTAAAAATTATTTAACTGTAGTTTTATGCTTCAAATCCTATTCTAATGTAATAAGCTGTTCTTAAAAAAATGAAGTAGAACTGTCCTTGTTTGGTGTCAGATTACTTGCATGACTTTAACCTAAATTATACACTAGGTGAAAATTTCTAAAGTAACATGGTCAATAGTCTTGGATGACACATACATGCTTATTTTGATTCTGAGCAATTGCGTCAAAGCAAAGTTGCTAGCTCGAAAGTGACTTTGTCCTTGGAAGCTATGGATCTTTGCTCTAAGTGAGTAGGTATTGACACATATTTGCAAAAAGCTCAGCAAGATAGTAGTCACTACAGTACCTTCTTCTGGCTTGCTATAAAGTAGCATAAGCAGAACAAATGTAATTTTATTAAGTCTAAAAAAGGGTAGTTAAACAGGAATGGAAAATTAATACTCAGTCCCATAGCTAGCATGAAAACTTCTGTACTTTACTGATGTATCCAAAAAAGTTATATGCCAAACTAAATAAAATGCAAGTTCAGCTTATTTCTCTCTTCTGCCTTGACAGAAAATTGATTTTTAGTGTTTTTTCTTAACAGATTTCCATAATTCCAGAACATACACATTCTTCCCTCCTGTCCCCCCCGCCCAAAGGAGTAATACTGACCTATAAGGATACAAACATTTTCAGCATTCTTTTCTGTCAGTGGTAAAGAAACATTAATCCTCATATAGTAATTCAAAATATCAGGTTGGAGCTAAGGTGCCTGTTGGGTTATTTAATCCATCCTTCAACAAGCTCACCTCTTTTAAATTGGCAGTTTAC
Organism: Chrysemys picta bellii; assembly: GCF_011386835.1. NCBI lineage: Eukaryota > Metazoa > Chordata > Testudines > Emydidae > Chrysemys > Chrysemys picta. The sequence continues at coordinate 206,230,637 of NC_088791.1, forward strand.
GTGGACTCAGTATAAAAGTAAAAAGCTTACTTCAAACCTGCCATCAATGAAGTTCTGTTAATACTAATTAGTGTTTATATAGTGCTTGAAATATATTTGAAGTGCCTTAGAATCACTAACTAATTAGTCATCCCATCAGCCGCATAGTATATTCCCTGTTTTATGGGTAGGGCAACTGACAAAATGACTCGTCCAAGACCGTGCTCTGGCTAACAGAGCCAGGATTAGAGCTCAGGGCCTTTTCACAGCAAATCCTATGCTCATTCTTCTAGGCCACACATGTTCCCACTACAGCATACCATGAAACACACTGTTTCAGGCCTTTTGGAGTGAAAAGCCAAAGACAAACATGTTCTCCAGTCACCCAAGTTGGAAGTATATACATGGAACCCAGCAATACTCCCGCTAAGCAAACACATAAGGGGTGTGTGTGTGCATGTATTCAAATAAAGAAAGACACCCAACAGGTTTTTTTCAAAGCAAGAAAGATATTTTCAGTAAAGTGTCTCCTAACAACTGCTTTTGTGCATTATCACTTTTTAAATTATAATGCTTACTTTTCTATTAAAGGGTGCTTATTTGAAAAAAAATATATATGGTTTCAGAAATTTGATGCTCTTAAAGCTAGTGATAATAGAAGTGATTAAATATTTGATGAGACGTATATTTAGAACCAAGTGGACTGTAACCTTGGCCAAAGATGATCACATAGGATCCCATCTAACAAGTAGGAGGGGGTAGGGTCTGTCAGGTTGTATTGCTTCATTCATTTTTTGCTTGCTCCAGATTAGTAATATTAAGACCATCATTTTGATGGAAAATGCTCTTTGAGCGATTTTGAAGTGCTGATAGTTTTTCACAGGGTACATTGAAATGAGTTTTACAAATGTTAGGAAAAAATTGCCTGTTAGCTTTGAGCACTCTGCTAATTCTGGTAAATAATGATAATTCTGGCGAACAATGACATTCATATTGCAATGTGAAGTGTACTTCTCTCATCTCCCCCGCCCCCATTTCTAGTTGTTGAAATATTACAAGCCAAATGCATAGGTGTGTGTATATAGGAGCTCAGAAAAGGAGAGATTAGATTCTTTTTACCTTGAAAAGTATGTCTTCACTCTTTGTCTCCCTCCCTTTCTCTGCATTAGCTACTTGTAATTCTAAGATTTCTAGGTTTCTGTAATTATTGGAATGAATGCCCAGCAATTAGTTTCAACACAATAAATATTCTATATGAATCTCAGAGCAAGGTCGTGTATCTGGGGCAGAAAATTCCTAGGCATACATTACACGGTGAATAAATTATAGATTACATGATTTCCTGTAATACTGTGCTTGTCTTGTAGTCTGAAGATTGGTTGGCTGAAGAGATGTCTGATGTATAGCACCTTTTTAAAAAAGTGTTAAGCATTTCACATCAAGTATATCTTCTTTCATCTGATGAAAACACTTTTTTCCTCATCACCTAAAGAATAATCCCACAAGGTCTTAGAAGCTTGTGTTCCGTGAGGTTGGAAAAGCGAGAGCAGCTGGCTTAAAAAGGAAAAGTAGTATCCAATTGTGTTGGGGGATTTTTTTATTAAATAAACATTGTTTTACTTTCCTCGGGAGCAATACATCAATGGCCAAATGATCAAGTGCATGGTACATCTCAAGTTGTTCATACATCTGTAAACTTATGCATCCTGGCACCATTTTTTTTTTTACATGCAAATCTGTATTATTTACCGACTACTAGATGTTAATATCTTTGGGATAGATTTGACTTTCTTCTATGAAGACTAAGGGTAAACGATTAGAGCTAGCTGGATATATACACACAAGCAGCAATCACACCCCATGACTACAGTGTAGATATTAGGGCTACCATATGTCTGGATTTCCCCGGACATGTCCGGCTTTTCGGTCTATAAATAGCCGTCCGGGGGGGGGATTTTAAAAAATCTAAAAATGTCCAGGATTTCCCCCCGGTCGGCTATTTATAGACAGAAAAGCGGCGGCCAAGCGCCGCTGGGCACCCAAAGCCTTACCACGCTGTCCGGCCCCACAGCTGTCTTCCCCCTCTTCCCCTCCCCTGAACGCTCCGCCCATCTGCTCCTCCCCCTCCCCTGCTTCCCGCGAATCAGATCTTTGCGGGAAGTCTGAAAAGAAGCAGGGGCAAGCGGGAGGCAGCAACAGGTAAGCTGGGGCGGGGGGGCGCGAGGAGGAGAGCTCCGGGGACGCGCAGCCCTGGCCAAGTGGCTCCCTCCGGCCCGGGCCGAGCGGCGCCCGGCGGCCCCAGCGCAGCTCGGGCCCCAGGGCGGCGGCCCTGGCGCTGGCCGAGCACCCCCGGCTCGGGCCCCAGCAGCCCCGGCTCCGGCGGCTCGGGCCCCAGTGGCGCCAGCCCCGGCTCCGGCGGCTCAGGCCCCAGCAGCGCCGGCCGGAGCGCAGCCCGATTCCTAGGCTCTTTAAAGCCGGCCCTGGTCAGGGGAGAGGGAGGGGGGGTTGGATGGGTCAGGAGTTTGGGGGGGGCTGTCAGGGGGGCAGGGGTGTGGAGAAGGGTTGGGACAGTCAGGGACAGGGAGCAGAGGGGGTTAGATGGGTCTGGGGTTCTGGGGGGGCTGTCGGGGGCAGGGGTGTGGAGAAGGACAGGGAGCCAGGGGGGGGTTAGATGGGTCTGGGGTTCTGAGGGGGCTGTCAGGGGGGCAGGGGTGTGAAGAGGGATCGAGGCAGGCAGGTAACAGAGGGGGTTGGATGGGTCAGGAGTTCTGGGGGTCCTGTCAGGGGGTGGGGAGCAGTTGGATAGGGCATGGGAGTCCCCGGGGGTCTGTCTGGGGGTGGGGGTGTGAATATGGGGTGGGGGTGAGGATAAGGGTTGGGGCAGTCAGGGGACAGGTAGGGTCATAGGGGGGGCAGTGAGGGTGGGGGGTTCTCAGGAGGGGGCAGTCAGGGGACAAGAAGCGGGGTAAGGTCCTAGGGGGCAGTTAGTGGCAGGGGTCCCAGGAGGGGGCAGTCAGGGGACAAGGAGTGGGGGGGGTTGGAGGTTCTGAGGGGGGCAATCAGGGGGTGGGAAGTGGGACGGAGTGGATGGGCCGGGGCAGGGGCAGGGCTAGAGCGGGGCTCCTCCCCCCCAGTGTCTTCTTTTTTGCTTGTGGAAATATGGTAACTCTAGTAGACATATCCTAAGTCTAATTGAAAATATTGGGACTTAGGCTCCTAAGTCATCTAGGTGCTTTTGAAAATTGTACTGCAAATCCTGTTTGTGTTATGCAAAACTCCTATTGAATAAGGCCCTGATCCTGCATGCTGCTTTGTGCAAATGGATCTTTGCACAGACCCCCCTTGATTACAGTGCCATTTCAGATAAACACCAGGTGCTGCCTGCATGGAGCAAGTGTTGTATTAATTTAGATGGAATAAATGGACAAAAGGTGTTAACGTAACCCAGTCACTGTCAAACATGTTAAATAAGGTCCAGGGTTTGGCATGCAGAGACCTTAGCACTATGGCAAACAAACCATTAAAATTCTTTTTAAAAGCTTTATTAAAGATACAGAAAATAAGGAAAACCAGTTAAAGCATTTGGAATGTAACATAAGACCTTTATTTTAACAACATTCCTTATTCTCTTTCCCTTTAGCTGGAGAGCATCTTACAAGGAAAAAACCTCTAGTTTGACAGTCTCTCTGATGGTGTTAAAGATAGGGTGGCCTGGTGCCCAGTTTTTGACTGGAAAGTCCGGTCGAAAAGGGGACCTGATAGTGTCCGGTCAGATCTATTGACCTGATACCCAAAGTCAGCTTACTGCAGGCAGGGGAGGCAGGGAGGCAAGTCCTTCCCAACCTGGGCTGAGGTGGGGGAGAGAGGGGAAGAGCTGTGAGTGACAGGGGGAAGGGAAAAGAGGAGCGAACGGGGCCAGGGTCTCAGGAGGAGGGGGCAGAGCGAGGACTCGGGGGAAGAGACGGGGCAGGGGTGGTTCCGCCACTCCTGCTGGAGTGTCCGGTTTTTAAATATTACAAAGTTGGCGATCCTAGTTCAAGATAGTAATAACTGTCCTCCTGCAGTGGTTCTCAACCTGTGGTCCGTGGGCCACTTGCGGCCCAATCACCACACAGCTACGGCCCATGTGACATCCTCAGGGCCAGACCTGTAGTATATATATTGTGTGGATGCAGCTCAGATAACACACAAAAAGCTGCATATGCAACCCACAATGGTAAGTGGGTTGAGAACCACTGTGAGAGAAGAAGTATCAGAGGGGTAGCCGTGTTAGTCTGAATCTGTAAAAAGCAACAGAGGGTCCTGTGGCACCTTTAAGACTAACAGAAGTATTGGGAGCATAAGCTTTCGTGGGTAAGAACCTGAGAGAAGAAGTTAGTTAAAATGGGCTGAAGCTGCTCCTATTATAGTCCGATCCCATTTCATCCCAGGTGGTGTTTGGGATTAAGCTGGAGCCGGTAGAGGTGGCGATGTCATCTGGGTCCCTCTTTCTGGCCTGGTCTGGTTGGGACATCTCTCAGAATTAGGATGAAGAAGGTCTGGGCAGGGCCGGTGCAAGGAACTTTTGCGCCCTAGGCGAAACTTCCACCTTGCACTTTCCCCCCTCCCCCCAGCTCTGCAGCAGCTCCCCGTCCCCAGCTACCCCCCCCCCCCCGGGAAGCCGTGCGGCAGCTCCCCACCCCAGCTCACCTCTGCTCTGCCTCCTCCCCGAGCACGCAGCGCCCGCTCTAATTCTCCTCCCCTCCCAGGCTTGCGGCGCCAAACAGCTGATTGGCGCCACAAGCCTGGGAGGCGGGAGAAGTGGAGTGGCCGCTGCGCTGGGAGAGGGAGTCGGAGCTGCACGTGTCAGCATGCTGCCGGCAGCCCAGCCCAGGAACGCTGTAAAAAAAAATAATTGGGGGCACTGCTTTTTGGTGCCCCCAAATCTTGGCGCCCTAGGCAACCGCCTAGTTTGCCTAAATGGTAGCACTGGCCCTGGGTCTGGGATCACAGCAAATGGTGGGGATGACAGTGAAGATCATTCCAGTAGCCTCCCTCTGTTTTTCCATATTTCCCCCACAAAGTCTCTTTGTTTAAGGACCCAGAGAGGGAGTGATGGATGGAATAGCCTATCTCCTCATATTTTGTCCACCAATTAGACCTAGTCTCTGACACAATTTTAGTTCACTGATTTCACACTTTTCTCATTTACTAAAATTTTAGTTCTTGTTTCCTTGTTTACTATGATTTTAAAAGTCTTGAATTATATCACGAGATCTTTTTGTTTGGATTAATTCAGTTTTTTGTCTCCCTTCCACAACTGTTCCAATCAAAACTTATTATAGGTTATTGTTGACATTTTATGAACTTTTACATATCTTTTACAGTTGAGCTCACAATTAGGCTAAATTTGTAGGCCCAACTATCACAACAGCAGTTTGTAGATTGGGGGCCTTAACTGGCATTTTATGTGAGTAAAACAGGTAATATTTGGATCATTGTGTATAAAATACTTAGTCCTAGTTGAGTGCAGGGGACTTGACTAGATGAGCTCTCGAAGTCTCTTCCAATTCTATGATTCTATGAAAATGGTAACTCTCCACCCCTTAGCTGTGAGTCTTAAGTACAAAAATATATTCTGGAATATTTTGTTCAATTAATTAATAAATATATGTTTCTTTTAATATGCCTTATTTGGAGTTTGGTATTTAATAAAATACTTATTGTCTCCACATTTTCTTGTTCTAAGATAGCAGCAGACCTTGGTGGGTTTGGTTTATAAAAATACTTCTGAATTTTCCCATGAGTGGCTACTTTCAGTGCATCTGTAGACTTAGATAGCTGTACTGAGTGCCAAAATTCAGTTTCATGTCACAAACAGAGCAATGACTCAACAAAGTATTTGTATTCAACCCTAAGAAAACTATTTATACAGCCACAATAGGGCTGGTTCACAGACAATGGCTTCATGTAGACAGGATTGGCCTTAGGTAAAATATTCCTAAGTGCCTAAGAATCTGCTACAACATGCAAAGATCAAAAGGGGCAGCACCAGTCATGCATGATGATGAGAACAATATAAGCACATAAATAGCACAGAAAAGTCACCTATAGTATGGAGTGCCTGTGTAAGGGACTGCTTTGGAGGTTTGCTGATGGAGTGACTTCACAGGGGTGTCTGTGCACCTCTGCAAGATGTGCAAAGGATCTCTGTGAAGAGAGCCAAAAGGACAGAGGCTGCAGATCCATCTTTATTTTGATCTTGGTGGCCCCAGTACTCTGCGCTCATAGCTGCGGAGACGGACTGCATAGCAGACCCATGGCCTGGCCCTGGCTTGGTGGGGATGGAAAGGTGGGGAGTGGATTTCACGTCATTAACAGTTCTGCACTCTGCCTGCATAGAGTCCAAATAACCTTTCCAAGAAATTCTTTGCGCGTTCTGTGCTCCACTCACGTAGAGCCTACATACTTGGTCTCTATGTGGGTGGAGTAATTTCACCACAAGAGTTTTATGGTGGTCACGATATTCCTTTTACACCAATAACTCCACTGACTTCAATGGAGTTACTCCTAATTTACTTGGGTATGAGAAGAGAATCAGGCCTGCCATGCTAGTCTTTGCATATGGATAATCTTAAGAAAAGAGATGACAAGTTTGCTGGTCAGAGAACTTTTTAGAAAGTATACTCTACTTTACGTTTTGCTTTAATGATGATTTATGTTTCTTTATGATTAATTTGTTTTTGGAGGTTTGTAATTGTAGCAAAAGGAGAGATATATAGCTATTTATAACTGCACAAATCACTTGTTGACATTTTAAAGTAATTAGAAATGTTCTCATTATCTTATTTGCTTTATTAGTTAATTGCTATGACACTCAGTGGGTTATACTTAATTTCTTTTGCATCTGGTGTAGGTGTGTCAATTTTTCTGCATTTCACTTGGCACATTCTTTCAGGTTCATCATTCTTTGATCTAAATTCTGTATACAACAGAATACAAACTCTGAGGATGTGTACTGTTATTTAAATCTGTAGCAGAGTGCTAAACAGGATGTGTCCTAAGTATAAGCTCTACTGAGAAGCTGAGAGAATATTAGAATAAGGAAAATAGTATTTTCTCTAATACTAAAGTTTCTTTTTCAGCACTGGAAGAAAGAAATTCTTCTAATGTTTCATTACCACTGTCAGTGACACAAATAATTTCGCTTATTTAATTCCTTACAAGCAGAGGGCTCAGTGGAGAACTTTTGTACAAATCAAATTTTGTACATCCTTGGCTTTATCTTTTATCTTTCTTGTTTTCCAAAAATAGATTAACTAAGTTTACTTACAGTATATGAAAGAGACACTGTATGTTAATATTCAGTATATTACAATATGTATTTTCACAGCCACTTTCAATCCAGAATTCTATGGAGAGAAAAATATTTTCTTTTCCAGGAATGCCCCAAAACACTGAAGTACTGAAACACAAAACATTTGCATGGCTTTTTCACATATTTACCATGAATGACCTCTTTATTAAAAGGAAATACATTTTTTATTCTCAGAACTTTGAGACATTTTATCCTTCTTTTATGACTTCTGCTGATGTTATCCTAAAACTGAAGTACTATTTTGGCAAAGAAATTGGACAAATAAAGCTATTTTTAATTAAGAATGAAGATATAGCTGAGTACTTAGGTTCACTTCACTTTACCGGGTGGCAGGGAGGAGAGTGATACTTTTCAAGGTCGAATTAACATTGTGCTTATAAATAGCTAAAAAACTGGCAGAATTTCTAAATAGATATGAAACTGAAGTTATCCTCAGATGGGAAAAGGCAAAGACTTAAATATGAGTTGCAAGAAAGTGATTAATGTAAAAGGGGCCAGGACTATTTATTTTTATTTTATTTAATTGAGAAGAGCATTTGTATGTTAAAGGCTCATTTTCTGTTTTGTATGGCACATTCTGGATGATGAAAATATGTATGAAATTCTTCTGGTTAAAAATCACATAGACTTTGCAAATTTTGTGATACCCCTAAAATAATAACATTATTAATAAATCTCTCTTTGTTATAAAAACACCCACCAGGATCAGTGTAGGGGTGATTGTTTCCTATGGCATGTACAAATCAAGAGTCAGGGCTCTTCATGCCTAGTGCCTGAGGTGTCCTTTCCAGTCCAGTCTCTATTGGAGCACATAGGAGCTTGCAGGGTTCTAAGTCCGGCTCAGTTACTGTCTCTCATGGGGGCACTGGTTCTCTGCCCACATAAGTACCACGCAGACGTATACCTGGCTTTATCGTCCAGCATCCCAGCCTGGACACAGGTGGCTCTGTGTACAGTCCCTGGGGATTCCTCTCTGCATCTAGCTTCTGTGCGGCTTCTGGCTAGCCATGCAACTTCTGCTTCAACTTCCCTGACCTCAGTGGCCATATAGCTGCCACTTCCAAACAGAGCCCAGCCATTTCCTGGTTCAGGACCGTTCCCCTTTCCTGGCCAGGGGAAAGGAGATCTGAAGTGGGGAGAGGGCTGATAGGAGTTGTAGTCCCCTTGCTTAGCATATCTATCCCAGAGGCATTCCATGAGGAATGTCTAGTTACATACTAGGTATGTTAATTGTGATCAAGCAGGTGTGAATTAAAGGCTAGATCATCGGGCTCAACGGGTAGTGATCAATGGCTCCATGTCTAGTTGGCAGCCGGTATCAAGCAGAGTGCCCCAAGGGTCAGTCCTGGGTCTGGTTTTGTTCAATATCTTCATTAATGATCTGGAGGATGGCGTGGACTGCACCCTCAGCAAGTTTGCAGATGACACTAAACTGGGAGGAGTGGTAGATATGCTGGAGGGTAGGGATAGGGTCCAGAGTAACCTAAACAAATTAGAGGATTGGGCCAAAAGACAAGGACAAGTGTAGAGTCCTGCACTTAAGACGGAAGAATCCTATGCACTGCTACAGACTAGGGACCGAATGGCTAGGCAGCAGTTCTGCAGAAAAGGACCTGGGGTTACAGTGGATGAGAAGCTGGATATGAGTCGACAGTGTGCCCTTGTTGCCAAGAAGGCTAACGGCATTTTGGGTTGTATAAATAGGGGCATTGCCAGCAGATCGAGGGACGTGACCATTCCCCTCTATTCGACATTGGTGAGGCCTCATCTGGAGTATTGTGTCCAGTTTTGGGCCCCACACTACAAGAAGGATGTGGAAAAATTGGAAAGAGTCCAGCAGAGGGCATCAAAAATGGTTAGGTGGCTGGAGCACATAAGTTATGAGGAGAGGCTGAGGGAACTGGGATTATTTAGTCTGCAGAAGAGAAGAATGAGGGGGGATTTGATAGCTGCTTTCAACTACCTGAAAGGGGGTTCCAAAGAGAATGGATCTAGACTGTTCTCAGTGATAGCAGATGATAGAACAAGGAGTAATGGTCTCAAGTTGCAGTGGGGGAGGTTTAGGTTGGATATTAGGAAAAACTTTTTCACTAGGAGGGTGTTGAAGCACTGGAATGGGTTACCTAGGGAGGTGGTGGAATCTCCTTCCTTAGAGGTTTTTAAGGTCAGGCTTGACAAAGCCCAGGCTGGGATGATTTAGTTGGGGATTGGTCCTGCTTTGAGCAGGGGGTTGGACTAGTTGACCTCCTGAGGTCCCTTCCAACCCAGATATTCTATGATTCTATGACACATTTAATGTAATTCTTTACTTGTTACTAACAACAACTTAGATTTCAAAACTGAAATAATTTTAAAACATAATTTACTTATTACTTTTCTTTTTGCATTTCTCTCAGCTTGTCCAATGAAAATCAATTAAGTCAGTTTCACTTTTGTTCATGACCAATTTCAGGTTCTCAGTGTTGCAATGTTTGTGTTGCAAACACTTTATGAGTGAAAATACCTTTTCTTTTAAGCTTTAAAATACCCTGGAAATATTTCAATTGGGTTTAGATTTTTAAAAAGCTATTCTTTCAAAATCTAAGTTTCTAAATTTGGGTTCAAATTTGAGGAGACCATTCTTTTAAATCCCAAATTATATAAGATGTCTACCATTTAGGCATAGTGAAAAGACTAGCACAATTTCTAACAACTTTGTTGCAGTCACCAAAGTCTTGCTCTGTTGGTTGATGTGATGCACTGCTATGATGTATTGGACTATTACAATGTAAGTGGATCATGTTTCAGAACCAATAAAACTAATACTGATCAATAAGGCCTCAATTTTCAAACTTTCAGTCACATCCATCACTTTATACATGTGAGTAATCACACTGAATCACACTGAATTTAAATCTTTTAGTCTGGAAAATAGGTGTTTGTCAACATTGATTTGTCTGCTTACAGCCCACATCAGTAATGAAACATGGTGGTATCATTGTTTTTAACCTTTCCAAAATCCATAATGTGTCTGAGCTGGTGGCTAAGATGTTACCCCAAGTTCACATCTTGTACTTGGACTATTGTTACCACTTGATTTGTCTTCCTGCCTTATCTATTACCTATTTGCAATCCCTTTGGAAAGCAGTAGCATTCTTAACTTTCTCATCACCTTGTAGCTCCAGTGTCACACACCTTTATTTAAGGAGACATTCTGGCTTCTGATTATCCTGAAGATAACATGTAATCTCCTGTTATTTGTAAGCATTGAAAATTTTCATTCTTTAGTGTCTCCATGTGTATGCAATTTGATTTATACTTGCACTCTTCGGTGGGCTTTACCTTCTGGGTGAGATGAATTACTTGTCTTGTCTTTGTACCAGTGCAATTTTTAAGTGTAGGGTTTTCTCTGATGTGGTTCCATGTTGGTGGGATGCTCCTCCATTTGATATCTGTGGGTGCTGCTATGTTTATATATTCATTTTGCACAGCATTCTGTTACTAGGAAAGTGTCTGTCTTATAAATCAGTAACATGATAATCATTTAAAATTTTCATTGTCATATCAGCATTAATCAATCAGTCCTCGTAACACTCCTGTAGGTAAATAAGACAGTATTTCCATTTCACTAATAGAAAAACACACAGAGAGAGTAAATGACTTCTTTAACTGCATATATTGAGTCAGGGTAGGAGACTTGAAGAGTTCCTGGTTCCCAGGCCATAGACAGTCCAATATCTGAACCTCAGTCACCGAGGACCTGTCTTCATTGCTACAAATTTCTCTAATGTAACTGCATCTATATAGTTACACTGGCGCAGACCCATTAGCAAAGAGATGCTCCACTCATACATGACTTACTGGTGATTTACTGGGATAAGTCATGCGGGTGGTAAGCCCCTCTTCAGGTTATTGCAGTGTGTCTACTTTATGGGTTTGAATCAGTTGTGTACTATGTATATATTGTTTTAATGTAGAATGTATTTACACTGGCATAAATACATCAGTGTAGTTACAGCAGTTCAAACTTCACCATTGTAGACAGGGCCTAAGAGGCATGTCCTTCTTGCTCATTTCTATGTGTGAGAAACTGAAATTCACAGTATCACCTGAGCATATGTCTTCCTAATGATTGCTTAGCTAAGAAAACAAAGAATAAATAGTTTGAAATATTATTTGGGTGTTTTTCAGTAATTAAAATGACAAAATATATGCATAAACATTTAAATAGCATGACAATAAAACATGCACAAATATGGCTTTTCAAAAAACAATACTGTTTTCATTTAGAAATGCATTCACAAACTTCCTTTTTCACAGCTTCCTCTTCATTTCTTTCATCCATCATCCATACTGTAGGAGTCCTTCTAACTAGTTGTTGAAACCAAAATGTGCTTAATTTTGAACATATTTTGCTTGCTTGCCTTTAAAAATAAATGTAACGGTTCTGGGCAATTTATTCTTCTTGATTTGATCTTATTCTGGTAATGTTTGATCTCTAAATACATGCTGAGAATGAGGTCCTAAATCAGTTCTGTGGTACAGAGTTAATAGTCATACACTTTGCTATTCTATTCCAAGTGAAATATCAGCACTAGATGTGCCAGACAGTGAGAGAGCCAAAGTATCCATAGCTCTTTCTCTCCCCACTAACTCATTGTAGGGATTTCTGTTGGTGATTATCTCTTTTCTAGTTCTGAATGACTGGAGTTGTTGCTATGATCCACATTGTTGCAATGGGACTAAGGTTGAAATCCGCTTCTTTGCACATGGTCAGCACAAGGCCCCCTCAATTTCAGATTAAACCCTCAAATTGGGATTACCTGGCCCTCTGCATGGGGTGGATTTTACAGTGTACAGAAATACGTGATTCCAGACTGCCAAGATGATTGTGAATTATCACTGGGCCAATTCCTGCAGTTATATCTAAACGAAACTCCCATTGACTTCATTGGGAGTCTTGCCAAAGTAAGGATTTGCATCTAGAGTAAGAACTTTAGGATTTAGCCCATTCTGCTTATTACAGTCATTACTTTGGCACTGGGAAGTTTCTGGATTTATCCTTGTTTTTAGTTCAAAATGAATTCTTGCTTGTAATATCTCCCTCCTTCTTCTGAGTCTTATGATTCAGGTTATTGAATGTGTCTTCTTTTTTCCTTCAAGAAATTTTTTGTGTGGCTACCTCACTTCCCATTTCATACTCATAAATGGGTGATCAGACCCCACAATGCTCCTCATGAGGGTCAGCCTTGACATGCTCAAGTCAAGGTATTAACTAGGGCTGTCAAGCGATTAAAAAAATTAATTGAGATTAATCGCACTGTTAAACAATAATAGAATACCATTCATTTAAATATTTTTGATGTTTTCTACATTTTCAAATATATTGATTTCAATTATAACACAGAATACAAAGTGTGCAGTGCGCACTTTATATTTATTTTTGATTACAAATATTTGTACTGTAAAAACAAAATAGTATTTTTCAATTCACCTAATACAAGTACTGTAGTGCAATCTCTTTATCATGAAAGTTGAACTTACAAATGTAGAATTATGTACAAAAAAACCCCTGCATTCAAAAATAAAACAATGTAAAACTTTAGAGCCTACAAGTCCACTCAGTCCTATTTCTTGTTCAGCCAATTGCTCAAACAAACAAGTTTGTTTACATTTGCAGGAGATAATGCTGCCCCCTTGTTCACAATGTCACCTGAAAGTGAGAACAGGTGTTCTCATGGCACTGTTGTAGCTAGCGTCTCAAGATATTTACATGATAGATGCGCTAAAGATTCATATGTCCCTTCATGCTTCAACCACCATTCCAAAGGACACGTAGAATAATGTAGAATAAAGGTTAATACTAGGGGAAAGCTGTAAATTAGATTGGACTAAACTAACACATGTTAACTAATCCTGACCTAATCTTGTCCTCTCTTCCTAAACTGGACAAAGCCAAAGACTCAACTCCTGCAGTTGTTTCTCAGGCAAAACCCCCAGTTGAATCTGGAGAAAGGATTGCAGGATTTGTCTTTAAACTTGTATCTATCATATGAAGCATTTAAAAACTCCTGAAGGATTTGCACTCATTTACAAAAAGAAAAAATGGTTGTGAGTTTCCTCAGGGCTTGATATGCTCGTTACCCTTCATAGTTCTCCTTTTCCTCTGTAGGGGAAGTGTTTGTTGTTTTGCTGCAATTGTTTTTATTTCGTTCTCTTTCTAGACTGGCAGATAGCGACTCTCGCTTTGCTTCTGGGTGGTGCTACCATCATTCTCATAGCTTTCCTGATTGGTTTGATCTCGATCTGTGTGGGGTCTCGGAGGCGGTTCTACAGACCACTCGCAGTCATGCTCTTTGCAGCAGGTAAATAAACTAATCACTTCCAGAACTGTGTTTAAAATGTTATGAGCACAGCTTCACTTTCATGCAGTAGATGTCCACTGTAGTCATAATAGTTCAGAGACATTTTGTTTGTCTTATGCTAAATAGTATTAAGCATTTTTGGGATATCAATTTTGTAATAGGTCAATAATTTTTACATTTGCACTCTTGCAGCTTCTAAATCCAATGCAAACAAATAATTATTGTCTGAAGTACCTGCGGCATGAGGGACTGCAGGGAATAACTCAAAAGTACCAGCTTTTTGAGTAGGTTATTTTGTGTTGCTTCATGTCCCCCTTTATTCTTCTTGAAGCCCATTCTGATAAGTTTTCATGTTTTTTTAAAATTTGAGATTGAACAATTAATTCGTAATGGTGAATGAACCCCGAAGCCATAAAGATGAAAATAAATGGGATTAAATTTTAAAGGTGTTTATTTCTGCTCCTGCACCACCAGAGAATTAATTTAATTGGTTAACTCTTAGTTATTAATTTTAACGGTTGTCGTATACTGTAAAGCTCTTCTTTGATTTTCAAAGCACCAAAATGGAACAGTTTATGCAGAGATACAGTGAGACCTCAAGAAAGACCTTTAAAAACAAATAGGCCCCAAGAATTCTGCAATACAGTATATAATTGCCATACCAAATCCTGTCCTATTATGCATTCTGGTGTTTTTGGCTTGGCCGGTAAACGATATATTACCCCCTCCCCCGCGAGATCCACCAAGCATGGCTTCCCTTCATCCTGTCAATCATATCTGTGCTGGAGCCAACAGATTAAGCCTCTCTGATAGCCCATAATGAAGAGACTGACAGATACATCTAGTCTGCTAGATGGATTTTAAAAAAAGCCATTTTCAAGGATATGAAAAGATAGGCTTTTAGAATTTGAAGGGTATTTAGAGCTGAAACAAAGCTCTGGGGAAGGATCCTGCTGCCCCCTGCTGTATGTATTAATGCAGTTGGCCTGCTGCAATTTAGCAGGGATAGGGACACACTTTTATGCATGTAATATTACTGTTGTCTGTCTCATTTGTTTTTACTGAGAAAATGCAAAATGGGTTCAGAAATCTTGAGTAGAAATGGATCTTTTTGATCTGTGTGTGAATTAACTGACACATGCCCACTAAATGAACGCACTAGTCTCTCTCTTATTTTTTTCTTTTTTAAACTCCCCTTCAACCATAACATTATAAAACACTCCAGGCAGTTAATTTCTAGGGAAATGGGATTATTGTACTTCTCTGGTGGTTTCTCATTTGGCCTTTGACTCCATGTCTCATAATACTGTGCAGTAATTGCCCAGAAATATACTGTCTATCATGACTTATTGCTTAATTAATATCTTATTAAATTTTGTAGCTTTTTCTTTTTTATATAAAAGCCTTGCTTTCTCTTTTCGGAGAGAGCCTGAGAAAGAATCCCAATGTTTTCCCCACTGGGATTAAAATAAATTTGCTTATTTATTACAACAATTCTGCTCTTCACACTTACCTACATCAGTATGACTATATTAATGCTCTACTATGTGGAAGATAATTTACCCGTTTCCTTTACCCTAGGTTATTTGTATTTAAGAGCCATGGCCCAAATGTGATGGAGGGAGGGATATGGTGAGGCCAAGAAGAGCTGCCTGTGCAACGTTGCCTGGCAAATCTGTGGGGAATGGTTTTGGGATTTAATGCTGACGTTGTCATTTATTCCTAAGGGTCACAGCTCTTTCAAATATCTTTGGAGTTGGACAGGGGCCAACCTTTAAAGGCCACCACCAAAACCCTGAATAGTACCCTAAAGCCCTGTTCAGACTGTTTGGGACCAGTTATAGCTGAGAGACCCTTCTTTCTTGCCTTATACAATTCCAAGGCAGTGGAGATCAGTTAGGAAATGGTTGCTTTCAGAGACTGGATTTCAACAGTTCATGACAGAGAACTGGGCACACGCTCCCTATCCGAGGGCCCATGTCTTTGAAATTCACTTCCCTTCTCAGCTCATTAGAATCCAAATCTAGTGACTATAAGGGCATGATGCACAGGATTTGGTTGACTTTGTTCTTTGTTGTTTCATATCTATATCTTGCATGTGTGCTAATCTTTGAAATTATAGCACCTAGCAGTTATTACTCAGTGTGTGGTATTACTCAGTGTGTGCGGGGGGAAGGGGGGAGAGGAGGGAGATGAGAAGCCGTATACACTTCTACCCCGATATAACGTGGTCCTCAGGAGACAAAAAATCTCACCGCGTTATAGGTGAGACTGTGTTATATTGAACTTGCTTTGGCCCCCCGTTCCTTGTTCCCTGACCGCCCCCTACCCAACCCCCCTGCTCCCTGTCCCCTGACTGCTCCGACCCCTATCCACACCTCCTGCCCCCTGACAGGCACTCACCGGCAGTGGCAGGAAGTGGAGCAATGTGGCCCCAGCCTGCTCCACTCCGCCACCTCTCAGCCGCGGCGCTCCACGTCCTGCCACCGGTGAGTGCGGGGAGGTTGCGGAAAGGATGCCCCCCGTACTCACCTGCATTGGAAAGCGGAGCGTTGCAGCTGGGAGCTGGTGGAGTAGAGCGGGCTGGGGCCGTGTTGCTCCGCTTCCTGCTGCTGGTGAGTGCGGGGAGGTTGGGGAAAGGACGCCCCCCCGCACTCACCTGCGGCAGGAAGCGGAGCGACGCGGCCCCAGCCCGCTCCGCTTTCCTGGCCCCAGCCCCACCTGTGTCGCTGTGGGGAGGTTGGGGAAAAGTCCCGCAGTCACCTGCATGGGAAGTAGAGCAACGCAGTCCCAACCCGCTCCACTCCGCCACCTCCCAGCCGTGGTGCTCTGCTGTGGGGAGGTTGGGGAAAGGACGCCCTCCGCACTCACTGGCGGCGGGAAGCGGAGCGATGCGGCTCCAGCCCGCTCAGCTTTCCTTGCCCCAGCCCCAGCCGTGTCGCTGGGAGGGGGGTTGGGGAAATGTCCCGCACTCGCCTGCGGCGGAAAGCGGAGCGCTGTGGCTGGGAGCTGGCAGAGTGGAGCGGGCTGGGACCGGGCTGCTCCGCTTCCGCCGCTGCTGGTGAGTGTTGGGGGGATCCCTTCCCCCAAGCCCTCTCCCCCGAGCGACACGGCTGGGGCGGGGTGAGGGAAGTGGAGTGGGCTGCTCCCGGCCCCCTGCTAATCCCCTGGGCTACTCTGGGACTTTTGGGCCCCTAAAATTGCTCCCCGCCACAGCTCCTGCCTCCTAGACCCTGGGGAGGGGGAGGCCCCTGGCCGCCCCCGAGACCCTCTGCCCCTTATCCAACCCCTCGGCCTCGGTCCGGCCCGGCACCCTTAACACGCTGCTCAGAGCAGCGTGTCAGAGCTTTACGCATTGTATGCGAACCCGTGTTATATGGGGTCACGTTATATCGGGGTAGAGGTGTATTTACATAGAAGTACCTCCATTTTCATAAACATTTTCCAAATAGAAGGCTGCATTGATTGTTATTCAGCAAACTCTTCATACCATAAAATTTTTTAACAAGATGAAAAAAGCTAGTGGATTACTTTTTTCCTATTTTCAGAAGTGTTGTTGTTCTGCATATACAGTGTTATATAAAATGCTGGTTCAAATGCAACTTCCAGGAAAGAAGTCTTTGAAATGCAGTAGAATACTTCATAAAAACAAACCCTGCACTCTGTTCTGGACTTGAATATTTCAGTTTGTAACAAGGACTAGCGCACTAGGGGAAGGGGAAGACGAGAGGAGGCTGAAGGGAAAACTCAGGACTGGCAGATGCAAGCTGGACTGGAGAACTGTGAGAGTAGATTGCTGGATGAGGAAAGTGGCCAGTGGAAGCATGTGATTACAAGGACCAGCCAGAGGAAAAGACTGGCTACTGAAGGAGAAGTAGAGCTCAGGAACAGGTTTGCTGAGTTGGAAAATGAAGGGGCACAGCAGGCAGTAACAGAAGGTGGGAGGGCAAGGAAGAAAAGAGCAGCTAGTTCTACAAGAAGAGGGAAAAGTCGATTGAGATAGCCAGAGTTCAGAGCGGATAGATAGAGGATGACTCGCAGAAGATTGCAGGAGAGAACAAAAGATATGAGGACTTGCAGTCAGAGAATGGAAGGAGGAAGGCCAGAGAATTGCAACCATCAGAAGAGGCAGGTCTATGTGATTGGGGACATCCTACTTAGAAGGACAGAGGGACCTGTCACCAGAGCTGATCTGGAGAACAGAAAGGTGTGCTGTCTGCTGGGAGCTAAGATATGGGAGCAGGAAATAATCCACTGATTGTCCTTCATGTGAGAACAAATGACACAACTGGATTCTCGCTGGAATGCATCAAAAGAGACTATGCCAGGATGGGGAAGATGCATTAAAAATGGAGACTCAGGTGATATTCAGTGGGATTCTGCCTGTCCCTAGATGATGAGAATGAAGGCAAGACAAGATTATGATGATCAACAGATTGCTCGTGCAGTGGTGCTATAAGAAGGGCTTTGGGATGTTCGATCACTGGGAGGCATTCATGGACAGAGGACCGTTCTTGTGGGATAGACTCCACATGAGTAGGGAGGGAAACAGATTTCTGGGATGGAGGTTCGCACAACTGACTAAAAGAGCTTTAAACTAGGAATTCATGGGAGATGGCTGGGAGATGTTCATGCAATCTCCATACCTGATTCTAACATTGAGCTGGAGGAAAATCAAGTAAGAGAGGATACAGCAGTAGAGAAAGGAAAAATAAAGGGTAGGAGAATGGACATCAAGAGAAAAGAAAGTGCCAGTACCAATGACACTAACAGTCAGGTAGGCAGTAGAATGACCATACTTAATCAGGTGAAGAATCTGGGTGAAGCCAAGTAGAAACAACTAAGATATCTGTAGGCCAATGCAAGGAGCCTCAGTAACAAAACGGAGGAAGTAGAATTTCTGGTGCAGAAGAGGAACCAGATATTACAGGGATAACAGAAACATGGTGGAACACTAGTCAAGACTGGAGTACAGATATTGAAGGGTATGTGCTGTTCAGGAAAGACAGAAATAAAGGTAAAAGTGGTGGAGTAGCATTGGATATTAATGACAAGGTAAATTCTAAAGAAATTAAAAGTGATAGAATGGATAAAACAGTCTTTTGGGGTCAAAATCACTTAGGGGGAAGAAAGGCAACAGAGGCTCCACTGGGTTAGCACTTGGGGTCTGCTACAGACCCTGGGATCCATTTTGGATATGAATAGAGACCTCTTTAATAATGAAATAAATATTACTGGGAATTGTAAGATTATGGGAGGTTTTAATTTTCCAGATATAGATTGGAGGACAAGTGCTACTAATAACGTCAGGTCCCAGATATTCCTGAAATGTGATGGCTGACAGATTTCTTCATCAAATAGTCACAGAACCAACAAGAGGTGATAACAATTTAGATTTGGTATTAGTGAGTAGTAAGGGCCTCATAGAAGAACTGATTGTAGAGGCCAGCCTTGGTTTGAGTGATCATGAGCTAATTCAGTTTAAACTAAATGGAAGGATAAACAAAAATAGATCTACAACAAGGGTCCTTGATTTCAAAAGAGCTAACTTTTTAAAAAAATTAAGGGAATTAGTTAGGGAAGTGGACTGGACCAAAGAAGTCAAGGAACTGAGTGTGGAGGAGGCTTGGAATTACTTTAAGTCAAAGTTGCAGAAACTATCTGAAAACTGCATCCCAATCAGGGGGGAAAAATTCATAGGGAAGGGTTGCAGACCAAACTGGATGAGAGAGCATCTCAAACAAGTGATTAAGAGAAAGCAGAAAGCCTACAAGGAATGAAAGGTGGGAAGGCTCGGCAAGGAAAGCTCCCTCTTGGAGGTCAGACGATGTAGAGAAAAAGTGAGAACTGCCAAAGGCAAGCAGACTTGGACCTAGCTAAGGAAATTAAAACCATAGTAAAAGATTCTTTAGCCATATAAATAAAAAGAAAACAAGGAAACAAGTGGGATCACAAGAAGTGGGATCACTAAGCACTGAGGATGGAGTGGAAATTAAAGATAATCTAGGCATGGCCCAACACCTAAACTAATACTTTACCCTACTTTTTAGTATGGGTAATGAGGAGGTTAGTGGTAGTGACAGGGTGGCTAATAGAAATGAAGATAATGGAGGTAGAAATTTCCACATACGAGGTGGAAGTCAAACTCAAACAGCTCCATGAAACCAAATCGGAGGGCCCAGATAATCTCCATCCAAGACTATTAAAGGAACTGGCACATGAAATTGTAAACCCGATAGCAAGGATTTTTAATGAATCTGTAAATGGAGAATTGCAAATATAGTTCCTATTTTTTAGAAAGGGAAAAAAAGTGATCCAGGAAACCACGGGCCTGTTAGTTTGACCTAGGATGTATGCAAATTTTGAAAGACAAAGTAGTTAAGGACGTAGAAGTAAACAGTAACTGGGATAAAATACAGCATGGTTTTACAAATGGTAGATCATGCCAGGCCAACCTGATCTTTCTTTGAAAAGTTAACTGATTTTTTTTTTTGGCAAAGGACATGCAGTAGATTTAATCTACCTGGATTTCAGTAAGGCATTTGATACTGTTCCACGTGGGAAATTATTAGTTAAGTTGGAGAAGATGAGGATCAATACGAAAACTGAAAGGTTCATAAGCAAGTGGTTAAAGGGGAGACTACAACGCATCAGACTGAAAGGTGAACTCTCAGGCTGAAGGAAGGTTACTAGTGGAGTTCCTCAGGGATTGGTCTTGGGACCAATCTTATTTAACATTTTCATTCATGACCTTGGCACAAGAGGATGTGAAAGACCTGGGTGTATTGGTTGATCACAAAATGACTATGAGCCACCAATGTGACGTGGCTGTAAAAAAAGGCAATGCAGTCCTAGGATGCATCAGGTGAGGTATTTTCAGTAGACAGGGAAGTGTTAGTATCATTATAAAAGGCACTGGTGAGACCTCATCTGGAATAGTGTGTGCAATTCTGATCTCCCATGTTTAAGAAAGATTAATTCAAACTGGAACAGGTGCAGAGATGGGTTACTAGGATGATCGGAGGAATGGAAAACCTACCTTACGAGAGAAGGCTTGAGGAACTTGCCTTGTTTAGCCTAACCTAACAAAGGCTGAGGGGAGATATGATTGCTCTCTGTAAATACCATGGAGGAAGAGGAGTTATTTAAGTTAAGCACCAATGTTGACAGAAGAACAAATGGTTATAAACTGGCCATCAACAAGTTTTAGGCTTGAAATTAGGTGAAGGTTTCTGACCATCAGAGGAGTGAAGTTCTGGAATAGCCTTCCCAGGAGAGCAATGGGGACAAAAAATCCTAACTGGCTTCAAGACTGAGCTTGATATGTTTATGGAAGGGATGCTATGATGAGATTGCCTACCATGGCACGTGGCCCAACTGACTGCTAGTAGCAAATATCTCCAATGGCTGGAGATGGGACATTAGATGAGGAGGGCTCTGTGTTACTACAGAGAATTCTTTCCCAGGTGTCTGGCCGGTGGGTCTTGCTGACATGCGCAGGATCACTGCATTTGGGGTTAGGAAGGAATTTTCTCCCAGATCAGATGGGCAGAGATCCTAGGGATTTTTTCACCTTCCTCTTCAGCATGGGGCATGCATCATTCGCTAGTTTGAACTTGAGTAAATGTTAGATTCTTTGTAACTTGACATCTTTAAAATCATGATTTAAGGGCTTGAGTAACTCAGCCAGAGGTTATAGGTTTATTACAGGACTGGGTGGGTGAGATTCTGTGGCCTGTGATGTGCAGGAGGTCAGACTAGATGATCAGGATGGTCCCTTCTGGCTTTAAAGTCTATGAGACAATGTTGGGTTGAGATGCATTGGCAGGACAGTTTTGCACTATTGTTGTTGCAGTTCCTGTTCTGCCAGTAAATTGAGGACTTTTGTCTCTAGTGCACTCAAATTGGCATCTTTTGGTAGCACTAAAGCCATTTACTTAAAAGAGGGAAAGAGTGCACAGGGAGGATATAAAAAGCAAAATTAAAATGATTTTTTGTGCAATAAATGTTTAAACACCAGGGTAATACAATTAAGATGTATTTCATGTTGTTATAATTTTGCAATGTAATTTCAGACAGAATTCTGTAATTCAGAATAGTCATTTTTTTAGTGTAATTTTAATCTGGCACGGGGCTCATAGAGAATTATCTCTAAATAGCTTTCTTATTTTTATTACATTTAATATATTTCTTTGTTTAAAAAAAATGTGCTATCATATCAGATAGCTCTGTGCTTTTAACAGTATATGCCTCAATTCTGCAATTACTTAAGCATGTGCTTATCATTGTGGTTGTGAATAGTCCCACTGAAATCATGGGGCTGCTCCTGTGCACAAAGTTAATCATCTGCTTAAATGTTCATGAGATCAGGGGCACACTGTATTTAGGATGAAAAAAGGCTGGAAATCACATTGCTGTGGTGTCTTTTCTCCTCTTGTGCACATGCA
Source organism: Chrysemys picta bellii (assembly GCF_011386835.1). Taxonomy (NCBI): domain Eukaryota; kingdom Metazoa; phylum Chordata; order Testudines; family Emydidae; genus Chrysemys; species Chrysemys picta. Next base: position 206,252,764 of record NC_088791.1, read on the forward strand.
GTTCGTAGAGTTTAAGGCCAGAAGGGACCATTAGATCATCTGGTCTCACCTCCTGCATAATACAGGGGCTATTAAATTTCACCCACTTATCCTTGTATTGAACCCAATAACTGTTTATCCCAATTATGCTAATGGTAGTTATTTACCTGCATTAGGGAAGAATGGACCCTTATAAAACTGAGCTCTCCAAATAGAAAATTAGGTTCTTCATCCTTGCATGCACACACAATGCAGCTTATTACATCTGGTCAGGATACAACACAATAGTTATCACATTTATTGAATTTCATTGCAAATGTGTTTGGAGCATATACCTCTTGCTGTATGAAATCTTCCCACTCTCTCAGGAACAGTATCCTGGAAAATAATTATTTTTAAGCATCTCACTTCCTAGTATTTGCTCTGTTTCATCAGTTTAGAGCCGGAGTCAGACATATTTTTCCTCTCTGTATTTACCGTATGCAGCAAATATTTTTCCACGTATTAGAGTTTTATGACTTTACAATAGGTGACAAAGCTTTATGAATTCCTTTGTTAATCCTGATTACAGTGGGTGATGTCTACATAATATATAATTCCATAAGAATTATATTGTAATTGGACATATTAATTAATATCCCATGTTACTTCTTGTTTAGAATAAAATGGTTGAGTGTGGACTGTATTTCTTCAGGTTCCTTTATTCCTCCTCATCTTCAATGTGTTCTATTTGTAGTATCTATTAGATTAGTCATTTTTGTTTTATTTACAGAAAGAATCCAAACTCCAGACTTAAAAAAAGGTAGCAAAAAGGACATTGGGAAGAGATTGCTGCTACTTTAAATCTCCAGGGAACAAATAGAATCATATAATTATACAATAGCAATAACATTTGTTCATCTCCTAGGGAATATATTGGAGTTGCTATACGCTCTATAGTTTGTGTTAGTTTATTTTTACATACAAATAGAGCAATATATACAAATAAAAATTGGACCAAAGGCATTTTTATGATTATTTTTTAAAAAATACAAAAAGGTAAATGACTTGCTGCTTGTGCATATTATCAAATACCTCACATTTCACAAGATAGCCAATTAAATTATGCAGTTATGCAACTTTACAACTTGTTAAAGCTGCAAGACCAAACAATACAAAATCAGATGATATTACACAGAAATAACATGTTGGAATGTGTGTGTGAGTGTGTGTATGGGGGGTAACAATATTTTAAAAAGGGAAGGAGGAGATTGGAGGATGGACAGAGGGAGGGGAAAAGCGGAGAGGTCAGATGGAACGGAAGTTTAGCATTACTTGAGCTATCTCAACATTCTTTACACAAATGTATCAAGAAGTGGGTCCAAATTTCTTGCAATTCATTTAATTGTTCTCTACACCGATAAGCTGCTATTTCTTTCACTGCTAGCTCAAATAGGTTCATGTAACCAAAAACCACATTTTTAATGTGAGTGTTGGTAATGTAATGTTTGATGTGTTTTATGTAAATGAGTAAAACCCTCTTCTGACTTTTGGTTAATTTCTCTTTCAGTTGTTCTTCAGGCGTGCAGCCTAGTCCTTTATCCAGTCAAGTTCATCGAGACAGTCAACTTGAAAATATACCATGAGTTCAACTGGGGCTATGGCCTGGCTTGGGGTGCAACTATATTTTCATTTGGGGGTGCCCTCCTTTATTGCCTGAACCCTAAGATCTATGAAGACTACTACTAGTACTACTTTAGTTTGAGAAAAAGAAAAGAAATAACAAAAGGATTTCTCCATCTTTTCTAACTCGCTGTTTTTTAGAATACTTGTGGAGCACCAAGCAGTCTGCTCTGTTGATTTAATAGCCTTTGCCTTTTGGCTGCAAACACTATAACTAGCTTTTACATCCATTTAAGACAACTGCGAAAATTAAGATTGCTAATCTTACACAGGCAAACGTTGGAAGCTGCTGATACGTTAATGTCATTTTTCTTGACAACAAGCAAAGGATCTACATACAGCGATCATTGTGAGTGACGTTGCTGGAATGAAAACGCAGTGCCTGCTTCTGCCATCGCCTGCAGGGGAGCAGCTGTCATAAGCTCCATTTAGAAGTTTCCTTATATCATGGTGGATTCAGATGTCATGATAAACAGGTGGTGCCATCTTACATCAAGTGGTGTTGGGCCCTGGTCACTTGCTAGAAAAAGCTCTTGAGGAATTAGTTGCAAATGACCATGTGTTGGGGGCAATGAATGTAAATGATCAATGACTTTCCTAATGTCTGCATTGGACAGTCTGCTGAAAAAAAAACAACAACAATGGGAGTTTATGCATTGGCAATCCACATCTTCCCTGCCAACTGTGGCAGATCCCTGAAGGGAAGTCAAAACCTGGAGACATATGCTTCTAATTATGTGGCTAGAAGTTGTCTCAGCTCTGAGTATTGTGGGGTGGGGTGAGGGGTAATGGGGCTTCGAATTTCCCTGAGGCAAATAAAATGCATGTATGAGCTGCATTTGTCTTCATGCCCTTTTAATTTCCAAACTGTGCAGTAAAAATGCATAAATAACAAGTCCGACTATTTTTATAGAAGGCATTTGTTAGTATAAATGAATATATATATATATATAATATATAAACATATGCAGAGGAAGAAACACATTACATCTCAAAATGGTAATGTTTGCTGTGGTGCAGTGGTTAAAGCACTAACTTTGTATGCCTTCTTACGAGGCTTGGATCGCAATCTCCATTTTGGGTCAGTAATGCAAAATAAACATCTTAAAATCGGTTGCTCTCTCTGTATGCCCGTATGCTCTGTTTTGATGGGAAATACCTAAAAGTTCATATAAATTTGAGATGGAATTGGATTAAATCTAAAATAACTAGTTGCTTGGTACTTATTAAAAGTATTTATTTAAAAAAAAAAGCTGTTTATTAGAGAGAGACTGCCACTTTCTAAAAATCCAGTTACTTTCTGTCTCTAATTGAAAGAACGTAGCTGAGATCTAGTTATGTACAGTATAAAAATGTTATCAGTACAGTATGTAAGCTCAGATATTTGTTTTTCTCTGAGTATAAAGGGTTGATTGACATCTATCTAATTACTACTTGCTGAATACTTCCAGAGGCTATACAAATGAAATGAGAGCCAAGTTAAACTAGGGTTTTAAATTGACTTACACAGCATAACTTTTATTTTTGTTTAATATTTGCTTATTTGGGTACTTTGAATTAATTGTGAACATATTTTTATGCAGTTCTAATATACAACTTTAGAAATAATTATTTTTGTTAATGGAGAAATTTAAAATATATCCTAGTTGGGCCCCTGTAAGAGCAGGGACTTTGAAGCTGTAAACATGCATTCGTATGGTTGATGTATTGCTGGTTCTGCAAAAGGATGTGGTCCTAATGTTATTAAATGTACTCGCCACAGTTTACAGAGAGAGGCAATTCAGCAATAGGCATAGAAGAAGCATAAACCTGCTTGTAGCCTGTTGTTTGACAGAAATACTTTAAAAAACAAGACCCAGTTCTTAACAAACCTAGGCCTCTCTGGGATAGAGTGTATAATATCACAGGAGAATCGTCAGCATCAGCACTCTTCCCTGGATCAGTGATGATTAGCTAGACTAGGATGACAGAGCAAAATGATAGCTTCACTTAAATGTTTTTGTGCGGCCTGCTGAAGGATGAGGGTAAAAGGGCATGAGGGAAAGAAGGAGAGCACCTTTCACTTTATCTCGAACGCAGCTGAGAATATTTGGAATTTTGCATTTTTTCCTGCGTGACTTAACCACATTCCAGGCCTTGGCTTTAACTGCAAATCTTTCTGGACTGCAGCATAACACTGCTCTTATTTAGCAGCATTAGGAACATTGTGTGATGGAATGGGAATTAGGCTAATTTTAAGTCTACTGTGAGTGGATCTCTGTTCCTTTCTAGGGGAAACAGTGCTTTGGTGCTGACAGTTACACAGCACTTTGCTTAGTACAAGGAGAGGAAGCCGTACAATGCTAGACCTATGTCACATCTACTAATCTTAGTAAACTCCCTCTTTCTCTTTCTGTATAGCTAGAGAGAACACATTCAGTGGGCTAATGCATATACACATAAGTTGCACATATACTGGAAAACACACAATTCATAACATAAAAGGCCGTTAGGCAAACATTTTCAAACTTGAGTGCCTAAAGTTAGGATCCTATATCCATATTTAGGCATCAAAAGTCGGGGCTTGATTTTCAGAGGTTCTGAATACCTGCAACTTCCATTGAAGTTAATGGGATCTACAGGTGATCAGCACATAATCACATAATCAGTTCACTGCCACTGCAGGGGCTGTGGGCATTGGTGGCACCTTGGTCTCTTCTGTTCTCTGTTTGTGGGACAAAGTTTAGTTTCCTGAGGACTGAAATGTTTTGGTCTAACTCAGAGGCATCTGAGTGAAATTTAATGGCCTGTATTATATTGGTCAGTCTAGATGATCTAATGGTCCCTTCTGGCCTTAAACTCAATAAAACTAGTGGGGTTTGTGTGTGGGGAAACTTATGAGAATCGGGTCCTTTTTATTTAGTAGCCTAAGTGTGGGATTAGGCACCTAATTTTAGCCTATGCTGCTGCTTTTTTCCCCTACCATGGCCAAGATTGCCGAATATTGTATGTTTTGGCACCAAACGAAAAGTAAATACAATGTAAAGCGGAAATATTTTTTCTACCCATAGAATAAAACACTCCTTTATTGGAGTGTATATACAATAGACATCATTTTTTATATATTATTCTTACATCAGGCCTTCATCATTTCAGTTATATGTGGCTTTATCTCACTAGCAAGCTAATTTTTCACACCACAAACCCATTATTTCTCTTCCAAATATATATAGTGAACTTGCAAGCAGGGCTAGTTATTTTTATTTTTTAAGCTTAAAGTATACTATCCGGTGCGACAAGTACCAACCCACTCTTTTGAATTTCTTGCACAACTACATTTAGCTTTTGTAAGTTCAACATGTAAATTTTAAAGACATAAATATAGAGACCTATGTGTTTGAAATATGAATGATATATGGATTAGCATGTAACTGTATATTATTAAACATGCAATGAACTAACTGGTAAGTGAAGTCTAATCTTATGGCTAGCAATGTAATTTATTCAGACTGTATTTTTGTACAGAACAGTGCACACTAACCTGTTGCCTCTGTGTCCTCTATAATGCCTAAAACTGTGCCTAGAGATTTCATTTGTCTTTACAAATCAATCAACTAAATACTTCATGCTGTTGATGGTATTAGTTTCTCTAATGTTGTTCTGTTTATTTTTGAAAAGTGTATGGTATGTTTATTGAATGAATCCATCAAAATGTGGTTCATTTTTAATGGTCATTGTTAGGGGGAAGACACATGTTTTTTTATCTAAACTGTTTTAAGTTTGCTGTTTTATTACCATTTTTGCATTTCACAACTTTTGTAGCTTACATGAAGTTATATGTGAAAAAGTAACTAAAATAAAAAAAGATTACACTAACAAAATGCACTCGTTTTGCCCTGTGTAGAATATTTAAACACTGAAAAGTTCTGCTGCTATTTTTGTTAGGGAGAGTAAGAAACCAGAACTCTGTTTTTACTTAAATTAATTTGTCTGACACTTGGATATCATAATAAGGGCATGTTATAAAAAAAAAAGCTAAATTCTGCCCTAGTTAGTATCCTGTGGGGTTGACTGTGGTATACATCTCGGCACTATTCAGCCCAAAATGCCCTTACACAATATATTGTAACGTTTGAATGACAGAGCCCTTTAACTTGTTAAATAAAAAGCAGTGTATTGGCATTCAGAATGTACCACTCCAACTACTTCAATGGTAAATTAATGTGATATATTCAATATTCTTTTCCATATTTCCAGATTATATAGTGCTATTTTCTGTATGAACCTGAAGTATGGGTTACTTTTTCACTTTTTGAATAATCTTTTACACTATTCTTCCTTTTTAACCTGGAGGGGAGTATTGAACTGTGTATTTAAAAGCACAGTTTAAATAAAGAAAACATGTATTATGATCTCCATAACATTCAGGTTACAGCTTGTCAACCCCTTTCTCTCACTGGTAAGCTGAGATCTACTTGAGTCCACTCCATGTGAAAATGCTCTTGTTTCACCTTGCAAACATAGTGCAGTGTGCAGCATGCCACAATAAGATGGACAGTGTTGGCCACGCTTGCGTCCAAACAGTTTTGAAGGCAGCAACATCTTGCTTTGAATCTGCCAAATGTGCACTCAGCCACCAGCCTGCAACTGCCAAGCATTTATTGAGCTTTCTTTTGCCAGGTTCTTTGAGCTCAGGGTACGGTTTCATGAGCCATGGCAGGATAGTGTAAGCAGAGTCTGCTGTCATGAGTGGGCACAGAGACCCTATTGATAATCATGTAATTTGGAGCAAATAAGGTCACTGCTTGTCCAAACCAGTAAACGCCAGATCTTAGCACCGTGGCATCATGCACCTTGCCAATACAGCATGCACTGGTGTCCACAAACCTGCCTCTTTGATCGGCCAAGGCCGGCATAGCAATTAGGGATGGAAATATTGGTTAAAATAGTTAACCAGTGAAAGGATTAAAATTGTATCATTTAATCGTTTAACCGTTAACTGATTTCACTCCAGCAGTGGGGCAGTGTGGGACAGCAGGGCTCTCACCAGAACTAGGGCCCCACTGGCCCGCCGCAGCCGGGGCCGCTGCAGCCCACCTGCTGGCACAGTGTGGCCAGAGCCGGGGCTCTGACAGTGGGGCCGGGGCCACTCCAGCCCACCGGCCTGGGCTGGAGTCCCGCCGGTGTGGCCAGGGCCATTCCAGCCCGCCCGGCCCGACGCGACCGCGCTCGGGGTCACACCGGCCATCCCGACGCGGCCAGCCACAGGGGTTAACGGTTAAGGTCCAGTTAACAGTAAGCCTAATGCTTACCAGTTAACCATTTAACCTTTTACATCCCTAATAGCAATGGAGTAGTATCCTACAAAGGATACTACTCCATCACTATGTAGGCCTTGGCTGACCAAAGAGTTGACATAGTTGCTTGCTCCTTGTGGAGGGCGAACTGTGGGCACATTTGTAGCCATGGTGCAGTTTGGGAAGCTTATTCTTACAAAGCCAGCAGTTATTTTGGGCACATTAGTTTTGCCCACCATCTTTGGGTAAACCACAGTCCTAATTGCATCACAAGGCTCCACCACGCTAACAGTTAACTTGGGGTCTGTAGTAGTCTGGAGTAGCCAGCTTCCAGATGTCCACAGCAGCCTACTTCTGGAGTGGTATGGCCTCCCTCCTGTATCTCTTGGCATGGGGGACTTGATGCAAGCTCCTCACACAGCTACGCAAAGGTGTGTTTCCTAATGCAAAAGTTCTGGACCTACTGCTAGTCATCTCACACCTCATGACAATGAGATCCCACTAGTCTATGCTTGTGACCCTGATTCAGAATCTGTGTGGAGAATCCACAGCTATGGCAGCACACATCAGGTGCATCAACTGTTCCAGAGCTGTACCTCACTCTGAGACGGTGAGGCATTCATACTGCTGCAGCATGGATGTTAGCAGGTGAGCTTGGCAAGTGCAGGTTCACGGGCTTGGATGCCCAGAGCAGGGTAGAGTATGCAGTGCAGACGTATCCTGAGTAACTGCTCTCCAAAGCAAGAAAGGGGTGGATAATCTGGCCCTCAATAATTTGAAAGGCAACAGACCTATTTTTGCATTTATGGAGGATGGATGGATTCATGAGCACTACCATCTGGGCACATGAGAGGGTGTGGAAATGAAGTGGTGGGAAAAGAATTCAGAAGAGAAAACTGGGCCAATAAAGGAGGAGGACTGGAATTCCTTAGAAACCTTGAATTTTCAAAGAGAGGTAACAAGGGGTAGTAGGAAGGTAGTAATAGTAAACTAGAAACAAGAACATATATGCCACTAGAGTGCAAGATGGCAACATGGAAACAGAAGATGTGTGTAAGTTCCATCCTATGGGTTGTGAAATACTGGCCATAGTGTGGCCTTCCAGCTCCAAAGGGATGATGAAAAATGTCCTTCAGAATTATTTTAATTAAAATTTGCCACTTCAAAAAACTTATTTCTATATGTTTGAGAGTACTTCCCCACCACATGTTTCATGATATGGAAATGACTAAATTCTGACTGAGTATATAGAAAGAGTGTTGTTTTCTTGTGTCTCTTATTTCGTTCCTCCCATTTTCCTTCACATTTGCTGAAATACAATTGTAAGAAACTTTTTTTTCAAACACAAATTGGCTTCACAATGTCTCCTGGAAATTAAAGGGGCACTGAGGTTTGACAGGACCCTGCATTATCTCCCACAGGAGTGCTACATATTCAACGAATAGCTCCAACAAATATTTTGACGTGCTAAGGGGGGCATTCTGATATAGATGTGCCAATCATTTGACAAATTGTGTGGTATCAGGCAGATGAGGCAATTATATCACTCTTGGGGGGGGGTACATGGGGTAGAGCGAGGGATTTTTATGACAAAGCTGTGAAGTTTTATTGAACTAAATCTACTGTAACGAGTGAATGAGTTCTCAAATATAAACATACAAAGAACCTTCCCCTCCAGCTAAATGTTATAATAATTACACTCCCCATCTCCTATTTTATATCGTGCTGTTTTTTTCACTCATTTTTCTCTCCTCCTTTAGGGCCAATGCAGAGTTTATGCTGCTCTGATAGTGGAAAGGGGCCAGAATTGCCACAATGTCACCACCAGGGAAAATCCCCAGCATAGGGCCTTCCCTCAAAGTGGCATAGTTGGCTGTACTTCACCCATCCGCCCAGCCCCAGCAGATGGTGTGTGCTCAGAAGGAGGGGGCTAGAATGCTTCTAATGCTCTTGGCTGCTGTAACGTATTCTAGGACAGGAGGAGAGATGGTGTGTTTAAGGAAGTGAACTGGGACTCAGCATACCTGGGTTCACCTTTTGGCTCTGCAGCAGACTGCCAGGTTAACCTTGGGTGAGTCACTTAATCTCTTTGTGCCTTAGTTTCCCCATCTTCAAAGTGGAGGTTAGTAGCATTTTCTGACATCCTAAGTGTTGTGAGGATGAATACATTAATCTGTTCGATGCACTTAAGACTTGTCTATATCAGGTATGTTTACACCAGTACAAACCCCCCAGTGTAGATTCAATTCTATTCTCTATTGGTTCTTATGCCGTGCCTGTCACTATAGTATCTGAGTGTATTTCAGTATTGCAGCAAACGATGGGACTAACATGTTTGTTCTCATCCTCTCCCCAGAGGGAGGAGTGTGTGGTGGAGTGTCTAGTTCTGGATTTTTTATTTACATGTTGCTATATATTTATGGTAGAGAAAGCAAAGTCAAAGAAATGAACTTTGCACTTAGAACAGAAAGTGGTGAAGTTTGTGATGGGTCTTAGTTTCTGTTGGAGTTCATGCTACAGTCTTGGCCTAACTCCTGAGAAATTTCTGTCTTTGCATCACCAGTGTTAAACTATTTGAAACTGGGATAAGCCACAGCAGTGAAAAGTCATTTTACATCTGTGCAATGTGTCTACACTGGGGTTTGCACTGGTGTAGCTAGACTAGATACAAAAAGCCATACAATGGGCAAGGTCTTAGATATTGTAATGATTTGTGTGTGTGTGTGAGACTGGGTGACTGGATGGGCCACACTGAGGATGCTATACTCAGGGCAGACTGCAAAGAATAGGGCAGTCAATCCCAAACCTAGTAGTTTATTCAATAATTAGATTCACCAAGCCAGTAACAAAATAGCTTCTGTAGTACCATGCTGACTATCAAGAAGCCAAATACAGTCCCCTTTATGCATGCCAGCTCTTGACCCCCACCTAAAGAGCCAAGTCTAATATAGCGGGGTTATTGAAAACCAGATTCACCATATGTTAGGTCCACCTGTCCCAAAGGACAGGACACTGATCCCCAGGGCAGTATGAGTTTCAAAACTTACCCAATAATCACACAAATGCCAATCCTTTAGTAACTAATACTGAAGGTTTTAATAATAAAAGGAAAAAGAAGGAAGAGCATTGCAGTGGTTAAGATCTCAATATATATACACAGATATGTAAAAAGTGCTGCGGCCAGTTTCATAGCTGAGATGGTGAGGCTGCTGATTTGCAAAAGTCTTTCTGGGATCAATGTAAAAGGTTCTAGTCCACTGGGCAGTCTAGGCAGTTTGTTCAAATTCTTCCATGAGAATTCCAGGGTAAATCCAGAGTAAATCTGGAGATCTCAGTCTTGTGCCTGAGACCTTCCCTGTCAAAGTTTAAGCAGACCTGAGATAAAAAGGATCAGGCCTTTACTTTATAGTCTTCTAACAAGCTAATACACTTCTTGACAGCAATTGTCACAGCATGACCTTTCTCGGATGAAGAATTGGCAGTGCAGAGTGTTGCTTTGAAGCTAATCTTCTATTTCCTGTGCATACACAGGTAAACTAGTTGTATTCATTAACACAATGCAATTAGTCATTCAAACAATCAAGGCAGTTCATTATAACATACATAATTAAGCTGAAGACAATGTAAATAATATGATTAGTTCCTGTAGTATCTTACATTTTTGATCTTTGAGTTAATAGAATACAGTAATGAAGCATTATAAGACAGGAACAGGATTTTAGCATCTACAAGCTAATTAGATCACATTGTTTACCTGTATCTTGTTAGAAGTTTAACACAGACAAATACATTTAGCATCTACCCTTGATATATATTACTACATATAAATGGGTTAATGATTGCTGGTCTAGGACATCACTTTGAAATTAACATACCAGTAGATTGTCTTGATTACATTTCAGTGCTTCTTGTTAAGTTGTTATGGGTCATACATAAATTGACCAGTTTGTCAATGCCACAGTGTGTGTCCCATGTAAGTATATAACTTGATAATAGAAAAATTAGAGTAGCTCTGAGACTGCTCTAATTTACATTGGGATGAAATACCCACCTTCCCCAACACCCTAAGTTCCTGTGCTGAGTACAGCTGTGGCAGGAGGGAAAATCAGAGACATTGCCTTCATCTCTTTTAGTTGAGGCCAATTTCTGTTTTATCTCATAATAGTTCATTAAATAGGGAAATATCAGGTTAAAGAATATTAGATAAGTTAGATATATTTAAGTAGGCAGGGCTTGATGAAATGCATTCTATGATACTTAAAGAACTAGCTGAAGCAATCTCAGAACCATTAGTGATTATCTTTGAGAACTCAGGAAGGATGGGTGCTGTCCCAGATGACTGGAGAAGGACAAATGTAGTACATATCTTTAAAAAGGGGAATAAAGAGGGCCTGTGAAATTATAGACTAGTCAGCCTAACTTCAATACCTAGAAAGGTACTGGAGTGAATTATTAAATAATCAATTTGTAAGCATCTAGAGATAATAGCCAACATATATTTTTCAAGAACAAATCATACTAAACCAACCTCATTTCCTTTGACAGGGTTACTGACCTACTGGATAGGGGGAAGATCTGGACGTGCTAGATCTTGATTTTAGTAAGGCTTTTGACTAAGTCCCACATGACATTTTCATAAGCAAGCTAGGGAAATGCAGTCTAGATGAAATTACTTTAAGGTGGGTGCATAACTGGTTGAAACACTATACTCAGGGTAGTTATCAATGTTTTACTGTGACACTGGAGGGACTTATTGAGTGAGGTCTGGCAGGAGTCTGTCCTGGGTCTGGTACTAGTAAGTATTTTCATTAATGATTTGGCTAATGGAGCAGAAAATATGCTCATAAAATTTGTGTATGACACCAAGATGGGAGGGGATGAAAGCATTTGGGAGGACAGGATTACAATTCAAAATGACCTTGACTAATTGGAGAATTGGTCTGAATTCAACAAGATGAAATTCAATAAAGACAAGTGCAAAGTACTACACTTATGAAACAAAAATCAAATGCATAACTACACAATGGGGAATAACTGGCTAGGTGATAGTGCTGCTGAAAAGGCTCTGGGCTCACAAATCGAATATGGGTCAACAATGTGATGCAGTTGCTAAAAAGGCTAGTGTTCTGGGGTGTATTAACAGGGGTGTCGTATGTAAAAGACACAGAGAAGTAAGTGTCCTCCTCTACTTGGTAAAGATGAGGCCTCACCTGGAGCACTGTGTCCAGTTCTGGGTGCCACACTTCAAAAAAGATGTGGACAAATTGTAAAGAGTCCAGAGGAGAGCAACAAAAAATGAGAAAAGGTTTAGAAGACAACTTGAGACAACTCATAGTAGACTTGTTAACTGACCTCAAATACTGCAAGGGCTGTTTTAAAGAGGATGATAATCAATTGTTCTCCATGTCCACTGAAGGTAGGACAAGAGGAAATGGGCTTAATCTTCAGCAAGGGAACTTTAGATTAGATGTTAGGAAAAGCTTTCTAACTATAAGGGCCGTTAAGTACTTAGTGTATGTGCAACATGCCTCAGGTGACATGACCAGGATTCATCACCAAATTTGGTCTACTGGCTGGATCATTAGCTTCCCTGGCCTGGGCCGGGTAGTGACAGGGAATGTGACATGAATGCTGATCCATGCCCCGCTCTTCAATTAAGTACTGGAATGGCTTTCAAGGGAGGTTGTGGAATCCCCGTCATTGCAGGTTTTTAAGGTTGGACAAACACCAGTCAGGAATGGTCTAGGTTTACTTGGTCCTGCCTCTGCACAGGAAGCTGGGCTTGATGACCTCTTGAGACCCCTTCCAGCCCTACATTTCTATTATTCTCAATGCTTATTTAAAAGACTCTTTTCAGGGTTTTTCCTTTACACCATATTTGTTTCAAAATTAATGCTGCTGCACTGGTTGTTTCTGGTTTTGTTTTTTTCTTTGACTTCTTATTTATTTTCCTCATCAACAGGAAAGAGAGAAACCAGCATGAGCTGCTTGGGAATCAACAGAATGAGAAAGCCGGAATGAGAAAATGGAATGCTGACTTTATCTTAGTATAATGGGGTTCAGTGAGAAGTTTTAGCTCTGTGCAATACATAGTTGAGGGCTTACCTAATTACAGAAACATCTGATAATAAGTAAAAGGATTAGCAATAGAGAACTATGCACCTCTCACACTTTTTTTTTTCTATTTATATGCTGCTTGCCCTAAAATTAGGAATATTTCTTACAGGATTTCTGTTTAAAAAAAGTGTAAGTGTGGGGGCTATAAAAAGGTCTAACAAAGAACTTGTAAAACTAAGTTGACATATTTCTAAAGGAAACCTTTGTCACGTGTAATTTCTGAAGCCTAGCTGGAAGCAGCTTAAATTATTGTTTCAATAAAGATTGCTTGAGGAGAAGCCAGTAGGGCTTTCTAAAGGCCTTAAATCTAGCTATATATAACAGAACGAGAAGTCCTGCATGGAAAAACTTATTTCAAGTATGAAATGTTTCAATAGCTTTGTGGCTGTTGAATTCAGTAATTTTTTTTTTAATCCCACATTGAATAGCCATTTTGGTGTTTAAAGTAGAAGTATAAAGTGTTTTCTGAGAAGTGGATCATGCACAGTGAATTAAAACAACTTGCAAGAAAGGGGAAAGATCTTTCAAGGGGTGTGTGTGTGTGTGTGTGTGTGTGCGCGCATGCGCAGATTGTACTCCACTTGCTTGCAGACAGCCTTTACCTGGTTTAAGTGCAGCAGAAATATATTCTGCACCAAACGTCTTATAATTCTAACACACACGTACACCTTTTTATTTGTCTGGCAGTTTTTAAAGCAAGCAAAGGGGGACAGCATAGTGATTTACGCCTCAGGTTTTTAAATACCCTATGCTCTCTGAAACCACAGGTTCTGTTCTATTCTATATAGGTTTTTATAGCATCCTCCAAATCCCAACACAGTCAGCTCATTCCTTCATCCTCACAAGGAAGTTTGAGTTCCGTGCAGTTTACTCTTTAAAATCTGAGGTCCTGTCTGTCCTGCACAGGCATAAAGAATGTATGGCACTTTGGGGGAGAAAAGCGTTGTGGGATTTTTTGTTTTTATTTCCTTCTATTGTCTTATGAACTCTCCCTCTCTTTCCCCTGCTATTTTATACTGTGCTGTGTGCCTTTGGCACAGGCACTCCACACCAGAAGTTCCTGAAGACTAGTGCTGCTATTATAGGATTCTGTTAGTAATTGCTATAGTGAAGTTTTCAAAATTGTTACTGAGGCATTCACCTTCGGCTATAAGATTTTCAATGCTGATCTCTGTCCAACAGTGTGATTTTGTATGTTTGGGTAAAGTTTGAATATAAAACACGTTCCATTGCTTTTGATTTACAGGAGAGTGGGGATTAAAAAACTTTTCACATTGTATGGTAAAAAAGTTCTGAATCCTGCTTTTCTGGAATAGTTACAAAAGAACCTGAAGTTTGGAACTTGGCATGAGACTCGGTACTCATGGGGAGAACTAAAAGTACTCTATAAATGATGACAAAAACACTTGGAGCATGTTCAGTAGGTTTCTAAGATGTGTCCAGCCTAATGAAACCGCACAAACTTCATGGGATCACTGCACACTCTGTTTGCCTAGTCTGATAGCCATAGAGGGCTGCTGCTTATCAAGTGCTTCTTAGGACAACTTGCATGAGGAAGATTGTAATGGGGTCACTGAAATGCACACACGACACAATCCTAAGAACAATCTAACATTGACATGCAAAAATTGTGCAAAAAAAAAAAAAAGTTGAATGGTCTTCTGGAATATTCTATACACATTCAGCTATTTTTTTTCTATTGCAAATATGTGTTTACAAAGGCATCACCGTGTAAACAGATGTTTGCTATTCTGTTAACCAGCCCTGCAACAGTCTGCAGTATATATACAAAAAAAGATAGTAAGGAACTCATCTCTCCTGCTTCCTGTTCAAATCAAGATATGTGAACTGCAACAAATGCTAACATTATTTCATAATTGCCAAGAGCGTCCATAACTAGAGATGTGCTGCCAATGTTTTACTAAGGGCTTTCTCAAAATTGTTCTGCCTCGGTCAGTGATACTGGGTAGGGTTACCATATTTTGTGCCTCCAAATGGAGGACACTCCACGGGGCCCCCGGCCCTGCCCCCAGCCCCGCCCCCGGCCCCGCCCCAACTCCGCCCCCTCCCCAAAGTCTCCGCCCCCTCCCCTGCTTCCCGCGAACATTTAATTCGCGGGAAGCCTGAAGCAGGTAAGGGGGGTGTGGGGGGAGGAGGCGCGGCCCAGGCTGGCCCCCGGCGGCTCCAGCCTGGGTCGGCTCGGGCCCTGGGGTGCCGGCCCCGGCCGACCACCCCCGGCCCGCCCAGCACTGCCGGCCCCCGGCGGCCCGGCGCACCCCCCCCCTATCCCCGACCGGCTCCACGGCCCCCGCGCACCCCCCCCCCCGCTACCCCGGACCGGCCCGCGGCCCCGCGGCCCCGCGCACCCCCCCTGCTACCCCGGACCGGCTCCCCGCCCGGCTCCCGGCCCGACCCGGCGCACCGCCCGGCTCCCGGCCCGGCCCCGCGCCCCCGGCTCCCCGCCCGGCCCCGCGGCCCGGCCCCGCGGACCGGCGCACCCCCCCCGCTGGCCCCGGCCCGGCTCCCCGCCCGGCCCCGCGCACCCCCCCCCCCCCGCTACCCCGGACCGGCCCGCGGCCCCGCGCACCCCCCCCGCTGGCCCCGGCCCGGCTCCCTGCCCGGCCCCGCGGCCCAGCGCACCCCCCCCCGCTACCCCCGGCCCGGCCCGCGGCCCGGCGCACCCCCCCCGCTACCGCGGCCCGGCGCACCCCCCCCGCTACCCCGGACCAGCCCGTGGCCCGGCGCACCCTCCCGCTACCGCGGCCCGGCGCACCGCCCGGCTCCCGGCCCCGCGCCCCCGGCTCCCCGCCCGGCCCCGCACCCCCCCCGGCACCATGCCCCCGGCCCCGCGACCCCGGCCCGGCACCGCACCGGCCCCGGCCAAAGAGGCCCCGGCCGAGCCCTCCATCCCTCCCTCCCGATTTTCCCGGACATGCCCAGCTTTTGGGGATTTCCCCCCGGACGGGGATTTGAACCCCCAAAAGCCGGACATGTCCGGGAAAATCCAGACGTATGGTAACCCTAATACTGGGTGTTCTGTTTGCTTCTGCACCACTCCCAGACAGCTGTCTTAATGGGTGGTAGCTGGCTGAGTCCTGGCCTCACTTTGAGTTGGAAACTGTAAGGTGACTGAATCAGTTTTGGTGAGCCTCAGAAACAGTTCTCCCACTGAAGCCAATACAGATTGCACAGGTGTGAGTGAGGGCAGAATCTGCCCAGGGAGACATTAAAACTCAGCTTGACTGGCAAATCACAGATTGTGTTTGCAGGAACAGAAGTTAAATATAAACAAGGATAACTTTATTGGTAAAATGAGCAAATCTGGTCATGAAAGCCATTGACAGAAGACAGCAAGGATAGAACCATACAAGGCATTTTTCAGACATCCTTTCTGTGAGAGCTGAATGGTGACTGCTTAATTAATTATTTGTTTAGGGCAAAGTCCACCTAAACAAAGCTCTGCATTACACTGACTTGCTTCAGTGGCACTCCAGAAGCTGACATCATCTAGGACAGGCACGTTGCTTCTTGTAGAGACACTGCTCTTAGTAATGCAATGAAAGTATACAAAAAAAAAAAAAAAGTCAGAGTAGCAGCCATTACGTCCAGACCCAAACATATCTATAGAATTCAAAGCCTTGGTTCTCTAGGAGCTGCTAATTACCTGTCAATCATCTGGCATAGTAGAGGTTCACACATTTTTGCTATCAACCTAGCAGATTAATAGTAGAAGGTACAAAAGCTAAACTGTTCAGCTGAGAAGGGTAATGTGTGGTCTTTTCAGGCCAACAGAACAAACAGAAAAATGGTATTTTTTGAAAAACTAAGGCTGCAGTGACCTTAACTTTGGCAAACACGGTAGTAAGTTCACTGCTATTCGCCAGTTAAAATGAAGACAGAGAAAAACTAAAAAAAGCCCACACACTAGTGTTGAAAATCTTTCCAAATGAGACTCTGGGAAATTTAGTTGGTTTCAGTTTTAGGAGGCAAAAGAATAGCTAAAACCATCATAGCAAACGGGAGTTTTGTGAGGGGTTCTGCAAGCGAAGGAGAGAGACTATGCCATCTTTGAGAATGGGGTGAGTTTGTTAGTTTATTTGTTGTGTGCTTGCTTGAAGATTATAGTGTGGTCTGTTTGGGGGCTGGTGTGTGGCAAACTGGGGAGTTTTACAAGGGACTTTAAAGAGAGAGTGTGAGAGGCAAATACCCCTAACCAACATCACCTAAACTTAGGCTAATAACTGCTTGCAAGAGTTAAAAGAACAACAACCTGCAACAGTAAAAGTAAAGCAGGCAGAAGTCCAGCAGCTGAGTGGGGGCTATCCAGTTTATTGCTCTGACCACAGCATGTATGAGTACTTGCCTTGTTGGCAGGTGGCATATATGTGCATACGGTGCAAGCAACTACAGGCTCTCAGAAACAGGGTACATGCTCTTGAGGCCAGAGTGGCTGAAAGGGAGAGTTAAGGAAGACCGAAAGGTACATAGAGGAAACATTCAGGAACACAGTAGAGTGATCCCAGTCCCAGTGTGACAGCATCTGTGTCTCGACCGAGCTGTGGGCAGTCAGGGCAGGAATCAGGCTGAGTCAGAAGCCAGAGTCTGGGCTCTCTCACACATAGGGTCTGAAGGAAGACAGGCAAGCAGTCCGTATTACTGGTCAGCCAACTCCCTGTCATGGCTTCCTGGATTAAGTACCAGTGCCAGCCAATCAGTCGGCTAAGAGGAGCTGCCGCTCAGGTCCTGCTGAGTGGTACTTCCTGCTGGGCCTAGCTGTACAGAGTCCTCCTGCAGGAACCTTGCCTAAGCCTCCAGTGGTGAGGTAGTGGTGTCAGCAGTCTCGAACGCCCTAAGTTCTAGTCCAGGAGGATCTTACTGTGCTGTTGAGGAGACTGAAAGCCTCAGGTAAGGAGAACATCAATTTGGAGTAGAGGGAAAACAATCTCATAGTTGGGATCCTTCTTCTAGATGATGTCCTGGAATCCTCTTGCACTTAAGATACCCCTCAGGAGGGTACCCCAGTTACTAGGAACAGCAGGGTTATAGTAATGGGGGATTTGATTTTTAGAAATATAGATAGTTGGGTTTGTGATGACTGGAAGAACTGCATGATAAATTGCCTGCCAGGTATGCAGATCTCATGAGACACCTAGATACACTTATTGCAGTCCTGGGGAGGAGCCAGTGGTCATGGGTGCATGTAGGTATCAATGACATAGGGAAAGGTAGGAAAGACATCCTTGAGGCCCATTTTAGGCTGCTAGATAAGAGATTAAAGTCCAAGACTTCCATGTTTGCATTCTATGAAATGCTTCCAGTTCCACATGCAGGGTCAGAATGACAGGCAGAACTGTAGGGTCTCCATGCATGGATGAGACAATGGTGTAGGGAGGAGGGTTTTAGGATTATTGGGAACTTTTGAGGAAAGAAAGCGTATACCGAAAGGATGGGTAACACCTAAACCAAAATAGAACCAGATTGCTGGCATGTAAAATTAAAAAGTTTGTAGAGGATTTTTTAAACTAAGGGTTCAGGGAAAGCCAATGGGTATAGAGAGCACACAATTTGGGCAAAGACATTCCTTAGTGATTAATTTATTAAAGGGAAATGCTATTTCCTAGTAAAGAGAGCAGGAAAAAAGTTGGTGAAGTACATGTAAGAGCTGATTCAGTTACTGCTGTGCCATGCATCTGTCCCTCATATGGTCTGTACTGACTCTTCTAGAGGACAAGAGCATGGATACTAGCTCATCCTTCAAAATTATTCACCAAATAATTTCTACAAATAATTCTTGGCCTATAGACTGTGTGTGGGCAATCTACTGTGAATATTGGATATTCGGAATTCAAGTAGAGCTGGTTCATTTTTGACTGGAGACAGTCACATGGCATTGCTGTTTCTGTTCCTTTATTAGATGAGCATAACCCATGGGATCATGTTTTTGGTATGAATACTAATGTTTGAGTTCAAAATTTGTTTTCCATGAAAATTCTCTACTATTCATTTGAAATGTGCCATTTCTTAAGATACTCACATTAGTAAACTTATCAACTGGTCCCTGAGTCTAATTCATATTCCTAATAAATAATTTTCCTCATACTATCTTCTAAAATAAAAACAAACAAACTTCTAGAAGGTAATATGAGAAATAAACAGAGTTGATAAAAAGCAGATCTCACCAGAAAAAATTGGATGCTTTTCCTGGCAGATTTACAAATTTAGGGTAGCTGTTACATTTACTGCTTTTCTCTAAGATCCTGATTTTGCAAACACATATTGAAAGGAGTAGAGCTAATTCTTTCTGAATTGCCTTCAGTGGGACTACTCATGTTCAGACTTTTCAACTGGACCTAGCCCAGACTCCTGTGGCATGCCACTAGACATCTCTTCCCCAGACTCATTTAATTTACTGTTTCGCATTACTGCTTGTTTACAGCCAGTAAGCCTATTTTCAATCTACATGGCAATGTTCCTATCCAAACAGAAAATTAATTAATTTTGAGAGTAAGATTTCATGAGACAATCCATCAAATGCTATATTATAATCCGATTGGGCTACTAACTGTGGAGAGCACTAGGCTCAGTAGGAAGTGTTTGCAGGATTGCGGGTTTATTAAACATCTTCATCAATAAACTACAGTAGAAAAAGTAGATATGTTCTATTAATTTATATTCTACTGCATTAGGAGGAGTTTCAATGTCCAGCAGGGAAATATAAATAAGAAGGGACCTACAGACAGAATAGAAGCATGGATAGAAAATGAGATTCATCTTGGAAACATGCAAGCCAGTATATCTCAGGAAAACAGTAAACTAAGAGACCCATTGGAGTGATAAAGACAGCAAATTAGTCAGGGGTTTGCAATGCAATATGGCATTTTGTCCCCCCTCCCCCACCACTAATACATACTCTGGGTTAATTAATAAGTAAAAGGTGATTTTATTAAATACAAAAAGTAGGATTTAAGTGGTTCCAAGTAATAACAGACAGAACAAAGTGAATTACCAAGCAAAATAAAAAACCATTAGTCTAAACCTAATACAGTAAGAAAGTGATTACAGATGAAATCTCACCCTCAGGGATGTTCCAGTAAGCTTCTTTTACAGACTAGCCTTCTTCTAGTCTGGGTCCAGCAATCACTCATATCCCTGTGGTTACTGTTCTTTGTTCCAGTTTCTTTCAGGTATCCTTTGAGGGTGGAGAGGCTATCTCTTGAGCCAGCTGAAGACAAAATGGGTCTCCCAGGGGCTTAAATAGACTCTCTTGTGGGTGGAGACCCTTCCCTCCCCCTGTGTAAAATCCCAGCTACAAGATGGAGTTTTGGAGTCACATGGGTAAGTCACATGTCCATGCATGACTCCGAACTTTCACAGGTGACAGCCATTGCTCACATGCTACCTTGAACATTCCCAGGTAGACTCCTTATGTGGATTGGAGTCTTCCAAGGTTCCATTGTCGTTAAGTGTTTCTTGATTGGGCACTTAACTTGCAAATTCCTTTCTTAAGAAGCTGACCAAATGCCTTACTAAGGCTACTTAAAATCAAACAAGTACACAGCCAATATTCATAGCTTTAAATATAAAAATGATACATGCATACAAATAGGATAAGTATATTCAGTAAATCATAACTTTACAGAGATGTTACATGGCATATGTAGCATAAAACATATTCCAGTTATGTTATATATACATTCATAAGCATATTTCCATAAAGCATTATGGTGTGCAACATAACAATAGGTATCTTTTCTTGCCTAACTGCCTAATTCCAAACTTCTCCTTCTATGAGCAGTATATGGAAGTGTGTATCTATTATAGGCCAGATTCTGATCTTAGCTGCATAGAGACAAATCAGAGGAGCTCTACTGACTAGTAACCTTAGATTATCCAGTGTAACTGAAGTCAGTATCTGTTCCTATAGAGACAACATAGGTGAAGTAATATCTTTTATTGAACCAAATTCTTCCGAAAGCTTGTTTCTTCCACCAACAGAAGTTGGTCCAATAAAAGGTATTACTTCACTTACCTTGTCTCTTTCATATCCTGGGACCAACACCTATACATTTTGTCTATCTGTGGCTTATAAAGCAGTGCACCTTCTTTGAACTCCATCTACTCTTCTTTAATCCAGGTTACAATTAGTACTATTCCATTGGGCAGTCATCGAAAAGCAGGGTGTTTTCGGTCTTGCTTCTGAGCTGGAGGATATTTGGCTGTATTCTGAGAAACTAAAATAAGGGCATATAATAAAGGCAGATGGCAGGATATTTCATACCCTAGGAAATCAATTAATCAGTAATGACCATTGATGAACATATACAAATTACAGAAAGTCTCATTCGTTCAATGTGAGTGTAACCATGCGCAGACTCACCCCAGTGGCACCTCCTGCTGGTACCTTCTGGGAATTAGCTCTCCAGCCATCAGAGCACCCTCTGCAGGCCAGTGTTCCACTTTTCCTGGCCCCCATGTCCCTCCCTCAGACCCGGTGCCCCTTGCACACCAGGGTGCTGCCCCCTGCCAGTACACCCCTCAGTCTCTGGGTCTCCCCTCCTCAGGGAACCCCAACACACTATCCACACCTTGCCTCAGTTTATGGCCACTGCCAGCCATCACCTAGCCCCCATTCACTGGGGCAGACTGCAGTGTAAATGCCACTCATCACAGGCAAGGTTAGGTTTGGACCTGCAGCCTCTACCAATAGCAGAGCTGCCCCTCTGTAGCTCTAGTACCCTCTAGTGGGCCCTTCCTTCGGCCTGCAGCCTGGGGCTCTGTTAGGCTGGAGCTTCCCTTCCTTCGGCCTGCAGCCTGGGGCTCTGTTAGGCTGGAGCTTCCCAGCTCCCTGGCCCTTCCCCAGCACTGCTCCACCCTCGGTACCTTCCTCAGCTCCCCAGGCAGCCTGGTCCCTCCCTCTCCAAAGGCTAGAGAGAGATTGTGGCTGCTCCTGGCTTCCCTGGCCTTTATAGGGCCAGCTGGGTCTGGTTGGGGTGTGGCCCCAGCTGCGGCTGCTTCCCAATCAGCCCAGCTTTTCCCCCTGCCCCAGCCCTCTCCAGGGCTGTTTTAAGCCCTTCCGGGCTGGAAGGGTCACCACCCCGCTACAGTGAGGCTTCAGTTAGGGGCCTCTCATGTGCACAGTAGACCTATAGAGCAGAATGGGTTTGAATAGTGAATATTTTGTTTTACATTATATTGATTTGTAAGTAAAATGTAAAGTATGGGCCTGACCCAAAGCCCAGTAATGTCAATGGAAATACTTCCATGGACTTGAATGGACTTTGAGTCAGGCCAAATATGTAACATATAATAAGAATGAGGCTTGCATTCCCATGTAGCCAACATATTGCACTGAGTAAACACATAATGAGCAGTATAAAATGGTTACACAATCTACAGCAAAAAAGAAGGATATCCTTTCCCTTCCCCATGACCCTTCAACTTACTGCACCATCCCTGAGAGAAATATATTAACTAAGGGCAGGTCTACACTTAAAATGCTGCAGCTGCACTGCTGTAGCACTTTAATGAAGAGAGCTTCTTCCGTTGGTGTAGTTCATCCACCTCTGTGAGAGGCAGTAGCTATGATGAGGGGAGAAGCTCTCCCATCGATATAGCACTATTCACAGTGGGGTTTAGGTCAGTATAATGGTGTCGCTCAGGGATGTGGAGTTTTCACACTCCTGAGTGACATAGTTACACCAATATAAGTGTAAGTATAGTATAGATGTGGCCTGAGAGTCACATGCTGCCCTACAAGCTCTTACGTAAATTAAGTTGTCATGGGATAAGAGAGAAGATCCTTTCATGGATGGGGAACGGATTAAAAGACAGGGAACAGAGGGTAGGAATAAATGATAAATTTTCAGAATGGAAAGGGGTAACTGTGACGTTGTGGTCTATATGGTTTTATAAAAATATGCTAATGACTGAATATAATGTAACTGGAATATGCTTCATGCAAAAGGTCTCTTGTAAGGTATCATTACAAAGCTTATAATCTACTAAGTGTGATCATCTTATTTGCATAAATGTACCACTCTTGTATCTGAAACTAGAAATATGAAATATAACTCTGAGGGCCTATTGTAATTATGCAAAGTGTGGGCCATTAATGGTGGTTTGGACTCTTGAGAACTCCCATTAACCAGGACAATTGTCTGCAGATGGCTGTGTTTTACCTGTAAGTCTTCCTGTATACGTGTGTGCTGGCAAGTGGGCAATGAAGTCTTGCAGTGACATGTGATCATGTCATCTGAACTGGAATCTATCTTTAACCTGGTGTCTTTCCACTGAAAAGGAGGGGGTGGGAACCCAGAGAGGGACAAAGGATTCCCGCCTTATGCAAAAGATATATATAGGGGTGAAAGAGAACAAGGGAGGAGAGAAGCCATCATGACGAATCCCCTAGCTACCACCTGAGCTGGAACAAGAGCTGTACCAGGGGAAAGAATTGTGCCCAGTCCTGGAAGGTGTCCAGTCTGAGGAAAAAACTTATAATCTCACCCTCAGAGATGCTTTACTCTGTATTCAGTTTGATTAGACATAGATTTGCGTATTTTATTTTATTTTTCTTGGTGACTTACTTTGTTCTGTCTGTTACTACTTGAAACCACTTAAATCCTACTTTCTGTATTTAATAAAATCACTTTTTACTTATGAATTGACCCAGAGTATGTATTAATACCTGGGGGAGCAAACAGCTGTGCATATCTCTCTATCAGTGTTATAGAGGGCAAGACAGGGTGCTGCGGTCCCGAGCTGGCAGGGAGAGCAAGGGTAGAAGTAGTCTTGACACATCAGGTGGCAGCTCCCAAGGAGGGTTCTGTGACACAGTAACTACTGGTGTTTCCCAAGGGTTAGTCCTAGGACCAGTCCTATTCAACTTATTCATAAATGATCTGGAGAAAGGGGTAAAAAGTGATGTGGCAAAGTTTGCAGATGATACTAAACTGCTCAAGATAGTTAAGACCAAAGCAGACTGTGAAGAACTTCAAAAAGATGCCACAAAACTAAGTGATTGGGCAACAAAATGGCAAATGAAATTTAAGGTGGATACATGTAAAGTAATGCACATTGGAAAAAATAACAGAACCCTGGTTTCTTTCATGGACAAAAAACATATTTCCTACTTCTTCCCCCAGACTTGGAAGACGTAGGTCACAGTGTTTCTCCTTCACTGCAGAAGTTGTTCCCACTGAAGGGAGTGTGGAGCCTTAGTGGAGAACATTGTTTTTTTCCTTAGTATCAAAACTGTATACTTTCTTGTTCCCTTTTGTAACATAACATACGACTTTTGAAAGGAAAATGTATACAACAGAACATCACTAATGTTTGGGAGACCCACTGAATAGTCACTATAGGGCAAATTCTGTTCCCAGATATGTCTACACAGTGTCTTGATTTCAATGGGTTGTATGGAAGCAATTTGAGAGCAGAATTCTGCCCAAACTCAGAACACATGCACAAAAGGCTAGATTGTGCCTTGTCCTGCTGTGTGGAGGGGGATGCCTGGAGTCTGTACTCTCCAATCCCATTTCACATTGTTCAGAAGTGCCAGTGCCAGTGCCAGTCCCAGTCCCTGCACTTGGGGTAGCACAGGGACTGCTTTGTCCAAGCACCCAAAGGGGCACTAGGCATCCTGTGGACATTGGGGAATAGTAGGGAATCAAGGACCATGGCCCTACCCCAACCTCCATCTTTTTATCAACAAGCCTACCTGGATGGGCTAAGAGAGGAGAATACTATGCACCATTCTATACTCTGTGCCACTGGAAAGTGCAACACCCCCTACAAAGGCTAGTGTCTTCCCGGTACAGTCTGGCCCTAAATTGCAAGACTAATACATAGTAATATGTTCTTTGTTCTCTCTTTTTTGAGAGCTGTAGTTTGGGATTAATTATTCATGATAAAACATTATAATGTCCTAGTAAATGTACCTGGGTATACTTAAAAAAACCCACACAAGCAGCTATTAGAAGTATGAGTCCTCACTGCAGCACTGAGCTATTGACTCTTGGCTGAGAAATGAGGTGTCCCTGCTGAGGGGTTGGATTTGGTTTTAGTGCCAGTCCGCCCCATTCTGCTGCATCTCTTTGTTTTGGAAATTGACTGATGAGGTTTAAGAAATGCGTTATTTTTAGAGTACGGGTGTGTTCAGAAGCACCTCAGTGCTGTTCAATGAGCTTGTGGCTTCTTGTACTTCTTTTGAATACCAGTTAAGTTCTGCTGTGTTTCTAGACTCACTTCCTGAGATCTGTGCTTCTGGGAATGACATGAGGCACGGAGTGGGCTAAGGATGATCGTCACTGGGCAGAGGGAAGGTTTTGGCAACTTTAGGGAGTTGTGGTAAGGGTGCTGTTCACTGGTTGAATGAGAGGGTTTTAGAAACGGGGGTTGCGGGATCATGTAGAAAGAACTGAGGCGGCTTTTTAGGAGGGAATGAGGGAACGATTCTCTATTCAGATTCCTATGCTGCACTTATCTCCATGCTGTCTGGTCAAGTGGAAAGGTGGCCAGGTTGGCTTTGCAAGGGAGGCAAAGGACAGTTTTGAGAGCTGGGATGGGGCACTTGTCAGTGGGGCATGTCTTCGGTCATGATGTGTATTAATACACATTTATACAGTCCTATAAATGCAAGACTTGACACTGGGTTAGTTTTACCAACTCCATTCCCCTGCTTCTATGCCGCTGTGCCTCTGCTCACTAGTATCTTCTTACTCAGGTACTGCGGCCCGCAATCAGTTATCTTGATGAAAAGTTGAACTTTGGCTGTGTAAGATGGTGGGCTGTCTCACAGCCCAGGAAAGAACCAGTGCCAAGCCCAAGTCCATATTCAAGGCCTTGCCCCAGGGCACAATTTATTGTTCAAGCACAAAAACTCATGATTAAAAAAAAACCCAAAGCAATTCCCCTGATAAACCCAAGCTACGGAGGCCTTTCTGTTGCCTTTTTGCAGCCCTTAAAGGCGGACACACCTTTCCTTTCAATCTCTGGCTGGGTCACGTTACAGGCAAGTAGCTCTTATCCCTTTCTTGGCCGTTTTACCGTTTCACAGGTTGTACCTTTGTTACGGCCCTGCACAATACTTACCTTTTGAATTGTGGAGCACCATAGAAAACAATGGGTTGTTGGCACTCCAAATCTTGGTGCATGCCAAATCGCAAAGACCATGTTTTGGACTATCCCGGGCATCGCTATATGTTCGAAAACTGTACAGTTCAATGGTGAGGGACCACAGTCCAGGCACTGTTTGGCCATCAATTCAGTTACTAAAGTTGGGAGTAGGTGGGGATGGATCAAAGTTGGCTGCAGGATCTTGAGCTGCCCAAACTTGCTTCAGAACTCCAGCTGGCTTTTAGTAGTGGAAACTAGGCACTAAAATTCTTTCTCTGGGCATTTTCATGAAGATAAGGAAGTGTTTCCTTTGTAGATTTTTGTGGCACTACAGTGCTTCAGACTACTTTCTCTCAAAATGCTAGATGTCTACTCTTCCCAGTTTATCACAGAAGTACAGTGATCAAGAAATTCCTAGCCTGCAGCAGAGAAAGCTGGGGAATGGCTATTATTTATTATTATTTTGATCACCAGTTGTGAAACTGATTTTCTGTGTGATTTTTTTCTACAACTTTCTCATACAGTCAGAGGCCAAAAATCATTAGGTCTGCATCTTCTCCCTGCCTCTCAGAAAACAAAGATGCTTTACTTCATCCCATCCTGAAAATGAGATTAAGTGGACTAGGTGACACATTAATTTCCATAATATATCTACTTAATTCTCATCCAAAACTGCTGCAAAATCATCACGCATGAATAAGAGTTAGAAGAAAAAGTTGCCCTTTGTGGTTTACATTCAGCAGCAGCCACACTTCATTTATCTACAGTAAAAATGCTTGTGCATCTGCTTTCTTCCCCAGGATTCAATGCATACTAATTATTATTTTATGTATATTAAGCAGGGTTTTGTAGCATTTCCTGTTTTGTGCACTCCATTACAAATTTTTATCCCACAGCTTCCCTGCTATCTTGCATGCTTACAGCTGAATATAAATCTTCATAAAACTCTGGTGCAAATTCCTTTTTGTATGTGACCAGATTCTTGTAGGTTTATTAGTATTGGGTAGCCCAGAGATCATACTCTTTAGGGGAGTTCTGTTTCCTGGGTAAAGTGAACAACTGAAATATCCTGTTGTAAATTGCTTTGGTTTATAATATTTCATTTGCCTCCAGTCACAAGCAGGACAAGTCAAATGCCTTTAGAAATGCAAGTGGGACTGATTACAAGCTTGCACACAGATTATTTGACTTGGCATCACACATACCCCATACACATAGCTTAGAGATGCTACAGGTACAGCACAAATGAGAACACAGCCCTAAAGTTTGTTCAAAAAAAAAAAAAATAATGGAGATATCCCATCTCCTAGAACTGGAAGGGACCTTGAAAGGTCATCGAGTCCAGCCCCCTGCCTTCACTAGCAGGACCAAGTACTGATTTTGCCCCAGATCCCCAATGCATCCGAAGAAGTGGGCTGTAGTCCACGAAAGCTTATGCTCTAATAAATTTGTTAGTCTCTAAGGTGCCACAAGTACTCCTGTTCTTCTTTTTACTAAGAAAAATGTTTGCTGCTTCATATCAGTAAGCTTAGAAGAGCAATTTATATCTTTGGCTGATTATTGAAAGGGAAGAAGTAAATGTCCCTTAGTCATACAAAGTCAATCAACAAATGAACAATCCCCTATTTACTTAACAGTAGAAATATCCTTTTCCTTTCCTACTAGTCATGAATAATAGATGATTCACAATTGCCATTAATGCTGAACTTGGCCAATACACCTCGCTATGCCTCAGCAACTCTCTCCATGGTCCAGGGGCTTCCTTTATTAACAGGTCAGCTTGAGAATTGAGCCTGTTGAAGAAGTACAGCAGATAGGATTCCCAATCCTCTCCTAACCACTCTAGCACATCATCTAATCTTTGCAAGCCCATATAATTTTAAGATGAGAACTACCTACACATTTTTTAAAGATGTGGTCACACTTTGCTGATTTCGATCTTCCCCCACAAGCATACATTTCAAATGGATCCAATTTTTAATTTATTGTGGGAATCAGGTGGTTGAGATAATTTATTCTAAGTAAAGCATTCAAAACATTTATCATAACCAGTCAACAGCTAGGGGTTGTTGGTTTTTATTACATCATAAAGAGTTTTCCTCATATATTTTACAGCATCAGGGATATAGCATTATACATTTGTTTGGAGATGTGCCTCTGTGCTGGCCAACTCATCCCATTGAAATACAGATTTAAGAAACCTTGTTGTTGTTTTGTAACATTGAAATTCAGTCGGTAGCACCCGTGACTCCTTGGTTGGTCTTGTGACTTGAAAGCAATGCTTAAAGTGTGCTCTGAAATGTGACTCTGTAAACGTGGCCTTGTGAGGTTCCATGCTTGCTGTGTCTTAGTGATTTCAGATGAAATTTGTTTAGTTTACAACAGGGGTCAGCAACCTTAAGCACGCATCCCATCAGGGTAATCTGCTGGCGGGCTCCGAGACATTTTATTTATGTTGACCGTCCGCAGGCATGGCCCCCCGCAGCTCCCAGGGGCCGCAGTTCACCATTCCCGGCCAATGGGAGCTGAAGCTCCCTATGGGCTGTGTGCTGAAGGTTGCTGACCCCTGGTTTACAAGTAAAAATGATACTTTTTTCCTAACTGCCAGATCAGCACACTCACCCTGGGATATGAGAGTTAAGAGAGGCTCTGAAGATTCTGAACGCTAAATTAGACCCACTTGTGAACCGCTATTGGGTGGGATTTTGAAAAGAGCCTAATAGAGTTAGACTCCCAACAGCCATTGCAACTCCATTAGGTGCTTTGAACATTTCACCCACTGCTTTCAAAAGACAGAAGAAGAAGATGTGATTAAGGCACTGGACTCGAAGTTAGGGGACATGCATGAAAATCCTGCCTCTTCCAGAAACTTCCTGTGTGTCCGTGAGCAAGTTGCTTAACCTTTCTGTGTCTCAGCTTCCTCCATACTTTCAACGGGGATGCTAAGACTATACCTTTCTATTTCCAGGGGGAAGATGTGGGCTTTGTGAGGCTAAAAACATTGTTTGCTAGGTGCTCAGATACTACAATAATGGGGATCATATAATCACCTAAATAGACGGAATAGATCTCCAGCAATATAGCTGAGTTGAATTTAGAAAATAAATCTGTTGAAGATGCACAAGGAGGAAAGAAGCTAATTTTCTCTATGCACTGTGTTGGCTCTGCAGGGCTAACACAGTACAAATTTATTTTAGTCCCTAAAATGAGCAGATCAGACTCTGAAGAAGGAACCAGGCTTTACTCAGAGCAATTGCCCAAGTTTACTCAGTAGGTATAAAAAGTAAACTCCCATGTGCTCCCTGTTTTTTTGTACTGGATCCAGTCCTGCAACCTTTGAAGTAAATGAAGGTTTTTGGCATCAGCTCCAGTGGAAGTAAGATTGGGCTCCATATGGTTATATCTTTGCTGCTACCATTGCCGTGATAAGAGCAAAGTGTAATGAGGGTGTGTATGAGGAGCAGAATAGGTGTCACTTAGTAGTAGTGGGCTGAGACTCAGTTGTGTGCTGCATAGACAGGGGAGGAGCAGCTTATCCTTAAACAGCTACAACTAAACCTCACCAAAAAACAATTTGCATTTCACAGTAGGAATATAAGGGCCCTAAATCCCGGTAGCAGTAGGGTATGGTGCATGAAGACAGGATCCCACATACACAGGCATGTCTCCTAGATTGTCACCATAGCCTCGCTTTCATTTTGGACTGCTTTGTGGGTTTTGTTAGGACAAAAGGCTTTTAACCAAGGAGGCCAGTACACATGAAACCATGTCAAAATGCTCCATATTCTGGTGGTGTGAGTGTCTCCCCCTGTCCCCCAGTTTATAATTTCACTCAAACTCTTCCCACCAACAGATCCTCAGGCTAGTTTTGGTATTTTTCCATCCATGATGTGGATTAGGTTTAGAAATTACTATCCACAAGTAGGGTTTTCCTTGCTCACCATAATCAGCCCTAGCATCGTACAGAGAGCAGAATTGGCCTTTTTATGAAAATTATTCTTGTTCTTCAACTCTTGGTCTATTTGAAAG
The DNA here is from genome assembly GCF_011386835.1 of Chrysemys picta bellii. Taxonomy (NCBI): domain Eukaryota; kingdom Metazoa; phylum Chordata; order Testudines; family Emydidae; genus Chrysemys; species Chrysemys picta. Next base: position 206,282,940 of record NC_088791.1, read on the forward strand.
TTTGAATCACAAGAAATCCAGCAGAAACTCAGTAAAACTGTAAGAGGCCATTGAAAGAGAAATGAAGGAGACTGTTGAATAGCCAGTGAGAATCATCCAGTTGAATATCCCTTTTTAGCATTCATAAGGAATAAAAGAACAAGGAACGTGATTTGTGTTTGTTTATAAAGGGCTGTCTTTAATTTACAGCGCTATGTAAACAATTTTTAATAATCATGCTAATCCAGGGCTGGGACTGTGGAAGGATTTTAGAATTGGAGATTTCTAAACACAGGCAGATTGACACTTTAGCAGCTGTTAAGGGAACTGAGGAAGCTCGTAACAAGCTGGAGATTGGAATGACATGGATTGTGCTTTGTCCTGATTTGGTTTTAGCGAATCAAACTTTCTTAAAACTGAGTTGGAATCTACATGTATGTCTAGAATAAGCAGGCCAGATCTTCAGCTAATATAAATCAGTATCAGTTGAAGTCAATGATGCTACAACAGTTTACCCTAGCTGGGGAGCTGATATCTTGAATTCAAAGGATTTTATTATACCCAGACAGGTCTTGAAGCATTCTAAAATAAAGGGATTACAAATAATTTAATTTAGAACTCTGTGACTAAACTGCAACTGAGTCTTCTTACTCTGAGTTATTTTTCTAATTGTTTTATTGAATTCATGTATAAGGATTTACATTCCTTGCATGAACATTTGCTTTTAATTAACAAAGAATATATGTTTGCTGCAAGGAATACAATCCTGAACCTAATCGTTTACAATGTTATCTCCTGTAAGCGTCTTTTGAGAGAATTCCTATTTGCATTGCCTTATTAAAAGTGTCTAGCATATAACAAGAGACAATATAACAGGAAACAATATTAAAGACACAACTGTAAACTATTCCGATGCCAAGGAAATGTAGGACGAATAGTAAGAGGCCAATATGACTCCATCAGGAGCTCTTTAATGACCTGAAAATGAAAAAGGACTCCACACAAAGTGGAAACATGATCAAATTGATAAGGAGGAGTAAAACAGAACAGCCCAAGTAGGTAGGGACAAAATCAGAAAGGCTAAGGCACAAAATGAGTTACACCTGGCAAGGGACAAAAGAGGCAATAAGAAGAGGTTTCTCCAAATGCATTAGGAGTAAGAGAAAGACAAAGGAAAGTGCAGGCCCTCTACTTAGCAGGGAAAGAGCGCTAATAACTGATGTCATCAAAAAACCTGAAGTGCTTACTGCCTATTTTGCTTCTGTTTTCACTAAAAGGTTAATGATGACGAGATACTCAACACAATTAATGTTAACAATCAGGGGGAAGGAATACAAGCCAAAATAGGGGAAGAAAATGTTAAATAATATTTAGATAAATTAAATATATTGAAGTCAGCAGGGCCTGAAACAATCTCAGAGCCATTAGCAATTATCTTTGAGAACTCCGGGAGGATGGGAGAGGTCCCAGAAGACCGGAGAAAGGCAAACAGAGTACCTATCTTGAAAAAGGGGAACAAGTAAAACCCAAGGAATTATAGACCAGTCAGCCTAACTTCAGTAGCTGAAAGATACTGGTGCAAATTCTTAAACAATCAATTTTGTAAGCACCTGGAGGATAATAAGTAAGGCTATGTTTTAGTCGGGGTATTTTTAGTAAAAGTCACGGACAGTCACGGGAAGTAAACAAAAATTCATGGCCCATGACCTGTCCATAACTTGCAGTATATACCCCTGACTAAAACTTGGGTGCTCTGGAGGGGAGATGGGGGGGCCCAGGACCCCCACTGGTTCGGGGGGGGGGAATGCAGCGGTGTGCAGTCTGGGACCCCTGCTGCTGCTGCTGCTGTTGCTGCGGGGGGGTGGAGGGGCAGCAGCCTGTGGCCTGTGACCCCCGCTGGTGCTGGAGGTGGGGAGGGGGAGGCTGGTGGGGCTAGCAGACTCCCTACCTGGCTCTGCGTGGCTCCTGGAAGTAGCTGGCATGTTCCTGTGGCCCTAGGCGGAAGCTTGGCCAGGGGGGCTCCATGCGCTGCCCGTGCCCAATGGCCAGGAACCATGGCCAGTGGGAACTGCGTGGTGGTACCTACAGGCAGAGGCAGCACGCGCAGCCGCCTAGCCGCACCTCTGCCTAGGAGCCAGACATGCCGGCCGCTTCCAGGGAGCCCCCCTGAGGTAAGCGCGACCCAGAGCCCTCCCCCATCCCGCATCCCAACCCCCTGCCTCCCCTTGAGGCCCCTCTCATGCCCGAACTCCTGCTGCTGCTGGAGGGGATGGGCATGGTGGCCTGAGCCTGCTCCAGCAGTGGCCGGTGCAGCTGGCCTGGGAGCTGCACGAGCTGCTCAGGTGGTCCCCAGGCCAGCTGTACCTGCCGCTGCAGAAGTCACAGAGGTCCTGGAAAGTCATGGAGTCCGTGGCCTCCATTACAGACTCATAGCCTTAATAATAAGCATTAGTAAGCATGGATTTGTCAAGAACAAATCATGCCAAACCAACTTAATTTCCTTCTTTGATATGATGCGGGGAAGCAATAGGTGTGATATATCTTGATTTTAGTAAGGCTTTTGACACAGTTCTCTAGCGCATTCTCATAAGCAAAGTAGGGAAATGTCGTCTAGATCAGTGGTTCTCAGACTTGGGTTGCCGCTTGTTCAGGGAAAGCCCCTGGTGGGCCAGGCTGGTTTGTTTACCTGCCGCGTCCACAGGTTTGGCCGATCACGGCTCCCACTGGCCACGGGTCGCCGCTCCAGGCCAATGGGGGCTGCAGGAAGGGCCATCAGCACATCCCTTGGCCTGCGCCACTTCCTGCAGCCCCCATTGGCCTGGAGTGGTGAACCGCAGCCTTCCCATCTTGCTTGTAATTTACTATATTTTAAAAAAATATATCAGTGTCATAGGGTTAATTAGTCTCTTGTTCTTCAGCAAGTGTGCTTGAAGGAGACTGAGCTGAGAGAAAAATCTGTCCCCCTATTCCTCTAGGTGGCTAAGACTCTGCAGTCTGATGCCTACAGCACTTCATAAAATGTTAAGAATACTTTATAAATTCCCTTCCCCCCACATGATTTATAATGTGGATTATGTTTATATTTAATCTATTTTAATGATATTTGCTAAGAATTCTGTGGGCTTTACTTCTGTTTATATAATTGTTGCCTAGCAAATAGCAGTGGTCTAGCTTCCTGCTGCTCCACTAGGAAGGCATGTGCAATTACAGCAGCAATCATTTTTGACTTATTTTAACTCCTTGCTTTTCTCTCTTTAAACTTCAGGTTTCTTTTTTTCCTACTACATTTTAGTATTTCTATCAAGAAAAAAAAAATCTCTGCTACCATCCCCCTGAATATCTTCTGACAGAAAAACCTTAATCTTCTGTGACACATTGGTTATCATAAATAAGTCCCAATGTAAATGCAAATGCTCACAGTGAAGGATTACTACTTAGTGAAAGGAAATGCAGGTGTAAGGCAATTGGATATTTCAGAGGTTTGTTAATTTAATATGGAGCCTTTCATCTGTAGGTCAACCATTCATATCTGACTGAAGTCAGAAATGATAAGGAATCGTTACCTTCAGATAGTTGTTCAGTGTCCGATGTGAAAGGAATTAGGAGTCTGCAGTCTGGTTTCCAGTTGACAGGTGTTAACGGTACTAAGTCACTCCCATAGCTGGTACTAATAGCGCCCCAGCTGGCAGCCTCAGCAGAAAAGTCAAATCCATGAGAAAATGAGCTTCTCTGTCAACTATAGAAGTTGTCCTTCCAGGCCAGCATTATGGTACATTAGCTGGCCAAGATGGTGATGTTTGCTCTTCCACTGACCATGCTAGACCTATGTGAAAACCGAGTTCTTTGGTCTTGAAGTCAACAGGAGTTGACTGTGTGTGCAGCACTTGCGGTATTTGGGTCGCTTACCAAGTGGCTAAATATGGATTTAGAAGCCTACATTTAGGCACCCATTCTTGAAAAGTCTCAGACCATGATTTTCAAAAGTGACTAATGTTTCTGGGCTTCTCAAATTTTGGGTGTCCAGCTTGAAACACTGCAAGGGGTTCTGATTTTCAGAATGTGCTGAACCCATCAAGCTTTCTCAAGTTGGGTATCCAAAAATGAAGGCACCCAAAATGACCAGTTACTTTTTAAAATCTTGGTGTTGGTGTAAGGTAGATTTATGGAAGCATAGATGTGTGCACAGGAAGCTGTTGATTTAATAGCCAGAGAGTATTGGTTATGCTTGACAATTCATAGGAGGAAATTCAGGCAAAATTGTATTGTGGAAAGGGAAATCTCCTTTAATCTACTGAATACAAACATATTTGGTCACTAATCATATAGACTTTTTCTGTATCATGTAAGGTTTGAATTGCTGACTTACTAGAAGGTTTTACTTTTATCTCTTTGCGGTTGTTTACCGGCTTATTAAGGCCATTTAGCAATGTTTTCTATTGTGAATTTTGGACTTTTTAAAAAGGATCAGTTCCTTACAGAACAGTGAAACAACAATATACATTCAGCTAAATGGACTTGGGTTGTCTGGACAATCTGAAAAAAAAACATAAACAAAATTGCGTATAACTTTTTTTTTTTTAAGAGGAAGATAACAGGTATAGATATAGTATGATTTTTGCTAGCTGCTGTAAATTGGCCCTGTAAACAGCTTTACCTGGCACCTTTGTGTACCCTTTCATATGGCCCCATTACCCTCCTTCCCCAATGTAATAACCAATGTTTATATGTTGTGTCTTTTTACCAGTCTGCATCTTATATTTGGGGCTCAATCCTGCAATGTATTGAGTGTTTCCTGGGAGGTATGTAGTGCACTCAACTCCCATTGGAGGATAGGCCTGCCCCTGCTTCCACTGAAGCAATGACATCTCTCTCATTGTTTTCATAAGGAACAGGATCGAGCCCTAGAAAGAGGGCTTCCTTCAGGGTTGTGTTTCTCTTTTTTAGTGGCCAGTTATCTTCCCTTTTCTCATGGCGGCAGGAATTACATTTCAGAAACATTCATTCTTAAGGTGTTTGTTTTCACCCGTAGGATTCAGATGCTAAATGATGCAGTGTTTCTAAACAGTCAGCGTGCATCAGTTGTTTGCAAGCAAAGTACTTGTTTGCCTTTTTTCCTTTCAGCCATAAGACAGATGAGACAGTCTTGAAAGACAGCAGTCAGTCAATGTATAACACACTCACAGTAAACTGGGTTCTTGCCCAGCTTCCTTTTTGTCTTACTAATTTTTTAAAGAGAGCCTTCCATAGTCTCCTTTCCTGACATTTTATTATATTTTGCAGGCTTTATTCACCCATAGCTTGAATTTGGAGACCTTCCAGCCATGCTGCAAAACCCATCTACTAAATTGTTTTTTTCGTGGGGGTTGAGGATACGTTCCCAGAATGATGGGGGGTGAAGATGAGGGTGTTTTTTTGTTTATAGATGGCCCACTGAATTGAGTTATTTGTTCCAGTTATGCGTTCGTTTCTTAATGCTGCTGGGGTTATGGCCTTGCTGCACCATTAAATTATGACAGGGCACCTAAATATCTTGTACAGGCAACCTTTTTGTTATTTAAATCTAAATACATTCATGAAATTCACACTGAATTTTAAAAATCCCACTGAATTTATTAGCAGACACAACAAACAAATGCTTGTATGGGAGTCTCAGAATGATTTGTGATGTCTCGTCTGAAGGTTGCTATACAATAGAAACCACTTAATTGGGATCCTTATAAATGGCACACCAGGGGATATATTTAATGCAATGCATTTCAGTGACCCTAAACAGTGATTAACTGGCACACCAGCTTGTGAAAAATCAATTTAAATGGCACACCTGGTGTTGTCTACAAGCCTTGTTGAAATAGTTCACAGGTGCAAATTGGTATTTGAGAGGATATGTCTCTTGCTGTGTGGCCCCCCTTGTTTGCCGAGTGCTTAATTCTTCTTCTCAGCTCTGTTATGGCCTCTAAAACTAAACAAATCAATCGTAAATTAATATAGTTTCTAAGATACTTTGTGCAGAGCTTATTTTTGAAGCAATGTATAAAACAAAAGAGGATATATGCTGTACCAGCACCATTTAGTCCTCTGAGCCATTGATAATGGTGATGATTGCTTAATTGACATGTTTCTCTTTCCACCGAGGTGCCCCAATTCTCCTGTATAAAAAATAAGTTATGTATAGATTTCCCCTCTGGGCCCCTTTGCCTGCATTGATTTATTTTATTTGATTTACCCAGCAAGTCTTGCAAAACTCGCTGGGTTAAAAGTTATCCGTATCGTATTTACAGTAGCAAGGCTCACTGTGGTCTTAATTACAAAATTGGCCTAATTATGGATACCTGCTTCTACAGCTTGAATTGTATCCCCATGTATTCTCTAAAAGCAAATAATATAATCTCTCCCTTTCTAGTTCTATTTTCTATATAGTGTGTTATTGATTCATTGATTTTATTCTTGCATTTACTGTAGTGTGTTCTAATTTCTGTCTGGGGAGTTGAAATGTTCCATTGCTACTAGTCTATTTCTTTTCACACAACACTCTTTGGTTTCTGACATTCCTTTTGGATGTTGCTCCTCTAAATCTGTGGCTAGCGCTCTAGAGACAAAGGGCTGGTCCACACTAACCCCCCACTTGGAACTAAGATACGCAACTTCAGCTAAGTCGAACTATCTTACTTCGAACTTACTGTGGGTCCACACGCGGCAGGCAGGCTCCCCCGTTGACTCCGCATACTCCTCTTGCTGAGCAGGAGTACCGGCGTCAAGGGCGAGCACTTCTGGGATCGATCCCAGAAGATCGATTGCTTACTGCCAGACCCGGAGGTAAGTATAGACGTACCCAAAGAGCTCTCTGTGCTGGCTATTGGTGAACTGAAGAAAGAGACAGAGGGCAGATTCACAAAGGGATTTAGGCACCTAACTGCCACTTTGGGCACCTAAATCCAAAATTTAGGTGTCATTGGCATCACAAAACCACTGCTCAGCTGTCACTTAAAGTCCCTGGGCATCTAAGTTTCTGCCAATAAAGCCCCTGAAGTGCCTAAATTGACACTGCCCAACAGCTTGGTGCCTAAGCCCTACTGGGATTCGCAAATTAGGTGTTCCTCAGAGGCCACTCAAGACAATTTGCTGCCTTCCTCCTACACTCTTGAACACAGGTTCTCAACCTGGGCAGACTTAGTTGGGGGGCATAGCAAGCCTTCTGATGGTTTGGTGGTTACGGTAGGCATTGGGAGGGAAGCACTAGGTTACAGTGCCACTCACTCAGGTTTGGCCCAGCTGTCCCTCCATCATAACGGGGATGGCCATTGGAATTTGAGTGAGTGGTGTTGTAACCTCGAGCGTGAGATCGCAGTGCCACTCAGGATTTGTTTGTCTATTCCTGCTGCCCTAGGCAGAATCTGCCACCCAAGACCCCTGCCTAGTTTGCCTATAGCTAGCACAGCCCCTGTGTTCCCCACATACCCTGCAGTTTAGGCCCAATCCAGTACACATGCTCTGAGAACATCTAAACCCACACAAAATGGCAGCAGGAGCTGCTGGTGTCCCTCCATAGCTTTTAGCTCAGTGGTTAGAGTATTCACCCAGGCTGCTGGTGTCCCTCCATAGCTTTTAGCTCAGTGGTTAGAGTATTCACCCAGGCTGTGGGGGTCAATTTTCACCTCTGCCTGATGTGGAAGGTGGGGAGGCTCAAGTTCAAATCCCTTCTCCACAAGAGTGCTCTAATCACTGGGCTACAGGGTGGTTTAGGGCTGGTTGCTCTCAGTCTCTCCTGTTGAAGCAGACATTGGGCTAGAGAGAGAGTTGGAATGACCCAATGTTAGGCTCTGATAGAGGCCTCTCTACGGGATAGGAGAGCAGGCAGATATCAGACACAGTGTTGGTATATAATACTCTAAATATTTTTATGGATTACAATATAAACCCCACTCACTCCACATTCACACTCCTTTCATACCACACCAGAATCTGAAGATCTGAAAGAATCCCGATGGCTAGTCAAAATTCAGTCCAATCACAAGGCCTGGGGAGTCCCACGTTACACGCCTCTTCTTTTTCAGGACTCTGAGACAGTGTCTAACTCCAACTTCAGCTATAGCAAACAACCTTTTTTATAGACCAGCCCCTTGCATCATTAGCTCTTTGTCTAAGTCTTTCATCCATAATTCCAGAAGAGAGGTTCCGGGCAGGCCGCCATAATCCAAGACATTCCATTTCCTCTTATGGACATGACAAAGTTTGTTTTGCACAGACAATTCTTGACTGCTCATAACCTTAAATCCTTGCTTCAGCTGCCAGCATGCAACTCACATACTCATGTCAAGCATACAGCATTTATAGTAGGCCCAGATGGCCTATAGCGTATTCCAACATATACATCACAACAGTCCCCCTTTTGATACATGATTAATAACATTGATTATTGTATGACTTTTATAATTTTGCAAGCAGCTCAGCTTTATATAGTTCTCATTCCAAAACTGCTTGTCATTTTCTTATTTGACAGTACAAACACAGCATGACAAACATTAATAGAATCATTGACATGAACAATATAACAATAGGATACAATGCCTCATTCAGGAGGGCTGTAGCACTGGGACACCATTCCTTAGAAACATTGTACCAATGGTGGACTGTCAATTCTTCCCCTTCTTTTCCTAATTTTAATATTTGACCATTATGCAACAAGATACTTATCTTTCCCAGCTAGGCAGATTTAGATACATCCTTTGCATATTGTTTTATTTTTTTTCACTTTTATCAACCAATTCCTCCCATTGTTCCCAAGGTACCCCTAAGTCAAAGGACCAGTCCCCATCTTTTGGTTCCCAAATGATTTCCTTTTTTAAGAATAAGGGTCCCCGATAAACAATTCCTTCAATAATAACCTCTGTTACATTACATTTGCATGACTCGATTGGACCTTTTTCTGTCATATCTCCCCAAAATATATATTTTTCAGTGGTCACAACACAAATGCACCCATTGCCTAAATCAAACACTCTTGTGCCATTGGGGCTAAATACTGTATTATACAATGTCCACTTGAATTATTTGGAGGACATACCTCTAAAGAACAAGTTAGCTCTGGGCACATCCATTCATTTTGCCTGCACGCCTCACAACGTTTTACCAATTCCACTAATTTATAGCCCCCCTCTTCCTGAATCAAATGTCTTCCCCTTATTTCTATTTGCCATAATTCTCTGTTCATAATCTTTGGCAGCATCCCGGCCATTGCCGCTCTTTTCTTTTTTCCAGTGTTATCCTGCCCTTCCAATCCCCTTTTAGAGTGGTCTGATTCCAATTAAACCCAAGGTGTTTCTTCCATCCTATAATTCGTTGTCTCTATATATGGGAGTCTTTGAACAACTCAAAGGGTCATTGCCCATTACTCAGTATATTGACTATCCTCTCTATATACCGTATCCCATAAGCTTGAATCTGTACACATAGTATTGCTAATGCAGTCGTGTTATTAATTTCTGACATACTCAATAAATTAGCATTTAAAGATGCTTCCAAGGCTTGTATTTGTTTTACTTGGACCACTACATTCCTTATTCCTGGCGCTGATAATGTGCCAACATTTTGTATTACATGCGTATGTATGGCTCCCAAAATCTCACCCAACGTTGACATTTTCTTTTGTAATGTCTCAATAACAAATGAACTCAACACCCCAACCCCAGCGCCAATGCCACCCACAATATACTCTCTGATACCTCTTTTACTTCTTTTAGCTCCATCTCCCCATTGTTGTTGCCACGTTAGTAATAGAGGCAAGGCATATGGCATACACTCTGAATGTTGTGCACTCACATCTAATTGTGACCCCTCCAGCCAGATCGTTTGGTGCACAATAGTTGGGGCTTCAATTACTTCCCCCTTCATCTGCCATAATTCTTGGTGCTGTTTTATTTACTGGTATTTGATTAAGAAACATGAAATACCTACCATATCACCAGGGCCCTCCCTAGCTATTCTGGGGCCCTACGCAACCCCCCCAAGGGTGTGTGTGTGGGGGGGGGCAGGCCTCTGCAGAGGAGGAAGCGGGGGGGCTGGCCCCAGGCCTCTGCGGGAGAGGAGCAGGCCCCAGGTCTCTGTGGGAGGCTGGCCCCAGGCCTCCGCAGGGGTTGGGGCAAGGAGCAGGCCCCAGGCCTCCATGGTGGGGCTGGCTTGGTCGGCAGGGGGGAACCACCCCCCCAGCACTCACCAGTGGCATGGCTGGGGCCGGGTCGCTGCACTCCTGCTGCTGGTGAGTGCAGCCCCGGCCCTGCTGCAGAGCTCAGGGGAGTGAGGGTGGGGCTGGGCAGGGGTAGGAAGAGGCAGGACTGGGGCAGGGTGGGGGCGGAGCAGGGGCAGGAGCCCTGGGGAAGAGCCGTAGTAGGGGCTAGAGCAGCTACGTACTTTGAGTAGGGAATGACGGCCCTGCATATCCCCAAAAGTATATTCCCCTATTGATTTTCCTGAAACAGCTTAATTTCACCATTATGGAATTTACCATAGCGTCATACCTCCACACTTCGAAAGCCGCTGACTCATTCCATCCCACATGGACATTAGCCAATTCTTTTTCATAAATCACATCCAGGGTAGTTACATTAAATCCCAAATTCCAAAAAGTGCAATTCAGGATGCTTATATTTGGGTTATTTTCATTATAACTAAATTTAAATGTCAACCAGTGCTCCCCTTTTATAATATAAAAATACCTCCATTGCTTCTCCAAGTCCTCTGGTTTTAAATATTCCCATATTAAATTCTTACCATTTTCCCACCATATTTCAAATTTTACCTCAAAGGGTTTCCACTCACATCTGTCTTTGTTTGGTCCCATTTTCTCCATTGTGTCCCATTGATAGTCGAACGTATTATTCCCTTTAATCCATACCTCCATTTTAGAGGTGCTCCCATGTGTATATCCTTGTACCCCTAAACTTTCCCAGATACTTACAAAACATAAAAAACAGAAACCATATCCCCACCCTTCAGGGTGCCATTGACTTTCCCATTTTTCCCGAATCATTGCTGACAATGTTAGAACTTTTACTTTAAAATCAATTTTCATTCTCTGCAAACTTTCCGCTTTTCTGGTTCCACTTTTGCACACCTCTTGTGTTGAGGTCATGGTCATTATTCCATAAGAATAATGTCCAGTGCCTCTGACTCTACTACCCCAAGCACTTTTGTTAAGCCTTTGCTAAACTCTTCTGTCTTCACTTGAGCTCTGGTATTCTTCTTCCTAAAATGTAAATGACACAAAACAATCTTTCCACCAGACAAATAAAGCAAAGCAAAGCGAATATAAGCAGCAAACCAATTGCAAAAGTTGTTGCACCATATCCACACTCCCAATCCAGGATCCGTTTGGGATATCCTCCAGTGCAGTTGGACATTCCACTTTTATTTCTGTAAAACAAACCAAAAGGTTATCTAATCTTTGGGCCATACCTTTAATTGTGATGTGTGTACTCATTTCCCCTTTTTTTTCTTTGTTAATTTGCACTACAGTGAGGGAAATTTTATTCATAATTGAAAATGGTCCAACACATTTTGATTCTAAGACATGATCTTTTGGTGTCAGCCTCAGATACATCCCCTATCCCCTATGTTCCATAATTTCGTATCTTGGGTGGCCTGTGAGTCCCTATATTCTCTTGCTTTCTCAGTTGCATCTGTTAATCTAAATTCCATTTTCTTAAGTTCAGTCAGTAATTCTTTAACCCATTGAGTAACCGATACTTCCTCTACATCCCCTTTTCCTTGGTACAGTAGAGGGCCCCACAGTCTCATAGGCCTTCCAAAGAGAATTTGGTATGGCTGGTACCCTGTACTTCACCGATCACTACTTTGAATTGCTGCCAACATCAATGGTAATTTCTCTGCTCAATCTTTACCTGTTTCCTGTACCACCTTTCATAGAGCCTTCTTAATAGTTTGATTCATTTTCTCTACTGATCCTGATGATTGAGGACGGTAAGGAATGCGTAACTGCTGCTTTAGTCCTAAAACTTTCAATAAGCTTTTCACTACTTCCCCCACAAAATGCGGTCCATTTTCCAAATCAATTGGTCTCAGAGTTCCATACCTGCTAAAAACAACTTCCCATAGTTTCTTAGCGGTTGTCTCTGCAGTATGGTTCTGGATAGGAATCGCCTTCACCCATCCAGAAAAAGAATCCTCCACCACCAGCAAATACTGATTTCCTCTGGAAGTTTTTGGCAACTTATCAATATAGTCCATTTGTATCCTACTCCACGGCCCTACAATTCTCTGATGTAACAATGGCCCTGCACTAGGTGTTCTATTGCTGTCTGCCATGCATTTTATACAATTTTTAACAAATCTTTCTACATCTTCCTGTACTCTAGGTCAAATTCCAATTTGTTTTACCTTAAAAAGCATATTCTCTATTCCTTGATGTGCCATGGAGTGGCAGACATTAATAATTTCTTCCCTTTGGGTTTTTTCAGGTACCCACTTTACCTCTCCTGTCTTTTTGTTCACTGCATATCCCCCTGTACCCTCCAGTTTCCCCATTTTTCTTCTGGCTTAATCTCCTGCACTATAGCCTGAGCTCTAGTAACCACCGCAATTCCCAAAAGCTCTTTTGCTGCTTCCACCCTGGCCAAGCTATCAGCATTATCATTCCAGAATTTCTCGCTTTTGATGGCCTTTATGTTGTACCTTCAGTTTCACTGGATTCCTCTTTAACCAATTATAAATTCATTTCCAGTCCTTCTTTTGGACCACACTTTTCCCCTCAGCTGTTTCCCAATTATTTCTTTTCCAAGTCCCAATCCAATAAAACAATCCTTGTACTACAAAATCTGAATCTATATAAACGTTCAGGCAATCCACTGCCCACATTCTCCACCAAATGTTAGGCTCTGATAGAGGCCTCCCTACAGGATGGGGGAGCAGGCAGATACCAGACACAGTGATATAAAATACTCTAAATATTTTTATTGATTACAGGATAAACCCCACTCACTCCACATTCACACTCCTTTCATACTACACCAGAATCTGAAGATCTGAAGGAAATCCCAATGGCCAGTCGAAATTCAGTCTGATCACAAGGCCTGGGGAGCCCCATGTTACACGCCTCTTCTTTTTCAGGACTCTGGGTCGGTGTCTGACTCTAACCTTTTTTATACACCAGACTATTGCGTCATTAGCTCTTTGTCTGTTTACTAAGCCTTTCATCCATAATTCCAGAAGAGCAGTTCCAGGCAGGCCGCCATAATCCAAGACATTCCATTTCCTCTTATGGGCATGATAAAGTTTGTTTTGCACAGACAATGCTTGAGCAGTTATAACCTTAAATCCTTGCTTCAGCTGCCAGCACGCTACTCACATACTGATATCAAGCATATAGCATTTATAATAGGCCCATATGGCCTATAGCGTATTGCAACATATACATTACAACATCTATAGCCCAGCAATTAGGGAACTCACCTGGGAGGTGTGTGACCAGCAATTAAGGAACTCACCTGGGAGGTGTGTGACTGTGTTGCAGTTCCCCTTTTTCCTATGAATATTTATTTATATATAGTGGAACAGCTTCAATGGGAGAGGGACCTGTTGCCAGCCCAAAAGGGCCCGAGGAGGCAAACAGCAGAGTTCGTTGCACGGTTTGCTTCGCACTAATAGAGACACCAGGTGTGGAGAAGCAAAACAACTTTATTCAAGAGCTCTGAATAGGCACTAGGAGACCAACATGTCTCAAATCAAGCGCAGCAAATACAAGCAAGTTTTCCCTTTTATATTCCAAGCAGTTTCTGTGCAGGCTTTGTCTGTTACTTTTCCTCCTACCCCTCCTTCCCTTCCCTCCTCAAGCAGTTGCAGTTAGGAAAATTCCCATCCGTCTGCTTATCTTTGACCTTGTTAGTATGAACGAAACAGCAGCTATCTGCTAGAAAAGCTGACCATTACATTACTGCTTTAGCCTGCTTCAGCATGTAAGCAGTTAGCATAGATGTAGGTGAAAGTTCACAAGATGGAGTCACTGTGGCTCACTTAGACCCAGAGCAAAGGAGTTTCATCGGCACTTATGGCCTTCCACTCCCCTGAGTTACTTGGTAGCTATGCCTAGTGACACCAACAGACCTGTCTAGGTTCTTATATGTTGCTCATCAATGTAGAGCTAGGACACTGGACTGGAAGCGAGGACAGTTGGGTTCTGTTCTGGCTTTGTCACTAATCATCTGAGTGATCTTGGGTAAGTCACTTCCCCTCCCTGTGCCTCTGTTTCCCCTCTCCCCTTTTGTCCATCTTGCATCTTTAGACAGTAAGATCTTCAATGCAGAGACTGTCTCTTAGTAGGTTTGTTTGTACACTGCCTAGCACAAAGGGTCCCTGATCTTGGTTGGGTCCTTTAGTAGATTTGAGCCCCTCTCAAACTGATACTGTGGTTATGTAAACATACCTTTCTCTCTCTCTTTCCCCTGGTCTCTTTCTTTCCTCCTCTCATCAGTGGCTAGACTTTGTTTATTTTTCATTTATTTTGTGTATCTGGGGTTATTGTGGGAAGGCTAGTCTGAAAAATCAGGTTTCAGGCATTGAGGTTCATTGTCGACCTGACCTGTTCCAAGAGTTCCAGATTAACATGCCAGGCTGAGCTCATTGGTTGCCTGTCTAGTTTGGGGTTCGGTTATTATGTCAATGGGCACTGTGGGGAAACTTGTACTGCTGTTGACTGTAGTACCTGCTCTGGGTGGCAAATAATGTCTTAGGGATGAGGGGAATGAAAATGTCAGATCCATTTAAACATATTGAAATTTCTTTGTTAAGGCTCTTGAACTTTTAAAAACCATGCACACACAAACAGCACACCGAGATTCCCATAAAAAGTGTGTAGTTCACTTATCTTCATTAATATATGTAAAATATGGCCTGACTCTCCTCTCATTTACACTGGTGGAACTCCATTGACTTCATCTGAGCATCTTGTGGTATAAGAAAGGAGAATCAGGCTCATAGTATTATGTGAGGAGTTCTGAGTGTATCATAATCAGTGGAACTGGACTCATAGGGCTAATATTCCCTGGAGGGAACAGTGGAACAGGGAACGCAGAAAGTTAGGTTGGAAGCAACTCAGCCATATGGATAGAGAAGAGCACATAGTTTAATAAAATTCCACTTGTTCAGCATAAATTACATTCAGTGTCACACTGTGTGAATGAAACACAGATCACCTACAGCGAGCGCCAATGGTCACCTATAGCCGCTAACTAATGCTGAGATCTTGGTTTAGCTAGCTACTGATTTCTGCTTCCCTTGGTCCTAAAGTGAATATAACACCTCACCTGTCACCCCGTTTATCTGTATTTGATACTTTGTAGTATCTTGTTGCTCTCCTCTTCAGCATAATCTGAATTTAGACCAAATCAAATATCCCATGACTATTTCTATTGTCCCACTCCTACCAGGTGGGGACTAGATGCAGACTCTGGACAGCCCCCAGGAGGAGCTTCTCCTCTAGGCTCCTCCTCTTGTTAATTGCAATAATATCACCCCTGAAGATGCAACAGTAGCATACCTGTAGAAAAGAGCCTGTTCTCTAGAGGAGACAGAGCACTGGCTGTCTTCCACAACATGTCCTCAGCCAGGGCTTTTGCCTTGAAGAAACCTTACTATAGAACCAAGTAGTTATGAGTCTAAGAAAATTCCTCTCGATTGTTGCATGATATAAAAAAGCTGTTGGTTATTTCATTTGATCATTCATTACGAGTGGCAGAGGATTTTAAAATGCACAAGCAGTACCATGAACTTTCTTGCTCTGCTCTTGAGTCAAATGAAGTTTGGAGTTTCCCCCAGGTCAATGGAAACCCCATATAAATTCCACAGGTTCCTTAGATCTCAAAAGGTCAATTGCCACTGCATCTGAGTGGCATACAGAGGAACAATTTTCCATAGTTGCAGAAGATAAAGTTATCTTGGTTCTTGGTTACAATACTCATCAACGTTAAGTACATTAAAGAAAAATCCTATCACTTTTAGCATGGAAAGGGAACATGCTCAGATTACACTGTCTAATTTTTTTTTCAAAACTACCCTGAGTTCAAACTGAGAGAGGACTAAAAAGAAAATGTAAAATTAAAATAACCTAACATTCTGGATTATCCATAATATTACCACAATGTGCCCAATAATGAAACAGGATACCCCTGTCCTGTACTAGCCTTTTCCCAGGGATATAGATATGATATCAGGAAATTTAAGGGAAACTAATGCAGTTGACCATATTGTATTATTAATTGCAGTGTAATTCATTTTAGATTAAATGTGAAAGGACGGAACATTTAAAAATATCTTCAAGGCATGCAGCCAGTAGACATTCATTACAGACATTATTTATAGCTTTCAAAAAAAGCACTCTGCTACTTGTTTATCTTAATCAGATTTGTTTCTTGGATGCAAAAATAAGCAAGAACCCTTTTTAATTTGTGCAATATTCCTGCAAATAGAAGAGATGTGCTGAGTCACGGATAAATAATTCACTTAGGCTTGAAACCAGTTTCTAAATGCTGCAGACTCTTCACTGTTTTGTTCACCTTGTCCTATTCTGGTCAAAGGGTTATGAGAAACAGATCACAAGAGGCGCTCCAATCAGGAAAAAAAAGGTTTTCTCTCTTTAAATTACAGCCATGACATCACACTAAATTATTCATAGCATGCCAAGTCATTTTATATTGGGTCAAGAGACATCTCAGTTTTATTTCCACAAAACACTGCCCATGTTTGCAAACAGTTGGTTTTCCTGCTGTTTGGAAAGTGCATGGGAATCTTCTTGCCTTTACCCATTCCTGATTAACCTTGGGAGCTGGGATTTCCCAATTCAAGATGTTGACAAAGACACATATTAGCACTAGCAGTGAGAGTTTCTTCCTGACCCATCAGGGTCAGAGAGTTAATGGTCAGTGTGTCATTAGGGCTGTGCCTATATTAGACTTTTGCCCCCTAAAATTTCCTGGAGTACAGAAATCATGGATCCTCTTGAGGTGTGCATGTGTGCATGTAGAATGGTTGTGAGGTTTTATTCACATGTGAGAGGCATATACAGACCCAGTTAGTGATCTCTAAGGCATGGCACTTTGGCCCAGATCCTCTAAAAACCTTTGAGGCTCTGGGCCTTCCATCTCCGTGTCCCTCTTAAAAGGAAAGAACATTGACTCATATAGCGTGACCAGAGAGCTCCAGGAGAAGCTAAGACTTGGGAGAGCATCTCTCTCATGTCAGATGAATTGAGAGAGGACATCTGGAACCCTTTAAAGCTTGATTAACAAAGATAATTACATTTCAATGCTAATGAGGGAAGTATAAAGTGAAGGCAGCCTCTAACACAAAGATCTTCCAGGGAAACTGCTCCATTGCAGCAAAGGGAAGCTATTGGCTATGGGGATCAAGTCCATATTCTATAGGTTGTTTTGGTTGTTTATACAGTAAGCCAGTGATGTGAATGAGCTGTCCCCTGCCATCTATTGACGAACTGGGGGAAAGGATCTCACAAGCAGACTATATTTGTATAGACACGCCTACTTTTCAAGGAAATCAGCAGACAGACTTGCTTTGCCAAAGTGATCAATTTTGGCTGTTTTGGGTTAAAATTCCTTTAAGTCTTGGATACAGGAGTAATGAAATGTTGTTATCCTTATTTTTTTGACTAAAGGGCAACATTTAGGAATTTTTTTTTTCCTTTCTGTTTTGCTTCAGAGGAGCCTTTGGTGATTTAGGATGCCTGGGGTCTTGGGGAGAAGGTATGGTTGTAGGATTTGTACCTAGCTACACCATGTCTCTAACATATTCTTATCATAAGGTAAACTCACGTAAGTCTCTCTGTACACATTACAGTATAGGACTGATGCTCCTCTAGAATGGGGGGAGGGATAGCTCAGTGGTTTGAGCATTGGCCTGCTAAACCCAGGCTTGTGAGTTCAATCCTTGAGGAGGCCATTTAGGGAACTGGGGTAGAAATCTGTCTGGGGATTGGTCCTGCTTTGAGCAGGGGGTTGGACTAGAAGACC
Source organism: Chrysemys picta bellii (assembly GCF_011386835.1). Taxonomy (NCBI): domain Eukaryota; kingdom Metazoa; phylum Chordata; order Testudines; family Emydidae; genus Chrysemys; species Chrysemys picta. The sequence continues at coordinate 206,300,948 of NC_088791.1, forward strand.
TCCTGAGGTCCCTTCCAACTCTGATATTCTATGATTCTATGAATGCTGGGGGACTGTCCTGTCTTTCATTGGTCAGCCCCAGGTCCTGAAAACCAATGTCAGGAAATACTTATAAATTCAGTTTGGAGACAATGTGAGCTTAGTGATCAACTTGTGTTATGCTGTAGAGAACATCATCACATTGCAATATGGAGGGCCAGATCCTAAGCTGGAGTAAATCAGCATTGCTCCATTGCCTGCTGTGGAGCTCTGCTGATTTGCCCCAGCTGAAGATCTGGCCAAAAGACTGTTGTAATGACTTTGACCGTTTTTTTTTTAAAAATCCTATTGTAGTTGTACTTTGTCCAAATATGCTGGTGATCAGAGAGCTCCAGAAAAGGTTGCCTAGGCATAGTATTGTAGGTCCCAGTAGTGCAAAAATGTACACATGATCCTAGCTTTAAGCATGTGAGTAGACTCACAAAATCAATAGGGCTAGTCCTGTGCTTAAAGCAAAGCTTGGGTGCAAGTGTCGGTTGGGTTTGGGCCATAGTCCCCCACCCCTGAGAGTAAATGCCAGTATGATACCATGGAGTTACATTCCTTTGTAAAGTTGTTGAAGAGGTACTGAGACTATGAAATTACTGCAGCAAGTCATCAATGAACAATGACATGAAAAATCCCACTGCACAGAGCGAATACCTAAAGTGCTCTATTATTGCTGTGCTCTTCATTACTTTCAAAAACAGGAAAGCAATTCACCAATTCCAGAATTTTCACACCCAAAAAGCCAATAAAAAAATGGTTTCTAGCATTTACAGGCAAGTAGCTTGACCACACCCCCACGCAGCTGCCACAACTGCCAATCATGGAGGCAGGCACCCACAGCTGCAGCCAATGGAGGAAACAAGTCCTGCTATAAAGAGGGAGAGTACAGTAAAGGAAGTGGAGGCAGAAAGGGTTGGGACAATAAAAAGGAGTCAGCCCACCCAACTCCTCACTAGGCTGCCTCTGCAAACACAGCCAAGCAACTGAATAGACTCACTTAGAGGTGAGGGTCGAAGAACTGCCCTGACTAGGGGCTAATTAAGGAAGGCTAGTCAACCTCTCAAGCAGGGACCCCTCAAAAGATCACACCCAGAGCAGGTGACAGATCCAGAGTACCTTTCCCCACCCTGTGTTATACTGAAACAGTCTTTTGTCTCTGTTCATAGACAGGGCAATCCCTTGTCTGTTGTAATGTTCCTTTTTTATGTCCAAGTAGTTTTGATTGTTCACAGTTGTCTGATGGTTTTCCATTAATAGTTGTGGGATGGAGCAAAGCTACACAACTGAGTCTTTTATTACGTCACCAGCTAACCTGGGCAGGGTGACAACTCTCTTCTGCTTGAATAGGAAATCAGAGAGACTTATTATGCTCTGGTGACTAACTTTTACATCCAAGACCATAAAGCATACTTTCAATATATGTACATTAGTCCTTAAATATGACCTGTACACACATCTTGCAATGACTATGAATTTTGACCAGTTACAAGCTTTCTGCAGGTACTTTACACACTATTCTTACTCTGCAAGACCTGTGTGGTGTGTAGTGTAGTAAGTTTCAGGTCTGAAGTAAGAGATGTTTGCAAAGAAGAGGGGACCCATCAGCAAGGACCCTCTCTGTCACATAGCCCAAGTATAGATAGAATCTCAAATGTTTTAATCATCTTGTTGTCTAACCCTGCTAAGAACAGCTGTGCACACAACAGTGCTTAAAACGCTGGCAGTTGTTAGTGTTAAGAGCTGGTGTAAACAGCTGCACAGCGACAGAGCTTTTCACGGCATGCACAAGTTTTACTGGCCTCACAAACCCAGGAACTATGCTACATATTTCTGAGCACCATCTACTGGCACTTTCTCTGTTAACTGTTTACATATGCAGACACAGTGAACTCCTGTAACAGCATGTGCTTATGTTTCTGTGCAATGGTAGGAGATTTTAAGAAAAATGACACAGTAGACAAGACCTCATATCTGTCTAAATAAGCATATCCAAACTAGTTATGCCCTCCCTGGTTGATATTTCCTTTCAGATACATCTTGATTTTCAAACCACACAGAACAGCAGTATGAATTTCTTACCACATTCCAGTGTAATGTAGCTCATGTTTAGTTCAGCAGCATGTGAGCCCTGGTCTAGCTAGGCTATTTAAGGTATTCAACAGATATTTTTTTTTAAGTCAAAATATGTCTGGTCTTGACTTAGTGGCACTTCCGTGAACAGACATTCTTACAGATGATAATTTAAGCACCTGTAACAACTTGAATGTTGAATACAATTATTATTTTGTTATAATCTAGTTAACTGAAAACTGAGACCTTTTCCTTCTATTTATTGGTGTTTCAAGCAGCAGTAGGTCAGAAGAAGCCATTTGACTTGTTTTCTCAGAGATGCTTGTATTCAGTGTGCTCTCTCTTCTGAGATAGACAAGGAAACATTTGCAAAGGATTATTGGGGAAAGTCTTTGCCTCAAAACCCTGTGTGCTGGGTGCAGCAGTAGTAATTTGCATTGTGCTATATCATGTTACATCTTGATTGGGGTAGGGCCACTGACTCCTCCTTTCCAGATCCAGACCATCCTGAGTTTGGGACAGTGGCCGAGCCTGGCAGCTTTTCCCAAAGCAACATCCATCCCTGCCATCCATCGTGTTGGAGGTGAGCTGTAAAAGGTCACTGGTCTCTAGACAACACTACTAGATAAGGAGTGTGTGTGTGTGGAGGCAGGAGTGGGTGTCTATTGCTGTGCTTACTGTAAGAGGAGGAATTATGTGGAGGAAAAAGGGTTCTGGAAGGATCCTCCACAGGTTTGGCTAGTGTTCAATGGTGTATCAGAACCAAACATGCAAAACGTTTAGGTTGCGTCATCACTAAGTGTATATATGTACTTTTGCCATTGCGAGGTTGCTTCACTCCACACTGTACTTTTACATGTCATCTCTAAGTCACCTAGGAGATTACTTTTTCCTTAAATGATACTGCAGAAGCAATCGGTTAGATGCTTATGGTAAGCCGCTTCATTGAAATGGGAGGAAGCTGGGTGCTCTCTGTTAAGAGTTCCAGACTCTGGACTTCACTCTCTGCCTCAATCTGGCAGCCTAGATTTGTTGACACTTCTGCTGACACTTAAAATGTCTCTTATTATTATAAGAATATACTGTTTAGTTAGCTCCAGCATTATACTTGGCCCTCAAAAATAGACCATTCCTGCTCTGAAAAGCTTCCATTCAAAGACAGACACATTGAAGACAGGAAACTCTGGGAATCCCAGTTTTTACATTTTGTGGAGTTTATTTTTTGAGGAGACAAAAAGGGGGAAAAAAGAGAACGCGGGGAACTACAGACCACCGGTCAGCCTCACCTCAGTCCCCGGCAAAATCATGAAACAGGTCCTCAAGGAATCTATTTTGAAGCACTTGGAGGAGAGGAAGGTGACCAGGAACAGTCAACATGGATTCACCAAGGGCAAGTCATGCCTGACCAACCTGCCTTCTGTGATGAGATAACTGGCTCTGTGGATATGGGGAAAACGGTGGATGTGATATACCTTGACTTTAGCAAAGCTTTTGATATGGTCTCTTACGGTATTCTTGCCGAAAGTTAAAAAAAGTATGGATTGGGTGAACGGACTATAAGGTGGATAGAAAGCTGGCTAGATTGTCGGGCTGAACGGGTAGTGATCAATGGCTCGATGTCTAGTTGGCAGCTGGTGTCAAGTGGAGTGCCCCAGGGGTTGGTCCTGGGGCCTGTTTTGTTCAACATCTTTATTAATGATCTGGATGATGGGATTAATTGCAGCCTCAACAAGTTCGCAGATGATACTAAGCTGGGGGGAGAGGTAGATACACTGGAGGGTAGGGATAGGGTCCAGAGTGACCTAAACAAATTGGAGGATTGGGCCAAAATAAATCTAATGTGGTTCAACAGGGGGAGGGATAGCTCAGTTGTTTGAGCATTGTCCTGCTAAACCCAGGGTTGTGAGTTCAATCCTTGAGGGGACCACTTAGGGATCTGGGGCAAAATCAGTACTTGGTCCTGCTAGTGAAGGCAGGGGGCTGGACTTGATGACCTTTCAAGGTCCCTTCCAATTCTAGGAGATAGGATATCTCCATTAATTTTTTTTTATAAGGACAAGTGCAGAGTTCTGCACTTCGGAAGGAAGAATCCCATGCACCGCTACAGGCTGGGTACCGACTAGCTAAGCAGCAATTCTGTAGAAAAGTACCTGGGGATTACAGTGAACAAGAAGCTGGATATGAGTCAGCAGTGTGCCTTTGTTGCCAAGAAGGCCAATGGCATATTGGGCTGTATTAGTAGGAGCATTGCCAGCAGATCGAGGGAAGTGATTAGTCCCCTCTATTCGGCACTGGTGAGGCCACAACTGGAGTATTGCGTCCAGTTTTGGTCCCCCCCCCCCACTACAGAAGGGATGTGGACAAATTGGAGAGAGTCCAGTGGAGGGCAATAAAAATGATTAGGGGGCTGGGGCACATGACTTACGAGGAGAGGCTAAGGGAACTGGGGTTATTTAGTCTGCAGAAGAGTGAGGGGGGATTTGATAGCAGCCTTCAATTACCTGAAGGGAGTTCCAAAGAGGATGGAGCTAGGCTGTTCTCAGTGGTGGCAGATGACAGAACAAGAAACAATGGTCTCAAGTTGCAGTGGGGGAGGTCTAGATTGGATATTAGGAAACACTATTTCACTAGGAGGGTGGTGAAGCACTGGAATGGGTTACATAGGGAGATGGTGGAATCTCCATCCTTTGAGATTTTTAAGGCCCGGCTTGACAAAGCCTTGGCTGGGATGATTTAGTTGGTGTTGGTCCTGCTTTGAGCAGAGGATTGGACTAGATGGCCTCCTGAGGTCTTTTCCAAGCCTAATATTCTATGACCTTGGAACAATAATCAGTTCCTAGATCTTAAGGCCACAATGTACCATTGTGATCATCTAGTCTGATCTCTTGCATAACACAGGTCATAGGACTTCCCTGAATTAGTTCCTGTTTGAATTAGAGCATATATTGTAGAAAAAAACATCCAATCTTGATTGAAGAACTGCCAGTGATGAAGACTCCACCACATCCTGTGGTCAGTTGTTCCAGTGATTCATTACTCTCACTATGAAAAAATTGCATCTGATTTCTAGTCTGAAATTGTCTCGCTTGATCTTCCAGCCTTTTGTTCCTGTTACACCTCTGTCTGCTAGATTGAATAGCCCTGTATTATCTAATTTCGTATTCCCATGTAGGTATTTATGAACTGTGATCTCTCATCCTTTTCTTTGTTAAGATAAATAGATTGAGCTCCTTGAGTCTATTGCTATAAGGCATATTTTCTAATCCTATAACGGTTCTCATAGCTCTTCTCTGAACCCTCTCCAGTTTAATGGCAAATTCACCAGAGAAGTAGGTGGTGGTGGTGGTTGTTTTAATGAAGGATAATTTTTACTTTCTGACAGGTTTTTTCTCCCTTAATAGATGTAACATTGTTAAAAGGCAGCATAAATAACTACGGTGTATTACATAACTAATTCCCTCTTGTTTCTGACCAGAATTATGTGCTTCAGTATATAAAAGCAACATATTCAGGATTTTTTAATGAGGAAAATGGCTTTTGACCCACTCTGATGCCCTGATAATTGAACTGAAGGGTCACAGCTGAGCAAAAGATTTTTTTTTTCTGTGTGTTGGAGGGTTGATTTGCTTTACAGCGAGACAGTGTCAGATTGGATTCAATGAACAGAACGCAGTCCTATGTATCTGGGACATTCTGCAGCAGTGTTGGGGGCTTGCTGTCTCCAGAAACTATTTTAACACTCAAGCTTTCACATAAGGCTCTTTCCATTTATCTCTAGTTTTTTCTTTAGCATCTGATAAAATGTTTCAGAAGAGAGACGAAAGAAACAGCTGATCTGTATTGTGAGAAGAAAAACAATCTGAATGAATGGAATCAGATAACATTTCCATTGAAAAGTTCAGGATGAGGTGCCGCAATATTGCAAAGTCACAAAATCACATCTGTAAGATGGAAAGCCTTTCCTTTATGTTTTCAGGGTGCTTTCTAATTGAAGATTAAATGAAATGTGGTAATATCCTGCTCCTAGTTATTCTTTCAAGGGTGAATTGTAATCTTCTAATTTTATTTTTGCAGCTCTTGAGGGGCTGCTCCCCTTTGGGAAATATAGAGCTATTCAGGTGATGAGGGAAGTAGAGAGGATGTTGTATAAACAGAACAAAATATTAAACAATACGATCCAAATGTTTCAAGACTCTGATTAAACTAGAGGAAATGACTATAACTGGAGTTTCTAATAACAATAGATTCTGGGAAGTGAACACTAGCCTCTGATATCTGCCTTCCACAAATCTGTAAATAACTTTAACATGCCCATGAATGTCATAGCAGTGTATCAGCAGTATCTGAGAGCATTGTTCAGAAAAGGGAAACGGAAAAGACTGAGAACATTTTGAATATGCTTCTGACCCAAAGAAAATGAGACTATACCTTTTTTAATAGACGACTTGCCTTTTCTTCTAGGAAAATAAGCCATAAAATAGAAACCTATTCTTGTGAAATCTAATATTTTAAAATGGCTATTTAGAGACAAATTGTGTTGATGCATAAAGCTTGGATCATTCATTTAATCTTGATCTAATGAAAACCATATCTGAATTTGCTAAATTAATTCCTCTCACTGAAAAGTGAGAGAGAGGAGCTTAGATAGAATACCCTGATTTTATTAAGACATTATTGAATGGTTTCCTCTATCAGATATCCTGAAGAAACACAAATTAACACTTTTATCACTGCAATGAGCACTTTAAAAATGTGTTAATTTAAACAGGATGTAGCTGTATTATATCTAGGATATTGTGATTCAATGCAAAGATTACACCTTAAATCTGTCCACGAGAGGAATCTCAGGAATAAGTCAACACATCCATCCTCCATTAACAGCATAGACATTGCTCTGTGGGCCAAAGTCAGAAGTACCATTTACAATATAGCCAACAGTTCCTTCTGTCCCCTCCTCCCCACCTGATTTTTACACTGTTTGTATCAATCATAACAGCAACACAGGCACAAGCAGCGCAGCAGCTAACATCCAGAATCAGAGTTGGCACTTGTGATGCTGGAGACACTACTTCATTGCTCTTGGTTCAATGACAAATACAGGAAGGTTGTCAAACCTCTGAGTGATGCCAGGAGCTGCAGCATGATTTGGCAGAATCACTGATGATTCTCGGGTGATTGGGAAGATGGATTGGCCATGCACTTGCCAACCTGGACTGAGTATGGCTTCTGAGGAAGAGTTTTGTCTTCTAAATATTGCAGCTCTCTGGCTACCAGGAAGATTTAGAATAGCACAGTGGAGGTGGGGAAAGTAGAGGGGAAACAGTTCTTCATTAACGGAACAAATAGGGTGATTTAAAACTTGCTGACATGCTGTGAACCACTTCTCCAAACCTTTAGGAGCTACTAATATGTATGCAATAAATAATTCACTGATATTAAATAAAACTGAATGCATAGATTCTTGTGGCAATCTTGCTGATGCATCAGTTGAGTGACAGAAGGTTAGGTATTAGGACTAATCTTTGGCAAGCATTTGTTTCGATGTTAAAGTTAATCTGGAATAAGGCTACGTCTTCACTACCCGCCTGAATCGGCGGGTAGAAATCGATCTTTCGGGGATCGAATTATCGCGTCTCATTGGGACGTGACAATCTATCCCCGAATCGATGCTTATACTCCACCAGCGCAGGTAGGAGTAAGCGCCGTCGACGGGGGAGCCACGGAGGTCGATTTGCCGCCGTCCTCACAGACGGGTAAGTCAGCTCGGATATGTCTAATTCAGCTACGCTAGTTGCGTAGCTGAATTTGCGTATCTTAAATCGCCCCCCCCCCCCATAGTGAAGACGTAGCCTAAGATAGGGTGTGAATTTAAAGCAGATTAACTATTCCTTATTAACTCTGTGTGTGGACACTCTTATCCTGGAATAAGAGTGCCTTCTTGCTGATTAGCTTAATCCACTTCAAATTGAGAGCTACAAAACAAGCCAAGTTTGAATAAAATTGGTTCAAACATTAGTAAGTTATGCACCCACAAACCTTCTGATTGAAACAAGTGGGAATGTGTTTGTGTTTTTGTTTTTTAAACCCATACAGAATTCAGAAAACACTTGGATAGATGTTGCTCAAACTTTCAAAATTAAACTGCCTTAGGCGGAGCCCAATCACTGATAATTTTACCTTGATCAAACTAGAAACTAAAAAAGGGGGGTTATAATGAAAGTTGCACTTCTATCTTTAACTTCAGCAGTTGCTAACGCAACTTCTATAATATGCGTGTTTTTTAAGAATTCTGGGCTTGTTGGACTTCATTTGGCTGCATCTGAATTGAATGGTACAGTAAACAGCATAGCAGTGCTTGCAAACCACTCTGGATTTACCCCAGTGTAATTGAGAAGAATTTGGCTCTGCATTGATGCGAGGGATGTATGTACATAAACTGATGTTAAAGGCTATTCATTGCAATACCTTGGTGCTCTCTAGATTGTGTTCTTAGCTATTTATTGGATTTCATATTTGTGAAGGTATAAGGGACAGTATTCCTCTGGGGCCAGAGCTCTGCAGCTGGCTGGCTGGCTACTTAGCCCCACCTGCTGCACTTGGGAAAAAGACCTGCAACTTAATTGCTGATCCTCATAAAAGGATGGAGCAACTGCTGGAAGGAGCAGCTTCAAGACACAGAGGGGCAGAAGGGTTGAATTCTGTGAGAGGGCCCCAGGTAGGATTTCCCCTGGGAGGGAGCTGGGGACCAGCCTGAGTCTAGCCAGGAGAGGGTGCTATAATGTAGGACGAGTCCTTCACAATATGCTTATGCAGAGATAACGAGAGCATTAAAGACCTTCTGAGGAAGAGACCAAGCCTTTCTGGAAGGGAGGTTTTCTCTGGGGCTATTTGTCAATTATTTGCAGGCACAAAGTTCATTCAATAAAAATGTTTTACTTGCTCCCTTTTCCCACTCTTTCTAGCATCATTGTCATGAGACAACTAAATCTGTCTTTGGTTTAAGCCCCAAGACTCATCTGTTTTTTTTTCAGATCTTTATTCTCCTTTTTCTAATTTTTATTGCTCCTGGTACCAGAATGGGGAATGAGGTGCCATCCTGTCACTTTACAGGACAAGTCAGAAGCTAACCATTTCTGAACACTATCTCAGTAAAAGTTAATCATTCTTCCAAGACTTTGATTTAAAACAAATATACAGTTTTCATAGGCCATAAAACACGCCACGTATTTTATTTTACAAAGATCAGAACTGGTTTCTTGTGTCCCTTCCCAGCCATTGCTTGATCTAAGCAGAAAGGTGGGATGGGGGATTTGCAAAGATGCTGTTGCTCTTGAATCACTTTATCTACATTAGGGACATTAAATTCCACCGTGTGTTTAAATTCTGCTTGCAGTTCAGAGTCTGCAAAATACAACATCGGGTATAGGTTAGTTGCTACTTATGGGGCCTGTTTTGCACTTGATCTTTGTGCAAAGCTACCATTATCATCAAGGAGAGATCCACAGTAGATGTCTGCAGTTTATGGCTCTAACGTTGTACCCTAAGCCCCTGGACTATAAATACAACTGTAGTATGGCCCACTCCATTTGGTATTTGGTGATTGTCTACCCATAGGCATCTACTTGATAAAGTAATACATTTCCCATTCCCTAGGGTAAAGCTGTAAATATACAACATGAACAACAGGAGTCAATAAGGATGGACACAAGCATCGAATTGGCCAAGTGGGCCATAACATAAGACAAGAAGTATCCCTAAAGGCAACAACCCCCTATAATCAAACTGACATCTGTCTGCCCCCCACTACTCAAATCCAGAGCAGTCTAAGTTTTCTGAATGCCAACAATCACAATTTAATCCAATCACTTGGCAGGCCCATTCAGTTTCCTGGCCTGTAGCCCTATGCCAGCACTGAGGTCACTGTCAATGCCCCAAACCTTATGCCCTGGTACGCAGGAAACCATCTGAACAATAAGCCCCCCAGAGTTAATGGAACCACTAACTGAGGAGCCAGGGGGTAAGGAAAATGGGGCTTCTTTAGAACTACTGCCAGAGTAGGTGGGCTCATCAGTAATATCCATGTTATCTGCTGTGGCTGGGCAGAAGAGGAAGAAGCCTACTTCCACCTCACAGCACCTTTTATACCTGGCAACCCTCATTCCTTCCAACTAATCCAGGATTGATCCTTACAAAGGAGGGCTCCCATTGTCCATTCCGTGGAACCTTGCCATTCTAGGAGATGGTCTACCCTCACAGACCTATCCTGCACCCTGGCAGTGACTGGAATGGCTAGTGCCCTTTTTAATACAATAGGAAAACACCAACACCTAATTCTGTTCATATACAGTGATGTCAATCAGAAGTAACGCCACTGAAATCAATGAACTTTAATATAAAATTGGTATGAGAGGAGACTCGAGCCCTTAATGTTTTCTTTTACTTTTCTTTACTAGTTTTTTGTTCTTACAGTAGGGCTCAGAGGTACCAACCAGAATTGGAACACCCTTGTTCCATGTGCTGTGAAAAATATATATATGAACACTTGTTCCTGCACAGAAGAATTTATAATCTTATTTATTGAATGATTGATTTATCTTCCATTGTAGACAGACTTGGCAGATGAAAGAGTTGTAGATCAGAAGTTGGAACCAATACTTTATACATAATCTAAATTTGTGGATCATAATTCTGCTCCCCTTTTTTTGGTTCTTTCTTCAGTTGCCTTTGAACTCAGTCATGTTTTTCCTTTCTTTTACTGGTAACTTTTCTCATAGAAACACTTTCTGGCAGAATTCTGCCTTCAGAGTGTAGAAATGTTCTAACTTTCATATGATGCTTCAAATAGGTGTTTGCTAACTTTAGGATATGCCGGTTTAGATCAGAACTTTGCATCAGTTCACAAAGAAGATGTGAAGGATAGCGGGCAATTATCCCCAGCTTGATGTAAGAGGCTGTAATGAAAATGCTCAGAAGCTGCCTAGAATTTCATTATTAAGTGTGTGGAAAAAGGAGATCATTAGATATATCTGAGCTATTGCTTACTTGCTAACCAGTTGGCTACATACTTTAAAGGAAGACTGTGAGATTGCTGTGGAATTCGCCAAAGCTTGCTGGGATGTATGGACTAGTGAGGATTGTCTCTTTTGACATTGCTTATTTAAGATGGTTATATAATAATTATTCAAATATATAATGATAAAAATTGCCTGTGCTCTTGAATAGCCTGCTCTGTCAGAAGTTCCTTGATACTAAGAGATACAATATAGATGTCGGGAATAGCATGCTTGTGATGTTACAGTTTTACATCCACTCTTGACCATTTTTAACATAAAGAAAATAACCTTACAGGTACAGTTTACATAAGTAGCTCTATGCTATCCTTGCTACATTTTTGTGGTAGATATATTAAATAATACCCAGCTACATGCTTAAAATAGGCAACCATTTATATAAGTGGTTACAGTTGTTTATCCACAAACTGTCTTAAAGTGAAATCTGGGAATTGCGCACACATACACAGTATTAACGTTTATGCAACATTTGGAAAATTCCTTCTCAAGTATTTACTTCTATCCCCATGCCACTGGCACTCACTGAGCTTCCATGGTAATCTGAAATCATTTTGCCTTAATGGTGTCATTGCTTTGTATCCACTCAATGGATAGATATTAATTCTTAAAGAGAAACTTTAAAACTATTTAAATACCAAATAGAAATGTATTCTCTGCTGGTGCCTAGTGCTTTAGTTGGAGCTTTTCCAAACCCAGTGGAGCAGATCGAAGAAAGGAACAAAAATATTGCCACAAACATGTCCCAGGTTGTAATTTTGAAAATAGGGCCCACGACATAGTTAGGGTGCAAAACCCTATTTGTCACTGAGCTCCACCACCTCCTCAGCTGAGTGGGACAGTAGAGGCAGTTCCAATGAGTCAAAACTGGGATCCTGTTGCAGCAAAGAGGAGCAGAAGGGAGCCTTCCATATAGTATCAGGACAACTGTTTCCCAGGACAACTTTTCAAATACTTTTGAGACTAGCTCAACCAAAATAGAACTATTGTCAGTAAGCCCGTGGCTTCTTCTTTTGGCCCACTTTCCAGAAGGATTCACAAGACAGGGACTAGGAGGCAGGTCTGTCTATTCCTGCTGGAGTAGAGGACACATTCTGAGGATACAGTTCCTCAAAGACAAAGTGGGAAGGCCATTTAAAAAGAGCTGCTGGCCATGTTCTGCTTTAGCTCCCAGGTAGGGAGTTAGGGTTGCCAGGCATTCAGTTTTCAACCAGAATGCCCGGTCGAAAAGGGACCCTGGTGGCTCCAGTCAGCACCGCTGACCGGGCTGTTAAAAGTCTGGACAGTGGCACAGTGGGGTTAAGCCAGGTTCCCTGCCTACCATGGCTCTGTGCGGCTCCTGGAAGCAGCGGCATGTCCCCCCACTGTCTCCTAGGCGTGGGGCAGCCCAGGGGCTCTATGCGCTGCTCCCGCCGCAAGTGCTGGCTCCACAGCTCCCATTAGCTGGAGCCACGGCCAATGGGAGCTGCAGGGGAGGCATCTGTGGACGGGGCAGCATGCAGAGCCCTCTGGCTGCGTCTTCACCTAGAAGCCAGAGGGGGGACATGCTGCTGCTTCCAGGAGCCGCCTGAGGTAAGCGCCATCCAGAGCCTGCACCCCTCACCCTCTTCCACTCCGCGACCCCCTGTCCCATCCCTGATCCCTCTCTGAACCCCTTGGCCCCAGCCTGGAGACCTCTCCTGCACCCCAAATCCCTCATTCCTGGTCCCACACCCGAGCCCGCACCCCCAGCCGGAGCCTTCACACCCTCACATCCCAACCCCCTGCCTCAGCTTGGAGACTCCTCCCACGCTCCAAACCCCTAATTTCTGGTGCCCACACCCCCAGCTGGAGCCCTCACCCTCTCCCTCATCCCAACCCCTGCCCTTTCCCAGAACCCTGTCCCACACTCTGAACCCCTTGGCCCCAGCCCAGAGCCCCCTCACACACCACAACCCCCTGCCCTAGCCCAGTGAAAATGAATGGATTAGGGATTTTGTGGGGCCCTGTGCGCCCCCCATTCCCCCGGAGTTCCTGCCAAGGAGCAAGGTCAGAGTGCAGGAGCTTCTCCCGTGGTAGGAGTGTCGGGTTGACAGAGTGGGATGTAGGGGCACTCATTTTTCCAGGGCCCCTCAGTTGGCTGTGGCCCTAGGCACAGGCTAATCCACCACTGCCAGAAACTTCCAATGCACAATTCAATTTTGAGCATAAATCACTTTAGCCACACTTTAGTTGGATATCAGCAATAATCACCACCGCCTGTGGAAAACAGGGCCAGTATTCAGTTCCATTGCCCTATACTAGTTATCCCCCCCTCATTTCCCCATTACCTCCCCCCCCCCGAGGGCGATACTCACCATGCCTGGCACTGTGCTCTATCAGTCCCAAGCAGAAGTGAGACTGTAGTGCATACAATTTTTGGGGAATGAAGAAGTGAATTAATTATCTTACATTTCAATTTCCGTTGTGAATACTCTGACAATGGAACTCCTGCGTGTTGTATCTGCAGCTGCTGCCATTGCGGTCTTCAGGGTCTCCCCCTCCAAACCCATGGAACACCTGAGACAGATAAAGAGGAGAAGGAGAACTCAGGATGACATGTTCCAGGAGATCCAGCAAGCCAGTGCTGCATCAGAGACTGGGCACAGGGCCTGGAGGATCACCCTTGCAGACAGCATGGATAAGGTTAGAATGGAGAGGAGAAAGGGGCAGGAAAAGGAGAGAGATGTGCAGCAGGAAATGTTCCCCCTTTGCCTCACAAATATTATGCAGGACACAGCAGGCAGCTATAAGCACTGGGATATTTTTTTCAGTGAGGTCTAATCTCATAAATATACAATGCCAGCGACCCTTCAAATGACCAAATGCACATTCAGCTGTCATTCTGCACGTGCTGATCCTGTAGTTGAAGCACTATCAAGGTTGCCGGTGTATGGCAATATGAGCCATGGGAATAAGGGGTAGGCTGGGTTTCCCAAAATCACTACTGGCATTTAACGTTCCCAATAGTAATCCACTGGATGGGAAAGAAAGTCCTTATTAGCAGCTTTCTGAACAGTCCTGTGTTCTTAAAGATGCACGCTTCGTGCACCTTCCCTGACCAGTCCACATTGCTATTGGTAAAGCATCCCCAGTGATCCATTGGTGCTTGCATTACCATAGAAAAGTAGCCCTTTCAGTTGATGTACTCTGTGGCAAGGTGGTCTGGTGCTAAAATAGGGATATGCATGTCATCCTTTGCCCCACCATAGTTTGGGAACCCCCATTGCTGCATAACCATCAACTATGTCCTGCACATTGCCCAAAGTCACAGTCCTGTGTAGCAGGAGGCGATTAACAGCCCTGTACATTTGCATCCCAACGGCCTGTGTGGTGGATTTCCTGACTCCAAATAGATTCCTGACTGACCAGTAGCAATCTGGTGTTGGGCGTTTCCACAGCGCAATTGCCATTTGCTTCTCAACTGTCAGGGCAGCTCTCATTTTGGTGTCTCTGTGCTGGAGGGTTGGGGTGAGTTCGGCACACAGAGCCAGAAATGTGGCCTGGTGCATCTGAAAGTTCTTCAGCCACACCAGTGAGTGCTTGTTTGTCAGGCCCAGAATTAGCACTCCACCATCTGCCGCTGCTTGTGAATGCCACCAACAATCTTGAATTGTTTCTTTCTATGTCCCACTGCAATCTAGCCTCCAAGGAATCATCATGTTATCTGCAACTCCTTTTGCAACTCTGCAAATACTGCAGGATCAGGCGCTCTGTGTTTGCGACACTCATGACAATAGTGCAGAGTTGTGCAAGCTCCATGGGTCTGTCAGTGATGGTAGGCCACGAGGAGGGATGTGCAGGTTTGTGGGGATTTTGAAAAGAGGACATGAAATGTTATGAGATGCAGATGAAATTATGGGGTGAAGAACACTGCACTATGAGATGTTGACTCCATGCTCCCAGTTAACACTTGTTTTGGCTCCGTCAGGCATTGCAAAAACTTTCCAAAACCCCCTGTGCTGCATGGTGGCGAGTTACACAGCAGGATATCTACTCATGGTGCACTGCACTATGGATCAATGTGAGCACTCCTCATGAGGACACATACCGTTGACACGAGGAGTGAAGTGTGCACACACACACACAAGCGATGTAGTTATTGGTGTGGCTATATGATGATGTAACTTAGGTCAACATAATTTTTTAGTGTAGACTTGGCCTCAGTTCTAACCTCATTTGAGTTTGAGGCCTGGGCTACACTGAAAAGTTAGGGCCGACATAACTATGTTGGTCAGAGGTCGGGGGAGGGCGGGGGAAGAAAACACCATGAGTGTGGTAGCTATGCTGAGCTAATTGCCAGTGTAGATATAGCGATGTTGATAGAAGAATGCTTCCATAGATACAGCTACAGTCATTTGGAGAGCTACAGGTTCCTTCCATTGGTGTAAGCTGTCTCTACAATATGGGATATGTCAGCATAATTAGGTTGAGTTAGCTATGCCAGTATAGTCTCCATAGTGTAGGCATACCCTGAGTGAATCCTAGAATTAAAAACTGAGCTTGAATAGCTAGGGTATTCAAATATCAGGAAAAACTAATCCTATAAAGTCATCAGTTTAATCTTAATATGGTCCTTTACCCAAATAAACACTGATATCAGAGGGCTCAGTTTCCTTTTCTAAAAAGAAACAGTACTTTGCAGATTACAAAAAAAGCTCTGGAATAATTAAGCAAGGTAAAATAAAAAATGTAGTGGTGATTATCTTGCCAATTAGCAAGATTGAGAGTGGATTCCAACCATCAAGGTAGGGTTCTGCTGTCCTCATTATAGGAAATGTTTTTGTCATGTGTGTGCGTGTGCACTTTTGTGTATGTCGGAATAGGTATCTGAAAGTACCATTTTCCTGAATTTAAGCACGTTCATTTGTACGATAGGAAGTCGCACCAGGGAGTGCCAAAATAATAGGCAATGTGAGGAGAAAAAGCGAGGGCATCTTTGGATGGGCATCTTTGGATGGACCTCCGATACAGTGAAAAAGTTAAGTTTGGGTGTAGTGCAGATTCTAGGAGAAGGGAGAGAAGGAGCCAGGCATAGAATAAACTGATTTGATCCAATTAATATATGTATCAAAATCTGTATTAGTTTTGACACAGACAGAGACATGGCGCTCCAGTGTCTTACCAGCTTTCTTATGGTAAATTGCTGAACACTATTCCTGGTATGTTGAATCTAAAAGAGAGAAAATTCGGTGAATATTAATTTGCATTTGTGAACAACTTTGCTTTAGCCATGTTTGCACCCCTTTTGTGTCTGCATTCCATCCATGCCATTGAGGTTTAATATCATAAATTCTCACAGAAAGCAAATTTTAAGGTCTCATGCTTGAATGCTTCCAGGAATTTTAAATTTTAAATTGGTTTTCCACAAACATTCACACTGTAAACTTGATTAAAAGAGTTAAGTTCATCCACTCAGGGACGAAAAGTAATGTGTGAATTCTGTAACCAGTCTCAATGGTGAAACATGACCTGAATTTTGAATAGCTTTCACAAAGTGAAATTTGGGGGTGGGGAGGGAGAGTAGATTTTGAATAACAAGGTAAAGAAGTTTGTGATCCACTCATGAACATTCCATGAAGGGAGAAACAGGTGACTGCAGCAAACAATTAATTTGATGTCTAATTATTTACAATATTCTATCAGCAACGCCATTTGGTGCCAAGATGTCCCAATGATAGATTGATAGTGGAGATTTCCAAGTTCCTTCATAAGTTGTGAAGCAAATGGAAATTACTTATTTGAATCTTTGACCAATATATCAACATACAAGCAACTCCTCAGCAATTTGTTCTGTCTTCATTGTAACATTAATGCCATTGGATTCTTTATATTAATAAGAATATACAGTAATGTAAAATTCCATTGGAATTGCATTATAAATTAGAAAAGAATAATTGACTCCAATAGAAGGTTTTTGTTTCTTTTTGAAATCAATTTCTTGGAAGCTAAATTTAACATTAAATATGGGAGCTGCTCTATTGCAGTTCCAAGGGATTTTGTTTTCTAAACTTATAGGAACCTATCCCCTTTTGGAACTATATGTGAAACTCCTGTTAAGGTTAATGGGAATTACATATGAGAATGGGGAGCATAGATCAGCATCACATCACATTCCCCGTCAGTACTTGGCTCGAGTCGGGAAAGCTAATGATCCAACCAGCGGACCAAATTCAGTGATGAATCCTGATTACATGCTACCTGAGGCATGTGGCGCATATGGTAAGAAGGCGACCTGAGAATTAAGGGGATAATAGATCCCAATGGCATTAGTAAAGATGCTTACACTTGGGGCAGGTCTATACTTAAAACGCCGCAGCGATGCAACTGCGCCACCGTAGTGCTTCAGCAAAGACACTACTATGCCAACATGAGAGCTTCACTCTTCAGTGTAGTTAATCCACCCCTACCCTGGGGGTTAAGTCGGTGTAACTGCGTCACCCACAGTTGTGGATTTTTCACACCCCTGAGTGAAGCAGCTATACCAATGTAAGTTTATAGTGTACATTTGGCCTTAGAATCACTTAACATGAACTTTCCCAGGAAACAATCTAACCTTAACTAATAGGCATGGTTCTATCCTGGGTGGGAAAGTCAGTCTATCCCTAGATTGCCTGAGGCTGCAGAAACCACTGTCATCCTTTTGCAGTCTCTGGTTGAGTGAATATCTGTAAATACTATTAAGAGAAATATACCACATCAAAAAAAAATCCCTGTTTATTTTAAAATGTATAGTCCCAGGTGGCTGTGATGAACTTGGATACAGGTCAATCAAATAGAAATTAATTCAACATCCAGCAACCATTGCTGGCAACCTTTAACATAAACAATGAGTCATTATATTCTTCCTTTGGTATTTCATGTTATAAAAATAATGAGGCTGAATTCTTCATGAGCTCATATGGATGAAATCCCTCATTCCACAGGAAATCCATTGTTTTTTAGCATGAAGTCATGTCCACTTACTATATGTCACTGGTAGTAGTAATTACATTGAAAGAAAAAAACAAGACATTGAACACTTGTCATGTTGAATAATCACATGAAAGAGTGAAATAAAGTTAAGACAGCGATATCTCAATACACTAAAGTTAGCATCTGGACCAAGAAGCTGTAAAATAATATTCATTGTTGAATTAGCTTTGTTTTTTCCTGGAACCATTGTTTGTGAAATGCAGATCTTATCTACTAAGTGCTAAACTAGCTTGCCTGTTGTATGTAACTGTGAGATGACTTCTTCTCACAGACAGCCCACGAAAGCTTATGCTCTAATAAATTTGTTAGTCTCTAAGGTGCCACAAATACTCCTGTTCTTTTTGCGGATACAGACTAACACGGCTGCTACTCTGAAACCTGTCTGTGAGATATTAGTGATGTTATCTGAGGAAAACATGAGCAGATGGGAAACCATTTTAGTACCTTATCCACTGAGCACAAAGTTGGTACTGCAGTATGGCCTTTCTGTTAATGTAAATGATTACATACATAGCACCCACATTGTGTAGGAAGTCGTGTGATTTATTTTTTTAATGGCAATGTGAATCTCCTTGGTCTGTCTGTTTCAATATTATCATTCAATTCTGGCACTACTTAGTTTCTTTTTGAAGTGAAGCAGGCAAGTCAGAGTGGTTCTTGATAATCAAATTCAACGCTTCCCCATACTGCATGCTAATATAAATTGTTGGACTGGATTTATGAACTTTCAGCTCATTATGTCAGAGTAATCTTATGCAGTTGTTCTTCACCCAAGTGATTCATTGCAGCATATTTTGAGAAAGGAAAAGAATTCATGTGGAATGTACCCTACATTCCACAGTAGCCTAATGACTTGTTTCCTGTTTAGAGAGACAAGGTGGGTGAGGTAATATCTTTTATTGGACCAACTTCTGTTGGTGAGAGAGACAAGCTTTCCAGCTTGTTTCCTGTTTCTCGTTCAACGTCATTACAGTTTTTTTAAAACAAGTTCTGAATCA
Source organism: Chrysemys picta bellii (assembly GCF_011386835.1). Classification (NCBI taxonomy): domain Eukaryota; kingdom Metazoa; phylum Chordata; order Testudines; family Emydidae; genus Chrysemys; species Chrysemys picta. The sequence continues at coordinate 206,320,104 of NC_088791.1, forward strand.
AAATTAGACCACAGTTGCAATGAACCTGAAAGGTATGCCAGAGAATTTTAGATAAGTTCTGTATTTCAAGTACCTTTTTCATGTGCAGTCTATGCTCCACAGCTGCAAGATTTTCTGACCACATGTGAGCATTAAGAAAAAAAAAATCCCAGGTATTGCAGGTGAAGTTGGCAAATGTACTAGCACTTTACATGTGGCATACTGACTTTTAGTGATTTGTATTGTGAAACTTATTTCATTAAATGTCTTTTTTTTTTGAGAACGGTAAACATGTTTATGAAATGGAACTTAATTTTTCATTTTGACTTATGCCAAATACAAAATTTAAATGGCAACATTTTGTTTTTGCAAATTTAAGAGATACTTCTGTTGTTTGGTTTGGCCTCTGTTGTGAAACTTCTCCCAGTGTTCAGATAGTTCTCTGAAAACATCTGCTCAATGTGTAATGCCAGTCAAAAAGGATAAGGTTAGAAGCCATTAGAAAAGGGATAGATGATAAGACAGAAAATGTCACCATGCCACTATATAAATCCATGGTACGCCCACACCTTGAGTACTGTGTGCAGTTCTGGTCATCCCATCTCAGAAAAGATATTAGAATTGGAAAAGGTACAGAGAAGGGCAATGAAGATTATTAAGAGTATGGAACAGCTTCCATAAGAGGAGAGATTAAAAAGACTGGGACTCTTCATCTTAGAAAAGAGAGGACTAAGAGATGATAGAGGTCTATAAAATCACAAACAGCATGGAAAAAGTGAATAAGAAAGTGTTATTGATCCCTTCATATAACACAAGAACAGATTTAAAACAAATATAAGGAAGTACTACTTCACACAACACACAGACAACCTGTGGAACTCGTGAAGGCCAAAATTATAGCTGGGTTAAAAAAAAATTAGATGGGTTCATGGAGGATAGGTCTATCAATGGCTATTAGCCAAGATAGTCAGGGATGCAAACCCCTGTCCTGAGTGTCCCATAACCTGTGACTGCCAGAAGCTGGAGGACAGGGCATGGATCACTCCATAATTGCCCTGTTTTATTGATTTTGTCTGAAGCATCTGGCTCTGTCCACTTTCAGTGGAAGATGGGATACTGAGCTAGATGGACCATTGGTTTGACCCAGTGTGGCCATTCTTATGTTCTTAGTCACAGTGAAATAACCTTTGAGGGGTATGATTCTGGTGTCTAGGGATGAATGGCCATACAGCACAGCTCTCTCACCTCTGACACAGTAGGCAAGTCTTTTTCTGAGGAGACTCAATATTTGTAATACCAGAGATCAGAATTTAGGTGAGAAACACATACAGTTCCTTCAGTCCTAATCAGACTTCATATTCTGAAGCACTGTGAAGTTCACTCATGTTTTTAAAGCATTGAAACCCAAGATTTCTTGTATGACATGAGTGCAAACACAAAGTCAAAACAGAATGATCAGATCACTGTATATTGCAAAACATTTAACTATTTGGTACCCTAATCTTTATGAAAAACAGCTCTGAGCCCTAAACATCACTAGTCAAACTATTATCTTAAATGACAAGGACTCTGGTGTTTGTGTTATTGTGTGATGACCTCTTTAAAGTACCCTGGTCTTTCAAAATCCTTGAAGTATCACTTTGCTTGGAAGCAAAAACACTAACACTGGATTGCTACTATTTATTATATTAATGTAGAAGTAGCTAGTATGATAAAAGGAAAACTGCAAATTCAAACCTTGACAACAAAAGAGCTATAAAAGTATATGGCTGTTCCACGTTCCTTGAATTTCAATACTGGCACTGATAAAGTAACATCAAAGTGCTTTCACAGCCAGGTCTGCTGCATTGAAATTGAAATTATCTGACCTGTGCCTTTTCTCAGTGTTCCATCGCTGTTGTTAATGCCCACTACTTGCTGGGGAAGAGGCATATTCAGTTCTGAAACTCATCTGGGGAGGAAAGTGCTTCCTCCTCCCTCCCCCTAGCACTTCACTTCTCCCTCCCTGGGCCTCCCAACAGATGCTCTTTGCAATGTCTGTCAAATATTCATCACTGTTCAAGCACTGAGGTTCCACAGTGGTTTTTTTTTTTTTTTGCTCTTTCATAATGGGAAGTAAATGAAAATGTACAAATATTTACATGGCAAAGTCTCATATTACCTTTGTTCTCAGAGCATGTATACTGTTTTTATCTACACACCTTTTAGGAATGTTTAAGAAGTTTTGCATTTTAGCTGTAAAATGCATTCCATGATGTACACATAAGTACGCATGTACAGACACAAAACTTCATGGTGTGATGTATAGGTTAGGGAGTTTTACTCTGGAAAAACCTTGAAAAAGCTCAAGGGAAACCCACTCGGTTGCAAAGCAGAAAGCAATAATGGTAACTAGTACATTTAGGCAGAAATTGGCAGGAGTCTTGTCATGAAAGGCCTTGCACATAGACCCCCAGGAGGATTAGCTCAGGATTCTATTTTTAGTGCACTCATACCACAGAATCAAGGTGAATTAATAGAAAATGCTGTCCATGAGTATTACAGGGTAGCACAAGGCCACATCGCTTTGCTTTTTCTCTCCCCATTTTCAGGGCTGTGTATCCCTGAAGTACATCATAGGGGTTGTGGTGCTTTCAGAGCATGCATCAAAAACCTCATAAATAAGAAAAGAAATAACCTTCCATCTAACATGGATTGCACAAAGCATTAAAAAAGAAACTGTTTTGAATGAGCTAAGCATAAAGTGTTCGTGCAAGATTTTCGAAATTATATGGTGTGTTCTTAGAAGTTAAGCTAAACTTCACAAAAATAGCCCCTAACATTCCCTTATATATTCATTGGGTATATATTCATATATTCATATTCATACAGAAGAGATGAGAGAGAGAGAGAGAGAGAGAGAGAGAGAGAGAGAGAACATTATGTTCACTGATGCAACAGTAAATGTAAGGATGATAACTGACAAGAGGCAATAAAGTGATGGCACTAGTATTATCCAGTTACCCTCTTCTGATATATTGTGTACCTGATCCTCCAAACATTTTATAATTTAATAAAAATTAAGACAAAGAACAGATCAATGGTGACCAATAATTCACATCTGTCTTTTTCATTGAAAGCTTTGGACCTTTTAAATTAATATTATCATACCACCTAGTAGTCCAAGTTATGGAACAGGACTCCATTGTGCTAGGCATGTGCAAACAGACAGTCTGTGCCAGCTGCAATCAATAGGAGTTTTGCCATTGACTTCAGTAGAGTCAGGATTTCAGCCTTTGTGTTTACATTTTTTAGTAGACCTAAGATGCAATAAATAATATACCTCTCACTATTTAGATTGTGATTTTTTCCAAAGACACCTATGGGAGTTAATCACTCAACTCAGATTGACTTTTCAGCTCTCAAGATATTTATCAATAATTCTAGAACCCAACTTTTTCCAGGGGTAGTATCGCTGCAGGTGCCGAGCAGCGGGATTACCTGTTGATTTCAGTAGGAACTGTGGAAACTTAGCTCCTCTGAAAATTAGGCCACTTAATTAGGAGCTTAGCTTTGGGTACCCAAGTTTGAAAGATGTGCATATGTGCTCTCTCACTTTCTTCAAGACTACACAGTGAATTGTTAATAGGGATGGGATTAGAAGTTAAGTTGCTGCTCCCAAATACAACTAGTTGAAATACCAGTTAATTTTTTAACTACATTTTTTAGAAATGTTAAATGTTTTTTCTTTTAAATTTTCTTTTTTTTCTTCAAAATTTCATTGAAATAGTTTGAAAAATTGAAACAGCCTGACCAACCATATAACTGGTCAAAACCTGAAACAACATTGTTAAAATATTGTCAAAATGTTTCTCAAGGTTTTTTTGGTTGAAATTTTGAAATTTCAACATAAAATTCATCAACAACAAAAATCAAATTTCAGAAAACATTGACTATATAACCAAGCCTGCGCTCAGTCCATTAGATGATACTGCACTTAGTTTCCAATGGATAAATTATCTCCTTTAATGAGCCATAGCCCTAGAAATTAGTATTGTAAATTCTTGCAGATTAGGAACTGCATTCTCAAAAGGTAATTCCGCTCTGATTCCTGAAACACTGGCTTCTATATAATATTTTAAATCTATATCAGTAACTAATATGTCAATAATATAATTAAGGCCTGATCTGCAATAAATTACTCACATGACTAAGTTTATTTGCATGAGTTTTTTTCCCCATCCTCTTTGATTTAAGTGGGACTACTCATGTGAGTAAGTGTAGGAAGATCTGCTTCAAAGTTGGCTCAGTGGCCATTAAGTTTGCCAAAAGCTTAGGAAGATGACCTGAAATTATCTAAAACATTTAAGCATATCAAAAAATCCAAATAGATTTTAAAAAGACCAACAACTTATTTTTGAAACTTCCATTTCTTAAAATTGTGTACTTCAAAGTGCAAGCAATACTGAGAATATTAGAACAAGTACTCTGTTTTACTGCATTTAATTTTGACTTCATGGTTTCTTTTTCTTAAAACATTTTGAACATATCAGCTTGAATAATTCAACTCAGGATCAGCTCCTTGTATATTACCACAGCACCGAGATATATTCTATAGTGAAAACAACTACAAGCTTATGCTCAAAGGTTCTAGATTCAAGGATAATGGAAACAAAAGGGTTACATATAATACAAAATTATAACACAATTTCTAGAGATTAAATATAACATACTAACCTTTGGTATAAAGAACGTTATCTCGCCCCAAATGTCCTTTGCAGTGTTTCAGCCAAGCATGGTTGAGATCTCATTTTCATGAATGTAATTTCAATGCCCTATTACTTCTTAGGTGCAGGATAAAGGGATGGCTTTCTTGCCTTCTCCTTATATTCTCTAAAGTTCATTGCTTGTACCTCAGTCAGGTTGAGTCCCCTGTAGTTTAGTAGCCAGTGTTCATCCTCCCTGTTGGTTTCACATCCCCCCCACGAAGATTTTATATGTAAATGAGGCTTCCATTGTGTTAGTTTACAATGTTTAATTTATGTGTGGACCAAGAGGGACAGGTGAAAAAACATCCTTTATCTGGCGGAAACCTGTTTGCCAACTCTGCCTTGATACAGACATTAGGAACATAGTTTTAGTGTACATATGTAACTCCTTGAATAGTATTTGTGCATACATTTCACAACACTATTAATGACCAATCTGACCCTGACTTTCATTTAAGACCTCACCATATGATATTCATTGATGAACCAGAATGTACATACCAAGAGCAGGATATTCTTGAAAACTTCTTGTCATTTGGCTTTGAGAGGTTTCTAGGTCACATCAACTTAGGTAATAATCAATACTCACTAACACAGTTTCAATTTTGCTTATGGAGTATCAAATCCTCAAAATGAGTTGTTTAATCAAGTCACAGAATACGATGTTTACAAAACAATTGCTAAGTACTTGCAAATAACAAGTACATTCTAGAAAATCTACTCATGAAACTTCTGCAAGGAGAAAAAGGGAGGGAGCAAAATATTCCCTCAGCTTTAGTATTTATATAGCACCTACCAAAATTTCCGCTGTACTTTCACTTGTATATTTTATTCACTCACTCCCTATCCTGTACAGGGCCAAACTGTGCATTCTGGTTTTCATACACAGGCTTCCTATTGACATCACTGAGAACTTTGTGCAAGAGTCCTGAGGCAGAATTTGTGACACTTAGGGCTTGTCTACATTACCCGCTGGATCAACGGGACCGCCAAGTGCTCTCCCGTTGACTCCGGTACTCCACCAGGGCAAGAGGCACAGGTGGAGTTGACAAGAGAGCATCAGCCATCGACTTACCACAGTGAAAACACCGCGGTAAGCAGATCTAAGTACATCGACTTCAGCTACATTATTCACGTAGCTAAAGTTACGTAACTTAGATCGATTTCCCCTCAACCCCCCCAGTGTAGACCAGGCCTTAGTAAAGATAATTGGGATCATTCAGCATGAAAAGAGCTACAATTGGTTGTTGTTACTACTATTGCATTCTACTCCAAGGTACAAACAAGCAACTTAGAAAAGGATTAACATTTTGAGTAAACTCTAAAATATTTTTGTATTTTACACAGTTGATTTCAATTCAAACATTCAAGCTGTGTTCTTGTAAAGAATGGCATGTTGTACAGTTGATATGGTTTTTAATTTGTTTACCAACTTAAGCAATTCATTATTCTCTGAGGACAATAATGGGAGGCTAATGAACTGCATTTAGGAAGCTCCTTGTTAACTCTAATCCTGTTTTAGTTTCCTATAATATCATGTAGCATATCCAGCAGCACATGAGAGCTGCTCACACTTTCATATTCTCTTTCTTTTTCTTTTAGTATAAAAAGTCTCCCTGCTGCTTATTCTGTGTTTTCACTCAAAATGGTGGATGGGGGTCAACCACCATATGCAATAGTGTGAATGCAACTAAAAGCTGAGCAAAAATGTTAAATGCGGTGGAGTATTACAGAAAAGAAATGAGAGAACTCAGAGGCCATTCATTTAGAGCTTTCTGGATTATTAGGCCTCTAATGAATTCAATATTTACAAAAACTTTCATTTTTTATGGCCATTTCTATAGAAGGAGAGGAAGATTTCTTGACAATTATTTTAAACAGTTATAAAATTTGCAAAACTTCCAAATATGTTAGGGCCAGATTCTTATATCTGTGATCTCTTTAAATAGCATCTTACAGCTTCAAAGTCAATGGGATTTCTCATGGAGTAAGATCCTATTCAACATGACATGAGTAAGGGTGGCAGAATTGGTCCCTTAATTTTCTACATATTCTGGAAAATCAAAAACGTCTCCACTCTCCGCAAATACTGTAATATCTATGGAATAGGTTTTTATATTGTTCTCATCACCATGTCGTTATGAGAGCTGCAGACTCTGATCACTGTTTCCTTGATAATGGAGTGTAGTTTATTATTTGAATGTTCTGATTCTAACTCTTTGTGCTTCCGCCCACTCAGTTATCAGGGCTAACTATACATACAAGGAGAATGGAGAAACATGAACGGCATCTACTGCTGCAAGTGGAGGATGTGCAAAACGTTTAGAGCCCAACCCAGCAAGACTTATATTTTCCTCTCTTCCTATGATTGCATGGAAACCTCTTTTGGGGTGTTGGAATCTGCCTGTGGCATAATTCTACCACCAAATCTTAGTAATTCTTGCACTGTTTCCCATTAGGTTCTCTGTCTGGCGTAATGTTAACTTACCCATCTCCCTTCTCCATACTGTTGAACTTCCCTCCCCCACACTATATCCTCCTAATTCTCTTTCTTTTGGGGTGGGACTTCAGGTTCAGTGGGACACCTTAGTCTGCCTAGCTGTGAGCTGGTGCACAGCTCTGGAGATTTCCTGGCTTCCACTATTTTGTTTTATTTTGTTTGGAAACCAAACCTTCTGGTGTAGTGAGGGGGAGAGGGAAGAAACAGCACATCCCCTCCTTGATGGGAAACTCTACATGGACTCGTGTCGCCCATAGGGAGCAAGTAGGCCTGAAGTAACCACAACAGTTTGCATCAGTGATCAGAGGAAATTGCTGAAAACTGACAAAACCCTTCATAATCCTATTACTGTATCAGTCTTAAAACTTGGACGTAAAGGAAAGAAGAGGAGCCAGGCTGGCATTAATAACATTCAGGGCCCCAAGACCTCTGGCTGGGCATTTGGAAATCATAGTGGTAGACATGTGATGAAAGTAAATCCTTGAACTTTATGGGCATTATGAAAACATGCATTAGCAAATTGCCTTTATGTGCATATGAAGAAGAGGATAAGCCCTGATTTCTCCCCCCAGGGTGGAATTGGATAATAACTTGCTGATGCTGTACTGAAGGATTGTTTAGCCTAGCTTGCTAGCTGGATGGGCATCTAAAAGTGCAAGCCCCAAGTAATCATGTGTATTGGTGGTGTTTTAAGATAAGTGTAGGGTCACTGTAGCAAAAAGTCAGGAATAAGAGCATCTTGAGGTGGATGGCATGGCATCACTGTGTAATGGTAACCTAAGAAAACTTGTGTGACTACTGAATAATACTCCCAAGTGTCCCTTTTTCCTCCCACTTATGTTCTAGACCTCAGTCCTGAAAATACTTCAGCACATGCTTATCAATATGAACATGAGCAGCCTCACTGATTTCAATGCTAAAGTTAAGCATGTCACATTTAAGTATTTGCAGGGTCAAGGCTTTCGTGATGACAAGCTTTTGATGCATGTTTAAATGAGTAACCCTCTACAACATTTAGTCAGCAGGTACATGCAGGCTAATTTTCTGCCTTTGTAAGAAAAGCATTAGCCATGACAAGCTGAAAACCCATCTTGATATAATTTCACTTAGGCAACATTTAGAAATAATGCATCCCTTGCAATCTGCTAGTGCTGACTGCCTGAGAAAATCCACAGAGAAACCAGGGACTCTCTTAAACATCAAGGACTCCATTATTCAGTCTTCCTCCTATTGCAATGAATTTAGTGAGAAACACTGAATCTTTGCAGAAATGAAGTGAGGGAAAACTAGTTAGTACCCATCATTGTTAGATTTCAGCCAAAACTATTTGCCTCAAAAATCTTCATTTGGGCAGCCTGATTCGATTGATTATTCTGGAATCAAAATTACAGTGAGAAGACAGATTGGGGCTCAGTCAAGAGAGGAAAGTGAGCCATTGCCCTAGCTCCCACACTGAGCCTCATAGAGAGTAAGATTGTTAATCCATTCAACACTTGCGTGTGTGGACAACTCTTTCTGTTACACCAATGGTGAGTTATCCATGCTAAGCCTCTGCAGCTAGTTATTCTAAAAGCAAAAGGACTTTGCTAGACTTGCATAGAGGTAGATAGGCACCACTGGGTTACCTTCACAGTGCACCCCACTTGTTTAGAGTGTGCTGGGCAGGAGATCCATTAGAGAGAAATCCTACAGTACACTTAAGAAACATGCTTATATTTGTAGATAAGTTCATCAAGATGAAGACCATGGATTGCATTGATACTAACAGTATGTTTATGCTGGAGGTGGAGGTGTGATTTCCAGCTTGTGTAGACTTACCTGCACTAGATTTGACTGAGTTAGCAAGCTAAACATAGAAGCATAGCTGTGGAGGCATGTGTTGTGGGACACGCTAGGTGTCCCTGCAGGGCCGGCTCCAGGCACCAGCTTGGCAAACAGGTGCTTGAGGAGGCCACCCCAGATCGTGATCGCGGCTTTTTTTTTTTTTGGCTGCTTGGGGCGGCCAAAACCCTGGAGCCGGCCCTGTGTCCCTGTACAATGCTGTCTGAAATCCTAAATACAGACTTGGGGCAGCTATTTTAGTGTGCTAGATTAATCAAAGTCATTACACCTACATCTACTCAAACTGGAAATTACACCTCCAGCTCCAGTGTAGACATACTCTTAGGCGCCTTTGTATCACTTGGACAGTGTAAATGGGCCGGAGAGGGGGAGGGGGAGAATGAAGGGGGCAGGAAGGTAACCCACTTGGGGCCTCTTTACTCTGCCAGAATGGTATAAAGAGGCCATAGTGTCAATGAGTCTCAATCCTGAAATCTTTAGCTTCCTACCTGGAGTCAGTCATAAAAGAATTCCAATCTGATTTCTGCTTACCTGATGTGAACACAGCTAATGCCTCTGCTCCCAACAAGGGACAGCTATCCCATAAATCAATCTCTCGTGATATGCCATCGTCCAGAACACTGTTTGTAATCTGGCATCCGTGTCAGGCTGCAGCCCTCTGTGAAGCAGGCTCCGTGCTTCACTGCCTTGAGTAATGGCTGTGAGGGAAGTCAAGAACTGAGCCTGTAAAAGGATCAGAACTGCAGCTCTCTGTGTACTTTTAGTATTAATATCTGTCTCAAATCAGTGGTAATCCCCATTGGAATAGGGCTAATTTTCTTTCATTGCTTTTGGAGAAAACACTGGTTAAAAAGCTCGATGATTTCAGGGTCAAATGTAACCTTAGGCGACACTATGTATTTTCCCCTTGCGCTATAAAGAAAGGTCAATGCCTAATGTATCATGAACATGATCATAATATATCATATTCTATAAGGAATTGCAATCTGCTTTTAGAACTGCTTAAGGGGACTACCAAATATTAACCCTGGCTTTCTGTAATTTCTCTCAGATTTTATCATCTGTTTTGTGCATTGACCTTTTAAATATGTAGTTTTCCAGCCAGTATGAGAAGCTTGCTGACAGGACAAGGACATCCTACCAAATCTGAATACTCAGGGATTGTTTTCTGTTGTGTTTTTGCTCAGCTGCTGTCCATATCTATTTAATTGGCATCAACTGGTGGTAGCTTGGATGCAGAGCAAAGCAGGATAGATCTAGTGAGTAATGATTCTGACACAATGAAAATGTTTTTTGTTTGCCTTGGGTAGGTATAAAACTCTTCAAGTTTCACTTCACCCCCTCTCCTTTGCTAGAGGGGAAGGCTTTGGGAGTGTACAGAGCAGGCAGGGCAGCATGAGCCGTGGAGCTCAGGGTTTGAGAGAACTCTGCTTTCACCTCCATGGACTTCTGTGCTGTTCTCCAGCTCCAGTGCCTACACAACTTCACCTTGGCAGAATTACTCCTTCAGAAGCGTTGGTGGCACACTAGTAGCTGTGGAGGTGACCCAGTAGAAGCCAATGCTTCTTGAATCATCATTATTGATACCTATTTCAGGTTTCCAGGAGGTTCTGTGGAGACTAAACACAACCATGCTCATGTGGAGGGGTTTGATACAGATTCAGTGCTCACACCCTTCCATAGCCCATGGCCTCTCTTGCCAGATTCAGGTCCCCTCAGTTAGTGGAAGTGTTGTGGGGCATAGGGACCTACATAGGTATAAGAATCACTTCACTAAATATCATTCACATGTATATGATGGAAGTTGGCAGCCAAATGGACAAGGGGTGCAGAGCATCAGACATTGGTTTGGCAAGTGAGATTTTTTTTGCCAAACACTCTTGTGCAGTGGATCTTGTGTGGTTCCATGGCATATAGCAGGGCAGGATTTGGAGAACGTATTGTCAGGAATCAGGGCCTGCAGCAGAACTAGTCTCCAGACAACCTAATAAGCACTGCTGGCCTACACCATCTGACTGGCTGGAAGGGTCAGCAGGCTGGATCTTAAAACCAAAGCAGCAGCTTGCTGGCTGCTCAGTGCTCAGGCCCACCACAGTGACTATTCATGTGTTGCCTTGTTCCTGCTGCCTCTGCCTTGCACCAGTCATGTCTCAGCCCGGTCCCTGCCTGGCAGCTCAACTGTTACCCTGCTTGCTCCAGGTGATTCCAGCTTTGACCCTTGGCTCTCGTATCCAATTTCTGATCTCCAGCTTGACTCTTGACTCTGGCTTCTGACTACTGCCTCCAGCTCTGACCCTAGCTCATGGGTTTCTGACACTCAATTCCCAATGGCTGAACTCCCACTAGGCTAGGCCACCCACATCTGGGTCACCTGACAGCTGTGAGGCTGTATGCTCTTAGGTCATGATTTTGTAATAGACATCAGGGTTTGTGGAGCAAGGGTGGCGTAGAGAAGAGTGGGAGTGGGAGCAAGGCCAATAGATCCCATCTGCTTTACTCCTCAATTTGGGGCATGGGGCATGCTGGAAGTAGGGATGCTGGGGGTGTGGCAGTACCCCCAGCTTGAAGTGGTTTCCTTCCTATACAGGGTTTACAGTTTTGTTCAGTGACTCTCAGCACTCCCCTATCCAAATTGTTCCAAAGCCACTGACTTGGGGTTGGAATTACAGTATGCTGTGGCCCCAGGGCCCAGGCAGAGGATTTCTTTCCCTCTCTCTTAACCTGTTCCCCAATAGACTCTCAAATACACAAGGATGTGAACTTGGAACAGAAGGGACCTTTCTTTTTGTGCATATTGCAAGCTACATGGAACTCTATCAACTTTGGATGAGTGAAGGGTTGCACATATTCATAGATTCCAAGGCCAGAAGGAGCCATTGTGATAATATAGTCTGACCTCCTGCGTAACACGAACCATATAACTTTCCCAAAATAATTCCTAGAGCATATTGTTTAAAAAAAATCCAATCTTGATGTAAAAATTGTCATTGATGGAGAATCCACCACAATCATTGGTAAATTGTCCCACTGGTTAATTACCCTCGCTGTTTAAAATTTACGTCTTATTTCCCATCAAATTTTGTCTAGCTTCAACTTCCAGCCATTGGATTATATAACACCTTGCTCTGCTAGACTGAAGAGCCAATTATGAAATATTTGTTCCTCACATAGGTACTTATAGACTATAATCAAATCACCCCTTACCCTTCCCTTTATTAATATAAATAGATTGAGCTCTTTGAGTCTAGCATTATAAGGCATGTTTTCTAGTCCTTTAATCATTCTTGTGGCTCTTCTCTGAACCCTCTCCAATTTATTAACATCCTTCTTGAATTTTGGGCACCAGAACTGGACACTGGCAAGCATTGGTTTCACCAGTGCCAATTAGAGAAGTAAAATAACCTCTCTACTTCTACTTAAGATTCCCTTGTTTCTGCATCCCAGACTGTATTCTATCTTTTATACACACCACCATGACTTCCAAATCTTTTTTAGAGTCAAAATCATCACATCATCCCGGTGTGGGTTTAAATGTGTGGTTTCAAGAAGTCTAGGTATGTCAAACCTGAAACCAAGAGCCATATCCTGTAGCTGTATTCCCTGACTGGCCAATAAATGTGACAGGAACATGCTGCTGTGGAGCTAGAAGATTCTTTCTTAGAGACAGAGGGATGCTTTGAAATGCAGGCTAGGGGAGGTCAGGTGGTCACCAAGATGATGTCCTCTCATGCTAAGAAGAAACTAACATGGTATTGTAATTCCACAGGGACAGACATGGGAAGGAAGGTATCTGCTTGTCCAATGTATAATGAAGCCTTGCTAACAAACAGATACATGCAAAAATGCCATACAGGTAGTTAACTGAGAAGCCTGTTGCTCATGCAAATACAAAGTTAGGCTGCTTGCAGTTTGTGTATTGCTATCTATGGTAGTCCATGAAACAACACAGAGCTTGTCTGCCAAAGAAGAAGCACATCTATTTCTCCCCGTTTCATTTTCTTTAGACGATTATTCAAGAAAGGAAGATATGCTTACTAATACTACAATAGACAGAGCAGGGAGAAGTTGCTTTTAATGTCAACATTGGTGTGTCTTTACTGTCAGAAGAAGCACTCTAGGCCATGTGATAATTCCCAACCATGCAATTTAGGCTTCTTACTAGGATTGAGGTAAGGTGTCCTTGAACTCCTAATGATTTTCACTGAGCTGCTATTTTACAAATGAGTTTCTTAAACTATATCTTCTCTACTTTTTGCCACCCCCACTTGTTAGAGTTATGTATACAAAGTGCAATTACCACTCACGAAGCATGGCTGAAGGCGTTTGAATTCACTCAGTTCCTCTCATGGCTTGTGCGAAGTAGGATGCTCTTGCTGTATAGCCTATATCCAAACATCCATTATAATATCATCTTGCTCCCATTTTATCAACATTTTTCATAAGGATTCTCTCTTTGTGCAAGAAACTACATAGACCCTCGAGCCATTTACTCACTGTGACTAAATTGATTAAACGTATTAGTCATGGGACTTTGATTCTGGTGATAAATAAGAAAAGATCACATCCAGCAGTAGCAACAAGCTGTCATGTTTGAGATTAATTGTGATTTGAGGAAATTATCTTTTTTTGTTTTGTTCTTTTACATTGATTCCAATGTGGCTGCTTGTGTTTCCCGGGCTTGCTTCCATCTTGCAATAGATCCTTCCTACTAGTCCCTATTCTCTCATTAATTTTCTGGAAATAATTTTATTTGGCATCTCTCTAAAACACAAAGATGACTGAATGAGGAATTGTCCCCACGGGCATATCCTCTAAATACTGTAAATAATTGCCATTGCCCTTCATTGCTTTTCACTTTTTCCTCCCTGTGCGTGGACGGAGTGAGATCTCAGATAAGTCAAGTGTCTCACATTTTAAAAGCCCATTTTAAACCAATTACTGGTTCATAGCATTGACATGAAGCCGACTAGCTTTTCTTTTTCATAGGGTGTGGATGCAGTATTCATTCAGTTTGGTCACAAAAGACAACTTGCTTGATTTTATTCAGGTTATTTTCTTTTCTAGCAGTGCTGAGGAAAAGGTAATTAGTTAGTATGGATTCTTTTTCATTTTAATATGGTGTTAATGCCTCTCACATTGGAAATAATAACCCTGTATGTTTTATTTTTTAGCATTGAACACCCTGCTTTAAAAAGGTCTCTGGGGACCCACAAAATTTGCATATTAAAGCAGGCTGGTGTTTATACCAGGTTTCAATAAGTCTGCAGCTAATACTCTATACTTTCAATTATAGTGAAGGTGCCCTGTATCCACAATGCGTTCATGTTTCATTCCTATTCAGGTTGAAAATGAATGCTTATTGTCTTGTCGTTCAGTATGAACTTGAGTGGAAATGAGACTTTGCTTCAATGATGTTTCCTTGCAAAATGCTGGACATAAATAAAAGCAAAGGTATAATGGGTCTGTTTTCATTCTTTCAACAATTTAACCTGAAGTAGTTATACAGTTATTTTTTATTTAGTTGGGGTTATAAAATATTTATACAGAAATATTCACTGAAAAGCAACATTTCATTCAAAGGGCGGTTGGCAGTAAGGGGTAAGTTACACATTAAAAATATATTAGAGCACAATACTCACTATACAAATACTAAGGAAAAAACCCACCTCCTACTTAGCACATAATTTTCCAAAACCACACATCTGCAACAAGCTCTAGTGGAGCATACAGTAAGTGAAATTTGTTATTTTTGTACAACTGTTTATCTGCAAAATGTCATTTCCCACCGGTAGGAGTGGTAAGCTGCTAATTCACTTGCATCCTCAATGACAAACATAACCTTCCACGCGTTTTTTCCTTTGATTTTTTTTTTTACCCCTCCAATTGGAATCGGTCTTTTTGTGTGACTCATACCATTATTATTTATTTATATTACTGTGTTGCCAGGAAACCTTAACAAAAGATCAGAGTCCCTGGTGCTGGGCACCGTACAGACAAGCATTAAAAAGATAGTCTGTGACCAAAAAAAAAAAAAAAATTGACAGTACACAGTCCTGATCCTGCAAAGATTTACCCACATGCTTAACTTTAAAGCATGTGAGTCATCCTGCAAAGATTTATGTACAGGCTTAACTCTCAGTATGTGAGTAGTCCCACAGTTGGGCCACTCAGATGCTTAAAAGTAAACATGTCCCTGTGTATTGTGATGTGACAGCTGAACAAAACAGATAAAAGGGGTAGGGAGGATGAGATAAGAAAGGAGGAGATAAAAGGGGTAGTGAGGAGAAGACCAGGAAAGCTCCCTGCTTACCTAGACTGTTGTTCCATGTCCTCCATGAAATGCCCATTTTATTCTGGGTCCAAATCAACATTATGGTCTTAATTTTGCAGGCTTTTAATAGAATAGCTGGCTGAGCCACCAAGTCAGCTATGTTCTTCCAAAGGCCAAGTACTACACTTAGGAAGAAAAAAGCAACTGCACCAATACAAAATGGCGAATAACTGACTTGTTGGTAGTACTACTGAAGAGGATCTGGGGGTAAAAGTGGATCACAAGTTGAATAGGAGCCACCAATGTGATGCAGTTGCAAAAAAAGCTAATAGCGTTCGATGGTGTATTAACAGGATTATCATATGTAAGACATGGACGGTAATTGTCCCGTTCTACTCAGCACTGGTGAGGCCTCAGTTGGAGTCCTGTGTCCAGTTCTGGGCACCACTTTAAGAAAGATGTGATGAAGTGGAGAAAGTCCAGAGGAGAGCAACAAAAATTATAAATGATTTTGGAAACCAGAACTATCAAGAAAGGTTAAAAAAAAACCTGGGTATCTTTTATCTGAGAAAAGAAGACTGATGAGGAACCTTATAACAGTCTTCAACTATGATAAGGGCTGTTATGAAAAGGCTGGTGATTGATTGATTGATCTCCAGGTCTGCTGAAGATAGGACAAGAAGTAATGGGCTTAATCTGCAGCAAGGGAGATATAGGTTAGATATTAGAAAAACAGTAGTGTTAGTGATACATAGCATTCAGGCCTGTATATTTCCCTGAGATAGAATTTTGGGTTTTGTTTGCCCGTTTGACTTTTGATATTTCTTATATCCTTACTAACGTGTGAACAAAGACACTGTGTATTGCATCTGCCCACAATGAGAAAAGATAAGGAAGAGAGTTGAAGTGTTGCTGGTTTTGGTGGGAGTTTAATATACAACTGCCTCTACTCCTATCTCAAGGCAAGGTCAAGCAACCAGTTGGGAGGGGCAGAGGGATGGCGGCGGAGGGGGGGAGGTACAAAAAATGCTAAAAGCCAAAGAAACAGTGACCCTTGCCGAAACACCACCTCACTCCCCTACCCCTCCCATGAGGTACAAAAGAGGTAATACTGAAGCCTCCAGACTCAAGACCCTCCAAAACAGAACATGACCATAAATTGTAAAGAGTGGTGCCGGGGCGTGCACTAGAGGTTTAACTGAGCCTGCTAAGAAAGAGGAGGGGGGGACAAGAAAAAGCTCTATTCATGTACAGAGCTATGGTTATGCTTGCTTGATAAACCCCAATACACATCGCGTTGCCTGCACTTCAGACTCTTGTCTTCCGTTTTTTGTCTGCATGACAAGAACCAAGGAAGGGCGAGGGGAAGTCCTAACAAGTAGCAGCAGGATGAAGGGCTGTGAGCTTCTCTCTCTTCCCCTTTCTATGTTTTCACTGGGTCCTAATGACCCAGGATTTTGCTGCTTTCCCAGTTGCTTGGGTGTGGCCCACTCGCTGTTCCCTGGGGACTCCCCACCAGTGACCAACACTTACTAGGCTTTACTGTCTTCTAAACCATTGAACTGCATGCATAGGGCGGCTTGTCCATATCTCCTGCTCATTTTCTTTGGACTATTATTTCTCAGTTTTCTTTTGACATTATTGATTTTTGTGTCCCATGATGTATCATAGAGGTTCTACATGGGACGGGAGGGGGGATGTGTGTGTGTGTGGAACAGGACATTGGATGACTTTTATTCTAATCTTGACAGGCTCTTTCCATCCAAGATGCAATATAAGGTTGTGCAACTTTTATTGTGAGATTGACTGGTGAATGCTTTCAATTGCAAAAGGCAGAATATTTCAAGCATGTTTGATTCCTGGGGCTTACTAGAGGCCTAGAATAATAATCATGTTTTTTCATATCCTTTGTCCTGTATTAAAATTCTTATATTTTTCAGTAAGCTTATCGCTTAGGGGAAATTGGAAACAGATAGAGTAGGCTGTGATGCTCCACATTATTGTTAAGGTGGAAGTTATTTATTTACCAAACAAAGGGTGGACTGGGTAATGTGAGGCCTTGCCTGATTTGCATTCTATCCGGTGCATATTGTCATTTTTTAATCCGTATCCTGAGTCAGTTTTAGTCAGCTTATTCTGGGTTGTGTTTTAGCACCTTAGCGCTGTATCAGGAAAGTGAAACACTTAGTACCTTCATCACTTTGGGTCACTTCTAGCCCTCTCCCCTGTGATCGTGTTGGATGCAGTAAAGGGGGAACAGGTTTGGGGGAGTGCACAAAGAGCGCAGGCAGAATTCTGCAGAGCTCACCCCGTGCATTCCTTCATAATGAGATAGGAATAAGCAGAAGATCTGCTGCTATTTGGTTGGTTAGCCATTGCCCCATGCAGAGCACAGGCAGCCTCAGAGCTGCAATAGAGACTATGGAGCTCTGCCTCTGGCAGAGGATTCCTACTTGCAGAAGTAGACTTGGGAGATACAGAGAAAAACTTTAAAAACAACAACAAAAAATTGAGGCTCTTTGTGCTGACCAGTTCAATGGAATTTCATTAAAAGTGTTTGTTTCTAAAACCTCACAATTCCTTGTGAAAGATCCTACCTGCAGCTGGGTTCAAGTACTAGAATGAGAAATACTGTACTCTTCTCTCTGTCGTGTACCAGCAGCACAATTAACATCTGATGATCAAGCTCCATCCCCGGTGACTGATTCTGTCCTCCCTCCTCCAAGAACCCTGTTTTAGAATGCTAGAATACCAAAAGTTGATCTTTCCTGGTAACATTGCTACTCGTTGATTAAGTCCAGGTCTACACTACAAATTTCCATTGGTATAACTACAATACTCAGAGGTGTGAAAAATCCACACCCCTGAGTTTCTTGCAGAGCTTGATTAACTATGCCAATGGGAGGAGCCCTCCTGTCGGCATACCAGCACCTTCACTAAAGCGCCACAGCAGTGCAGCTGCACCATATGTTTAGACAAGCCCTACAGCATACTGCTACATGGAGGTACTGGATAACTTGATGACATCACTAGATGAGCCAAACTCAGTGGAAGCCATTTGAAAACTCAGCTTGAGAAAGCAGCAGGCTGGATGGAAGTCTCAAAGGTGCCAAAGCTTAGAGGAAGAGAGACTTGTGTTGGGTCTGTCTCTAATTTGATTGTATATAAATAAGTAAAGATTAATAAATATTTTTAATGTAATGTGCTCAACGTAAAGCTGCTGCCCTTGTTCTTCTGTCTTTGTCTTGAGGAATGAGGTATTTCCATTGTGGTTTCAAAAACCATTCCTGCTTTGACAGATGTGCTTTCCATTGCTAAACGGAATCTAAAAATGTAGTTCCTGTGCTCTGCCTAGAGCTGTCCACTAGAAGTTCAAGGTCTGGCTAACAAACTTGCTAGCTGCCCCTGGGGGTGTTATAAATTTCTGTCTAAATCTCATATTTGTAACTTGTGCCCTTTTCTATTTGAAATCCATTCATTTTGCAAAGTCTCTCAACATAAATATCAACATGATCTTATGTCACTGTGTTATCTTCTTTCAGAATTAGATTCCTGTATCTTGTGTTTGTCTGAAATGGGCCCGGATCCTGCAAGCAGATCCACATTGGAAGACCCCTATGCCAAGGGGAGCTCCTCTGAAGTCAGCAGGGCTCCATGGAGGGGGAGACCCCATATCTGCTCTGCTGAGCCCTGGGGCAGTTCTTGTCCATTACTGAAGTAATTCCATCTCAGATGCTTATGGAAGAGACATGGATGAGCAGGTTTGGTGGTGGGAGGGGAAGATAAGCAAACCCTAGATCTGCAAAAGGCCAACTGGTTGGAGCATCTCTACTGTGGCCCATTTGCTGTGCAAATTTTACTTCACATCAAGAGAATTATCAACCTGCCTTTGCTATTTTTTCCATAGAGAAGATTCCTTTTGGCATCCGGTGCCAATTTCCTTTTATAACTATTCCATGGGAGAGGAATGTAGTAAAAAGAGAGAGAGAGAGAGAGAGAGAGAGAGAGAGAGAGAGAGAGAGAGAGAGAGAGAGAGTCACATTAGACATACAGTGTCAAGTAAGTTAAACAAGAAAGCAGGGGCTAAATTTTTAAATGCATTCATCTAATTCAAAGCTACCAGTGTTGTCTTTGGTGTAAGATCTGGAGTACCAAGCGATGTGGGGGAAGTGACTGGTCTCTTGGGACTGAGAGAAACCTGATGTGATGTGCTTTGGGGTTTAAGTGACCTTTTATCACAAAGTCCAATTTGTCTAGGTGGCAAGATAGCCTGGCGAGTCTAAGGGACTCCATGGTAAGATGGTTACAGTGATTCAGGAGTTCACATTTGTTACTGGCTTGGTGATATCTAATTATAGAACACACCACCAGTTTGGGGTGTCTGCCCTTGTTTTCTGACAGTCTTCCCTGAGGTATGCACTCATAGTTGTGAGCCATTCCAGACAGCATGACAACTTCCACCAGAGCTGAATCCTTGGAAGAGTTCTCTGTTGCCATTCCAGATGGTATAGCAATACTGGAAAGCTTACAAGAAGATTTGCCATATGATGGATCTTCAAACAGGCAGGTTCAATTCTTTCTGGAGCTGGGTGAAAAAATTGGGCTTTACTCTGTTTACCTGTTTGGCAAGGAATGAAGATGAGCACAAAGCAGCTCCGTTCACCAAATCAATACAAATGTCATTAACGCAAACCACATCTCTCAGATATGGCAAAGTGAGATTCCAGCCTCTTCCTCTTTTTTTATTAAAGAGAATAAAAGGATGGACTATCACAGCTCCTTTCCTTCAGGCAAAGAAGAGTGAGAGGAACCTGCCGTACTTGCTGCTGTGCCTCCACTACAGCTACCGGTGCCATGGCTGGGCTTGCAACATCAAACCCTGCCACTACTTCTAGGGCTATTGCTGTCAGATCATTCCATCATATTTTCTCATTTTCCTTAGCACTTTCTCCTCACATCTCCTTCTAAACTTAAGGCTCTTGGCATGACATGCTGATGCAGCTGAAGTGGCCAAGGGTGGTATTTTCCCCAACTCCTACTTGCACTGATGGTAGGGTGACCAGATGTCCTGTTTTTAAAGGGACAGTCCCATTTTGGGGGACTTTTTCTTATATTAGCGCAGGGGTCGGCAACGTTCGGCATGCGACTCGCCAGGGTAAGCACCCTGGTGGGCTGGGCCAGTTTTATTTACCTGCTGATGCGGCAGGTTCGGCCGATCACGGCCCCCACTGGCCGCAGTTCGCTGTCCCGGGCCAATGGGGGCGGTGAGAAGCCGCGGCCAGCACATCGCTCACCCGCGCCGCTTCTTGCCGCCCCCATTGGCCCGGGACGGCGAACCGCAGTCAGTGGGGGCCGTGATCGGCCGAACCTGCCGCGTCAGCAGGTAAATAAAACTGGCCCAGCCCTCCAGGGTAAGTACCCTGGCGAGCCGCGTGCCGAACGTTGCCGACCCCTGTATTAGCGTATATTACCCCCCACCCCCGTTCCATTTGTTCACAGTTGCTATCTGGTAACCCTAACTGACGGGCTCTCCTCACCTTGCCTTTTCTTCCCTATTTTCCCTCTCTGTCATTGTTGTCAAATTCATACAGTCCCCAGGCCCCCTTCCCACTGCTTCCCCTGGCCCACCATGAGAAGAAGAAAACCAGTATATTTTTATCTCATCAGAACTTCTGAAAAGAAAAAACCTTTTTCATATAAACCAAGTGAGACTTAGAATTTGGGTTGATTATTCCCTCTTGAGACCAGCAAAACTGAATGTGCTACAACAGAGGGGGAAAAGATGATGTAATTCATAAACTAAAGTACTTCAGAGGTGGAGACAGACAATGAAGACAGCATTTCAGTGAGTGGGGCAACTATAATTAGTAATTTTTGGTTCTATAATTAGTAATTTTTTTCTCTGTTTGGATTAATCATTGTCTGATTGAGACATTTATTGTTTTGGACAATCCATTTAATCATTAATTACTCCCAATTCAGGGGTCTGTTGTCCCCTGGATATATGTACATCCTGATTCAGGGAAATGTCTTTAAGGCTTCCATTAGCTCCCATAAGCACAATGAGAGGCCCACAGGATTTAGAGCACAATTTTGTTTCTTTCTTTATGCTTTTTTCCAACACATTTTCAACAGTGTTAACAAGGGACAGACAAATTGGTTTGGACAAAATGAGAATCCATCCAAACCTTCAATTGAACCTAAACTGCATGTGAGTTTTGAATAAAGTTGGGAAATTATAATATATAAATTTCATTTGACATGCGGAAGGTACCTGTTTGACAGCCCTTAAAACTGAAGTCTTCTATTGATTGCCAGAACAGGACAGGTGAGGTGGAAACAGCAGTGGTATGCTGTCACACAAATGTGTTTCAACTTTAATGTGGAGAGAGCACTAGCAGGAGTAATAAGGCTTGTTATGTTTGTTATGGTAATGCTTAAAGACCAGTGAAGAATGTGCTAGGTATCGTACAGACACAGCAATATAGACTGTCCCTGCCTTAAAGACCCTACAATCTAAATAAAGACTACTGAGACTGGCAGCTAGGATGCTGTGATGCTCTGCGTTCATGGTGAGTGTTGCCTAGAGGTCAGGGGCTTAGGTCCTTCGACCTGCAGAGGGGGTTTTGGTAGGGGGTAGTGGTAGTGGGCCCTCCCACTCCACCATGCTCCAGCCCAGGGCCTATAAGGGGGACAAAAGGGTCTGACACCCAGAAGTGCCTTAAAGCTGCCCTCCCTGGGCCACTTCCTTCCACCCCTCTATTGTCCACAGTTTGCAGTCTGTACAGGAAAGCGTGAAGGGGTCAGCTAACCACATGGTGCTTCTTCGTGTCCAGGTGTGGCGTAGTAACGCTCTCTCGCTTGGAGTGCAGCTGCCTCCTCTCATGCCTTGGTGCTCTGGCCAGGTCAGTTCCAAGTCTCTCCCCTTCATGGGGTAGTCCATAAACAAAACCCAGGGAATAAACACAGATAAACCGGGTTAGAAAGTGAGAGGGGGAAATGCCTCCCTCTCAGAGGATCAGCTTCTGATTGACCCTCTTCTCTCATGGAGGGAACTTCGAGCAGCTGTGGGTGGGAGACATTCTGCCTTCCCTCAGTCCTTTCTTCGGGAGCTGCAAGTTAAAGGTCCTTTCTCTTCTCTGGCCTGCCTTCAAATGAGCTGTTCTGATCCCTTTTAACTCCTCCTCCAAACTATGCATCCCTTGGGGCAGTGGGGCAGGGCTGGCTGAGCCCAGAGCAGCTCCTGTTGCCCTGTTGCTCAGTGTGGGGTTTGTATACCCCATAACAAGTGCCATTTAATACTAATTATTCTTTTCTTGACGACAGGAAGTGGAGTGAGAGCAGCTATTCCACAAAGGTTGCTAGCCATCCATTAATTGGATGGTAGCAATTTTCTGTCATTTTCTTCTTGGCCAAACCAAACTAAGAATGACCTAGTGATGGAAAGTTCTTATTGCTATTACCATGAACCTATGTTACACTCCTCCTGCTGGCAAAAAAATAATGTTGCCTCTAGGATTATCAATCCAGTTGCTTTCACAAGCACTAAACTCACTTTAAATAATTTCTGTTAATTATCTAAACAAGGCAATCATAGGCCAGGGAGAGAAGCATGATAGTCTAAGGTCAATTTAATGGTGTATAGTAAACAGAATTAGGGTAGATCTAAACACATTTCTATTATACAAACTATTTTCTTTCATCCAGAACAAGAAGCTACTTCCTAAGCTCTCTGTATGCTTTCCGAACTGTCTGTAGCTATAAAGCCTAAGAATGACAAAATATTGGTAGTGAGGTAGGTTGCTGGGAGGACAAACCAGGAAAGAGAAAAAGATCACAGCACAGCTGAGGGTTTTTTCACTGCTTTTCTTTGATCTTCTCTCTCTGTGTTTGTGTTTCATTTTTCTCTTCCATGCTGTCAGTGGCAGTAGCAATGAATGCTGATGAGACTATACTAAGTTCAACCTAAAACTTTCATTACTTTGGTGAACTTCTGGTACTATACTAAACATCAGACCCACATAGGTTTGCACAGGGCTTCCTGGCTGTGCGTAGTGGCTGTAGGCTGTTCCACTGTTGTTCTTACTTCAGGTGGTTTTGGTATCGAACAGCCCTACCTGTACTCCTCCCTCCTCTTCCCCTCTCCCCTCCAAACAGAGAGCATGACTTGGGAGCTATACGCTTAGCTACTATGATGAATGATGGCCCAAAATAAAGGATGGAGGAGGAGGGGACACTTCTCACTTGTCAAATAGGCATGATGTCCTCTTATCTGCTCTTTCAGTTACCTGAATATTTCTCTGCGTTGTAGTGCCAGCCCTATCCAATACCAAGTAACTCTGATGGAACTCATGGCTGCCTTATAGAAACTAGGGTCTTCTCCAGTATCTCAGAGTACCAACTAGCTTGGAAGTGGTTGAGTAAGATCGGAGCTGGTGGTCCTTCTGCTATCCTTGCTGTTGCAGTGGTCACATTTCAGGGTCCTCAGAAAAACAACCCGGACAGCATTTCTTTGAAAAGGAGAATATTACTGCAAGAGGAGTAAACCAGCATTTCACCGTCACTGATCTCTTAAGCTCCTCATTACCAACACTCTTGAGGATATTGACAAGCTGAGCAGCTCTCCTGGACTGCAGCTGCCTTGCCTTTTCACAGATCCTTAAGGAATGCAACTGTCTTTGGACACCTTTGGAAAAAGCATACGTCATTCTTAGGCAAGTGTTAACCCTTGGAGGGTAATGTTTCCTAGTTACTTAGCGGAGCCATTTGTATGTTGAAATGCTATTAAAGCTTTCCATCTTCTCAGCTTTTCCCACCCACCCCCCCATTTACATCAGACCTTTTGACCTCCCCTTTTCCTTTTCCCCAGCTTCCTACCACTGCCACTCTCAATATTCCCTGATTTTTTTTGTAATTCTTTAAATCAAAATATTTTTACATCATTGTCCACATTTTGTGTTTCCCTAAATCAACATTTGCTATTGAAAACCAGGTTTTCAGTAAATGAAACATTTTCAATAATGATTTTGACAGACATTTTGATAAATATCTAGTAATAGTGTCACATAAGATTTTTGCAAAAAAAAAAAAAAAAAAAAAAGAACCCAGAATATGTAGATAAATTCCATAATTTTCTTGAAAAGGTTTATTTCAAAGAGAGAGACCCTTTTAGATGAAAATTTTTGACCTATTCTAGTAATGAAACAGCTCCTCCAACTGGTGCCAGCCTTGAGTCTGCAGTCCTGCCTCTAAACAGAACATTAATTAGAATTTAAGTGAACAGAATATTAAATATACAGATATAACCATGATGCCATATCAATATACTTTTGTGCTGAGAATAGGATCTTATTATGTCAGGAGCCCTACGTAGCCAGTATTGTGGTGACATATTGCTCTGTTATACTATGTGGGTCCATAATCTGGTCTGAAGGAGCTCACATACAGCAAAGTGGTAGAGACCTCATATTTCTTGAATTTTATATTAAACTTTCTGTATGATTCTGTACCTTGTCCCCCTCTGCTGTGATGAATGTAGGCATTTTGGTAATATTTTTGTGATTCCTATGCCTCAGTGGTTCTCTGTGCTTTGCACTGTTATGCACTGAATATAAAGGAAAAGGACAAGATATCTGACTCATGAAGGAGCCTAGCTGGTGGAGACCAGAGTCATTAACTAACTGAATAGAAGTTACACATGTGAATGGAGGATCTGGAGGAGATAGCAGAAATCCCCGATATTTGGAACATTCGCACATAAGGATGATCAGCCAAGAGATTTTCCCCACCCTCTCTGCAGGGAAGCAGAGCAAAGACTCAGCAGACAAAGGGGGACAAAGGTGTCACATGGCTGTGTTTACAAGCTGGGCTCACAGAGGTCTCACCTGGGTCTAAGAGAGAGACGAAGAAAAAGGAAGTAGAGATGGTTCCTACAGCCAGTATGGCCTATCGCTTAACCTTTGCTTCTCTAAGCCGATGGCAGAGAGCTCTCCCATAAGCTTAATAGCTCCGCCTCCTTGAGAAGTGGTAGTTATGTCAGTGGGAGAAGCCCTGTCTACACAGGGGGTTAAGGTTGGTATAACTGTGTCACTCAGGGGTGTGGATTTTTCATACTCCTGAGCAATGTAGTTATATTGAAGTAAGATGTAGTGTAGACCAAGACTAATAAATTGTTCCCTTGTTTGAAAAGGCTGTCTCCTGTCACTGCAGGTACTTATTCCGAGCATTGCACCCTGAAGGGATAAAGAACAAGTCTCTCACAGGAGTCTGGCTTGGCTGGACTTGGTACCGGGAGACAGAGCGAGCGCTAGCAATCCCTGGCTTGCTCTAAGACCCAGTTTCAGTGTCATGGAGGCCACTAGCCTGCCTCTGTGTAACTGTGTGGATGCTTGGGGTCAGGCACACTCAAGGGGTACCTCCAAGGAACTGGTTACAGGCTGGGGCATAGACCATACCATTTGACTCCGGGGCATACACCAATAAAATGTACGGGCAGTGAGAAGGAAATGGCTTCATGCTTGACAATTTATTTCAATACCTACTTTTGATAGGGTGTACAAACCCTGAGCAAGACAGAAAGGACTTAAGGAGGTGCTCTCAGCTTGAGTAGCCTCTCCCTGCTACACCTGCAAGGCATGTGAGGACTGGAAGATGAGCTCAAAAGAGGAGAATCCCAGCTCTGGGTGGAATATATGTTTAGTCCTTTCAGCTCCTTGGGAATGGCCTGATAGAGGGCCCAGCCTGCCCCCATGCCTGTTGACTGTTCGAGTACCCTGAGGGAAAGGCAGGCTGGACTATGAACAATTAGCAGAGGACACTGAGCTGGACTCAGGCATACCCAAGGCACCCCGAATGAAGAGAAGCCGGCAGCTTGTTTGGGACTGGTGTTTTATTCATTTCTTTGCCTTCTTGTTATCCTTTTTTTTGTTTCCTGGGAGGACTGAAAAGGGTAAACTCCAGAGGAACTCAACCAGAGGGCTGAGTTTCCATCCTCAGGCTGATGGTGCTGACTACTCCCAACCCAGACAACCAGAGTCTGAGTGAGTACAGGACCCCATCACATTCCAACAGAGTGCTGCAGAAGAGCTAGGCCTTGAGAATACCCATTTATACATTTTTTTTTGTGGGGGAAGGATACTAAAGAATGTTAGCATGTAGTAGTTTGTGAATTCCTTGATGAGAACTGAAATATTGAGTCCAAATAGCAGACACACTGCTTGTCAGTAGTTAAAAGGAAAAATGGCAGGTTATTGTTTTGTTTGAGAGGTCAGACAAGATCAGAATTGCCCTTTGGCCAAACAGTTGACTGTGAAATGTCAGTTAAACAAAAATCATTGTTTATATTGCATATCATGGCCCACTGCATCTCTGCAAGAAGCAAGGAACAGATGCATTATGGCATATTTGAAAACAGTACAGAACCTAAGAGACATGGTGTCTAACAGTGCTGAATAAAAGCATCAACTAGTTTCACATGTGAATAAACGGAACGCTATGGACAGTCTTTTTTAAAGAACTAGGGATGATAGAATCCCAATAATTCTGTTGGGCTTCCCTAATTGGTCCTCAAAAAATCCTACATGTTGTTGATGTGTGTTTATCTAGTACATAAATACTATTCTCAGTAAAGGTGCATTGGGTTTAATTTGTATTTTTAGTCATCTCATCTACCTCACTAGCATTAAAACCCATCACATAACTCAGAGGCAGAATTGTCTCCTCCCTCACCCTGTCCCTGAGGAATTGTCAATGATACCTGAATTAGTAGCATCAAGAACCAGTTTAAAAGCTTTTTGCAATCCTACATTCTATTTCCCCCCCCTACCATTTTTCCTCAAGGAAGAAAAAGAACAAGAAAAAAGACAGCATTAAAAATTTATTTTCCAACAGGGATTTTTACTTGCAGAACCAGAGAAGCAGAAGTGGGTATGCTTGTAGGTAGGTTATGAGGACACTGTGAAGGCAGTTTGCTCAGTGCGTATGGATAAGAGGAAGGAGTATACCTTTTTCATCCAGAGTTAGCTCATCATACAGAAAGCACCACAGGAATATCTGCACCTACCAGCAAGTAGAGCTGTGTGTGAGAACAACACTAATTCAGTACTTAAAGTTAAAAATTTATTCAGAAAATTCTGTCATTGTTTTAGTTTTGCGAAGGACAGACTCATATCAAAAGACTCATTTAGGACAAACCTGCAGATGTTTGTTAGTGAAATTGACATACACGGCAGAATGTGGAAGAGCTCAGAGTATAGGTTAACATGCTACACCACTTAATACCAGTATGATTTCTACCCATCTGACCAGCTGTCACACTGTCACAGCCGGGAGAACTAGGCAGAGTAACATCCCTGCTTGAGAGAAATTGTGGAACATATAAAAACACTAGGAAGAGATTGATGGTGGTGGAGTTAAAAGAGCAGATGCTAAAGGATAAATTTTCTGTGCACAAAATCAAACAATTTTTTTTTAAAAAGTACTTAAACTGGAGGAAAACTTATATTTGAACATCATCTTGATAAATATACCAGGCTATGAGGATAGGGAAACCTAATGAAAGAAACAGAGAATCTGAAAGTCAAATAAGAATACGTATCAGCGACAAATAAAATATTAAATCAGTGGCTAGCCGTCTCAGAAAGTCAAAGCAGATTGACATCAACTATTACTGATGCAAGGTATGGGTGGCGCAAGCCAAGAATAGGGAATATCATGTAATGATCACAATGAGCTATTTCTGAACATTGTATCAAAAGGATCGATGCTTTAACTGTGCTCCAGGCCACTTGAATACCACGGCAATGGACAGAGTATCAGAACCTGAAAGGAAAAAGCAGAAAGTGCAGTCACTAAGGGTATATCTATACTGCAGCTGGGAGCATGCTTCCCAGCTTGGGTAGGCAGGCACATTAGCTCTGCTTGAGCTATTGTGGTACAGGTAACAGTGTTGTCAGGGGGAACATGGGCAGCAGCTCAGGCTAGCCTTCTGAATACAAAGCCTCCTCAACTGCCTGGGTATGTACTCGGGGTGGCTAGCTCGAGTTGCTGCCTCTGCTACCCCAGGCTACACTGCTATTTTTAGTGCACTAGATCAAGTGGAGCTAGCATGTCTGTTTACCTAAGCTGGGAAGCATGCACCCAGCTGCACCGTAGACATAGCCTAAGAGGAGAGCAAATACAGTTCAAGTCACTTTGTTCAGGATTACAAGCTTCTTAATAGTGTTAGCAAGACTAGTGTTATGAGCTGGGTCGTTATGGGTTGTGTTAAAACTGCACTGAGATTGATAGGTGTGTAGTCACCCTTCAGTTAAAATAACTTGCAACCATAAACCCCCATCTGAAACAAAAGGTGTGCCTGAACCCAGACAGGAGTCAATGTGACCCTCACAAAAGCTACCGTGTTTTTGGGTCTAGTGTTGGGTAAAGAGGTTTGGGGCTCTAAACCAAGAAACGTTTCGTCTTGGTTCCTTCTGCTTTCAGAGACATGGGATTTTGTACATTTCTTGTAAATAAACAAGATTGCATCCAAGAAAATACCAGACTCCGTCCATTTTCTGTTTCCAACTGGAATGTTACCAGGGCTCTGAAATTTCACCAACTGCTTGGAATGAAAAGGGACAACAGTACTTAAAATATCCCTACTGGCCCAGTGTTACTCTAGCATACACATGGTATTTTACCCAACATATTTTGATAGCTCTGGAGGAATCATTTCAGGCTGAGTAAATACTGAAATGCAAAAACTGAATACTCCATTTGGGGATTTTCAGTTTTCTGTCAAAAAATTTTCCCCCCAAAGACACTTTTACTGAATTTTTTCCCCTAAGTCAAAAACCCAATTTTCAATGAAAAAATTTGACCAGGCCTTGTATTCACGCAGCCTTAGCAAATACTTACCCATACGTAATATAGAATATAACACTAGAATATGTAAACAAGCATGCTGAATATACAGCTTGAAGATTAGCAGGGCCAGAAAGCCAACTGAGGTGGACACTATGATGACCTAGTTTCTAAATAGTGTTCAATTGTTACTTCAGAATAACTTCCCATACAAGCAAGGGTAGGGGACAAATTGAGGCAAGAGGACAGTGGGGGAACACAGAAGGAGAATGGGATGGGCATGGATGGAGATTACAACTCTATGGCCAATTTGGTAGAATACTGCTACTGCCCTCCACTGTATATATTTCTACTATCAGAATACGACAGCTACTCTTGATACGGTGATAGCTCAGCACAGCAATATTAAGATTTTAAAATACAAAGTCTTTTTAAAAAAACATAGGAAAGAACTGTTAAATTTCATCGCAGTTGTGAATTAAAATCATTTTCAAGTTTTGTAAACTGGTGTGAAAAATACTACGAAACCCTTTTAATTTTGTTGCACTCCTACCAGTGAAGTTCATTGTCTTTATTTTAATTATTTTTTAAAAAAAGGAAATATAGAAAGGACAATAATGATCCTTGTAGGAGTCTCTGTATGTCAGGTTTGAGCTTTGGGGCTCCTCTTTCACAGCCAAGTTATAAACCTCTGTACTGTACTCGAGAGGCAGCAGTTTATGAATGGAAATGCTGACACGTCGCTAACTATTGCTGTTAAAATGTGCTGCTAAAATCATATCCATTTGCACTCATTTGCTTTACATTCCCTTCATATCCCTGTCCTCACCGTTGCTCTCATACTACTCTTGCAGTTTGCTCATTTACTGGCTCCGGCTGCCCTTCAGGTTGGTTGACTTAATTACCTAAAAATGAAGCTTAAATTCCTCTCCCATCTCACTCTCTATCATTCTAGTGCTACAATTTAAGGGCTAACGGGCTGATCGTTGTTATAGTCTCAAGTAATCATCAGACAATGATTTTTATCTCAAGCCTGTTCAGAGTCTGACCTTTTTGTCTCCACTGCTCTGTCTCCTAAATTATAGATTGTCAGACTCGCTTCCTTCTGAACTTAACGGCAGCCCTTCTTCAATCTTTCTGTCTACTGACAATCCCTCACCAGCCAAACCTGTCTGTCTTCACAGTCTCCAGTATTTTTGGTCTTGTTCTCAGACTCCTTTTCTCATGAGCTAACACCATGCCAAGAATAAGAGAAAATAGAAGCCACAAACTTGAATTAATTCTGGCAGAGCAGCAGCGTATGGGGACTTGCAACACTAATGGTAAACTGGTGTCACATTTGATGTGAGAGTAGGAGAAAGTAAAAGTACTCTTCCAAAATCCACTCTCACAACAAGCTCCACCTATTTGAGATGGGATGCCACTTATAGTAAATGTGGTAGATATTCAAAATTATGATCATGGATGCTGTGTGGGATTACTTTCCCTTTGTGGGACTGAGGCTAGGTCTACACTACCCGCCTGAATCGGCGGGTAGAAATCGATCTCTCGGGGATCGAATTATCGCGTCTCGTCGGGACGCGACAATCAATCCCCGAATCGACGCTCTTACTCCACCAGCGGAGGTGGTAGTAAGCGCCGTCTATGGGGAGCCGCGGAGGTCGATTTTGCCGCCGTCCTCGCAGCGGGGTAAGTCGGCTCCGATAGGTCAAATTCAGCTATGCTATTCGCGTAGCTGAATTTGCGTATCTTAAATCGACCCACCCACCCCCCCCGTAGTGAAGACCTGCCCTGAGATGTGCCTTTGGCTCTGCTGCTCCCCTTCTGCTGTAGGGGTCAGATTAAAAAAATAGGTGGTGTGTAATGAAGTAAGTGTACAAGCACTTTTAAGGTTTATTAACAGAACTTTCTCCTGAGCTACCCTTCCACACTTGTCTCTAAAAACAACTGTGGGGAAGCAGTCTGTGGTATAGAGAGAAGCTCATGCTGTTATCACTAAATTTATGGAGAAAAGTCCCATAAGTAGCTTGAGCTGGAACGCTCCTCTATGCAGAGCCATCCCTAAGAGGGTGTGGGGCCCGGAGCGGAAGTGATGGAGTCATCTCTTCCAGGACCAACTGTGCTGTCCAACCGCACTGGCCCACGGGGCGCCACAAAGCGCGAGGCCTGGAGTGGTTGCCCCGATTCGCCCTACCCAAGGGATGGCTCTGCCTCTATGTGGTGAAGGATAAAGCTGGCTCTTGAGGGTCAACCAAATCTCTCTCTCAGAATAATGAGTGTAGTGCAAGATGGGAAATGTGGTCCATCAGGGATTCATGTTTGTAGTCCCAGTTTAGGGCATTGCAAGATGGGGACTAAGCCAAGGTATATAAACCCTACTGGAAAGGACACACGAAATCGTGGTCTCTCCTAAAATGTACTGGCAAATAAACCTTTCTTTGCTCTCTTTGTGTAATAATGGTTTTGAGGCAGACATCTCTGAGCATCTTAAACTATACTCTGAAACTATGGATACATTCTACAGCTTTATACATTTCAATTTGGTCCTCTCACAGTAACCCCCTAGTGAGGGAACATTTTGATTTTTTTCTATTTAGAAACTCTAGATGTGCATTTTGTCATTGGGCCTGCCATGTAGAGGGTATCCTCCCAAGTTCCACTCACAAGCCAAATTCCACACATGTGTGACATCGCTCACAGTATATAGTGCCGATCTTTTTAATATGATCATTGTCATAACTATAAAGGGAAGGGTAACAGCTCTCCTGTGTACAAAACTATAAAATCCCTCCTGGCCAGAGACTCCAAAATCCTTTTACCTGTAAAGGGTTAAGAAGCTCAGGTAACCTGGCTGACACCTGACCCAAAGGACCAATAAGGGGACAAGATACTTTCAAATCTTGGTCGGGGGGGGGGGGGGGAGAAGGCTTTTGTTTGTTCTCTTTGTTTTGGGGGGAGTTCGCTCGTGGGACTAAGAGGGACCAAACATCAATCCAGGCTCTCCAAATCTTTCTGAACAAGTCTCTCATATTTCAAACTTGTAAGTAAAGAGCCAGGCAAGGCGTGTTAGTTTTATCTTTGTTTTCTCAACTTGTAAGAGTACTTTTTGCTAGGGTGTTTACCTCTGTTTGCTGTAACTTTGAACCTAAGGCTAGAGGGGGGTCCTCTGGGCTCTTTAAGTTTGATTACCCTGTAAAGTTATTTTCCATCCTGATTTTACAGAGATGATTTTTACCTTTTTCTTTAATTAAAAGCCTTCTTTTTAAGAACCTGATTGATTTTCCCTCTTTTTTAGATCCAAGGGGGTTGGATCTTGATCCACCAGGAGTTGGTGGAATAGAGGAGGGGGATGGTTAATTTCTCCTTGTTTTAAGATCCAAGGGGTTTGGATCTGTATTTACCAGGGAATTGGTGAAGAGTCTCTCAAGGCTACCCAGGGAAGGGAATTAGCACGTTGGGAGTGGTGGCAGCGACCAGATCTAAGCTGGTAGTTAAGCTTAGAAGTTTTCATGCAGGCCCCCACATCTGTACCCTAAAGTTCAGAGTGGTGAAGGAGCCTTGACAATCATTCTCTCCCCTTTTGTGTTCTTTAATTAGTTAAATGATTCATTGTTTACATTTAAATCAGCACTATTAATATTCTGACAACACGCCATTGAGATGGATGGAATCAGTTTACACCTCTCTCAGAATGATTGTTTCAGGCTGTCTATAGACAGGCCCAGGCATAGCTGCATTTGTTACATTTGGTTCACATTTTGCAGGTTTATTTTACAACTTCGTAGGGCTCTTACTTTGCTTTTAATGAAAGCTTAGAATATACAACACAAAATGCTAGCCCCATGAAGAGGTATCAATGCATGGAGCCATTGGCAACAAGCCCAGTTCAACACCTGACAATAAAAGTGTATGCCCACTATAGCTGTTAACCAAGTCTGTGCCTAGATAATGGTGTGTGCGTGTGGGGGCTCTATACTTGATTTGTGTCTGCACACAACATTGTTAAACTTGGTTCATAACCATGACATCTAGCAGTGTGTTGCTCCTGTCAGAGGCCTAGCCTGTGCGTGATTGTTTTCTTGTAACTGAGTCAGAATACAGCTTTTCCCAGTATGGAGAGGAACCACATTTGTATAAATTGTGTCTTGTACCCCTTCCTCCCAGTTCTCAGTGTGTTAGGACATCTCAGAGGTACATTCCTCTAATGCTACTGCCATGCTAAGGCTCTGACCACACTACCATTTCTCTTAAAATAATCCTCTAAATAATAATAAAATAAAATAATCTAATAAAGGTGGAGCTCCATTGGGGTTAAGTTGCCAGCATCCAGCAATGTTTAAGCCACGAGGTCTGCAAGACCTGCTTTGAACAAGTTGAGACAAAATGGTGCTTATATACACTAGCAACTGGTGTACAGATGTCAGTGTAATCACAGCCTTTCCCAGAATATGCAAACAGTTATGTATGGAATGTGGCAGCATTGCACTCCCACCATGGCACAAAGCATGTCCAGATGACAAGATGGTATAACACTGGCAGACAATCTACACTAAGGCTTTCTAGCATGGATGGAGTGGTTCTGTGCAACAGCGGGTGTTTTTCTTAAGATGCTGTATAGAAGGGAAGATGACCATCTACACTAATATGGCCACCACTGTTGCAAAATTGTGATAAATCTTGTACAAAGTATTCCTTGTGAGGTATCATTGCAAAAGTTGTACTCTGTTAAGTGTTGTTATCCTGTTTACATATGTGTATCATCATTGTATGTTAAGTTATGAAACTTTGCTCTTTGTTTGTAGCTCAAACAAGCTGGGAGCTTGAGAAATGCCCACAGGGATGACAAAGAAACTGTAAACAAGGGCATCTACATGTCATCCCCAAAGACACCTCATATGGCAAAGACAAAGGTTCAAACTAAAATTTGTAATTCGTATGAAAGAGGACGTAGGGCATTGGAGCTGTGTGCCCCAGCACATATGTGATGGACTGGCTAACTCCATGACCCAGCCAGGATTTTTCCAGCAAAGATATAAAAGTGGAAACAAAAGGCCCCTTGCCACCCTATCCTATCACATCTCTGGACAGATGAACTCTGACAAAGGGAATTTTTAACAAAGGACTGAGGTCTCCATAACCATTCTGGGAAACCAGAGAGACTTATAGAAGCAAACAGATATATAACATCCCTGCTAGCATTTTGGATTTATAAACTCTAATTCATCTGTAATGTACTTTACTGGCTTTAACCTATAAAATAACTCTCCTCTTTTTCCTTAGCCAATAAAACTGTAGTTAGTTTACTAAAGAAATTGGCTCACAGCATTTTCTTTGGTGAGATCCTGAGCGTCTGGTGACCTGGGGTGAGTGACTAATCCTTTTGGATTGGAAGAACCTAATGTGTGGTGATTTTTGGTTTTAATAACCTTTCACCCACAGAAGTCCAGTTTGTCTGGGTGATAATATAGGCTGGAGTGCCTAAGGAGACTGCTGATGGCTTCCTGGTGAGCTAGTATAGTGGTCCAGGAGCACATATTTGTTTCTGGCTTGATTACATCTAATTATAGAATATGTCACCAGTTTGGGAGTATCTGCCCAGTTTTGGTAGTCTGACCTGAGATTGGCTCTCTCAGATAGTGACCCATTCCAGACAACTGTCAATTTAGAAGAAGCCACACTGAACTATGTTACTTGTAATGTGCTAGGTGACTGCCTCAGCTCCAAAATCATGGTTAAAAATTGTAGAGTGGTTAAGATATCAGCATGGGAATTTATTCCTGAGAACCAAAACAGTAACAATCCAAATGCCAAAACTAATCAGTCCTCTGCTCGGGGCAGATTGGGGCTAGGTTAGGTGCTTCGGTATATAATTAAATCTGCCCTGTTGCCTCATTAGTAGATTCAGAAATACCTGTTACAGTGCTTTAGGTATGATTACTTCACACTGCAGCTTACATAGTCTCTACTTGTAAGATAAGGTGCATTATGATTTGTAAATCTTCAAGGAATGACTGAATTTTCTAATATTTCTATCTTTTTGGGGAGGAAGGTGAGGGAGAGTCACTGGTGTTATAAACTGTTGTTCAGGTGTGTTTGAGCAGTCACAATACCTCACTGAGGCTGTTAGACATAATGGCTGCCTTCGAGTCAGGCTAAATGAGGAAACAATTAAATGTCACTTTAAGTGATAACTGAAACAATGGAAAACTACCACTCAAGGACTAGACCACATGCAAGCCTGGGCAATGGCTGAGCCATGCAGTTCAAGGGATTCCCAAGGGTCTGATGATAAATGCAGGGGTGGGCGATTAATTTGATTGAAGCTGGTGTCTGTATGTGTGTATGTGAGAGAAAGAGAAGCTGCAGAAACATCAGAGAACCGGACAGCAAAGGCAGCAAGGAAGCCAGTACACAGAGAAAGATGTGCTTGTAGCATGACCCTTAGAAAAGCTGACCAAAGAGAGATCTTTTGGGGAAAGCACTGGCTGGGAACTGTGAGCAAAGAAACTGTCTCCTATTGTGTTCAGGAAAAGAGGACTTTGTACATTCTTTGGAAATAAACAGGATTGCATCAGAGAAATACCTGACTTCATCATCAATTTCTTCCCCTGATACAAACCACCTCCAACACTCCCAAAATTGGCCAACCACACAGGTCAAAAGGGGCAACTCTATCGAAGACAATTTGATAATGGTAATCTCCACTGAGTCAGTCATCACTACGTTAATAATCAGCTTCCTGAAAGGTTCACATTCTTGGATTTTTCTCCTCACAAACCTGTCATTGCCAGTTTAAATTAATCTCTTAAATTCCTGTTCAGCAGAAACGATCCATGGTTTTCTTCAGC
This sequence comes from Chrysemys picta bellii, assembly GCF_011386835.1. Classification (NCBI taxonomy): domain Eukaryota; kingdom Metazoa; phylum Chordata; order Testudines; family Emydidae; genus Chrysemys; species Chrysemys picta. Next base: position 206,356,134 of record NC_088791.1, read on the forward strand.
ATGTAAGGATGTTAAAGCCAGTCATTGTGGATTTGGCTCCTGCATTTAGCACCAAGCTCACTGGGGCAGAGAGTTTTGTTTTGTTTGTTTGCATCTTTAAGAATATGGCTTACAAAGAGAGAGCCGCAATGGGGCTGGGAAGTTCAAATTAATTAAACTTGAATCCGGGTCTGCAAGTAGAGCTCTTGACCAGCTTTAAGTCTACTTCAGTTAGGCCAAACAGTGCTCTTCCCTGGTGTGATACACTGTGATTTGTCTGGATGTGGAATGTTGGCTGCTGGGAGAAAACAATCAGGTAACTGTTTTGTTTAAAAGCTACTAATTTCATCCAAAGTTTCTGTAATCACACATCAGGAGCTTGAATTATGTCCCTGCTATATCACAAAACTACTACTAGGTTGTAGTGCTTCTGTTAGATCTCTACTATAAAAAGGTTAAAGGATGCAAATGACATTTTGCTGGATGTATGGTAGGCTTTGAAGATTTATGGTAAGAGAGACTGGCAGACAAAAATACTGCTTTTATGCAAGATCAGTAATTCACGTAAATATGCAGTAAACTAACCACATCCCTTATGTCTGTCACTGGGTGTGACATGATGGACTTTAATGGCTTCAAAGCAGAAAATTGATTATGTAAACATGCCTTAGTTCACAGATCAGAATTGTCACTTCCATTGTGAACATGACTGCTTCTTATATTCAGCCTTTTTTATCTTGCTAAAATCCCTATGAAAAGTTTATTGAAATAGATTTATGTATAGTAAATTATTTGTCAGCCCTCAGTATATCAGTCATTTGTACATACATGTATGTGTGTTTGTGCTGGTAGTTTGAAACAACCATTATGATACATTGTAGACCAGATGTCATTTTATTTGTTCATTTATTGCAATAGTCATGGCAAGTATTAAAACATTTGACTTTTTTGGGCCCATACTGGTATTACTAAAATATCAGTGAATAATTAGATACCTCACTGTGCAAGCAATCAAAAATGTGGGGGGTCAAATATTTTAATGATAACAACAACAATAATAATACTAAACACTTTACATCTTCAGAAAGCAGTACACACATTACTGTAACTAGGGTTACCATATTTCAGCAAGCAAAAACGAGGACGGGAGGAGCCCCGTCCTAGCCCTGCCCCTGTCCTGCCCTAGCCCCGCCCCTGCCCCTCCTCAGAACCCCCAACCCTCAGAACCCCCAACCCTCCCCCCGCTCCTTGTCCCTGACTACCGCCTCCTGGGACCCCTGCTCCTAACTGCCCTGCAGGACCCCACCCCCTACCTAAGCCTCCCTGTTCCTTAGCCCCTAACTGCCCCCTCCTAAGACCCCCCCACCTAACTGCCCCCCAGGACCCTACCCCCTACCTGTACCCTGACTGCCCAAAACCTTATCCACCCCCCCAAAAAAAAGCCCCCCCCCGAACTCCCACCTCCCCCATCTCTTGACTCCCCCCTCCAAAACCTCCCTGCCCCTTCTCCGACCCCCTGGCTCCCTTGTTGTTGGCCTTTGCCTAATGTCTCTGTGAGCTTGCTCAGGAACGGCCTGAGCCGTTCGTCCCGGCACGCTGGGCAGCAGTGTAGGAGGAGCGGGGGAGGAGCTCCAGACTGCCGGAGGCGATCTGCGAATGCAGGGAGGGAGAGAGTGATCTCTGCTGCAGGGGAAGCTCTCTCTGGCTGTCAGAGCCCCATATAAGTGGCACCATCCGGCCGGCTGCTCTGTTAGCCGCGCGCGCTCTGCATGGGGGGGGGGGAAGTCCAGACATTTACAGATTCCCCCCGGACGCTATTTTTAGCTCAAAAAGCAGGACATGTCCGGGGGAATCCGGCCGAATGGTAACCCTACTGTAACTAACCAGATGAACGGTTTCAGAGTAGCAGCCGTGTTAGTCTGTATCCGCAAAAAGCTCTAATAAATTTGTTAGTCTCTAAGGTGCCACAAGTACTCCTGTTCTTTTAACCAGATGAAATTATTCAAGGACTTGTGCAATTGGACTGAGTACTATTTTATTAGATGAAATGCGGCTGCTATCATATCAGATGTCTTGTGGGAATCACCTGCTGCCATGGATAGACTGAGGCTGAATATGGCCAGGATTAACCAAAGATGAAAGGCCTGAACTTGCTTGCATATTTCTAAGAGTGATGGATAAACTACTAAAATTTTCATAATGCTTTGACTAAGCAGCCAAAAGCTTAGATGCTTTTCTGAAGATTGTCCAAGTCAATTGAGTGAGTAGAAAAGGGCTGGAAATCTTGCAATATCAGACTTCCTCATGAGATTTCTGGTACTACTGGTTCCAGTCTCAGGCAGAAATGCCATGAGAACATGCTCTCATAATATTTAAGGCAATTGTATTTCTGGTCCTAGTCAGAAAGCAGAGGTGGGGGGAAATATGCAAATTTATTAGAATCTCAGATCCTCTGAATGGGTTTGTTCATCCTTTTTTTCTAGGGGAGGGTAAGTGGGGGGAGTCACAATTTGCAAGATTGTTTTAGAGTGTGGGCCCTGGAGTGGTTTATTCACTGGATACAGCAGTGAATTAACCACTAGGATTAATCCTTCTGTTTAACAGGCTCACTGCTTAAGCCACAGAAACATCTCACTCCCTCTGAAAGCTCCCATGAAAGATCAGTGGCAGAATTTGGGAGGTGTGTTGTGCTGTACCATATTTTCTAGCTTCCTTAATTCCTGTAAAAATTTCATTCTGGAGACTGACTCTTATGTTCCTCTGCGGTGGCATGGATGGGCCAAAATCAAAACTTTAGATCCAAACTCCAGTTGATGTAGTTGTTATAGAGGTGCAGGACCTGATTCTGCTCTCACATCACTTTTACCCATGTATTATTTCATTGACATCGATGGTGTCAGGATAGGCAGCATGTATAGTGGATAGGGTGATACACTGGGACTCAGGAGACCTGCATCTCTGTTTCCTTTCTGACCCTTTGTTTGTAAATTGTGAGCTCTTTCAGGCAGTGATTGTCTCTCATGCTGTGTTTGTACTGTCCCTATCAGAATGGGGCCCTGGTCTCTACTGGGGCATCTAGATACTACTGTAATACAAATAATAAATATGAATTACCATCCTGGAGTCACTCCTGTGTTACCACAGTGTAATGAGAGGAGAACTGGGACCTGTACCTCTATAAAGGGCCACACCAAACCCTGGATCCGACCACTCATGAATGTGAGGATTCAAATATTGTGGAATGAAACTGTGATCTGTTTTTGAAAGAAAAAGAGATAAATCAACCCTGCTGGGCTTTGAATCATTGGCTCTAGTATCTAGGTATCTCAAACCTGATGATTAGACTGATGTGTGAGCCTGTTTTATTCAGATTGACCAACTGCAGGATTGAAAAACATGAAAACTGCTTTTATGGAAAAAAGGCTATTCTATTATCGCAAAATTTAATAGAAACAATATTGGTCCTGCAGTACAATCAGGTGCTATTTATGTACATAATTCTCCTCTCAGCTGCACATGGCAGATCTCGATGTTCATTTTTTGCCCTTTCTAAATGTACAGAATTTCTCCTCACATTAATGGTGGCTCCTTTGTATGTAGGCAGATCATAATATCCGAGCAGAGATTTGCCATGCACAGCTGAAAGAGGAATTTTGCATATAAATAGCACCTGAGTGTATCACAGAGCTAACACACTTTCAAAGGCCATCCTGTCTCATCCTTTCTAAGATATCCAGCAGGATTACTAACACTTCCCTTTCATTTTACTTTTCATTTATTTATTTACGTTTCTCTCTCCCCTAAGGATCAAAGAGTGATTTCTCTTCCAACTTTTCCTTTATTTGAATCGCAGGATAAAGATTCTGGGTTTTAAATTGCAGCCATTCATAATGTGGTATTGAAGTACCATGGGTAGGTTGCATGGACATGCATTGTTCATGTGTTGCTTTGGCAAGTTTTTTTTAACTCTTGTTATCCCTACAGAAGTTCTTCATCTTTTTTTAACAGAATACCTATCCACTACAGTCAGTATTTTGTGGAAATGCACCCTAGAGCACAAGCTCCACCCTATAAAACTCATTTAAAAAAATCTGCCTTTGAAAGTTTGCAGTGTGCACTCTTTCCACCATCGCAAACCCAGAACCTTCTAGACTCTGCTGGATGGTGCAAAGAGATGTAGAAACATGGTCTCACACTTGCCCATTGGGAAATTACTCTCCTTTGGAGAGCTGTGTGTCATTAGTGGAAGCATTAGACTGATGCAATATTTGTGCTTTGTGTTGCTGGGTCAATTTGTGGCTGGGTCAAATCTTCCATTTGAGATTTCCCTCTCTCTTGCACACTTGCATGGGTGTCTAATTGCAATACTCTGGCAACTCTTCTAAATAGCCAATAGCTCTCCTATATGGACCTAATTCTGCAGCTGCTCCGTTATCAGATCTCCCATTGATTACTCCAACTGGCACAGAAGAGTGTTTTATTTTTTAACTGTACTTTTAGAGAAAAACTACTAAAAATGTATATGTTAATTACATACAATTTTAGACAAACACATTACATACAAAATGTCTTTTCTCCAGTCCTTAAGTGAATTTTCATGGTAAGAAAATCAGAAATATGTAAAGAAAAAGAAAAGAGAGGAAAAGAAGCACTAAAGAAAAGGAGCAAGAGGGGAACTGAAGAGTGTACTCTATACAGATCTCCGCTGACACATGCTAATACCAAGTTATTGCATTTTATTCACATATGTGTAGGAAGGCTTATCATATGCCTTCAAAGGAAGAGAACACAGATTTACATGCTACAACTGTCTTTCTGAAGACTTGGTAAACCAGAAAACTTGGTATATTCTACTAGATACTGGGAGCAACTTCAATTTGTTCTTTTGCCTCCTATTTTTGCCTCATGATGGCTTTTTGTTTGTTTTGTTTTTGTGATTAATGATGCTCTAAAATTTCAGAGCAACCAATAAATCCCTTAGCTCACTATCATAATCAAAAGATAAATAGCAAAGCATTAGAAAGCAAATCAAAGCCAAAAAATTAATTACACTGGGCAATGCACATTTCATTGGCTCAGATGATTAGATAAATATAGTAAGAATGCTGTCTGTCTCATTCAGGAACAATATTGTGTGTGTGTGTGTGTGTGTGTGTGTGTGGAGGGGGAATTAACCATGTTCTGTGACACCAGAGAACTACATTTTACAGTAACTCTGTAAATATCTCTGTACAATCTGACTTCAGACAAACTTCAGATTCCAATTTTATTAATCTCTTTTTTTACATAGTCTCTGAAGTAAGAGATACAAGCACAAATGTATACCAAGATTCTAGTTAGTCAGTTATACATTTTTTTTATTTAGTGTCAATTCATAAGTTTTCCCCCTATTTTATTTTTAAATTTCTCTTCTTCAGCTTTGTCTTTACTTTAATATAAGGCTTTGTGTGAAATCTTAGCCCTACTGAGATTTTGGGGAAATGCACCCCGGAGCACAAGCAGGATTTCACCTCTTGTTTCTCTAGTAAGAGGGAATGGGAAAAGACACATTGTAGATTGCCAGCTATGTTCAACCCTCAAAGAAAACCTCTCCTTTTTCATTCTTTTTCTTATGGGTAGCCAAACATTTATTAATTCTTTGACCCATAGTTCAAAAGGTTAAAAATTGCTTATTGTTAAAATGACATCTTAAAACTCAGGAAGTACAAATCTTCTTGTAGACAGATGCAAATGTCAAGAGGACCAAGATAATTCAGATAATCTGATTCTCCTCTCCATGAAACTGGTTTGGCACAATTGTAACTCCATTTATTTCAGTCAAGTTATTCCTGATTTGTGCTGTGTGAGAGATCAGAGAACCAGGCCCACAGAGTGGAACAATGAGAGAAGAAGAAATTTCCAACTCCTATGCTGGAATATAGGTAGTATTAACTATCCTGTTAAAAAAGAAAAATAATTAAGATAGAATCATAGGACTGGAAAGAGACATCAAGAGGCCATCTAGTCCAGTCTCCCACCCTTATGGCAGGACTAAGTATTATAGACCATCCCTGACAGGTGTTTATCTAACCTGCTCTTAAAAATCTCTAATGATGGAGATTCCACAACCTCCCTAGGCAATTTATTCCAGTGCTTAACCACCCTGACAATTAGGAAGTTTTTCCTGATGTCCAACCTAAACCTCCCTTGCTGCAATTTAAGCCCATTGCTTCTTGTCCTATCCTCAGTGGTTAAGAAGAACAATTTTTCTCCCCCCTCCTTGTAACAACCTTTTATGTACTTGAAAACTGTTATCATGTCCTGTCTCAGTCTTCTCTTTTCCAGACTAAACAAACCCAATTTTTTCAATCTTACCTCATAAGTCATGTGTTCTAGACCTTTAATCATTTTTGTTGCTCTTCTCTGGACTTTCTCCAATTTGTCCACATCTTTCCTGAAATGTGGCACCCAAAACTGGACAAAATACTCCAGTTGAGGCCTAATCAGCATGGAGTAAAGTGGAAGAATTACTTCTTTTGTCTTGCTTACAACACTCCTGCTAATACATTCCCAGAATGATGTTCGCTTTTTTTGCAACAGTGTTACACTGTTAACTCATATTTAGCTTGTGGTCCACTATGACCCCCTATCACTTTCCGCAGTGCTCCTTCCTAGACAGTCATTCCCAGTTTTGTATGCGTGCAACTGAACGTTCCTTCTTAAGTGGAGTACTTTGCATTTGTCCTTTTGATCTGAGTGGCTTCCAACTGAAAGTGCCAAGCTCAGGGCAGACTGTCAAAAACCAGGGCAGACACCACAAACTTCTTTTATGTTCTATAATTAGATTTCACCAACCCAATAACAAATGTGAACTCCCGGAGTATTACAGATTTACAATAGTTTTATATAGGAGTCACAGACAATCCCTTAGACACGCCAGACTATCTACTATGTGATAAATAGGCACTTACACAACAGATCACAAAATAGTCAGGTTGCTCCCTGTCCCAAGAGACCAGTCACTTATCCCAGGTCAATTTGTACCTTTGATCTCACACCAAAGGCAATGCCTGTAGCTAATCAGTAATAAACTAACTGAAGGTTTACAAACTAGGAAAAAGAAATAAGAGTGTTATCTACAGGTTAAAGCAAGCAAGCCTATATACACAAACAAGTTTCAATCTGTGATTCAAAAGGTGTAGTAATCTGTCAATGCAAAGAGTCTTTCAGGGCTGACCCATGCTGAGTAGCATGGGAATCTCTTTGCTTATGTTTGGGAATCTTTGCCTCTCAGAATCCAGACGGCATAAAAGAGATTCAGTTTCTCCTTGTCAGGGATTTTTATCCCCTCCACTCTAGTGTCCAAAACTGATGGGATGAGTTCATGCATATGTCTCTCCTTGGAGGGAATTAAGAATGCAGTCAACAGAGCCTCTGTCCTTTGATGCTACACAATACTTCATTTACCTTCAGTGGGCCATTTATATGCAGGGTGAGAACTTTACCTTAATTAGTGCTTCTTTTCCTGTTTGGTGAGTTACACAATTGCAGAGATTTATAATGCAAATACTCAATATAACTGTATACCATGGACTACAGGGGTTATATGTGAGATCAATACAAGCATTTTATTAAATCTAAACACATTCTTATTAACTTAACATCAAACATCTATTTTGATAATGCTAATACACCGGTAAAAAACCTAGTTTCCAGCTATGCATTTGTAGGTGTTCAGTAAGGCCTGGGGCCTTGGCATGAGCTGGCACCTGGTCTGCTAGAATAAAATATGACTCCTGTTATGATTTTCTTAGAATTGTATGTGCAGAAGGAAGAATCTAAATTAAAATATGGATGGGTAGGAGTCTGTGAAGCTTCCTGAAAAAGTAGTGAGGTGAAGAAAGGGTGGGTGGTTGAAATTTTAATTCAAGAAGGATTCCCAGTACAGTAGAAAGAGTGGCCTTAGCTAAGGGAAGAAGACGTGATATAAAAGAACTGTGACACGAATGGAAAATAACTTTAATTAAACTTTGATTTGTTTGTTTAATTAGGTATTGGTCCTATTGGAAAAGAGTTAGATGTATTCTGCTGACTCACTGAGGCAGGTGACTCTTCTTCACACCTGGATATAAAATGGGCAAGAATTGTTCTGTGGGGAGAACATCTAAAGTGTGGTATGAGCAGTAAGGGAGGATCACTAGAGTGTGAACTGATCTTTGATAACTTTGCTAATGAAGCCAAACTCCAGGAAGTGGGTGAATTGGGACTTCACCTATAATGTGGAATACATTTGTAGGTCAGATTGATAAAGGTATCTGTTCAGAAATTATTATGGATAATGAACATAAATACAAAGGAAGTATAAATACATATATAAAATTGGAAGGTGTGAATTGAATTCACTTTTAAAGGAAAAAAGCAGCGTGATGGATCAAGCGTTTGAAAAAAGAAAGGGGATGGAGGAATGAAGCTGCTAAAATATTGACATTCCAGCTTTGAAAAGGAAGTTAAAAGCAGATTGTCTGCCAAAAAGAATATCTGTAAGAATAGTATATAGGGACCCTAGAGATAGTTTAGATTTTTTTCAAAGATTCTATTGGAACTTGTAATTATTACAATACAGAAACTGGAAAACATGAGTACAAAATTACTTAGCAAAAGTAACATTACCAAAACTTGTTATGAGAGAAGCTAAGACCCTAGAGGAACATTTAACATGCACTGAAACAGAAAATGCTTCAGAGCTTAAAAGACGGTCCAGGAGCAGATATCTGTATGACAAACATCTTATCATTTTGAAAAAGGAGATAATTTTAGTTTTGAGCGGGGTATGTGTGGATAGAAATAGATATATCTACATTGGCCCTTAATAGAAAACAGGCAACTTCTACTATTTTAGGGCCTGATTCAAAGCCCATTAAATCAATGTAAAGGCTCTCTTAGACTTCAGTAAGAGCCTGGTCCAATGCCCATTGAAGGAAGATAGAGCAACTCAAGAATATGTGTAATATTGCTCAAATCCTTTATCCTTGCTGAGTATGGATAGAAAAATCTTTATTTAATATGACTTCAAACAGTGAATTGATCACTAGGGATCCGTCAGGAGTTACAGCAGATAGCCACCCAGTTAGTTTCAGCAGTTAGTTTCAGACTAATGTTAAACTGCATCTTTTCTGCCTGGCCAAAAGTGCAAGTAAAAATTCCCCAGTCTCTACATGTAGAGAAGGCTTTTATTTGAGTTGAATGGACTATTTTATTTGAATGATTGGATAATTGCAATCTTGGCATTAAATGTAGACTGTAGAGGGGCCTGAAAGTGATTTAATGTCACTTTCACACTATGGTGACTCCAGTGAATTAACACAGGTATGCGTGAGGAGTAACATAGGTAAGAATGACTCACAGTGTGCCCATGCTATTTAATGACACACTAGTATAAATATTAATAAATGGAGATTTCATTGATTAAATACATTTGGTCCCCCAAAAGGCACCTGCTATGGAAAAGTTGTCAGAAGGTGCCAGTTAAGTGGGGGAGAAAAACTTGGCAATAAGATCTTCATGGCAGTTTCCTTTGGATTCTTTAGCCCCAAGTTCTGCAGATTCTCCACAAATGTATGTGGATCTCAGATATCTCTGGAAAAAACAGCCACCCATGTTACTTCCCAACTTCTTTGTGGGTCTCTTCCAGCTCCCTGTCAAAGTACATCTACACTGTAGCTAGGGATGTGAATGGCAGCACATGTCAAAGTACCGGTGTTTGCTTTAATCTAATAATAAACATAATCCCAACTATACATACGAGATGATGGGTTGTAAATTAGCTGTTGCCACACAAGACAGAGGTCATGGAGTCACTGTGGATAATTCTCTGAAAACATCTGCTGAATGTAGAGTGGCGGTCAAAAAAGCTAACAGAATGATAGGAGCCATTAGCAAAGGGATAGATCAGGGGTAGGCAACCTATGGCACGCATGCCGAATGCAGCACGCGAGCAGATTTTCAGTGGCACTCACAGTGCCTGGGTCCTGGCCACCAGTCCGGGGGGCTCTGTATTTTAATTTAATTTTAAATGAAGCTTCTTAAACATTTTAGAAACCTTATTTATTTTACATACAACAATAGTTTAGTTATATATTATAGACTTATAGAAAGAGACCTTCTAAAAACGTTAAAATGTATTAATGGCACACGAAACCTTAAATTAGAGTGAATAAATGAAGACTCGGCACACCACTTCTGAAAGGTTGCCGACCCCTGGGATAGATAATAAGAAAGAAAATATCAGAATGCCAATATATCATAATACCACAATGTCAATATATAAATCCATGGTATGCCCACTTGTAGCGGGGTGGTTACCTGCTCCAACCCTGCAGGGTAGAAGCCAGCCCTGGGAGAGGGCTAGGGGCTAGGAGAAAAAGCCCAAGCTGATTGGTCCACCTGGTCCAAGCCCCAATCAGGGCAGCTGGGCCTTATAAGAAGGCCAGGGCAGCCAGAAGCTGAGCAGAGTCTCTCCTCTAGCTGTGGAGTGAGACCGGCCTGGCTGCAGGGGAATAGGAGGGTACCTGGGGGTGAAGCAGGGCTGGGGAGGAGTAGGGGAGCTCCAGCCTGGAGACTCCCCAGGCTGCAGGGCCTGGTCCCAGGCCCATAGACGTACTGGGTGGTAGAAGAAGGCAGCAGGTCAAACCCCCTTGCCTGTGATGAATGGCTTTTATACTGCAGTCTGCCCCAGTGAGTGGGCTAGGTGAGGACTGGCAGTAGCCCAGACTGAGGCGAGGTGAGGTAGTTGGTGGTGGTTCCCTGAGGAAGGGAGACCCACAGAGATTGTTGGGGTATTGCCAGGGGGTAGCACCTCAGAGAAAATGAGGTCCGGGGAGGATACGGGGCCCAGTTGTGGCGGATCACCGGCCTGCAGAGGGCACTCTGGGCTGGAAATCGAGCTAATTCCCTGAGAGACCAGCAGGAGGTGCCGCAGGGGTGAGTCTGCACGCTTACACCACTCCTTGCATACTACATGCAGTTCTGGTCACCCTATTTTGAAAAAGATATATTAAAATTGGAAAACGTACAGAGAAGGGCAACAAAAATGATTAAGGGTATGGAACAGCTTCCATATAAGGAGAGATTAAAAAGACTTGGACTTTTCAGCTTGGAAAATAGATGACTAAGATGGGGTATGATAGAGGTCTATAAAATCATCAATGGTTTGGAGAAAATGAATAAGGAAATGTTATTTACTCCTTCACATAACAGAGGAACCAAGGGTCACCCAATGAAATTAATAGGCAGCAGGTTTAAAACAAACAAAAGGAAGTACTTCATTGCCAGGGGATGTTGTAAAGGCCAAAACTATAATGAGGTTCAAAAACAAACTAGATAAGTTCATGGAGGATAGGTCAATCAATGGCTATTTAGACAAGGTGGTTCAGGAATGAACCCTATGCCCTGGGTGTCCCTAGCCTCTGATTGCTAGAAACTGGGAGTGGATGAGAGGGAATGGATCACTCGATGATTGCCTATTCTGTTCATTTCCTCTGAAGCACCTGGCTTTGGCCATCTACTGGGCTAGATGGACCATTTGTCTGACCCTCTATGGCCATTCTTATGTACTCACTAAAAATACCAGCAAGAACATGGCTGTGTGGTCTTCAAACCCACCTGGACATGTACTTGCTTGTGCAGCCTACGCTGAAGTCCACACTGCTGTGTTCTCAATGCTATATTTAGCAAGTAACCGGATTAGGGATAGCACAGGTACATCTACATGAGCTGCAAATCACATACCTGACTGTAGTATAGCCATACCCACAATAAAGTTCAGTGGAGCTTTGGTTCAGATTGCAGTCAGTGTTCCTTTATAAGACCTATATTCACTCCCCCCTTGAACAATGAACCGGAAAAATGACTTTCAGGGTACACTAGACTTTAAAAAAAAAATAGTTAGAAAAGAAGTGGTCAAACAATTGGATGGGTGCTTAAAAATGGCACGTCAGAAATTTTAAACTGTGTCCAACTGTTTGGAGTCCCTTTAGCTGGAAAGCCTTCAAACTTTACATACTATTACCATTAAGAGCTATGATTTAAATTAAAAAAAACTTAGTTACAAAAATAATTTTTTTTATGCAGTTGTGAAAGACCTGCATGGCCCAAGTGGTACTTTATACAGTTTAGGCAAAGGCAAAAGCAGTGTTGGAGCAATGGGAATCCTGTGGTAGACTGTTACTGTGGACAAATCCTCAAAGCTATGTAATCCAGAGACACACATTGGTATTCACCATGCTGCTTAATTGGAAAAATGTAGGACAGTTGTTGGGAATATATAACAGTAAATCCTGCTCATTTTTGTCTACAGGGAGTAAGGAAGTGGAAACGAAAACTTTATTAGCAATAACTTCTTAAATACTGCCCAGGGTTTTTTTTTTATGACATGAAGTTTAGAAGATTAAATACACTTAGAATCCAGGCATAATTTAATACACTTCCTTTATATTTATATGTATATATGTATGTATGTATGTATGTCTATGTATATATGTATATGTAATTATTTATTTTCAATTACTAAATTTTTACATTACAGGGAGTATTTACTAGGGAGGGAGTTAACTTATGATTTTATTTAATAGATGACAATGGAAAAGCATAGCATATGAAATGTAGACACTTACATTGTTTAAGGAAGGCTATAGTTGAAAGTATGATGTCAACACCTTTGGAAATCAAGCCTTTTTCAGTTAGGTCCCTAAATACAGATTTAGGACCCTAACTTTAGGCACCAAGTTTGAAAATGTTGGTCACCACCATCCAGGGTTCCCATGCAAAGTGAAACTGGACAAAAATTCCAAAAACCAACGAATTTTGCTGCTGCTCTCACCCCTACATAAGCAAATGAAAAATTCCACTATTGTGTGTTGCAATACTGGTGGTTGACAGTCTCCCTCTAGTTGCTCCTCTGAGCAGCCATTACAACTAATCAGCACTTTGTCTGTTTCTTGTTTATTTCTGAGGTTTCCTTGGGATTTTTAACTGATTGATCTCAGTGTCATTCACTGTCTGCTACTATTTTTAAAACAAAGAAAGAAAGAGAATATATAGATAGACTCAGATTAGTTTGTGGCTCATTAGGCACCTGTTGTCTTTTGGCATTCAATTAATTATCCTATTGATTATACCTGGTTCACTCCCCCACCTCCCCCTTTTATCCATTTTGGTTTCCAGGCAGATTTTTGGCCCCATACAAAGATATAGATGTATCTACAAGTTTCTGGAGGGGTCCCTCTGATATTTTCTGGTTGCCAGACTTAGAGGTCAAATGGATTTTGACATCAGACTATCTTCAGACATGCCCAACCCTTGGTAGTGGAATTTGCATTCTGGGCAGCATCGGATTCTAGAGTCTTTAGCCTCAGTGAACTTGACTGCTGAAAATACATTAGTTGCCAGTTCACAATGGAACTGCTTAATCTCAGGATGCTTTGAGTTGAGCAGAATTACATCAGTATCTGGAAGCAGGATGGAAGCCAGTACCATTTGGTGATCCCTTCTGGAGTCTTGAACTTCCTGCTGTGGGTCCAGCTTATTGCATGGTGTTTAGGCTAACTTTGGTGTTCAGATCAAAGGGTGAGCTACTTGAATAAGCTCTGACTGGCCTACATGTGGGCTTCAGCATGGCCCTCAACATTTTGGCACAGAACTTGACAACATAGAGCAGCCTTAGGGCAGCCTTCATTGCATCAGGTCATCATAACAGCCCATGTAGCCTTGAGGTGTTGGCACCTCAGTGCATGGCTGTGACCCTAACAGCATCACATTGCAAGAGGGCAAGGAGCTCACTGGTATCTAGTAGCAAGTGTTAACTGGCCTGACCAGGTCAGTGTATCCAACTCACTAATGTCCTACAGAATACAGATACAGAACCTGTATCTAAAAGGTGTCGTGAACTATATCAGTAGAAAGCTAATATCATATTGATCATAAATTTTATTGCGTGGTGCATGTATGGCAGACAAATTCAAAATTACAAACATATTAGGAATTACATTAGTAAAATGTGTCTGCTAGGCAGGGCTAAAGTTACCCCACTTTAGACAAAGGAATGTTGTTCTGCCACCTTGAAAGTATTTCCAAGGTACACTAAGAGACAATGGGAATGCTATTTACATAGAAGGTAATAGAGGACCATCAAGCCAACAAGGGGAGGAGATAACCATCACAGCAGGGGTAGCAGATTGCAGGAAATAGATCGATTTGCATTTTAGCAACCACCACCAACAGCATAAAACTTCCTTCACCAAGAGAATCCATGTCGCCTTCTTCACAGCTTGAATGAACTTGGCTTGGGGGGGTGGGGGCGGGAGGGAGGTTACCTTCAGAAGAATCTCTTTCAATTGTTCACTGGACTATAAAGAGAGGGACAAAGAACCCTGTAGGGGGCCAGGGTGGCTGCCCTCCGAACCTGAGGGTAAAGGGCCTTTCCCTCAGCCTGAGTGGGCGGGGCCAGCCCAAGCTTGCTCCACCCCCCGGAAGGGGAGGAGTGGAACAGGAAGTATAAAGGGCGGGGCCCTTAGCTCAGTTAGGGCAGCACCAGGGAGGGAGGCAGACACAGACTGTGGGCTGCTCCCTTCAGAGCCTGCTGCCACACCAGGGGAGGCCCTGGACCCATGGAAACCTCACCTGGAGGACGGACTGGGGCTGCCAGGACTGCCCGCTGCCGAGTACCCAGAGGAACTGGAGGAGTCGGAGGGGGAGCGGGAGCTGCCAGCAGCCGAGTACCCAGAGGAGCTGGAGGAGCCTGAGCCTGAGGGGGAGCCGGAGCTGCCAGCAGCAGACTACCCCGACGCACTCACGGGACCAGAGGGATTCGGGCGAGCAATCGGGTAGGAAGTAGCCCAGGGACAGAGCTGCACAGTGGTGAGTCTATGTAGCGGGACGACCCCGCTGACCCAGTGGTGGGACCCTCGTTCTGCCACTGTCAGGGCCCTGGGCTGGAGCGCAGTGGTGTAGGGTGGGCCTGCGCTCCCCTACCCGGCAGAGCCACGCCGGGACCTTTGCCGGCGCTCCCCTGCCTGAGGGGCGCGCTACAGACCTTTGCCGGCGCTCCCCTACCCGGCAGAGCCACGCCGGGACCTTTGCCGGCGCTCCCCTGCCTGAGGGGCGCGCTACTGACCTTTGCCGGCGCTCCCCTGCCTGAGGGGCGCGCTACAGAACTTTGCCGGCGCTCCCCTGCCTGAGGGGCGCGCTACTGACCTTTGCCGGCGCTCCCCTGCCTGAGGGGCGCGCTACTGACCTTTGCCGGCGCCCCCCTGCCTGAGGGGCGCGCTACAGACCTTTGCCGGCGCCCCCCTGCCTGAGGGGCGCGCTACAGACCTTTGCCGGCGCCCCCCTGCCTGAGGGGCGCGCTACAGACCTTTGCCGGCGCCCCCCTGCCTGAGGGGCGCGCTACAGACCTTTGCCGGCGCCCCCCTGCCTGAGGGGCGCGCTACAGACCTTTGCCGGCGCCCCCCTGCCTGAGGGGCGCGCTACTGACCTTTGCCGGCGCCCCCCTGCCTGAGGGGCGCGCTACTGACCTTTGCCGGCGCTCCCCTGCCTGAGGGGCGCGCTACTGATCTTTGCCGGCGCTCCCCTGCCTGAGGGGCGCGCTACTGATCTTTGCCGGCGCTCCCCTGCCTGAGGGGCGCGCTACTGACCTTGGCCGGCGCTCCCCTGCCTGAGGGGCGCGCTACAGACTCTGGCTGGCGGCCGCCCCGCCGCTAATTCCCCGCTGACGGAGGCGTGACCCAGGCCGGCCAGTGACCTCATAGCTCCCCACCGCCCCCTAGCGGGTAGGTGGGCCAACGCCGATCACAAACCCCAAGTGATTTTTTCACCTATGAGGACAAAGGAAATGAGCACTTTGGACTTTGTGGGTGATCCTGACTAGAGGGGTGGTCAGCCATTTTGCTGGAAGGTAGAGTGATAAGGAAACTAACGTGAACAAAGACTATAACTTGTTTTGTTAAGTGTTAGCCTCTAGAAAACATTTTTCACACTTATTTGCTTGTAATCATTTCTAACTCTGCCCTTTATATTAGGATTTTAAGTGAGTTCAGTCTCCTTTTGTCTGTTGGAAGTGTTGGGGTCATCTTTCCAGGTGTAACCAAGGCTGGTGGAGGCCAGAGCATGGTAGGGGTGTGAGCAGCAGACTGCTGGAATCAGTGTTGCTGAGTCAGAGCTGCCTAACACACATTCAGTACATGCTTGAATGCTGGCCTGGAGCATCCAGACAAGGGTGCTATGGGAGCAGAGCATTTTGAGGCACTCAAGGTTACAGGGCACATGATGACATAACCCCTCACTGGTCTGGATTGCATTCCAGAACATGACATTGGGACATTGTTATTTGGTGCCTCAGCACATCATACAAAATGCTTTGACATATCAGTGCTTCACCTCAATGCACTGGTGCCCCATCATTACATATTACATTGTATTTGAGAAATAATATGTCATCATACAATTTAAAGATGATATTGCCATGTATTTGCACAAAAGGGCAGAATTAAGGCACTGTGTGCAATCTTCACATCGGCACGTCCTGACTTTGGAGGGTTTGTGCTAGAGGCTCTTTTCAAGCTAGAGGTTCTTGTTGAAATTTCTCAGGGTTTATTTTTTTACAAAAATATGGTTTTAAATGCAAGATGATACCTGAACATGCTACCTATTCAAGTGATGAGGTCTATAGCAAGAAGCCTTTTTCTGGTACGTGTTCCCTTAGTAATTATGCAGGGTTTTACCCCACATGATATGCAGAAATTTGCATATGGATAAGATCTGCAGTAGCTAAACAAAAACTTATGTGGAGCTTATATCTGCTTCACTATATTCCACACATGAGGTATCATGCATGAGGCTGGGTGCCCCTTCAATAAGCCCTGCCTCATTCACTATCAATCTTAAGTGCATTTGTATAGCTCAATTTCCAACCATGCACGACACATATTAATTTAGTGGGCTACATCCTTGTAAAAATATACTGCAATCACTGTGAAGTATTTACTGCCCCTGTGCAAAGTGTGGGGGATGTTTTCCCCTACAGGCCCACAAATTGGCAAAATCAAAGAAAGTAATTTCCTCTCAAATTGGTACTTCTTACAATGTTCAAGTTCCTTGCTAAGGGTTCAATCATGCCATTGCTATGAGCCCAGAGGAGCTCCAGGAGCAGCCTGGGGTGTTCCCCAATTGCTCCAGGGTGGGTGTAAACTGTGCTAGCTCTATGTCCTTCAAATCCTATGATCCCCAGTGCACCGATGCCATTTGCTGGTTAGCACTTGAGGGAATAGAGCCAAGACACCATCGAGTCCCTGCAACATTCTGCCCCTTCTTCCCACCTGCAGTAGGGGGATATGTAGTGGCTTGTGGAGCCTCCTTCCTGCCTTGCACTGTTTTCCAAGCTGCAAATAGCCTGTGCAGGGTACAAGGGGGTGGCATGTGCTCCTTTGTGCCCCTTGTATTGCCCTGCTGGCTAAGCCATAGTTTGGCCCTACATTTGGACTTTCAATCCTCTGCTGTTTGAGCACTATGGCTGCTCAAAATAGGTAGCAATTCAATACTAATAATAGTAAAAAAGGAAATATTTTTCCCTTCTCCTCCTATTCAAACAGCTGAACCATTTCCCCTCCAATTAAAAACAACCAACCAACCACCCCTCCCACTTCAGGCAGGGAGCAGGCCTTGACATTTTCAGCCCGCTAGTTGAAAGTTTTGGAAAGTTATAAGCCTCTGGAAATGGAGGCCTCACATGAAGCATTTATTTTTAATATTTATTAAGCCACAAGGATGTCATCAGATCTACAAGAGGCAGGTCCCAAATGGTGGGAGCCCCAGAGCTCCTTTATGCTATCTCTGCTGGTGTCAAAAAACATAAATCTGCTATAGGGGGCCCTCAAGGAATATTTCCAGTGTAGAGGGAGTCCCTGAGACATGCAAGGCTGGTGTACTGTAGATGACCAGCACCCCAAAGCAACCCACTAACTCACTACTCAAGTAGAGTAAGGATGGCAGACCCATAAAACATCTCTTTGATGTTCTTATTTAGTAAGAGATGAACAAATATCTCCATCTCTACTGTACTCCCATCACATTACAACCAGACCATGAAAAGGGCCCACAAGTTATTTCCATGCTCTTATTACTGCATATCTCCCAGTGAGAAATGGCATTATCACCCATGTATTTTTTCCTCAACTTGTACATAGGCAGTGTCTACTTCATATATTAGCTCGCTCAGGTGGATTTTTTTTCTCCAGTTGGCCAGTAATGTTCCCTATTGTCTTGGTTTTTCTTCTCCAGAAGGTTATTGTTTTGGGACAAAACCAAAATAAAATGTTCTAAACTGCCCTCTTGTCTGTTGTTTCTCCAGCAATCTTTGGTACTTGTGGAGTAAATGAAGGTGGCAGCATCGGGCCCTGCTTCTTCATCATTTCTTAGATGGTACTAAAATAGATCTGACTAGGGCCCTGCTCTGGCAAACATACCTGCTTTATTTTATGCAAGAGAATAGTTTAACTGAAATCAGTATTTGCAGGACTGGAGCCTAAAGAATAGCCTTTGGATTCCTATGCTATTTGGATGTCGTTTCCATAGCACTATTTGACAGTCGCATTTCTTCAGTTTAAAAAAAAGAAGCCCTGATTATACTGAGGTTTTTTTAGTTGTAGAGTTTAGGCCTGATTTTCATTTACACTAATGCCCATTTACACTGCCAGAGTGGTATAAAGGGGCCTTAATGTAGAACAGAATCAGGCCCTTTGATGTGTAATGAAAGGTCCTGTAAAGCCTATTTTCTCTTTTTGTTAAGAATATGATACATTTTCCCTCAATTAAAAATAGTAATTCAGGTTTTAATTGAATTTTAGGGCCTGATTCTGCCAGGTGCTGAACACTTCCTCTGAGATGCTTAGCATCCACAAACTGTACATTCATGTTACAGGAATAGCAAGTGCTCAGCACCCCAAAGGATAAGACCTTAAATTACTGAGAAAGATTGTGTTTCACTTTCACAAACTGCTCACTGCCATTCTTTCCCCGCAATTACCTCCTAATCGCTTGCAATGACCTACAAAATTTTATCTTTTCTGTATGTATGGTTCGGGATACAGGTACATACTAAAACAACAAGGAGTCTGGTGGCACCTTAAAGACTAACAGATTTATTTGGGCATAAGCTTTTGTGGGTAAAAACCTCACTTCTTCAGATGTATAGAGTGAAAGTTACAGATACAGGCAGTATATACTGACACATGGAGAGCAGGGAGTTACTTCACAAGTGGAGAACCAGTGTTGATAGGGCCAATTCAATCAGGGTGGATGTAGTCCACTCCCAATAATAGATGAGGAGGTGTCAATTCCAGGAGAGGAAAAGCTGCTTCTGTAATGAGCCAGCCACTTCCAGTCCCTATTCAAGCCCAGATTAATGGTGTTAAATTTGCAAATGAATTTTAGTTCTGCTGTTTCTCTTTGAAGTCTGTTTCTGAATTTTTTTTTGTTCAATGATAGTGACTTTTAAATCTATAATAGAATGACCAGGGAGATTGAAGTGTTCACTTACTGGCTTTTGTATGTTACCGTTCCTGATGTCCGATTGGTGTGCATACTAATTACTTCCACAGTCAGCTAGCAGGACATATAAGGCTTGAATCTCCTGTGTCTTACACCATGTGTAGTCATTTACATCTATGTATTGGGGTGCTGCAAAGTAGGGGTCAAAGTACCAGATCAAAATGGGTGTTTTGCACTCCCTTGCTGCAGGTGTAAATGACTACACCGTGTGCAAGGCAGTGGAGAACTGGGCCCAGAGTTTATTCCATTTTTATGAAACAGAGGCCAAACAGAGGTAACAACAGCATATGTCCAGAGTATTTCCATTTTTCACAATTAATACATAACCTAGGACCTAATTCAACAAAGCAAAGAATGTGTTTAAATCACACCGATGTATATATATATATATATTAAAAAAAAACCGTCAGTGGAATTACTCCAGATTTCCATGGGTGTAACTGGGAGCAGAGTTTGGTGGTTCTTCTCTCCATTGTTTTTTAAATGCAGTTTCATACCGTTGACAGGGCCGAAATGTTACATCTGGGAAGCAGCTACAGAATCAAGCTGCTATGTCTCAGCTTTGCTAAGAAGCTGAAACCAATTGGCTGGTGGTGTTACACAGAGATGGAAATGCCATTTCCAAGGTTTATATTTCTGAGACTAATGCCATAATTTTTAATTATGCAGGTATTTAGGGAGAACTCTGGAGCTCAAGGGCAGCAGAGGGGTGATGTGATGGGGTGTCTACCCCACACAAGGCCTGACAAGGTGAAAAAGGGCCAATTAACTTCATGACAGGCAGGGCCGGCTCCAGGCACCAGGCAACCAAGCACATGCTTGGGGCGGCATCTGGTAAGGGGCGGCCAATCTTGGGGTGGTGGGGGGCAGCGCGGAGCGGTATTCCGCGGGGGGGGGGCGCTCTGGTGGCACGGTGCTCAGCGGGGGTGCTCCGGCGGTGCGGCGCACAGCGCTCGACGGGGGGGCGGTGCGGGGCCCGGTGCTCAGGGGGGGTTCCGGCGGCTCGGCGGGGGCAGGGGGCAGGCTCCGGCAGCGTGGCGCTTGGCAGGGGGGGGTGAGCTCCGGCGGCGGGGGGCTCAGCGGGGCGGTGCTTTTTTTTGCTGCTTGGGACAGCAAAAAAGTTAGACCTGGCCCTGATGACAGGCTGCACCTGAAGGAGAGTCAGAGCTGATAAGGCCTAATGGCTGATGAAGCCCAGCTGGAAGACAGTTTGTCCAGTGGGATGCTGGTATCCTGGAAGGAGAAAACTATATAGTGACCTGCCTGGAGGGCTAGTCCATGAAGAGAGAACACCCTGAGTCAGGAAGAAGGATCAGTTGAATCCAGAGAGAGACCCTGTTGTGAGCAACTGAAGAAGCGGGGGTCAGACTGGTTGAGAACTAATCCCCAGATGAGCCACAAGGAGGTGGTTAGCAAGCCTTATGACTGCCGGGTAGTAGTGATTTTTTTGTCTGATTCATCTTTACTGAGTCATAAACTTTCAAATCAAACCATGGGACAAATGCCCACAAGCCCCATTACCCTTAGTTTCTTCTTAGTTCACATTTGGCTCTTCACATATTGACTCAGTGCAATGACAGATTAATGGTGGCACTAAATGAGGTATTAAATGTAAACTTCTTTACTCCCAGTAGCGAAAGTTCCATTTCCAAATCTGCTTTCTTTAATTTTTGCTTCATGATTGGCCTCTTTCACTGGCTGATTTTATTCATGCTAGAACAGGCCAGTGACCTAAAACTGCCAGTTTTGAACTGAAATGCTAATTACATTTTTTCAATTGAAAGCATCAGTGTAAAAGCTTCCCATGCATTATTTACATTAATTATTTTCTGTCGCAGGCATTCTACTTCCCCTATCTAAACCAAATAAAAATCTGTCTTATTATTTTGATTCTGCTTTTTTTAAAGTGGCTTCATTAATATGCAGGAATCTAAAAATGTGAAAATATTTTAGAAGTCTTGTTATAGTGCTTTTTAGGCTTCAGAAGACCACCTCAGTGTCTGGTGCAGCAAGGTGACAGACTTATGAGTTATTTAAGAGCTTTCTGCCAAGCAATTTTTTAATCTCTCCTTAGCTTAGTGTGAATTAATGGGGTGTAGTGTGTATTCTTTAGGTAGGAAGATTATTAACAGTTTCAGTTTTGCCTATGCACTGATGCTGTTGCTAAATTATGACTTCTTTCATGAAAAATGAGTCCCTAGCAAAGACTCATTAATAACATGTCTAATGCTTGAGGCTACATGACTTGATTCCCCATTTGTTACTTTACAGTCTGCTTTCCTACTTAATTTTTAGTATAATCAGCAGCTTTTGCTAAACTATCAGCAGCATTTTTAATACAGGCTTCTAAAAATTATATCTAGAAGAAAGAAAGTAAAAACCAGTGGTCGGAATATCCAGTTCATGTGAAATGTTCAAAGGTCTGCGCTTCAGATAGAGCATTTCAGAAAATTTTCAACACAATATTTTCCACAGAAAAATGCCATTTTGTTGAAACCGAAATGTTCTGTGGAAACATCTGTTTCAATGAACATTTTGTCTGGAAGGTTTCTCAGGTCCAAATTAGAATTTCTGGAGGTGTGGGGGGGAAGAAAGATCTCAGCACACGCAATAGCACAGCGGTTAGGACGCTAACTTGGGATGCGGGATAGCGAGGTTCAAAAGTCCCTGCTCTGAATCACACAGAGCAAGGACTTAAACCTGGTTGTACCTCAGGAATGCTACAACTCTGAGTCAGTAGACATGGTTTTTGGAATATTTTTAATGTATCATAAACTGAATGTTTTGCTTTTGACTGCGATACTAGGTTTTAGTCATCTCATGTCATTTTATATACAGCACAGTGCCAAAGCATTCTTTATGGAACTATGGGATTTATTATAAATGAATTCTGTTTTAATAGATTACATTTTATGAATCTCCAGTAGTAAGTGGCAGGTATATATGTATAGCTTGTGAAATAAAATAAGCCTAAGAATTTAGTTAAGAAAACATGTTTTAGAAAGAGTACTAAAAACAGTTTTAGGGAACATCAGTCACTCAGTGCTCTTAACATACAAAGGGATATATTTTGCACAAGAATATTTTCTGGATTTATAGGACACTCTTTCTTTGTTCTACTCCCTGGATGGCGGGAAACTGCACACTCAGGAGTTTCAATAAGTAGTGGATAAACTCCAGGATATTGCTGTGTGAGTAACTGATTTTTCAGTTCTCTAGCAGTCACAAAAAAAGTTCTGGGTTAACCCAAAACCAATTTTTTCAGACTTTTTGGCCAATTGAAACATTGAGAAAAAAATTAGTGACCGATCATCAAATAAAATGCTTCATTTGACCTTAAACATAACATTTTCTTTTGGGCATTTTAAATCATTATTATTATTATTATTATTATTTTAAAAAGGAAATTTTGAAAGAGACCTAAATTTGCAAGGGGACTTCGGTGCCATTTACAAGATGACAGGGATGGTGGCACTCCACACCCAAGGCATTCTTCTAGGAGTTGGGAGACCTAGCTTCAACTCACCCTGTGTACTAGGGACCCCAACACCTAGCTGTCCACTATCCCAGTGAAAGGCTCGAAACACCAGGCTAAAGGGTACCCTGGAGTGATCAGTGTGAGTGTCTCATCTGTTGAAATTGTTCTCCTGTTTATCAATATTCTTTGAGCCAGAGCATGAGAATGACTGTATAGGCCAGTGGCTAGGGCACTCAACATGGGAAGGGGACACCTGGATTCCAGTCCCTGTGCCAATGGATATTCAATTAGCTATGCAAAGTGGAAC
Organism: Chrysemys picta bellii; assembly: GCF_011386835.1. Taxonomy (NCBI): domain Eukaryota; kingdom Metazoa; phylum Chordata; order Testudines; family Emydidae; genus Chrysemys; species Chrysemys picta. Next base: position 206,379,476 of record NC_088791.1, read on the forward strand.
AGCTTCAAAAGGAGAGATTGAGTGTGCCCCCTGAATATCCAGTAGTCTGGTGTTAGGGCAGTAATGGGGGCTATAGGAGACCTGGGATCAACTCCCTGCTCTAGAGTGTGGACTTAAAGCTGCATCTTGCACACTGTGGGTGAGTGTCCCAATCCATGAGATGTAGGGGTGGGGTGGGGGGGAAGTCATCCTTCTCCTCAGTTTTGTGATTGGCACCCAAGTCCCCTTATGAATCTAGCCCAAAACCCTGAAATGTAGAAAATATTAAAATTAATGTTTTTGACACTGCTGATTTTTTTTTTTTAACCAAAGCAAATTATCGAGATTGACATGAATTTACAAAAAATATTTTGGTCAACCTGAATCTGCATTTGCCAGTGAAGAAAAGTTTTGACTGAAATATTTTGCCCAGATCTACTCCATGGTGCCTGCGAAATGTAAAGTAGTAAGAAATCAGGACCAAGGAGAGCGACTTAGTTACATAGAAACAGCACAAGGAAATGGACAATGGTTGCTCAGCCACTCCCAGATAATATGACCTCAGTGAACAACAATTTACCAGGCCAACCCTTGACTGAAATAATTGCCGAGCTGCGGAGTGAGCTGACCAATCGCTTTCTGCAGATAATCAGGTGCTGTAGGAGAGAGTGAATGAGCTGGTCTCTTCTCAGAAAAATATATTTATCAGAGGAGGGTAGCAGACTGCTAGGCCTCCCTCTCAGTCCCCCAAGAAGACAAATGCAACTGCTAGCAGTAAGTAGGGTACATAGGCAGCAATTTCGTGTGGAGGAAGAGTTGCATAGCCTGTTGGACAATGGGTATTTTGTAGTTACTGTGGAGAAAGTCTAGTTGGATCTGATGTAGGGACCTAAAAGCTTCAGATAAAAATCTAAACTTATCTGAACCACCAAATCTTTGGCGTTTAACTATCTCTACCTTCTGTGTCCCCATCTATTAACAATACTTATTTGACCCTGTTTCCAGTCTGAGTGCTTCACAATCTTTAATGATGTATTTAGCAGCAATACACCCCTGTGAGGTAGGGAAGTTCTGTTGTCCCCATTTTACACCTGGGAAACTGAGACTAGATGACTTGCACATGGTTACAGCAGAACTGAGAATTGAACCTAGTAATATCCAATTCTAGGCAAAGAGCCTAACCACCAGACGATCTAGTCTCTCTCTGAAGCAGGTTTCATGCAAAACCTGGTGGATGCGCCTTTGCAAAACCAAAGTAACTTTTTTTAATTTTGGAAGTTAATTATGTTTAGAAGTAGATTAGAAATGACACATTCTGTTTACTCTGGATGCATAAATTCAGTACGGCATGACTATCCATTTCTTCCAACCAGGTCTTTGTTTAATCAACACCTCTCTTTGCTGGTCACCTGTCTACTTATGTTATGGTCAGTTGGATGACACCATTCACTCACAAAAATGATATCTTACCACTGGGGTATGCATTTGGGAACATAAGTTTAGACAGGCAGTCTGTATGGCAATGCAAGCCCATTTCTGCCAAAAGTTCCTCCTCTGTGACAATACAGAACTATTGGCAACACAAGACTCCTTTCATTTGATCACTTTTGATGAAGTATGATCAGTGCGAGGGTTTTTGCAACTTCTCAGTCCAAGCAATCCTCTAATAGCTCCTGCCCAGCATACCTCAAAACACAGGTAGAACCTTAATATCCCAAACATGGAAAAAGCCGATCTTACAAAATCATGATCCATGCCCTTAAAGAGGCTTAAAAAGAATATAAATAGGACTCCGTGGGAAGATGTATAAGTAGATAAGCCCTTAGTGTGTGTATGTGTATACACACACACACACACACACACACACACACACACACACACACACACACACACACACATACAGTCTCACTGAGTCTTGATAATACTGTTAAGAACTCTAACAGCTTCTTAAACCAAGGCTTCTCTGAAAGGGAAATTTCTGCCTAGAGAGAGAATGCTGATAGGCTGTACATGGACAGAGCTATCTGGCTACTTGATTTTCCCAAATAGCATTCTTCCTCATCCATACAGAATTTTCCCTGTTGGAGTTCTGTGTTAGAGTGCTCTTAATCCAGAGCTTAAACGACTTGTGTTTCTGAGCAAACACTCATGACTCCTATTTAAAGTCCCAGGTTATCAGAGGAAAATATTCTGCCACCTACGTGTGTCCCACAAGTGTAAGAGAGGCAACAAAAAGCCTCTTATGGCTGCAAGGAATCAACCCTAGCCATACAAGACAAATGTCTCCTCAAGACAAAAATCACCATAAGGGAAGATTGTGGGAAAATATCCCAAATTTCTTTATGATAAACCATAATGACTGTCCCTGTTATATTAAGAACCTTTGGGTTTTTGCCAATATTTCATCAGCAAGTTAGCATATATGGATACAAACAATAAAGGAGATACAGCAAAAGGGATTGACTGAATATTTCATGCTCTATAATTCTCTCAAGCTGAAACAGTCAGGCTCATTGGAGTTTCTTCCATATTCAAGGAGCTAGGCATGACTTTGCTCTTTAATTGTTAATACTTAATTGGAATTTGCTACAGTGTAACTGAAAACAGTTTGACATAGAAAGTGTATGTGTGCTGCGGGCGGGCTGGCGGCAGGCGGTGAACTATGTCTTTCTTGATAAACTTCTGCCTACTATCATCGCATGCCTCTATAAAAGAAGTTGTCATTTTAATGCTGATTGCACAATGGCCACTTCACTCTTTTCAGACACTCTAGTACTCTGTCTAATCAGTTTCTTGGTAAAGCACTTTGGATGACCTTGAGTGTGAATGACAAATTTTTTCTGAAGCCACTTGATTAATAGTGTGGAGAAATTGTTTTCCTAATTGAGAATTGCTTTGCAGTGGATTTCCTCATCCTAGTTTCTGGAGGTACTTACAATACCATTAGAGAGTGCCTTAATCATGTTCTGACCAGGGAGAGAACCACTCCACTTTTCTCTTTATTTTGAATTGAATATTGATAAATCATCCTCCAGAAGCAATACAGCTGCATATTATACAGATTTCATATAGCACTGTTCAGGATGCAGCACTAATAAGGAACTTCTGTTAGTAGCACATACAGTTAAGAATATTTTGATTAGATGAATTGTAGAAAAAAGCACTCGTATGCACGCCTTGCTGTCAGTAACGCTACTGTATAGCATCTGGGGACTAAGGGAAAGCAAGAAGTCAAATAGGGAGGCCAATCATGCAGAATTAATTTGCATGTAACTCCCACTGAAGTCAAGACAAGACTTGCTGGGCTCAAGAACTAAAAAAAAGTGTGTGACTGAAAATTACCTCCCATAGGTGCCTTGTCACATGGCAGACCTCACCATGACCATGACAAACCAAAGCACTAGATTAATACAGCCAATGCTGGGCTTCAGTGGGAACTGTGAATGAGCAATCTTTTTGGCTGTGTGGGGTAAAGCTGAATTTATTGAGAGCAGGAGAACAGACAAATGAGTCAATTGTCTCTTAGCCAGTTATTTCTTAGATAAGAGCTATGTGTCTGTCTGCTGTTATGACTGAGAGCTTATAAATGCTAGTTACAGTACCTAAAGCATAAACACGTTTTTTTCCTTTAAGGAAAATGAGCCTCTGCTTAATGTTGTTTTTAGTTGAAGAATCTTTAATGATAGCATGAATTTTTGTTTCTTGGAGCATATGCATGTGGCCCACCTGCATCTGCATGTGCGCAAACGCACTCTCTCTATATACATTCCTGAGAAAGAAGTTAGGCAGTGAACATTCTTTTATTTATATATAAAATTGGAAGACCTGACTTCTTTCTCTTCCCTACATAGAAAGGGGTTGTAATTGCATCAAGGGAGTAGTAAGGAATAAGTTGCCTATTGAAGCACCCTGGAGGAGTTGGATAGTGGAAGAGCTGTTCAGACAAAAGAAAGTTGAAATCCACCTTTTGTCTCAGTAGATTCCCTTAATTAAACATACCACAAAGTTGGTATCTAAAGGTGTTACAGTTTAGTTTAAATAGAGGAACTGGAACTAATGAATGTTTGCTAGCGTGCTGAAGGATGGAAAAAATATTTGAGGGTTAGATTGTGATTTTTACAGAGTAGACCTGGACTACATGGGACAAAGGAGGGTTCATTATAGCAGGAATCTATGGAATACTTCCGCTCAGTTGGCCAGAATCTTTTTTGTAGCTTTGGAGAACACATGCAGTTGGAGCTTTGCCATCTTTTGAAAAGGCCCCTGACAAGCTGGCCTGGAGTGGCTCACAAGAATGAGTACCAACCTCAGGGCAGACTGTAAAGAAGCACAAATTGGTTGTGAGTTCTATACTTAGAATTCACCACCCAAGTATCAAGTGTGAAACTCCTCAAGCACTGTAACAGCCTCAACATGAAGTCACAGGCAGTCCCATTGAAGACTCCAATTTATCTTGCCACCCAGGGAAGCTTGTCTTTGTGATAGATGGTCCCTTACACCAAAAATCACAACAATATTCAAGTTACTCCCAGTCCCAAAGGACAAGTCACTTACCCCCTGTCAATTGCACCTTAGATCCTATACTCAGGACAATGCTTGTAGCAAATCCTATAATAAATTAACTAAAGAGTCATTAACTAAGAAAAAGAAAGGAGTTATTTACAAGGTTAAAAACAACAAGGAGTCTGGTGGCACCTTAAAGACTAACAGATTTATTTAGGCATAAGCTTTCGTGAGTAAAAACCTCACTTCTTCGGATGCAAGTGAGGTTTTTACTCACGAAAGCTTATGCCCAAATAAATCTGTTAGTCTTTAAGGTGCCACCAGACTCCTTGTTGTTTTTGTAGATACAGACTAACACGGCTACCCCCTGATAATTTACAAGGTTGAAGCAGGTAAACATACATACAAATGAGTTAGTCTTAGGTTTCAAAAGGTGATAGAAGCTGCTGTGATATGCAAGATCTATGTGTACTTTAGGGCTAACCCAAGCTAAGCAGCTAGGGCTCCCTTATATATGCTTACAGATCTTTGCCCCTCAGAGTGCAAGAGACAGTTCCTTCTTGTCAGGGATTTTTATTCCTTTCCTCCAGAGTTCAAGCTGATGGGATGAGTCCACCTCTGTCTCCTCTTCCTGGGTGTAGGGGGAAGTCCTTTTTCCTCTGATGTTCCACAATGGCTTGTCTGGTATCTATGGACCTTCTTTTGTTGGGCAGGAGATGACACCTCTTTTGGAAAACCAGTATTTCATACTTGGTAATGCTTCTCTCCAGACTGGTGGACAGGGGGAGTTAACAGTTTCCGAGCAAACACTTAAATGTTACCTGATAACTTGGGATACAGATATTATAAGTGAGATTAATGCATGCAACAACTCACAAGCATTTCATAAAGTCCAAAAACTAAACCCATTTTTATAAATCTAATACCCGTTTTAACAATACTAACACACAGGTGAATCAGACTGGTTTCCAGCTATGCATTTGTCAGTGTTCACTGAGGCCTAGAGGCCGTGGCATGAGCTGGCAACTGGTCTGCCAGCATCTCAGTCCCATTCCATCATATCACTTTTGGAAAGGCTATTGCTAGTACTAGCCACACATATGACCTGCATCCTCCAGCTATACTGTACCTGCGAAGGCTTCAGTTGGAGATGGAGGAAGCTCTTTGTGCCCACTCTCCACCTTGTCAACCAACAAAGGGCCAGTTTCAATTCAGCCTTTAATATTACTAACATGAGCTTAATCAAAATGCCTGAAAACATTTCTGTTCTCAAACAGAGCTACCTGCATGTTTGAGTGTCATGGCTATTGGCTCCTGCAATTCCTCACAAGTACATCACATAATACTTGTGAGGAAAATCTGCTGGTGCTTGTAAAAACATTTCGTTGCATTGTGTTGGCGTATGTGACTCACTGTGTGTTCTTCTTCGCTAATACAAAAAATAAGATACTCTTCACTACAAATATTAGTGGATGAAATGAAAAGTTTAGTGACATCATTCCAACTCTGTTGTCTACAAACTATGAACTCAGGTCTCATAATTACATTAAGAGCCATTTTTATGCCAATCATTAACAAGGACAATTTAACACAATAAATCTTTAGTGTGAAAGACCAGTTAAATTATAGTATGTGTATTCACATTACTGATACTATGGTTCATTTCTCTATAAAGCTAACAGTAGTATTTCAGAAGTCTTTCCAGAAAGGGATAAATAATAAGACCATTTCCCTTAGCCCCCACAAAAACTGTCAGTTTATAGTTTAAGCCTGTTTCCTTATTCCACAAAATATCTAACTTTTCCTGTCACTCACCACTCCAATTGCTGCTGCCATTCTCCAAGTGGCTGGCAATAAAAATGTTACAGACACTTATTAATACTTTTTGCTCAGGAGAGGTGCATGGCTTCCTGATGATTTGAGCCAAATAACAAGAACCAGTGTCAAATGTTGATTTGGTGTCATTGTAGGTGGATACAAAAGAACTGCAAATTTGAAATGGGAAAGTGATGTACTCAAATCTACTGACCTGCTAGGCTGAACTGCATTATTAGCATTTCTTTTCTGGGGAGCTTGGAGAAGGAACCGTAAAGTAGAATGGAGGATAATATCATTCAAACTTCTTTCCTCCTTTGGATACTGAACAGATAGAACAGTTGATAAGGTGTAATTAGGAACTCATCTTGCAGCTACATAGCCATATCCGAGAGGACTGCAGATTAAGGGGCTACTAAATAATTCTTTAAAACAAGCACCTAATTAAATTGCAAGATAAAGCACACAAGGGATAGAATCAGAATAATAACTTAAGGGGTCAAGCAATGGAGCTTTAGAAATGCTCTCCTTGTGGGAGATGAAGGCTTTTTTGTCTTGAGCTTTATACAACAAACTTCTTAATTAGTAAAGACTGATGGGCTTTCTTATTTATTGTGAGAGAACCTATTACTGCTGTTTTTATATTGCCTTATCACTAGTAGTCACCCCTCACCGAGCTTGCTGTCTGAATAACTAGAATAAAGCAGTTGTGACCCTAGACACAAACAGTATTGCAGAGTAAGAGCAAGTATAATCCAGGTGCAAACAAGTAGTTTTGGAGCCCAGATCTTTTCTAAACAACTCCAGATTATGCTCATAAAATGGTTTAAGTGATGTTTCTGTTCAGCCAGGAATAAAACAAAGGAAATGTACTGTTTGTCATGAAAAGAAGATTGTAAAGAGAATAAGAGAAACCACCTGCTTGCAAAATCTGTGGTGCCCCTGAGGAATGTTTCCCTGGCTCCAAGAACACCACAAAAGGAAGGCAGGAATAGAGACATGCTCAGTATATTTCAAACCAGAAACAAGGTTTAAGAAACCTATATAACAAAAGTGCACTAGTGAGCAGACATGCCAAACCCATGAAAAAAATGCAGAAATTGGGCTTGATTTTGTCTTAATTGGCTTGTGAGTTTCTTGTTGGCTAGTTTTTGGCTTGTAGATTGTTGCTTGTTGCTTCTTTTTTTTTATTGTCTCCCGGCAAGCAGGTGTGTGGGGGGGACAAGCAGGGGCAAAAAGGGAGAGAGTCAGGTGTGCACAGCGGGCCCACTACAGTCCCAGACTGCACGCCAGGGAGATCTAGTCACATAGTGTTGGGGTTCTTAGGGATTAGCTTGTTTTGGCCTTGTTTTGAAATGGGATTAGCTTGATTTTTGGCTTATTGTGAAAGTCGGGGTGCTGATTTACTGCATGAAAGTTGGCAACTGTGCTAGTGAGTCAACTCCAAACTGCATGGAGAAGAATAATAACATGCTATAAGAACTTGCTCTAGCAGGTTCAGACAAGCATATAAATCCAAATTAGCATTCACTTACTGACCTCTACGTAGGTGTGAGCCCATCACATTAGCAATGGCAGTCAGCTAATCTGGATGCACGTATAGTTCATTCTACCATACCCTTATTTTTCAGTGCTGCAAATATACAGAAAATGGGGGAAGTGGGGGAGAGGAGAGGGAAGAAGAGAGAAAACTGAGGCATTTTTAATCTGTCTTCTCTGTCAGAAAGAGTAGTGGTTTAGTGGTTTGCGTATGCGACTAGGCATCAGGAGCGATTGAGTCATCTTGGCTCAGAATCTGATTCTGTGTGATCTAGATAGTATCTTGTGTGTGGCATACCTGCCTCTTCCTGCTGATGTCTTTTTGAAGTACAGAATTCAAATAAGTGTTCCTTTTCCATAAGCTGTTTTGAGAAACCAAATGTTTTACACGTAATAGAAACACATTTTCTGGTGAATTTTTAATGGTGTTGGGAGTTAGTTTTATTTTAAAGATCATCCTAACATAAAAAGATGTACAGAGCCATATTTTCGAATATACAGTAGGGATGGACTTTTTAAACTTGGGTGCCTAACTTGCTATGTAGGCTATACATAAAAACAGGTTAACAGCTCTGGTAAATGTTAAGCAGGGTAATTGTGATATTAGAGAATTCAACCTACCACTACCCCTCTTCTACATCTAACAGTTCCATGGTTGAAATGAATCAGGACTTGTCTACACTACCACTTAAGTTGATGAAACTTATGTGAGAAAGCCACCCCCCTGAGCGACATAAGTTACCACCGTGCTATGTCAGCAGGAGATATTCTCCATCCTATATAACTTCCACCTCTTATTGAGGTGGAGTAATTACGTTGACAGGAGAGCACTCTCCCATCAACATAGAACATCTTCACCAGACATGACACATTGGCGCAGCTGCATCATTGCAGCTGCACCAATGTAGCACAGTAGTGAAGACAAGCCCTCAGTGGTATGAAGGTAACTAGACTTGTGTCAAGCCTTCTCATTGGCAGATTACTTGGCCTAACTCTCACAGCTGTTTAAAGGGTCCATGGCTGCATTTAACTTTGGGCATCATCGTGGCATTGCTATTTAGGCTCCAATATGAACTTAGGGAGCACTGCCAGGGCAACTGAGCCGGGAGCAGAACATAAGAATGGCCCTACTGGGTCAGATCAAAGGTCCATCTAGCCCAGTATCCCGTCTTCTGACTGTGGCCAGTGCCAGGTGCCCCAGAGGGAATGAACAGAACAGGTAACACTGATCTACAATTTTTGAGAAGTCATCTGCTTCAGAGATAAAATGTGCTATTTATTATGTATTTTGATGTGCTGAATTCAAATATGACAATTAAAACAACTCATTGGCTACTGTTTCTAAGATATTTAAGTTTTTACATTTTATGTCTATGTATATTGTGTAGATAGTAGAGTTTTAATCATAAATTGTAAACCTAGGTCTTTTCATGAGTTTATGGTTGCTTTACATGATAATATTTCACCTGTCCTGTTTATGTAACACTTTAAAAATCAGCAAAAGGGTTATATAAATAAAATTTAGTATGAAACAAAAGGCAAAAAACTATTCTGTACATAGTTTAGTCCTATTCAGTGTCTACTCGGCGCTTCTTGGCTTGTCTCTTGTATTCATTAAATGGAGCATCTCTTGTCACTGTCCAGCAATAGTCTGCAAGCATTGATGGGCTCCATTTGCCCCGGTAGCATTTCTCCATTGTTGCAATGTCCTGGTGAAATTGCTCGCCGTGCTCGTCGCTCACTGCTCCGCAGTTCGGTGGAAAAAAATCTAGATGAGAGTGCAAAAAATGTATCTTTAGTGACATGTTGCAACCAAGGCTTTTGTATGCCTTGAGGAGGTTTTCCACCAACAACCTGTAGTTGTCTGCCTTGTTGTTTCCGAGAAAATTTATTGCCACTAACTGGAAGGCTTTCCATGCCGTCTTTTCCTTGCCACGCAGTGCATGGTCAAATGCATCATCTCGAAGAAGTTCACGAATCTGAGGACCAACAAAGACACCTTCCTTTATCTTAGGTTTCAGAGTAGCAGCCGTGTTAGTCTGTATCCGCAAAAAGAAGAACAGGAGTACTTGTGGCACCTTAGAGACTAACAAATTTATTAGAGCTTCACTTAACCTTGGAAATTTTCCACAGAGGTACTTGAAAGCTGCTTGTGTTTTGTCAATGGCCTTGACAAAGTTCTTCATCAGACCCAGCTTGATGTGTAAGGGTGGTAACAAAATCTTCCTTGATTCAACAAGTGGTGGATGCTGAACACTTTTCTTCCCAGGCTCCAATGACTGTCAGAGTGGCCAATCTTTCTTGATGTAGTGGGAATCTCTTGCACGACTATCCCATTTGCAGAGAAAACAGCAGTTCTTTGTGTATCCAGTCTGCAGACCAAGCAAGAGAGCAACAACCTTCAAATCGCCACAAAGCTGCCACTGATGTTGGTCATAGTTTATGCACCTCAAAAGTTGTTTCATGTTGTCATAGGTTTCCTTCATATGGACTGCATGACCAACTGGAATTGATGGCAAAACATTGCCATTATACAGTAAAACAGCTTTAAGACTCGTCTTCGATGAATCAATGAACAGTCTCCACTCATCTGGATCATGAACGATGTTGAGGGCTGCCATCACACCATCAATGTTGTTGCAGGCTACAAGTTCACCTTCCATGAAGAAGAATGGGACAAGATCCTTTTGACAGTCATGGAACATGGAAACCCTAACATCACCTGCCAGGAGATGCCACTGCTGTAGTCTGGAGCCCAACAGCTCTGCCTTCCTCTTAGGTAGCTCCAAATCCCTGACAAGGTCATTCAGTTCACCTTGTGTTATGAGGTCTGGTTCAGAGGAGGAGGATGGGAGAAAATGTGGGTCCTGTGACATTGATGGTTCAGGACCAGAAGTTTCATCCTCTTCCTCTTCCTCATCTGACTCAAGTGAGAATGATTCTGGTGCATCAGGAACCAGCAGTCCTTCTCCGTGTGGTACTGGGCGTATAGCTGATAGAATGTTTGGATAATGCACAGTCCACTTTTTCTTCTTTGACACACCTTTCCCAACTGGAGGCACCATGCAGAAGTAACAATTGCTGGTATGATCTGTTGGCTCTCTCCAAATCATTGGCACTGCAGAAGGCATAGATTTCCTTTTCCTGTTCAACCACTGGTGAAGATTTGTTGCACAAGTGTTGCAGCATATGTGTGGGGCCCACCTCTTGTCCCGATCTTCAATTTTGCAGCCAAAATAAAGGTGATAGGCTTTCTTAACCATAGTGGTTATACTGCGCTTTTGTGATGCAAAAGTCACTTCACCACAAACATAGCAGAAGTTATCTGCACTGTTCACAGAAGTACGAGGCATCTCTGCTCATTTTGGCTAAACAGAAGTGTGTCCCTTTGCAAAATCAAACACTGACAAATAAGAGAGCACAACACTGTATGATTTCTAGAGCTGATATAGGGGAATTTGTTCAGCAGAGGGATGTAAGCTTCATTATGATTGCATCATCCATGACTTCTAGGAATAACATGATGCAATTCATATCATGTATGACGCAATACCAGCTTCAGATTGCATCATTCATTGTTTTGCCTAAAAAGCAAGTACTGTCCAAACCCAGTCATAGATTTAGTCATAGATCCAGTCAAAGATGTATTTTAGTCATTTCTGGTTTAAATTGAGATCCCTTCCCTTTATAACTCACTTATCCTCCGCCATTCCCAAGTCAAGGGTTGTATATACTGACCCAATAGCATATCTTGAAAACTAGAGCCAATCAACAATTTTAAGCATCATTTTCGTTCTCAGTGACCCAGAATTAGTAAAGTTTGACTACATTTATTTCAGAAGCATTTTGGCTGTAGAACAGTGTAATTAAGTGATCCATCCCCTGTCGCTCGTTCCCAGCTTCTGGCAAACAGAGGCTAGGGACACCATTCTTGCCCATCCTGGCTAATAGCCATTGATGGATCTATCCTCCATGAATTTATCTAGTTCTTTTTTGAACTCAGTTATGATCTTGGCCTTCACAAAATCCTCTGGCAAGGAGTTCCACAGCTTGACTGTGCATTGTGTAAAGAAATACTTCCTTTTGTTTGTTTTATTAATATCTTCTGCCTATTAATTTCATTTGATGACCCCTATTTCTTGTGTTATGAGAAATAGTAAACAACACTTCTTTACCTACTTTCTCTACACCAGTCATGATTTTATAGACCTCAATCATATCTTCCCTTAGCCGTCTCTTTTCCAAGCTGAAAAGTCCCAGTCTTATTAATCTCTCCTCATACAGAAGCCATTCCATACCCCTAATCATTTGTTGCCCTTTTCTGATCCTTTTCCAATTCCAATAGATCTTTTTTGAGATGGGGTGACCACATCTGCACGCAGTATTCAAGATGTGGGCGTACTATGGATTTATATAGAGGCAACATGATATTTTCTGTCCTATTTTCTATCCCCTTCTTAATTATTCCCAGCATTCTATTCGCTTTTTTGACTGCCGCTGCACATTGAGTGGATGTTTTCGGAGAACTATCCACAATGACTGCAAGACTTTTCTTGAGTGGTAACAGCTAATTTAGATGCCATCATTTTATATGTATGGTTGGGATTATGCTTTCCAATGTGCATTACTTTGTGTTTATCAACATTCAATTTCATCTGCCATTTTTTTGCACAGTCACCCAGTTTTAAGAGAACCTTTTGTAGCTCTTCGTAGTCTGCCTGGGTCTTAACTATCTTTAGTAATTTTGTATCATCTGCAAATTTTGCCACCTCACTGTATACCCCTTTTTCCAGATCATTTATGAATATGTGGAATAGGACTGGTCGCAGACCAGACCTCTTGGGGAACACCACTATTTACCTCTGTCCATTCTGTAAACTGACCATTTATACCTACCTTTGTTTCTTATCTTTTGACCAGTTACCAATCCATGAGAGAACCTTCCCTCTTATCCCGTGGCAGCTTATTTTGCATAAGAGCCTTTGGTGAGGGACCTTGGTGAGGGCTTTCTGAAAATCTAAATACACTGTATCCACTGGATCCCCTTGGTCCGCATGCTTGTTGACCCCTGTGACGTTGTGCAGTCTATATGGTTTTATAAAAACTTGATAATAAGTCAATATAATGTAACTGAGATAGTTTTAGAGAAAATACGGTAGTAAGTGAATGTAACGTAACTGGGATATGCTTCATGCAAAAGGTCTCTTGTAAGGTATCATTACAAAGCTTATAATCTACTGAGTATGATCATCTGATTTGTATAAATGTACCACTCTTGTATCTAAAACTAGAAATATAAAATGTAACTCTGAGGGCCTATTGTAATTGTGTAAAGTGTGGACCATTAATGATGGTTTGGAATCTTGATGACTCCCATTGTCTGCAGATGGCTGTATTTACCTGTGAGTCTTCCTGTATATGTGTGTGCTGGCAAGTGAGTAATGAAGTCTTGCAGTGACATGTGATCATGTCACCTGAACTGGAATCCATCTTTAACCTGGTGCTTTTCCAGTGAGGGGGGGTGGAAACCCAGAGAGACAAAGAGTTCCCGCCTTATGCAAAAGATATATAAAGGGGGGAAGAGAACAGAGAGTGGAGAAGCCATCATGAAGAATCCCCTAGCTACCACCTGAGCTGCAACAAGAGCTGTACCGGGGAAAGAATTGTGCCCAGGCCTGGAAGGTCTCCAGTCTGAGAAAAACTTACTGAAACATCTCTGAGGGTGAGATTATCTGTATTTAGTTTGATTAGGCATAGATTTGCGCATTTTATTTTATTTTGCTTGGTGACTTACTTTGTTCTGTCTGTTACTACTTTGAACCACATAAATCCTACTGTCTGTATTTAATAAAATCACTTTTTGGGGGGGGGGGGAGGGATAGCTCAGTGGTTTGAGCATTGGCCTGCTAAACCCAGGGTTGTGAGTTCAATCCTTGCAGGGGCCACTTGGGGATCAGGGGCAAAATCAGTAGTTGGTCCTGCTCATGAAGGCAGGGGGCTGGACTCAATGACCTTTCAAGGTCCCTTCCAGTTCTAGGAGATGGGATATCTCCATTAATTTATAAAATTTATTTAGTAATTTACTCAGAGTATGTATTAATACCTGGGGGAGCAAACAACTGTGCATATCTCTCTAACAGTGTTATAGAGGGCGAACAATTTATGAGTTTGCCCTGCATAAGCTTTATGCAGGGTAAAACGGATTTATCTGGGTTTAGACCCCACTGGGAGTTGGGCATCTGAGTGCTAAAGACAAGCACACTACTGTGAGCTGTTTTCAGGTAAACTTGCAGCTTTGGGACAAGTGATTCAGACCCTGGATCTGTGTCTGGAGCCAAACAGGAGTGTCTGGCTCAGCAAGACAGGGTGCTGGAGTCCTGAGCTGGCAGGGAAAACAGGAGCAGGGGTAGTCTTTGCACATCGGGTGGCAGCTCCCAAGGGGGTTTCTGTGATCCAACCCGTCACAACCCCCCTCAAAGAATTCTAGTAGACTGGTGAGGCATGATTTTCCCTTACTAAAACCATGTTGACTCTTCCTCAACAAATTATGTTCATCTATGTGTCTGACAATACTGTTCTTTATTATAGTTTCAACCAGCTTGCCCGGTACTGAAGTCAGGCTTACAGGCCTGTAATTGCCGTGATCACCTCTGGAGCCCTCTTCAAAAATTGGCACCACTTTAGCTATCCTCCAGTCATCTGGTACAGAAGCTGATTTAAATGATAGGTTACAGACTACAGTTAGTAGTTCTGCAATTTCACATTTGAGTTCCTTCAGAACTCTTGGGTGAATACCATCTGGTCCTGGTGACTTTGCTGTTTAATTTATCAATTTGTTCCAAAACCTCCTCTAATGATACCTCAGTTTGGGACAGTTCCTCAGATCTGTCACCTAAAAAGAATGGCTCAGGTTTGGGAATGTCCCTCACATCCTCAGCCGTGAAGACCGATGCAAAGAATTCATTTAGTTTCTCCACAATGATCTTATCCTTGAGTGCTCCTTTAGCACCTCAATCATCCAGTGGCCCCGCTGGTTGTTTAGCAGGCTTCCTGCTTCTGATGTATTTAAAAATAAATCTATTACTTTTTGAGGTTTTGGCTAACTGTTCCTCAAATTCTTTTTTGGCCTTCCTAATTGCATTTTTACATTTCATTTGCCAGTGTTTATGCTCCTTTCTATTTTCCTTACTAGGATTTAACTTCCACTTTTTAAAGGATGCCTTTTTGCCTCTCATTGCTTCTTTTACTTTGTTGTTTAGCCCCGGTGACTCTTTTTTGGTTCTCTTGCTATGTTTTTTAATTTGAGGTATACATTTAAGTTGAGCCTCTATTATGGTGTCTTTAAAAAGTTTCCATGCAGCTTGCAGAGATTTCACTTTTGGCACTGTTCCCTTTAATTTCTGTTTAACTAACCTCCTTACTTTTGTGTAGTTCCCCTTTCTGAAATTAAATGCTACAGTGTTGGGTCACTGTGGTGTGTTTTCTGCCACAGGGATATTAAATTTAATTATATTATGGTCACTATTACGAAGGGGTCCAGCTATATTCACTTCTGGGACCAGATCCTGTGCTCTATTTAGGACTAAATCAAGAATTGCCTCTCCAGGTTCCAGGACCAGCTGCTCCAAGAAGCAATCATTTAAGGTGTCAAGAAACTTTATCTCTGCATCCTGTCCTGAGGTGACGTACCCAGTCAATATGGGGATAATTGAAATCCCCCATTATTATTATTATTATTATTATTGAGTTAATGGGGGAGGAAACCCTTGAAGTATAAAAGCATTGGGGCTCAGGTATTTGGCTCTCTCTGCCCCCTCCCATTTCACATAGTGCAGAGCCCACTAACAAAACAATGCAAATTGCAAATTAAGGGCCAGATTCATTTGTGCACATCAGCACAAAACAGTTGAATTTTCAATGCAAAGCAGCTGCAAACCCAGTTTAACTGGCTGGTACACAAAGGCTGTTTGCTATGCTTTGGCATACTGGTTACCTGCCCTTTAAATTTAAACACCTTAAATATTTATAGCTGATACTACATAGCGTCTCACAATTAGAAATATTGCATGGTAGCATTCTTTGGGGTTCTTGTTTATGGTTCATGTATGAAGCTTTGTAAAACTGAAAAATAAATTCTCAGACAAATTACATTAAGATGGAGCTGAGCCTGTGAATATGTATCAGTAATTGTAAGGGTTACACTATTACAGAGATATGGTAATTATCCCCAAACCAAGCATTATAAACCCAGGAAATTCAGAATTAAGGTTACACTTAAAAGAAATCCAAACTGCTTAAATCTCCAGTTACAGCAGCATCAAAACAACTTTAACTCTGCCCTGTAGTACCACTGTGTGGGTGGGAGGAATAAGAAGAATCAGATGTATTTAAAAATCAGCTTAATCCAGACCACAACTGCTTGGTTATTTCACATATCACTACAGCCCTCTAGATACATGGGTGCAAACCTCCCGGGTAGATGCACTGTACTGCTGTAAAGCAGGGCTCATACTAAAACGACTTGCCCTTAAGATGGACAAGCCTTTCAAGGTCACAGTTCCTGAAATGTAAATGTCTGGGGGCAGGATATTTCTAGCGGAGGACCCTTGATTTATCCAGAATGCTTTTCAGGGCACTGCTGGACATGCTGTAACAAAAGATCCTCATGTTTCAAGGAGGAATGGGAATATCATGCCCCTGCCCCCAGCCTGTTCTAGTGGTTGCTGCGAAGTGGGGTGAGACTGTGGTCTGACCTTCACCCCTCCCATTCCAGGCCCCTCCCCTTTCAGGAGGTTAGCACAGTAATTTCTCTCCCCAACACATTGTAGCTGATCCCTGCACAGGGACATTGATAGGGGAAGTGGGGGTTACTTGTGCCCTCTCTCTCCTTGCACAACATGTCCTATGTAGTGTTTGTATTATTGTACATGCACCCTGTGACTTGTAATTGGGTGCTATATATAAACTTTAAAACAAGAACATCCATAAAACATCTGAATATGTGGCCTATAATGATGGAAGGCATTTAGTGTGCTACACCAGAACAACAGCCTTGTAAAGTGCCCTACACAAAATGACAGGAAGTAGGTTGTACACTTCTACAGTCTAAATAACAGAATCAAGATCAATTAAAATCAGTACACTTCCCTTGCCCTCAGCCTCATCAAATACAGATATTGACTGGGAATTTCCTATGTACTTGCACTGCACAAGTATATGCATCAAGTGCCTAAAAATGCCTTAGGTGTTCTTCTTAAGACTAATCTCAAGGAGCATGTCTCTCTCACTTATCCTTTTCTTTAAGTCAAGATCCCACCTCAAACACCATCCCCTATTCATTTTTTATAGCTGGAATAGTTTTTTTTACAGAAAAGTACATCGAGAGGTAAAATACAATAAAATATTCATGCAAGCATTGCCTCGCTCCTTTGAATGGAATCAAAACTGATTGTGGCACCTTGGGTAAAATTACCCACTCCTCTCATTAAAACAGAGAATGGTCAATTGACATCAAGGCCAGTGCAAACTAATAATGAGGAGCAAGATTCATAGATGCTGAGGCCAAAAGGGACCATTGTGATCATCGAGTTTGACTCCAGCATGATAAACGTTTCACCTTTTTGCAGCTTATTCTAGAGGTAAACAGGTTCTTTCTTTTTCCCCCAATAGTCTTCCTAAATCATTCCCTTTTCAAAAGCAATAAATCTCATCATCCTCTCCAAAACAAAGACTCAGGTTACACTTGAATAAACCAGAAGGGGATTTGCCTGTGTAGGGCTTTAAATGTGAATTGAAATACCTTTTCTTAAAGAAACAAGTCTATTAAAAAATAAACTTCTAAGATACTAAATCAACTGTATAAAAACGCAAAATAAGCAGCTTTATCTGCCATTCCGCCAAAAGATCAGAGTATTGACTATAGGCCAGATACTACTTCATGCAACAGTGGTGGAATAACTTTACATTTCTATAGTCCCACTGAGATCAACATCAGTAAAGAGATAATCTAGGTGTCTACTCAGAATTTAACATTCTGTCTAGTATAGGGTCCATCACAAGTAGACAAAACTCAGGCATAAAGACATCTAGCTTTAGAGTCTAAGGCAGAGGTTCCCAAACTTATTTGGCCTCCCGCCCCTTTTTCAGAAAAAAAATTACTCAGCGCCCCACTGGAAATCTACCTTCTTTAAGCGAACAAACAGAAAGATGCAGTGACAAATTTGCGTTCTTTTATGTATCTATATTTCTACCTACGTCCTACAATATAGTAAAGAAAGATGTGTTATTAGAATATCGCCCACGACATCAGGTATACAGTGGTTTTTGCATAAGACGACAAAAGACAACCAAATTAAAATACTAATGAAACTAATAAACTGGGTTTTGTTCTTTGCTCAGCATTAGATACATGTATTTGATATTGAATTGTCAAATATCAAACTAAATTTATCAAGAAATAATTAATTTAAAAAATAATCAATATGCAATTAAAAATCAGTTAATAGTTTTAACTTAGTTTGCCCTTATTTAAATAATTGTTCCTTATTAACACACGCCTTATTTACCACTTAACACAGATGATTTGATAGATATAAATAAATGTTAATAGTTAACAGTTTTTTTATGATTTCATTCCCCCATTTTTGTTAATATTGTAATAAAATATGACAAATATATTGACTGTACACTTCAAATAGTACTGTACCGACAGAAGCCTGCTACGATTTTATTAGTAAGCACTAGAGACACAGAAATGTACGGTAGATATGTAAGAAAATGTATAAAAATACTCACGTGTAAATTGCTGTTTTATTGAAACAACAATAATACAATTTGCTTTGTATGTGATCTGTAATCCGTAAAGATCGAAGGTATCGAATATGAATAAAAAATTTTAAATACTTATTGCACTATTATTAACTGCTTTTTACGCAAGTCAGAAACAATCTAAATTAGATTTCATACATGTTGCCTATTTATAGTATTGTATTGTAAACAAGTCATTACACGCACATATTCCTGCCGATGCATGCTGGACTTCCCGACAATGCGCGACACGTTTGCCTGCCAACACTTGCTTGTTAAGAGCTGTTGGTGGACTTGACACCTGATCGGTTATAATTCGTGAATTTATTTGGAAAATAAAGTAATCACTATAACTTTAACTCTATGTTACACAACAGATGAAACATGTACGAACATTTTTTCAAAATTTTCTTATATTCTCTTTATGCTTCCACTGCCCCCTTATTTTTATTCAACACCCCCAATTGCACCCAAGGCGACTACTGCCCCCCTGGATCGTTCCAGCGCCTCCCAGGGGGCTGTATCGCCCACTTTGGGAACCTCTGCCTTAAAGCATAGTAGCTCTGCAGTTAAAGCATAGTCTTTACTACGATATGAAAGCATAGTAAGTTCACTGCATATTTTCTTCGTGCGGACCAGTAGTCACAGACACCCTGCTTATTTCCACTATTTTGGCTGTCCAACTGCTATCCCCTGCTGCTGTGGATGTCACCAGGAACAACTTGTCTGTTTACTTGTGCACCCTCCATGGCTCCAAGGTCACGTTGACTGGATGCCATCTTCCTATTTAAATGACACCAGGATCGGGCCATTTACCAATACCCCAGCATTACAGCAGTATCATTACAGCAGCATTGCACCATGCCTCCTGTATCCACCTGGAGCTGTGCAGAGGTCAGTGATCTGGGGAGAAGTGAAGATGCAGGCAGCCCTTACCAGGAACCACTGCAATGAGGAGGTTCATGATTCCATTGCTAAACAGGTGGCTGAGAGTGGTCACAGCTGAGATGCTATACAGTGTCACATCAAGAGCAAAGAACTCAGATGCCTTTATGAGAAAACAAGGGACAAAACTCAGACCTCCAGCAGTGTCCCTGTCACCTGCCCTGTGGGGCAGTGTAGAACTGTGGGGCAGCATAGAAATGCCCCTAGTCACCCTCATCAGTGTATCATCATCAAGAATAACTCTCTAAAGAGGCAATTGCTATCCTGCCCTCTCCACAAAACCCAGCCCCTCGTCCTGGGGCCCTAGTCACTGGCCTATAGTTCCTCTGCCTTAATCCAGCTTTATCAAAGATATGTATACATCATTCAGTCTATGTCTACACTACTTGTGCTACAGGGGCACAGCAGTAGTGCTGTAACTATGCGGCTGTAGCATAAACACTTGCTATGGTGATAGAGATGTTTGTAACACTGTAGTAAATCCATCCCCTCGAGAGGCAGTAGCTAGGTTGACAAAATAATTCTTCTGTCTATACCAGGGCTTAGGTTAGCTTCACTAGGTCCCTCAGGGGTGTGGATTTTTCATACCCCTGAATGACATAGGTAGCCCGACCTAAGTTTTAGATCATGACCAGGCCTTGGTGTCTGGGTACTTCCTTTACACCATATGTTTATTATTTGCATGGATCCAGCATATCTTGATGTCACACTAACTCTCATCTCATCTATCTCTGAGAGGTGTGAACTGGTCCATTGTTGTTTAAACATCAAAACAATGTATTGTACACTTTTTATTTTCATCCAGAAACATGGCTTTACTTCCCAATTTAGGAAGAAAAATATTGTCAAAATGCCAAGGCCACATTGCACATTTAATGAGCATGAAAAAAAAAATCCTGGTATATATTACAACTCTGAGTTGAATAAACCAGTTCAAGATTTTGTACATGAATTTTGAACTTTAAATACGTAGTTGAAAGACATAACCTTTGGACTGTTTGCATGTTTCCTGAGGCACAGAAATCCCCCCATACGGTGCATGCAATAGTATAATATTTTGAATATGGAATAAAACATAGGGAATAATTTCTTGTTACTTGAGTTTCTGAACGCATAAGTTAAATGTATTACACACAACAAATTAATCTTAAATTCTTATCATACACATACTAGATAAATATTGTTCTTTATAGTGATTTAGAATATACAGTTTTATCTGCCATAATGAAGTATAGCTCCACAATTAAAACTTACCACTGGGCAGGTCACAGTTTCCCACCATTAATATTTACTGCGCTATTAAATTATTAGTAACTTTCTAATTAGAGAATATAGATGTAATTACAAAAGTTGCTTTTTAGCCTTTCCTATTATTGCAGTGACATACAGCTTATGAGCCATATTACACTCACTTATTAGTTGGTAAATGGAAACTTTTGGATGGTCAGCTCAGCACAGCAAACTCAATTAGGGTGTTAGTTCAGTAGTAATTTTAATTGTTGTGCTTTCAATGAGCTCATTTAGTGAAAGAAAAATAGTCTTTACTCTTCCCAGGAAATAATGTGCAATATGTATGTTGAATCCATCACTTCCAGAATCCTCATGCTAGGTTTCCAAGGAAAAAGCTGTGCTAATAAGCACTGGCTTGCACTGCATATCTTAAGGTGAAGGTATGAAACAAGGTGGTGGTTAATGGGGAGTGGGAAGGTGTCAGAAACACTTTTAGTCATGTAAAGATTTTTACAAGATGCATTTCAGAATTGAAAACAGATAACCCACAGCCGGCCAATGTGAAGTACTTACTGGCATACTGACCATTAAATGAATTAGGATCTATTTTCTTTTTCAGTGCACCGGTTAATAGGTTATTAGGAACACCTTCTGCAAACTCTATGTACAGCTTGTCTTGTGTTCTTTGAACTGAGTTACTTTTGTAGTAACCAAAGTAGGGAAAAAAAAGGATTTTTTTTTCTTGTTATCTCTAAAGTGTGGCTTAAGTCAGAAAATATTGTTGGAGGTTTATGTCAGGATTAGGAGAATTGGAAAACTCACCTTCTATGAAAGTCTTTTTAAAGCAAAAGCATCCTCCAGAGAGATCAGTCAATGGAGGGAAACATTAAGTGATTTTTTTTTATTATCTCCCTGTCTCTTTTTTCCTTCTTATATACTATGTGATATGTGTAAGAGGGAAATGTTATAAACTCTTTGGGGAAGAGAGTGTCTTTCCCCCTATTTGTACAGCACCTAGCACCATGGAACTGATCTCAGCACAATCATCCTATGAATGTTGAATAATAATAATAATGGAGAAATTGGTCTATGTTCACCCTCTCTTTAACTCTTAACCTGTTTTTTTTATGTGAATTCCATTAAGGAAATAGGTTTGATCTTTATTGAAAACAAAATTGTTAGATATTTGAAGGAGAATGGAGGTTGTTGTTTATGTTGCTGGAGGATGGGCATAAAAAGTGTTGCAAGCATATGTATCTTCTGGGCATTAGGGTATGTCTACACTACCCCACAGTTCAGACTGCAAGGATGTGAAATGCAATGCACGTCAATGTGCTGCACTGTAACTCCCCAGTGTGGACGTGGCAGGCACCAACTCAGAGGTCCTAAATTCACACGAATGTAGTCCTATCTGAAGAAAACATGCAACATACAAAGGCAGCTGCTTGAATTTTACTTGTATGCTCTGTTGAGCTTTATCTTTAGGACTCTGTTAATAGCATCAGTTTATCAGCAATGTTGACCAGTTGGAAAGCTGTGTTACTGAATAGAGCTGTGAAGAGGATAGATGTTCCATTTGGTGAGGGATTTAAAGATTTTGAAATTTGGCTTCATTCTGAATTGGAATAAAAACTGAAAACTTCAAAATTCTCCACAGTAAAATTCCTCCCCAAATTTTGTTTTGGGTTGATCAAAACATTTCAATTCAACTTGTTCGCCTTTTTAAAATGTTGCATTATATTATAATGAACCATTTCAAAATGAAATATCAAAATGTTTCATACTGCAACTGTCAAAATGGGGCAACTTCACATTATCAGAATTATTTTTTTCTGGTTGTCTTCCAAAACAAATTTCTGATGAAATCAACCTGATTTCACTAAGCATCTTGATTTCTATGGAACCATATATTCCTATCGGAATATGATTGTCTAAATGTCTCTGATCAGCTCTATTGCAGACTACCTCATTTGCTCAGAGGTTATTCGAAGGGCAGAGGCTGAAGAGCAAAGTGCTTTGGCTCAAGACTTCTGGTGAATTCAGGCTTTCAATGAGCCAGGCACTGTTGCTGATCTAAAAAAGCTCTTAAGCAGGTGCTTAACTTTAAGCACATGAATAGTCCAATTAGATTTATTGAAGCTTTCACGGTTGTTTAAACTGACGGGACCATCTTTTGCGTTGGGTATTCAACCCAAAAGCCTCGAAGCAGGACTCTGAGGGAGGCTGGATTACGACTAGGTGCTGGCTCTCAGCCATTCAGCATTCCTTTTACCCACTACTGTTGCAGAGATGTCTGTTCTGTAATCAGAACAGAAGTATAACTTTCATACACTGTGTGTTTATTTATAAATATGTAAAATGCAGTTCAGTATTGTTTCTCTTTCTGAGGGCTGGCTTATACCGCTCTAGTGTGTTTTGCAAAGTGCTGTCCTCTGCCCCATGGAGACCCTGCTGGCACACTCAAAAAGGTGCCCAGTTTGTGTTAAAACAGTTATGTTTCAACCAGAAATAGTAATGTTTGTATTGTCAGCCACATGCCCTCGCAATCTATATAACTCATCAAGCATGGTTTAATTATAATATGAGATGGGTTTCTTGCTATATTGTTAAAGGACTCATCACACTCTGATGCTTTCTCAATACCCTTTGTACTCATGAATATTTTGCAGTGTACACTGTATTGTGTTGTCTGGAAGAAAATAACTCATCCAGGGTTAACTAGCCCTATTAAGAAAATCTGAAAAGACTTTTGTGACCTAATAATTACTTAACAGCTGTAAATACCTGAACTTCCCATTGGCTCCAACAGCTGGTTTTCTCTACCATGCATCCCATTACACTCCAGCTTTGAATGTTACTTTTTTAGCACATTTCCCAAATGCAACACCAAATTTTCCACAGTCTGTGAAAATACCTTAAATACCATTTTCATGGATAACACCTTGGCCTCTTTTTAAAATTAATATACATTTTAAGGCTTCAGTACTGTATGTATAGAGACTCTGTTTATTTGTGTGGGTATGTAACATGGTGTCAGATTCTAGGACCCTACTGTAGCCTTTTATTTGATTCAAAGTGAATTTTGTAATGTGATATTTTGCCACTGTGGGTTCGGCTCTGGCGGCTACAGTTTCAAGCTTAACAGAGTGAAAGTCACCTCTGCTACTTCCTTCAGAGTTAGTCTCTAGGACCACATAAAGACCAACGGTAGTGCTTCGTGCTGTGCTCTGGTTGGTAGAGGGCGGTAGGGGCAACGTTTAGAGGGGTCACATGACCCTCTTCTGGGCAGGTCACTGTGCCCCAGAACTCCACCCGATTGGTCAAATCTGCTCTCGGGGAGGTCCTCTGCAGCTGAAACCCATCCTGATTAGTAGAGGGCAGTGGGAGGAATTCTTAGAGGGGTCACATGACCCTCTTCCAGCCCTGTCACACCATCCCGGAACATTCCCTGATTGGTCAAATCTCCTGTCCAGGTGGTCCTATGGGGGTTAAACTCATGCTGATTGGTAGAGGGTGGGGAGAGGAATTCCTAGAGAGCTCACATGACACCCTTTGCTTCTGGACATGTCTGTCTTGACCCCGGAAGTAATACCCCAAAGGGCGGGTTTTATGGTGATAGGTGGGTGGGGCCTGAGGGGGTCAGGGGCAGGGTTTGATTGATGGTAGGCCCCTTATACTACTCACAATCCCATTATAAAGCAGATTTTTACTCACTTTATGTCACCACCCAAACAAAAGGAAGGAAATTTGATGCTCTGGTTTAATTGAGGAGTAGAATATTTTCTGAATTTTACATTCAATTAAGTACTTTTTAAGATAAAAGGCTTCTTTCTGAAAATTTTGCAAAGAGTCTAAAGGATATGTCTACATTTCAACTGCTACAGCAGCACAGATATGGGACTGCAACTGTGCTGCTGTAGTGACATAGTATAGATGCATCCTACATCGATGAAAATTTTTTAATTGATGCAGTTAATTCATCTCTCCAAGAGAATGGAAGAATTCTTCTTTCAACCTAGCTGCACCTACGTCAGGTATTAGGTCAATCTAGCTACAACGTTCAAAGCATGACATTTTTCACAACTCTGAGCAATATAGCTAGGTCAATCATGTAGATGAGGCCTTAATATGTCTTTGTCCCTCAACCTGCCCAATGAAATTTCAGCACAAAATTGGGATGTTTATATACTGGCACTGTTTAAAAACATATACTCTTTAGAAAGATCTCAATAGTTCTAACAGAATTGCCACTCAGAGTTAGGAAATAAAACTGGAAATAGTAGAATCTTTCATTGGGGAAATTATATATCATGAACTCAATGTGAACTCGCAAAGAGCTGAACCAGTCCCCCAGCATCACAGAGTGAAACGTCTTACAGAATATTTGTCATACTGCTCTGTATTTTAAGTCAAAGCAAATCAAACTGAGGAGCACGTAATCTGCTACTCACAGTCCATCTTCCATATTGTCTTTTCTATTGCTCAAATATCCCATCACAGTCTTTAAAACCTCTAAGATTACAGGTTGGGGCTAAGAGACATGGTTCCGATGATCTGCTCTGGGAGGATAATGGAACCAGAGGGTCTCCAGAGGACTCTGAGGGAGCAGAGTGTATTGCCAACTCTTCACCTTTACAGCTTGGTTAGCATTTTACAATGACTCTTTTTTACCAGTTACAGTGTCTATTAGGTGCTTTCCCACAGGTTCACCATTACAAATCACCATGGTTTTATGAATGACCCATAACAGATGAAGCATAAGAGAAGATGGTTATGGTGTCACTGATGGTTGTGTTGTGCCGAAGCTCATCAGCTGTGCTATAAAAGTCCGTTTTGGCTTCTTATGTCTGGATTGTGCAGAAGGCAGAAAATTGTTTCTTTGCACCTAAAATAACATCTGTAAAGCGTTGATTGATAGATTTGTTTAGAGCAGTGTGTAGCCTGGTTAATTCAGACTGACTTCACTTGGTTGCCACTGAGAGTTCCTCCCATTATAAGGAAATAACAGGCTATTCTGCAGATACAATCAATTAAATTAGGCTTTAACTATTTGCATCAGTGGAAACCAATGTTAGGAGGCTAGAATGTGTGATCTAATCATTTGGGTTTCCATACTTGCCAGTCACCAAATGCTGTGAAACAACTGAAGTTTGCATTAATTAAAAAAAAAAAGCATACCTGATGCTGACTTCTAAGCCTTTAAAGCCTTTGCTACCATTACAGAGACATCAGAAATCACATTATTACTGATCATTGAAACTTCAAGTCTCCTGACATCTCAGCCAGTCAGACGTACTCTCATCTGTACTTTGGTCTTTACATTTCAAGCAATTTGAAGTTCTCTGATGAAGAGAAACAGTCAGAATGAAAAGACATTCACATATTCAAAGGTTTTAAACCCAGAGGGACCACTGTGATCAAACATTAGTTAACCTCTCATGCAAGTCTTAAATACATCTAAATTAGAGCAGGGGGCCTAATTCTCAGTTTCAGGTTACAACCTCACTGTCTTCAATGGATCTGCACTAGGGTAACAGAGGACCGTTTATCCCACAGTATTGAGAAAAGGTCTTTCTTCACTTAAAAGTGAGTAGAAATGTTTTTTTTTAAATAAATACTAATATCTCCCAAAGTCCCAAAGTCATCTTTTCGGAAAAGCCCTATAGAATTGCACAAATATACCTGCCATCGAATTATTTGGCTGGTTAAATTGTTTGAGAAGTAAGCTGTGGAGTTGGGGGGAAGGGCACTTTAGTCATATCAATAGATTAGAAAGACCTTTATTACAGTTCTGAGAAGATATCAAAAAGCTAATAAGTCAGTAGATAAGAGAAGCTTATGAACGTCTTAATGAATGAGAAAAGGCTATAGAAACACCTGCAGGTGGTAAAAGTAATCAAACACTCTGTATGGATTCACCACATAAACCCCATATGAAATAGATGAAATATTTACACTGGGAGGCTGCATCCTTAGACACTAACATTTATAACTGAACTATCACAAACAATCACTCTATCACCAAACATACATCCTCCAGGTGCCAGATTTCTGCACTGCCTAGCATCATATACAACCCCACTGACAGACAATAAGGTACGGAAGAGTTTGGATCCAGTGCTATAAACCGCCAGGCACAAACAGTGTCTGTGAACTGAGTTGTTTTTTTTTTAAACCAATCCAGCCCATCAATACCTTTCAGTAACTCCAAACATCAGAACTTTTGCAAGAAATGTTTCTTTTTTTACTGCTCTTGTCCATTGTTAGTTTTTGGAGTAGACACCCTATTAAACGGTATAGTTTGTGTTAGCACCCTCGTTAGCTTCAGTTCAACAAACAGTTTTGCTCACCAAAAACAATTGTTTTTGTCTGTCCAATAGCATCCAAACAATAGTTAATGTACCATTAGGGCACCTGTTGTGGTATTACACATGCAGAATATCCTAGAGACTTATTCTAGAGTCCTCCTGCAGTCTATGGTCCCATTGACTTTAATGTCAATAGTTTCCCAATGTAATTGAGTTAGAGTGAGTGATTGTTGAACAAAGATACTGAAAGGTTTCAGCAAACTTCGATAGGTACAGCTGCATATTTAAACTCTTTATGGCTCCTTTCTCCCTACTTGCAACCCTATCATAGTTGACTGTCTCCTTCACCAGTGGGTCCCATGACCCTGTAATAGATCTTTGACCACCACATCTCTCTCTTTTTGCCCCACTCCCAATACCATACTTTTGAAGTTCTTACTGTGGGGCCCAACAGCTCTGGCAAATTATCCTATTGCTATGAAACATGTAAATTATTATTTTTGCTCTGCAGGCTTCAGAGTACATAAAATATTTGTTTAATCTGAGTCCTGTAATAAGCTTTTCAAAGGTAGGGTGGATCAGAGGGAAGGAGACCACTGAATAACACGTATTAGTGAGGAACAGATGCTTATTGGCAGGGCACAAAGTAGGAAGGTAGAAGTCTGCCGAGAGGTCCTACGGTTCTCTGCAGCGTGACTGTGGGTGAAATTCGCTCCATGCGGAGGGCCGGCACAAGGCCTATGTGCCACTTATGTGCTACTTATTTTGGCGGCTTGAGTTGGCCAAGTGTACTGAAGTGAATGTCACCCTCTGTGAATTGTGAATGCTCTTGCTTTCATTTCCCCTCTGAAATGCCAGCACTACAAGGGAAAAAGAAATGCAAAAATGTCATCAGAAATAAGAGTGCACTTGTAGAATGGTACAGGAGAATGATCTTCTCTCGTTCTATCAAATGGTATTAAGTCTGTCATCTTGAAACAAGTGCAGGATCACAGAGGAAAAAATGAGCTGAGGTTGAGGCTGGAGAACTAAAGTACAAAAAAAAATTGATAAAAGAAAACCCTAAGCTTCAACCAAAACAAGGCTACAATGAGCTGTCCCATGTTATTTTATAGCAGAACTGGAAAAAGGTAATGCCACAAGCAAAATGTGCCATACATCTTGCATTTATTATAGTTTCCTCCTACCTGTTCATTTTTAAAGATCTGTCATCTCAAGCCATGCAGCTCCCTCATGTGTTCATTACAGAACCTTAAGCTTCAATCTGTACATTATATCAAGTGTCACCTCTGCAGCTTCAGCAGCCTTGAGCTATTTGGCGCACACCATTAAGGGTATGTCTACACTATGGGATTAATCCGAATTTATATAATTCGAATTTGGGAAACAGATTGTATAAAGTCGAATGTATGCGGCCACACTAAGCACATTAATTTGGTGGTGTGCGTCCATGTTCCGAGGCTAGCGTCGATTTCTGCAGCGTTGCACTGTGGGTAGCTATCCCATAGCTATCCCATAGTTCCCGCAGTCTCCCCCGCCCATTGGAATTCTGGGTTGAGATCCCAGTGCCTGATGGGACAAAAAAGATTGTCACAGGTGGTTCTGGGTACAGCCTCACCCCTCCCTCCCTCCCTGCATGAAAGCAACGGACGGCAGACAACCATTTCGCGCCTTTTTTCCTGGGTGAACACTGCAGACTCCATATCACGGCAGGCATGGAGCCCGCTCAGCTCAAGACAGCAGTCATGAACATTGTAAACACCTCGTGCGTTCTCGTGGAGTTTATGCTGAGCCAGGACCAGAAAAATGAGGCGAGGAGGTGGCGGCGGCAGCAGCGCAGCGACAAGCATGATGAGGACATGGACATGGACACGGACACAGAATTCTCTCAAACCGCGGGCCCCAGTGCTTTGGAGATCATGTTGTTAATGGGGCAGGTTCTATCCATGGAACGCCGATTCTGGGCAAGGGAAATAAGCACAGACTGGTGGGACCGCATAGTGTTGCAGGTGTGGGATGATTCCCAGTGGCTGCGGAACTTTCGCATGCGTAAGGGCCCTTTCATGGAACTTTGTGACTTGCTGTCCCCTGCCCTGAAACGCCAGAATACCAAGATGAGAGCAGCCCTCACAGTTGAGAAGCGAGTGGCGATAGCCCTGTGGAAGTTTGCAACGCCAGACAGCTACCGGTCAATCGGGAATCAATTTGGAGTGGGCAAATCTACTGTGGGGGCTGCTGTGATGCAAGTAGCCAAAGCAATCACTCAGGTGCTGCTACGAAAGGTAGTGACTCTGGGAAATGTGCAGGTCATAGTGGATGGCTTTGCTGCAATGGGATTCCCTAACTGTGGTGGGGTGATAGATGGAACCCATATCCCTATCTTGGCACCGGAGCACCAGGGTACCCAGTACATAAACCACAAGGGGTACTTTTCAATGGTGCTGCAAGCACTTGTGAATCACAATGGACGTTTCACCAACCTCAACATGGGCTGGCCGGGAAGGGTTCATGACGCTCACATCTTCAGGAACACTACTCTGTTTAAAGGGCTGTAGCAAGGGACTTACTTTCCGGACCAGAAAATAACCGTTGGGAATGTTGAAATGCCAAAAGTTATTCTTGGGGACCCAGCCTACCCCTTAATGCCATGGCTCATGAAGCCATACACAGGCAGCCTGGACAGGAGTCAGGAGCTGTTCAACTACCGGCTGAGCAAGTGCAGAATGGTGGTAGAATGTGCATTTGGCCGTTTAAAAGGTCGCTGGCGATCGTTACTGACTCGCTCAGACCTCAGCCAAACCAATCTCCCCATTGTTTTTCTGCTTGCTGTGTGCTCCACAATCTCTGTGAAAGTAAGGGGGAGACCTTTATGGCGGGGTGGGAGGCTGAGGCAAATCGCCTGGCTGCTGATTACGCGCAGCCAAACACCAGGGCGATTAGAAGAGCACACCAGGAAGCGCTGTGCATCAGAGAAGCTTTGAAAACCAGTTTCGTGACTGGCCAGGCTACAGTGTGAAATATCTGTTTGTTTCTCCTTCATGAAAACCCGCCCCCTTTATTGACTCATTCTCTGTAAGGAACCCAACCTCCCCCTTCCCCCAGCTTGCTTTCAAACCAAATAAAGTCACTATCATTTAAAAATCATTTATTCTTTATTAATAGATTATAAAAAGAGGGAGGGAACCCGGGTGGGGTTTGGAAGGAGGATCGGCAGGAAGGAAAAGGCCACTAAAAAAAGGTTAAAAAAATGACAGCCTTTTGCTTGGGCTGTCCACTGGGGTGGAATGGGAAGGTGTACGGAGCCTCCCCCCCCCCGCGTTCTTACACATCTGGGTGAGGAGGCTATTGAACATGGTGAGGGGGTAGGGGGGGTTATACAGGGGCTGTAGCGGCACTCTGTTACCCTATTGCCATTCCTGAAGCTCCACCAGATGCCGGAGCATGTCTGTTTGCTCACGCAGCAGCCCCAGCATTGCATCCTGCCTCCTCTGATCTTCCTGCCGCCACCTCTCATCTCGAGCGTCTCTCCTCTCCTCACGTTGGTCCCTCATGTCCTCACGTTGGTCCCTCCTGTCCTCACATTCACTGGCTTCTTTCCTATACTTTGAAACCGTGTCCTTCCGCTCATTCAGATGAGCTCTGTCACTGCGGGTGGATTCCATGATTTCTGCAAACATATCGTCTCGCGTCTTCTTTTTCCGACGCCTTATCTGTGATAGCCTTCGGGACGGAGGAGGGAGGCTTGAAGAATTTGCAGCTGCTGGAGGGAGGGAAAAAAGGAGAGAATTTTTTAAAAAGATACATTTTGCAGAACAATGCTTATACTCTTTCCCGGTGACCAACACTATTCACATTACATAGCACATGTGATTTCTGTGCAAGGTCGCATTTTGCCTCTTAATATTGAGTGCCTGTGGCTTTGCTGCTAGAGATCACAGACGCAGGTCCAGGCAACAGAATTCGGCTTGCATGCGGCCATGGTAAGCCATTGTCTTTTGGCTTCTGCGCCCTCCTTTCCCACATACCAAGCAAAGCCCGTTGAGTGCTGCGGTTTTCCTGTTAACCTTCAGCAGCAGAAAACAAACTAACCACCCCCCCGCCATCCAATTCTCTGGATGATCACTTTATCCCTCCCCCCACCGCGTGGCTAGTATCAGGGAAGATCCCTGCTAGCCAAACACAAAAAGCTTTGGCCCAATTCCCCCTCGCCCCCCCCCGCGCTTGGCTAACTGCAGGGAAGGATTTCTTTTCAGCCACAGGCAAACAGCCCAGTATAAACTGCCACCTCTGTCCCCTTAATTAAATTCCCATATTTCAACCAGGTTACCACGAGCGATATCACTCTCCAGAGGATTACACAGCAAGATAAAGAACGGATGTTGCTTGAATGCCAGCAAACACCGGGACCATACGCTGCCAGGCTTTGTCATGCAATGGTACCAGATTACTTGCTGCAGGCATGGCGTGGTCAAGTGTCCTACCATAGAGGACGGCATAAGGCTGCACTGCCCAGAAACCTTGTGGCAAGGCTTTTGGAGTACCTCCAGGAGAGCTTCATGGAGATGTCCCTGGAGGATTTCCGGTCCATCCCCAGACACGTTAACAGATTTTTCCAGTAGCTGTACTGGCTGCGAATTCATCCCAAGTCCTCAGGGCAAAGTAATCATTAAAAACCCTTGCTTTTAAAACAAGTTTTATATTTTAAAAGGTAAACTCACCTGAGGTCCCTTCCATGGGGTCGTGGTCTTGGATACTGGGTTGGGAGGGTTGGTAGGGTACTTCAGTCAGGCTGAGAAAAAGATCCTGGCTGTTGGGGAGAACGGAGTGCTGGGTGCTCTCTGCAAGCTCGTCCTCCTCCTCCTCCTCCTCTTCCCCGTCCGCAGACTCCTCAGGCATAGCTGATGAGATTATCCCCGCCTCGGAATCCATGGTCAGAGGTGGGGCAGTGGTGGCGGCCCCCCCTAGAACTGCATGCAGCTCGGCGTAGAAGCGGCATGTCCGCGGCTCTGACCCGGAGCGACCATTTGCCTCCTTTGTTTTTTGATAGGCTTGTCTGAGCTCCTTGACTTTCACGCGGCACTGATCTGAGTCCCTATTGTGGCCTCTCTCCATTGTGCCCTTGGAGATTTTTTCAAAAGTTTTGGCATTTCGTCTTTTAGAACGAAGTTCTGCTAGCACTGAATCCTCTCCCCATATAGCGATCAGATCCAGTACCTCCCGTATGGTCCATGCTGGTGCTCTTTTTCGATTATCGGCCTGCATGGTTACCTGTGCTGATGAGCTATCTGTGGTCACCTGTGCTCTCCATGCTGGGCAAACAGGAAATGAAATTCAAATGTTCGCGGGGCTTTTCCTGTCTACCTGGCCAGTGCATCCGAGTTCAGATTGCTGTCCAGAGCGGTCACAATGGTGCACTGTGGGATAGCTCCCGGAGGCCAATACCATTGAATTGCGGCCACAATAACCCTAATTCGAAATGACAAAATCGATTTTGGCGCTACTCTGCTCGTCAGGGTGGAGTACAGAAATCGATTTTAAGAGCCCTTTATTTCGAAATAAATGGCTTCGTTGTGTGGATGGGTGCAGGGTTAATTCGATTTAACGCTGCTAAATCTGAATTAAATTCATAGTGTAGACCAGGCCTAAGTTGTCAAACTGAAATTAAATGGTGATTTTTAAAAATAAGCCTTAAAGTGAGCCATATGATGCTGCTGGAATTGTGACAAAGAGGTCAGAGAAAGGGAAAGTTGAAAAGTTCCTTCTATTGGATTGCGCAGAGATCTTTATGAGAGGAATGATGTTTCAGTGGTTAGGGTGCTAGCCTGGGGTTCGGGAGACCTAGTTCAATTTACTGCTCTGCCATGAGCGTCTTGTGTGACCTTTGGCAAGGCACTTAGTCTGTGCCTCTATTCTCTAGCTGTACCATGGAGATAACAGCACTTCCCTCCCTCACCAGGGTGTTGAGAATAAATACATTAAAGACTATGAAGCGCTCAGATACTACAGTAACAGAGGCTTTATAAAGACCTAAGATAAAAAGAACATAACACAATGTTATAACATCCATTATTCCTGATTTTTCATCTGTCTACTGAGATTTCATATTAGCCTCCTGAATACTTGCAGAGATAGTTTATGGCTTGTGAAAATTTCAACTCTATAGAACTTGGTTTTGTTTTTTGGTTTAGGTAAATCAGGGACTGAGAGTGGTGTGTTTCTGGGACTGAATGTCTATTGTGTGTTGAGAGCGCCATCCAGTGATAAAGCAGCATTTTAACAGCAAGGACATGTATTAATGCAAAAGGCTTCCGACCATTTTAACTGAGAAAATAGCTACACTAACCTACCAGTTGTCACAACAGACAAAGGTGTCTCTAACAATCGGATTTTGATTTTAAACCCACCAAAAGCAAAAATAAAGATAAAAAATCCAGAATTAGACCCACACATTTCTGTTAGAAGAAAAGTGCACTCAAACAACAATGTGAATATTCATGTAATAACATACTCGCTTCACAATGTATAAATTGCAAAAGATATATATTTCTTATTGCTAAGTCCAGTGATAGCAGTAGTCATTTTGCTGCAAAGTGCCATT
Source organism: Chrysemys picta bellii (assembly GCF_011386835.1). Lineage (NCBI taxonomy): Eukaryota > Metazoa > Chordata > Testudines > Emydidae > Chrysemys > Chrysemys picta. The sequence goes on from NC_088791.1 coordinate 206,413,199, forward strand.
TGTTACTCCGGCAGAGTACAGCTCAGTGTAAGAGGTACTAAATCAATTTTCATACAACTTTAATTCAGGTTTATCCATTGGAAGCGCTTTAATTTTTAAATATTTAAACACAATAATCTGATAGGTAGGTGACTGAAAGTACAACCCTCCATATTTATAGAGCAAATTCTTTTAAAAATAAATCAGTATTGAATGAAAATAGAAATTGATGTGCAATCTCTGACATAAGAATCCTTTCTATACCGCTGATTTAAAATGTCACCTTACAGCAAGATATTGAATTGTAGCACTATTCTATGAGCCAACTGGTCTCAATGATTAATTCTGATGAAGGATGGCTAGCTAAAGTACTTGTGCTGTAATGGGCATTGAAAGTGGTAGTATTTTTATCCTTCAGAGGCAATGAGAATTGAACTTCCAGATGGCTTTAAAAATCTCAGGCTAAAGCTTAATAATCACTAACTAATTAATGGCATGACACTTAGTGAGCAGCATTCTACAGAGGTGGGGGGAAATAGGGCAGTATATTAAATGACTTGTCTAAAGCCACAGAGGGAACCAGGTCATAGAGCTGTTATTTGCCACTTTTGGAATTGTTCTCAAACGAAACTTTGTACAGTGTGGCAGGGTGCTAGTTGAGAAGCCCTTAATCAGCTCCTGCCACTCCAGCCC